>NC_067407.1:51160465-53660465 GCF_009764475.1 Pristis pectinata | reverse complement strand
TGCCTCTACCACTTTCTCTGGCAGCTCGTTCCATATACCCACCACCCCCTGTGTGAAAAACTTACCCCTCAAGTGTCCTTTAAATATTTTCCCTCTCACAAACCTATGCCCTCTAGTTTTAGACTTCACTAACCTGAGAAAAAGAGTGTGACCATTCACTTTATCTATGCCCATCATGATTTTATAAACCTCTATAAGGTCACCCTCAGCCTTCTTATCTCCAGGGAAAACAGTCCCAGCCTATCCAGTCTCTCCTTATAACTCAAGCCCTCCCATCCCAGCAACAGCCTTGTGAATCTTTTTTGCGCCCTCTCTACCTCAGAAGTGTTACTTCCCACAACTAATCTGACTTATTTGCTACAGATGTGAAATATATGTAGCATTGATTGTTATCAGTATATATTACGCTGAACAGATGAATATCAGAATATAATCACATTACTGGAGATGATATAAGGTTCTGAACTATCTTTGATTATGTTTTCCTCTTACTAATTTACCATTCCATTTGTTAGATTCTCATGGCTGAAGATTATACTGAGATATATTCGGCCAAATTACACTGTCAACTGTACAGTGAAACTAATGCTGTTCTATATTATTTACGCTTAAATTCTGCAGCTATTTCAGCAACTTCAGGCATAGTAGATACACAGTTAAATGCGAATAAGTGTGCAAATGTTGATGTATAATTTGTGCTGCTTTATTGCTCATATCACAAAAACAGCATCTGCAATCTGGCTTCCCTTGAAATTCATTAATTAATGTTAAGTTTGCTGAATTGGTGTAGTGGATACAGAGTACAAACAACCCCTGCCTTACAGCCTTTCAGGTTACAGAAATTCACCCTTACAGAATTCACAAATTGCTGCTTAATAGTCCAAGATAAGGGATAAAATTGTCTCTTACGGAATTTATGCGAGGGAAATAAATAAATAGATAGATAGATAGATAGATAGATAGATAGATAGATAGATAGATAGATAGATAGATAGATAGATAGATAGATAGATAGATAAATGGATGAATGAATGAATAAATGAATAAACAAATGAATGAATGAATGAATAAATAAATGGACACGAAATGTGAACGAAACAACAAACTTTGTCTATTTTTATTTCTTTCAACTCACATTTCTTGAAGCATGAGCAAATAACGTTGCCTTTTTTAGCTCGGTAGTTTCATTTGAATGTTGGATGTTAGATTAGTCTATTCTTACATACACCAGGGTGCACTGAAATTCTAAGCTCGCGTGAAGTTCACAGAGTAAACAGTATACACAGTAATAATAAATACAGCAATAAATACAGTGATGAGTGCGAAACAACAGAATGGTGCAAAGATTTTAATGAGATCTGAAGTGGTACTTCTTAATCCAATTTTTCCCTCTCTTTATCTCTTTTCCCACATTTGATTTGGCATAAGTCCTCCTACCATTCACTGCTCAGTCCGCTCACCATTTCCCAACACATAAATCTCCCTGGTTGGGGAGACATTGCTGTTGGTTGCCTGGTTCACTAAGGTCCCAGGTGCTTTGTTTCCTTCAATGTTCCTACAGTTATGAGTTTATATTTCCAACAACACAGTGGGTAACTCTCTTTTGATCTGAAAGACATTGGTTTATGTCCAGCCAAAAGCACAATTTGGCTGCTTATTGAACCTCATATCAATTCTCTTTGCTCTTTTAATGGGGCAAATTGATTTATTCCAAATCGGTTTTTGACTCATTAAAATGATGAAAGGAAGTGTTCCATATCATTGCTTGTTCATTTGATAATGAAGCCTCACAATTCTGTCTTTCTGCTCCCAACTTATCCCCTTATAACCAAATAAAACTGCAGACCACCTCTTGCACTACCGTGGACTTGGCTTGATTGTGTTTTATTTTTGTACTAATATCTTGTTTTGCAGTCTTTTTTCCCTTCAGTCTGGTACAATTTACGTACTGTATGTTTATACTCTGTGTGTTGTCTGAACCTACATGCCTGTGATGCCGCTGCAAGCAAGTTTTTCATTGTACCTGTACCTCACTGTACTTGTGCATACGACAATACACTGGACTTGACCTGATGACTGGATTTATTGTTTGCTATCAATAATAGTGAAACTCTTAAAAATCCATTTTACAATTCTAATAACAATAATATCTTCTTCTTCTTGGATATGACTCTGAGCAGCAGGGTAAAGCTATATTTTAGATTGTGGATTCATTTATGGTTTCAGGTACGGAAGAATGTAATGACTATGCAAGACAAGTTTTCCACTGTACCTCAGTACAAATGACAATAATAAACCAATACCAATACCAATGCTAAAGGACTGTTGAGGGCATGCATTCCAGGTCTGATTGGAAGCTGAGTTTGTTTCTCTCATTGTCAATTTGTTTAGCATGTCCCACAGTACACATGCATCCTCCCTAGCCCTTTCCCAAGGCTTAGTCAAATTTCACAGAAAAGGATTTCCAGGCTCAGCTCCTATACCAGAGCTCATTTTGTAATGCGACAATTAACCAAGAGATGCACGTTTGAGTGGAGGTAGTCTTGAGTCCAAGGAATATTGATTGTAATCCAATAATTTCTGCAGGATTTGATCCATGTTATTTGTTAGGTCCTCTGTTATCAAAGGGCTTCATTTGCTGCCAGCCAATTGCACTTCCTGAGTAGGATTCGTTCTCTAAGAACTTTGGGAGACATGATATGTGACAATACTTGAAGTCGTGGCCCAGTTAATCTCAATCTCCCCAAAACTGTTCCCTCGCTGCCCTTTGCTGAACAGTGACTGTGTTCATGTGACAACTCCTCATATGGTAGTACTCTGTTATGAGTCTGCCAAAGCAAATAGATTGGCATGGACTTGGTGAGCTGAAGGGCCCACTTCTGTTCTGTACAACTCTATGACTCAATGAAAGATGGCCATTGTATCCTTGCTTTACTATTCCATGGTGTTTTAACCTTAGGCAGCTCCCCACATACCTTCTAGACCAAGCCAACCTTAATAAATTCTCTTTGACACCATTGTATGCTGGTAACCTGACATTTGAAAAAAAATCGAAGGTTACTAAAGAATTAAACACATCATCACTGTTAGGTTTCTGTCAAGGCCATTTTAATGTATTCATCCACACTGAGCTCCTGGGCCCTGTTCACTACATATCATGTAAATCCACTCTGAACTTAAGAATGTAGTACACAATCAAATATTTCAATAACCCGAAGCATCAATCTGCACTTGCTTTCTCACTTTTCCCAGTTCTGATGGAGGATCCCTGACTCAAGATGTCCACTCCATTTTTCTCCTTGCTGATCCTGCATGACCTGCTGAGTGCTTCCACCATTTGCTATTTTAGCTTCGCATTTCCAGAAATTACAATTTTTGCTTCAGTTTCAATAACCCACACTGTTTCTTTATTTGATCTCTGCCTTCTCCAATTCATCTCTTCCCCCACTGACAATTGCAAGTTCTCTCTCCTTTCCACTGAGATTTGAGATGAAGCGTCCTCTGAGTCAGATATCATGGAGAATTATTTGAATTTAGCTTATAAAACATAGTGGCTTTTTCAGATAGTACTGAATGTTTCAGCAGCTGCAAGTTCCAACTTCCAGCAACTGGTCAAGTGTGGACACTGTAAAGAGAAAGTATTTTTCAAACATCAGAAGAGAGTAGTGGTGTGTAGCCTGCTCTCTTGCATGTACCTTTGGGTATTTATATGGTGACCACAGCAAAGACACAGAAACAGATGTTTACTAATCTTGTAGGCAAGGAAATAGTACACAGAACATAGCAATAGCTGGACAAAACAAAGTCCATGTTGTCCTTTTACCAGGCCAGTGGTTGTATGATGCATTGATCATGGAGTTGTTGATGAAGTGGAACAATCAGTTTCTGTCTCCACAGCAGACCCAGACATGACCCAAAAAAAAATCCCAGTGGTGGAGAATCATAGGTCAAAAGTGATCTGCTTCTCATAGCATGTTACTTGTACTATTTGTCATGTCTCACATTACTCTATCCCAAAATGTTGTTTCTGGAAAGAAATCCATCTAACTTGCATTTGACTGAGTTAATAGGAATAGCTCACATTATGTCCCAAGGGAATTTTTACCATAGATAGGTCACTTATCTAGTGAGATCCTAGTTTTGTAGGGTAGTTCTTCATTTATCACCCTTGTCTATATGCTCTCCCCTCAACCCATTCCCCTCCCCCCCACCCCCATCCCCACCCCTCCTGTATTCCCATCAAACTCAGACCATATTGTCAAAGGATGTAGTGTCAATTCAACATAATTCTTTGCAATTATCCACAATACACATTAAAATGAAACTTGTCATTTCCCAAGGAGAGAAAATAAGCAAAAATTGTTTTTTAAATGTGTTTCAAATCCTACCACAATGTTCGCTTACCAAGGTTTACTTCCTTCAGGCACATTTCAGAAAATGCCACATGGAGCATTTTACTTCCAATGAGTAGATTTAATACTTAATTTACCTAATCACAAAAAGGAGTGTTTGAAGACTAAATGCATTGAACCTCTACACCCACAGAACTCTACCAAGTGCTTTGCCTGTTCAGCTTAGGGACCAGGAAAAGGCCAGGAAGATGCCAATAAAGTGAGTTAACATTTATTTTAACATGCTTTCTCTACATTAAATATTGTTTGAAAGATGAGCATGTATTTTTGCATAAAATCATCTGGAATGATGATACCAACATCCTGTTACCATTAAGAGATGCATGGATCAAAAATTATTTAATAGTTTCCATAAGGAAAATGCTTCAAAGCTGGCAATTCTATTCTATTCTAATCTAATAGGGCAACCCTTGAAGAGGCAATGCTGTGGTCTGAATCTGTGGATAATTTGCTGTACCACAAAGGTAAGCAGAGGTTAATCACTCAGAACAGTTGTGGACAATATACATTTCTTTTCTTGCCTTATTAAAAGCATTATGTATGTTTGTTCTTGAAGAGTGCTCTCCTTCTGTAAATTGCAATGGACTTCCTTTACCCCTTCCTCCCTGCTAACCCCACCCCATAGCTGTACACCCTACACCCTGTCCCACCCCTCTGACATTGTTCTCTGCAGCAAGGCTCTGATTACAAATGAAACAAAAAAATACCGCTGTTGCTGAAAATCTGAAACAAAGTTTGCAGCAGTGGAAATACTCAACAGGTTAAGCAGCACCTGTGGAGGGAGAACAGAGGATTCAATTGTGAGAACCTAAACAGCGGCATTTCCTAAAGAAGAGGGGGCAGGGTAAGCACATGCAGGAGTCAGTAAGAATAGAGAGGTAGAGAGAGAGAGATCTTATCCAGACATGCTGCATAGTAGTAACAGAACTGACCTCCCATCTCCCATCAATCCAACCCACGCACCCACCCAGCTCCAACCACCCATCCATGTGACCGGCTGGGAGAGAGCACAGTTAAGGGAAAAAAGATACAGGCTAATTCTGAGGGTGAGAAAATACTCAGAAAATGCTCCTTGCCTCTCAAAGGCAAACAAGCAAGTTCCAGGAGAAGACAATTGTGAGCAGAACACCCATCGGCAACACCCCACCTACCTTTTCAACCATCCGATATCAGCCACACTTAGATATCTATTACTTTGTTTACTCCTGTTTTACCTTTTGTTGGCTCATGGCAAAAGCTCTTTAATTACCTCCGACTTAACACTGAAGTACATTATAGATTGTCTGTTTCTTTCCTTGCTTAGGCAGTGGTGTTTTGTTTCTCCCCCGTCCACTTGCACAGCTGCAGTTCATCAGCAGCATCCTGAGCATCTGATGAAGGAACAAAAGCAAGACTTGGATTTGTGTAGCGCCTTTCGTGTCCTCTGATCATCCCAATGCACTTTACAGCCAATGAAGTACTTTTGAAGCTAGGTCAAGGAAGGCAGCAACCAGCTGCAAGCTCCCAAAAAACACCAAGGCAACAATGAGCAGATTGACCATTTTGGTGCGATGTAAACACCAGTCAGGTGACTGAGGGCAATACCCCGGCTCTCCTTTGAAATTGTGCTATAGGATCTTTTACCTGATAGAACAGACCGAATTTTGGTTTAATGTTTCAGCTGAAAGTTGCTGCTGCAGAAGGGTGACACGGCTTCAGTACTGCATTGCAATATCAACCTAGATTTTTGAACTCAGGTCTCATGTTCAAATTCAAGTTGATTGTTGTCATAGGCATACATACACAGGATAGAAGTGCCATGAGAATTACATTTTTGCAGCAGCAGCACAGTATATTATAACATAATAAACATAGCGTCACTAGTACAAGATTGAGAAAGAGAAAAATAAATAGTCCAAGGTAGTGTTAAGGTTTCTCAGGTCAGTCCAAGAACCTGATGACAGTGGGGAAGAAGCTGTTTTTGAACCTTGAGGTGTGGGTCTTCAGGCTATTGTATCTCCTGCCGGATAGCAGCATCAAGAAGAGATCATGGCCCGGATGGTGGGGGTTCCCTGATAATGGATGACATCTTCCTGAGACATCACCTCTTGTAGATGTACTTGATGGTGAGGAGAGCTGTAACTGTGACGGAACTGGCTGAGTCCACCACTCCCTGTAGCCTCTTGCATCACTGTGCATTGTTCCTGCTTCATTGAAATCTCCTGAAGACTGAAAGGCCTGCATAGAGTGGATGTGCAGAGGATGTTTCCATTAGTAGGAGAGTCTAGGATCTGAGGGCACAGCCTCAGAATAAAGGGACTTCCCTTTTTAACTGAGATGAGGTGGAATTTGTTCAGCCAGAGGGTGGTGAGTCTGGAATTTGTTGCCACAAAGGGCTGTGGAGCCCAAGTTGTTCTGTGTATTCAAAGCAGAGATTGATAGGTTCTTGATTGGTAGGGGGTTAAGAGTTACAGGGAGAAGATGGGAGAATGGGGTTGAGAAAACAAAATCAGCCATGATCATATGATGGAGCAGACTCAATGGGCCGAATTGCCTAACTCTGCTCCTATATCTTATGGGTTTACGGTCATTGGAGTTTCCATAGCAGACCATGATGCAACCAGTCAGAATGCTTTCCACTGCGCAGAATCTCTGCTCTCTCTGGAGGGTGATTGCGGATCAGAGGATAAAGCACTACTGAATGAACAACAGCTGACATTATTGATGCATGGAACTTGCCTGTTGACTCCACAGATGATGAGTGACTGGCTGAAGGTGTCCAGTGCTTTCCATTTTTGTTCGTAGCATGGCCAGCCACGTTTCCATTGGTCTGCTAAGTCTGCGTTCCTTGTTCTCAGCTGGTCAAGTTGCCTTCAGGAACTTCCTCAGGAGAGAATTCAGTGAGGAGAACATTGAGTTCTGGCTTGCCTGTGAGGCTTACAGGAAGATCAAGTCTCCTACAAAGCTGGCTTCTAAGGCCAAGAAGATTTACTCTGAATTCATAAAAGTTGAGGCTCCTAAAGAGGTATGGAATTTGGTTTGGTTATTTCAACATTAGCTTCAAAGGAAGTAGAAAGTGGAATTTTTTTTACCACATTGTTTTAAATATCCAGTTTTAAAACTTACATCCTTATACGATTCCCTCCAATCACTCCTAGTAACTACCTCCAATCTAACAACCCTCTGAGAATTCTATGTTCTTTGAATTTTAACCCTTTGTCTTCCTCTGTTTCATTTGCCTCATCTTTGTCGTCATGCCTTCAGCAAATCAGACCCTGGGTTTTGGAGTCCACCTTTCTCTCCTCTTTAAGATGCTCCTTAAACCCTTCCTCTTTGAGTCAGCTACCCTACTGTATCTTTTGTTGACTCACTCTATGCCTATGTTTAATTATATTCCCAGAAATATCTGAAGACAATTGGGATATTTTAATATCATAATAGTTCTATCTAAATGGAAGTTATATAAAGATACCTTTATTAGTCACATGTACATCGAAACCCACAGTGAAATGCATCTTTTTTGCATAGAGTGTTCTGGAGGCAGCCCACAAGTGTCGCCACACTTGCGGTGCCGACACAGCATGCCCACAACTTCTTAACCAGTATGTCTTTGGAATGTGGGAGGAAACCGGAGCACCCAGAGGAAACCCACGCAGACATGGGGAGAATGTACAAACTCCTTACAGACAGTGGCTGGAATTGAACCTGGGCCGCTAGTGCTATAATAGCATTATGTTCTATTTGCCGTTTTTTTTGGAAATTATATTATCTTGAACCCAATCTTTTTAAAGGTTACAGATTGACAAAATCTGAAAGCCATGAAAATGCTCAGCAGATTGTTGCAACATCCAAGGAAGTGTGTGCAGTTAGCAGTCTCCTCCCACAACATATGGTGCCCAAAACAGCAGCTGTCCATATTCAGACATGCACAGGAAGGGGTGGGGACAAGGATTCTAATCCTCTCGGAGGACGAGGAGCTAAATACTCAAAAACGATGCCAACTCACTAACTTGCCCGAGCACATTAGGCTGTGAGGAAAATATACTCAGGAGAGGCACGTTGACCGTCACTCATTACGGGAAAACTTAACAGTAGTCTAGGGCTTCATCTGTGTGCCTGTAGGTTTACAGAGCAGTCGAGGCAGCAAAATCATTGTTTCAGCTTGTCAATGGTCTGGTCTATCATGTTTCGCAATGATAGCATGGTATTCTTTGAATGCATGTTACCCACATGTATATGGCCTGCACACCAAGGTCAAGAACCCAGTCATTAGCAGCTAGCCTTTAGCATCCAAATGTCAACTATTGTTTGTCCCGATAACACAGCAGACTGCTGCAGTATGAATACCGCATGATTGCTGTCAGGATATCTGAACCAACCTGTTTATGTTACACAGAGCAAGTTGAAGGCCTTTTGCAGTCCAGAGCTGATAAGTGATGCCCATTAAGATACATGCACGCACTCTTCATGGAATTATATGCTTGTTGCCCTCTGCCAAGAGGTATGAAGAGCAGTCAGCTTTCTTAGAATGGATTCACTGACCCACCTATCCAGCAGTGGATGATGAACTGTCAAATGTTGCCAATATCTCAAGCTCTTGCTTGGAAGTTGCAAATGTTTGATGCCATTGTTTTCAGGTAGCCCTCAGGTAGAAATGAACATAACTGAGGAACATTTTCCAAGCTCTTCAAGGATGAGAAAATCAATTTCAATCCTTTGATTGGACACTCTGTTGTAGGGCCCAACCTGATTCAGATCAATCCACCTCCAGTGACTTTTCAGGAGTGCTGAGATGTCATCGATTTCCTCCTTGCAACAATCAACAAATACTCTTTGGAAATACTCTTTCCAACACTGGAAGGGGGTCTTTCCAGACTTGGTTTGCAACTTTGACAGGTAGTACAATTATCTACCTGCTCATCAATACCTTTACGTAAACTCAGCCAATAAACAAAGCTCCTGGAAGTTGCCTTCATGACCAGAACGTTCAGGGGAAGTTCTTCCAAAACCTGACTTTTTAACACACTTGGCATATCAACTGTGTGTTTCCATTAAACAAGAGCTTGTTCCATTAGCCAGTCATAGAGCCATAGAGCTGTGGTGCGCTGAAACAGGCCCTTTGGTCCACCTTGTCCAAGCTGAACGTTTTGCCCATCTCCACTGATCCCATTTTCCCGGTTGAGGACCATATTGTGGAGCTGGCTGAAGGGTCAGGTGTCTTGCTCTTACTTCTGATTCTCATGTAAGCTCATTGTTCTCTGTTAGTGGCACTTAGTGGAACTCCCTTCAGTACGTATCCCTGTCCATAATTAAGCAATCTGCTGCTGCATTGATGCCCATGTCGATGCTCTGACTATTTAATTAGTCGTGGCATAAATATAATACAAATGCAATCCACGTTGCTGACACTGGTTTCAATATTGTGGAGACTTCCTCCCTGTGGCTTCTGACGGTAAAAACATTCCCCTGTAAAGAGATCACACGACTAGAATTGTTTTGACTAGCTATCTTGGCTTCAGATTTGCATGCTGGAAGCTAAATGTCCCTTTTCTGGCAGATGAAACATACTGCCATTTTGCATTGACACAGATACAGTGGGTGGGTGGCTTTGGTTATATCAACGGTAGCAACTCAACTCTCCTGTATACCTCACATTCTGCTTTGCCACTCCAGCTCTCACTGCCACACCAGACAATAAGCTACAATTGCCAGTGTAACTCAAAGAACTGCAGATTTTGGAAGCCTGAAATAGAAACTGAAGTGTCTTCAACCTGAAATGTTAGCTCTGTTTATCTTTCCACAGATTTTGCCTGACCTGCTGAGTGTTTCCAGCACATTTTGTTTTTATTACAGTTATTGCCTTGGATTTTTTTTTACCATTCCTTGATGTCATCTCCCTGGCTCAGCCATTCTGCGTGCAAGATCAAATGTGAGATTTTGCATGTTTAATAACTTCGATTGAATTCACTCACTGTTCAAATCTGAGACAGGAACTTCAAAGAGACTATACACTCACTGATACTCTCACCTGACTTCTGATCCTTATCCAGATTTGTACCTCTGCACAATATTTCATGGTTTAAGGACCAAAGTGATCCTGTAACTTTTGCTGAACATCCTTTTCTTTCTGTGGCATGATTTGAGTAAGAAGAATGGCTTTTAGTTTGCTCACCTATGGCATAATTTTCTGTAGGCACGTTCTCAACATTACTATTAATTTTCATTATGTCATTTGCTGTAAAAAATGCTTGGTATTGGTATTGGTTTATTGTCACTTGTACCGAGGTACAGTGAAAATCTTGTCTTACAAACCGATCGTACAGGTCAATTCATTACACAGTGCAGTTACATTGAGTTAGTACAAAGTGCGTTGATGTCGTACAGGTAAAAACAGTAACAGCACAGAGTAAAGTGTCACAGCTACAGAGAAAGTGCAGTGCAATAAGGTGCAAGGTCACAACAAGTGACGTGAGGTCATAGTCCATCTCATTGTATAAGGGAACCATTCAATAGACTTATCACATTGGGGTAGAAGCTGTCCTTAAGTCTGGTGGTACATGCCCTCAGGCACCTGTATCTTTTACCTGATGGAAGAGGAGAGAAAAGAGAATGTCCCGGGTGGGTGGGGTCTTTGATTATGCTGGCTTCTACACCAAGACAACGAGAGGTAAAGACAGAGTCCAAGGAGGGGAGGCTGGTGTCCGTGATGTGCTGGAAGATGTCCACAACTCTCTGCAGCTTCTTGCAGTCCTGGGCAGAGCAGTTGTCATACCAAGCCATGATACATCCAGATAGGGTGCTTTCTATGGTGCATCGGTAAAAGTTGGTGAGAGTCAAAGGGGACAAACCAAATTTCTTTAGCCTCTTGAGGAAGTAGAGGCGCTGTTGAGCTTTCTTGGCTGTGGTATCTATGTGATTTGACCAGGACAGGCTGTTGGTGATGTTCACTCCCAGGAACTTGAAGCTCTCAACCCTCTCGATCTCAGCACCATTGATGTAGACTGGTGCATGTACACCACCCCCTTTCCTGAAGTCAATGACCAGCTCTTTTGTTTTGTTGACATTGAGGGAAAGGTTGTTGTCATGACACCATTCCACTAAGCTCTCTACCTCCTTCCTGTACTCTGACTCATCGCTGTTTGAGATATGGCCTACAACCGTGGTATCATCTGCAAACTTGTAGATGGAGTTAGAGCAGAATCTGGCCACACAGTCGTGAGTATATAGGGAGTAGAGTAGAAGGCTGAGGATGCAGCCTTGTGGGGCACCAGTGTTGAGAATAATCGTGCCAGAGGTATTGCTGCCTATCCTCACTGATTGCGGTCTGTTTGTTAGAAAGTCAAGGATCCAGTTACAGAGGGAGGTGTTGAGTCCTAGGTCTCGGAGTTTGGTGACAAGCTTGCTTGGAATTATTGTATTGAAGGCAGAGCTGTAGTCAATATAGTCTAACATATGTGTCTTTACTGTCCAGATACTCCAGAGCTGAGTGTAGGGCCAGGGAGATGGCATCTGCTGTAGACCTGTTTCGCCAATAGGTGAATTGCAATGGGTCCAGGTTGTCTGGTAGGCTGGAGTTGATGTGTGCCATGACCAACCTCTCAAAGCACTTCATGATGGTATATGTTCTAAGTATAACCTGAAAGGCTCATGCATTTGATTGTTTGCACCGTAGCTTCCAATGGAACCAGCTTGAATCTAAGTAGCCATTTCATCCTTACCTGCTGATATAGTGAAGCAGGTTCTCTTGAAGACAATTATGTATGGTGGTGTTATTCCTGTCATGTTTTTTATCCAGTTACCTTTATTTTGCACAACTCTTGAGCTTGCTATAGAATTAGACAAATCCTTGCACAAGGTCAAAGTTAAGATTGGTCCTGGGCTCACTCGGGCTACAAACTGTTTACTCAGACTCAAAGACGTAACTTTTCTTTTTGATGACCTTCTATTCTTGTCACCAATTTGTAGCACATGTGCATGCATTCTATACTACAAAACAATAAAGAGCCAGAACTCTAGACCACTGGAGGGCACCACTAAAAAGATCTTAGCAAATACTTCAACGTGCAGCTAGGAGAAGCAGGAATGATCAGCAAATTCCAGCTGCTCCAAGATCCATGGATATCTAGCACTCGATTCTCTTCCAATCTCCAGGCACCTCCCCACCTCGTACTCTCCAAGCTTCTCCATCCAGTGTTAACCTTCACAGCTCTCCAAGTCTTATTAAAGTAGAACTCAGGATCCAGTATCTATTAGGCCTTGGACATATCAGTTGTGAGCTACTCCCAGTGCAGGTCTGCATGACAGGTCAGTCTGACATCTCCCTTCAAGAGGAAAATATAAATCTAATTAAAAATCCCAGTTTCCCAGTGCATAGTCAGAGACATTGTGAATCCTGCCTCAAGACCCACACCCTTTGTGAGATCAACTTCATTTTTGGTGCACAGAGTCATCCCTCGGTGCTCTTAGAATACAAGGGACACTTGCAATATTAGCAGCTGCAGTTCCACTTCAATCATTAATGTTAACCAGAAAGATTTTTAAATTTTAAAAGAACATTTGGGTTATATTTAAATGTGTAAAGCTTGGTTGATGTAGTGTGTGGTGATGTCGAGCATGAAGATGTAATTGTACTGAACTTTCTGTTCTAGTGCAGCAAAGGAGGTAAGGGATCTATCAGTGCAGAGGAGTTATATGATCCGGAGATTTACCACCATCTGAGAGAAATTTCGACGCACCTTAGTTATAAATGACCCTTATTTTGCAGCTATGGCCCCTTGTTCATCGCTCCCACTTGTTCATGTGCACAAGTCACAGGATATCTTCAGGAAACTTTGAACCTGATCAACAGATACACCAAGGAAAAGTAGCTCAAACACTAAAGACTTTCATGCTTTAATTTTCTTTCCCATAGATTAACATTGATTTTACAACGCGAGAGAATATCACCAAAAGCATAGATGAGCCCACACAGTCCAGCTTTGATGTGGCACAAAAAATAATTTACAGCCTGATGGCAAAAGACTGCTACCCCAGATTCCTGAGATCAGACAGCTATCTGGAACTGATAAGCAAGAAGGAAAACAATCAACAGAACTGAAGCATGGCACCTCTCAACGTCCTGTCGAATGATTAGCGGGTAAACAGCTCAGAGTTGTAGATTATCTCTCACATTTCCCATTTCTGATGAGAGATTCTCAGCATGAATCGTTAGTTAGATCTGCTGTCATAGATGCTGCCTGACGTCTTCAGCATTTTCTGCACTTATTCCAGAGATGTAAACTGAAAATACTCGGCATTCTCAGCCCAAAAATCTAACCACATAATATTTCTGTTCTGAATAATAAAATTGAAATGCTTTCTTTAGAAATGCAATGAAACCCATTTACAGACTATTTTGCACTAATCTGGAAATTCGATCAGGCACTTGTGGTTGTGAGTCACCTTGTGCATCTAATGTGATTTCTACATCAGAGGAGCACAGAATGGTACCATATCTTGTGCAACACTCAACCTCAATACTCCCAGGGCAAGATGGTCTTCCCAGCAAAGAACCGGATTGGGATGTCTGTCATGTAAATTGATAGCCTACCTCGCCATTCTGAAACTCCATCCCCCACCACCTGCAACCCACACTGCAACAACGCACTCATCCCACTCTAAATCTGGCAAACCCTGATCACTGGAGTCCTGGATCCCATGGTTCCCAGTCTGATACCTCCCGACCCAGCAACCATCCCCTGAGGCCCAAAACCCTCCCACCACCCTCCAATCATTGCCAGGCTTCTGTTGCATGTCCCTGACCATCAAAACATTAATACTCTCCTGAACTCCAACCCACAACCATCCATCCATGTGTGCCAGGCTCTGCGCTCCTACCTCACCTCATCCCTAACACTGCCTGCTTGGGGTTTGGAGTCTCCAGTTACAGTGTGAGGTACCATATTATCGACTTTGAGAGTCTAGAATGCCTGGTCATTTGGGCCACAGCTGAGAAACATCTGAAGTCGTCCAGGGCGTGCGAGAATTTCTCAGGATGTTTTTGATCATCTAACTGGATGATGAAGTGGCAAAGATTGAGCGCATGGGCAAAAGACTGGCAAATGGAGTTGAATGTGGGGAAGTGTGAGATCTTGCACTTTGGTAAGAGAAATCAAAAGGCAGACTATTATCTAAATGGAGAGAGTGCAAATGAGTGAAGTACTGAGGGATCTAGGTGTTCTAATGCATGAATGACAAAAAGCTACCACGCAGTCCAACATGTAGTTGAGAAGGCAAACAGCACTTTGAACTTCATTGTAATTGGTTGGAGTTTAAAAATAGGGAGGTTTTGTTGGAATTGTACAGGGTGTTGGTGAGGCCTCACCTGGAATACTGTGCAGTTTTGGTCCCCTTACCTGAAAAAGATATGGTAACATTGGAGATTCACCAGGCTATGGGTTTCCTCCGGGTGCTCCAGTTTCTTCCCACATTCCAAAGACATATGGGTTAAGAAGTTGTGGGCATGCTATGTTGCCACCGGAAGTGTGGCAACACTTGCCAGCTGCCCCCAGAATATTCCAAGCAAAAAAAATGCATTTCACTGTGTGTTTCGATGTACATGTGACTAATAAAGAAATATTATCTTAATTCCTGGTGAGACTTTAATAGTTTAAGCTTGTATTCCTTGGAGTTTAGAAGAATGAGGGGTGACCTCATTTCTTCTAAACTCCAAGGAGTTCTGTGGGCAGCCCACAAGTGTTGCCACACTTCCAGCGCCAACATAGGTCCTTCAGGCCTACCATTTAATATAGGACTCTTGCTTTGATTGTGTTCTTGTGAAATAATTAATGACAAAAGTGGGAAAGATAAGTCACCATAAATTTAAGTTGCTCAAGTCTTGAGGAGTAGAAACTGGTATGATGGTGGCACAGAACAGTTAATTTCAATTTGGCCGCCCAGTGCACAACAGCCTATATTCAATTCCATTGTCAGCTATTGAAGATAAGACTAGATGTCAGAAGAGAAGTACACCAGACAGCAGATGCACTAGCACCCATTTGGTACCAGGACCAAAGACAAGTTTCTACACCATAGGTATTTTCAGATGGTTTGATTATGAGCATATCCTTCACCAAGGCTGAACAGAACACTAAATGATAAACAGGTAACCCTTGTGTTTAGTCATGTTATGGAGGACTCCTGAAGCAGATCTCCTCATTTGGGATCAAATGTTTGAGCGCTGCACTTAAAAATAATCAGGCTTTATCCAGAAATATGGAAGAAAATATTTTGCACAGATGAGTGTATAATTGCATTAGTTAGAACAATAAGGTTTGACTTTATCCAGGCACAGTTCTTGGCTGGCTCATGGACATAAACCTCTTATATTAATAAGGCAACCACACTGATTGGGGAAAATGAATTCAGACTTGTGCAATATTCACACAGAGTCTGGCACAATTCAAAAGAATAATATTCAATCTTAACATTGTAAACAGAGGCATCCATCACAATAAACCGCACCTTCCTTTCTATTTTTAGGTGTTTACTTTCTGCACTTAATTATTTAAGTTGAAGTTACTCGACAAAGTAATAGAGAATATCTAGACCTCGGTTAAAGGCATCCACTCCACATTTGATGATAATGTAACTTAGGTGACTTGGGAGAGTAAGTGTCGATGTTTAACTGGAAAGACAAATAAAGGACTATTACAGGCACATTGGTTTACTACCACTATTGGATTTGTAAATCACATACCATGGGCATCAGCTATTAATTTACTATTATCAACATCTATCCTTATTTCAAAATGTACAGTTTGTGAAAGTTGTTTTTAATGTTTTATCGTTTTAACAACAGAATAAAATCATACTTCAAACTCACATTGTTACTTCGAGTTAGCATTGATTTAAGTATTGTTTGATTTATTTTTGTCTGAAATTGGTGGATTGGTGGAACCACATTTAATGGCTCAACACTTCCACAGGGCAGCTCACAGATCATGTTCACTAATCACCCACCCAAGAGGCCTACTCTTACCTGGGGAGATTAAGAACCTCCTCAAAACAGTTCACTCAAACTTACTTGATGAGGTTTCAGGTTGTACAGGGCCAACCAATCAAGATACTGCAGAAGTGCCTTCACAGTCAGTCAAGTCATAGCCCCATCCTGGTCCAGCTGTTAAAGCAGTCAAAGGGCATAAATATTTGTGAATATTTCCAATGTCCACAAGCATTCAAAAACCATGAAAAGAATTAAATAAGCTAGTAAAAATGATCCAACAGTTAAAACTTAAAAAGTAAAACACTTAAATACTATAAAAAGAGTTACATTAACTCAATTAAGTTATTGAAAGTGTAAATTACCTGTAGCTTCCCTCTTTCCCTGGCAGTCATTCTTTGCCATTGAAGTGAATAGGGACTCTGAGCCAGGGTAGATTTCCCAGCTCAAATCTATGAAGTTCTCAATAATCCACATGGAGTTGCGGACTTTCTGGTGGAAATGTTGGACCAAAAAATTTGAACAGAACTTCAATTGCTCATTCAGGAAAGGGTTTTGGAATGAATACTGACAGGAGACTATGAGGATGAGGTCTGGGAATTAAAATAACCTGCAGTTCAATGTTGAGATGTTTTTCTCACTTCAGAGTACACCCATATAATGGCTAGCCATGTTAAATTCAGGATTTATCCGTCAGTAGCAGTTATAAGATGCCCACCAGGCCTTACATTGCTGTTAGTTTCCATTTTATTTCCATACATGTCCCTCGACTTCTGCCACACTGAGTGCATACAAATTTAACTTTGCTTAACTAATTACCCTTGCATTTTCCAAGCCGCCTGGTCCTTGACCAGCTGTGAGCGATAGCCTTTCACTTCATGGGTTTCAATCTTAAATGAACTTAACACCAACAAGCCATGAAAAGTTTTACGTAATAAATGATGTTTGACAGTGAGGTGAAAACCATTGTTGACGGCATGAAATTCAAGCTGGTAACATTCACTCAGAGTCCACTTTCCTGTGATGTACTTTGTACATTATTTTAGCACATTTCTAGTGAAGAGATTATTCAGTATATTAATGTGAACTGTTCTACACACACTCCAATTCATGTGCTTTGCATAAAAGGGCTGCATTTCATTGTTTCCATCTTGATTTCAAGGGTTCATTTGAATGACACAACTTTCTGTTGGCTCAAATGTTTCTGTACAGCACCTCCAAGCTCCCCTCCAAATCATGCACCACGCTGATAGGCATATATCACATCAATGCCCTCTGATCAATGCCCTCACATCAATCCCAAGGCCTTTTTCAAGTACGTGAAAGGTAGGAGGATGGCTAGGGTAAAGGTAGGTCCGATTAAGGACAAAGGTGGGAGAATTTGCCTGGAGGCAGCGGAAGTGGGAGAAGTTCTCAATGAGTACTTCTCTTCGGTATTCACCAGGGAGAGGGGTCTTGATGACGCAGAAGGGAGTGCTGGTAGGGGTAATGTTCTCGAGGTTGTAGATATCAAGAGAGAGGATGTGTTGAAGTTGTTAAATAATATTAAGACAGATAAACCTCAGGGGCCTGACGGGATTTTCCCCAGGCTGCTTCGAGAGGCTAGGGAGGAGATTGTTGAACTGCTGGTAAGGATCTTTGAGTCCTCGTTGTCCACGGGGATGGTGCCAGAGGATTTGAGGGTTGCGAATGTTGTCCTCCTGTTCAAAAAAGGTAATAGGGATAGGCCAGGGAATTATAGACCGGTGAGTCTCACATCTGTGGTGGGTAAGCTGTTAGAAAGGATTCTAAGGGATAGGATTTATGAACACCTAGAGAATCATGGACTGATTAGGGACAGCCGGCATGGCTTTGTGAAGGGAAGATCTTGCCTCACAAGCCTGATAGAGTTCTTTGAGGAGGTGACCAGGAAGATGAGGGCAGTGCGGTGGATGTGGTTTACATGGATTTTCGTAAGGAGTTAGATAAGGTTCCTCATGGTAGGCTTCTTCAGAAGGTCAGAGGCCAAGGGATCCAAGGAAGTTTGGCTGTGTGGATTAGGAATTGGCTTGCTTGTAGAAAGCAGAGGGTTGTGGTGGAAGGAGTGCCCTTGGATTGGAAGGCAGTGACTAGTGGTGTCCCGCAGGGACCGGTTCTGGGACCTCTACTTTTTGTGATATTTATAGATGACTTAGATGAGGGGGTGGAGGGGTGGGTTAGTAAGTTTGCGGACAACACTAAGATCAGCAGTGTTGTGGATAGTGTGGAGGGCTGTCGGAGCTTACAGAGGGATATTGATAGGATGCAGAGCTGGGCTGACAAGTGGCAGATGGAGTTCAATCCAGAGAAGTGTGAGGTGGTACACTTTGGAAGGACGAACTCCAGGGCAGAGTACTTGGCAAATGTCAAGGTACTTGGCAGTGTGGAGATCTGGGGGTTCATATTCACAGTTCATTGAAAGTTGCCTCACAGGTGGAAAGAGCAGTTAAGAAGGCCAATGGGATGTTGGCTTTCATAAATCACGGGATTGAGTTTAAGAGCCGCGAGGTGATGATGCAGCTTTACAAAACTCCAGTTAGGCCACACTTATAGTACTGTGTTCAGTTCTGGTCGCCTCATTATAGGAAGGATGTGGAGGCATTGGAGAGGGTGCAGAGGAGATTTACCAGGATGCTGCCTGGATTAGAGAGTATTGAACATGAGGAGAGGCTTAAGGTGCTACGGCTTTATTCACTGGAAAGGAGGAGGATGAGAGGAGACATGATAGAGGTATATAAAATATTGAGAGGAATAGATAGAGTAGACAGTCAGCGCCTCCTTCCCAGGGCACCAATGCTCAAGACGAGAGGTCATGGCTTTAAGGTTACGGGTGGGAGGTTCAAGGGAGATGTCAGGGGGAGGTTTTTCACCCAGAGAGTGGTTGGTGCATGGAATGCGCTGCTGGGGGTGGTGGTGGAGGGAGATACATTGGACAGGTTCAAGAGCTTGTTGGATAGGCATATGGAGGAGTGTGGGATGGGGGGATATGCGGGAGAAAGGGGTTAGGTAGTGTGAGGGTGGTTTGATGGACGGCACAACATGGTGGGCTGAAGGGCCTGTTTTGTGCTGTATGGTTCTATGGTTGATTTCCTACCAAATAGCATATGGGGTATCTTCACCAATAAGGACTGTGTTGATTCAAGAGGAGAGATCAGCACCACCTTCTCAAGTAAGGTTGGACAAGACAGAACCTGGAGGCAGAGTTTCAAAATAAGGGGTCACCCATTTAAAACGGAGATGAGGAGGAATTTCTTCTATTAAGTGGTGATGAATTTTTGGAGGTCTCTACCAAAGAGAGCTATATCACTGAATATATTCAAGACTATGATAGGCAAATTTTGGATTATAATGGAGTCAAATCTTATGGACAATAGGCAAGAAACAAAAATTCTCTCTGCACAATTAAAATATATGTGTTGCTTTCATCAGGTCTGTGCTTTTCATAGAGTCATAATAACACAGCACAGAAACAGGCCCTTCGGCCCAACTCATCCATGCTGAGCTAGACCATTTGCCTGCATTTGACCCATATCCCACTAAACCTTACCTATCCATGCACCCATTCTATCCTATCAGAGAGGAAAGAGTGCAACCAACTGAGCCACAGCTGACACACACTTGAAAACTAGTTGTCAGAGGTAGCTGTGGTCATCAGTGCCAGGACTGAACTTCAAGGACTTTGATGCAGTTTGCATGAGTTGTTATGATTACAGATCATGGCTTAGATTAAGTTAAACACATCATCCTCCCTGGAGTATTCACATTGCACTTCCATTCAAGGGAACAGATTGTAATGATAAACTCCTCACAAGCTAGGAATCTAAAATTCAACTTGTGGAATGACCTCTCGTTTACAATTTCTGCTCATTACAAATTTTCCTTAATATACTAATATAAATTAGTTTCATGAGGAGCATCATATTTTGCCTCAAGAACGTACAAGGGTTTGAGAAACAGAAGTCGGGTGAAAGACTTCCACTTGTTTTGGTTGCAAGTTAAGTATTGTTGATTCTTTACAGGCACTGTTTTAATATTACTTCCCAAATAATATCTGCTGAGCTGTACAAAACCAATGTTGTTTCACATTTGACAGTCGACATAGTCGACATTTTTCCTGTTTCTACATGCTATGCTGAGATGGGTGGCAGACCACAATGTGACACCAAAAGAATGGATTCTGTCATTATGCGTGGCTCAGATGTTACTTTACACTGCACAGTGTTGACAAACCACTTCCCACTTCACCAGCATAACATCTCAATTTCTCATCCTAATTATTATTAGCATCTTTAATGAGGATTTGTGATATGAACCCATACTCCCACTAAACTAAAATTATTAATGGATTCCTGTAACCCTGACATTAATGATGTTTGGTAATCCCAATTCTAATGGAGTATATTAACCTTGATATTAAGTTTCTGCAATCATAATACTGATGACATGTGATAATAAGATATCTTTATTAGTCACATGTACATCAAAACACACCATGAAATACATCTTTTTGCATAGTATTCTGGGGCCAACCCGCAAGTGTCGCCACGCTTCCGGCGCCAGCATAGCATGCCCACAACTTCTTAACCTGGACGTCTTTGGAATGTGGGAGGAAACCAGAGCACCCGGAGGAAACCCACGCAGACATAGGGAGAACGTACAAACTCCTTACAAGCAGTGGCCAGAATTGAACCCGGGTGGCTGGCACTGTAAAGTGTTACACTAACCACTACACTACAATGGTATTTGTAACCATGATATTAATGGTATTCAGTAAGCATAAAGTACATCATGGTCTATAATCCTGATGTTAATAGTGTGCGGTAACATTTTATTAATGCTGACTGATTCTGCATACTTTTCACCAATATGGCAGTCACTGCAATTCACTCCATGTGTGCCACAAGCACCATTTTTATAATCAATCACAGTCTATAGTACACCAATAATGGACTGTCAAACCAGATTTTGATCTGCCATGTTTTCCATTCAGGAATGACATAGTTTTGGTTGATATCTATTTAGAAGTTGGCTTTTTTTTGACGTGCTCACATTAATGCACAAACAGCATGGCTGGAATCAGGGTTTGACTGATGGTGACAGCTTGAAGATTAGATACGTCATCGGTATCTGTCTCCTCCAAGGCTAGCTGCAAAATGCCCTCGGAAAACTTGATCATAATGGGCTGTCATTGTGTATTGAAAGCTCAGGTTGAGAAGAAAGTGCAAAATGCATTATTCTCCGAGAAGTTGTATCAGCTGCCTTTGGAGGAGTCGAGTTCATTTTCCCTTTGAAGAACACAAAGATGATCAATGGTTCTACTCAAACCTATTCAAGATACATTTTATATCATTTACATAATAGAGGTTAGATAGATTAGGGATATGATGAGCAGACACTGTTCGTTTTTGGGGAAGACTTTTGGGCCTACAATTCCACATGTAACTGGGAAGGGTGGACGGGTCAGTATTGCATGAATTTAACTGGTATTATGTTGCTTCCTTTCACTCACCCTTCTCTACAGTGCATGCATTCATGTAACCTAACCCTAGCCAATCCTTCTTCTGAGTACACCTCCAACCCCAAATCACTCCATTACAATGAAGAACACTACAAATTTATTCATCTGCCTTGTAAGGTCACACCCAGCCTTTGCTCAGTACATCCACCATGCAGCATTGTTATACTGTGTTGGAAAATGGACATTTGGACACCAAAACATGGAGGACTCCAAGTTTGTTGGGAGGTGTCCTGAATGGGTTGTAACTCATCTTCTTATTTGCTCTAAAAACTTCAAGATTTCATTGTTTTCTTCATTTCTCCTCTATCAGTGTAACATTGACCTTAAATTGTTCAAATCTGTGAAACTGCAAAGCTCCTTTGGACTTTCCCTACTAACACGGAGTATTGACTTCTAAAACCCAAGCTTCTGAAAACCAATAACCACAGCTCCAGCTGCTGTCCTATTTCATTTAAAATGTTTTTAAGTTTTTTAATTTAACACCAGAGCGACAGGGTAGCACAGCAAGAGGACTTCTGTCTTGCAACTCCAATGACCTGAGTTCAATCCCAAGCTTGGTGCAGTCTGTATGAAGTGTGTACCTTCTCCCTGTGACTGGGTGGGCTTTCTCTGACTGCACCCATTTCCTCCACCATCCCAAAGCTCGGTATGATAATTGATCACTCTAAATTAACGCTGGTGTGTGGGTGAGTGTTAGAATCTAAGGGGAGTTGAGGGGAAAGTCATACATACAGAATCATATTGCAGAGAAACAGGCCCTTCGGCCCACTGAGTCCATGCTGACCCTCAAGCACCCATTTATGTTAATTCTACACTAACAAAATGCTGGAGGAACTCAATAGGTCAGGTAGCATCTATGGAGGGAAATAAACAGTCAATGTTGGGAGTCGAGACCCTTCATCAGGACTGATGATGTCCCACCACCAAAGATACTGTATACTGGTTACCTACCGTAAATTGTCCCTTTGTAGCTGGGTGGTAGGACAATTAGGAGAGTGGATGGGCATGTAAGAGAGGTCATAGAGAAATACTTGGGAGAACCAGCCTAGGCTCGACGGGCTGAATATAAATTGTGAGAAATTTGCCCCCAGCAGAATTAGTCAGTAAATCACAATCACACCAATGTGATTACAATGATTTACACCATTTGAGATTTGCAGCTCCCTCATGAGGACACTGCAGTAGTTGACAACATGGGGGAATGTAACCAACTCACTGGTGGACAGAAGGATCAGCACATGTCCATGACAGCAAACGATCATAAATAGAAGAGCATATCTCCTCCTGGGGCATTTGGGTCATGGCTTTTCTGCCACGCTTGTCAACAAAAACCCATGCCTTTTACATTCCATTTTAGAGGTTGACGAATCCTCACTTCAGTCATTGATTATGCCAACCTCTCCATTGCCCATTTGGAGGGGGTGTGTGCACAAGGCAGACTGCTTCCAGCTAACGCCCTGGGAAGTAGATTGTTTTCTGCTGAGTTACCATAACAACTCTGCAAGTGTCAATTATTAAGTTATGTAAAGAATTCAAGGCCTCTATGTTTATCATATGCCTCTTTTTTTTTCCCCAGTTAATTGGTCTGTTCACATCCACCTATGCAAATCTTTTGGTGTTTAGTTCAGGCAAGCATAAGCCTTAATCAAGCATTGGGAATAATTCCTTTAAGTGTAAATGTATGTGTGTATGTGTAAGAAAGGATGGAAATGATTGACATAGTTTGGTCAAGTTATCATTAACCTTAGATTAATTCTTGCAAGATGCTACAATTGGCATTTGCCAATAGAAGGAATGTATTACCCGTGTAGTAATGAACAGGATGTTGTAGATGGTTTTAGAATTTTTACTTTGAATGAAATAAAACAGAAGTTTTCTATTACTTAGAATTACCCTGCCCAAGCAGGACAATATAGGTGAATGGGTGATGGAGGGAGAGTTTGTATCATGCCCCTGAGCAACCTGAAAAAATCCCTTCCACTTCAGATGCTTTAATTCAGACTCAATGACATTGGGAATACACGCTGTTATAAAATGGGCCAAACTACAGCCAAGAAGTTTCCATCTTTATGATAAAGATGCCATTTCACAGCCCACCGTGTCACAGAAACCAGCCTCCCCTCCTTGGCGAAGCAGCCAGTATAATCAAAGACCCCACCCACCTGGGTTATTCTCTCCTCTTCCATCAGGTAGAAGATACAAGAGCCTGAGGGCACACACCACCAAGCTCAAGGACAGCTTCTACCCCACTGTGATAAGACTATTGAACGGTTCCCTTATACGATGAGATGAACTCTGACCTCATGATCTACCTTGTGAACTTGCACCTCATTGTCTACCTGCAATGTACTTCCTCTGTAGCTGTGACACTTTACTCTGTACTGTTATTGTTTTTACCTGTACTACCTCAATGCACTCTGTACTAACTCAACGTAACTGCACTGTGTAATGAATTGACTTGTACGATTGGTATGCAAGACAAGTTTTTCCACTGTACCTCAGTACAAGTGACAATAATAAATGATGTATGTATGTTTGCACGTTTCTTACTTCTAATTTGGACAATGCAGAGAAACAATGTGACACATGTAGAAGCTAGAACATATACAACTGGCACTGATATGCAAGATCACTTATACATAAGCATCATATATATAGGTTATGTATTGACTATACATAACACTACTTTCAATCTTTTGAAAAAGACTAATTTTTATTTTCCTACTATTCTCAGATTTAACATTCACAGGTTTCCTAAGCTTCTTTAAACTTCTCAAAGTAGCTTGCATTGCTAGCACTGTATCCATTTCTTGACGTGAGAAAGGTGTCACTTGCTGCCTCAAAACAGTAATAACTTTGTTTCTTCTGCCAGTCTCCACTGGAAGAGCTTCTGGAATACACTCATAATCCATATCTCTGACATTCTCTTGCCTTTCCCTTGCAATAAATTAAATAATTTACAGGTTCACTTATAATTATATCTCCTTTTTTCACAAGATATTTAATTGTATCATGTATGATTTTTATTTTTGATTTTTCAGGCCACAGGGATTACTGGAAAGCCTAGAACTTATGGCCCCATTCTTAATTGGTCTTGAATAGACACTTTCTCAATAATCAATGCATACTCTTTGTAAAGTTTTCATTAGCCATTTTCAATGGTGTAGAAATGTTTTTGCTGGCTGGCTCAGCATCTCCAAATCAACTAATTCTTCGAGACCTCTAGCAAATCTGGGTCAATATATGAAGAGTCTGGCTATTGCATTCACGCTCAGAAAACCAGGATGTTCAGTGCGAAGCCCTTCTAAAACTTGTCTTCTAGATACACTTTGTATACACCCTGTGTCTCCATTTAACATAACTTAGTTCCGTTGTCAATTCACATCACCTGTTATAGTGTGGTCTCATATCTTTCTGGACATTTGTCTGCTTCAGTTCATTCTATTAATCTTTCAGAATCGTATCTTCTTTGTGCTTTCTTGGCTGTCACCAATGCTGTACCAAAAAATGTGAAGATCATACTTTCACTACTATGTCTGAAATTTCATACAATAACCTTGGATGGTGTAACCATATTGAGATAAGACGATAACCCACATTTGCATTCTTAAAGTAGTATTTACAACTTCACACCAAGAATTGTAGCAAATGCTAATAAACAAATTAATGATTTTTTTTTACTTCTGAGTTAATTCTCAATGCTTTTCTCCCCCCTCAATTTGAGTACAATTTCTACCACTAGTAAGTGACGCAAACACAATTGGGTTTCTTGAACACAGTCCTTTACATTACTGATTAGCGCACCTACTCTACAGTTCAAAGCGTCACATCCAAGTTTCAATGTACATGCTATGTCATAGTGAACTAACAAAGATTTGCTTTTCAGACTCTTACTTAAGTCATAAGCTGTTTGCTTCAATTCCATTTTTTGACTATCGTCAATAACTGACAGAATAGCTTCAATACTATTGCAAGATCTGGCAATAATTTAGCACAGTACTGTACCATATCTGAAAATGAATTAAGTTCTACAATTTTCTCAGGTTTCTTTGCTTTCACAATTGCTTCTACTTTTCCTTTGACTGGTTTCAGCCCAGGATTTGTTAAGTGGAGTTGTTTCTGTCCATGGCTTGACTCAATTTTGCTTCCCTCTCAACTACCTCCCTTCCACTTTTCCTTCAAGATTTAGCTGAGCTAAGTTCATCATGTTTTACACATCAGATGCTCGACAGAAGTACAACTTGTGCAAATCATTCTGAAAGAATGAGCACTTCATTCTTCGAAGCATGGCGTTATGTTAATATAGCCAACCGAACACTTTAATATTCAAAGATTTTCTTCTCCATTGCTCGTGGCCTTGAGGTATATCAGTTTTATTGCACAGGCAGTACCTTGTAGCATCTTGTCCATTATACACCTTCAGTGATGATTTCAACCATACAGTAATTTTGTGTAGGAGTAAAACCCTTAAGTGTACTAATTGCCAAATGTTGTTGAATTTCTCCAGCTACATTCAGCTGAGCACAGACGTAATATTTCTAGTTTGGTGAAAACTTTGGTTCCTGCCAACACTACGTAGAAAGCTGTGAAGTAGGCAACAGATACAAGCTCGTCGACAACTGCTTGGTCCATGTCACCATACAGTCTTGCGCACCTCAGACACTTTTACCATTGACGTCCCCATTCATCTGACTTAACTTTTCTAAAACTCTGTTCCACTATAGTTTAATGTTAATGTCGCCAGGTTGTAAGTGACCCAGGCAGAATGAGGTTCTATTCTTCTGCATTTAGCCTCATCTTGGCAATAGAGGCGGCCAAAGACAGATATCTTCAGGTCTTTATCAATTCCACCTATCACGTCCCAGCTTCTGATGCTATTCCCACTCTGTCCATCATCCTTCAACACTCCCTCCTCCCCCTCAGTCCACCAATCACCTCTGGCATCTGTCTCACCCCTCCCCTTCTCTTAATACTGACCATTTCCCCTCAGTCCTGAGGCAGGGTTTCCACGATTGTCAACAATTCCTTTCCACCAACAGGTGCTGCTTGACCCACTGAGTTCCTCCAGTAGATTATTTGCTGCTCTGGGGCCAGACGTGATTGGTGGATTGGGGGGGGGGGGGGGGAAAAAAAGAGGCTGGGTGAAGGATGATGGGTAAAGAGCCAGGTAGGGGAGGAGTTGGAGACAGAGGCGGGTGGATGATAGATGGAGGCAGACAAAAATAGAAAGCAGATGGAGTCAGGTGGGGAGAGGGGAGGATGAATGTGGTGACAACCGCTGGAGGGTGATAAATGGGAACCATTGCTGGAATCTGGAAATGGGAACCATTAGGAAAGTGATGAAAAGCAGATCGAAGCAGAACCAGATAAGGAAAGGGGGGGGGGGGGGGAAGGATGAGAGCTGGTGAGTGTTGGTTTATTATTGTCATTTGTACCGAGGTACAGTGAAAAACTTGTCTTGCACACTGATCATACAGATCAATTCATTACACAGTGGGTTACAATGGGTTAGTACAGAGTGCATTGAGGTAATACAGGTAAAAACCATAACAGTACAGAGTAAGGTGTCACAGCTACAGAGAAAGTACAGTGCAGGTAGACAGTAAGGTGCAAGGTCACAACAAGATAGCTCATGAGGTCAGAGTCCATCTCATCATATAAGAGATACGTTCAATTGTCTTATCACAGTGGGATAGAAGCTGTCCTTGAGCCTGGTGTGTGGGTGGTAGGTTGATGGAACCAAGGGGATAGGGGTGAAAGTGAGTGATAGAGGGGCTGAAGGCAAGGGTATGGGAAAGGGGACAAAAATATGGGGACCAGGTGCAAGTCAGAAGAGAGAGGTGGGGGAACACAGGAGGCAAGGGTTACCTGATAAAGTGAATGAGTTGCCTCAAAGCGCTGATTAAGAAATAATTCTCCCCTTTGTCCTAGGTGATACTACTCCAAATATTACTGAAGCCACATTGCTCAAAATTTATCTGGCCATTATCTAATTGCTTATGGAGCCTGCAACCAGAGGTTCATAATTCCAGCATTACAATGGAGACTAAACCTTTGAGTGTCAAGGTGAGCACGGGAATGAAGTTTCACGTGTTGGGAATCCCTAGGACTTATAACATCTCACATCTTGCTCTTCACTGTGCATTCAGAGGGTCGCTGATGCCCTCCATTTCAAGAGTTGAGTACAGTTTGGAGCCAGTAAGCAGAGTGACAACAGGCCTCACAAGGATGCCACCCTCGCATGGTACAGGGTTGCACTGACTGCACACACTTCACACTGAGAGCACCACACACACCAAGCCAGTAGTAGCAGACTGTTGGCCCGCTGGAAAGCATGGTGGACAAGCATCACTCAGAGCACTGTTCCAGGCTGGTTCTGGATTGCATCATACTCCTATATATTGAAGGCGGCTTTCTGGAAGGGTTGGAACACAGAGCATAGATCGGTACAGCACAGGAACAGGCCCTTCAGCCCATGATGTTGTGCCAATCTAATTCTGTACGGGCTGATTAAGCCATCTTTGAGGTTCTGAGATTTGCCTTTGCTATGCTGAACTTTCCCAGTCTTTGATCATCAACATAAAGGAACAGTTGTGTGTTTCTATTACCATTTAAAATTATTTGCAATGCTTATTATTTAGCAGATACTGTTTTTTTTAAACAGAACAGTACAGCACAGGAACAGGCCCTTTGGCCCTCCATGCTGTGCTGAATTAAATGCCTTATTAAACAAATGACTACACAGTGCCCACATCCCTCCATTCTCTGCACATTCATGAGCTTATCTAAGAGCCTCTTAAATGCCTCTGTCATATCTGCCTCCATCACCACCCCTGGCAGCACATTCCAGACACCCACCACTGTAGGAAAAAAAACTTGCCCTGCTCATCTCCTTTGAACTTTCTCCCTCTCACTTTAAATGCTTGCCCTCTAGTATTAGACATTTCGACACTGGGAAAAAGACCCTGGTTGACAATGCACCTCCATTGTGCTTAATTGTCTGCCTCCATCTGTAGCCTGGCCCATCAAACTCCTCACCTTAGGATAGGTTGAGTGAGCTAGGGCTTTTCTCTTTGGAGAGGAAGGTGATGAGAGGTGACTTGATAGAGTTGTACAAGATAAGAGGCATAGATAGAGTGGACAGTCAGACTTTTTCCTCAGGGTGAAAATGGCTAACACAAGGGGGCATGATTTTAAAGGTGATTGGAGGAAGCTATGGGGTGGGGGGAGGGGGGAGGTGTATTGTCAGAGGTAAGCTTTTTTTTTGCAGAGTGGTGGGTGCATGGAACACATTGCTGGCAGAGGTTGTGGGGGCAGATACATTAGGGACATTTAAGAGACTCTTAGATGGCCACATGAAGGATAGAATGATCGTCAAATAGAATGATAGGTTATGTGGGAGGAAAAGGTTAGATAGATCTTAGGGCAGGATAAAATGTCAGCACGACATCATGGGCCAAAGGGCCTGTACTGTGCTGCAATGTTCCATGTTCCAGTCCTCAAGCATGACAGCTCTAGCACCTCTGACATTGTTCTGACTGCAGGCACTGGTGACCAGCATCACAGCACCTACAGGCCAGTTTCTGCCATCTCTAAATGATGTGCTGGTGCTGCAGCCATGAAGTTAAGTGATATGCATCCTAACCACCCCTCTAATCTTACTGCTCCTTCTCAGCCTGGCCAGGTTGCACATTCTGCGTATCTGTAAGGGGAAAAAAATAAATAAATCACAAAACGCTAAGGTTATGGGACACAGGCAAAGTAAGAAGTGGGTATCAAGAGGGATGTCAGCTGAGGGGAGAAGACATGTGGAGGATTGGGTCTGAGAAAACCATCATCCTTTATGTTTTCAGGCCCATTTCTAGCCATGGGGTTTGTCAACTGGTGGTTGGTACATGCTGGTGTGCCTTGCCTTCTGGTTAGCTGTGGATGGTGCTTGGTTGTGGATAACCTGGTTGTTCAAGGGGAAGGAAAGTGTGTTAGGACATAAAACATAGAACAGTATGGGCCCTTCGGCCCACAATGTTGTGCCGACCTACTCTATGATCAATCTAACCCTTCCCTCCTACACAGCACATAACCCTCCATTTTTCTTACATCCATGTGCCTATCTAAGAGTCTTTTAAATGTCCCTATCATGTCAGCCTCTACCACCACCCCCCACAATGTGTTCCAGGTACCCATCACTCTTACCTCTGATATCTCCCCTAAACTTTCCTCCTATGACTTTAAACTGATGTCTTCTGGTATTGGCCATTGCTGCCTGGGGAAAAGCTGCTGGCTGACCCTCTATCTATGCCTCTCAATCTTATGCACCTCTATCAAGTCACTTCTCATCCTCTGTCACTCCAAAGAAAAGCCCTAGCTCGCTCAACCTTTCCTCATAAGACATTTCTTAATCCAGGAAAATCTCCTCTGCACCCTCTCTAAAGCTTCCACCTCCTTCCTATAAAGAGGTGACCAGAACTGAATACGCCAGGTGTGGTCTAACCGGAGTTTTATAGAGCTTCAATATTACCTCAACGGCTCTTGAACTCAATCCCCTGATTAATGAAGGCCAGCACACCATACACCATTCTATCAACTTGCATGACAACTTTGAGGGATCTATGGACTTGGACCCCAAGATCCCTCTGCTAAGTATCCTGCCATTAACCTTGTACTTCACCCTCAAGTTCAATCTTCCAAAGTGTATCACATCACACTTTTCTGGATTGAACTCCATCTACCACTTCTCCACCCAACTCTGCACCCTGTCTACTGTATATCCCACTGTAGCCTACAATAACTTTCTGTACTATCCACAATACCTCAAACCTTTGTCATCTGAAAATTTACTAACTCACCCTTCCACTTCCTTATCCAAGTCATTTATATCTATACAGTATATTAAAAAAATCAAAGAGCGGGCGTCCCAGAACAGATCCCCGCAAAACACCATTAGTCACCAACCTCCAGGCAGAATACGCTCCATCTACTACCACCCTCTGCCTTCTGTGGGCAAGCCAATTCCAAATCCACGCAGACAAGTCTCCATGGATCCCAAGCCTCATGACTTTCTGTACAAGCCTACCATGGGGACCGTTGTCAAATGCCTTACTAAAGTCTATATACACCACATCCACCGCACTATCTTCAATTTGTTTTGTCATCTCCTCAAAAAAAAACTCAGTTAGGCTCATGAGGCACAACCTGCCCCTCAAAGCCACGTTGACTATCCTTAATAAGAATACTTCTCCAAAAGCTCATAAATCCTGTCCCTAAGAGTTCTCTCCAATAGTTTGCCCACCACTGATATAAGACTCACTGGTCTATAATTCCCAGGATTATTCCTATTACATTTCTTGAACAACATTTGCCATCCTCCAATCCTTTGGCACCACTCCTGTGGCCAGGGAGGACACAAAGATCATAGTCAATGCCCCAGCTTCCCTCACTCCCCATAGAAACCTGGGGTATATCCCTCCAGCCCCAGGAACTTATTCATCCTATTGTTTTTCAGAAGCTCCAATTCTATCTTTCTTAATCTCCACATGCTCCAGCACATTAGCCTGTTCTACGCTGACTTCACATTCAAAGTCCCTCTCACTGGTGAACACTGAAGCAAAGTATTCCTTAAGGACCTCCCCTACCTCCTCTTCCTCTAGGCACATTTCCTCCTTTATCTGAGCAGTCCTATCCTCACTCTAGTTATCCTCCTGTTCTTCAGGAATGTGTAGAATGTCTTGGGGTTTTCCTTAATCCTACTTGCCAAAACCTTCTCATGTCCCCTTCTAGCTCTCCTAACTCCCTTCTTGGCTACCTTATAATTCCCAAGAGCTCCGTTTGATGTTTTGCTTCCTAAACCCTAAGTATGCTTCCTTCTTCCTCTTGAAGAAACATTCCACTTCATGTCAACCATGGTTCCTTCACCCTACCATCCTATCCCTATCTCAATGGGACAAACCTATCCAGAACCCCATGCAAGTGGTCCCTAAACAACTTCCACATTTCTGCTGCGTATTTCCCCCGAGAACATCTGTTTCCAATTTATACTCCCAATTCCTGCCTAATACTATTGTAATTAGCCCTCTCCCAATTAAAAACTTCCCCATATCATCTGCTCCTATCCTTGCCCATGACTATGCTAAAGGTCAGAATTATGGTCATTATCTCTGAAATGCTCACCTACTGAAAGACCTGTCACCTGACCAGGTTCATTGCCTAGTGCGAGATCCAGTAAGGCCTCTCCTCTATTCAGCCTGTCCAGATACTGTCACAGGAATCCTTCCTGAACACACCTAACAAACTCTGCCCCATCTAAACCTTTTGTACTAGAGGTGCTAATCAGTACTAGGGAAGTTGAAGTCACCATGACAACAACCCTGTTATTTTTGCACCTTTCCAAAATCTGCCTACTCATATGCTCCTCAGTGTCCTGGTGGACATTAGGGGATCTATAGAATACTCCCAATAGAGTGATTGTTCCCTTCCTTTTTATGACTTGCACTGATTCAGTGGATGATCCCTCCACAACATCCTTACTGCAGCTGTGATACTTTCCCTGATTAACAATGCCATGCCTCCTCCCTGGTAGTGTAGCATTTAGCAGAACACTTTACAGCGCCAGCAACTCAGGTTCAACTCCAGCCACTGTCTGTAAGGAGCTTGTACGTTCTCCCAGCATCTGTGTGGGTTTCCTCCCACATTCCAAAGACATACAGGTTAGGAAGTTGTGGGCATGCTATGTTGGTGCCAGAAACATGGAGACACTTGCGGGCTGCCCCCCGCGAACACTATGCAAAAGATGTATTTCACTGTGTGTTTCAATGTACATGTGACTAATAAAGGTATCTTATCTATTCCTTTTGAAACACCTCAACCCTGAAACATCCAGCAGCCAAGCCTGCCCTTGCAACAGCCAGCTCTCTGATAACCACATCATCATAATTCCATGTACCGATCCATGCTCGAGTTCATCACCTTTATTCTTAATACATCTCACATTAAAGTAAACACATTTTAACCCATTCAACCTTATCCACTGCCTGTCCTTCCTCACAGTCCCTCTGCACACTGCATCTGCCTTTACACCAACTGCTCTGTCATCTGGTCTCACACTCCGGTTCCCATCCCCCGCCAACCTAGTTTAAACCCTCCCCAACAGCTCCAGCAAACCTGCCCGCAAGGATGTTGGTCCCTCTCCAGTTCAGGTGTAACCCATTCCTTTTGTACAGGTCATACCTTCCCCAGAAGGGATCCCAATGATCCAAGAATCTGAATCCCTACCCCCTTGCATCAACTCTTCAGCCACACATTCATCTGCCATATCTTCCTATTCTTACCCTCACTGGCACATGCAGCAATCCAGAGATTATTACCTTGGAAGTCCTGCTTCTTAGCTTCCTTCTTTACTTCCTCTTCAAAACCTCATCCTATCAATGTCACTGTTACCAATGTGTACCACAACTCCTGGCTGCTCACCCACCCCCTTAGGAATGCTGCAGACTCTATCTGAAACACCTTCTGACCCTGGCACCTGGGAGGCAACATACCATCCAGATGTCTTGTTCTCATCCTGTCTGTTCCCTTAACCAATGAATCCCCTATCACTAACACTCTCATCTTCTCCCCCCTTCCCTCCTGAGCCACAGAGGGAGACTCTGTGCCTAAGACCTCGTCACTATGGCTTTCCTCTGGTAGGTTTCCCCCCCAGAAACAGTATCTAAAGTGGTATACTTGATATTGACGGGACAGAGCTACAGGGGTACCCTACATTGACTGCCTATTTTCTTTCCCTCTCACCCAGCTACCTGCATCCTAGGTGTGACTTCCTCCCTATAAGGCCTCTGTATCAGCCCTTCAGCCTCCCAAATGATCCAGAGTTTAATCCAGCCAGTTCCTTAACAGGGTCTGTAAGCAGCTGCAGCCAGATGCTCCTTACAGGTGTGGTCCTCAGGGACACTGGAGGTCTCCTTGACTTCCCACATTCTACAAGAGGTGCATACCACTGCCCTGACAGCTATTCTCACTGTGGGATAAGAAAGAAAGAGACCTGACCCGAACCTCACCTTAGCCTCCACTCACAAAAATCTCCTGAGCCAACAGTAACAGCAAAATGAAATAAAACCTTACCTATGCCTTCTCACTGATGCCTATTTTACTAAAGAGCTGCTCTCACTCCCTACACTTGGGCCACTAACTCTACTTCTTGACATTAAATTCTCTTGAGCCAAAGCCTCAGCTCTCCTTTCTAACACTGACCACTCCAACAATGGCTGCTTAGCTTGATCCTAGCTTCTTTTTATTGGCTATTGCTAATTAACCAATCAATTATGAACTAATAATTTGCAAATGTGCCTCTTTTAGGCTCCTGCTAGGTGAAACTGAACAGAAAGACCCGCGACTCACTTTTTTTAAAACCTGTGTTGGTGAATACCTTCAATTTGTTGGTGCCGTGGAGTTATCTTGGTCGAATAGCTGGCAGTGTGCAGATCTGAATTGAGTGTGAAGTTTGCTGTAGTGGCAGATTCAGTGCAGGGTATGAAGATTGGGCATGCATCCTGGTCATGACATGTCAGTGATAATAATTCTGATTCTGAAGTCATCTGTGAGAGGGCAATGCACTTGAGAGATGCAGGTCGGCTTCAACTGGAGCTAAACATTCATGATCTTCAGATACAGGACACTGAGTCTTTACCTTCTCTAGAATGCCAAACTCTTTAGCTTCAGGGATGTAATTGTTAAGCAGCATAGTTTGGGAAAGTAATGCTATGCACGTGATACTTACTGTCATTGTCTTTGGATGGGGTTAGGCCTTGCCTTATGGATCAATTGGTTGCTGGGTTTCCCAGGAAATTGTGGCATTTCAGGTACAATGTACCATTCTTGGGATAAGCCCAGCATTAATTGCCCATCCCAAATTGCCTTTGAGGAGGTGATGATGAGCTGCCTTCATAAACTTCTGCAGTCCTTCTGGAGAAGATACTCCCATAGTGCTGTTGGGAAGGAGATCCAGGATTTAGACCCAATGATGAAAGATCACCTTCGGGTACTGGTGTTCTCATGCTGCTTTGTCCTTCTTGATAGTCAAAGTCATTTTTTTTTTTGGGAGGTGGGTTGTTAGAGTAGCCTGGACAAGAAACTGTAGTATATTTTGTAGATGATACATGCTGCAGCCACTGTGTGTAGTGGTGAGGGAATGTTGTGCAGAGTAGTGGATGGGGTGCCAACCAAGCAGTCCACTTTGCCCTGGGTGGCATCAAGTTTCTCGAGCTGTTGACACTGGACTTCTCCAGGCAAGTGAATAGTATTCTGTCATGCTTCTGACTTGTAATCTGTAGATGGTGGAAAGGCCTTGGGGTATCAGGCAGTGAGACACTTACAGCAGGATGCTCAGCCTCTGACCTGCTCTTGTAACCATGGTATTCATGTTGCTTCTCCAGATGAGTTTCTGGTCAGTGGTGACCCCCAGGGTATTAATGGTGTGGGTCTCGACTGCAGTAATGGTATTGCCTTTGAATGTCAAGAGTAGGTGGTTAGATGGTCTCTTGTTGGAGATAGTCAATGCCTGGCACTTCTGAGGCATGAATATTGAACAGGCCATGCTGAATCATATTATCAAATAGCATAAAAACAGGCTATTCGGCCCAACTCGTCCATGCTGACTGGTGGCCACCCTTCCATATTAGTCCTATCTCCCAGCACTTGGTCCATTTCCTTCTGTGCCTGAGTGATTCAAGTGTTCGTCTTGACACTTCTTAGATGCTGTCAGCTCTCTTGGGCAGTGCATTCCAGTACTTACCACTCTATGGGTGAAGAAGGTCCCTCTGATATCCTCTCTAAATCTCTTGTGTCCTCTAGCTTTATCTACCTCTGGTGTGGGGAATAGTTTCCTGCAGCCTATTCCATCTATGTCCCACATAATTTTATATAACTCAATCACGTTCCCTCTTAACCCCCTCCATTCCAGGGAGAACAGACCTTGCCTCCCTATTCTCTCACTGAAGAGCAGTGAATGTGACTGAACATTGTGCGATCCTCAGCAAATGTCCCCATTCTGACTACATGATGGATGGAAGGTCATTGATGAAGCAGCTGAAGATGGTTGGGCCCAGGTCATTGACCTGAGAAGCTCCTGCAGTGATGTCCAGGGACTGAGATGATTGACCTCCAACTAACACAACCACCTTCCTTTATACACGGTACAATCCCATCACCGGAGTGTTTGCACTTTGATGAACATTCAGCTTTACCAGACGCCTCCTTTATTCCATGTTCTGTTGACTGCAGCCTAGATGTCAGGGGCACTCAATCTCACCTCACTTCTAGAATTTAGCTCTGTTCAACCAATGCAATCCAACAGGGAACCTCACTGAAATAGCCCTGATGCTGGGTTTTGACCTGAGACATGCACAATTCCTTTCCTGCACAGATGCTGCTGGTCCTGCTGAGTTCCTCCAGCAGATTGTTTTGTTACCTGGCTGAAACAGTCTGCTGGTTGGACCTGCTCAGCAAACTTGCTGCACCCCATTCTAAGGAGGTACCCCATACAAACTGAGTTTGATACCTACAAGGTGTACAACCAGAACATTGGTCCACAGGACCCCAAATTTGCCCTGAATGTTCATTGCCCTGTTTTTATTTTACCACCTCATGCCAGACAAGCATTTCCTGAATCCTGCGGATGTCTAACTAATTAAACGTGGTTCCAAGAAAAGCCACGTTTCATGTTCTCTCTCTAGTCTCAGCTTCAGTGTGAAGCTTTATCAGGACTGCGTGGCTCTTGGGCGAAGGCGCATTTCCACTGAAGCAGAGTAAGCAACAAACAGAATTGTTCACATGGTGCAAGTGAAGCATCTTTCACGTGGCTTTCGATGCCCCGTCGTACAGCCAGAAGAAATGGTCTGTGGAAGCAGCCGCGGGGCAAAAGAGGGGAAGAACGAGAGCATTTAATTACCAAGACAGGCAGTAGCAGAGTTGAGAGCTCTGCAAAAGAGGGACAGCACGTGTAATGAAATCCCCGCAGAACGGCTGAGACACCGGCAATCCCCTGCTTATTTACACTTTCTTAGCAGATCAACACAATTGCACACACGTCATCCTGACAGGCCGACTGCCTCTCTGCACCGCACTCCAGTCTCTTCACTACATAACATCCACCTGTTTTGAGGGTGATGCAGGAAGCCACAGGCTGCGACTGTAGAGAGACCTCCAGTTTCTCAGCTACACCGATTTCCTCTTATCAGACAAAACTATCTCTACAGAGCCAAGCGTCTAGCAGGTGGCGGTGCCTTTCTGGTAAAGTTAACGCAATTAATTGCAGAATGTCCTGCTGTCTTATGTCACTTCAGACGGGGTTTTTGTTTTGTCGACTGGGACTCAAGGTAGAAACCCAGTTTGTCTTCGATACCGGAATTAAAGAGATAACGGAGACACAAGAGACTCCAGATGCTGGAAATCTGGAGCAACGCACAAAAAGCTTAGGGTCTCGACCTGAAACGTCGACTGGTCATTTCCCTCCATAGATGCTGCCTGACCCGCTGAGTTCCTCCAGCTTTTTGTGTGTTGCTTAAAGATTTAACAGGCCGACTTGATTGATGCAGCATACAAGAAGGTTACTAATAAATCTAATTGGGAAATCAAGAGAGGTAAACTGGGATGTAAGAAGAATATGAATGCATTATCACAGGGAGTAGTTGAGAGAACTAGTATGGACACATTAAATGAACACATGAAGGACACATTGTTGGGGTTAAGTTTCATTGTGGTTAAAACATTGCATTGGTAACCACAGTTCTGAACCTCCGATCCTCAGACCAACGTTCAAGCCCCACCAAGGCACTGGTGAATTTAAATTCAACTGAATAAATGTGGAATTAAAGCTGGTATCAGAATACATTCTCGCTCTATTCTACTTTCACCTTCACATCATGCTGGCTGTATTTGATGGATGCTCCAACCATGGGATTGTCAGAGCTGCCAGCGAATCATTAGAGATTTTGGAATCCATCACTAACACAATGAAGCAAAGAAGCTGACTTTTTTGGACCTTCACTCAATTTCTGGACAGATCAGATTCTAGACATTCAACGCTGAAGTTGGCCGTGAGCCCCAGCAACCTCACCAGCAGTGCAGCATTGCAGCAGTGCATTTTCATCAACCAGTGTGAACCTCATTGGAGATGTGAAGGGAAGGTCTCATGGCCTTTTTAAAGGGGCGTTGCCAAATACACCCACACTCCAATGCTCCCAAGCTCAGTCAAGGCTTGGCTATGCAAAACATCATGGAAAAGAAATCGTTAGGGAAGAGAGACTGAGGAACATAGAAGTCAGCTTCATGAGGAAATTTGTTATGGTAAAAGGTCATTGACCTGAAATATTAACTCTGCCCCTCTCTCTGCAGACCTACTGAGTAATTCAATCTGGCTTTGTTTTGTATTTCCAGCATTTGCTTTTGGATTCTTAAGGATCATAACATGATTTGGTGCAGGTTGATGGAGCAGTTCCCAAGCAATTATTAATTCCCTTTTGATTAGAATTCATCCCTTGAGAACTTTGCACCACTCAGCTTTCATGTCTACTCTAATGTGACTGTGAACAGAGTCACTGGGGGCATTGACGCTGGTAAGTATAAAAGATCTCTGTTTATCTCGACAAGCACATATTCTCTTGGACACCCTCTTGATAGAATCTCTCTGAACTCAAAATACCTCAAGTTTTTATACTCTTAAGAACAAAGATAACAGCAGGTGATTCGATACAATTTCAATATCTGCAATGACATTGTTTAATTCAATATTTTGTGCCTAACAAATGGTTCCATTGAAGTACAGATTTACAAAGGGGGCACACTGTAACTGACAAGACACCTTTGAATGTTCAAAGACCTTTGCTGGGATGAATTAATTCACATAGATGGTCTAAAATCTCCTGAGAACAGAGAACCCAGACACCCAAAATTAGTGTAGTGGGTGCTGACTCTCTGAGTACACAAATATCCCAATTATTTACAGACAGAGCAAATACGTCTATGACCCTGCTTGATGTGCTAGGTGACAGAATAAGTCTGGTCTGACAGCTTCCTTGATCTCAGACACGGTAGTTCAAAGTAACTTAATTGGTGTCTGATGGCTTGTTTGATGTAGGCCAATTAACATAGCCCCATTGTCTTATGTTTGGCTGATGCACATGAGAACGTTCCATAGCCATGTGAGTTTGCAAATCACATATCAGCAGACAGCATTTTTTATATAACAAAGCTGTCCTTTTAATTTCAAACTGATTACTGCTTGCAATTTGCATTAGAACAGGTTTTACCTGAAGACCGGTTCTCATTTGAATTAATGCCTGCTATATCTACGTAATTCCATAATTCCTGAATCCCCAATGTACTTCACCAACCTTGGACTACTCAACCAGAACTTAAGAGAACTAATGAGCTCATCAAAAAAACAGAGCTGACTATAAATAATTCATTCTTACGCAGAATATAAATCTAATGGGGAATTCATGAGAAATTTACCCAGAGAATAGATAGAATGTGAATTCATTACTGCAGGGAATAGTTGAGAATAATTATAAAGAATGTCAGAAGAAATTAAGGGGAAGGACACATTGAAGGGATTTGGTGAGTATAGTTGATTAGTGTTTAAATCATGGGACTAATAACCAGAGATTTGGACCTCTTGTCCGTGCATCAGGGTTCAAACCCCACCATGGCAGCTGGGGAATTTAAACTTAAGTCATTGAACAAGTCTGGAATTAAAGCTAGTCCCATGAAGCTATGGGATTGTCAAAAAAAAACATTTGATTCACTAAAGTCCCTCAAGTGTGGGTTAGGGAAGTCAGCTGACCCACCACATGTTGCTGACTCTTTGCTGCCTCCTCAGTTCAGGAGCAATTGGGGATGCCCAGTAAATGCTGGCATAGTGCCCACATCCTTAGGATTTAAAAAAAGACGAAGAGGTGTGGGAGTTGGCTCGTATGAAGCATAAACCTTTTAGGCTGAATGGCCTATTCCCATGTATGAATACTGGGTACTTGAATATGGATGATTTGGGCTGAAGGGCCTGTTTCTGTGCTGGTTAACTCTTTGACTTTATGACCTCCATGTTCCTACATCTTTCACCATTTTTTTTAATTCACTGCAGATGCTCTTCTATCTTGGTCGCACCCTACAAAATGAATTGGATCAACACACACACAAGAAGTGCTGGAGTAATTCAGCCAACATGGAACAATGGGGACTGAGATAACCATGACTCAGGACAATTAGATGCCCTGTGTTCTGCACAAGACCCTTGAGGTCTCTGAGCCCTGCCCAGCAGGTTTCTGAGTGAGCTGGCTTAGCATGTGCTGCTGTCCTGAGAGGCAGCAGCCTCACATCATGCCATTTCCAGCTTCCATGGTAGAGCTTGAACCACAGTTTACACTACAGATGTGACATTTAAAACAAAGAATCCTGCAGGGAGAAATCCATTTGCTACAGTGGAAGCTACAGCTACAGGAATTACAGGGTCTTTATTAGACAAGCATCTCATGCCACATTTAGTCATGAGCAATTAGTCTGTTTCAAGTGCCACTACAAGAAAATGAAATGCTGCCTAGGTGAATTGAGGGTTAAGGGAATGTAAGGGTCTCCCCTTTATTATCTGCCTCTCTCTCTGTGACGGGGTATTAGAAGCACATTCAGCAATTCTCCTCTGCTGTGTAGAACACGGTGCTACAATAACAGAGATGGGCCTGTGTGCCAGTACCCCATAACATGGCACAATGATGTCCCAACACTATGTCCTGTCTGCTACACACTACTATAATTAACCTTCACTGATCATCCAATGACTGTGCTGTGTGCAATTGATATGTGCCCCCGAGTGAGCCCTTCATTGTGCATGGATCACTTCTTCCCATTTGCCTGCAGAATGAGAATTGTTTCCCCCGAGAAGTGCACATGAAAGACAGATCAAAGCACCTTTGCATAAAATTTACTTAGCATGGTTTACAGTTTCCACCTCACATTGACTTTCACCAAAGTCAAGTTTTTACTTTTTCAACTTTCTTCAACTCACTGTTGCAGGAAGCAGTTATCATAGGAGTGACTCCCTGAGGAGGTGTGAGGTCTAAGGCTTTGTTTCTCAGCAACTTACTTTTTTATAGTATGTATTAAAAAGTGTACTGGACTTTGTTAACCCAGTTTCAAATCCCATCAAACCAACTTGTGAAATTGGATTAATCAAATGATTCAATGGCTTGAAAATTGTGTAGCATCTAACAATTGACAAGTTATCATCTTGGTAATGAGGGTAATAATTCTCCCTGATTTGTTTAAAATGACAGAATTTTAGCCAGGTTCCAACAATGTTTACATTTTGGCTTAAGATGCCTTGCGCTACTCTCTGTACACACACGACTGTGGGCTAAACACAGCTCCAATGCCATCTTCAAATTTGCCAATGAGGCCACTGTTGTTGGACGAATCACAGGTGGTGATAAATCAGCTTACTGGAGCGAAATATGACACCTAGTTGAGTGGAGCCGCAACAACAACCTTTCGCTCAATGTCAGAAAAACTCAAGAACTGATTTGTTGACTTCAGGAAGGGGAAGGAGGGCCAGCCTACATTGGAGGATCGACAGTGGAGAGAGTCAGAAGCTTTAAATTCCTGGGTGTTTATATATTGGATGACCTGTCCTGGGCCCAGCACATAGATGCAATCATAAGGAAAGTGTACTAAGGTCTTTCCTTTCTTAGGAGATCAAAGAGGTTCGGCTTGTCACCAAACACTCTAACAAACTTCTACAGATGTACTGTTGGAAGTATCCTGACTGGTTGCATCATGGTCTGGTACGGCAATTCAAATGTGCAGGAACATAAGAAGCTGCAGGGAGTAGTGGACTTTGCCCAATACATCACGGATCATCCCTCCCCACCATCAGTGGTATCTACAGGAGGCGCTGCCTCAAGAAGCAACATCTATCATCAGAGATCCCCACTATCCAGGCCATGCCATCATCTCGCAGCTACCATCGGGCAGGAGGTACAGAAGCCTGAACTCCCACACCACCAAGTTCGAGAACAGCTACTTCCCTTCAACCATTCGGTTCTTGACCAACTGGCAAAACCCTAATCACTGCAGTTTAGTAACACTGTGGCCACTTTGATAACACTTTCACTAAAATAGACTTTGTATGTTTTTGTTCTAACTGTATTCTTTCTTGTAAAAGTTGTGAATAATTTATGTTTAATGTATGCTTTTCTTGTGAATGCTGCTTATATGATATTATGCGCCTGTGACACTGCTGCAAGTAAGTTTTTCATTACACCTGTGCATAATACATGTACTTGTGCATATGACAATAAACTCGACTTTGATTTTGAATACAAGAATGGGTCACTCAGCCCCTCAAGTCTCCTCTGTATGCAAATCAATGCATATGTCAAGCCTTGATTCTATAACCTATAATACCCATGCCTAATATAAATCTATCAATCTCAGTTTTAACATTTTCAGTTGAACCAGCTTGAAAAGTTTTCTGTGGGAAGTGTTCTAGATTTCTGCAACAACTTTGAGTTTCCAGGTCTCACCTCTGAAAATTTTCATTACAAGTTTGAAATCCACACAGACTTTGAGTGTGTCTACATTGGTACTGTTTGAGGGACAGAAATAATTGGCAAATTCGTGCATGTAGAGAAGACCACACTTCCATTTTACCAGAGGCAGCGTAGCCCAAAAGCACTCAAAGTGAGCTCCCTGTCACTAACACCATAAATTCTTGAGATCTCTCAGAATGAGATGACCAATTTGATTCCAATCACTACTGAATGGTTGACAATTTGGTATAGGAACTTGTCCCTGAAGACATCTGAAGACATAATTCATTCATCTTGCACATAGATATTGCTTTCATGAGTACAGGATGTCTCAAAGCTCTTTCTTTATTAAGGGGGTCGTTTCCGTTGAGGTCAACCAAATGGCAGTCAATTTACACACAGCTAGATTCCACAAGCAGTAATTAAATATATGATCAAATCATCTCTTTTAGTGATCCAGGCCGAGGAACCATCCTTGGCTTGTTCACCGGGAGAACACCCCCGTCCTCCTTTGAATGGTGCATTGGATATTTTGTGAGCATCTGAGTGAGCAGAATCATATCTATTTTAGTGCCTCTTCTGAAATACTTCAACTCCAACAGTGCAATCTTAGTACTGCTTACACAATATGCTCAAATCTCTGGGAGGAGAATTGAACGCATGAGTTTCTGCCTTAGATACAAGGGTGTTGTCAAGATCCTTTGAGTCAACAGTGGAGGATTCTGTTTTTGCCCTACAATTTCAGGGCAGCATTCAAAGCCAGTGAATTTCCTGAGCCAACTCTAAATTGAATTTTAAAGTACTTTGAAAATTGGTTAACAAATTTCTTGACTTTTGTCACTTTTTGAGTGTGAAAACAGGTTCAACCAGAGTCTAAGAAAGGAAGCTGCTCATTCTCTAATCACAAAAGCTGTGCAGTCATAACATATCCGTGAAAACCAAATCAAAACCTGCAGATGCTGAAAATCTGAAATAAAAATAGAAAATGTTGTAATTATTCAGCAGGTCAGGCAGCATCTGTGGAATGAGAAACAGAGTTAATGCTTCAGGATGAAGATCCTTCATCAGAAATAGGTTCAACAACAATAGAATTTTCACACTATTTGCGCGTCGGTTTTGTGACTTCATTTCGAATATTTGATCATTTCTTTCCCCTTGCTATAACTTAATGACATTATTCCTGCAGTAACATGCCATCAGTCACAAGGGAGTTCTGCTATATTTTACTACATTAGACAATAAAGCAAAAGTGTTTCAAAGTAGCATTTGACATTTGATTTTTGCCAGGAGTATACTTGGCTTATAGTTCTATATATGGAATTAGATAGCATTTTACTTAAGTCATTTAAATATTTCTCGTATTGGTACTGGTTAGAATGCCTGAGGTACATGGAGCTTTATTTTCCTTCAAGCTCGCTCTACACCTAATCTAGGAATGTTTGCAGCTGACTCCTATGCTAAAAGCAAAAAAGATCATTCAGTACTTCACTCCTCACCTTGAAGTCTATGGCATGCATCATAAATGTAAAGTTAAATAGGGTGTTTCAAAGTGTAATTGAATTAGATTATTCTGTAATAAAAATGTTGGAGGCAATTTTAACTTCTGCCGATGATCAGACAATATCAGATCCAGTAATGGCTCATTCAATTTGCCTCTCCATAGACATCAATGGAAAGCAAAATCAGGCAGGGCACATAGTACGGTGGGAGCTCGCACCCGTATCTCTACCATTTCTTGCACCTCCGCTCTCACCCCCACCCCTCCCAGACCCAACAGGGATAAGGTCCCCCTTGTCCTCACATTTCATCCCACCAGCCTACGTATCCAACACATCATTCTCCACCACTTCCGCCATCTCCAATGGGACCCCACCACCAAGCATATCTTCCCCTCCCCACCCTTTTCTGCCTTTCACAGGGACCACTCCCGCCATGACTCCCACCCCGGGAACTTTCCACTGCCCCCACCAAAGGTGCAACACCTGCCCCTACACCACCTCCATCACCTCCATCCAGGGACCTAAACGGTCCTTCCAAGTGAAACAAGAGATTCACCTGCACCTCCCCTAATATCATCTACTGCATTCAGTGCTCCAAGTGTGGCCTACTCTACATTGGTGAGACCAAACTCAGACTAGGTGACCGTTTCACAGAACACCTGCGCTCTGTCCATAACCGCGATCTGCATCTCCCCATTGCCAGTCACTTCAACTCCCCCTCCCACACCATCACAGACATGTCATTCCTCAGCCTCCTCCACTGCCAAGAGAATTCCAAGCGCAAACTGGAGGAACGGCACCTCATTTTCCATCTTGGAACCTTGCAGCCCGACAGCATGAACATTGAATTCTCCCACTTTAAGTAACCCCCCCCCCCCACCATGCTTCTTCACTTCTTCCCTTTCCTAGCCTATCTCTCTTTTTTCTACCCTTTTCTTTTTCCTTTCTCTCCTTCCCTTTGACCCATCCCCAGATGGAACTACTCTCCCCTCCTCCCCCGCACCTGCCTATCACCGTCTCTTACCTGCATCTACCTATCACCACCTTGTGCCCACCCCGCCTCCCCTCTTTTGTCCACCTATCACTGCTCTGCTTTTCCCTCCTATATATTGGGCTTCCCCATTTCCTATCTTCATTCCTGAAGAAGGATCCTGACCCGAAACGTTGACCGCCTGCTTTTCTCCACAGATGCTGCCTGGCCCGCTGAGTTCCTCCAGCATCATAGCTTTTTTCATGCTGATGCAATATAGGCCATTGCTGAAAATTACAATTACCCCCCCGTTAATGGGTTCAGGATTTCAAGAGTACCAGGAAAACAATATAATGCTTTGTGACCAACTGAAAAGAATGGGAATCTTTTGGGCCACAAATACTCAGTGCCTTAAGTATTAAAGAAGCAAGGGTTTTATGTTTTATTCAAGTCAATAATGGATTAAGTCTTTAGGCTGAAAGCAAAAATTTAAAAAAACCTTTGCATTTGTAAATGCCTAAAAAAATGTAGGCCATGGGGAAAAATAATAATGTAGTGATGGGTCTGCAAAACATGTCGATTTATGGAAAGGATTGGAGACCCAGTGGGAGAGCACAGGAGGAAAAGAGAAGTGGATTCAGATCATGAAAAAAGCCTTGGCCTCAGCCTTAACCAAATGCACGTACACATCCACCCCTCTCCGAGAAGCTGTCATGGTGTCCCATCAACAGAGCAATACATCTCCCCATTAAGCTAGTTTAAATTCCTATTCATTCATCACCACTTTTTATATTCATTTCAAACAATCCATTCTTGCCAATTGCTTTCCCCAATAAACATTTGTTTCCGTTCCCCTCACCACTCTCGCCCTGCTTCACTTTCCTTTTGCAATGATCCTCACATCCAACCCTCTTCTCACCATTACATGCCGCTACTGTTAAGACTCAGATTAAATAGATTGCAACATGTTAATGTGTAAAAAGCATGTATGTCAGTTGTAGTGGCAGCATTTGACTCAATTAATGGGTTGTCTGCTGCTTGGAGCAGTACAAACAGAATTTTATTTGGCAATCCAGAAACTGAAATGAATGACAATATCTGGCGTATTGTTTAATAAATAAGGTAAAGCAAATAATTACATTATATCAAGGTTGTGTTTTAATAGCTAATATAAATATTGTTTTAATAGTTGGAAGATTGGATCATTTCTTTAAACAACCTGACACACTCGACAATTCACTGATTTCCATTATCTTCTTTTATAGCGGTTAGTGTGGAGAAGAGGTTTGTTTCCTGATAATGTTGCACGTAAGAGTGGTTCAATTCTGCTCTACTGGTGTAATATGGCAATTATCATTGCATCTTGTATTCCAGCAAGAACTATCTGAAGCTTAGTGCTACACAGTGACTCACCGCGAAAAGTGCTCGAAACTCAATGGAAGTTAAGCCTGTGTTTTGTTACATTCCTGCTACACCAATGCACCAGGAGCTCTCTTCAATTCAGCTTCAGGCATAATTAATCAAAAGAAATAAACTGTAGGCGCTGATCCAGACCTATATTTTTACTTAACCCTTTCATCTGTCATACCCTTTAACCGTGCAGTCATTTTAAACTGGCAATCAACATGGCTTATAAAACTCTCACTGTAAATACTTTATCTTGGAAAATTGTGTCAAACAAATTGAAAAAGAAGCCCTAAAATATTTATGGATGTTGAAGGTTTTAGCATATTAAATTTAGCATCATCAAACTTGCAAAGTGCAGCTGAAGTTGTCAGGTGTCCTCTTTACAGATCGATTAACAATATACAAACCCACCTATTAGTATTATTAGTAATGATCTGCTCAACCCTTATAAGAGAGAGAATCTTCTTCAGTGCCATCTCCCAAAACCACAACCGGAGCCGATAAGTACCTTAATGCACCTCCAAGCCACACCCTCTCCTTGTTTGGGGATTTATTTCTTTATTGTTACTGAATTAAAATCTTCCCTAGGGATTTCCTGTGGTTCAAAATTAAAAGCTGACCCAATCACAACCCATCCATGGGTGATTAGAACCCAATCTAAGATCAAGAAATGGTGATTCTATTTGCATACCTGACCCAAAGCAACCTAGAGGCATTTGCAGAGATGCTGTATGCACATTGCTATTGACCAAGGACAGAGGATAGATAGTATAAAACTAAACAAACCATTTTGATGTGGATCAGGTGCTAACCCAGGCCTGCACAATATTGCCCATCCCTATCCAAATGTTTTATTACAATATACAGGTGACCCAAAATTAACACGTATAGTCAGGCTCAGATCAGATAGACACTGTATAATCTTGTACTCTAAACATTAATAATAATGTATTGAATTATATTGATTTCCTATGATAAACAGACCATTGACCCAACTGATCTATGCAGGTGTTCATGCTCTGTATAAGCCTCCTCTGTGAACAAATAAGCAGAGGTAGAGCTATAGACAGAACTTCCCTTATTGACAAAACTTTCAACCAAACAGCCGTGTCTGGTACAACAATGAATCAAAGTCATTCCACATTTTACACTCGGTTTTTACACTACACTGTTTCCCATTTAACAAAAGAAATAAATCTGTACAAACCATTAACTGATTACATGTTTGAAATTATACAGTCATTTAACTTCACGTTTTGAAGCCTGGTGAAATAGACACATGCCCTGCCTTAACTGTCAGCAGTGTAAAACCATGAGTCTCAAAGAATGTCTTCATGACATTCTTTGTTGTCTTTCAAGGAATATTCTTTGTGGTCATTACCCATATCTAGAGACATCATACCCCTGTTCAATATTATGCTGTTTCACCAAGTGAGCTTTTTTTTGGTTTTCTTAGTTTTTCAGATCTGGGCATCACTGGCAAGGACAGCATTTATTGCCCATCCCTAATTGCCCTGGAAAGGTGGTGATGTGCCACCTTCTTACACTACTGCAATCTTTCTGGTGAAGGGATACATTAAGCCAACATGTCTAAAAAGATCTGCCATTTTGCCAGTGTCTGTGCTTGAGCACCAACCATTTCATCTGGCTCCAGGATACACAAGATAAACCTCTAGCACTTATAAGTTGTTGGATTGGTGTTGGATTAAAATGACCATTAAAGGCTTTCACTGCGACTGTACGAGAGACCTTCTCTGCAGTCCGTAGAGCTACCAAGGCCCAGAAGAAACTCACTTGTCTACAATATTATCAGCAGCAACAATATAGCCTTCATCCTTTCATGTATTGCAATTTTTCTGAGTTGTGTGTGCTCCTTGGGGGTTCAAAGATCTAATTTACATTCGGAAACAGTTCCACTCATTCCATAAACAGAGCTGTAGTATATTGAGTTCCGTAATTCATCGTGTTTGTCAGCCTACCATTGTTTAGCAGCAGAGGAGGAGACAAAAGTACAGATGGCTGCAACCAGATGTGCAATACATGCTCGGTCTCTCTCCCAGTATTACTTTAATGGGCATTATTACAGAGATACATGGTAAAGTTGATCTGAACTAATTACTGCAAAAATTCACATATTATTTTGGAAAGTGTGAGTAACCAGCAACATTGTCATTACAATCAAACCTCCATTCTTGGACGAAAATTGCAGATCAATAAAATATCAACAATTAGGCAGGTACCACAATTTGAAGGAGCAAGAGAAGATATTGATTCCTATTAGGAATGCACTGAATTAGTGGCAAGCGATAATGCAGATGAAAAAAAGGCAACCATATTCCTTGCTATTTTGGGCCCTGCAGCTTTTGAACTTCTCAGAAGTCTGATTACACCAAAGAAATTGGTGAATTTGTCTTGCACAGATCTCACCGAAACACAGTGTTTCAAGCCCAAAGCCAATTCTCAATGCAGAATGTTTAAGATTTCATCATCAGCACCAAGGGGGAGGAGGAGCACTTGGTAATGATATCATTGCACTGAGGCGCCAGGCAAGCCCTTGTGAGTTGCTAGATGATGCTCCTTGAGGTCAGTTTGTCTGTGGTGTCCAAGGGGAAATTTATCACAAACAGCTCTTGTCACATGAGGATTTAACTTTTAAGTCAGCCTGTGATGTTGCATCAGCTTTGGAACTTTCCTGCAAGGATACCAAGGAGTGTGCAGTTCTGGTGGCTACACTACAGTAAAGATGTGGAGTCTTTGCAGAGGAGGTTCACCAGGATGTTGCCTCAATTAAAGAGTATTAACTATAAGGAGAGTTTGGACAAACTTGGAAAGTTTTCTCTGGAGCATTGGAGGGGAGACCTGATAGAAGTACATAAAATTATGAGAGGCATAGATAGGGTAGGAAGTCAGAGTATTTTTCCCACATTGGAAATGTCAAATACTAGATGGCATAGGATTATGGAGAGAGGGGGAAAGTTTAAAGGAGATGGGCGAGGCAAGGTTTTTTACACAAGGGGTGGTAGGTGCCTGAAACATGCTGCCAGGGGAGTTGGTAGTAGCAGATCCAATAGCAACATTGAAGAGGCATTTAGACACATGAACAGGCAGATGGGATTAGTTAGATTGGCATCATGGTTGGTGCAGACATGGTGGGCTGAAGGGTCAGCACCTGGGCTGTACAGTTCTATGTATTAGTGTGCCATTCCAACCCAACCAGAATTCCAACTCTACTCAGTATCAAGGTGACAACGTGAGTTTCAAATCACATTGTAGTCTTCCTCCATTTTATCAGCAAACACAAGATCCTGTGAAATATGCCTCAATTGCCATGAGACACAAGCAGACATGCTACCATCGTGATGGACACTACCAACAAATTTCCTTTATCATGTAGACTTTATCAGGAAAGATGTCACAGCTGTTGAAAAATAGCTCACTCCATGTGCAAACCCAGTGAGCCTGCACTGTGGCACTCATACCAGAGCACACATACAAGGAGGAGCTTACGATGTGTCCTTGCATACATAACACATTCACCTCTTACCTACAGAAGACAAAATTCCAGTTGTGGGGGAGATTCAAGTGTCAGGGAAGTGCAGAAGCCATAGCTGGATCCTCCCCTTGGTGGGAGCGAAGGAGGAAAGTCCCTCATTACTGTGCTGAAAGTGGATGGTAAAGATAAAACTGAATTGGGAAAAGCCTACGAAACAAAGAAAGTGTTCTGTTATACTGCAAAGAGCATTGAACAGATATGTTTCTATCTGTAAGAAAGCCCATGGAAAGATTAAAAAAATTTCAAAGCCAAGATTTATATGGAAGCAAAACCGCTCCCATGGTTTATAGGCCTCAATCTGTGCTCTGTGCTTTGAAGGAGATGGTTGAGAGTGAAGTGGCTCATCTGGAGAGACATTGCACAGTGCCAAACGTCAAAGGTGTGACTTGGCAGTTTCTATTGTTGTTATACCAAAGCAAGACAAGTCAGTGAAGATATGTGGCAACTACAAGGTCATGGTAAATCACTATATAAAAGCTGAAACACATCCATTACCCAATGCAAAGGATTTATTTGCTGCCTTGACATGCAGAAAGTTCTTCAGAAAATTGGATTTATTCTTCACATTCCAGATTGTGTCACATCCAGATTCAGAAGCCAAACTCACTATCAATGCCCACAGATCTCATGGATTCCTAGCCTATGGACTTCAAAAGCACCAGCAATTTTCCAGCATATCATGGACTAGATTTTGCAGAGACATGACCAAGTCGTCTGATTCATGGATGATGTCCTGGGTTCAGCAACTATGGTAAGTGAGCATCTGACATCCAGGACAAGGTTATGTCTAGATTACAGCCACACAGAGTCAGAGTGAAGCCAGCAAGTCGGAGACATGGAAGATTTTGTTCCTGCTCTTGAGACTGTAGCAATGTGTTCCTAATCAGCCCACCTCACGAGCATGCGTTGTTCCCAAGCAAAGATCCCCTGCGTGCCAAAGGGAGGTGCCAGAGAGGCCTGACCATTAAACTGGATGTAGATGACTGTGTTTTACTAGATAGCAACAAGTTTGATATGTGGGCAGAATAATCTCCTGATCTTGTTTCAGGGGTGGAACGGTATACTTCAATAACTGTTAGCTTCTGTGTCAACGATGAGCTATAATCTGAGGGAAGACCAGAAAATCCAGAGCTGGCTGTTTCCAGAGGAGCAACGTGTGGCTCAGCCTCCTCAGCCTCCTTCCCTGTATTATTGTAAAGGTACTCTTCATACCTCTTGAGCTCCCTGAGGTACTGAATTCATGCATGACCTGCCATCACCACTGCTCTCCTTAAAGAACCCACTCTCTACTGTCTACACAGGTCACTGCCCTGCTATTCCATCAAATGACAACGTCTCAAAGTCATTGTCAGTGTGGTGTCTATAGGTCCCTTTGTTGTTGAAGCTTACATAAGCAAATAAGCAAAGCTATAAACAGAACATCTTTTTTGAAGGCATTAACTCTAAACTAAAGAGCAATGTCTAAGAGAACCATTTTTTAGGTCTGACCATGTGATACACTCAATTCTGAAAGGTGCACTTATATATACTACATAGTCCTAGCTCTCTTAAACTGACCCATGTTATTCACCTCAACTATTCCATGTGGTGGCAAGTTCTATATCCTGGCTATTCTCCGTGTAGAGATGTTTCTTCTAAATTCCTTGCAGGATTTATTTGCAACTATCTTGTACTTAAAACCCTTAATACAGACTTCTTAGATGCTGCTCATGGGCTTATGATTACTGATTGAGATGACTATGTTTTTGTCCTCGTTGCTAGGTGTTATGACAATTGTGCAAAGCCTGCAGTGTTACGATGAGCAATTGCAGCATCTTTCAAATGTCACCACAGGCTTGTGAAGCAAGTCTGAAAGCTTGGCTTGACAAGTGGTAAGATATATTTGCTCTTCATATATACCAAGACAGGGAGGATTCATGGAAGTATAAACACTATTACCTTATATGTGTATGTTACAGTAATCTTTCAGGCCTTGCAGTCAGTGTTGATTATTTTAGGTTGTGTAACCTTTCAATGAATTACCAGCTGTAATTATTTAGCTCAGCACCAGAAAGTATTACTTTCAGATGCACAGCCTCTAATTGAACTGAGAAAGATTTGACTATTATCATTTTAATTGTATTATTTTTATGCTAACTATTTTGTCACATTTCCAGTTTTTCACCATCCCTTCTGTCCTGGGGCAGGGTTTGTCTGATGTTGTACACTGATGTTGTACAGTTGTACAGTTTGAGTTAGTCATCCTGACAGCAATGGATAAACTTCCATCCATACTGGCCAGAAACTTACTACACCTGGGATGTAAGTTCATTCCAGTGTTGCACACTGGAGATGTGCAAATTCTATCCCTACATGTATATTTCCCAAAGGCTAAAATCTCCTCCAGCACAATAACACTCTGAGATCTCTGCAGTCCTACTATTCTGTGCTGCTGCTCATCACCATGTTTCATTGCTCACTGAGGTGGCCCAGTGTTTAGTTGCCAAGGCCCTGAAGCTTTGGAATTCCCTCCTCAAAACTCCCTCCTTTTCATCTCTTCTTTCCTCTTTTAAGCCACTGCAAAAATCTACCCGAGTGCCCATTTTGTTTGCCGTTACATGGCTAAGATTAATGATGAATAAAAAACAAACGAAAGTCACTACAGTGTAGGAAGAGGCCATTTGGGTCATCAGTTCCACTCTGGCTCCATTAACCTTACTTCTCCTACTCCTATAGGTGACATATACCAATCCGTAACCCTACATAAAAAAGTTTGTCCTCATATTCTTAATGATTCTTTTGCCTGTCATTGACACTGTGCCCCTTTGAATCAGCTTCTGTCTATTTACCGTTTCTGAATGCATGGGAAGCACCCTGGGACATTCCTGCTCCATGAAAGGAACTTTGAAAATTAGTTTTTCTTGTGTTCTGGCTTCAAAATTTCATTTAATTAGGAGGAAATCACATGCCACAGAAGAAAGATGACGCAAGAGGAGACGAAGGACTTTTTTTTTCAAACACTGTTTTGTTTGATCTGGAATTCATTTCATAAATGGGTGGTGAAACCAAATTGGATAATAATTTACAATAGAAAACCAGATTAACACTGAAAAAGGAAAGTATTGCAGGGTACTGAAGAAGGATTAGGGAAGGGACTAATTGTATAGTTCCCTCAAAGAACAAACACAGGAACGATGGGCCAAATGGCTGTATAACTCTATGAAAGATAGATAAAATGAAAATAACATTTTACATATGTCACTTGCACAAAGTGGAGCAGAGTGGCGCAACAGTTAGTGCTGCTGCCACACAGCTCCAGGGGCTTGGATTCAATCCCAACCTTGGGCGTTGTCTGTGTGGGTTTCCCCTGGGTGCTCCTCCCCCATCCCTAAAATATGCTGGTAGGTTAATTGGTTATCGTAAACTATCCCTTAGTGTTGGTAGCAAAACAAACAAAGGGAAGTTTATAAGCATATGTGAGGGAGAATAATTTGTAGGAGAAAAGAGAATGGTTTGTTCCTTAGGGAGCTGGCATGGATCTGATAGGCTGAATTGCCTCCTTCTCTGCCATAATAAGTAGGCATATACCTTTGCAAAAATCAATTGTAATTAGAAGCAAAATTATGAGAGTTTGTCCTGTTGACAGATGAATTACATGGAGAAGTTTGATTAGGGCAAATTTATAGGAAAATGATCCTTTAGAAGTCTTTAAAGCTTGCAACATTGTTTTTGGAAATTGCAGGGTGGTTTTTATCTTCTAAAGCTTTACTGCTTTCTAATGTTTTGATAAAACGTTGCCAAGACATGATGACGACAAGCAGCCACTAACGTGAAGAGAACATTCTCACTGAACTCTGAAGATACTGCTGTTTTCTAATAAAATAAGATCCTGGCAAAGAATATTTGGATAAATTGGCACATTTTAAAGGAAACTTTAAAAGCAAATAAACCAACTGTCATGTTTTATATCTCAATGCTGCAAAGACTACCTTTCAGTTGCCATAAATACTAAGGCAAAATGAATTAATTTTGTATACTCTAACCATGGTTTATAGCTAAACAACAGCACTGACACACAACACACTGTTGTTCAAAATGCCTAAAAAACCAAGATTAATTTACCATAAATTAACTGATACATTTAGATTACAATCAGAAATTTCCCTGTAATTTCTGACAAATGTATGGAAACGTGGCATAGAACTCAATACCTCTCAGACATATGTACCAACATTCACAGAAAACATACTATGCCTGCTCAATGAAAAGTGAATGGCAGCTATTGCAAAACAACTCTGAATAATCCAATTATCATCTAAAAAGACACCATTGGACAAATTGGGCCTCTGCTTCACTGCTTTTCCAATTATAAATTTGACCTATGTTATAAAAATAAAATCAAATATGTGATTGTGCTAGTTATATAACATACAAAATGTCACTCCTTTAAGTGCTGTGTTTGCACCATAGCAACTATTTCAGACAAATAAAGGATTAGCATAAGACTGAAGTTTTTAACCACATTGACTATCATCATTCACTCCATCCACTTAAATATTTTAATATAACTACATTGGTTCTGGAGTCATTAAGATTTCCCATTATCTAATAAAGTAGCTTAGCAAACTATAAATCCCTGTCACCATAAAGTCATATGGCATGAATGACATTACTAATGGTCCCACTAGCTTGCTCTTTCCCTATACCCCTGCAAATTTCAGATATTTATCTGATTCTCTTTTAAAGTTAGCATTGAATCTGCTTCCAATCAAACAATGCTTTCCAGATCTCAGCTTTTCTTTTCGCCAGTTGTCATTAATCCAGGTTAGTACACCTCCTGCCACCGGAATAATTTCTTCTTATTTCTTCTATCAAAACTCTTCCTGATTTTGGACAGCTCTATTAAATCTTGCCATTCCTGTCCTAAAAAGAAAAACCTAGCATCTGGAGATGTTCCAAAAACCCTCTTTCTTGGTAATATTCTAGTAAATCTCCTTGACATCCTCTCCAAAGACTTGGCTTCTTTCATCAAGTGTGGTACCCAGAATTAGATACAATCTTCCAAATGGAATCGATGCAATCCAGTTTGAGATGATTTTGCCCATACGACATAATATTATCACAAGTAATGCCCTTTTTAACAATGAAGTAAATTGGCTGACCCCAACTAAAATAGAAAGCAATCTGTCCCTGAGTCTTTCCATATTAATTTAGGGCATAAAGCCAACACCTGAAATTTAGATGAAGGTTGTAAAGCACTGATATTCTGCTTTTATGGTTTATGATTTTATGTGATAGGTAGTTTATTATCTTTACAGTAACTGTTAAATCTCCTTTTAATTTGTTGTTTGCCCACCCAATTATTTTATTCCTTTTGTATGGTTTTAATTGGGAGCAAATGATTGGAGGAGAAAAAGACAAAGGGAATTATTAAATCTGAAGTTACAACTTGATCCCCTCAATATCATCGCTGAAGATGTGGCCAGTGATTGATAATTGACCTTGATAAAATAATTAACATTATGGAATAGCACATGGCATGCAGGACGCGCTAGTTGTATTTCTTCTGCTCCTGTCGATGCCTAAAGTAAACTCTCGTTAAAATAATGAATCATTTAAAATAAATTAATTTCATTAGTGCATGGAGCTTCAGGAATTAGTGCCGTTATTCTAAAGACAACCACAAGATGATCAGCGTTCCAAAACTTTGAAATGTTAATTGCTTGTACAGTCAATCCTTTTTATGGTCTAACAATTAGGAAAGTTGAGAAAAGTATTCCTTTACAATCAATCCCCAGTGCCAGAAACCTAAATGCATCTGGCCCACAGAATCTTTAACCATTTGTTGATAAGCATACCAAACACTATTTGTCCTCTTCCACCAATGCAGTCACTTACTCTGGGACACTTACGGTGAATCCCAGCTTCTCTCCTTCATTGCTTAAACCCCTCTCCTCTGCACCACCATCATCACCTGCAATACACAAAACGAACTTCCTTGTCAGTTGGATTGAGACCAACCATTCACTTTCGTTTGCCGCATGAAAACCTTTCCTTGCTCACTAAGACAGATTTTCCCTGAGTTAATCTTACCATTAGCCTTATCCTGTCTGTTCTCCCCCAACAAATTCTCTCTGAGCTCAACATCTCCATGAGGCCTTTCTTGTGTTCTTTTGGTCCATATTTCCCTTCCGAGTCCTGTGCTAATTGATATGGTTGGCAGTTTGCTCTCCTTGGGTACTTCCTCCCTCCTTTTTGAAATTGCCACAATTATTCCCTTATCAAAAACCCCATCCCTGATTCTGTTGTCAGTAAAATCATCACCAGTCTCCATTTCCTCCCCCAAAGTCTTTGACTTTATTGTTTCCTCCCAAATCCATGCTTAACTTTCTCATAGCTCCATGTGTGAGTCTCTCCAATCAGGTTTCTGCCCTGCCTCAGCCATTCAGATACCATGATCTGGAATTTCCTGCCTCTTTTAATTTAAGATCCTTAAAACCTACCCTATGGACTAATTTTTCAGAACAATCACTGAGCCATGTAGGCCCACCAAGTCTGCACCAACCTTCCATGCAAATATTAGGGTCCCTGGAGCTCTGACGCAACAGCACTACTAGCTATGTCACTGTTCCGCCAAATAAGATGCCACTTATAATATCTTCTTCTGGGCTCAATGTCAATTTTTGCCTGATTTTGTAACTTGAAAGTGCATGGGGCATTTTCCTATGGCAAAGGTGCTTGATACGTATGAGCTTTTGCATCAGATGGGCATTACAGATGAGTTCTGTCTTGTTGCACACTTGGAGAACAACTAAAGGAGCCTAAAATCATGGTCTCACAACATAAGTGCAAGAGGAAAAATAATGTCAGCAAATACTTTCTGTGTCACACGTGGAGCTTTACACCAGGAGCTCAGCAAGTGTGAGCTGACGGTAACCTTTGTAACAGCCGTTCAACTGCTAACCACAATATTCAGAAAACCATCAACATATTCTCTTCAGGGCAGCTTGAGGTTCTCAGAGGCACAACATGAAGCAGCATTATTACCAAATAAAACTGTCAAAATAAATTCTGAGCTGAGTTCCCACACAACATTCTCTTAACTCAGCTTTATGGTGAGCTAAACCCTGGTCTTAATATGGAAGTTAAAGAAGTTGTTCTCAATGCCATTTTAAGACCAGACTATAGCTATCTGTAAAGACATTCTTTCAGCACAAACTTGGCTTGAAGTTAGCCTCCGTTAAAACATTCTCTCAGCTTAGCTTTGGCATTGATGTAAACTAGGCTCTTCCATGAGTTGCTCAGAACTTCTTATCATTTTGCAATTCCTCTCCATATCAAGTAATAAACGCAGAATCATTTGCAGATACAGAATAAACAATTAAAATGCAACCCTGCCACACCCCCTGCCCAATGTCAGAATTTTGAAACAGGATGGAAAAAGAAGCTGGAAACATACTAAAGTCATAGAGTCATACAACGTAGAAACAGGCCCTCTGGCCTACCACGTCAACCCTCAATTACTTATCTACAATAATTCTGTTTACCAACACTTGATCTGTAGCCTCCTATGCCTTCTTTACTTGATGGTCTTGCCTTCAGAACTGAGAAATAAGAGAAAACAAAATGAATATTGTCATCTATAAAGAGGGAGGGAGAAAAACAAAGAGGAAGTTTTGGATCTGATGAAAGGCCCAGAGGCTCTGAAGCAAGGCCCGACATTGATTAGCATTTCCAGTCTTTAGTTCACAACTTGCCTTTTGCTGTTTTGAGCAGCTTTCTCAAAATTGGCTGGATTTGCATTTCTCGGGGCCTTTTCGGTCTCAACCTACAGCCCCAGTGGTCGGTCTATTCCCAATGTTACTGGCTCAGACTGCAATGTCTTTCCATGAACAACAGTAAGCTTACCCAAGTGGACATTCATTGTATGAACCCAGATGACACCTACTCGCAGGATATTCACCCTGAAACCTTCATCAGGATTAAAGACAACAATCTACTATAGATACATTGGCCAATACTTAAACTTGCCTTACCCTGCAGCACTAAAAGCAAGCGCAATTCTGGCTTTGTTTCAAATTAATTCATGGGATGTAGCCTGGCTGGACTTATTGCCATAGAGAAAGTGGAGACAACCTGTCTTCTCAAGTCGTGGAGTCACAGCGACAAAGCATGGAAACAGGCCCTTTGTCCCACTGATTTGAGCGACAGTCTTCCAACTACTGGGGAGGATTGGGACTGAAAAATGGATGCTGAAATGATGGAAGGGTGCAGGAAAGTGTTCCCATGTGGTAATCAGCCTGCACAGGCTGATGAGGAGCTGCCTAACAGGAGGCACGTTCTTTGTGCACAGGACTGAGCCCTCCAGGGCTATAGTCAGGTACTCCTGGTTGGAGGTTGCCAGGGAGGTCTTTATAAGGACAGGAGTTTAGTTTATGAATGCCTGTGGCCATTCTGCCTGCTCCTTTGGGCTGTGAGAATAGACAGAATCAGAATCAGAATCAAATTTATTATCACTGACTTATATAATGTGAAGTTTGTTGGTCTGCAGCAGCAGCACAGTGCAATCACATAAAATTATTATAAATTACAAAATTAAATAAATAGCGCAAAGAGAAAAGGAATAACTAGGTAGTGTTCATGGGTTCATGGACTGTTCAGAAATCTGATGGCAGAGGGAAAGAAGCTGTTCCTGAATCGTTGAGTGTGGCTCTTCAGGCTCCTGTACCTCCTCCCCGACGTTAGTAACCAGAAGAGGGCATGTCCCAGATAGTGAGGGTCCTTAGTGATGGATGCCACAGTAGCGTAGCGGTTAGCACAACGCTATTACAGCACCAGCAATCAGGGTTCGATTCCCATCGCTGTCTGTAAGGAGTTTGTACGTTCTCCCGTGTCTGCGTGGGTTTCCTTCAGGTGCTCCAGTTTCCTCCCACATCGCAAAGACATACTGGTAGGTTAATTTAGGTTTAAAATGGGCGGCGCGGATTCATTGGGCAGGAAGGGCCTGTTACCATGCTGTAAATAAAATTTTTAAAAGAAGTCTCCTTTCCTTGAGTTTGGAGTTCACTACATTGAGCAGCAAACCGTGAGATGTGGCAGAGACATAGACGAAGCCTGGAATGAACCAGAAGTCAGGAAGCTGGAAGTGGTCATGACCTTTTCCTCCACAGGTAAACCAATCAAGGCACATGTGAGGTTATGTTTGAGGTCATAGGAGATCACAAATCTCAGTGAGGTCAAAGAATGCAATTTGAGTGTTTGCTTCTCAAATAGTAGAGTTTCAGGGAAATCAGATGTAGTAAAACCTACTTGTTCCGTGAATAAATAAGGAATGTTGTTTTTCAGACTAGTAAGGTTGAAAATCTCACACTAGATACATTCTGTTGTTGATGTCCTTTTGGTGAATTTTACTCAGTATGACAAGTCAGCATAGAATAATGAAAATCCTGCTGAAAAATCAAGAAATGAATTTCACTATTAAGTGCTAAAACACCCTGGATTGTGTACAATTTTGTTCTGCTCTGGGTTGACCTGATTTCTAACACCACAGCATTGTTCATTTTGAAGTTGTGCAAATGTATTTCCAGCCCAGGATATGGCTTATTATCAAATAATGGAGAACAGACATGGAACGATCCCATTGGCTAAACAGTGAATGAACAGATTTTGGATAATTGGTAGATAAAGCAAAGAATTGAAGAGGACACATTTATTTGAGTGAAGAGATGTAATGAGAAATGTACTGCCTGAAGGATAGTGGAAAGCGATTCAATAGGAATTTTCTGTCGAGATTAAGTACTAGAAAATACCATAAGTGAATATAAATTACTGAAGTATGAGTAAAGAGCTGAGGATTGGTTCTTAATGGAAAGCTTTCAAAGAACCAGTACAGGCACAATGGGCCAAATGATCTCTTTCTGTGTTGTGAAATAGGATGGTTTTGCTTCTATTCTGCATTTGCTGCCAACTAACACTAGGGAATGGAACACTTTTTCTATATTAGACGCTGTCAAATATAGCTTGGGAAGATGCTTTCTCTGCACTGACCTATCTTCCGTGATTCATTCCCAACTCAGAAAAGCAGCCTCCGACTGCCGTCAGAGGAATGTTGCTGCTTTCCACTGAACCCTTCTAATCACTATTCACAGACCTGCTAACCCTCTTGACAATTAATGCTATGAACCCAGACACACCACTGCTCTCAAGTGGGTTGAGATTATACAAATTCTTTACATGTGGAATATTCATAGACAGCAGATGGAAAGGAGACTTGGTTCATCATTCTAGCTGAAAATTAAAGCTAGGTGCCAGCTGTGACAGACCAATGCACAAACTCACAATTGCAACCAAATCCATGGGTGTAAGATGTTCTAAGCAGTAAATGTTAAATGTTGCAATATCAAATATTTTCATTCTGATAAATTAACAAGACATAAAACATTTCTAGATATATGCAGATTTAGGATTAAAGTTGTGATCTTGAGGATGATTTCCTCTGTGTACTGTGAAACAAAACAATCTGGAAAACTTGGTTTCAAATAAAATGTAAATAGATGTTAAGCATAGTGATGTTTCAGTGATTTTATACCTTAGACCCTGAAATTGCCCCTACGTATTTGTCACAGAAACAAGAATATTGTAATTCCACTGGAAAAATATGAGGTTAATAGAGATCCACTCAACTTTTCCATGAAGGATCATTAATCTAGAATCACTGGCGTGACTTTACAAGATATGTGGTCTAAAATTTTCTGCTTATTTTACACTTTCTTGTCAGTGTCTCATCTTTCTTCATCCATTTGTATAACATACTTTATCTGCTCAATAGTGAGGGCATGTATCATCCTGTACATTCAAACAAATTTATAACTTTGTCAGCACAAACAAATGGTATGATTTATGGGGAAAGTTGCGGCCACTGTTAGTGTGAATTGTAATAAGGAAGTCCCAGAAGATAGTGCAATCTTTGGTGACGAGCAGGAGCAGTAAGTGAAGAAGGAGGGAGCCAAGAGAGTGGGGAAGCAATTAAGGGAGGTGGGTCTAATGAGGGAGAAGATTAGAATAGGTGAGGGAAAGGGTGAGAAAGAGGATGTAGATGAGAGTTCACATGCTCGCACTCGTGTGTGTGTGTGTGTGTGTGCGCGCGCGCGCGCACACGTGCACGTGTGTGTGTGTGCATGCACGTGTGTGTGTGTGTGTGCATGTGTGTGTGTGTGTGTGTGCGTGCACGTGTGTGGGTGTGTGTGCGCGTGCACCTGTGTGTGTGCGTGCACGTGTGTGTGTGTGTGGGTGTGTGCACGTGCACCTGTGTGTGTGTGCGTGCACGTGTGTGGGTGTGTGTGCGCGTGCACCTGTGTGTGTGCGTGCACGTGTGTGTGTGTGGGTGTGTGCACGTGTGTGTGTGTGTGGGTGTGTGCACGTGTGTGGGTGTGTGCACGTGCACCTGTGTGTGTGTGCGTGTGTGTGTGTGTGTGTGTGTGTGTGTGTGTGTGTGTGTGTGCTTGAGCAGGTAGAGTGTAGCCCTGCTTTACAGCAATTAAAATAAGGGAAGTTCACTCTTAGAAAATTCACAAATCACTACCAAAAAATTTGAGATACAGAATACAAATTTACTCTCGTGGAATTTATTTAAAAAAATAAATAACGCAGAGGCACACTGTATCAAAATTCCTTCAATACTTAAAATAAGCAAATAAAATTAATCAAAAGACTAAATAAAATGCCAAAATATGAACTGCTTAACTTGCCTTAACTTACAGCTCTGAGTGGGGTAGGATTGGAATGCATCTCTATTTATGTCATGAATTCTGGGAAATCCCAGCCAATGACTCTGCCGTTGAATTCGACATGGACCCCAGCAATGGAACAAAGTGACAAATGTGCTGGCACCTATCACTCAACTGATCCCAGGCTGATAGTTGTTCTTACAAGTCCTTGATTTACTTACCTGAAAGCTGCTGAATGCCAGTAGTTCAAGATGCCACAAGGTCACTGTGTGGGTTTTTAGCATTTGTGTCATTTGGCTGACAATTTTGGCAACATAATAGACACAGCACTTCAAAGTCACTCATTAAATCAGAAGCATTGAGAGAAGTGTTAAGGTGCCACATAAGTACAAGTCTTCATGTTAAACTTAAAAAAAGGACTCATTGAGATCAAAGCACAAAAACAATCATCCATGAATAGACATTAGCAACACTTTGAATGCTTAAGTGTTGAAACCATATTCCGACGTTAGAAGTAATGAAAGATATTTGGCGCTCTGGGGTTCTTTGGATCAAAGTGATTGTGATAGCAAGATTCAGGAATACATCTCCACTTACAACATGAAATTCAATAGGAGTTATAGAGAGAGGTTGGACAGGCTAGGACTTTATTCCTTGGAATGTAGGAGACTGCGAGATGATCTTATAGAGGTGTATAAAATCATGAGGGACATAGATATGTTGAATGCACTCAGTCTTTTTCCCAGGGTTGGGGAATCAAGAACTAGAGGGCATAGGTTTAAGGTCAGAAGGGAAAGATTTAATTGGAACTTGAGAGGCAAATTTTTTACACAAAGGGTGGTATGTATGTGGAATGAGCTGCCAGAGAAGTGGTAGAGGCAGAGGCAGGTACATAAACAACCTTTAAAATACAGTTGGACAGGTACATGGATTGGAAAGGATTAGAAGGATATGGGCCAAATGCTGGCAAATGGGGCTATCTGGGATGGGGCTACCTTGGTTGACATGGACCAGTTGGCTCAAAGGGCTTGGTTCAGTGATTTATAACTCTATGAAGCCTCTGATCTGAGGAAAAAAAGCATTTGTATTACAGAAGATCATGACAGAGACAGTTTCCTTGGAATGCAACCCCTCCATAATGCACACTGGTTGTCCACATATGTGTGTGTGCCACGTCGTGCCACACTCTGGTCTCCAAACATCTTGGACGTCCTTGCCTTTGGAGCAAGACCTCTGGTGAATGGCAGTATATCATTCTTGATTCCAAGGGACTGCCTCGGAAGACAAAGAAAAAGATTCATTTCTCAGACTTACATCCATGCATTATGATGCACAAATTCAACTTTTGGCTTGACCTCCACCTGCAATATTAAAATATTCAAAGGTTCTGTTTCCTCATTCTTGCCTACTAACAGGAAAGAAACTGCAGATGCTTGGAATGAAATAAGACCACTAAATTGTGGAAATCTTTAGTGGGTCAGACTGTAAGTGTGTAGAGGAAAACATAATTAACATTTCAGGTCAATGGCTATTTCATTCAGACCCTCGAAGCGGCCCTGTCTTTCACCCCTTGTTTACCAAGAATCTACATCTGCCTTAAAAATATTCAATGAATCTGCTTCCACTGACCATCAATGTTCCAAAAGTTCATGAATCTCTGACAGAGAGAAAAGAAATCACCTCATCCCTGCCCTATTTTTAAACAGTGACCCTTAATTCTTGACTCTCTCACAAGTGGAAAAAAAAATCCTTACATCCAACCTGTCAAGACCCCTCAGGATCTGATATGTTTCAATCAAGTTGCTTCTTCCTCTTCTAAACTCTAAAATCACAAAAGACTGGTATTCAGGTGCAGCAAGTGATTAGGAAAGCTAACAGGATGTTACTATTTATTAGTAGGGGTATTGGCTCATTATTTAAGGAAGAATGTTAAAACATTGAAAACAGTTCACTCCAATACCTGGAATGGGAATTTTGTCTTATGAGAATGGTTACAAAGGCTAGGCCACCCCTCTTCCCACGTCCTAACACCATTTGCCCTGTTAGAGGTCTTGCATGTCAGATAATCCTGGAGGCGGTGCTAGTTTGGCACATTTGTGTCCCTATTATTTTCCAGTGTGTGCCAGAGCTATAGCAGGTGAACAGAACCCTTTGCAGATTATGTCTTTGGAAATTATTCTCAGGCATTTCCAAAGAATGTCAAAAAGTGAGCAACTTTTCAGTTTCCATTTGCAGTCCAGCTCTTTGAAAGGATTTCCCTTGCCACAACATAATCTCCTAATGCCAGCCTTCCTGTTTTTGGCAGAAAGTTACACTATGTGGAGAGAGTACCTTTGCTAAATATTGACGTGAGAGGTTAGGGAGTTCCACAGTCAGACAGTGCGTAAGTGGCTATCATACCAAGAAAATTGCCATTAATCTATTCCACTGGAAGTTTCCAGATGGGACGTTAATCAATGTTTAAACATTTAGTTAGCTGACACTTTGTTTGATACATCAAGTACCTTGTTGTATCAGTTTCCCTCCAACACTAGTGTAGCAACAGTAAGTTCAATGGGAGCTACGTGCCTTCCCGGAGACTTGTAATGCTCTGGGTGCGATTGATTGTGTGTATACTTCCCATGAGTACCTTCTCAGTGTCAAGATGTTGCCCATAACAGGAGAGGTTTTCACTTATTGAAGCTGCAAATGGAGATCAATGCAAAGCGCTAGACCAGTAAATTCCTTGTCATGTTTCCAGAATCCTCTAGTGAAAGCTACAACTTATTATGACTTGGCTGAGTCACTGAACAGAAATGAACTTGGAGGAGGCTGATCTTGTGAGGATACTTGCTTACTGTAAGTTTTGGATTATGCCTGTGTTGGCTTATAACACACCCATAGAGCCCCACTAGTGTCTTGCAGTACGGTGCACTATTTAGGTTTGGTGTAGCTGGAAAGTCTGAGGGTATCAAGAGATGCAAAGGTTGCCTTAATGTTTCGACTGTGGTTATGCAACGTAGCACCACAATCTCTTTAGTGACACACTGGGATTGAAATTGGGCTTGGTTGCAGTGAAGTTTTGTGTTTCAAAATTGGGTAACCCATATGTGTGCATGGACTTCTGTTCCAGAGGACATTGGACATCATATTGGTAAAGGAGCATGCAGAGCAGGTAGATCATGATGCCAATCAGCACTGCCTATTTGGACTCCCCATTCCAGCCACTACCATCTCTGCACGCCCACCGTGCATGCCACAAAAGCCAAAACACTCCTATACCTTGGACTACCCTAGAGTAGCCAGGCAAGTCTGGGAGGAGCAGAAGCATAGGAAGGAGGAGGTGAAGGAGGAGGTAAAGGAGGATGAGTGAGGAGAGAGAACGAAAGGAAACTACAGCCGACACTCTTTTTTCTTTCAGTTATATGTGAAGAACTAATTCATGCTTCATACCAGTAGCCTCAGACTCAATTCTCCATTTATCAATTGCCTCACACCTCACCCTTCCTTTGCTCCTAACAAACATGTTGGCAGTCATCCACAAAGCAAACAAAAAATCCAACCCAAGAACATTTTATCAAGCTAAATTTGGAAATTAAAGCATTAAAATTAAATTGCTCACCATTGTGCATACCTTCACTGTCAGCAGGCCCCACTGAGAACTGTACCACCTTGGAATAGTGGCAACATCTGGGCTGGCTGGGAAGCAACTGGAATGGCAGCAGCGGGAGCACAAATGCTGCAGAGGGCAGGAGGTGTGGGCTCCGTAGAGCCACCACAGAGGACAGATCATTGGAGTGTGAAAGTCAACACGCACCGTAATAAATCAGACAACAGCAGAACCAAAGAACATACGATTAATGCTTTATTAGTTTAACACTAGCGGGAACGAGGGATACAGAGAAAGAGTAAGCAGTGTAACCCGAGCTCTGTACTGATCTCACTCGGAAATCTGTGGTCAGTGTCCCTACTCTTATACCCACTTCATGGGAAACCTTCGTGGGAAATTGCACTTACCAAGGCAGTTGCTTACAGCAAGCTTTTAGCAAAACAAGATATGTCTAAAAAACTTCTTTCTTTCTCACCTGCACCTGGACATTTTTACAGCCATAACTATAGTCATGCCATGGTTGAGGCATTATCACACCATGGGAAGAATAGCTGCACACCATTAACCCTTACATTGCCAGTTGTTAACCCTTGCATTCCCAGTTATCTTTTACAAGAGTGCTGGACAACCATTAGTATCTACAGCAATGACAGGAGCCATTTGAGCTTCCACTGTGGTATTCAGATGTTGGTCAGCTGTTGTCTGTACTGCAAAGAGAGCTGAGACAGGTTATAAGATACTGCATCGTCGACGTTCCTATGTCCCTGCTGGAAAAAATAGGCTCTAAACCCTATTCAAAGTCTTGTGTAAGCTTAGTGCCAAAATTCTCCCAGCTCTTTGACAACAGATGTGGTATATTTGGAGGTATTTCTATTGGATTAAGCATATCCATGAACCTGGCTCATGTTCATGGATATGCTTAATACAATAGAAATTATAGAAAAACAGAGAATGCTAGAAACAGTCAGCAGGTCAGGCAAGATCTGTGGAGAGAGAAACAGAATTGGCAGTTCAGGTTGAAGAAGCTTCATCAGGACTGAGAGAAAACAGGTTGGTTTTAAGTTGCAGAGAGGGCACATTTGGGATGGATAGGACAAAGGGAATACCTCTAAAATTCATGGGATTCATCATTCTTATTCATTGCAACAGGACTCACATGTAACATCAGCCTCAGTCAGTGCCTATGTTTCTCTTTTTCCTGGGTTCAACTACCACAGGTTTTTGCATATCATGAGTCACACCTCCAGCAGCAAAGATGCACCTTCCCTTTAAGAGGTGCTGGCCAGGTTAAAATATATCACAGGTGATTCTGCCAACACAGGCAGCCAATCAAGAGTGAAGATACTGTTCCCAACACACAGCAAACCCTACAATAAACAGGCAGCACCAGCTTTGAGTGTCACTTGTATTATACTGAATGAGTGCAGGTTTGATCTCATATCCGCACATCCCTGGTTGTTTTTGGTGAGCTACCCAGTTTAGGCCCGCTATTTCTTACACACGTTAACATTTTAGGGAAAACTGTTCATGCCCGAAGCAAAGATCTTCACTTCGGTGGTGGGTATCTGCTAGTAAATGTCATTGTGTCAACTCAAAGATAAACACGCATGGCAGCTTCCTGAAATCATAGAAATGCAGAGGACTGAAGAGTTAAATGACGTTATCTCAGTGTAAGATGCAAAGATTAACACATAGTGATTTCCTGCAAGGAGCTACCCTTTCCCAGTAGAAACACAAATTCAGCACCCATTCGTCAAGAGCTATCTGGCTCTCTGTAGCCAGCCAGGCAGGAAGCCCATGTTGATGACGTACTGGAAGTGCACTGCCCACCATATTTCATCACCAAGACCTTCTCTGAAATAGAAATGGGGCCTTTTGCATATGCAAATGAGGAGCCTGACACCTGTATGAAGCCCAACTCCAGGAATTGTATCCTCTGAGGAAATCAGTGCCAGGCCAATATAACACTCATGCCTAGGCCAGTTACTGTCAATCCTGATATATTAGATAGCATCATTGATATAATGTTTTATTGCACTATATTAACTGAGGCCATGGTTTTCTTTCCTTTATATTTCCATACATCAACTTGGTGGCAGCACCATCCTTGGCCCAGAGGCTTAGGTCTCTGACTTCACTGGCAGACTCAGGCTTGCGAGCTGGACGTTTCAGTGCATTTTTGAGGGAACACTGCACAGTTGAAATGCGGTGCTTCAGATGAGAGGCTAAAAGTTGGTCTGTGATACAAAAAAAACAAGGATGTGTTTATCCTCTTGGACTCAGCACCACTGGAGGAGGTGGATTTCTAGCTGGCTTCCTGCAGTCAGACTTTGCTTCTGCAAGGATTCCCAAGGAGATTCCTGCCTGCATGAACCCTGTTGCAAGAACATCTTTGCTGTGGGTTTTAGAGAACATTGATGGAAGTCCCTGAAAGGAATTGCTATTTCTAACAGGTGTTGAAAAATGTAGTTTATTTATCCTCGAGCACATTACCTTGACAGTGTTTCAACTTCCAAGCTATAACCTTTCCATCCCAACAATCCAACAGCCAGAAATGTTCAATGTTCCCACTGTCCAGAGTCACTATTATAATGCAGAATATAAATATGCCGTCCTCTTTCTGGGACGATATATAATGTTCCATGACAACTCCCATGGGGAATGGCAAGAGGGAGCAGTAGAACAGCTCTCCATCCATCTTTCATTCATGTAGGACTTACAACAGGGAGGCTGTGTTCTCTCTCTCTTGGACCACCTCCTCCCACCCACCTCCCCCCCCACCTCCCCCCCCGGAAATGCAACAGGTAAGGCATCTTTCCAAAGTACAAGACCATGCATTTATACATCAACCTTGCTGCAGAATAATGCCCCAAGGCACTTTTCAGAAGCAGACTTCTACAAGGAAAATTCATACCAAGTCAAAGAAGTGATGAAGCAAAACACTGAGGAGTATTGTAAAGAATGAAAGAGGGGCAGAGAGGTTTAGGGAGGGAGTTGCATTTACATATTTTAATTTCGGTCCTGACAAAAACACTGTGCATTGGTAAGACCTAGTCAGAAAGCCAAGTCAAAACAAGTCTCCTTTAACTGTCGCTGGTGCCCCCTCGTTGAAGAATGATACAAAAGAGTGTATTGTGCATTAAAGGTTTTAAATAAAGTGAATTGATGCAATTTTCCCACATAAGATGTTCCATGATACATTGAAAATAAGGATCTTGTACCCAACTGAGAATTTGCACATTACAGGCAAAATGTAAACTGTTTACACAGAACATTGCTGCTGCATCAAAAGACAAACCAAGAAATATCGTCATTGTCCAATTCTGCTGAGAATTTAATAAGATGTTACTGAGGTTCAAAGGACGGTGTGGTCTACTCCTGCTCCTCTTCCTTCTGTTCTTACACAGGGGCTTCAGAATTTGGGCCTGAATAGCTCTGCCCTTCTAACCCCAATGTTGAGAAATTCTGCTGTGCAAGTGGACACTTGTTAAATTTCACTCAGGCCCACTCATCTGACGTGAAAGTTCCAGTCCTCTTAAATACAGTCCACACATAAATACATCTGCATTCTACAGCTTCTCTTCCAAACCATCCTGGTTATAGCAAAGCCAATAACAGACTGACTTCCTGCTCAGAGCATGAGTGCTGCGAAATAGACCTGGTTTTAAAATAAGTTTGCTGTCTTTGGATGGATCAGATCGTCCCCGTCCTGAGAGCTGCTGGTACCAAGAGAAGAACAGAGTCAAGCAAGGCTGTGTCATCATGCCAGTCCTTCTACCAATGTTGCCATATTTCTCCCCACCTCCCACAATCTTCCTGCTGTAATGATAATTGCTTATCTACAGCACAGGTGAAAAGCCATGCAACCTTTAGGGCCTTTGCTCCAGAACCAAGGACACCACAACCCTAGCGCACAGATAACATAGTGCATGCATTTGCAGACTGCACTCCAGGTCATCAAAGACTGGTTCACTGAAGCAAATGAGGGGGTTGGCCTTACGCTCAATATTTGCAAGGCAAAGCTGCTGCACCAATCTATCCCAGCTGTACAAAACCACCTTCCAACATTAAAGGTTCGCAGAGAAATCTTGGAAAACTATGACCACTTCCCCTATACTGGGAGCCACCTCTTGGTGAAGGCAAGCAGCAGTGATGAAATTCACTATCTTCTTCAGTGCGCAAACACAGCTTTTGGCTGTCTGAGGAAAAAGGTACTTTAAGAATGAGACCTCATACCTTGCACAAAACTCATGGTTTACTGGGCAGCGGTGGTCCCTGTCCCACCCAGATGCTTCTGAGACCTGGACTAATGACAGCAGACACATCAAGGCAATGGAAAAATATCACCAATGCTATCTTTGCAAAAGCCCTCCAAATGTACAGGCAGGATACACAAACCAGTGTCAGCATCCTCTCCCAGGCCAACATCCCCACCACTGAGGCTCTAAGGTGACTCAGTTGGGTAGGTCAGATTGGTTGCAAACCCAACATCAGGCTCCCAAATCAGGCATTCTCTTCCCAACTCTGGCACAGGAAGAGTCTGCTGCGTGGACAGCTGAAAAGACTCAAGGTTGTGTCCAAAGTCACCTTGAAGAAATGCCACATCCCTACTTACTCCTGGGAATCTCTGGCCCATAATCACTCAGAGTAGAGAAGGAACATTTGGGGTGGGCATTAAGAACCTCAAGTCATGCTGCACCATCTTTGGAAGGGTCTGGAGGTCCCACATTGGTCTTGTCAGAACCCACAAAAATGGAGAGGAAGCTAGTCTTCGATCTTGAAGGACTGCCTGAGGAGAAGAAAGGGTGGCACTCGGAAACTCTTGGTTCCCTTTGAAACAGGTAACAATTATGACAGCAAATAGGACAGAAGCTCACTTATTTCATATGAAGGAACACTTCTCTCAGATTTGGGGTATGACCAAAGCTGCACTTCCTGTGTAATGGCACCCTCTATTTATTCATTTTAAGCCACCCTTCCAGAAATAGTCAAAAAGCGACTTTGATATTGGTATTGGTTTACTATGCCACTTGTACCGAGGTACAGTGAAAAGCTTGTCTTACAAACTGATCGTACAGGTCAATTCATTACACAGTGCAGTTACATTGAGTCATTACAGAGTGCGTTGATGTAGTACAGGTAAGAACAATAACAGTACAGAGTAAAGTGTCACAGCTACAGAGAAAGTGCAGTGCAATAAGGTGCGAGGTCACAACAAGGTAGATCGTGAGGTCATAGTCCATCTCATTGTATAAGGGAACTGTTCAATAGTCTTATCACAGTGGGGTAGAAGCTGTCCTTAAGTCTGGTGGTACATGCCTTCATGCTCCTGCATCTTCTACCCAATGGAAGAGGAGAGAAGAGAGAATGTCCCGGGTGGGTGGGGTCTTTAAATCCTACCATATTTAGACAATTCCTCATCAGTACGGCTGTTTCCATTAGCACCCCAAGTAAGAAGGTTCGGCTAATTCTGGGTGAATATGCTCCAGACCTAACAGTAAGCTCTGGTCACAGCAAACCTCATAATGTTGCCCACCACCTACAGCCTCCATCACCCTGGATATCAGAAGTATAATACCGTCTAACTCCATCAGATTATTTTGTACAGCTGGATTTATTCACAGATAAAATAATATGCAGAAGTAAAGTTGCAAAGGCAAAATACTAAACAAATCAGTTCTATTCCAGGTTATAGTTAAACATTCCTCTTCTGAGACCTGAATGTTTGTGAAAGTCTTTACACAGTATATGGTTCTAAATAACAAAATCAGAATCAGGATTATTATCACTGACATACGTCGTGGAATTTGTTGTGTTGTGGCAGCAGTACAATGCAAGACATAAAAATTACTGTAAGTACTCAAATGAATAAATAGTTCAGAAGAGGAATAACAACGTAGTGTTCATGGGTTCATGGACGGTTCAGAAATCTGATAGCAGAGGGGAAGAAGCTGTTCCTGAAGTGTTGAGTGTGGGTCTTCAGGTTCCTGTACCTCCTCTCTGATGATAGTCCTTTCTCACAGCCTGACCAGGGGTGCTCCAACTCAGCAAGAAGTTGAAAAGACCATCCAACAGCTGAAAAGCAACAAGGCCTATGTAAAGGCATCCCTGCTGATGTACTAAAAGATGACAGAGAAGTACAATTGGCAAGAATTCATGTCCCCCTCTCCCTCATCTGGTAAGAGACTGCCAGTGGATCCTTTGGACATCATAATTCGTGGCTCAAGAATGGGGGCTAATTCGATTGTGGCAATTGTAGAGGAGCCTTCCCTTCTGTTTGTTACACAGAAAGTCATCACCTGGGTCCTCCTTAACCACTTCTTTCAAGTGACCAAAGGGGTCCTTCCAGAGTTGCAATGTGAATTTTGACCAGCAAGAGGCATGGTGGACATTATCTTCACCACATAACAACACCAAGAGAAGATCAAGGAACAACGTCAACCTTCATGCATGAGCTGACAAAAGAATCTATTGTTTAGGACTACAACTTGCATGTTATCATGCAACAGATGCAGAATCACCAGATCCGAGATGGAACCTCCATTATCCCCCTAGATTCAATACAGTACAGACTGGGATCAGGAAAGGCTACATCACCACACCAACCCTCTTCTCAACCTTCATCACTTTAACACCATGTCACCTCAGCAAGCTATCCGCTGGAGTAGCTAATCTATTGAATGAGGAAGAAACTGTTCACCCTTCGTTCAAGACTCTCCCCCTCATCACACAACTGGGAAGTTGGAGAGAACTCCCGCTCCTTCTGACTCTACAGGAGAATGCTTCTTAATGAAACAAAAATGAAATAATTCCCTTGGCTTTGGGAAGAGCTAGGGGAGGCGTATCTGTTTTCTGCCATCCCAATTTGAGGAAAAGACCCAAGTACAAATGGCTTTGCACCTATCCAGGGCACCTTAAATAAGATGCATGTTTCAAGAAGACTATCAATTTGTCAGACTAAGCCAGTTACAGTAAAATCAGCAGTAACAAACGCATGTGTTCATCTCGTCTCCTGTCTCGAAGGTGGTCACAACTACGGTGTTCTTGAGATCACCTGACCTGCTCTCTTCTTTGCAGCTCAAGTGATGAGGTCATGAACTTGCTCCAGAAGTTTTTCTTATTTCAAAATAAACTTTATTCATAATAAAAAAACAAACTATATGCAATAATAAAACAGTGCAAACCTTTACATTTGTGTATAGATAAATTCTTAGTGTTACCTTTTTATAAAACCCACAGCACCGATGCCACTCGTGTGGCTCCCTGGGGTGATACCTCAATCCCAAATTTACAATATTTAAGGGGCTTCCTTGCCTGACCCCGCCCCTTTATCTCCTGTGGCAGAAGAACCCTGAACTGTCATCCTTCCCCACCAAGTCCTTGAGTTGGCTGCACCCAGCTTCAGTGCATCCCTCAGCATGTACTTCTGCAGCCTGGAATGTGCCACTCGGCAGCATTCCCCTATGGACTTCTCGCAGTGCTGGGAGACCAACAAGTTTCAGGTAGACCAAAGGGCGTCTTTCACCGGGTTGATGACCTTCCAGCAGCAGTTGATGTCCGTCTCTGTGTGTGTCCCTGGGAACAGCCCGTAGATCAGAGAATCCTCTGTTACACAGCTGCTGGGGATGAAACCCGACAAGGACTCTTGCATCTTTCGCCACACCCTCCTCGCAAACCCACAGCCAGCAAAGAGTTGGCCGACTGTCTTGTCCCCAGTGCAGTCCTCCGGGGGGCAGCCGTGCCATGTTTGGGTACTTCAGGAGGAATTCCTATTGCTCCAAAGGACTTGTTTTTTTTGTTTTATCTATTCTTGAACCTTATTAAACTCTTGCTGGCTCATTTTTGGCTCACAGCATGGTGTGCTTTTCCGTGTTTCAACTGTAGCTACCTTGAAAACATTGAAGAATGCGCACATATTGTGGTTATTGGCTAGGTGTTGAATCTCCCGTGCCCTTGCAAATGCAAATCAATTTTCCACCAAGTTTTGCATAAGAAAATTACATGCTCATAGGTTTAAATCCTGCAGCAGGGAACTGAAAAATCCTCGGACTTTTGTTTCAGCAGGTTAGCAGGTGTGAACAATGTCCCACGTTGTTCTACAGGTATTCAGTTTGGCAGGGATACATTTAAGCCCGTTTCCTTATTTTACATTATACTCTGTATTTGCATTTCAGTAGCACCTTTCCTCAGCTCAGGTTGTCCCAATTTACAGCCAGTGACGTACATTTGAAAGGGAGCCACTGTTATAAAGTAGTAAATTCAGCAGCTAGTTTGCATTTAACAAGCTCCCCAAAGCAACCAGGTAATAATGGCTAGATTATCTTCTTTTATGATAATCATTGTGGAATAATTACTGGCGAGGACAATGATTTTCCCAATCGTCTTACATCTTCAACTGACACGCACATTTGCAATGCATCTGATCTCAAGCATTTGGCTGTTACAATATTCTATATAATTCAAGATCAGGTCTCAAATCAAATTTTCATAGATGTGAAGTACTCCCTATGTACCATGGCGTGGGATTAAATACACTATAAACAGATAATAAAAGGTCAGGGGCCCCTATGCTCACTGTGACTATGCAAAAATACAATTACAACTTCCTTTTGTTTAAGTAGAGCTGCAGGATAATTATTTTCACCATCGTAGCTGGAATGAATTGGGACAATGGGCAATGATTATGTTATGAAATATTTGAAGGTTAGACAGTGTTTAAATGTGGGGAATAGAGCAGCCAATCACTCAATGCAGACTCCCATAAACAACATTGTAAAAATTGCCAGGATGTGTGGGATTACTTCACTCATTGAAATATTGCTGCAAAATCTTTTAGATGTACCTCATGGAGCATCAATAGTGTCATTCTCATATCTAATGGGAAAAGTGACAGCTCGAACAATGCAGAGAATGAGTCTTGGACACATTGACTTCATAGACCACAGTGGTACAAACTGAGCCCCCACTAATGTTGGAACCTGAGGAGGCCAGACTTGATGTGGATGGAGTATCAAAAGGCAAGCTAGCACGAGCTCAGGATCATGTTTGCAAGTTAAAACTACCCACAGTCAGGCTTTAGTCCTTCCACATTCAATAATTAAGCTCAACATAAGCTTGGGGAAAATTACCTTGCGTTTGATTTGCCACTTTTCTATATTATGATCGGAACACTGACTTCAGTACTCACAACTGCTATTTTTATTTTATTTTTTAAGATATCTTTATTAGTCACATGTACATCGAAACACACGGTGAAATGCATCTTTTGCGTAGTGTTCTGCGGACAGCCCATTTGTGTCGCCACACTTCCGGCGCCAGCATAGCATGCCCACAACTTCCTAACCCGTACGTCTTTGGAATGTGGGAGGAAACCCACGCAGACACAGGGAGAACATACAAACTCCTTACAGACAGCAGTTGGAATTGAACCCAGGCCACTGGCACTGCAATAGCGTTACGCTAACTGCTACCCTACTGTGCCTGCCCTATCATTCAATGTACAACCATGAACTTAAACTCCTGAACATAAATCACCTTTTTTTCTTATGGTATAAAGATAATTGCAGACTCATTTTTGATTAGTAATCTAGTTTTTGCTTAGATATACAGTTATGCACAGAAGGGAAGTAGCCTCAAAGGATTAAATGCAAAGTATTCCTCCCACTGTCTGTATTACATGGCTAAATTACAGTTTCAGCCATGGTCTCCCACATAGCAGCAACCACCAAGCCTTACAACTGTTCCTGATCATGCTCCGTCGTTACAATAGGGATACATGTTTGAATTGTGCTATATACACATGTGATCCTGCGTTCTGACCCACATACAGTATCTATGGCATCACTGAGACTGCTTATTTCTAGAGGTGACAAAGGATTTCCAACATCTGCTGTGCGTTTTATTAAGTTTGCACACAGACCAGGATGTTTGCATTTGCCTTGGGTAGTCTGGCTGCTGGTGGAGGTAATCCCTTTCTTTAAGGATTATTTTTCATTGCACTATTCTGTTCTGTACACTGTACACTGTACCGGAAAAGAGTAGTGGGAGCCTGTCAGTGGGTGCGGAGACTTTACTGCAGGTCCTGACTAGTTCAGTTCAGGCAACAATTGGGTAATTTTATTTTTATTACAGTTTTCCAGTAAATGCCAACATCATCACCATTCATGCAAAATATTATTTTCAAAATCAAAAGCACAACTGCCTCATCGGCTTGAGAACAAGCTTGTTTACTCTCACCACCAGGTGCATTTCTTTGAAACTGCACACTTGTGTCACAAGCCTAAGATTTCATAGTTTCAAAGAAATACATGTGCTTATCTGATAAAATGAAGTCATAAAACAGATGAGGTACTTCGCAATCAATCTGAAACATAATATTTTGCATTACTAAGAATGGTGATCATATTGCATGGAATTTTTATGTTAAATTTAAATTTATAGAATATCTAGAAATAAATAAATAGGTGAGAAATCCTACAAGTGGACAAACAAGTAGGAGAGCATCTGTCCTTTTGGATGATTCTCTAAAAATGGAAAGATTCCCCTAACAAACTCAAAGATGACTCAAGGATGTAAGTGTTTCCATATGTTGGAGGATGCCTAATATAATCTGTGTGGTAACATCAAAAAAATCAGGATTGGATTTCTCATTTCCTGTGTTTTTATTTTCTGAAACCCTTTCATCTTTTATTCATAAACACATTACAAATCCATGATTGTCCTAACTTTTTACTTTAAATCAATGCAAACCTACACTGGTTTGACGTAGGTCAAAGCCTGTAAGCATTGCAGATGTGCATGCAAGGCTGGCAAAATAATTAATGGAATGCTGCAGCTCCCCATCAACTTCAAGCTGCTACGATGATGGTCAATTGTCTATCCAGGTCCCATCAAGACAAGATGTCCTTTTATTCAGTAGCCTGAAATAGTTCTTTCAGGGCAGCACAGTGGCACAACTACTAGAGCTGCTGCCTCACCATTCCGGAGACCTGACCTCCAGTGTTGTCTGTGTGGAGTTTGCACATTCTCCCTGCAACTGCATGTGTTTCCCCTGGAAACTCCGGTTTCCTCCCACATCCCAAAGGCAAGTGGTTTGGTAAGTTAACTGGCCACTGTAAATTGACCCTAGAGTGTTGGTGAGTGGTAGAACCTGTGGGAGGGGGAGTTGACGAGAATGTGGGGAGAATAAGATATCTTTATTAGTCACATGTACATCGAAACGCACAGTGAAATGCATCTTTTGCGTGGAATGTTCTGGGGGCGGCCCTCAAGTGTCGCCACGCTTCCTGTGCCAACAAAGCATGCTCACAACCTCCCAACCCGTACGTCTTTGGAATGTGGGAGGAAACCGGAGCACCCGGAGGAAACCCGTGCAGTCATGGGGAGAATGTACAAACTCCTTACAGACAGCGGCGGGAATTGAACCCGGGTCACTGGCGCTGTAATGGTGTTTCGCTAACCGCTACACTGCTGTGATTAATGTAGGATTAGTGTAAATGAGTGGTTGATGGACAGTGCGGATGAGGTGCATCAAAGGGCCTGCTTCCATGTTATATCTGTCCGTGACTGTATAACTCCATGAGACCCACACACATGGAAGGAGAGATCACCCAATCTGTTGAAGGCAGATAAGTCAGATGGACAAGATGGACAACTTGTCAGATGGACAAGTACCAACTTGAAAAACAAGTCGGTATGCAGGAGAGACAGAACAGTTTTCCTCCCCACTTCTTGAGGACAGAAGTGAGATTGAATAATGGGTAGCTTGCTTTGCTTACCACCACGTGCTTACTTGTTGCCTGTGAAGTAAAATAGTTTAGCAATTTGTATTTGATCCTGTGTCACCAAAATGGTTTAGTTTTGACTCCAAAACACATGGAGTACATCACGGTACATGTGAAAGGTGATTTATCTACTTTAAATTATAATTGGCATCCTATTGTTGAACCCCACTTTACTCCAACAGGTTAAATATCAGGGTCCTCTCCCCCTTCTGGTGACCCGTTCTCCCGCCTCCAGCCCTCTTCTTCCACCTGGACTCCCCTACCGGGCCTGTTCCCTTCCCTGGACCTACTCACAGCCAACTGTCAGCGCGACATCAGCCATCTTGACTGTTCTGCCCCCCTCACCTACTCCAACCTCACCCCTTCTGCATGCTCTGCTCTTCACTCCCTCAGCACTTACTCTAACATTGTCATCAAACCAGCTGACAAAGGTGGTGCCGTGGCAATCTGGCATACTGACCTCTACCTTGCAGAAACCAGACGCCAACTCTCAGACACTTCTTCCTACCTACGCCTGAACCATGACTCCACCAAGGACCACCAGGACATTACCTCCCGCACCATCACTGACTTCATCACCTTGGGACATCTCCCCCCACAGTTACCAACATGATAGTCCCGCAGCCTAGGATTGCCCGCTTCTATCTCTTCCCAAAAATCATTCTTTGTCTCTCTTAAATATCAGGAATTGGAGTCCACCCCTGAACAACCAAGAAATAACCAGCACTGCTGAGTCGAAGAGTATTTTAAATCAGATGTCAATCTGAGGGTCTGTCCACTCTCTCAGGTGGACTTAAAAGGCCCCAGGGCATTCTTTCCAAGAAGGACAAGCAAATTGCCATTGATGTCCGGACCAACATCAATCCTTCACTCTACACATGACAAAGAAGGATTGTTTGTCCATTATCACATTATTGTTTATGGCATTTTGCTGCCTGCAAATTAGCTACTGTATATCCAATATTGCAATAGTGACCATGATTCAGAAGTAATTGCTGGACTATAATGAGCTTTGCAACATCCTGGGACTGTGAATGGCACTATACAAGTGCAAATCATTCTTAGAGTGATATAGAGTTAAACAGCACGGAAACAGGCCCTTCAGCCCAACTCGTCCATGCCGACTAAGTTGTCTATTTGAGCTAGTCCCATTTCCCTGTGTTTGGCCCATATCCCTCTAAACCTTACCTATCTGTGTGCCTATCTAAATGTCTTTTAAACATTATAATTGTACCCACCTCTACCACTTCCTCTAGCAGCTCGTTCCATATACCCACCACTCTCTGTGTGAAAAAGTTGCCCCTCAGATCCCTTTTAAATCTTTTCTCTCACTTGATACCGATAGCTAGTTTTGACTCCCCTACCCTGGGAAAAAAAACTGTGACCATTCACCTGATCTATGCCCCTCATGGTTTTATAAAACTCAGCCTCCTACACTCCAGGGAAAAGATTCCCAGTCTATCCAGTTTCTCTTTATAACTCAAGCCCTCCATTCCCCGTAGCATCCTCGTGAATCCTTTCTGCACCCTGTCCAGCTTAATGACATCCTTCCTCTACCCAGGTGACTGGAACTGCACACAATATTCCAAGTGCGGTCTCACCAATGTCTTGCACAGCCGTAACATGACATCCCAAGTCTTGTGGTCAATGCCCTGACAGATGAAGGCAAGCATGCCAAAGGCCTTCTTCATCATACTTTCTACCTGGGTCTCCACTTTCAGGAAACTATGTTCCTGTACCCCAGGATTGCTCTGTTCTACGACATTTTCCAGGGTCCTACCAGTTACTGTGCAAGTCCTTAACCTACCAAAGTGCAATCCCTCACACTTGTCCGAGTTAAATTCTATTTGCCTTTCTCTGACCCACTTCCCACTCTGGTGTAGATCCACTAGTAAACTTAGAGAACCCTCTTTACTGTCCACTATACCACCAATTTTGCTGTCATTCACAAACTAACTATGTTAACAACATTGTCATCCAAATCATTAATATAAATGACAAACAACAGGGGACCCAGCATTGATCCCTACTGGTCATAGGCCTCCAGTCTGAAAAGCAATTCTCCACAACCCCCTCTGCCCTCCTTCTCCCTAGCCAATTTTGTATCCAATTGGCTAGCTCACCCTGGACTTCTAAACTGGTTAATAATAAGATTTTAAGTGTGCTAATATAATGCAAGAATAAGTTTTTTTTTAAAATGGAAAATAAATTTGATAACAAAATGGTGACTCTCGACTTATGTGCTGCGGAAGACCACACAACATGAGGAGGTGAAACAATGAAGAAACATAGAAACACACATTTATTTGACAGTCAACTTGGTTTAAGTTTCCCATGAGCTTCCACTCACCCTGATTCAATTCACCCTATTAACATATCCTTGTTATCCTTCTAGAGAAATAAAGGACTGCAGATGCTGGAATCTACATGAAAAACACAATGATACTGGAGGAACTCAACAGGCCAGGCAGCATCCATGGGTCCTGACCTGAAACGTTGACCACCTGCTTTTCTCCACAGATGCTGCCTGGCCTGCTGAGTTCCTCCAGCATCATCGTGTTGTCCTTCTTCCTCATGTGTTTATCTGGCTTCATCTTTAATCATCTATTTAGTGAGGGAAGCTAAATAGCCCAAGTTCTGGGGAGATTGTAATTAGTGATATCGGGTGCAAAGCTTTATCCTGCAGGGGAAACGCGATCTTCACAACTGCACTGCCTTCTCAATATCAGCAAATCGAGTTGCCGCTCGATGGTGTTTGATAGCAAAGAACTAGGAGGGTGGTTTTCAGCAAACTGCTCTAATGCTACCAACACACTGAGCTGACCAACATAGGGTCTTCAGCGGAACCCCACTCCTCCACCCATTCTATATTAAGCACAAAACACCATCTTGATGGTGGAGTTGAATGGCAGATGGACAACACGATGATGCTGGAGGAACACAGCAGGCCAGGCAATATCCGTGGAGAAAAGCAGGCGGTCAGCGTTTCAGGTCAGGACCCACAGATGCTGCCTGGCCTGCTGAGTTCCTCCAGCATCATCATGTTTTTCATCTAGATTCCAGCAGCTGCAGTGTTTTGTTTCTCGACTTGAATGGCAGGTAAGGTAACAGATACCCAGTGGCTCCTTAAGGAGTTGCTTATCACTTACGTTATCTGCTGGAGCTCAATAACAAAGCTCACAGTGGTTTGCACTTCCTCTTGCGCCATCTCCTAACTGCAGTCAGCCACTGGGGTGTAAACAAGATGTTTATAATTAAAACAAACAGTACTGGAAACACTCAACAGTTCAGGAAGAACCTGTGGGAAGAGGAACAGAATTAACACTTCAGGTTGAAGACCTCACGTCAGAACCAGCAAGGAGAGAAAACAAGTTCGATTTAAGTTGCAGAGAGGGTGGGAAGGGATGGATGGGGCACAGGAATATCTTTTACAGGGTGAGACCAGGGTTACCATGGTGATAAGCTATCAATGAATCATCTGGCTGATAGTACTGAACAGAACTGTACACAATAATACGGCTGTGCCCAATTAATGCTTTATATCGTTCTCCATAGCCTGTCTCATCTTATATTTAATACCCTGACTAATGAAAGCAAGTATCCTGTAAATCTTCTTAACCATCTTATCTGCTTGTGCTGCTGCTTTCAGTGATCCTTGGGCATAGATACCCAGGTCCCCTGTTCTTCCTAGCCTGATCAGTCTTCCCAAAATGCATCAACTCACATTTTTCAAGATTAAATTGTTCTGCCTTATTTCTCTGCCCATCCTACCAAATGATCAACGTTGTTCTATAGCTGAAGACTATCTAACTCTCTATCAAAAGCAGTGCCAAACTTTGAGTCACATGCTATTCTACTGATCAGACCTCCAGTATTCACATCCAAATTGTTAATATACAACAAAAACTGCAGCACTGATCCCAGTAGTACATCACTCGACACAGCTTCCAATCGCAAAACAAGCGCTCAGCATCCCCCCATCCACCATGCATCCTATCATGAAGTCAACTGTAGATTCAGTTTGCCAACTTGCCCTGGATATGAGAGAGAGAGAGAGAGAGAGAGAGAGAGAGAGAGAGAGAGAGAGAGAGAGAGAGAGAGAGAGAGAGAGAGAGAGAGAGAATAGGCCGCAGGATGAACAGGTGGCAGCTGGAAAGTGGGCGTGGAGAAGGGTGGGGGGGGTGGGGGGTTGTTGTAGGCTGGGGGTGAACACCAGGGGACCAAAGAGAAGAAGCTGGAAGGGTGGAGGAGAGAAGAGGCTTAGTGAAGGGGAAGAGAGCGAAGAGGAAATGGGAATCCCCGCCCCCTCCCCCCCCCCCCCCCCCCCCCCAGGCCAGCCTTCAATGGGCTCAGTCTCTGACCTACTGCCCAGAGCAGTGTCAGAACTATATACATATATAGTTCTCTGCTACGGGGTGGAAGGAGTTGAGGAGAAGCCTGACAATCATTTTCCCTGTAGCAGTTGGTGGGGGAGGCCCCTCTGTTGTCACAACAGTCAAATGTGTTGCTTCTCTGAAAGACGGACACAATTATGGCACCTGGCTTATGAATATGATGCATATAATTATCCGTGTGGTGGATTTGTATACTATGTGGCCACACATGACCAGGTAAAGTAACAAATGTGGAACATAGATAGCACTAATGAAAAGCACTGGGCTCTGAGTTTTCACACTGCACTGCAAACACACACAGACAGTTCTTCTGTCTAATCCCCACATAATCACATTGTTTTACACCCCCACTCCCTCACATTGTTTTTTTCAAACCAACCAGTACGTTCTCATTTTTTTAACTCAAACCTGCTGTAATCACCACCTCTGGTCATGAGGATCTATATACTGGATGCCAGTTTCAATTCCATGTCTGTTCTTTCTTGATGTTCAATACATGGTTGCATTCAGCAGTGACACAGATGATGATGCCTTTGCAGCTGTGTTTATTCTTTACAGGTCTCTGAGGTGTTTGCCTGCACCAACACATGCTGCCTAAATCTCTAAACCATCCTCCCAACCCAATCAGTCTCTCACCATCTGTCTGAACCCATGCCACCAGTCCGGCCCTTGTGACCTGTCTAACTCAACTGACTTGACCCTGCAATCTTTTAGTCCTACCGTGATATGTCCAACCCTCCTTGATCTCTGACCAACCCCCACCTTCACTCAGGCCAGCTGCCTGACCACTCCGTGTTCCATTGCACCCCCCCATCCCACCCCACTATAATCTGACCCCACAACCTTTCCGACACCTACACCCACCCCCACAATCTCTTCAACCTCAGGATCTGCGTGACCCATCACAATATCCGGTCCCTACCAATAACAGACCCCTCCCTGGTGATTTACCTCTCCCAATGCCAGATACAGGTCCAAGGCCTCCTGCTCTCCAGCCTTCAATCTGCTGTAACCTAGAATCAGAGAATTACTTGGAATATCATTCCAGCCCATTGTGTTCGGTACCACAGCTGACTGGTGCTTTCTGATTTCTTGTCTGCTAAACCTCCCTCCATCTTTCCTGTCCTTTGACTCAAAGTTACCCTTTGACATTACAGGCTGCTCCAAGGAAACTGAAGCCTTCCCACTGTTTGATAAATGATCATGTCACACAATGGCCAACGGCTGAGCCCATCTTTCCAACCACACAGAAACACAGTATGATCTAGATTTTAGATTACCGGTATTACAATGTGGCACAGTAATATTTAATGAGCCGTTATTTTCCAATAGATTAATGGATAACAATACTGGACATTTTGGAAGATTCTGGGTTTGTATCCCTGGTCATCTGATTTCAATCAGTGAGACAGTGAGGATGCTATAGTTGACCTTATCGGCATGAAATTAGGCTGTGGATATTTTTCGACACAATAAACCATACAGGGATATGTCCATGACTAACCCAGGTCACCTCCAGCAATTCAATAACACAGGATGCTGTGTTCTATTCCCTGTGAGGCAGACCAAAGTAGACATCGGGTGTAAATGGAAGACATCCCGCTCCATGAAAGAGAATCAGTGGTCCTCCTGAAACTTGCTGAACTTCCATTTGAGGGAGGAGTCCATGACTGAGTTTTGTCAAGACTTGTTCCAAGGTCAGCAAGTTCAAGCAGGGTGCAACCTATGTTAAAGGACCCATGTTAAAGCACACATTGTTTTACACCCCCGTTCCCTCACATTGTTTTTTTTCAAACCAACCAGTACGTTCTCATTTTTTAAAAAAAAATATACATGAGAAAAAAAATTGTACTTTGTGTTTTAAAAATGAGATTTAACCTGCTTGAGCTACAATTTACGAGTTCAAACTACGCATTCTGGTATTCTATCTTTGTACCAGCTGTGTACATGTATAAATTTCTTTGTTGAGAATTAATGTATTTACACTTATAACAAAAGTCAATGATTATACACCAGGGGAGTTAAAGATCTGGCTGTGATGGACACTGCAGTCATAGGGTGTACTGGCTACTGGAGTGATGTTTGAGAAGAGCTGAGAACAGTGTTTGAGAATGTTTGAGAACAGTGAATGTAAAAAAGATTAGAAAAACCAAGGAGGGAGGCTCGTTGGGATGATACCAAGAAGCACTTTTTCAGAAAAAAGGGACTGGAAATTTTGAACTGCCTCCCCTAAAAAGCTGACATGACTTAAAATTTCAAAACTGAGATGGATGGATTCTTGTGCAAAAAACAATCTGCTGGACGAACTCGAGTAACATCTGTGGGAGGAAAACAATTGTTGACATTTCGGGTCAAAACCCTGCATCAGTGTCCCACAGATGGAGCTCAACACTGAGTTCCTCCAGCAGATTGTTTTTTGCTCCAGATTCCAGTATCTGCAGTCTCTTGCATCTCCTCTGGATAGATTCTTGTTGGCCTACAGTACTAAGCGGCTTGGAAGCAATGTGAGCTGATGGAGTTCAGACCCAAATCTACCATAATCTAATCAAATGGCACAGGCAGGAAAATGAATGGCCTTCTGTTCCAAATATGGTAAGTGTACAAAAGGCAAGGCTGGCGGGGAAAATCCCATGTTATTATTGCATCTTCTACCTCTGGTTCCAGATAATGGAAAGTATGTCCTCAGACTCTCCCTCAATTTAATCCCCTGGGGATCTCAGAGAGCTGAATGAATCGGTAACCCCAGGCAGTCACAACACCCAAAACTTGAGGCTCTTCCTCAAGCTTCATTGCTAGATTATTCATCTTGTGTAAAACCCGTAAACAAAATTTCCCTTTCAAATATCAAAGCCAGATTAAGTACTTTACCAACGGCCTGTACAACCCCGAAACTCCCCAAGACCCCACCTTCAGAACTTAACTCATGGGCTTTTCATTGAGTTATTTCCCCTGCTGCCTAAGCATCAGTTTCGATTCTCTTTCTGTTCACATGAACAAGGTTTACCTCAACAACAGTCTTTGCAACAGTGCTTATCTTGATACTAATAGCTTCATGCTCCTAATTTAATTTTAGCTGCACATCATGTGTTCTGTATGAAAGATCATCACATCAATAACCTTGGAAGATAGGAAGTCCCAGAGCAGTTTATGGTGTTTTGGGAGGGAGGAGGAGGGATGAACCATGACAAGTCTGCACAAAAGAGCTTAATGTAAGAAAGTTGTTCAGTAACAAAAAATACCTTCATTCAAAAACAGAAATAGGTCACTATATTGTCACATGATTGACTTCTTTAAGAATTCAGCACTTTTATATTCACTGTGACCTTTGGGATGTTTATGCAATGATCCAATTCCAAGGCTTTCTGCCGTCTCCCTGTAATAGTGAGATGGCATGCAAATGTTGTTGGCCATATCTGTTGGACACAGCAGCTTCTGCTGAAGACACATCTAGTTCAGAATAGGGGATCCTTACCAGCTGTTGCCTTTTGTCCTCGAGCACAGCACTGCTGAACAGTACCCAACGCTGGAGAAGGGACAATTGCTAGGACAATTCTAACCTCAGAGTTTGCAGCTGTGGAGAACATGGTATCCATGAAACTGTGGCTCTGCAACAAGCCCTGAATGCTAAATTTTCGGTGTTCCACAGCTGCATTAACTATTTTTATGACGTTTGAATCCCAGTAAATGGCTAGTAAATTTACTAGCTAAAATATTCATTGTTTAAATCTATTTGAGTAGTTTTTAAAAGTCTCTGACTACCAGATAAATGGAAAGGCCTCTACATCCGAAAGAAGAGCCACAAGCCAGATTCCAGCATCATCTTGGCCATGATGTCTAAATATTTCACCGCCTCTTTCAGTACGAAATTTTGGGCATTCCATGTCCATATTAGCCATTCTGACAAGACTAAGGTCTTAGTAAGTGGCTTCTAAGTTGCTTGAAAACACTACCTTCAATAATTGGATCAAAAACTACAAGAAGTCTGAAACTCAAACAGAAAATGCTGGAAGCACTCAGCAAGTCAGGCAGCATCCACAGGGAGAGAAGGGAAGTCAGTGTTTCAAATCGACCATCTTCCATCAGAACCCAAGAGTGAGAAGAAAGGAGGGAGGGGAAGGGGTGGAGAGAACAGAGGGATGTCCATAATAATGTTGTCAAGGTAACAATTACTTTAAAACTTGTCAGTCAGAGACAGAAGGGAATCAAGTCTAATTGAAGCAAGGAAGCATAGCCACATCCATGGAGGCAAATTAAAAGTGCGGTGACCAAAATTGCTAAATTTAGTATTGTCCAAAAGACATGCTCAGATGGAAGATGAGGTGCTTTTCCTTGAGCTTATATTGGACATTATTGCTGCAATCTAGGAGGGTGAAGACACAGAGGTCAGACCAGGATTGGGATGGAGAATTAAATTGATAAACAACCAAATGCTCAGAGTCACCCTTGAGGAATGAACAGAAGTATTTTGTTAATAGGTCACCCAATATTTGTTTGATTTCTTCAATGTAGAGGAGACCATAGTCCCATGAGAGGATGAGTGAGTATTGGTGGAAGTGCAAGAACAACCAGGGAGATGTGGAGGCAAATGGTCCCATTGAAATTCTGGAAGGGGAAAGGGAGGGGAAGGTATGTCTGGTGTGGAATCTTGTTAACAATGTCAGAAGTTACAGAGGTTGATCTGTTGAAGGTGGAAGCTGTTGGAGTAAAAGATGAAGACGAGAAATCCTATCTGCCGGCAAGAAAAAGGGTGAGGGAAGAAGTGCAGGAAATAAAGGAAATCTGGTTGAGAGCCCTGACAACAGTGGATGAGGGAAAACCACAGTTAAGGAAAAAGGAAGACATCTTTAATGCACCAGGACAGCAACTTTTGCCATCAGAGCAGATACGACAGAGTTGGAGAAATTGGGTGATGGAATGGAGCCCTTAGAGGAAGTAGTGTGGAAGGAGGTGTAGTTGAGATACCTGTGGGAGTCAGTGGGCTCACAATGGATATTGGGCACTAACTTACTCCCTGAGATGGAGATGTCAGGAAAGGGAATGGAAGAGTCAGATATGGAACTTGTGAAAGTTGAGAGCAGGGTGGAAATTGGCAGCAAAAGTAATGAAACTTTTGAGTGCTATACAAATGCAGGAAGCAGCAGCAAAACAATCCAGTATGAAGGACTGTACAATATTTCCAATATAGTGGAAGAAGTGTTGAGGGAATGGGACTGAACAGGACTGAAACAAGTAATGTTCTGTGTATCTCACAGAGGCAGGCACAGTTGGGACTCATCCCAGTTCTCAAAGCCGCATCTTTGATTCAGAGAAAACAAGTGGAGTTGAAGAAATTGTTCAATATAAGGTATTCAGCCAGGTGAATAAGTGTGGTGGTGGAGGGAGATTGGTTGGGCTTCTGCCCAAGGAGGAAGTGAAGGGCTCTCAGGCCATCCTTGTGTGGGATGGAGGAGTGTAGAGGGATTTAATGACCATGGTGAAGCTGAGCCAGTTGGGACCAAGGCGCTCGAATCTATTAAAATGGCAGAGGGATCAGAGGTGTCAAGGATGTCAATGGGAAATTCCTGATCCCAAGACACTCATTTTCATCATTGGTATAACCAGTCCCCTCCTTCACCTTTTCCATGCAACCACAAGAGATGCAGCACCCCTTCCTTCTTCTTCTTTCCTTCTTATCATCCAGAATCCAAACAGTCCCTCCAGGTGAGGCAGAGATTCACTTATACTTTGTCCAACTGAGTACATTACATTAGGCATTCATGCTGTGGTCTCCTCCCCATTGGAGAAACCAGATGCAAATTGGGAGACCACTTGGCAGAGCACCTCCGCTCACTTCACAGGGGAAAATCTAAGCGCTAATTACCTGTCAACTTATTTCTCCTGCCCTTCTCACCCTGATCTCTCTGTCTTTGGCACCCCTTTCCTGTTCCAAGAATAAATAACATTGGCTTGAGGAAAAACACCTCATCATCTGTCTGGGTATGATGTAGCCCCTGGGACATAATACTAAATTTAACATTTTTTTGTTCTCTCCCCAGAAATGGTTGTACCTTCCTGTTCAATTTGATTCTTTCTTATTTTCTATTTCGAACTGTCAAATTGTCACCTCGGCAACGTTGGTCTCCATCCTATAACAGATATCTATTCTGTTCTCTCCACCCTTCCCCCTCTCTGCAACTTAAAATATGTTTGTCCTCTCACTTATTCTGTTCTGATGAATTGTGCTGAAAGGTTATATCTTCTCTCTCTGCCTGACTTGCAGAGTGTCTGCAACATATTCTATCTTTGATGACTGACCCTTCCTTGGACTGAATTGAGTTTCTGAAATTACAGGTGGGAAATGCCTTCTAAACAGTTAGTTTGATTGGTTGTCAGAAAGATGTACAAGAGACGTTTTTAAGTTATTCTTGCCATGGGAAGTAATGAAACTCTTATTTTTGCTGGAAAGATCAAGATTTGCTGTGTCCCTCATTCTTTCCCTGGGCTCCTCAAAGTTGTGAAACTTCCTATCCATGAGAGCCATGAGTGGAATGTGGGATTTACACCTCATCCAAGTGAAGATTAAAATTGGGTGGGATGTAAAACTAGGACTATCTCCCCAGGAGGCTAGCTCAGGTTAAATCTAGGCAGGATGTAAATCCAGTGTTAGTTCTGTTCCATCAGCTCCCAAAGTCAAAGTTGTGTTTATTGTCATATGCACAAGTGCATGTGTGCACAGGTGCAATGAAAAACTTACTTGCAGCAGCATCACAGGCACATAGCATCAGATAAGCAGCATTCACAAGAAAAAGCATAAATTAAGTGTAAATTATACACAATTTTTACAAGAAAGAACACAATTAGAATAAAAGAAAATGAAGTCCATTTTAGTGCAAAGTGATCAAAGTGGTCATAGTGTTGCTATACTGAGGCAGCGATAAGGGTTGTTCTGGATAGTTCAAGAAGTGAATGGTTGAAAGGAAGTAGCTGTTCTTGAATCTGGTAGTTTGGGACCTCAGGCTTCTGTACCTCCTGCCGATAGATGAGGTTAAAATTGGGCAGGATGTAAGTCCAACGTTAGTTCCGATCCCATCAGTTTCCATGTGGGTAGCTCAAGTTACAATTGCCTAGTCCAGACTTCCTTCCCTGTAACCCATGTGCCCATTGTCAGATCAACTTACTGAACAGTTCACTCGCACTCACCCATCTTTAGCTGTCTTACAGTATTGCCTTTCATCCTGCAACAAAAATTTTTCAATCAGACCTAACTTTGGAATTACTCAGGGAGAACATCATGTCAAATAGCCAATTATTGGCAGGACACCAGAGGTTTCATAGGGTTTCTCAGTTACTGAGGCAGCCATTATGTGCCTTGTCAAAGTTTGTGTTCGCTCAACCGGCATGGGAACTGTCATTCCACTCCTGTGTAACTCATTTGGGAGTTGCTTGTACTGTTTTAAATCATTCACTGGAATGCAGCCAGTGTTAACTGCAGTGTCTGTTGGCTTCGTGGCACAGGGGAGGACCATGTCATGTAACTGGTTGGTACCAGTTAAAGCTACTCAGCGCTTCTTAAAGGGCTGGGGCAATGTGGATGCAGTGGATGGTCATTGGGAGGATTTGACTGCTACTGAAGAATGGCAGGATAAAGAGAGACTGAGTCTATGCCTTTCTTATGCTGCACTGGAGGTTATATCAGAGTATACGGAGAGGAGGAAAGACACTTCCCTTCTAAAAGGGACTAGGAGACCCTCCATGCACACATTCAGAAGGTGGATGGAGGACAAGGAAGGAGCGATCAATGCCAAGAGTCAAGCCCCAATGACTTAATGCAGAGTGGCAAAAGATCCAATGACTTTACCCACAAATGTAAGGACATAGAATGTATCTGAGACTCATAGTCTCCATCTCAGATAATTAAATTTTACATACTAAAATCGGAGCCAGGACCTGTATGTCGTGAGTGACTAGGTGTGAGTGGCCCGCAGGCAGGTCTGTGAAGATGCCAACTCTTGCGAGAGTAAAGTCACATACAACTACTTGATGTAGAGGACGAGAGAAGAAGGCTGATGCCCATGCACTTGAACAACCTGCCGGAAAGTCCTAATGGGTTTAGGGGGTTAGTCCCAGCCTCACACAGGGCTTTGCATGGAGCTTGGAACCCATTCTTAAGAGCATGGAAGCGGTGGTTAACTGCAGCCGATGTACACTTATGAGTTCAGCTCTCACAACAATGGCTTGGGGGTCTGAAAGGAGACAAGGGTTGGGTTATGGTGGGGAGGGGAGTGCACTTACACCATCTGCAACTTAGAAAGGAGTGGGGTGAGGAGCAGCTGGTCTATGAAGATAGCATTATCTTCGATGATTTCAGCCACACTGCTGACATGGATTCAGCAGCAGCACCACTGTAAAGGCCATCACCCTCTCATCTATCAGAACTGTGAGCGTTTCCATCCACCCCGATTAGCTGCTGCCACCACCGGTTGTAAACCCTGTTGTAATTATGACTGTACAGCAATCTGAGTGATGTGGCTTTCATGGTTGAATAGGTGGTACAACCTATGGGAGATGGGTGCGAAATTTAGTCAGATGTGAGAACCATGCAACTATGAGATGGAATATGGTTACGAGGACTGACTGACAGCTGTTGTTGGGAGTTGGGTCACAGGGTCTGATGTATTGAAGTGTGTCTGAGTCTAGGGTGGCAGTTGGTGGGATATGGCACTTGAAGATACATTCACTTACAAACACTCATCTCAGACTTCTGAGCTTTTTGCAGTATTGCACGCTGATCCTTGGGAATGGCTCTTAGCTCTGAGCTCCATGGCTTTGGCTATCATCTCCTACACTTCCAAGTATGTATCAGGAAAGCCTTCCAGCTCTCTTGGATACAAGATATCTCTCCCACTTTCCAACCTCCCCGCCAAGGGCAGCACAGTGGCACAGTTGGTAGATGTGCTGCCTTACAGCTCCAGTGACCCAGGTTCAAACCTACCCTCGGGGGGCAGCCTGCGTGGAGTTTGCACGTTCTCCCCATGACCTCATAGCGTTCGTCTGAGTGCTCCAGTTTCTTCCCTCATCCCAAAGATGTGGGAGGTTGGTAGGTTAATTGGCCACTGTTAAATTGCCCCTAGTGTGCGGGTGGGTGGGGGGGAGGTGGAGTTGATGGGAACATGTGGAGAATAAAATACATTAGGGTCGTTAGTCGGTAGTTGATGGTCAGCCCAGACCCAGTGGGCCAAAGGGCCTGTTTCCCTGCTGTATCTCTCTGTGACTCTATGATCCTCAGTATTATATCTGAAAGTACTGAAGCCTATGCACCTCTGTCTTGCATTATCTATCACTGTTTCTCAAATCAGGTTCACTTCTAATACGAGATCATCAACCTGAACCATTAAAATGCTGACTGTGAGTTTCTCTCCAGAGATGCTATCTGACCTTAGAATATTCAAGAAAGAGAATGACAGATCTTTAAACACTAAAGGAATGAAGGGAGTTAGTGCAGAAAGGTGGCACTGAGGTTAAAAAAAACTATGATCTTATAGAATGATGGAACAGGATTGAGAGGCTGAATGGCCTCCTCCTGATACTAACATCCTATCACTGAGCAGTGCAGCTTAGCATTGGGAATCCTACAAAGGATCAAGCAGCACAAAGTTGGCATGTTGCCTTTGTTGCAAACAAGAGGCATGGGATAATTGTACATCGAGATCTCTGTGCCTATTTCTGGTTGTTGTCCATTTTGTCCCACTTGCAGTGCAGGCAACCACCAGTTATGGCCAGAATTTGATGTGCAATATTTCTGTAACCAAGATAAACCTCCTGTTCAGTTTCAGTCCAGCCAAAGATTGCATGATAAAAATAGCTAGTCTGCTCTTGGAACAACAGAAGAGACTTTTTTGCTTCCTTATAATGACTCTTCTAGTTGTATAATGATTCAGATCACTGAATGAGCAGAAAGCTCACAGGCAGGGTGTTGTGGTGCACCATAGCTTTGCATTACCAAGCTGCCCGAGGGAGCACTAAATTATCTTTTTTCCATTGGAAGTGAGATGTGCTTTTGTTTAGAGACAAAGAACCCGTGTTCATGGTGACATAAGCTCTGCGGTTTTAGTTCTTGTTTCTCAATTGGTCAGGGCAGCCCTTTGTTAGTGGTTGTAAGTATGATCCACAGTAGAAACTGGCTGATTAATATCATCAACTGGATGCAATATTGGAAATGTGAGAAGCATGGATACGCCGTGAATGAAAAAAAGCAATGTTTTTAATGGAAGGTAAGACTGACACATAATTCAGCAACAAAGTTGAAAGCTGACTCTGACTATCCAGATATTATGTAAATATATAATAGAGGGTATCAGAGTGATAGCAGAATAGAGCAATGCAGTTGCACGCCAAAATACTGTGCCAGTTTATAGTCTTCGACCTCAACCAGGCCAACTTGGGAGCCAAGATCCATTTTCAAGATCCAGGTTGGATTGGTGGTAAAGAAAGCGAATGCTATGTTGGCATTCATTTCGAGAGGTATAGTGTATAAAAGTAAGGAAGTGTTGATGAGGCTCTATGGGGCACTAGTGAGGCCTCATTTGGAATATTATGCGCAGTTTTGGGCCCCACATCTTAGGAAGGATGTGCTGACATTGGAGAGGGTTCAGAGGAGATTTATGAGGATGATTCCAGGAATGAAAGGGCTTACATACGATGAGCGTTTGTCGGCTCTTGGACTGTACTCACTGGAGTACAGAAGAATGAGAGGGGACCTCATAGCGACATTTAAAATGTTGATAGGAAAGGACAGAGTAGATGTGGCTAGGCTGTTTCCCTTGGTGGGTGAGTCCAGGACCAGAGGGCACAATCTTAGAATTAGAGGGTACAGTTTCAAAACAGAGATGAGGACAAATTTCTTTAGCCAGAGGGTGGTGAATTTGTGGAACTCCTTGCCACATACAGCAGTGGACGCCAGATCAGTGGGGGCGTTCAAGGAGCAGAAAGATAGATATCTAAATAGTCAGGGTATCAAGGGATATGGGGATAAGGCCAGAAATTGGGATTAGAATAGTTTTTTTTATTCCCCCCCCCCCCCCAATTCCCCATTTCTCATTTCTTTTTTTCCCTTTTCCTTGGAGCAGACTCGATGGGCCGAATGGTCTGCTTCTGCTCTCTTGTCTTGTGATCTTGTGATTTTCCTGTGCAAGAGGGAGAAAACCTCAGAGGGAGATTCCTCTTAGTCCATCTATGCTGCATTGCAGGGTTAAGAAAACCCACAGCAACTTCTGCCAAAGCCAATATCTAAAAGAGGCATTAAAACTGTCCAACTTTCTCACCCTCCCTTTGTACAGTCGCCTCAGCTCTGATAGGAAACATTGCAGAGATAAGATGTGGTGGAGGAGTTACGTTCAGAAGGAGTGATTTTGATCAGGGTAATGCCTGTTTTCCAAACCAATAGAGGATGTACTGGGTTTAAATTTAGGATTCCAAGGGTGGTGTAAAGCGATGTCATGTAATCAGTACTGGGACTGCTAGTTTGTCATGCGGTGGTTAGATGCAGTCACGTTACTGCATCAGCAATAGCATGTAACGCTGCCTTCTAATCAGTCACAAGATCGCCAGCTGAAAATAGAATTCTTCAGATTAGAGACTCACAGCCTTTGACCCAAAATTGCAAATGGAATCTTTTCAACTCCAGCAACCCTTTCACTGTAACTGGACTTAAACTGGACTGTCTTTTCAATTTCACAGAACACTCAAGACTCTTAATCAGCTTGCTTCTAATCGTGTGGAATTCCTGATGCATGCAGGGTGATGGAGATAAAACAAAAGAGTTCCCGTCTAGCTGGGCGACAATGAGAGGAGGGAGACATTGGAAAGCAAAAGAAAGCATTAAAAGCAGGGTGAACTGATGGGGGATATATCCCAAAGATAAACACTCGTGGTTCAATTGTTCTAACCGTTTAACAACCAAGCTAAAAAAAGAAAATATCACTATGTCACTTCTTTCAGATATATCCAAAAGCAGTTCACAGGCAAATTAATATGAAGTGCAGTTTCAGTTCTGTGGATAGACAGCAATAAGGTGAGCAGCCACTTAACATGTTTCGATGAAGGTAATTAAGGGAGGACATCAGAGGAGAACCTCCTGGTCTTCGTTCAATGGCGCCTTTGCATTTTTAATATTCTATCTCAAGGATATTATCGTGCTCCTTTGCGCACTTGAGTAAAAGGTAAGCTTTGATCCTGGAGCAGGTTTTAAACCCATGTCTCTCTGACTCTGAGACAAGAGGCTGTGATCTTTTTATTTATTTCTGAAGTGTGCACATCGCTGATAAGTCCAGCATTTATTGCCTGGCGGTCAGTCCTGATGTCGGGTCTCGACCGGAAACATCGACTATTCAATTCCCTCCATAAATGCTGCCTGACCTGCTGAGTGCCTTCAGCATTCTGTGTGTGAAAGCTCTGCATCCCATCACATTTGGTCACGAATGTGGCAGACAATTAAAGAGCTGATGGGAGGGAAGCTATCATAATGGCTCTTCTCAGTGTATGTCAACAAGGCATATAGCTCGGCAGTGGTTCACAATGTGCTTTCTCTGTTCAAAGCCATTTCATCTTTCAGTGACATCATTGGAGAAGGGCAAACTGCAGAATCACAGCAGTTCTTGAAGTCACTTTCAATATATTACATCTCTTCCCCCTTTTTTGGAAGATAGTGTAGATACATACAATATAGTCAAAAAGTACAACACTACAGCAAAGCTATGCAACCAGTATTTCCACATTAATAGTCTGTCTGGCGGGATCCTTGCTCATTGCAAAATGACACAGCTATGTTTGGGTTGCAACAGCACTCATAAATATAAAATCTCACCTTGAGGTGAGTTCATCTTCACTTCATCAGTTTCAGTAGCAACTGAGGAAACCTCTGGCTCTGACACATCCTCACCTACTTCGAAATGGCCATCACTCATTCTGGCATTGTGTTGCTCCTTCTGCTTCTTATTTGGAACACCCAGTAATGCTAAGCTGTGGTTCACCGAGTCCAAATGTGTTCTGGTACATCTGCCTTGTGATTGTATGCTCTCTATTCCAGTAGTGAAATAGGAAGGCTGTAAATGTTGCCTCCATCTCACCTCCTGTCAACTTTTACAGACCACCTTTCACAGTCTGAACTGTCCTTTCCACCAGCCTGGAACAACACACACAATAAGACCTGGACGAATTCAGCAGGTCAGGCAGCAACTATGGAGGGAAATGAACAGTCAGTGTCTCGGGTCGAGAATCTTCATCAGGACTGGAATTGAAGAGGGCAGAAGCCAGAATAAGAAGGTGGGGGGAGAGAGAGGAGCACAGGTGATAGCTGAGTGCAGGTGAGAGGGGGAAGATAGGTAGATGGAGGAGGGGGGATGAAAAGGAGTGTTGTAAGAAGCTGAGAGGTGATAGGCAGACGAGGCAAAGGGCTGAAGAAGAAGGAAACCGGTAGGAGAGGACAGTGGACCATGGAATAAAGGGAAGGAGGTGGGGAATAGATGGGCAGGTCATGAGGGCAGGGGAGGAGAAAGAGAAGGGGTGAGGGTGCCACAGGAATGAGGGAAGACAAAGGGGGGGGAAGGGGGGAAAGAGGGGAGGGGGTTACCGGAAGTTAGAGAAATCGATGTTGAGGCCGTCAGGTTGGAGACTCCCAAGGCAGACTATGAGGTGTTGTTCCTCCAACCTGCATCTGGCCTCAACGTGGCAGGAGAGGAGGCCGTTGATGGACATTTTTTACCTTGGAAAAAAGGGAGGTTAATTTATTTTTGAATATTATGTCAGTGGCTGTGAACACACTGGGACTTGAACCATTGACCGTCACATCCCGAGGTGAGAGTGCTTATCCGTTGATCCACGTTAATTGATGGTTAGTTGGTGTTTTCACCAACCTGCTTGAGTTTGGGTGGTACAGAGCTGTGCACATACTTAACTCCATTCCTTCTGAGGAATTTGGCAAATTCAGCATGAGTGAAGCCACTTCCCATGTCTGCCACAAGTAACTCAGGACGGCCGTGTGTAGCAAAGATCATTCCTAACTTTGAAACTTTTGCTTAAGAAGTGAATAGTGTTGATGCATTTGAGTGGAAGTTGGACAAGCACATGAGGGAGAAGGGTTTCAAGGGATATGCTGATAGATTAAGAAGAAGAAAGACAGGAAGAGGTTTGAACGGAGTATAAATGCCAGCATGGGTTGTTTGGGCTAGATATCATGTTCCTTCATCGTGGATCACTATAGATTGTACAATGTTAAATTCATCTCACTATTCTTCAGATAATGAAGCAGTCAATGGCTGCAAGTAGCAGGCCTTGCATAACATTCAAGCATCGCCTATTAAGTGACAAGTAACGTTCACACCTCATATGTGTCTGGCCATGCCCATCTCTGCTAAGGGAGAGTCTAACAACTAGCAGTGACGTCCAACAGCATAGCTAGTGCTGAGACCACATCATCAGCATCCTTGGGATCTCAAACGAGCTGAAAATAAATTGGACCAGTCACACAGATACTGGAGTTCCAAGAGGAGGTTTGGCAACTGCTGTGAGTGACCCATGCTTAGAGCCTTTCCACCATCCACAAGACGTCAGGGGCACTTATCTGAATAAGTGCAGTTCTAACAACTAGCAAGGTGCTGGAGACCACCTGGAATCAAACAGCCCTCCAAACTGACAACTCATCTAGTTCCCTGAATACTCCCTCCATTCTCCACCGCCACGCATGAGGCCACATTTTGTCCTACCTACAAATGCACTGTTGCAACTTTCCAAGGCACCTTCTACTGCATCTATCTGCCACCAAAAAAGTGGGGGCATGGAAACACCATGACCACCTCCAAATCCATTACCAATTCTTCAAGATTGCTGGGTCTAAATCCTGAATTCCCAACCCAAGATCACTGATTTCAAGGGTTCAAGAAGATGGTTCGCCACCTCTTCTCCCTCATTCACCGAATGGATTGGGCCATGAATTGCAAAAATTTATGTCCGTGCAATGGCTTTTGGGGTTAAAGCACAGTAAGTGTGTGTTGAATTGTTAGACATGTAGGTGACAGAAGCAGTGAAAATAAAGTAGAGCTTGCTATCAATTTGGGCATCACTTGCCTTAAAGGGCACAACAATAGAAAGTAAAAAAGAAGCACAATGCAGGGGGAGGGGGAGAAAGGGGATGGGCAATAAATGCTGGCCTTGTCAGTGGCACCAGTATCTACTCTCACCTCCCATGTGCCTACTGTCTATGTCCTTTTTGAAGACAGACAGATACTGTTGAAGAAGCCTTGGCAAGGAATGAAGAAAAATACCCAGTTGAAGTCTCAAGACTTCAAAGCAGCACTTCCAGATATACTCACATATTTCCACATTCTTTCTTACGTTAAATTGGCATGGAAAAGCTGCACTGACCAGACTTCCTTTTTGTAGTTGCAGGCACAGCAAAATGAAACAAGAGAAGCTTTGTGCCCTTTCCTTGACCTCCACAGCCAGGGCACAGCTCAAAAATAGTTTTGTGCCCTTTAGGCAGTTTCCATCTTCTGAGCACAGAGCAGCAGGAGACTTGCCATGCGTGCCTGAGAGAGAGGCAGAATGAAATCCTGTGCCCTGCTCTGGTTTGTCCACTCTCCGAATACGTGTCAGAGAACGCTTAAAGTTTCATGCATGCTCTGCATTGTGCTTCTTTTCTACTTTCTATTGTTGTGCTCTCTAAGGCAAATAATGTCCAAATTGGTAGCAAGCTCTACTTTCACCGCTTCTGTCACCTACATATCTAATGATTCAACACACACTTATTGTGCATTAACCCTAAAAGCCATTGCACGAATGTAAATTTTTGCAATTCATGTCCTAATCCACTCGGTGAATGAGGGACAACAGGGCAATGTGCGGCAATTTTATAGGTGACTATTATTTCTTATGTTATTATTCCCACACAAAATTTTGAAAACGGTGGGCTTCTTGTGGGTGTGTTTGCTGTCTATTATTTCCTGGTGCAATGACACAGTGGGTGTCAGTGTGCCAAGAATGAACACAAATATGAAAAATATGACTCTTAATGTGGGACGGGTTGATTTCATATATCTGCACATCTGAAGTGTGAGTAACTGAACACTCAGGGTCTTTGACCCACAAACACAGATATCATCTGTTTGTAATACTTCCCAAAGTACAAGGAGATGAGTCAATTACCATCATTTCTACCTAAGTTGTCAGTTCATTCATTTGCCAGCACTGAAGTATCAAGATGATTTTGCATGTCGTAGATGTAGTAGTGTCACTGATCATTTTTGCTTAAGTGATAAATCTAGCAAACTATTCACACCCTTTTACTCAGCTTCACTTTAAGGACTGTCTCAGTGAGCATTAACTACATTTAAATGTATCAGGAGACTGGATCACTCATCCTGATCAAAACAAAACTCAAACCTTGCAGGCAGATTGCAAGCTAAAACAGGAAAGTGAGCGAACATTTGTAATTAATTGTTCAAGAAAGAAAATTTTTATTTCAGAAATAAACTTTATTCATAACAAAATATCTATAAAAAAAGAAAAACACGATGTAAAGATGTTTTACATACTTAGTGTCATTTGGTCAATACATTCAGTAGTCTTAACATAGCACCATATAAAACCATAACTCGTGTAGCCCCCTTGGGTGGTACTCCCTTTCAATGTCTGAGGGGCTTCCCACCCAGCTCAACCCCTCCGTGTCCTGTACCAGAAAGACCTAGACTGTGGTCCTTCCCCACAGAGCCCTTGCACTGGCTGCACCAAGCTTCAGTGCATCCCTCAGCACGTGCTCCTGCGGCCTGGAATGTGCCAGTCGGCAGCATTCCCTTACGGACATCATGCTGTGCTGGAAAACCAACAAGTTTCAGGCAGACCAAAGAGTGTCTTTCACTGAGTTGATGATCTTCCAGCAGCACTTAATGTCTGTCTCGGTGTGTGACCCTGGGAACAACCCATAGATCAGGACGCCTCATTGCCAGAACTCACCAACAAGCACTAAGCCCTGGCTTGGCTGCTGGTGAGAGGGGTCCTCCCAGTCAAATCCTTCCAGAACAGTCAAAATATCATCCCCAACACATGCTGCCCTTGAGATGGCTGCAGTGGGGAGGAGACAGTGACCTGCCTCTTTGCAGACTGTGGATTTGCTCAGAGGGTGTGGAGAAGGATACAAGGGTCCATGTCCTGGTTCACCGCAAGCAGCTGTGTAACAGAAGACTCTCTGATCTCTGAGTTCAAACAAGAAAAATTCCTGTACAATAGTTTTCATACAGATGTGGTAGTGTGTGTCTATTCACACTGATGTGGGGTTGCTTTTGCACACTGACACAATATGGTGCAAATGACCAAGAGTTGCCAGGGGTCATCCTACTTTTTCAGGTGGCTTTTAGAGTGGGTCACCTAGCACACCTTGGACCCAGTAGCTTTAATCCATTGTTCTCTCTGCGTCATGGGTCTGATGAGGGTAAATGTGCAATTTGCCAGTAAGGCATCATCGTACAATGTCAAACTCAGTCCATTGTCCAAGATGCCCATTGATTGACAGTTACCATTGTGGTGGGAGGAGTCACTGTTTTGCTATCCCAGTGAATATATCTTGCTGCAGGCTATGGTAGCTGCACCTCAGTTGAAATGTCGCTCCACTGGAGCAGGCTAGGAAATAGGGGAAAGGCCTCAGTGCAACATCTGAGCTTTACATTCCACTTCTGATGATTGTTTTAGTTAGTCTTGTCAAGATTGTTTTTGCATTATTCATCTTCTGAAAAGAAGATTATTTTGGTAAAATAATAAAAGAGAATGGTAGGCTGGGATGTAGTTGAGAGGGGATTGACAGTGGACAGGACATAAGAGTTACCAATTTGTTATCACAGCAGTTTCCTGAACAAAAACAAGAGTCTCAGCCTCTGCCTATATTTGGTGTAAACCTCTGCCTATATTTGGTGTAAGCCCTCTCTCCTCATCTTGCCATCCATATGACTTTTCAAAGTCCTTTTGAGAAGCAGATAAGGGCTAGTTTTCCAAACAATGGCTAACTATTCTCAACACACATAAACACACAGACACACACACACAGATACACAGACACATAAACAAACACAAATGTACTATACACAAACAGGCACATACACACAAGCAAGAAAGAAAGAATTTGCCAGCTTTGCCAACCTGAGTTAAAATAACATAAAAATGGTTTCCAGTTCAGCAATGAGGGTTGGTTTCTGCCTCCTAGTGCCAGTAGCTTGTAACTGCTCAAAGTATTTATTTTTCTCCTTTCTGATAGGTGAACAAAAAAAAGCAATGACCAGGTTCTGGCCTCCAGCGCTGTCTGTGTGATTTGTACATTCTCCTTGTGAGCGCGTGGGTTTCCTCTGGGTGCTCCAGTTTCTTACTACATTCCAAAGACGTGCAGGTTGTCAGTTTATCCGGTGACTGTAAGTTGCCCTTCATGTAGCTGGCCATGTGAGAAGCAGGTTTGTCTTACTGGGCATATGAGAGATAATAGGTTGCATGAAAATAAGTGTGGGAATGGGATTGATTGGATTATGCGTAGAATCAGCATAGACTGGATTGGCCAGATGACCTCCTTCTATGTTGTATGAAAAAAATGGAACTATTAATACCCAAGAATCCCCATCCCATATTTTGTCATTAATTTTGCATTTGATATTTGTTAAAGCCAGTCAGCCTTCCAAAGTATAGAAATGTACCTTAACCCAAGACTATTTGATCTATGGGATCAGACTTTAGTAATTTATTTACCTTTCTGTTTCTCGTCCTCATGTTACCTACTCCACTTCCAATGATTTCAAAGGGAGGACAAGTATTAAGTTCCAAGTATACACTGTTGGCACTTAGCTTTATTGCTTAAAGATTTGTGTAACATTTTATTCTCAGTATTCTCTACAAAAATCTGATGACAATGATGCAGCTTTCATCAGTTGTTGCTGATGTTAATATAAATGGACATCCACAGACTTACACCTTCAAACTAGGGAGAGTTGCTGTACTGCAGTGCAGATTTTACCTGCCTAACCATTCTTACTGCAGCTAAGGGAAAGGTAGTATTGTATAGCAAAAAGGAGGCAATTTAACCCATTGAGTCTGAGTCAACTGTCTGAAAGGGCTGCTATTTAATGCCCCACTCTTTCCTCATGCCTTACGAATGTGTTCCTTTTTAAGCATATATCAATTATCTTCCAAAAGTTACTATTGCTTTCATCTTCCTTTTGATCTTTGCCATCCAGATCACAATTTACAAACTTAAAAACAAACTCACCTCCTGTCCTCCTCACTTTTTTGGCAAGTGGAAACACTTCCCCCATTTACTGTATCAAGAACCCAAATAACTTCCACCTTCTCTGCTCTAGTCCCAGCATTTCCATTCTCCACACAGAACTGAAAACATTCATCTCTATTTTCAGCCTGGGTAGATCAACATATTATCAACTTTAATTCAAAAACGGCTGTGTTTTCTGCTCTTTTATGTGATTTAACATCATTTCTGCAATCCAGAGCCTTTGTACTTGCAAGATACAGAGGATTATATGCAAGAAGAACAACAACCTGCTTATTTTATTAATCCTGCATTAAGAAGTGTACAAATGTAAAGCTCTTCAAAGGCTAGACTAGGAATCTACATACAGTATGTTTGCAGCTGAAATTTGGGAAGTGGGGTGATCAGTCCATGGTAATAAGTAAATATTCTAACGATCAAGTATTGTCATCAATCAAAATAGGTAAAATCTATCCAAAGCACCCAATAAACCTTGAAGGTCATATGCATAAACTTAATGTCAAAGCTAAGTAGAACAGGACTCAAAGCAGGAATCACTTCATCACACATGTAATAGAGGAAGTCAGGATCTCTCTCCCATGCAAGGCTGCTGAGAAGAGGTTGACAGGAAATTTCAAAAGTGGGATTGATAGTTTTTTTTTGTATGGCCATATTACTGATGCTTACAGAACCAAGCTTGGAAAATACTTATCAACCACTGTTTAATTGAATGGTAGAACAAGCTGAGGAGGATGAATCAGACTTCTCCTATTCTTATGCTTCTGTACAATATTCATAATGAACTCCCTGGGATTGAGGAATTGGCTTGTTGGAAGAGTTCTTGTGGACATTGCTGTACTGCAACAATGATTCTGACCAAACAGCTAGAGATTACTGCCTTAGTAACCTCTCCAATATGTTTTTATTGTTTTCATCTTCCAAATATTAAAATCATCCAAGATGCCATTTAATGTTTGGTGGTTTTATCCCTTCTATAGACATAAGATATACAAATATTTTCAGATTGATATATCAGAATAACCTGATTTTAGTTTATTTCAGTTATTTTTGCCCTGTGCATTATCATTGCATATCATTTTTTGTCTGCCTGTTACCTTTTCTTGTTATTTACCATTGGTTATTATTAGCTGGATGGAAAGTCTTTCAATCAGCATGTTCTTCTTACTTGAAAGATTTGGATTAGGCAGCAATCGCAGGCAGCCATTACCAAGGTGTGGTCGCATACTGGATTCGTATGCACTCTAGCAAGGGTGGATTACCAGGTAATTCATTGTGTATACAGGAAAAACTCAATAGACATGTTTAATCTGGGTGGTCAGTCCTCCATTAGATGACGTCATTAGGTACATCACCCTGGGACATTTTATTATTTTATAAATGTAATTGAAATGCAAACTGAATGACAAGAAAGAAAGTGCAACTCAGCTTCAATTTCTGGCTTTGGAGCCTTTATGTTTCCAGCAAATGAATATAAATGTTACAAATGTTGCATGAACAACTGACTATACTAGCCACCTCATTAACTAGCTGTGCGAGTATTTCTTGCATATGGCAATACTGTTACAACATAGACCCCTAACATATAACCAGCATCAATTTAGAGGCTGCAGCAAAACATCCCAAAGAACACTTGGTTCTCCTATCACACTTTTGACAAGATGAACGTAAGAAGAGAACATTTGCATGATCTTCAGATATTGTGTTTATTTGAACTGAAAACCAGAGTGCAGCTTTACATGCGCATGAGGCTGCCGTTTGGTTGAGCAATCACGTCAATAATGGCTCAGAAGAAAAACTTCCTTTTTTGTGGTGTGCATTCACATCACCCAGTTCTACTCGCACAAACAGTACTTCCCCCCAAACCCCACACCCCACCCCTCCACCACCATAAGCCCTGCCTATATATGAATCCAGTGTGAGAGAAAGGAACACTTACTGACAGCAAATGAAGCAAAACCTACAGAATCAGCCAGTGCACACCAGCCAGACAGACATGCCTGAATTCATGCTCCCCCAGAACACATCAACGAAGCAGAAAGACATCACTAACTGTGCTACCACTGGAACTCAAGTGACTGAGAAAAGGAAAGCAAAGTATCTGTAAGCATTACCTTCTTACTATTACTACAAGAACACTAAATTTATGAGTAGATTTCATTAACTGTATTGCACAACATGACTGGCCCTTGCCTGTCATACTGTACTTCATCATGCACTTGTTCAACTGAAGAACATATATCTTTGTCTCTTCTATCTCAATTTATAAAAAAAGCAAGTAATGGTTGGATTTTTTTTACTAATTCCGTGTTAAATTTTTGAATTAATATTTCGCATGTGTAGTGGTAGCTGCCTCACGAGTGCAGAAGGGTGTGTGTAGATAATAATGGGTCCTTACTTTCCTATAAGCACTTTGCTGTTCATTGTGTTAGGATATGTAAATATCACACTCTCAACATAGATCTAAAATGGAAAATGAATGCAAATTATTTGAACAGAATAACTGGACGTCATCAGAACTCAAATCAACTTCAACAAACAGACTTTATCTATAAAGCATAGTTTGCTGGCATTAGTCAATCAATAGCTCAGGTCATTTCAACAGCACATCCGCAGAAGTCAACCCATTTCATTACGCCTCAAGTAGTATTTCCTTGACAAATTCTCTCTTGGTTACTTCTATTTGACTGAGTCTAATGTTTTTTATTAAAAAGTTATGTAATTTATATTTGACTAAAGAAATGCTGAACAGACAAAAGGTCCAATTATCAGTTCTTAAATAGATTAGAATACAATTAATGCGAGCAGGAGTAGAATTCTTCTCCATTCTTGTATTAATTCAAAATAATATTGTTAACACTGACATTTCTTTTTTACATGTTGCCTTAGAGCCAAGGACCTCAAGACTCGTCTGTTTTCCATATTGCTGAACTCTGAATCTCAACATCCAGCAATAAGTTTTCTATCCAACATGTCAGGAAAACTGGACCTGTCCATGGGGTAAGTAGTTTCTCTTTCATCGCTTTTTGAAAGAAATTATCTCTAAAAAATGGTCAGCAGACAATAGATTGTAAAGTGTAAGAGAGTACAAAATGGGAGCTTCATTATTTAGAGGAATAAACATTGTGCTACAAGTAAATATTTCAAAAAGAACATCACTAAAATGGGTAAGCTCATTACTCCAGTATTTTGAAAGTAAATTTGTACAAACTGGATATAAATTTCAGAACAAAATAGCTATTTTATACAAGTGAAAGTTGAGTTGAATTTAGGAATGAAATATCCAAGTCATTTTATTCTCTTTTCTATAGCCTCACTCTTGAAGAGGCAACACAATGGTCCAAGTCTTTGGACATTCTCCTTGCTGATCCATGTAAGTAATAATTCTTACTCTGACGTTGGATGATCACTGCCATTGATCTCTTTCATGTATGTTCTCTCTAAATAAAAATCTAAATTGGTACTTTCTCTTCCTAAAGGCGGTCTTGCAGCATTCAGGGCATTCCTCAAGTCAGAGTTCAGTGAGGAGAACATTGATTTCTGGCTGGTCTGTGAGGACTACAAGAAAACCAAATCTACAGATAAACTGGGTTCCAAGGCACAACATATTTACAGAGAATTCATTCGAAGTGATGCCCCAAAACAAGTGAGTGATTTTTCGTCAACAGGCTTTATATCTGGTCTGCACTACTAATTCATCTGCATGTATAATTTCAGTCAAACTAATGTTATCATTACAAGTTCTTCGTGATTTTTTTTACTGGTGAGTTCATACTGAGTGTCACCAAGCCTTTATAGTAACTGTTGTGGCAAACCCAAAGAATATCACTGAAGCCTGGTCAGCCCCAAGAAAATGATCCAAAAATCTTTAATGCATTTAAGATTGGTGCCCAAGTGATGCAAGTGTGAAATGTGCCCTGTCCTCTCCTTAAAGTATAGTGCATCCTGTTCAACTATCATATCAAAGGAAATATCTGAACTCTTATCAGTGTACCTCTGACACCTTAATCATTATGTTTAGTGCATTTAAACTTTGGTTATATTGCTGTGGAGCTAACAGAAATTTTCTAGTGTTCTTTCCTCAATAATTAATAGGAACAAGATGGGAAGTGTAGGTACAAATCAAATATTTTTATGTCGTACTTACATAGTCTTTTCACTCAGATTTCCACTTGTGTGTACATTCCATAATATGGTATCATAAATAAGAGTTACTGAGAAAATGCACGGAAATATATCCCAAAACTCTGCAGAATATAATTGTATTCCCCCCTCTGAATACAGTACTGCAACTTGCAATTACGCCATATTTCTAAGAGACCATCCCAAGACAGTACGCCAGAGAGTAATCAAAAAAATGTACCTGACACTGAACCTCAAAGACAGATTTGACTTTTATTTTCATTCAAATTTTGACCCAGAGCAAACTTATGCGAGCTAATGCTGAGTAGATCTGACATTAATGCAAGCTCGGTAGCTCGAATATACTATAATTTAATAGACAGCAGGGTATACAGTGCTTGAGTTACTGGGAAGACCAGGTAACACTGTGCAGCTCTGTCAGTATAAAGCCCAACTAACAACAGAAAAACAAATCACCACACCAGTTTAACAGGTCTTTTTTCTATATTTAAAGATTTAGCAGAACTGAAACTGTTGACAGTCAGACCTCAACAGAATCTTCATGACTCAATGCCAGAAAACAATTCAGTTGGGCATGGGGAAATTCGGCAGTTATTCTGAACAGATGTACGTTCTCAGATTGAACAGTGTGTTAATTTTCAGACAAGAAAAATATTGAGTTTTAAATATAATGTAGAAATTAGGGCAAGTAAGGAGCAAAGTATTAACCTGTGTCCTTTTTTAATATAGGTCAACATTGATGGTAATATGAGAGATTTGCTCAGCAGGAGTGTTCTACTGCCAACTCCTGGTTGCTTTGAGGGGGCCCAGAGAATTATCTTCGGTTTGATGGAGAAAGACTCCTACCCCAGGTTTCTAAAATCGGATGCCTACGCAAACCTGATAAACAAAATACAAGCCAGCAACAGCAACAGTTAAATGAAGAGTTTTCTCCAACAATAAGATGATGAGAATGATGATGAAGGCCAAGTCTGTATTTCTGATATTTGCATGCACCACAGCCCTGCATAGAACTAGAGAGATGAAATCTGCCAGGAAACATGAAAAGAATACTGAAATTCAATATAAACTCATTCAGAAGAAGGGCAAGGAGTACTGCCCAGCTTCAAGGACAAACACATTTCCACATGCTGTGCCATTTGCGTATCATTGCAAGGCTTCTCACCAAAACCAGAACCATTTTTATTTCCTTCACAAGAAGAATTACAAGGAGAACTTGCAACAAATTTGATTCGGTAGAGGGACAGTGAAATATGAACTAATCTTCCTCACTCATGTTTTACGATGAACTGGAAGATTTTTTTTTGACTGTTGCATGCAAGCCATGTGGAACAGTTTTAGCCTGGATTGCTTTGCACTATGCTCCATGACAAATTACATAATGTTCTGATACAGAAATAAGGAGCTGTGGTGATTAAAGTATTTATTTATTATTGCTTTTTTTCTAATTTTAAATGAATAGTTCTGAGCAATGACATAAGATCACAGCTTCTTTTAAAATATGTATCTTTCAATAATGGTAGGATATGTCCTCAGATCATTACAAGCATTTAGGCCACTTGTTAGGTGAGAGCTTTTTACCAGGAAGGTAAGTGTGGGAAAGCTGAGAGCAGACAATGCAACAAATATCTGCACTATTACCACACTAAGTACAACCTGCAAGATATTTTCTTCAGGGACAATCCTGACCCATTCTTAGAGTCAATATGAGTGAAAAGTTATTGTAATACCTTTACTGAAACTGAATTATAGTCTCTTACCCATAGAGCTTCCATTTATGAAACATTTTATGAAAAATATCTTTGATAGAGTCATCAAAGCAGTAAAATGCCACAGGATGTCAAGAGAGTATAATTAGAGCAACCCTACTGATCCAATAAAGGACAGGTGACCAAACAATTGTTCAACGGGACTTATACCCACCCACCTGTCTGCCTTCTATACTTTTGAATGATTTCCCACCGACAAGTGTATTAGTCATTTGGTGATGTCACCTGCAGCACAGAGCATTATGATGAGGAAATAGTGAATAGTTTGAAAGCTGAATATTGTTTTATGTTAACAAAATATGCTTTTGGATCACATAATTTGTCTGGCAAGGAAATTATAATCACCAATTTTCCGGCAACATTATCAAAGATTATTTTATTTGAATTGGCTATACAAAATCTGATAGATCCTGACATTTTATTCATTCTGACTAGTGATGCTAATGAAAGGGCAATAAAACATTTCCTGCTGCAATTAAACTGCCAGGAGAATTCATGTTTTTTTTAGCTTGATTGCATTATTATGCAGCATAGTATATTGTTCAGTCAGAGAATAGAGTGTAGCCATTTGCTCAAGGCCTTTGATGTGTTCAGGTAATGTTACAAACAACGCAGTGGCTTTATATAACTTGGGCCCTTCCTTTCCTGATTAGTCAGCACATTATCTCTGTAAAATATTCACACTGAAGCATGAATGAGTACCAAATACTCACAAGCCTTGAACTGAGTAAACAGTTATGAGAAAAACCGTCAATGAAAGTGATATAGTGACAATAAATGATGTTTATAATATATTTTGCTGGGCTCTACTTTCCTCCGTTCACTAATGTTGCAAGATATTAAATGAAAATATAAGGTGTGGCCTCGTACTTAACTCTCTACTATACGTTCATCACTACCACCTCTTCTCTGCCTTCAAGTCAAGTTGAGTTTATTGTCATATGTATATGAATGCACAGGTGCAATGAAAAACCTACTCACGGCAGCATCACAGGCACATAGCATTAGACATGCAACATTCACAAGAAAAACATAATATACAAAATTATACAAGAAAGAATGAGAACAATAAAAAAAAGTCCATTGTAGTGCAAGGTGGGCAAAGTGTTGCTATGCTGAGATAGTGATTAGGGTTGTGCAGGTTGGTTCAAGAACTGAATGATTGAAGGAAAGTAGGTGTTCTTCAACCTGCGGTGTGGGACTTTAGGCTTCTGTACCTCCTGCCCAATGGTAGCCGCAAGAAGATGGCATGGCATCTACAACACAGCACAAATAAATGATGCAATCTAAAGCTGGTTGCATGCATAATATCAACACATTCCAAGTATGAAGCATTTTAGTAAAACAAATGTAATGTGACATGTCCCAAAATATAGTCAACATAGATTAATTTGCAAAAGAGAAATAAAACTCCTTCTCACTATAGTATTCTTATGTATTCACAAAACAACGCAGAGAAAAGCATGCCTGAAATGACTATATTTGCAATTAACATGCAGTCATGAGCCATAAACTGAATGTGGATATTTTGCATTCTGATTTGGTTGTACAGCTATAGATTTCTAAATGGCTCACACATATTCAGAAAATCTGTTTATTACAAAAAGTGCCTTCATGGTGGCCCCCTTCAGCAGATGGTTATGACTGTTGTCCAGTCTCAGAGAAAAAAAAAGGCAGGATGTTCTTGCCACAACATGATTATCAAATGGAAATGATAAGGCAACTTCTGACCATGTTTGGTCGGTTAATGTGACTTGCAGAACAGCAAAGTAAGGAGGGATTACTCACCTCCTCTTACTGCTCGGTAATACTTGCAAATTATTGCACAAGTAAGACCAATTGCCATGAAGAAATCAATATATATGAAGCAGATGAGCACTAAACAGAGAAGACTGTTGAAAATATCTCCGCACTCATGACATGACTCTTTTATTTATTCATTTTTTAGGATCAGGTCATCGCTGAATGGCCAGCATTTACTGTCCATCCCTTAAGAAAGTGGTGGGGGGCCTCCTTGAAATCCTGTGGTCCTCCTGGAGAAGGTCCACCAACAAAGCCTGTTGGCGGTGGGGGGGCAGGTCCAGGATGTAAACCCAGCAACGGTAAAGGGACAGCAACATATTTCCAAGTCAGGATGATGTGAAGCTTGTAGGGGATCATGCATGTGGTGGTGATCCCAAGTGCCTGAAGCCCTTGTCCTTCTTGGTGTTTGAGGTCACAGGTTCAGCATCACTGCTTTGAATTGTCAATGCAGAGAAATCCGCTTGCTCACATTTCTGCAAGTCTCATTGTAGTGAATGCTTGCCTTTTTAAAAAAGCTTCAATTGATGTTCAGGATACACGCCGTCCCAGGGTGCTTCACCATTACTCAACAAACAAGATGCTGGAGGAACTCAGGGGGTCAGGCGGCATCAGTGGAGGGAAATGGATTATCGACGTTTCAGGTCGAGACACTTCATCTGATTGAAAGATAGATGGGAGATAGGCAGTATAAAGAGGTGAGGGGAAGGCGCGAAGCAAGAGTTGGCGAGCGATAGGTGGACCCAGGTGAGGAGGAGGCAACAGGCAGGTGGGGGAGGGGAGAGCAGAAATAGGGACAGAAGCTGGGAGGTGATAGGTGGAGGTAACAGAGGGCAGCAGATGCTGGAATCTGATAGGGAAGGGAGGTGGAGCAAGAAATCAAGTAAGAGAGGTGGGTTGGGCAGGTGGGAGCAGTGGGGGGGAGGAGATCCAGTCGGAAGGAGCATGTGGGTGACGGGCAAATGAAGTGGATGGAGGAGGGGAAAGAAAGAGGGTGATGGGGGCTGGGTGGGTGCGAGAGGAACTGGTGGGATCAGGAGGAGAGAGAAATGGGACAGAAGGGCAGCAGTTTTCCTGCAGCTGGCGAATTCAATGTTCATGCCATCAGGTTGTGGACTCCCCAGTTGGACAGGAGGTGCTGTTCCTCTGGTTTGTGTTTAGCCTCACCCTGGCATCGGAGGCAGCCGACTGACAGACATGTCAGTGTGGGAACGGGGAGTGGAATTAAAATGCAAGGAACTATCGGCTCCAGAAGTCCTTCTCTTGCCCTCACCTCTTTATACTGGCTATCTCCCCTCCACCTTTCAGTCCTGATGACAGGTCTCGACCCGAAACGTCAACTGTCCATTTTCCTCCACAGATGCTGCCCGACCCATTGAGTTCCTCCAGCACTTTGTTTGCTGCTCCAGAGTCCAGCGTCAGCAGTCTCTTGTGTCTCCTGATTCACCTTTATATTGGAGTTGGAGCTAATTACCCAGGCATTTCTATTTTAGCACTGGCTTTTCAGGTTGCCCATTAGTACCATGACCATATCCTGTGTTCTCCCCCTGGCTTTTTTCTTAACACATTTTGTGCTCATCTAATTGAGGGTTGTAAAGATGATCACCTCACTACTTCCACAAGGTGTCAGTATCAAGCATCTGTATTTGTGGTGTAGGACAAATGTCAATGTTTGAGCGATAAACATCATTATCGCGCACCCTCAAAAGTTGCTATGAATGCACCACTTTGCCTAATAAGGGAGATTTGTGTATTTTGCTTTCAGTCTCAGAGAGATAGTCCAGATCCAATAGTTAACCCAAGTAAGAGTGCCTCTTGGGAGTTTGAGATGGATTCCCATTGTGCCTCCAGTCAATGTTTGGCCACAGGCACACTCAGTCCTCTCAAATTAAGCAGTATCAGCTGCAAAACCCATCAGCCAATGACTAGTAAATCAGCTATTCCTACCCACAAAATATTTCTTCACTGCAAATCTGTGCCAGATAAGACAGTGCTTCAGATCCCACAACATTCTGTGGGAAAACAGGATGTTTCAGATAGTCTAAAATAGTTCAAAGGCAGCTTGAGCCATTGCTCATTTGGACAGATGCATAACAAACAAAATCTAACCAAGTTCTGTAAAGGAATAACTGTTGGTTGCATAACCAAGAGGAAAAAAACATTAAATTTCAGCACCAAATGAATGATAACTGTATTGATTGAACAAGCATCAAAAACCTCAACTCATTGAAATTAATTATGGGAGTTGGAGCTTTACCAGGCGTTCAAGTTGATACTTCCTAAGTGAGGAAAATCTCTCTCTTTAAATCTGGGGGAAAAAAATTAATCAGAAGTTCAATGTTTGGAATTCTGGGCAAAACGTATGTTTAAATGTCTCACACGGACACAAATTAAAATCTCACATACGCAGTGAACTACATTAGGTTGTTGGACACTTGCAGATATTTAAAGGACTTTAGAAGCACATTCCGTCCAAACTTTCTTATCACGAATGTTAAAACCTGTTTCAATTATGTATCATGTGGTGACTTAACCAATATCTGCACATTCTGTGTGCATATTTTATGTGTATTAGCCTTTTGCCTGACTGTTGCAGTATGGCAGATAATATTAGTAATTGGAACCAAATAGATTGTACAAGTCCTAATCACATGTATTGGCACATCAACACTGACATCTATTTTAGTCATGGACAGTCTGCAATGTGAGAGGTGGGAGGAGCTATAGTTGGCTTCAGCAGTAGGTAAATCATTCAGACCCTTGACTGCTTTAGATGCAGCTTTACTTCTTCCCCAGGCACTGCTTAAGTCAAATATTACCCATTCTCACTCCAATTTTAAGAATTGGAAGATGCCTGTGCATGAATCCTTTTAATGTTGAGGGGCGGTTGAACACCAGCACTAGGTGGTACATGGTCTTGACAGGGGAGGTTCCAGGAGAATTGGAGACCAGGCTCTGCTGCAAAGATTTAACACACAAGCAGATACACACATGTTCTCACAGATGTTCGTATGTGCATTTACACACATACGCACCCACTCACAAAGCATGTCCACACCTACACAGGAGACAGATACACACAAATACATAGATAAACACTCACATACACGCACACACACTCATTCACAAAAACACCCACATTCCCAGTTGGTGTTCTATGTGTACATAATGGGTTCAGTGTTCTTTTTTAGCTTCTAAAGTGTGATCAGCTGGTATACACCGGTCATGAGGAAGTTCCAGGTCAAAGCATGATCGTAGCGCTTTGGGGAAGAATTTTGAACTGGCAGCTTTTGCAAGTGGGCATAAGGCCCCAAGGTCCACATTTCTCCCAGGCTGCCAGCACCACACACAACATCCTTGTAATGCACCAAAAAAACCAAGGAACTTATCGGCAGCGCCATCTATTTCTATAGCACCTTTTGTGATCTTGGGACATGTCAACAGCAGAATGTACTTTGAGAGTGTAATGCCTGTTGCAATGTAGGAAGTGTGGAAATCGATTGGTGCACAGCAAGTTCTTGCATATTTGCAAAGAGATATGAAACTAACCGACCAGATCTAGTCATATAAGTCGAAGGATAAGCACCGACGAGGTCATTGATTCAAACACTTCTGCTTTTCTTTGCAATGGTGGCACAGTATCTTTTGCACCCGCCAAGGAAAAAAGCCTCAATTCTACACCTCACCTCCCAAGTAACCCCTTTGACAGACCAGCATTCATATTTCATATTATTTTCTTATGACATAGAAGGCCATTTGGCCCATGAAGTCTCTGCCTGCTCTCAGAGACGATCTCATTACCCCACTTACTTTCCTGGAACCTTTCCTCCCACACATGTCCACCCCCCCCCCCCTCCACCCTCCAGTTCCTCTCCCAACCACCTACACCAGGAAAATGTAAAGTAGCTAATTAATCTATCATCTTTGGGATGTGGGAGAAAACCGGAGCACTTGGGGGAAATCCATGCAGTCACAGATAGAATGTGCAAACTCCATACAGGCAGTATGGAGCTGCAGGTCGAGATTAAGTGGGCATTAAACATGGAGCAAACATCTATCTGATTTTGTCCAATAAAGAAGTTTGGACCAGTACAATTGAGCCCCAAGGGAGAAAAAAAGATATAAAATTGGATTGATTTATTGAACACTACTTCGCTTAATGTATAGCTACCTTTGCAACAAAGTAATTAGAACATAAAAAAAACTAAACCCAATCCATATTATGTTGTTGCCCAAAATTACAATGTTTCCTATACGTTGACAAAACATCAGCATCTAACTGAAAAAAGTAGAACATTTACCTAAGATTATAAGAAACATGAGAAACAGGCCAGTCAGCCACTCAAACTCACTCCACCATTCAATAGGGTCACGGCTGACCCAATCTTGGCCTCAGCACCACCCATTCGTGCTCTCCCAATACCCGTTGCCTGCACTGTAGCTCAAATATTTGTCAATCTGTGCCTTGAATAAATGCACCTTAACAGCTTTCTGAAGTGGAAAATTTCAGAGAGTCAAAACCTGTGAAGAAAGAAATTCCTCCCCATCTTTGACTTAAGTGAGCAACTCCCTCCCCTGAAATTAGTTCAGGGGGCAAGGTCTAAAATTCAGGCAAAATGAGGCAGAGGCTTGTGGTTTTAATTAATTTATACATCAGTCTCTTAAAAACTCAAATATATCTGAAAGTACATCTGCAGGACAGTAACAAAGGCAAATTGGTTCTGTTTTCTTTTAAATTGTTTGAAATAGACACCTCCTGCTTTTTCCTGCGGCATTGGCATTCTCAGCAAAAGTGTATTAACTTTCATAGACTGGGTGTGAAGGTCCCAAGGTGAGCTGTCAAATTTGTTCACGTCAACAATCAGATAGAACTTGACACAGGACAGGTCACATCCTTAAAGGATTTGAATCATCTAAAATCCTTTTGCATTATCATTAACCTCATTTCCTGTGGCTGTTTGTTGGCATGTTGTTTGCTTTCTCTCAATGAGCCAAAAGTATTGTTTGTGTCCTTGCAACATTTGCTGTTGTTAGGCAAGCCTAATCTTGATTCGCCCTGAGGTAACTTGAACAGTGCACTGCAGCAGTACATACGTCAGCACTGAGTTCCCTGCCCAGCATCTTGAAACCAGTTTCAATTTGTTGATACAAACAGTAAATCATCCTCCACGGTAGTTGCAGCTAATCAACGCCCACTAGCAAAATGGGTGTGTGTGCCTGTGTGTATATATAAAGAGGCAGAAAGGAGAAAGGGTAGATACTGTCAGCTCGTGGCAGAGAGGTAGTGACTGGAGTATAACTGTGGAAATCCAGCAGCAGCTTCTAGTGAAGAAGAACATGCAAAGTTCCTTGATTCTGTTTGTGCAGTCGAAACATTCTTCAAGCAAAAGCGAATATCACAGCAAACAGGACGGAATGCCAACAAACATGCATAAGCAGAGCTTGTAAGTAATAAGTAAGAAGTCCTGCACAAATAGCTGTTAGACAAACCTCTGTAAAGCTTCTTGTTTCATGGCTGTCTCGCAACTGGGCAGATGCATTTAGAGTCTTTCCTAAAACTTTTGCACTTTCAAAGCTCTAGATCTGCTTCTACTTTGTATAGTATTTACCAACATTGTCAGAACTATGAAAAATATTGTATGAGTTGCTTCAGTAAAAAGACAAGTCAAAGATAATTGCTGGAATAATAATGCATTGCTTGAGATTTGAAAGCTGATTGTGGGTAATAGGGCAATGTCGCTTTACATTGCTCTTGAAATTAACACTGGAGATGTTTGCTTCACTTATTTTCTCACTTATGCTTGTGCAGGCTTTGGGAAAAAGAAACTGCTTGGGAATTAATAAACTAGATAACTAATCCACTGGTATTGCTAACTCCATTCCAGTACAGTGCCAGGTTACTATCGATATATTTAGTACCACTATAGAAGTACTACTATTGTAGTACTATTATAGTTATGATATATAGTAGTACTACTATAGATATAACATATAATAGCTGTAGATACATTTCCCCTGAGATTCCTAATGTCTATATCTTTTCTTTTGCAGTATTAAAGGGCTGAAGGATCGATGCTCACACCTCTTGCAGCATCCAAAGACAACCAGTGATTCCTCTCAACTTGTGAAGGTCAAATCAGGAGGAGCAAAAATCATTTTAAAGTAAGTAACTGTGCCTGTTTAAAACTTGCGGCTCCAAAAAATTATTTGAAATGTGCATTTGTAACCTTGAAAGCAAAAACATCAATATTCATTTTGTTTCTGTTTTTCCACAGTCCTTCCCATGAAGAAGTATTGAAATGGGCTGAATCTCTGGACAACCTACTGGGTCATAAATGTAAGCAACTTACATTTATAACTTATGATAGGAGGCTTCTCTGTGCTGACTATCCTTTCTTCCTCAGGATGTAATGAGAAGTTCAGAATTCCCATTAAACTTATTCAAGAGGGAAAGGCACTCTTTAAAATTCAGTGCCCAAAGTAAATAGTCTGAATGCTTTTAATGGAGAATTGCAACCTACTTAAATCCAAATGTTACACACGCTGATATAAAAAGATGAAAGTCTCTTAAATGCTGAATTTTAACTTCATTTTAAAATTCCTTCAAAACCTTGCATTCCTTTTCTACATTGATTCCTTTAAGAGAGTACAATTTGACTTGAAAGAAATTAATTCAAACCCCAATAATGTTAAGGAACATGATATTAATGTGATTAACCTTTAACATTATGAATAATGTTGTTTGCCAGTTCCCTAGCAACATTTGCACATTGCTAACGTGCAGCATAAGTTAACATTACAGCCAGCAATAGCAAAGGAAACAATCGTAGTATAATCTACACTGCAATTATCAAAGCCATAATATTATAAGCTTTAGAAAATCAACAAAGCAATTAAGCAATTTTAATGTAATAACTGTGACAATTGAAGGAAAATGTAGCGGTAAGTAATGTCTTATTTTCTTTTTATTCTCTCCAGATGGCCTGATTGCCTTTAAAACTTTCCTTAAGTCAGAGTACAACGATGAGAACATTGAGTTCTGGCTGGCCTGTGAGGACTACAAGAAAATTAAGTCACCCACAAAACAAGCCTCCAAGGCAAAGAAGATCTTCTCAGATTTTGTTGAACCAATGTCTCCTAAAGAGGTAATTGTTGGCTTGCTTCTTCCTATCATTAAACAGGGTTTGCTTTATTGAAAGCTAGTCAGGCATCAATGGCCACAGGATCACTTATAACTATAGACTGTAATAGAAACTGCACATTAGTATTGGCTCAATGTGTTACATAATTACTACTGAGACACACAGAGCAGGCAAGTCTCAGATCCCATTGTGCGTGTGTGGTGACCTCAGAAGCGGAGGTATTAAAGGCACTACAGTCACCCTTAGCTCCCTGCAACAATAGAAGTAAATACTTGCTGTAGAATAGACATGTTAATGTTGACAGATGAAATGTAGCAATCACTAATAGTACTACGATTTATTTTTTAAATAACAGATTAATTTGGATTACTACACTAAAGATACGATCACCAAAAACCTTCAGCATCCAACCTGCTCATGCTTTGAAGCTGCACAGAAGAAGATCTACGCTTTGATGGAGAATAACTGCTATGCAAGGTTCCTTCAGTCAGATATCTACCAGAACATACTCAACAACAGTCATGACCATCACCAAACATGAATATAGTTATTCTTCCAAAGCAAATCAGAAGATGATCTCTTGTCAAGATGTGGTTGTTTTCTTTGCTGTGAATAAGGTATTCAGTGCAAAAGACGGAGGAGACTGAAAGCTAATAGCTGGTGGGGCATGGAAAGTGAAAGGCTAAGACAAGGACCCAGAAAGGATAGAGGGAGGTTGAATGAAGCCTTTTTAAAGGTGGAGAGAGAAAAGTAACCTTGCGCCATTGTGGGCAGAAGGCTCAGTGGTCTTCCATTGGCTGAGACTCATCAGGGAGTCACCAACGACAGCCAAGTTATCCACCTGGAGGTTGAGAAAACAAAATAGGGTGTAGAACTTCCAGGACTACAGAAGGAGCAGTGGAGGTCTGGAAGCCTGCCCTGCCCTTTGAGAAGCAAAACTGGGAGAGAGGAGGGAAAAGTTAGGGATGAGAGGAATGCATGTTGTACTTACAGTGCACCTGCAATACAAAGTGCATTGACACACTGACAATGCCTTTCATTCATCGGTGTTTAGGATCTATATAATTAAGTGTGTAACTTCTCAATCTTGCAACGTATTTACCTAGCAGTGGAAAAGGCAAAATCTTCATCTGTAGTCTCTAATAAGACTGGATTTGTGCTGCTAGCTGCCTAGATGGGTGGTCAGATCTAAAACAGCCATCCAGATGCCTGTACTTTCACATCGCCACTGTCAATTTGAAATACTTTGGGATCGACAGAGGATTAACTGCTCCAAATTCTCACCATGTTAATCCTGTAAAATGCATTGCGACAGACCACTTCAGGTCTGCATTCTTTGTGTAACTAGTGATTGCCTGGCTTCTCACATTGTCTGTATTTGTGTTGGAGATGATCCAAAGTGAAAGAAGCCAATCAGTCCTAGAGCCAGTAAAAGATCTTTAATCATTATAATATACTGAAACAGTGAACTTTGGTTGATGAACTATCAAATCCAGAGTACAAACCGTGCTTTTGTGCTTCATCACTAAAAGCAATCCGTCCTGCATTATAGATATCACCTCTTGGTACTTAACCAAGCTAAGAGCTTTAAACGGGGGGGGCGGAATAAAAATATTCAGAGGTGTGATTTGTAGACCAAGATTGTGCAAATGCTAGAATTGTATTCTCGTCTGTGACATGAACATTTGTTTTCCAATCAACTCAAATCTGTGGTTTATTCGATTATTGTGTAATTCTGATTAAAATTATCAATAAAGTTACATGAATTCAATTGAAATATTGTACATTTTTTTTGTACTTCTAAATTTTTGCAGTAATCTCACTCCCTCACTAGCTTGTGACACAATAACATTCTACAAGGTGATACAGATGTGGGACATTAAGGCACACTAGGGGCTTTGACTGGAAGCCCCTGAAAGCACAGCCAGGAATTGCAACATTTGAATTTAACCCATGCCTGCTGAGCAGGCAACAAACTAAATTCCTGATGCCTCTTCACTGTATTCAACCCAGTGTTTAGAAAGCCTGTCAACAGTTGTTTAAGGGCAAAGGCACCCCTCTGCCCAACCCTTCTTGTCAAGCCTCCTAATGATCCTGCAGGGCCTCCCTATGTTGAGCTCTCCATTACACTTGGGACCCAGTCGGGCAGCAGAGTGCTGCAACTAGTGGAGCTATTGCCTCACAGTGCCAGTGATCCAGGTTCAATCCTGACTTCTGGCCCTGTCTGTGTGGAGTTTGCACATTTTTCCTGTGACTGTGCAGGTTTCTCTTGTCTCCTCCAGTCTACTCCCACATCCCAGAGATATGTGGGTTAGTGGGTTAATTGGTCACTGTAAATTGCCCCTAGTGCGTTGGTGAGCAAGGGGAGAGTAAAAAATGGAATTCAGGTAAGATTAGTGCAAGTGGGTTGGCGTGGACTTGGTGGGCCGAAGGTCCTGTTTCCGTGCTGGATTTCTGTTTGATTCTATGAAACCTTACTGTTCTTTCACCATTGGCTGTCCCTGTATATGAATTCATGTTGGAGCAACCCGACTGCTGGAACGGCCGGAGATGTAACTGTGGCTTCTGGCCCGGAGAAGGATGTGGGATTTACATTCTCCCAGCAGGTTGTAGGACAACAAACAGTGTGAGGCGCTGAACCCAGCAGGGTTCCATTTGCAGAAGGTCTGGAGTCCAGGGGCACCAGCAGTGCAGATTACCTTTTAGACCCTGTTATGTAACTAATTCAGTGTTTATCTTTCCAGGACTTCCACCATCCATGAAGCCAAAGGCTGCACTCTGCAGGCTCTGGCCAGTTCCTACCCAAAGTTTCACCAACTATTTCAGTAAATTGACGCCATTAAGGCAATGCAGCAGTTGGGAGCCGGTGAACCAGGGAACAGGGCTTCCCTGGCTGAGGAGCCCATGACTTTCTATAGATGTGGAGAGCATTCTGACTGGTTGCATCACCACCTGGTATGGAGGCTCCAATGTGCAGGATCAAAAAGAGGTTGCAGAGGTTTGTTGACTCAGCCAGCTCCATCACGGGCACAATGTGTGTCAGTGATAATAAACCTGATTCTGATTCTGAAAGGCAGTGGGCTGTACCAGACCTTTCTGATTAGTCAGGAGCCAGTCTCCTTACAGCTATCAATAAAAGTCATTTGTTGGAAACACTCAGCAGGTCAGGCAGCATCTGTGGGAAGAGTTCATGTTTCAGGTCACAGAAACTTTGCCAGACTCTCGGAAGGCTGAGCCTGTAACCACACAGGATGGAACAGCCTGATCCTGGGGTAGGCAACCATCACCTTCAGTCATCAAACGAACTGGTCCATCCACTTCAACCTGTGAGCTGCACTAACTCAGATGTTCATTGCCCTCTGCAGGAGGACCAGTTTTGTAACTGGTGGGCACTACTTATAGCCAGCATGCACTATTTAAAGGTACTCTTAAGTGGGAGCTCCATTGTGGCTGCAGAATTCTAACCTGTACCTTTCTCCTAAGGCACCACTCACTACCACATCCCCATCATTTCTTCCTAAACACTGCTGCACCTTCACACGTTTCTGGCCGGGAGAAGGATGTGGGATTTACATTCTCCCAACAAGTTGTAGGACAACAAACAGTGTGAGGTGCCGAACCCAACAGGGTTCCATTTGCAGAAGGTCTGGGGTCCAGGGGCACCAGCAGTGCAGATTACCTTTTGGAACCTGTTATGTAACTAGTTTGATATTTCAACAGTTATTCCACCAGTACGTGCATCCAAACTGATTGACACACTTCCCTTTCCTCTTTCAGGACCAAAACAGAAGGCCTTAGCAGTTAACAGGCAATCCCAGGGGAGAGAGAGTGGTGCCATTGTTAGAGCAGCCCTGACCGAATCAATGGTGTTTAAAGCCAGATAGTACTGAACCCTTACAGAATCAAAGAAACACACTGCTGTAATTAATCAGCAACTAGCTGATGATCACTTCCAAACAAGTTAGTGAGGGAAGAGCTGCGTCCTGCTGCTGAATGTGCATTGAGCTGTGAAAGCTTAGGAGAGAACACTAACTGGATCAATGAGCTCTAATTTGGCAGCACTGGTGTCAAACCAGCTTTACATGTTAAGGCTTAGCAATTCTGTACAGTGCTGGAAGGTGTTGGTAAGAAATTAGCAAGTCTAATGCCAAAGATCTGTTGTAACTCACACTATAGTTGTGCAGAGGGTCACTGCCCAAACAACAGATACTATGAAGCTGAACTTTGTGACCACCAGATGCCTTGCTCTGTCTGTGCCTTAAACAGGTTCTCTGATTACAATTGTGGAACCTTGCTGTGCAGAAATTACAGTCTGATTTCCTTTGTTATTGGTATTGGTTTATTGGTATTGGTTTATTATTGTCACTTGTACTGAGGTACAGTGAAAAACTTGTCTTGCACACTGATCATACAGGTCAATTCATTACACAGTGCAGTTACATTGAGTTGGTACAGAGTTCCTTGAGGTAGTACAGGTAAAAACCATAATGGAATACAGAGTAAAGTGTCACAGCTACAGAGAAGAAGATTTAAAAAAACATTATCAGTAATAGTAAGTGACATAGAATTTAAATTTAAAAATGTAGAATTATTATAGTAAGGGTAATGAGTAGATCTGTAGAGAGTTGCTTGCAACAAGTCGCCACGCTCTGGCGCATGACTCCACTTTAGATGTTCCTCATTGGCTGTGGTGCTTTGGGATGTCTAGCAAGTTCGTGAAAGACATTTTAGAACTGCAAGTCATTCTTTCTTTGAAGGGTGGCACACAAAAAGTTTAAGGTTCCCAGATGCCATACACAATTTCAGGATGCAACGTGATGCTCAGCTGGAGTCTTGCAGAGCCATGTGTGGAATCTGCCTTGCATTAGCTGGTTGATCATCACGGCTACCAAGCATCCTGCATGTGACAGTGCACCCGGAACTTGTTTACATGAATGAAATATTGACACTATAATTGCAGTCAGAAATAATGTACCATATCATGCAAACTTATGTGAACATTTCAAGATCTTTTTATTAGAAATACAAACTTTATTGAATTGGATAATGCTTACTTAATATAACTAGCAAAGTAATGCGAGAACATATAGGATGAGAACTTCATTCTCTTTAGTTTCAATGCTTTCCTGTTGCTACCTTCTCTCTTACACCAATGATTCATGTTGGAGCTAGCCAGATGCATGAGTAAGAGGGGAGGAGTGAAAGACAGAGCCAACTTCAATCTTCCCTCACTTGACAGATACCCTTAGGAAGGGATAACTAAGGCCAATTGGAATCAGTGAGATTAAAGGGAGCAGTGACTGGGTGGGAGAGTCAAAAAGCAGCAAGTGGTGGCAAACGGTTGTTTTTCAAACTGTGTCTCACATAGGGTCAATCAAGACTTTTTGATATATGTTAATGAACAGCATTTGGCATAATTTCAGGGTTTATAGGTGACTCAGAAAGGAAGTAAACTGTAACATATTGCAGGAAAGTGAAGGCCTGATGCTGAAATGGGAAGGCACGTGACAGGTGAAATTTAACGTGGAGTAGTGTGGGATGATTCACTTGAACAGAGCAATATAAACCAGACAGTCATTTGTAAAGAGGTGCAAGAACAGAAGAAGGAAGTCTGTGCACAAATCTTAGACGGTGGGAAGACTAGTTATGAAAGCTATTATGAAGGCCCAGGAACTCCTTGATTTGATATTGGTGTTGGTTTATTATCATCACATGTACCAAAATGCAGTGAAAAGTTTTTGTTTACGTGCCATCCAGACAGATCATTCCATACATAACATTGAGGTAGTTTAAAGGAAAATGGAATGCAGAATATAGTGCTACAGTTACAGAGAAAGAGCAGTGCAGGTAGGCAAACAAAGTGCAAGGGAACGGAGACAAACTACAACGTACAAAACCAAAGTCAATCAGTTTTTAGCCGGAATATTGTGTTTATTTCTGAGCAGCAATTTGTAAGAAAGAAACATGGCCTTTGAGGGGTTACAGAGGAGATTTATTACAACGATAGCAGAGACTAAAAGAGGGGCAGCTCAGTGGTGCAGTGGAGCACAGAAGATAACAAGAGATATTTGATAGGGTTGTTCAAGATTATGGAAAGTTTTGCTGAGGAGGAACTGTTTCCATTGGAAATGATCTCGATAACCAGAGGAATAAGCAGAGGAACCAAAAAGGCCAAAAATATGTGGCAAGTTCTAGATAGTCTGCAATGGATGGGGAAAGCAGAGGAACAACTCTCAACAGATAAGTATGCAAGTCTCTGGGGAAAGAGCTGTGAAGTGAGACTAATTGGGACTGCACTTTCAAAATGCTAGCACAGGGACCATGGGCTGAATGGCCACCTTTCTTGTATCATACTCTGATTCCAGGAGCTGCATTTCCTTAGGGACGGCTCGGTAGCATGGCGGTTAGCATAACACTATTACAGCACCAGCGATCGAGGTTCAATTCCTGCCGCTGTCTGTAAGGAGTTTGTATGTTCTCCCCGTGTCTGTGTGGGTTTCCTCCTGGTGCTCTGGTTTCCTCCCACATTCCAAAGACATATGGGTTATTAGGTTAACATGGGTGCAATTGGGCAGTGCAAGCTCATTGGGCCGGAAGGGCCTGTTACTGTGCTGTATAAATAAAGTTAAAGTAATCCTAACTCTACAAGGAGATTCTGGGAAAGTTCTTTATTCCAAGTGGCGAGTGAGTGGAACACACTGCCACCATGATATCACAGAGGTGAGCAGCATAGACAGATTAAAGTATCAGATTAATTAATACATGGGAGAGAAATGCATCGGTAAGAATGTTGATAGGTGAGATGAGGCAAACTGGGAGGAGGTAGCATGAATACTGCTTGGATATGTTGGGCCATATTCTCAGTTAATGCAGTCAGGTAACTCCATGCAGTCCAGTAGTAAAGTTTGGGGCCTTCATAATCAATATGACACTTTGTACACTTACCTTCATCACAGACAACACATTTTCATTCCAGCAATGATATTATGAATCAGCTGACTCATAGAATGCCAGTCGGGGTAGACTCATTCATGCCTCCCTGTTGCACAGTGGCTTGTCACGTAATGGAAAAAAGGATAGGTTCAAGTATGACACAAGAACAGGCAATGCCATTGGAATGGGGGAAACATTTTTTAAAAGCCATTCCTGGGACTGGTGTGGTTACCATACCCTGCTAATAATGGAATGTGCCAAAGCAGTGCAATCGAATCTACGCCTGCTGTGCAGAGAAACAATGAAAATATCAAAGGTTCCTTGTGCAATGTGCCCAAATTAACATAGATTCACAGAGTTATACAGCATGGAAATCAGCCCTTCAGCCCAATTTGTCCATGCCAATCAAGATGCCTATCTATGCTAATCCTATATGCCTGTGTTTGGTCCATACCCCTCTAAACCTTTCCTATCCATGTACCTGTTGAAATGATTTTTTGCAATTTACCCTTGTCTACAATTTCCTCTGGAAGCTCATTCGAGATACCCACCACTCTCTCTCACATGCCCCTCAGATTCCCTTTAAATTCCCTCAGATTCCCCAAAATTGGCCTGAGCTAATTTTGCCATGGTGACATGAATGCATCTGTAGTCTGTATTTAGCCTGATATCTGTCGCTAAATTGAGACTTGATGATTAAATCAGCTTTGTCATTTTTTACCATGGGGCACTTTGTCATCCATGTGTGAGCCTCTCCTGTTTCCTGCTGTCTCTCTAGATGTAGGGCCCCTGCAAGAAATGGAAATCAACACATCCAGGTTTAAACAGAAACACAAGAATTCATGAGAGCAGCAAACCTGACAGTATTTGATACCAAATAGATATTCAGGATGCTACCATTTGATATTGTAATGCTAACAACAGGAAAATAAAAGAAATACCTGCATTTCCACTATGCACTCCACACCTCAGAACTTCCGAATTCTCTTTAGTCTCAATGAAGTACAATGTAGTCAGCTATCCCTCAATAACAAGTGGGTTCAATTTGAAAACAACAACATCATGTATGGACAAGAGGCTTTGACCCAGCGCATCCACTTCCTGGGGTGACCACCCTTCCAAAATCCACATCCTTCCTGATGGACTCAGCAAAAGGCTTGACACAAGACAGGGGAGAAAGGGCAGTCTTACCTAACTCCAAATTTGACTGGGAAGCTTTCTGTTTCCCACCCTGTGCTACTGATGTCTGCATACAGGAGTCATATCCAGCTGGGAATGCAACCCCAACCCTCATTTTGGAGAGCATGTCCATTATCTATGTGTGTGATATCCTGCCAAAAGGTTTATTGCTCACCACTATTACCCATGTACCTATCAGTTTACCATGCAATTTCAGAGGACAGTTTGGAGTCATCCATATTGTTGGTCATTTGATGATTGGTTTATTATTGTCACATGTACCGAGATACAGTGAAAAACTTAGTTTTGCATGTCATCCATATAAATCATTTCAAAACTTAAGTACTTCGAGGTAGTACAAGGGAAAAGCAATAACGGAATGCAGAATATAGTGTTACAGTTACAGAGAAAGTGCAGTGCAGGTAGACAATAAGGTGCAAACCCCATGATGAGGTAGATTGTGATGTCAAGAGTTCATCTTTATCGTACAAGAGGTCCGTTCAAGAGTCTTATAACAGCAGGATAGAAGCTGTCCTTGAGCCTGGTGGTGCATATTATATCTTCTGCCCGATGGAAGGGGGGAGAAGAGAGTATGACCAGGGTGGGAGGGGCCTTTGGTTATGCTGGCTGCTTCTCCGAGGCAGTGGGAAGGGTAGATAGAGTCCATGGTGGGGAGGCTGGTTTTCATGATGGACAGAGCTGTGTCTACAAATCTCTGCAGTTTCCTGCAGTCTGGGGCAGAGCAGTTGCCATACCAAGCCGCAATACATCTGGATAGGATGCTTTCTATGGTACATCGATAAAAGTTGATGAGGGTCAATGGGGACATGCCGAATTTCCATAGCCTTCTGAGGAAGGAGAGGCACTGTTGCACTTTCTTGGCCATGCTGACAATATTGTTGGACCACAACAGGTTATAGGTGATGTTTACACTTAGGAACTTGAAGCACTCAAATGATGTTGTTGGTCCAGAGTCACATTTAAGCCAGACCTGGAAAAGAAGGCAAATACAAAGCATAATTCAATGGATACACATCGGCCACTGCAAATAGCCTTCCTTTAGAAGGGGAAGCTAGATATAAAAATATATTTAAGATACAGAGGTTAGTGGGTTCATGGTTTACTTGACCACTGTAAATTGCCCCTGGTGTAGGAAATGGCAGCATATGGGAGAAGTTGGTGGGAATGTGGTGAGAATGAAATGGTTAGGGTAGGATTAGTGTGAAAATGTGTGCTTGATGGTTGGCGCAAACTCATCAAGGATTGACTTGATAGACATGTACAAGATGATAGGAGGCATAGATCGAGTGGACAGTCAGAGACTTTTTCCCAGGGTGAAAATGGCTAACATGAGGGGGCATGATTTTAAGGTGATTGGAGGAAGGTATAAGGGGGATGCCAGAGGTAACTTTTTTTACGCAGAGAGTGATGGGTGCGTGGAACGCACTGCCGGCAGAGGTTGTGGGGGCAGATACATTAAGGACATTTAAGTGACTCTTAGATGGCCACACGAGTGATGGAGAAATGGAGGGATGTGAGGGAGGGAAGGGTTGGATAGATCTTAAAGCAGGATAAAATGTCAGCACAACATCGTGGGCCGAAGGGCCTGTACTGTGTTGTAAAGTTCTATGTTCAATGGCCCAAAGGGCTTGATTCCATGCTGTATCGCTCCATGATTCTGTGACTCTAAAAGGATTTGTCGGGGGTGGGAGGAAGCGAAGGGATGAAGAGACAAAAGGGGTGATCTGTGAAAAGTAGAAGGTTGGAGTGATGAAACGACAAAAGATTGCAGTGTTAAATTCATTGCTGAGGCTAGAAGACCACAACATCTCCAGTCAAAAGATGAGGCGCTGCTCCTTGAGCTCATATTGAGCTCCATTGTAATAGATAAAGAGATCAGAATGGGAGTAAGACAGAAGATGAAAAGAAATACTGACTGAGGGCTTAGGGGGACACTAAACAAAGAGCAGTCACTGAATAAGTTTTTTGCCTTCCTTGTGTAGAGGATAGTGAATGCAGTTATAGTACAGTATTCTGAAAATAAAGTTTCCTTCTTTAAGGAAGATTAGCAAACCAGATGGGTTCTTATAACATCCTGATAGTTTCACCTTCATCGTTAGGAATACCACTAATACTTTTATTCTGATTCCAGAAGAGATTCTGATGTCACATTTATTAAATTAATTAACTTAATTAAAAGTTTCCACTTGCAATGGTAGAATTAGAACACATGTCTTTTGTTCCTCAATCCAGATTACTGGATTACTCGTCCAGTAATGAAACCACCATGTTATGATACACCAAAAAATAATGTTATATATTCAACCTAACCATAGTGTTGTTAGCAACACACAAAAAGTGCTGGAGGAACTCAGCAGGTCAGGCAGCATCTATGGAGGGAAATAAACAGTCGATGTTTTGGGCTGAGACCCCTCATCAGGAGTGGAAAGGAAGAGGGCAGAAGCCAGAATAAGAAGGTGGGGGGGGGGGGGGGGGGGAGGGAAGGAGCGTATGCAGGCAGGTGACAGGTGAGTCCAGGTGATAGGTAAGTCCAGATGAGAGGGGGAAGGTAGGTGGGTGTGAGGGGGGGAGGGAAGATGTAAGAAGCTGAGAGATGATAGATAGAAGAGGCAAAGGGGTGAAGAAGGAGGAATCCCATAGGAGAGGGCAGTGGACCATGGAATAAAGGATGGGGGAGGGGAGGAGAGGAGATGGGCAGGTCATCAAGGTGGGGGAAGGGAGCCACAGGAATAAGGGAATATAAAGGAGTTGGGAGGGGGGGGAAAGAAGGGGAGGGGTGGCAGTTAGAGAAATCGATGTTGAGCCATCAGGTTGGAGACTTCCAAGGTGGAATATGAGGTGTTGTTCCTCCAATCAGCGTCCGGCCTCAATGTGGCAGTAGAGTAGTCATTTATGCTATTTATAGCCAATGTGAGATGTGAAATCTTATATGGCAGTGTTGAGCATTGTGAATCCAGAGCCCTGTGGCAATTGAGTAAGATAGTATGGGTGAGGCAATGCCAAAGGATGTGGGCAGAGGAAGAGGGTTAACAGAACAGAGAAATGGAATGTTGCTGCTAACAATGTGCCCCACCCTATATCATTGTTTCCCTGCCTTCCTTTCTCAATGGTGGTGACTACTTGCAATACATAGCCGCACAAATTTTCAGTATTGATTCAAAGGGGCCATTCTTCACAGCGAGCTATAGTTTTGAGGTTTGAGAGACCATTCAACAGTGGCCATTAGCGCCTAATCCTACTCTTACCCGAATCTCACACACACAAATCTTTACACACGATTACTTACTTTTCACAGTCAGGAGCAGAATCCTTGGATCATTTTTCCTTTTTTCTATCTCAAGTAGTATTGTCACTGAAGATGATAGGGAATCTTCCTGTTCCCTGCAACTCAAAGCAACACCACCTGGTATCAAGTCAACCATCCAACTGTGGTTGGTAGGACCCTCTGGGGTGCTTGTCTAAAGGTGGGATCCTGAACCATTGTCCATTGGGTCCCACTTTCCTGCCATTTCAAAAGACATTTGGATAAGTACATGGATAGGAGGGGTTTAGAGGGATATGGGCCAAACACGGGCAAATGGGACTAACTTGGTGGGTACCATGGTCAGCATGGATGAGTTGGGTTGAATGGCCTGTTTCCATGCAGTAGTAGTTTTTGACTATTTCCCTCCAGCTCAGCAGGGTTTTTTCTTTTCCAGTCCTGTTAGCTATTTAATTAGTTTCTTAACTTATTATCAAATCCACAATTTCCAGCCTTTCAGAATTGAATTTCATGCCATAATTATTCTCCTCGCCTTCCCTCTACTTCTTTTGCCAGTTACAATATATCCACATCCACTGTTACTGACCCAATGGAAACAGATTTTCCCTGTTTATTCTGTTAAAACAATAGAAGGAAGTGTTACCTTGTAATAATTACCTTCTAAATTTAAGATTTATTGATTTAAGTTTCTCTTGGCTGGGCCTTCAGTGTCAACTTTCAAACCTCTGTTCACCCAGTGGCTATTGTCAACTAAATGCCAGTCAGGGGTGTAGCAGAAGTAAGGAAGCAGGTACTTCCTAACCTCGCTTGTTAATAACCTTCATTATTCCAACGTGCAAGTGTAATTTTAATAATATTAGAAAAATCTAATAGTTACATTTGTAACTGTGATGACAAAAGAATCTATCTGCCTGTACTGTGAAAATAACTCTCATTGATTGGTATTGGAATTGGTTTATTATTGTCACTTGTACCGAGGTACAGTGAAAAACTTGTCTTGCATACCGTTCGTACACAGTTCATTACACAGTGCATTGAGGTAGTACAGGGTAAAAACAATAACAGAATACAGAGTAAAGTGTCACAGCTACAGGGAATTGCATTGCAGGTGGACAATAAGGTGGAAGGTCAAACAAGGTAGATTGTGAGGCCAAGAGTTCATCTCATCATATAAGAGAACTGTTCAATAGTCTTATCACCATGGGACAGAAGCTGTCCTTGAGCCTGGTGGTATGTGCCCTCAGGCTCCTGTGTCTTCTGCCTGCTGGGAGAGGAGAAAAGAGAGAATGACCTGGGTGGGTGGGGTCTTTGATTATGCTGGCTGCTTCACCAAGGCAGTGAGAGGTATAGAAAGAGTCCATGGAGGAGAGGCTATACTTTTAAGAAATTCTGTTTAGGGTCAATTTCTCTTTGATCATTTTGCATGACCATGAACAGACAGTAGCATCAGCAGGAACACATCCTTTTCATAAGTGACTGTACCAGAATGCAGAACACAGAAAATGGAGTAGGTCGCTCAATCCCTCAAGTTTATTCCACCATTCAATTGTACCAAGGCTGATCTGTGTGCCTCAACTTTATTTCTCAGTCAATTAAAAGAAATTAAAAACATTTCCATAATAGAAAATACTCGAAATACCCAGCCAACACACTCCAAAAGCTATCTTGACTACACCTCCCGCACCCTCCTTTCTGTATAGTCTCCATTGAATTCTCCAGGTTTGTCCGGTTTCTCCAGCTTCATCGCACCTGTTCTAATGATGATACTTCCTATACCAGCCCCCTGAATTGACTTCTTTTTGCATTAACCGTGGCTTCCCATCAACCATAATCAACAGAACTTATAAACGTGTCTGTTCCATTTCCCTGTCCTCTGCTCTCACCCCCTCTCCTCCACCCACATCCGTCGCATTCAAATGATCATCCTCTGTAACTTCCTCCACCTTCAACACGATTTCACCACTTGTCTCATCTACACTTCATCTCCTCTTTCTGAAATGACTTCTCTTTTCTTGGCACCTTGGTTTCAATTGTGGGAAATGGAAAACCTACCCTCTACCTCTTCCCTTTCCAGCATCCAGAGACCTAAATGTTCCTTCCAGGTGAAGCAACAGTTCACTTGAACTCCTTCCAGTTTGATGTAATGCACTCAGTGGTCACAATGTAGTTTTCCCACAATTGTGAACCCAAATGCAGATGGGGACAGTTTTGCAGAACTCCTCCAATCAGTCCTTAGGAGTGAATCTGAGTTCCATTTGTCCTTCACTCTAATTCTCCATCCTATTCCCACTCCGACTTCACCATTTTCAGTCTCTGGCAATGTTCCAGTGAAGCCCACCTTAAACTTGAGGAACAGCCTCTCATCTTCCAACTGGGGACATGTAGCCTTCAGTATTCACCATTGAATTCAACAGCTTTGGACAACCAGCCTTTAAAGTCTGTGTCAGAACCAGCCAGTTCTGATGAAAGGTCAACCCAATTGAGGCTGACTCAGTGTTTCTCTCTCCACAGATACTGCCTAACCCTTTGGTTATTTCCAATATTCTCTTGTATATCAGATTTCAGACAACTGCAGCTGTGTATTTCACAGTTCCAGTAATTTTTCCTATACTCCTTTATTCACCTCCTTCTATCTGCACCTCCTCCTGGCATCCTCATTGTGTTAGAAAGCCTTGACCACTCTCACTCAGCTCCACCACCACTATTTGTGACATTCAATTTCTCTTGGTCTCCATCGCATCACCAACATCCACTTAGTTCTCTCCATTCTCCCTCTTCTCTGCAATCTAAAACATGTTCTCTTTCTAATATTTCCTAGTTTTGATAAATGGTCATTAACCTAAACCATTACTTCTCCATAAATGTTCATTCTTCACAAATGGCACCTGACCTGCAGAGTATTTCAAACACTTTCTGAATTTTTTTAAGATTGTGTGCAGCTTTTGCTTTTTATTGAGCACCAATGATGCTTTATCACCTTGCACTTATAAGGTGACAGAAGCAATCACTGAAGAGTTTGTCGTTATGTATGTTTGCCAGGAGACTTTTTTAAATAATGCTTCAGATTATTATACCTCACTGAAGCTACATGCATCCATGAGACTCCAATGTTATTGATTCTTTCAGGTATGAGTCTCAATTTATGAAACTGCTTTTTGTAATAACAAATAATTTCCCACCTATTGTAGCAAAGCAACCACAAAGCAATTCGCTCAGCCTTTTCGATTTATGAAATTTTTACCCATGGAATGGATTCCAGGAATGCATCCTTTTCATAAGTAACTGTACCAGAATGCAGAACACAGAAAATGGAGTAGGTCGCTCAATCCCTCAAGTTTATTCCACCATTCAATTGTACCAAGGCTGATCTGTGTGCCTCAACTTTATTTCTCTGCCTTTGATCAATGACCTTAACAACCTCATCTACGGATCTCAACCTTAACACCTAGTGTCCATACCTTTAGGGGGAGAAAGCTCCATAGTTTCCCACCAGAAATGCTGGTGGATGTTAAATATGCCTTGCCCATTTTTGGATGAACACACTTAAACCTAAGGTTAATGACTGGACTACATCAACTAACATATTCCCCTTCATTATCGCCTTGGCAACACTAAACATTATTCCTGGCAATCCGCGCGGTTAAAGCAGAACAGAACAGGTTTGAACATTAAGAATGCTCACATCCTGAGTTCCCTTTTGACATTTTCCACCAGCCTTTCAAGCAGTGCATTCCAAGTCATAACAATTTGTGAAGCCAGACCAACAACAAGAACGCACTTAACTCAAAGTAAACCGGCATTAGCGGGTCCAGCTGTGCAACCAAAAAGGCAGATTTATAGCTGTGACACGTAATTATTGACCAAGCTTCATGAGCCGGTGTGCAGCAAAGGACCAATGGGTGCTTTAATTGAACTTTTAAAAGAAGCTGGACAGAGTGCAGGATAGTTATGAATCAAGATACAGTAGACTAACTTTATGAGATAAATTACCAAGAAAGTAGCTAAAGAAATAAGGCTACACAATGACATGTATCTTATCTTATTTGTTTAAATACAGCCGTCCACCAAGCCGCAATGGGCAGACTGTCGATAAGATATGCACATCAACATGGCAGGTCGTGACCATGGTCTCACCAAGTGTGGATTTGTTCTAACATCCTTTAGAAGTTTTTGCGAGGATAAAGGCCATTCACCAACCTTTCACAAGTATGATAAACCTAAAGCTTCTCCCCACTGAAGCACCCAAGCATGATAACAGCTGATTATCAAACAGAATGAGGACATTTTCTGAGCCTGGCCTGAGGAGTAATCAGATCAACCATTTTCTGGACACAGCAAACAGACTAGATTAAGGTGGTACAATCAGAAGTTATCAATCAATCATCATGAGTATAATTTTTGTATGATTAAATGTGCGTTTTTAAGAACAAACTTTAGTAATTTGCAAGATAACTGTGGATGGACTTAATCCCTATACCAATGGAAATAGACTATTTTCTGTGATGGCCAATCATGCTTCAATCATGCTTGAAGTGAAAGAGAGCAGTGTTTGCAAATGGGAAGTATTTTTGGAATCAGAAGCAGTTTACTAGAGCTCAGCTGAGTGATGTTTGAAGTTAAAGTGAATGGTGGATTAAAGGGGATAGATTATTAGTGTTTCTATATTATTTGTAATACAGTAAACTACTAAGGAAGCATTGTGAGCTTTGACCAGTTTTACCTCATTCAAAAAGATTCAGGTCAAACTCAAGGATTATACTATTAGTGTGAAGGAAATGGGTTCACCTATACAGAGACTGTGGCATCCATTGTAGGGTCTGAAGGGGGATAAACAGAAGAAGGGGTGAAGCAGAACTTGAATGAGAAACTTGAGATACAAAAGTCTGCAGTTGCTGGAATCTGGAGCAAAAAACAAATTGCTGGGGGAACTCAGCGGGTAGAGCAGCATCTGTTGTGGGGGAGGAATTGTCGACTTTTCTGGTCGAGACGCTTCATTGAGTGAGAAACTACCTCTGGCAGAGGGATGAGCCTGGCACCTGATCCCTGAAGAGAAGCTGAGAAATGGGAAGGAACTCCAACGGAAGAGAGAACTCAGAGCTGTTTAACAACAGTGTGGTTGTTAGAATAAAGACAGAGGACACGGGGACATTAACAATAAGGAGAAAGGTTCCAGGAGAAGAACAAGCTGCTGCAGGAAAGGGGTATAATAATGAATGAAGAGTTATCAGAGGGTAGACAGGAAGGATAAGAAAGGAAAAGACTGGAAAAAAGAGCAGAGCCCTTTAGTGTAGCGGTTAGCGTAACGCTATTACAGCGCCAACGACCCAGGTTCAATTCCCGCAACTGTCTGTAAGGAGTTTGAACGTTCTCCCCGTGTCTGTGTGGGTTTCCTCCGGGTGCTCCGGTTTCCTCCCACATTCCAAAGATGTACAGGTTAGGAAGTTGTGGGCATGTTATATTGGCGCTGGAAGCGTGGCGACACTTGCCGGCTGCCCCCAGAACGCTCTGGGCAAAAGATGAATTTCATTGTGTTTTGATGTACATGTGACTAATAAAGAAATCTTATCTTGTCTTATCTTAAATGGAGGCAGTTAATTCACTACACCAGTGAGGACGTTTGCAGGAAGAAGTGGATAGAAACCAAGAAGAAAATAGCCAGGTGTCTCAGGAATGCAGTGACTTAAAGGGTCTTTCTAGGTGTGGTACGACAGCAAAAGGACCTTGAAGAGTGTACTAATCATTCAGCCTCAGAGGGAGAGATTAATCAGCTCTAGCAGGAGCTACAGAGTCAAAGAGGTCCGGTATCTGCAAAGTCAAGGTCTGTGGGGCAAGAGGATGGATTGTATAAGTGGTGGAGGAAGTAGTGGAAGGATGAAAGTGTATGCTGAAGAGTAATTTGCATGGTGCAGCATATATAGACAACACAGCGGCTGAGGCAGCCACACTACTGGTGAATTATCTAGATCTAGGCTAAACCCTGCAAACACAAAGAAAATGGCTGAAGGTTAGGAAGCCAGTTTGCCTAACCAAGTTGTTTTGGAGGTGCAGAGAGATGGAGGATGAGTGGTGAGGGCTGCAGTCAGTAGAGAGGGAGATACAAGCTGAAGTGTCCCAGGCTCATAGCTCATAAGTAAATGATCTGGATTCAGAAGGTTGGTACAAAACAATTGAATAGAGGTGGCAGCTCTGACTTACTAGAGCATATTAGATAAAATATATCAGTAGGCAGAACAATGAACAAGAAACTGCTATGCCAAAATATGTAAAAGGGCCACACATGGAAAGAAAAATAGATACCATACATTCTTTTTCTGTGGCATTTAAATTTTATTTACAGCGTGGTAACAGGACCTTCCGGCCCAACGTGTCCGCACCGCCCATTTTAAACCCAAATTAACCTACCCGTACGTCTTTGCAATGTGGGAGGAAACCGGAGCACCCGGAGGAAACCCAGGCAGACACGGGGAGAACTTACAAACTCCTTACAGACAGCGACAGGAATCGAACCCCGATCGCTGGCGCTGTAATAGCGTCGCGCTAACCGCTACGCTACCGTGAAATGGTTAAAAAAAAGCTTGAAACAGACCAAAGGCCCTTTGTAAATTCAAGCTAAACTTGTCCAGCAAATGTACATCAGCACTCATAGTCTCTACGTTGAATTTAGCATTCAGTTCTTGTCCTCTCAAGGCACAGCATAGAAGGGAACTTGGTTAAACCCCTCCATTAGGAGGATGAGTTAAGTAGTAATGCTAAAGAAATTTGGGCTTTTCCAACCAATTAAGGAGGCAAATAAGAACCAAAAAAGAACATTTCTAAGGCTGTGGAAAAGGTAGCTAAGGGTATTATTTTAAAAATTGGGCTGTGGGTTAGTACCGTGGGATATTAGTTTGAACTTGTAAAAACTAAGTCGATTAATGGCATCAGTTCATTTTTCTTCATGTAATGACTGACTGGTGGGTGAATCAAAGCACCAGGGTAGTGAAGTAGTGAATTATTATAAAAAGTAACTGTACTTTCACATGAAGATCGGGTTTGAGAGTTGATTGCTAATGAGAAGACTATTAATAATCTCTCAAATGGGATGCAAAGTTGGTCTGAGTAAGCCACTCTAGCCAGTATTATTTTGGGATTACAAAACTATGCACTTCAGTAGCCTGGTTTATCATAAGAGTGGATTAAGAACTATACAGTTCATCCATCAGAACCATACCCTTCTTCAACTTGGAGTCATTGTTCCAGATTTCAGTTGCATTATGCTACAGCTAATCCTTCCTTTCAAAGTTTTGGAAGAGGAGGAGTCTCCTGAAAACCTTGGCATTGAGCCCAACTTCCTGGCAGAATGCAACCTTTCGCCCCCTACAGGCAATTAGGTTCAGGACTCCAAAGAACCGGGTCTGCTCAATCAGAAAATGTACGTCAAACAGCACCTGCAGATTATCTGCAATTAACAGTATAGTAAATAGTTCGAAAAATGCAGAAGTTAATTTGGTCCGCAAAGAGTTACTAAGTCAATGGACGTTGCCTAGCGACAAAACAGTTTACTATTGTTGGAAATAAACTTGTCAAGTAGAACCTGCACTTCATTCCAAGCAGATTTTAAACTTTCTAAATGAATCATGGAATATGCAGGGAAGCACATTGAGACTTCACAGCTGCAAGTTAAAGCATGCTCCTTTAAGTTGAAGAGGGAAACCTATTTCCCAGAAGAAAATTAGGCTTCAAACTACAAAAATCTGTTCTATTTTCTTTAGCCATTTATAACTCTGAATCCACTTCTTGTGACAACAATGTGACTGCAATAAGCCATAAACTTAACAAGCATTTCACGCTTCAGCCCCGCAATGGAAAATCATTGCCATGCTGTTTAGTGAGTCAATACTTTCATGTATCCAGCGTCAGTCGACATTCACACCACTCTGAAGCATCACTAAAATCTTAAAATATTGCAGTTTGAGAGGTCATGAGCAGTACTTTCTGATTAATTTTTTTGGTTGAAGTTATAAAGAATGAAAGCTGATGGCCACCGCACACTCCTAACACTCAACTCCCTCTCAGTGCTCCCATACACATATCATCTACTGCTGTGGAGCCTTCACAAGTTGTAGTTCATGCAGGCCAGCCTGAATGATAAATTTCATTGAATTGTGATCATATTGGAATCATCAAAGTCATTGCCCCTTTCTCCTGACAAGTCTGGAATTCGTTCTCTGAAAGGGTAGCTGAAGGAGATGCGATAGTGACTTTCAAAGGGAATTGGAAAGATACTTAAAGATGGAACATGTGTAGAGCTATAGCAATGAGCAGGGGTGTGGAGCTAGAGACAGCATGGGTAATGTGGGTTGAATTGCTTCCTTCGATGCTCTATGAGCTTATGATTCTAAATCACTTCAGAAGCTGGAAATCCCCAAGCAAATGAAGAGCAAACCCCAAACCATACAAAACCTATTCATGGCTCATTCTTACAAAGTCACCAAAATCAAATCTCCTCCAGTGCAATCACCACCCAGGGATATATTTCTCTTCCTCTAAACAGTTGAGGTAACAGGCTCATGAGAAAATGGGATAAAAAGCAATGGTTTCCACAGGGTGAAATAACTTTTGAAGTAAACAGATTCATGCCTTCACATTAACACAAGAATGTTCTAGCAGGCTGCAACAGGATACCACAACACTCACGTATAAACATTGTATCTACTTAAAGTCCTTTACACACGTCAGTACAGGTGAGATCACACTCTCAACTCCCCATCATTGCCAATGTCTGATTGGTTGTGGGCGGACAATGCCTTCCTTTGCTCGGTTCACTATCAGCCTGGCTGAGGTCCAAAGTCCATCATATCACATGCAGAGCTTACACCCCACTGCTATTTGGAACCAACCAGTGGCATAGTACCTGTAAAATGGACCGTGTGTAGAAGGAGTTGTACAATCATAAGCGTAAAGTGCAAAAGCAAAATATGTGGATCCAGAAAATTAAAAACAGAAAAGGCATGGTAGTGTAGTGGTTAGTGTAACGCTATTACAGTGCCAGCGACCCGAGTTCAATTCCTGCCGCTGTCTGTAAGGAGTTTGTACGTTCTCCCTGTGTGTCTGCGCGGGTTTCCTCTCGGTGCTCCGGTTTCATCCCACATTCCAAAGACGTACAGGTTCGGAAGTTGTGGGCATGCTATGTTGGCACCAGAGGCATGGCGACACTTGTGGGCTGCCCCCAGAACACTCTACGCAAAAGATGCATTTCACTGTGTGTTTCGATGTACATGTGACTAATAAAGATATCTTAAAATGTCAGTAGTACTCAGCAACACCAGTGGAGAGAGAAATCTTCTTGGGGATTCAGATTTTTGGGACATTGGGATTGGTTCTGGGTCAAGTAATAACGTTCTTTAGGGATGTTTGCTGGTGGGGAATGAGACAGAAGAGGGGCAAAGAAAGAGACAAATAGCAGAAAGGAAAATGGAAGGCAAGGACAAGGGTGAGAGGCAAATAGGGCCAGAGTTCCAAAAAAAAAGCCGAGGGATAGTAATGTTAAAAAGACGTGTCTAAAGGCAATGTGCCTTAATGTGTGGAGCATTCACAATTAGGTAGATGAATAAAAGGTTATGATGCTGCTGTAAAGGAGATGTGGCTGCAGGGCGACCAAGAATGGGAACTGAACATCAAGGGGTATGCAACATTTAGGAAGGGCAGGTAAGAATGGGAAGAAGCTTGGGTAATGCTGTTTGTAGAGGAGGAAACCTATGAAATAGTGAGGAAGGACATAATCTTAAAAACTGATGATGTGGAATCTGTATGGGTACAGCTAAAAAAATAAGCGACAGAGAACTTTAGTGGGGGTTAACTACAGGCCCCCAAACAGTAGTGGTAACATAGGGGATGCAATCAAACAGGAAATTAGAGATGCATGCAATAAGGGTACAATCATAATCAAGGATGCCTTTAATTTACACTTAGATGTTCAAATCAAACTAACACTGATACTGTGGAGGAGCAATTCCTGGAGTGTGTACATGATATCTTTCAGACTAATACATTGAGGAACCAGCTAGAGAGCAGGGTAACCTGGACTGGGTGCAGTGCAATGAGAAATGAACAAATGAGCACCTTGTGCATGGTTTCTTCGAGAATAGTAACCATAGTATGATAAATTTCTTCATTAACATGGAGAGTGAAGTAGTTGAATCAGACACTTAGGTCCTGAATTTGGAGGAAGGAAACTATGAAGATATGCCACACAAATTGGCAGTAATAGATTCGGGAGCTTTAGCTGATGGTGGATGAACAATGGATAACATTTAAAGAATGTATCCGTGAATTACAGGAAATATTCATGCCTGTTTGGCACAAAAATAAGTCAGGAGAGATGTCTCCACCATGGCTTATAAAGGGAATTAGGGATAGATTAGATCCAAAGAGATGATATAAACTGATAGAATAAGCAGCAGGACCAAGGATTGCAAGCAGTTTTTAGTAAAGGAGGACAAAAAGATTCAGAGGGGGAAGATGTAGAGTAACCTAGCAAGGAACATAAAAGCTGAATAGAAAAGGTTCTATAAATATGTGAAGAGAAAAAGGTTAATGAAGACAAATGTAAGTTCCTATAGTCCAAAAGGGAGGAAATTACAACTGGAAACAAAGAAAAGGCAACCAAACACGTATTTTGTTTCTGTCTTCACAAAGGAGAACACAAATAACCTCCCTGATTAATTAGGGAACCAAAGTTCTCTGAGGGGAAGTAGCTAAAGGACAATCAATATTGGTATAAAGATAGATCCAGGAAAATTAAAGGGTGTAGCCGAACGCGGTGCATTGCTGAAAGGAAAACTCAAAGACGTGGAGGCTGAACCGGAGCACACTTTACTGAGAGCAGCAAAACGCGCGCAGAAGTACCCGAGAGCCCCTCCAGCGGACGTGACGTAAGGTTCCTGCTGTAAGGCCCGTCCCGCGGTTAGTCTATGATGCACTCCCACGTGTCCGCCCACGGCCGCTGATGGCGGTTTGAGTTCCGTGAGTACGGGCTGCTACAAGGGGTTAATAATCTATATCCCAGTGTACTAAAGGAAGTGGCCCTCAAAATAGTGGATTCATTGGTGGTCATCTTCAAAAATTATTTAGACTTTGTAGCAGTTCGTACAGATTGGAGGGTGGCAAATATAACCCCACTAAATAAAAAAAGAAAGAGAAAATAAAAACAGGGAATTTTAGTAATTCCATCAGTTATGGGGGAAATGTAAGAATCTATTACAAAAAGGTGTAATAACAAAACACTTGGAAAGCATCAACAGGATGAGACAAAGTCAGCGTGGGTTTATGAAAGGGAAATTGTGTCTAACAAATCTACAGGAGCTTTTTGAGAATGTACCTAGTGGAACAGATAAACTAATGAATGTGATGCATTGAGACCTACAGATGACGTTTGATAAGGTCCCACATAAAAAAGTTAGCATTCAAAATTTAAACTCATGGGATTGGGATAATATACTGGGATGGATTGAGAATTGATTGGCAGAGAGTTAACAAAAAGTAGGAATAAAGTGGTGTTTTTCTGGGTGACAGGTAGTGACCAATGGGGAAATACGGAGAGCAAAGGCACTTTGACTTTAAAGATGTGGCTGCCAAACATTTAAGCATTTTGCTCTCCTGAATGTTCCATTTCTATTGAAGGTACTGCATCTTACCCCCTCCACAGAAGAGCTCTGCGGTCAACATTACCTAATAACAGTCTGGCCAAGAGGCACCCTCCATGTGTAACCACAATAATGAGCTGTGACCAGGTACTTAACTCTGTGGTAGGTATTGTGAGTAAGTCCATTAACAGCTGCCTATACTCAGTATCTCTCTCTCTCACACACACACACACACACACACACACACACACACACACACACACACACACACACACACACACACACACACACACACACACTACTGTGCTCAGTTCTGGTCACCTCACTACAAGAGGGATGTGGAAGCCATAGAAAGGGTGCAGAGGAGATTTACAAGGATGCTGCCTGGATTGGGGAGCATGCCTTATGAAAACAGGTTGAGGGAACTCGGGCTTTTCTCGTTGGAGCGACAGAGGATGAGGGGGGACCTGATAGAGGTGTATAAGATGATGAGAGGCATTGATCAGGTGGATAGTCAGAGGTTTTTTCCCAGGGCTGAGATGGTGGCCACAAGAGGACACAGGTTTAAGGTGCTGGGGAGTGGGTACAGAGGAGATGCCAGGGGTAAGTTTTTTACTCAGAGTGGTGAGTGCGTGGAATGGGCTGCCGGCAACGGTGGTGGAGGCGGATATGATAGGGTCTTCTAAGATACTTTTGGATAGGTACATGGAGCTGAGAAAAATAGAGGGCTATGGGTAAGCCTAGTAATTTCTACACACACACACACACACACACACACACACACACACACACACACACACACACACACACACGAACACAAACAAGTTAGAGACAAATACTTGACAGTTTAACAAGCTGAGCTAATGAAGAAGAATGAAGTACAAAATACAATTATACTACATTTTTTCACCCACACAGAAATGCATTGCCCATTCTTTCTGGTAAGTGGTGTAATATATGGGTTACCCTGGGTGTTATTAAATGCATCTTCCTTTCAAATGATGGAAATGAAACTGTAAAGAATCTTTCCTGAGATAGGGTTCTGGAAAGGGACCAAAAAGGTTAGAAAAAATGAAACGCCTCTCAAATTAACAGCTAGATCTCCTGGAGGTGAGTTATGATATGGACAAACGCATTCATGGTTCTTCTTTACCCAGTGCATTGCATACCAGCTTGAACTGCAGAGAGTTGTGGACACAGCTCAGCACATCACAGAAACCAGCCTCCCCTCCATGGACTCTGTCTACACTTCTCACTGCCTTGGTAAAGCAGCCAACATAATCAAAGACCCCACCCACCCTGGACATTCTCTCTTCTCCCCTCTCCCATTGGGCAGAAGATACAAAAGCCTGAAAGCACATTGAACCAGCCTCAAGGACAGCTTCTATCCTGCTGTTATATAACCATTGAATGGTTCCCTAGTATGATAAGATTGACTATTGACCTCACAATCCACCTCGTTATGACCTGGTACCTTACTGTCTACCTGCAATGCACTGTCTCTGCACTGTAACAATTTATCCTGCACTCTGTTATCTCTGAGTGATTGCAGAACATTCTCAACAGAGATTGTGAATAGCCAGGTGCAGGAGGCAGAGATTCAGGTTCTTGGACCATTGGGACCTCTTCTGGGGTAGAGGTGACCTGAACAAGAGGGATGGGTTGCACTTGAACCAGAGAGGGACCAATATCCTTGCAGGGAAATTTGCTAATACTACACGGGAGGGATTAAAGTCAATTGGCAGGGGGGTGGGAGCAAGTTGTGGGATAAAGCAATAGCCAGTGAGAGCAAGTTTAGTAATCAGGATAGCCAGGGGCACAATAAAGGGAGGGAAAGTGAAACTGCATTTATTTCCATACACAAGGCTTAACAGGTTAGGCAGACGAACTCAGAGCGTGGATTGGCTCTGGGCACTGGGATGCTACAGCCATAACAGAAACATGGCTGAGAGGAGGGCAGGACTGGCAGTTCAATATTCCAGGGTACAGATCCTACAGGCGTGACAGAGGTACAGGTAATTGAGGAGGGAATGTTTCCTTTTTGATAAGGGAGGACATAACTACAGTACTTAGATGACATTCTGGGGGGATCGTCCAGTGAGGCCATATGGGTAGAATGTAGAAACAAGAAGGGGAGGGCCACTCTAATAGGGATGTATTCCGCGCGCGCCCTCCCTCCCATAGTCAGCAAAAATGAGGAACAAGTGTGCAGAGAAATTGGTCATAGTTTTAGAATAATAGGGCTGTATTAGTGGGAGATTTTAATTTCCGCAGTATTGACAAGGCCACAAAGAGTGTTAAAGGTCTGGACAACATGGAATTTTGAAATGTGTCTAAGAAAGTTTCCTGAGTCAATACAGAGAGGCCCCTACTCAGGAGGGTGCAATACTGGACCTCCTTTTAGGGAACGAGGCAGGGCAAGTAACTGAAGTGGCAGTCAGGGGGCACTCTGGCTCTAGTGACCATAATTCTATAAATGATTTGGATGCAAATGCACAGGGCTTGATCAGCAAGTTTGTGGATGCCATGTAATTAGGAGGTCTTGTTGATAGTGAAGAAGGTTATCGTAGATTACAGGGGGATCTTGATCAGAGAGCTGATGAGTGGCAAATGGATTTCAATACAAACAAGAGTGAGGTGATGCATTTTGGAAAGTCAAACCAGCGTAGGACTTGTACTATGAATAGCAGGGCACTAGGAAGTATAATGGAACAGGGACCTAGGAGTACAAATGCATAGTTCATTGAAAGCGGCATCGTAGGTAGACAGGGTGGTGAAAAAGACGTTTAGCACGCTGGCCTTCATCATTCAGGGCACTGGGTATAGGAGCTGGGACATTATGTTGCAGTCGTATAAGTCATTGGTGAGGCCGCACTTGGAGTACTTGACACCACGTGACAGTTTTGGTCACCCTGTTATAGGAAAGACGTGGTTAAACTGGAAAGAGTGCAGAGAAGATTTATAAGGATGTTGCCAGGAACAGAGGGCCTGAGTTATAGGAGGAAGTTGGACAGGCTGGGTCTTTATTCCTTGCAACATAGGAGAATGAGGAGCAACCTTATAGAAATGTTTAAAATTATGAGAGGCATAGGTAAGATGGATGGTAAGAGTATTTTCCCCAGGGTAGGGGAGTCCAAAACTAGGGGACACAGGTTCAGGGTGAGAGGGGAAAGGTTTAAAAGGGGCCTGAGGGGCAACTTTTTCACGCAGAGGATGGTGAGTACGTATATGGAACGAACTGCCAGAGGAAGTGATTGAGGCAGGTACAACAGTATCATTTAAAAAACACTGGGATAGGTAGATGCAGGAGTGGGGCTTAGAGGGATATGGGCCAAACTCAGGAAACTGGGACTAGCTGGGTGGGCTCCATGGTCGGCATGGACAGTTGGGCCGAAGGGCCTGTATCCGTGCTATATTGCTCTATGACTCTATGACTCTCAGTGCGAGGTTGAGGACAGCACTTTATGTTTGAGTAGCCATAGCTCCACAGTCCACTCTATAGGGTTGTCACTGATTTCACAGCCTGAACAGAGGCTTAGGACGTGCACCTATCTTACTGGTCAGCCTAGTAAGGAAATCAGTCAAGTTCTGAATTTTAATATTGGGGTCCAAGTACTGAAAGGCCCTGTTTTGGTAGAAGAGAGGAGAGGAAGGGGAACCTAATGGCAAGGAGACTGGGATGAAATTATACAAAGCAAAGACCAGCTGACAGACCACAAATAAAAAAAAGGTATGATTGTCAAAATCTATTATGAAACTTTATTTTAGAGTCCACAGACCAACCATGACTTGAGTGTGACAATTATTTTATGCTCAAGTCCCTTTGGATCGAGAGAGGAGTACTTTCTGCTACCCCTGATAGAAGTAACACATTCATGAGAGTAAAGTGTTTGACGTGTGATCACTGATAAAGTGAAAGGAACGTGACATCCAATTTATGCAAAACAGGGCTCCACAAACATCAAAAATTAAATATCTTCCATTTCCAGTCTTGATTGAGATCGATCCCTTGCTTAACATCTGTCACAGGGAAAATGTTTGAAACTATCAGATGTTAAAGCAGGACACTTTGAAAATAAAGAAAAAAAATTATGGTAATCAAATTCAATATGGTTTTGTAAAAGGGAGGTAATATTTGCCCTATTTATTACAGTTCTTTGAAGAAGCAATATGTGCTGTGGATAAAGCCAAACAGGAAAATGTATCATGCTTAAGATTTCCAGAAGTCAAGTGATAAGGTGCTGCTTATTGATATGGATAGAACTTTTGCTTTGTTATGAGATACAGAGAGTAGCCTTAAATGTGTCCTTTTATCCCAAGTTAGCCTGGTGCAATTTGAAGTGTGCCATGGGGATTGGTGCTGAGGCCTCAACTTTTTAGAATTTACATAAATAACTTGGATGAAGGCACAATAAGTATAGTTACTGAATTTGCTAATAACATGAAGGTAGATAGAAAAGTAAGTTGTGAAGAATACATAAAGAGGCTACAAAGGGATAGGCTCAGGTGAAGTGAGTGGACAAAGATGTGGCAAATGGAATATGATGCGGGAAAATGTAAATCATCCATTTGGCAGGAAAAATAAAAATAGTGTACTATCTAAATGGTGAGAGATTGCAGAGCAGCACAAAAAGCACTAGAGGAACTCAGTGGGTCAGGCAACACCTCCGGAGGGAAATGGACAGTCCGCATTTTGGGTCCGAGACCCATCATCTGCACTGGAAAGAAAGGAGGAGGTAGCCAGTATAAAGGGGGAGACTGCAGAGCTCTGAGATGCAGGCCGATCTGGTTATCCTAGTGCATGATTCACAAGGCAAGTATTCAGGTATGACAAGTAATTAGGCAAGCTAACAGAATGCCATTGTTTATTGCTAAAGGAATAGAATACGAAAGTAGGGAGGTTATGGTTCAGTGACCCAGAGTATTGGTGAGATCAAATCTGGAGTACTGTGTCAACACACAAAAAGTGCTGGAGGAACTCAGCAGGTCAGGCAGCATCTATGGAGGGAAATAGACAGTCGACCTTTCGGGCTGAGACCCTTCATCTTGGCCCAAAGTGTCGAATATTTATTTCCCTCCATGGATGCTGCCTGACCTGCCGAGTTCCTCCAGCACTTTTTGTGTATTGCTCCAGATTCCAGCATCTGCAGAATTTCTTGTGTCTCTGTAGTACTGGGTACGGTATTGGCCTCCTTATTTAAGGAAGGATATTCATACATTGGATGCAGTTCAGAAAAGTTTATTAGGCTAATACCCGGAATGGAAGGTTATCTTATGAAGAAATGGAGTGAAGTGGCTTGTAGAAAGAATGGCATTTTATGTACAAACTGTATTATTTATTTCCATATTTTATGAATGTGGTATATTTTTGGAAAAGAAATGGGACTAATTGGGCAGCTCACTCAGAGAGACAGCAGGACCACAATATGGGGTCAGAGGAATGATGTGCTTGGAGAGTCACCAAGAACAAAGCCTGTATAACTTCAGGGTGTCCAAAAGAATATTAAAGGTTGATTGAGGGATGAATATTGGCCAAGGCTGTGGTCTTCCATATTTGCACCTGGGCACTGATTGTGGTGGAGCAGATCTGCGTTTCTGCCTTCTTGTGGGGTTAGAACAGAGCAAGGACAATGAAGTGAGATGCGCCAGTGATACCTTCATAGAACGTAGAACATAGAACACTACAGCACATTACAGGCCTTTCGGCCCATGATGTTGTGCCAACATTTTATCCTGCTCTAAGATCTATCTAACCTTTCCCTCCCACATAGTCCTCCATTTTTCTATCATTCATGTGTCGATCTAAGGGTGTCTTAAATGTCCTTAATGTATCTGCCCCTACATCCTCTGCAGGCAGTGCATTCCATGCACCCACCACTCTCTGTGTAAAAAACATACCTCTGACATCCCCCTTATACCTTCCTCCAATCACCTTAAAATTATGTCCTCTCGTTTTAGCCATTGTCGCCCTGGAAAAAAGTCTCTGACTGTCCACTCAGTATATACGTCTTATCATCTTGCACACCTCTATCAAGTCACTTCTCATCCTCCTTCTCTCCAAAGAGAAAAGCCCTAGCTCGCTCAACCTATCCTCATAAGACATACTCTCTAATCCAGGAAACATCCTGGTAAATCTCCTCTGCACCCTCTCTAAAGCTTCCACATCCTTCCGATAATGAGGCAACCAGAACTGAACACAATACTCCAAGTACGCTCTGACCAGAGTTCTATAGAGCTGCAACATCACCTCACGGCTCTTGAACTCAATACCCCGAATAATGAAGGCCAACAATCCATACACCTTCTTGACAGCCCTAACAACCTGAGTAGCAACCTTGAGGGATCTATGGACATGGACCCCAAGATCCCTCTGTTCCTCCACACTGCTAAGAGTCCTGCCATTAACCTTGTATTCTGCCTTCAAATTCGATATCCCAAAGTGTATCGCTTCACACTTATCTGGGTTGAACTCCATTTGCCACTTCTCAGCCCAGCTCTGCATTCTATCAATATCCTGTTGTAATCTACAGCAACCTTCTACACTATCCACAACACCACTGACCTTTGTATCATCAGCAAACTTACTAACCCACCCTTCCACATCCTCATCCAAGCCATTTATAAAAATCACAAAGAGCAAGGGTCCCAGAACAGATCCCTGCGGAACACCACTGGTCACCGACCTCCAGGCAGAATACGCTCCATCTACCACCACCCTCTGCCTTCTATGGGCAAACCAATTCTGAATCCACACAGCCAAGTTTCCCTGGATCCCATGCCTCCTGACCTTCTCAATAATCTTTCCATGAGGAACCTTATCAAATGCCTTACTAAAATCCATTTACACTACATCCACTGCTCTACCTTCATCAATGTGCTTTGTCACATCCTCAAAGAATTCAGTCAGGCTTGTGAGGCACGATCTGCCCCTCACAAAGCCATGCTGACTGTCCCTAATTAGCCTATGCTTCTCTAAATGCCCATAAATCCTGTCTCAGAGAATCTTCTCCAGTAATTTGCCCACTACTGAACTAAGACTCACTAGTCTGTAATTCCCAGGTTAATCCCTCCTCCCTTTCTTAAACAAAGGAACAACATTTGCCACCCTCCAGTCATCTGGCACTACTCCTGAGGACGCAAAGATCATTGCCAAAGGCACAGCGATCTCTTCCCTAGCTTCTCATAATAACCTTGATTATATCCCATCTGGCCCCAGTGACTTATCTATCCTAATGTTTCTCAATAGTTCAGCAAATCCTCTTTCCTCACATCGATATGCCCTAGCATATCAGTCTGTCATACGCCATCCTCACAAACGTCAAGGTCTCTCTCTCTGGTGAATACTGAAGCAAAGTATTCATTAAGGACTTCCCCTACCTCTTCTGACTCCAGGCACATGTTTCTTCTTTTACCCCTGATCGGTCCTACCCTCACTTTGGGATCTTCTCAGAACAGAAAAGGAAGCTGCAGAAACCTAAAAGTAGTTTAAGCAACAACGACATAGCAGTTCTGTGTTGAAATAGTTGGTGTAGGAAAATTGCAGGCCACAGATTGTAGGTTGCAAAGGGAGGGCCACAGTTGAGAGAGGTTGCAGAGGTCAGAGTAACAGAGCAGCTAAATCTGCACACAGGTTTTAGTGATGTCAGTTGAAAGGTAAACTTAGGCCAAACTCCAGGTGAAAATTCTTGTTTAAAAAGTGTTATGGTACATTTTCTATCTCCAATAACTTTGGTTCAATATCTTCTCTGGCCGGTGGTAGTCTCAATTGTGCAGCATTAAACTTTTGTATTTTGTCTCTGGATTGAGATTTGAATCGTCAAACCACTGCACAGAGGCACAAATGACACGTTTGGAAATCCTGTCCAACCAGTTCAATTAGAAGTGCATTAACCACACCCAGAGCTATTACATCTATTCACAGAGAATGCAAGGTTAATTATAACTATGAGCCAGTACTACAGGTATTTAATTCTATTGTTAGGTACACTGTTACTTTATTACCAAAATAGATACTATTTGAGGTGGTGGTTGATGAACTAGAACATTCCTTTCATCGTCAGAATCAGATTTATTATCACTGACATATATCATGAAATTTGTTGTTTTGCAGCAACAATACAGTGCAAAGACATGAAATTACTATAAATTACAAAATAAATAAATAGTGCAAAGAGAAAAGGAATAATGAGGTAGTGTTTATGGGTTCATGGACCATTCAGAAATCTGATAGCAGAGGGGAAAAAGCTGTTCCTAAATCTCTGAGTGTGGGTCTTCAGACTCCTGTACTTCCTCCCTGATGGTACTAATGAAAAGAGGGCATGTCCCAGATGGTGAACGTCCTTAGCGATGGATGCCGCATTCTTGAGGCATTGCCTCTTGAAGATGTCCTCGATGGTGGGGAGGGTTGTGCCCATGATGGAGCTGGCTGAGTCTACAACCCTCTGCAACCTCTTGTGATCTTGTGCATTGGAGTCTCCATACCAGGCGGTGATGCAACTGGTCAGAATGCTCTCCACTGTACATCTATAGAAATTTGTAAGAGTCTTTGGTGACATACCAAATCTCCTCAAACTGTTAATGAAGTAGAGCTGCTGGCGTGCCTTCTTCATGATTGCATCAATATGTTGGGCCCAGGATAGATCCTCCGAGATGTTGACACCCAGGAACTTGAAGCTGCTCACCCTTTCCACCGCTGACCCCTCAATGAGGACTGGTGTGTGTTCTCCTGACTTCCCCTTCCTGAAGTCCACAATCAATTCCTTGGACTTGCTGACGTTGAGTGTGAGGTTGTTGCTGTGACACCACTCAACCAGCCAATCTATCTCACTCCTGTACACCTCCTCGTTGCCATCTGAGATTCTACCAACAACAGTAGTGTCATCAATGAATTTAAAGATGGCATTTCAGCTGTGCCTAGCCACACAGTCATGAGTGTAAAGAGAGTAGAGCATTGGGCTAAGCACACATCCTTGAGGTGCGCCTGTGTTGATTGTCAGCGAGGAGGAGATGTTATCGACCCGCACAGATTGTGGTCTCCCAATAAGGAAATTGAGGATCCATTTGCAGAGGGAGGTACAGGGGCCCAGGTTTTGAAGCTTATGGATTAATACTGATTATTGATTAATATTTAGTAGTCTGTGTACTAAAGTATCAAGCAGCTGATTTAATGTATTTCATCATCATATGATTAAATTTGATATCCAGAAAAATATGTTAGAAACGCTGAGTGATTATGTAACAAAAAAAAGGCTCTTGCTGCAATCAAGAATGTGTTGCAGAGGAGGAGAAAATGATCACTTTTCAAGTGTGAGTAATGAGACATCAAATGAGTGTAAGGACGAGCTATTTTGTACCCAGATACCTCGTTGTGTGGAGTTGTTTTTCCCACAATCATTGCACCCCTTTCAGAGGGTGGGTACCAACTAAGAACCAAAGGAATGTACAGTGTAGTACAGAATGTTATGTAATTAGGAAATGGTGGAGTAAAATCAGTGGGGCAGCAGCCTACATCTGTTAAAAAAAAGCTGACTTCTAAAGCACAACTTGTTCTAATATGCAGAAAAATAGGTCAAACAGAAGTGGAGTCATTAAGTTGTACAGCACGGTAACAGGCCTTTTGCCCCAACTCGTCCATGCCAACCAAGGTGCCTTCCTGAACTCATCCTAATTGACTGCGTTTGACCTATATCCCTCAAAACCTTTCCTATCCATGAAGCTGTCCAAATGTCTTTTAAACATTGTAATTGTACCCGCCTCTACCACCTCCTCTGGCAGCTTGTTCCATATACTGACCACCCTCTGTGTTAAAAACTTGCCCCTCAGGTCCCCTTTAAATCTTTCCTCTCTCACCTTAAGCTTCTGCCTTCTGGTTTTAGCCTCCACTAGCCTGGACCGTGCACCTTATCTATGCTCCTCATGATTTTACAAACCTCTATAAGGTCACCTCTCAGCCTCCTTTGCTCCAGGGAAAACAGCCCCAGCCTATCCAGTCTCTCCTGTAACTCAAACCCTCCAGTCCTGGCAACATCCTTGTCAATCTTTTCTGCACCTTCTCGAGCTTAATCACATCTTTCCTATAGTATGGCGATCAGAACTGCACACAATACTCCAAGTGTGGTTTCACCAATGTCTTGTACAGCTGTAATATGACATCCCAACTCTTCTACTCAGTGCCCCATTCAGTGAAGGCAAGTGTACTGAATGCCTTCTTCACCACCCTGTCCACCTGTGTTTCCACTTTCAGAGAACTATGTCCTCTGTTCTACAACACTACCCAGGGCTCTGTCATTAGCTGTGTAAGTCCTGCCCTGATTTAACTTCTGAAAATGCATCTCTTCACACTTGTCTGAGTTAAATTACATCTGCTATTCCTTGGCCCACTTTCCCAGTTGATCTAGATTCTGTTGTAGCCTTAGACAACGTTCTCCACTGTCCACCACACCACCAATTTTGGTGTCATCTGCAAACTTACTAATCATGGTACTTACATTCTCATCCAAGTCATTAATATCTCTGACAAACAGGGGACCCAGCATTGATCCTTGTGGGACACCACTGGTCACAGGCCTCCAATCTTAAAAACAGCCCTCCACTACCACCCTCTAACTCCTAACACCAAGCCAATTTTGTATCCAATTGGCTAGCTCACCTTGGATCCCATGTGATCTCACCTTCCAGACCATCATACTATGCAGGACCTTGTCAAAAGCCATGAAGACAATATCTACCACCCCAACCTTGTCAATCCTCTTGGTCACCTTTTCAAAACGCTCATTTGAATTTGTGAGACACAATTTCCCACACACAAGTTTTTTTACACAGAGAGTGGCGGGTGCGTGGAACGCATTGCTGGCAGAGGTTGTGGGAGCTGATGTATTCGGGACATTTAAGAGACTCTTAGATAGCCACATGAATGATAGAAAAATGGAGAGCTATGTGGGAGAGAAGGGTTAGATAGATCTTAGAGCAGGATAAAATGTTGGCGCGACATCATGGGCCGAAGAGCCTGTACTGTACTGTAATGTTCTATGTTCTATGTAAATCCATGCCGACTATCCCTAATCAGTCCCAGCCTTTCCAAATGCAGATAGATCCTGTCTCTCAAAATCCCCTCCAGTAACTTTCCCACCACAGATGTTTGGCTCAGCAGCCTGTAGTTCCCTGGATTGTCCTTGCAGCTCTTCTTAAATAAGGGCACAACACTGGCCACTCTCCAGTCTTTCTGTACCTCACCTGTGGCTAAGGAAAATACCCACGGCAAGTATACAACTTGCAATAGTGAGAATCAGAGTACAAATTACAGGATTGTTATTTTTGTTATTCTAAAACATCAGACGAAAAAAACAACCATTAGCTCAGGCCTCAAGCACAGATGAGAAACTGACTAAGGCTCCACTCTTGTAAAAATGGATTATTGTCACCTTCAGTTTTCTCCACTTCTTCCCTAAGAAAATTGACTCAAATCAGGTCAATGCCATGGTGTTCCCTGTGCTCCAGTATTTCACCTTAGACAATGAACCTGGGCTCTCCATTTTACTATAGGTGGTGCAGAGTCAACCCTGGCTTCATTGTTACCCTGAGCCAAGAGATTCTGGGTCAATTGTGGCAGTCCTTCCACCAGTTATTTTTCTTGATAGGCAGTCCCTTGGGATGGAAGATAATCTCTTCCCATTCTGTTACCTTGAGTTCTGTGAAGTCCAATGAGGCTAATGTAGGAACTGCAGACTCTTCCACAAATTGAAAAATTTGTGGAAGAGTCTGCAGGAAATGCCTGCAAGGGAGGAGGCTGGGTAGTTTGTGAGATAGTTGGTTTCTCCTGCCATTCACATGGGGAATCTATGCCTTCCCTGCACATGGACAAAGGTTCTCAGTTCCATCCTGAATACCACTGCTCCACTTTGAGAGGTCATAGACCAGAGATTCTCAAGAGTCAGTGGGGACATTGTAGTCTTGCTCGACACCTGTCTGCACTAGGATTGGCTTGGTTGCACGTCCTTTGGTTAGAATCATGGCTCGCATGCCATCATAAAGCAAATATACAATAGAGGTGATCTTCTCTAAGCAGCTGAGTTTGAGGACGGTCCTCCACACTCCTGGCAGAAATCCCACAAAGTATTTGAAACCAATCAAGTTCAGGACAGGCAAGTCAAAGCAAGAATCCAAAAACACTCCTGAGCAGAATTCCTGAGTAAAGATTCATATTAACTATTGGAGACTCAACTAGAGCTTGTATTTCACTATTTTAAACTGCGACCTGATTGGTGGCTTGGTAGTGGATGAGAAACCTGGAAATATAAAGTTTATCAACCGAGCCAATAAGGCAGCGTCAATCCGAATATGCCAACTGGTCTGATATTTAATCCGGTTTGACACGTTAACCAAACCAGCTTTAGAGATGTCAGCAACAATTTCTTTGGACAGCTTCATTCTACAAGTAAATGAGACAATAATACAATTGAGATGTGAGATCCAAATATTGGTCAGAGTCTACAGAGGATTCCAGCAAATCAAAACCAAAATGTAACATTTGGACTCCGAGCAGAATCAACCAGAAATTGAACCACAAGAGGATGTGAAACTAGATGTTCCTGGGAACTGTCACAAAGTGTTGCATCAAACTGAGAAAGAGACTTGCGGTGTAAAATATCTTCTTGCCTAGAGGTTGGAGGCATTTGCGTTTTTATATCATACATGAATTGCTCATAAAAGCCACTGTGCACACATTAGGTCACATGAGCAGTCATTTCTGGGTTGCTTGACAACTGTAAGGAAGTTGGCCCGACATTTATAAGTACGAGTTACCTTCCCATGTCTGAAGTTTGACTGGCACCGGATACATAATCTAGTGACATTATCAGAGAGCCCAGCCACTTAGGCATTTATTGACCGAAGACAGCCATTAGATGTGTGACCAAAACTTGTGGGTTTTTTTTCCACTCACAATAAAACAAAGAGCAATCCTTGTGGAAAGGTGATGAATTAAAGGGGCCTCACTGGGACATCAATGCTTTGACCGCAGTCTCTGCCAGATTCATTTTTCTGTAATCCACTCCAGTCCTCAGGCATCACCAACAATGATGACAGCACCTTAGTGCATAATGTTGGCATCAATGTAACTTAAACTGTCTTGGGGTCACTTGTCGATAGTGTGGGAAGTGTCCAGATACACAGGAGAACATGGAGACACAAGAGACAGCAGAAGCTGGAATCTAGAACAACGAACAAGATGCTGGAGGAACAAACAAGATGCTGCCTGACCTATTGAGTTCCTCCAGCAAGTTGTTTATTGGTCCAGCTTCCAGCATCTGTAGTCTACATTTGGCTACTTCACTGTGACGTCTCCTCAAGGTATGCCCATTTTTAAGAAGCTTTCTTTCTCTCAGATGCTGCCTGACCCTCTGAGTTCTTCCAGCATCTTGTTTGTTGACACAAGAGAACACCTTGCATTCCCTTCACTCTCCCACCCTTCTCCCCCAACACTGTCAGCTTTTTGTTCTGCTGTTCTACCGCAGAGTATGTTCCATAAGGTTAGAGTCCCTCCCTTGACCCAGCACAACAATGCGAGCTGTGTCATCTGAAAACATATAAGTAAGGCGTCTGCACTTGAATCAGGGTGAAAACCATTTGAATGCTCTTTCAGGTGAAACTTTAGCAGGTGAAAATTATGTGCAGCAAGCACAGAAAGAATGGGTGAGCTCCAATTTTGGGGCATTAATATCTTTTCCTGAGGAAGCAGAATGTAGCCTCAATGGGTTGGGTAAATTAGAGCTGCAGTTGGGTGGGAACTGTGTGGTTTATTTGTCAAATTTACTAGAAACATTATTGGATTTCAGTGGAACTGAACAGGGAGAGACAAGCGTAGCTCGGGCTATAATCATGTATACTTTTAGCACAGGTGAATAGAGAAGAATTTCTTTCCCTCTAGTTCCTAAAGCAATCTTACAACATGTTTACCAATTCACAACGTACCTTCCAGAAGTATGGAAGTAATTGGTTATCTTTTTCAAAGATCCGACACAAACACAGGGGCTCAGTGGGCCTTTTCAGAGCCCAATAAGTGGAGCTAGAACAGAGATGCAGGAACCCTTTGATTCATGGGGGTGCTTAATCCCTACAGATTTCCTTACTGTGCTGAGCTCTAACACTCTCAGCTGTCTACAGATCATCTCACGAATGGAACCATAAACATAAGCAAATGCTTGTAAAATGGTAGAGCAGCAGTTTAATTATTGGACTCGTAATCCAGAGGCCTGGATTAACGATCCAGAGTCCTGGGTTCAAATTCCACCACCACTGTGTAATTTAAATTTAGAAGGCCAACAACTACAAAAAGCGATCTAGGTCACTAATGCCCTGCAGAGGAGGAGATCTGCTCTTCTTAGCTGGCCTGGCTGAAATGTGTTTGGCTCTTTAAAAAATTGAATGTCCTCTGAAATGATTGTCCATACCACTCTTTAAGGGGCAATTGGAAGTGAGCAATAAATGCTGTCCTTGCCAGAGATAACCTTTCCTTTTTCAATATTTTTATTAATTTTCAAATTAGAACAAAATAATATATATAATATTAGTAATTATACATATGGTGCAAAGAGATCAGGATAACAATCATACAGTTAAAGTATATAATCTCAAGGAGTAAAAGAAAAGTAATCTAGACCTCCCGCTCTCTTATTAAGTGAACAAATACAGAAGGAAAGATTGAAAAGAAATGAAATTTAATTATATGAAAGAAGAACCCCAAATCAAAAAAAAAATTGATAATAAACCAAAAAAAACCAAAGACTTCAAAAAAAACTGGACTGATATTTCTTCAATTAAAAAGAAAAAGAAACATTACTATGTTTCAACTCTGCATTCAAAGGTTATTGAGAGGGATCTGAAAAAAGTCAAGCTAGAGACAACCTGATCCCCAAAAAAAATGAGTAAATGAAAAATGCCAAAGCCTTAATTGCATTGACCAGGAACAAGTCTTTACTATAGAAGTATACTAATAATAAAAAATTAAAACTGGATTCTGAAGAATCATGAATGATAAAACATTATGGAGAATGGAGTTTTTGGAGAACCACCCCCTTGAACTTGCAATCCCATTCAGGGGTTCAGAGTGTGGGGAATGTGGGGAGGGGGTGGTGTGTAGAGATTGTTCTTGTCAGAGATTGGGGTTGAGAAGCATTGGCAGAAAAAGTAGAAGGGTTACAAAGCATCTGGCTTTATCTTTCCTCAGCTGCCCAGCTCACACAAACATGAGTGCATGTAGCAAATGATTCATGATTCACTGTGAGGTTTACTGGCACGGTGATGGCAGCCTATCCCAACATTACAATGGCAAATTGTAGAAGCACCTAGTGGCAGCTTATAGTAAAAGGGTTAAACAAAATGATAAAATATAGTTCTGGAGTCAATGGATGAGCTTCAGAGAGCGCACACAAACCTTCAATGGCACATTGAAATTATTGCATAAATATTTTATCCTAATGATAATATTTTACTTTAATCTCAAAATATTCAGACATAAATAGCTACAATATCCAACGTCACACAAGGTACACTGATACATCATTAATAAAGAAAGTGCACAGTTTGCCACAGTTTAGAAGTTGCTTCAAAAGGTTGGTTGGATTTGACAAAATAATTGCCCTTTGAGCTCACTGTTAAATATATTCACAGCTACAGGACACGAGACATATTAAGAATAAAACAGAAAATGCTGGAAATACTCAGCAGTTCAGGTCACATCTGTGGGAAGAGAATTTTAAAGTAGCAGGCAACAGGAAACTCAGGGTCACCGCTGCAGACTGAACTTAGGTGCTCCGGAAAGTGATCATCCAATCTGTGTTGGATTTCTCCAATGTAGAGGAGACCACACTGTGAACACAGAATGTAGCACACAAGATTAAAAGTGCAAGTGAATGGCTGCCTCACCTGGAAAGACTGTTTTAGTCCCTGGAAGGAGGGAAAGGAAGAGGTGTTTCATTGTCTGTGGTAGCATGGAAAAGTGGCATAAGAAGGGGAGGGAGAGAGGCTGGTTGGTGGGAGAGGAAGAGTGGACCAGGGAGTCATGAAGGGAACAGTTCTTGCGAAATGTTGAAAGGGAAGGAGTGGGGAAGATGTGTCTCATGGTGGAATCTCTTTGAAGGTGGCAGGAATTTCAAAGTATGATCTTTTGAATGTGGAGGCTGGTGGGGCAGAAGGTGAGTACTGGGTAACTCTATCCTTGTTCTATCCCGCAAGAGAGGGGGTGAGAACGGAGGCACAGGGAATGGATGAGACCAAGGGCATCGTTAGAACTGGTAGGAGAGAGAGCCATGGTTCAGAAAGAAGGAAGTTATTTCAGAGACTCCTGTACCAAAATCTCATCGGTGGACCAAATACAACAAAGCAGGAGGAACTGGGAGGTTGGAATAGAGTCCTTGCAGGAGACAGGGTAGGATCAAGAGTAGTCGAGATAGCTGTGAGAGTCAGTAGGCTCGTAATGGATGTTAGTAATTAGTCTATCTCCTGAGATAGAGACAGCAAGATCCAGGAAAGGAAGGGAAGAGTCAGAGATTGACCATGTGAAGGAACCCTTTGTTGAAGGCTAAGTAACACAGTGGGCCAGCACATGGTGCAGTTTAGGAAAATCATAGCATGATACAACAGAGGCCACTTAGCCCATTGTGTCTATGCCAGCAATTTGAAAGACCTCTCAAATTAGTCCTCTGCAGTGCACATTGTAAATCAGCAAGTGTGCTATGAAACTACAGTTTGCCAGTTGAAGCAACTACACTTCCACAATTTATCATTGTAATGAAGGAGCAGGCTGCCATTTTGATGCCAATAAACAATGCAGTGAATCGTGAATCATGTGCCACCTGTGCTTGGGCTGGGACCGGTGAAGGGAGATGCTGGGGCTTATTACTCCTTCCAATGCTTCTCAATATTAATATCTGGCAAGAGGTGATAAACTCTGCTCATAAGTGCTAACTAAGCACGCAGAATTTTTCAACCAGTTATACTCACCTCTGTGCATTTGGTTGCACTGAAGTCAAATTGAAGTTGAGACTTGTATTTAGAATGAATTTGGAAAAGATATCATCTACCACACAGTACAGTTCTAACCTCAGAGCTGATGTAAATTACCAAAGCTTTGAAACTACACTCTGCTTCTTCAGGTGAAAATATAAGGATCCTTTCACACCACAGATGACATTCTCACTCCAATGCAATGTTTCGTGACAGTTCCCAGAAGAGCGCTGTTTCAAATCCTCTTTTTTGAGGTTCAGTCTCTCGGTCTTCCCATCACATTTTGGCTTTGATTTGCCTGAAGCCGCCTGTTAGTTCAAAGCAGTCAATAAACTTAAATTTGGCTTACAACCCATGATTGCTTAATCACAGATTTGACAGCTGTACTTACAAATTGAAGAATTCCAAGAACAAAATTATTTATCTCTCTAAGACCTGGTCTTCCTGGATCAGTTAACACATCAAACCAATTTAGCTGTCTGGCTATTTGACCTTAGTCATTGCTTTATGGTTGGTCCTGCCTTGCAAGTTCTATTCCTCTCCATTTTTTATGCTTATAACTGCAGAGGAATACCAGAACAATCTGGACATAGGCTTAAGCAAGTGGGTCGTGTTTCTGAAATAAAACTGGACAGACACAATGGGACATAGGACCTGCTTCTTGCTCCCTACAATTTCATGAATAAAAGTTGACCCTAATTTCCTTCCATATGGCAGTAGCCAAAAGTCTTACAGCACAGAAATAGTTCATTCCACCCATCATCCTCTTTAAAAGCAACTAAACATTAGTTCCACGCTCCTGTTCTTCACAAATAGCCCTTCAAAGTTTTTACTGGACAAATAATTATCCAAGATCATCTTAAAAATGACTGTTGAATTTGTGCCTGACATTTTATGGACAGTATATTTCAGATCACTTTTGAAAATAAACATATCTTTCCAGTGAATGATTTTAAGAGCTTTTACCATAGAATCAGGGTAAACATTGAAAGTGACCATTCCAGTTCTCTCTTTTTTTGCAGTGTTGTGGTATGCAGTTAGAAGCTTCACAGACTGAAGGCCAAATACTTTACAATGGCACTAATATTTTGCCAAAACCAACCTAACTGTTAGAATGGAGACAGTGCAGAGAAGATTCACCAGATCAATTTCCTGGATGAAGCATTTGTTTTACAAGGAAAGATTAAGTAAATTGAGTTTATATTGTCTAGCATTTACAAGATTAGGATGCAATCTTATTGGAACACAAGATCCTGAGGGGGCTTGACAGGGTCGATGCTACCTTTCCTCTGGTGTTGGAGTCCAGAACTAGATGACATTGTCTCAAGATAAAGCAATTGGTTGTTTAGGTGGAGTTGAGGAAGAAATTTATTTTACAAGGGTTTAATGGAGCAACAGAATCTGTATGAATTGAAAACCAAGATAGATTTTTAGCCTTTAGGAGAACCAAAGGTATTGGGGATCAGGCAGTAAACTGGAAATGTAGGCAAGGTCATATTAAAGAGGAACCTACTCCTGCTCTTATTTTTATGTTCTTATAATGGACTGAAGGAAGACTTCCTCTGCACACTGTGATTACGTGAAATCGTTCTATTTATGGAAAAAGCTTTGTTAAAGATAACCCAAAAATATTTATTTTCTGTTTTTGATATTATTTGTCTGCAATATATGCCGTCCAGTGTATTAAGAAGCAATACATACTTTGAGGATTATTAGCAGGTACAAAGAAGTTTATTTAATTTGAATGAATCATGCATCATTAATTCGTTCAGCCATTTAATTGTCTCAGAAAACCAGAATGTTTCCTAAAATAAGCTTAGCTGCTTTTGCTGAATATTTACATTGCTGGCAAATATTGTAATGGTGTTGAAGCTGGTATCAAAGGACAAAGAGGTGACTGAAGTGTATTCGTTTGTTGAAAAACACGATGATGCTGGAGGAACTCAGCAGGCCAGGCAGCATCTGTGGAGAAAAGCAGGGGGTCAATATTTCAGGTCAGGACCCTTCTTCAGGATTGAAGATAGGAAAAAGGGAAGCCCGATATATAGGAGGGAAAAATGGAGCAGTGATAGGTGGACAAAAGAGGAGAGGCGGGGTGGGCACAAGGTGGTGATGGGTCGATGCAGGTAAGAGATAGTGATAGGCAGGTGCGGGGGAGGAGGGGAGAGCAGATCCACCGGGGGATGGGTCAAAGGTAAGGAGAGAGAGGAAAAAAAAGGCTAGGAAAGGGAAGAAGAGAAGAAGCATGCTGGGGGGTTGGTGGGGGGGGGGGGGGGTTGAGGGAATTACCTAAAGTGGGAGAATTCAATGTTCATGCCATTAGGCTGCAAGGTTCCAAGATGGAAAATGAGGTGCTGTTCCTCCAGTTTGCGCTTGGAATTCTCCTGGCAGTGGAGGAGGCCGAGGACTGACATATCAGTGATAGTGTGGGAGGGGGAGTTGAAGTGACTGGCAACAGGAAGATGCAGATTGCGGTTACGTACAGAGCGCAGGTGTTCTGCGAAATGGTCACCTAGTCTGCGTTTGGTCTCACCAATGTAGAGGAGGCCACACTTGGAGCACCGAATGCAGTAGATGATATTAAGGGAGGTGCAGGTGAATCTCTGTCTCACCTGAAAGGACTGTTTGGGTCCCTGGATGGAGGTGATGTAGGGGCAGGTGTTGCACCTATGGTGGGGGCAGTGGACCTGTACGCCGCCATCTTGTTCCACATACACTCTGTGCCTATTCATTTGTTCGCTGGTTTTATCCTTTCCTCAAAGCACTACTTCAGTCAGGGTACACCGGACCATTGTTCCTGCTCCATTGTGACCATCACCAGCTAGTCTCCTTTGAGCCATGCCAAACCCAACGCGTTATTTTTGGTGGATCCAAAAAAAAATGCAGGAAGCTCCCGAGTCTAGGTGCTGAATCATGCGCCCCTTTAGTTTGTAAGTCTGTGTTTGATACTTCATGTTCAGCTACCTTATCCATTTTTGTTTACAATATCAACTTCTCACTGCATTCTATTATTTAATCTAAATCCAGGATGTCACAATTTGTCCTCAAAAAGGCTAGTTTATTTGTCAGTCTTTCTAAATGTACAAAAACACCCAATGAAGTATAACAGAACTAAGTGCCCTAATCAGCAACTAAACAGAATTGAGATTCTTTCACAAGAGCAGATTAAGTAGGTGAAATTCTATTACCTCATTTTCGTTCATTTTTACTTCTGTTTATTGCTGTCTTTCTTTAAATGTGCTTGATAGCTTTTTGATTGCTCTTGGTCTCCCCTGTATCCGCTGCTTCTTTTTAAGGAGTGATGTGTTTGATGTACCTTAGATAATTCAAAGTTTGATGAGATAGGTAAAGATTTTTTTTCCTGCAGAACTTAAAACCAGATGACAGATCTTTAAATTTAGAACTAGGATGGTCAGTGATGATGCTAGAAACCATGACACAAATACTGGTGAAAGTCTGGAACATTATCTGTCAAAATCTGCTGAGAACAGGTCAAAACTGAGATTGACAAATATCTGTTCAGCAAGGACATTGAGGATGATGGAATTAAGAAGAGGAAGTGGAGTTAAGATACAGGTCAGACATGATCTAACTAAATAACAGACAAGGCACATCTACCCTTTATCCAGTGTCTTTATGTTCTATGTTCTGTTGCAGTTACACAACTTCATGCATCTGACCCAAACAACTGCTCTTTACATCAGAACTAAAGCAGTGGTTGAAACGAGCAGCGAATGACCACGCAGGCATCCACGGAGGAGACATTTACCCCGATCAGTGTTGGGAACCCACAACTATTGTCCCCTGTATTCTGAATGGCACTGCACTGAGATCAGGCCAGGAACAAACTCTGCGTGAAACACAATATTTGGACATGTTGCCTAAGTCATTGAAGATGACATACAAGTGCAAGATTTTGGCAGGAATATTTATTATTTATGGGTTCTTTGCCACACTGGATGATTGTTCCTGCTCTGTTGTGACCATGACTGGCTTTGAATAATATGTCTGCAATGAACCACTTGAAACTCATCCTATCTATTACAGTGCACTGTATCTGAAAAAATGCAGGGAGTGCCCGAGTTAGGCGCTGAGTAGTACATCCTTTTGGAGGTTTGCCAATGGATATTTAGGACATGATGTTCAGTGAATAGTAGAAATGGCACCTTATCCATCTATCTGTCTCTTTTTTTGAACAAAATCAATTTTGTTTTGCATATTTTAGTCATGCAGTATTGTCTTGTATATATTTAGGGTCTGATCAATATCAAATCATCTACCAACATCCCTAAACATATAAACACACCCATTGCTTTGGAGTTCAGCAGAACTAAACCTCCCTAACCAGTAGTTAAACCAGTTTGAGATGCTTACATTATGGAAGAACAGAATCAACACACAGAAAATAATTTTTTGTGTTTAATTATTCTGATATTTTTTCTTGTTTAATTGCACTTGACAAACTTTGCTTTCCTTTTCCAACCACTACTGACCAGTTTCAACTCTCTGTTCTTCTATTCCTGTAAAAACCTCTCACCAAATATTAACGCTACCTTTGTCATTGAGCAATGCCAGCAATGAGTGATGCACCTCCAACTATTTTCCAATGCCACTCTCATCCAACTTCCTACTACCAGACTATCTCTGCTGCGAAAGTGTGGAAAGACTGTCCTGAATCTGAGTCATTACTTGGCCATTTTATCAATTCTATAATGGCAGGTTTGTGAGATCACCAACTATTGAAAAGATACATATCCCCCCAGTACTACCTATGAATCACTTTCAAACACTTTGGTTCTGAGGCAGAAGGTTGTGGGTTCAAATCTCACTTCAGAGAAACAAGCACAGACATCCAAGCTAATACTCCAGTGCAGAGCTGAGGGAGAACAGTGCTCTTGGAGATTTAGCCTTTAGGCTGGCAAGTGAAACTGAAGTTTGCTCAGGTCAGTGGAAGATATCCTATGATATTCCTTTGAAGAATAGCAACAAAATTCTCCTTGTCACTAAATCAGGGTACCTGTCCATTATTACATTGCTGTTGTGGAAGTTGACTGTAGGTGTGTGGGAGCAGACTATACTTCCCTACAATAAAACAGTGTTTATATTACAGTCCGTGAAGCACTGTTGAAAAAGTGCTCTGAGATGACGATTAAAGAATCTACAGAAGTGCAAACCTTCTCTTTCCTTACAAAGGAATTTTGCTTTGAAAATATCTTATCAAAAGAGGTTTCACAACAGGTTACCTGTCCCCATCTGCACTCTAATGCTATTCAACGCCTTCTACAACTGCACTCCCACGAAAATAGCTTGTAAACCCTGGGTTTAATTTCCTTCAATCCCACTTCATTTGGCGTCCATCCACAATCATCCTCCACTTGAACATCTCAGTTTGTTCATAAGTCAGACAAGTCTTCTTTCAACTAGGCTCTCTTTTCTCTGAATAAAGATTCTAGTTGCTAAATTGGTCAATTGGGTTTATTATTGTCACATGTACTGAGGTACAGTGAAAAACTTGTCTTGCATACCGTTCATACAGATCAGTTCATTACACAGTGCATTGAGGTAGTACAGGATAAAACAATACAGAATACAGAATGAAGTGTAACAACTGCAGAGAGAGTGCATTGCAGGTAAACAATAAGGTACCAGGTCATAACGAGGTAGATTGTGAGGTCAAGAGTCCATTTTATCATAGTAGGAAGCCATTCAATGGTTATATGATAGCAGGATAGAAGCTGTCCTTGAGCCTGGTGGTATGTGCTTTCAGGCTTTTGTATCTTCTACCCCATGGGAGGGGGGAGAAGAGAGAATGTCCAGGGTGGGTGGGGTCTTTGATTATGCCAGCTGCTTTACCAAGGCAATGAGAAGTACAGACAAAGTCCATGGAGGGGAGGCTGGTTTCCACGATGTGCTGAGCTGTATCCACAGCTCTCTGCAGTTTCTTGCAGTCACAGGCAGAGCAGTTAACATACCAAGCCGTGATGCATCCAGATAGGATGCTTTCTATGGTTCATCAATAAAAATTGGTGAGTGTCAAAGGGGACATGCCAAGTTTCTTTAGCCTCGGGAGGAAGTAGAGGCACTGGTAAGCTTTCTTGGCCGTGGCATCTACATGGTTGGACCAGGACAAGCTATTGGTGATGTTCACTGCTAGGAACTTGAAGCACTCAACCCTCTCAACCCAAGTTATGAGAATCTCTGGGTTCTAGCTATGATTGCCTTTTCACAGGATACTAGGAAATATCATTGTAAATGGCAATTAGGTTATGGGGTTGGAATCTATGTCCGGAGTCATACCAACATGACAAACATTCCAAGTATCCCCAGTGGAACTATTGATGAAATAATCCCAGCAATGGAGCCATGTTTGTGCTTGCAACTATTGACCCTATCCAAATAGAAACCAAAGTGTGTTCTTGATAAGGTAGTGTCACTGCGCATGCCCTTTGACATCTCTGTTTCCTTCACTTGGTGACCCTTTAAGCTGGCAACACCATAAACTACAGCACAAACATGTCAAAGATAAATGTACTCATTCACTTAATGTTAAAACCAGTGCATGATTTTGCTAAAAATAGTTTTGAACATTTAGACGTTGACTGACAATTGTTAAATGTTTGACTCTCATTTTAATTTGTAAACCTTTATAATTGTAATGATTAGCTTCTTGAGATGCAGTCCTTCTATAAAAATGAATTCATAATTGCCTTGGTTTTAGATGAAATATGCAACTAAAAATAGCAGATAAAGGTAAGTCTTTTCCTTAGGGACTATTACTTGAAGATGCTAAAAACAAATCAAAATGCTGCAGTTACTGGAAATCTGAAATAAGAACAGTAAATACTGGAAGGTTGGGCAGCATCTGTGGAGACAAAAACAGAGTTAAAGTTTAGGCCGGAAACCTTTCATCAGAATCGGTCATTGTACAGAAATGTTAAGTTTGTTTCTCTCTCCACAGATACTGCCTGACCTGTGAAGTGATTCCGGCATTTTCTGTTCTTAATTCTAAGAGGAGGCTATTGATTATTGCCATAAGGTTAATCTCATTGGTGGATGGAGATGGTTGAAGTTCCTGCCATATAAAGTGACCCCTCCACTATTCAAATGTAATCTTTCAGTGCAAAATTCATTGTACAGTACTGCTTAAATAAATCAGGGTTATAATTGTTAAACCACACTGAACCTTCTATCAGCCATGCACATAATACCTTCGTTAAAAAAATAACTACTTAAGAAATGTCAGGATCTCTAAAAATATAATGACATCTGCATATTTCTATCTCATCCAACTGTTGATTTTCTGTTTTTAATATATTCTGTCAGCACACAGGGACTTGTTAGACGTGTTCTTTTTCTATTTATACAGTGCGACAATTTACCCAGAGGCACCATACATTCTTAAGACGTGCATTATCTCTTCAGGCCAGTCATCTAAGTTGCAATAATAGAAGCTGTGTTCTATAAACTTCTCTGGAATTTGTCTGAATGCATGCAATCAATTCATTGCATCTGGCTGTGATCTAAGGTCACATTTTTCTATTTGCAGTACCACTTCCACAGAGCTTAATATTCTCTTTTACTATATCTTTAGTAAATAATTTTCTGGGTATACTCTGTAAATTGTCCTATAACTGGTGCATTCATTTCATTCTCCATTTTCAACGTGTTATTTTTGTTTTCCACTGGTCCTCAGGTATTTGTTTCACTTCATGAATTTTATTAAACAGACTGGGCATCATTCCCACAATGTTTTCTCACTCACCAGCATGTGTTACCTGTGACTCAATATTACTTCCAAGTCAGAAGGATGTGACTTCAAATCAATCTGCTAGACATTGACCTGAACAAATCAGGTGTTTTTGTTGCCTCTCTCAGTACCAGGACTCAGACAGGGGCGGACATTAACAACCATCGTCAGGCAACATGCCGCACCCTTGGTACCCTCAAGTCTCCCAGCTGTGTCACTGGCTGCAGGTTCCCCTGTGCTGTCCACTGGGTGCTCCGGTTTCCTCCCACATCACAAAGATGATCTGTTAGGTTAATTGGCTACTGCAGGTCACCCTTTGTTGTAGGTAAGGGAACCAGGAGGAGAGATGGTGAGGATGTTGCAGGGCTACATAGGAGAGGGGAATTGGACTGATGGGATTGCTCTGCTAGGAGCTGGCATGGACCTGATTGGCTGAATGGTCTTTCACTGCATCATAATGTCACCTGTTGATGTATTTCACCTCACCAATCACCTCCACTCTCCATCTATTGGAGTTGCAATGGACTGGAGATGGAGGTAGAATCTGACACCAGGATTTTATTTTAGTATATAAGCATAAAAAAGAACCGAAACTAATATACCAACCAATTCAAAGAAAGTGCAATCATTTGAAATTTGAATAGTCTTCATTATATTAATGGTATAAATTTAACTCATAATATTTAATATCTAACCACTGGTATTATCAAATATCAGCCCAGACCAAATGCCTCTACCTATTGGCTGTATCCTTTGGGTAAGCATCTAACCAATGTGGTCTCCACATTGGATGGAAGATGGATGGATTACCTGTCACACCAGTGTGTGGTGTATTATTACATCAGAGGTAACTGCACCAAACTCAGGCATAACAATTTACATATTTAAGCACGACACACGTACAGGGCCAAAACATTAAGTATGTTACAGGATTGGAAAGCATAGACTTGAACACCATGTGGGATCGACAAGGGGTAAATTGGTGCTGGGTGCCAAGAGTGAGTGATGATAATTGAGGAGTATGTCAAAGGCAGGAGGCAGGGGATTAATTTACCTTCCTATAGGAACTTCTGCTACAGTCCTCCTCAATGCTACATTAAAACTTGCAACTGTTGTTTTGGCAGATTGTGGTGCCTGGATTATTGTTAAACAGGAGCAGAAATCTGGCAGAGGTAATAATGCAATTGGGAGTGATACTGCAGCCAGCATTCAGGACCAGTGAGATTGCAGACCAGCACCAGGTTCTGGCCAAGTGCCCCTGTATGAATGATTACATCAAGTCAATATTTACATTGGAAGAAGCAGCAACCTAAAAGATAAAGATTGTACCAGGACCAGGCATGCACCAGATTAACATAAGCATAATAATAATAATAATAATAAAGAAAATAGAGGCAATAAAGAGTGACAAACCTCCAGGGCAAGCGGATCCCATCCCAGGGATTAAGAAGGAAGCAGGAGGGTACGTTGCAGATGCCCTGATGTGAGAATCATTCCTTCAAATTAGAAAGTGACACAAGTCATTCTGCTACTTAAGAAAGATAAGCAAGGGAAATGGAATTATCCAGCAGTCATTCTGTTATTGGGAATTTACTAAAATTTATTATTAAGGACAGAGAGATTGAACAGCTTAAAAATTGTCATTTGTTCAAAGGAATTCAGTGTGGATTTTTAATAGGCAGAGGTGAAAGTAAACCAATAAGGGCAAGTACATAGCACTAGTAAGAAAGTGGCTGACAGAATCAGTGCAAATGGATTAAACTGGGAACGTCAGCAATACAACTGAACCGGTAAGAAACTTACTATCACCCAAGTGTTGGTCGTGTTTCTCAAACATTACAGAATTTTTTGAAGAGATGACTAAAGCGATGGACATTGGTCTATGGGGATTATTTATATGGATTATTTATCAAGGCAGTTGATAAAGTTAACTTGTTAGTGAAAGCTGAAGCTGAAGCCAATAGAATTCATGGCAAATTATTGACCTGGCTGGGAAACTGAGCAGCAGGAGGAAAGATGATAAGGATAATGAGCAGTGACTCAATTTGACAGGATGTGACTGGAGGAAATGGAGGAGCTTCTCAAGAGTTACAACTATTCACAATGTTTATTAATAAGTGTGATATTGGGAGAGAAAGCTAATGATGTAAAAGTAGGTGGCAGGATTGTAAGCAGTACAGATGGAAGCAATAAATTACGAAGAAGTGTTAACAGATTGTGCAAGTGAGTAAACTCTCTCACAGTGCTATTTAGGCAAATTTGATGTCCTACTTTAAACTAGATCATAGAGTTCTAGAGTCATACAGTACCAAAACAGACCCATCGAGTCCATACCAACTATCAAGCACCCATGTACACTAACCTACTTTATTCTCTCCATATTCCCATCAACTGCCACTGTACCACCACCACGCCACCCCAAGATTCTACCATGCATGGTATGGTAGTGTAGCAGTTAGCATAACGCAATTACAGCGCTAGCGACCCAGGTTCAATTCCGGCCGCTGTCTGCAAGGAGTTTGTACGATTTCCCCGTGTCTGCATGGGTTTCCTCCGGGTGCTCCGGTTTCCTCCCACATTCCAAAGACGTAAGGGTTAGGAAGTTGTGGGCATGCTACGTTGGTGCCAGAAGCGTGGTGACGTTTGCGGGTTGCCCCCAGAATACCCTATGCAAAAGATGCATTTCACTGTGTGTTTCCATGTACATGTGACTAATAAAGATATCTTATCTATTATAGCAAGCACGTGCCTTGCAGCATACCTGGATTCAATAACAAGGAGAGATTATAAAACCTAGATTTGCATTCTCTGGAATTTAGAATGTCTAAAGGTGATTTAATTAAAGTTTAGCTATTTTACTTTGTGGCTGATATAAATGTAGAAAAGCAAGTGTAATTTTGCAGCTGGGATGATTCAGGCAATTACTTCAGAAGTAACAAAGGCTATCACTCCTTCAGACATATGGACCAAGATCTGAGATGTTATATGTTCTGTTGTTTCTTCTGGGTAACCTCTGTTATAAGCTGATGAGACTTTAATTTTCCTATTTGTGCATCAAATATCTGCATTTCCTGTGGTTCATGGAGATTTGATTTAAAAGTGCCCCTAGTCATAGAGGAAACTGCATTGGATCTTACAAATGTTTAGGTGGGATTTCTTGTGGACTCAGTTGGTTTTGCAAACTTCATCAAGGCTGATGTTGCATCTTTTTCAGAATCCAGAAGAGCCTAAGCAACTTCAAACAACAGATCCAGGTACTGTTAGTGTACTAGTGGGTGGGTAGATGTTTGTTTACCTTAATTTGATAGACTTTCTGGAGGGTTGTTGCTGTATAATAACGGTTGGGGGATGAAATACAATAGCATGGGCAGTCAGGGGCCTGCCTTGAAGGTTCCAGTAGAGTATCACATTGCCACATTCAGCTGGGTGTCAACAAGTGAAGAATAAGTAGTTTTGGTCCACGTCAGTATATTGTATTCAACAGAGAGCAGCAAAGACATTAATGTCTATAATACTAAGGCTGATGATCTTTAGGTTCCTCTTGCTCGTTTGTGGGTCAGTTTGATCCTTGTTTTTCTTAATAGCTACGATTTTCTTTACTCGAAGACAACCAACATGTGATCCAGTCTTAGTCCACAGTATGTGTGTGTAGGATCACATCGCACAGTGTTCTTGCATAAGTTTGCCTTGAGGATAGGCTCACAGCCACAGTTTCTGTGACGAAACGCAGAAATTGTTGTTTTGTAGGTGGTTTGCATGTCTCTGTCACTGGGAGTACTCCATCACTGTGTTTACATCTGCGTACAACATGGGCACAATGTCATTGAAGGAGGCTGTTTGCATTGCCAGGATAAAGTTAATTCCGTGTGATTTCATTGTTAGCAGACATGCACATGACAGACCATTGGTGTGAGAGCTGAGCCTCTAGGCAAACGTATGGCTGAGGTCCTGGGACAGGCTGACCTTGTTCCCAGGTGGACAAGTTGGCATCTATTGCTCAGCATAGTTCCCAGTAGGTATAGAGCTCTGCGGCAGATGATGATAATTGAAGCTTTAGTACCAAACCTTTAGTCTAGGATGTGATGTTAAAGAGAACTGGTAGATAAGTAGACAGAAATTATAAAGAACAAGTTAACATTGTTTGAAAATTAGAGCCAAGTTTTTCAGGAATATTTACAAAATACTTTGACAAAAAATTGGAATTTGAAACATGGAATTTGAAAGTGGCTATGCAAGTAGATAGGGTGGTAAAGAAGGCATATGGCATGCTTGCCTTCATTGGTCGGGGCATTGAGTATAAGAGTCAGGAAGTGATGTTGCAGCTGTATAAACCTTTGGTTAGGCCACATTTGGAGTACTGTGTGCATTTCTGGTCACCACATTACAGGAAGGTCGCAAAGATTTTGGAAAGGGCACAGAAGAGGTTCACCAGGATGTCACCTGGATTAAAGGGTTTGAGCTATAAGGGGAGATTGGACAAACTTGGATTGTTTTCTCTGGAGCACAGGATGCTCGGGGAGACCTGATAAAATTTTATAAAATTATGAGAGGCATGGATAGTGTAGATAGTCAGAATTTTTCTCCCAGGGTAAAAATGTCAAATACTAGGGGATATGCATTTAAGGTGAGAGGGGGAATGTTCAAAGGCGATGTGTGGGGCAAGTTTTTTACACAGATAGTGGTAGGTGCCTGGAACAGACTGCCAGGGTAGTGGTGGTAGCAGATATGATTATGGCATTTAAGAAGCTTTTAGATAGGCACATAAAAATGCGGGGAGTGGAGGGATGTGGATTATGTGCAAGCAGAAGAGACTTTAATTTGGTGTTGTGTTCAGCACAGACATCATGGGCCAAAGGGCTCTTCCTATGCTGTACTATTCTGCGTTCTGTGTGAAACTGTCCTCAACAAATGCTAATTGATAACAGGTCAATTGATAATTTACAGCTGAGATTGATCTACTCCTGGTAATTGATGTAAGTAAGTGAAATTAGGAAAAGTTGGGTTTATGAAGTTGGGTCACAAATGATCTGAATCATTGTTAAAACAGGCTCCTATATTCACATAGTGAAGCTGCAATATTAGACTTCAATGCAAGCTAAACAGTGGAAGCTGCAGACAGAGGGAGTGATCCCTTAGCTAATGAATCATATTGAAGCCTGCAATCCTTCTGCATTAGGATTAAACAACTAATAGAAGAAGGAAGTTTTAGGATTGTCCCCATCCTCAATTGCGATAGACACAGAATTTCCAGCACTTGAGTGCCAAATACAAGGCTGAAGCATAGCAAACAGGTTCAGCCGGAAGTGCCTAGCCTTACCTCAGCCTCCAGAGGTCCATACTATTACCATAGAACAATACGGCACAATACAGGCCCTTCGGCCCACCATGTTGTTCCGCCCTTATGTGGGAGGAAGGGGTTCACACCTATGACTATCTAACCCCTTCCTCCCACATATACCTCTAACTCTTACAAATGCCAATCTCCAAGCAATCTTGTTCACTCCATGTGATAGCAAAGAACAATTGCATGAAATGGATGTAACAATGGCTATGGATCTGATAACATCCAGACTGCCATACTGAAAAGCTGTGCTCCAAAACTAGCTAGACTGTGGTTTCAGAGTACAGCTGTAACACTTGTACCTGTCTGACCCAGTGGAAATTGCCCAACTATGCCACGTCCATAAGAAGCAGGGTAAATTCAATCTAGCTAATTACTGTTCCATTTATCTATTCTAAACATCAGCCATTTAATGTCAAGTGCCATCGACAGTGCAATCAAACAAAATTTACTAATTAGTTCAGTTCAGTTTGAATTCGGCCAAGATCACACAGCTCCAGACTTCAATACAACTTCGGTAAAAACAGAAAGGAACTGAATTACAGAGGTGAAATGAAAGTGACTGCCCTACCATTCGACATCGTGGTGCCTATAAAATTGAATCGGGGAAATGACTCCAACAGCTGGGTTCATACCTAGCATAATGGGAAGACGGTTGTGGTTATTGGAGGCCAGTCACCTTAGCCCCACACAGCAATGCAGGAGTTTCTCAGAGCAGTGTCTCAACTACAATCATCTTCAAATGTTTTATCAATGACTTTCCTTCTATCACATGGTCAAATGTTCACTTATAACTGGAAATATTTGTGTTCAATTCCATTTGCAAATCCTCAGAGAACAAGGCAGTTTGTATTTGCTTAAAGCAAGACATGCAGAAACTTTAGGGCTTTGCTGAAAAGTGCAAATAACATTTGTGCTACGCAGATGACCACCACCATCAAGAGTGTCTCAGTATGAATTCTTGATATTCATTGGCATTATTATCATTGAATCTTGAGAGCAGGTCAGAAGCTGTGTCCTTGGCTGTAAGTGATTTAGGATTCTCCGAAGGCTTTCTATCACCTACAAAGCAAAAATCAGGAATGTGATGAACATCTGCTGAGACGAGTGCAGCTCCAGCAACATTCAAGTAGTTTCACATGATTCAGAAAAAAATTGGCTTGAATGACACCCACATTAGACATTCAACCTTCCGTCACTGGTTTAGGATGGTTTCAGTCGGTACCGTAAAGAAATGCACTGTGGTAGCTCAATAAGTCTTTTTCAACAGCATCGTCCATATGCAACCTCTTCTACCTTGCACAGGAAGGGTAGCAGGCACAAGGAACATCACCAGATCCAGGTTTTAATTCAAGTCAGCACATGGATGGTTAGTCTTTTTATGGTATCTGGGTCAAACCCCTGGAACGCCCTACTTAGCAACACAGTGGAACCCTCTTTACCAAGCAAGAAGGCAGCTCAGTGCCTTCTGATGAGCTCTAAATGCTAGCTTTGCCAGCGACCAATGTACCTTGTGTTTTTTTAAAAAATTGGTAAATAGGTAAATTGGTTTATTGTTGTCACATATACCAAGGTACAGTGAAAAACTTCATTTTCCATGCCATCCATACAGATCATTTCATTACAACAGTGCATTGAGGTAGTACAAGGGAAAAACAATGACAGAATGCAGAATAAAGTGTTACAGTTACAGAGAAAGTGCAGTGAAGGCGGATAGTAAGGTGCAAGGCCACAACGAGGCAGATTGTGAGGTGAAGAGTCCATTTTATCATACGAAGGGACCATTCAATAGTCTTATAACAGTGGAATAGATGCTGTTCTTGAGCCTGGTGGTACATGCTTTTAGGCTTTTTTATCTTCTGCCCAATGGGAGGGGTGGGTGGGGCCTTTGATTATGTTGGCTGCTTTACCAAGGCAACAGTGAAGTGAGACAGAGTCCATGGAGGGGAGGCTGGTTTCCTTGACGTGCTGAGCTGTGTCCATAACTCTCTGCAGTTTCTTGTGGTCTTGGGCAGAGCAGTTGCCATACCAAGCCGTGCTGCATCTGGATAGAACGTTTTCTGTGGTACATCAATAAAAATAGTGAAGTGTCGTGAAAATGGAAAGGAATCAGTTGATTGGAATTTGCTCAAACCTTGCCAGCAAGGGAGAGCCAAGCTTCTGCATCACACACCCGAACGATGACAATAAAATAATAGCTTCAACACTTGACTGCAAAGATGGGTGGGAGAACAGTATTGCAAAAAAAGAGCTAAAGGGAGTCAACAGCTCACCATGCCTCCTTGACAACCTTGGCTTAGCTGGATAGACTTTGACATTCAGAAACATTCACAACTCTATAAATTCATTCAACTGTAAAAAATACAAAAATGAGTAATTTATTTTGAAAGAGGAACTAAACACTTAAAAAAAACCTCAAAAAATGTAGTTAGGCACCACTAAAAATAATTAAAAGTAATTAATATCTCATTAATGGTAAGATGGCCTGAATTGCCCAGAACATTTGAGTGGTCAGTGATGGTGAATTGCCACAATTTTGCCACACCACCACCAGTCAGCACTGCTACTCATGAGTGTTCGTGGAGAAATACCAAAGTTGCAAAACGCTACTTTGACTACTAAGGAAGCAGCTGATATCTCCCCCCAAAAGTGCGAAACAAGATGTCTGAAGAGAAGAAAAAGAGAAAAATCAGGAAATGTTAAAGTTATGATGAGATGAAATAGGAAAAAAAATCCAAAGGGAAGAAGTTGCCTTCAAGAAGAAAGCAAAGGAATGAATACAGTGAGATTTAGGATCTAGGAAGCAGACAGGCTAAATTTAAAAAGAGTTGGGGAGGGAAAAGTTAAGTAGGCAAAGAGCAAGTTGTGAAGTAGAGAGGAAGGAGATGGATAAACAGGAAACAGGAAAACTTGTTCTGTTGAAGTTAAAGCTTGGAAAAAATTGAGAAAGGAGAGAGAAGGATGGAATAGAGAATTAGAAAACTGAAAGAGATTAAGATAGTGAGTCAAAGAATGAGAGCATTGATTAGTGGGTAAAGGAACACAAAATGTATGAAAAAGTGATAAAGGAAAGAGGCAAAATAGCAGGAGAAAGAAAAATCAAGAGGAAAACAGAAAGAGGAGAGGAAAGGCAGAAGGCAAAATAATCTTCCACTGAATCATAGAACCATAAAACTGTTAAGGCACAGAAGGCAGTCACTTGACCCAACGAATTCACATCAGCTTTTTAAGCAGGCCAGGCCTGACATTATTTTCTGTATGTTGGTGTTAATGGACAAAGAGAATGGTGTAACTTCTTTCCTTCCTGTGATTAACAGAATAAACTGCTGCTGATCAGAGATAAAAAAATTGGGTAACAGTTCCAGAATAAAGCCATAAGGCTTTACTAAGAGATCCTCATGGTCACCCAGTCAGTGTGTGTGTGTGCGTGTGTAAATGAGTGTGAGCATAAGTGTGTATATGTGAATATGTGTGTGAGTTCGTGTGTGTGTACATGTGTGTATCTATGTATTTATTATTGTATTTGTGTGACTGTACATGAGTTTGTGTATGTGCGTGAATGTATGTGTAGCCATGTGTAATATTATGTGTATTGGATTCTTGCATATGTGTGTTTGCATGCATGTGTGTATGTGTGTATTTTTGAATGCAGATATGTGTAAATATATGTGTGTGGAAAGGAGCGTGTGAGAGGATTTGCATGAAAATTGGACAACATATGTCTTGTCTTTAATTATACAGTACATGAGCTGCCCAATGAGAGACTGGGAGATCAAATTGGCCTTACATTTTGCAGGTCAGATACTGGATATCCTGCAGTGAATGACCTACTTACTGATTCTCAAGAATCTTTTCTCTATTGACAAGGTACAAGTCAGGGGTACCATGGAATACTTCTATTTGCCTGGGTAGGTGCAGCTCCAACAACATTCAAGAAGGTTCATCGTTATGTTGGCTCAAGCAGCCTACAGGATTAGTACCCAATCTACTATAGGGATAGGCCAGGGAATATAGGGATAGGCCAGGGAATTATAGACCGGTGAGTCTCATGTCTGTGGTGGGTAAGCTGTTAGAAAGGATTCTAAGGGATAGGATTTATGAACACCTTGAGAATCATGGACTGATTTAGGGACAGCCAGCATGGCTTTGTGAAGGGAAGATCTTGCCTCACAAGCCTGATAGAGTTCTTTGAGGAGGTGACCAGGAAGATTGATGAGGGCAGTGTGGTGGATGTGGTTTACATGGATTTTAGTAAGGCATTTGATAAGGTTCCTCATGGTAGGCTTCTTCAGAAGGTCAGAGGCCAAGGGATCCAAGGAAGCTTGGCTGTGTGGATTAGGAATTGGCTTGCATGTAGAAAGCAGAGGGTTGTGGTGGAAGCAGTGCCCTCAGATTGGAAGGCAGTGACTAGTGGTGTCCCTCAGGGATCGGTTCTGGGACCTCTACTTTTTGTGATATTTATAGATGACTTAGATGAGGGGGTGGAGGGCTGGGTTAGTAGTTTGCAGACGACACTACGATAGGCGGTGTTGTGGATAGTGTGGAGGGGCTGTCAGAGCTTACAGAGGGATATTGATAGGATGCAGAGCTGGGCTGACAAGTGGCAGATGGAGTTCAATCCAGAGAAGTGTGAGGTGGTACACTTTGGAAGGACAAACTCCAGGGCAGAGTACTGGGTGAATGGCAAGGTACTTGGCAGTGTGGAGGAGCAGAGGGATCTGGGGGTTCATATTCACAGTTCATTGAAAGTTGCCTCACAGGTGGGAAAAGAGCAGTTAAGAAGGCCAATGGGATGTTGGCTTTCATAAGTCGCGGGATTGAGTTTAAGAGCCGCAAGGTGATGATGCAGCTTTACAAAACTCTAGTTAGGCCATACCTAGAGTACTGTGTTCAGTTCTGGTCGCCTCATTATAGAAAGGATGTGGAGGCATTAGAGAGGGTGCAGAGGAGATTTACCAGGATGCTGCCCTGGATTGGAGAGTATTGAACATGAGGAGAGGCTTAAGGTGCTAGGGCTTTATTCACTGGAAAGTGAGGAGGATGAGAGGAGACATGATAGAGGTATATAAAATATTGAGAGGAATAGATAGAGTAGACAGTCAGCGCCTCCTTCCAGGGCACCAACGCTCAAGATGAGAGGTCATGGCTTTAAGGTTATGGGTGGGAGGTTCAGGGGAGATGTCAGAGGGAGGTTTTTCACCCAGAGAGTGGTTGGTGCATGGAATGCATTGCCTGGGGTGGTGGTGGAGGCAGATACATTGAACAGGTTCAAGAGCTTGTTGGATAGGCATATAGAGGAATGTGAGATAGAGGGATATGCGGGAGGAAGGGGTTAGGTAGTGAGTGTGGTCTGATGGACAGCACAACATGGTGGGCCGAAGGGCCTGTTTTGTGCTGTATGGTTCTATGGTACTACCCCACGCACATGCAATAATACACTCACTCCCTCCATTACTTGCAAAATGTAGATGCAGTTGGCACAAAAGTCTTGCGTAACTTGTCAAGGCACCTCAACCACATCTCCCAATCTCCGACATCTACCACCAAGGTCCTAGAAAAGTGAGTAAGTTCACAGCAACATCACTGCTTGGTATTTCTTCTGCAAATCATGATTTAACCTTTACACAAAACTATGTTAGTGTTCCTTCATCGTAGCCAGATAGATATCCTGGTCCTGCCTACTCAGCAGCACTCTGGGAGTACCTTCCTCAGAAAGACTACTGTGGTTCAAGAAGACAACTCACTACGTTCCCAAGGTCATTTAATGATGGGCAGAAAATGCTGGCCTTGCCTGTGATGTCCTCATTCTGTCAATAAATAAAGAAATAAGCCACCTTGTATCAAAACAAAGTAAAATTTGGGGAGAGAGTTTCATCAAACTTGCATTACTACTTTGCACATTCAGTACACGTAGCCAAGGGCAGATTTCTTTTCCAAAGTGACATTGATTGTCTTTTAATGCTTATACTGTGCTTTTCTGCTCATTAGAAAGCCACTGAAATACCTGAGGCCCTAAATACTTATTTCCACCTTCTACAAAGTTATAACTTAAGAAATAGGTTTTTCATTTCTTGCATTGGGTGAAAAACTTTTGAATTGGGAGAGTAAGCTTTCATCAGTTGAGAAGATGCTGAGCTTGAGTTTATAAACAACCTTTTGTGGGTTTGTCAGGCCATTTTGCTTTATGAAATAGTGTGAAAGCAACGTAAGCATTTGCCTAAGGAGGATGTGAAACATTTGTGCACATCCTGTATTACATTCAACTGTTATCAGATGTGTATAAAGTGCTGAGCCCTATTCATATCACCTTTACCCCTGTGTTAATGGTTCCACCATAGCCAGCAGAATGCATGTTACAGTGTCATAGAGTCATACATCATGGAAACAAGCCCCTCAGCCCAACCTGTTCCTGCTGACCAAGATGCCCATCCAAGCTAGTCCCATTTGCCAGCGTTTGGCCAATAAGCTTCTAATCCTTTCTGTCCATTACTTGTCCAACTGCCTTTTAAAAGTTGTTATTGTACTTGCTTCAATCACTTCCTTTGGCAGCTCATTCCATGTACACATGACCCTCTGTGTGAAAAAGTTGCCCCTCAAGTTCCTATTAAATCTTTCCCCTCTCACCTTAAACCTATGTCCTCTAGTTCTTGATTTCCCAACCCTGGGAAAAAGACTGAGTGCATTCACCCTATCTCTGCCCCTCATGATTTTATATCCATCTATAAGATCATGCCTCAGTCTCCTATGCACCAACGAATAAGGTCCTAGCCCGTCCAATATCTCCCTATAACTCAAGTCCTGGCAACATCATTGTAAATCTTTTCTGCACTCTTTCCAGTTTAATAACATCTTTCCCATAGCAGGGCGACCAAAACTAAACACAATACTCCGTGCAGCCTCACTAGCGTCTTGTACTACCACACCATGACCTCCCAACTTTTATGTTCACTTTAATCAGTTACCCCCAGAACACACCTCTTTCTATTTTTCCTAGTGATCACCCATCTTCGCCTCTCTAGAAGATGTTGATTCCCAAAGAGGACAAGCTCCATAGCCACAATCAACCCTGCATTGCTGCATTACCATGTTTGACTCTTGATTGTGAATTAACAATGGAAGCCATCCATCAACCACACACATACAATCATTTCCAGTAACAGAGTAAAAAACCTGCATTTTTACAACAACTTTCCCAACATCAGGACCTTTCAAAAGCACATAATAGCCACTGAGGCACTTCCGAAGTTTAGTACCAGTTATAATATGGAAAATGCAGCAGGCAACTTGTGGACAACCGTCACAAATAACAAGGTAAGAGCCACACGATCAGTTTGTTAAAGTGACATTAACTGAGAGTTATAAATAATGACCAGGATATAACAGAGAGCTCCTTTTCTGTTTGTCTTCAAAATAGTATCCTGAGATCCTTTACGGGTACTCTGGAGGTTTAAAGTCTCATGCAAAACATGACATTCCTGAAAGCGGACACTTCCTCAGTACAGTTAGTACTGTTAGTACAATTAGTTCAGATGGTGTCAGCTAAGATTATGTATTCAAGTCTCTCGAGTGGGACTTAAACCCACAACTTTCAATTTAAAGTCAAGATTGCCGCTACTGAAACTGCTGATATTGAACAGAATGGAGAACCATGGCTGGTTTCACTCCTTCTCAGCCCAGGAACACTGAGGCTGACTCAAAATAAAGCAGCAACTGAACTTGGGAACATTTCAGATTGTACGTCCCAGCCCCACATTTATCTGTGAAGCAAGGTGAACTTTATGACCTCAGCACTTTAGTGACCTCTGTTTTGGTCCTCAGTTTGAACTAGCAAAACAAATCAGAAAGATGCCAGTTTGTGGTAAGTCTCCACACAATATGATCCTGGGAACAGTGAGTTTTTCAGAAAAAAGTTAAAGCCAAAGACCAGATAGATGAGGATAGGCAGAACTGGAAAGATGAGTTAAAACCTATACAGCTCCTAATAGTAACCAAGAGGCATCTTTTTTTTAAGTAATGTGAATATTAATTCCAAGACAGGCAAAAAAAGATTAGATTCTCTCCTGAGCACTGCTTAATGTTTATGCAGTATTCATGAACAGTCATGGACAATGAGTGGAGGAGTCTCCAAGAACATCCCTAACCTCAATGATGGCTGTGCCCAGCATGTGCTTGCTAAAGAAAAGGCTGAAGCATTCACAGCCATGTTCATCCAGAAATGCTGAGTGTTTGATCCAGCTCGGTTTTCCACAGAGAACTCAATTATCACAGAAGCCAGTCTCCAGCCATTTCAGTGATATCAAAGTTACAACACCAGACACATCCCAGATGTAGTTCTGACAATATGCAGCCCTGAACGAACTGTGCCTCTAGCCAAGCTGTTCCAGCTGCTCAGGGATGTCCTGTCCACAAAAAAAACAGAACAAATCCAATCCAGCTAATTACCAACCAATCAATCTCCTCCTATCATCAGCAAAGTGATGGAAACCATCATCAACAATGTTATCAAGCTGCACTTACTCACTAATATCCCACTCACAGATGCCTAGTTTGGGTTTATCCAGAACCACTTGGCTCCTTATGTCATCACAGCTGTAGTCCAAACATGAATTCCAGAGCTGAAGTGAGAGTGACTATCCTTGACATCAAGGAGCAATTGACCAAAACGTTGACCGCCTGCTTTTATCCACAGATGCTGCCTGGCCTGCTGAGTCCCTCCAGCACCATTATGTTTTTCATCTAGATTCCGGCATCTGCAGTCCTTTGTTTCTCGATGATTACACAATGTTCAGTTCGATTTGCAGCAAGACCTAGACAACATTCGGACTGAAAAGTGGAAAATAACACACGTGCCACAAAAGTGAAAGGCTATGACTATCTTCCAACAAGAGAGAATCTAATCAACTATCCTTGAAATTTAATGGCATTACATTGCTGAGTCCCCCACCATCATATCCTGAAGGTCACCACTGACCAGACCTCAACTGACCAGCCGCATAATATTGTGGTTACAAGAGCAGGTCAGGGGCTGGATATCCCGGGGCAAGTGATCCACCTCCTGACACCCTAAAGCCTTTCCACTGTTACAAGGTACAAATCAGGAGTGTGATTGAATGGTCTCCACTTGCCTGGATGAGTGCACCTCCAACAATACGCAAGAAACTCAACACCATCCAGAACAAAGTAGCCCACCTGATTAAGCCCCCATCAACCATGCTAACCATTCCTTTCCTCCACCATTGGCCTACAGTGACTGGCAGTGTGTACCATCTACAAAATGCACTGCTATTACTTGTCCGGGCTACTCTAATAACACCTTTCACCCCTGCAATCTCTACCATCCGGAAGGACAAGAGAAGGCAGCACAAGGGAACACCACCAACTGCAGATTCCTCTCCACATCGCAAATATGACTTGGAAGTATATCACTGGCCCTTCTTTGTCACTGAGTCTAAACCCTACAACTCCTTATGCAACAGCACTGCAGGATTACCTTCACCAGAAGAACTACAGTGGCTGAAAAAGAAGGTCACCTCTGCTTCTTCAAGGGCAAGTAGAGATGTTAGCTTTGCCCAAATCCTGGAAAATTGAAATGAATTAACAAAAGTAGGATTACAACCCACTGCAAAAAACCATGCAGTCTTCTGCTGTCCACCCCACCCATTGTCATGAAGGCTTCTGACAGGAACTCACAGCTATTCACCTCAGGAGCCAATGACTTTCAGGGAGCATCCAGAAGCATCCAGAGTATTAGAAGCTGTAAAGGGGAAAACACTGTGAAAATTAGGTTAATGCACAGACACATGTGGGAAGCACATTGGCTGTATTATTCCTTATAAAGTCTATAAGATACTTTCACCTTGTCAAATACCATGACCTGCAACACCTAGAGAATGTTCAGTAAATTATTATATAAAATAATATTAGCTATATGGCAAGGAAAGAGGCCATTTAATCCAACCAGGCCATACCTTCATTCCATTCTTGTCTCACCTCAATTAAATTTCACCCTCTATTCCCTTCTCCCTTAAATGCATCAACATCATTTGCTTCAGCTGCTCCCTGTAGCAGAGACGTCCACATCCTTGCCTTTCTTTGAGTAATGACTGTTCTTCTGGATTCCCTCTTGGATTTCTTGGTAACTGCTTCATGTTGATGGCCTCTAGTGATGCTCTTCCCCACAAGTGGATTCTCTCTGCATCCCCTCTACCAAAAGCCTTTGCAATTTTAAAGATCTTGGGAAATCTTTTCCCAAGGTGGTATGTGGGTGAAGCTGCTCTTCTTAAAATGGAAAATATGTGGTGCCTAACCAGAGTCACAGAGTGATGCAGCATAAAAACAATCCCTTCGGCCCACCATATTCACGCCAACAATTTACATACATTAAGTGTTATGTGAGTACCTCCCACCGCCACCCTCTCAGGCAGTGCAGCCCAGATTCCAACCACCCTTTGAATGAAAAAAGTTCTTCCTCAGATCCCCTTAAATTTCTTACTCCTTACCCTAAACCTTGGATCCCTCTGCTATGGGGAAAAACTATCTCATCCTTCTGTATGCCTTTCCTTCTGCCTCTTAAGCTCCAAGGAAAACAAACCCAGCCAATCCATTGTCTCCTCACAGCTGAAATTTTCCATTCCTGACAACATCCTGACGAATCTCCTCCGCATCTTCCGGTGCAATCATGTCCTTCCTGTAGTGTAGCAACCGGAACTGTGCACATCACTCCAGCTGTGGCCTAACCAATATTTTATAAAGTTATACCATTACCTTCCTGCTCTTACATTCTGAATCCTGGCGAAAGAAGGCAAGTATCCTGTATGCCTTCTTAATCAACTGATCAACCTGTGCTGCCACCTTCAAGGATCCTCATTCATTTGATCCTCAGTAGTCCCGAGGGCTTTATCATTCATTATATATGTCCTGCCCTTGTTAGTCCTCACAAAGTGCATCACCTCATACTTATCAGGATTTAGTTCCATCTGTCATTGCTTTACCCATCTTACCAACTGATCAATATCACACAGTTGCCTAATACTATACTCATTATTAGTGGCACCCCAAGATGGCTCGTGTTTCATTCTGGCTTGAATATGTGCAGCAGGTGGGTTCCCTTTCAGGTTTTTGCAACTCTTAGGACAACAGCATCTCTGCCTGTACCATAGCTGGTGAGGAGTAGAGTTTAATCGAAGGTAATAGCCTCTTATCCCTGGTCCAGTCACTTGCCAGGCCTCTGTCCATTGATTCTTCCTTCCTTCTGTGCAGCAAAGACATTGGTCAATCCTGCACGGGAAACCTTGCCTGAGGACAAAGTCATGAAAATCAAAGAGCATTTGGCAAAAGGTCAAAGAGTCAGCCAGAGTTAAAACAACACAAAGTCTTGCATAAAAATGATTCTGCAAAATTTTAGTTTATCTATTAGTTAGTCTTCATGCAGCGGTTAGCATGACACTATTACAGCACCAGCGACCCGGGTTCAATTCCGGCTGCTGTCTGTAAGGAGTTTGTACGTCCTCCCTGTGACTGCATGGGTTTCCTCTGGGTGCTCTGGTTTCCTCCCACATTCCAAAGACGTACGGGTTAGGAAGTTGTGGACATGCTGAGTTGGTGCCGGAAGCGTGGCGACTCATGTAGGCTGCCCACAGAACACTCTACGCAAAAGATGCATTTCACTGTCTGTTTCTATGTACACGTGACTAATAAAGATATCGTAACTTACAGATTGCTTATTTCCTTTTTTACTTATAGCCCAATAAAGAGGGCAAGGTCCTGAAGGCAGGTTGCAGGAATTTGTGAATGAAATTACCTGTGGTTTGCTCCCAGTATCACACAGCAGTGAGAACAGAAGTATGTGAAGACAATGTAGATGAATATGTGACTGAAGAACTAGTGCAGTAAGGAAGACTTTAGATTCCTGGGACATCAGGACCATTTCTAGGGAAGGCAGCCCCTGTGCAAGCCAGGTGGAATGCATCTGAGCAGTGCTGATATCAAGACAGAGACACAAGAGACTGCAGACGCTGAAATCCAGAGCAACACACAAAAAGCTGGAGGAACTCAACGGGTCAGGCAGCATTTATGAATATCAATACCATTAAGAGGTATGAGGAAGTTTTTGTAGTCCTGTCAGTATGGGTTTAAATTAGATTGGCCAGGGAATAGGAACCTGAGCATGGATTTAGTAGGAAGATTAGCAAAGGTGAAAACGGAAAACAAAAAATTAATAAGCAAGTCATAGAGTCCTGGAGAGATGCAGCACAGAAACAGGCCCTTTGTCCCACTGAGTCCACATTGGTATTGGTATTAGTTTATTATTGTCACTTGTACTGAGGTACAGTGAAAAACTGATCTTGCGTACCGTTTGTATAGATCAATTCATTAGACAGTGCACTGAGGTAGTACAGGATAAAACAATAACAGAAAACAGAGTAAAGTGTCACAGCTACAGAGGAAGTGTAGTGCAGGTAGACAATAAGGTGCAAGGTCAAGAGTCCATCTTATTGTCTAAGGGAACCATTCAACAGTCTTAAAACAGCAGGATAGAAGCGGTCCTTGAGCCTGGTGGTATGTGCCCTCAGGCTCCTGTATCTTCTACCTGATGAGAGAGGGAAGAAGAGAGAATGTCCCAGGTGGGTGGGGTCTTTATTTATGCAGGCTGCTTCGCCAAGGCAGCAAGAGGTATAGATAGAGTCTATGGAGGGGAGGCTGGTTTCCATGATTTGCTGGGCTGTGTCCACATCTCTCTGCAGTTTCTTGCGGTCCTGGGCAGAGCAGTAGCCATATCAAGCTGTGATGCATCCAAATAGGATGCTTTCTTTGGTGCATCAATAAAAAGTTAGTGAGTGTCAAAGGGGACATGCCAAATTTCTTTAGCCTCCTGAGGAAGTAGAGGCGCTGGTGAGCTTCCTGGCCATGGCGTCAATCTGGTTGGGCCAGACAGGCTATTGGTGATGTTCACGTCCTAAGAACTTGAAGCTCTCAACCATCTTGACCTCAGCACCATTGATGTAGACAGGTGCATGTACACCGCCCCCCTTCCTGAAATCAATGACCAGCTCTTTAGTTTTGCTGACATTGAGGGAAAGGTTGTTGTCATGACACCGTGCACTAAGCTCTCTATCTCCTTCCTGTACTCCAACTCATCGTTATTTGAGATACGGCCCACTACGGTGGTATCATCTGCAAACTTGCAGATGGAGTTAGAGCAGAATCTGGTCACACAGTCATGAGTGTATAAGGAGTAGAGTAGGTGGCTAAGAACACAGCCTTGTGGGGCACCAGTGTTGAGAGTAATCGTGCCGGAGGTGTTGCTGCCTATCCTCACTGATTGAGGTCTGTTGGTCAGAAAGTCAAGGATCCAGTTGCAGAAGGAGGTATTGAGTCCCAGATCTTGGAGTTTGGTGATGAGTTTGCTTGGAATTATACTACTGAAGACAGAGCTGTAGTCAAAAAACAATAGTCTAATGTAGGTGTCTTTATTGTCCAGATGCTCCAGAGATGAGTGTAGGGCCAGGGATGTCAAAGCCACTGGTTGGTAGTCATTAAGGCATGTTACCTTGTTTTTCTTAGATACTGGGATGATAGTGGTCTTCTTAAAACAGGTGTGAACCTCAAATTGAAGCAGGGAGAGGTTAAATATGTCTGCAAATACCCCCACCAGCTGATCAGCACAATATCTGATGACACCATCCGGGCCAGTTGCTTTCCGTGGGTTCACTCTCTGGAAGACTGATCTTACATCCTCAACGGTGACCACAGGTTCAGGTGCATTGGAGGCTGTCAGGGTGGGTGGTGACAAACCAATCCCCTTCTGTTCAAAACGCACAGAGAATGCGTTAAGCTTATCGGGAAGGAATGCGCTGTTGTTGGCGATGCTGCCCGACTTTATTTTGTAGCCCATTATAGCATGTAAGCCCTGCCACAACTGGCGGCTGGTCTGGGACTCGATTTTGGATTGGTATTGTGTCTTGGCAACCCTGATAGCTTTATGGAGGTCATATCTCGATTTCTTGTAAAGGTCAGGGTCACCTGATTTGAATGCTGCAGTCCTCGACTTCAGTAAGGAGTGGATCTCCCGGTTCATCCATGGTTTCCTGTTTGGTACACAGTCCTCAACACATTTGCTGATAAAGTCTGTGATGGTGGTGACATACTCATCTAGGCTGGCAGCTGAGTCTTTGACATGGACCAGCCCACTGACTCAAAGCAGTCATGTAGAAGCTCATCTATTTCCTCAGACCAGCACTGCACTACTTTTTGTACTGGATCCTCTCGTTTCAGCTTCTGCTTGTATGCAGGGAGAAGGAACACAGCCTGGTGTCTGTTTACCAAAGAGAGGGCAGGGGGTAGCTCGGTAGGCATCTTTGATGGCTGTATTGCAGCGGTCAAGGGTGTTTGGGCCCCTTGTGGGACAGGAGACATGCTGGTAGTACTTTGGTAACACACACTTGAGGTTGGCCTGGTTGAAGTCACCTGCAATGAAGAAGAGGGCCTCAGGGTGTCCTGTTTCAAAGCTGTTGACCACAGATTGTAATTCATTGAGTGCAGGCTTCATGTCTGTCTGGGATGGGATGTAGACTGCCATCGGGATAGCTGAAGTGAACTCCCATGGCAGGGGGTATGGGTGACATTTCACCGTTAGATATTCCAGGCTGGTGTGAGCAGGAACTCGCCAGGACCATCACATCCAAGCACCACGAGTTATTGATTAAGAAGCAGAGCCCTCCACCTCTAACTTTGCGCGAGGACGCTGTACGGTCCATTCGGTGGATTGATAAGCCCTCAGGTTGGTTATATGGCGCAGTCAGGTGAAGCAGGTGTAAGCCACATTTCGGTGAGAATAGCACACAATCTGACCTTTTTATTCTTCCCACATTTCATCAACTCTCCCCAGATTCAACCACTCACCCTAAACACTAGGGACAATTTACAGCTGCCAATTAACCGACCAACCCACACGTCTTTGTGAGTACTTGGAGGAAGCCCACATAGCCACAGAGAGGATGTGCAAACTCCACACAGACAGTACTGGAGGTCAGGATTGAAGCTAGATCTCTGCCACTGTGAGACAGTAGCTCTACTAGTTGTGGCACTGTGCTGCCCGAAATCTTGAAGGCAAAGGAAAGACCAAAAAAGAGACAACAAAGTTGACTAGTGTTTAATGCCATATCATTGTCAGCAAAGAGTCTAGTGAATAAGGTAAATCAGCTGAGGGCACGAATGTTTGCATATGGTGTTGTCATAGTTATGACTGAAAGATGACTTCAAAGAGAGCAGGAATAGTGCCTCACCTTGGAGTTTTCAGACATGATATGAAGTAAAAAAGCATGGGAGACAGTAGAAAAGGAAATTCGAGGAACAAAGAGAGGACATGAAAACAAATCAGTGGCCAAATCAAGGAAAATCCATAAGTACATACAGATCAATATTGGTTAAAGGAAAAATTGTAGCTGCAATTATGCTGGATCATGCAATGAGGCTACATGGGTTGTACTAAGGAACAAGAAAAAGGAAATCACATTGCTGGGAGTATGCACTATAGTTCCTCAAACAAGGGGTGATATGAGCAAATATATATCTGAGAAGTGCAAAGAGGGAAGTAATAGTAGGGATAGCAATGATCCTGATACTATTCAGAGATAGAAACAATGTAAAAGAGTGATGACTTCTTAAAATGCATTTGGAAGAACTTATTAGCCAATATGTTGCAATCCTGCAGAGATAGGTGGCAGTTTTGGACTTAGTTTCAGTGTGTGAACCTGAGCAGGTAGAAAATGTATCAGTGGGGACACCTCCCCTCCATGGACTCTGTCTACATTTCTCACTGCCTCGGTAAGCAGCCAATATAATCAAAGACCCCACCCACCCTGTACATTTTTTCTTCTCCCCTCTCCCATTGGGCAGAAGATACAAAAACCTGAAAGCATGTAGCACCAGGCTCAAGGACAGCTTCTATCCTGCTGTATAAGACAATTGAACGGTTCCCTAGTACGATGAGATGGACTCTTGACCTCACAATCTACCTTGTTATGGCCTTGCACCTTATTGTCCTGCCTGCACTGCATTTTCTCTGTAACTGTACATTTTAATCTGCATTCTGTTAAGTTTCCCTTGTACTACCTCAATACACTGTTGTAATGAAATGATCTGTATGGATGGCGTGCAAAACAAAGTTTTTCACTGTACCTTGGTACATGTAACAATAATAAACCAATTATTAATTTACCAATTTTGATGGTGCCAACCGCAGTCAGATTTATTGTTGTTAACGAATAGGTGAGATTTGACTTGGCAAAAGTCAGCTTGAAACATTGGTTTCAAATGAAATCAGATTTGGAACAGTGAGAGACTCTTGAAGAAGAAGTAGTAGGGAAAAGAGTAACGTGTTCCCACAAAGAGAAAAAAGTATGGATTTCTTCTTCTTCTTCTTCTTCTTCTTGTGCTTCTTCTTAGGCAGTTCCTCAAGATCCTGGGTGGCTTGTTTCCACTCAGGTTCTATGGTTCTGAGATGACTGATGAGGCCAATGTGGGAACCACTGATTCTTCCCCAAATGGGCAGGAGGTGCCTGACGAGATAGGTGGGTGGGTAGTTCGTGAGGTTGTGTGCTCTTTCCATCATTTACACCGGCTTTCTGTCTGCTCCCAGATTTGCAATTCATGCCCAAATGCTCCTTCTGCACTCTGAGCGGTTACAAATAAGAAATCACCAGGAGTTAGTGTGGATGCTGCTGGTTTTTCAAAGAGATATTGAAAATATGATTTTTCTCCTCTATCCACCTGGTAGTCTCTTTCTGTGATAGAACTCAGAATAGGGTTCTCCTGAATTGTAGTGTGGATTTCAAAAGACAGTATGCCAGGTGGAATACAGCATGCAGGCCTTCCCCAGCTTACAAATGCCCGGTGTTCTTCTCTGACCACTGTCTCCTTCGGGCCTCCTGTCATCTACAGGAGGACCAGAAGGCAGGCAGAGGGACGTGGAAGTTGAACGTCAAGCTGCTGACCCCAGAGAGCGTGGAGGAACTAAAGAGGGATTACACAGGTTGGAGAACCGTGAAACCCCTCTTTGACTCCCCTGTGCACTGGTGGGAAGTGACAAAGGAGAACATCAAGAGGTTCTTCATCCGCAGGGGGGTCCAGAAAGCAAGACAGAGTCGGAGGGAACTGTGCCAACTCCAGACAGACTTGCAGCAACTCCTCCTTCTGCAGTCGAGGGGGGTGGATGTGAAGGAGGAACTCCGAGAGGCAAAGAGCCAGCAAGCCCAGCTCCACGCCTCCGAATCCTCCAAGATTATCTTCCGATCCAGGGTTCGGATGAGACGTGCTCACGTTTCTTCTTCCAAAAGATGCACAGGGGGAGCTCTGTGATCCACAGCCTTAAGGAAGATGACGACTCAGATCTGCAGATCCTTCTATGCCAGTCTGTACGACAAAAAGGCCACAGACAGCACCACCTCCCAGAACTTCCTGTCCTTTATCACGGAGGTCTTAGATGACAGCAAGCAGGAGAGTCTGGACCAATCACTGACCCTGGAGGAGCTGACTGGCTCCGTCCGTTCCTTTGATTCAAATAAAACTCCCGGAAGCAACGGCTTACCATTGGAGTTGTACTCGGCTCTGTGGAACTGGATGCGCCCGGACCTGCTGGAAGTGTACAACGCTATGCTTCGGTCTGGCAGTATGTCAGAGTCCATGAGGAAGGGGACCATCACCCTCATCTACAAGCAGAAGGGGGAGAGGGCGGACATCAGAAATTGGAGACCCATCTCACTGTTGAATGTGGATTATAAGATCCTGTCCAAGACCATCGCCAACCAAACCTGTGCTGTACCTGGCAGGAAGATCCTTGACAGCCTCGTGCTGCTCAGGGATACCATCGCCTACGTGCAGGACAGAGGGGTGAACACCTGCCTGGTCAGCTTGGACCAGGAGAAGGCCTTCGACAGGGTATCACACATGTACATGTTGGACGTGCTCTCCAAAATGGGTTTTGGGGAGGGAATCAGGAATTGGATCCAACAGCTCTACACAGACATCCGTAGTGCAGTCCAAATCAATGGGTGGGAAACAGACAGCTTCCCCATCAAGTCTGGAGTCAGGCTTGGTCTGGAGCCCTCTCTCCCCTGGCTTGTTCGTGTGCTGTATAGAACCCTTTTCTGAGTCCATCAGGAAGGATGAGAGCATCAGAGGGGTGACGTTGCCAGGCAGCGGGGGCACCCAGATGAAAACCTCCCTGTACATGGATGACGTCGCCGTATTCTGCTCAGACCCGAGGGCAGTCGGCAGATTGATCAGCATCTGCAACCAGTTTGAGTTGGCATCAAGGGCCAGAGTCAATCGCGCGAAGAGCGAGGCCATGCTCTTCGGCAACTGGCCCGACCGATCCATCGTCCCCTTCGCCGTCAGGCCTGACTATCTGAAGGTGCTGGGGATCTGGTTCGGAGGGGCAGGGGCGTGCAACAAAAATTGGAGGGAGCGGATTGGGAAGGTGAAGCAGAGACTGGGACTGTGGGAACGGTGCTCCCTATCGATAACTGGGAAGAACTTGATCATCAGGTGTGTGGCGCTCTCAGGACTGCTGTACTTGGCACATGTGTGGCCTGTTCCTCATTCCTCTGGCTTGGGAATCACCTGCGCCGTCTTCCGGTTCATCTGGGGATCCAAGCTGGAGCAGGTCCGATGGGCCACCATGCACAAGTCCCTGGACAATGGGGGTAAAGGTGTCCCCAATGTCGCCCTCCTCCTGATGACCACCTTCGTCTGTGGCTGCATCGGGCTCTGTGTGGAACCCAAGTATGTGGGCACCAAGTGTCACTACGTACCGAGGTTCTACCTGTCCCTGCTGTTGTGAAGTATAGGCCTGGCCCCATGGCCACACGGCCTCCCAGTCAGCTGGACGCTGCCGCACTACCTGTCCTTCATGGAAGAGTTCTTCCAGACCAATACCTTCGACCACAAGTCCATCAGGCAGTGGTCAGCAGGGAACATCCTGCAGGCACTGCAGGAGAAGGACTCAATGGATACTGTGGGGTGGTTCCCTGAGCAGACCGTCCAGACCACCTGGCAGAATGCCTCATCGCCAGAACTCACCAACAAGCACCAAGACCTCGCTTGGCTGGCGGTGAGGGGGGCCCTCCCAGTCAGATCATTCCTGTATGGTTGGAACCTCACTCCCAGCGCGCTCTGCCCCCGGGAGGACTGCGCTGGGGACGAGACGGTCGCCCACCTCTTTGCGGGCTGTAAGTTTGCGAGGAGGGTGTGGTGAAAGATGCAAGGGTCCTTGTCACGGTTCATCCCCAGCAGCAGCGTAACAGAGGATTCTCTGGTCTACGGGCTGTTCCCGGGGACACACACAGAGACAGACATCAACTGCTGCTGGAAAGTCATCAACTCAGTGAAGGATGCTCTTTGGTCTGCCTGAAACTTGTTGGTCTTCCAGCACTGTGAGATGTCCGTAGGGGAATGCTGCCGGCTGGCACATTCCAGGCTGCAGGAGTACGTGCTGAGGGACGCACTGAAGCTGGGCACAGTCAACGCAAAGGCTCGGTGGGGAAAGACTACAGATTAGGGTTCTTCTGCCACTGGAGAGGGAGGGGCGGGAACAGGCGAGAAAGCCCCTAAGTATTGTAAATACGGGACCGGGTAGCTTCCAGGGAGCCACACATGTGGCATCGGTGCTGTTTTCTATATAAAAAGGTAACACTAATAAATGATCTGTACAAGAACGTAAAGGTTTGCACTGTTTTGTAATTGTATATAGTTTGTCTTTTATTATGAATAAAGTTTATTTTGTATAAAAAAAAGCTTGTCCATGCGAACTGGGGACCAGCGGGATGGATTTGCCGGCTGCAGGCACCTTCTGCTGTGTGGGAACTTGGTTCGCAGTCACACTTCCGACTGTTCGGGTTATGAACAGTTCACAGAAACAGAACCCCGTTGTAAACTGGGGAGGACCTGTATGCTCGAACTTAGAGAGGTGTGGGAAGTGCAGTGGTGAAATAAAAAGGATATGAGGTAAGCAGTAAAAAGGAAATGAGACACTAACAAAATATTGATAAAGACAAGAGAAATCCTAAGACATTTTACAAAGACACAAAGAACAAGAGGACAACTGAGTTGAGAGCAGGATCAATTGGACACTAAAAAGTTAACCTGTGAATGAAGATAGAAGGTGTGAGTGTGGTTTCAAATGAATGTTTGCACCCATCGCCACAAAAGAGGTGAATGACGCAGACGTTAAAGAGAAGAAGTGTGAAATATTGGCTGGAGCAAACATAGTGATAGAGTGTTTATCAGAAATACCATTGGCCTGAAATGTTAATTCTTTCGCTCTGCACAGATGGTGTCTGGTTTGCTGAGTTTTTCTGCTATTTTCTGTTTGATTTCAAATTTCCAACATTTTAGAGAATTTTTATTGTACTTTTCATTCCTCTTGTGACAGGTCGGGTGCCAGAAGACTGGAAGGCTTACAACATTACACCATTCTTTGGAAAAGGTTACGGGCAAAAACCAAGTAATTACAGGTCATCTGGCCTACCATTGGTGGTAGGAAAATTAATGGAAACATTCTGAGTAACAGCATCAATCATCAAGTAAAGAGCCACAGATTATTCAGAGATAATCAGTTTGGTTTAGCTCAGGGAAGGTTGTTTTTAAACCTGACCTTAATTTGAGGAGGTAACAAAGGAAGTGCAGTGATGTGGGTGGGGGTTGATGATTGAAGAGCATTTGATGTGATCTACAATTATTTTAACAAAGCCCTTGCTTGAGAAGATCCTACATAGTGTACTAGTCTGAAGGCAAAGTCCACAGTATCTATAGATGGCAAGTGGATCCAATAATTGGTTCAGTGGGAAGAAGCAAAGTGTAACAGCCATCGACTGTTTTTATAACTGAAAGGTTATTCCCAGTAGGTTTGCTCAGGGCACAGTGCTCAGTGCCTTGCTTTTTACGATATAAATTAATAATTTAAACTTAAATATAATGGTCCCATCTTAGATGTTTGCAGACCACACTAAATGTTGATGTCGATGTTGGAGAGGGTTCAGAGGAGATTTACGAGGATGATTCCCGGAATGAAAGGGCTTACATATGATGAGCGTTTGTCGGCTCTTGGATTGTACTCACTGGAGTACAGAAGAATGAGAGGGGACCTCATAGAAACATTTAGAATGTTGAAAGGACTGGACAGAGTAGATGTGGCCAAGCTGTTTCCCTTGGTGGGTGAGTCCAGGACCAGAGGGCACAATCTTAGAATTAAAGGGTACAGGTTTAAAACAGAGTTGAGGAGAAATTTCTTTAGCCAAAGGGTAGTGAACTAATGGAATTCTTTGCCATGTACAGCAGTGGAGGCCCGATCATTGGAGGCATTTAAGGAGGAGATAGATAGTTATCTAATTACTCAAAGTATCAAGGGATATGGGGACAAGGCCGGAAACTGGGGCTAGAAAGGAATAGTTTTTTTCCTTTGGCTCATGGAGCAGACTTGTTTCCCCCATTTCTCATTTATTTTTTCTTTTTCTTATTCCCTTTCTTTTCTTTGGAGCAGACTGGATGGGCCGAATGGCCTACTTCTGCTCCCTTGTCTTGTGATCTTGTGAAAACAGGTTGTGTGGTTGATAGTGAAGAAGAAAGCCTACGGACAGCAGGAAGACAGCAATAAATAGGTAGGAATGTGGCAAATAAAATTCAGCCCGGAGAAGTTCAAGGTATTGCAATAGGAGACGGTGAAAAAAGGTAAAATAATCCACGATAAATGATTGGATGTTGAGTATTGAACAAGAACCAAATGACCTTGAAGTGCATATCTGTGGACCTTGGGAAACCTAAGTAGTAAAATAAGCATATAGGATACTTCTGTTTAGTAGACAGGGCACAAAACATAAGTGCAAGGAGGTTAGGCAAGACCTGTATGAAACACCAGTGAGGTAACAGCTAGTGTGCTGTAGACAGTTCTGGTTACAATGCAGGGGGAAGGTAACAGTGCCAGCAAAGGCACAGAAGCAATTTACTGGGTAATTTTAGCATAAAGGAAAGATAGGCTGCTCTGACCCAAATGACCTTTAACTGTGTCCTAAATGCCACTGATTCGATGATGCTGGCTTATGTGGATTGTTTCCAGGCACACATAAGACAGAAGTGTCATAAACAAGAGCAGAATACATCAGCATGTCATCACAGTTTCATTACTCCATACATTGGTGAAAGAAGACAGTATCACAAGATTATGAATCTCATGGTACAAATTATAAATATTGAATTAAAATTTCATTTGAATACAGCATGTTGCATTATTTAATAAGACTCCAATAACCTTGATGTCATTAAGCATCAATGTGGAAAGAAGCCATTGCCCACTGTAACTTCTATCCCTTCATAAGGACATCCTGAATGGCCTCCTGGCCTAACCTCAACAGTCCTCATTAAACTCACTCATGCTAGTGGGAATAGATTAGTATCAAAGGAGGAGGATTCAATGACAATTAAACATAGACAAACGGAGACACAAGAGACTGTGGATCTGGAGCAACAAACAAGAAGCTGGAGGAACTCAGCGAGTCAGGCAGCATTTGTGGAGGGAAATGGACAGTTGACATTTGGGGCTGAGACCCTTTATCTAGACTCACAAATAGTGATTTATGAAATGCCAGTGCAACAGGATAAGTGGCACAGATTCAGAACTGTGAAGAGCTAAAGTTAGGATAGATGCGGAAAATATTCCTTTGCACACTGGACATTCCACAGTTGTGAAGATCTGTTATACCCTGCGGACATTAGATTAATTGAAAAAAATGCCCAGCCAATTTAGAGGGAAGATGATAAGTTTGGCATGATGAAAATAGAATAAATTGTTTCAAGTAAAACACTGTTGAAGGAACACAAGCATTGGATATTTTTTAAACCACACTGTCTAGTGATTGCACTAAGTCTGCAAGCTCAAAAGGCATGGTTAAAAATAATTCATCCAAATAACAGTTCTTTCTTTATCTCCTTTGAATTCTGTTGGTTTAAAATAGGCTGCCACAAACAGAAACCCAAAATAATCTGTAAGAGCTGGTTGCAGAAAATGTCATCTCTTTTGCTCACTTTTTTCAAAATCTTTTTTGAAACTCAGAACACACAAACTAAAATATGGATGAGTACTTTGAGGTACCATGACATGCCAAAGCTCACCTAACCAAAAGCTGTTTCTGAAGAATATCAAACCCTTGGATGAAGTTAGCATGGCCTCTTGAATAGAAAACAGTTTGGTAAAAGGACAGGAGGTTATTTTTTGCCTCTTAATGGAGGAGAATGGAAGGCAAAATTATCATGGTTTTAGTTTTCTTTCAGTTCCCTCATGTATGTTTAATTAAAAATGAATCTGAACTCAGAGAAAGTTGACGAGGTCAGAATAGGTTTTATCAAAATATGCAGATCATCCACTGCTGTAGCTTTTGTTAATAATTCGCACAGACATGTAAAGTTAACAGGAGATAGTAGGGATAGGGTTTAGGGATCTAGGAATTCCTGTGTATGTTACCAACACACTGACACATAATCTACTCATGCAATACTACTTTGTTATTTTAATTAAAGTACTAATAAAAGATTTAATATTTCCATGAAACAGAAAGTGATCTCATAAGGTTAAGTGCTCAAACACTGATAGTACACCTGGTAATTTGTAAGCTGAACTGACCAAAGCTGGACAGTACATTAGCCTAGATTTTGTGAGGAACTGTCAGCTATTGCCCATAGAACTGCCAATGTATTCTCAGAAAACTGAAAGGGATTTTTTCTTGAACTCAGAAATCTTGAAGTTTCAGGAAACTGTTCATGGCTTTTTTATTGACTATGCTCAATGATGCACCCTTTGTGAGAGCATAAAGTTGAAGCACTCGCCGCCATTTAAGCTGAAGAACCTGAGCCAGGTTTGACCTATTACAGAGAGTTCTTTTCCATCAATTTCCATAGAGGAAATCAGCTGAAAGGAGCAAAGCTGCTGGCATTTTAAACTTTCTTAAATTTTATGGGTTTTTAAAAATATTTAATTTGTCTGTTTAAATGTTTTTAGTTTGTCTAATTTGAACCACCTAGGCCTAGAAGGCTTGGGACCAAGTGCTGGAATATGGGATCAATACAGGTGGGTACCCACTGGTTAGGGTGGACATGGTGGGCCGAATGGCCTGTTTCCATGCTGCATGATTCTATTTTCACAACAATGCCAGCTAATTAACAAAGAGAACATAGCTAAGCCAGTTACAGAGTTTATTCCGTTATTGACAGGATTTGTTTTGCCTCCACACGCCACCCTAACATCAGGCCAGTGTGATACTATGTATTTAGCCCAAAGACAAGTGAATAAGTGATGCCCGGTGTGGGGTTTCTGAAGAAAGGTCCTGGTGTTTATTGACAATATGTGTGCCTAGAAACTTAATCACCTTAGTGCTGATTTTTCTAGTGCTATATCATCCAAAATCAATGTAACCCAGAGTACATTGTATTTGTGATCAGTCTGGGAACTTACAAAATTTGGGCTGGATATTTCCAGTTGGGACTCACACTACTATGTCTGATTGAAAATGCCCAATTCAAATGTTTACCATTCTCAATATGCACCAATGATGTAATTTGCCAAACCAACACACATTTGAAACCTTTCTGGAATAAATTGAACATAATTTGGGTAGCATAGTGGTACAACTGGTAGAGCTGGCATTTCAGATACCACTATCTGAGAGTCCAAATGTCTCAACCTGAAACGTTGACTGGTTATTTCCTTCCACTGGCCACTGTAAATTGCATCTAGTGTGTAGGTGATGATAGAATCTGGGGGTGCGCGGTGGGAGGAGGGGGAACTGATGGGAATATGGGGAGAACAAAATTAGGAATAATGTAGGATGAGTACAATGTGAGGTTGATTATCAGCGTGGATTTGGTGGGTCAAAGAGCCTGCTGTGTGACTTACTCTATGACACCATAACTCCATGAACAACACACAAAGTTGTGGAAGTTCAGGGAAATTTGCAGGATTCACGTACATTAATCATCAAGATGTCAAGGGCTAGTACCCCCCCCCCCCCCCCAAGTACTATGAGCAATCCTGGGCACCATTCTGTAGGAAGCACAGGTTAGCCTTGGAGCATACTCAGACCCAAAGGATAATGTAACAAGGGAGAGGTTACAAAACCTACATTTGTTTTCACTGGAACTTAGGAGGTTAAGAGCTAATTTAACTGAAGTTTAAGATACTCTTCATCTATTTTATGGCTGCTGTAAATATAGAAAAAGAAATGTAATTTTGTAACCTTGATACTGGCATTAAAACAGGATCCTGTTTTCCATAGCATCTAGCTCATTGATTACACTTGAGACCTGAGAAGAAACCTAACCTGAAAAGAAAATATTCATCATTAATAGTTATAACTTAATTCTTAAATTTAGCTGTTTTAAAAATCTCCTACTTGGAGTGATACACTAATCTGTATCTCCAATCCCCTCCACCTTCCCTACAGATAGTCATCATTTTAGTGGTATATCATGCTGGGGCTGAGGGAGTGCCTTATGGAGCTCAGGGACAGACAGTTATCATCATTCTGAAACGTTAACTCCATTGTTCTCTTCACAGTTGCCTGCCTGGCCTGCTGAGTATTTCTGCCTTCCTTTCAAATTCCAGGCATGGCAGCGTTTTATTTTTTGTTATCCGCCCCTGGGATCCTCCAATGCACTCATTCAGCCCTGACATACTATTTTTTAAAAGGACTGGAGTTTTAGAATCACACGGATGAAAGAACTGATTTTTGACTATCCTTCAAAGATGAGCAAGTCCAAAACAGGGATGAAGATCATACTGCATTAATCTTGAAAATTGGCTCCAGAAAGAGGACCTGGATGCCATGGATTGGTGAGACATGTAAGCTATGCATGCATGTCAAATCAACAAAGACTTTATTTGGCATATCTCTCAGAGAGAATGCTAGATGTGCAAAATAGCCTCTGCATTTTAGCTGAAAAGTTGTTCAAAGTAAAATCTGGGTATTGTTAATGTTGAAGTTGTGCTCAAGATGTCTACCATCTGGTGGTGCTTTTGTTTCATTACAAATAAAATGACTGCACCACTTTGAACAAAAGCACTTGCCTTGCAATTCATCTTCATTATCCAGTTTTGTTTACATTATTTAGCAAATAAAAATTGATTCTCTCCCTTAAGTAAAATGCAGTAACAGCCATTTCTTGGTGTTCTGGGCAAAGGCATTATCACGTGCCTGATAGCCACATTAAGATCATATTTGATGACATCATGGTCAATACCCACTCAGAGGGTTTGGGGCTAACTTGAGTGACTTTGTCCTGGGGACAGGTGTTGATGGACACTCCTGGGACAACCTGATCCTCCCAGTGCAGAATCAGACTGGGATTCCTGCCAAGTACATCAATAACTTGCCCTTGAGCATCCTTCACTCCAATCCTCTGCATCACACCACCTCTCCTCCACCACCCCTGATCCCTGATTATGTGCCAACCCTTGACATTGCCACCAACCCCCAGCCACCCCACACTGAACACGTCAGTCACCCTCATGCTGAACATGAGGGGCTGAAAGTGAGGGTCTCAAATTAAGGGGCAAGAAAGAGGGGCTGAACAAAGGACTGAAAATAAGGGGCTACAACTGAGGTTCTGAAAGTGAGAGCTAAAATTGAGTTGTGAAGTTGAACAACCGCAAAATGACGGGCTCAGATGGAGGGCTGAAAAGTGGGGGCTGTAAAGTGTGGGGCTATAAATGAGGGGATGAAAATGAGGGGTGAAATTGAGTGATAGAAAATGAGGAGCTGAAAATGAGGGGCTGAAATGAGATGTGTAATTGAGGGTCAGAAAATGTGGGGATGAAAGTGACAGGTGAATTGAGAGGCGGAAAATGAGGGGCCAAAAATAAGTGTTAAGAACTCATTTGTAACTTTCCTTCTATGATGAACAACTCCAAAACAGGGATTAAGGTCATAGTACATTAATCTTGAAAACTAGCTCCAGAAAGAGGACCTGAATCCCATGGGTTGGTGAGACACGTAAGCTATGCATGCACGTCAGCTCAGCAAAGTCTTTTCTTAGCATTCCTCTCAGTGAGAATGCTGGCCGGTGCAAAAATATCCTCTGCGTTTTAGCTGAAAAGTTTGTTCAGAGAAAAAACAGGTATCTTTAACGTTGAAGTTATGCTTGAAATGTCTGCCACCTGGTGGTGCTTATGTTTCATTACAAATAAAATGACTGCACCACTTTGGACAAAAGCATTTCCTTGCAATTCATCTTCATTATCCAGTTTTGTTTTCAGCATTAAGCAATTGAAAATTGATTCTTTCCCTCAAGTAAAATGCAGCACAACCATTTCTTGGTGTTCTGGGGAAAGACATTATCACATGTGCCTGATATCAACATTAAGGTCATATTTGATGACATCATGGATCAATACTGTCTCAGAGGGTTTGGAGGTAACTTGAGTGACTTTGTCCTGGGGACAGGTGCTGTTGGACAATCCTGGACAATGGTGTCCTCCAGTACAAAACCAGACTAAGATGCCTGCCAGGTACATCAATGAACATCCTTTGCTCTAATCCTCTGCATCACACCTCCTCTCCTCCACCACCCCTGACCTTCAACAGGCCAGCCCTTGACTTCACATTGCCCTCAATCCCCCTGCACTGAGAACATCAATCACCTGCTCCCTCTATTGAACACGCCAGTCTCCCCATTCTCCCTCTTTAAAACCAGACTCCCTATTCCCACAATCAATTTTGGTGTCATGGGTTCCCTCCCCTACTTTCACCTATGCACACCTTGCATTCCATTTCCCAATGGTCTCATACCCGACGACCTCACACCAACATGGGCATAATTTGCTCCCTCCCTACCACTTCCCACCTTGTTCCAGACCTCCAAAAGTAGTGGGTGGTACACTTTCAGTTCTAAAACCATGCAACATAGACAAAGAAGTCTTCACTAGCCTGCTGCTGTTTCCATTTAGCAGATCCTTTGGTCATCAAAGAGGGATTTTTATCAGTATCTCCACTGGTTCATGAGCACCATTTTATTTTAATCCAGGACTATTTTTAGTAAAGCGAATTGAAATCCTTGAGCTACAGTGATGGAATTTGAAATCATGTCCTACAACAACCACTACATGACACTTCTTCAGGTGCTGCTTCTGTGAAACTGCCCACTTTTGCTCTTCTTGCACAAGCAAGTTGGGACCAGCACTTTCTTCCCCATGGGTGCCTGAAACTGGATACTGCACAATTCCTGTTCCCAGGTCCTCCTCACCTCAGTGGGAAACAAGGTCATTTAAGTTTGCTTTGTCGGGCTCTTGCAATTCTTTACAATCCTGACTTAGTAATTTATTTTCAAGAGTACGATAATAGTCTGGAATGGCCATTCACAGCCATTTGGCCTTATAGTGAGTAGTGCCCTCATAGGCAGTTCTTGATATCTGTACCTGTAATTAAAAACATAAAATGCTGGGAATACTCAGCAAGTTGGGTTGCATCAGTGGGGTAAAAAAAAGTTAGGGAGCTGTTTACTACATTTCACTCTCCACAGGTGCTGCCTGACTTGCTGAGTATTTCTTGCATTTTCTGTTTCTCTTTCACATTTCCAGCATCGGCTATATTTTACCTTTTGTTATCTGTCCCTGCACTCCACTGATGTTATGGATTTGAGTTGTAGTTTCTACTAAATGTTAACATGCAAATTAGGAAGTGTGGGCCACTCAGCCCCTGAAGTCTGCTCCACCATTTAGTATTATTGTGACAAAGCTGATTGTAACCTCAACTCTACATTCTAGTCTCCCCCTAGTCACCGTCTTATCAAAAATCCATCTCCATCATTTCATGTAACTCTACCCTCTAAGGCACATATCTTGTAAACCCTCTCAAATCCTTCCTTAAATAATACAATTTAAAAATATTCAAAGATTCTGTTTCCACTGCTCTTTTAGAATTCTAAAGACTCACTACCTTCGGAGAGAAATTTTGCCTTGTCCACTTTAAATGGGCAACCCCTTACTTTTAAAACCATGTCCACATTAACCCTGTCAATTCCTCTCAAGACCTTTTGTTTCAATCAAGTCCCTCTCCATTTTAGACTTCAGCAGATACAACTCTAATCTATCCTATCTTTTCTCATAACTCTCCCCTTTAAAAGGTATATATCTTGTAAACCATCTCAGTATCCTTCCTTAAATAACACTATACACGGTGGCCTCACCAATGTCCCACATAACTGAAACATAGCCTCCTTTTGTATTCAAGTACCTTAGCAATGATAATAGTTAGCTTTTGTAATTAACTGCACCTGCACTGTAGCCTTTTCAGAATTGTACAAAGATACCTCAATTCCTCTGCAAATTCCTGGTCACAGCCAGATCACCTGTAATGGCGTACTTTTCCAGTCAGCGAAAGGTTAACCAGATGGAGACTTAACTTGCACAAGTACAATATGTCAAATGGTCGATTTGTTTCTCTCCCCCAAGCTATTCAGGTGCCATCCAGTGGTCAGCTGAAGAACAACAATGTTAATTCCTAGTAAGAAGCTCTGTTACCACAGCTTGGTACACAGACTTCAAAATATGGAAAATAAAATTTTTCCACACTGGTTCAATTGATAGCATTTGAGAAACAGTTGCATTAAAGAGTGAACCTTCACAAACAAGAAAAATATTAGTGCTTTTAAATACTTAAAACAAAGATTGAACAGGTCTTTTTTTGCACCTCTATTGGGGGACTGTACTCATATGAACCACACAGAATCATTCAATCCCAAAGTTGTTTACTGGCACAGGATTTAAAATGACAAAAGCAGAATAACCAATTTGATTTAAAAACAGCTAACAAAGACATCATTAAACTTCTGGGGCTGACAGACATTTTTCAAAATGACAGGGTGAAGACCAAAACAATTGCAGATTTTATCTGCTGGCTAGTTATTGATTAGTTTTTAAGTTATTCTTTCGATGATGCAAACACAAGAGAATAAAAATAGATCAAATTCCTGTTTCGGAAATCAAGCCCTAGAACAAAAATAGTCTTTGTGCTTCTGGGAACAGAGGAGAACATGAACAAGTCAAAATCTCTCATGGGCCTTTCAGCTGTCCATAACAACCTGGTTATGTGCTCATGGCATTTATTATTTATTTGACTTCTATTTCTGAAAATATTGAGTCACAATGTGTTGCTTAAAAGAAACACATGAACCATAATTTCTACCTCAATAACCAAAGCTTATTTTTTCTTCTCAGCATTGAGCATTCAGAGCACAAACCTGCAACAACTCATTGATCTGACTCAAAACACAGTAGCAAGGATTTATTTTTTTAAATAATAATTTTTATTTAGTATTTATTACCTTGTCATGCATCTAATCAATTGCATTACTCAACACAAGACAAAAAAGTGACTCTTTTGAAATCTGGGTTGTAAAGTGTTGGCAACACTTTGAAAAATTTGCATGGGGAAATTTTTTTTTAAAAAATCTCATTTGTATTAAACAGGGTATGTAATGCATGCACACATTGCAAATGAGGAACAATTAAAAGACTTGTACAAGGTGTATAATTTCAAATAGGAGAGTACTTTGCACTCGTTAACAGCATCTGAAAAGTCCACTGGGCGTTGGGCAGAGTTCACTTCTTAAAACAGAATTATCAGCAGCAAATGGTCAAACTTTATTGAGAAGAAGTTGTTTCACTTGGCTTCTTGAGCTTTCTTGGCATTCTGTTTTTCTTTTGCCTGCATTGAGGAACAAATACATTATTTAATCATACGAAACCAGAAAAATGCACCATTTTATTTTTCTTCATCTCAATATTCAATGACCTTCTGTAACTCAGAAGAAAAAGCATACAAATACCACAAGGAGCAGTCACCTCTCACAGTTACCTGCTGGTCTTCAATATCTCACTGCCTAAGACTGGGAACTTATAATACAAGGCATTATTAATATACGTGTGGAATTCACACAACAGTGATTTCACTGTGCTGTAAAAATTCCCTTTGAACATCCAATTGTACAAATGAGTCAAGTCGAGCTGTAGAGCTTTCACACCAATTCAACTGCTACCTGCATTTAGGTTTCTTTGATATTTATTGAAAAGTTGCACCATTATGCTTACAGGCACATACAACACATGTACATAAAAACGTACAAACAGACATGCAAATTTATGACACAGCTGTTACCTTGCCATAGCAGCTGAAAGATGATGTGCAATGTCAAAACAAAAACTTTGATCTGATTGTATATCGAGTGATTGGTATTGCTTATACTTCATTAAGATTTCGTAATTTTGCATACACCACCTTTATTTTAGATGATCTAATCTAAGGTGAGACGTTGGTGACAAAAATGTGATGTAGTTTGCATTTTCCAAGTTAACAGGTTGATTGAATCATTAGCTATAAAATCTTTCTGCTTCAGTCCCAATTTCTCTCTTGTTTTCTCCCAACTAAGGGCACACAAGTGAGCAGTTTCCAGACTTTCAACACTTTTAACAGGCAGTGGGTAAGTGAAAAAGTATAGGCAAGCTGATCTGCTTTTCTATCAACTTCTTGAGAGAACAATAGATTTTTGATGTTTTGCATTTCCCCAAACAATTTTCCTGAGATGTGAATCAAAGTGCATAATATGTGATCCCTGGACACAGCTTTCTTCACATCTCTAATACAATAGATAGACACATGCAGCCTTCAGTCTTTACTTAAACCAGACTACTGGATCTGTACTGCTTTCTTCCCATAGCCAATAAAATCAGCATATTTTCAGATGCAAGTCAAAGTCACTTGCCTTTTCTACTAGTGGTATTAATTGTTGGTGTTCTGCCAAAGTCTTTAACAGTTCCATGATGAAGGGCAGGTAGTTGTGTTTTCTTCTGACATTTTCAATCTACAAAAAAAAAACACAAAATAAGAATTTGCAGGTGCTATAGAACCTAATCAGGATGACTAGCCAAATTAACTATAATTCGCAATAGTGAAATAGGGGGACCTTCAGTGAAATGGGGAAACGTACAGATGTAGAGACCAGGATAACAGATAACTGAAATAATGTAATCAAAATTAAAGATTTTAAATTTAGATTTACAAAAGGGAGAAGCATAATGGTCCCAAAATAAAGACAACAAACTTCATATATGTACTCAGGAACAAAACTGAACTGACTAAAACTATTACAAGACTAGTAGATACGAACAACAAACCAGGATCAATCAACTTGACAAAGCAAATAGCTGACAAAAGTGACCTCAATGTGATTTTAAAACTAACATCTTACATTTCATAAAGGCAATCTTCAAAGAATTGAGAAATAAATTGACAATTGTAAACTGGACTGAGCTGTTTATTGGTAAAACTTCAAAATAGCATTTATTTTCCTGATTTAATAGTTGAATAGTACCTCTTTCCAACTGTAATAGAATATTCATATCAGTGTAGGCTATTAAATCAGTGAGTAAAATAGATGAGGTTATACAGATCTTCAGAATGAATGTTGTCTGGTATCAGATTTTTAGTCCCTGAAGGCAATCAGAATTTATTGAACATGAGTCATTTCATTCATTTGGTTCAACCAATTTTTCACTAACTTGTAGTTCGTGAACAGGGGGTAGAAAGAAAGAAGTTGGTCATTATCTTGATTACCAAGCATGACACTTAGTTGTCTGATGTTCACACACATTTTTGTTTCTGCTAAGGCAGTACACCATAATAAAGGTAGGAAAAGTCTTGGACGACTGTGAAAATTCTCAACCAGTCTTCGCTCCAGAAGCAAGATTTCAGGGTGTCAATAGTGCGATTTATTACATATCCCTAGTCAAAGAATAATCCGATTGTAAAACCCTATATATCCTTGGGAAGTCAAACAGCTATCATCAGGAATACCAGGAGTGCCCACCTTGGTTGCCCAGAAACCAATTGATATGTAATGATTTTCTTGAATACAGCAGGCATGCTCAACTATGGAACAGACACATCGTAAGAGCTCCCTGGCAGCAGATATTCAGAAGCATTACACAGTGATTGGGGTCACAGTTAAGTTGAACAATAAAATAACAGAATGCATTTCTATTTCTTTTGAAGGCAGGGTTCACAAAGATCTCAAGTGAACCAGGGAAGCTAGTTCACTCCCATCTGGCATCTTCATGCAATGAGGCCCTTTTAAACAGCCCATCAGTCAAGTTCCTTTGGTGTCCCACACCACTGAAAGGAAACAGATGATTGGTTCCTCCTCCATTCACTATCCCATAGCCTTAGACCCTTACTCCACAGTTGCAAGATTAGGGAACAGTCATTTAAAGCTGAGGTGAGTAGGCACTCCTTCTCACAGAGGGTGTTGAATCTCTAGAATTCTATATCCTAGAGGGTTATGGAGGCTAGATCTTTGGAGGTACTTAAAGGTGACTTAGATAATCTTTTGAAAGAAGGCTATGGTCATATTGAATGGCAGAGCACCACAAGGGAGGGGCCAAGTGGCCTTAATCCTGCTTTTTTATATTCTTATGTTCAAAAACTGTGGAAGTTGAATCCTTGAATAAATTCAAAGACTGGTAGCTTTTTTAAATCAGTAAGGGAGTCAAGGGTTACAGGGAAAGAGTGTGGGAAGGTAAGTCTTGAGGAAAATTCGATCAGCCACGATCTTACTGAATGTTGGTGCAGGCTCAAGGGGCTGAGTATTCCTATTTCTTATAGCAACAATGGATAAATTATGTTGTTTCTTTTTTTTTGGCAGAAGAGCAGAAGTACTAGTGAATTACAATAGCAGGTCAGCTGATGTGTCACCTAAATGAGGGTCTCAGAACAAAAATCTGAGAATATCTATTTTGAGGCAGACACTGCCACCATTCAAGTCCATAAAACTTCCAGTTTAACTCAAACACAAAGGCAGAAAACCTCTGCTCTTAATAGGAATTTAAATTACTTTTTTTTAAAAGATACTGCAATCTTGATGAAATTTATAACAAAGCAGTGAACAAATGTGTTTTTCTTTGCACCATCAAGTCTGATTGTCCTTTTTTTGCTACCCACACCCCATCTCCCCTGACAGTTCCCGGCTCTCACAACTCTTTACAGCTTTACTTTCTTTCTTACTGAAACAGGCTATGACTATTCAAATTTTAATCAGCTTTACTGCATTAGACAACAGTTATTGGCTATATTTTCTTTGTTTTTAATAGACCTACCTTATACCGTTTCAATTTCTGATTTTCTTCTTCAATCAGCATCTGATACTTAGCTACTTCTGACTGAATAGAGTTTATGACACTGCTGCTCTGATCTGTATCCATGGGTTCTTCCTGCACAGAAATAAACAGAATGAATCTTTTTAATATCCAATCTACTTAACAGTTTCAAATGTATAACCATTTTTAAATCTTGCCATTTCTTCTGCATACCATTTTCTCAGTATTCAGTTAAGGAGCACAAAAAAAATTAAACAGCTGTAAATCCTGGAATCTGTGGAAGTGCCTTATAATGAAGTTTAGTCTTATTAATTCAAATAGTCTTAAAATTCAAATTATATTGAGAAACAAAAATCCACACTACAAGTTTCATATTCATCATTCAGACTATTAAAAAAATAAATTAAACTCTAAGCACAAAAATGATTTTGTATCATTAGGCCACATGGGAATTGTGCAGGGATTTCTAGAAACCTTGAACATTTTAAGATTTATTTTATTCTCCAAAATGCAATTTCTAAATATTCCTGAAGCACTGCCTTTAATATATTAAATACAAGTGAATCTTCCCTGTAGGATCACTGCATTAACTAAAATAATGTGTTACAAGTCAGAGAATTCAGAATATGGTATAGCAGAACTTCAAGCCCTTTGAGATCCAAATCCAATTTGACTAAGTAAAATGCACTGCAGAGTGTTATTGTTCAAGGAACTTTGCAGATGAGACAGCTTTCACCTCAGCAGCTCCATGTATTTCAGAACTTTTTTTTTGCATATATTAGGGTGTTATAAGCATCAACATATAACTGAAGCTAATTAACACGAAGTGGCTGTATTACTTTTAACACAATATAATATCAGCTTTGATAACTGCACCTTCATTTTAATAATAACTATTTCATTTAGAATATAATTCCAATACTTAAATGGATTTGCTCAAGAGAAAAAAAATGGAGGTGACTTCCCCAAATGGGATAAAGGTAAAACTGTAAGTCAGTCAACAGCACAATTATAGTCCTCTATCTTCACAGCAACAGTAGACTAGGTAAACTTCATGGTGTATATATTCTTTTCATTGAGGATTTTGCCTTATTATTGCTTTTAACTTTGGGTCTTTCTCCACAGAAGACCTATTCCACTTTCAAACCAATTAGTAAAATAACCTTGTGTGTGAAGAATGGCCATGTGTGTAAAGCATCGGGAGAGTTCCAATATCCGTGAAATTATACACCAGCAAAAGTCAAGCGTCGTTAGATATGGCAATAGTCTAGAACAAATCTAAAAATGTAATCATTCAGGGAAATTTACAAATAAGTTTCCATCTCACCTGCCTTCATTATTTGCGAGAACAGAGGACATTGCCTCTGGTGATAAGCAAAATGCCCCAAAGCAGTCATGATACAGCAAATGCTATTCCTGAGGAAAAAGAATCATACAACATGCATAATAACATGTTGTTTACATTGCCAAAAAGAAGCACATCCAGAAAAAAAAGGTTGTGCATGAAGATACAACATAACATTTAGTCCTACAAAGTTCTGGTGCACAAATAAAAAGTGGATGATGTGGGTTCAATGTCCATCTTAATGTGGGAAGATTATCTTTAGAATTTCAGAAACAGGAAAAGACATAGCTGTCACCGGCCAGTACAGGTTAAAGCAAGACTCATTTCTGAGCCATTCAAACCATGTTGTGTACAGCTTTCCCCTGATTACCAAAGGGGTTGGATTCCCAAATAGTCCTCTGTTATGCAGAAATAGTGGAAAATACAGTAATCCCTTAACTTTCATGGGGGATACATTCCAGAAATGGCTGCAAATCAAAAAGATCCCAAATTACCAAAGGTAAAGGAAACTCTGCTGTTTGGTGCTTCAGTTATGGCCACTAAGCTACCAGCTATAGCAAATGGCAAAAATAATAAGAAGCGAGTCAATCTGATCCCTGTAAAGATATAATGTCAAAACTGTGCTTATTTTGACCAGCTGAAATATATAAGTCATTCACTGAATTACCATTATTGCCAGGTGCAAGAGCGCAGGTGCTCAAGAAAGACTTTTTCCTTCATTTTATATAGTTGATTTAAGACCCTTTCCCATTGACCCAATGAAAAAGACTTGAATGTTATTGGTGTTTTACAGAGTCTCTAAATGTAGCAAACAAAAGCTTTGTTACGTGACAAATGAAGTTAATCAAAACCCTTTATTACAGCAAAGGTTTGCCAAGCGGGGTGAACTGTATTCTGAACTTGGGCAGTAGAGAAATTAACTATTCACTGAAAATATAGAAATGATATACAAATACTATTTACATAAAGCCAACATATTAGTTCATTATGAACTTAGTTCAAATAATTACATTGATAAACTATTTGATTCACTGCAGAATTAGTTACCTTTTCCATACTTAATTTCTGCTAGGTATTTTTCAAGACAAAAGTGATTAAATTACAAGAAAATGTGAAGGAACCAGAAATGAAACAGCAACACACACATTGATGGTTTTATACCAGCAAATAACTCTCACCTCTGACAGTTGTCTCTGTAGATCTGTAATCTTTCTTTCATATATCATCTTCCTGTCTGACACAATTGCCATAAGATTAAACCTTATCTCTCCCTCACTGTACCTAAGAACAAAAAAATATAGCAGGTTTGGACCAAGACCTCTTAAACCAATATTGAAGTTTAGTCTAATGAAACAAAGCGAAGCATTGAATACCCATCTCCAACCTAGCAATAAAAATTTGCAGCACGTTTCATGTCCATGGGATATCACAAAGAGTTTCAAGATCAATATTATACTTCTGAAGTGCACTTACTGTTGCTTCTAAAATACACACAAAAAAGTCTCACAAACATTAAATAAATCCCATCTCTATTTAATTGAGGACAGTTTTTACAAGAAATAACTGGATTTTAGATCATATCGATCACAGACATTCCAATTTAGCACCTCATCTATAATACAGCACTCACTTACTACTGCACCAGTTAATCAATGCAGATATTGTAGACAGTTCTTAGACTGAGAGGTTTGATTGCTAATATTCAAGAGTGTATGCACACTGTTTAGCATGGGGAAAAACAAAAAATCTGCAGTTTTTTTGTCTTCAATGGGTCTCAAAAATCTGTCTTCAACATATAACTCTTGAAAAAAAGTCACTCGACTATCATATCCATTCTATCCAATGTTCATGCACAATTACTGTATCAATAAACTCACCCAAAGTATCACTTATACATCGTTTTGGGGAGGGGGGGGTGGGGAGGGAGGGAACTAAATTGCATGTTTTCAGAAAAATTAAACGAAGCTGTATAACATTTCTCCAACCCCAATTCTCCTCTGCTAATGCTGCTCAAGGTTGGAGAATGCTGCATACCTTTTATTCAAACAGATTGCTTCATTATTATTACCCAAACAGATTGCAAAAAAAAATTACAAAAACACAATGGGCTTGCTTTTTCTCTAGCAAAATTCAGTTTAGTCAATTGAGTACTACTTCTGAACCATTTACCCATGGCTTGGTTACTATTAACGGAATTCCTTTTGATGTATCGATATGATTTGATATCTGATCCTGCTCTAGAAAGTACTTCATTAACAACTCAAAGCTCTCCAAACACAACAGCTTGTAGGTCAATGTCCAATAAATGATTCATATTTATTTAGACGTTCTCACAACATGATAAATTTTCACTCATACTTTGCTTGTACCTGCTCTACAAAAGTCAGCATAGGTGCCTTGAGCCAAATGGCCTCTTCCTGTGCCAAAATGATTCTATGAGTGGCACAAGATATCTATTTTAGTCCAGCTACCTGAATGCTCAAAACATCTTAGGAATTGATCAATCTAGTTACTACTATTCACTGTCCGGACTGATTCACATCTCCACAAATTTATTACATATTGCTGATCACTCTTGATCATGGGAACAGCACAATACTGAGACATGATGTCTTCCACTGCTAAACTAATGCTGAATCCAAATCCACATTTATATGTTAGCACCTCTTAAATTATGCAAGTAACTTAATTGAGCATGCTTTGGAAATCCAAATAAACAGTTTACAAGGATTATCCTTGATCAACTATAGAGGCATTGACGCTTTCAATGTTCTTCTCCCTTCTCTTGAAGAGGGTAGTATTTGCTGGTTTACTGTTCTATAGCTAATTCATGCCCAAGCCATAGCTCTTCATTTGTTGCATAATGTTAGGATAACAATCACTGAAGGCATCAATGTCCAGCTAGATCCTGTTCTCACCTAATACCTGCACATACTAAGCTTCCATCAAGAAAATGATTGGTAACTAGGAACTCTTGGCTGCTTTTCATCTGCCCAGTCTGAGGTGCTGAAGCCACTGACAGCATCCCTGGTCAGACAGGGTAACAAGAAAAACCTGAGAGGCAAGCATCCACTAAAGTTTCCCTGTCATATTACCCAATAATGCTTCAAAAAAATGTTTTTGCCTTTACTATTCACACATTTTACTTAGAAATACTTCTTTACTATATTTAACCCAATTAATCTGTAGACATCTGCTGAGAATAATTAGCCCTTGAACTATAGAAAGGGGCAACAAACAAAAATATCCTTAAAACACGTACTTCAAGTTTACTGTTATCATAGGCATACATACACAGGGTATAAATACCATGAAAATTAACTTTTTGCAGCAGCAGCACAGTACCTTACAAGATGAGGACAAACATAAGTTAACAAACTTAATTTAACATAAATTATACATAACTTACGTGTGTAAAATAAACAAAAATAAACATAGTGACACTGGTAAACGCAGGCTCACTCTTAAGTTTTAAGAATAAATTGGATAGATACATGGATGGGAGAGGTCTGGAGGGTTATGGACTGGGTGCAGGTAAATGGGACTAGCAGAATAAAGTTTTGGCACAGACTAGAAGGGCCGAATGGCCTGCTTTCTGTGCTGTAGGGTTCTATGGTTCTAGTGCAAGATTGAGAGAGAGAAAAAACTTACTTTTGTATTCGCTTCTCTATGACTGGTCGCACTGCACTGACCCAGTCATCTTGATTACATGTTCCTAGGAAAAGAAAGCACAAATTGACACACATAAATAAAGACATTCTGAATATCAATAGGTTTTCCCACAAGTGTTGCTCACAGTAAGAACATATTGTTTTACAATAATATGACAGCTCTAACATGGTAGGACATGAAATAATTTTAAATTACAATATGAAGTAAAATCAATAATTTCATAGTACTTTCTGCTGCGATTGTGAATCCCATCTTTGCTCTCACTTTATAAAAGGAACATCAAATATTGAATCAAACTACCTTTAAGAATGACAAACAACCCGGTTTAAAAGATCAGACGTACATCGTCCGTCTCTCTTTGTAAATATTGTCCACCTCAAGGATATCTAGTGTTTCCGCTTTACAAAGCAAGTAGTCTCTGTTTGATTTCTTGAAACTATTTTTCCATACATGCCTTATGCAGCCTTGAGGGAAGCCTTCTAACCATGTCTCTCATTCACTTTCATTCATTAAGCAAGGTTCATTATAATGTAAACTTGTACCTTATTATTCAATGAAATCTCCCCTCATTTAATGATAAAATGTTATAGCTGTTCTCCTTTGGTATGAAAGCACATCTTTCAACCTCTCAAGCATTACAATTTAATTTTGTCAATAAACCACTGCAACCCATCTCTTAAATCACTATCAAGCAAAATGTGGTTAATTAACATATTACTTCAAGCACCTTAATCCTTGACTGGAGATCAAGATTTCTTATTTTCACACATTAACTACTGGACTTCGCTGAAATAAATACCCGAGGCAAAACCTGAAGGGCCCTGAATTTGCTTCCACAGCTGTAAACACGAATGATTATGATACTTTTCAAGTTGCATATAACTGAGTAAAACAATACAATCTGAGAAATTTGAAGCATTAGTGCAATATCACTAATGGGGAAAAATAACGCAAAATGTTCAGATGCTACTTTCACTACTGCACATGGCATCCATTGCAACAAACCCTTCTTGAAATATATTTATTGTTTCCACCAATCTCCAATTAACTATTACCCACCACTTTGCAATTGCTGGGTTCTATTTACCTCATCCCAACATTAGATTCTGGTCACGTCTTCAAGCTCCCTTCAAATTATACCTATTCAGCATTCACCTTTTTTTTTATATAAAGTTGACCCTTGAGCTAATTTTAGCCACAAAATATTGTACATAGGGAAGTGAAGCAAAGAGGCCAGTTAGCTTACAGCGTATAATGCAAACTTGCTTCTTTTATTCAATGAAATCTCCCCTCATTTGATGATAAAATGTTATATTTGCGCTCCTTTGGTATGAAAACACTAGCACTATTTTTTGAATGATGTCTGACTGCCGATCTAGAGATGTGGGTAATGTGGTAACAAAATACATCCAATTCTTTTTTGCAACTGAGTTGCACAGCACCTCAAATCCTAGTTTCTACCACATGCAATTCTGGCCTTTTTTAATCCAATATTTTTGGAATTAGATCCATTTTCTAAATCAAAACAAAAATCTATCGGCCTTCTTGTAACTTTACATCATTACCAAATAATCCTGAATACAGTGAAATTATGTTAGCAAATGATTTGATTAGGTTGAGACAGATTATACACACATTCAAATTCTTGATTTTCACTACCTTTTGCATCATTGCCCAAGTAAATAATACCATAGTCTCCGAACGTCTAAGAAGTTATGCATTAACAACAGAATTAAAGTCAACTATAAGCCCTTCTCATTGATATTCACTGCCCCTTTCCAAAATTAAATCATGCTGAAAATACAGTGTTGTTGGAGGTGGCATCTTTTGGTTGAACCTTTAAACTGAGGCCTACATCTTCTCAGATAGGCATAAAAAAATCCCATCACACAATCAGATGAGCCACAGATGTTTGGGCCAATGTTTGACTATCAACCAATACTACTAAAATAGATTATGTGGTTACTTATCCCATTACTTGGAGAATATATTTCAAGGATTATTTACTCTGAAGCTCGTGTTGTGAAAAGGACTACCAAAATCTAATTCCTCTCCATCTAAGCTGACAGAATGGAAAAATGATTAACAGGATACCATGGGGCTATTATTTCACTGTTCTGAAATGATATGCCAACAACCACTATTCTCAGTGGGGAAGAAATAAGGTGGGAGAACTAAAAGAAATATACTTATTTCTTTGGAAAGCTAAATTACATTGCAGCTACATCTTATATATCATGCACAAGAAAAATAAAACCTTGGCGTACATTTTATTTTTAAGTGCTATTCATATTCTAAAAAGAAAACCAATGATCTCCATTCCAATTTGGTTTTAATTGATTTATTAATGTGCAAGACAAAACACTGCAAATAATCCCTGCTGAACAACAGAACCATCATTACCCAAGTCGATTGGCCCTTCTCTTAATCCATCCAGTTCATATAACCTTCCATGAACGGGAAAGTAACTGACGAAATGGAATGCATCTTCCTCCTTTCCTGCAGTCTTGGCATCAAACTCAAACATCTGCTGCCTGGGAAGGAAAGCACCAGAGTAGGTTTAGAGGAACTTTGGAAAAAGCTGGTGGGAAAAAAAAACGGGTGGTGTAGAGACTTCATACCTGGCAAAGCCATTGTGAACTTGCCGAATGACTTCAGAGTTGCTCAGAGCCAAACCTTTCATCTGTTATAAAGATTAAAAATCAATCAGTCCAAGGACTGCCTTACTTTTGCATTACAATATTAAAACAAAGGTTCATATAAATGTTCACACCCCCCCCCCCACCCACATGGGTTGCCTGAAATACACTGGATTGCAAAAAAAAACACAAAATGATTTGTTTTCTAACAGAATAAACTGCAAAAAAAAATGTCCTATCATGAATCCAAACAAGGGAAACCACACATTACCATTCCCTGATTTTTTTTTAATTTTATATATGTATAAATAAAAAGATGTGCTTTCACATTTTCATTTCAGTAACACTCTCTCTCTCGCTAGATTCAAGAATTTCCCAGCTAAATGAGACATCTATGCCTGCATGCCAGGGATGCACAAAAACAGTGAAAGTGACTGGTCAATTCACTGATCAATTCTCTCCCAACATCACAACCAAAAAGAGAAATTGCTGGAAACTTTAATAATGAGACTAGAATTCTATGGTTCCACAATATGGTACACAACTTCCTAAAAATCACTGAAGATTATTTTCATTTTCAGCCTCAATTTGAAGATGACAATGTTCCTTTTTGTTGCTTCAACAGCACTTCCAAATATAGTAAAATTCTAATAATCCAGCAACCTGAGGACATTGGTGGTGCCAGACTGGCAGATTTTCCAGACTCTTGGATAATACCACTAACACACCAACAAATTTTTAATAACTTTTTTTTATATAAGATTTTACACAGGAGTATAACAAATCTGAGTGAATCAGGTGGGTTTAAAGGGAATGCGGGGAACGGAACCAGATGAGCCAGGTGCTGACCCATCAACATTTCTAAATAATCAGACAGCAGATTACCAGATTTTGACTGAAAATGAAAGACTATTTACCATGTACCAACTATGCAGTAAAATATGCTGCACGCAAAGAAAGTAGAACCATTTGGATACTTACGGCAGCATCAAAGCTTTGTGAGAATTCTTTAAATTCCCCAAGAGTCTCCCCTAGTTCTATATCTGGATGAATACAGTTCAGTAACACACTGATAATAGCTTGAGTTGCACAGGCATTATTGATAACCTTGAGGGGAAAAAAAAGGAAAAAAAGGGCATCAGACAGTAAGAAGATTCCTTATGTACAGTTGCATCAAAATCAATCATTGAAAAAAAATTATATCCATACAGACATTGATACTAAATTAGTTCTTATCCTTGAATTAGGAAGGAGTAGAAAAGAAAACCTGTTAGCTAGGTCACTTACTCTTTTTTTTAAATCAAGGGACCAAGAATTTACAGGCTACGTTTTAACATGTTTTTTATTCTCTTCTTAATTCAAGGATACGAACCAATTTAGTCTGCATATTGCCCAGCTGCATATTGATTTATTCTCCTAAAGCCTCAATCTCACTTCGTTCACCTAATCCCTTTGAAAAATCCAGAAAATGCTGGTAAAACTCAAGTCAGGCAGCATCTATGGAAAGCGAAACAGAATTAACAATTGAGGTCAAAGACCCTTCATCAGCAACTTGTTTTCTCTCCTTCCCAGTTCTGATGAAGGGTTTCTGACATGAAATCTTAAACTCTCTTTCCATAAGTGCTGCCTGACCCAAGTCTTTCCAGCATTTTCTGTTTGCAAGCAGGTGATTTACAGCATCTGCTTTTATTTTTGATTCCTATCAACATATCCTTCTATTTCTTTCTCCTTTGTTTTTAAATCGAGCTTCACCATAAATACAATACTGTTTGCCTTAAACACTCTTTGCAGTTAAATTCTTCATTCTAACCAATCTCCAGGTAAAGAAGTTTCTCTTGAATTTCCTATTGGATTTATTCATGGTCCCGAGTTCTGATCTTACCCACGAGTGACAAGTATTTTTCTATGCCTACCCTTTCACAACATGAAAACTTCTGCTGGCAAGAACTTCACTGTTGAGGTTCAAACACGCTATGTTAAGCCACCAGGTAAATAGTCTGATACCCAAGCTCAAATATATAGTATGTTTATGCAAACAAAATACAAATATAGTTTATATGCACCTGTTCAAAACTATTGCAATTTCAATTCTACGCTGCAAGAACATCCATCACAGATTAGAATTCATACTGTCTTATGCATGGATTCATAGACTTGTAGAGCACAGATGGTAGCCACTTGGCCCATTGATTCAGCACCAACTCTTTCAAAGAACAATCCAGTTAGTTCCCTTCCCTTTCCACATCTCCATAAATTTATCCAATTAATCTCTAGGTTTCACCCTCAAAGCATATTCTAAATCCTAAGTATTTGTTTGACTCCAAACCTTTTTCTTCACCTTCCCTCTGATTCTTTTGTCAAATCACCTAAACCTGGACGCTTTGATTACATACCCACCGGTAAATTTTGATTAGAAAACTATTAATTCAAAACTTTAAAGCAAGATAAAAACATGAAAAGACCGTACAGTCTGTCAAAATATTGTCCCATCATATAGTAGTACTTTGTTGAGAAGATCTCAACATTTTATATTCTTAATACAGCAAACAACTGGCATCCAAATATTAAAAGCTATAAGGTACCCAAAAGCCTTTAAATATTATCCAAAAACAATAATCAAAAGTCTGATTTGGAAAAAAGAATCTTGTTCAGAAAGTATTTTCCTATTGACAATCATCAAATGAAGGTTGTTATCTTTATAACATTACAGAGAAAGAGGATTTAGAAAAATGATCCATTGATCAGAATTCCTTATATAAGTCTACTCTTGGTATCTTGCCATAAATAGTAAGGTCACTGAAGAACTGGCCTCATAGAAATGTCAAATTGTCCACTAAAAATGCCACCGGTGGTTAATTAGTAAGTAGTTGCCTACCAAAAATAAAATCAGTGGACTTCCTTCAAACTCATAATTGACAACCACTCATTGGGTAGATATCCACCACTCTGATATTTATATGCACTATTCTCACAAAGGGAAAACAGTGGGCAAGAAGACTATATTTTCCTGCTTGCAAACAGCAACTGGACAACGCACAAACGTACTTATTTGTTCATGTCTTCTCTGTATTAGTCAATCCTTTAGGATCAAGGAGTTGTTTTTGCTTCGCTTTTGTGGATGCTGAGGTGGCTGATGAGGCCAATGGAGGAACTGAAGACTCTACCACAGAACAGACAGGTGGGGGGGTGGATAGTTTATGAGACAATCAGTAAACACCTACGATTCAATCGCCATGACAGAGAAGGCTACAGACCTATTGCAAGTAAATGGGATTACTATCGACGGGTACAACAGGAGGCGTGGACATGGTGAACCAAAGGACCTGTTTCTATGTTGTAAAACTTTAAGATTCTAGGTGGTCTGCTTCTTCCACCAGTTACGCAACATCTGTGTGCTTCCAATACATGGCCTCAACCTTCTCAACATCATCCTGAAGGCTCCTTCTCCACTTCAACCAGTTGCGGCCCACAGGTTTCCAGAAGTTAGTGGGGACATTGCATTGCTTCAAGGAGGTTTTGAGCACATTATTGAATCTTTTCCTCTGTCCATCTGGCAACCCCTTTGCATGACTGAGCTTGGAATTAAGTGTCTTTTTCAGGAGTCTGATGTCAGGCATGTAAACAACATGACCTGCCCAATGTAGTTGACTTAATCTATCTAGGGTCACTATCCTCGGGATGTCGGCCAGGGAGAAGCACTGATGTTAATGTGCTTTTCTTTCCAGTGAACTTGGCGATTTTGTGGAGACAGCACGAGTTGTATTTTTCCAGTACCAGAGATGCCTATATAGTTAGTCCATGCCTCAGAAGCATCTTGGAGAGGAGGTACCACTACTGCCCAGAACATCACAAGTTTTGTGCAAGGTCCAAGTTCTTGATGTATAAATGACCTCAAATGACCAATGGCTGTATTAACACACTGAAGGTTGTGGTAAATGTCATCATTGTTGTCTGTTTTCAGCAAGAGGTGGCTCCCAAGATACAGGAAGCAGTCCCCCTTTACAGGGTCTCTCCGTGAACCTTTTTTGTTCACAAAAGGTATGGGATCAAGCCAACTCATGCTCCTGTTCTATTTCAGACACACATTCCTTCACCCATCCTCAGTCCACCAATCATCTCCTGGCCCCCACCTCAACACTCCCTCTCTTCTCTTTACAATGGCTATCACTCCTCTCCACTCTCAGTCCTGATGAATGGTTTCGACTCAAAATGCCAACAATTCCTTTGCCCCCCAACAGATGCTGTTGGATCCGCTGAGTCCTTCCAGCAGATTTTTTGTTGTTCCTGTTCTATTTCACCTCCCACTGTCCTTTTGGTTGTAGGTTGACCTTGAGTGAAAGCAATCCACATCATGTTGCTGGCTTTCTGTCAAACTGCTTCAGCCCTTGGTATTTAGCTATATTGTTTTTGTTACTATAGATACTTAAAATCATTCAGCTGAGCACAAATTCAGAGCAAAGCCAAAAAATTTCCAAACATCAGGGTAAATGTTTTCTACCCATCTGTATTTCTGGCAATAGAAATATGTAATGAAAATTAAATCTTGTTGAGTCAGGGGAGTATCTGTGTAACTGCAGTAAGGAACTCCCAAACTGCTAATTTAAGAACGAGACTCATTCAGCTCTAACAAAAAGCTGTGAATAACACAAGACAGGATAACCTTCAGGGATTATGTAGATTCAATCCATGGTTCATTGGAATGCTTGTGTACTTCCAAATATTGCTGAGAGTGTACAAATGCAGTCAAAGAAACACTGGATTCATGGATCCTGCACCAAGTGCCCAAAAGGGGACAAGTGATAAACTTGTGAGATTCATCGTGCAGTTGATAACCATAGTTTACTCTGTAGGTAATTGGCATTTATCGCTCATATTTACCAATGCCCAGAAAATTTAAGGGACTAAAATTTACTGGATGCATATTAACCGATGACCAGACCAAAAAAAGGCGGCAAAACATTAATGCAATTTTCTATTGTGATGTCATGAAAGAAAGCAGCAGCTAAGCTTAGCCTATCCAGTTTATATTCACAAAGCGCTTCTGCTGGTCATTGGTCAGTAATATTGATATTAGCAATATCAGTGATATTAGCAAGCTCGCAACCTACTGATATAACTTGTTTATCTAAAATTTCTCTATCTATAATTTAATTAATTAATTAATCAATTATTATGTCCTTTAACCTTACTATAATCTATAATTTAATTATTTCATCAGGTGATGTTTCCTACGTTTGCTTCAAACTAACCAGAGCCCCATGTCCTGCACTTGCTTAAAATTTACCAGGGTTCACTGGAACATTTATTACAATACTGTATAACATCTTTTTTTAAAAAAAAATGAATTCAAATTGTATTGGATCATAAGGAATAACATTTCATAGTCCAGAAAATCTGCAGTCTGGCATTAAGATACAAAGTGTGCCAAAGTATCAGAGTTTTACAGCACGTGTTTCAGAATTAAAATCAATGCTCTTCATCCACCTGTTTGGCAAAGAAGATCTTCTCAAGTCTTGAATCCTGAACAATGGATCCTGCTGGTTCTTCTCCTGGCTGCCACTTGAATAGGAAGATCAGGCCATGAACTGGTCTGAAAAGAAAGAGAACTACTGAAGCTATTAAACAAGACTACATTCAACATGGCAGGAAATATACATATTCACAACGAATTTAGAGCACTATCAAGAGCAATTATATCATTATAACAGCTGCCATGCAAACTCGAACTAGCAATCAACAATGCATATAACATTTGCTTCCTGTATGTTAAAATACAAATTCTTCTGATAAGATGAACTCGATTTGGAAAATGTATGTAAATCTAACAATTCTGCCTAAACAGCTGGTTATGTAGCTTCTATTTATACAAATCTTCAAACACCAGTGATACCAAGTTCAACTTTTCTTTACAAACTCTGAAAATCAAAATACATACATATCTCATCTGCTTCAGATGCCAACATATAATAAATTTCATTCTTCCAATTACAGAGGTTCCAAATGTTTGAAATATATCATGTTTGGGGTACATTGGTCTGAGATTATGATCCAAATAAATTAAAATACTAACACAGCAGTTGAGTAATTTACTTTCTGTTAAACAAATCTGGAATGACAAAAATATTAACAATACTGATCTTTAACTTATCAGACTGTCACAAAACTACATTCAAAAAGCATGATGTTATCCAGGACAACACAGCCTGATTAACTGGTAACTTATCCATCACCCTAAATAGTCATTCCTTCCACCATCAGTATACAATGGCTCCAGCATGTACCAACTACAAAGCACCAAGTTGGTACTCTTTTTCTATGTGAAGCTAAAACCTAAGTCAAGTCAAATCAAGTTTACTGTCATATCACAAGTACGGTGAGGTACAAGTACAATGAAAAACTTGCAGCAGAATCACAGGCATGTATATTCAGACAACACACAGACATGAAAGGTACATAAATTATACAAGACAGTGGAAAAAAAAGACTATGCAAAACAAGACATTAGTGCAAAAACACATGAAATAAGTCCATGGTTTTGCAAGAGGCGGTCTGTCGTGTTCTGTTGCTGAGGTATGATTAGCATTGTGCAGTTGAGCCCAAATGCATTTTTTATTTAATACTGATTTTAAATTTTACTCCAATCTGGTTACTTACTTTAATTTGTCAAAGTTTTCTGGTTCTAGACTCCATATTTCCTCCACCTGAACACCCTTGCATCCTGAAACATATAAAGGTTATTGAACCAACTTTAAGATTTAAATGCACTCCTAATTTTGTTGCACAAAATTTAAAAACATCTACATAACAGTCATTGTACTGCAAAAAGGCAATTTACTGGAAATTTGAAGCATTTACATGATACAAACAACAGTTCTTGATCAAACGTGATGGTTTAAAGATGAAAAACATTTTCTGAAAACTGATGTTTTGAAATGGATTGAACTCCACACCATTTACTCTTTCCTAACTGGACCACAATCTTTTGTGGCCTTGAATTCCATATGCGGGATCAATACTTGCAACTTTAAAGTTGCGCCGTATGTGGAAACACTACACCTGTCATTTCCCCAAAGACATGGGACAAATTACTCAATCACAGGTCCTAAATATTAGGCGACACAAGAGACTGCAGGTGCTGGAATCTGCAGCAAAACAGACTGCTGAAGAAACTCAACGGGTCGAGCAGCATCTGCGGAGGGAGTAGAATTGCCGACGTTGTTTGGATCGAGACCCTGCATCAGGACCCAGGAACGTCGAGAATTCCTCCCACCCACCACCACACAAACATCTGCTGCCCAACTCGCTGAGTACATCCAGCACATTGCTTTTAAGTTTAAATATTAGGCCTTTAGCGGTCTGCTTTCAAATGTTAGCAACGCCTGTGATGAAGACCTGGACAAATTGCAACCAAAAGAAACGCAATGACAGAACTCCGCTGCTCCAGCAGCTGAATTGAACGCCGTTCACTCGTCCCTTGCTTTGACAGGTTGCAATGAAGCTGCTGGCCCCCAGTTCCAGCGCGCAGGCCCCAGGCGGCGGCGGCGGCGTGATTCGCCGCCAGCTCCATCCATCCATCCTTCCTTCCTTCCCGCCCGAGACACGCGGAGAGACGGCCCCGGCCATACCGAAGCCCTTGATCAGCTCCGTGAAAACTCCGGGATCGCTCTCCATCAGGCACCACTCGCCGGCGCTCCCCGCCATCTCTGCGGCGTGCCCGTTCGCTTCCATCCGCGATCCCGGCCTGGAGCGGGGCGCACACTCTCCGAGCGCCGGACCGTCCCCGCAGCCTTCCCGGCAGGCCCCGCAGCTCGGCCCAGCTGCACATGCGCGCCAGGTTTCCAGGGCAACCGCCAGGCTGCGGCGCGGCTCCTGGAAGGGCCTGGGTATTGGTTTATTATTGTCACTTGTACCAAGGTACAGTGAAAAACTTGTCTTGCATACCGATCCTACAGATCAATTGATTACACAGTGCAGTTACATCGCGTCAGTACAGAGTGCATTGATGTAGTACAGGTAAAAACAGTAACAGTACAAAGTGTCACAGCTACAGAGAAAGTGCGGGTAGACAGTAAGGTGCAAGGTCACAACAAGGTAGATCGTGAGGTCAGAGTCCATCTCATCTTATAAGGGTACAGTTCAATAGTCTTATCACAGTGGGGTAGAAGCTGTCCTTAATTCTGGTGTCTAGGCTCCTGTATCTTCAACCTGATGGAAGAGGAGAGAAGAGAGAATGACCAGACAGCGAGAGTTGTAGACAGAGTCCAAGGAGGGGAGGCTTGTGTCCATGATGCGTTGGGCTGTGTCCACAACTCTCTGCAGTTTCTTGCGAATCTGGGCAGAGCAGTTGCCGTACCAAGCCGTGATACATCCAGATAGGATACTTTCTATTGTGTATTGATAAAAGTTGGTGAGAGACAAAGGGGACAAACCGAATTCCTTTAGCCTCTTGAGGAAGTAGAGGCACTGGTGAGCTTTCTTGGCCGTGGCATCTACGTGATTTGACCAGGAGACCTGAGGCTTGGCACCGTGACTCGTTCCAGCTGAGTGCTCCAGGAACATCAGATGTGAGCCACCCGGCAGGAGAAAAACTTCTTTGAATCCCATCATTTATTACTGATACAATTATTGTAAAAAAACAAGAAAAGTTGTTGAACTGAGTAGCATAAGATAAAGGAGCAGAATTAGGCCATTCGGTCCTTCGAGGCTGATCCACCATTCAATCAAGGCTGATTCGATTTATTTTCAACCCCATTCTCCCACCTTCTTCCTGTAACCCTTAACCCCCTTAACCAATCAAGAACCCAGCAATCTCTGCCTTAGATACAATGACTTGGCCTCCACGGCCCTCTGTGGCAACGAATTCCACAGGTTCACTACCCTCTGGCTGAAAAAATTCCTCCTCATCTCAGTTCTTAAGGGAGATCCCTTTGTTCTGAGGCTGTGCCCTTGGATCCTAGACTCTCCTACTAATGGAAACATCCTCTCCATGTCCATTCTATCCAGGCCTTTCAGTATTTGGTAGGTTTCAATGAGATCCCCCACTCATCCTTCTGAACTCCATCAAGTACAGGCCCAGAGCAATCAAGTGCTCCTTGTATGTTAACCCTATCATTCCTGGGATCATTCTTGTGAACCTACTCTGGACCCTCTCCAGGGCCAGCACATCTTCAGATATGGGGCCCAAAATTCCTCGTAATATTCCAAATGTGGTATGACCATCACCTTATAAAAAGCCTCAGCATGGTTAATGGCAGGATATATCCTATGATTAAACCTTTCCAGAAGAATGTTACCTGGATTGGAGGACTTTAGTAATGGGGAGAGATTGTATAGGCTGGGCTTGCTTATCCTGGAGCCAAGGAGACTGAGGGGTGACAGTAGTATATAAGATTATAAGATGCAAAGATAGGGTAGATAATCAGAATCTTTTACCACATGGCAGGGGTTTCAAAAACAAGGGGGCATAGGCAAGGTCAGAGAAGGAGTTTTGTAGGGAATCTGAGGGATTTTTCTTTTTACACAGTGTTTTGATGTCTGGAATGTGCTGCCAGAGCAAGTGGTGAAATCAGATAAAATCACTATGTTTAAGAGGCATTTACACAGGCAAGGCACAGAAGTATATGGTCCTAATGCAGACAAATGAAATTAGTGTAGATTGGTAAAAGGGAGGGCTGATGGGCCAATTTCTGTGCTGTACAACTCCATGACTGATGCATCCAATGTAAAATCAACCTGTTGAATTGTACATGTCACGGAAACTTTTTTTATATGTCACTAATAGTTTTATAACTTAATTTAACAAACAATTCAATTCAGTTATATATTTACATGAGTCTCTTATTTTTGGGAATGATTTTGGAATTGCTGCTTCTCTTTTAAAATTTCAGTGATGAGAAATGGGTGGCAGTAGTTTTGTAGTAACAATATCCAGACTTGCGAGATCAAATCATCCCATGGCAAACTGAGAAAGCAAATTCAAAAGACAAAAAAAATAGCCAGAATGCCAAAATCAAACCTTTCAGTTAAAGGTAACCCTATTCATCATATCCTGTCTGACTTAGTTATGACAACAGTCCTACACTGTGATTTACTCAAATACCCTTGGAGCAACTTTGGAAGGGCAGCTGGAAATCTAAAGAAAAACAGAAAATGCACCTGAACCCATAGCAGACGTAAGATCAGCAAACCCGCAGAAAGCATCTGGCCCAGATGGTGTCCCTGGCCGTGTCCTTAGATCCTGTGCAGATCAGTTGGCGGGGGTACTTGCAGACATTTTTAACTTCTCCTTACTTAAATCTAAGATTCCCACCTGGTTTAAGAAGACCACTGTAATCCCAGTGACTAGGAAAAACAAGGTAACGTACCTTAATGAATACCACCCGGTGGCTCTGACATCCACCATCATAAAGTGCTTCAAGGTGCCAGTCATGGCACGCATTAGCTCTAGTTTCCCATACAACCTCAACCTACTGCAATTTGCCTGCCGCTGAAACAGGTCTACTGCGGCTACCATCTCCCTGGCCCTACACTCATCTCTGGAGCATCTGGACTGTAAAGGCACCTACGTTACACTGTTGTTTATTGACTACAGTTTCACCTTCAGTGCTATAATTCCAAGCAAACTCATAACCAAACTCCGAGATCTGGGAGTCAACGCCTCCTTCTGCCACTGGATCCTTGAATTCCTGACCAATAGACCATAATCAGTAGGAATAGGCAGCAACACCTCCTCCACAATTACTCTCAACAGTGGTGCTCCACAAGGCTGCATCCTCAGCCCCTTACTCGAATCTGTATACACTAATGGCTGCGTGGCCAGATTCTGCTCTAATTCTATCTACAAGTTTGCAGATGATATCACCATCGTGGGCCGTATCTCAAATAATGATGAGTCAGAGCACAGAAAGGAGATAGAGAGCTTAGTAACGTGGTGTCATAACAACAACCTTTCCCTCAATGTCAGCAAAACAAAAGAGCTGGTTTTTGACTTCAGGAATGGGGGTGGTGCACATGCTCCTATCTACATTAACAGTGCTGAGGTCGAGAGGGTTGAGAGCTTCAAGTTCTTAGGAGTGAACATCACCAATAGCTTGTCCTGGTCCAACCACATAGATGCCACGGCCAAGAAAGCTCACCAGTGCCTCTACCTCCTCAGGAGGCTAAAGAAATTTGGCATGTTCCCATCGATCCTTACTAATTTTTATCGATACACCATAGAAAGCATTCCATCTGGATGCACCATGGCTTGGTGTGGCAACTGCTCTGTCTGTGACTACAAGAAACTGCAATGAGTTGCTCAGCGCATTATGGAAACCAGCCTCCTCTCCATAGACTCTGTGTATACTTTTGCTACCTCAGTAAAGCAGCCCCACCCCAGGACCCCACCCACCCCAGACATTCTCTCTTCTCACCTCTCTCATCAGGCAGAAGATACAAGAGCCTGAATGCACATATCACGGGCTCAAGGACAGCTTCCCCCCCTGCTGTTATTAGACAATTGAATGATTCCCTAGTGCAATAAAATGGGCTCTTGACCTCACAATCTACCTCGTTATGACCTTGCACCTTATTGTCTACCTGCACTGCACTTTCTCTGTAGCTGTTACACTTTGTTATTGTTTTACCTTGTACTGTCTCAATGCACTGTGTAATGAATTGATCTGTATGGATGGTATGCAAGACAATTTTTTCACTGTACTTTGGTGCATGTGACAATAAACCAATTCAATTCCAATTCCAAAATGCTGGAAACATGCTTCAGATCATGCAGCATCTCTGGAAGGAGAAACCAAGGTTACACTTCTGGTCAAAGACCTTTCGTCAGATGGAAATGTGTGAAAACAAATTAATTTCAAATTACAGGAAAGATGGGAGAGGGGTGGATATTACAAAGGGAATATCTGATAGGATGAGGCTGAACCCTTGGCAATTGCCCTTCGGGATTCTTTTAACATATTTGGTATCACTCTTGGACAGGGGATTCGTAAGGTATCTCTATATGCAGATGACTTGTTACTTTATATTTCTAACCTGGAGGAATCCATCCCCGCAGTATTGTCACTGCCTGCTCAGCTTAGTGTTTTTTCTGGTTATAGATTAAATCTTAATAAGAGTGAACTCTTTCCATTAAATATGCAAACCCCAATTTATAGGCAATTACCATTTAGATTAGTAACAGACCATTTTATGTATTTGGGTGTTAAAATTACCAAGAAGCATAAGGACCTGTTTAAAGTTAACTTGTTACCTCTAATTGATCACGTTAAACAATTATTTACGAAATGGTCCCCATTATCCCTATCATTGATAGGCCGAATTAATGCGGTTTAGATGAATATTTTACCAAAATTTTTATATCTATTTCAGGCGATTCCAACTTTCATCCCGAAATCCTTTTTTGACACTATTGATTCAAAAATTCTTTCATATATATGGCAGAATAAAAACCCAAGGTTAAGTAAGAAATATTCACAAAAATTAAAAAAGAATGGTGGTGTAGCAATGGGCTACGGACTGAGCTAGAAATAACGACACGCAGTCGTAAGGTTGCACTCGAGACTGGTTTATTGCGAACCTCGCCGCGCTGGCTTTTAAACAGTTAAGTTCCCGCCCTCTCCGGGCGGCGGTGACATCAGAGGTGCACCACCAGAACCTCTTCCCGCGCGCGGGCTTTCTCCCCTCGCTGGCAGAGAAGAAGGCCCAGCACCATTTTGCGGCTGTCCTCTCTGCTGACGCGCGCACCATTTTCAGAGCCTGTTCACCTGCGTGGAAGGTGGGTCGCCACATAACCACCCCTCCCAGAACCAGCGATACATCCCCCGAAGTCCACAGACTGGATCAGTCACTGTTTGGGTGGTCTGCCTCTGCGCCGCAGGGCCTGAACCTCAACCGGCTGTGCCGTCCACATGGGCCGGTTTGAGCTGGTTCACCATGAAAACCTCCTCTTTCCCCCCCAATGCCTAGAATGAATGTGGACCTGTTGTTCCTGAGCACCTTGAATGGCCCCTTGTACAGCCACTGTAAGCGGTGTCCGGTGTGCACCCCTCCATACAAATGCAAACTGACAGTTCTGCAGGTCTTTGGGTACGCAGGTCGGGATCTGTCCGTGCCGTGAAGTCGGTACGGGGGCCAGGTTGCCAAGCCTCTCGCGTAGTCTGTCCAGGACTACCGCGGGTTCTTCCTCTTGTCCCCTTGGGGCTGGTATGAACTCCCCTGGGACAACCAGGGGTGCACCGTACACCAGCTCGGCCAACAAGGTGTGCAGATCCTCTTTGAGTGCTGTGTGGATTCCAAGCAGGACCCAGGGAAGCTCATCCACCCAGTCAGGCCCTTTCAGGCAGGCCATGAGAGCCGACTTCAAGTGACGGTGGAAACGTTCCACTAGTCCATTCGACTGTGGGTGGTAGGCGGTTGTGTGGTGTAACCGTGCTCCCAACAGGCTGGCCACAGCCGACCACAGGCTGGAGGTGAACTGGGCGCCTCTGTCAGAGGTAATGTGGGCCGGTACCCCGAAGCGTGCTACCCAGGTTGCAATCAGCGCTCGGGTGCAGGAATCGGTGGTGGTGTCAGTGAGCGGGGCCGCCTCCGGCCATCTCGTGAACCAGTCTATCATAGTTAGGAGGTACTATGCTCCTCGCGACACTGGCAGGGGCCCCACAATATCCACGTGAATGTGGTCGAACCTCCGGCGGGCAGGTTCGAACTGCTGCAGTGAGGCTTTGGTGTGCCGCTGCACCTTGGCCGCTTGACACTGCACACACGTTTTGGCCCATTCGCTGACCTGTTTGTGAAGGCCGTGCCACACGAACCTGCTGGAGACCACCCGGATGGTTGTCCTGATAGATGGGTGTGCCAAGCCGTGTATGGAGTTGAAAACTCGCCGCCACCAGACTGCCAGGACGATGGGGCGAGGTTGGCCGGTAGCCACGTCGCACAGGAGGGTCCTCCCACCTGGGCCTACCAGGAAGTCTTGCAGCTGCAAACCCGAGGCTGCAGTCCTGTAGCTGGGCAACTCATCGTCTGCCTGCTGCGCCTCCGCCAGTGCTACATAGTCCACCACCTGGGACAGGGCCTGGATAGCTGGCCTGGAGGGTGCGTCCGCCACGACGTTGTCCTTTCCCAAGACATGCTGGATGTCCGTCGTGTACTCAGAGATGTAGGACAGATGTCGCTGCCGGCGGGCCGACCAGGGATCGGACATCTTTGTGAACGCAAAGGTCAACGGTTTGTGGTCCGTGAACGTGGTAAAAGGCCTGCCCTCTAAGAAGTACCTGAAATGTCAGATTGCCAGATATAGCGCCAACAGCTCTCGGTCGAAGACGCTGTACTTGAGTTCGGGTTGCCACAGGTGCCTGCTGAAGAACGCCAGGGGTTGCCAGCACCCCTCGATGAGTTGCTCCAGCACCCCACCGACTGCTGTGTTTGATGCGTCCACTATAAGGGCGGTTGGAACGTCCGTTCTGGGGTGCAGCAGCATCACGGCGTCTGCCAAGGCTTCCTTGGCTTGAATGAAAGCGGCCATGGCCTCTTCATCCCAAGTAATGTCCTTGCCTTTACCCGACATCAGGGTGAACAAAGGGTGCATGACACGGGCTGCTGAGGGGAGGAAATGGCGGTAGAAGTTGACCATACCCATAAACTCCTGCAAGCCTTTGACTGTGTTGGGCCGGGCGAAGTGGTGGATCACGTCTCCCTTAGCGGGCAGGGGTGTTGCCCTGTCTTTGGTAATCCTGGGGCCCAGGATGTCGATGGTGTCAAGTCTAAACTGGCATTTGGCCAGGTTGATCATGAGGCCAAAACCACTCAGGCGGGAGCAGAGCTGGCAGAGGTGGGACAGATGCTCCTGACAATTTCTGCTGGCTATGAGGATGTCGTCCAAATAGATGAACGCTAAGTCCAGGTCGCGTCCCACTGCATCCATTAGCTGCTGGAACGTCTGTGTGGCATTCTTCAGGCAGAACGGTATTCGGAGGAACTCGAACAAGCTGAGCGGGGTAATGAGTGCTGTCTTGGGGATGTCTTCAGGGTGTACCGGGATTTGATGGTATCCCTGGATGAGGTCCACTGTTGCAGCCTCGTTCAGTCAACGGTAGTCACCGCATGGTCTCCAGCCCCCGGCTGCTTTGGGCACCATGTGCAGGGGGGAGGCCCATGGACTGTCTGAACTCTGTACGATCCCCAATTCCTCCATCCTCTTGAACTCCTCTTTCGCCAGGCAGAGTTTGTCCGGGGGAAGCCGTCGTGCGCAGGCGTGGAATGGTGGTCCCTTGGTCGGAATGTGGTGTTGTATTCCGTGTCTGGGGATGGCTGCCGTGAACTGCGGTGCCAGAACCAATGGGAAGTCCACCAGGATTCTGGTGAATTCATTGTCCGACAGCATGATGGAGTCCAGGTGTGGGGCCGGCAACTTGGCTTCGCCCAAGGAGAACGTCTGGAAAGTCTTGGAGTGGACCAGTCTTTTCCCGTGCAAGTCAACTAGTAGGCTGTGAGCTCGCAAGAAGTCCACCCCCAGGAGTGGTTGGGCCACGGCGGCCAGTGTGAAGTCCCACGTGAACCGGCTGGCGCCAAACTGCAACTGCACTGTGCGGATGCCGTAGGTTCATATCGTGCTACCGTTTGCGGCCTTCAGGGTGGGTCCCGGCTCCCTGTTGCGGGTGTCGTACCCCGTCAGGGGTAAGATGCTGATTTCCGCTCCGGTGTCGACCAAGAAGCGGCGTCCCAACTGTTTGTCCCAGACGTATAAGAGGCTGTCCTGGTGGCCAGCCACCGTAGCCATTAGCGGCGGCTGGCCTTGGCGTTTCCTGGGAACTCGCAGGGCGGGCGACACCAGCGGGCTTCTGTGCCCCACTGCTAGTGGTAGAAACACCACTGTGCATTGACCTCCTCACTCCTGCCTCTGGATTGTGTGCGCTCCACTGGCGGGCCTGGTCTGTCCTGCCGTTGGGCACGTGGCTTGGTAATCTGTCTGACGGACGCCCCGCTTTCCTTCTTGGCTTTCCACAGCATGTCTGCCCAGGTCACCACCTTCCGGGGGTCACTGAAATCTGCGTCAGCCAGTAGCAGATGTATGTCCTGGGCAGTTGCTCTAGGAATGCCTGCTCGAACATGAGGCAGGGCTTGTGTCCGTCAGCCAGGGCCAGCATCTCGTTCATTAATGCTGACGGTGGCCTGTCTCCCAAACTGTTGAGGTCCAGCAAGCGGGCACCTCGCTTCCGCCGTGAGAGACCGAAGGTCCTTATGAGCAATGCTTTGAATGCTGCATATTTGCCTTCCTCAGGGGGTGACTGTATGAAATCCTCAACTTGGGCGGCTGTCTCCTCGTCAAGGGAGCTCACCATGTAATAGTAACACGTGGAATCAGAAGATATCTGCCGAATCTGGAACTGGGCCTCTGCTTGGTCAAACCACAAGCATGGTCGCAGCGTCCAGAAGGGTGGCAGTTTTAGCAAAACTGCGTGAACGGATGAAAAGTCAATCATCTTCGGTCCAAATCCCGTTTAGACCGTCGGGGTCACCAATGTAGCGATGGGCTACACACTGAGCTAGAAATAACGACACGCTGTCGGTGTGTTGCACTCGAGACTGGTTTATTGTGAACCTCGCTGCACTGGCTTTTAAACAGTTAAGTTCCCTCCCTCTCCGGGTGGCGATGACGTCAGAGGTGCGCCACCAGAGCCTCTTCCCACATGGGGGCTTTCTCCCCTCGCTGGTGGAGAAGGCGGCCCAGCCCCATTTTGTGGCTGTCCTCTCTGCCAACGCGTGCGCCGTTTTCGGAGCCGGTTCGCCTGCGTGGAAGGTGGGTTGCCACAGTGGCATGGCTTTGCCTAACCTTAGATTATATTACTGGGCAATTAATATCAGATATTTAATTTTTTGGGCATAAGATTTAGATGTAATTCAACGTTCCAAATAGGTATACCTTGAGTATGAATCAGTGCAAGGATTTTCATTAGTTTCTATTTTCGGAGCCCCGCTCCCTTTTGCACTTACTAAACTGAGTAAACATATGACTAACCCAATAGTTAAACATACGATATGAATATGGTTTCAATTCCGTAAATTCTTTGGATTGAATAAGTTTAACTTATCAAGCCCCATTCAATCTAATTTTTTCTTTCAACCATCCAGAATCGACTCAGCTTTTTCTTTATGGAAAATGAAGGGAATAACATGTTTCCGTGATTTATTCATTGATAACTGTTTTTTATCTTTCGAACAGTTGTCTAATGAATACTATTTGCCTAGATCACACTTTTTTCAATACTTACAGATCAGAAATTTTTTAAAAGTTACCATGCCTTCTTTTCCGACTCCATATAAAATTGAAATTACGGAAAAAATTTTAGGTTTTAATCCCTATTAGAAGGGCTTGATAGCAATAATTTATGATCTGATTATGAAAATACATCCAGAGACACTTGATAAAATTAAAAATGAATGGGAAAGAGAACTCCAGATACTTTTACCCACAGAGACATGGAAGAAAATTCTTCAATTAGTTAATACATCTTCAATGTGTGCCAGACACTCTTTGATACAATTTAAGGTGGTTCACAGGACCCATATGTTGAAGGACAAGTTAGCCTGTTTTTATCACCATATAAATCCTATATACGATAGATGTAATTCGGAGGTGGCTTCCCTGACACATATGTTCTGGTGCTGTCCTCTTTTGGAAAAATATTGGAAAGACATTTTTAATATTATTTCAACTGTATTGAATACTGATTTACAACCTCACCCAATCACTGCAATTTTTGGGCTCCCAATGATGGAATCTGGCCACTTATCTGCTGCTGCTTGTCATATGATTGCCTTTGTTACATTAATGGGCAAGCGATCCATTTTGTTTAAACAGAAGGATCCCATACCTCCCACTACTTTTCAATGGTTCTCTCAAACAATATCATGTTTAAACTTAGAAAAAATTAGGAGTGGCACTGTGGATTCTTTGCTTAAATTTCAGGAAGTTTGGAGTCCATTCATTCAGTATTTTCATATGATATAGATCCCTTTACAATAATCTTTGAACTTAGAGGAGTGGAGTTGACAACATAATAATGCTCTTTGTTCATCGAGAAATGTCAGTCCAGTTTTTTTTTCCTTTTGAAATTTATTTCTAGTTTGTTTCGTTTTATACTTATAATTCTTTCTTCAATTTGGTTTTTTTTATATAATAAATCTTTTTCTTTCTCGTTTTGATTTTTTTTTGTAATATATTCATTTACTAAGAAACCGTGGGGCTTAGAATATATCTTTTTTATTCTTTATGACTATATATGTCATGACTGTCCTCCTGATCTCTTTGTATTATGTGTATAATTACTGATGTTATATGTATTATTCTGCATTAGTTTGAAAATTAATAAAAACATTGAAAACGAAAGAAAGAAAGGATGAGGCTAAGGTCCCCATGGAGGTAAACTGTTTACAAAGATCAATTAACTCGGCAGTTAGAGAGAGAGAGAGAGAAAAAAAATAAAAGGGACAAGTAAAAGCTGTGAAATGCAGGTCAAAGCTACTGTAAAGTACGAATGAAAAGGAGAAAATGTGAAATTATGTTCTTGTGTAAATGTCTAGCAGATAATTAAATACGTTTGAAGAGGGAAAGACTGTGTTACTATTACAGATGGATAACCTTACAACAGAACTGGCCAGTTCTGATACAAAGAAGGAAAAAAAAGTTACTTGAAATTGTTGAATTTGGTACTGAATTCTGTCAGCTGCAAAGAGCCCAGATAGAAGATGAGGTGCTGTTCCTGAAGCTTACATTGGGCCTCATTGAAACAGTACAGGAGACCACAGACAGACTGGTCAGAACAGAAGTGGGAAGAAGAATTAAAGTGACAGGCAAGTGGAAGCTCAGAGTCACCTCTGCAGACTAAATGAAGGTGCTTCACAAAGCACCTCTTTGTTACGGCACTACTTTGCCTGCTCTCTTGGTTTGACACTCCAGATTCTGCATCCCAGTTTTGGTGCTCCTGTTTGATTACTTCAGTTTCAATAATCCTTTTTTGGGTACTACTGTTTGGATACTCTTCTCTTAACATTACTGCTCATGCTTTCCTGTTCGGAGACTCCTTATTTGGCACTCTTGATTGCCTTATTTTTGATCTCACTCTCCTGTTTCAGCACTCTCAACTGGGCACCCCTGCTGTTTGCAGATTCCTTTTTGGGTATTTGTCCATCTTGTTTGCATATTCCAGTTTTGGTTCTCCTGTTTCAATGCACACAATTAGGTCCACCTGTTTGGGTACTATCATTCTGGTGCTCCATTTTGAGCATTTTCTGCTTTGGCTCTCCTGTTCCAGCACTGCTCTTTCAGCAATCCGTCTGGGTGCTTCAGCTTTCCCTTGCCTGCTTCAGAACTCCTGTTTCAACACTCTCAATTGGGCATTCCTGTTTGGGGACTCCTCTTATGGAACTCCTGCTTGGGTAGTCTTCTCACTATGCTCCTGTATGGGTATTCAGTTTTGGCTCTCTAGTTTCAGCTCGCCCATATAGGCAGATGTGCATTCCTGCTTGTGCACTCCGAATGGTGGATCCCTAGTTGGATACTCCTCATCCAGCACTCCTGTTTAGGTACTCCAGTTTTGGCACATTCATTTCTCCATTGAAGACTAAAACACATAGGGAGAACTGGATGCGATGCACCAGATTGGAAGAAATGCAAGTGAATGGCTGCTTCACCTGAAAGTACGGCTTCGAATCCTGGATGGTGAGAAGCGATTAGGTAAGAGAGCAGGTGTTGCAAGTCCTGCAGTTGGATTGGAGAGTGCTCTGAGAAAGGGATTTGGGAGCTAGAAGGCCAAGGAATCCCTTTGGAATGCTGAGAAGAGAGGGGAGATGAAGAAGTGTTATGGTGTGGAATCTCAATGAAGTTGGGGATAATTTTGAAGGATAATCCATTGAATGCAGAGGCTGATGGGATGGAAAGCTCTGTAAATGTGAAATTAAAACAGAAAATGCTGAAAATGCTCAACAATTAAGTCAGCATCTGTGAAGAGAGACCTATGTTTCTGGTCAATGGCCTTTCATCAAAACTGGGAAGGATTAGATATGAAACATGCTTGAAATTGCAGAGAAAGCGGGACATGACAGAGAGAGCAAAAGGGATGATCTTTTATTGAATAGAAATTAAGAGAGAGTGAATGATACAAGTGCTAGTAGTACCAGTGGAAAGGGGGAGGTAAACGTAGATCTGGAGGAGGTGTAAGTTGGAAGACACAAGTGAAATCTGAAATGTAAGAACAGAAAGAAATAAAAGCTCAATACTGGATATGTGGTACATGCCTGAAGTGCTTGATTATCTGGAACTGTTGCATTCACTATTGAATCTTGAACGTTGTAATGTGCCAAGTCATAAGATAAGGTGCTGTTCCTCCAGCTTACATTGAATTTTGCTGGAATGGTATAGGAGGTCAGATACAAACAGGTCTGAGTAGGAGTGAGATGGAGAATTAAAGTAACGGCTAACTGGAAGCTCTGGATCAGTAAGCTGATCAGAGAAGTTCTGTGATGCAGTCACACTATCTGTGTTTGGTTTCCTTAAAGTAGAGACTATATCATGAGCACTGAATGCAGCACACTAAATTAAAATTACAGGGAAGTGGTTGCTGCACTGGAAGGGAGATTTGGGTCACTGAAGGACAGGAAGAGAAAACAGCAGTTATTGGACCTGCTCTGATTGCATGGAAAAGTGCCATGAGAAGGGGAGTAGATAGTGGTCAACATGGAAGTGTGGATCTTAATACTGCAGAGGAAAGAGTCCCTTTAAAATGCTGAAAGAGGAGTGGTGGGAAAGCTGTACCTTGTGGTCATTAAGTTCCAGAAATTATCTGAATTGGATACAGTGGAGCCTCAATTCTACCAACATTTCCATAATAATAAAATCTGTGCACCTTCCTTTGCCATCACCCTGGCTAAATCATTCCAGTGCAGTTATGAAATAAACATTTGCCTGATAGGTTGAAAAGTGCAGGAAGCAAACCAAATGTAAACATAGTTAGACAGATCTACTAAAAAGATGGCACGTGTACAATTCTGTATTTCTATGTCCCAATTAGTGTCTGATCAAGACCTTGGGATTGTGCTGGAAGTACTGATAAGTACTGTTATTAAACAACATCAACCTCCTTTCCAATGCTCATCAGAATTACTTGACTCCTAATCTCAATTCAGTCTGGATCCTTAAAAGTAGGCCATTATTGTGCAAGAGAGGTGGGAACAGTTTCCCTCAGTATTACAGCAGTATTTAACTGAGTATCGTAGAACAGGATATGGAAGACAAACATCTAGGCTCCAACTCCAATGCAGTAACTGAGGGAGAGTTAAACTGTCAGATCTGCCAGATTTTGAATGGAGATTAAAATGAAGCCCACCACCACCTCTGTTCACTCAGGTAGACATAAAAGATCCTGTGGCACTACTTCTAACAAAAGCAATAGAATTATACCTTGTGTCCTAGTCAATATTTATCTTTCCATCAACAGCACTAAAACAGATTGTACAGTCATTATCACATTCCTGTTCATAGGACCTGCCCATGTACAAATTGATCATTGTTTTATTCATTACAAGAGTAACTATATTTCAGCTCTAAACTGTATTTAGAACAAACTGAGGCGTACAAATGTATTTTTTCTTTTTTTCCATTTTTTTAAAAACACTAGAAAAACTGGGATAAATGACAGATAATGAAAAGATCCGTCAGAAGCTGAAGCCAAACTTGACACAAACAAATATGCTCACTGTCTTCGAACAAAGCAAAATTCAGGGCATGCTCCCTTTACAGCACCAGTGTCCAGATAAACTAAGATGTTTAAAAGAAATAAAATAATCCCGTAATTTAAATGACTACAATACTTCTGAAGACAGAGGCATTCCATACTTTGATACAGTACCTCTGGATGTTGAAAATTGCTGATGGGTTCACATGGATGGACAGCACCTGCTTCCTCCCCAAGACCACCTGAATATCGCCAATAGTGTGGAGCCGACCAGTACGTTCCCCCCTCTCCTCCTTTATGACCACTTTTATCCTATTCTTATTGATCTTTTCGACCTCCCTTCCCGTTGTTGTGAAAAGCAACTACATAAGTACTTTCTCTTCCTTCTAAAATCCAGCATTTGGAAAAAAAATCTATACAACTGTTTGGTTGGGATAGTGATGTACAACCTGAAGGTAAACTACGGCAGATAGCGGGAATCTGAAATTAAATAGAAATGGTGGAAATACTCAGAGGGTCAAGTAGCATCTACGGGAAATAAACAGGGTTAATTTATTAATGTAAATGGCCCTTCATCAGAGCGAAACTAGGTCGGGCCCAAAGGCAATGATCCTGTCGCCACTGGTATAATGGGCTGCTTTGGGTCAGCGGCCGCTTCGCCGCTCAGCATGTGTGTTTGCGTGGCAGCCACGGGTGGCGCTACGGAACCGCGGGCGCGGAGAAAGCGATTGGTTGGCGATGACATCAGGGAGAGTGGGGAGCCCGGATGTTGCTGTGGTAACGGACGGCGGTGTCGGCGGTGGCGGCGGCGGCGGCGTTCCTCCCCCACCTCCCCGTGTCCTTTCTGTGTCTCCGCGTTTACGGGAGGCGGCGTCAGCGTCGAGAGATCGCAACATGGAGGTAACGTGTGTGTTTGCCGTGCGACGGGGGAGAAGGGGAGAATTGGCCAAATTAGTCAGGATTTAGTAGCCTTCCCCCCCCCCCCCCCCCCACCACCACCACCCTTCGTGGCCGCAGGCGTTTGCGGTGATGGGCGCCTGGGCGGAGGGAGGCCTGCGATGGGCAACCAGTGGTCGCACGTTGCCCTTCGCTGCAGACCCACGCACCGTATATCATCACAGATCGCTGGGTTGCATAAATGCCTGCACCTCTTCTTGCACTGGGCAATCTATCATCCACCTCCTAGCTTTTTAAGTACGTAAATCAGTTTTGTTTTTGGCAGCAGCAATTTGGGCCATTTACCGCACGATTTCCCCTTTGCAAGAATTATCATTAAGTACTTTCACTATTGTAGTGCCTGCAAAATTCACACCCGAAGATATTGTTAAATTCAAAATGCTACCATGTATTAGATGACAGATTGCACTAGCACCTTATGAATTCTTACAGTATATTGGGGTTTAGCAAAGAGAAGTACCATTTCTAAGTGTAGTGATAGATCCATGTTTCTGGGGCATCATTTACTCCACTGATTTTGATTTGTGGGTCCTGCTTGGCATCCAATAATGTTCACAGATAGTTTTTACAGATCGTTCATTTAGCATGTTAATAGATTGTTGGGTCTTGTTAATGCCTAACTGAAAGGGAGACTTTCCTAGATTAAAATATTTTAAAATGTTGAGGAAATATTAAGATGATTAAGGAAAGGAGACCTGATTTCAATTCTTTTTTAGTAAAACTGCATATTATACTGGTGATCCTGTCAGCATTTGCACAGTATTGATTTGCCCTGTTGCATTTATACAAATCAGGAGCAGGAATGGAACACTTGGCCCCTCAGCCTTACTAATAATAAGATTATGGCTGATCTTTTTAACCTAAGCTCTGCAGTCCTGGCTACTGCTGGTAAATTTTCAACCCCTGACATCAAAAATGGTCTATTCTTGCCTTAAAAATTTCAAAGACTCTGGTTCCGTTATCCTTTGAGAAAGAGAATCATAACTCTTTGGAACAATCAGAGAGAGAATTTCACCTCACCTCTTCGAAATGGGTGACTTTTTTAAACAGTGGCACTCATTCTAGATTCTAGCATTAGAAAGTTCCCATATACATCCACCCTGTTTAAATCCCCTCAGTATCTTGTGTATTTCAATAATCCCTTCTCATTCTTCTAAATTCCTGCAGATACAACCCTAAACCATTCATCATGAAACAACCCATCCATTCCTGACAAACCTCTGAACTGCTTCCAATGCATGAACATCCTTCCTTAAATAAGGAGATCAGTACAAATCACAGTATTCTATATGTAGTTTCACCACTGTCCTATGTAAATCAAGTATAGCTTCCATACTTTTGCATTCATACTTTCAGTAGTTAAAAATAACATTTTGTCAGCTTTCCTAATTACTTGCATACTAGTATTTGGTGAATTATGCACTGGGACACTCAGATCCCTTTCAGTCTCTAACCTTTATGGCCTTTTTATTTTTCCTGCCTAAATGGACAATTTCACATTTGTCCACGTTATACTCCATTTGCTAGATCTTTACCCACTCCTCTAACTATTGATAATCAAATAACTTTCACCAGTTTAACAAATGTTCTCTGTATACAAGTGGTTTTTCCATAAAGGGCACCCTCTCAACTCCCTTATTACTACTAAATTGTTAGATTGCTCATGCAGCATCCAGATGTGTGTAAACAGAAATCTTCTCCAACTAATTATCAGGAAGTCTAAAGCTATTGTCTTTTTTGATCTATGCCACAAGCTCCCTAGCAACTGCCTCAGTCCCTAGCTCTGCCAGCTTCTGAGACTGCACAGTCTCTGTGTTGTATTAGTTTACAAGTTGAACCACAAACTACATATATGGACCAACATTAAAACCAAGACAAATTTATTTACCTCAATAATATCACGCAATGACTTCTCGGTCTCAGTTTATCTGTTGGTGAAAACCTTACCAAAACTTTTTTTTAAAACCTCTATTGTCTATTTGAGTGGACTCCAGGCTGATCTATTTTTTTTATGCTTTGTAAAGAGATCATCCAAAATATTGCTGCCCAGTTTGGTGTGGGTACAGTAGTGGTGCAGTGGATAAATTAGTGCAGCTACTGCCATGTCATATGTTGAATTTAAACTCATTTAATAATGTGGAATTTAGGAAAAAAAATGACTTGTCTTAATGATAATGGCTGCAAAAGCTACCAGCTTGTCATGGGATCTCATCCAGTTCATTAATGTCCTTCAGGGAGGTAATCTGCCATCTTTATCCAATATGGCTTGTATTCTGTGGATCTACCCCATATGGTTGACTTTTAATTGCTTCCTACAGTAGTTTAGCAAGCCACTTTGTTCAAGAGCAATTAATTATGGTCAATAAATTCTGGCCTTGCTAGAGATGTACAGATTATGAAAAATTAATTAAAAAAATCTCAATTTGTATCATTTCATTCATCCAACTTTCCTCTATTCAGTAACCCACTTTGGCTTCGATTTTAACAACTCTTGTCTTTTCATATCCATGTAGCCAGGAAGAGAGAAGAGGTCCTGCATAGACAATTTAGGGAGTTAGGTAGAAAGTTAAGAAGCAGGACCTGTAAAGTTATAATCTCGGGATTAAATTGGTAAATTGGTTTATTATTGTCACATGTACCAAGGTACAGTGGAAAAACTTTGTTTTGCATGTCATCCATACAGATCATATCATCACATCAGTACATCAAGGTAATACAAGGGAAAAGCAATAACAGAATGCAGGATATAGTGTTACAGTTACAGAGAAAGTGCAGGCAGACAATAAGATGCAAGGCCACAATGAAGTTGATTGTGAGGTCAAGAATGCATCTTATCATACAAGAGGTCTGTTCAGTAGTCTTATATAACAGCAAGATAGAAGCTGTCCTTGAGCCTGGTGGTATGTGTTTTCAGTCTTTTGTATCTTCTGCCCGATGGGAGAGGGGTGAAGAGAGAATACCCAGGGTGGGAGGGGTCTTTGATTATGTTGGCTGTTTTACTGAAACAGTGAGAAGTGTAGACAGAGTCCTTGGAGTGGAAACCTGGTTTTGGTGATGTGCTGAGCTGTGTCCACAACTCTCTGCAGTCTTTTGCAGTATTAGGCTGAGCAGTTGCCATACCAGGCTGTGATGCATCCAGATAGGATGCTTTCTGTTGTGCATCTATAAAAATTGGTGTGAGTCAATGGGGACAGTCTGAATTTCTTTAGCCTCCTGAAGAAGAAGAGGTGCTGGTGCGCTTTCTTGGCCAATGTGTCTACGTGTTTGGACCAGGACAGGCTATTGGTGATGTTTACTCCCAGGAACTTGAAACTCTCAACCATCTCGACCTCAGCCCCATTTGATGCGAGCAGGAGCATGTGCACTGCCCCCCTTCCTGAAGTCAATGACTAGCTCTTTTGTTGACGTTGAGGGAAAAGTTGTTGTCATGACACCATGTCGCTGGGCTTTCTATCTCCTTTACTCCCTGTGTCATGTGCTACTGAGGCCAGAAATAGAATAATTGAATGCATGGCTAAAGAGCTGGTATAGCAGGGGGTACTCCAGATGGCTGGATTATTGTGATCTCTTCCAGGACAGGTGGGACCTGTGCAAGAAGGATGGATTGCACCTAAACTTGAGTGGCACCAATATCCATGAAGGGAGCAGCAAACAGTCTGCTGGAGAAACTGTGGGGTGGGCGAAGCAACTGTTGATGTTGTGAGTCAAAATCCTGCATTACGACTTGAAATGTCGACAATTCCTTTCCCCTCGACAAATGCAGGTCGACCCACTGAGTTCTTCCAGCAGATTATCTGTTGTTTCAGATTCCAGCATCTGAAGTCTGTTGTGTCTTCATCTGTGTAAGAAAGTTTGCAAGTGCTATTCAGGAGGTTTTAAACTAGTGTGACAGGGGTGTGGGAACTGGAGCAATAAATCAGCAGAGGGAGTGATTGAGGAGAAGGTAGAAGTTAAATCAAGTAAGTCTAAGTGGGGAAAAAAAACAGGTAGGTCTAGGATAATGAATATGACAGGAAAAATGGTCTGAAGTGTGTTTATTTTAATGCAAGTAGTATAACAGTTAAAGCAGATGAGCTTAGAGCCTGGATTAGTACATGGAACAATAGTATTGTAGCCATTACAGAAATTTGGTTGAGAGAAGGGCAGGACTAGCAGCTCAATGTTCCAGGGTATAAAAGTTACAGAGAGGGATGTTAAAGAGGTGGGGGAGTTGCGTTGCCGATTAAGGAGTATATCACAGCTGCACTAAGAGGGGGCATCTTGGAGGGCTCCTCCTGCAAGGCCATTCAGGTAGAACTCAGGAATATGAAAGATGCGATCACAGTGATGGCGTTATACTATAGGCCTCCCAGTAGCCGGCAGGAGCGGGAGGAACAGATATGCAGGCAGATCATGGAAAGATGTTAAAAGATAACAGGGTTATTGTAATGGGTGATTTTTTAACTTCCCCAAAATTAACTGGGACTCCCTTAGTGCCAGGGGCTTGGATGAGGCAGGATTTGTTAGGTGCCTCTAGGAGGGTTTTTTGAAGCAATATGCAGATCGCCAATAGGGGTTGAAGCCATACTAGACCATGTATTGGAGAATGAGCCTGGCCAGGTTATCAAAGTTTCAGTGGGGGAACAGTTTGGGAACAGTGATCATAATTCTGTAACTTTTAAGATAGTTATAGATAAGGGTAAGACTAATCCTTGCATGAAAGTGCAAACTTGGGGGAAGGCTAATTACAACAGTATTTGGCAGGAACTGGAGAAAGTAAATTGGGAGTAGCTGTTGAGGGTAAGTCCACATCTGACATGTGGGAGTCTTTTAAAGGCCAGTTGATTAAAGTTCAGGACCAGCATGTTCCTATGAGAATGAAAGCTAAGGATGCCCAGATTCAGGAGCCTTGGATGACAAGAAATGTTGTAAGTTTAGTCAAAAAGAGAAAGGAAGCGTATTCAAAGTTTTGCAAGCTTGAGGAATATAAAGGATGAAGGAAAGAATTTGAGCAAGAAATTAGGAGGGCCAAAAGGGCCGATGAAATATCTTTGCCAAGTAGGATTAAGGAGAATCCCAAGGCCTTTTATATGTATATTAGGAGCAAGAGGATAGCTAGGGAAAGAGTTGGTCCACTCGGGGGCAAAGGAGACATATTTATGTGTGGAGCCAAGGGAAGTGGGTGAGGTCCATAATGAGTACTTTGCATCAGTATTCATCAAAGAGAAGGATATAGATGATGGTGAGATCAGGGATGGGTAGGTTTATATTCTAGGGCATATCAATATTAAGGAGGAGGAGGTGTTGGATGTCCTGAAAAACAATAAAATGGATAAGCCCCTAGGGCCTGAAGGGATCTATCCCAGGATATTGAGGAAAGCAAGAGAGGAGATTGCTGTGGCCTTTTTTTTTAGAGACCTTTGTATCCTCTTTAGCCAAATCCAAGGTGCCAGAAGGTTGATGCTACTGAATATCCAATGTTGTTCCTTTGTTTAAGAAAGGCAGCAGGGGCAAACCAGGAAATTATAGGCTGATTAGCCTTAATTCAATGTTAGGAAATTATTATACACATTCCTTGGGGACAAGATTTACTTGCATTTGGAAAAGCATGGACTTGTAAGGGATAGTCAGCATGGCTTTGTGTAAAGGAGGTTGTGTCTCCTAAATCTGAGTTTATTGAGGAAGTGACAAAGGTGAGAGCAGTGGATGTCGTCTTGGTGAACTTCAGTAAAGCATTTGACAAGGTCCCTCACAGTAGGCTGGTCCAAAAGATTAAGTCATATTAAGTCATATATACAGTGAGTCGGTAAAATGGATCCAAAATTGGCTTGGTCATAGAATACAGAGGATAGTGGTAGTGGGGTGTTTTTCTGACTGGAGGTCTGTGACTGGTGGTGTTCTGCAAGGATCTGTGTGGGGACTTGGGTTGTTTGTAATGTATATTAATGATTTGGATGAAAACATAAATGGTTGGATCAGAAAGTTTGCAGATGACACAAAAATGGGTGGAGTTGTGGATAGTGAATAAGGTTGTCAAAGAATACAGCAGGATATAGATCAGTTAGAAATTTGGGCAGAGAAATGGCAAGTGGAGTTTAATCCAGAAAAGTATAAGGTGATGCAAAGATCACAATAAATGGCAGGATCCTTAAAGCATTGATGTACAGAGAGATCTTGGGATGCAAGTCCATAGCTCCCTAAAAGTGGCAATGCAAGTGGATAGAGTGATAAAGAAGGCAAATGGCATGCCTGCCTTCATTGATTGGGGCATTGAGTAAAAAAGTTGGGGAGACCTGTTGCAGCTGTATGAAACTTTGGTTTGGCCACATTTGGAGTATTGTATGCAGGTCTAGTCACCCCATTATAAGAAGGATGTGGAGGCTTTGGAGAGGGTGCAGGAGAGGTTCACCTGGATTGGAGTATACAGGAGGAAAAGGTTCCATTTTTACAGACATCCATAACTCGATTTTGTCTATATGCCACAATGTACACAAAATCACTTGAGACAGTAACCATACCTTCACGGTATTGTAATGAATGGTGTTGATGAGGGCCAATTAACATAAACATTTATTTATTGCCTCCCTTACCTAATTACAATGGTACAGAATCAGGATGTCCCACGCTCAGTGGCTGAAGTATCACTGGATGTTACAGTGTTTAATATGGTATCATTGCACAAGTATCAATAGAAGTGACTTTTTGTTAGTTTCCAAAGCCACTCTCTTAAGTGGCCTCCTACAGTAAAGCTGGCAGCCTGTTTTATTAAGAGACAATGGTGTCTGATTACTGTGTGAAGGTTCAATGTAAATGTTTTTTTCCAAAAATTGGTAAATTAAAATGATAAATTAGTTTGTTATTGTCACATGTACTGAAGTACAGTGAAAAGCCATCCATACAGAGCATTTCATCACATCAGCGCATTGAGGTAGTACAAGGGAAAACAACAACAATGCAGAATAAAGTGTTACAATTACAGAGAAAGTGCAATGCAGGCAGACAATAAGGTGCAAGGCCATAACGAGGTAGATTGTGAGGTCAAGGGTTCATATTGTACTAGGGAACCGTTCAATATTCTTTTAACAGCAGGATAGAAGCTGTCCTTTAGCCTGGTGGTACGTGCTTTCTGCCCAATGGGAGAGGGAAGAAGAGAGAATGTCTGGGGTAGGTGGGTTCTCATTTGAGTTTAATAATATTTATGGGAGTTTTTTTGTATGTATGGTTGTTCATAAGTTGGGCATTTATAACCCAGGGAGATCCTACATATAAAATAATGAGAGGCATAGATAGGGTAGTTAGTGAGTCTTTTTCCCAGGGTGGATATGTAAAATAATAGAGGATATAGGTTTAAGGTGAGAGAAGGAAAGTTTAGTTGTTTTACACAGAGGGTGCCTGGAAAACACTGCCGGGGAGGTGGTAGAACCAGATATTATAGTAACGTTTAAGAGGTATTTAGGCCGACACATGAACGGGCAGGGAATAGAGGGATAAGGACCATGTGCAGGCAGATGGGATTAGTTTAGATTAGCATCATTGTCAGAGCAGATGTGGTGGGCTGAAGGGCCTTTTCCTGTGCTATACTGTTCTCTGGATTCACAAGAGACTGCAGATCCTTTCATGGTCTTGTTTTTCCCTATCTCTAATTTAGTGCATTTGCAACACTAATTTATCTGCAATTCTCTAATTCTAAACTCTTGGGAGGGGGGAAACGCCTGACCAGTGTCCACATCATCAGCACATGACTTGTGGCGCCAAGGTCCCAGGCTTTGGAATGAAAATGGAAAATGCTGGAAATACTGGTCAGGCAGATCTGAGGAGAGAGTTAATAACAAAATGCTTCTCTGGAGAAGGTGTAACTAGGAAGAGACAAATTAACTCTGAACTACCAGGAGAGGGGAACAGAGAGGAAAAACGTACCTGAATGCTGGAAATGAGAAGGATGAAAATGGACTGTCTGAAATTGTTGAATTCAGTGCTGAGTCCTGAAAGTTGTAAGGAGTTGGAATTATATTGTTGAGGACTACTCAGTAACTTCTGGACATCTGTGTTCACATACCTGGTTCTCAAGTGAAATGTTTTATCTATTTGGATCTCCTCGCAGAAAGGTCATGCACCATTTCAGTAATGGATAGTTTACATATTTTAATTAGTGTAATGTAACATAATTTTCTTGGTTGATCTTAAAATAATTGTGAGATATAAAAGATTAATGCATTATGTGATCTTTAAGATGTTTATCTCCGAATCTGAGAAGAGCAATAAAATGTAACATTTTTGTCGTTACTTTCACATTATTTTGTCTGTTTGTCAACATTGTAAAAACTTAGTTCTGATCCAAATCCCACTTGCCACAGTCTTAAGTATGAGGAAACACCCAGAGGCCAGCTCTTTCTAGCTGAAGGTTAACACCGAAAAAAAATGTATGGGATGCTTTTTAATATCACAAGAAACTAGGGCTTTGCAGCATTAGAAACAAATTGCTCAGTACTTAGTGCTTCTGTTTGCTTGATTGCTGTTAGGTGGATGGCATTAATATTTTGGTTTGCTGACCACACACTGGATTCCAAGATCATGATTTGGGACTATTGCTTCATCTTGTCACCAACTCCATTGGCCTCTATATTGTATGTTATTTGTCTGACTGCTTGTCCATTATCCAGTACTGAATGAGTATAAATTTTCTCTAACTATTGAAGAGAACGTAAACCATCGTCTTTAGACCCTGTCACAATCCATTCCCTGACTACTGTCCCTTACGATGAATTTGAACTACACTGTTAGTAACATGGCTATCGTATTTGAAAATAAATAGCTTCAGAATCCATCTTTGCCATAATTTAGAATGGCTATTTCCATCTTAACCAGTTGCCTCAGGTCAACTGCTAGTGAAGCTCTTGGTTATCTCTCTGCTTAATTGTTCCAATCTTGGTTTTCATTCGTTAACTTGAGCTCATCTCAAACTACAATGTCCAAATTTACGCCAAGTCCCATTTACCTGTCACCTTTGCTTGCTGACCTATGTTGGCTCCTGGATAAACAGTGCTTCAATTTTTAAATTAACCATTTAGCGTAGCGCTATTACAGTGCCAGTGACCCGGGTTCATATCCGGCCACTGTCTGTAAGGAGTTTGTACGTTCTCCGTGACTGTGTGGGTTTCCTCTGGGTGCTCCGGTTTTCTCCCACATTCCAAAAGACATACAGGTTAGGAGTTGTGGGCATGCTGTGTTGGCGCTGGAAGAGTGGCGACACTTGTGGGCTGCCCTCAGTATGTTCTCGGTAATGCAAAAAGACTCATTTCACTGTGTGTTTCGATGTACGTGTGACTAATAAATAAATATCCTATCTTATCCCATCCCTTTGACCTTCTTTGTCTCTCTAACTGTCTGGAGATCTGTGCTTCTTTAATTATGGATTTATGCTCATCCCTGAATTTAATCATTTCTTCATTAGAGGGCCATATTTCCTGATGCCAAAGTGAATTGACTGCAGATCTCTACCTAAAACTCTGTCTCTCAACTACCCTTTAAACCTTATGGACACTTCTTAAAATCAACATCTTTACCAAGCTTTTGGTCATTTGCCCTCTCATGCAGCTTGGCATCAATTTTTTTTGTGTGATAAAATGTTTTGGGTGTTTTGCTACAGAATAGATGCTGTGTAATTGTTTTTTTATATATAAAGATGACTGGTAGAGGGGCTTCAGCAGGAAGCTTTAGAGCTAAGGGCCTTGGCAACTTAAAAGCACAACCATCAATGCTGCACGAGTTAGAGTTGGGAATGCTCGAGGGCAGAGCTGGGGAGCAGAAAATTTTGGATTATTTGGGCTGGAAGAAATTGCGATAGGAAAGGGTTGGGTTAAGAAGAGGTTAAAAAACAAGGCTGAGAAAGAAAACTGAGATAATTCTTAATCAGGAGGAAAAGAAGGTCAGTTGGCATAGTTGCAGTGGATAAACTGCACTTGTGTAAATTAGGACAGGCAGCTGAGTTTTGGCTGTTGTCAAATTTACAAAGTAAAAAGGCAGGGGATTGTCCAGGAGTATGTTGGAATGGTCAAATCTAGAAGTAACCAAGAAATGAAGAGGGTTTCAGCAGCAGTTGAGCAGAGGCAGGGACAGTAAGGTGATATTAAGACAAAGTGGGATTTTGTGTGCCTGCTCCTCCCTCAATGCCAAATGAAATGGGCGGTCTTGGTGATGCTGAGAATATGTGTTCCAAAGCTTAGGGTTTGCCCAGGTCAAGAGAGTCTGCTTCAACTTAAGACATTTTCTTGGGAGGGAATGACATCAAAGGCTACAAGATGATGTTTGTGGTGAAGACAAGAGTGAAAACTTCAGTCTTGCCAACATTTATTTGAGGAAATTGCTCACTAAGAACAGATGAGCAGTTTGACAATTTAGAAACAGTGAATGAGTTGGCAGAGGTAGTGGTAAGATAGAACTGGATGTCATCAGCATTCATCTGCAAACAAGAATGGCATTTTTGCATATTATTGCTCAGAGGCATTATGTAGTTGAACACATAGGAGTGGACTTTGGGGCACACAAGAGGTAACTGTGATAGAATGGGAAGAGAAGCCAGACAGGTAATTCTCGAGTGATAACTGGATAAGTAAGAATGGACTCACCCAAATTTTCTCCCATTCAATTAAGAGGTACTGGAATTGTACGGTTTAGTCAACAATGTCAAATGCTGTAGCAAGGAGGACAAGGAAAGATTGGTCAACCTTGTATATCTGCAAAGATTGTTATTTGCAACTTCAGTTATTTCATCATTTTATCATATTGCAAACTTTATATTAATGAAATAATCTTTTCTATTCAGCATTGTTTCACAGATGGACTTAAAACTATTGGAGTGCCGTCCGAATCTGAATTGCACCAAGTGGAGCCATCAACTGGCCAGCAAGTATGGAACTCGGAAGGTGGTAGTATGTGGCAAGTGACTGATATGACCCGCTTGCGTCGGTTTCTCTGTTTTGGTTCTGAGGGTGGGACGTACACCACCAATGAGGAAAAGCTTGGAAAAGAAAATGCTCAGGCAATATTGAGATTGATAGAAGAAGGTAAAGGGACTGAAGTCGTCCAGGAGATAAAGACATTTGGTATTGAGGGAAGAGTGGCTACGCAAGATCCTACTTTGTTCGCTTTGGCTCTTTGCACACAATGCTCAGATATTTCTACAAAGCAAGCTGCCTACAAAGCTCTGGCTGAAATCTGTCGCATTCCAACCCATCTATTCACATATATTCAGTTTAGAAAGGATCTCAGTGGAGGAATGAAATGCGGTATCTGGGGAAGAGCCCTGAGGAAAGCAGTGGCAAACTGGTACAACAGTAAAGATGGGATGTCTATCGCTATGGCCGTTACAAAATATAAGCGAAGAGCAGGATGGTCACACAAAGATTTACTTCGGTTGTCACATCTGAAACCAGCTAATGAAGGTCAGTACCACAGAGTCATAGAGATATACAGCACAGAAACAGGCCCTTTGGCCCAACTCGACCATGCTGACCAAGTTGCCTACCTGAGCTAGTCCAATTTGCTTGTGTTTGGCCCATATCCCTCTAAACCATTCCTATTCACGTACCTGTCCGAATATCTCTTAAACGTCGTAACTGTACCTGCGTCTACCACTTTTGGCTGCTTGTTCGATACACCCACCATCCTCTGTGTGAAAACTGGACCCTGAAGTCCCCTTTAAATCTTTCCCCTCTCACCTTAAATCTATGGCCTCTAGTTTTAGACTCACCTACCTTAAGGAAAAACACTGTGACCATTCACCTTATCTATGTCCCTTATGACTTTAGCCTCAGCCTCCTACTCTCCAGGGAAAATAGTCCAAGCCTATCCAGCTTCTCCTTATAAGGTAAGATTTCTTTATTAGTCACATGTACATCGAAACACACAGTGAAATGCATCTTTTGCGTAGAGTGTTCTGGGGGCAGCCCGCAAGTGTCGCCACGCTTCTGGTGCCAACATAGCATGCCCACAACTTCCTAACCCGTACGTCTTTGGAATGTGGGAGGAAACCGGAGCACCCAGGGGAAACCCACGCAGACACGGGAAGAATGTACAAACTCCTTACAGAAAGCGGCCAGAATTGAACCTGGGTCGCTGGCACTGTAAAAGTGTTACGCTAACCGCTACGCTACCGTGCCTCATAAGTCAAGTTCTCCACTCCTGTAGCATCCTTGTGAATCTTTTCTGCACCCTTTCCAGCTTAATAACATCCTTCCTATAGCTAGGCGACCAGAACTACACACAATGGTCTCACCAACATCTTGTACAGTTGTAACATGATATCTCTACTCTTGTACTCAGTGCCCTGACCGATGAAGGCAACCATGCCTGATGCCTTCTTCACCACCTTGTCTACCTGTCTCTCCACTTTCAGGGAACTATATACCTAAATCCCTAGGTCTCTCTGTTCTACAAAACTCTCCTTCCATTTACCGTGTAAGTCCTGCCTGGTTTAACTTAACAAAATGCAACACTTCACACTTGTCCAAGATAAATTCCATCTGCCATTTCCTTGGCCCACTTTCCCAGTTGATCTAGTTCCTAATGAAATCTTAAATAATTTTCTTCTCTGTCCACTATACCACCAATTTTGGTGTCATCCACAAAATTATTATCATTATTGTGTAGCTACCATTTATCCAGACTCATCAACTTTTTGCTAAAAGCAGCAAGTTATCAGTGGTAAATTTGCACGCATTGTATATAGTATGTACCTTCCACAGGCACTTGATGACAATTGAATTGCCTAAACCAGCATTTTAGTTGAATTTAGCTAACTTGTACGCTGGGGAGTGATATCCTAAGCTGTGCTACCTCTCCTTATATCACCAGAGGATTGGAATGAATGTCATTGAAATTTTCATTAAAATGATTATTTCTTCTAAAATACTAAAATGTGAATTAAAGTTGTGGTTAAAAGCAATTGATGGATCATGCCTACCTACGACATATTTAGATTAGATTTGGCTGAATAACATAAAGCACCATTCGTCATAATTGCTCTTCATTCCAAGATAGTCCTGGATGGTGGAAATAATCATGAAATTCTTCTTAATCCTATCTTTAATCTTCTCAACCTTTACCTCAAAAAACGAGTACAAGGTATTTTGTCAATAATGTCAAGAACATGTCATGTGTTGCCCCTGCCACTACCCTTCCTTCTGCTGGCCAACAGAGACAAACTTAATGTTCCTTCCACCACTAGTGCCAAACTCTCAGCCTTCTCTAGTATAAAAACAGAAATAATGGAAACATTTAGCACATCAGGCAGCAAATGTGGAAAGAAAAACAAAGTTAACATTTCAGGTCAATGACCTTTCATCAAACCATCAACCTGAAATCTTAACTCAGTTTTTATCTCCTTAGATGCTGACTTGCTGAATGTTTCCCGCAGCTTCTGCCCAGCATCTGCAGTATTTTGCATTTGCAGCTTTCTCGAGTTTCGTACATTTCCCCTTATGCTCTCACCAACTTTGTCCTGTACGTGAGCTCCTGCTCCCTCAATCCTATTCCTGTTAAATTAATGATTTGCCTGCCCCTATGCTGGCTGACATTGTTAATGTTTCTTTCTCCTTGGGTACTGCCACCTTCTTCTCTAAATTGCCATCATTGTCCCTCTCATAAAAACTAACCCATGACCCTTGCATTTCTGCACACTATTAATTCCTCTTCCTTTCTGCAGTTCTTCAATGTATCATGAGCAGCTGAATTCATGTTCATCTTACCTGGATCTTGTTTAAATACCATCAATGGGGTTTCTGCCCCTGCATAACTCCAAAACAATACTGATCAAAGTTACCAATGACATCCTCTGTGATTGTGGCTATAGCTATCTATCTCTCCTTATGCTTCTCAGCTTGCCTGCAACTTCTGACCTCATTGCCCTCCACTGATTTGTTTCCACTGTCAATTGGCTGGATGGAAACGCACTTCTCTGATGATGTTCTTACCTATCTGATTGCATCCAAAGAGTCACTGGAAATGTTTGGTTCCCATGTCCCCACCAATACTCTGGTGACAGTGCATATTTTGTCCCCACCACTTCCTATTTCTCATCTATATGCTTGGCAACTTCACCTGAAGACATGGCATCAGTTTTCACATATACATAGATGCTATCTAGTTTTATATCACCACCAGCTTTATTGACATCTCCCCTATCTAAATTCCCAAATCAACACCAAACATTGGATAAGGATGAATTTTCTTCCACTATAACCATTTATCTCAAGTTCTGTCACTGGTTCCATTTCCTAACCTCTATCCATCACACTTCATTTTCACTGTCTGAAACTGAACCACGCTGTTGACAGTCTTGGTGTCATATTTGATCCTGGGCCTACTTTTGGATCTCGTGCCCAGGTAATTGCGAAGACCACATATGTCCACCTCCCTAATGTCACATGACTCTGCTTCTGCCTCAGTTCATCTGCTGCTGAATCCCTCATTGCTGCCTTTTGTTACCTCTTAGACTTAACAATTCCACCCTATTCCTGTCAGACCGTCCTTTTATTCTACAAACTTGGATAGGAGAGTTTTGAATGACTTTTATTCTAATTTGCACCATGCTCATTTACTTATTAATCTGTACTTGCCAAGCTTTATCAGCTCTTCGATAACAACATAATTTTAAAATTCTTACCTCCAATTGCAAATTCCTCCGAGGACTCTTCCCTTTTAATTTCTATAATCCATTCTATGCCTTTTACTCTCCCCGACATCTGTACTTCCAACTGTAGCTTCTTGAGCATCCTTGAATTTAATTGCTCCAGCATCGGTGGCCAGACCTTCGGCTGCCAATGTCCTGTGCTCTGAGATTCATCTTTAAACCATCTGGTCCTTCACCCCTCTTTTTTTCAAGGCAATTTTTATGATCTGTCCCTTAAATGTTTTTTGTCATCTGTGCTATCTCCTTTTTTGTTTGATAATGCTCACAAGAAATGCTTTGAGACACTTTCCTATGTTAAACATGCTGAATAAGTAGAAGTTGCTATTGAATCAATGCAAGCTTACCACTTGAAACTTGACCATCTTCTTTAACCAATCAATATGTCAGTTTCAGGTACCTTTTCTCCCTCATTTCTGTGACGATTGCAGATTGTTTTTTAATTGACCCCATCTATAACATTTTCTATTCCTTTGTTCTGTTGTTTTCCATAATATAATCTCTAAAAAATTTAAATGTTTTGGAGTCATTTTCCTTTTATTCTATAACTTTGTGGTATTTTCCAGATCATTATCCTTCCAAATTCCAGGAAAGGTAGGAGGGTGCAGAGTTGAGGTTACAGCCAGATCAGCCAGGATCTTATTGAATGGGGTAGCAGGCTTGATGCTGTTATGAATGATCTGCTGTAGTTTGGCTCTAAAAAGCAAATGGTGTGTGGATAGTTTAAAAGGTGCTGGGCTCTGTTCCACTTTCTTTTAAGAATGTTTGGTTTGTGTGTATATATGTGAATTTAAAACTAACAAAACATGAACTGCAACTATAAGAGCTTGATTTTTGCTATTGGAGTAGCAGTGGCAGCACGGTGGCTTAGCGGTTAGCGTGACGCTATTACAGCGCCAGCGATCGGGGTTCGATTCCCATTGCTGTCTGTAAGGAGTTTGTACATTTTCCCGTGTCTGCGTGGGTTTCCTCCAGGTGCTCTGGTTTCCTCCCACATTACAAAGACGTACTGGTAGGTTAATTTGGGTTTAAAATGGGCGGCACGGACTTGTTGGGCCGGAAGGGCCTGTTACTACGCTGTAAATAAAATTAAACTTCTTTCATAAATTCCTGATTTGATGCTTCAATGATGACACCAATAGGTGACCATGGGAAAAACTAGAACCTTTCTTAATAAAACGTAGTTATTTTTGACTGTGCAACTCTGAGTGAATTAAAAGGGCAGGACTGTTTGCAACTATGGCTCGTATTTGAACAACTTGTCAGTAGTAATTACTAAAGTAAGGTTTGCACTTACATACTCTATTGTGTTAGAAATGTTTAAATCGTATCAATTTATCATCCTGAGAAAGATGAGGCTTCATTCTTTTAAACTTCTTGCCATTTTTATAATGGCCTGGCATTTGCAGTGAAATGCCAGCAGTTCCATACATAACTGTCATCAGTCCCCTGTGAAATTGCCACCTAGTTTTATATTCCCACGTATGTGTGCATAAATGCATTTGTTGTGAATTTGCTGGCTATTCTTTGGAAGCCTTTTCCCAGCTGCATTCTGACATTGGGCTCCTTATGGAATCCAGTGGTGGAGCATGATCAGAATATTCAGTTTTTGACAGATTTTGGAGTCAACTGAGTTGGGGTGTGGGTTAGTTATCTGCTTTTCTCGGCTGTGTTATCGCACAGGGCTCATTTTACATCTCCCAAGTCCTTGCCACTGAGGATTACACTGGCAATCCATAGGAACTTAGCACTGGTAGAACCCCCAGTGGCATTCACAACAGGAAGGAAATTTAACCCAATTCTTGTCACATAAACTTTTCAGTTTTATCTTCTGACTATGTGACTTAATTTGGTGGGGTGGGGGGGGGGGGTGGAATTACAATTTAAACTTTTCATGCTTAGCTTCACTGATTTGTGCATGATTTTGAATCTCTACTCTTATTTGACTGTTGGCTATGGATGGTTTGGTGCTGAGAGAAAGAATTGTGGTGAGTTATATACTGAAATTGCTTTGGTGTTCTTTGTACTCTTGTGAAGGTCTCTGGACAAGATCACCTCATTTGACTGAGTAAAAAGGAGATGTGGGCATAACTGGATGATTTGGTAGGAAGCTAGCAGTATGTTTCTAGTCTTCTGAGAATTTAATCAGAAAGTAATTTCAGCTAAATTGTATTTAATTAATAATAAAATAAATATAATTGAAAGAGCCATCTCCTTAATTTGGATCAGTGAATCTTTTGTGCTTCTCTTCCAAGGCAGTTCCCTGGGGTCCTTTCTCCACTCTACTTTGGGTTCTGAGATGATGAGACTTGCAGACTCCCTCCGGTGGGGCAGGAGATGCATGATGAGGTGGGAGGATGGGTAGTTAGGGAAGTGAGAGGTTCCACTAATTGTGCAGGACTGCTTTGTGCTCCATACAAAGGGACATCTGGTTTACAATACCACGTCAAATGCTCCTCTTTCTCCATTTTGAGTGGTCACACACTAGGGATTCTTACGAGTGAGTTGGGTTGTTATACTTCTTGCAAGATAGATTTCAGAACATCTTCAATCATTTCCCACTTCAATCTGGTAATCTTTTCCCATGAAGGAGCTTGGAGTAGAGTGTCTCTTTCAGGAGTTTGATTGCAGGTCTGCAAACAATGTGACCTGCCCATAAGAGCCAACTGATTGTATTTTGGGCTTTAATGCTAGAACTGTTGTCCTGGAAGAGGATATGATGTTGGTTTGCTTATCTTATCAGTTGATTTGGAGGATTTTGTGGAGAGAGCATTAGCGGTGTTTCTCCAGTGCCTGCTGTTGATGTTCCATCTTCAGAGGTGATACCATCTGCTCTCAAGGCCTTGTTATTTTTCATTTGGTAATTGGCCTTTTTGGCTTCTTGTCACCTTGGCAGCAGTGAGGCTGGACCGGATAGTTTGGTGCAGGATGGAATCAAAGACCGGATCATGATTGAGGAGGTGTGCAGTTGTTGACTGACTCTCTATCCTCAATAAGCTGTCTTCTGTCCTTGGTTATTGGGGTTGGGTCCACATTTCAAGAAGTAACTTAAGTATGTACTGTATTTAAGTGTACAATTCAATTTGTTATGTTGGCCACCTTAAAGATACAGTTGAAATGCAATGAACAAAGTGAAATTATAAATGGACTTGTCTGCAAAATGCAGGCAAATTTTAAAAAAACATCTTGGGCTGAATCAATTTTCTTTTTTTTTTGGTGAAATTTTGACTTGAAGAAGACAGAGCAACTTTAACTTACGATGAATTGCAGTAGGTATAGATTCACTGCATATTAAATTGATCCAAAAATGTTGTGAGTGAAGGTGGAGAATGGCATTTTAAACCAATATGCTGTTTTCTAGATCTCACTCTGGTCACCAAGTATATTATGAAGGGTTGGAAAGAAGTTGAAGAAGCATATAAGGATAAGGAAAACTCAGATGGAATTCAGCAATTGTTGAAGTACTTCGAAGCTTTAGAGAGGGTAAAAATGACCCAGGATGAACAGGAGGTTGCTCAATTGATTGAGGAGTACAGGCTGGTCAGAGAGCACCTACTGACTAATCACCTGAAGTCACGGGAGGTGAGTGAAAAAATGCTTTGTTTCTTGGTGAATAAAAATAAAGTCCAAATATATTTTTTATACAGCTGATATTTGTAGAGCATCTATTTGTAGAATATATATGAATCCAAATAAGAAATTCCTATTTCCTTTCCTTTTCAATATTTTTATTAATTCCAAATAAAAAATACAAAGTACATGAAACAAAGGAAAAAACAAAATGTTACAAAATAGATTGTATTGAATCACACTTGAAATCACAATGTTTCATATTAATAAACAAAAATGATAACTAATTAGTATTAATAAATTGGAATCATTTTATTATAAAAAAAATCTAACCCATTACCAAAACCAAAGCTGTTTGATTTAAAAAAAACCCTAAAGACATAATAGTATTGGCCAATATCTGTACTTTAAGCACCAAATCAGTGGTTTTGAAAGTAGTTCAAAAAAGGTCCCCATAATACTTGAAAGTTCAGAATAGATCCAGAAATAGAGCAGCGGGTCTTCTCTAAGTTTAGGTATGACATAACATCTCATAACCGCTGAGCATGAGTGGAGGGAGTAATTTCCTTCCATTTAAGCAATACAGCCCTCCTGGCTATAAGAGAAATGAAGGCCAATATGTATAAGTCGGAAGACTCCAGAATTATATCTTTTTCTCCAACAATCCCAAATAATAGTTAAAGGATTTGGCTTAAAATTTATGTTAAAAAGCACGGAAAAGGTTTGAAATACCTTTTTTCGATATTTGCAAATTAGAGATTTTCTCCGATCTCAAGTACATACTTTCCCTGTAAGTCCTGATAAGGACATACTAGATGTAATTTTTAAGTTGAAGCCTTTTTATGATGGTTCAATATCTAAGATTTATGGTAGGTTATCAGGAATGAATAAGGTTCCTTTAGACAAAATTAAAAATGCTTGGGAACATGATCTGCAGATTTCAGTTTCTGATGAAACTTGGAATCAAATTTTTAAACTGGTTAATGCTTCATCATTATGTGCACATCACTCCCTCCTTCAGTTTAAAGTGGTCCATAGAGCTCACCTGTCCAAAGACAAGTTATCGCGTTTCTATTCTGATATATCTCCTTATTGTGATAAATGCAATGATGGAGAGGCTTCTTTAATTCATATGTTTTGGTCATGTCCGAGTCTGGAAGAATACTGGATAGAGGTATTTCAAACCTTTTCCGTACTTTTTAAAATAAATTTTAAGCCAAATCCTTTTTCCTTTCCAAGTCGTATTGTCTATTGTACAAAAAGCACCCCAATTGAGTTAATTGCTTTCATGTAGGACAGTATCTTAGAGAAGTTGCTCATTTGCATTTTCTCTTGCCTTCTCTTAATTCATTATAATACTTGAGCAGTAGAAGAATTGATGATGCTGGCCAATTATTGAATGTAGACTTCGAACATCAGTCAGTTATGAATTATACTTAATTGTAATTACTTGCACATAAGCACAATCCAGGCCCATGCTGGTAAGATGCTACTGGGGGGAAAAAGACAGGATATATTTATTATCTGAAAATGAATGTATAATTTACATGTTTTTTAAAGTTCTCCAATATATGAATTCTGTAAGTCATTTCTTTGGATATCTCAAGAGATCAGGTGGATAGAATTCTATTTTGTGCATTTTGCTTAATACAACATCACAAATTGCTTCCAGCATCAGTGTCAAACCTGTAACCGTTAACCTGGTTGCAAACTGCTCTCCAGATAAAATCTGTAACAATATTACAGCCCTCTGTGTTTTTATGATTTGTGTTTCAAATGAACCTAGAACAAACAAAGAGTAACCATTAAAATTTAATGAGTGAATGCACCCACATTTTCTCTCCCCTTTGACTCCCCATTTCCCTATAGCTGCAATAGTATCACTGAATATGGTACATTTATGTTGAGTGCATACATTCACTGTATAACAACTTGAAGATGTAATGTACAATATTGGAATATAGATGTAATTACATTATTGTTGTGTTTGAATGAATTTGGAGATTTGTGTTTTTAGCAGAACAGTATTTTTGCTTTATTTTCTTAGGTGTGGAAGGCATTACTGAAGGATATGCCTATTATTGCAATTCTCAAAAATTTAGGGAAGATGACTACAGATTCCATCCTTAAGCCAGGAAGTGAAGAGGTTACCATGTTGTGTGAAAGGTTAAAAAATGAGACTGTGTTAAAGAAGGTATGGTTCTATATCTAAAAATATTTTATCTTTCAAATGTTATTGGTCAGACCAATTCAATCTGCCTCCAGTCAGATCTGATAAAAGAACTCCTAATCAAAGCAAATTACTCTGTGATATTTTCCTCTGATTAAGCCACTTTGTTGTATGGAAATGCATGCATTTCTGTCTTTTACAGTTGATGCTCTCAGTACATGCAATATGCTTACTTCATAGGATGTACCTAAGTATCACAGTAAATTACATTGCTATTGTATACATTTACTCAAATGAACAGCTGAAAAGTAGGTTTGTGGGTTGGCATTATTAAACCAACGCCCTTTTAGGCGTGTTCATATGATATTCAAATTTGTAACCAAAATTTTTCAATAAATCATCATCACTAAAACAGATCATCTGATCAGTATCTCATTGTTGTTGTGGGTCCTTTTGTGTGCAAACAAATTGCCATGTTACCTATATTATAGCAGTTCAAAATGGAGTTTGGATATAAAGTGCTTTGGAATATCCCAAGGTCAGGTAATAACAATGGCAGTACAGCTGCAAATAATTTTTATTCTTCTGATCCCATCAATGTTTTAGGCAACGTCTTGGGAAAATGTAATTTGGCAACTGGTTCCAATATTAACTGTCTAATTATCATGTTCTTGGTAAAACAACCATCAAATTTTAGACTACTTTGCAGCAGAAATGTAACTTTTTAGCTATATATTTGATTTCTTTTCATGAATGTTTGGCTTGTTGAGGTGGGGATATTAATGCTGGCAACTGGGAATGTATATGTGAGTAGCAACACTGTAAAGAAGTGCTTCCTTGACCCCATCATAATATTTCCTCAATATGCCTTCAAATATTCATAATGTATATGAGATTTCCATTTCCCATATCTCCTTTTGTGACATTGTCTAAAATTGGCATTTTGCCAGCAAACGTTGGCTGTTTTGTACAGTGGGAATGTGTACTTATCGGTATGGACACTCATTTGTTTTTGTTCTTAACCCACCCAGATCTTGGAGATCAATATCTAAATTTCAGAGCTGAATTAGAATCGAATTAATGTTTTAGGAAATTTTCTTTTCACCTGTTTTTGTCGAAACTACTGAATCATTTTAGAGGTTCTGTAAACTAGTGCCTTCATTGCTCAAATATTCCAACAAATAGCTATTTTTCATTGATTCAGCAAGACATTAATCAAAAGAGTCAGCTATGGGGATTAATGCACATATCACATGCTGGAATCAAGAATATGAACTGTTTTATGAATTTATTCATTTCATTTGCATTCTTTAGCCTGGGGATACTCAAGATGACTTAAATACCACCTCCCCCCTGCCATAACCCATGAGAAAATTAAAATTTAAATAACACTGGTCATTTTTTTCTTCAAGGCAAATTAGTGCCCTATTTCTTTGTCTTCTCCTGTTGTAATTTTTTTTTAATGCTTTTGCAAGTTTTTTTTTCCTCCTCCCATGATCCTTTCCCGAAGGCAGTGACTCCAGTTAGAACACAGTTCTATAGCTGCTGCCAGCCCTCTTGTTTGCTCTGTTCCGGCCAGTCTTCATACATGAACACACAGAGTGAATGTCTGTAAATTGACGTGATCATTACAGGCAACATGACTGAGTTTAATCTCGTTCTTCCTTGGCATCCATAAAGCAGCAGCAATCTGGGCAGTTGTCAAAATATTACCTGACTCTGTATCAAACATGGATATATTTAACCTGATCTGTATAACTCTACCATGCCAGGTGGTTGTTTCATCCACTGAACCATCAGGGTAACTCGCTTAATGTTAATTGTTCCTTAATTTCAATATTCCTTAAACATTGAAATAAAAACAGAAAATGCTGGGAATAGTAGGTCAGGAAGAACCTACGCAGAGAGGTGCAGAGTTAATGTTTCAGGTTAATGATCTCTCATCAGAACTTGAAAAGTGAGAGAACAAGTGTGTTTCATGTTGCAGAGAGGAAGAGAGAAGGGGACTACAAGGAGACTACTTGTAAAGGTGTGAAGATCAAGATTGTCTTGATAACATGGAAGTGTAAATAAAAGATGATATAGAAAGCATTTTAGAGGAAAACAAAACATCAATGCTGGAGCTTTTCGATGCAGAACACAGCAGTTGCTGCAAACGTGAAATAAGATGAAACTGGAAATACTCAGCAGATCAGGTAGCATTCGTAGAAAGGGAAAAGCTGTGTTAATGTTTGCAGATGGATGGCCTGCATCAGAACTGGTCAGTTCTGAGGTTCCGGGCATCTGTCCTTCTCCATTCGTTCCCACACAGGCACCTATCTTTGGCCTTCTACACAATTCTAACAAAGTCCAACATAAGATGAAGGAACAGCACCTCATCTTCTATCTTGGCACATTAACTAATGTACTTGAGCTGAGAATCTGGTGCTGCATGAAAATTTAGATCAGGGTCGTATTAGAGCTCAGTCTGTAATCAAATATTCCATTGATTTTCATTGCTGAAGTGCACATATGAACACTGGTCCCTGGACTGAAATATTGGGCACTGGTAGAGCTCGAAAACCAGACTTCAATATGAGTGGTAATCAGTCCAGGAAAAGACAAAAGATAAGAGAAGAATATTGGGCAAGTAAAAATTACAGTTCTGAATTCTGTCAAAGACATATTCTTGTCAATAATCTATTGCCCTTTGACTTCTAGGCACGAATCCATCCATTTCACATTTTGGTGGCTCTTGAAACGTACAAAACAGGAAAAGGAATCCGGGGAAAACTAAAGTGGATCCCCAATCCAGAAATTTTAGTAGCACTAAATCAGGCATTTTATAAAGCTTTTAAGGTAATAATAAATTGTCAGATTCTAACCTTAAATCAGCCACATTTTGTGAAATAGTAATTATTTGAATTTATTTTGGTTTGGCTTTTACAGAATATAGAACCAACGGGAAAGCACTTTGTATTGGCTTTGGATGTAAGCTCTTCAATGTGCAGCCAGGTTCTAGGATGCAGAGCTCTTTGTGCCTACAGTGTTGCAGCAGTTATGTCAATGGTAAGCTGCGTTCACAAACCAAATCTTGCTTTAGTGATTTGTAGATTTTTGTTGCTGTTCATGAAATTATTTCACTACAAACCTTTGCATTAAGACTTTCCATTTTTATCCTGCATTGGAATAAAGCTTAAGGTATTGTTTAAAAACATTTTTGTTAAAAATGGCCAGCAGTGGGCATTCCTACATAATTCCTCACAATATAATTTATATATGCTTTTGGAAGAGAAAATACTACTTTTATTTTCTTTATCTTCAACAATTTAGCCAGCTTGAGGAAACTGGAAATAGTGACGTGGCAGATTCATTCTCTTCAGCTTCTGTTATTTAACCAGCTACGTGGTCTTGTTCAATCATAGCTATCTATACTTGAAGTAACTGCATTCCATCATCCCTATATCTATTTTGTTACATTTATTCTGTACTCTTTCCATGTTTTCACATCCAGAAGTATTGTACACAAAATTGAACACATTACTCCAGTTTGGCTAGCGTTACCCTAATCTTCTGGGTTTTATGTATTATATCTCTAATTATAAAAGCCAGATTCTCATTTGTTTTAACTGTTTTGTTTACCTGTTCTGGTAATTTCATTGAAATGTGCACTAATACATTGATTACTTTTTTTTAGGTTGTTACACAAACAGAAACCAATTCTACAATTGTTGCCTTTTCTAATGAAATGGTTCCATTACATATCACTTCAGAGATGGCACTGGATGAAGTATTAGCTGTGATGCATGCGGTAATTTTCTTTAAACAACAAAATCAGTTTTCATAGCTTCTGTCTTTTTTTCCTTGTTATCAGTAATGCAGAGCTCGCTGGTGCATGTACAAAAAAGTTGGTAGCTTTTGGTAATTTTTGCTCCCTAAGTTTTATATGCTAATAATGACAAGAATGCTTAAAAGATTATTTCAGAAATTGTTTAAGGAACATATCATGGTTATCAACATTAACCCTTTCTTAAAATTAAGTTGTTAAAAATTACTTTGTTATATACAAATTTCCACTATTTCAATTGTTCAAGCCTTACTTTCCTTCATTCAGCTCAGTTGCAAACAGCCTCTGCCTTTTGATGGAGTGCTGGGTGCCAAAATTGGATGAAGAATTATGTTTTTGCAGAAATCCTGGCAAATGCTGCACACATGCTGTGTCTGTTATTACTGTATGAAATTCCTCAGAAATCCTTTTCAAACTTGAAATCCAGGGCAGTGTTTTTCTCCCACTAATAACTTTGAATTTCTGTTTTCATTTAATTAATATCTTCAAATGTTCCCACTAATGTTACCTCAAGAAAATAGTAATAAAATAAAAATAAACTGATATTAGTCTCTTTATTGATATAACATTGCAGATTATTTGACCACTTTCAACAGGTTCCATTTGGTTCTACTGACTGCGCTCTTCCCATGTTATGGGCCATTAAGACAAAAACTGTTGCAGATGTGTTCATTGTCTTTACTGATAATGAAACCTATTATGGAAACATTCATCCTGTAGAAGCTTTAAGAGAATACAGAAAGGTGAGAGAATTCAAAATAATATGTATTTATACAAGGATGGTAAAGTTAGATTAAGGAAAATTTTAGAAGTCTAAAACTCTTATAACCTGCAATATTATTAGTACTATGCCTCAATTCCTCTTTGTGGAATTGCCAAGGTGCCAGCTTCTTAGCTTGAACTTTGTTTGGCTGTCATGGATTTGTGGTCATCAGTTATCAAATGGTAATCCTCTTGCATAGTGGTATAAAATAGGATTGCGCTTCACTGTTATAATCTTCGCACATGGATTGGCTGGAACATAAGAAATAGGAGCAAGCCTATTTGGCCCGTTGAGCCTACTCCACTATTCAATAAGATAGTGGCTGATCTGGCCGTGGGCTCAGCTCCACCTACCTGCCTTTTCCCCATAACCCTTAATTTCCCTAGTATGCAAAAATCTATGTAACTGTGTCTTAAATATATTTAATGAGGTAACCTCTACTGCTTCCCTGGGCAGAGAATTCCACAGATTTACTACTCTCTGGGAAAAGCAGCTCCTCCTCATCTCCGTCCTAAATCTTCTCCACCGAATCTTGAGGCTATGTCCCCTAGTTATTGTCTCACCAACCAGTGGAAACAACCTTCCTGCCTCTATCTTGTCAATCCCTTTCATAGTTTCATATGTTTCTGTAATATCTCCTCTCATTCTTCTGAATTCCAGTGAGTATTGTCCCAGATAACTCAATCTCTCCTCATAGGCTAACCACCTCCCACCAACCCCCCCCCCCCAATCTCTGGAATCAACCTGGTGAAACTCCTCTGCACCGCCACCAAAGCCAGTATATCTTTTCTCAAGTAAGGAGACCAGAACTGCACGCAGTACTCCAGGTGCAGCTTCACCAGTACCCTGTACAGTTGCAGCATAACCTCTCTGCCCTTAAATTTAATCCCTCTAGCAATGAAGGTCAACGTTCCATTCGCTTTCTTGATAGCCTGTTGCATCTGCAAACCAACCTTTTGTGATTCATGCACCAGCACTCCCAAGTCCCTCTGCACAACAACATGCTGCAATCATTCACCATTTAAATAGTAATCTGATCTTCTATTTTTCCTTCCAAAGTGGATGACCTCACATTTACCAACATTGTCTATTAAGCTCAAGATGACCAAAAGCCTTTGGAGAAGGGTTCTTTTGTGCTTAGTAGATGGAAACACTACTGTGGTAAAGGGGTTAATGTTGTTTGGATTGGAGATGGATAATTGTACAATGAAATATTTTGTAATTGTCAAAGAAAAAAATAGCAACATGTTTTTGGCTCCATACAAATTGCAGTATTTAGGAGATCCTGCAGTATCAAGCCCTTGTCACAGCGGCCAGAGCTTCCAACCAGCTATCTTCCAAGGGACTCTAGTTTCCATTTGGCCACATCCACACTTCTTGACTTCCTACTCAGCTGCTTTCAGAATCCCTGTCCCTCCTCTTGTGCACCTTCGAGTCATGCTGCTGCCCACCCAATCTAAGTCCATGGACTGGGTTGCTTCTGCAACACACCCCATAAACCAGGCCAATTACATCCATGGATTGGAACAATGAACATTACTGAATCGAGGGTTGTGTATTCGGGAGCTGGGATGGGGGAGGAAAGTTGCTGAGGTAAAACATTCCAGCAATTTTCCTCCCCTAACACCCCACATTTGGCCTCCCTGCAAATAATTAAAGCAAATAGCATAATAAAGAGAAATGGGAGTGGCCCATTCAGCCTTGATGCCTGTTATCTCATTCAAGAAGAACATGGTTGATCTTTTACTTCTGTTCCACTTTCATGCACTAATCCCATATTTCTTGAATCTCTTACCCAAAAATCTATCCATTTCTATCTTAAATGAACTCAACTACTGACCCTTCACAGCCTTTTTGGGTATAGAATTCCAAAACTTCCTCCATTGTCAAAGCTCTTAAAGGACCCCACAAAGATAGCTCTCCTTAGACAATGTGTAATGAACATTCTGACGCTGCAGTGTCCACAGTGTATGGACAGCCTTGAAGTCCACCCTATGTAATGCCTGCGAAGAGGTTCTTGCTTTCTGTACCAAGGAGAAACTGAACTAGTTGGTGGCAAAAACCAGGAGATCAAGGAGCTAATCAATGACAAATGCAGACATTCCTGGATAGGAAGCACTTCCCACTTTTGGAGAAAAGATGATGCCTGCAGGGATACTCAGCAATGGTATAAATACTACTTCAAAGGCATAAGGCAATAGTGTGAGGCATCAAGTTTAGGCAAGTTTCTAAAAAGACATTTGAACATGAATTGCCAGAAAGCCAAATTGTATAGAAATAACGTGAAAACAACTGTGCCCAATTGTGGTTGTATTTATATTGTGAATAAGAAATAATATGAATAAAATAATAATTCTGTTGCAGCAGTATCTCATGCTTATTTGAAGAAATATTGCCCAAATCGTTCTACAATATAAATAACAAAAAGAGTAGCAGTTCCTTAGTCAATATGGAACATCTTCAACCTCCAGAAATCTGTTGATCATCCTTTTTTTGTTGCAGAAAATGGGCATTCCAGCCAAACTGGTTGTCTGTGGACTGGGTTCGAACAGTTTCGCCATTGCTGACCCAGATGACAGAGGCATGATGGATGTCTGTGGTTTTGACGCTGGGGCTCTGGAAGTCATTCGTAACTTCGCGTTAGATTTGATTTAAATTTTGGAAGTAAACACCACTAAATTATCTAGTTCACAGAGTAATTATGTGCGAGGTTTCTAGGATGGCTGAATAGCAGACTCTCATTATGGGTTGCTAGTTTCTTAGTTGTGTGCCTGTTTGATTTAACGGAAGATTGTAAACGGTATATGTAATTGAACTTTAAGCCTGTTCTGCCACAGCAAATTATTTTAACTATAGAGTGCTTTTGACTTCCTGCTGTCAAGGCATTTGTAACATTAACTAGAGACATCCTAGAGGAGTTAGGGTATAACCAAAGTTGTGCTCTACATTTTTTTCAGTGAGTTTACAAGAAGAACACTGTTTAATTGTATTTCTTTGTTGTGAACAGGCTGGCAAGAAATAAGACGTTCGTATCGTGGTGGATTAAGTTTTTGAGAGGTATCAGGTTACAGGAATATTCTGAGAAATCTTTTTTAGCATATTGTGCTCTTTCTAATTCTTTCAATAACATCTACCTGAAAAGGAATAATGTAGACATGAAAGCGAAAGTGGGAACATAGTAAGCCTGAGTTTATTGTGGGTGGATTGTGCTGAATAAAGTTGAATTCAAAAGGCAGATTTGTGCTTTGCCAGTACTTTTGGAAGTTTCTAATCTTTCAGTTGTCAGAAGAACAAAAGTTGTTTTTCAACACAGCATATATAGTACATTCCACAAAATTAGATTCCAATTATCATTCACCAAAAATTACCATAGGTGTTAGATTTTTGCTGATCCTATCAAAGCATGATGTAGAAAAGAGCATGCTGGAGATGTGTTGAAGATTAATGTAACTCATTGAGATTAGGTTCATGATTAAATCTATTTTGCAGGTGTTACAGCTGTGTTGCAAGTAACAATTGTTAAAATAAACTGCAGATGGTTAATCCAATCAGTTTGAAGTGTAGAGTCAATACCACATGGTTGCAAGGCTGTATATAAGGCGAACCATTGGTGATGAAGATCACTTTGCTAATCTGATCACACCTTTATGATTCTGAAGATCTTTTACAGCTCAGAATCTTACCAAGCTTTGCATTTTAAACAAAATCGTGCTCTTTCTGAAAAATTTATTTCAATAGAATATTTAAATTATCCCTATGAAGAATCTTCAAGAAAAACTTTTGGTTGAGTGCAATTCATTTGCTTTCAGGAAAATTTATCTTACTGGTTTAAGATAGTGTAAACTGTTCAGTATATGTTCTCTAGCTGTGAATGGGAATTCCAAACACTAAAGTGATTTCTTTTAAAGAATGGAATATTACATTAGCAATGTTAGGTATGTAGATCAGAAGCAAGGAGTGTGAGAGAGAGAACAGGTTACAGGAAAATGGGATTGATGTGATTGTGCTGACAGCTGGGATAGACTCGATGGGCTAAATGGTCTTTACTTTAGTCTGAGGAAAGATGAAACTATGCTAACGTTCCATGTAGTGAAAATTAGGTTGGAAAGATTTTGACATATTTTAACTAATGTAAACTGTGGAAAAGTTAATCTGACCAAAACATGAAAATACTGATGATAACACAATTCTTTTTTAGATTCTTGTTAAAGTATAGCTCTGTTCTTTAGCGTTATCTTCCCTTCGAAAATTATTTCCTTTTGTTTGGAATCCTGATTTCCCCTACCTATGTCTTACTCAAGTGACCATTAGTCATATTGTAATAATATTTCTGGGCAAGTTGTTTGAACAGGAGCATGACAAGCAAACTTGCCCTGATCTGATAATTGTACAAGCAGTTATAGCAACTGTTACTGAGTAACACTCTTGCAGTCAACGAAGGTGACTGAGTGTGGAAACTCAGTGGTGCTGTTGCAACTTCCTCTCGTGAATGTATGTGTATCAGATCAGGATAGGTTCAGACCTGGAAAAGAAACAACTGAGGCTTCAATTTCCTGTAATGCTAAGTACTGTCCAGGTAAATTAGGTAGAACTAATTAGATAGAAACCTTAACAGAAATTAAGGGGACCAAAAGTTGACAAACTCCTTGGCTCTTGAATTTAAATCCAAGGACTTTTAAAGATATGGTAAATGTGCTGGTTTTGTTCTTCCAGAAGATGTAAGATTCTACAATAGTTTTTATGAATTGGAAGATAGTAACTTTAACCTATTCAAGAAAGGCAGGGAATGCAAAAACAGGGAAACTGGGCTAGTTAGTTTTGCATCCATTTAGGGAAAATGATGGAATCTGTTATCAGGGATATTGGGACAGAGCACATGGAAAATATAAATATGGTTCTATGAAAGTGAAAGTAGGTTGAAACCAAAATCTGCTGGGAATTTTTGAGGTACAAACAATCATATGATGTATATGGATTTTTAAAAGACAGTCAAGTGCACGCAAGATTTTGTTTCACGAGATGAGAATGTTGTATTGGCATGGATCGTAGATTGGTTAATAGATGGGAAATGGAGCAGAAATGAATGGATCATTTTCAGAAAGGCAATGTGTAACCATTTTGATTCCACAAAGTTCAGTGCTTGACTGTTTGGACCAAGTGTTTGTTTCCAGTTTGTCTTGGCATTTAGGCAGGCTTTTAGGAGGTTGCAGATACAGTGATGGTATATAATGTAGAGAAATGATTAGGCAAGAAGGTGAAAAATGGAGTATAGCCTATTAAGTTAGGACATTGATTAGAAGAATTCAACAGCATTTTTCATACATTTGAAAAATGACTAAATGTTGCAGGGGAAATGGGGTGCAAAGGTAAGGAGGTCTAGCTACAATTGTAAAGATCTTCACTGAGACCATAACTAGTGTATTTTGAATGGTTTTGGTCTCTCTGACAAAAGAATCTTAAAGAGCTGCTCCAAAGGTGCTTAAAAGGGCTGCTCCAAAAGTTCACCAGATTGATTCCTGGAATGAGTGGGCAATTTTAGATAATTTGAGACTCTGGCCCATGTACTCCAGAGTGTAGAAGACTAGGACACAAGGTTCTTGGGGTATCTAAAATTGCAGAGATAGTTTCCCTCACTTGGAGAGTGGAGAACCAGTGGACATAGTTTCAGGATAAAAGGTCAACTGTTTAGTACTGAGGCATGACTTCATTTAGAATTGGGCATCTTTGGAATTCTCTGTTCCAGGGGAGTTCTAGGTACCTAGTCAATGAGCATACTCAGTAATGAGATGGTTAAATTTTAGATAGTAAAAGAATCAACAGATATAGGGATAGGGTGGGAAAGTGTAAATGATTAAAAAGTTCATCCATAATCTTGTTGCATGAACAAAGCAAGCCTGGAAGGGCTGTACAGTCTGTTCGTGCTTCCACTCCCTGTATTTTATATCTTTTGTCATTAATTGCATTTGCATTTATTTGAAGGCCAACAATTAGGAAGATGACATGGAAGATTTTCCATGCAAGTTGAAGGCAAATATCTAAACTGGTGGTTTTTAGAAGATGATCTGAAAATTAACTCAAGTATGACCCCTTATTATCTCAGTTACAGATGCAGCAACCCAACAGAGGTCAACTTTATGAATTGACATTTTGGGTCATCAGATTGAACCTGGTCCTGAAGACCGGTACTTAATTTGCTGAAATTCTACATCGGTTTTTAGTTTTCCAAAATGACAATTTAATAGCTATTGCTTGGATTTCACTTGCAAACTGAAGGACATTGAATTAAAGTTAATTAACAACAAATGGAAGTGCAGCAACAGAGGGCTGTCATTATCAATATGAAAAATATGCTTGTGTTTGCATTAATTTTTGTAGGTTTTGGAAGTTGATTGTTGTGGACTCCAATGTAAAAGTATATGTCTGTACATAATGCATTCCATAGAAACTCTCAGGTATTTGTATGTTTTGAAGTCTGTGATATTTTAGTCAGGATCTTTACATTCATCAGCCAAAATTAAGACGTAGGCATTTGGGAATTTGGCTGCTTTCTGGAGAACTTACAGACTGCTTTTGAATCTTGACTCAGTCACAAAGAATAACTTCCATTTATTTGCACCTTTAACATAGTAGTAAAGTCCAATGATGCTTTAACAGACACTGCATATTTTTTTGAAATTGGAAATATTGAGGTTGTGGCAAAAGTTGGTCTTGAACTCTGTTACTACAATTTACTTTTACACAATACAAATCATTGTTTTTTTTCCCTCTGGTCTGTTTTAATGGCTGCTCAGCTATCTTTATAGCAGTCTGTGATCTATTGTATTTGTACAGATACACAGTATAGTTTTTATTTTTCTCTTTGTACTTCATATTTATTTGCTTTCATATGCAACAGATTTTATATGAACATTCCAACTCATCTGCTTTTGTCTGTCTACCTTGCATTTGTTTGCATGTATCCCTGTGTGCCACTTAAATTTGTAGTTTTATATATTTTCCATTCCACATTTATCTTTTATTGGCTGCCTGATTTCTGCTGAACAAAGTTACACTACAGAGGAATAACTATGTTTTTAAAATGCAGCTAAAAAAAATTGGAAATACAAATTCTATCTTATACTTGGCAATATTCTAAAGCTGATCAAAGAAACAAATAAAATATTAAAATTCTTCAGGTTGCTATGGCCAAACAACACAATGTAACATTTGCCACTGTCTAGGAAGCTAATATCCCGCACGTACAATAAAGTGCACGTTGTTAATTATTCTGCACTAAACACATCTGTCGTCTTTGCCAATTCTTTTGATATAAAATGTGTTAATTGTACTATGCCTTTCACATTGCCTAGAAAATGTAACATTGTGAAACTGTAATTTAATATGTTTAATGTCTCCAGGCAAAGTAACCTTTATCTTTCTAGCCAACTTAAAGTGGAGTCAATGGTACCTCAATATGACCCAACAAATCATTTAAATTATTGTACCAAACAATGCTGGAGGACAGATTTTTTTATATAGATTGTAGAATTAATTTTGTCACTTTTAAAATCTGTAACATGTAATTTGATTAAAACAGACATTTTTACTGACAAGAGTTTTCACTGAAACTCTGCATATTGAGTTAAAAGCTATTGAAGTCATGATCAACCTATTGCTGTTGTATGCAAATACGTTTCTCAAAATTTTGGATTTGTATCCATCTTTATGAGCCCAATATTATCTAGAAGGTAATATTGGCAATCTAAAACTGGTTACTGTTGTCTACTTTCTAGAGCTGCTCTCTCCGTAGGGGTTGAATGTCGCCACTTGAAAAGGCGATTAATCACTAACATCACATGTCAAACTAAACATAATGCTGTGTGAAATATGAATGTTACTGTTAACTGCCTTTACATTCACTATATGCATTCAATTGTTTTTATATTTAATCCAGTTGAAATAAAGTGCTAAAATAATATTTAATAGTATGACAATTAATATCTTTCATATGTTTGATTTTCTCCCTCATGAACACTGCCTGAGCAGTTGCACAGACAGTTTACCATGTTCTGGAATTTTATTGTGACTACTTTTTAAATCCAGAAGTTCATAAAACTGGTCATAGGGAGAGATTAAAAGCTCTTTGGTGGTGAGATAGTCCTCCATACTAAGGCGAGGGGAAAAAAAGGGGTGTTATTTGTTTTCATAATTTATGAACAAATCTTGCCACTGAGTCCAAGTGGATGCATTTTAATTTTGCTAGTTTATTCCACAAGCGATGATGAACAAGGAATGGTATCAAAGAAGAGTACAGACTCCTTCTATGACAGAGTTTGAATTGCACTCATTCACCAGGTCCAACAGTCTACCCTTGGAATGGAGTAAAACAGTGTCTGCCCCACCACCAATGCATGTCCCATTTATAAACACTTTTGGAACCTGTGTAGGAGAAGAAAAAGAGTTGGGTGATTTGCATTGCTGATCAATAACATAAATTTTAAGTGTTACCACTTTATTTTGTTCTACTGTAATTTTAAATGCATCACATACCTTGTTCAAGGGGACAAATGTTGATATTTAAGGCATTTACATAAAACAAGAGCACATATAAAAGGAAACTCCTAACTCCTGCTTATGAGCGGCCATAGTGGGAGTTCGTTTCTATGAAACTGGCATGTTAGCACATTTTTTTCCAGTCTCTTTGAATATCTTTTTATTTTGCCTTTTCTCACTTTCTGCAACACACACTCAGCCATCTCAATCTTCGCCCTGTTTCTTTCACAGAGAAATGATGTAGTGGAGAGCAGAGTGGCAACATGCTAAAAAGCATAGAGGAGGAATTTTGAGGCTTTGTTAGTGCAGCTAGTGGAGCTGCAGCCTCACAGCTCCAGTGACTGGGTTCAATCCTGACCTCCAGTGTGGAGTTTATACATTCGCCCTGTGACCGCATGGGTTTTCTCTGGCTGCTCTGGTCTCCTCCCACATCCCAATGTTGTGCTGGATGGTTGGTTAAATTGCCCCTAGTGTATAGAATCTTGGGGGGGGGGGGGGGGATGGAATTTTTGGTAATGTGGGATTAATGTAAGCAGGTGCATGATGGTTGGTGCAGACATTGTGGGCCAAAGGGCCTGTTTCTGGGCTTTATGACTCTTAAGATGATTCTGCATTGTTCCCCTGTTAATCCAGGATTAATAGTTGTTTGATGGTCCTTGCATATTCTTCTAAATATGATTAGTGGCATCTTGAAATGTAATTCTGGAGCTGTCAAAACTTGCATTTAATTTACCCCAGTTTATGTGGGAAAGGTAAAACAAGATTCCAGCTTGCTCTGAATGCAATATGATGATGGGGAGAAGGAGTTCTGTGGAACAAGGTTTCTGGGTAAGTTTGTGACTGAATATTACATATTTAAAAATTTGTTTAAACATGTCAATTTTGTCAGTCCACTGTAAACTGTTAATGCCTGCTTGGGAATCAAGAATCAAAACCAGTGAATCTGATACAGGAATTTTTTAAATCACAAGCATAAGGTGCACAAAATAAGATTTGGACAGATCAGAATAACTGCCAGGATATAACGTTACAAGGGGAAATTTTGTGGATATTGGGAATAAGAATATTGCCTTAGTTGAGGGAGAGTTGGTAATTTTCACTATGATTATACTTATCTTGAGAAATTAGAACCTGTCAGGATCAAAGACAATTTCTAGGAAGACAAAAAAGAGAAGCAAAACCATTTTCCTGAAGGAAAATGATGGAAGATTAGAAAACTTTAAGCTTAAATCATGTAGAAAAAATAACAAACTGGAACCTTATCAAGTTGCATAATGTGATATGGACAAAGTAAAATTTGTCGTGAAAGTGCTTCAATGGTATGAAAATAGGTTTAGAGCTAATCTTAAAAGAAACTTGTATACTCATTGACAGATGCTTGGAAAACAGACCATCAATAACTAGTAGGATTTTCTGGTATTAGTCCTGTGTTTGAGTTGTATCTTGTACTAATGTAATGGTTTTATTAAGGAAACCATTTCTTTTCATGATCAAGTCTAAAGTGAATGTTTCGATGGACAGAAAATTAAATGGTAATGCTTGTTCCTGTAATTGTTCTTAATGAAAGGACATATTGTAAACTAAATATTTGCCATAAAATAAATCCTTGTGAAAGCAATAAACTGAACAAACAAAATAAAGCTGGATCTCAGTTTACTTGTGCCTTTCAAGCTGTTATCCCTGACTTCTCTCTGGCTTCTCTATGTTACCTGTAACTCCTGGGATTGACTGTCAACCTCCTTTGAGGCTCATTGAATACCATTAGTATTTGCCACTAATGACCATATAAGAGCCGTTTGGGAATGACTAACTGTTCACTCCTGTTTGTGGGGAAATATTCAGCAGGCACATTCCTAACGTGCTTCAGCTCTGACATTTCTCTCGTTGTCCTATACCACCTTGTTGCTTTTGGACAGATATTGATGTGTAATGTATTCCTTCATATAATGAACCACTTGTAATAGCAGACTGCACTGTGGAGAGCATTGACTTTTAGTGAATGTTACTGGACTTTTGATCTCATTCAGCTTCAAATGGAGGTGCTGATTTTAGCCAAAAAAAAAACACTTCTCAAAAAGTAAGTTGAGGAACTGAATAACTCTGATTTCAACAGCCATAGCAGCTATCAAAAAGACAGGAATTAGGCAGTGACCTCTTCACCAATGTGTTGCTGTCAGAGAAAGATTCCAAAGGATGGCTGAACACGTCCCCCATTTTGAAGAAAGCATTTTTCCATAATCAACTGACAAGAAGCTGATGAGAACAAAACTTTCCCTCCCTCCTCCTTCAATTTGGTAATACCACTCAATCAACTTTGTGTTAGTAATGTTCAAGCAATTGTTAGTGTTTTCTTGCCCAAGTTTCGTTACTCCTCCACTGGATATGTTCATTCTATTTGGATTCCACAGGCATTGAACTCCCCAATGGCATTTAGAAATGACTGTATCTGTAAAGGAAAGATTGGTACCTATTTGTGTGAGTTGCCATGAACAATTGATAGTAACACATATTTAAGAAAAAGCTCCAGAGAACAACCTTGACTTTTTTTTTTACTTCTCTTCATCAAGTACCTGCAAACCCTCCCATCATGTTCCGTCCTAAATCAAAAGGGAATTACATGCTGAGGATATGATTTGTACAACTCTACTGATTTTTTTTTCACCCAAGTCCACAATAGACATTGCCTATACCTTTGAGTTACCATGGCAGTTATTGAGCTATTTAAGCTGCCCTTTATTTGTGTCAAGATAGTGCTTTGCAGCCGTATATTTGAACCTTTAAAATGACATTGCAAGGGGTTTACAGTGTGTAGAAATTAAGTATACTTACTGTCTTTATGCCAGTCATTTCAGTAAGAATATACTGGAGATGCACACCGTCACTCCGGAGATCTAATTCAATTGCTCTGTAAGGAATGCCCAGTTCTGTAAATATGTTCTTAACAATATCACAGTATGGGCATGTTGTTTTGGAAAAGATCACAACACGATTTGTTGTAATTGCATCCTGAAAGAAATGAATTCAAAAGTCTTGTTTTCAGTTTCAAAAAGGAATATGCATTTTCTTCAGTTGTTCAGTCCTAATTCAATTGCTATTCATTGTTGCAATTGAATTTTGTGGCATCACACAAGATTGGTCTTTCTAATTAAGGTCAATAAGGGTTACCGTTCGATAAGTCAGCACATTGTACTTGTTGCATCTATATATTAAGCTCTATTCTGGTGATAGGCTTTGACACCCCGAAGGAAATGTCAATTTCTTAAATGAAGCACTCAACATTTCTGAGAAACAAAGAAAGAAGAAGGCAGTTGGACTACAGTCTGCCCTATAATCAGTGCCAGTATTGTCACTCAGGAAGCTTGTCTGTTCCAAGACTTCAAAACCTAAAAATAACTATTGAATATATTGACTGCTGAGTAAAAAAAAATGAAGGGAAGTGTTAAGAAGAAACCGAAGAAGCCAAAAGCAAATTTTAAATACTTTCTGCATTGTGTCATGATGATTGACTCTTTTCCATAGTAGCTGATGCGGAGAGTTCCCCCTCCCTCAGGTCCTGTCTCCTCCCATTCTGTCCTCCCACCCTTCACTCTGATGTCATTATCCCTCTTTTTTTTAGAAAAAAACATTCTTGATCCTTTTGTTGTGAATACCTGCCCCCAAACATATTGAAAATGTATCGGTGTCTGCCTTTGCTGCATTTCCATGTGTGATTTCCTCAGATTTTGGATAGTATTAAAAAATCTCCCTGCCAAAGTCATTATGGTGTTCCACTTTGATTGGTTAAACTATCCTCATCCTTGTCATCCTAACCAGCTGTTGACATGGAGCAAGGGCAAGCATCCATAATATTAAGGTGCAAGTGTGCATAGCTTTCTGTGGCCTCAATTTATTAATTTTTTTTGGATGATTATTGGGAAGTGGTGCCTCTACAGTCTCTACCATCCGCTGCTCCAGAACAAACAAAAAGCCAAGTAGTTTCACCGGTCCTTAATTTTACCCGCTGTGAGATAATGGTCTGGAATAGTTTCTTTCACCACAGATGCTGCAGGACCTGCTGAAGGTTTCCTGCATTTCCTGTTTTTATCTTAAATTGGTGTTGGTTTATTATTGTCACATGTACTACGATACAGTGAAAAGCTTTTGTTTTGCAATGCCACCCAAGCTCATGCCCCGTATAATTACATCAAGGTGGGAAAAAGAGAACAGAATGCAGATTCCAGCATATGCATTTTGTTTTATTTCCAATGGTCCGGAATAACTCTGAACTGATTGTATGGTGAGAACACCTGTGTTTCAGAGTTTGGTGAAATATTCAATTTGGACACACATTACTTGGCTGTGTGTGTAATTATTTAATGACTACACTTATACTTTACCAATCAGGCAATAATAAATAACATAATAAAAAGATGATGTAAGCTAAAACACATTCGCAGGACTGCGCATGAATTATCTGCAGCTCACGTGAATGATTTGGAAAGCAGTGGCGTATGTGTATGCCCGGCATGGCTGTGATCCGGAAAACAGACCTCCCATTGTTAGTTTTGTCCAGGTACTGGAATTAGGCAGAGAAAACAGTCAATTCCGAATGCATTGAAGGTAAATTGCAATGTAATTAAGTTTTGCATCATGAACGAGAGCTGGTGTTTTAATACTGCCTCGTTCAGTTCTAACCTGTTGAGTAGATGTTGAACTGGGGTGAAGTTTCTTGTAACATCACAGTTTCTCGGGGACGGTGCAGCTTCGACTTCACTTTTGTCTTGATCCCGGTGGAGTAGAAGGGGGGCGGTAAAGGCGCCGACACTCACATCTCTTAGCTTGCCTTTCTGATGTGGATACCAGCCGGCCCACCATGAGCGGGATGTTAAAGTGCTGTTTAGCAGTTAACTAAAAATATCAAAAGTGGACACTCATAGTGTCAATGTTACCCCAACAATAAATCAAAAACCAGCTGATTGTGACGCGCGTAGGACTGGCACTCAAGGACCACATACCCCAGTGATGATTCACTGTGCATTATTGGAGTAAACCTGCAGTACTGATTCTGAAGTGTATTAGACGCTGAAGTCATGGAGTGAATATCGTCCAAACTCAGATTGGAGAATGATTATCTTTGGAATGACCACTGTGGCCATAAACTCAGTCCTGACATGAGTTTATGGTCACAGTTTAACTTGTTAAAAGATTATGGGCATGCATACAATTACTAGTCTCAGTAATATTAAATAACCTACTTTTTTACATTACTTTTGGGAGGTGGGTGTTGCTGGGAAGGCCTGCATTTATGGCCCATTCTGAGTGGTCCACGAGAAAGTGGTGGGTGAACTGGTTATTGAGCTACTGGAGTTCAGTTTGATAGTTATTCCCAGATGCAGTTGGATAGATTGGGTTGGGGGTGTGCTGTGTTCAAGATCTTGACCAATGATGACAGTCCCCAGCCAGGATAGTGCATGAGCAGAAGCGGACTTTCTGAGAACAGTGTTCCTGTGTGAGTACTACCCTTGTCCTTCTTGGAAATGGAGGTGGTTGATTGGATGGTGATGTCAAAGAAAGTCTCACCACTAGATTCAGTGCATTGTGCAGATGGTGCATACCATACAATCAGTATACCACCGGTGGGTAGAGTCAGCACTTATTTGTGGATGGAATACTAATCATTGGTTGCTTTGACCGAAGTGTTACATGCTTCTTGAGTGCCTTTGGAACTATACTCATCTACATGAGAGGAGAGTATCCCATCACATTCCTTATGTATGTCATATAGATGACAGAAAGGCTTTGTGAGGTCAAGAAATGAGCAATTCACCACAGATCATGCCAAATTCCAGCCGTTTTGTTTACTTACTCATTTCCGGGATGCAGGTTTCTCTGCAGGCACTTATTGTCCATCCCTAATTGCCTGAACTGAGGAGTCATGTTGTTGGATCAGGAGTCACATAAAAATCAGACTAAGAATGCTGGACTTTTCCCTCTGAGTAAATTAGTGAAACAGAATAACTGAAAAACCAGAAAAAAAGTACATGCTAGAAACCTAAACTAAAAACAAAAAAAAATGTTGTAAATACTCATCAGAAATACTCATCAGGTCAGGGGGCATCAGTGGAGAGAGAAACAGAGTTAATGTTTCACGTCAATGACTTTTTAATCAGTTCTGATGAAAGGTCAACACCCTGGTTGCTGCCTGACCTGCTGAATATTCCCATCATTTTTTTATTATTTTTGTGGATTTAGGACAAACCTGGTAGTTTCATGATTACTCCTACTGGGACTTCCTTTTACTTTATTAAATTATTTGAATGTAAATCTCCAGTTGCCACAGTTGGATTCAAATTCATGCCTCCGCGCTGGTGGTTCAGAACTCTGGTTACTAGTCAAGTTACTTAATTGCCACACCACTACACCCACAGCAGACAGTTTTTAAATTTATTTTGCTACGTTTTGGGCTCATATTGGTACAAAGTTTCAGACAGAATTTGTGTTGACAGTAATACACCATAGCCCTAAATTCTTGTGGCTGGGTACCTGGAACACATTCTTTATGATAATATATAGCTATATTCTATTGAGCCACTGAATGGAAATTACAGGCTATCTAATCTATATATTTATGGTGTGTCTCTGAATAGAAACAGTACAGTAAATCATTGGTGTGGACCTGCACTCTGGTACCCTGTGAATCAGTTTATCAATTAATTATTCTATTCACCCTTGAGGGAATTTTCCCAAAACTCCATTCATCTTGCATCAAGCTGATCATGACTATTACTGGAATTTTAAGCAATCAAATTAGCTATCAGATGGAATCAAGTGTGTAGTTAGAAGCACATCTTGGGGTTCCAGTCGGAAATCAATGTTGCAAGTGACCTGGATCAGGCAAAGACCACAACTCAGAAAAAGGATGGATTTCATGGCTAAGGAACAAGAGCTGTAATCAAGGGCAATATTCTTCTAATATTTAGCTGGGAGTATTTTGCTGATTATTGGGTGTGTAGTATGTCCAATAGGAGACTGTAGGATTAAGAGAATGTCCATCTCTTTTGTGTAGTACTTTGATTCATTAACACTGCAACATGGTTCAGCAAAACAGAATTATTTGCCTTCAAGTTTAGGATATAATTTCCTAAGCACATGCGGGTTACAAAGGGTAGCATCTCCAGGATCCATGCACAGCTTGATGAAGCCACACTCACAGTTGGTCATCCAGCCACAATGGGCTCATTCTTTGCCCTTTCTCTGGAAACCTGTACAGCAAGGCTCTCCAGTTCTACTGCAGCAGCAGAGAAACTGGGGATGGGCAACACCTACTACATTGAGAGCACCTTGAACCTGATGACCAGGTCCTTTTCCAATCCGCACGCACCAGCCCTGAATTGGGAGATGTTATTGGTGTAAACCTTCATCTACTTTATCTTCTCTCCCCTTACCACACCCCAGCCCTTGACTCTTTACCAGTTCAGAAGCTCAAACTGCCTCCACACAGTAAGTGAAGAAAAGTTGAGATCTTGGAGACAAAGGTGTTATTAGAGCATAGGAAATAGGAGCCAGAGCAGATTATATGGCCCCTTGTGCCTACTCTAACATTCCATAAGGGCAGCACAGTGGTGTAGCCTGTTTAGCTGCTACTTCACAGTTCGAGACCTGGGTTCAATTCTGACCTCAGGTGCTGTCTGTGTGGAGTTTGCATGTTTTCCCTTGATGGTAGGTATTTCTATTGGGTGCTCCAGTATAGTTAGCTGATGAATAGTATAAATAAAACTAAACATTTTAAACGTTTTGGGGGCATGGAAATTATCTTTGTGTAGCGACTCACAGTCTGAGCAAGCGAACCGGCTTGGCGGTTGGGTCGCACGTCGTCAGAGCGGCGAGGCCCAAGATGGCGTTGGGCCTTCGTCTTCCCTGAGCGACGGGGAGAACCCGCGCATGGGAAAAATTTGATGACATAACGCATACATCATTTCCTTTTTCGGTGGGCGGGAACCATTCCTCTTAAAAGGCCCACACAAGGCGGGAAAATAAATCAGTTTTGTTCTGCAACTCATCGACTAGTGTCTTGCTTTCGCATCGCGGTAGCAGCCGCTACATTTGAATAATTTAGATGTTTGCACTGTGCTACGTATTTGTTCAAGTAACCTGGAACAACAATGAAACTTCACGATTTATTTCAAAAAGTAACAGATAAAAGTATGCTGGCACTCAGTATCAATGAGCATGAAGTTTGTAATGACTTTCATCCAAGGTGCAAGGTGGAGAACACTTCAGCACTAGTGGCATAAGTTTACCCTTTGAGTGGAGTGAAAATGTGTCTGAAGCACCACCAATGCATTTGCCGTTCACAAATACTCTTGGGACCTGTGCAAAAGAATACAGCGTTAGAATAATATTGGTTGATGTTAAACTCACCAAACTCCAGACAATGTTTTTATTCCTCTAGAAATGGGTTCCTTAAATATATTTTCCCCGGTATATAAACTACACATTAAAAATATAAGTGGCAAAACTCTGGGTAATTTAGGAAACATATTGTACAACATGAGGTCTTTCAGTAGATATTAACTAATATTAGCCATGAAGTCATCTCATCCATTATGATTTTGTGAACTGCATGAAAGCATGTATGTAGGGGGTTTAGTTTGCTAGAAAGATGTCTTGAAACAGTATTTTATTGGATTTGTATGCATGCGTGCATATTGTGGTCCATTTTGTTACTATTGTATCACTAACCACAAACATTATTACTAAAAATGGAAGAGATAATGGCTCAGATTTTACAGGTGATTGTGATGGTTCTGAATGGAACAGTATGCATTAATACCTTCAAATGGAAGTAAATGTGGGAAAAATGTTCCCTTAAATCACCATGTAGTTTGTTGCTTAGAGACAAACTTGTTCCAATTCCCAAATAAATTTGCTTTTTGACACTATTACAGTAGAAGCAGTTCAAGTCAGATCACACCATTAGCTAATATTTACTGATTACTCCTATTGTAGAAAGGAAGAAGGAATTAGAGAAATCAGAATGTTGCAGCACAGAAACAAGACTTTCACAGGAGCAATTGTGAATTTTAACTAATTACCTTCCATTTTAATTGTTTGAGATTGTTGAAGGAATTATGTTAGAAACAATAAGAGTTTTCAAAGCTAAACTTATAACATACGTGACAAAAATGAAAGCTTTTAAAAGTTCTATTTGGTTGATCCTATCAAGTTGTAATTTACTAATTTTGAAAACAGAACATATTGTAAGTTTTCATAATTTTTCAACATACTTCATCACTTGTGACCTGAATGCCTTTCCTTAGACTTACGACCCCTGGATTCTCTGACTAATTTTTTCTCTAACCAATATTCCTCTTCTTTCAAGAAGCCTTGGGCTACAGCTGTGATGGCTATGTGGCCATTTTTACTTCTCTTAACCCAGAAATCTTGATGCACTGTCAATGCTACCTTCATTCTTACTTGAATTAACATTTTCTTTAATCTTTTGTTTATTGTCAGTGGATGTTTTTACATAATTCCCTGAAGTCTCAAAGAAAGTAAATCCAATGAGGTTCTACTCACCTTGGTGTCCTGAGAACTGCACATTATGACAGAATATGGAGAAACGACAAATATTGATGACTTACTGTTCGAGCCCCAGTCAATTCCTCAAGAACATTTTGGATAGTGCTGCCATCTTTGTGTAAATCCAACTCAATTGCCTTGTATTTGACTCCTAGTTCTTGGAAGAGGATCTTTGTCTTCTTACAGTAAGGACAGAAGGTCTTGGAAAATAAAACCACACAATTGTTTGCAACTTGGTTCTGAAAGAAATCACAAATAATTCATTGCTTAACTTTGCTCATCTTGCATTTCATCTTTTTTCTATTTAAATAAACCCAGAACATCCCCCCACCCCCACCAGTTGGGGCTCAACAGTGCCCAGATGGGAAGACCACAGCTATCTTGAAGGTTTGTACGCTTGATGGAGATGAGAGGTAATGAGCATCAAGGTCAAAACGCGATCCGAAAACAAGGATGACTTTTTTTAAAAAAGTGCTGTGTTGCTCAGTGGGAACAGGCGTGGGCCAGCATGCACAGGGAGGATGAGTGAATGGCGCAAGATAGCAGCAGAATTTTGGATAACCTCAAGTTACTCTGAGCAGAAGATGGAACACCTGCCAGAAGTGCATTGCACTAGACAATTCTAGAGTCTGGAAAGGAATAGATGGGGTGTCAGCAGCAGATGGACTGAAGCACATGCAGAGTATTTGCTTTTAGGGAGGTGGAAACTGTTGAGCTTTTCCATTAGCAATGCTAAAACATTCCTTAGGGCAAAGCTCAATACAAATGAAATGCATTTACTATATATCTTACTATGTACTGTATATGTGATGTACTGTTGTACAGAATGATCTGTCTGGATGACATGCAAACAAAAGCTTTTCACTGTGTCTCAGTACATGTGACAATGGTAAACCAATTCACAGTATTGTACATGTTCCTATTTTGAAATTGGTAGCATGAAATAGTTTTACAGTTCTGATGGAAAATGGTTCAGTTTTTGAAGGGCTGTTTCAGAAATATTCAATTCCATGAAGTGAGAAATCCTTTTAGAAGTATAAAATAGTAGCACTATTGGTGGCACAAACAACTGTGCTCCCTCTCTAGAAGAAACAATTCACCAAAAACTACTTCTTTAACAGTTGGTATCCTGACTGGTTGCATCTTGGCCTGGTATGGCAATTCCAATGCACAGGAATGCAAGAGGCTGCAGAAAGTAGTGAACACCTCCCAGTTCATCGTGGGCACAGCCTTCCTCACCATTGAAAGCATCTACACAAGGCACTACCTCAAGAAGGCAGCATCTATCATCAAGGACCCCCACCATTCAGGTCATGCCCTCTTCTCGCTGCTACCGTCGGGCTGGAGGTACAGAAGCCTTAAGTCCCACACACCACCAGACTGACGAACAGCTACTTTGCTACAACCTTGAGTCGACTTGCATGACCCTTATCCTGACTCAGCAATGGAACACTGTGGACCATCTCTTGCACTACCATGGGCTTGTCTCTGTGTTTTATTTTGCACTAGTGTCTTGTTTTGCACGGTCTTTTTTCTTCACTGTGTTGTATAATTTATGTGTTGGTGATGTCTGAATCTACGTGCCTGTGATGCTGCTGCAAGTATTTCATTGCACCTGTACCTCGCCGTACTTGTGCACATGACAATAAACTCGACGTTTGAAGATCGTCAGATGCTAGTTTCACTTTATTAATAGAAGAGTACCCAGGCTAAAAGTTAATGTATATTTAAATAACATTTGCACCTCAAGGCAACTTACGCGAATAAACTGCAAAGCTGCCTCATTGCGTGCTTCTGGTAATTTGGTAAAAAAATTCCCCATCCTCGCAAATAGAAAACGCATCGCTGTAATCTCTGTGTACTAGAACTAATGACACAAGTTATTTGGGCATAATAGGGGTACAATAAGACAAAAGGCATAACAACTAGTTACACTTTACAAATATAATGCCGTCAATAATAAAGCAAAAGTGTCTTTATATTACGTTATCACCACGTTTTTGGCTTCGGGCGATTCTCGGCAGATTGAACGGGCTCTCTGTGCAGATCCTGGTGCACACTAACCCCCCCCCCCCCCCCGTTACTTAGTTGAGGATACGTGTACACAAACGATGTTTGGAAATGTTCCTCTCTGACAGAGATACACGGTCGAGGGAAGGGGTCAAAAGAAAGCAGCATGTGCTGCAGTTCAGTGATTACAAGAACTGGAAACTAAATAGGAGGGGCTGGGCTTGATTAACCTAACAAATGTGGGGAAGAAGTTTGAAACAAACCGACATCCCGGGCAAGCGGGCAAGCAGACTGCGGGAAGCCTGTGCACCGCGAACCCAGCCCGGGGCGATACAACGTCACAATGAGGCGTCAGTGTGTCACTTTCACTCAGAAGCTGATGCCTGGGACACGTGGGGAAGTCTGGCGCTCACCAACTGCAGGCGACAGGCTGCTGCTGCTGCTGGTGAGATCAATTACCTGTACAAGCCACCAAATCCCAAGATGCCGAGCAAAATAAATCAAGAAACACATGGGATGTGTACCTTGGACCTAAATATTTATTATCCACCGCCGTTCTGACTTTACTAGTCCGTGTGATTCAAACCTACAGCTGGCACCAGTCACGATAATTCAGCAAAGAGTAAACAATTTTCTGTAGTCGAAATAGAAAAACCAAATTGCAAAGATCTTAACAGGTTGAAATATTTCAAAGTGCATTTATACTGTATTATTTTTATTGGAATGGCTTTTGCTTTGTCGACATTCTGTGCCATCGACTTCCTATCACCATTCAATCTGTTTTCGTAGTTGACAGAACAAGCTCAAGGTGCCTAGAATTTTGAATTGGAAAGTAAGAAAACTTTCTGCCATGTAAATGGTGTCCTGAATATTCACTATCCATTTGAAGTAACAGATGGGGCTCCGATGAAGTAGCACTGTTCCGGCAATCCAGATTAATACTCCTGCAGTGGATGCGCACAAAACATGGTACGGATGAAAACGTACAGTTTTTGCATTTAATTGCAAAGGCGCTCCAAATAATTCATACTGAGCACTAAAGCACCGTGGATGCTGGAAATCTGAAATACGTATGGGAAATTCTAGAAATAATTAGCAGGTCTATGAGCAACTTTGGAGAAATGGTAGCCATTCATTGAGATTGGAACACGCCGTTTAACAATTTTGAAGGTGAACGGGAGGAAAGAGCAAAACTCAGGGCGGAAATCGAGTGGAGGCAACAGAGAGTAAACTAAGTGAAGGTCCAACAGTCTGTTGGAGGAACTCAGCGGGTCGAGCAGCATCTGTGGGGTGAGGTGAGGTGAGCATCTGCAGTCTCGTGTCTCCAACTAAATTTCTGGAATAAACCAAACTGGATGATAAAGGAACTGAAGGAAACAATAAATGAATCGAGAGCAGGTGTAATAGGAGCAGCTAAAAGTTCAATGTCGTTTTATAAGTCATAAACCTGTCTAATTAAAATGAGGTGCTGTTCCTTCAGCTCTTCTTTACTTGACCTCATTGAAACAATCCAGGCCAAGAAGGCAGTGGTCAAATTGGGAATCAGATGGTGGATTAGATCTTTATCTTTTCAATACAAAATGTGAAGTCATTGACCTAAATTGTTAATTGCTTTCTCCTCAAATGCAGCCTAGCCTGCTATTTCCAATATATTTATTCTGTTTATATTTCATGCTGAATTTATCCCATAATATCACATGGGATCCAGGCTGAGCTAGCCAATTAGGTACAAAATTAGCTTGGCGGTGGAAGCAAAGGGTTGTTTTTCAGATTGGAGGCCTGTGACCAGTGGGGTGCAGCAGGGATCTGTGCTGAATCCTCTGTTGTCATAAATATTAATGATTTGGATGACAGTGTAGGTGGCATGATTAGTAAGTATGTGGATGTAAAAAGGAAAAAGTTGTCACTAGATATTTAGATAATATGTTCAAGATAGAACCAGCTTACTCAGTTCATTCCATCTGGAATACAAATCTATTGGATGTTTTAGGTCATAATAACAGAAGATATTGGAAATACTCAGCAGGTCAAGCTGCATTGGCGGGAAGAGAAAGGTTTCAGGTTGGAGACCCTTCGCTGAAACTGTGAAGCAGAGAAAAAGCTCATTAAGCAACAGGGAGGGTGAGGAGGGGATGTCTCTGATAGGGTGAAGCTAGGGCAACCATGGGGATAAGCTGTACACAAGCTGAAAACTGAGATCTTTTAGGTCTCCCACAATGGGAGACCAATCTGTTTCTTAATAATTCTGGAGTCCTGATATTTCGCTGGGACTCTAGTACATGAAAGTAAAAAAAAGTTTTCATGAGTGGAATTTAGTGCTTGTTGTTAATTCAGGCTTTTTTTTAATCTAGCAAGCACCAATTAATTTCATTTATTGTTGTAATGTTTTAAAAAAGAACAAACACAAAATTAAAAATATTAGCTCAGGTGGTTTTATAACATCAAGTTGAATTAGATATTGCCAATTTAGTATTCTCCATTTTTTTAGAATTGCATATGCAGGTGGCTGGCAGGCAACAGGTGTTGATGGCTCACACAACACCTGTTGATAACTCATCATAATATTTTGGTTGTGTCTTTGGAGGATGCACCAAGCATTAGTTTTGTATATCTCTGCAGAGTGATGGTTAAATTGAAACAAACAACAGTTACACACCCATATCTTAGCTTCTATAAAGTAATACAGACTAGTCTAATTTGATATGCTACTGTGTTGTGTGAAGAAACAATAATGAACATATAACAGTTGATTACTTTTTATTGATGAACAAAATTCAGCACTCCAAACAATGTCTCCTGTACTATAACCTGGAATCATACTATTTAGAGCAATGGGACTTTACAATTGGAAAAAGTTAAAAATAAATAAGGATTTCTATCACTTACACATTATGTTTCAATACTTGTGCACACTTTCTATAATTCCTATGGAACACACACATCCTACTTTCCACAGCGCCAGAACTAAGTGTTTCAACGTGTGTGGGAAATTCTTGTTGAAAAACCCATTGCTGCTGTAAGATATTTGACCTCTGCTTGGCATTTCCCCATTAAGCATGGTTGCAATGAAGAACTTGGTGATTGGGCAACTTGGACCTATATCACTTCAGTGCGGTATGATGTATTGGTGTACAATATCTTTATAAACAGGAATAAGTAGTGTTCAAATAATTAACTGTCGCACAAGGCTCTGGGGACTAAAGTAATATCCTATGGTATCTCAGTTTTGACTGCAAAAAGGAATTTTCTTGTCCCCTCACCCCCCCCCCCCCCCCAATAATTGATCTCTTATTTTGTCTGTTTCTTTGCCTCTCAGAGTCAGAGTTATTATCACTGACATATGTCGTGAAATTTGTTGTTTTGCAGCAGCAGTACGGTGTAAGACATAAAAATTACTATAAGTTACAAAAATATATAAATAGTGCAAAAGAGGAATAACAAGGTAGTGTCATGGGTTCATAGACCATTCGGAAATCTGATGGCAGAGGGGAAGAAGCTGTTCCTGAAACGTTGAGTGTGGGTCTTCAGGCTCCTGTACCTCCTGCCCAATGGTAGTAATGTGAAGAGGGCATGTCCTGGATGGTGAGGGTCCTTATTAATGGATGCTACCTTCTTGAGGCACCACCTCTTGAAGATGTCCTCAATGGCAGGGAGGGTTGTGCCCGTGATGGAGCTGGCTGAGTCTACAACCCTCTGCAGCCTCTTTTGATCCTGCGCTTTGGAGCCTCCATACCAGCTGGTGATGCAACCAGTCAGAATGCTCTCCACCGTACATCTGTTGAAATTTGCAAGAATATTACAATACTTTGTATGATAGGGGAAGACTCTGAATTGGTTCTTCTGCTAGTTAATTCAATATTCATCCCCTGGTGCACTGGGAATCTATCTTGAGACTTACCAAAGACAATAACGTGAGAAGTCAGAGCATATGTACACCTAGGACATCCGGCTCTTGAGCCTGCACTGCCATTCTGAAGGATCATGGCTGAACTGATCCTGACCTCAGTTTCATTTTCTTGCCTGTCGCTAATAAGTCTTCATTTCTTCATGGGGCTGTCTTGAATATATTCAATAATTCAGATTCCACAGCTCTCTGAGATAAAGAATTCCAAAGATTCAAAACCCTTTGAGAGAAGAAATTCTTCCTCATCTCCACCTTAAATATGTGGCCACTTATTCTGATTGTCTCTCATTCTTCGAAGTTCCAATGAGTATAGATCCAGACTGCTCAATGATTTGTCATAAAATGACCCCTTCATGCCAATCAAGTGCATCTTCTCTGAACTGCCTCCAAAGCAAGTACATGCCTCCTTTAATAGGGAGATCAAACTGTACACTGTACTCCAGGTGTGATCTCATTAATGCTCTGCACAGTTGTAGCAAGACTTCCCTAATATTATACTATATTTCCTTTGCAATAAAAAATAAAATTTTATTTTGGCTTCCTAATTATTTGCTCTATCTATATGCTAAATTTCTTTGTTTCATGTACGACAAGGTCTGTACAGCAGCATTTTGCAGCCTCTCTCCTTCTAAACAATATTCAACTTTTCTATTCTTCCTGCCAAGGTGCAAATGTCATATTTCCCCACACTATATTCCATCTACAAAATTTTTGCCCACTAATTTACCTGATATAATATTGCTTTCCAGTCCCTTCGTGTACCAGTTACAAACATAGATGTGAAAGTAATTTGTATCATAAGCAAAATTGGTTTCTATACACTTAGTCCCTTGTTAAGGTCCCAGCACCAATCCTTGTGGAATCCCAATATATATTGCCTGCCAACCTGACCCAGTTTCCTGAATCTGTTTTCCTTTAATTAGCCAATTGCCTGTCCATGCTAATATACCACTCCCAATGCCAAGAGCGCTCACCTTGTGCAGTAACCCTTTACATGGCACCTTACTGAATGTCTTTTGTAAGTTTAAACATTCTACATATCACTGGTTCTCCTTTATCCACCACCTTTGTTCTAATAAATTTGCCAAGCACAATTTGCCTTCCACAAAAGAATCTTGTCTCTGCTTGATTGCATTATGATTTTCCAATAAAAAGGTAGAAAAGTATTGCCCTCTGACACAGAGAAGTACAATTTTGTGGTAGCATTCAACCTTCCAGTAGTCCTTCAAATTACATCCTGACTTAGTCATAGAGCACTTCTCGTTTCTTGTTGCTGGATTAATATTATGGAATTCTGAAGCTGATACCATTGGCTGCATCATTATTGTCAAGTTCAATGAAAAGCAATTTCTCAATTCAGCTAGGGATGGTTTATAAATGTGGCCTTGACAACATCAATCAACTTCTAAGAAAAACAATTAGCAATGTGGGTTTTGTCATTAACGGTTAGTGTAACACTATTACAGCGCCAGTGACCCGGGTTCAATTCCCGCCGCTGTCTATAAGGAGTTTGTAAGTTCTCCGTGTCTGCATGGGTTTCCGACGGGTGCTCCGGTTTCCTCCCACATTCCAAAGACGTACGGGTTAGGAAGTTGTGGGTATGCTATGTCGGCGCTGGAAGCGTGGCGACACTTGTGGGCTGGCTGCCTCCAGAACACACTACACAAAAGATGTATTTCACTGTGTGTTTCAATGTACATGTGACTAATAAAGATATCTATTGAACAAAAATGAATATTTGAAAATGAAACAATTGCAATTTTTTTCCTCTAAACTTAAGATTACAACAATGCTGTCAGCAACAACAGGTTGCAAATCAGGTGCATGAGTTCTCCAAACACATTGATGCAATCACGAAGAAGGCATGCCAGCAGCTCTACTTCGTTAGGAGTTTAAGGAGATTTGGTATTTCACCAAAGACTCCTACAAATTTCTATAGATGTACAGTGGAGAACATTCTGACTGGTTGCATCTCAGCCTGGAATGGAGCCTCCAATACACAGGATCGCATGAAGCTGCAGAGGGCTGCAGAAGATGCAGCCAGCTCCATCACGGGCACAACCTTCCCCACCATCGAGGACATCTTCAAGAGGCGGTGCCTCAAGAACGCGGCATCCACCATTAAGGACTCTCATCATCTGGGACATGCCCTCTTCTCATTACTATCATCAGTGAGGAGGTACAGGAGTCTGAAGACCCAAATTCAACGATTCAGGAACAGCTTCTTCCCCTCCGCCATCAGCTTTCTGAATGACCCATGAACACCAGCTCATTATACCTTTCTTTGCACTGTTTATTTATTTTCTTAATTTATAGATTTTTATGTCTTTGCACTGTACTGCTGCCACAGAGGAACAAATTTCATGTCATACATCCAATAGATCCAATTCTGATACCAGTCTTTACACAAAAAAGGAAGTTAAACAATGAACACTTGGCAGCAGAGGAAAGCAAGTAAATTTAAATAGAACTAGGGCAAAAGATATAACAGGAAAGTTTAAAGAAAGTTTATACAAGTAGGGGAAGAGCGGTAAAAGGGTGGACAGAAGATGTACAGAAGTGGTAGCGCAGCATAGCTAACTTACTGTACTAGTTATTATACAGAGGCTAGATGATTGACAGAAGTTTAACTCCCACCACGAAAACATAGAGAATTAAAACAATTCATTAAAACTGGAGTTATAAGCTAGTTTCAGTATGGTGACATTAAACACTTGTCTATTTCAATAATTTTTTTTCTGGTAAAGAAATATACAATCTTTATCCGGTCTGGACTATAGCTAACTGCAGGCCCACTAAGATGTTGAGTTGATCCCTAAAATTCTGCAGAGGACAACTGTAAATGCTGGCCCTGACAGCAACTTCTGCATCAAAAACAGAAATATACACGTAAAAAAAAAGTTGTCCCTCAAGTTCCTATTAAATCTTTCCCCTCTCATCTTGAACCTACGCCCTCCAGTTCTTGATTCCCCAACCCTGGGAAAAAGACTGAGTGCATTTAGTCCATCTATGCCCCTCCTGAGTTATTCCAACATTTCTGTTCTTAATTCAGATCCCAGCATCTGCCGTTTTATTCGTTTTCCAGCGACTTCTGCATCTCCTGAACGAGTAAAAAAGGCAGGCCGAGATCCCAGGGCAGCACTTCCAAGAAGTGTATGCATGTTTCCTCACCCCACAAATGCCCCCGGACTAAATGCATCGTTTCACCAATGCAAACCCTGATCACCCGCTTCTCAACGTGGGATCTTACTGTGCGCAAATTTTGGCCGCCGCCTTTCCTGCATTGAAACAGTGGCAGCGCTTGCAAAATAAAATTTAATTCGTTGTTTGTAAGTCGCTTTGGGGCGCCTGTGGGGTGGGGTGGAGTGGGGGGAGGAGAGGGGCCGTGGAAAACGTTGTGTAAATCCGAGCCCCGTCCACCTCAGTGTCCCGAGTCCGGTACCTGCCATCGGCCTCTCGGGCACACCGTTGCCAGGGGAGACCCCGCTCGCAGACACATCGAAGCGCAACCCACTCAGACTGAACCGCAGTCGGAGTTTCTCGCCTCCCGTCGGCTTCAGCAGCCGCGGGCTCCGTCAGGCGTCCTGCGCGGACAGCACCGGCCGCCGCACTCGACCCAGCCGTAGGGTCTTGGCCCGGGACTCGGCGCCCGGCTCTTCAGGCAGTCTGTGCAGGCAACCCCGGCCGCTGAGGACCCGGTTGTTAGGAGCCGAGGCAAGATGGCGGACGTGTTGAGCGTACTGCGTCAGTACAACATCCAGAAAAAGGAGATCGTGGTCAAAGGGGACGAGGTCATTTTCGGCGAGTTTTCTTGGCCCAAGAATGTGAAGACGAATTACGTGATCTGGGGGTGAGTGGAGTTGGCGGCGGGGGCCGCTCGGGGCCGCCGGGGCCCGGGCTGCGGGAGTTGTGGAGTTTCGGCAGCATGTGCGGGGCAATGTTGCTGGTGATGGAGATCGGCGACACTCTGGTCACTTCCAGCAGCAATTGCACCCAACGGCGACGTGTGATGTACCCGTCCTTGGGTGCTCAATATAAGGAGAGCAGTTTGGAGAGAAGGGAGGAGAGAGAAGGGGGTAGGGGAAGGGGACATCGACTTGTGCCATATTGCACGGTGGTAATGTTTGGGGGAAATTGACACTTGTAGAACTACGCCAAAGTATTGACAAAGTGATTTCTTTGGTGCAAAATCAACGAATGTCTGTTAGGCAAACTTTCCTTCACTTTTTTCCCTATTCAAAGTTGTTTATGTAACTTTGTTTTTTATCAAAGTCTGACCTTTTAAAAAAAAACAAACACGAATCCATCCTGCTTTTGTATTGAGTGTATTATTGCTTAATACAACTTCATTCTGCTGAGCAGCCTGTTGTGTGATCAACTGTGCTATAAACCTATATGGGAAGTTGAACTGAATTATTTTTTTGAAGGTTGAGTTCCCCTTTAATGGCTTATTGTTATCACTGGGAGGACTGTGTGCTTCACATGTCTTGAGCCGTGTAATTGACAAGATTCATGCAGCTACTACGTTTGCCAAAATATTAGTAATTGTGATGTAAAAGAACAATTATTTGTATTGTCTTATGGCATCTGGAAATACGTGCTTTTTTTGTCAGCCAGGTGATTCAAATCTGACAAAAACAAAAGCTTCCCAATCAATCAACTGAGAGTTTCAAAAGTAAAATTATACTTACTATGTAGAATATCTCAGTTGCTAAAATCAGAAAGTTCAGAGTGGTAAATGTACCGGGTGTGAGCAGGACTTCTAGTTGCATTGTGATCATAAAGACAATAGCACTGTGGCAGGCTACCTGATATAACAAGGGTGATCCGCTTTGGGCATTGTTTTGTTATTAATCTGGAATCATATATAAATGATTCACACAAATTGCTGCATGCTTGTTTACACTGGCTGAAGGGAGGTATGTAACTATCAGAAGCAAGAGATGAGAGGAAATTTGGGCCTCCCATCAATTCCTGAAATGTACGTTACCTTTATATTTGTAATCTTGGATTTGTAATTTGGAGGATCTTGTTTTAGGATTGGTCTTGGAGAAATGAAGTTCTGTTGACCACGACAGGCAAAAGAATATTAGTGAATTCTAAAAATGTGATTTTCATAATGCATTTTCCTTGTAGCCTATCCACCTCATTACAAGAGAACTGTCTGATTGCTTGACATGGCATTGTTAAAAGACATGTAACATTGTGCTTGTGTGTAATTTTTTTTGTGCGTGATGCCATCCTTTTTGTTTTGGATGTGAGCTTGCCTGTAGTGCCAGTCTGTTAAGGCATTATTACAAAGCTCCAGGATGACCAGGAAGCTGCCAAGGTTTTGATGACAGATAGTGGATTAGATACGTGAGGGTCATTGGGTGTGGTGGTTCTAATTTGGTTGACTTGTCTTCCAGTGTCGCAGCAAAATTTCTGTGACTGTTCCAATTGGCTTCTATGTATATTTTTGCTAGAGTACAATTGTCTTATCCAACGGCCAATACGTAATGTGTAAGTTTTACAAATTATTTATTTCAGTGTTTCTTTTATACTTGTTGCTAAATATTGGCAAGGAAGTTGGCTACTAAAGAGTATTGTTTCTGGAAGCAGTACAATCCTTGAAAAGTGTACTTTGCATCAGGATCGCTTTGTTAAATCTACAAAGGAAATCATAGTTGGTTTTTCTATTCTCTTTAGCCAGGGAGCAGGTAAGCTAATAATAGTTCTTTATCTTAGAAAATTTCTGGATCTTTGACTTAGAACCATCAGTTCCAATACAGCAATGGTAGCTGGGAAATTGAAATTCAAGTGATGATAAAAATCTATAATTTTTTTTTAAAAAAGCTGTCTCATTAATGGTAGCCATGAATTTACCAAGTTGTCAAAAAACAAAAAAACAATTTGGTCCATTTCGGGTGGGGCAAAGCAGAGAATCTGCCGTATTTATTCATTTTAGCTTATTTCGACTCCAGAGCCACAAATGTAGTTGATTCTTTACTGATTCCTCAGTTTAGAGGTGAAGAGGCAGTTGAGAAGTGTATTTCAAAATGTGGTTTGAAAGTACCCAAGAGAAGGCGTTGTGATGTTCAAACAGGCTAGCTGGCCAACCAAGACTCTGCTGGTTCTTAGAGAAATCCTATCAGTATGATACCCCTGCTTCCTTGTAATCTATTCTCTCATATGTCAATAAATGATTTTCCCATCAGCCACTGACTTTAGGGGTAATTTACAGTAGCTTATTAAGCTAACAAATAGCCTGTCTTTGGGATATAGGAGAAAACTGGAATATCTGGTGAAACACACATGGTAAAAGGGAGAACTTGCAAACTCCACACAAATAGCACCCAAGAGCAAAATTGAACCTGGGTCATTGGAGATGTGAGACAGCTGCAGTGCCCACTCTACTGCTCCAAAGTTTCCCCAAATGGTTTCAAATAAGTGACAATTTTCTTATCTAATAAATGTAAGTAGCAGACCTAATTTAGGCACAGATTGTTTATTTGGAACCTCTGCACCTGGTGGATTGGAATGAATTTGTAAGTTTTGTATAAATCCCTGCTAATGTTCCTTGGCTATCCCAAACAATACAATTTTGCAGCAGAGGATATAATGCATGTTGTGGCACAAACTGCTTGTGACATGGAGGAGCAGCATTCTTAGTCAGGAAATAGGCCCATCAGCCCACCATGCCCACACCAGCATCGAGTACCAATTTATAATAATCCCATTTTCCAGCACTTGGCCCATAATCTTCTATGCCATGTTATTTCAAGTGTTCATGTAAACGTTGTGAGAGTACCTGTGTCCATCATCTCCTCGGACAGTGCATTTCCAGATTTCAGCTACCCTGTGGGTGGAAAAATTCTCCCTCAAATTATCTCTAAATCTCCTACCATAAATTGATGACCCTGGGTTATGGACACCTTTGCCAAAGGAAATAAAAGTTCTCACTCTAGCCTGTCTATGTCTCTCGTACATCAGCCTCAGCTTTCTCCATTTCAAGGAAGCAAACTTGTTCTATTCTGTCTCTCCTCCTAGCTGAATGGTTCCATCCCAGGCAACATATGTAATCCAGAAGTGGCCTAACTAATGTTTTATGTAGCTGTATCACAACCTCCCTGCTCTTATATTCTGTGCCCTGGCTGATGAAAGTAAGCATTCCTTTTGCCGCCTTAATCACCTTATCTACCAGTGCTGCTGCCTTCAGTGATCCTTGGACATATACGCCAGGGTCTCCCTGTTCCTTCATATTGCCTAGGTGGTACTTATAACCTTTTTGGTCCTCCCAAAATGCATCACCTCACTTTTTTCAGGATTAAGTTCCATCTGTCATTGTCCTGCTCTTTTTACTAACTCATCAATATTGTTCTGTAGGTACTCTCCTCACCATCAACAATGACACCACTTTAGTATCATGTGTGAATTTATTAATCATATCTCCTACATTGACTTTCAGACTGTTAATGTTTAGAACAAAGAGCAAGGGTCCCATCATTGATCCCAGTAGTACATCACTGGTATCAGGTTTCCAATTGGAAAAGCAACCTTCGATCATCACCCTCTGCCTCCTATCACCAATTTTGGAACCAACTTGCCTTGAATCCAGTGGGCTTTCATCTTCTGGACCTCTCTCTCATTTGGAACATTGTAAAAGGCCTTACTAAAGTCTTTGTAGATCACATTAACCTCATTATCATCATTGGCACACTTAGTTACCCCTTTGAAAAATTCGCTCAAAGACAGGATCTCTCCATAACAAAGTCCTGCAGACTATCCTTGTTTAATCCTGGACTCTCCAAGTGCAGATTAATCATGGCCCTCAAAATTTTTTCCAATTATTTCGCCATAACTGATGTCAGACTTGCTGGTCTGTAATTACCAGGCTTATCCCTGCTGCTCTTGAATAAATACACTAAATTTGCATTCCTTCACTAATATGGCACCTCTTCTGTGGCCAAAGAATATATGAAAATTTGTCAGACGCTATCAATGTCTTTTGCTTCCCATGGCAGCTTGGGATGCATCTCATTGGGACTTATCCACCTTAAAACTGCTATGATATCTCCTTTTCGATGGTAATTTGTTGTAGAATTCCACTGTTCCATCCCTGAATTCTCCAATTAAGTTGTCTTTCTTACTGAATACAAACGGGAAACATTTATTTAAGATTTCACCTGTGTCCTCTGGATCCATGCACAGATTGCATTTTGGTCCTTAATGGGTTCTTTTTTCTGTGGTCGCCCCTTGCCCTTAAAATGCTTTGGGACTTATAAATCTTGCCCACCAGAACTATTCGTGCTCCCTCTTCACCCTCATTTTTCTTGTGTATCTCCCTATGCTTTCCGTAGTCTTCTTTCAGTTCTCTCTATACTTGCCATTAACTCCATTTCTTTTAACCCAAGGCTTGATATCCAGGGTTTCTTGGTCTTGTTGACCTTGAAGTTTCACAAGTTAATTCTTGAATGACTCCCTATGGTTACAAAAAACAAATTGCTGGAGGAATTCAGTGGGTCAAGCAGAATCAACGGAGGCAAAGGAAAGGTTGACGTTTCAGTCGAGACCCAGCATCGACCCAAAATGGCAAGTATCTTTGCCTCCACAGATGCTGCTTGATCTGCTGTGTTCATCCAGCAGTTTGTTTTTTGCTCCAGATTTCAGTATATTCAGTCTCTCTTATGTCTGTATGGTTACGTATGGATTTACCTACAAGTTGCTGCTCCCAGTCCACTTTTGCCAGGTGCTGTATTATCGTATTGAAATCTGCCTTTCCCCAATTTGGGACCATAATTTCTGATTCATCCTTGTCCTCCACAGCAGCTTTAAAAGAATTATGGTTTTATCTCCGAAATGCTCTCCCACTAACGCTCCTATCACTTGCCTGGCTATGTTCCCAAAGATTAGGCCCATTACTGCCACTTCTCTAGTAGGGTTATCTACTGTATGTACTGAATGGAAAAGCTTTCCTGCATGAACTTTAAAAATCTCATCCCTAAACCCCTTTACACTAAAGGAATCCCAGTTAATATTTGGGAAGTTGAAATCCCCTATTCTTGTCACACTATTATATTTGGACTTTACTGTAACTTGCATGTATGTCTGCTTTTCTTTTCCCCGCTGACTGTTTGGAGCCCTGTGGTACACCCCCATCTAAGTGATTGTTCTCCCTTTTATTTGATTCTAAGCTCCATCCGTATGCACTCATTCAAGACTTCTAGGATATCCAACCTATTTCCTGCATTGGGGAAAAGAAAGAATTTACTGGAGGAAATCAGCATGTTGAGCAACATCTATGGGTGCGAAGGGATTGTCGACGTTTTGGGTCGAAACCCTGCATCAAGACTCCAGCAGATCGTTTGTTGCTCCATTTTCCAGCATCTGCAATGTCTTGTGTCTCCTTACTGCAGCGATGTACTCCTTGATTAATTCCTCCTCTTTTACATCATTCCCCCCCCCCCCCCCCCCCCAAAGCTCCCTCACCAGTCATTCCTGAGGATTCTAAATCCAGGAATGTTGAGTTGCCAGCCCTGATTTTCTTTCAACCACATTTTCTCAATAGCAACAGTATCATATTCCCATGTGCTGATCAACATCCTCTGTTCATCAGAAGTTGAGTTTATTGTCATGTGCACAAGTACATGTATGCACAGTTACAATGAAAAACTTACTTGCAGCAGCATCACGGGCACATAGCACCAACTTATTAGTCAGACTGTTCGTATTAAAATAGATGCAATCCAGCTTTGCACCCCTCCCATGTGTCTTACTGCCTACTGGACTGATTTAGATTCCTTCGATATTTGCCTATTCCTTGCCCACTTTGTCTCCTATTGTGTTGCATTTTTAAACTCTAACAGCATGAGCAAAGCCCTTTCCCCTACAATGATGTTGCACCTATTCTGATTCAGATGCAACTCATCTGGCTTGTACAGGTCTTGTCTTCACCAGGGTCAGTCCCAGTGATCCAAAAATCTAAAGGCTTTTCTCCTGCACCATCCCTTCAGCCTGATCTATCCTATTCCTGTACTCAGTAGTATTTTGCATCAGAAGTAATCCAGGGATTATAGATTCGTATATCTTGCATTTAATCTGCCACCTAGCTCCCCAAATTCGAGTTGCAATATCTTATTCTTCTTGCATGTATTGTTGGTATTGATGTGAACCATGATCTCTGACTGTCTGCCATCCTCTTTAGAATGCCCTGTGACCTCGCTGTCTCTGTCAACTGTTAACCCCACGATACACCTTAGTGCCTCCAGCTATCATGCTTCTATACCTGGCACTCAAGCTGGTCAAACTGCTGATGTCGAGCAACAGCTCTGTGGATAGCACATTTTTAGATGAGGTCAGCCCATAGCTTAAAGAATGAGTGACCACCAGGCCGAGGAAAGGAGGTAATCCGCGAAGCCTTGGAGTACATACTTTAGGCTGTATAACACATGGGACTGAGCTCCCCTGCCATACTTCCAAATTTAAAAAAAAAGCCCCTTAAAATATAATCTAATCAGAAATGAATGACCCTTAAATTAAGCTCATCTGTGGCACATTTGCATATTCTGTCTTGACTGTGTTTTCTTTGTGGAATTTGACTGTCAGTCAAATGGTTTCCCATAGGAAAGAAAGCATCTCTTAGATTTTATGTTGCACTGACAGGAACATTGAAATAGTTAGGGTGACTACTTGTTCCTTAGTTGAGGAATTTTGATTGTTGGAGAGGTAAATCAAAAAGACTCTAACAATTCAACAGACTACTATCAGTGAGGATAGGCAGCAATACCTCTGGCCTGGTTATTCTCAACACTGGTGCCCCACAAGGCTGTGTCCTCAGCCCTCTACTCCCTATACACTCATGATTGTGTGGCCAGATTCTGCTCTAACTCCATCTACAAGTTTGCAGATGATACCACTGTCGTAGGTCGTATCTCAAACAGCGATGAGTCGGAGTACAGGAAGGAGATAAAGCTTAGTGGAATGGTGTCATGACAACAACCTTTCCCTCAACGTCAGCAAAACAAAAGAGCTGGTCATTGACTTCAGGAAAGGGGGTGGTGTACATGCACCTGTCTACATCAATGGTGTTGAGGTCAAGAGGGTTGAGAGCTTCAAGTTCCTGGGAGTGAACATCACCAACAGCCTGTCGTGGTCAAATCACGTAGGTGCCACAGCCAAGAAAGCTCACCAGTGCCTCTACTTCCTCAGGAGGCTAAAGAAATTTGGTTTGTCCCCTTTGACGCTCACTAACTTTTATCGATGCACCATAGAAAGCATCCTATTTGGTTGCATAACGGCTTGGTACAGCAACTGCTCTGCCCAGGACCGCAAGAAGCTGCAGAGAGTTGTGGACACAGCCCAGCGCATCTCAGACACCAGCCTCCCCTCCTTGTCTTTACTTCTCATTGTCTTGGTGAAGCAGCCAGCATAATCAAAGACCCCACCCACCCGGGTCATTCTCTCTTCTCTCCTCTTCCATCAGGTTGAAGATACAGGAGCCTGAAGGCATGTACCACCAGACTTAAGAACAGCTTATACCCCACTGTGATAACTCTATTGAACTGTTCCTTTATACAATGAGATGGGCTCTGACCTCACGATCTACCTTGTTGTGACCTTGCGCCTTATTGCACTGCACTTTCTCTGTAGCTGTGACACTTTACTCTGTACTGTTACTGTTTTTACCTGTACTACATCAATGCACTCTGTACTAACCCAGTGTAACTGCACTGTGTAATGAATTGACCTGTACGATCGGTATGCAAGACAAGTTTTTCACTGTACCTCGGTACAAGTGACAGAATAAACCAATACCAATTCGGAGTTAACCTGGTTTCAGGAATATAAATATTTTATAATGTTTTCATCTGTTCCTTCTTCATTTTAATTCATTTTTGTATTTTATCCTTCCTTTGTTATAAAAGTAATTAGCTTCTTGATCCCAGCATGATAACCATTTCAGCTCTCCACTGAACTCTTCTGTTGCACTAAGTTTTATCTGCGTTTCTCTACCAGCTCCAGGCCACTGGAACTTCAAGTGCAGTTAGAATTCATGCAGATTTAAAAGGGAACTTTATTTTTCTTAAGTAATCAAGTAACACCGCAATGAATTATTAAGTTTAAATAGAAGGATCTGAGTTAAGCCTTACATTGTTATTTATCCTATGTTCTTTGTTGTTTAGAGAATCTTACTTAGTTTTATTTTGTACAATTTTGTTTTGGATTCCAATGTAAAATTGTGAGCAACTACTTGTAAAAATTTGATTTATTAAGCAAGTACATTGCACCAACTTCATTATTGAATGTGTCATGCTTCAGTTTTTCAAACTATTATAATATATGAAACTGCGTCATTGAAATAGTAATTCTTGACTGGAATACAATTTTTTAAATATAAACTATATGTGGGCAGGAATAATCGTAGTTTATAGTCCTAACAAAGCAACTATACTCAGTAATTTGGCTCTAAAACACTTGGGACCTCATGAGTATCAAAAGCACTACACATGAATGGAAGATTATTTTTAATTTAAATTGCTTTTAAACTGGCATGAAGGAAGGTGCAGCAGCATTTTGGGTTCAGGTAAAATAGTTTTAAGGTTGTTGAATTATGAATGTGTGGTTCCTAGACAGCAAGTCAAAAAGACAAATGATGCAATTTATGTGTTAGGAATTGTGTATTGTAAAGACTCTTTCAAATTTTGTCATCTTCCCTCCTGTAATTTAATCAATCTCTAACATAGTGGGATAAGTAAAAGTTCTAGTAAGAGTCTGTTTCTCAAGCTGTTTCCTAGGAGTGGCATGGTTTAATGATGCTTAAATAATTGGTGTATTCATTACCCTTGCTTAGTCCTTCCATTAGTCCTAATAAAATGAGGAAACTGAACAATTCTGACACACCCAATTGAATCCAAAGTTACATTATCTTTCTTTTTTGAAAGAAAGGCAACCTTGTAACCTCAACCTTTACTTGCTTTAAGGATTTATGGCATGTAAAAAAAAAGTTGTAATTCGTACTGGTTTGAACATGGAAGTTCTGACTTGAAGGTCAGTTGACCAGAATTTATGCGCAAACTGGATCCTTTTTGAGGGATGAGTCCTAATGTGGAGGATGGGGGAAAGTAAATCCATATAATCTCTCGGGTGAAGGAAAATCCCCAGATCCAAAACAAAATGTCATTTTGGGATTATCTCTGGTCCCGTGCTATGAATAAGTTTTAGGAGATGAAAACCAAGTAATACCCAACCTGGAAGGGGTTCTCATTGCAGAATCACAAAATGGCTACAACATGGAAGGAGACCATTCATCCGATCTAGTTTGTGCTGGCTCAATGTGAGAGCAATCAGGCTAATACTATGTCTATGTTCCCACTCTTTTGCCCTTTAGGAATTTTTTTCTTTGTAGATACCTACTAAGTTTCTTTTTAAATGTTAAGTTGAATCTGATGCCACTCTACTAATACTGTAGTACTTTCCAGAACTTAACCACTTGCTTTGAAGAATTTTTTTCTCATGCCACTTTTGATTCTTTTTACAATCACCTTCATTCTATATCCCTAGTTTTTGAGCATTTGCCAGTGGGTACAATTTCTCCCTGTCTACTCATTCTATATCCTCCACGAATATAAATATATCTGTCAGATCCCATCATACCCTCTTTTGCAAAGATAAAGGTTGTGCATGTTGGGCTTGCATTCATTGGAGTGTAGAAGAATAAAGGGTGTTCTTGTACACTGGAACTGGCATCATCATTTCAGCATAAGGGATCACCCAATTAAGACCTGGGTGAGGAGCAATTCCTTCTCTAAGCACTATAAGTAGAGTCTTATAGCACAGAAGCAGGCCCTTCGACCCAACTTATCCTTGCTGACCAAGATGCCTATCCAAGCTTGTCCCATTTGCCTGTGTTTGGCCCACATCCTTCTAAATCTTTCCTATCCCTGTACTTATTCAACTGTCTTTTAAAAGTTGTTATTGTACCTGCCTCGATCACTTCCTCTGGCAACTTGTTTCATATATGTACTATCTCTGTGTGTAAAAAAAAACAAGAGTTGCCACTCAAGTTCCTTTTTAAATCTTTTCCCTATCACCTTAAACCTATGCCATCTAGTTCTTGATCCCCGACCCTGGGAAAAAGATTGAGTGCATTCACCCTCTCTATGCCTCTCATGATTTTATACACGTCTCTAAGATCACCTCTCAGTCTCCTATGCTCCAAGGGAAAAAGGTCCTAGCCAGTCCAACCTCTCTCTATAACTCAGTCCCTCAAGTCCTAGCAACATCCTTGTAAATCTTTTCTGTATTCTCTCCAGTTTAATAACATCTTTCCTGTAGTAGGATGACCAAAGCTGAACACAACATTCCAAGTGTGGCCTCACCAGTATCTTATACAAATGCAACATAAATCTTTGTTTTCTGTAATAGAGAGTTGAGGCTGTAATTGAGGCTGAATCAAAGAATGTATTGTAGGCTGAAGTGACAGATTTTTAAACTGTTTTAGAGTTAAGGGTTATGAGGCCAGGCAGAAAAGTAGAATTGAGGCTAAGATCAGTTCAGCCATGATCATTGATTGGTGGTATTGGCTCGAGGGGCTGTGCGGTACCATTTATTAATGCTCTTGTATTGCCTTCTGAATGCAGCAAATTTGTTCAGTTACCACTTGAATTTACTGTACGAACTAGAAACCTGTTTCAAAGATAAGCAAATCTTATTGCTATTTAACATAGTTCCACACTTACTAAGTTTGTTTGTACCCTTCTAGAATTCATCCAATTGAATTGATTCGTCCATGTGCTCAGAGACTCGAGACTGCAGATGCTGCAATCTGGAGCAAAAAATAAACTACTGCAAGAACTCAGCAGGGCAGGCAGTAAAGGGATGGTCAACATTTCAGATCAAGATGAAATACATGGTGATGCTGGAGGAACTCAGCAGGCCAGGCAGCATCCGTGGAGAAAAGCAGGTGGTCAATGTTTCGGGTCAGAACCTTTAGACCCTGCTGAGTTCCTTTAGCATCATTGTGTATTTCATCTAGATTACAGCATCTCTGCAGTCCTTTGTTTTTCTAGTATTTCAGATCAAGACCCTGCATCAGGACTGAGTGCAGAGGGAAGATCTCCAGTATATAGTAGTGAGAGTGAGGGGTGAGACAAAGGCTGGTAGGAAATAGGTGGAATCAGGTGGGGGAGTGGGGGGGAATGATGAGCAGCTGGGGAAAAGTGGTGTGTTGAGATAAAGGGGGTAGGTGATTGGTGGAAGCATGAAAGAAAAGGAAAATTTTAGGCAGATGGAGCCAGGTGGGAGAGAGGATGGGGAAAGGTAGAGCTACAGGTTGGTAGGTGATAGGTGGTACCAGATAAGGGATGGATGATGGGCAGATGGGGGAGGGGATAGGAAAGGTGAACCAAAGGAGAAGAAATCCAGATAGATAGGTAAGAGGCTGATGGACTGATGAACCAGGTGGGGGAGGGTGGTGAGTCTAGGTAGCAAGTGGGGATGGTGAAGGAAGGGAGAGGGACTTTGACTGGGAAATGAACACAGGGAGAATGGGTTACCTGAAATTGGAAAATCTAAGAATTTACCTAAAATCTTCATTCCTTTTGTTGATATTGTAAAGAATAAAAGGGTTAACATTAATTTTAATGGGACCCAAGTTCTAACATGTATTGGGAGCTTGTAGCTAGTGTTACGGATTAGGTTGCTATTTGGTGAATGTCCCTTTAAGACATAGTACAGTAGTGTGTGTGTGTGTGTGGCATTACTACGACAACAACAACAGGAGATAACGACGTGCTGACGTTTTGGTTCAGTCGGAGTCAAAAGAAGGGGAGAGAGAGAGAGAGACACTACCTGCTGGTGTCTGTATCGATGGATGAAAAACAATAACTGTGTCTGTCACTATAATCCATGTATGGATTTTTGGAATAAAGCATTGGAGTCCACTTTGTCGTTAACCTGTAGAAGGAAACAGGTATTTGTGCGGACGGCCACGTCTCGAATGCTTTTCGGGGTGGCAGATACTTCGGAACAAAGCAGTGGAGATCATCGGTGACTGAGGTGTTGTGTGGGTTCCATTGTGGAACATTTGGATTTCGTTATGTCTCTATTCTCTCTACATTTTCTCATCAGTCAACGGTGGTTTTGCAAAAGCCTTTGCTCATGTTTCACCTTACGGCTTGCTGAACTGAACTTTGAGAACTATTCCTGGGCTTGGAGTTTGGGAATTTGCCACACACACACTTCGGGTTCAGTTCTGGGGGTTAATGTTTAACATCTAACATTTTTACTTCTAACATTTTCACTTTTATTTTTCTTATTATCGTAAGTAGTTATCTAACTACTAATACTGTACAAATGCAACATAAATCTTTGCTTTCTGTAATAGAGAGTTCCAATTGAGGCTGAATCAGAGAATGTATTGTAGGCTGAAGTGACAGATTTTTAAACTGTTTTAGAGTTAAGGGTTATGAAACATAGTTTCTAACACTTGCATATGACTCGGTATGTTTCTTTTGTTGCTGGTACGTAACACTAGCCCAATCAGAAGTAAAGCAGTTTACTGTTCAGCCACTGCATGAGTAAAGATGGGTGCAAAGTAACCACTTTAAAACAGTAAGTCTGGGAATCCATTTGAATCAGCCATTAGTGTTTTTGTACAGCCCTTTATCACTTTCCCTCAATTCCTAATATTATGTTATTGAAATTAAGCCGTCATTGTCTTAATACTTTTTATTTGTATATCCACCATCACCAGAATTTGAGTTGAACTCTGGCAATTATAGCCTGTGGAACTTGTAAATAGAATGAATACTGCTTGGAGGCTCAAGAAACCTAATTGAGGGCATGTAATTCATTTAGAAATTGAGTATAGAATGTAATTTAAGCTCCATACCTGAGAGAGATGCAGAATTCTGTTCAAGGGTGGGGCAGGAGGAACAGAAATAGTGACACTTCTAACAGGCATTAGTTAAGTTTATGAATGGTAGCCTTTTTGCCGGAAATCACTTCTGTTTGTAATATGTTCGCAGTTTGAGCTTTTGTAATTAAGGATCTGACAAAATTGTTTGAACTTCAGAGCTTTAATTGATTTTGCCATAGTTATAACTTGTTCAGCGGTTACATTTCAGTACAAACAAAGTTCTGCAGGTGGTGAATTGTTTGGTAAGTGCTTTGGGTCTCTGAATTTGTATACTGTGCATCTGTTAAATGTGAACGGTTTTCCCATGGTCTGCACATAAGATGTGAGGTTGAATATTTCCTTTGACATTGTTGGCAAGTGGTATAGACACTGGAGCTTTATCATGTTTTACACCTAAACTTTGTGGATTTGTAGCTATGCATGGGTAAGATTTTTTTCCACGTTGTTAGGTCTTCATCGATTATTATCTGGTTTGCTACAGCAAGGGCCTGAATAATTTCAGTCTAAAATGTTTGAGTGCTGGGTCAGAGCAACTCAGATAATACTGAGAGGCATTACTGGAAATGATCCTGTTCAGTGATACAAAAAGAATCCTCATTATGGACAGTATTCATGCTCAAAGAAATTATTGAACAGTTTAAACTTGCTGAAAGACTGGGGATTGCACTTCACTGGAGCAAGAAATGCATTAGAGATGTCAGTCTGCAACATTGGGTGGATGGAAAAGGAAGCATTCTCAAACAAATGTTCTCTCCTTACTTTGCATCGCTAACACCATTTTCTAGTGATTCATTCATTTAGTATGTGTGAGACTTGGCGGGATATTGGATGGTGTGTTTATTTATGCAATGTATTAATGCACTTTTGGATACCATATGATGTGCTCTAATTGAAATTATTTTGCTCTTACCAAATCCTTGAATGTGCTGTTGCTCAATATGTGTGTTTCATTTGGGTGCCAGATTTCGGATTCACTTTTGAATAGCTTGTGAAGACCATCTAGCACAGAGGATGTCAGCTTTAATTGCACATTGGAAGTCATTGTTTTTGATAGAACTATGTACCAATCAAGTACAGTAAAACTTAAATAATTTGATGCACTCAGGACTTTGGTGGGTCCAGATGAGTAGGTTTTCTGGACCTTTGGATATTATTTCTATTAATACCCCAGCACACTTTAAATTCATTTTTTTTTGTAACATGTTAGAGTAGCATAATAGTTTCCTGTGAACGAAGTGTATTTAAAGGGAGCATGGGAAATGAGGCACTGGTGAGCTTAAAGAGAGCATGGGAAATGCAGGGCTGGTGAATTTCAAGATAGTGAGGGAAAAGGGACCACGATGAGGCATACAGTGTCATGCAAAAGCTTGGGCACCCCTGGTCAAAATTTCTGTTACTGTGAATAGTTAAGTGAGTAGAAGATGAACTGATCTCCAAAAGTCATAAAGTTAAAGATGAAACATTCTTTTCAACAGTTTAAGCAAGATTAGTGTATTATTTTTGTTTTGTACAATTTTAGGAAAGCAGAACCATGCAAAAGTTTGGGCATCCCAAGAGATTTGAGCTTTCAGATAACTTTTACCAAGGTCTCAGACCTTCATTAGCTTGTTAGGACTATGGCTTGTTCACAGTCATCATTAGGAAAGGCCAGATGATGCAAATTTCAAAGCTTTATAAACACCCTGACTCCTCAAACCTTGTCCCAACAACCAGCAGCCATGGGATCCTCTTAAGCAGCTGCCTAGCACTCTGAAAATTAAAATAAAAAGATGCCCACAAAGCAGGAGAAGGGTATAAGAAGATAGCAAAGGGTTTTCAGGTAGCCTTTTCCTCAGTTCATAATGTAATTAAGAAATGGCAGTCAACAGGAATGGTGGAGGTCAAGTTGAGGTCTGGAAGACCAAGAAAACTTTCCGAGAGAACTGCTCATAGGATTGCTAGAAAGGCACATCAAAACCCCTGTTTGACTGCAAAAGACCTTCAGGAAGATTTAGCAGACTCTGGAGTGGTGGTGCACTGTTCTACTGTGCAGCGATACCTGCACAAAAATGACCTTCGTGGAAGAGTCATCAGAAGAAAACCTTTCCTGCGTCCTTACCACAAAATTCAGTGTCAGAAGTTTGCAAAGGAACATCTAAACAAGCCTGATGCATTTTGGAAAGAAGTCCTGTGGACTGATGAAGTTAAAATAGAACTTACTGGCTGCAATGAGCAAAGGTATGTTTGGAGAAAAAAGGGTGCAGAATGTCATGAAAAGAACACCTCTCCAACTGTTAAGCACAGGGGTGGATCGATCATGCTTTGGGCTAGTGTTGCAGCCAGTGGCACAGGGAACATTTCACTGGTAGAGGGAAGAATGAATTCAATTAAATACCAGCAAATTCTGGAAGGAAACATCACACCGTCTGTAAAAAAAAAGCTGAAGATGAAGAGGATGGCTTCTACAACAGGATAATGATCCTAAACTCACGTCAAAATCCACAATTGGCTACCTCAAGAGGCACAAGCTGAAGGTTTTGCCACGGCCCTCACAGTCCCCCGACCTAAACATCATCGAAAATCTGTGGATAGACCTCAAAGGAGCACTGCATGCAAGACGGCCCAAGCATCTCACAGAACTGGAAGCCTTTTGCAAGCAAGAAGGGGCAAAAATCCCCCAAACAAGAATTGAAAGACTCTTAGCTGGTTACAGAAAGTGTTTACAAGCTGTGATACTTGCCAAAGGGGGTGTTACTAAGTACTGACCATGCAGAGTACCCAAACTTTTGCTTCGGGCCCTTTTCCTTTTTTGTTATTTTGAAACTGTAAAAGATGGAAATAAAAAAAAGTAATCTTGCTTAAAATATTAAAGAAATGTGTCATCTTTAACTTTATGCCTTTTGGAAATCAGGTCATCTTTTATTCGCTTAGCTATTCACAGTAACAGAAATTTTGACCGGGGTGCCCAAACTTTTGCATGCCACTGAATGTGTCAGGCCACTGAATGTGTCAGACCACTGGGATTTCTGAACAATCAGAAAATTGAATTTTGGACTTTTATTGTAATTGTATCGATTTGCTTTGATCACATATATTGAAAAGAATAAACTACACAAAATATTTGACAGCTACGTAAGCTTAATTTAACCACCATTAAAGCCTTCGAGAGACTCCATTCCTTGTGTTCAGAAACCTTAAAAAAAACAAAATTATTAGAAGCTAATCAATTAATGAAAAACTTAAAATTGGTAAAACAAAAAGGTAAGCACTCAAAGTCATTGAAGTAAACTCACTTAGAAATACTCACTTGGTCTCTGGAAGTTGCCTTTTTTGAAATTAGTGGAGGAAACGTTACTTGGCACAGGTTCTTTCAGTGAATTCTTTAGCATGAATGTTAGGGAACTATCACAAATTTGTGCTTGGCCATTGAACTCTGAGGAATCCTCCAAAAGAGTGAAGTCAGTAAACTGCTAGTAACGTAAGTTTGGGATTTGGTGGCAAATGCGAGGAAATGCAGTTTGTTCCATCCAGAAGCACAATAATGCATTTCTTTTTGAAATTTTGCACACATTGTCCTTCACATTTCTTGTTGCTTCTGATGAATTTACACTCGCGACTTACTGTACCACAAATTTGTGCCATTATTCATGGTACGCACCATCGAGGGAGAGGGTATCTTGTGCCAAAAAAATGTAGAGCTTAACTTTGTTCTGATGATGCGTACTCAAACATGCATTAGTGTCAATTTCATCAGTATTGTATAAGCCTATATAATCCATTTAAAATATGTGAATTTTTTTATGGATGGTGAATGTCTGGACAAATAGATTATAGCTTGGAATAAGCAGCATTGATTGTCAGCACAAGCTTCAGTTTAGCTTGTGTATCAGCAATATCATTTGGTGGTGCTTTTTGTTTTTTTTTCCATGGCTTTAATTACAACATTATTTGTACTTTGTTTTCTTTACAGTCTCTTTCATTTTGCTATCCTGCCAGTTTGTACTGGAGACTTAAAATACACTCAGCTAATTTTTTTTTCCTCAGTTGACTTTGGATTTTGTTTGTATGTATTTTGTCTTGGCTTTTACAGTATTATTTATATCCTGATTCCATTTAAACAACCTCAGACCTGGGAAACAATTGAATGCCTTTTAATCATGTCACACTCTCCATTGCATTTTAATGACCAATAAGATAAGTACTTGGACAGATAAATGGATAACAAAGTTTCAGAGGGATATAAGCCAAACATATGTAAATTGGATTTGTGTCGATGGGCATATCAACCATCCTAGATTAGTTGGGCCAAACGGCCTGTTTCTATGCTGTATAACTTTATGAATCTGTAAGTGGTATAGATAGATACTCATGGTAGAACTCAAAAGATTAGTTTTTTTTGGAGCTGTGTATTGCTGACAAGGCTGGCATTTGTTGGCTATCTTTAATTGCATTTGAGAATGTGGTAGTGAGCTGCTGGCTTGAACTGCCTCTGTCTGTCTGGTGCAGGTACTTACACAGTACTTTTGGGGAGGAAGTTCAAGGACTTTGACCTAGATATGAAAAAGGAATGGCGTTGTGATTCTAAATGGAATGGTGTGCGACTTGGAGGGCTTAAGGGGTGTTTCCATGTACCCAAAGCCCTTGTTCTTCTACATGGCAGAGGTCGCAGGTTTGGGAGGTGCAGTTAGCATCATCTTGGAGAGTAACTGCAGCACATTGCATGATGGCAGCAGTATGTACTATCAATAAAACACACTGAAGTTACCTGCTAAGGCTACTCTGACAGTACCTCCTAAATCCAAAATCTTTCTTGCCATAAGGGGCAAGAAAAGTAGGTACATGGGAGTACCACCCTATGAAGGCTCTACAAGTCTTTTGCCATCCTGATTTTGAAACCTATCATTCCTCTTTCTTTGGTTCTTGGTCTAAATCTTGGAACTCTCCACCCTATAGCACTGGGACTAAATTCAGAACAGAATTTACCTGAAGCTTACCTGAGGTTTAGAAATCATGGATCAGACAAGGCTCTGGAGAGTTGCCAGGTAGCCAGGAGGGAGCTTAAGACTGGACTTAGGAGAGCTAGAAGGGGGTATGAGAGGTCCTTGGTGAGTAGGATCAAGGAAAACCCCAAGGCGTTCTACACGTATGTGAAGAATAAGAGGATGACTGGAGTGAGGGTAGGACTGATCAGGGATAAAAGACGAAACAAGTGCCTGGAGTTGGAAGAGGTAGGGGAGGTCCTTAATGAATACTTCAATGTTCACAGAGAGAGAGAGACCTTGACGTTTGTGAGGATGGTGTACGAAAGGCTGATATGCTAGGGCATGTTGACATGAGGAAAGAGGATGTGCTCGAACTATTGAAAAACATTAGGATAGCTAAGTCACCGGGGTCAGATGGGATAGATCCAAGATTATTATGGGAAGCTAGGGAAGAGATTGCTGCGCCTTTGGCGACGATCTTTGCATCCTCACTGGCCACAGGAGTAATGCCAGATGGGTGGAGGGTGGAAAATGTTCCTTTGTTTAACAAAGGGAGTAGGGATAACCCTGGGAATTACAGACCAGTGAGTCTTACTTTAGTGGTGGGCAAATTACTGGAGAAGATTCTCAGAGACAGGATTTTGGGGCATTTAGAGAAGCATAGGCTGATTAGAGACAGTCAGCATGGCTTTGTGAGGGGCAGGTTGTGCCTCACAAGCCTGATTGAACTCTTTGAGGATGTGACAAAGCACATTGATGAAGGTAGAGCAGTGGATGTGGTGTACATGGATTTTAGTAAGGCACTTGATAAGCTTCCTCATGGAAGGCTCATTCAGAAAGTCAGGAGGCATGGGATCCAGGGAAACTTGGCTGTGTGGATTCAGAACTGGCTCACCCATAGAAGACAGAGGGTAGTGGTAGATGGAGCATATTCTGCCTGGAGGTTGGTGACCAGTGGTGTTCCGCAGGGATCTGTTCTGATTTTTGTGATTTTTTTTTTAAATAAATGATTTGGATGAGGATGTGGAAGGGTGGGTTAGTAGTTTGCCGATGATACAAAGGTTGGTGGTGTTGTGGATAGTGTAGAAGGTTGCTGTAGATTACAACAGGATATTGATAAAATACAGACTTGGGCTGAGAAGTAGCAGATGGAGTTGTGAATTGATACACTTCGGGATATCGAATTTGAAGGCAGAATACAAGGTTAATGTCAGGACTCTTAGCAGTGTGGAGGAACAAAGGGATCTTGGGGTCCACATCCATAGATCCCTCAAGATTGCCACGCAGGTCGATAGGGTTGTTAGGAAGGCGTATGGAGTGTTGGCCTTCATTAGTCGGGGTATTGAGTTCAAAAGCTGCGAGGTGATGTTGCAGCTCTATAGAACTCTGGTCAGAGCACACTTGGAGTATTGTGTTCCTTTCTGGTCGCCTCATTATAGGAAGGATATGGAAACTTTAGAGGGGGTGCAGAAGAGATTTACCAGGATGTTGCCTGGATTGTAGAGCATGTCTTATGAGGATAGGTTGAGCGAGCTCGGGCTTTTTTCTTTGGAGAGGAGGAGGATGAGAGGTGTACAAGATGATAAGAGGCATGGATCGTGTGGACAGAGAATTTTTCCCAGTGTGACAATGGCTAACATGAGGGGACATAATTTTAAGGCGATTAGAGGAAGGTATAAGGGGGATGTCAGGGGTAAGATTTTTACACAGAGTGGTGGGTGCATGGAACGCACTGCCTGCAGAGGTCGCGGGGGCAGATACATTAGGTACATTTAAGAGACTCTTAGACACATGAATGATAGAAAAATAGGGGGCTATGTGCGAGGGAAGGGTTAGATAGATCTTAGAGCAGGATATAATGTCGGCACAACATTGTGGGTCAAAGGGCCTGTACTGTGCTGTAGTGTTCTAGGTTCTATTGACTGTAGCCATTCAGGAAGTTGGCTTGCCTTGTCAATGGCATTTATTGATGGGGTAATAAATGCTGGGCTTGCTCATGACCTCTCTTCTTCCATCCCCCAATATGCATTTCACTTGTATCTTCATTAGTACAGATTGCTAAATGATTTATCTTAGGATAATGTGTATTAGAAATGTATGGGAGAAAATATGTTGGGCAGTCCCTCTGGATTTATGTCCATTCTATTTTTCTTTTAAGGATCTGACGTGGCTGGTGATGCTAGTGTGGGAACCACAGGTGCTTTCACAAGGGAATAGGTCGTGGCTGACGGGTTAGGTGGGTAATTTGTGAGGGAGGACTTGTGTGTGCTCTAAATGTATGGCCTTGAAGTTCCCAAATAGTCTTCTCCATTTTGAGCGGCCATGGGCCAGAGATTCCCAGAAGTTGGTGAGAATGTTGCATTTCTTAAGGCTTTGAACACATACTTGAATCATTTTCTTTGCCTGCTAAACACTTCTCATGAGAGCTCAGAATCAGGTGTCTGTTTTGGAAGACTAGTTTGGAGGATGTGAATGATTTGGCCTGTTTAATATAGTTGATAGAGTGTACTTGGAGCTTTAATCCTAGGGATGTTGGTCTGGGGGAAAGGACAGTGGCATTAGTTCACTTTGAATCTGGAGGATTATGTAGAGACAACTTTGGTAGTATTTTTCCAGTCCCTAGAAATGTCTGCTGTTGCAGGCCAGGTCTCAGAATCATGTATGAAGGCAGGGATCATTGCTGCCCAATGGACCATGCAATTTGTGCCAGGTCTGAGGTCTTGATCTTCAAATGCCCCTTTTCTCAATCAAACAATGGCTATACTGGTGCATTGAGGACAGTGGTGAATTTCGTCATTGGTCTGTTTTCTTTGAGAGTGGCTCCCAAGATGTGGGAATTGATCCTTGTTGTTCAAGGTCTAGCCATAAACCTTGAACCTTTATTATTGGAAAGCAGTGCTGCAGGGCCAAGGAGCTTTGTCTCGCACATATTGAGTATAAAGTTCATTCTCCCTTGTGCTTCATTGAAGGTGTTGATGATCTCTTGGAGCTTGCCCTCTGAGTATGTACAAATGCATGATGGGTTTGCATGCTTAGAGGCCTTGCTCCATATGAAGTTACTCCATATACATTAAGTTTGATGGCAGATGAAATTCTAGTGAGAGCAGAGAAGACCTTTTGATTAAATAGAAGAAAGATCTACCAAATAAAACAGTGTAGCAGCAGAATAAATTTTAAAGAAAAATTTTATATCAGCTATGTTGCAGTAAAGGAAATTGGGCTTTGTTTATTAAGTTGGATCTCGATCTGGAAAAGGAATTAGATCAAAATTGAAATTTAAATATTTAGCTCTCAAAAATAAGATTACATCCCTAAGAGTAGAGGAAGCTATTAAAAGGCAGATTTAGAAAGCAAAAATAAATGGAGGGGATTGAAGGGCTGGATGGCCTATTCCTACTTCTGTTCTTTCTTCTGTTATGAATAGCTCTATTTAATCTTTCTACTTTATCTGCTCTAAGCCACCAATTCTAACTTAGATTACAAAGGATTTCAGTTTTATCACATTAAGGATGCAATATCAATTCAAATAGATTTTATACCCACAGTGAGTAGTTGGTCACAAAGTAATTGGTGGAAAATTTGGCCATTTAGCATTTTCATTACTGACTGCAGTGCAGGGTTACCAGCTTGGAGGAATTAGTGCAGTTACAAATGGTGTAGTTTACCATGTTTATTTCATGAAGTGTAAAATGTTTTAATGTATATTTTTCATTAATAGAGGAAGAAAATAACTTTGCTAACATAAGCAAAGGCAAGGAATCTAACTAGCTTTGGCTTATTAACCACACTGGACAAGCAATGTGATTAAGTGAACTAATTATTAATATACTTTTGGAATTTCTTATATATTCCAAACTATTTTCTAACATCCTTCTTTGGCCAGGCTCCTTCAATTTACAGTTGCATTAATGTGTAATGAAAAATCATTTTTGCCTTTTTAGTACATTGAGTTTTAAGAAGTATTTAAGAGGAAATCTTAATAAATGTTGTATGTTAGCTACAAACATGAACTTAGAATGTACTAGATTGTCTTTTTTTGTCAGATTTACTTAGTGTTGGACAAAAGCTAAATGGTTGTAGTCCCTAAAGACAGTTAACTGAGCCGTTTAACTTGGAACTGATGGTGATTTAAAAAAATACAGATGTATTATCAGATCAGCTGTTGTGGTATTCTTGGATATAAGACAGAGTTCGTTTTCTGAGGATGCCATGCCCCTCCTGTTCAGAGATTTGACATTTTCATTCTACCTTATTTTCTGGTAATATTTTCATTTGTTTGTCATGGTCATAGAGTCATATAGTACAGAAGCAGGTCCCTCAGCCCTCCATGTCCATGATGACTAATGTGCCTATCGATACTAATCCTATTTGCCTGCATTAGGCCAGTATCCTCTGCCTGACCTATTCAAATGCCTGTCTGAATGCCTATTGAATATTGTGATTGTAACTGCCTCCTCCACCACTTCTAGCAGTGTGTTCCAGATATAAATCGCTCTGTGAAAAGCTTTCCACTTAGATCTCCCTTAAATCTCTTCCCTACCAATGTTCTCTTGTTTTTGACACCCCGCTGACTATCTGCCCTATCTGTGCCCCTCATAATATTATATAACATCATCCCCTCGGCCTCTTCCACTAAGAAAAACAAGCCTAGCCTTTCCAATTTTTCCTTATAACTAAAGTTCTCCAATCCAGGCAACATTTCCCTTTACTGATGGTTGATTTCTGCTGGAGAGGTAAAGTATTATATGGGTTCCTGTTCCTGTGCCCTGTGTTGGATTTGAACTAACGAAGGCATTGGCTTAATTCTTGCATCTTGCCGAAAATATTTGTTTGAAGCAGGACATAGAGAAACAGAGCAACACGTTCTCTTTCATCATTATGATGTCACTGGTTGACTCACTGGCTTTCTGTTCACTAATGCCTCATTTTAAAATTCCCATTCTGAGTTCCCTCTTTTGCTTCATTTCCTCTGTAACCTCTTTCAGCTTGCAATTATCTGTGCATTTCTAGCCCCTTTGGATCACCTACTTCCTTTGAGGAATCGCCTCCCCCAACACCCTTGCAGATTTCTTGCAGATACTGCTTACACTTGTTTCTTTAATCAAGTGTTTGGTTACTTGTCCCAATATCTTCATTATTTTTGTGTCTTTGTCTGTGTTAATCAAAGTGGCAGAGGTTGACTTTTTTAAATAAAGTTACTTGGCACAAACTTTCAGAAGACTAAATATTGCTGATGCTACGTAGATCTGCCTGGTTATTAAGCTTGTACTATTGAGTAGCAATATGAATCAAACAGTAAAAGGTTTATTTGTGTATCATAATTTTTTTTTGCCTACTCTTAAAACCTCTAGCAACATGCTTCAATTGATACCTGCACCAATATCATATGAGTATTCTATATTGCAAGTGTCCATGACTTTGGAAGAATTAATAATTCTGGGAGAATGACAAAAGCATTTTCTTAGAAGCCAGTTGCTTTTTAATTTGTTGTCTTTGCTCTCATAGGTTGCAGTTACTTCCTGGAATTTGTGTGGATCACTGGAGTCGTGTATTTGAATATTAGCATCTTTATATAAAAGCGCAAGTTTTAAAATGGCTGAAGCATTGTTACTCTATGATGCATGTAATTTTTATTTTATCTTTTCACTGATTTCATTTTTTGTTTTTCCTGTAGGACGGGGAAGGAAGGTCAGCCAAGGGAGTATTATACTTTGGATTCCATATTATTCCTGCTTAACAATGTTCATCTCTCTCATCCTGTGTATGTGCGGCGTGCTGCAGTAAGTATTCTTTATTTGTTATATACTTAAAACGTTTGAATGAAAATGCTAAACCTGAAGAGTTCATGTAATGGTAGATTCATAGCAAGACATTATCAAGGGGATCTATTGACAAAGGAAATACGGAAAAATGAAGAAGCACATAGTTGTATGCTGCTAAAAAGTAATTAAATGAATTCAACCACACTTCCAAAGTTTTACTTACATTTGTATAATGGAGCAAATAAGACCTGCTTGTATCTGTATCATCTTATTTGAAAAATGTAAACTATTATCCTGCCATGCAGCACTCTGTTTTAGCTTTCACGCCTGACACAATGAGGAATCATATCCAACACAAAAACAGTTTACTGTGTTGAAAGCTGAATGAAAGTGTGAAAAAGACATGACATGATGAGATAGAATGAGGAAAAATGATATGAGAAGAGGAGGCTAAAGTTGCCTTTTCTCTAATTTGGTGTTAAGTTTACCCTGGGATTAGTGCTGTTGTAAAATCAGTTCTATTTAATTTGTGAAAATCGATTTGTTTTTGTTTAAAAGATGCAGTTAGTGAAAATTCATCCCTTTCCTTTATTATTGCTGATCATTTCATTTGTTTTTTTTTTTGCCCCCCCCCCCCAATTTCTCATTTCTTTTCTTTTTTCCCTTTTCTTTGGAGCAGACTCGATGGGCCAAATGGCCTCCTCCTGCTCCCTGTCTTGTGATCTTGTGATCTAATCTGCATTGTGAAAATGTTGGTGGCTCTGTAGAATTTTTTTTTGACATTTTTCTTTGAGGCTGGAGAAGAGGTACAGTGAAAAGGAACATTCAGAGAAAAACAAAGAATTATGGTGGAAGTTAATAAATCTATTCATACATGTTCATCCTTAGCAGGGATGGAAAGCCTGATTTAATTCTCTATCCAAACCATATAATGCTGAATCCAGTATACCTATCATTCTGCTCTGTGGCTTCTCACTCAATACAAATCAGACGTTGAACTAGGAACCTTCCTAATGTATCCAAAGAAAGATTGCTGCAAGCAAACCTCGGTGATTTTAAGCTCAACCATTTTCAGCTGCTTCATCAGTGACATTTTCTCTTTTGTAAGTGGGAATGTTTGCTGTTAATTCCATAGTATTCAGATCCATTTGCTATCCTTCAGGTAGTGAAATGGTCAATGCTCACTTGGAGCAAGACCTGAATGCCACTGAGGCTTGTGCTGATAGGTGGTAAGTAACATTTAATAACATACAATTGTAAAGTAAGAGGAACTTTCCAATGGCATTCAACAGCATCACCACTAGCAACTCCTTCACCAGCAACATCCTGAATGTTACTGCTGGTGAGAAATTTAACAGGACCAGTCGCATAGATGCTGTGGCTGCAAGAGTAGATTTGGCCTGGGAATCCTTCAGTGTGCGAGTTACTTCCTGATTACCCACAGACTTCCTACCATCTACAGGGCACGTCAGGAACATAAGAAAATAGTTGATGCAGTAGACCACCTGGCCAGAGGAGATTTACGAGGATGATTCCAGGAATGAAAGGGCTTACGTACGATGAGCGTTAGTCGGCTCTTGGACTGTACTCACTGGAGTACAGAAGAATGAGAGGGGACCTCATAGCGACATTTAAAATGTTGATAGGAAAGGACAGAGTAGATGTGGCTAGGCTGTTTCCCTTGGTGGGTGAGTCCAGGACCAGAGGGCACAATCTTAGAATTAGAGGGTACAGTTTCAAAACAGAGATGAGGAGAAATTTCTTTAGCCAGAGGGTGGTGAATTTGTGGAACTCCTTGCCACGTACAGCAGTGGAGGCCAGATCAGTGGGGGTGTTCAAGGAGGAGATAGATATCTAAATAGTCAGGGTAGCAAGGAATATGGGGATAAGGCCAGAAATTGGGATTAGAATAGGTTTTTTTTGTTTCCCCCCTCCATTCCCCATTTCTCATTTCTTTTTTCCCTTTTCCTTGGAGCAGACTCGGTGGGCCGAATGGCCTGCTTCTGCTTCCTTGTCTTGTGATCTTGTGAACTACAAGATGCAGTGCCTCAGCTGACCAAAGTTTCAAAACCATTTTCAGAAAATGTGACCTTGCTGAAGAATAAGGGCAATGTGGGAATCCTGCCAAGTACAAGTTCCTCTCCAAGTTGGTTTTAACCCTGACTCTTTATTTAGCAACATTGTGGCAATGGCCCTACTACAATGACTCCAGTAGTTTAAGTTCATTACCATTGGAAAGGGAATTTAGAAGTAGTCAGTAAATGATGCCCTTGTTAACTAAATTATAATAAAATGCAAAGTGCATCCTTTATTAGCCAATGTGACCCTCCCCCCACCTCCAAAAATGTCAGACGTGCTCATGTTTTTCAGTATTTTTCAGGAATGCATTAGAAATCTTCCATTCAGAATTTTGAGGGAAAAAAATCTTGTCTTCACCTTAAAATGCACTGGAGGGTAGATGTACGTAAACAAAGATATAATGCGCACTTTATAGTTTCCTACTTAATACTTGCAAGTGACCTCAAACTGAGCCAAAGCATGTTCCTTCATATAGGCACTCATCTTCTTAAAGTCTGTAGATAAATGGGTATGAATGAAATTATCAGCAGCATATTAGCTGAGGCAAGGGAGTTTTGGGAGATGTAATGGGGTATGTGAATAGGATATGGAGTTTTTAAACAGTCAGTATAGACTACGACTTTGATTTTCCCAAGTGTCTTATGTGAAGTTTATTGAATGCTTTTTGAAAGTCCATGCAAATGAAATCTGTGGATGTCCCCCATCCTTCAGTTACAAACTGAAAAATTCAATTAGTTTTTTCGATGTGATTTACCCATTGCAAGTCTAAATTGACTCTCTCAGAGAAGGTTATTTTCTCAGTCACTCTTCTTTAGTTATAGATTCCATTAATTTAACTACAATGGATGCTGAGGTAACAAGTCTGTAGGGTTTTTGGGCTTTCTCTATTAGCTTTCTTAAGTATGCAGTTGTATCCAATTTGAATGTACAATTTCTGGATCAGCAGATTTGGAAGATTATGGGGTCAGCAGTTTCCTCAATTTCCGTTAAGGCCCAAGGATGAAAACCATTAGTTCCTCAGAATCTTCTGTCTTTAGTACCATTACTTACTCTAATACTGTTTTCTAGCTTGAATTAATTGTGAGTTCTACTCCTTCATTAATTACTAATTTGTCAGGAGGTTGCATATATTATCTTCCCTAAGTTACATGTGCAACATGGTGTAATAGCATCAAATACATAACTTTCCTCAGGTGCATAGCTATTGAACTGAGAGAAAGGAACTAAGTAAGAGTTGTGGGAAGAACCTGCAATTATTTTGTATAGCAAACAGTGTTTTCAGATCCTACGCTTTGGGAATGAAGTGTTTGTAGAGGAGAAAAAGGGACAAAATTTATTTTGAAAAGCAGTGAGATTTATCATTTATTTTTAAGTAACGATTGCTATGTTCCAATTTTTAGACAGAGAATATTCCTGTGGTCCGAAGACCGGACAGAAAGGATTTACTTAGCTACTTAAATGGTGAAACATGTAAGTATGTGTCATAGAGTCACAGAATACAACAGCACAGAAACATGTTCTTCAGCCCATCTAGTCCATTCTGAACTGATCTTCTGCCTAGTCCCATCTACCTACACCCGGACCATATTCCTCCAAACCCCTCCCATCCAAGTACCTATCCAAACTTAAATGTTACAGTTGAACCTACGTCTACCATCTGGCAGTTCATTCCAACCTTGCATCACTGAGTGAAGAAGTTTTCCCTCAGGCTCCCTTATATATTTCACCTTTCACCCTAAACCTAGAAACCATTTTATTGATCCTCATTTATTTCACCAGCACATGTTAAAATATTTCTTCCCCTTGCAAAGTTTCTGTTTGTGATTTTAGGTGAAGGAATCCTTACCTAAAAATTACACCTTTTGAAAGACATCGCAAAGTCAAACAGCCCCTTTGACTCGCCATGTCCATGCTATCAATTGCTTATCTGTACTAATCCACATTCACCACCAGCTGGTTCATGGCATTCTGTGACTTGGTGATTCAGGTATCCCATAGGATTCCAAACCAGTGCTTATTCACTGCAGTCAAAATCTGGGAACCAAATTTCTTTTAAATATCAGGATGCAGTGGTTTCTGACATGCCTTCCTCTATGGCAGATATCTTCTTTAATATTTTATGATCCTTTGCTACACCTGCCCTGGGATCATTCAATGGGTTTCTTTGGGGAACTTATTCCTTCTTATTTGTGCTCTCTTTTGGATTAGACACAGTACTACTCTGTTTAAAATCAAAATTTCTTATTTATTTCTCTGAGACATGACTTTAGTGTGCTATACTTTGCCTTCCTTTGGCAAATTAACATCTTTAACCACTACCTTTGGTTTTCAAAATTTAAAGATAATTTATGGAGAACTGCTTATCAAAAATCAGAAGCTTTGACATGTCTTTGCATCAACTGGAGCCTTGATGACTTAGTCAAGAATAGTTAAATGTTCTGCCCTGGCTCTCGACATAGATTGTGTGATGTGTAATCTTAAAACCAGTTTACTATTGATAGCTAAGTTGTTGCTTTTGTTCCTCTGTACTCCTATGATTTTTAATTTGCAAAAATGTTCCTTAGTTCTGCTTGTTTGAAATTTAAAATAATGAGGATATGATGATGGGAAAGAATTGGATATTGAATTGATAGTATCAGATTCAAATCATGAGAATGGATATGGTTCTCTGTGTGGAGTTCTTATACCATCGTATTATTGAAAGTACTCCAGTAAAAATCTAAATGTTATGAGAATGAAACTGAAAAAAGTTGCTACGTATATTAAAGATACTGAATTGGTTTCTTATGTTGACATTTAAAAGTGGGTAGAAAGGAGAAATATGAATTTTGTGCACTCTTGTTAATTTAATATCAAAACAGTTTAATTCCCATATCATTTCATAATTCTGTTTGTAACTGTCTTTTGTCACAATTGGGTGATTAAATTTTTCAGGTTGTGTTGCTGCAAAATAACATTTATGTTGGTTCCCAGGCTTCTTTTGAATAACCTTACTACGAAATGCATTTTCTAACCTGTGTTTGCAGTTGCAGATTTTTTTCCTGCTTTTAATTTTGATTTATTTTCCCAGCAACATCTGCAAGCATAGACAGAAGTGCCCCTCTAGAAATTGGTTTGCAGCGATCGACGCAAGGTAGTTATGATTTATTTTAATGAACTTCTGGAAATTTTTGGAATAATGCTTCTCAAAACATCAGCACTACAATTTATATTTTGTCTGTTTTACTTGTGTTTGTGAACCAACAGTTAAAAGGGCAGCTGAAGAAATATCATCAGAATTAAAGAAACCCAGAATAGAGGTAACAAGTTTATACGGTTTCTGATTTGTTTAAATATAGTAGGGGCAATGTAAGCATTATTGCTTGGAGAAATTAATGATGATGGTACACTTCTAGTGGCAAGATCACTTCTGTGCAAGGTTTAGTTTCCTAAGTTCTTAAACTTCATGCCGTGCATTCTGTTAATAGTGTTTCTGCTTTCTCCCACTCTTCATCCATTGAATGCTGAGTGAGGCCCATCATTGTGCTCTTGGTCCCTGGACTGACATTTCCATCTATTCTGCAAGAATGGCCTAAGCAAAAGTTTGTATCCATCAGACTTGATGGTTAGAATAATTAATGTTGTCTTTTTTGGCTTTGTTAACCTGACAATTCTCTTTAATACTGAGAATGTAAGAAATTACTGTTCTGTATTAATGAGGTTTTGTAGGAGTATGTGGATTTATATTGGGCTTATAAATGGTATTAACATGAGGAAAAATAAGGTATTTGTGACTCATCCATTAATAAGAAATGCAAGTTGATAGATGAGCTTGCAGTTTGTGTGTGGATAATGACTCGTTTATCAATTTGTAGCTTTTTATTTATGCTTGTTTTGCATTTAATACCTTGTAAATTCTTTTTATTTATATAGGTCATTTAATATCTGAAACATTCAGGGGTGTTTTCCATTGGAGAAAAAATGTAAAATTGTACAAACTGAGTTGAGGTGTCACAGTTAAGAATGGTGACAAAAACTTGTTTGGAATGAAATAATTTTAAAGATCTTTTTGATGGAGAGGCATTGGCACATGAAAAGATCTGTAAGGGCTATAGCTTAGTTTGCAGTGCTCATTTGAGATAGGATTGGTCTGGGAAAGAATGAACAACAGGCAAAGTTGGAGGTCTGATGGACATTTGGTGAGAGAAGTATTTGAAATCAGTGATTATAACGGTGGTGGGATTTTTAATGAATATTTCTCCTCAATGTTTACAGGGAGCAGGTATTTGTAGCGTTACAGCACATTAAGGTGGATAAATCCCCAGTGCCTAACCGAGTGCCTCCTATGACTTTATAGGAGGCTGGAGGAGAAATTACGGAGGCCCTTGCAGAGATTTTTGCTTCATTGTTAGCCACTGATAAAGTTCTCGAAGACTGGAAGGTGGTGAATGTTGTTCCGTTGTTTAAGAAAGTTAGCAAGGACAAGCCAGGGAACTACAGGCTTGTCAGCTTGACATCAGTAGTGAGGAAGTTACTGGAGGGAATTCTGAGGGACTGGATCTACCAGCGTTTGGATAGACAAAGTCTGATTGCAAGGGGTCAGCATGGCTTTGTGTGTGGAAAGTCATGCTTGACGAACCTTTTTGAGTTTTTTTGAAGAGGTAACCAAAATGATGGATGAGGGTAGGGCAGTGGATGTTGCCTGTTTGGACTTTAGCAAGGCCTTCGACGAGGTCCAGCATGGTAGGCTGGTCTCGAAGGAAAGGTCTCATGGAATTCCCAGAGAGCTAGTTAGATGAATTCAAAATTGACTCGGAAGTAAGAAGCAGAGGGTGGCAGTTGAAGGTTTTTTCTCTGAATGGAGGCTGGTGACTAGTGGTGTGCTGCAGAAGTCAGTGTTGGGACCCTTGTCATTTGTTATTTATACAGATGATTTGGATGTGAATGCACATGGCTTGATCAGTAAGTTTGCAGATGACACTAAATTAGGTGTTGTTGATAGTGAAGAAGGTTATCATAGATTAGAGGGGGATCTTGATCAATTAGGGAAGTGGGTCGAGGAGTGGCAAATGGATTTCAATACAGTTAAGTGTAAGGTGATGCATTTTGGAAAGTCAAACCAGCGTAGGATTTTTACTATGAATGGTAGGGCATTAGTAGGTGTAATGAAACACAGGGACCTGGGAGTACAAGTGCATAGTTCATTGAAAGTGGTGTCACAGGTAGGCAGGCTGGTGAAAAAGGCGTTTAACAAGCTGGCCTTCATCAGTCAAGGTATTGAGTATAGGAGTTGGGACGCTATGTTGCAGTTGTAGAGTCATTGGTGAGGCTGCACTTGGAGTACTGTGGTTACCCTATTATAGGAAAGACATGGTTAAACTGGAAAGAGTGCAGAAAAGATTTACGAGGATGTTGCCAGGACTAGAGGGCCTGAGTTATAATGAGAGGTTGGCCAGGCTAGGTCTTTATTCCTCGGAACGTAGGAGAATAAGGGGTGATCTTATAGAGGTTTATAAAATCATGAGGGGCATAGATAAGGTGGATGGTAGCAGTCTTTTCTCCAGGGTAGAGGAGCCCAAAACTGGGGGGCATAGATGTAGGGTGAGAGGGGAATGATTTAAATGGTCTTGACAACTTTTTCACGCAAAGGGTGGTGAGTATATGGAATGAGCTGCCAGAGGAAGTGGTTGAGGCAGGTACAATAGTATCCTTTAAGAAGTACTTGGATAGGTACATGGAGGGGTGGGGCTGAGAGGGATATGGGCCAAATGCAGGAAGTTGGGACTGAATGGGTGGGCACCATGGTCACCGTGGATGTGTCGGGCTGAAGGGCCTGTATCTGTGCTGTGTTGCTCTATGACTCTCTGAAGTGATATGAACCTCAATGCTTTGAAGAGAGGAAATGACAGTATGTAAATGTGTTTGGAATGGAATAAACGGGACCTACCATGGAGCAACAAACAATTTGCTGGAGGAACTCAGCTGATTGAGCAGTATCTGTGGGGGTGAAAGGAATTGTCCACGTTTCGGATCGAAACCCTGCATCAGGAATAGTCCTGGAGCAGGATATGAGCAACTTTCTTTAGAGCAACTTTAAATCTATATTGTACAGAGGATGGGTGAAAGCCTTTGCTTTAAAGCAGATATAAAAAAATTAAGAGAATGCATTTGTCATCAGATCCATTTTACCATGTGAGGGAGCTAATGTTACACAAAAATGGAGATTAAAATAGTGCAAAGACTGGAAAACTTTCTAGCTTGTAATGCCCAAATCTGAGCTGTGTTTACTGTTTGGGCATCAAAGATGGGTAACTCTTAAGTTTTTCCATGTAAATCATTTGAAATAATCTGAATTGTTTCAGATCATTTATGGTTAGTTCTTGGCATGCATTGGATTGTGACTAGTATTTTGCCTTGTATACGTCATAATGATTAAGCAGTGGTGATTTATAAAAATTAAGATGGTTTATTTTAATTAGGATGAAGAACGTGTGCGACTTGACAAAGAGCGTTTGGCAGCTCGATTGGAAGGCCACAAAGAAGGCATTGTACAGACAGAGCAGATCAGGTAGTGTAGCTGGCGGCACGGTAGTGTAGCGGTTAGCATAACACTATTACGGCGCCAGCGATCCTGGTTCAATTCCACCGCTGACTGTAAGGAGTTTGTACGTTCTCCCCATGTCTGCATGGGTTTCCTCTGGATGCTTGGGTTTCCTCCCACATTCCAAAGAAGTACAGGTTAGGAGCTGTGGGCGTGCTATGTTGGTGCTGGCAGATGGGGCCACTTGCGGGTTGCCCCCAGCACGTTCTCAGTAACGCAAAAAGACGCATTTTACTGTGTTTCGATGTACATGTGACTGATAAATGTCTTATCTAGGTAAATTGAATCTCAAACATTTTTCAGTCAATAGAAATGTTACAGTAAAATGAAAAAAAAACAGTTATTTGCAATTGATGAAGGTGAGTTTCAGACTGAGACAGAATTTTCCGTTTCTAGAAACGTGTCCTGTTAATTTTAGCTTTGCCGCTCTTCCATAATCCCATCTGGATGGAATAAAATCCCATGTTTCTTTCATCTTTGTAAATCATTTAAATTGGACATGTCTGAGAAGGAAGGAACCCACACACTCTGGTTCCATGCACATATTGCCCCTTTGGTCCCGAGGGGGAACTACTCTCCCTGATCTTGCTCTTGCTCCTGATATACTTTAGCCTCTTCTCTAGTAGGTCTGTTTATATTTTGGCTCAGAATTTGTTAAATTAGGAATGGTTAAAAATTTTTGCTCTGGTGAAGAACAGATGGGCTATTAATTGAAGCATTTAAATTAGACAACGTATAAAATTTGTACTGCAGAAATGCTACGCAGATTTTTAGCACTTGACAAATTCAAATTTAAGATGGTTAAAAATTTGCTTCTCTTCTCATGTTTCCTTTAAGCTCTCTTGGGCCCAGTTCCCTATACTTCCTTTAAACTATTGGGGCTGTGATCTAGTGCTCCTCTTAAACTCTCCTGGTTCACTCGAAAATTTATTATACCACGGTGTAACATGTTTGAAATAAAAAGTGAAGCCAAAGTTTTTGGGATATTAATAAGAGGAATATATAATGGTCAGATTACCTGCTGGTCTGGCACCACTGAAGTCCCAAAGATGCCAGATTATTGGAGCTTCACTGTGACTAGTTAAGTCCAAAATTCACTGTGGCAAGTTGCGAAGTTCCCCTTTAAATCTCTTGCCCTCTAAATCTATGTCCTCTAGTTTTATTCATCTCTGATTTATACCCCTCATAATTTTATAAATCTCATTGATGACCTCCTCTGCTACAGAGAAAACAGAGCTAGCCTGTCCAGTGTCTCTTCACAACTAAAATGCTACATTTCAGGCAACAGCTTGGTGAATCTCCTCTGTACCCTCTCCAGCCTATCACATTCTTCTTATAATGCGGTGAGCAGAACTGCATGCAATACTGAGGTCTAATCAATGTTTCATAAAGTTGTAGCATAACCCCTGCCCCCACCCCATGCTCTTGTATTCAATGCTCCAATTGTTATCTCGTATGCTTTCTTAACCATGTTATCTACCTGCACTGCCACCTTCAAGAATCTTTGGATTTGCACACCAAGGTCCCTCTGTGTCACCCTGTGGCCAAAGACTACCTTCCACATTGTCAACAACTCCACCAATCTTCATGTCATCTGCAAACTTAGTGATAATGCCACCTACGTCACATCAGTCCTGTATATTACAAACAGCAAAGGTCCCAGCACTGATTCCTGTGAAACACCACTAGTCACAGGCATCTAATCACAAAAACAACCCTTTACCATCACCCTCTTTCTCCAATTGCCAAGACAATTTTGTGTCTACTTTGTGCATTAGTGATAATACATTTTAGGAACTATGTGTGTCATGTGGTAAGTCTTTCCATACATTGATCTATCAGGCACTGCTGTTCATTAGATGTCGACTGCCTTGTTTATTAGCTCTATCCTTGTTACTTACCAACCAGCAAAGAGCCTGCAGCTCTGAGGTGCAGTGGGTGTCTTTGTGCATGATTCGCAAAATGTTAGTAGGTGGGCAGAGCAAATAGTTAGGAAAGCTGGCAGAATATGTTTGCCTGTTGCTGGGGAATTGAATATAAAAGTGAGGAAACTATGCCTCAGTTATACAGAGCATTGGTGAGAGCACATTTGGCATACTGTGCACAAATTTTGGTCTTATTTAAGAAAGGATGTTAATACTTTGGAGGTAGTTCAGAGAAGGCCTACTAGATCTTATGAGGAAAGTTGCTTCTTATGCTTCTAAACTCCAGTGGATACAAATCTAGGTAGGTTGGTGTACACTGGAGTTTAGAAGAGTGAGAAACAACTTGATTGAAATGTATCAGATCCTGAGAGGTCTTGACAAGGTGGATGTGGAGAGAGTGTCTCCTCTTGTGGGGCAATCCAGAAAAAGGGGGTCACTATTTAAAAAAGGAAAAGGGTCACCCATTTAAGACAGAAGTGAGGTGAAATATTTTGTCTGTTTGAGATTAGTGAATTTCTGGAATTCTTTTCCTCAAAGGGCAATGGAAGCAGAGTCTTTGGATATTTTGGGGCAGAACTTGATGAATTCTTGATATGCAAGGGCAAAGGTTACTGGGTGTCAGTGGGAATGTGTTGTTGAGATTAGCCATGGTCTTTATTGAATGTTGGCACATGCTCAAGGGACTGAGTGGCCTCTTCCAGCTCTTAATATATTACATGTGGGAAAATAACCCATAACAATCAGAACCAGTGTTTTGGTCGTTTTTCCTATTGGTCGTCCAAGTATTATTGCTCACATATTCAGTTTTGGGGAAGTCTTGCAGGAGAGACCTCATTCTTGGTGGACCCATTAATTTCCCAGGAGCATTACAGAATTCTCTCTTCCATCAGATCTGTGTTATACTTATTAACTTGCTCTTGATTATTCACTTTCCCTACTTTTGTTCTGATTATGTACGTGAGCAAAAATCTGGTATATTGCAAAACTGAGATCACAAAAGCAAAATATTATGGATGCTAGCACTCTGAAATAAAAACATGGTGTGATTCAGCAGGACAGGCAACATCTATTAAAAGAGAAATAGAATTAATATTCCCTGTCAGTAACCTTTCATCTATCTTGAACATTGTCCTAAGATTTATATTTTTTGGCAGGACCATGTGAAACTGTAAAATTGGGCATATGATATGTTCCTAAAATATTTGGCTGGATCATTGGTGACAACTTAACTTTTAAGAAAGAATTTAGATTTACTCACTACATTAAAACTGGAACACATAACAGAAGGCTTCATCAATATATCAACTATTGTTGGTGTCTTCTTTCAGAATGGTTGTTAAACCAAGGCAGCATTACCTGTTAAGGCAAGGGATCTGGTGGTACAGTCCCAAAAAGTGCACAATTTTTTTTCATGTTTTGACCAAATTTTCTCATTCAACACATCAAAAGCAAATTAAACAATCACTTCCCATTGGTGTTTTGGGGATCTTTATGCATACACATTTTTACCTGTCTGCAGAATAACAGGTGTTGCACTTCAGAATGTTATACTGAAGTCCTTTTGACGCTCTAAATGCATAAATAGTATTATACAAATTCCAGTATGCTTGTCCTTATTTGAAGAACATACTCACAGAAGTTTATTTAGTGCTGACCCTAAAATGAGATCTCTCATTAATATTTTCTATTCTGTAACAAAATATAATGATTCAATTTTCAAATCGGTTTATTCATGTGAATTATAGATTTATATTAAAAACATAGGAATTTTTATTTAGCTTTGTTTTTTTTGTGCTTCTAGGTCATTGTCAGAGGCAATGTCTGTGGAAAAGATTGCTGCTATTAAAGCCAAGATCATGGCAAAAAAACGGTCCACTATTAAGACAGATCTGGATGATGACATTGCAGCTTTGAAACAGAGAAGTTTTGTAGATTCTGAAGTAGACGTAACCAGAGATATTGTCAGTAGAGAGAGAGTATGGCGAACAAGAACTACCATTCTCCAAAGCACTGGCAAGGTGAGTTTAAGTGAATGAAACCATATGATTGTGTTTTGTTATAATGAGGTTACAAAGATCACAACACATGTTTGATTCCCAATTTCTTCTGAGTTAGCTGATTGCCTCTTTGTACTGAGGAGTTGTTGATACTTCTGGAACTTGCTCCCGAAAGATTTGGTGCTTTTAGATTGAGGGTGATATCTATCTTGGTTTGATTTTGTAAGGCAGCACGCTACAGGAATGAATAAGACTGTCTCTGGAGTAATTTGGTTAGTTAAGTTTAATTTTTTTCCAATTTTGCTTTTAAACTGAAGCCAAACTTGTAATATGTTAGTTCACTTACAGCTGACATTCATGTATTAACTTACTCTTTTACAACAATGAATGTAGAAGCATTAACTTCTGTAGTTTTTTTAAAAAAAAAGTGACATTATTTAAAATAGTAATTTTTGAATAAATTCTTGTAAAGCAAACAAGATCAGAATTATGAGGTTAAAGCTACATATCTGTTCTATTTTGCTTTCCATTCCTAAAATTTAGAATTTGGCATCAAAAGTCCTGTTTTTTTTTGCTGAAGTTTATAAATAGCAATAGAACTCGGAAATCAAGCAATGAAATTTGTGATTTCTGGGACAAAGGAAGGTTTCTAGTTTTTAGCCAATATTTAGTAGATTACCTGTGTTTCTTAATACTTTTTGTATCATGTTTGTACTTCAATATAATCAAAAGCTAGGATCGACATGTTTACTGAAGTTAATATTATCTGTTTTTGATCTGTATTCAAGAATATAAATTGCTGTTTGTTCTTGTAGTCCCATACATTATTCCATTTCTCTCCTAGATACTGATGCCGTGTTGTTAGGTACTCTTTCCTCGTAGGTAGTACCTTGGGGTTGTGAATGACTTGCTCTATTTCTGTAGATTCTGAGATGGCTGAAGAGTTCTATACAGGTTTGCAAACTCTGCCTCGGTTAATGTGAGTAGAGTCTGTTGGGGAAGGCAGGTGGATTGTTTGGGATGTTGTGCTACTTATGCTGTTTGTGCACAACTGCAGGGTGGTCCTGTCCTTCTGTGTTTTTGATTCTCAATTTTAAACTGTTATGGCTGAGAGAGTCCCATGAGCTGGTGAGGTTGTTTGTTTTTTTCAATGAGATTTTGAGAACGCACTTGGAATGTTTTGTTTTTGTTCTGGAAATCTTTTGCCCTGTTGGAGACTGGACCAGATTGATGTGTCCTGCCACCGGAGGTAGTTAAGTGTGATTAGAGTTTTGCTGGGTATGCTAATCTGGGAGGGGATGCTGAGATTGGTTTGCCTATCTTGTGAATTAATTTGGAGGATTTTGTGGATACAACATTGGTTTTACATCTCCGGTGCTTTGAGGTACCTACTGTAGACTGTCCATGTTTCCAAAGCATACAGGAGATGCAGCTCACTGCTGGCCAATAGACCATGAGCTTGACGAAATGCTTGAGGTCTTGATTTTCAATTACAGTTTTTCTCAGTTTCTCAACTTAATCATTGATAATCTGCCTTCACTGAGAGGTAGCCACAAGATTTGGAAAGTCATCCTCTTTTTCATCTTATTGTAGATCTTGGTTTGGGAGAGAAACATTATGCACTAGGGGGCAGCTTGGCAGATTGGACCTTTTGTCTTCCATATTTTGTATAAGGCCGATCTTTTATGCTTCAGTGAGGGAATCAGCAATGATTTGGAGCTCAGTGCTTTATGTCACATTTGCGAGTGTTGTCTATCTGTAAATCGATGACAAAAGCTGGGGTGACTTTGGTTCAGGAATAAAGGTGACAAATGTTGAATGGTTTACTGTTAATCTACAAAATGAATAGTAATGAAATGAGAGGCTGAGAGGAGGATTGATGTCTTGATATGGCATTGATTGACTCCAGTCTGCACTGGGCTTGAGTCTGTGGCAGACCCGTTGGTTAGGATCATGACTTGCATATCATTCAGCAGATGAAGAGTTGGAATAAATATCTGAGGATAGACTAACTTGAGAGGGATTCTCTATAATCTCTTGATTAATGGAGTTGAAGGCATTTATTACGTGGAAAAAGGCCATGTACAATGGTACAGATGGATGGATTTGGGTATTATTCTTAAGAGGGACAAGAAAGTTTAATTTAGGTTTGTAGCCTTGTCAGTTTTAAACTGCTATAACAGTCACACAAATTGAATGGTTTTGGCAGATGTCATAGAAGATTGTACATGCATGTGAATTAAATGCATCAGAGCTGTGTTTCTTTTTGTAGTATTACAATTTCATTTGCTTTTTGCACTGAATTTGCTTGACATGATACAAATCAAATCTCATACAATAGTTAAGGATTTATTTTAAAGTATGCATATGTTTAAAAAAGATGTCTATTTAGTTCCCTGGAGCCAAGAAAGACTGCAGATGTTGGACATCTGGAGCAACATACACAAAAATTTAGTTCCTTTCTCACTCTCGATATCCTACAATTAATGAAGTACTTAAGTGTAATCAAAGTGGAAATTCAAGATCCAATTTGCATATGTTAAACCCCTATCATGGGAAACACCTATAATGTGGGAATTATCAGGTAATTTAATTTTTGGTAATGTTGATTAAACAATAGTCATTGTCTAGAACAACAGGATTACTCTTTGACATGGTACCCTTAAATCTCCTTTTGCCTGGGACGTTGACGGAGTCTCAATTTAAGGTCTCATTCGAAAGAAGACACTTTTAAATGTAGTGCTCACTCGGTATTGTACTAATTGAGCTCAATTTTTATTTCTGGTAATGGATGCACCCACAAATGTGATTTGGAAGAAATTGCCCACTACTGAACCAAATCTGTCAATTATATAATTAGGAATATTGACCTGGAAATTCTTGGGAGGCCTCCTCCTGGATGATATACCTGAAACAAACCTTAAGTGACAACTTAGCTCATGAAGCTGGCACTGATCTGATTGATGAGGCACTATGCAGCTTTTCTCTTTGTAGATCTCATCCCTTGGAGGTGTTTGAATGAGATTTTTTCCATTTAAAAAATGCTTTAATAGGTTAAACTAGATTTGCAGGATGTCAAAACTGTCGAACACTTTGTGAAATTCATAATCATTCAAAAAGTTCAAAAATAATTTTTGAAAATGTTTTAGTTGCGTTAACTTTAAAAATAATGCAGAAACAATTAAAAACATATGTGAAAATTCAAGAAAGATCAATTACCTGAAACGTGTCTCTTTTTTACAGAGCCATTTCTCTCTATTGGAATGAAGGGAGTTGCACAAACATATTTCCCACTGCTAGGAGTTTTAGAGAGTTGGACCTCTGTGTTGGACTCCATGACTGCAGTCTGATTGACAGCACCAGGGGCCTCCCTCAAAGTTTAGATTTATGCATTCAATCAAACTTGCAGAGAAGTCTGAAACTTCCTCATAATTGTGTGTGGAAATAGCAGTAGTTGCTTGTGGAATTTCTGGTATTTCTCTAGAATGTCCAAACCATTGTAGAGATTGCAAAATAATTAAGTGAAAATTGATTTGATACATTGGTTCATGACTGAAAATTCTGGAAAAGGTATTGTCATTTTGATTTAAGAATTTCAACGTGTAGAAATTGTTATTTGACTTCAATGCAATTAATTAAATGTTCTTGCACTTTGATTATCTTATCCACTCCAAGATGTCATTGAGGGACAGAGAAGCCTGAGAATCAGCAAATGCTATCCTGATCTACTAAAAGAAGTGTGAATCCAGACTTCATAGATCAATTATCCTAATGTCAACAATGAGGGGAATGTTTAAGAATCTTACAAGATTCTGTTTTGAGCTATTAGAAATTATAAATTGTAGCTTGCAAGAATTAAGAAACAGTTGGTTACGCCTCATCAATTACAGCAATGATTTGAGCCGTTCAATATTTTTACAAGTGTATTTGTTCCAATTGATGTTATTGGAGTTTGCAGGAATCATTTTGTTTGCAAACCTTAAACTTTTCTCAAATTAAGTCTTGAGTAATTGTTAACAAGTCATCCAGGCAATTGAATTCTGAGCAGCTTTGGTAAGAGGTTGGAAGTTGCAAGAGCTTTTGACTCTGGATGAAAGGCATTCCTGGTCCCTCAATTGCTTAGATTTTTGGAGTGCACACAAATAAAAATATGTGTGCTGTAATCTCTGTACAGTTTTCAGAAAATTCTTAATTTATTTTAGATTAATTTTAAACATTAAGAAATCTCAACAAAAGTATCCAAATAAAACATGGAAGTATTCCAGAGAAATATCCATTATCAACTTGTCACTACTGATTTTATCAACTCCATTTGCAAAAAGTAAAGGAACTTGGATTGATTATTTCCAAAACAAATTGAAAATAGGTAGGGTGACAGCTGTTGGCACATTTTAGACTCAAAGTATTGATTCCTTTGTCTTAATCAGGGCTTTATCCATTGCTGATGGTTTGAAAACACTTGTTTGCAATTGAAAGAGCATTGGTAGGAAAATAATGGAGACACAATGTGTAATTTTCTTTAAATTAAATCATATTTATTGTGCTTGTACATGGATCAAAAATTAGAATTCTTTGGTAAAGGTAAATTTACGCAATTTACCGAGAAGTTTTGACTTGTCAAGATGCTGTCTCATCCCTGTGAGTTATGTTGTAGGTTTTTAAAATTAAATGTATAAGCTCTGAATTTCCCAGGAAAATTGCATAATTTTCCCCACGGAAGTTCTTGCATCATAATTTAAATGAATTCCAAGATGCGTTGATGCTTCCAAGATACGATTTATCAAAATCTTTTGTAGCTTTTTACATTTCTATAACATATAGATGTTTCTTAAGTTTGTGATTACTTGGATCTGTATGGAATAACTTAACTGTAGCATACCCAGAGGTCATTTAAATTTGATATGTTTCCTTTATGGTTGTGAACCTTATCAACAAGACTAAAATATATGGGCTAGAATTTATTGACCACTCCTGAATAATTTGAAAAGGTGGCAGTGAATCAACTTCTTGATCATCTGCAGTCTGTGAATTAATAGTTTTCCCAAAATTCTACAAGGTCTGTACCCAGGAACTTAATGGTGGTGAAGGCTTGGTTCTGTATTTCCAAATCAGAGTGATGTGTGACTTAAAGGGGACCTGTGAGACTTTTGCCCTTTTGTGGTGGCTACAGCTTTGAGAGGTCTCATCAGAGAAGTTTTAAGAAGCTGCTGCAGTGTGCCTTGTAGTCAACGTTTGCCAATTATGGAGGAAGTAAATGCACAATCTACTGGATGGGATATAATTAAGTAGGCTTGATGGTTGAGCCTTGATGTCTGTTTTGCAGATAATCTGTGATTTATCTGAATGACTGATCTTGTGGGCTAGTGTTGGTGGATATAAAACTTAAACTATGTTAGTTTTTCCTGAAGACATTTATTCATATGTGCAAATTTCTCAGTTTATTCAGGTTTCCTAGTTAGGCTCATTCTGTGCTCTACAACTATAGAGCATAGAATGAGCATAATTCAGCCTATTGTGTTGACTCTGATAAAGGTGTTCAATTAATTCCATCCTAAGGCAGGATAAATTTTCTTTGGTAATTATCTCAAATCTCTGTCCTCTGGTTTATGACCCGGCTTCAATGGATGTAACTTTTCCTTTTTATGTTTTTTTTCTGTTGCTCTAGATTCCAGCACCTGCAGAATCTCTTGTGTCTCCACCTCTAAAGCTTTTACTTCTTTACAAAGGAACAATTCTGTGTGCAACTTTCTCTACTCTTCACTGATAGTAGTAGATATGTTATCACATTTATTATGGACAAACAAAGCCAAGTATTCTAATGGTCATTGTATCTTCTTTGCTACCCTAATTGTGTCCTTAAAAATCTGAATCTGTTTCATTAAGCGAGCTGGTAGTTCCAACAGAAGCCAGACAACTCTAGTTTTAGTGTGTACATCAATTGGACATGCTATGTGACTGAACTTGCATATTGCATAATTGAATTTGTTGTAGCACCTTGTTTTTGCCAGAAGACCAACTTGCTACTGCAAAGTTAGAGCTCTAAGTGTCAGACAGAAAATTGGTACTGGTTTACTTTAATTATTCTTCAGTGTAAATTTAATAAATATTTCTTTATCAAGGTTTTTGTTATGGAGATGAAGAATATTTTGGCATATTATACCTTGCCTATTAGCATCTATTACACCATTTTCTTTATTGTGAGGATTTTCTAAAGGATGTATTTTTCTCTTGTAATTCATATGAGTGGTTGCTGGTGGTATTTTAGGTCTAAACTTGTTAAGGTTTTTACTTAGTTTGAAGTTTATAAGTTTGCTTGTATATATTCAGATCAGTAGGAACTAACAGATAATCAAGTCCTTTCATTTCAAATATCCTTGCCATTCCTTGCTACTGAAGCTTAAATGTAGCATGCACAGTGATAGAGTTTTATGCAAGTCTCCTGTGTAATGTTCATGTGAATGAAGTTGTTAAAGTTTATTGGATACAAGCAGTATGTTCCATCTTTGATTTTCTTTCAAGGGTCAATTGGAGGATGTATTTATTTAAGAAAAAGAGTATTTTGCTATGTAGCACAATGTGGATAACAGATTAATGGGGACTGACCCTAGTGGGAATGTAAGACTTTGATTAGTGTTAGAATGGATCACTTATTGGTTTATCATTAAATAGGATGAGTATCTGGCACGTGGTAGCAAGTGGAGTGGATACTTGCTAATTTTCAGCAGCATAGGAAGGACCTCTTGGAGGTTGCAGTGTGTGTGGAGTCTTAGCCTAAAACCTCTGCACAGAATTGCTGTTGTTTTTTGGCTATGAGAAAGCTTGGGGTTTCTGCAGAACAGTGCATGAACATGGAAGCTTCAAATTTCTGATTTGCTCAATGCTGCTTTCCTCTCAGCTGTGCTCTATTATATTCTTTGTGGAGTTTAGTGGTAGAGAACATACTTGCACAAATTCCTAGCATTTAAACTTAAGTTTAAATCTGATGCAGATTCAGCGACTCCATCCTTCTTAGTGGAGAGGGATAGTAAATAGTTAAGGTTCAGGTAATTTCCAAGTTCAGTTTATCGTAATTTGCTTTTTAGAGTTAGTCATTTTAATTTTTATTTGATTTTAATCGTTCCTGATTGTTTTAGACATTCACAAACAGTCAAATGCTCTGACAGCCTTTTCGGCCTGGGGGAAATAATGCCTTGGCCAGCTGTTAAAGCATTTCTGTGGGACTGACAGCTGGTTAATCCCTATGCTGCTGAGGGCCTCACCAAACAGGTCAGAACTGGCTTTTCTGTAAAAGTTTTGCACTGAGGAATTCCTTCCAAGTAAGAATGGGTTGTGGAAGTAGTTGACTAACTTTTGTAGAAATTCCAGACTTGTATCTTTGGAAAGAATTGCAACTGCCCACTCCATTCTTTGGTGAGAAGCTTGGGTCTCCAACCCCACCGTTAAGAAAAGTATCCAATTAATGAAATATTAACTTTATGGAACGGAGGAGGCTATGAATTCTCTTGCATTAGTTTTGGCTCAAAAGGAACTGTTCACATTAATCCAGCTGTAATTTTGTAGGTTGCTGCATTTGAAGTGCATATGCAAGTATAGTTCCAAGTGGAAGAGCTGTGCAATTAATCTTACTCCTCCCAGACCCCTACAAATTTGTTTGTGTGTCCAATGCCAGACTCCCGAAACAGGCACTCTATTCCAGACTCTGTCACAAGAAGAAATTACTGGGTGCACAGAGGAAAAGATTCATGGATGTGCTTAATGTTATCATGGTTTCTGTTTCCATTATCTTACTTGGATTACTTTGATTATACCAGATGTGGATGATCAGCATCTTCTATGGCTTCCCAGATAACTGCTTAGTGAAGCAGTTGTGCAATGAGTTTAGTGACTGTGACCATGAAGTTTGAGTATTTCCAATTTCTGTTATATGTCATTTGATAAATTTACTCTTAAATTGGAATTGGTTAGTTGAGTAAGGAAAATTATGGGTTCTGTGAGAAAGATTGAATGACTGGTGAATGCATTTTCTGACAAAATGTTATTACTTCGTTTTAATGTTTGTTTCTGAGCCTTTGAGATCCCTGGTTGTTTAATATTCACATACATAATTCCACTTCTCTGAAGCAACTTACTGAGCATATTCCATCACTAGGCAGACACGGGGTAAAATTTATTAGCATGTGTTTTCACATTTAGTTTTATTTATATAAGGGGCATGTTTTTTCTGCTTGTACTGAGTAAATTTAAAGGTAACCAAAACTTGTTACTTAGAAGTTGTGCTTAAATGCTGCAGTTATATTTTCACTGTGACCTTCCAAATCCTGAAGTACATAGCTATAAATTAGAATTCTTATTACCTCTGACTTGAGCCAGACAGACATTGATGTAATTGAATATGTGACTTATTCCAGCCAGAATAATTTGGTTCTGAGGCTACCACCATCCTTTCAGAGGCTGCTGGATAAAATCCCTTGGTGCTGATAACCACCTCAAATTTGCTTCTGATAGTCCATTACTTCCTGTACTGATAGACTTAGTTGTTTTTTTTGAAAAACTCGAAATTTCTGTGTATTTCCAGCTCTTGTTAATGCATTTATTTACCCTGCAACTTCAATACAACTTCATCGTTTTGATCAAATGTCTGAATTTCAAAAGCCTGTCAGTACAAGCATTCTGCCATTCCATATGTACAAAGAAGGTGGCAGTATGCAGCATACTGAAAGATAATTAAGTTCAGGCTATTTTTTAATCACGCTGAGGCTCAAGTACTTTTCTGTGAAATATTCTTCAGAAGCATCAATTTTAAATGAAAAATACAGTTATGTTATTGTATTCAGTATTTACTTAGTAAAAATTCCATTCATCTTGATTGTATTTGTCCCTTCCACAGAATTTTTCCAAGAACATATTTGCAATTTTACAATCGGTAAAAGCCCGGGAAGAAGGACGAGCACCAGAACAAAGACCCCCACAAAACATAATACCTCCGGTAAGAAGAAAATTAAAAATGTTTTTTATCATTTCTCCATCTGAGGAGGAATAAAATCTGTTTCACACAGAGTTGTGTCTTGACTTTTTCTTGGATACTGCCAATCTCTTGCACCCAAATTGAAGAAATTGGTTTCAAGATGAGATTTCAGAAATATAGGCAGGCCACTCCTTTGAAATAAAACTAGATTCATGCAGGATTCTTTTCCCCATGACTTACTGATCGAAGTAAATTACAACCCTTGTTAACATGTGTGTTAATTATGGACAGTATTTCTTGGGAAACAATGGTGCACACAGTTAATGCAAATGTACTGAATATGGCAAAGTAATAATTGAATATTTTCCATATATTGTAGTCGACAGCATATTTTTCCTTTAAACTTCAACATGGTGGCATTCTTTTTCTTGGTGGGTTAAATCCAAAGTCCTGACATTTGATGTGGGCCAGGTTCAATAACTGTTGTTTAAGAATACTGGGTGTGGGAATAGTTTTATCCATGTGTGCTGACCGGAACATTTTTAAATAAGGCTCAGGTAGCTAAGTGATTAAAGCACTGAACTTCAAACTCAATCATGTTTCTCCATAGGGGGTCAGTGCTTCAGATGTATTATTTTTTGATACCCTCTCCAGGGCTTGCAATTATTTTTTAGGTATGTGGGAAGTTTATCAGATGATACCACAGATAAGTGGTTTTGTAGAAAGAATGACAAAGCTGAGATTGTTTTTCTTTAGAGAATATTAAGGAGATTTCATAGAATTAAATAAAAATATGAAGGGTGTTGAAAGAGCAAGAGGTGGGAGTTCATATCTTGCAGTAACTGGGTTGGCAATTAGAAGTTAAAGATTTAGATAACTGGCAAAAGTAGAAGGGAAGTGAGGAGAATTTCTATGCACACAGAGTTGTTAAGGTCTGGAGCACAATACCTGCAAATGTAGTGCAAGCAGGTTACACAAGAACTTTCAGAAGGCAAATAAATAGTCTTATACTTGCATATAGGACTTGCTTGCAGTGTTATAAAGTAAAAGTCAGGACGTGGGAATGAATTGTACAGCTCTTTCAAAGCGGCATTTGAATAAGTTATCTTTGCTTGAGTTTTATTTTGTATCTATGTATCAGTACCCCCATTTTCAATGGTACTTGGAAGTCTTCCTGATGCAAACTGAGAAAGATAAGTGCAAAACCACAATAATTGTGAAAGAGCATGGGAAAACAAATGAATCAAATAACTCATTTGGCACAGGAAATATACAAAGATCTGCTATTTCTATAGCTAGTTAAATATTTAATATAGCTAGTTAAATTGGAGCAGGTAAATTTTAAAAATAGGAAGGTAATTCTAAATAAAAGTCCATGTGGCCATGCCTCAACTTGTATTAGTCATCAGATATTTTCCAGTTTTTCTTGTAAATTTATATTTCATTTAAAGAGAATTTTTGGTGCTTGTATTATTAAAAATGTTAATTGTTTTTACATTGCAGGACCCAGCTCTAAGAAATAAACAACCTATTCCAGCAGCATACAACAGATATGATCAGGAAAGATTTGCAAAGAAAGAAGGTAAATATGCATTAATCTTAAATGTGCCCATTATAACTTACTTTCCACTTCCTTCTCCCTCTCTGCCAAATGACTATGTTTTTACCTTTTGCTTTGCAATTCAGCAATATTTGGGCATTCAGTTTGGTGGATTAGCAGTGCGATCGTCAGAAAACGCTGTTATATGACAGAATTTCTATTCTGCAGAGAAGCTGACAGAAAATTGAAATATTTTTTAAAATATTAATTTGCAACTCAGTGTTGCGTTATTAAATAGTTTGTTTACAGTTTAGGGAGATGATGTGTATGACTCTCATTGTGTAAAAGCTGCAAGGATCTTTTAGTTATGGTTGACATGTCAGCCAGCTCTAATCCATAGTAATTTGCATTCATAATTGTATTTAATGCATAAGATGACAAGAAAAGCCTGCCTTGGATTTTTTTTCATAAATCATGCACTTAATGAAATGTACAAAAAGGTTTAATGAGTCCCTCAAAACATGTCTGTGACAGGATGTAGCCAAGCATATTGGTTTTATAGTTAAATTGCTTTGTCATTGTAATGTCTTGTAGTGAATGAGATAAAATAACTTGTGCCTTTTTTGATGCCATATATGTAGCTATTTTAGTCCTTTTTTTGTCCATTTATGCAGTTGGCTAGCTGAATTGCATGTTGTTTTGATAAGTAGATCTATCTGCCAATATCATTCAAATTTGAATGATGCAGAAAAAAATAATGTAGTAATATATTTTCATAATATTTAGGAATTTAGGAATCTGATCTTTATGTGCAGATTTGATCTGTGTACCAAATTAATTGTTTGTTTAAGAAATGTTATATTTCATTAAAAGTGTCAATATTCTCCCATCAGGAACAGCTACTGATTGCAATGATACTTACTACAGCACCCCCTTTACCTCAGGTGTCTAACATAGCAATTCTCCAATGAGTTACCAGAAAGGGGTTCCATAGCATTGAATATGCAGTTGAAAAGTAAATGTAATATCTGCTCCAGAAAGAATTCCTGAATTATAAATAAATTAGTCTCATGTGCACAGAAACTTAGAAAGATTTAGTACTTAATATAATTTACTTCTGCCTCTGCTAACCGTATGATTGCCTTTGTTACATTAATGGCCAAATGATCCATTTTGCTTAAATGGAAGGATCCAATACCCCCTACTACTTTTCAATGGTTCTCTCAAACTATATCATGTTTAAACTTGGAAAAAATTAGGAGTGGCACTGTTGATCCTTCGCTTAAATTTGAGGAAGTTTGGAGTTCATTTATTCAATATTTTCACATGATATAGATCCCCTTATAATAACCTTTCAATTTAGAGGAATGGAGTTGATGACATAATATTGCTCTGTTCCTATTGAGAAATTTTAGTCCAGTTTTTTTTGAACTTTTTTTTCTTTAGCTTAATTTGGTTTGAAATATAGTTTATAATTTTTCTTATTGTTTTGGTTTTTCTTTTTTTTATATTATAATAAATCTTTCTCTTTTATATTATATTCATTCACTAACAGATCAATGGATCTACAGATTTTTTTATACGCTATTGTTCTTTATGATTATCCATGTCATTGTTGTCTTGATCTCTTTGTATTACATGTATAAACATTGATATATTAATCTGTATTAATTTGAAAACTAATAAAAAGATTGAAAAAGAAAAGAATATAATTTACAAAGGTTACAAACTGGAAAATCAATTGAACATCTTTGGCGTAAGAAAAAAATAATCATCTTGAACCCCATAGACAGGTGAAATTTCAGAATGCATCCTTCAGTTATGCTTTCTGCTCTTGAAGGAGAGTAGTAATTGTGCTGGGGAATGGAGATTTCTGTTTGCATGAAGTCTGCATGAAACATAACTAGATTGAGCCCTTCTCCATGTCTTCCCAATGATGCACTTATGCTTCAACTTCAAAATAAAAAGTGCAACTTGCTGCAGTAATGTTTTTGTATAATTGCTGTGGCATTGTACATCTTTGTAGTTAATATACATTAAGGTTTCGATTATATGATTTGTAATTCATTTACAGGTGTTTCTCTTGTGTTTCATTCTGTTAATTCAAATTATGGTTATTGTTTCTTCCTTCCTTCTCATCCCTCTCTTTTTGAATGGATAACTTATTCCTATACATTTTCAGTGTTACAGTGGGTTATCTGCTTCACTTATGAAATAGCTTCCAATACACCAATCTGCAAGCTGCAGAATTGCAGCAGGGCAAGTAACTACTCTATTGGGAAAGTTTAAAAGGAATGAGGAAGGGGTTATAAATAACCTGCAGTCTGATCCCTGCATTTGTTTGCTTCAAGGTTCAGATGAAAGGAGTTGGTTGTTTTGTGTTTTTAAATATTAAAAGCAGAAACTATAACATCTTTTACTACAATAACTTGAGAAAGGAAAGAGAAATTAACTATTTGAATATGGGTACTAAACTATTCTATAATTCGGTTTCTGTATTTAAAATACACTTTACTGTGTTTGCAAAATGTTTTTTCAAGAATGGAGAAGTGCTTTTGCCAATAAATTTAGATTGGAAAGAACTTATTTCCTTAATGCAAGTATCAAATTTCATTGAAGTTGTACTGGTACAAGTTTATTTTAGTTTCAATAATGTTCATATTTCATTATTCCTGACAAGGCAAGGCTGTCATTGTTTGTGATTTTTAAATTCTAAAATATATAGAATGTGTGGTGGAATGGGATAGCAATGTAATGTTTCCTAACAGAAAAGTTGTTGCCCTACCAGATATTGATCTTCATTGCACCACATGCTTGAGCTCAATTCAATCAATTTTTTTTTCACGTGAACAGTGCTTTAAATTTAAATCATTGGGCAGGGTTGTGTTTGCCTCCTACTGTTAATTTTATAGAGAATCACTGGATAGCCTCTGTTCACAGTTTAGCTGGTTTTGGACTTATGTATCTGTGTATTGAATCATGGATGTCCAAACTGAGCTCTCCCACTGGGCTCACTACTGAGCACTGACAGACTTTGCGTTTGATGCCATGGCTTTGTTTCAGGAATGGCTGGTACTAGAATTGAAGTCCCAAAGGGGAAGCAATTTCTTTATTTTACTTCAGTGTTTTAAATTATTTGTGATAACTTAATATGCTATAATTAATTACTTTATGTATTTACAATCTTATCAAACTTTTAAATTAATTAACTAAACCATTGAAGAGTTTTGAAATGTCTGACAATTGGAACCATTTAGAATTCGTTCCAAATGTCTTTGATGGCAGTGAGCTATAAAACCATAGAAGAACCATAGAACCATACAGCACAAAACAGGCCCTTCGGCCCACCATGTTGTGCCATCCATCAAACCACCCTCACATTATCTAACCCTTTCCTCCCGCACATTCCTCCATATGCCTATCCAACAAACGCTTGAACCTGTCCAATGTATCTGCCTCCACCACCACCCCAGGCAGTGCATTCCATGCACCAACCACTCTCTGGGTGAAAAACCTCCCCCTGACATCTCCCCTGAACCTCCCACCCATAACCTTAAAGCCATGCCCTCTCGTCTTGAGCATTGGTGCCCTGGGAAGGAGGCGCTGACTGTCTACTCTATCTATTCCTCTCAATATTTTATATACCTCTATCATGTCTCCTTCTCATCCTCCTCCTTTCCAGTGAATAAAGCCCTAGCACCTTAAGCCTCTCCTCATATTCCATATGCTCTAATCCAGGCAGCATCCTGGTAAATCTCCTCTGCACCCTCTCCAATGCCTCCACATCCTTCCTATAATGCGGCGACCAGAACTGAACACAGTACTCTAAGTGTGGTCTAACTAGAGTTTTGTAAAGCTGCATCATCACAGCTATAAAAGGTTATCAGGGCATTTCGGATTGGGCCTTAGGATCAGGCGCAGGAGGCATTCACTAAGTACAGGCTTGCTGTGCCTTTCAGAATGCCTAACAAGTACAATGTGTCAGGTCGGCTGGTCCTCCATGTCGGGAACAGTTAGGCAGTGTGCCACATCAGAATGATCTGGCTCATTAGATTCTAAATACTTTTGTTGGAGAGACACTTATTTTGGTAGATAATTATCTCTGGCAATTAGCACATCTGTGGAATGTGATTTATGTTCAATCACAATGGAAATAGTAATTTTTTTAGAAGATTTCAAAGGGGAGAACTTGGTCAATGTGCTGGTGCTTAACAAACATTAGCACATTAGCAGCCTGCATTCTATGTTAGTAGATCTTTCAAATGGGGGGGAGAAAAGGGACTGTAGTTCATTATCACCAAATTTGTGCCACTCCCAAGAGCAATTTCACTCCCCCATAAAGGCCTTTTGGTTAATGCATAAGCACATTAAATTTATATGCATGTGCTGCAGGATGAGGTGTTATTGCGTGGATTTTATTTTTAAAAAGTCTCCATTAATTTACTTTGAAAGTGTGGAAAGATTGTGAAAAGTCAGACAGAGCAGCAGTGAAAATTGAATGTTGAATCACCTCTGCTCATTGGTCATAGAAAAGATAGAAAATCTCAGAGTAGGAGTGGAATTTTGAAATAACTGTTTCAGTTAAATACCTTTGCGTACATGCAGAGAAAAAATTCCAAAAGCAATGGGCAACAATTTGTTTTACACAACTTGATTAATAATCCAGATATATCTCATTTATGAGAATTCACACCTGAAAAATAAATTGCAAAATGGAATATCAGTTGTTGAATTTGGGATCACTTTCCCTTATTCGCCATTAGTAGAATCATGAATACTGTAAATTTAATTGGTAATTGGTCATTCCATACAAAAGTACATCGAGGTAGTACAAAAGGAAAAAAAACAGAATACAGAATATAAGAGTAGAATGATTATAATAAATGTAATGGATAGATCTGTTGAAGCCATTTTGCAGAAACACTATGCTCCGGTGCCATCTTGGAGATTTTTAAAAATTTTTTAATGTATAATTATATTTCCAGATCATTTTAGTATTGTTTGCAGGATTTTACAGCAGTGACTTGTTTGCAACACTGAAGTATTTTTTCAGGGTTTAGATGCTGCTTATGTTGCTTATAGTTGGCTTTCAGAATTCCTCAAAATTTGTGTATGTGTCATTGGGCAAATTATCTGTTTAAATCTGCATGCACTGAGCTAACAATTATAGAATTGGCTTGTCATTTATTTATTTGTCAAAGCCTCTTCAATCAGACATCATGAGTAAGTTGTCTATAAAAGGATACTGTAACTTGCAGTGAACAGTTTTTTGAAAAGAAGATGCAGCTTTAGATTTGGCTTTAAGTATATGGTATGTACATTCGTATGGCTATGAACAATCTTTATTAATAGTTAGCAATAAACAATCTGCTGGAGGAACTCGGCAAATTGAGCAGCATTTGGTGGGGGGAGAGGAATTGTCAACATTTCAGGACCAGACTCTGCACCAGGACACTTGCTATCCCAGTTCCTCTCCCTCCACAGATGCTGCCTGACCCGCTGCGTTCCTCCAGCAGATTGTTTGTTGCTCCAGATGCCAGCATCTGCAGTCTCCCATGTCTCCATTTTTAATATTTAGCGTGTTCTATATTTGTAAATAGTCTGACATGTAAAAGAATAGTTATTGAATCCTTTTGTCCTGTAGCAATTGTGTGTTAAGGCAGTTAATTTTGGTATAATGTTCTTACTTTTGCAAAGTGTGCATTATTCTTCAGTGTCATATTCAAACGATTTATTTCCATTGCTTTTTTGGTAAGTATTATTGAAGAATACCCCCACATGCTTATAGCATAGATACTCTTGTAATTACTTTGAATTCAATTTGGTGTAAGTTTCAAAAGACTCATGTATTGTTGAAAAAAGGTTACCTAATTTTAATGGTATTACGTCATTAATAGGATGGTTTTAAAATAATCCATTATAATTATTGAAGACTATTTGTATAAGCTGTAGGCCAGCAATATAGCATTGAAAGCTAGAAAATGGCAATTTTGTTCTGATAAAAGCACCCTATAATTAACTAAAAAGCATAGTTGTAATACAAACTAAGTGAAAGCTGTAGCAACTATTATTCCAGATGAACTGTCTTAAAGCAAAGGCTAAAAAAGGGCAGATCCAGATTTGAAGGAAGAGTGAATAGCACTGCTACTGGAAATTGTAGTTTATATTTTGTTTTAGTATAGTATTATTTCATTTATCTTTGTTTTCCTTGTGGGAACACAAAAACCTGAATTGAAAATGTAATGGTCTAAAATAAAAAAAAATGCAGATGCTGGAAATCTGAAAAAGAAAAACACAAAGTGCTGGGGATACAAGGAAAGTCAGGCATCGCCTGTGGAGATAAAAACAGGTAACACTTCACGTCAATGACCCTTCTTCAGAATCGGTAAAATGAGAGAAAACGTAGGTTGCAGAGAGGGGGAGGGGTGGAGAGAATAAAGGGAATGTCTGTGATAGGGCAGAGATCTAAGTTGTCCAGTTGACTCGGTTATTTTTGCTACCATGTCAGAGGAAGATGAATGTTTGTTAACCTTAGCAGATCTGACTGGTGAAGTGTAAATTGCAGAAAATGAATGAAGGCAGCAGGGAGAAATAAAATCCTGCTGAAACTGAGAGATACAGAACACAGCAATTGCAGGAAAAGAGAATGCTGGAAGTACCTTGCAGGTCAATTATCTTTTCAGAGAGTGAAAGACCAAATCAGTGTTACAGCTGGTTAATCTTATACCAGAACTTGCAAATGGGAAAAGCTGGTTATCAGAATTCATTAACTTCCGTATTGAGTTCAGAGAGTTGCAGGTTGGCAAGATGGAGGGTGAGGTGGTTTTCTTCAAACTTGTGTTGGAACAGTGCAAGAAGCCAAAGACAGAGTGGGATGGAGAATTAAAGTGACAGATGACTAAAAGCTCAGAGTTGCCCTTGCAGACTAAATGGCAGTGTTATTTAATGTAGACACCCAGCCAGCATTTGGTTTCTCCAGTGTAAAGGAGACTAAATTGTGAGTATTGAATGCAGATGTGAAATTGGAAGAAGTGCAAACAATTTGCTGTCTCTTTTGGAAGTACTGTTTGGGCCCATGGATGATGGGCAGGAATGAAGTAAATGGGCAGCTGCTGCATTACTTGTGGCTGCAGGATAACATACTGGGAGAAAGGGAGAAGTTATTGCAGATGGAAAGAGTGAACCAGGGAATCATGAAGGGACTCGGGAAGCTCGTCATTTTCCACCCACCCCACCCTAACCCCTGGAACTTTCCCCTGCAACAGTAGGAGGTGTAACACTTGTTCTTGCACCTCCTCCCTCACCAAAAATAAGATATCTATTAGTCACATGTACATCGAAATACACAGTGAAGTACATCCCTAAACAGCCCTTCCAGGTGAGGCAAACGCTCACGTGCACCTTCTTCAACCTCATCGACTGCATTCAGTGCCGCCGATGGGGCTGCCTCTACATCAGTGAAACCAAGCACAGACTGGGTGACTTTTTCGTGGAGCACCTATGCTCTGTCTACAATGACAGAGCACCCTGAGCTCCCAGTTTCATGCCATTTCCACTCCCTTTCCTATTGCCACATTGACCAGTCCATTCTTGGCCTTCTCCACTTCCAGGGTGAGGCCCAATGCAAACTAGAAGTACGACACCTCGTATTCCGCCTGGGTAGTCTTCAACCTAATTGCATGAGCACTGAGTTTTCTAATTTTAAATAACCCTCCCCTCCGGTGGGTTTTCTCCTTCTGATCCTCCTCGTTGTCCCCTTCCCCCTCCAGTCCCCATCAGCCATCTTCATCCCCCTCTAGTTCCTGGTCCTGCTCCTGGTTCCGTTCACCCACTGGCTCTCTCCTTCCCACCCTACCCTCCAAATCTGGTTCTGGCTCCATCTGCCCTTCACCTGTCCCCTAATGGTTCCCATTAGCACCTCCTTTACTTGTCAGATTCCTCAGCTGTCTCCAACCTTCACCTTCCTCTCCTCTGTTCTCCTCCCCCCTCACCTTGATCCTTCTGCCTCTCATTTTTTACCTCTTTGCCTTCTTCTATCATCTTGTTTTCTCCAGTTGCTGCAGCAGCAGAGGGGAGGAGCCAGCAGCTTTTTTTTTAAAGTTGTGTCTGATTGGCTAAGTGTGTGGCAACTCAGCCAATAAAAGGAAGGTAGGATAAAGCAGAGTGGCAACTGTTAGAGTGGGCCAGTCTAAGAGTGGGGAGTTGAAGTTTTGGCTCAAGAGGCTTCAGCGAGGAGGTAGGTGAGTAGCAAGTAAGTAAAAATAAGGGTTTTTACGGTAGTTAAATTAAAAGGTACCAAATTACACCTAATTAATTAAATTAGGGATGCAGGATCAGGTGATGCGCTATAGCTGCATGATGTGGGAACTGGTGGACCCCATTGTGGTTCCTGGTGACCACATCTGCAGCAAGTGTTGGTTGCTCGAGGAAATCAGGCTCAAAGTTGATGACCTGGAATTTGAGCTTCAAACACTGACACATCAGGGAGGGGGAGAGTTAGCTTGGATGCTGTGCTTCAGGAGGCAGTCACACCGATTAGATTAACTGCTTCAAATTAGGTCTGTGGTCAGGGAGAAGAGGGTATGACTGCGATTGAGGCAGGTAGGGGGATCCAAGAGGTACTGTTAGAGGACCCTCAGCCCTTGAGCTTGTCCAACAGGTCTGAGATTCTTGCTTCCTGTGTGGATGAGAGTGGGGGCTGTAGGAAGGATGAGCAACCTAACCGTGGCACCGTAGTTCAGGAGCCATTCAAGAGGGGTGAGAGAAGAGAATTGTAGTTATAATTGGGGATAGTATAGTCAGGGGAATAGACACAATTTTCTGTCGTAAGGATCGAGAGTCTTAAAGGCTGTGCTGCCTGCCTGGTGCCTGGGTTTAGGACATCTCACCTGACCTGCAGAGGAATTTGAAGTGGGAGGAGTAAGATCCAGTTGTCATGGTCCATGTGGGTACCAATGACTTATTGTAAGTAGAACAAGTAAAAAGGTTCTGCTGAGGGAAATTGAGCAGCTCAGGACTAAATTAAAATGCAGAACCAAAAAGGTAATAATCTGGATTGCTACCTGAGCCACATCCAAATTGGCACAGGGTCAATAAGATCAGAGAATTAAATGCATGGCTCAAAGATTGGTGTGGGAGAAGTGGGTTTGAATTCGTGGGACATTGACACCAATATTGGGGAAGGTGGGAGAAGTGGTTTTGAATTTGTGGGACATTGACACCAATATTGGGGAAGGAGGGAGCTGTTCCAATGGTATGGGCTCCACAACCATGCTGGGACCAGGGTCCTGGCAAATCGCATAACTAGGGCTGTGGATAGGGCTTTAAACTAAATAGTAGGGGGGTGCGTTCAACAGATTGGAAAAGATTGGATAAAGTAAAAGGGAAGGAGAGCGCACGAGAGGTTACTGAATTCTCAGAATAAAAAAAAGACAAAGTTTAGAAAGGCATAAGAATTTAGCTTCAGGCAGCATGGAGACACATTTGAGAAGAGGGGTGGTGAATACAGAACTGAAGGTGTTATATTTGAATGCACGCAGTATACGAAGTAAGGTAGATGAGCTTATAGCACAGTTATAAATTGGCAGGTATGTTGGGGGCATCACAGAGCCCTGGCTGAAAGAAGATTACAGCTGGGAGCTAAACAAGGCAGGTGAGCAGAGGGTGTGGGGTGCCTTTGTTGGTTAAAAAAAATGAAATCAAATCCTTAGCAAGAAGTGACATAGGATCAGAAGATGTAGAATACTTGTGGGCAGAGTTAAGAAACTGCAAGGGTAAAAAGACCCTGATGGGAGTTATATGCAGGCCTCTGAATAGTAGCAGGATGTGGGGTACAAATTACAACAGGAGATAGAAAAGGCCTGTAAGAAAGGCAATATTACGGTGGTCATGGGGGGGGTTTCAGTATGCAGGTAGACTGGGAAAATCAGGTTGACACCGGGTCCCAAGAGAAGTAATTTGTAGAATACCTACAAGGTGGCTTTTTAGAGCAGCTTGTGGTTGAGCCTATGAGGGAAAGGGAACGCTTAGGAGGCAGTGATCATAATATGATAGAATTCACCCTGCAGTTTGACAGGAAGAAGCTAAAATCGGATGTATCAGTATTACAGTTGAGTAAAGGTAAATACAGAGGCATGAGAGAGGAGCTGGCCAAAGTTGATTGGAAGGGGACCCTAGCAGGGATGACGGAAAAGCAACAATGGCAGAAGTTTTTGGGAGTAACTTGGAAGACACAGGATCAGTTCATCCCAAAGAAGAAGCAGCATCCTAAAGGAAGGATGAGGCAACTGTGGCTGACAAGGGAAGTCAAAGACAGCATAAAAGCAAAAGAGAAGCAATACACTATTGCAAAAATTAGTGGGAAGCTAGAGGATTGGGAAGCTTTTTAAAAACCAACAGAAGGCAACTAAGAAAGCAATAAGGAGAGAAAAGATGAAATATGAAGGTAAGCTAGCTAATAATATAAAAGAGGATACCAAAAGTTTTTTCAGATAAGTAAAGAGTATAAGAGAGGCAAGAGTGGACATTGGACCGCTGGAAAATGACACTGGAGAAGTAGTAATGGGGAACAAAGAAATGGCGGATGAACTGAATAAGTATTTTGCGTCAGTCTTCACTGTGGAAGACACCAGCAACATGCCAGAAATTCGAGAGAGTCAGAAGGCAAGTGAATGTAGTTGCTGTTACCGAGGAGAAGGTGCTTGGGAAGTTGAAATGTCTGAAGGTAGATTAGTCACTTGAACTGGATCGACTGTGCCCCAGGGTTCTGAAAGAGGTAGCTGAAGAGATTGTGGAAGCATTAGTAGTGATCTTCCAAGAATCACCAGAGTCAGGAGTGGTTTCAGTGAACTGAAAATTTTGCAAGGAACTGAAAATTTTGCAAGTGTCACTCCACTCTTCAAGAAAGGAGGGAGGCAAAAGACAGGAAGTTTTAGGCCGGTTAGCCTGACTTCAGTGGTTGGTAAGATGTTAGAGTCCATTATTAAGGATGAGGTTTTGGGGTACTTAGAAGCACATGATAAAATAGACCAGTCAACATGGCTTCCTTGAGGAGAGATCTTGCATGATGAATCTTTTGGAATTCTTTGAGGAATTAAGAGGGAGGATAGACAAAGGAGAGCCAGTGGATGTTGTTTACTTGGATTTTCAGAAGGCCTTTGACAAGGTGCTGCACATGAGGCTGCTAAACAAGACAGGAGCCCATGATATTACAGGAAAGGTACTCGCCTGGATAAAAGATTGGCTGAGTAGGAATAAAGGGGGTCTCTTCTGGTTGGCTGTCAGTGACTAGTGGTGTTCCTCGGGTCAGTGTTGGATCCGCTACTTTTCACGTTATATGTTAATGATCTGGATGATGGAATAGATGGCTTTGTGGCCAAGTTTGCGGATGATCTAAAGATAGGTGGAGGAACAGGTGGTGTTGAGGAAGCCGGGAGTTTGCAGAAGGACTTGGACAGGTTGGAAGAATGGGCAAAGAAGTGGCAGATGGAATATAGCATAGGGAAATGCATGGTCATGCACTTTGGTAGAAGGAATAAAGGCATAGACTGATTTCTAAATGGGGAACTAATTCAGAAATCAGAAGTGCAAAGGGACTTGGGAGTCCTAGTGCAGGATTTCCTGAGGTTAACTTGCAGGTTGAGTTGATAGTAAGGAAGGCAAATGTAATGTTAACATTCATTTCGAGAGGACTAGAATATAACAAAGGATGTAATGCTGAGGCTTTGTAAGACATTGGTCGGACCACATTTGGAGCATTGTGAGCAGATTTGGGCCCCATATCTAAAGAAGGATGTGCTGGTGTTGGAGAGGGTCCAGAGGAGGTTTACAAGAATGACCCCAAGAATGAAAGGGTTAATGTATGAGGAACATTTGGCTCTGGCATATACTTGCTGCAGTTTAGAAGGATGAGAGGGATCTCATTGAAACTTACCGAATATTGAAAGGCCTGGATAGAGTGGACATGGAGAGGATGTATCCAGTAGTGGGAGAGTCTAGGACCGGAGGGCACAGCTTCAAAATAAAAGAATGTCCCTTTAAAACTGAGATAAGGAGGAATCTCTTGAGTCAGAAGGTGGTGAATCTGTGGAATTCATTGCCACAGACGGCTGTGAAGGCCAGGTCATTGGGTATATTTAAAGCGGAGGTTGATAGGTTCTTAATTAGTAAGGGTGTCAGAGGTTACGGGGAGAAGGCAGGGAGAGGTTGAGAAGGAAAAATAAATCAGCCATAAATCGAATGGCAGAGCAGACTTGATGGGCTGAATGGCCTAATTCTGCTCCTTTGTCTTCTGGCTTATGCACCTACCACTCTCTCCTGACTCTACCCCACTCCTCTCCCCTACCTTGTGCAATTTACCTGTCATCTTTCACCCCTCCTCAGTCTAACTGTCATCTCGGGCTGCTGTCAATTTGACTTTTTTTGGATTTAATTATCTTTTAGTTTAAAAAAAATTACACTTTGTTCAACTTGAAGCAGTGAAAATGTTTCCTAATCGGCTGCAAATTTCATCCCTTTGTGCATACTGGAAAAAGATGAGATAAAAGATGATTTCTTTATTAGTCGCATGTACGTCGAAACACATCTTTTTGCGTAGTGTTCTGGGGGCAGCCCGCAAGTGTCACCACACTTCCGGCGCCAACATAGCATGCCCCCAGCTTCCCAACCTGTACGTCTTTGGAATGTGGGAGGAAGCTGGAGCACCCGGAGGAAACCATGCAGACACGAGGAGAACGTACAAACTCCTTACAGACAGTGGCCGGAATTGAACCTGGGTCGCTGGTGCTGTAAAGTGTAACGTTAACTGCTGGCTGTTTGGCCACTAAGGGCATTGCTTTTATTTCAGAAAGGAAATCACCATATTACCCACTGTATGGATTTGTTCATGAAGAGATATTACAAGATACTGAAAGTTTTTTGAAAAAAGATGATCTTTTATGATAAATGCAAATATTACTCCACCGATGCAAATTTTGCCTGGTTCATGTGAAAGAATACAATATTGAGCTTAGATTTTAGAGCTCAGTACAGGATTAAAATGGGAGAGAAAAACAAGTCTTTGTTTTTGACAAAAAACTTTCAATTTGCTAGCTCCTGGTGATTGCTAGCTCTTCCTTCAGTTAATTTTACTTTGCAGTTGATACAGTTATCATTGACCCAGAAAGTAAATGAAAGAATGTTAAAGTCAAAAAGAATAATTCAATTTAGAGGTCAAATAACAAGAAAGACATTTCTGTTTGAGGCAGGAGGGCAAATGTTGTCTTTTTTTATTTATGTGTAGTTTTAACAGGTTGTCAGCCTTCATAACTACTTTCTGCTACGACATGGGCCACTAAATTCAAACCATTCAATCAGCTGTTGCTCCACTAAGTTATATACTTTGTAATTTAATGTTATTGGAGGTTCATTATCTGGTAAGTGGCTGACCGTAGTCAAGGACCAACACTGAAATGTTCAATGTACTTTGGAGTCGTTAATGAAGCCAGGATTCTGCAATGATAATGGTGGTTACTAACCAATTAATATTGTAGCTACATTTGTGAAGTGCCATCTGCCAAATGTATGGTTAGATTATAACATGATACTTCTGTTTCCTCAAACTGAATGGTTTGGTCTTTCAAGGACTGCTTAGATAAGCAGGTTTTAAAGTTATTTTTGATTATGCCTAATGGCAGTCCTCTTTTCACAAAATGCAACACATGACACCTTCAATTAATTTTAATGTATTCAGCATCAAGTTCCCTCATCTGTAGCAGAAATTTGCATATTTTAAAGAAGCTAATTTCAACATGACAGTATCCAGCTTGGCAGAATATTTTTCTAATTGTATCCATAAGCTGCATTATCAAGGAAAAAAATTATGCATGTTTTTGGAACATTTTGAGATGAGACTTTGAGGCTAAATGTGGAAGCAGACTTGAGCCTTTCTAATTTAAAGAAATATTAATTTATTCACTCATAGAATGTGGGTATCATTGGCTAGGCCAGCATTTATTGCTTGATTGCCCCTAAAATGAGTAGGTTGCTGTGTTTAGAGGTCAGCCAAAGAGCAACTTCATTGCTATGGATCATGGTTCAAATAAACTATATGGATGGCAGATTTCCTTCCCTGAAGGATTTGATAAACCAAATGGATTTCTATGGTAATTAAACATTACTGGTGACCACAAATCTGACACTGGCTTTTTATTCCAATGTATTTATTACTTGAATTTAATTTTTCCAGCTGCTGCAGTGGGATTCAGTTCAGATCTCCATACCAATGGATACAAGTTCAGAACTTAATTAGTATTGTGCATCTGTTATGGTACTGAAATGAAAAGAAATTTGGAACATTATAGTTAAGCATCTGCAGAATTCTCACCTACTTCATTTATTGTTGATCTTGCTTGTGTTTGTATTGCCAAGATTCTATCCCTGATTCAGTGAGCCAGGTTATTGGTATTGGTTTATTATTGTCACTTGTACTGAGATACAGTGGAAAAACTCGTCTTGCATGCCGCTCGTACAGGTCAATTCATTTCACAGTGCATTGAGGTAGTACAGGTTAAATCAACAACAGAAGACAGACTAAAATGTCACAGCTACAGGGAAGTGCATTGCAGATAGACAATAAGGTGCAAGGTCATAACAAGGTAGATTGTGAGGTCAAGAGTCCATCTCATTGTATAAGGGAACTGTTCAATAGTCTTTTTACCATGGATTAGAAGCTGTCCTTGAGCCTGGTGGTACATGCCCTCCTGTATCTTCTGCCTGATGGGAGAGGAGAGAAGAGAATGACCCAGGTGGGTGGGGTCTTTGATTCTGCTGGCTGCTTCACCCAGACAGTGAGAGGTATACACAGAGTCTGTGGAGGGGAGGCTCGTGCTGGCTTGCTCTCTGTCAGGAATTGCTCTCTGTTAGCTCCCATCCCTTTGCTTGTGTTTATCAATCATGATGGCTGTCCACAGCAGCTTGAGCTGACGGAGCTTTCAGTGAGAAGGTCCCATCCCCACTCCAAAAATGATTTAACAACTGGCAAAACATCAACACCAGCTGCGTTGGCTGTAAAGGCTGTTGGTGACATTTAGTGGTGATTAAACTTGAAGTAAAAATCACAAAAAAATGTTTTAAAGAAATTTAAAAATAGAAATGTGAATGAAAACACAATTAATTAAAAACATTGAAGTTCTCTTGGATCTTTTTTGTCAACAAGTTTCAAATATTTTCACAAAAAAGCATTGCCTATTTATCAACAAAGCTAAGCATCTATTACAATTTAGAAAACGTTTGACTTAAATTGAGGAACTTGTAATGCATCGATTGGTGAGGAATATTGTTTGCATTTTTTGCATTTTTAAAAAGCTTTAAAGTATCATAATGTATTGGCAGAATGATGAGAATAGGCTTAGGGGCTCAAAGTTATGATAAGAGATTTGCTTAATTGAACTTTTATAGGAGAAAATGTGGAAGCTGTGTTCAACTTTAAATCCTGAAATTGACTGTCCTCGTGGATGCCTCCTAGCCTCTTTTTTGATGATCATAAAAAATGATTTGTATGTAAAGTCTACATTCCAATTAAGTGGAATGAAGAAGTCTGTAGAGAAACCTAAATTTGAATCTTTCGCTGTTGAAAGAGGGACTTGCTGATGGAACCCCAGGTTTGTTGTTTTCAAATAATTTGTGCAAACTTGGACAGATTTCTTCAATGTAAGTTTGAAGTTTTAATGTTTTAAAGTAATTAACAGGCCATGGGATAAATGGCTGCGGCACAGTTTCTTCACAAGAAATGTGTTCTTTGAAGTTGTTAACATTTGATATTCAAGGCAGAAGTACAAGTATAATCTTGTTTGGAAAGTTTACTTGTTGTTGTGCAAAAGGGTTTTTAAACAGTTTGAGAAGTTTCTGTGGTCTTGAGCTTAAGCAGTTTTTCAGAAAATAGTTTGATCCCTTGCTATATCATTGCTAATACAAAACTTGTATTTGTCCACTAAAGTTGTTTGAGTGCAACCTGTGTATCAAGATTTGACCTCTTTCTACTTTACATCAGTTAATTTTTTTCCCCCAGTTTCTGGCTGCAAAGGCACCATACAAATAATGTAACAAAAAATTATATTGCCTTCATGGGCATTATTAAATCGTGAAGCAGGATGTTCAGTTTATTGAGTCCTTACTGGTTCTTTGTAGTACAATACAGTCAGTCCCATTCCTCTACCATTGATGATTCCCCTGGCTGAGGTGTCTAAAATCAGAGGTCATAATCTCAAAGATGTTCCGGACAAAGCTGAGAAGAAATCACTTCATCCAAAGGGTGATGAATTACCATGAGAGGTACAGAGGCTCAGTCGCTGAGTAAATTGGAGATAGATGGATGTTTCCTTTATCACATTAAATTATTTTCTCAAATGCCATTCAAATCCCCTTTGAAGGCCCTAATGACTTTTTCCACTGTCCTTACAAGGCAGTGAGTTCCAGATCATAACTACATATTCCTTTATTCAACTAGTATTTCTCTTTTCTTACTGTATTTTTGATCATTACTTGAAATCTGCATTCCTGTCCTTGAAACTTCTTTCCCCCATCTAAATCCATCCTGATCTTGTATCCTTCTATTAAATTGTCTACAAATGTAAAAACAAAACAGAAGCAGGAGATAGCTATTCTGCTCAGCCTTTCAATAAAAAGGGTACCACTTTCCCACCTTAACCCTTGATTCCTTTAATATCTAAAAATCTATCAGTCTCTGTTTTGAGTATACACCTCTTGGGTAGAGAGCTTTAAAGATTCACTGCCATCCAGGTGAAGAAATGTTACATGTTTTAACGATTCACTCCATATTTTTCTAAACTCAAAATTATAGGCCCAGGCTGATTAACCTCTCCTTTTACAACATATGCAACATCTCAGGACTTAATCTGAACATTTGCTGCACTTTCCCTATTGCAAGCATATCCTTTCCCAGGTAAGGCAACAAGGCTTATACACAGTATTCCAGATGCTGTCTTGCCAGTACTCCATTAAATTGGAGCAAAAGGTCTTTACTCAAATCCTCTTGCTGTAAAGGCCAACACACTATTTACCTTTCAATTTATTTGCTGAACTTGTACCTTACTTTCAGTGATTATGTGTTGGGACACCGGGGTCCCTCTGACACCTTTCCATTTCTTGCTATTTAACAACTGCTCCAACTTTTCTTTTTTTCCAGCTAAAGTTGGTAACCTTTTTATCTGCATCATATGCTTTTGCCATGTCCTTGCCTATTCATCTAAACTGTTTATATTTCTCTGAAGCCTCTCTGCATCCTTTTCACGGTTGGGTTTGTACCATCAGCAAACTTTGTATTGCCCAAATCATTGATATTGACTGAGGATGTTTGAGGCCAGTGTACTGACCCATGCAGCACCCAATTGGTCCTTGAGCCTAAAATGACCCATTTATTGCTATTGACTGTTTTCTGTGTGTTAACCAGTCCTCAATCCATACCCAGTATATTATTCCCAAAATCATCTGTTCTGATTTGTTTTTAAATTATATCTGTGTGGCAGCTTACCAGAGGCCTTCTGAAACTCCAAAACCACCACATCAGTTAACCCTTAAAACTTCAAAAAACTTGAAAACATTTGTCAAACAAGATTTCCCTTTCATAAATCCATGTTGATTTTGCCCAGCCTTGTTATTTTGCAAAGGTCCTGTTACTAGTTCTTTAATAATAAATTCCAGGCTAAGTGGTCTTTAGGTCCTCGTTTTCTCTCTTGCTCTTATCTATGGAAGCTCGTACATTATGCTTCTGTTTACTGCTAGCCTACTGCGGTACTCTTGTTTCCTTTCCTAGCTTTGGTCCTCCTTTGCTGAATTCTAAATCTTCACAATTCTCAGACTTATTTTTGGGCAACATTATAAATCTTTTCCTTTGATCTTTTGATTTTGGAGGGATGTATATTACCTGGAAACATAGTATTATTTAAAAGTTAGGAATTGCTTGTTTGATGTCATTCCCAATAATTTGTTTTGCTGATTAAAATTTGTAATTTATAGATTAAAATGTCTTGCGGTTGTTGCAATACCATTATTATACAAACTTCTAATTTTACTCTGCCCTACATTGCTGTTACCATCTGAGGGCCTGTGTGCAACCCCCACCTGCTTCTTGCTTCTGCTTAGCTCCTTCGGTCCAACTTGTCCGTGCCGACCGAGCTGCAAATCTACACTAATCCTGTTTCCCTGCATTTGGCCAATATTCCTCTATTCTATTCCTTTCCTATCCATGTACCTGGTTCAAATGCTTTTTAAATGCTGTGATTGTACCTGCCTCTACCACTTCCTTTGGCAGCTTATTCCATATACCCACCACCCTCTGAGCAACTTGCCCCTCAGATCTAATGATCTGAGCTAAGATCCTTCAGTTTATGGCTTTATGTCATTATTTAATATCAGGGCTACCACTCAACCTTCTTTGTTCCTACACCAATCCTACCTTCTCCTGTGCAACTTTGTAGCAAAATGCCTGCAAGATGAAACCCTTCTAGTAACTCCTAGTTGGTGTAAGTAGTTTTCTAGTGTATCAGTAAAAGTATAATCAAATAGATTTAATTTCTCGACAATTTCACCTTAGTTGTAGAATTAGTCTTTTGGGGGTGAGGGTATATATTCTTGCCAATTTACCTCTTTACTGTAAAGTTTCAGAAATGAGATGAATGTCATCATATCAATTTCCAGAGATCATTCTATTTAACAATTTTTTAAAAATCCTCACAGATCAGCTTGACAAAAAGGGTGGCTTCTTGCTCTGGATCTGACCACTTCCTAAAGGAGACCTTGAGTTCAGCTCTCAATCTGATATGCATAGGGTACCAAGAGAGGCTGCTTTCACTTCCGTAATTAACCTATGTCTCAAAATTCTCAGCAATGTATGTTGTTACTTCTGAATTATTGCAGTTCTCTTCCAGCTAACCTTTTACCTTCCATGTACTTGAAATCATGAAAAACTCATCCAACTGCATGAGTTCCAATTGTACTTGCTGAGTTGTATTGGCTCCTGGAATAACAGAAACTCAATTTTAAAATTATTAATTCCTCTTCAGTTCTCTGCACCACTTCCAATCCTCCAGGATCTCTCCAGTCCTCTCATTTTGGATTTCTGTGCATCCCCAGTTTTCTGCTCTTCACCAACAGCTATATTTTTCACTACCTGCACCCTGTGCTCTTTAATTTCCTCTCCTCTCCTCAGATCACTATGTGGCTTGGCATCACATTTTTAACCATTGCTGTGAAACACCTTGGGATATTTTATTACATTAAGGCTGTTTTTAAAATTTTTTGTTCATTATGGAGGCATTTCCATTTTTATTGGCATTTGGAAAAAATTTGGAATTTTTTGGTTATTTTATAAACCAAAGATATGTTGACTTAGTCTCCACGTAAAAAAAAGTAGTTAAATTGAAATTGTTCATTACACCTACAGACTGGGACAGTTTACCTTAATAATTTTATGGTAGAATCTTCGTTTCCTGTAATTGTGAATGCTCTTTTTGTTGCAGCATTTCCACCTGTACTTTTACTCTTCTGGCCTCTTGCACTGCGAAAATGCCACAGACCAGTGCATTCCCCAAACAAATGGTCTGTAGTCTATATGAGCATTTTGAAAGCTGCATGAGTTATTCTCAAAGCAAAATGAACAAACATGTAAATTTTCTGTTGTTGATAATGCAAAATGCACCACCATTAGCACCTACGATTAGACTCTTTGCTTTTGTATCAGAAGAATGAAGATTGGTTTGATGAGGATGACTGGCAGATGGAGGCCAATTAACCTTGGATGCTGCACCATGCCTCAAGGGGGGAGAAAAGAGCTCTTGTATACACATGAAGGCAGAAGTCGAGCAAAAGTTCCCTGACCAAAAGAACACAGGTGGTTCAGCAACTTACTGATGGCTATGACATGTTCAAGTTCTTCAGTGTTATCAAGGCCATCTATGGCCCAAACTGAAGTCCCACCCCAGTGAAAGCCTTGACTGGAGGTATTATTAAAGACAGAGAGGGAATCATCACTCTCTGGAAGGGGCAACTTCTAGATCTCCTGAACTGCAATTCTGGCCTTAACGTGAGCATCCTTGACTATATCCCACAGCAGATATCTGATCCCACCTTTCTGCCACACCTAACCAACAAGAGGTGGAAAAGGCCATTTGCTTAATGAAAATCAAGGCCTTGTGGTCAGAACTTCAGTCACAAATCCACACCCTCATTGCCCACTTCTGGGAAGAGGAGTACTTGCCAGAGAACCTCAGACACCATTATTATTGACCATGTTCAAAGAAGGAGACAAATCCTGCAGTAGCTACACCCTGCTCTCTGCCACAAGTTAAATCATTGGCATGGTCCTTTTCAACTGCTGCCTCCTGGTGGCCAGAAAGCTGCTCTGTGAATCACAATGTGGATTCCATACATCTAGATGTACAATGGCCATAATCTTCACCTCACAACAACTCCAGGATAAATGCAGGGACAGCAGCAACCACTCTGTGGCCTTTTCCACCTCACTGAAGTCTTGGGCTCTATCAATAGGAAAGGATTGTGGAGCAGTCTCCTAAAATTTATCTCCATTTTACATTTTCATTTTCCTCATAATCTTATGTGAGCCCTGGTCCTTAGCAATGGATCCACAACATATCCAGTTTCTGTGTAGGTTGGTGTCAAGCAAGGCTGTGTCACTGTCCGGGCAGTTTTTGTCAGTCTTTCTGACCACAAAGCCTCCTCTCATGTCCAACACGCTTCGTGCTGGAATGGAACTTATCTGCAGAACAGATAGGGAAACCGTTTAATCCTCATCATCTCCATTCATGATCCAAGGTTACTCTAAACCTCAGGAATTGAACTGCAGTCTCCAGACAACATTCGTCTATGCTCAAGTTTGAAGGCTGAGCTCCAAGTCATCGTCAGCACATTCATTGAAGCATATGAGAGGAAGGGTCTTGCACTTGAGACCTCCAAAACAAGTCCTTTACTAAGCTGCTCCCATTATACAAGTCTTCCCTATGACAATAAAGGTTCACAATGAGACCTTGGAAAATTTGGGTTATTTTGCCAATCTCATCAGGCACCTCTCACCAAAGGCAGACACTGATGATCAAATTCACCAATTCCTTTGGTGTGCCAGCGCAGCTTTTGGTTATCTGAAGGAAAGGATATTTGAAGATTAAGGCCTGGAACCCAACAGAAAACTGTTACTACCTTTTGTATATTTCTGAGAGGAGGACTGCTAACAGCAGGCACGTGGTGAACTGGAAAGATAATATCACTTCTGTTTGTGCTTCATCTTCTAAATCCACTTCTAGACCGACATCCCCAGCATTGAGAGCCTGGTTATATTTGATCAACTCCTTTGGGTAGACCCTGCCGTTTGCATACTTGACACCAAAGTAAATGCTGGAAGGACCACATTGTCTCACAAACTACCCATCCTGTCAGCCTCATGAGTTACTTCAAAATGCAGAGAGTTGGAGCAGAGATGAGTTATCTGTGATTCCAAGGGGTTTTCTAAGAAAAGACCCCTCTGAGAATTTTGAAAACATGATACAGCATTCTTAAAGCAAAATGAACAAAAATGTAAACTCTGCCTCAGAGGGTTTTTTTTTAGAAATGTAGAAAAACTACAGCACAATTCAGGCCCTTCAGCCCACAGAGAAAAATTTCAAACCCTAAGGATGTTTTTACAAGTGAAAAATTGTTGGTTGAATGATAAAACAATGTAATGAAAAGCAAGGCATATAGCATTAAAAATATTTCCTTCACTCTTGGATATCATTTAGAATTGGATAAAATACATTTTAAGTGACTGTAGGCCAGAGTTGTAACACTTACTGCAACCTAATTAAATTTCTCACTTTCCCTGAAATATGACTTCTTCCAGTTAAATTAACAGGGCATTACATTGATTGTGAGCTGTGTCTCAGAAGTAGTTCACATGCCTTTCAGTTAGATGACCGTAGGTTCGAACTCCTGTGCGCAGAATCCAGAGGGAAACTTAAGTACTGTATTTAGAGAATGCTGTACTAAAGGAGGTTCTGTCTTTCAGTTGAAGCGATAAATGAACAAAAAAACCATCAAAATATCCCATGGCACTTTTCAAAGGTCAGCAGGGGATTTGTCTCCAGATGTCCTGACCAACATTTATCTTTTAAAGTGATGCTGTCGTGGCAGATTATCTGGCTATTTATCTTTCTTATGGTGGGACTGCTGGAGTTTCCTATCTATCTGGTCAGTGCGGGGGGAGGACCTTGCTGCTTGTCAAGTAGTTTTGAATGTCCTAATTTTAAAAAGTGCTTAACGGATCCAAATAATTTCTCATTAAATACTAATGCTAATTACATGTATCTATCTTAAGTGTGTTTACATTGATCTTGTCCTATATAGGGAATGTGTCCATATTCAAAGTAATGTGAAATATATAAAAGAAAGAGGTTTTCAAGAAGTGACTATATAGTTTTATTGTAGAAAGTGCCAATAGAATGATTTATCCAATCTGCGTTGGAAACGTTGTTACAGCCATTTTGTAATTTTTCTCATGCATACAAAACAGACATTTGTATCATTTTATTTGCCATGTCAGTTTCTTAGAGATACTGCCATGGAGTAGAATAATTTGGAAAACCGCATTTTCCAAAGTTGACATGCACAGGTAAATATGGATGTTGAAGTTGTGCTGTTCTTCTGCAAATTACATTGTAACAGAACATTGCCAATGAACTCAGCTTTGAAATGCATACAGCATCTTGAAATCAGTTGCCCACTAACCAGGTCAAAAACGGCCAATGTATTCAGGTGTAATTAAATGTTTTATGGTGAATCTTGCTCGATGGCATTATTGATGGAATTTTCCATGATATCACAGATGATTAAGAGTAAACCATGATAGTTAGCTGGATTGGATTTGTCCTTCCTTTGATGGGTAGGAGATACCTGGTCATACCTGGCTCAACTAGATCCGGAGCTAAAGTTTTCAGTACTACAGCCAGGAAGATGACCCAGCTCTTTTGCTTAAACTCTGGCTGAAGCTTTGCTCCCTTGATCCCTGCGCTGTGTCAGTGGACTCCCTTTTGGAATCTCACAAACAGTATAGATGGCTGCTGGTTTCCCATTTCTCAGGCTGGGCAATCTGCTTGATGAGCAGCCCCAATGATATCAATGGGAAGAAACAGCTGTCCCCAGAATGCCAAGTTAGCCCTTTTGTTTATTTAAGTCAGTAGGTTTGAATGTAGTGACAGATAATTGTTTTGCGTGTGTGTGTGTGTGTGTTTTAGTGTTCAATTTTTTTAAAAAAACCATTGTTTACTTTTCAGTACTTTGAGTTGTCTTTGAATGTTTGCAAATGTCGAAGAGTAAATTCTACAGTAAGGCTCTTATGAGAAAATGAGAATCTGCTATTCTTCTAAGTAAAATGAGCTTAAGTCCATTGTTCTTAAGTTAACAGGAATCGCTTTTTAGACCATGACAACATAGGAAAATAAGAGCAGGAAAAGTTGTCATTTAGTTCCTTGGACTGTATGACTATTCATGACTGTAATGGGACCTTATACCATACATCTGCCTTTGGCCATCTCCCGTAATACCTTTTTGGTTAACAAAAGACAAGTCTCAGATTTAAAATTAACAATTGATCTGGCATCAATTGCTCTTTGCAGAAAAGAGTTCCACAACTTATTCTTGTGTGTAGAATGTTTCTAATTTCACTCCTGAAAGGCCTGACTCCAGCTCTTAAATGATGCCTCCCAGTTTTTTGAATTCCAAGCCTGTGGATCTAATACCTAACCTTGTTTCCCTGGTACTTTGAGATCCTTAATAAGTCCATAGTACGGCGGTACACTTTGGTTTGTGTAAACTGTATTTGTAATTTGGAATCCAATCTATAGTTTTACTCTACTATTTTCTAACTCATTCAAACTCTTGCCTAGAAAAGTAATAAATTTCCTTGCAATGAGTATCTTGCTCTCCTTGATTCAAAACAAACAAATCCATCTACAGTGATGATCAAAGGCTTTTTGTTGGGCCATTTTTGGCTCCCCCCCCCCCCCCCCCCCCCAACCACAATACTCAATTGCTCCTGCTTGAAAAGCCCACCTCTTGAGGCTTATTTCAAACTATTAACTTTACTTACACAGAAAATAAACAGTAATAAAATTCTCCATCAGCTTAAAGTATTTAAAATTTAAACAATGACAATGGAACCACCTGCAAAAATATGGAAAACTTGAGGATACAGGTCCTCCCCAGGTTACAAAAGGGTTCTGTTCCTGTGAACTGTTCTTAACCACACAGTTTGTAAGCCAGAAATGCAGCCACAAGCTGAGTTCTCGCACAGCAGAAGATGCCTGAGGCCCTGCAGCAGCCGGCAAATCCACCCCACTGGTCTCCCAAACACTTGTTTGTATGTATAGGCTGTACATAGGTTGGTGCTCATAAACTGGGGAGGACATGTAATGTGTTTTCTGATCTACCTTCTTGTGGCCAAGCTGTCATGTATCCTCAGCAGTAACATTTTGCATCTTATTCATTTAGACTAGATTTAATTTGAATAAAATAATAAAAATTCTGCCATAGTCAAACAAAGCAATATAATTGGGCAATTGCAGAAATCTGTATGTAACAGATTTGATATACAAGACAAGTAATAGTGTTGGCTTTCAAAATAAACAAAGTTACTAAATTTATTTTTTGACCAATACTGGTCACTCACAGCTAAAAATGGAGTTGCATTTAGGATGTTTTCATGTATATGCATTGTTGCTTTTGTTCATCTTGGAATTTCTCATTATCTTGTGCATCGCAGTTGTAGTTTTAATTGTGACTGGTTGCATAATTAAAGTAACAAGCTGTTTCAGAGAATACTTAGGGACATTTATGTTAATCCAGCTTGTTTTATTACTTTTTCAGATAAGATTTTTGCCTTTATTCTAATTAGAGAAATAATAGACGCACAGCAGTGTAAATAAAGATGACACCTCATTCAGTAAACTTGAGCTGCGGCAGTGAAATCTCATTTTATAAAATTAACGTGCAGTTAAATTGTACAAACCAGGAGTACCACATTGATTCCAACTGTGTTGTGCTTTCTGATCTCAAATGGGATGACAGAATGGTGGTGCAGTTGACTTCCCACCATTCTACTCAGTTGGGGTATCTCAGTAAAGAATCATGCTCTTTGTTATCTGCATTGTTCAGCTCCCAACATGTTCTTGGATCAATAAACATGTTCTTTTCTTGTGATAGAGAATGATTGCGGGGCAGCCACACAATCTGAGTGTTTAATGAGTACACGTTGATGTTTGATTTGTATTATTGCAATGTCTCTCTCACACTGTCTTTATACCCCTTTCTTCGAATCTTCAACTGTTGCCCTTGTCCTGTCCCATTTAGGACAGAATAAAATGCGTACCTGTATATGAAATCTATGAGATGGTTTTGCTTTGTTAGTTTATCTGTGAATTCTGTACATGTGGATAAGTTTTTAAATTTACCACTTTGTATAACTTGTATGATTCAAGGGTGTAATATTTTGTTTAGAACATAATGACCTTAAATTGTTGATCTGTTTTTGTAGAAACGGAAGGTTTCAAAATCGATACAATGGGCACCTATCACGGTATGACACTGAAGTCTGTGACGGTAAGTGTTGTTTCCCGTTCTTCAAACAGAGCAAATATTTAGGATTTAATGTACACATTTTTGCACGAGGTTTGTTATGCTTAGATTGAATAGGTTTGAAGAGAAACAGTAAACTGCCCTTACTAAGTTGCATTTAAAAGACAGTTTTGCACACTTTTTCTTTTATTCTGAATAACAACAAATGAGCTCCTTACCAAGACTAATTGCATTGTTTACCTCAAAGTCTTAAATTTTAATTGAAGGTGCTTGAAGTAGTATGCATTCTTGAAGGAAATGCTGCTTTATCTATTAATGGTACAACTTTAAGATAATTTTATTTTGCACATACAGTATAATTAGTTAGTTATAGCCATATCATTTACTTCTAACCCTGTGTGCTAATTGTATGCAAGGGGAAACTGAATTAGGGTGCACTTGATGGTAGATAGAGTGATGGGACTGCTCTTTCATCTGGCACCTCAGATTGCATCAACATAAAATAATGGTAGGTGTTTAGAAGTGTGGTGCAACTGTGAAATAAAAAAAAAGATTCTCTGGACAAGTAGCACTGCAGCATTTATCACTCATTAATTCAGTTTCGGACAAACAGCTCAGTTACGAAACTGCGCGTTATTTCTTAAGTGAAAACTGCAAGAAATGTATAATGTGAATTTCTGGTAAAGGAAACTGAACTCTGATGATTAACTTTCTCTCCATTTCCAGCGAGGACAAGAGTACCAGGCGAAAAAAAGTTTACATAATGGCTAATGTCATATACTTCATGCATTCCCTTTTGCTTTACATGGCATGGTCTTATGTGGCCAAATCTCTATACACTGTGGATCCATTGTAAAAGTAGTGCAAAGCTGCAGGAATACTGGGGGATAATTTTAACTTTGGTCTTTTCATTGTTCAGCTAATTTTAGGTTACAGGGTTAACAAGTAGCTACTTAAACAATCAAATGGTTTCCAATCAAAATATTTATCCAGCATAAAATCAGTAGTGACTGCATCTGTAGGAAATAGAGAAATTTAATAGCCTAGAGTTTGCAGCTGAAATGGGTGAAGCTGTTGGCTTTCGCTGTAATTACTTAATGGAAATGGCAGTAATTGTCAGAATGTGCACATGCACAGATAGTGGTGAACCTGCAAGTTGCGGTCAGTTCTTTAGCAGCCTTCTCTATCACAATCTCCTAAAATAACAAGTTGTTGTGACTTTGAATGAGCCTGTTGGAAATTGGAGCTATAGATGTACAACAAACAGACATGCAGAGGAGACAGTAGAAACATTTCCTGGGAGAATCTCTCTGAATGTTGAATTTTCATTCTCAGCTAGCACCAATAGTTAAATACAGTTTCAGTAATTACAATTGAATAATCACCATGCTATAGCAAGGATATGATTAAGCTGGAGGGTGTAGAAAAGATTTACAAGAATGTTGCCAGGAGTGGAGGACTTAAGTTATGATGCAAGACTGGATAGGTTGTGACTGTTTTCCCTGGAGTGAAGGAGGCTGAGGAGTGACCTAATAGAGGTTTATAAAATCATGAGAGGCTTAGTTAAAGTCTTTTTTTTCCCCCCAGAGTAAGGGAGTCTAAAACTAGAGGGGAAAGGTTTAAAGGGGATTGGAGAGGCAGGTCTTTCCGCACAGAGGATGGTGGGTATATGGACCAAGCTGCCAAAGGAAGTGGTATGTGCAGGTGCAATTACAGCATTTAAAAGGCATTTAGATTAATTCATGGACAGGAAATGTTTAGAGGGATCTGGGACAAATGCAAGCAAATGGGATGAGCTCAGGAAGGCACCTCGGTTGGTTTGGATGTTGGGTCAAAGGGCCTGTTTCCATAATGTATAACTTGATAATTTACCTCTAATATTTTTGGGTCTAGAGCAGTGGTTCTGTAGAGCTACATGTTTACAATGGGAGCATATCCCAACTCTCGAACAAATCTAAATATTCAAATTCCTTTTCTGGGAATCAAGACGCCCTAAACAGTTGCCTTTTACCACTGCATTGAGGGATGGTTCTCTGGATACACGAACATCCCAAATATTGGTGGATAAGTATGACCATGATCATGTTAAGCGGTAAGATAGCCAGTCTGAAGCTGCCTCTGATCTCATCCTGGGGGTTTGAATGTAGTCCAGTTATCTAACCATTTGTATATTGTGGTTTCCTGTGTTTTTTATTTCTTGTTTTACTAAGTGATTACTGCTTGCAGGGGTTACATTTGAAATAGCTTGAGGACTGGTTCTCTTTAACATTAACAGTGGCTACGCCGTAACTCCTTTATCCCTAACAGCAATGTTAGAATAAGTTAGGTAGTCATGAACTTTAAGTGATTTTTATGCTTTAATCATCACTTGTAAACTTCCTGTCCCAAAAAAGTAGTTTTCTGATTTTATTGAGGTTCCTATGGGTAAATACTTAAAAATATAATGCATTTTAAAAATTGAGGTTTTGGCTCTCTATCCTCATTTTAAATGTATGTTTCAATCTTTAATGTAGTTCTGTGGGAAATATTTAAACTACTAGCCACAACACCTCACGTTCCACCTTGGGAGTCTCCAACCTGATGGCCTCAACATCGATTTCTCTAACTTCCGGTGACCCCACCCCTTTTTCTTGCCCCTCACTCCTTTGTCTTCCCTTACACTTGTGGCTCCCTTCCCCCGCCTTGAAATCCTGCCCATCTCCTCTCCTCCCCTCCTCTATCCTTTTATTCCATGGTCCACTGCCCTCTCCTACTGGATTCCTCCTTTAGCCCTTTGCCTCTTCTAGCTATCACCTCTCAGCATATTACATCTCCCACCCCCCCCACCCCCCCCCCCCCCCCCCCCACTCACCTGGACTCGCCTGTCACCTGCCTGCGTGTGCTCCTCCCCCCACCTTATTCTTGCTTCTGCCCTCTTCCTGATGAAGGGTCTTGGCCTGAAACATCAACTGTTTATTTCCCTCCATGGATGCTGCCTGACCTGAGTTCCTCCAGCATTTTGTGTGTATTGCTCCAGATTCTAGCATTTGCAGAATTTCTGGTGTAACCACAAATTATGTTTTTTATTTCCTAGTTTTGCATTTATGAGAACTTGTCGATCTGGTTGGTTGTTCAGCCAGATTGATAACATTATTGTTACTGAGTAAAGATTGCAAGCTCATGACCTTTCATCAGAACTGACTAGTTCCAGTACAAATTGGAAAGACTGATTATCTGAATAGCTGATCAGCTTGCCCCTTGTCTGCATTGGTTTTTGCTGACAGGAATCATCTTTAGCTGGTACCCCAAGGAAAAAAATGGTGAAATAGAGGAAATAATAGTTCTAAAAGGAAAACAAAAACTACAGATGCACAATATGTCTGACATAAAAATGAAAACTTCTGGAAGTACTCAGCTGATCAGTCAGCAGTGTTAACAGTTCAGTTTAATGACCTATCAGAAGTAGGAAAAGTTGAGAAGCATTTGTTATGTTGCAAAAATAAAGGGAGAGGTGGACAGAACAAAATGAATGTCTGTGTTGGGGAAATCAAGAGAGGTGGTACTGCCAGCTGAGAGAGGATAGTAAAGGTTTGTTAGTTACAGATGGTCTGTTTGGTGGAAATGTAGGTAGAAAAAAAATGAATGAAGACAAAGGAAGGAGGAACTTTGGGAACTGAGAGAGCCAGCAGTAGAAATACTCAGCAGGTCAGGCAACGTCTGTGAAGAGAGAAAAACTGAGTTAAGATTATAGGTTGATGATCTTTCATCAGAAATGACCAGTTCTGATGGAGGCTGTACCCAGGTAACCAATGGGTTCTCTTTTTACAGATGTCTATGTTGATTTTGTCCGCAAGTTGGAAAATACACAAAGGTCACTGAATATGGTAACCATAGCTCCATAGTATTGTAATGAAGGGCATCAAAAGTGCATAGAACAATTACTGAAGATGGGGGGAGAGAGGAAAGAATCCGGTTCTGCTGTTCGTAGGAACAAACGTATGTGCATATGCTGGACTTTTGAATTTAATAATATTTATGAGAACTCAATTGTTTATATGTCCAGAAGTCAGGTATTCATAAGTTGGTAACAGCCTGTACAAACTGATGATGTGAATTTGTTAAATTCAGAGTTAGTCCTGTTGGCTGTACAGTGTTCAGTCAAAAAATTGAGCTTGGAGCTTTTTTTTTGGAACAGCATCTGACTGATCTATGTGAGCTGCTTTATTTGAGGTCACAGGTGACCAAGGTACCTGAATGCAGTGCTTTTATTTGATTTTTTTAAACCTCTAGATTACTGGTGACTAGTGTGGTATACAGCATTGTTTCAACTTGAACTTGCCAGTCAGTTGACAAATGTGTGTCATCTGCCAGTTGTGTTCTAAAAGCATTATATAGAAAAAGTCCACCATTTCAAAATAGCAAGAAAAAAACAGAATTTTAAATTGTCTTTTTTCTTGCTGTTAAAATCACAAAGTGTAATCAGTCAATGGCTGTGGAATATGAACAGAAAAGTCCTGTGTTCACAAAAGGATTATGTTGCTGGAAGCATGAATGAAATTAAAGAACGTTACTGTGGCACAGCTTTTCATTATCAATTTTCCTTTGTTCAGATTGCAGCCATATGCACATGGGTGGGAAGGAAATCCAGCCTTCAACTGATCCAGTAAAATTAAAGGATGGTTAGTTTTCTTGAATTACAAAATTGACCATTTGGTTACTTTCTCCATAGTCATTGTTTACATTTTAAAAAAAACAATCAGACAACATTATCTGATAATTGGCCAAGAGGTTCAGCATTTATCCATTTTGGAAAAAAGTTATCAGAATAATTTTGAATGAGTATTGTTAAAGGGTAATGGCAATGCATTCAGGGAACTGCCTAACACATTTAAGATTGCAATTGATTTTTATCAGGTTTGCTTTGGTAATAAGACATAGAGTGCTGGAAATACACAATTGAGTCAGGAGAAAAAAAACAAGTTAATGTTTTGGGTTGAAGATGTTTCATCAGGGCTATTGTCCTCAACTTTCAATTCATTTTAAAATCTCTCCATGCTAAAACAGATTGCAAATTTGTAATCGTTTCTGGTGCTCTACTGCCCACTCCTCCCCACTTCCTCGAGTTTCTGTTTCATCTTCCATTTAGTGCTATGTGTTTCATTGCCAAGTCCCTTCAAATGTTTCATGAGAAGGAAGGCTCATTGTAGAGTTTTTATTACATTGTAAGGTTATGCCACCTAGTTTCAGGTGAACATCCAGAAAATGAGTACTGATGAAGGACCAAAGTTAAACTAGTGTCTGCCTTTAGGATGACTATAGTGCTTACAAAATTTTGCAAAACCATTATAAAATTTGTAGTGACTGGACTTGCTGCTTAACTCCACACTCTGATATTGACTCCTGCACAACGTTTAGTCTCTGGATTGTGATGCTGCTTCAGAATTATGCAGTGTGAGTGCTGCGTATTTCTTAACATTGAATTGATTCAAGTTTAGTATCCCATGGTTGAAGATAATATTCATTTTTACAGTATTTGATAGACTTTTCACGAACCTTACTGCTAATATAATTATCATCAAATGTCAAAGTTAATCAGATATAAACCTTATGTAGGCTGTGACTCTAGGCTGTTTGCCCATCCTTCTCTGTAGTCACTGGTGACTGCTCTATTTTGGCTTAAAGTCCTTAATGCTAAAGCTTGCTTTATGGGTATCAAGTCCATGCCCATAATCCATTAGGTGAGACATAATTGTTACTTAGAAGTGATAGTGAACTGTGGTTGTTTCTTGCTTTGAAGAGTTCTGTGGTTATTAGCAGTGTGTCACCCACTGTTTGGCAGTTTTGATTTTGTTGTTGAAGTTGCTGATAATCTTCAGTAATCCAGATTATTGAAGAGAACCTTGTGGGATATCAAACAAAGGGTGGGGGAGGCACAAGAGACTGCAGATGCTGGAAACTGCCACAAAAAGCAAACTGTTGGAAGAACTCAGTGGGTCAAGCAACATCTGTGGAGGCGAAGGGATGATTGATGTTTTGGGTGAAGACACTGCATCAGGACTGAGAGTGTAGAGGGAAGATAGCCAGTATATATAGAGTTAAGAGGGAGGGATGAGGCAGAGGCTGGTAGGTGATAGGTGGATCCAGATGAGGGGGAGTGATGAGATAGAGGGTGATTGGTGGAAACAGATAATGGAAAATTATAGGCACATGGAACCGGGTGGGGAAGGGGAGGGTAGAGACACAGGCTGTTAAGTGATAGGAGGAACCAGATAAGGGAGGGATGTTGGGCAGATGGGGGCAGGGGATAGGAAAGGTGAACTATGAGAGAAGAAATCCAGATTCAGGATCTGCCTGTCATCCATATCCAGGTATGTGGGTGATAGGCAGATGGAACTAGGTTGGAGAGAGGAATGTATCCTGGTAAAAGAGGAGGGGAGAAATGGAAAAGGTGAACAAAGGGAGCGAAAACCCGGATGGATGATTAGGAATGGAAATGGATCATGGGGAGGTGGGGGAGGTTACCTGAAATTGGAAAATTCAGTGTTCATATCATTGGGATATAGGCTACCCAGGTGGCATATTTGTTCATCTACTTTGCATTTGGCTTCTGTCTGGCACTGGAGGAGGCTGAGGACAGACAGGTTGGTGTAGGAATGTGAAGGGAAGTTGAAATGACATGTAATCGTCAGCTCAAGATGGCCATTCCAGCCAGAGCTCGGGTGCTCTGCAAAATGTTGTCCTACTCTATGCTTGATCTTGCCAATGTAAAGGAGGCTATGTCGTGAGCATCAGATGCAATAGGCCAGGTTGCAGGAGGTGCACATGAACCTTTGCCTCACCTGGAAGGGCTCTTGGGGCCCCTGGATGACGGTGAGAGAAGGGGTGAAGGGACAAGTGTATCACCTCCTGCAGTTGCAGGTGAAATTGCCAAGGGATAGAGAGGGATGGGTGGGAAGGGGTGTGCAGACTAGATGAGGGTTGTCCGTGCGGAAAGCAGAATGGGGGGAGGGGGTGTGGGGAAGAGGGGAAGATGTGATTGGAAGTAGGATCCTATTGGAGCTGGTGGAAATGGCAAAGGATGATAAGTGGGGTGCTAGACAAGGACAAAGAGAACTCAAGCAGATGTGTGGGAAATAGAGGAAATGTGTGTGAAGGCTTTATCAACTATAGCAGAGGGGAAGCCACGTTTCCTGAAGGTGGAGGACATTTCGGCTGTCCTAGATTGGAAAGCCTCTTTTTGCAAATAGGTGTGACAAAGGCGGAGAAACTGACAGAAAGGGGTGGCATCCTTATAGGAAAGAGGGTGGGAGGAGGTGCAGTTGAAATAGCAGTGGGAATCAGAGAAATAAATGACTGCAGATGCTGAAATCTAGATGAAAAGGAGCTCAGGAGCTGAGCAGGGGAGCTGATCATGGTGATCTCAGGAGTTGAGCAGGGGAGCTGGTTGACCTGAAGAAGGGTCCTGACCCGAAACATTGACCACCTGCTTTTCTCCATGGATGCTGCCTGGCCTGCTGAGCTCCTCCAGCATTATAGTGTTTTTAGCTGTGGGAATCAGTGGATTTATAGTAGATATCAGTGAGTAGTAGTTTGTCTCCTGAGATGGAGACAGATCCAGAAAAAAGGAGAAAAGTGTCAAAAATAGTCTAGGTGAGTTGGAAGGCAGGGTAGAATTTGGTGGCAAAGGTAATAAAATTGAGTTTTGCATGAGTGCAGGGGGTAGTACCAATGCATTTGTCGATGTGTAGGGGGAAGAGTTGGGGAGGAGTGACAGATTAAGTGTGGAACAAGGTCTGTTCCACATAGCCAACAGAAAGAAGGGTGTACCTGGAGCCCATGTGAGTGCCCATGGCTACACCTTTGATTCATAGAAAGTGAGAAAATCAGGTTGTTCGGGTTAAGAACAAGTTCTGCCAGCAGATGAGAGTGTTAGAGGGGAGCTGGTTGGATCTTTGTTCCAGAAGGAAGCAGATAGCTCTAAGACCTTTCAGAATGGGGGGTGGAGTGGAGGATGGGGGAAAATGGAAGTGTATATGGACTGGATGTCCATGGTAAAGATGAGGCGATTGGGACCAGTGAATTGGAAGTTGTCAAAATGGTGGAGGGCATGAGAAGTTCACAAGACAAAGGAGCAGAAGTAGGCCATTTGGCCCATCGAGTCTGCTCCATGAGCTAAACTAATACTATTCCTATCTAGCCCCAATTTCCGGCCTTATCACCATATCCCTTGATACCTTGACTAATTAGATATCTATCAATCTCCTCCTTAAGCACGGTAGCGTAGCGGTTAGCGCGACGCTATTACAGTGCCAGCAATCGAGGTTCGATTCCCATCGCTGTCTGTAAGGAGTTTGTATGTTCTCCCGTGTCTGTGTGGGTTTCCTCCGGGTGCTCCAGTTTCCTTCCACATTCCAAAGACGTACGGGTAGGTTAATTTGGGTTTAAAATGGGCGGCGTGGACTCGTTGGGCTGGAAGGGCCTGTTACCACGCTGTAAATAAAATTTGAAAAATTAATTAATTAAACCCCCCCCAAACGATCGGGCTTCCACAGCTATACGTGGCAAAGAATTCCATAATTTCACTACTCTCTGGCTAAAGAAATTTCTCCTCATTTCTGTTTTAAACCGGTACCCTCTAATTCTAAGATTGTGCCCTCTAGTCCTGGACTCACCCACTAGGGGAAACAGCATAACCACATCTACTCTGTCCAGTCCCTTCAACATTCTAAATGTTTCTATGAGGTCCCCTCTCATTCTTCTGTACTCCAATGAATACAGTCCAAGAGCCAATGAATGCTCATCATAAGTAAGCCCTTTCATTCCAGGAAACATCCTCGTAAATCTTTTCTGATCCCTCTCCAACATCAGTACATCCTTCCTAAGATGTACTAAGACATTGCTTGGATGTAATTGGGAAAGGACTGGACAAGGAGACGCAAGGTCGAGTCAAGGTATGAAGAGATGAGTTTGGTGGAGCAAGAGCGTGCAGAAACAATGGGGCTATCAGGGCAGTCTTATTTGTGGATCTTGGGTAAGAGGTAGAAGTGGGCAGTATGGGATTGGGGCAGTATGGGATTGGGGCACTATCAGGTTGGAGGCTGTGGAGGGGAGGCTGCATGCCACCATTTCTCTCAAGTTAGGGGATCAGCCCTGGTTGAATGGGCACGGCAGGAGGAGCACCAAGCATATAAGGTGCTAATCTACCAGGGCTGCAACATAGGAATACTAAATACTAGATAGTTGAATGATTCTAGAATGAAAAAATACCTTTGACTTAATTCTAGAAAAAAATATCTTTGTGAATTGTGGTGGATACTTAATTAGCAAATGAATATCCAAGAATATCTCCTTCCTCTATGACGGCATGTGAGAGCAAAGACAAGACTGAAGGATTTGCAGCCATGTTCACCTAGAAATGCCATGTGGTTGATCCATTTTGGCTTCATGAGATTTCCACTGTCAAAAAAGCATCTTCGACCAATTTAATTCACCTCACATTTCATGAGGTAACTGTGATTACTGGGTAGAGCAAAGATCATGGGACCAGACAGCATCCTGACTATAGTACTGAATGCTTGCACTTTGAAACTAGCTTTATCAACCACCAAGCTGTTCCAGTACAATTAAAACACTGGGAACCACCCAGTGAAAATTTGCCCAAGAACATCCTGACCACAGAAAGCAGGGCAAGTGTAATCTAGCAAAGTATGCCCCATTAGTTTGCTCCTAGTCATCAGAAAAGCATTAGAAGGCATGTGGATAAGTGATATCAAAAGGCATGCCACCAATGACTTGCTTGCTGATGTTTATTTTGTGTTTTGGTAGGACCTCTAGGCTTTAGATTTCATCACAGACTTTATCCACACACACCAAAGAAATGAATTTCAGAGGTAGGACATAGGGCAGAATTTGACTTAACGTATTATCAAGGAGCCCTCATAAAATTTACTGTAGCAGTTGCTACCGCGGAATAAAACAAGACTCTACTCGGAAGATTGCCAAACAGAACTGGTTTTTTTTCCCGCCTTGCGCGGGCCCTTTAAGGGAGAATGTTCCCGCCCAAAACAACCGGCAATGACGTAAGTCCTACGTCATCAGGACTTTCCTGCGCGCGGGTTCTCCCCGTCGCTCGGAAAGACGAGGCCCGCCGCCATCTTGGGCCTCGTCGCTCCGACGCCGCGCGACCCGACTGCCGAGCCGGTTCGCCCGACTAGACGGTGAGTCGCCACATTACAATCAATGATATTCTATGCCATTCCCACTGCTGAGTCACCACTGACCAGAAATTCAGCTGGACCACTGGGGAGAACAATGGCACAGCTAACAGAGAAACTGCCTCATAGCGTCAGAGACTCTCGTTCAATTCTGACCGTGGATGCTGCCTCTATAGAAATTCCATTCTCCCCATGACTGTGTGTGTTTCCTCTTCGTGCTCTGTTTTCATCCCACATGCCAAAGATATGTGAATGGTTAAAAATACCCTAAGTATGTCGGTGGACCTTGGGGAGAATTGTTGAGAATGTGGGGAGAAAAGTAAATAAGATTAATGTCTAAACAGGTGGTTGATGGTCGGTGTGGATTTCATGGGCTTAAGGACCTGTTTCCTTGGTATATCTCTTATGACTCTCTTATTAGCCAGTCAAATTCCATGACTGTGAGAGCAGGGTCAGAGGGTGCATATCTTCCATTAAATAACACATTTCACAACACTGCACAGGTTCATTACCCTCTGAGTGAAGAATTTTTTTCTCATCCCAGTCTTAAATGTCTTGACTCTTATCCTGACAATGTGACCTCTTGTTCCACACTCCTTAGCCAGGGGAAACACCCTCCATCTCTCAAGCTCTGTCAGAATTTATTATATTTCAGTTGCATCAATTCTCATTTCTCTGAACTTGTCTAAATTCAGGGCCAGTTGACCCAATCTCTCCTTGTATGGCAGTCTGGTGAATCTTTGCTGCATTCCCTCCATGATAGATTTATCTTTGGAAAAGAAGATAAAACTGCACATAGTATTCCAGGTGTGATCTCATCAAGGACCTGGATAATAATAGCAAGACATCCTTGCACCTTTACTTAAAACCTGTTGTAATGCAGGCCAACTTACCACTTGCCTTCTTAACTGCTTGATGTCAACATTTCCCAATGTGTCACCATTTAAGTAATATTCTGCCTTTCTGTTTTTCCTACCGAAATAGATAACTTCATGTTTATCCACGTCATAGTTTATCTGCTATGTATCTTTTGTGCAAAACAGACTCATTTCACAAGTGCTTCAGATTCCAGTCTGTTTTAAAAGTATCTTTAGAAGAGTCATGTGCTTCATCTCAGCATTATCATCTGGGATGGAAATTTTTGGTCTCTTTTTAATTATTGTTGGTTTCATGCTTTCTTGATAGATCTGGGTACATGATTGTGGCCAGGGCATCTCCAGCAATGACTTGTTTTTTAGATGCTTCTTTTAAGGCCCTCATTAAAACCTACACCTTTTACCATGTTTTTGGTCACTCCTAAATCTCCACCTTGATTTGGTGAGCATTTTTATTTCACCAGTGGTGAGATTTCCTTCAAAGTGAAAGGTTGTTTAAATGTTTTTTGAAAGTGATATGAAGTGGTATGTAACAATGCAAAGTTTCAGTAAATTTCAGGAATTGCAGGGATTTTTGATCACTTATTTGCTTGATGAGGTGATAGTAGTCAGTTCAGGAAAATTCATGGGGAACTTGGGAAAGCATCAAGTTTCAGGCAGAGTAAGTGGTAAACTTTGGTAGGGCTGAATGTGACGAAAAGTAAGCACAATGTATGAATCCCATTTAATTACTTGATAACGTAACACGGCATTGTGTAACAACATTTTGTGACAGCGAGCTCTGTAACAGCAGATCTGCTAGTTCTGTGTACACCAAATGTTGAAGAAACTAAAGGCTACCCTTGGGTCAGGAAAGTTCAGCATGGACTTCAAGGGCACATTCTTCTGGCATTTCTGGAATTGACAGCTCAGTGTGAATGAATCTGTTATGCACACAAGATTTTCATACTTGGGCTTGTATTAAGGTAAGGAAACATTGTGAATTCTATTATAACAACATAATTTAAACCAGATTGTAGAGTCTCTTGTGGTTTTCCACATCCATCCATCACATGGACACATGACTAAAAGCTGTTGAGAACCAAGTTCTCCAGTTTTATTGGATGGAATCGTATACATATGCAAAAGCTGAAATAAATTTCAAGGAAAGCCAGTCTTCTCTGAGAACAAATACAATGAGTTCAGAATATGAAATGGGTGAATTTGTTCAGTGTAGCACCCACCAGTAAATATTATTTAATGTTTTGTAATTAAAGCTCTGTGAAATGACATAATAATAACTTGGTTCTTGTTCAGATAGTTTTTGAAGCAAATCACATTGCTGAAACATTTGCAACCATGTGCGTCCAAAGGTGTCAATTAGGGATGATCCACTTCACTACCGTCACAAAATCCTACTTAATGATATGGAAAATTGTCCTGGCTTTTCTTGTTCCCAAAAGAAGGACTAATGCATCACTGTATCAATCTTCTCATAACAATGTGATAAGGTTTTGGTGATAATGGCGCCAATGGTACTTGCTTTCCAATAACTTGTTCACTGATGCTAAGTTTGTGTCCTGCCATGATCACTCAGCTCCAGATATGGGTGACACTGTGGTGCAACTAATAGAGCCACTGCCTCTCAGCACCAGGGACCCAGGTTCAATCCTGACTACAGGTGCTGTCTGTCTGAAGTCTGCATGTTTTCTCAGTGACTGCATGCGTTTCCTCTAGATGTACCAGTTGCTTCCCACGAACCAAAGAAGTACGGAGTGTTAGATTAATTGGGCAATGTAAATTGCTCCTCATGAGTCAGTATGTGGTAAAATGTGGGGACAATAAAGAAGTGGAATTAATGTAGGATTGGTGTGGATAAGGGTTGGCGTAGGCTTGGTGGGCCTAGGGGCCTGTTTCCATGCTGTGTCTCTCTGTGACCTCATCCTAGTCTTTGTTCAAATGTGGACCAAAGAGATGAAGTGAGAGTGACTGCCTTTAATGTCAAGGTAACATTTGACAAAAAGTGGCATTAAAGACCCCTGACAAAACTGACGTTGGTGGCATCAAGAGGAAAGCACTCCAGTCATTGGAGTCCTGTCTTACATAAAGGAAGATGGGCGATCAATCATTAGAGCCCATGTTCATCATAGTGAGTGGTTCTCAGGACAGTTTCTAGGCCCAATTATCTTCACTTACTTTATCGAAAGCATTCCTTCAATCGTAAGGTTAGAAGTTGAGATGTTCACTGGTAATTGTACAATGCCATTCCATTTGCAACTCCTCAGAAAATAAAGCAGCCTTTGCCTGCCTGTGGTAAGTCTTGGCTGAGAAATGACAAGTAATGTTCATTCCACCATAGTATTAAACAATGATGATCTCTGAATCTAACCACCTTTTTTTTTGGTACTCGATGACATTATAGTGTGGGACCCAGTAGTGGTAATTATTCAAGGGTTGCCATTAACCAGAACCTCAATTGGACCAGCCACGTGAATACAAGAAGAGGTCAGAGGCTGGATAGTTTACAGTAAGTACTCCTGATTGACAAAGCCTTTTTAGTATCTAAAATCAAGTGTGTGATGGAATACCTTCCACTTGTCTGGTTGAGAGTAATTCCAACAACACCTGGGATGCTTGATGCCATCCAGGGAAAAGCATCCTACTTAATTGATATCCTATCCATCATCCTAAGCATTAATTTCCTTCATCATTAGCACATTATGGCTGCAGTGTATACTATCTACGTTTGCTTGCTTGGATTATTCCAATAGAATATCTCATACCTGCAACCTCTACCACCAAGAAGGGCAAAGCAGGAGGAGGTGCATGGGAACACCACCACTTGCAGGTTCCCCTTCATGTTAAACAACATCATGATGTGGATATATATTGCCATTCCCTCATTGTTACTGGATCTAAAAACCTGAACTCTCTATCCAATAGTATTGTGGAAATACCTTTACCAGAAGGATTCAGGATGGCTGCCCACCACCACTTTCTCTTCGGGATTGACAATAAATGTTGGTCTTATTAGTGACACCCCACCCTGAAAAACGAGTAAATAAGACATGAATTAAGTTGTTCTTGGATATGTGTGTCCAGTTTTCTGGTGACTCCTAATTTGCCATTTCTTAAAATAAGAAAAATATCTACTAAAATCACCACTTATTTTGCAATGTATGGAATCGGCTGAGTCATTTCACATGGTTTCCTGGCCTTTTCAAAATGAGTGTTCCTTTGTGGAATACTTGTAATCATTTTGCACTTATTTTCCAAATAATGCAGTGGGCCTAATCATAATGAGCTATATATCTTGATTAATGTAGAGTTTTATTTCTTATCCAGCATTGACAGAAAAGTAAGATCAGTTTTGCAAGCACAGATTCCCTAAAGCTGTTCTTTTTAATTTAATATTCATTAGCAATGTATCTTCTGCGTATTTTTTAAATGAAGTGTTCAGTTGTATTATTTTGAAACCTTTGTGAAGGTTACAGGCTATCTCTGCAGGCCATTATTATTGGTTTCTTTAATGGTGGTAATTTAAGGCTTGGTAGCTGGTAAATTGCAAGAGAGAATTTAATGTTCTACTTGATTCCAGTTAGGTTTAAAGTGCAAGAAAAAAAAATGGCTTTGTCCTGCATAGAATTGAAAATATTGGTGAATAAAATTAAATGGAAAGATTCCTTCACTGTTCTTGATGTTAATGAGGCATAGTTTTCAGGAGTTTAACTTTGGAGAATTTATACATTTTTGCTGTTTCGAAACCTCTTTGCAAAACTTAATTTAAAAACAAAAAATACTTCTGTACAATCTTTTAATTGTAACAAAATTTCCATTAAGCACCTTGTGTATTCTAATTATATCTAGTTTGTATATACAGTGTATACATTATATGGTGTTTTTGAAATATTAGTTCACAATGGACATACTCTTGCATTCAGTGTTTTTAAAGTTATAGTTGTGATATAAGTTTATTGTTATGAATCTGTAGTTTAATATCAAAATCAAATTCTACATTTTGAGACCAAGGAAGTGGGGACCAGAAAAAGCAAAGATAGTCACAAAATCGGGCTATCCTGGGTTTGAAATATGAGAGTCTTTCTGTTCGTTGGAGATGTTATAACTTGATGGCCATGACAGTTGCACTCCATTTTAATTTCTCTAGCCTGATTCAATCAAGTTTCATTTCCTTCTCTGCAGTTTATTTCCCTGATGCACAAAGAACTGACTTTCATCAGGAGAATACATTCATGCTGTAGCCAAGGTGAAAACTGAATAAAGAAAGCATAAAGCACTTCAAATTTTATGTGCACGCTTTCTTAGTCCTATTTAATTATTCATTTCACACCCTAAGGGGCAAGGACAGATCAAAGTTAAATTTTTAGACAGATATGATTCTTCACTGAAAGTGGGGAGCTTGCACCATGTGTACTCATTTGAAGCAGCCCATTGCCTGTGTATAGATTATGTTTGAAGTTCATAGTCAACCCATTTTGTTAAAGACAGTTAAACTAAATTGATGTCACAAGATACTATTACAGTGGTTGTGATTTGGTTTAATCCTATTTGATTAAATGCACTAGTTTTGTTTACTTCCGTTTATGTGATTTCAGTCAGATGTCTTAATGATATTAAGAGTTATATACTTCGGTTAAAATGGCTTAACATAAAACTAATGAAAATTTATACAGGTTATCAGCTAGTATCCTATTAATAAATGTGATAGCTTTTTGCCCGATTTATAAATTCTCCAGTTTATTTAGGCTTTTCTTTACTTTTTTATACATTCACTTGTAACATCTTTAATGGAATTCTGACATAACCAGCTATTTTGCAGCTTCAATCATTATGATTAATCCTAACTGTAGATAAAACCACACTCTGGGTCAGTTTTCCTTCACGGATACCAAATTTAACCATCTACTGAGAACAGTTTGATGAAGCAGTATCTAGAAAAATATTCAAACATTTGTAGCTGACTTTGTGTGGATGTCTTGTCATAAGATGCACTTTATTTTAAAGCACTGTCTATTGGGAACAGGAGCAGGAGCAAATTGTACCGAATGATCTTTTCTTGGTTCCTGCTGGACACTTTGTTTAGACTAAAGTGATTTGGGTTCAATGGTCTACATTGACTCTTAATCACAAACTCCATTTACGAGCTTTATTCAGTAGATGGAAAATAGATTATATATGCTGATCCAGTGGACAACAGACTTATTGTATACATTTCTGATATGTAACCACTTAGCTATTCATAATCTTGCTATGTAAACGAAATCACAGAAATGTGTCTGTTAAGGCCTACCTGAACTAAAGGATGAATTTCAGAAAATTGCAGCTAAGTTGTGGACATGATAAACAAATTTGCAGCAAAGTAATTGGCTTCATATTATTAGTGATAATTTATGAAATGCAGGCATATTTATTTCTGAGGTAATGTTGGTGAACAGCTTAAAGTACATATACATTTGCTATACTTTTGGAAAAATCTTATGTCTGCTGTGAATGGTGTTGTCTTTTAGCTCCCAATGACAACCAGCTGTGGTCCTCCTTCACCACCAGCCATCATTCTTAAGTGAGGTCTAAGGAGTGAACAAAGTGACATTTGTACCGATTGTCGGGAGGGTGGGGCTGCTTCACTTCTTCTTGCACATGTGCTGGAGCTCAGTTGTGTTCCACTGACCTGACAAGTACCCTTGACCAACAGGATGGTGGTAACTTGTGGAAATCTCTGCAGGCAATCTGCCACACCCACCATTTGTCCCACTCTCTGGTGGGTGCTGACACTTGACCTGGATTCATTTGGCCCAACCCTCTGTATGTTCCCTTCTGTTGCTGCTGCTACCACCACTTTCTCTCTGTCATCTCTTTATGATTCGATGTCCAGAACAAAGAGTCATTGTGAGGGAGTGAGTGATGTGGCACTCTGTGTTGAATTTCAAATCTAAAATTGTGGTAAAGCTCCAATTGCAGAACCTGCAACTTTGAAGAATATAACCTAGGCAGGATCTTAGTGATAGCTCATTTTCTACTAATTAACCCATCTCATCATATGCTATAAATCTAATCAGGTAAATTTAGGAGGTCAACTCATTCCATATTTGACAATAGAACATCAATTAATCAAAATTCTTAATTGAAGAGAGATTAAACCTCTTTCTCAGTGGTTTGTCTATCTTGCATCATACTATTCATCCTGCAGGTATGTTTTTTTGAATTTGAAACTTTGTTAATTCATCCTTCCCTATTGACATCTGCACTGGTGACATCAGCTCTAATTTTTTTTTGCTGGTTTCGATACGCATGCTGATGATACTCAAATTATCTGTACGCTAGTTTCCCTTGATTCATACACTGGGTGACACTGGAACTTACTTGCTAAATCTCTGCCTATATTTTTCTAACTGGCAAAGGCATCTGTTTGCCATGCCTTTTTGACTACTTTTTTAATTCTCTCACGCAATGGCTCAATGCATTTCCTTGGTTCTCTGGGAAACAGAAAAGTTAAAGCTAAAATTTTTCACTAAAACTGTTTGGGGGCCTAAACTACAGTTTGTATATAAAACTGCCAGGAGCAAGGAAAATTCCATGATCACGGGGAATTTTCAAGATAGGATAAATTGGAGGGAGACAAATGGAGTTATGTCACATCAATGTCTAAACTAGAAGTTAAAGGTGCAACAGGTTTGAATTAAGTTTGGAGTTGGGGAGGAAAGGCGTGGCAATAGTAGGGTGATAGAAGAGAAAAGGACTGATTAAATGCAAAAAGGAATAATAGTACATGGATAAAGATATCAGTACTGGAGCAAGTAAAGAGAGAGATTTAGAGGTCCAGGAGAGCCATTAATGTGACAACAGAAACATGCCAATATCAGTACGCCAACAAAGGAGGAGCAATGATTGTAACTGAAGTTTGTTAAAGTCAATGTCCTGGAAGTTGCAAATTGCCTAATCAAATATTGAGTTGTTCCTGAAGCCTTCATTGAGCTTCTTTAGTACAATGGAAGTGAGCAAGGACAAAGAGAACAAAATTAAAATGTCAAACAACCAGTCATTGAGAATCTTGCCTCCTGACTGAGCAACACATTCACTCAATCTATGTCCTTCCCACTGTATGAGATTGCATCATGAGCTGCAAATACATTATATTTAAATTGGAAGTTCAATAAATTGCTCCTTTGCCTGGTAGACACGCTTGGGAACTTGATCAGCAGCGAGCAGGAAGAAATGAAAGGGGTCATGTTGGAACTAATTAAGAAGTTGTGAGAGAACTGTCCCTTCAGGGGTGAGGGCAGAAGAATAAGAAATAGAATGAATGCAGTCTACAGCCTATCAACTACAGAGGAGGAAAATCTCTAGTTGATGACCTACAATCAGAAACAGTGGTGAGAAAGGCCAGAGTCAAAACTGATCCAATGGAGAGAGAAACTCAAGAATAGCAACAAGCTCCAAGGAGTTGTGGAAGCTACTGACTTTCTCAAAAGATATTGGTTGACAGAAATGAAGATAGGGATGTAAAGGAAGGGGAGAAGAGAATCAGAAATGGATCTAAGGTGGAGTGTTGAAGAGAAGTAGAGTTGGTGAAATATTCTGGTTTCAGGAGAAAGAGTTGGATGTGGTACAATGCAGAAAAGGTGATCTGGGTTTTTAACGGTTCCCCTTCACATTTCTATGTGAATGCAAAATCGCAATCAAAATGCAAATTTCGGCATGAGCACTGAACAAACTATTTTTGGCATTTGCAAAATAACAACTGGATGTTAGCTTGTCCAAGTGTGGAAACTATAGTGGCATAGGCAGAGTTCATTTCTGTATGTCCCGTGAACTGTATGTGATGACAGAGAGGAAAGCAACTGGCAACTTGATGGACCTATGTATACTTGCCTCTGCCCAGCAGTTCTGAACAATGGCACAGCTAGTAGAGTTGCTGCCTTACAATGCCAGAGATCCAGGTTGAATCCTGACTTCCGGTCTGTCTGTGTGGAGTTTGCCCATTCTCCCTGTGACTGAATGGGTTTTCTCGAGGGTGTCTGGTTTCCTCCCATATCAAAAAGACATGCTGGTTGGTAGGTTAATTGGCCACGGTAAATTACCCCCAGTATGCAGGTGAGTAGTAGAATCTGGGGAGAGTTGATGAGAAGGTAGGGAGAATTAAAACAAAAATGTGATAAATATGAGATTATTGTAAAGAGTTAGTTGAAGGTCGGTGCTGGCAGTGGGCTAAAGTGCTGGATTCTGTTCTGTATCTTTTATGACTAAACTGGGACTGGAGGAGTGCAGACACCTGAGAATTGTTGGGTGAGTGGAGGCTGGAAAAAGGAAAAGGCGAGGCAATGGAGAGGTTTAAAAACTATAATGAAAATTTAAAAATTTGAGGCATTGCTTAACCAGAAGTCAACATAGTTCAACAAATACTGGTTGAACGTAACTTTGAGTTAAGACATTGCCAGCAGGATTTTGATATATCTTTAGCTTATAGAGAGTAGAACAATGCAGGATAGTCAGGAGTTTGTTTGAAAAATCTAACTTGGCCTAAAGGCACATGTGAAAATTTCATCAGTGTTTTATCAGCTGAGCCAGGAGTGGCAATATGGCAAATCTGGTAAGGTAATGTTGCAGAGATGGAAATAAGCAGTCAAAGATTGTGTGAATATGTACTCAAGTTCATCTTGTGTTTTGGGCACATGTAAGGGAGAGGTTTGGGAAATAGAGGTGGGGCACTTGCATCATTTTTATTGATATTTAGTGGAGAAAACTTGTTGCTTGTGTAAAGATTTTGGACAACTGGTTTGAGATGATGGTAAGCTAGATGAATGTCAGGCAGAAACTCGCGTTCTTATCTTCGGAAGATGTTGGCAAGGGGAAATACGTAGGTTAGGAATAGGAGGCTAGGAAGATAACATTGGGAGTGGGGGGAGCAACAGAAATAACAATTGCTGGGGAAAGAGAAGCCGTTGCAGATGATTCTCCTATAATTAGATGGATAAGAATGGTACAATGTGAATGTGGTCTTGTCTAGCATGATAATGGTGGAGAGTTGTTGGAACAAGATGGTGCAGCCAGCCAGTTGAAAGGCTGCACTCAGAATGAGAAGTTCATAGATGAACTAACTTTGTCCCAATCATATTTTGACGAAAGTGTTACTAATGCTGTGGCAAAGTGGAACCAACTTGAAGGGATCCAAATAAATAATTCTAATATCAATGTGCATGAATTTAGGAGGCTTTGATCAGTCCAAAGACTTTGGAAAGAAAGGTTGGAAATGTGATTATTTTCAAGGTCAGAGAAGCCAAGAGTTTGTATTTGATGAAGGAGGGGATATAAACCTGAGGTGAGAGCACTGTTCACAATGTCAACGCATCACAGTCAAGAAAGGAAAGTTGGGTTATTGCCAGTATAGGGAGAATAGGGCTGTTGGAACAAGAGCTAGGTGTTATGCATGAGGTAAACTTAAGAAGGGCAAATGAAATGATGAGAAACAAACATGGGAAAATCGAGTGAAAGATCCAGAGTTAGAGCTGGGGTAGATGGGAGGAGCATTAAAAGTTTTGCATAATGGATTTAAGGAAGGATGGTGAGTAGAAGAAGCAGTTAACCGGATTGTTCCAATCTTAGTAACAATGAAGTCTGAGATTTCCTTGCATTTGGAGGTGACGGAGGACCAAAGCAGAATAGTTTAAAAAAAAGGTTTGAATGGGGGGAAAATAGCTGGCTGTATATCTGAATTTCCAAGGCTGTCATGATAAATTGGAGTAGGGATTATGGGATTTTTATGACCAAGCTGTATCTGGTGAACAGTTGATCTCCCATATCCATTCATTTCTTTATACCTTTGCATTAATGGAGTGGAGATGGGGTACACTAGGGGAGCAACTAGGGTGAATAAGAGTAATATTTTAAAGCAGACTAAAGCACCAAAGTTAAGGCAAGCATGTGTTTGGGCACGTTGGCAGCTGCAAGGCATTGTGCCAAATAGTGTGCCAAAGTCTAGGCAGTAGAGAGACCGAGGAAGGGAATTCCAGAATGTGTTACCTGCTTAGAGGATGAGTTGTGTTGAGAGTAGTGTTGGACGAAAGGTTACATGGGTGAGACTGCTATGAATGTTGTGTATGCTCTGAAACATCAAGGACAGGAAGGGGATGTGAGAGAGGTGATTGGTTCAGCAGTGGGGAAGAAGCTGTTGTTAAGTCTGGTTGTCTAGCTTTCAAATTCCTGTAGTCTCTCCCAGAAGGTAGAGGAGACAAAAGGGAATGAGGGAAAAGAGAAAAGGCATCCTTGACAATGCTGTTAGCCTTCCTGAAACTACACACTCTGTAGATGGACTGTATGGAAGGAAGTGATGAGCCCTTGATATACTGAGCTGTGTTTACCGGTCTCTGCAGGTTCCATTGGTGTAGAGCAAAGCAGTTGCCATAACGTGGATCATGTGTAGGCAGGTAGGTTTAGTTTAATTTGGCATTATGGTTGGCATGGGCACTCTGAGCTGAAGAGCCTGTTTCTCTGCTGTGCCATTCTCTGTTCTATGACAGCAAGAAATTTCACCGAATTCTAAACTGAAAGGCTATAGGGGATACTGAATACAGTGATGGTGGCAAATGAGGTGGAGTAGAATGTGAATAATAGAATCGGACAGCTAAATTTGAGGAGGATTTGAAGCTAGCCTGAAAGCTCTTAAGGACAATGGTTATTCTTGAGGATGGGTTTGGTATTCTGTAGACTTTAAAGGGAACAGAACAAAATTTGCACTGGAGGCTAGGAAGGTTAATGGTCAGCTCATCATTTTGTCTTTTATAAAGAATACTGAGATGATATTTTATGCATCCTCATAACTTGTAAAAACAAGAATATTTTGTGGGGGGAAAATGTGGTTATATTAGAGAGCAAATTTTTGGTTAAATTGTTATTTAGCTCAGTTTCGTACTCTGTACTGGAATGAAGCACCCTGTTGTCAAGTTTGGATGCAGTGTGAACAGTTTTGACAAAAGGTAACTGTTACTTTATTCGGGCATTTTGTCAGGAGCTTCTAAATCAATACTATGAAAGTCCCTTTGGTTAAACTGATTTGTTGGAGTTATCCAAAGATTCATTACATATGGGCTTTGATTGAATTTTTTTCCAGAAATGAAATATTCCAGAATTTCATTTAAATATTCCAAACAATAAAGAACTTAGTGATGTTAATAATGTATCAGAAAAACTTCTTCAAAGAAGTGCTTCTTATTGAATATAAGGATACTATTTGATGAAGGAAAACAGGAATCTAAATCAAAGTTATACAGGTGCCAAATTATCTTGAGCTAAGGACTTAAATTTGATGGATACAGATGTTTCATAGACTTCTTGATGCATTTTCACTTTATGACACAAAGCATTTCAGTTGCATTCCAGAATTATTTTAATAGTGTCCATCAAACACAAGTTTTTTTTTCAATAGTGATTTAGTAATGATCTCCAAGCCTTAAATTTAACCTTTCCCTTTTTGGAACTGAACACTGGTCTTGATAAATTACAGCAGAAAGCATAATAATGTACAATAGAGCCACCAATACAAAAAAGAAACACATTCCATAGTTGTCAGCAAGATAGGAACAAATTTGTCTTTCAAATTAAAGACAAATTATTTGCAATAATCAAGCTTTATTGGCACCTTCACAGAATTCCTGCTTAACCAAAAGGAGAGATTGCACAACACAAAGTGGGATTGGTTAACTTTTTTCAAATTACTATTTTATTTTAATAAGTAGACAAGGTTAAACATGGGAGTTTTGCATTTCTTCAATCAAAATATGCCACAGAAGTCAAAAATAATATTCTGGTATGTTAATATCCTGGAATGATTGTGTGATGGAACACCCCATGGTAGTGAATGATCCAGATAAGTAATATAAGTTCCCCACTTTTTAACAAAAAATATCAGTGAACAGGTTTTTTTGGATGATACAAAAGAAAGATTCTTGTATTCAAGCTAATTGTTTCTCCCTTTGGTTTTGGGTGCTTTCCTTTAACAATCTAAGGGAAGAAAGAGTTGGTCTTAAAAGAACTGATACTGTTCCATTTATAAAATAAACCTCTTCAGTTCTATTAACATTTTTTTCTGTTCTTGTACTTCTTAGCCCAAATGTGCCGGGGAAATAATTTTGCAGGTCCCTTTTTAAGTAAAAGGCACAATATCTTTGAAGTTTGTGGACTTAATTCTTGAAAATATGATTTCATAGTATTTTATACTCCTAACAAATTTCCTTAACTAGCTTACATTGGGTAGACCAAAACTTGCACAGTGAAGAACAAAATTTGGAACCACCTCCTAGTTTGGGTATTTTTTTTCCTAGTTCAGTGCAGATCATTGCTGTGCATTGCCTAAAATAAATTAATGTTTGCTTTACAAACAACTTGCATTCAGTCTTCAAAACTTGAGAAGCAGAATATACCACAACATTGACTGTCCATTGTATGCTCACAACTCTTGGAGGTTGACTTTTAAATGATGAATGTAATTTAAAATGCAAACTTCGAAGGTTTTAACAGCATCAGAACATTGCATTGGCTTCAGAAGTTGTCTTTATACATGCTTGGATAATTAATTTACATTACAGTGAAGATTGGGAATCTTGGATTCAGATTAATCATCAGTGCATTTTCTTTGTGCGATACCTACCATGTCCTCTGTGGCCTTTTTCTTTTGCCATACTGGCACAGGCATTGTGCTTGTTTTGCTGCAAGTGGTTCCAGTACTTGATTAATTCATTGGGTTGGAACTGATGGGAGGTAATTAGATGACTATATTTACAGCTGGAATAAGAAACACGCCAGTGATTGAAAAGGAATTCATTGGGTGGTGGCACAGGATCAATTCTCAGTTTGGCAAGACAGATGCCCACATAGACATCCTCTAAATGCAAACGCCTGATACTCAGAGAGACTTTGAAAATCTTTTCAGCTAAATCCCCAGAAAAAACATAACCAGTTCCTGAACAAAAAACTGGATAACGCTCGCTTGGGTAGAGCTCTGGAGGCATATACCATTTGCTATCCTTGTTACGATTTGGTGAATAACCACGCATCAGATATCCAGTGAAATAGTTGTGACGTGGAGGATGCAAAGGCTTTAGGAGTTTGTTTATTAAATACTCTGTGTTCACAAACATATCACTGTCAGTCTTCATGACATACCAGGCATGTGGGCAATATGTTGCAACCCAGTTCATTCCCATCAGAGTTTTAATAGTTAGATTATAATATGTATCCAGAAAGTCTTGTTGAATAATATCATGGTATTGTCTGCTTTCTTCAAATAAAGCTTGTTGAAAGGTGCCAGCAGTCTTTCTAAAACCTAGGAGGAAGAGATGTATCATACGTAATCCAGGAACGTTGCTTTCATTTCCCCAAGTTTGCCTAATAGCATGTCTTGCTTCAATTTGGTCAGGTTCAGCTGCAATCAAAACAATTAAGAATGGGCTTTGCCCTCCACATTTGTTTGGTTCATTAATGACGTACTTGTAGCTGTGATGGGGATGATATCCTGTTCTCTTTTTACTGTACGTGGTTCCATTAGCACTCAATATATCCCCTAATCCAGTTACATCTGGAAGAGAAAGTACAGTGCTATCATTCACTGAGTTGATCCTGTGTACTTGAGAAGTTTCTTTCCAAATACTTCGCATTGTGCTCTGGTTGGCAGTACTTTTTGGCGACCTGAATCCCCTCATTGTATGAGAAACAGAATAACCAGTTTCTTTTGACCAAGTTTTGCTAGTTACCCAATCATGTTGATTAATAAGCAGAAACACTGCAAGCAAAAACACAAGGCATAAAAGTGCAATAACATGAGTCCGAAACAGAGACCGTTTAACGTTCCAGGTCATCTTCATTAAGCAACAGTAGCGTCTTCTCCACTGAAGCATATTGTAGCAGGGCCTTTTGGAGTGCCCAGTACTTTTATTGTGCTCACACTGGTTGTGTTTTATTACTTAGCATGTTATTCAAGGCTCTTCCTTATTAAAGTGCTCCAGGAGTTTGGTTTTGAGATATTTTGGTGTCTGTTTCTTCAGAAAATATGTGGGGCAATTAGTAACTGGCGTATTGTAGACCGGTTTTCCTTTTATCAGCTCACCAAAATGAGATCTGTTAATAAATAATCCATCTTTATGTAAATTAGAAGCTCCATTGAAACAATATATCTATTTAAGTAAAAGTGGCTGGCATTTGACATCCAAATTTCTAGAGTCTTTATTCTCAATATTCCATAGACGAAAGCTGCAATATAAACAAATGATTACAATTGGTAGCAATGTTCATACATGGGATTCATTGCAGATCTTTCAACATATACATGACAAATGTTATCTACTTATCGTTCACCTTTAACCCTCGACTTAAGAACTATGAAGTTGAAAAGAGTGATTTTTGTTTTTGTCCTTTCACTCTTTTGTTTACTCGAATGTCTCTGCATCATGAATGTTATGGTCTGTAATATCTGCATATATTAGAGACATCAACTTTGTCATTGCTAATGAAATAAGCATGAATATTTCTCATTCCATACTTAAAAAATGCTGCAATTCAGTACTTGTAGAAACTTGCAGGTAGTTGTTTAATATTTGAATATTATGTTTTCAATTAAGTATTTGGCAGGGTTTAACATCTATCTCGCAGCATTATGCTTTTGACAATAAACAGTGATTTTATTACTATCATTGGTATCGATATTGAGTAGTATCTATTCCAGCTTCTAGTGGGTTTATTTAAAAGAATGAGCATTGTTAATATTGATTTTAAGATATCATTTGTAATCTTGGGCACATTATTCGATTAGAAGAATTACAGTTTTAAGTTTTATACAAGTTAAAAACAAAAATTGGTGTATATATTTGGTCAAAAGTATTTCCTTTAAAGTCAACAATAGATTAAAAAAAATATGGAAGTTCAGTACTCAACTACCTCCATTCAACAATTAATTCACGTGAATCAGATAATGGATGAAGCAATAGTTCCTCTGTTTGCTTTAATTCCAACAGTCCAATCAATGAAGATGACCTCTGTTCTTGTGGTTATCATATGTGTGGCAAATAATCCAGTGTATATTTGCTTGTATTAGAGATTGTACAGTAAAACATTTAAAGCTTCAGTAAGTTTAAATTTGAATGCAGTAGCTTTGTGACTGGCAAAAACAGATAGTTGGCTAGTTCAAGTATTGGTTAAGTTCTGCATTGTAGCATAAATGGAAAATTAGAGATGTAACCTGACAAATTTATTAATTTTTACCAGAAAGTCATAAAAGGAGTGGGATAGTTGGTTGCTGCATAGTTTCAAACCAACTATATTTAATTAAATTAAATTTACATGAGGTTTCAGGTGGTTAAAAATTATTCTTTTGGTTTTGTTTTTGTTAAATTGTTTTTGTTTTAATGATAAATTATATGGACAGAAAGAACTGCACACACCACCTTCCATAAACAATGTTTAGCAGTTTATTAGCCCTATTCTGAGGCCAAAAGGGCTATAATTTATTAATTCCTGTAGATAGTCCAATATTCCCATAAATATATTTAATATGAGAAAGAAACTGACATTCCAAACATTTAGATTTCTTTTGTGTTAAATATTAAATATGTAATCCCAATTCATTTTATTAAACCTACTCAAAGGGCTTTCAATTGGATATTTTCCACTGATTGAAGGTGGTCAGTAACTGCTGTATAGAATTTCAGGCTGCAGTAAGTTTTTGGATACTCTGACTAATCTGATTTAGTTCACTTTATATTTTAACAGCCTGATCATTTATCAACATTTATTTTTAAAAATCTTAAAATGAGAGAAAAATGTCTTGGATTTCTTTCATGTATTTTAGGTAGCAGCAAGAAACAGTGGCACCTGATGGCTGCTGATGGAGATTGTATGGTAACAGTCTATTTCAAGTGAATAAATGGGTGTTTAAAGTATCAGCAATTTGATAATGAAATTCTGAATCTTAAAACTATCCACATTTGAAGTCAGTCTGGCACCAGTACAATTTTTAGTTCTAAAACAAAACCAAATGTAAATTGGAGATAATCCAAAATGCTCAGTGACCACAGAACAAATAGAGAATGCTGCATAGATTAATGACTTTAATCTAGTGTTATTTAAAGTACAGTGACATAATTAAAGAAATGTCAAGTGAATGGATGATTGTTGTTAGGTTGCTTTGGCTGCTGTGGCAAGCTTGTATGAGATCTAATGATAGATTTAGCCATAGAATTTGATGACTTTTATATAACAAAAATTACAGCAAGGTTGATACAACTTAGTTGCTGGCCCAATATAACATAACATAATACACTTAAAATATGCATCAAATTATGAACACATTGTTTCAACATGTGGAAATGAGCTTGTGTAATCCATTAGGTTTAAAATCTATGGAAAATCTTTTTCCTCTATGGTTCTTTAACATTGCTATATTAAGGTTAGTTTTCTGCATGAAATATCCTGATGTATACATTTATTTTAAAGTGATGGTACAAAATTGAAATCTGCTGAGCAGTGAACAGTGCATTCACATATTTAAAATAACCAAGTGAAGGATATGCCCACTAGTTGGGAAAGAAATTCTTATCATTCGCTTCACACTTTTTTTTTAGGTCAGTCCTCTTCTTGAAGTTGGCAACTTTGCTGTAATATCAGTGCTATTGCTGATCTTATCTGTGTTGGAAACTTGATTGTATGGAAGCAGAAGAGAAATTCACCCTTGATTGACTTCCACAGAAATGAAAAATATGTAATACTTTCTTTCCTTGGCAGAGACCTGTTGCTCTTTATCTTTTCTGATTCGCCAACTAACCTTAGACTTGGAATTGAACCAGAGACTGTTCTTGTCTCTGTGGTCCATGGGGTGCATTTATACCAAGGCATTTGTAGGTTTTCATTGCTTATATTTCTTACAGTTCTTTTTTTAGTAGTTCCAAATAGAGTAAATTTCAAATTATATTAACTTTGCTAATTAAGGCATGTAAATGACAAATAGTTAGATACCTGTCTGTCTTGATTATATATTCATTAGAAAAATGAAGACGTATGCTTGGAAACATTCTACTTTCTTTTTTCAGAAAGCGGAAAATGTGGCACGTTTATAATTTTTTTCATTTGGTACCTTGGGGTATGAAAATTGGCCTGGATTCTTATGCTTATTTTGTGCAAAACATTACTGAAAGAAAAATGCAGATCATCATTTAGAACCTGACTGTGAATGAGTAGTGTAATAATTAAAGTAAAAAGAAAGGTGTTGGTCTGACACTGTTTTATTTAACTAGTATTCCGTTCAGAACTGATTTAAACAGAAAGCATGTTGCATCAGCGATAATCTCTTGACATTTTTGAAGTAAATCTGAACTTGAAAGCATTCTGGAGAATGCAGCATGTAAATGTCCAAAACAGTTGGATGTGACTTTTTTATTATTTGCGTAAGGAGATTTGCCTATCTGAATTAAGAAATAAGGGCTTTTTCATTGCGCATCCATTGATGCCAGAGGGGCCATTTTTGTGTTACCCCTGAGTGATTGCACAAGTGTGGGAATAAATTAACAGACAAAATATGCCTTCCTGTGAAGAAACACGTACACAGAAAGAAACAGATGGTGAATGATCAAAATGTTGAAGAGATCTATTTAGTATCCTATGTTTGGCTGGTAGGCTTTTGGCACATTTGGGTAAGGGTGAGGTGATATTAATGTTATTCTAAAAGATAAACTTTACAAACTATTGATCTGCAGAAGCTAGTGCAAATAGTGCATGAGTTTGAGATCAACTGGAGAAAGCGCAAACAACTTGAAATGGTGTAAAGATTGTGTTATCAAGTCAAAGGTAAACATTGTATATGGAGAAGAAATCACTTAAAGGATTAAGAACTGATTAATTTTGTTGACATTTTCTTACACCTTTGAGTGCTGATGCTTTATCAATGAAAAGAGTTAAATGCTGAGATAAACTATTTAACAGAACTAGCAACAGCAGCATATTATAGGTATAATATGCAAGGAGCTTTATGTTTAGATGAGTCTTTATTTTGTGCAACAAATAATCTGCTGGAGGAACTCCGCAAGTTGAGCAGCATGTGTGTGGGGGGGCGGGGGGAGGTTTAGGAGGAATTGTTGGCATTTTGGGTTGTAATCCTGCATCAGGACTGAGAGTGAGAGCAGAGAAGGCCAGTATTGCACCAGGGATACTGACCACCTCCCCGCTTCACCCACTGAGTTCCTCCAGCAGATTGTTTGTTGCTCCAGATTCCAGTATCTGCAGTCTCTTATGTCTCTATTTTGTCTTCTGGAATATTGACAATTTTAACAGCTGAGTGAAAAAATATATAAGAAGTTGGGAAGGAGCGAAAAGCAGCGGTAGGTAATATCCATAGATAATCCATTGTAGAATAGCAATTTGTATTACATTCATGCCTACTTTGCATCAGACATTTGTTTGTTATTTCTGTACAAGTTTGACTTGGTCAAGTCTGTCGGCAATGCTTTGGAAGGGAAAAAACAATCTCTTATCAATTTATTTCCTGCAAATATTAACTAAAAGTAAGAAATGTAAGCTTTTCTTCTTTAAAAAAACTCTCTAAATCTCTTGCTTTTATTATTAATGGTGTACACTAACATTTTTGTATTGAAATGTTAAAATTCATTGGAATTTATAATCAAAAATTAATGTTTTGACAGTAAATTTCTGCTTTATTACACGTGTAAGGTGGTGGATATTTCACTTAAACAAATTCACTGGTTTATCAAGCTTAAAATGTACATGAAAATTCCTTGGTTTTCTAATATGAAAATGAAATTAGATAGTTGCATCAAAATTTACATTGATGGAAAGACTTATTCCAAATCTAAAACATTTATTGTTCTGTTTTAAACATCTTTTACTTCCTCTTGTGATCAATTTCAGGATAAACCATTGTTATTCTTCAACATACTGCAGAATAAAAAGTACAATTTTGAGACCCATCATTGCTTTGCAGACAAAATCTCTAAACTGACAATTAAATTTTGGTAGCTGCTGATCTTAGCAGCACAGTGCAGTATTTTTGTTTATGTGACTTGGTATACAATTAATTTATTCCAAATTAAATTGGAAATTTGTCAATGTAAATAGAGGTTTTCATCAGTAAATTTTAGGCTTTTTTGTAAATGGCATATCTAGTTTACATTACATTGAAGTTATTAGAATGTATCCACTGTGGGTTATTTGTTTAATTTGGAATTGTTGGCTAAGTATCCAAGTTTTGAAAACTTCCCAACTTAATAACATTTGCACATTTGAAGTTAATTTACTTAAAAATGTTGCCGATGCTTCCATTTAAAGTTGGCATCTCTGTAATATATGTTGACTGATATTTACTTACAAGAGATTTTTATGTGGACTTACTATTATAATTTTTATTCCCATAGTATCCAAGCAGCCCAGATATAGGAGGCAGTTATTGGTTAGTTTACAATGTCAGAGTATATTCCTCAGTGAACTTAATGTTATAGTCCAGTGGGGAAGGGCAGTTACTTAATGAAAACATTATTGAAGTAAAAATGTTACTACAATCAACTTTAATGTCGTAATTCTCTGAGATAAGATAATACACTGAAATGTTAGAGATTAAAATATTAAACTTGTAGGTTTTACAATTACGACTTGATCGCACTTTTCTCTTTGCTGGAAATCTATTGCATTGCTTGTCACTAGGTGGTAGTGCAGAGCACACACAAGCTGGGTTTCCTAGTAACTATCCCAATAATGTTTATTTGAAGTGTTTTATTTCCCAGTTTCAGATAATACCCACAAAGTTAGAATGATTTTTTTAAAACATCGTATGAGTCCTACCATGTTCTTAATTTAAAATGGCACAGGCATTTTTATTTTAATCAGATGTTAAACTTGACTAGCCATGAATCACGTATTAAAGTCAGTAAATCTCTTGAGTTAGTTATTAAATGTCATTACATTTTACTTAGAGGCATGTTCATTTGTGTCGTGATGTTATTAAAATGTAACATTGCTATGGGCACAGCAACTGCTTTTATATTTAAAGCTGTTTAATGATTCATTGCAGCCTTCTGATTGATGTCTGAGCCAAACACTGTCTGCAGTACAACATTTAAATAAGATTTAACAGAGGCCAGGTTTGCAAGTCTAGCATTTTTAAAATGGAACTGCTGTAATATTTGTCATTTGTTGCTTTAATCTATACCAAAACAATTATCATTGGATATAACAAATTAATAAGTTTTAAATGGGAATAAATGTGCACTATCACATATGACAGACATTTGAGGATTTATGATCAATTTTTATACACTTAAGGTTTGGCTCTTCAGATTTGCAAATATGAATTGGTGGCTTTGCTCAATGTTTTAGTTTGGGTAGCTTACAGATTATGCAATGTTATAAACTGGCTTTGCTGATTTTTGAAGAAAACCATTTTATGCCTATATAATCTAATCCCATAAAAGGAAATGAACCTGCATTGTGTGCCCTACTTTTGTTGTTTAAACAAATATAATTTGACTTTACATTTTCAATTTCTTTTCTTGGCTACCACTCATAGCATTATAGATAAGTTATTTATTTGAGCTTTCAAGCTCCTTGTATACTGGAAATACCATTCTAATCAATAACTAAAATTATTCCTAGGCACCACTTCAAAACAAAAATTCCAGTACTGCTCTTTGAAGTTGCTGTCATCCATTTTCTTTAGACTGAATATTATGAGAAGCAGTGAATTTAATCTGTTCATTTTCTCATCCTTACTCAAATGCAGATGCCCCCTGCACATGAACAATGGGTCTCTTGTTCTTGAGGCAACTTGAAATCATAAGAATAGCACCAATAAGCTTTAACGTACCTTCCTTTATCGGGTCCTTTATGGGTAGAGATGCATACGTCGGCTGCAAGCATGCTTTTGGCTAACCATTATAGCAAGAGGATGTTGCAGAACATGCGCGTATATGGAGTAATTCGGCAGGCACTTAATTTTTACTTTTGTCCACCCATCTGCCTGCTGATTGCATGGAACTGCCTCAACAAAAGCACTTCTGATGATAGTTGTTTAACACAGTAGCCACGCTGGAGAGCACTTCGTCAGCTCTTTGTCAAATGATGCAGTCCCGCAATCCTCAGCTGTCCTTCTGGTTGTTCAGTGTTTATAGACATCAGCAATAGAAAGCAATTGCTGTGTATGTGGACAGATTCTCTTGTTGTACACAGCATGTTATAGAAGCTATGTCCATTCCTTTGGGTTGCTAGGTTGCTAAGGCATGATTGTAAGCAGTGCTGATACTGGATGGGTTTGGTCTGTTACGCTTGCAGCTTTTGCAGCATAAATGCAAGGCAAGACGAGATCTGCTTTTGACTGACTCTGTCCTCTGATAGCAGTCTGAAACGTCAGTATACAGGAGACTCCCACGTGATCATTACTGTATTAATTTCTTTTCTGTCTTGAATAATGGTGGTGCTGCAGGACTCCTAGTGTTAGATGAAGGAATATGTACTGTACATGAATTTGTCATTGGATATTGGTTCACCAGGAAAATTAACAAATCTTTGATAGCAGATCTTTGATAGCAAAATGTTCGGTTTACAGTACTGTTCCTCATCAACCTTTTGTTAAAAGAAAAATATATTCTGCTTATTAAATTATCTCTTGCCTATTTTATTTCACTAAGTTACATTTGATTAAACAGTCTCATCTCTTTTAAAGAAAATATAGTTCTGAACAGGACATATTTGACCGGAGGGAGAAAATTCATTTTTCCTTTCCTTATAGTGTTAACCCTTTAAGAACTGAAAGATTTTAAAAGATGCAGGGATTGCTTTTATCAATTAAACAACAATTAATTATTTTTATTTTTCATACACAAGTATTGAATTAAATTAAATGCAGAAAACAAAATTTAAGCTCTTTTAGGCATTTTAATTTCTAATCAACTTTGAGGAGAAGGTACCACCATAGATTAGGATTTAGGCCAGTTCAGAAGGTGGTTAAGAATCAACCACATTTCTGTATGCCTGGAGTTCAATAAAGACCAGAGTGGGTAAGGTTGGGATATTTCATTTTCTAATTGAGAGTGAACCAGATGGGGTTTTATAACAATTCATTAATTTCATGGTCACCATTACTGAAGCTAGTAAAATTTCAGATTAGTTAATTAACTGAATTTCAATTTCCCAACCGCCAGTTGAACTAGTGTTTCTGAATCATCATGCCTCTGTATTATTAGTCTAACACTAAACAACAATGCTCCCGTTCCCAGTACAGAGTGTGGTGCAATTATTTTGCTGTTTCTCAACACTGTTATGAATGAATTTTCTGTAGTTTAGTGCAGTCCTCAAGACCCAATAAGAAAATGAGTTCCAGATATGCTGAAAGAGCTCAGTGCACTTATACCCAGGAATAGACCATGGGAAAGTTACACATGTGAATTAGTATTTTTGACCATCAAGAGAGTTTACTGTAACTTCTGTTTAAACTCCAAAAATGATTAAGCAGTGCTCTGGGGTCCTGATAGTTGTGCCCTCAACTGGATGAGACCTGTAATTAAAAACAAAAAACCTGTGGAAGGTGAAACAGTTAACATTTTAGGTCGAAGATCCTTTATTTTTGACCTGAAACATTAACTGTTTCTCTTTCCATGGATGCTGTCTGACATGCTATGATCAGCGTCTCTGAGTCCTGGGTTCTTCCTTTTCTCAAGTGACTGAACAGAGAGGTAGTTACAGAATGTGGTTTGGCTGACTGATCTTTCTGGTGTGCATATTTCAAGCAGGACTGCCAATAAGCAGTAGGTCTGTACTGGTAAGCATACTAGTAAAACTCTGCAGTAAATGCACAGTAGTGAAATGAAAGAAAATACTTTTTTTTAATATAAGATTTAAGAATTGGGGCATGAATATACAAATGAGTGTGATTTTGTTTTGAATATTTTGTAAAATCTTAAGCTACCATCCACTTAATGGATCCTTCAAACAAAATTGGTTTGAAATCGTGTTTGTTTAGTAAATGTAATGGTATTGTTGCCTTATCCTTTCTGGGACCTTTTTCTTTGAATGCAGATGTTCATAATGTCACGTTCTCGCATGTAGCATACTCCAGTTTTCTTTAATGCTTATATAAATTCCATTCGTTTATCATCCCCTTTCCCAGATGCAAATGTAAAGTGCCCTAATAAACTTTTCTGAATTCAGAACTTAGTATTTTTTGACATCCAAGCATAAGTCCATCAGAAATGGTCTTACTTTTATTAAGAGGTTGTGCATTCAAATTGCCCTCTCATGCATGAACACATCCATATAGGCTGTGCTACAATCCTGCCAGATGGTTATTTATTTCATGAAGGTTAATTAAATAATTATTGGTAGTGCTCTAATGACCTGTGTGATTTCTATTCCTCAAACAATGTTGCTAATTATTACATTTCTAGTGATATAGCTGCAAGTTTAGTGACATAAGTAGTTCAAAAGTAATTTGCCAAATGAAAGGTTCTTACAGAAGCTCTGAGTCTTGATAAAGTTCTATATAAATGCTAGTTTTCTTAATTTCATAATTTGTAAACAATTATTACAAGGCTCATCATTCCTCTCTGCACCTTATACTAATTTTATTTGGTCACTATGACAGTCCAGCAAGTTAACATTTTGGTATTTGTATTAGTGTAATGTCTTTCCTTTCATATTTGTAAGTTCTGTTTAAGTGGCTCAGTACTGTGCCTGGAGCAATTACTACTAGTTTATCGGTGATTTAAATTGAATTATCTAAGGACTTGCATAGTGGCAGTGAGGTGGTAAAAAAGAATTAGAAACAAAATTAGATAAGCATACAATAAAGTCAAAGTGACCTTAATGGAGGATTTTAATGTACATATTATAGGCCCTTCCTGGGTTATGAACACTTGGCTTATGGACACTTGTATGAGAAAGGTCCCATAATATTAAATTCAAACGAAGTAAAAAAATAAACCTGTTTACATGCATCTGCAGTAATCATTGTCTCTCAAGAACACAGGCTGCCAGTTTCACCATGGGAGGCCACTTAAGAGAGCTGCTTTGGAAATTGACAAGCAATCGCTTCTATTAATACTTGTGTGATGATATTCTGTTAAACAATGTAACATCCACTGATACTTCAAGCCCATCAAAACTAGCCATTGAACATGGGACATCCTGATTTTGTACCATTGTGACTAGGCAGGGGAAGATGATAAATGTTCATGCTAATTGGCCCTCATCAACACCATTCATTACAATACTGTTAAGGTATGGTTAAAGTATCAAGTGATTTTATGTATTTTCTGACTTATGGACAAAATCGTCATGGATGTCTTAAAAAAAAATGGAACCCATTCATAACTCAGGGACTACTTGGAATAAGCAGATTAGCTCATGTCACAAAGTTACTGGGTTTCTTGTGTGTTCAAGATAGTTTTCTGCAGCAGTGTCCCGGAACCAACAAGGGACATGTCATATTAGGTTTAATAATGAGAAATGAGAAAAATAATGACTAATGGGAAAAACACAGCTTAACAGTGCATGAACTGTTGAATAGCAAACATGATATGATCAAGTTTGATGTAGAGTTTGAAGGGAAGAAATGTGAACCGTTACTAAGGCACTAAATTTAAGAAGGACCATTGTCCATCTTTTGAGAAGGAGACCATGTGGTAAGCTGGGTAAAATAACAGATATGAAGTTGGTGTTCCTAAAGTAATTCAATGTATAATTTACAGAACCAATTTATACCCCAAAGGGAGCAAGAACCCAACTGGCAAAATAGTGATGAGTGACCAAAAAGGTGAGGACAATACAAATAAAAGGGAAAGAATACCAGAAATTCTGGTGATTGGCAGAGATACAAAGAAGAGTTGAAGGCAATTTAAAAAAAAAGAGGTAGTAGGAGCTGTGAAAAGGAAGTATGAAGAAAAAGTTGCAAGGCATATGAAAATCAACACATTGATTTTACAGCTAGATTGAAAGAAAGATTAAGAGCAGTGTAAACTACTTGAAGATTGATAACAATGGTGTTGTAAGTGAAAATATATAAATGGCAGACAAGTTGAAAATTAGGGTGCATCATTTTTTTTACAGTAGATCAGAATGAATGTATGCCAAATAACAGAATAATGGCAAAATTGACAGATCTCCATTATTAGATGGGCTCCTTGCTGGATATTTAAAGGATATAATGAGAAAATTGGAAATATTCCAACCATAATCTTGCAGAGTTCTAAATTTGCTAACCATTTAGATTGGGAAATTGTGCAGGTCATTCTGCTGTTTAAGAAAAAATGAGAGGGGAAAACCAAGAAGTTATGGGACAGTTAGCCTTGCAGCTGTTGGGAAATTACTAGAGCCTATACTTGAGGATAAGGCACTCAATCATTCCAATATTCAGTTGAAGAGGGAGCCAGCTTTAATTTTACAGGGTTTTTACAGACATTCATAGAAACACTACAGCACAATTCAGGCCCTTCAGCCCATAAAGCTGTGCCGAACATGTCCCTACCCTAGAAATTACTAGGCTTACCCATAGCCCTCTGTTTCTCAGCTCCATGTACCTATCCAACAGTCTCTTAAAAGACCCTATTGTATCCACCTCTACCACCGTTGCCGGCAGCCCATTCCATGCACTCACCACTCTCTGAGTAAGAAACTTACCCCTGACATCTCCTCTATACCTACTCCCCAGCACCTTAAACCTATGTCCTCTTGTGGCCACCATTTCACCCCTGGGGAAAAGCACTATTTACCTGATCAGTACCTCACATCATCTTTATATACCTCTATCAGGTCCCCCCCTCATCCTCTGTTGCTCCAAGGAGAAAAGGCCGAGTTCCCTTAACCTGTTTTCATAAGGCATGCTCCGCATTCTAGGCAGCATCCTTGTAAATCTCCTCTGCACCCTTTCTATGGCTTCCACATCCTTCCTGTAGCGAGGTGACCAGAACTGAGCACAGTACTCCAAGTGGGGTCTGACCAGGGACCTATATAGCTGCAACAATACCTCTCGGCTCCTAAATTCAATTCCCCGATTGATGAAGGACAATACACCGTATGCCTTCTTAACCACAGAGTCAACCTGCGTAGCCGCTTTGAGTGTCCTATGGACTCGGACCCCAAGATCCCTCTGATCCTCCACACTGCCAAGAGTCCTACCACTAATACTATATTCTGCCATCATATTTGACCTACCAAGATGAACCGCTTTACACTTATCTGGGTTGAACTGCATCTGCCACTTCTCAGCCTAATTTTGCATCCTATCTATGTCCCTCTAACCTCTGACAGCCCTCCAAACTATCCACAATGCCCCCCAACCTTTGTGTCATCCGCAAACTTACTAACCCACCCTTCCACTTCCTCATCCAGGTCGTTTATAAAAATCACAAAGAGCAAGGGTCCCAGTACAGATCCCTGAGGTACACCACTGGTCACCGACCTCCACGCAGAATTCGACCCTTCAACAACCACTCTTTGCCTTCTATGGGCCAGCCAGTTCTGGATCCACACTGCAATGTCCCCTTGGCTCCCATGCCTCCTTACTTTCTCAATAAGCCTTGTACGGGGTACCTTATCAAACGCCATATATACTACATCTACTGCTCTCCCTTCATCGATGTGTTTAGTCACATCCTCAAAAAATTCAATCAGGCTCGTAAGGCAGGACCTGCCCTTGACAAAGCCATGCTGACTATTCCTAATCATATTATACCTCTCCAAATGTTCATAAATCCTGCCTCTCAGGATCTTCTCCATTAGCTTACCAACCACTGAGGTAAGACTCACCAGTCTATAATTCTCTGGGCTATCCCTAACTCCCTTTCTCGAATAAGGGAACAACATCCGCAACCCTCCAATCTTCGGGAACCTCTCCCATCTCCATCGACGATGCAAAGATCATCATCAGAGGCTCCGCGATCTCCTCCCTCGCCTCCCACAGCAGCCTGGGGTATACATTGGAGTTTAGAAAAATGTGAGCTGATCTTATTGAAACATATACGACTCTGAGATTGACAGGGTGGATACTGAGAGGATGTTTCCCCTGAGGGGTTACCTATAGGGAACATAGTTTCCTGCCCAACTGGATCTGAATTTTTTAAATTTGATGTGATGATTATAGTGGTTGACAGGGAAATTCATAATTCATATAACTTGCATGGAATTCCAGACGGTATAGATAAAACTGCCCTTTAAAAGACAAGTACAGTTAAAGATCATGGAATTGAAGGCAAACTGTTGATCTCTTGTGACCACACTTCAAAATACTTTATTTCCTTTAAAGTGTTAGGGATGATCCACTGTCATGAAAGGTGCTATATCATGCAAATTTTCTTTACTTAAGAGTGGCAGGAAGCTGAGAAGGCATAATGGACGGTTTCTGAAGTTGGCAGGATGTGGTTATTAGAATCCGGTGAAGGTCTGTGTTGGGCTCTAACTATTCACCATGTTTATAAATAATTTAAATGTGGGGTAAAAGTTCACACATCCAATTTTTCTGATGACATAAAAATGAGCAGTGGAGGTGGGAAGTATTAACAATTAATGAATGAAGTTGTGGTAAGTAGAATTTACCTGAGATTGTCCTCTTTGGACCTGAGAAGGCTAGAATAGTATACTTCCTAAATGGTGGAAGACTGGAAGCAGTGGTGATTTAAAGAAACCTGGAGGTTCCAATGTCGTGTTTGGTCACATATGGAGTACTGGGAGCTGTTCTGGCAGCATAAATTAAGCTGCACATATGTTGTCCTTTAGAGGGAATGCAGTATCAATTTTTTTTTACCACAATGTGATCTAAACTGCACTGTTTAAATTATGAAGTAAGATTGAGCAACACAGTGCTGCAGCTTGATAGTCCAGCTACCACATGCTTCAGCCACCCAGGTTCAATTCTGACTTTAGGTGATCTCTGTCTGGAGTTTGCGCATTCTTCCTCTGACCATAAAAGCTTCCTCTGGGTGTTCTGGTTTTCTCCAGTGCTCTAAAGATGTACTGGTGGGTGTATGGAAGTTGCTCCTTGTGTAGGTAGATGGCAGAGAATCATGAGGGTGGTAGGGGGAGGAAGTTGATGGGCATCTGAGAGAAAATAGATCCCAGGGAAATAAGTGAAGAAGGGAGACTGCTGGGGATGTTCCTTAATGCAGGCGGAGACTTGATAGGAAGAATGGCCTCCTGTTCCTGCAGAATTTCAGAATAAAATGAATATTTCTCTTCAATTTGTAGGTGATTTAACTTAAGTTTTCTAGAAATTAGCAGAAATTGATAAAAGTAGATGCAGTGAAGCTATTTCTTTGGTTTAACAAATCTGGGTTTGGGCAATATTGAAAAATTTAAAGTAAGGTCTTTATGTTAGAAAACACTCCCATGGATAAAGGGTGGTGGAAATTTGGAGCTGTTGCTGCAAATGGCAATTGATGTTGTATGAGTTTGTTAATTTTAAATCTGGTACAGGTAAAATTTTGTTGACCAAAGGTATTATACAGGATATGGGGGTTTAAAAAAAAGTGGTATGTAGACTTAGAGTACAAGTCAACTGTGATCTTTACAAGAATGATAGAGCAGGATCGTGGGGTGGAATAGCCTGATTCTGTTCCAATGTTACATTTGTTTTGAAGTCTGAGTAGCTTTTTATCGAGACAGTCTTTACTGTACCAAGCAACTGAGCGTGTTGGCTGATCTGGAGTTTAAAGCTACAGTTTGTCGACTTGATCACCCTCTAACTTGTGTTCCTTTGTTAAGGACCATATATGATTAATTTTTAAGGAGTCACATTTTCTGGTAAACTTGGGAATTTAAACTGTAGAGTAAATTTGATAACCACTTAGTAAAATCATGTAAACTCTGTCACATTGGAAAAGTTTTGTCTCAGTCTTGTGATCATTTTCAATCCTTTTAACATGAGGCCTTCCAATTCTTTGTCAATTTGGAGAAAACTATAATATTATTGGAAGAAACACAACAGATATTAATAGAGTTATAAAGCACCAAAACAGGCCCTTTAGCCCACTAGTTCAGGCCAAACAAGATGCCCATCCAGTCTAATCCCATTTGCCCATGTTTGGCTCATAACCTTCTTCTAAACCTTTCCTTTCCATGTACCTGTCCAACTGTCCTTTAAAAGTTGTTATTGTACCTGCCTCAACCACTTCCTCTGGCAGATCATTTCATATGCCTACCACCTTCTGTGTGGGGAAAAACTTGCCTCTTGGGTCCTCTATATATCGACCCCCTCCGCCTTAAGCTGATGCCATCTAGTTTTAGTTTCCCATACCTTGGGAAAAGGACTGAAACAATCCATCTTATCTTTGTCCCTCATGATTTTATAAACCTCTTCAGGGAAAACAGCCCCAGTTTATCCGGTCTCTCCTCGTAACTCGAGCCCTCCAATCCTGGCAGCATCCTAGTGAATCTTTTCTCTACTCTCTCCGGCTTAATAACATCCTTGCTATAGTACAGCAACCAGGACTGCACACAGTGTTCCAGGTGGGGCGTCACCGATGTCTCGTACGACTCTTGTACTTGGTGCCTGTCTGATGAAGGCAAGCATGCCACGTGTCGTCTTCACCACCTTGTCTACCTGTGTCACCACTTTTAGGGAGCTATGTACTTGTATCCCTATGTCTCTCTGTTCTTGTCTGTGATGAATTACATTTGCCATTCCTTTGCCCACTTTCCCAGTTGATCTTCTTCACTATCCACTTTGCCCCCAGTTTTGGTGTCATCCACAAACTTACTAATCATGCCACGTATATTCTCATCCAAATCGTTAATATACATAGCAAGCAACCAGCTATGTATATTAATGATTTATGCGGCACACCACCAGTCACTGGTCTCTAATCTGACAAACAACCCTCCACTCCTACCCTCTCTCCTTGCATCAAGCCAATTTTATATCTGATTGGCTAGCTCACCTTGGATCCCATGTGATCTAACCTTCTAGACCAGCCTACTATGTCGAACCTTGTGAAAAGCCTTGCAAAACTCCATGTAGACAACATTTGCCGCCTTGCCCTTGTCAATCCTCTCGGTCATCTCTTCAAAAAAAAATGCTTGATTCTTGAGGCATGATTTCCCTTGCACAAAGAAATGTAATATGTATTCCCATGCTATAGCTTCAGTCATCTGTGTTTAAGTAGAAATAATTGTAGCTCGGCCAAGACTGATATCTGATATTATTGAACTCTCTGTTAAGTCTAGAAGGTTGTTGTATGCTGTTGGAAGAAGTAGTGCTAGTTCCTGCGTTTGCATCGGGCCTCGTTGGAGCAATGTAGAAAGCTGAAGACAAGGAAGTTGGAGTAGACTGGAAAATTTCAAGAGAAGACCATCGGCAATATCAGTCACATTTGTGGTCTAGGGGATATATTCTATGAAGCAGTCATCTGGTCTGTATTTGATTTACCCAATATAGAGGAGATCTCATTGTTAGCAGCAAATGTAGTACTGCTGAAATAGAAGAAATGCAACTAAATAACTGCTTCATCTTACAATTTAGTATCCTTAGACAATAGGGCAGAAATGGATAGTTATGGCCTTTCCCATGATTCCATGGGAAGCCACTGTAATTATACTTTGAGAGTCTAGTGAGTGCTTTCCAGAAAGTCATTACTTGGGCTTACCCTGAGCTGAAGGGGAGCACAGTGGCAGAGCTAGTTAAGGTGCTGCTTCGCAGCTCCGGTAATCCAGGTTCAATCCTGACTTCTGATGCTACATGTGCGGTTTTCATACTTTCCTTGTGACGATTTGGTTCTTCTCCCTGCATCCACTGTTGATCTATTATTACTGATGCTGGTTATGGCAAATCTCGTCCTGCAAAAAAAGATCCTTGAGAGTGTTGAAGAATGTTATGTACTTCGACTGGTTGATTCACACTGGTCTGTGATGTATTCCTTTTATGATGGCCAAAAGTCCTGAGATCTGCATTGGGGTCAAAAAGGTTGCATTCTGCCGTTGGCACTCTTTGACAGATTCTTTTCACAGCTGTGTTCATAAGCATTCAGCTCATCCATGGCGGGTGTCTATTTACACATAAGATCGAAAGCTGTTCAGCCTTGTTTGTGTGAGAGCCAAGACAAGGGTGCCAGGTTGTCATCAGGGAGCTAATCTGTGTTGACAGTGGTGTACTAGCACCCCATACTGAGGAACACTTTCAGCAGTTAACGTACAGATTTTCTCATGGCTGTAACGAGTTTGGATTGACCTTCAGTAACAGGAAGTGCAATGTCCTGCATCCTTGAGATTGTTGACAGCTTCATGTATCGAGACTTCACTACAGCCAACAATCTCTCCTTAATACCGAAATCGATGTTGCATGGCAAAAGCTACAGCTGAGGGAGCAAGTATGGACCAGCATCAACCTGATGGAGAACAGACTGTGAGTCTACCAAGCCTATGTTGTTGATACATTTCTTCTGTAGTGAGAGCTGAGCTATGTATGCTACGCCCAACACGAAATGTTGACAATTCCTCCTCCCCCCCCCCCCACCAACAGATGTTCCTCCAGCAGATTGTTGCATGAGAAAAGCCTTGACAGTTTCCATCTGTGTTGCCTCTCAGACACATCCTAGACATTTCCTGACAGGACAAGGCTGTTGCATGTCCTGGAACATGCAAAATCCATCAACATACGTACATTCATTACTGTGAGAATAGCAATTGTGTTGGATTGGCCACATTTGTCAGATGAGTGATAACCAAGATCCTAAAGCCAGTTTCTACAGTGAATTGGCTACTGCATCACAACCTACATAGGTGTTCACACCTCTGTAGTAAGGACAACTGTAAGAAGATATGAAGACGTCGAACATTGACACAGGTGGCTGGGAAGATAGGAGCCAGTGGTTGAGACCTCTGCTGGCTGGCTCAAAAAGGCATCGGAAGAGGTGAGGAGAAACTAAACTCAGTTGGCTGAGTAAAGAGCACAGAGAAAATAGAGGCCAAAAGATTTTGCACCTACTCAGCCCACTGTCTTTATCTACAGCTATTATAGGAAATACAATGTTAGGGTGGGACTTATAGACAAGTTGGAGCTTTTAGACACTGAGTCAACAGTTATTTAATTAGTGTTCTTGCATATTTTTGTCTGACATAAAACTAATCTCTATTTTGTCCTTGTGGCCTGTACAGAATGCTTTTAGGGTAGACTGCAAAATGGACTATTATTACCAAACTGGACAAAGGCATCAATGTTAACTTAATATGCATAAATATATTTTTGAGATATCACATTACTTTTTGTACAAAACCAATTTCTGTGCAAAATGTTGATACTTAATAATGCAACTTCACTTTTAAAATTATTTCCAGTCATCATGAGAAGTACAGCAGTGGTGGCATGACACACAGCAGTTGGTGCTGATCCCTCGGCTCCAGGAACCCAGGTTTTGATCCTGACCTCTGTGTGGAGTTTCCGCTTTCTTTCTGTGACCATGTTGGTTTCTTGGTGCTCCAGTGTCATCGTACACCCTGAAGGTGCACTGGTAGATTGATTGTACACTGTAAATAACCCCCTAATGTAGGTTAGTAACAAAAAGGGAATAAATTGCAAGAGTACAGAAAAATAAGGAGATTGGGTAATTAAAAAATACTGCTAACTCTCAGGGATATGTTCTTCCTGGTTTCTTTCTTGGATCACTATTCCTGTACAGAGTGCATGCTGAAAACCCAACCAAAATGTTTGTTGGATTTCTCTCCTCTACTTTAGGTGCTTTCTTCACAAAAGCAAATAGGTATTAAAGAAAAAAGATGCTCTAATTTGCGTACTGGAAAACAGACGGTTGCAGTAAACAGCCCCATTTACATACATTCTTTATTTTACTGGGAAGAAAGCTCAGCAAAATGCTTTCACAATGAAAGTACTGTTTTGCAACAAGATGTATCTAATGAATATTGCAAACAGGCCTGAAGTATTATTGACTGTACAGCTGCAATTTATTCCTTCTTTTTGTCATTAACCTACGTTAGGAGATAATCAAAATTTAAAATCTTTACTTTAGAAAATGTCTCTTTGCTAAGGTACCATGGTTGTGTAGCAAATATTTTGTCTCTGTAAAGTTGAATATGCAGTTAATTTCAGTTCCAGTTTCTTGATATGTTTGGTGCTTCTTTCTTCACTTTAAAGGTTGTGGTAAAGATACTTTCTATTTTTAGGCCGCTTAGTTAAACGAGGCATTGCTTATATTCTGGAGGAACATTTGGCATATATTGTGTTCTTTAGTTTGGCATTCCTCTGACTTTCGTACTTGAAAGGATAGGTCAAGTGTTACCAAGAAACTGGTTTATTCAGTTCTGTTACCTTGGCAGTGAATTCTGAAGCTAAGAACAGTGTAATAACATCCAAAATGCATTGAACGTGCATCAATACAAAGATATTTGCTGAAAGGAAACAATGTAACTTTAAACACTGATAAGCTGATGGAAGAGCATTTGTCATTTGTTGCTTTTCTTTTGCTCATCCTGGAGGAGCCTCTTTGTTCACGTCCAACATCAATAGCTTGGAAGACCTTTATACATTTGAGGGTTATTTTTGCTGACTCTAAATGTTTCAAAAGGAAGTTGAAGTTACCGTACAGACAAACCTTCCTTATTTTTGTTTGCATTTCTCTTCTGCACAATGCATGTTTACTGAGGAAGAAAAACGACACGTGTTTCTAAAAAGTCTGTAAAAGTTCTAAATAAAAGTGAATAAATTCAAAATCGTTAATTATCAAACTCAAAGTACAAGTCTAAAATTAACAAAAAAAACAGTACAGAATACTTGAGCTTGAACCAGGATTAGGTGGAATTATTTTTTTGTCTCAAAATTGGATACATAGCATAGTCCTTCATCAAAACTAACTGCTACTATTCTAGTTGAAATGGAGCTGGGTTGAACAATGAGTTCTGACAGATTTTAAAGAGAACCATAGAGTCTGGAGTGATGTATGGACGTTTGACCCATGGAGTGTAGCTGATTATGTTTGTCGATGTACTCTGAAACTCTGATAATGCAGCATGCTCGGGTCTTTGATGCTGGACTGGCAGATTTTCTAGATAACTGGATTTTATTTTGGTCAACTAACAATCCTCCAATTTACCTTTTTTTTAGATGTTACAAAGTATTATGATAAATTTTCCATTGCATCAGGTAAATTTATGAGGAGTGCGGGAACCGGGGCAGTGGGTGAGTCGGAAGGTGGGTGGGTGGGTCGATGTTGGGGGCCTGCAAATATCAGCTGGTCAGGCAGATCAAAACCATAAGGTGTTTCTGAAAAGCTGAAGATTAAGCACATGTAAGATTGTGTAATTAACATCCTGGATGGTATTAAATAACTTGAAGCATTCATGAATATGTGAAAAGCACTAAATGCATTGGAAGAAATTTGCCTTTCACCTTTTATTTATATTATTTTTTTATTTGAGGAACATAAAATCTGAAGAAAAAATCTGACTGTAGCAATAATATTGGAATTGTTGCCTTAAATGTATTTTACATTAATGAACTTAAGTTTGGTCTCCAAAGGACCTACTATATAAGTTAACATTGGATTGACAGCTCAGGCTCCTATTTACTTTCTGACTTGATGAGGGGTTATTGCAGACTGAATTCTGTTTTCTTGCTTGGTACTTTAGATATATCAACAGGAAAATCTGTTATACCCCTTCAATTATAAATGAAAGATTCTTCTCAACTTGGGGTTCTACAGTGCAGTAAGCAATTAGTTTTCTTCTCGTCTTCTATCAAAATGGTGCACTTTAAATTTGTATTTGACTCTGAAAATATTTGATTAATATCAATTTTTGCTTAAGCATGTGAACTATTAGAAGTTCCTTAAACTAAATTTAAAGAGTTCAGTTTATTGAATTTTATTAATACTTCTCTGTTGGGAAGTACCATTTTATTTTGAAGTAGACAAAATCTTACATAAACGAGAAATTTGGATAGGGACTTTTTTTAAAGATATAGAATGTAGTCTAAGCTAATTTTTATCCTTCGTATCTCATTGATGTTAAATATAGCTAGGTAAATAGAGGGAAGCTGCTCCCATTCAAGGCAAATTCAGAGATGGTTCAAGGACCATGGAAAATGAATTTAAAAATTTGAGATAAAGGTGACAAGGGGGATGTGAGGAAAAATGTCTTCATGCAGGTGATTGTTATGATCTGGAATTCTTTGCCTACAGGGATTGAGGATAACCAAATCAAATAATGCCTTCAAAAGGGAATTGAATGGGCACTTGGGAGATAATAATTTGCAGGGCAATAGGGGAATAATAAATCTGATGAAATACCAGGAGCTAGCCTAGATTCGATGGGCTGAATAGCCTTCTGTGGTATTATGATTCTTTGTCAGTTAATTGAACATCAGATCTTTGTATTCTGTTCAGATTGAACAAAGTAGGTCAATCTGGACTGCTTGCTTCTTTTATAAATAGGTAATCAAACTTCTAGCAGTGTGGGGTTGCAGGCTTTTTTTAAGACCAGGCACAATAAAGGCACATTCTACATGCACAATGATGTGATTAAATAGAAACTTTGTTGTTCCTACACATGAGTATTTTTACCAAAAATTTAAATTTTGCTTTATATCGTATAGCCTACCTAGCTATTAGTGATTTAAGAGGCATTGTTGAGTTTCCAGAAATCTTAGCAGCTGTCCTTTGGAACTGTAAAATCATACTGAATTTGAATTGTTATTTTGATCCTGCAAACAATTTGATTCTAAATAATAAATTTAGGCCATCTTGTTAGCCAGAATCTAACTATTTTTGACTAGCATAATGGCTGGTCCAGCTTGTTAATTTGAAATCAGACCAACTCCAATACTGTGTACCTAGTACCTATTTAAAAAAAACAATAAAAATATTGGCGACAGAATAAAATGCACCAAAACCCCATTCAGTCCAGTAATAACTATCAACTCTGACTCTCTTTTCATATGTTTGCATATTGTTTTACTTGCTTTCATAGGCAGGTACTTAGTCAAAATTTAGACAGCCTCCTTAAATGGGTTGCTGCACAATAAAGCTGAAGTTTTAAGAGATGCATCTCCCATGGCAACATAATTCACAGACTGCCACCTGGAAATGAGTAAAGATAGCTTGTATGTGCTTCTGTAATGTGTTGCGCCCTCAGAATTGTCTTGTTTGAAATTGATTTGTTTACCATCTCACATTTTTGTCACACTTTTCTTCTCATGAAAATATTTTTTTTTAAACTTAGTGAATCGTAGATTTACATAAGCAGTTGCTTTCTAGTGTATTTACTTCAACATAAGTGTCATCTTTTAGATGCTACTTTAAACCACTTCTGTGTTAAGGCAGGTACAAAAGATTTCATGGCAGTATTTCTTCCAATTTCACTTAAACTAATAACACAAACTCCAGATGAATGATTCATCTATTGTTATTCTCCATTTTTGGAACATCATCGTGCCCCTTTGAAAGCATAATAGCAACTAATCTAGCATTTATTGACGAGTTCTTTGAGAGCCCTAGACTGGCCAGGGCAATGCTTTGTCCTCAAAAATTGATGAATAACCATGTCTCAAAGCAATTAACAGGAGTATTATCAGATGAAAAGTGGTACAGTACTGGAGCAAAGAGGGGATGCTTGGATAGCTTGTTCAATGTGGATTTTATGGAGCATCTTAAAGGAGGAGTGGAGGCAGAGATTTGGGGAGGAAATTCTAGGTCTAGAGCTCCAGAGGTAACAGCGGATTGAACAAGATTAAGGACAGACAAGAATTGGAGGATACTAAGTTATCTGGGGTGTAAAGTTATTGTGGGTATTACAGAGAGAGAGAAAGCCATGGACTAATTGAACATAAGGGTAAGAATCAGATGAGTGAAATCTGATTTCAGTCCTGCAGAATGAAATCTGCAGACCAGCAAACACAAGGGTGATAGGTGAGTCTTACTTACTAATTCTTGAGCAAGAACTTGTGAACTACATTCAACCATGAAGAAAGTAGCTGAGACACTTACCTCTAGTAAGAAAAACAGCTTCAACATTACCACATTGATCATCATTCACTCAGCGATGTATAATTTGTCAGCCTGGGCTGCAGTCATAGTTTCTTTTATCTCCACCAACAAATCTTTCATTGTTAAAGTTGCATTTAATTCTGTTGATGTTTGTTCTTTTGGTCAGCTTAAATACGGATGTTTTGAGGAAATGTTTTGAGGAAACCTCCGTCAATATTTTTAAAGATTTCTGGGTGATTTTATTTGTGTTTAGAAATGCGCATTTCTTTTGGTCAGCTTAAATACGGATGTTTTGAGGAAATGTTTTGAGGAAACCTCCGTCAATATTTTTAAAGATTTCTGGGTGATTTTATTTGTGTTTAGAAATGCGCATAAACAGTTTTTTTTGCATGTTCACTCTTATAGCAGCAATTGTTAAATAAAGTCTTACATCAGTTTGTAGTGCTAGAGGGGAGCCTTGCACAACTACCCTAACTTAGTACTGGTATAAAACAACCTAATCTTTGGATCCACTCTTCTGCCTTCCCTCATTCTATGTCTGCAGCAGTTATGTGGCCAGATTACACTGGACTCCAATGTCATCTCAGATGTTGCCGCCTCCTCTGTTACACCCCTCATGGTTATGTAAATCAGTCACACGATAATTTACCAAGTAAATGTGAATTCATGTGAGCCCACTGAAGAGTTCTGGCTGTTTATTTCTTATCACAAAACAGTTCTGCCTTTTCTCCAGCAGTGAAAGAGCAAAGTAGTCATTAACATAAAGGAGGAAGAATGTGAAGTAATAATTATGATAAACATTGTGGGAGAGGTGATATTAAAGATCTTTTAAAGGTAGATAAATCACTAGGCTGAAAGATAATGTATCTCTGGTTCTTAAAAGAAGCATGTGTGAAATATTGGTTCTGGGCATCCTTTTCTAATCCACTTTAGTGCATATGTGGTGTTAGAGAAGAGGAAGACTGTTAATGTGGTACCATTATTAATAAAAGGAGAAATGGATACAGAGAAACTACAGACCCAGTTGGCCCCACATTGGTCATGGCCATATTTTTGGAAAAAACAAATCTTGAGAGGCTCTGTAAATTTTTATTTAGAAAGGTTCAATTTAATCATGGGCACTGTGGGATGTACAGATGTACACAACATTGGTTAGGCTGCACTTGGAGTATTGTGAGCGGTCCTGATTGCCACACAACAGGAAAGATGTGATTAAACTAGAGAGGGTGCAGCGAAGATTCACAAGGATGTTGCCTCGATTGGAGGGCTTGAGTTACAAGGAGAAATTGGATAGGCTGGGTCTGTTTTCTCTGGGAATTGAGTTAGTTGAGATCTAAAGTGGTAATGGAAACAGACACTTTATTGGTACCTGAATGAGCATTGGAAATGCCATTACCCAGTAGTCTATGAACCAAGAGCTGGGATTTGCGGTTCGCATAAATAATCTTGTTTGATTAATCAAATGGCCTATCTCAGCACTGTGTAAGTTTTTTTTTGTTTCTGTGACTGTCAATTGAAGAGCTCCCTCCAAAAGAGAGATTTTTTTCATGGATTTATTTGCTGTAATTTCCTCCACACTTCATATACCTGTAACTATTCCAGATATTCAGTTTGTGATTTGAAATACTTGCCTGAAATTTGAGCACTGAGGTTCATGATGAAGTTGACATTGAGGACTCAACTGGAAGGTGAAATGATGAATTGAAGCTGCCTGTCCTATCAGATGAGCAGAAAGGAAGGAGAACAAGGAAATCTTGACCACAATTAACCCCTCAACCAGCATCATAGAAGCAGATCATCCTGTCAGTATCTTCATTGGCTACAAAGTACCAATAGAAAGACACCTTTATAATTGTACTTCCTTTTTTTCTCTCTCTTTGAGTAAAGCAAGAGGGAGGAAAAAAAATTAGCAGATTTTCCTGTTCTTGATTTCTTTTCACTGGCTTCTCTTTTGCTGACTTAGAGCTAGGCTTTTCTGTGTGGGGAATGGTTGACATGGAAACTCATTCATTTTCCTTTAAATTAAAGCATTGACAGAGAGCATTGCTTAAACATAGTAATTAAAAGTAATTTAATTGCTGCAGCAGCTTATTGTGTATTTCTAGAGCATTCATTCCTCAGTCATTTATTTTGAAACGATGATTTTGGTAACCAGTGCGGGTGTTTAAGTGTCTTGCTTTGAGGCTACTGTCAATGTTGCTTGGTTTTTAAAAACACATTTTCCTTCCATTTATTTTAATTCTCTGATTTAAAATGTTCTGAATGTTTCTTATTCTCTCCCCTCCCCCATCCCAATGCCCTATATGGTTTCTCCTTTCCGACCAGGAAAATATTTACATTATTTTTTCCAATGGCCGCAGAATGATAGAATGAGGCCTAGATATCGAAAGGTACAGGACATTTAGGAAGCTGGGGAAAAGTGAAGGAGTAGCTCTATTAATTAACAATGATCTTAGTGTGACAGTGAGGGATTACTTAAATTGAGTCAACCAGAATATAAAAGCGGTTTGGGTTGAAATAAATAACAAAGGCAAGAAGTCACTTGTGGTAGTTGTGTGCAGGCCCCTGAACGGTAGGATAGGGTATAAAGGAAGAAGTAAAAGAAGCCTGTTAGAAAGAGATGGTAATAATCATGGGGGATTGGAAAAATCAGATGTGCAAAAGTATCCTAGATGATGAGTTCTTGGAGAGTTTATGGGATAATTTCTTAAAACAGCATATTGTGGAGTCAACTGGAGAGAAGGTTACGCAGGATCATTACTGTGCAACGAGATGGGATTAATTAATGACCTCATTGTGAGATGCCCATAGGTAGCAATGATCGTAACACTGAATTTACATTGAGGAAGAGAACAGCGGGCTGAATACTATTACTTTAAATTTAAAAAAGGCATAATGAGGGCATGAAAGCAGAGCTGGCTAAAGTGAAACTGGCAAATTAGATTAGATAGATTTGTCGATCAAATTGCAGTGACATTTAAGGGAGTCTTTAGAATGCAGAGAATAGATAAATTCCTTAAAAAAAAAAGGAAAAGGCAGAAATAAGCTGAAAGAAAAAATATATTTGCACAAAGATGTCTGATAGCTCAGAGATTGAACAAGATAAAAAAAACAGCAAAGAATAACACAACAATCAGAGGGAAGGAAAAATCTGAGTACAAGATAAAGCTAGCTGGAAATATAACAATATAAGAAAAGTTAAAGTGAGCATTGGTCCTATAGAATTAGAGTGGAGCTAATCTTCTTTGTCATAAGCAGATAAAATAATGCTGAGAAATTAATAACAAGGAAAAGTAGGTGGCAAGTGAATTAAACGTGTATCCTGCATCAGCCTTCACTAAAAAATAGTACTTCAGAAATATCTGTAAATTAGGAGTTGGAAGGGAAGGAGGAACTCCAGAAAATTACAGCGAGCAGGGAAGTGGTATTGGACAAATTATTAGAGTTGCGGGTCTTAAAGCAGTGGCTAGTGAGCGAGTCAGTTGTGTTGGTTTTGATTTTCCAAATTTCACTAGATTATGGGAAAGTTCCATTAGATTAGGAAAATAACCAATGTAATTCCTTTGTTGAAAAAGGAATGGAAACAGAAAGCCATAAACAACAGGAGTTAGGTTAACGTCTAACATGGATGAAATGTTAGAAACCATTACTACAAAAGATACCCAGAAACATTCAAGATAATCAAAGTCAGCCTAGTTATGTGGAAGAATCACGTTTGACTAATTTATTGAAACCTGAAGAAATGATATGTGCTGTGGATAAAAGGAACTGGTAAGATGTACTGTAATTAGATTTTCAGAAGGCATTTTTTAAGCTGCCATTGTCAAAGGTTATTGCAGAAAATAAGAGATCATGGTGTAGGGGCAGCATTTTGGAATGGTGTCAAAAATGTTACAACATTGCTTCAACATATCTCTCATTCTTTCTTAATACAATATTTCATCTTATGTTTAAAAAAAAAACTTGGACAAAGATATTAAATGGTTGCTAAATTTGCTGATGGCAAAGATAGGTAGGCAAGCAAGTTGGGAAGAGCACAGGAGGAGGCTACAAAGGAACCTAGACAAGTTAAGGGACTGGGACTAGATCTAGCAAATGACATGCAATATGGAAAATGTGAAATTGTCCATTCTGAAGGATAGACAAAATTGGTGAGAGCTCTGAGACGCATAGGGATCTGTATGTCTTTTTGCATGATTTGCAAAAATCTGTTATGTAGGTAAGCAAGTAACAAGAAAAGCTAACAGAGCAGCTGGAATATTGCATGCAATATTGATCTCCTTAACGATGTTATTGCATTGGAAACAGCTCAGTGAAGGTTTACCAGACTAATATCAGGAATGGGAGGGCTGTCTATTGAGGAAAAGATTGGGCTCAAAAGAGTGAGGGGAGGCATGATTGAAATGTAAGATCATGAGGGATCTTGACATGGCAGAATGGGAGAAATAGAACGATAGAAATTGGGATCACTGTTTTAAAATAAAAGGGTTACCCGTTTAAGATTTTTTTTCTCTCAGGTTGTAAGTCTCTGGAACTCAAAGTGCTGTAGAAATAGTCCCTGAATATTTTTAAAGTAGAGCTTGACACATTCTTGCTAAGCAAAGGGGTGAAAGGTTACCGTGGGTAACAGGAATGGGGAATTGAGGTTCTAACCAAATCAATCAGGTTATCAAATGGCAGAATAGGCTCAAGGCACTCATTGGCCGAAACTTAGGAAAATAATTGGTATATTTCAAAAGGTTGTGTCTTCAAGTTGGTTTCAAGATTATAGACATCATTCTGATGGTAGAACTGATGAAATTTTAGAGTTAAGCTTCTTATTTTAGAGGTTTTATTATAAAAATAGTTGTTTCATTCTCCACATGTAACTTGTATTCCAGAATTTATGTTCAAAGAATGCAGATGTTGCATTTCACCAAAAGTAACATAATATTGTGGCATTTTTTGTTATATTTGAGAAAGCTTGGGCTAATCAGTATTCATGTGATCTAGATCAACTATTTTTCAACTAATCATTATTTGAAAATTTATTTGGTAGCGTATTTACATTTTAGCAATGGCAGATTATATCAGAAATTTTCTTTCAATGGCAGAGAAGTAGTTTGTAATGTTGAAGATAACAGTGCTATAGTGAAAATGAAAAGATTTATTTTGGTTCTTCACATTATTAAGATTTAATTAAAGGCATTTTCCACTGTTAATAGATTTCTTATGTATATACTTAAACTTTTTGGTGTTCTGAAAAAATGGGGATATTTGACCTGTAATTCTAAATAAAAAGACTCAATTAGATGCCACTAATGTAGCAGATTAAATCTATCAAGCAGCAGCTAAAATTCCTGCAACTAATGACATATTTGCATTTTTTTATTGAGCAATGGTATCTTAAGGGACACCTGCTTAAATAAAGTACTTATTTTGTGTTTGACTGGTGACAGTTTCTAAGGACTGGCTGCAGGGTGAAAGCCATGATTGATGCAAAGTTGCAACATGACCATTCTGCAAATTATTTTATGCATTGAATGAGCCATCTCTCTGTACTCCTAGGCTAGTTATCAATAACTAATTTTTCCCATATTTCTGAGACAGGTTTGTTATTTTGCTCCTCATTAGACATAATCAGAAGAAAATGATTGCCCACTTCAACTAAACTCGGTTAATCCCAACACCAACTGAAAAGTCAATGGTACATATAATTAATTATAAATCAGCTGATGTCTCTCATGCTGCCTTAATTAACTCAGTGGTGACAGATTTTCCTAAAGAAGCAATAAGCCAGACTCTACAAAATATCTAGCCATATAGTTCATGGTATTTTACCTCTTGAATGTTTGAAGCATCTGAGAGAAGGGTCCATGAAATCTCAAAATCCACAAAAATAATATTGAGTATAAAACTGAAGGAATGTTGTGGACCACCCTAAGTGAGGTTTTACATTAATCTGTTTCACTTATAAAATGCTCAAAATCCTATTTCCTAGCCTAACGCACTGGCGCGCGTATATACAGACATACACACACACGCACGCATAAACACTTGCGCGCACAGACACGTTGAGAATTTTGGAAATTCATCGATGTGATTAATTTTGACTGTGCTGGTGCAATTTGAATGTCTTGGCATTTTATTGTACATGTTGCCATAGCTAGCATGTTTTGCCTGGTTTCACTGCTAACATTGAAACTGTGTAATGGGCATCACTTCTGAGGATTAGTGAGGTGGCAACTATAGTAATAGCAGTTGACTGAAAATGCACAAGAACATTGAATGTTTGGAAGGTAGACGTGAAAAGGACAGTGACTGATTATTCAGCCCTACTTTGAATCATGTCCTTAATTTCAACATAGTGTGTTTAGGAAAACCCCAAGGCGTTCTACCTGTATGTGAAGAATAGGAGGATGACTAGATTGAGTGTAGGACCAATCAGGGATAAAAGAGGAAATGTGCCTGGAGTCGGAAGAGGTATGGGAGGTATGAATACTTTGCTTCAGTGTTCACCAGTGAGAGAGACCTTCACGTTTGTGAGGATGGCGTTCAACAGGCTGATACACTTGGGCATGTCGACGTCAGGAAAGAGGATATGCTGGAACTTTTGGAAAACATTAGGATAGATAAGTCACCGGGGCCAGACTGGATATATCCAAGGTTATTACGGGAAGCAAGGGAAGACATTGCTGCGCCTTTGGCAATGATCTTTGCGTCCTCACTGGCCGCAGGAGTAGTGCCAGATGATTGGAGGGAGGCAAATGTTGTTCCTTTGTTCAAGAAAGGGAGTAGGAATAAACCTGAGAATTACAGACCAGTGAGTCTTACTTCAGCGGTGGGCAAATTACTGGAGAAGAGACAGGATTTATGGGCATTTGGAGAAGTATAGGCTGATTAAGGACAGTCAGCACGGCTTTGTGAGGGGCAGGTGGTGCCTCACAAGCCTGATTGAATTCTTTGAGGATGTGACAAAGCACATTGATGAAGGTAGAGCAGTGGATGTGGTGTACATGGATTTTAGTAAGGCGTTTGATAAGGTTACTCATGGAAGGCTCATACAGAAAGTCAGGAGGCATGGGATCCAGGGAAACTTGGCTGTGTGGGTGCAGAATTGGCTCGCCCATAGAAGTCAGAGGGTGGTTGTAGATGGAGCGTATTCTGCTTGGAGGTCAGTGACCAGTGGTGTCCCACAGGGATCTGTTCTGGGGCCCCTGCTCTTTGTAATTTTTATAAGTGACTTGGATGAGGATGTAGAAGGGTGGGTTAGTAAGTTTGCCAATGACACGAAGGTTGGTGGTGTTGTGGATAGTGTAGAAGGTTGTTGTACGTTGCAACAGGGCATTGATAGGATGTAGAGCTGGGCTGAAAAGTGGAAGATGGGGTTCAACCCAGAAAAGTGTGAAGTGATACACTTTGGAAGATTGAATTTGAAGGCAGAATACAAGGTTAGTGGTAGGACTCTTAGCAGTGTGGAGGAACAGGGGATCTTGGGGTCCACGTCCATAAATCCCTTAAGGTTGCAGCGCAGGTCGACAGGGTTGTCAAGAAGGCTTATGGTGTGTTTGCCTTCATTAGTTGGGGTATTGAGTTCAAGAGCCGCGAGGTAATGTTGCAGCTTCATAAAACTCTGGTTAGACCACACTTGGAGTATTGTGTTCAGTTCTGGTCGCCTTATTATCGGAAGGATGTGGAAGCTTTAGAGAGGGTGCAGAGGAGATTTATCAGGATGCTGCTTGGATTGGAGAGCATGTCTTATGAGGATAGGTTGAGCAAGCTAGGGCTTTTCTCTTTGGAGTGAACGAGGATGGGAGGTGACTTGATAGATGTGTACAAGATATAAGAGGCATAGATCGAGAGGACAGTCAGAGACTTTTTCCCAGGGCGAAAATGACTAACATGAGGGGGCATAATTTTAAGGTGATTGGAGGAAGGTATAAGGGGGATGTCGGAGGTAAGTTTTGTAGACAGAGAGTGCTGGGTGCGTGGAATGCACTGCCGGCAGAGGTTGTGGAGGCAGATGCATTAGGGACATTTTAAGAGACTCTTAGATAGGCACATGAATGATGGAAAAATGGAGGGCTATGTGAAAGGGAAGGGTTAGATAGATCTTAAATCACGATAGATTTCGGCACAACATCGTGGGCCGAAGGGCCTGTACTGTGCTGCAATGTTCTATATTAGAATAGTAACCCAAATACATGCATCCAATGAGAGCAGAGTTGTTGAGGGAAGGAAATGTTGAGTGTGAGGAAGAAAACTTCTCTGTGGAATCCTGAGCAATAGGAGAGATGCTGGAATTCCACCTGATATCATACAAGGTGTTCTTTTATCATGTTTGCATTCCAATAGTTGCAGGCATCTTAGAATAATAGTCATTGAGAGATACAGCAGAGAAACAGACCCTTCGGCCCACTGGGTCTGCGCCGATTGTAAACCACCCATTTAAATTAATCCTACTTTAGTTCTCCTCATATTCCCATCAACTCCCCCTAGATTCTACCATTCACTTACACGAGGGGCAATTTTCAGTGACCAATTAACCTACTAACCCATCCATCTTAGGGATGTTGGAAGGAACTGGAACACCTGGAGGAAACCATGCAGTCATAGGGAGAAGGTGCAAACTCCACGCAGGCCGCACCCTAGGTCAGGATTGAACCCGGGTCTCTGGAGCAGTGAGGCAGCAGTTCTAGCTGCGCCGCTTTGTCACTTAATATTGGTTGCTTGAATTTGAGAACTGTGAAGAAACCACCTCTGGGAAGAGAACAAATTTCATTCCATCAGAGAGAATGAAAGGGATAAGATTTGATTCAGCAATGACATGTTGGGAGAAAATAAGTGTTATTTGCAGTGGAAAGCGAATAATTGTAGTGGAATCGTTAGCCAGAATTGGGTAAGCCCTGGTCAATGAGTAGGAGAAAAAAGTTTGATTTGAAAGAACACAGTGTTACAAACATAACTTTAATGTTAAAGTGCACACCTCTGGCCCCCAAAATTTGGGAAACGCCATAGCAAAGGCAAATGACTTCTCAAGTTTCAGGAGTTCAATAAGCGAATGATGCAGTTCAGTGAAAAGGCTGTGAGGAAATTGTATCAGTGGTCCTAAATTAGGTCAGTACTTTCAAAGTGATGGATAATTTGAGAAACAATGTTAGGAAGTAGGAATGTAACTGGGATTGGATTAAAAAGAGCTTGAAAAAATAGAAGATAAATTTGGAGGTTACATGTCTGAGATAATTAACGAGATGTTATCAGGATCAGAGTGCGGTGGATTTGAAAAATATTCATCCATCATAGCAAGTAGGCCAAAAAGATGGGCTTTCTATTTTTGGAGCCATAGTAATGGAAGAGGTATGGAGGAAACCTTCAGATGTTTGAGGCAACAATGATGAAACCAGACTGAATAACTATTGGAGGTGTCAAAAAATTGCAGATGTAAGCACCTGTCAGTTGTGGAATCACTAAAATTAATGGTACAAATATTTGCCCTGAGACAAGGAAGCGAACAGAATGCAAAATGAAGTGAGCAAAATTGTTTCCTCAGACAAATGTAATTGATGCAAGCTTTTTTGCATTACTATCTATAGAAATTAGGTATACAATATGAAAAGTGAAACACGATTGGTAGGATGGTGTAGTTCTGAATCATTGCATTAGCGCTGTTGATTTGGATGTAAAGCAACCTTCCCCACAATATATATTCCTGATTTTAAAATAACCAAATTTATGATCAATATTATCATTTGAATTAAATAGGTATTCAAAATGGTAATCTTAAAGGCAATTTTAACTTTTTTGAAGTCACTTTATTCTTACATTCTATAACCGGCAACAAAACAAAGTCAGGCAACATAGTTAACAACAGCGCATCTCTTCCCGATGAGCTTAACGCATTCTCTGCGCGTTTTGAACAGAAGGGAAGTGGATTGTCACCACCCACCTTGACAGCCTCTGATGAAACTGAACCCGTGGTCACCATCAGTGACGTAAGATCAATCGTCCGGAGAGTGAACCCAAGGAAAGCATCTGGCCCAGATGGTGCCCCTGGCTGTGTACTCAGATCTTGTGCTGATCATCTGGCGGGGGTATTTGCAGACATATTTAACCTCTCCCTGCTTCAGTCTGAGGTTCCCACCTGTTTTAAGAAGATCACTATCATCCCGGTACCAAAGAAAAACAAGGTAACATGCCTTAGTGACTACCGACCAGTGGCTATGACATCCACCATCATGAAGTGCTTTGAGAGGCTGGTCATGGCACACATTAACTCCAGCCTCCCAGACAACCTCGACCCACTGCAATTCATTTACTGCCATAACAGGTCTACAGTGAATGCCATCTCCCTGGACCTACACTCATCTCTGGAGCATCTAGACAGTAAAGACACCAACATTAGACTATTGTTTATTGACTACAGCTTCGGCTTCAGTACTATAATTCCCAAACCCTGTGCTTTGACAGGGCTGTCCACAATTTAATGACATCAAGTTGTTGGTGAGTGGTTGAGTGATGGGAGGCAGACTTTGACAACTGCCCAAGGCCCATTTTGTGGTTTTGCTAATCAGTGGTCAAGTTGTGGTATCTTTGGCTCATTGCCCATAGTCCCCACTTGTCTGAGCTTATAGTGCTCATGGTCTCACTTTGAAGGGTCCAGCGACGCCTGTCAAGACTTCAGCAGCGGATTGGCCCAGATCACATCCTGTTGAATGCCTGCCCTGGTATGCACTACTAACCTTTTCGGCCCTGTCAAAAACTGAGAGTTTTTTAAAAATGTCTGATACCAAGCCATTAAAGTAACTGAAAATTAAAAGAAACCTGTAAAAGATTTTAAACGTATTAAAGCACAAGTGTAAAATAAAATGAGTAATTAATAAAGGGTGACATGGTGTGTGAAGCAGCTTAACAGCTCCTGGGACCTGGGATTGATCCTCGCCTCACGTGCTGACTGTGGGGAATTTGCATGTTCTTTGTGTGGGTTTCCTGTAGTTTGTTCACACATCCCAAATACATGATGCAAGTCAATTGTCTACTATAAACCTACTATAACCCTTTAGTGTGGCTTAATGGCAAAATGAATTAAAGGGGAGTTAATGGCAAATTTGAGAGAGGATGGAGCTCCTAGGAGCCGGTGTGGGCCAAATGGCCTGTGTTATAAGTACAAGATAAACAACTTGCATTTTGCTGCCAAATATCTAGATGATGAATCCCCATTTAAATGTTTGTGATCATTTGCTAGGTCTAACTGGTTCATATGGAATCCAACAATGGAGCAGTTTGACAGATAGGCCAGCAACTGTCACTCAATGTGTCTTAGACTTATTGTGGCTCTGTGTGAGTCTCAATGGTAGATTGCTGCTGCCTTTCTGATGAGTTTAGTCTGTCCTTATTTGGTGAAGTGCACATTTAAGTGGCATGATCAAGTGGCACTGGAAGCATGGCGACACTTGAGGACTGCCCCCAGAACACTACGCAAAAGATGTATTTCACTGTGTGTTTCCATGTACGTAACTAATAAAGATTTCTTAGCTTTCTGTACCTGACTTAGTCAGACCCTGGACATTGGAACTGTTTTTATGGTCAATGCTGCAGAAACTACAAATGATTCCCTTTTGTTTTAAATGTTTGCTATCCTTGTGTAAGTAAAGTGGAAGAATTACTAGCTTCTACAATGTTGAGTTAGGAGTTGTAATTCTAATATTAGCTTTATTATTCTTGAATCATTTCCTTTCATTCCAAAGAACTGGAAATTCCTTTCAATTTTGCAAAAGGTATTGGAAAGGCTGTGAAAGGTTAAGGAAGCTGGAGTGAAAGGTACTTAAGGTTTTAAGATAGAATGTTCTTTACTAAGGGTAAATAAAATATGATGTTGGCAATAAATTTTAAAGCACTCATAATTTTGGTGATGAGTGCACTCCCTAATGAGATGGAGTTGAGTAAAATAAGGCTTTGCAGGACTTAGGACTGCAAAAAACAGGACCACATAAAAAGGACAACAAGAAATGTAAACATGATTAATAGAACCGGGGGAAAGAATGTACTCAATATCAGTACTATTACTTCAACCTCTACTGACTCTGCCTTCCCATGTACCCCCATTCTCTGCATCTATGGCCCCTCTTGTGCTGACAGTGAACAGGTGGACATTTTCAGGTCAGTACAGCCTGATTCAACAGGTGAGAATGGCTCTGCACAAACTGAACAACCTGTAATGATTACATTATTGGCACTTCAGTTTTCAGTGAGTTTCGGGGAAGACACCACCCCTGAGTGGCCATTCCTGTGCAAGTGGACTTGCTGTTTGCAGAGTTGAACAACTCGGGCTGAAGTAAGTGATAGACACATTCAGGCAGGAGATCGGAGACTCTTGCGTCCTCATTTACGTGCAGGTAGTCCTCGAAGGTAGCTAGGTTTGCATCATACTAGTACCTATAATTCCTTGTCATAGACAGGCATCCTTGCCTATTTGTGAGGCTTGCAAAAGGCACAGCTATCATACAGATGGTAGCCTTAACACCAAACCCTTCATTCCTTGGTATTCACATGGTGCAGGTCCTTTGCTTACAAGATAACTGGCAGGGAGAAGGGTGAGGGCTAAGAGGTGATATATTGCTACTACTGCCCTCCTGCTGAGGAAGATCCATCTTGATATAGTGGTGCATGTTTAAGGGGCATCATCGAGTCATGTTCTGTACCTGCAGATAGGGAACAGGAAGAGTATGATGTGTCTGTCACCACCAGGGTGACATCCAATGCAATCTCCCAGTTTCACAACAGGAGTACTGTGGCTCCTCTTTGAAGGTTATTGCTGCTTTTCAGTTTTTAAACAATGTTGCTGAGATGATGTGGACAAGCTGAAATTGCAAGTGAATTTTCAGACTTTAAACACAAACACTTGAATTTTCGCACAATCAGAGGTGGTGGTGGAGGCAGGAACAGATACTTGGATGAGCAAGGCATAGAGGGATATGGAATTCATGCAGGCAAATAGGATTTGTATAGATAGGCATGATAGCATGGACGTGGTGGGCTAAAAGTCCTGTTTCTATGCTGTACAACTGTGATACTGTGGCTCTTCCCATGTATGCTTTCACGAAGAGTGGAGAAATAATTAAGCAAAGGCATTAGCCCCAAGTTGATCCCTGACAGGTTTTCCAGCTGCCACTATGTTACCCTCTGTATTCATATGTTATTCCTTGGTATTCACATGGTGCAGGTCCTTTGCTTACAAGATAACTGGCAGGGAGAAGGGTGAGGGCTAAGAGGTGATATTTTGCTACTACTGCCCTCCTGCTGAGGAAGATCCATCTGGATATGGTGGTGCATATTTAAGTGGCATCATCGAATCATGTTCTGTACCTGCAGATAGGGAACAGAAAGAGTATGATGTGTCTGAGGCAAGGCTTCAGGAATTTTGTTATTGGCTATTTCCATAGATATGTTTTTGCCGGATCAAGGGCCACTCTTTGGCCACGGGACACAGCAGACCACTGTAATCTTTGAAACAATTGCAGGTATGCACCACAAGGTTCCCAGTGTGTATAGGGACTGCATGGGTGACCTTAGCATCCCAATAGTCATTTTCATTATTTGGTGTGTGGACGGCCTTGCATTATTACGCTGGGAGATTGGTTTAAGCAGGCACCCATTTTTTCCCCCTGAATCCAGCCTACTCCTGGACATATCATGCTGAGGACATTATGAAGGTATGAAAACCAGAAAAAGGTGTCGTCATTACTTCCCTGATAGTCTGTATTCTAATTTATACAATATTTTAACATTTTACTTCACTGTTTCAACCTTCATTATGTCCCTTTTGCCACTGAACTACCAATGCAGTCCAGTGGTGGAGCTCTAACATGTTCTCAGGGAGGCACAGAAGGAAGGTTGATCCTAGCTCCAGAAGTGCTCCAAGAACTAGAGGTGCATGAAGCCATGAAAGAGTAGAGAATACATTTTTAAGGATGCTTACAGTGAAGGAAAGAAACAACACTTGTTATACTTCAAGATTTGAAATCTGGTGCCTGGTGGGTCTCTATTTGGGTCACAGAAGAGGAGTCTGAGGGATTGGGAGTGGAATGGGGGGTAGTGGGAGAGGTTGTTGATGGCTAGAATATTGATGCAGCCAAAGCCTGTCAATTTTGGGGTGATAGGATTTAATAATATGAAGGGCATATGCCTTGCTGGAAATGGATAGCTATCCAAATCTTGAGGGGTTAGCAGGGAAATTCAAGTTATGGTAGTCAAAAACAAACTAAAATAATGCACCTAATGCAGACTTTCAACAGACTTGTTTTATTAGCAGAACTCTCAGTTAACATTTATTTTCACCCTTTGGCCAATCTCCACTTTAAAGCCTACCTACTAATTAAACAATTATCCACCTACTGTAATGCTCCTTTCAATGTTTAGAACAATAGATATACAAACACCATATATTGGATACCATTTGAATGCCAATTTTCACACTTCCCTGATTATGAAGTACAAATCTTGATTTTCAGTCCACTGTGCTAGAAATTTTGATAACTTTGCAGACTCTCTGGATACAACTACCAAATCATCATTATATTACAAAAATCAAAGCATAACAGGGTTTGCTATCTAATTAACAAGAGAGGTCACAAAGGCAAAAAAGCAACTAGTCATTGAAAACTTGACACATATCACCAAATTTCTCAGCATGCAGAGATTCAAAGGCTAAGTGCCCTTGCAAGTTCATTAACAATAAAGGTAATATGAACTAGAAATAACATCTGGTCACAGAGACCCAAGTACAAATCAATACAAGTCTAGCATCAAATCCAGAAGTGTTCAACATAATGCGTGATTGCATAAACTCACATTGACACATAGGAGAATGAATGGAAAGGTGAACTGTATGCTCTCTAGGTAGATGACTTGCATGAGTTACAGTAGTATTTTTCATCCAAATGCTTAATCCTCCAGGATTTCCATTTGGAACTCAGTAAATTGAAATGATAACATAGGCATCAATACCTGCTGCATGAAATGCTTGCTTTGTTTCATTAATCTACCTTCAAGTATATCTGTTTGTTAAGAAACAGATTTTATGTCCATACTGCACGTTGAGATTTGTTCTATTATTTACTGTGCGTATTGTTGAGAAAAAATACTAGGTACTGCCATAAGTGCCCTCGAATTAGGTTGGTTGAATCTTAGCTTCAACCAGGATTCAATCTCTAATACTTCATCCAGTCTGATCAAAAATGGAAGAGAGTTCACTTCCTCATGAAGTACACTAGTTGATCCAAAGCACCAGATTCCATTACTAAGTTGGAACATTCAGGATGGATTGGTGAAGCTGAGGTATTGCAAGACTAATTTGAATATTCCAAGAAATCTCATACAATAGAGATGAAGGAAATTATGAGGGATATTATGAAGCATAATGTAAGTGGTACTAAAGGAAATGTACCTGCATACATAATTCTATAGCTGGGCTCAGAAGAGAATAAGCAAAGTTAAACTCAGTTTTTATTAGTAATAGATATGTACTAGGATCTATTTTGCCTTATAGTTATATGATTGATTTGAACTGATGGCAAGGGATTAAATGAGTATTATGCCACGTGTCATCTAATGCAGGACATCCTTATGGGTGGTCTTTGAGAAAGCACAGTGTTGAGATGTAGATGTCTCTCCATTTCTCACGTGGTGGATTGGTTATGAAATGCTGTTCCTCATAGACAAAGTCACAAGCTTCTCTAAATGCTAGTAATCAATTATTCTTAATTGCACGTTTCCTGATTTGGCAAACTAAAATCTGTTAGTGAATCGTACCAAGATAATTTAATTCCATTTGCAAACATTTTTTGTAAACTTCACATTTGCTGGAGTAGCTTCCCTGTTTCTGATTGAGAATACCTTGTTGAAATTATCGTTTCATCTTATTCAAGTGCTGTGGGGGAGAAAAATGTATTTCATAGAATTTTTAAAGCACTCATTTGCCAATACTGTCGTCTTTGATTATTTAAATCCTAAATATGTTCCAATTTATCTTGATATATTGTGTCTTTATCTATTTTTCCCATTTGTAACAAAAATGAAATGTTATTATTGGACTGACTGGTTTTATCAAAGTATGGGTTTTGTTTCCCTAATTAAAACATTTTTTGATCTGCACCAAAATTCAGAATGCATTTCTCTCTAGTTGCATTTAAGATTTGATGGTTCCCCTAGACTTGAGATAAATATCCCCTACTTTACTTTGTTCTAGACCCAAAATGTATCCAGTCCCGGCCTCTGACAGGCAGTGTGTTAAGTCCAAATTGTCAAGAACTTGGCTGCATACCCAATGTATGCAGACAAGTTCTTAAATTCTCTTGAAGCTCCTAGAATGCTTGCTGTATTTCTTGCAGTTCAAATGTCATCATCACCTATTTCAAAAGAACAGAATTCATTGTGACTTTGCCTTAGAGCCCTAGGTTTTTGTTTGACACTCAGAAAAATACCCATTTTAAAATTAAATAAGTTGAACAAAACAGCTGTAGGTGGAAAGGGTTAACTTCTCTGGAGGCTTATCTACATTGGCAGCATTTGAACCTCAGGAGTAAGGACATGATTTAAACAACCACTTGCAGAGCAGAATATTTCTTAAATTGCCATTTCACAGTAGCCAGTTTTTAATACTGTGGGCATTTTATATCCAGAATTAGAGACTTCCACATAATTCACAATATTTACTGTTATTATTCAAGAACACTTCTGTAATTTAGATCTTTATTTCATCCTATATTTATTCAGATCAGTGCATACTAACTGATAAAACATGAAAGAAGGGAAACTATACAAATGCACGTGCTTGTGAGCTAACACAATTAAATGCAACATCTTGCTATCCTTTCTTCAGGTACCCTTGGATTTCTTCAGGTATCTGAAAAAATAAAATAATACTGGAAAAATATTAGTTGTCACATTAACAAAACCCTTGTGTTTTTGTCAAAGAAAGATTAAAAAAAAAGGATGAAACTTCACACACCTTATGGATTCTTTTGAAAGATTGGATACTTTGTGGAGTGACCTGTTCTTAAAATATGTGCGGGTATGGAAGGAATCAATCTGGAAAAACTAGTTCTTAAGCTTGCAGTAATTGAATTAAACTGTATTTTAATTAATACCCAAACAATAATACCCATTTTAATTTCAGCTCCTTGAAGCAGAATCAATTGCAGCAGTTAATCTCGCTGTTTCACATTTCCAGGGGCCCAGGTTTGTTTCTGACATCAGCTGCTGTATGTGCAAAGTCTGTCGCTCCTTGATTCTTTGACTTCTGGATGTTCTGGTTTTCTCCCACATCTCAACGGTGTGCTAATAGGTTAATTGGCTATGTAAGTTGCCTCTTAATATAGTTTAATGGTAAAAAGAATTGAAGGGCAGCGGGTGGCCATGTGTGTCAGAGTTATAAGGTACAGAAACATAAGCAATGAAGGAACAGGACAAGTGGGATTGTTCCCTTGCGATCCAGTGCAGAAGTGATGGACTATATTGCCTCATTATCTGTAACTTTGAAGTTTGACTCTAACTTATTATTTCTAATTTTCCACAGTGGTCAAGAAGTCCATTTATTAAAATAAAACATGTCAATTTCTGCAATTAAATCTTTAATCTTTAGTTCAAAAGACTGAGTGTACAGGCCTATCATCACTAACAAATTAAGAAAAAACATAGCTCTTCATATAATTTAGAAATATTGATCCATGTGATAGATTAGTTACACCTCCTATGGTTGCAGGGGAACGTTCCTGTGGATGGGGAGGGACGGTTGGGGAGAGGTGAGCGAGCTAGGAAGTCACAGAGAGAGTGGCCTCTGTGGAAAGCAGAAAGGAATGGGGAGGGGAAGATGTGGGATTCTGTTACAGCTGGTGAAAATGATGAAGAATGGTGTGCTGGATGTAGAGGCTGGTAGGGTGAAAGGTGAGGACCAGGGAAGCTCCATCTCTGTTCTGTTTTGGGGGAGAGGAGATAAGAGCAGAAGTTTGTGAAATAGAGGCAATGTGAGTGAGGGCTCCATTAACCACAGGAGAGAGGAAACCAAGTTTCCTGACAAAGGATGTGGTGGAGATGGAGAAGCTGAGAGAAAGGGCGCCCTTACAAGAGACTGGATAGGGAGGAAATGTAGTTGAGATAGCTGTGGGAATCAGTGGGTTTATAGTAAATATCAGGAGATAAAATAGTGATCAGCTCGTGTGCGTGCTGCCTGCAGAGCCTCTGCATTAGTCTGCACTCACCGGATCCCATTCGTGACATCAGGTCATTGTAGAACAAAACCATTTCTGAGTCAGGAGCAAGCTGGAATGAATCTTTATTACAAGCATGCAAGGGAGAATATTCAGCATTCTGAATCATGTCTCTCTAAAAATCTGCTATCACAACAAGGCTATTCATACAATACCTTATCGAGAGGTGATACAGTTGGTTACACTAACTGCTCATGTTTATCTGTCATCAATGGGTGTATGTGCATCTTTATCACATTTGCACAGATGAGAACGCTGAGAGATTGTATTAGAAAAGTACAGAGAAAAAACAAATGTTTCATTACATGAACCTTAATAACCCTATAAACTTTTTTATACATCAGGGCTACAGACAAATATTGCCTCCAGTGGTTTTCAAATTTGACAGCAGGGACTACACTTAAGATGATCACTAAAATAATTAAAGGGCGATTATAGAAGTGTTTTAACCCAATGTTATAAAAGGATCATTGGTGCACACAGAAGTTTGTTTTAGACTGATGTTGCATGATGCAGCTGCGGCTGTTTGGGTCATGGACACACCACCTAAAAACTAAGCAACTTCTGAAACTTTGAGTACCACTGAATTGAAATTTTGAAGATGAGGTGAATGTTGTGCCTATGCAGTGCATGCAAAGTAAACATTTTATTCCAGAGCCTGTAATTGCATTATAGGGAATGGTTTACTTTATGGCTTTCTGTTTTAACATTGAAATTGTCTTTGAGTAATTAGTTAAGTATAAACACAAGTCATGGCAAAAGATTTGGGATCTTGTAGAGTTCGGTAGTCACTGAGGAAATATTCAAGCCTATTTTGATGCATTCATAACTTCAATGTTTATTGACATAGGCAAAGCTGCTTTCTTCATATTATGGTATACAGGTCGACTAACTTGTTTCTATAACAAGTCACCTAATTTCTTTCTTTCTTCAATCTTTTTATTAATTTTCAAATTAATACATATAACCTCCGTAATTATACACGTAATACAAAGAGATCGGGAGGGCAATCATGACATATATAGTCATAAAAAATATATTCTAGGCCCCACGGTTTCTTGGTAAATGAATATATTACAAAAAAAATCAAAAAGAGAAAGAGAAAGATTTATTATATGAAAAACCCAAATCGGGGAAAAAATTATAAGTAACAAAACGAAACAAACTAAAATAAAAATTTCTAAAGAAAAAAAACTGGACTGATATTTCTCGATGAACAAAGAGCATTATTATATCGTCAACTCAGCTCCTCAAAGTTCAAAGATTATTGAAAAGGGATCTATATCATATGAGAATATTGAATGAATGGACTCCAAACTTCCTCAAATTTAAGCAAAGAATCAACAGTGCCACTCCTAATTTTTTCTAAGTTTAAACATGATATAGTTTGAGAAAACCATTGAAAAGTAGTGGGAGGTATTGGATCCTTCCATTTAAACAAAATGGATCACATGGCCATTAATGTAACAAAGGCAATCATACGACAAGCAGCAGATAAGTGGCCAGATTCCATCATCGGTAGCCCAAAAATTGCAGTGATTGGGTGAAGTTGTAAATCAATATTCAATACCGTTGAAGTAATGTTAAAAATGTCTTTCCAATGTTTTTTTCAAAAGAGGATAGGACCAAAACGTGTGTCAGGGAAGCCACCTCCGAATTACATCTATCACATATAGGATTAATATGGTGATTAAAAACGGGTTAACTTGTCCTTGGACATATGGGTCCTGTGAACCACCTTAAATTGTATCAAAGAGTGTCTGGCACACATTGAAGATGTATTAACTAATGGAAGAATTTTCTTTCATGTCTCTGTGGGTAAAAGTATCTGGAGTTCTCTTTCCCATTCATTCTTAATTTTATCAAGTGTCTCTGGACATATTTTCATAATTAGATCATATATTATTGCTATCAAGCCCTTCTGATAGGGATTAAAGCCTAAATTTTTTTCCGTAATTTCAATTTTATATGGCGTCAGAAAAGAAGGCATAGTAACTTTAAAAAAATTTCTAATCTGTAAGTATCGAAAAAAAAGTGTGATCTAGGCAAATTGTATTTATTAGACAACTGTTCAAAAGATAAAAAGGTTATCAATGAATAAATCACGGAAACATGTTATTCCCTTCATTTTCCATAAAGAAAAAGCTGAATCGATTCTGGATGGTTGAAAGAAAAAATTAGATTGAATGGGGCTTGATAAGTTAAATTTATTCAATCCAAAGAATTTACGGAATTGAAACCATATTCGTATGGTATGTTTAACTATTGGGTTAGTCATATGTTTGCTCAATTTAGTAAGTGCAAAAGGGAGTCAGGCTCCTAAAATAGAAACTAATGAAAATACTTGCACTGATTCATACTCGAGGTATACCCATTTGGGACATTGAACTACATCCAGATGGTAACTATACAGTGGACCATGAACAAATTAATAAATCTTTTCAAGAATTTTATACTTCTTTATACCAATCAGAATTCCCTGAGGATTCTACATTAATGCATGAATTTTTAAGGGACCTGAAGACTCCGAAATTATCACTTAATGAATGTTCAATATTAGATGTACCCATTTCAGAGGAAGAAATAAAGAAAGCAATTTTTTCAATGAATTCGGGTAAAACACCTGGTCCTGATGGGTATACGGTTGAATTTTTAAAATCCTTTTCTGATCTTCTTTCTCCCTGGTTAGGAAAAATTTTGAAAGATGCCCTATCAGTGGGTAAACTACCACAATCCTTTTATGAGGCTACTATCTCTTCAATTCTTAAAAAGGATGAAAATCCCACTGAATGTGCATCTTATAGACCCATTTCTTTATAAAATGTGGATTCCAAAATATTGGCTTCTAGATTGGAAAAGGTTCTTCCACAAATTATCTCTCATGACCAGACAGGATTTATCCAGAATTGTTACTTGCATTTTAACATTAGGAGGTTAATGAATATTATATCTACCCCCTCATCTAAAATTCCAGAATGTGTTATTTCATTAGATGCTGAAAAAGCGTTTGATAGAGTCGAATGGGAATATTTATTTAATACACTTGAGAAATTTAATTTTAGTCCCAATTTTATATCTGCGATCAAATTGATTTATCATACACCTATGGCTTCAATACTTACTAATAATCAGAGATCCCCTGGTTCAGGCTTTTTCGAGGCACTAGACAGGGTTGCCCTCTAAGTCCTTTATTATTTGATATTACTTTGGAACCCTTGGCAATTGCCCTTTGGGATTCTTTTAAATATTTGGTATCACTCGTGGACAGAGGATTCATTAGGTATCTCTATATGCAGATGACTTGTTAATTTATATTTCTAACCCAGAGGAATCCATCCCTTTTGTAGCAGTATTGTCACTGCTTGCTCAGCTTGGTATTTTTTCTGGTTATAGATTAAATCTTAATAAGAGTGAACTCTTTCCATTAAATATGCAAACCCCAATTTATAGGCAATTACCATTTAGATTAGTAACAGACCATTTTATGTATTTGGCTGCTAAAATTACCAAGAAGCATAAGGACCTGTTTAAAGTTAACTTGTTACCTTTAATTGATCACGTTAAACAATTATTTACGAAATGGTCCCCATTATCTCTATCATTGATAGGCCAAATTAATGCGGTTAAGATGAATATTTTACCAAAATTTTTATATCTATTTCATCTTTCATCCCGAAATCTTTTTTTTGACACTATTGATTCAAAAATTCTTTCATATATATGGCAGAATAAAAACCCAAGGTTAAGTAAGGAATATTTACAAAAATTAAAAAAAGGATGGTGGCATGGCTTTGCCTAACCTAAGGTTATATTACTGGGCAATTAATTATCAGATATTTAATTTTTTGGGCACAAGATTTAGATGTAATTCAAGTCACCTAATTTCAGGAACACTTTCTGCACATAGGCAAATTTGAAAAGGAAATGTTTGAGGTTCTGCTCTGGGGCATGTACTGGTAATACATTTCTAGCAGTGAAATGTTAGAAAATTGAAATCAGAATACCTTTATTATTAATGTTGTTTGAATATTTATAGATCAAGTGATATCACACCTGACAGATTGTAGTGAACAATACAAAACTAATAAATACTGTGCTTCAAGTGTAATTACAGAATAGTCTTTTATTCAAACTATTCCCTGATGATTTAGTATTTGACACAGAATGCGTGTAATTTATGTGTTATAAGGAGCTGAATTACCAATTGACAAATTTATTATTAGCCGTTGTTCCATGGATTTGAAACATTTATGTCTGAACAGTTAAAGTGCATACAGAATAACCCAAATCCACAGATTCTTTTATTTGTATTTCAATTGCAAGGCTACCTGCTTTTGCCAAAATAGCTGTCTGGCAAAAATTTCCCTCTGCAGATCTTTCGTGGCCCTGGAATGTAACTGTGATTACACAATCTTCAGTATGTATTCTTGATGGTTATTTAATCATCTGTAGCTTTCCATACTTGATGAATTTTAAATTAAAATGTTGTCTAACCTTTATTAGTTTAAATCAGTGCCTGCAGTCCTATATTCAAAGGACTTGGAGTGCAGCTGTTACAAACTAACTACTGGAAAAAGGTGTTTTGTAATAGTGGGAAGAGTACAAAATAACTGGTAAAAGGGGAATTTTGTATAAAGGGCCTTGGCTTAACCATGCTGGCATTTAAAAAGGTTTGCTTGTATATAAATATAACGTTGTAACCCAGTAGGTTATTTGTCTTTTTTTTAAAAGAAGTTGGTTAAGAAAATTATGCAGCCACAGTTTTGCTGAGTTTAAAACTAAATGCCATTGCTTGCCTGATTAATTTTTTTAATTACCATATTTAAAACACCAGAACCAGATTCTACTTTGATACATGATATTTTCAAACAATATAAATTATTGACAAAATGATTGAAGAACACAAAATAATTATTCTTTCCAACAGAGATTAGTAACTATCAGGAAAATTAGACAACATGGACCTCTCATTTCTTGGAAAAAAAGTACGAACATATGGAGTTCTCCAAAATAGTTTTGATCAAGTAGACATGAGGTGTATATTGCCATCTGTGGTAAGGAGGCCACCAAAATAAAAATCACCAAAAAAAAATTAAATTAGGCCAATTGGAAGAAATCTCTTCACCCATGGAGTGGTGAGTGAGTAATTCATTGTCACATGGAGAAATTGAGGCAACAAAATGGGTTTGAAAGGAAGCTGAATAACTATATGAGCAAGAAGGGAATGGTGAGATTATACTGAGAGATAATATTCTACCTAATTGCAAGATTGTGGGTGAGTTGTGAACAAGATGGACAAAATCAGTATGCCTTGTTCCGGGTGTATAAATGGCATTAGCCGAATGAACAATTTTCATGCACCATGACATAGAGTCATAGAGCAATACAGCATGGATTCAGGCCCTGTGGCCCAATGAGTCCATGGTACCCACCCACCTTGTCCCAATTTCCTGCATTCCGCTCATATCCCTCTGAGCCCCGCCCCTCCATGCCCCAAGTGCTGCTTCAATGATACTATTAGGCAAAGACCTGTCCTTGCATCTGTTTACTTCATACCATCCAGGGTCTCAAATGTTCCTTCCAGGTGAAACAGCAGTTCACTTCCAATTTAATGTAGTGCATTTGGGGTTAGGCCTTGCCCTCGGCACTGTTCCTGGGGACATTGCCAATCAGTTTGCAAGTTAGTTTGGCAGGGTACTGCTGTGGAAAGATCTGGTCTATAATATATATTAAAAAAATGTTTCATATTATCTACATAGAGAATATTTGTCTCTCGCAATTCAAATGATCTTCAGAATTTTTGTGAATTATTATATGAATTTTAGGCTTGGATGTTATGTTTACTGGAAACAGGTTGTTGACTGAAATTCTCAAACATTGTCAACTGTTTCTGGATTCACATTTGCAACAGTGGAACTTGTGCAAGAGTGTTGAATACTTTGTTTTTCCCTGTGATTGTCTTTGCAGAAGCTTCTGAGAAAAAATATTTGCATTCCAAAATTCTTTTTAGGCTAACACTACTGGAGAATTTCAGACTGACTTAAAATACTTTGACATATTGTATCTTTCAGGAAGGTGCTTCTGCTAGAAAAGCTCAAACTCCAGCTGTTCAGCCGGTTCCACGACCAGGTAAAAAAAACTGCAATATTTTTGTTTTTTTTTTCTGATTGAGTTTGTGCTAAGGTGTTGCAGTAATTCCTGATTCATGTAAAGTTTCCTTTGATGGATGCTGTTGATGCGTGGAAGGAAAACAAAATAAGATTTCAATGAACATTTTGTGAGAAAACAGAAACATTGTATCCTGACAAAGAATAAACAAGGCACAAAATCATTCAGCATTAAAATAATGTGTGACAAGGTATCCTAGCATTTATATTGGAATTTAGCAAAAGCAATTCAGCTGCAGTCAATCTGCTATTGTTTAATGTCCCTTAGCCTGTCATCATTGCTTCCTCTTAAGCCCTCAAAGTAACAGAGAAAAAGGAAAAAAATACATACATTACCCAAGCCCTTTGAGTAATTCAGAAACTTTTTTTCTATTTAAGCATCTTCATAATGCAATCTGCTAAGTATGTTATCCCTCAGTGTAATCAATATTTTTTGTGCCTATCACTCCGATGGCTGAATTTCTAATATGTTTGGATTGAGGGCGAAAGACCATTGAAAACGGAGCAGGAATAAGCCCTTTGAGCCCTCCAGATTTGTTAAGTGTATGGCCTTTCTGTTCATCTTAATGCTTAAAAATGTATCAAATCTCAGTCATCAACTTATAGTAGATGACTGGGCATCTACAGCTCTTTAGGACAGAGAATTCTAAAAGTTTCATGGCATTTGAGTCAAGTGTTTCCTCATTCCAAACTAATCCTGAATTTTACAGTACTTAGCCAAGGAAAACATGTCTAGTATCAACTCTTTCAAGTTGTTTCACAATATCACGTTTCAGTGAGATCATTTCATTGCTCAAGAGGGAATGTAGACTCATTCACCTCTTAGGACTCTTAGAACCTCATCCCAGCAATCAGAAGCTGAACCTTAATTGCATTTGTTTGAGTGAGGAAATAAAACTTTATTCAGAACTCCAGGTATTTTCTCATCAGACCCAATATAATTGAACTTTGTACTTCAATTAATTTGTTATAAAAGCTAACTTATCAGTTGCTTTCTCAATTGCTTATTGTACTTGTGTGTTAACTCTCTGTTTCATGTACTACAAAGCTGAGGTCTCCTTTAAATGCCAAATTTCCCAGTCTTTTGCCTATTTTTATACAAAAGTGAATAGCTTAATGTTTTTTCACATTCTCTTCCCTATGTTGTTTCCCACGTATTTAACTTGTTTATTCCTCCAAAGGTATTACTGCCCAAAAACTTTGTATTACTAGCAAGTTTGCTACTATGCACTCAATCCTCTCGTATGTCATTAATACAGATTGTAAATGGCCCACTTTATTGCTTCAGAACTCCCCATTTAAACCTGTCATTTATGGAAATTATTTGTTTATTTCAACTGTTTTCTTTCTGTTAGACAATCGTCAGATCGTGCTAATGTATTATCCCCAATCCTAGAACTCCTAATTTTGTGTAACAACATGTTGTGAGGCACCTTATTGAATAGTTTTTGACAATTGAGTGCAATTTATTCTACTTTTCCACAGCAGCACATGGTTGATTTACTTAGTCCTGTGCTTTGTTGATCCACTAAAAAAAACTCATTCAAGTTGCTGAGTTATATAAAATAAATACAACAAACTTTTGATTAACTAGCAGCTGATTTACCAGCTTATAGGCTAACTATTTCAAAGTTCATGCAATTGGTTTAAAAGGCCTGCACTTCCAGGATAATAAGCCTGCCTTCAGAGAACCTCTACAGAATGCAATAATAGTATGAATACATTATCTACAATATAGTAAGTATTTTAACAAAAATAACTGCAGTCGGGGTACAGTAGGAGTACATTAAAACCAATTAAATCATTCAGGTCTATTGAAACTTGTTTAACCATGAACAGTCATATTGTGTAATAATTATATCTTTAATAATTTGTAAATGGACATGTGCTCTAACCTATCGATTTTCTCTGCTGTAACATTGCCAATCACTGCTTGAGCCTCTGCACAACCTTCATCCATAACTTTGCAACCTCAGAACTTGAATGATCTGCTATCCTGGAGGACTTTCCATCTTATGTAAGCTCAAACTTATCCAGTATTCTGCTGTCCTTAGCTTGTCAAGTCCCACTTTCCCATTTACTCTTGTGCTTATTGTCCTGCATTGGCTCCAGGTCCAACATTGTCATAGAGTTAATAAGCATAGAAACAGGCCCTTTGGTCCAATTTGTCCATGATATCTATCTGAGAGAGATCTATTGAGCTCGTCCCATTTGCCTGCATTTGATCCATATGCCTCTCAGCCTTTTCTATCCATGTACCTATCCAAATATCTTTGAACCATTGTAATTGTACCTGCCTCTACAGCTGCCTTCACTGCTTCCTCTCACAGCTCGATCCACATACCCACCATCTTCTGCATGAAAAAATTACCCCTCAGGGTCTCTTTCATTTATTTCCCCTCTCATCTTAAATCTATGCCCTTTAGTTTTAGACTTTCCTATCCTGGGGAAAAGACTGTGACCATCTTATCTATGCACTTCATGATTTTATATACCTTTTTATAAGGTCAACCCTCGGCCTCCAACACTCCAGGGAAAAACATCCCAGCCTACCTAGGCTCTCCTTGTAACTCCAGCCCTCCATTCCTAATAATGTCCTCGTGAATCTTTTCTGAATTTTGCAGCTTAATGACATCCTTCCTATAGCTGGGCGACCAGAACTGCACATGATATTCCAAGTGTGGTCTCACTAATGACTTGCACATTTGTAACATGATGTCCTAACTCCTGCACTCACTGGCCTGACCGAAGAAGGCAAGCATGCCAAACAACAACATCACCACCCTATCTTCCTGCGTCACTACTTTCAGGGAAATATATATGTCTACCTCTAGGTCTCTCTGTTCTTGTCTGAGTTAAATTCTATCTGCTATTCCTTTGCCTATGTTCCAGTTTATCTTCCTCACTTTCCACCATACCACCAATCTTGGTGCCATCCGCAAACTTACTAATCATGCTACTTCCAGGAAACTATGTGACCTGTACACCTAGGCCTAGATTTTAACATGATCATCCATGTTTTCAAATTTGTGGCGTAGCCCTCATTTACCTCACTAACTTCTAACAGTACCCCACACAGCGCACCACGCACCCCCCCCCCCCCCCCCCCCCCCAGGTCAATAATGAACTCACTTTTGTTCTCATCTTCATTTCCAATTTTAATGCGTCCAGCACTGTCAACTGTTCCCACACTACTTGGGCTCTAAGCCCTTTCATTCCCTCCACAACAGAAAGCAGCTGACGTTGTCTGTATGTAGTTTTAGAAGGCTTGTTATAAGAAATAGTGTCCGTGGGGTTAAAGAACTGCAACAGTAAGTCTATAACTTGCTGAAGCCCGGAAACCAGTGAGCAGAGATAAATGGTTGATTTTCATACTGGAGGGAAGTATAAAGTGGTGTCCCTTTGGTTGTGTGAGACCAGTGCTAGTTGTTCTCATGGCATAGAGTTATTAGCACAAGCACCTTATCCATGGCATGGTGCAAGTTATCATCCTTTGCACCTTCTCCAAGGCTGTGACACCTTCTTAGGCTGATGCTTAGAGTTAGCCAAAGAGTTCCTGTTGGGGCCTGGCTAGTGATCAAGAAAAAATTCACCTGTCCTCCTTGTTTCTTAATCTTTATCATTACTAAACCCATTTGTTTCCTGAAGTACCTTTTCAGCTTTCCCTGTAGCCTTAAATGATCTGTGAATCTGTACTCTGGGCCTGTCTTACAGTCCACTACACAAATAGCACTGCTTTCTGCCTATTTCCTATAAAGTCAACTTCATAATTGCCTTTCCCACATCCAAGTACAGGTCATCTACTTTCTCCATTGTATTTAATGACCTCTCTACCAAGGCCCACAATTGTTACCTATCCCTAATTGTCCTTGAAAAGGTGGTGGGAAGCCATATCGAACTACTGCAGTCCTCTGGTGAAGGTACTCCCGTGGTGATACTGGGCAGTGAGTTCCAGGATTTAGATCCAGTGATGCACCAGCAACAGATTTCCAAGGCAGCATCATGTGTGACTCTGAGGAGAACGTGCAGTTGTTGGTGTAATTCTTTACCTGATATCCTTGACCTCCTTGGTGGTAGAGTTTACAGGTTTGGGAGGTGCTGTCGGAGTAGGCAGTGCAAATAATTGCAGTGCATTTTGTAGCTGGTGCACATGGCAGCCTCTGTGCTCTTGTGGTGGAGGAACTGACTTAGGCTGGTGGAGGGGGTACCATTTAGGTGGGCTGCTTTGTCCTGGATGATGTTGACCTTGAGATGTTTGGGGCTGCACTCATCCAGGCAAGTGAAGAGTATTCCATCATGGTCTTGACTAGTGCATGTATTATTTATTGGCCTAGACATGGGTGTACAGAACTTAATTCCAAAGTTTGTAGATAACATAAAAGATAGCGATGTAATAAACCACAAGAAGAGTAGTAATGGATTTCAACAGATCATACACTGGTGAAATGACCAGACACATGACAGAGAAGTGATCCATTTCGATAAGGAAGAATAAGGAAAGACAACATAAAGTCCAATTTTATATGTAAGCAAATCCATGAAAATGCCAAAATAGTTTAAAAAGGCATTTAAATATGTTTATGCAATCCTGTCCTTTATTAATAGAGGCAGGAAAGTTATGCTAAACCTTCACCAAATCTCTGTTAAGTCTCAGTTACATATTAATTCTGTGGAACACACTAAGATGCAGTGAAGGTGAGGACTAAATTTTCTACAGTGGTAGCAGGGGTGAGGTACTTGGGTTATTTGAAGATCCTGGATAAGCTTTTCCTTTTGCTCCTGAGAGCAGATTAAGAGGAAATCTAGCAGATATGCTTAAGATGCTGTATGTTTTCATGAGAAATTAAGAAGAACCTTTCCAATAACTGAAATGGTCAATAACCTGAAGAGACAGAATAGAAATGATAGTGAAAGGAATTGGATAAGGCATGAGGGCATCAGGATTCCCTTTCACATACAGAATTAATATGAATACTTCTTTTCTAAATTGTAGATCAGGTTAATGGATACTACACAGATTTGTGATTAAGTTGATTGAATGGTGTGGAATGGCACAGTTTCTTTTGCTTATCCTTTTGTTCTGTCATGTCATCTTCGAGCTTCGGTTAGGATTACTATAAACATTTTAAGACTGTCATGATTTACTTGCAAAGCCTACGGAGAATTGATTTACAACCAGGGATCTCAGCCAGGTGAAAAGAGCTACTAAAAACATAACTGGATGAGGTCCTGACAGGCTTGAACAGTACTATTGAGGGAATTTTTAAATGAGCCCAAAAAAAATAGCTGACAAGCTTGTAACATTTCTATAAAGAGAGGTGGTAGCAGACTTGTGTACAACAGTCAGCTAGAAATGATGTAATTGATAAAAGTTTAGCAGCAGTTGAGTGAAGATGTGTTTTTTCTATATTGTAAAAATAATATTCTTAATTACTGTGAAATTTTATAGTTGTCATTTTGTTATGGAAAAGTTAATGTCTGGACCTATGATAATCACTTTAGGTAACTTCTACTATTTAAAATGATACGTTGGCATACAATTAAGTAGGTAGTTTTACAATGTTAAAGTCTGGAAGGTTGGATCATTATATGCATATTGTAACTATTATCATGATTGAACATGCACTTAGACATGATTATTATACTAGGAAAGTCACAGCAAAGGTTTCCCAAAAATTTTAACTCTGATTAAACAAATGGGCATTTTACAAAACATTGCCAACACACCATCTCATTCATCATATATGTGAGCAACCTTCTGCTTGTCCAAACTGATGGCCTTTGTTCTATATTTAGATAGTCAAATCCCTGAGCTACACGTGACTATCAAAGATGTTCCTGCCCAGGCTTGATTCGATTGGCGGTCAGACATAATCTCACAGTCCGCATGTGACAGTGAGATGCTCTGCCAATTTCTGATTTCCTCCCTATTCCCCATGTTGCTTGTAGACGAGGGTGATGATGCCTGCCCTTGTGGATTAGAAACCTCACCAGCTAAATGCATAGTGTTGTAGAATTCCAGCAGGTCTGGGCTGATTAGATCCAGGGCCAAGTATAACTTGACCAACAAGCCATTGCTTCCAGGAGTTTTACTTGCCTTAAAGGGACAGGCTTGCTCATCCAGAGTCAAACATCGATCCAGGTTCTCCCACTTCTGTCATTTAAAATCTCTGAGAAGACAGGGAATTTTAGCAGGCTGTATTAACTGTGGCCTTTAGATTATTTAACCTGGGAGAGGAGGATTTGCAGATCCTTAACATGTCAGATTGTGCGGATTTTATTGATCTGTCCTCTTCCTTAAGACTGCTCATGTGAACATTTTCAAAGAAGAATGAGCATTTTTCATCTTGCTCCACAAAGTGGACTGTGGGTTGGAAGATGACTTTAAAGGATTTGAGAGACAGAGCAACGTTTGCTGTCGCTCTAGCTCTAGGAACTCCTCTTCAACATCCATCAGCTGCAGGAGAAGTTGACTCTGTATTCTTTTCTGGAGGTGGCATGTCTCCCCCGATACTCTTTTGGTTTTTGAACACCCCTGAGGAGAATAAGTCCCTTGATGTTTTCCTTGATTGCTTCCCATAGGGGCATTGGAGAATCAAATTTGAAGAAACAAAGCAAAGAATCAAATCAAACAGTTATCTAATCTGCATAATTCATCTTGATTTCTGATGCTTTCTGGGTCAGCAGTTTGAGGTTCAGCTTCCAGATCTCTTTGCCAACCTGGTCTGTAGGCGATAGCTGGCCAGTAGGAGTGTTCACTACAGTGCTCCTAGATTCCTGAAACTGGGATACCTCGCCCTTTGCTATTCTGCTTCGAGCCATATTGCATTGTAAATGCATCTGCAAATCCCTGCAAATGGAAATATGTGGTTTTCACTGTTTGAAATGAAACTTGGGGCACTCAAAGCTGGAAAATGTTAATAGGGCAACATATGTTGATGGAATATGGCACTGGTGTGCCGATGGTTTGTGATTTGGAAAAAGAAGGGTGGTGCTCATTCCGGACATGATTATTTTTTCATTTTGGGTGGTGTGTTCAATAGAAAATCAATAAAAAAAAGATAAATGAGGATTTGGTCAAAGCGGTGTTAGAATGATTTAGTAGATAAAAGGTGCCTGGACTTGGCCTTCTTAGCACAAATGTTTTTTATTTGATGCCTTGGGATTGCAATGAAATTTTCATGGTTCATCTGGATGGCTGATGGTTTAAGCAATGACATGGCATCCAGGGGATCTGGATTCAAGGGGAGAAGTGAACACGTCAGCTTCCGATAGCTTCTGAGAGGCATGTAGAACACCATTGAAAAAGAAAATTGCAGCCAGACCAGATTTTTAATGCAGATGAAGTCAGATTTCATTGGAAGTGGTCGTTGACAAAGACCTTGCTGTTCGAGGCTGAGCAACATGCCCTGGGCATAGTAAAAAGTAGTTGAGTCAGTTCTATTGTGCAAGTGCACTAGCACTTTTTAGCTAAAGATCACTGTGATTGGCAAAACAGAAAAATTGTGTTTATTTAAGGAACTGGAACTACTGGTGTGACAGTGGATTATTTCAAACAGAAGTTAGTAAGATTGGGCAAGAATGAACCATGGCAATATCCAAGCATGGTATGACAAGTTTCTTCCTTGTGTCCAGATGTGCCTGTAATCGAAGTGCATGCAAGAAGGGCTGTGCCACCGCTGGATAACCGCTCTTCTCACATCAGAAGATTACAACATTTTTATGATCAAACATGAGTAATGCTATCAAATCCCATGGACCGGGAGCAATTGCATACATTTAAAGGAATTATTGATCTGGATTGTTACAAGAGTTTGTTGCAGAGGAAAATTATTTGAAATTATTCTGGATACAGTTTATGAATTGGCTAGAACATGGAGTTCATGCTGATCAGTTCACGGGCCAAAATCTTTCCAGAGGTAAATGGTGTTAACTACTTTGTTGAGGAAGAACCCATCAGCTGGTTTAGCTGAAATTGCCCAACATATGAATGGAGATGAAAAGATTGAGGAGTGGCTGGGCTTATATTGCCAAGAGCAACAGTACGAGTTCCCTTCTGACAACGAAACCTTCATGTGTAGGGAGATGAGGAAGACCTGATTCTGCAGTGTCAGCAATCATCATTTGTGTCAAGACACTGCTGACTAGTAAAAAAAATTGAGCCAATCAGTGAAACATATATATGTGATTGAGAATTTTAATAAACGATAGTGTACATGCTGTGCACCACTTCTGATGCCTTTACAAAGTGTTTTGCATTTTCTTTTGCAGCATCCATGCTTCTTCATAAACGTGCCCCCCACCCCCTCCATTAGCCTGAATAATCGAGAGTCAATTGCTCCTCCTTTATCACTATGTCAACCAACATCCTGGAACTCCCTGCCTAACAGCACTTTAAGCATATATTCATTATGGACAGTAGATGATCAAAGTAGCAGCTCACCACAACCTTCTCAAGGGAAGTTACAGATGGGCGATAAATATTTTTACCTTTGAATTATCGTATTTCTGTGCCTCTTATTTAGTACATTTTCACTTGAGAATATTATGGCCAACCTAAACCTTCTTAGTTAGGAGTCTAATTAGCTGGTAAGCTTATTTTGCTGCCATTGACCTTGTAACTGTGTCAGGATTTCTGAGGCTTTCATTTGCCTTTCCCATTATAGACTATTATGCACCTTGGTAGAAAGAACTGAATGGAAAATTCCCTTTTTAGTTTTGGGTGTGGCGACTCACCGTCTAGTCGGGCGAACCGGCTCGGCAGTCGGGTCGCGCGGCGTCGGAGCGACGAGGCCCAAGATGGCGGCGGGCCTCGTCTTTCCGAGCGACGGGGAGAACCCGCGCGCGGGAAAGTCCTGATGACATAGTACTTACGTCATTGCCGGTTGTTTTGGGCGGGAACATTCTCCCTTAAAGGGCCTGCGCAAGGCGGGAAAATAAACCAGTTCTGTTTGGCAATCCTCCAAGTAGAGTCTTGTTTTATTCCGCGGTAGCAACCGCTACATTGGTGACCCCGACGGTCCAAACGGCTTTTGGACCCGCGAAATGGACGACAGCGCAGCAGCCAACGCAGTGGCCCTCAAGCTGCCCACCTTTTGGACACTTCGGCCCAGCGTCTGGTTTGACCAGGCCGAAGCGCAATTCCACCTTCGGCAGATCACCTCCGACTCCACGAAGTACTACCATGTGGTTAGCTCTCTGGACCAGGAGACAACCGCCCAGGTTGGAGACTTCATCCAGTCACCTCCGGAGGAAGATAAGTACCCGGCTTTCAAAGACCTTTTGATCCGGACCTTCGGCCTCTCCCGTCGTGAGCGCGCCGCCCGCCTGCTTCATCTGGACGGCCTGGGGGACAGATCCCCATCCGCCCTAATGAATGAGATGCTGGCATTGGCCGAGGGACGCAAGCCATGCCTGATGTACGAACAGGCCTTCCTCGAACAGCTCCCCGATGACATCCACTTGTTGTTAGCTGACGCCGACTTCAGCAACCCCCGTGAGGTGGCCGCCCGGGCAGATGTCCTGTGGAGGGCCAAGCGCGAGAGCGGTTCGTCCGTCAGTCAAATCACCAGGCCGCGAGCCCAACGCCCGCCTCGCCCGGCCCCAGGAACGCAGACGACGACGACGGGTGACCAGCTGTGCTTCTACCATCAGAGGTGGGGTGCGGAGGCCCGTCGATGCCGCCCACCCTGCAAGTTTCAGGGAAACGCCAGGGCCAGCCGCCGCTGATGGCTACGGCAGCTGGCCGCCGACAGAGCCTCCTCTTCGTTCAGGACAAGAAATCTGGACGGCGTTTCCTCGTTGATACTGGAGCGGAGGTCAGTATTTTGCCCCCGACAGGCCGCGACACTCGTGACAGGCCACCAGGTCCTCTACTCAATGCCGCCAACGGTACAACGATACGGTCTTTCGGCACCCGTACGCTTCAATTACACTTTGGCGGCAGCCGTTTTACCTGGACCTTTACCCTTGCCACCGTCGCCCGACCACTCCTAGGAGCCGATTTCCTTCGGGCTCACAACCTGTTAGTCGACCTGCGAAGGAAGCGGTTAGTCCACTCTAGCACTCTCCGGACCTATCCCCTGGGAGAAATCAGCCCACCAGCCCCGCGCCTGGACTCCATTTCCCTTTCTGGCGACGATTTCGCCAAGCTCCTAGCTGAATTCCCATCGATTTTGGCACCTTCGTTTACAAACTCTAGGCCCACACACGGGGTACGACACCACATCATTACCACAGGGCCACCCCTTCATGCCCGAGCACGACGATTACCTCCAGACAAACTCCGCCTGGCAAAGGAAGAGTTCCGTCACATGGAGGAGCTGGGGATTGTTCGCAGGTCAGACAGCCCCTGGGCCTCCCCCCTGCACATGGTCCCCAACGCCACCGGAGGGTGGAGGCCCTGCGGCGACTACCGCAGGCTGAATGACGCCACCACTCCGGACCGCTATCCCATCCCTCACATCCAGGACTTCGCAGCGAACTTACACAGGGCCCGCATCTTTTCCAAAGTGGACCTCGTTAGGGGATACCACCAAATCCCGGTCCATCCGGATGACGTCCCCAAAACTGCGATTATCACCCCATTCGGCCTGTTCGAATTCCTTCGGATGCCGTTCGGCCTTAAGAACGCCGCGCAGACCTTCCAGCGGCTGATGGACGCGGTAGGCCGAGACCTGGACTTCGTGTTCATTTACTTGGACGACATACTGATCGCCAGCCGTAACCGCCAGGAACACCTTTCCCACCTCCGCCAGCTGTATTCCCGCCTCCGCGATTTCGGCCTCACGATCAACCCGTCCAAGTGCCAATTCGGACTTGACTCTATCGATTTCCTCGGCCACAAAATCACCAGCGACGGGACAACACCCCTACCCGCCAAGGTGGATGCTATCCGCCATTTTGCCCGACCTGACACAGTCAAAGGCCTACAGGAATTCCTTGGGATGGTCAACTTTTACCATCGTTTCATCCCTGCAGCAGCCCGTATCATGCGCCCTCTGTTCTCGCTGCTGGCTGGTAAGGGCAAGGACATCACCTGGACTGACGAGGCTGCGGCTGCTTTCGTTAAGGCCAAAGACGCCCTGGCAGACGCCATGATGCTGGTACACCCCAGGACTGACGTCCCAACTGCCCTCACGGTAGACGCGTCCAACACCGCGGTGGGTGGGGTACTGGAACAGCTACTCGAAGGCTGCTGGCAACCCTTGGCATTTTTCAGCAAGCACCTTCGACCGCCCGAACTGAAGTACAGCGCTTTTGATCGGGAACTTCTAGCGCTGTATCTGGCGGTCCAGCATTTCCGATACTTTCTAGAAGGCAGGCCTTTCACCGCTTTCACCGATCATAAGCCTCTGTCCTTTGCCTTCTCCAAAGTCTCCTATCCTTGGTCAGCTCGTCAGCAGAGACATTTATCCTACATTTCTGAGTTCACAACTGACATCCAACATGTCTCAGGAAAGGATAATGTCGTTGCTGATGCACTTTCCAGACCAACCATCCACAACCTATCCTTGGGTGTCGACTACACGGCCCTAGCTGACGCACAGCAAGCTGACGACGAACTGCCCAGCTACAGAACCGCAGTCTCGGGTCTGCAGCTCCGAGATTTCTTGGTTGGTCCAGGTCAGCAGACCCTACTTTGCGACGTTGCGACTGGTCAGCCCCGCCTTATAGTCCCTGCAGCCTGGCGGAGACGCGTTTTTGACTCGGTACATGGGTTGGCGCACCCGTCCATCAGATCTACTGTCCGACTGGTCGCCAGCAAGTTTGTCTGGCATGGCCTGCGCAAACAGGTCAGTGAGTGGGCCAGGACTTGTCCGCACTGCTAGACGTCAAAAATCCAGCGACACACCAAGGTCCCACCACAGCAGTTCGAGCCTACCCATAGGAGGTTCGACCACATACACGTCGACCTGGTGGGCCCTCTGCCGGTTTCAAGAGGAGCCCGGTACCTCCTTACCATCGTGGACCGGTTCACGAGGTGGCCTGAGGCAACCCCCCTGACTGACATCACAACTGACTCCTGCGCCCGGGCGCTGCTCACAACTTGGGTCTCACGTTTTGGCGTTCCGGCCCACATCACTTCAGACAGAGGCACCCAATTCACTTCCAGTTTCTGGGCTGCATTAGCGAACCTGCTAGGGATGCAGCTGCACACCACCACGGCCTACCATCCTCAATCAAACAGGTTGGTGGAACACTTTTCACCGCCATCTGAAATCGGCCTTGATGGCCCGCCTGAAGGGTCCTAACTGGGTTGACGAGCTGCCTTGGGTCCTGCTCGGCATACGCACTGCCCCCAAAGAAGACCTCCGCACTTCGTCAGCTGAGCTTGTATACAGGGCGCCACTAGTTGTCCCCGGGGATTTCATACCTGCCCTTCGGGACCAAGGGGAACAACCCCCAGCAGTCCTACAAAGACTGCGCGAGAAGCTTGGCACCTTGGCCCCGATTCCCACCTCACGGCACGGTCAAGCCCCATCCTGCCAGCCCAAGGAACTACGGGACCGTAAGTCTGTTTTCGTTCGCAGGGGCACACCTCGGGCGCCATTGCAATGACCATATGAGGGACCGTTCCGAGCCATATGGAATAACGGATCCACTTTTATTTTGGACATTGGAGGCAGGGAACAGGTTTTCACGGCAGACCGCCTCAAACCGGCCCATTTGGATCTGCAACGGCCTGTCGAGGTTGCCACGCCGTGACGCAGAGGCCGCCCCCCCTAAGCGGCAGCTGGCACAGCCCACGGACCTTGGGGACTGTATCGCCGGTTCTGGGGGGGGTTGTGTGGCGACTCACCGTCGGGCGAACTGGCTCGGCAGTCGGGTCGCGCGGCGTCGGAGCGACGAGGCCCAAGATGGCGGCGGGCCTCGTCTTTCCGAGCGACGGGGAGAACCTGCGCGTGGGAAAGTCCTGATGACGTAGGACTTACGTCATTGCCAGTTGTTTTGGGCGGGAACATTCTCCCTTAAAGGGCCCGCGCAAGGCGGGAAAATAAACCAGTTCTGTTTGGCAATCCTCCGAGTAGACTCTTGTTTTATTCCGCGGTAGCAACCGCTACATGGGATTATTATAGGTCCATGATGTACTATACAACTGAGTTTAGATTGGTTTGATGTTTGCTGCTATAGCAACAAACCTATAGTGTGATTGTATATCAGTGGCACATGATGTGGAAAATCTGATGTGAAGAACAATAAAAGTTCTATTATAGGTAGTAAGATCGAAGAACAAACTTTTTCAAAACAAAATGCAGGACCACATTCTGTCATTTTATTTCCTGTAAGAGTTTGTGATTTGTGACAAAAATGTACCCATGTAGATCAGTGATGCTACCAATGAACTTCAAAAAATGGATCAGAGGGGCACATCCTTTGTATAAAGTAATAGTAGAAGAAAAATTCTGTCCTTGCGGTAACAGCTTTAATTTGTTCTGCTTTTGCGTTAGATTTGAATCCTACTTTTGGAAAAAATTTGTTTGAGCAACTAGGTACTTGTAATGGAACACTTTCAACAAAAGAAGCAGGGAACAGTTTTATCAAAGAGAAAGGCAAATCCAACAAATGAAGATCGTTGTTTGATCCATATACAAGCTGGGAAAACACAATGTGATAAACGGTCTTCTTTAACTTAATAAGTGGAAGCGGAGTGTTGGCAAATCTTCAGTTACTGAAGGCAGCAGCTTAAAAGGGCAGAAAAGAATCAAGTAAGCGTGAGGAAATGTCACTGCTTTAAGCCGTCAGCCGAAGTAGAGGCCTTCAGTGAACCAGCCAGAAATACCAGCAATATTTCGGCATTTTGTTTGATCAATTAAGACAAGCTGTGATGCATAACCTTACACCAGACTTGGAACTATTAAAGTCTTTGTATTTTGAAAATTAGTTAATAACAAGACCACACATTATTAACCAAGCTACAACATTGGTAGCTCATTCAAATTACTGACAATTGTCCAGATCAGGGAGAAAGAAGGAAGGGACTTCCTCTGGAATTCCTGTTAAACAGAAGATTGGGGCAGCCATCTTTTTCCCCCATTTTGACACCCTTCCATTTAAAATTATTTAGTAAAATCAGTACTTCACCAGTCTCTCAGTTTTGCCATCTTGTCACATATTAACTGGCCCTTCAGCTATGGCTAATATTATTGTGCTATATATTAGAATCTAATGTACTTTCTACTTCCTTTTGTTCTGCTTAGAATATTTATGCATCAGACCTACATAAGTTTGTTTCATGTATTGTAAAGATTATATTACATTAATCCTTTTTTCTAAATAAATATAATCTTAATTCTTCACAATAAGTTATTGTACAACTTCAAAGTTCATCCAAACAGCATCGGTGGATGTTGTAATCAAGATTTAAAGAGGGATTCACATGGCTCTAACTCCATCTACAAGTTTGCAGATGATACCACCATTATAGGCCGTATCTCAAACAGCGATGAGTTGGAGTACAGGAAGGAGATAGAGAGCTTAGTGGAATAGTGTCATGACAACAACCTTTCCCTCAATGTCAACAAAAGAAGGGCTGGTCATTGACTTCAGGAAAGGGGGCGGTGTACATGCACCCGTCTACATCAGTGGTGCTGAGGTCGAGAGGGTTGAGAGCTTCAAGTTCCTGGGAGTGAGCATCGCCAACAGCCTGTCCTGGTCAAATCACGTAGATGCCACAGCCAAGAAAGCTCACCAGTGCCTCTACTTCCTCAGGAGGCTAAAGAAATTTGGTTTGTCCCCTTTGACTCTCACCAACTTTTACCGATGCACCATAGAAAGCATCCTATCTGGATGTATCATGGCTTGGTACAGCAACTGCTCTGCCCAGGACCGCAAGAAGCTGCAGAGAGTTGTGGACTCAGCCCAGCGCATCACAGACACCAGCCTCCTCTCCTTGGACTCTGTCTTTACCTCTCGTTGTCTTGGTGTAGCAGCCAGCATAATCAAAGACCCCACCCACCCGGGACATTCTCTCTTCTCTCCCCTTCCATCGGGTAGAAGATACAGGTGCCTGAGGGCACGTACCACCAGACTTAAGGACAGCTTCTACCCCACTGTGATAAGACTATTGAACAATTCCCTTATACAATGAGATGGACTATGACCTCACGTCACTTGTTGTAACCTTGCACCTCATTGCACTGCAATTTTTCTGTAGCTGTGACAGTTTACTTTGTACTGTTACTGTTTTTACCTGTACTGCATCAACGCACTTTGTACTAACTCAATGCAACTGCACTGTGTAATGAATTGACCTGTACGATTGGTTTGTAAGACAAGCTTTTCACTGTACCTCGGTACAAATGACAATAATAAACCAATACCAATGACAACCGCCTAATTTATTTTGAGAGTTCGATTTGTTGCACGTTCTTGCATAATTTAGACATAATTTTCACTTGTAACATAATTTTTTTGAACATTTGCCTTCTGCAGTATGATGTTATTTGTAAGTTTTTAGTTGATATATTTTACTCAAAGTAATTTTTTTTAAGCAGAATTATTTAAAATATTGGTGTGATTGCAAAAAAACTGAAGCATTCCTATTAACAGTTCTTGTCCCTCTGTTTGCAGCACCATTGAATTAAGTAAAAGATGTAGATTTTTCCTGTGAGATGTTTGATCGTTTGAGATTGGAAACTCATTTGTTAAAAACCAGAACTCGTGTAAAGTGTATGGTTATTATAAAGTATATGATTATGGTTAAGTTTTGGAATATTTTGAGGCAAAAGTTAAGTAATGTACAGAAGCAAATTTGCAAAATACTTCATAAGTGAAACCATGATTGGGTACTTTTGTGATGCATATTGGTTGTTTCCAGTTTTATTCTGTTTCTGTATATTCTAACATAATGTCCTATTTTTAATCTTTTTCCACCAATAGTTTCACAAGCAAGGCCGCCACCAAACCAAAAGAAGGGTAAGAGGCATGATTTAGCAGTTGTATTTTCTTTGCTTTAATTTATGCAAAATATGCACCCCTACAGCCAAGGAATATTTTGGTAAAATTTTTCACTGGACTGTTATCAAAAGAAGCTTGGTACTCTAGGATATTGTAAAATAAATGACAGAAGTCTTTTCATTGTCGATTGCGTAAATCAGGACTGTGTTATGATGGCATTCAATGTGATTTAAAGAATAAACTGTTATTTTTAGCCCCAATTATTGGATAATGGAAAAAAAAATCATAGTACTGTCTCTTCCTTCCAGGCTCTCGAACTCCTATCATTATTATTCCTGCAGCTACCACTTCTTTAATTACCATGCTGAATGCAAAAGATCTTTTACAGGACTTAAAGTAAGTAGTAGAATAAATTGCATGATTTGGGAAGTATTTCATGGTGGTATAAAGTAAACCCTGATAGTGAAAATTGTGAGAGATCGATTGAGTCAATACTAAAATGGGCTACTTGTACAGAACTTTGCATTTCAGATAAATAGATACCTTTTCTTTGAAGGAATTGAATTAAATAGGGAAGGAAAACCTAAACCCAGTATCTATGGATTACCCAGGACATTAATTTTGCATAATTCACAGCCCCACCACTCTAATGTAATTCAATAAATATGCCAAAAGTAATCATACGACAACCTAAAGTGTGTTCATCACTTAACTGCAGTTGTTAACATTCATACAAATCTGTCGGTTCTATTTGTGAGCCAATTTCTTCATGGTTTAAGAAATTAAATTGTGTAAATGTGATACATGTTTTACTTATATCATTGAACATATTACTGTGAATTTCTTATGAAGAAAGAAACAACAATTTAAATGTGTCACATTGATTTAATAAAACTATAATACATCCACGAACTGATGATTGTGGATTGAGATTGCCACAGGGCAGAACTTCTAATCTGGAAGGTATGGGGTCAGAGTGGCTTCTGAACAAATTTACAGAATTCACATGTTCTCTAATAAAAGTGGTATATGGTGTTCAAGTGTATGTAATCTAATAATGATTTTCAGCAAAGCAAACTTATCTGAATATTTGCTTTGTGTCTTAAGTTACATGATTATGGAATTATTTAGGAGCATCCTTAAATCAAGAATGGGGATCTTTATAATTCTCACTTAGAGTATTGAACTGAATTACAGTAAAACTGTGATGATATGATACCCTTGGGACTTCGGTGGTGCTGGACTTGCAGATTTTTCAGACTATTGGATATTACTCCTATTAATATTCCAACATACCTGGAATTCACTTTTTATTGTTGTTACACAGTGGATTAATACATTTTTCACTGAACCATGTGTATTTAAAGGGACTGCAGGAAACAAAACCCATCAAGTTTAAAGGGGGTGCAAGAATAGGGCCCCAGTGTATTTAAAAGGAGTGTGGAAATGCGGCGCAACTGAGTTTTAAAGGAGTGTGGGGCACGGGCCCTGCCGATTTTAAAATGTGTGAAATTGGGCCCTGGTGAATTTAAAGGGAGTGTGGGGGAAAAGGCTCCTCGTGGGTTTAAAGGGAAACTGACCCCAGTGAATTTAAAGGAATCACAGGCACAGGACCCTGCCACTTTAAAAGAAGCAGAGATTTGTGGCCCTAGTGAGTTTATAGGAAGTGCATGGAAGCAGAACCAGGAGAGCCAGATGCTGAACCATTATGATTTTCAAACAATAGGGCAGTGGATTATCTGAGTTTGAGTTGTAGTATTTTGAAGGTCTTCCATCAAACTAATCTCTGAGCAACTAAGAAAACTCTATCTCCTTTTTCATTGTATACAGTGCCATTGTATCACAGGTAAGTTTCTTAACATTTTGATTGTGTAGTCAAGGATGTGAAAATAAAGATGAAGTCCTAGGAAAGAAACACAGAAATACTTGAAAATAACTTGACCTTCAGGTGAGTTGCCAGTAGTAGGGAAGCAATTTCAACAAAATTTTATACAATATTTTGTATCACCAGGTGTGTGTTGTATGCTGAGCATCTGAATGTTGTAGAATGCTTATTTCGTTTTGTAACCTATAAATGCAGATACTTCCAGATAGTATTCATGGTGTGGATCATTCAAGCATATTTTTATTTATATTTCCAAGGGTGCTATAAAGAATACTAAATACAGATCAGTTCTCAATGTTAAATCCAGCAAATTAAATGAATTCTGAAAAGTAGATTGATGGGTTTCTGGTATGGAATATAATTGAAGCACAGATTGGCATTATTTAATTGGACTGAATGAGATTTAAAGTTACAAAATCATGGAACATGCAATGTCCTGATGTACTCAATTTCCAGAAAAAACATGTCTTTACTGTTGACTTGTAAGGTATCACTAAATATGATGAAGAGCATTAGTGCAACATAAAGATTTAAATCACAGAAGAGATAATAATACTGTAGGTTTATAGAATCCAAAATGTCCATTAAAGGGTATTTTCCCTTCAGATAGAGCACTTGTTTCTAATTGAGTGGTTTTTACTGCTTTAAATTCGTCTTTTAATAGTTAATCTGAATAACTCAGTATTGGAAGTGTTTCTTGTTAGTATTATCATCATGAATAATTAAATGTTAAAACTATTATTATTTAAGGAAATATAAGATAGATGCTGCTATCTGAAGACTTGTTGTGAGGTCCATCATCCACAGAGGCAACTATGAGTATTATTCAGAATCTGAAATTGTATTTTCTATGGTCCTTTTAAGCATTTGATTGAACAATAATAAACTGTAACTATTTCAGCAATGGATACAATGCCAACAATTAATGAGATACAAAGAGTAGTTTATTCGTTACTGGAACAGTTGAGGTTTTAAGGTGAAAATGATGTCCAATGCAGTATATGACAATACTCTGTTTATATTTATTTGCCCTTGTCAACTTTTGATTTAATGTTAAGACCATAGATTTTAAAAATACTTTTGGTATCACTGACAATGTTCTGAGTAATATTTCACAACTTCTACCGGGTAATTGAGATCTTCAGTTTAAAATCTAGGGTAATTGTGATACTATTTGCTAATTTTAAATTTTATAGATTGAGATTTTGAGTTAAAACTGGTTTTCCTGTGGGTCAATTTTTATAGCCAGTGACCAACTTTTTCAATAGGAAGGGACCAGTTAATAAGCAGTGTTTCCACCAGTGTTTAAAATGACTGAGAGGAGAAACCATGAGGAAATTCTGATGGCAATTGTTCTTGCATGAAATGCTTTTCCTTAGGAGGAGTTGAAACAGATGTAAACTTATTTTAAGGGAAGATCAGAGAATTTTAAAGCTGGAAGTTGAATTTGTTTTGGATTACTCTGACATGGAATAAGTGGCTTGTTGCTGTTCTATCACTTTGGAGAAAGCAATACAACATTTTAGGTTTGCTTTTGACATAGAAAGTTGGCAATTATTCTACTTGTGCTGCTGAAACGTCTGGTCATAGATGGACAAAGTTTCTTTTAAGGCAGTTCTTTGAATTGTATTGCACCAAGAATCGAATCTTTTGATTTAGGAAACATAGTTTGTAGCCTCCCACATAGGATTGAATCCTCAGAACCACTTCTATAATCCTTTAGAGTAATCCTTTTTAAGGAAATTAATTACATTCTATGCCTTAAATTTCTCTTCACTCTTGAATAGAAGTGCGGACTCCACCAAGTACTCCTTCATTCCTCCTGATAATGTAACTTGGAGCTTATTAGATAACATTGTGCTGTAGTGGTTGTGTTTGTTATGGATCTTTATCTTCTCTATTTAAGAAACCAATGATTCCTCCAATTGAGGATCTGCATAAAACTTGATGAGTGTAGGTAATCTGATTAAAATGATAGCTCATAGGCTTAATTTCCTAAAATTGGACATTGTTAAATATTTTCTGCTTATTTGATGGCATACTGTTTATATTGTTTTAATATTTTCACAGAAGAAAGTTCATGCTAATGTTAAGTAACCTGGCATATAGTATGAGATGATGTGTGCTTTTTCTACATTTTCATAATTAGAATATAATGACTTAGCTTTAAGAAGTTTCAATTAAAACTAGATCACTGCTTCTGGAAAAATAGTCTTATCGTAAATCTTCAGCAGTTTCTTGTGGATGAAGGCTGTGAACTGAGAAAAATGAAAGGGGCTGATGGTTGATTGGGGTATAAAAGTCAATTGGGGTATGTCCTGGCAAAACGTGATTGTCTTACAGATGTTAATAGTTTTGTTTGCTCATATCAAGGTGCCTCTTTTTTTGTCATATTTAATTAAGTATTATCCTTTGTTTAATTCATTGTCTTGTAACTTTTTAAATACTGTTACCATCTGATGGAAGAACTAGTGGCTTAACTGGAAGCAAAATCCAGTACCCATAGCAGTTATCTTTGTGAATGTTTGGGCGCAGCGGACGTGTCAGCTCATTTTTAGTCAGGTAGCAACATAAGAAATGAGGCTGGTTGAGATGGGAAGCAGAGTCCAGATGTGTAGAGGAAACCAATTTTGGTGGGTGGAGCAGGGAACAGAAGAAACAAGAGAGTGGCCTATTTCTAGAAAGAAGTTGCAATATATTAAAACTTCAACCAAATCTCTCTCCGACTTACCTTTATCAGCTTTAATTCAGAGCCTTATCAGTTAGGGAAAGAACAGTCAGAATTGCTGTTGATCAATGACTTGTTTGGAAATAGTCATAACATGTGAAATGGTCACAGGGTTACCAATAGTTGATGATGTTTCTTGAAAATTATAATGTTTTTATTGACAACATAATTGAGAAAAAGCCTTAATTGATACTAAGGTAACCATTGGGATGTCATTGCAGCAATGTGTATAGAAATACCTGACCATATCTGTGACATACAGATGGTCATGTATTTGACAACATAGACTAAGAATATTGATTACTTGAATGAAATCAACTATATAACCAACCATTTGGTACAAATTTGTTTTTTTATCTTGGATATGAAGTCTTAATATTTATTTAAGCACGAACTGCAATCAGTAAATTATGCTTGGCTGGCAGAAAATTGTCTAGAATCTTAAAGCATTTTATAAATTATAGCAATACTGATGAATCAGTCATTTGAACAACATGCCACCTCAACATGATAGTTGAGGTCAACAATGATGTATGTGTCAATAAATAGAATGGTGTAACTGGATTGTGCTGCAGTTTGAAATAAAAATAATGTAGAAAATTAGTTTATATGGCATTGATAAATGAAAGCAATGTCTTAGCTAGGAGTTTATAGAGGAAGTTGAGATGAATGTCATGATTGTATCAGATATTTCATTAAAAGATTAAAATGCAAAATGTGCTTCTCCATTACTTTTTTAATCAATACACTATCTAATATAGTTAGGAGCTCAATTTAGATCATTAAAAAAAATCTTTTAAGCTTTTGATAGGGATTGTAGCAGATTCATATCCACTGGAACATTTTTCTTGAGACAATATACAGATAAATTCAAAACATTCTAGAGACAAAAACAAACATTTGGAATCATTTTTTAACATTAAATGAAATTTAACTGTTAAAATGTAAAATCAAATTTTGGAAGCACGTCCATTATTGTTTTTTTTTGGAGATGTTGCATAAGAAGTACTGACATACAGCAGAATATTGGTATTTACTTGTAATCTGGAATTTTTTAAAATTACATGTGACATAAAAACTCACACTTTAACAAGTGAAACAAGAATTAATGTTGTTTCTTCTTGAGTCTGACTTCTGTCCAATTGTCTCAGATTTGTATGATCAAGATCTCAAAGAAATTGTGATTTAACGATGCAAATAAAACTTTTATGTATTCAAGCAGTAGTGTTTAGATTATTGCAGTAAATGAGGCTGAAATTTGGAGACAAGTATGATATGTCTTAATATCAGATATAATTTAGGAAATTAGTGATACAAAAGTAAGCAAAATAGGGAAAATGTAGCAGAAAGCAGGGTAATAGTGTCTTCATTTCAATTGTCTGATGCTTGAAAAAGTGGAAAAACCGCACTGTTTTATCTGATTTTGGAGTAAGTAAGCAGGAAAGTTGGCAAATGGGACAGCAGTGAGTCTTTTCTATGGCAAGAATCCAAATTGAGTACATTCGAATAAGGAAATGGAAGTGCATCACAAATTCTGGTTATATAGAGAACTAGGGAACTTAATATAAATTTGAAACTGCAAAACTGGCATTGCGTATGCAGATAATAAAAGGCAGCAAATAAAGCGGAACATAAGAAACCATTTGAAGAGGAAGAACAAAACTTAGATGTCTAAAGATGTACGGGTAGGTTAATTTGGGGTTTAAAATGGGTGGCGTGGACTTGTTGGGCCAGAAGGGCCTGTTACCATGCTGTAAATAAAATTTAAAAAAAATTTAAACAAAGCAATAATTTACATCCTGAGGGCACAGTCGCAGAACATGAATAGTAAAGTTAGCACTAGGGTAACTAAAAGATAAAGCAGGTTGGCTTGTGGAGGAGCATGAGGGAATACAAGGTGCCACAGAACTGCTTACTCTTTCATAGTGCTGGTGATTATGGCGAATGTAGAATTGCTACATGTAGTTGTGGTCAAGTAGTGAAGGGAAATAATAAAGCATTAGCTTAAACTTTCAACTCCCTTTTAAGATCACTTCTGAGCTCTACTTTCTTAACTTTCACCAAAGGAATCTAGATTCTAAATACTCTGTATGGAAGGTCATTTTTTTTTCCAGATTCCTTTTTAAGTTTGTTTTAAATGAGCTTAAATTTTCAGTCTGCAATCCATCTCATCATAAAAATGTAGTTGCAACATTCCTGATTAATCCATTATTAAAACCAGTTAGATAATTGTATCAGTGAAGGAAAATTTGTAATATTTTTAAAATTTAAGCAGAAAATAGTGGAAATACCTAGGAGGTCAAGCAGCATCTATGAAGAAAGAATCGGGACAAACATTTCGAGTTACTGATCCTTCATCAGAACTTGTACATTGAGCTATTAACACTTTCTTTCCATGACTGCTGCTTGATCTGCATTTTTGTTTTCAGATTTCCAGCATTCTTGATATTTTGCTTTTTATTTTTTTAATTGAATTAGATGTGTTGAGAAATAACTGAATCCTGATGCAGAGGAAGGATGCTGCTAAAACAGTGGAGGTGAAAGGAAGGAAATATTGGCAGTGCAGAAGAGTTGCAAATACGACCTCTCTCCAGAAATGGAGAATTGGATAATCCAAGAAACGTTGAGCTGTTTAATTTTTCCTTTTCAGTAATCATTAAGAGATGTAATTACGAATCCCTTGGAGAAATATGGCATAATCTGGACAGTCAGCAAAAAGTCAGCTCTTAAAAAAAACAAGTTGTGGTTGGCAAAATATTAGAATTATTTCATTAATGAGATGGAAAACAACAATGCAGTAAATCTGTTTTGTATAAATTTTCTAAAAGCATTTGATAGGAGTCCCAAGAGAGTGGTTCCACAGAGGCTATGATTTCTCAGAATAAATCGCCTAGACATGGGAATTGAACAAACAATGCCAGCATTTAATCATACAACTTAGTTGGGTGTTGTGTCAGCTGTGAATTATCACAATTTTGGAATATATTGTTTTGGAATAGATTTTGAAGGTTGGAATACACCTAACATTATATCATTTTAAATGGACAAAATTGAACAATTCTCACCCTAGGAAGATTATTTATGACATTCTCAGTCTGTAGAGGGGGAAAATAGTAATCAATGTAATTTTTACAGATAAAGGTCAAACGTTATCAGGTTGGATTCCTTACAGACATCTTTGTGCAACGCTAATTGTGGTTCATATATCTGGGCATGGAATTTGATACAATACTATGTGTACCATAGTTTACAGGAAAATAGAAAGTCTACAGTATGTTTTTTGGTAGGCTCAGCTGCAGTCTTATTCATAAATTTGAGCATTTTCCTACCACCAATGTCAGACTAAATGTAACAAGGCATTCAGATAAAAAGTCTAGAATTTTAAATTCTGTAGTAAGTATAGATAGCTATTGGAACTTGACTGTGCTAACTACAAAAGTTAATCAGAAGAACTGATGTAGTTATTAACAATGACAAAAATGCAGCTGGTGTAGTTAAAGGCTTTGGAAGTCACTAATCATTAGCATTGGGAGTCAACCACAGTGATTGTTAAACATTTCATGCATTCACCAAGTAAAGTTCAGGTTGAACTTGATCGAATCAAGAAACTTAAATAATTTAAAAGAACAAAATCAGTGGGGGAGTTGGCTGCGTAGTGATAGTACTGAATCAAGCCATTTAAATGAAGCCTTGGTTAGAAAATACAAGTTTGGTTACTGGCAGTACAAGACCAGAATATCCTTTTGAATGATTTTATGTTTGCAACATATTACCAAGCAGATTAAAAGCAGAGCGAGGCTACTAAGCCCTCTTCTATTCAATAAGATCATGGCTGATTTTCTGCATTCCGGTCTATCGGCAGTAACCTTTCAACTCTTGCTTATGAAGAATCTGTCTAATTCTGCCTTAAAAATAATCAAAGACTCCTTCCACCGCACTTGAGGAAGAGAGTTCCAAAGATTCATGACCCTCTGAGAAAATATATTCTCTCATCTCTGTCTTAAATGGGCTACCCTTTATTTTTAAATAATGACACCTTGTTCTAGATTCTTCCACAAGGGAAAACACCCTCTCCAAATCCATCCTGTCAAGATCCTGCAGGTCCTTGCATAATTCAATCAAGTCACCTCTCAACTCCAGTGGATACAAGGTTAGCACGTCCAAACTTTCCTCATAAGACGACCTGCCCAGCAGACCTTCACTGAATTGTTTCCAATTAGCTTTTTTTTCTTGTGCATAATTTCACAGGTGATAGACTATTTTGAATGAAGGGGCTTGTTATAGATTTTTCTCTGATTTGGAGAAAGGGCAAACATATACGTAACCAAAACTTGGACAAAATTTTATGATGAAGGAGAAAACAAAATGTGGAAGTGAATGTGAACAGTTTCTACGGAAATATCTGTTAGTTGGGAAGTGATCATCGGTAAAGAATTTGCGGCAGATGGGGAAAGATGTCAAAACATAAACACAGAATATACATATATTAAGATGTGCACAGTACTTTGACATGGTACAGTGGCTGAATTTTACCTGAACTGATAGATGTCACAAAACTTAAAAAAAAACAACTTTGTAAAGATGGATGAACGTAATGGAAATCTTAATGTTACAGTCTCTAATGACTAAATCCAAATGTTCATATTCTACAATGTGACCAGTCCACTGAGTATTGTTAAAGCTTCTGATTCTTCTAGTTTTTTTTAAATGTAATAACCAGCAAGAGCTCACATGTTACATTGCTAGCAAAAACTTGCTAGAAAACACATCCCAAATTAAGTTGTTTCAGATAATGGATCCTAATTTGCAAATTACAATACAGAAAAGTTACTAATCTCCTTTATAAAGTATCCACAATTGAACAAGATGGTTGTTCAAATTTGGTAACAAATTTGAAAGAAGCCAAATGTGTAGGTGTACATTGACCCAGCTTGATCATTGTTTTATCCCTTGAGATGTAATAGTGCTGCCTGAGTGATTGTTGATGGGAAAGGATATAAAATGAAAATGGGCATTTTCCATTTCAGAGGGCTGCTTAAGCAAAAAAAATAAACAGGTCAGCCAAAATAAAAGTAAAGAGAAAGATACAAAACTGTGGTTGCGAGGTAATATCTAAAGTGTTCATGTACCTAAACAAAACAAGGGGAAAGCCATGCCCCAACAATTGTTCTGCATAAAACTGACAAGTAAAAAAAAATTTGCATTTTACTGTAGTTGACCAGGGATATAGGAGTTATCATTAAATTCTACAAAAGTTTTCAACCAGTTCAAGACTTAAAACTAAACAAATTAAATCTGAAATTTAGTAATGTTAAATGAACCAATCAAAGCCTGAAAAACCACAGCTGATTTATGATCAAACACCATATAATTTCCCTATCCCATATCTCTTTGACAGACGACCTGACATTTCTTGCAAAAAGCAATTAATTTCTATCATGCTCAGCATAAGGAAGATATGGAAAGTTGTCCATGTTTATCAGAATCTTGTTATGGACCTTCATTGCTAGAGGAAAATATTGTGCATTGGAGGCAGGCTGGTGGAGGGCCTTCTCTTTTCATAGATGTTTAGAATAAGGCCCATTATCTTGTCCATTTCTGTGCTTGTGGTGCCCAATAATAATAGACCCAATCTAAGTTTAAACTGGCATCAAACAAGATGCCCCATTATTTCTCCACCTTATCTCCAAGGCATTGTCAACACTTCCACTGAAGATTTTTATCTGTTAAGAAGCAGAAAGAAATGTTGAATATTTAATGATATTGTTGCTCCACCAACCTATCCCCAGTGGACATCACTATCTCCCGGCAATATTGTCCATGACAAAACCCTGAAAAATGTGGACCACCTCCTAGATCATGGGAGCCACCTCTCAGCAATGGGAGACATTAGTGACAAATTTCACAATTGGCTTCAGTGCCCCAGCACAGCTTTGGCTATCTGAGAAAAAGAGCCATCGAGGAGAGAAAGACAAGCTATGTGAATGGGCAACAATCAAGGGATACGGTATAGAGCAGGACTGGTCTTCTCTTGCTACTTTTTATGTTCTAAAACACAGGTTGTATTTCTTGGAACTTGCAAGTTTTTTGTATTGAAGTCAAGTAGTGTAGAATCAAGGAGTTTGAGTGAAGTTCATGAACACTTCTTTATGCTGAGCGTGATAGAAATAAATTGCCTTTTGCAAGAAATGTCAGGTCATCTGTCAGAGATATGGGGTAGGGAAATTATATGGTGTTTGATCATAGATCAGCTGTGATCTCTCAGAATGGTGGAACTGCTTCATGTTGGAGTATCCAATTCATGTTCCTGCAATTCACTCATCATACAGCTTTGTGTTCGAATTTCTTTATTCAGGCATTCTCTGATCAAAGTCACTTCTTACATCCACTGCAATTAGACCTGGTGCATTTCCCACCTCTTCTGAATCCATTGGTAGCCTTTGAGACAGTCAATTACTCTCTCTTCTTTTGTCCAGCTTTTTGGCTTCACTGTGGCTTGTTTCACTCTTTTCTGTCTGGTTGTAACCAGAACATCGTAGGCAGTGGAAGAGACTGAAGAAATAGAGAAAGGTGAGATCATGAAGAGAATTAGTTGCAAAAATAAATTCTTATACTGGCATGTTAGGGGAAAAGAATAATTTATTCACCTCAACAGCATTACTACTGGATCCTCTCAAACTTCTATTCTTGGCTTTACCGTTTTTATTTGTGTGTGGTATTTCACATGTATATTGATAACACTCTGCTGTAACTTTCCACAATCTTTCTCTACCATCCCACTCCCCACAACCCCATGCCTTTTTAATGTGTTTCTGTGTTCTCGGACTGTTTGTTAGCTACTCCTTTTTAAACTGCAGTTTCCTCTAGTTAAGCATTGCAAAGACAGAAGAAATGGCCTTCAGATCTGCTTTGAATGCTTTAGTCCTCATTGTTACCTTAGAATACTTGCAAAATTGATGTTGAAATTCCAATTCCATATGCACATCTTCAAAAATAGAGTCCACTTCCACTGCCGTAATATTGCTCATCTCCAACCCTGTAACTGTTGAAACCCCTATCCAGGGTATTGTCACCTCCAGGCTACACTATCAACTCATTTATAATTTAATTGCTTGAGATATGTCTCATTCATTCATCACTCATCATAATTGACCTCGAGGACATGTGCACCTTGTCTCCTAACATGCATACTTATAAACAGGCATTCTTGTGGTCAAATCCCTTCATTATCTTGCCTTTCCCTATCTCTCTAATCTATTCCAGTGCTAGATCCCTACCAGCATTTTAGCCCTGCCTCCTCCTCCCATCCCAGCCAAATGATTCCATTCTTTCCACCCCTAACATGCCATTATGCCTTTAGCCATCTAGAATTGTACTGACTTGCTTTTTCAAACTGCCCTGCAAGTCTATTCCTGTGCTCCTTTAATGATTTTGACCCATGTCTTCCCCCTTCCTCCTGATATCTTTGTTTTGGTGGGAGTTTTTTGAGTACCTTTGGAAGATTCAATATGAATGCAAGTTAATATTGCAAACTGCATTGAATTTTGTGCAACTCTGCCATGGAATTGCACAACTTTATTTTGAGCCAAAGAAACCAATAGCACTTTCAACTTATTCAGGTTTTTGGTACCTCTGGAAACACAACTGCCTGTTCAAATTCAGAGCTGGAACATAATGGCGTGATGGTTTGGAACCAGTTAATCACACTGTGTGTCTGTTATATCCAAGTCAATCTGCTTCTGACACCTGTACTTGGGTAGCCTTTGAAAAACAAAGCTTATCATTCATAGTTAAGCTATTAAAGATAATACCATTCCCTCACTGGGGCTTTTTGTGTACCAATATGTTACAACCCCAAGGGTCTGGTAAACAAATTTGGACCTAAGAGGAGGCTATTGAGAGTGACATAAAGACTGCACCTAGTTCAGGCATTGCATGTTCTCTCTTACTTGAAAGAATTTGGAGGTTTCTAAATTGTTACATTAGATTTGCCTATAAACACTGAAAAATAAAATTCCCCATACATATTTATATAAATTAGTGAAAGATTTTCATGATCAGATTACATGCCTCTGTTTCAGTGAAACGTTTGGGAAAATCATTAGGTCTGAATCATTCGATCAATGTGTGTCTTAAGTCTTTTATCTGTGGAAAATTTCAACACAATTTTTCTCATTGCTGTCAACGTTATGTAATTAGGGTGGTGGTTTCACTCCTGAGTAACGTATCTGATTTTACAACTTTTAAATAATACACAAAATACTGGTCAGTAAATTTTCCACTACAATTCCCTTGTAGGTGCTCTTTTTCCCAAAAAAATACTGTAAAGCATGCATTTGTGAGGGGGGGGGGGTTTAAAGGAGATGTGTGGGGTAAGTTATCTTAAACACAGGTGTAGGTGCCTGGAATGGGCTAGCAGGTGTAGTGGTGGAAGCAGATACGATAGTTGGGTTTAAGAGGCTTTTAGATAAGCACGTGAATATGCAGAGAATGGAGGGATATGGATTAGGTGAATGCAGAAAAGATTTATTTAATTTGGCATCATGTTCAGCACATACATTGTGGGCTGAAGGGCCTGTTCCTGTGCTCTGCTGTTCTATGTTCTATATGGGCAGTCATCACATTGAAGAAGAGATTCAAATGTAACTAACTGCTAAATCATGGTTCCTGAACTATGCAATAGGCAATAGAAAAAAGTCATTCAATTATCCATTGATGTAATTTTCGCCAGATCCTTCCATAAGCAATTCCTGGAGTTAGTTTTGTGGAAATCTATCCTTTATGTATTCTGTTAAGCCATACAACTTCTATAGCCTGCACAGTACTGCTAAATTAATAGTCAAACCTAGAAACAGAAATGCGACAGTATAACACACACAAATTATTCCAAGTTTTTCAGCCATGCATAGGCAACTGCATGCTGTGGCCAATCTCTTCACCACATCACCTTGATCTTTCGCAAAACTACCTTGGTCTGCATTTCTATTTCATCCTTCACTTCATCTGACATGTTAACAAAATATATCTTTAATCCTTACAGGCGTCAGGCATCACTTCGACGGGTTATGGAAGAAAACACTCTGCATTTTTTATTCCCCTTCAATATGCTTTGATCCCTTTTTCCTTTCAGTCTCATCCATTCCCGTGTTTTCATTATTGAGCCCAACAGTTTCAGTATTTTTTTATTTCAGTCTTTCGTTATTCAATCTACTTTGCTTTGGTAATTCCAGATGATTATTGTGCCTTTATATGTCTTTCAGCTGGATCATTTTTCCCCTTCCTCTTGTTGCCTCTTTCAACTCAGAATTATGCCAATTCCACCTTATCATGGGCTTTCCCTTTTCTTCTCTCCACCTGCTTTGGCTTCATTTTAAACATTGTGTTAATTCTAACTTTTCCTAGTTCTGAGAGGTCATTGATATCAACCTGAATCATCGCTTGTTTCTCTGTCCTTTATGTGCTGTCTATCAGCTGTGGGCTTCCAGCAATTTCTACTTTTTATTTCAAATTTCCAGAATCTGCCTTATATTGGTTTTCCAAATAATACTTGTTTCAGGATTAATTCAGACTGCACCACTGTTTTGAAAGTAGACCTATCTATAGAAAACAAAATATTTTGTCAAACTAATACATGAATGTGGGAACCATTGTAATGGTTCTAGCTTGTATGAATTAGCATTTTAGAATGGCTGTGAAAAGGAAACCTAACTTATTCATGGCTTTGTGTTTATGTGTTATTTCTCTTTCACATTTGTAGATTTAAACTAGTAATCCATCATCAGACATACCCTGGCATCTCTGACATGTGTTGTTGAAATGCATTGTTGATACAATTACTTTTGAGTTACTTAGTTTTCTGCTTTTTATGTATTATAGACCTGCTGAATAGATTTCAGATCACATCCTTTCTGTCACATCTGGAACACATAATTAAAATCTTATAAATTTTGAAGCTAAAACATACTGCACATTTAAATAAATACCTTGATGTATTTTTAAGCGGTTTATTAAAGTAAAGCGTGAAGATGCTAATTTTAAAATTATAGAAGCTTTGTGCTTAGACCAGGCTGTTAATCAATAATCTATTATAGTTCATTTTACATAAATGACAATGCTTGGTTTCATTATAAATAAACATCCATGTGAAATTAATGGCAGACAGATGTCTATAGAAATGCTGATTTGAAACTGTTGAAGCACACGTTAATACATCTGAGTAATGCTGGCAAACCGAGGGGGATTCATTCAACGAGGACAAAATCCATACATTCTGATCTTACGTTATATTTCTCACTGCCCTACTGAAATGGAAAGTTGAAATAAAACATTTGTATTTAGTAATATTGTGCATTCAGTAAAGCATTAACTATGATATCTAATCCTCAACTTTTTGGCTCGAACGTGTCTGTCATACGACACTTGCATTTGCCCCCACAACATAGAATTTATAGGAGTTTTCAGCGCAGGGAGAGATTGTTCAGGCAATTATTTGCAGGCCATCTCTTTCGTGGAGTATGAATTCCTGTACATATTTTTTCATGGACTTTTTCTCTCTGTGCTTAAGTTCCATTAAAAATTCTTAAAAGATGAAAGTTCTCTAAATAATAAGATTTGTCCAAACCCTCTCCTTATGTTTCCTGCTTGCATTTCTCCCAGTTTCAGTGTTATCATTGTTTCTCTCATTCATACATTGTTTGCTGTGTTTATAGCTTTTCTGTTTGTTTTGCATTGTTTCATAGTAACTTCACATTTTCTGTTTATAGCCATCTTTTATTTTTAATTTAAGTAGTTTGCAAATCTCTCAACAACACAACTCTATGTGCAATTTTTCTTTCTTTTCCATTCTGTTCTTAAATGTAGAGTTCCTATACCTACCTGAGATTTTAAATTATCCGTTCGCTTATCAGGAACCAGCTCACCTACTGAGTATTTCAGGCACTTCCTATTTTTGTTTTAACTTTCCAGCATTTACATGTTATTATGCATCAACAAAGATAACTTGCCTTTGAACAAATTCTCTTGAGTTGCTGACAGGAGGCAAACTCAATGTTATATCATGATTTTTCTCTTGTGTATTTCCAACAATATCTGCAAGTATTTAAGATACTTAGCATTTACAGCATAAATTCTGAATACTAAAATGCCATTTGATATAGAAATAAGAGTTTGACTCCCCCTATATCACAAACACAAAATTGGTATTGCCCTTAAACTTGTTGACAAGAGAAATGATACTACGCTAAAGTAGCATTTTAGTTGCTTTTGCAAATGGAACACCCTCAACGATTGTATATTTAAAACAAAATGTAATCCTCTTACGGAAAGAGAGTATGTTTACTTGTTGTTTGTAAACTCCACTGGAGTTGATTTACTAAACAAAAATAAGTACATAGCACATTATCCTTTCAACCAGACATGCCTATGAAAAAGCCCTGGATTGCATGAATGCATCTAACTTGGTCATAAGAAAACGTGTTTTGTTTTTATACATACTTTTCTTGTATTTATATGGAGTTTACCATATTTTCCATCAGTATTTTGATGCAGTTCACACACAATTACATTGAATTGTTGTGTCTATCTAGTAGATGTAACCATATGTGCTTAGAAAGTGCCACGAAGAGTGCCACAAGAGCATTGGGTGTCAGCCTTTTTTGTTAATGGTGATGTTGGAGGAAGAAGAAATGTTGGCTGGGTGAACTTTCTGTTCTTTCAATGGTGTCTAACTTTTCCTGAACTAATAAAATGGACACAGAACTTCAGCTTAATATCCCGTCACTGATAGTATAGCTTTCCCTCAGCCTAGATAATTAGAAATTTTAGAGTGGCAGTTGAATCATGATTTTTTCTGACATGTTCAGTTTTACTCCTGTTATTGCTGGTTGGATTGCTGAAGTTATTGGTGTTGGATGCTGTGACCCAGTAAAATATATTTTATACTGTATCAGTTGTGAGTGAACTGGAGCCACCAAAAAGTTCACCATTTAGCACAACAGTGGTGAAAAAACAAATTGATAATCTGGGCAAGAGTTGATAATTAGTTTTTTTCAAGGCTAGGAAGTCTCTATTTGAAAAAAGAATCCTCATCCCAGAGATTAATTGAAATTAAAACATAACCACAGTTTAAGTACACACTGAGAGAATTCCCGGACTTGATCTCCTGAAACTTTCAACCTAATACCATTGTAGGAAGACTTACCACAGGTACAGCAACTACTACAGTAGAAGGCCCAAAATCTAGTCGCAAGTTCAGTTTCTTTTATATCCAAATAATGGGACATCTCATTTGTTAAATTTGGAAAATGAAGAGATGAAGCTGATTATACATACTATTGAAAGATATAGTGATGTGTTTTTATTAAAGACAAGTTGTTGTGTTTAAACTATTAGGAGAGTGCAGTTAAAGGTCCAGTTGTAATTTTTACAATTGTCAGTTATGCATAACACTGTTAAAGTTGAGCTGAATTTTCTTCTGTACATGGGAATGTCAGTGAAATAGAAGTTGTTTAATCAGCTGTCTTAAATCTTCAAATATATTATTTTTAAAGATAGGGATGTTGGAATTGCTATTTTCACAGATGTAATTTGTGAATTTGGGAGAAGTGGCTTACCAAGATTAATTGAATAAATAAATACCTACGTTGATAACGGAATCTTTGCTCAGCACATGTTACAAAGATTGACAGAATCAGCAGGAAAGAAAATTAAAACAAAATCTGTTTATTCTTATGCAGAGTTTTTTTTTTAAAAGCAGCAAGTATTGCAGATACTGTACTGAGCTATGTCTGGTATTTTGAAAAATGTGTTAAGATAAGACATCTTTATTAGTCACATGTACATTGAAACACACAGAGAATGCATCTATTGCGTAGTGTGTTCTGGGGGCAGCCCGCAAGTGTCGCCACGCTTCCAGAGCCAACATAGCATGCCCACAACTTCGTAACCTGTACGTCTTTGGAACATGGGAGGAAACCCACGCAGACACACGAGGAGAACGTACAAACTCTTTACAGACAGCAACTGGAATTGAACTCTGGTCTCTGGCGCTGTAATAGCGTTACACTAAACACTGCACTACCATGCCTGCCCCCTGCACTACCGTTATGATAAAATAGTGAGGTAGAATCTTAGTTTTTACACAGCTTTGTTGGAAGCTAATGGAACAGAATGTGGAATCAATTTTCAAAGATTGAAATTGCATAGTAAGCATGTTGAACAGTAAACTAGGAAGGATGGTTCTTTCTCAATCTATTGCTATAGGAATTCGATAAATTCCAATTGGGGCTATAAAGGTTGTGAACTGTAGTAAACTATGTGAAGAAGAAGAAAATGATTACAATTTGATTAGAAGTGAAGAATTACATTTGGCATGTCCCTGAATGGTATCTGAATGGAATTCATGGAAGTGGGGATATGCTTAAAGATTACTGAAAAAAAAGTTGGTCAATTATTAGAAAAAAAGGAAAGAAATATGATGGAAGAGTACAAAGCTGACAGCCAGATATCTGTGCAAGGGGAAGCAGAGAAGGTGATCCTAAAGAAATAAATGATTTGGTAAGTACACCATTAGGGAAATCATCAAGCCTTGCTGAAAGGGAAGGACAAGTCTTTTTCAGTTAAGATTTCAGCAAAACTTTGGAAATAGTGTCGCAAGGGAGATTGTACATGTTGCAACACAGATAAATTCCTTTGTGTTTATAACACATATAGAAGCAGAACAAGAAACAAGTGTTCCATATTTGGAGACATCAGCTAGTAGGAACCACAACCAGCAAAGATAAGTTAATCAATTAGAGAAGGACCAGGATAGATTGAACAGCTGGGCAGATAAGTGGCAGATGTTATTGCATGTGAACAAATGAATAATCATAATGATGAAAAGTTAATAAGCAATGGTAACATAACCTGAATGATACTAACCAGGATTAATATGCAGGAGTAAGGTAAGGGGTCACAGGTGCAAATTTATTAAAGATGCATTTAGAATTAGCATTGAGAAGTTCTTAACGTGAACAATAGTCAGTAAATAGTATGAACGTAATAATGGGACGCAAACTCTAGACTCGTAGCAATTATTTTGCATAGTTGAATTTTGGGATATGGGTGAATATGTAGCTGGAAGTTTCCTGGATCCATGAATGATAATAGAATATGTGGCTTCCCTTGTCTGTCATTTTTCATATAAACACTTTGCTAGAGAGAGGGGTTCTGGTGGATGGATTACTGAAGGCATTATCATTGTGTATGCAAGAAGAATAGAGATTGTGAACAGGGTTAGGAGCTGCATGGTTAGAAAAACAGTGAATGATTGCAGGAAGGAATTCTGAATTTGCTATTGGTGTTGATCAAATTGAAGTACTGTATACAGTTCACTGTATTTGTGAGAAAGACATTTAGGCATTAAAAAGATGCTGCAAAGGATAAATAAATTGCCAGCTGCACTTGGGCACGTGAACTATGAGCCAAGGTTAGAGAAGCTAGAAAAGTTAAATATCCATCTTGGTTTCCAAGAAAAGTAAGCTAATTACCTCCATCCTAGAATCAAGTGTTGTATGCACTTGAAGGAAGTTCATCTCATGCAGCCACTGACCCTGAATGGTCACAAAATACAATGTGCTTCAGGGAGGTCTGTCACAGTTTCCTCTGCAGCCAACAGTGGTAATGTACACATTCTAAGGCTTAATGGTGTCTTCTACTGCAAAAGATTTGGCCTTGGGATAAAAAGAACAATGTAGTAGTCCATTTAGCACATAAAACAGTTTGAAGCAAGCAGCAGTAAGCCTGCCAGCAAACAGTTCCAAGCCAGTAGCTTTGCAGTGTGAAAACGCTTTGATTAACTAAGTCAACAGGCAAGAATGGACTACTGCAAATTATGGCTCCACTGATCATGAGATTACCCTTCATTTAATTTATCCAGATTTGCACTTTCAAGCTGATATTTGGAATTCAGGACATCGAGAGGGTCCTGTTTTCCTCCTGATTGTCTTTATTTTCCATATTTACCTTGGATGACAGAAACTACCTAGAAAGTTGTCTGATCACCTACATTTCTGGGCATGATTTTTTGTTGTATGCATTTCCTCAGTTCTCTCTAATTTAGGCTGCCTGGAAGTTAACTTGATCAACACTGTTGATCTTTTCTAATAAACTGAAGAAGAACCTTGCTGCCATTGATCATGGTCCTCCCTTTTGTACTTATTTGGAGGGAGATCAAATTAACTAAAATTCACATTGAAGTCTAAAATTGCAGTAGAAAAATGATTATTGACAGTGTTAGATTTCTTGGATTGTTCCTGCGGGGATTTTATTATTGAAATTTGTAACACAAAAAGTGATACTGGAGACCCTGCGTTATGGGGAGATTGCATTCCTAGAAAATGGTCTGTATAGCCATTTTCCATAACACGAAGCCAAGTCATCCGTGCGTGCATCAAGAAATGCGACTTAAAAGAAAATTGTTTTTTCCACATAAATTCTGTAAGAGAGAACTTCATTCCATATTTCCCATTTTTGGGTAATGATTTATGAAATCTGTAAGGGTGAATTTCCATTACCCAAACAGCCGTAATGTAGAGTCACCTGTATTGCACAGAGGAGAACCAGCTTTCCTATGTGATATTCCTTGTATTCTGACATTTATTCAATGTATATTTAGTATTGATATAAGCTATATTCCATTCTGGTTAAATGTTGTACTAACTTCGATCCTTCATGATCCATTTGTGCTGAAATCATTAAGGAGTCGCATGTTGATGTCAAGTTTTATGTAAGCTGTTTGTGCCCAATTAGACTTCTAATGGTTCTGCAGTTAGGATACTAATTTAGTTCTTTGCAATTTAATGTGCTTACCATTCAGACATCTGAATGTGCTGAGTTTTTTTTCCCCTAAGGTGGAAAGCTAATTGTATTGGATTTGGTTCTAGGTATGCAGAATTGAAAGATATTGTCTCATATATTGTATTAATAATAGGTAGGAAGGCACATTCTGATGAGGATATTTGGAGTCTGCAACAGGATATTGAGAGGCTGAGTGAGAGGGTGAAAACTGGACAGGTGTTTGATGTGGGAAAGTGTGAGGTTATGGACTTCAGTAAGAGGAATCAAAAGGCAGACTGTTAACCAAATGAAGAGAGAATGCAAATGAGTAAATACACTGTAGTAGTGGTGTAAAGAGGAAAAAAGACTTTGATCAAAGGAACGCACGAAGATAGGAGCAAGAGTCGGCCACCTGGCCCATCAGGCACCTCCCACCATTCAGTATGGTCATGCCTCATCTGCCCAGGCCTCAACTCCCCTTCTGTACCAGTTACCCATAGACTGAATTGCCCTTTCGAAAATGCATTTATCTCCACTTTAAATGTCTCCAATGATTTAGCCTCTACAACTATCTGGGATGGAGAATTTCAGAGATTCATCACCCTCTGTGAAAAGAAGTTTTTTTGCACTTAGGCTTTAAATGACCACTGTGGTCAATTAAATTGTAACTGTGTCCTCTCATTCGAGACTCTCCTACTCATGCAAACATCTCAACATCTACCATTAGGATCTTTCAGATGTCTCAGTACCCCTCATTTTCCCAACTTCCAAAGAATTCAGATCCATTTTCTTTAGCCGTTCATGATAGGACAACATTCTCATCCCAGGAATTAGCCTAATGAATCCCTTGTACTTCCTACAAACAGTATAAATGCTTCCTTAAATAAGAGGACCAAAGTTGTTTTCAATATTCCAGGTATGGCCTCACCTACACCATGTACAATTGCAACAATACTTCACTATTTCTAAACTGAACCCCCTTGCAATAAAGGTCAGTATGCTATTTGCCTCCTTAAATGCTTGCCGCACTTGCTCGCCAACTTTGTGTGATTCACGCACAAAAGAACCTTGATTCCTCTGTATTTAGTCATTTGCATTCTCTCTCCATTAAGATAATAGTGTGCCTTTTAGACATAGAACATTACAGCACAGTACAGACCCTTCGGCCCTCGATATTGTGCTGACGTTTTGTCCTGCTCTAAGATCTATCTAACCCTTCACTCCCACATTGACTTCCATTTTTCTATCATTCATGCAGCTATCTGAGCGTCTCTTAGATGTCCCTAATGTACCTGTCCCCACAACCTTTGTCGGCAGTGCGTTCCACGCACCCACCATTCTCTGTAAAAAAAAAACTTACCTCTGACATCCCCCTTATATTTCCTCCAGTCACCTTAAAATTATGCCCCCTGGTGTTAGCCATTTTTGCCCTGGGAAAAAGTCTCTGTTCACTCGATCTATGCCTCTGATTCATCTTTTCAGCTTCAAACTCCTTCTGTACAAGTTTTGCCCTCTCACTCAGTCTATCAAATATCCTGTTGCAGAGTCTTAATATTCTCATCAGAACATGCTTTCCCACCTATTTTCGTGTCATTGGCAAACTTCTCTCTCCTCCAGACCATTAAAATATATAGTAAATAATTGAGGGCCAAGAGCTGATCCTTGACACACTCCTAGTTACATCAGTGGGAATACACAAGCAGAGTTAAACACAGAAATAGAAGGCAGGGTCTAACTTGCTCTGATCCTCAAGAGTGTGCTGAAGCAGGATCTTTGTGATACTTATCTTGTAGTTACCTATTAAAGGTGCCAGAAATCATTTGACCATAATCATTGCATAATGACATTCCAAATTTAAATCAAGTGATAAACAACTTTTTGACACCCAAAAGTTTCATGAGGCATCTCATTCTTTGGAAATTAGTTAATGATCTTTAAAAAGTCGTTTTTTTGGAGGGAAATCTACTATTTCACTTCCATTTCTTTATTCCTTCTGTCTTTCTCATCCTATAATTACCTGTGAGCGATTTAAATTTAATTTGTACTTTCTGTAAAGTTACCAGTTTATAGTGTATATCTCAGTAAAATATCAGAGATGTCCTGTAGAGGAGGGCAGATGTGATAGATGACTGCTTGGAGTCTGGCTCAAAAGCCCATGTAAACTTTCTGTTAGCCATGAGCCTAGTGATTATTGAACACCATTCCCTTGCCATTGACTGAAAAGTCTAATCCATTGCTGGAGATGACCTTTATTTGATCACTAACTATTGGCAGCACTGTATCAGCAAATGAGTCGGAGCTGTGATACTTCACAGTCCGAACAGAACTAACAGCAAACATTGCATTTTTTAGCAAGCCAAGTATATTTACTCAGCAAACAGTAAAGCAAGCAAAGTCTATTTAGATTGTTTTTAACAATGGTCTCTAGACTTCCAAACTATACTCGAACATCTAAAATTAATCCTATCACATAGAACGGTGGTCAACAGGAAGATCACCAAATCATCCAGTTCTTACTGGTTACACCATTATCTCTCTATACTTCCACTAAATTCCTCTGTACAAGATATATTTTCTCCGTAATCAACTACACAGTGGCAATGCTTGCAACTCGCACTCATCTTAAGAAAAAAAAGAAAAACATTGGTATGTATTTTATGCAAAGAAAGCAAACTCCAAATACTTCCTAAGAACTACTGATACCATATGTTGATACCATTATATAGCTAATGAAAGATCATCGACCTGAAACATTAACCCTGTTTCATGTTCCACTGGTGCTGCCTAACCTGCTGAGTATTTACAGCATTTTCTGATTTTATTTCAGCTTTCCAGCATCTACAGTTTTTGCTTTTCAGCTCCATGGGCACTGGTTGCTTTGGGTGAAGAACTAGTTGTACTATTGACAGACCAACCTGATATAAATTAGAATGAGAAAGATTCCACTTTGTGCTTTGCCAACAGGTAGAATAATTTTTGTAAACTTCCTTGCCGAGTCTGAAGCCATCCATTTACTTACCCTCCCTTCCCCTAGCCCAGCAAGTTAAACTGCTTGTAAGACTTCTACCTGCCTTTTTGAACTTGGATTTTTCTCTGGTTTATCCCCTATCTTCCCTTTCCCCTGAGCTCATCATGTTTATGAGACCCATCTCTTGCTGTCTTTGCTGTATTCCCAGATCAATCATTTTGTGTCCTTGACTTCCATGTTACTTAATACAATAGGGCTCTTCCTCTTCATTCAGTGCATTCCTTTTCATATCTGCCATCAAGAGTCTTCTCCTCAAAAAGTACCCTGTCCCTTCTATTGTTGCAGATTTCCTCCCACTCCAACATATTGTTTCTGTATAAAGTTCTTGAGTGTATTGAGACATTTGAAATTTACCTTGTCTTTCCCAGAACTTTCTCCTTGAATTTGCCTATCAAGATTTGTCCTGCCATATCCTGACATTTTCGACCTGCTGCAGTCTCTAATGTGGGTGACCCATTCATCATTAAGCACTTTCAATTGCCTAAATTAATTCTAATCTGACCTGTCACAGCCAGAGAATAAGTAATCTTCTTCTTGTATTACAATAACTTCTCGTCCAATATTGTTACCTCCATAGCCCAACATCGAATTTCTCATCTGTATGTTGCGCCTTGACAACAACGTTGAGAAACGTTATTTTCTATATGTGCAGTAATAACACCCAACTTTAGCTCAGTACCACCTCTCTTGATGCATCCACTGTCTTTAACTTGTCAAGCAATTCTAACATCCTATACTCAGCAAAAAAAATTACTCCAATTAAAAATTATGAAGGCCACATTCACTGTCTTCAGTCAATACCCAACTGAGCTAGAGTTGGGTGTCATTGCTGGACGTATAGAAAATTTTAATAACATTTCTATACTCATGACATCAGTTCTAACTCCCTTCCAGGTAATTGCCTTGTAGCAGATCCTTTGTGAACTTGTCATCTCACTTAGTGTGATATGAGATACAGACTGTCGCTGCCTATTTCCACCTCCATGATGTTGGCCAACATAGCCCTGTCTCAGTGCATCTGTGTTGAAACTTTCATGAATACCTTTGGTATCTGTTGATTCAACTATTCCAATGCACTCATACTATTGGTTTCTCATTCTTCCCTGTGTAAACTGCCATCCAAAGCTCCACTGCCCATCTCCTAACTTGCATTAAAGCTCAACTCAGGTATTGCCTTTCTAACCTACACCAGATTCTGGTTAAATAATGTCTTGATTTTTAATGTTTTCAATTCCATCAATGCTTTTGCCCACACTTTCTCTTGTACCTCTTCCTGTCTTGGTCTGTCTTGATGTCTGCATTCCTCCTGATTTTAATTGCTCCACCATGCACCACTTGAACCTTCAGCAGATGCCCTGAGCTCTCCTTAAACTTCTCCATCTGTTTTCCTCCTTTGTCTAACCCTTTGGCTGTCTGCCCAATGTATACTTGCAGGCTCAGTAACAAACATCATTTGATAAGACTCCTGTGAAGTTGCTTGGGAAATTTTAAGTACTTTGCAATTTGTTGCTAATTTCATTGAAGGTATGTTGTCTTACGTAGAGTATTTTCAACTTTCTCCTCTGGAGCCAAGACCTGATACAATGAATAAATAATCTGCATATGAAACATCAGATTTAAGGTTCAAGTGCACTTTCAGGTACACACTTGGGTTATGTCTTCCCCTGAATATTAGACTAGTATTGTAGTACAGCAGTGGGGATACTTGTTATCCAAAGAATGAAGTGTACTGATGAGATAAGTATTTGGTGTTTCAGAGTTTATTAAAATCTTAAATGGAGCATGTTATGGGGCAACTTATTGATGGTGTCCTTCATGCCTTTATGGAAGGATGTTGGTTCAATTTTCATTTCAGTTTTCTCATTGAACTGTATAGAAGCCTGATTCATTTTTAGCCCTTTGGACTGAAAATTGGGCAGCCAGTTATCTTGGGACGCCCTCATTTATCTTTTGGTGGCCAGAAATATAAGAGAACTGGTTGTATAGAAGCTGCATCCCTCCAAAGCCAATAAATGTTGAAATCCACATATGTTGAATAAGGCGTTCAAAGGTACTACATTTTAGTGCCATAATGTATGCTTCTAATGCAGCACCTTATGATTTTTAATTGGAAGTCAATATTTTCTATTCTAATACACAGTGTTTACTGATGCTTCTCAAAAGTAATGGTAAATGTATTATGTTATTCAGGACCAATATCGGCTCCAGATACATAATTGCCCTGACATAGCGGAATTTAATACTATGCATAATAATTTAACATCTTAAAATGAGCAATGTTTTGGTTCATAAGATTTGGTGCAATTGATGGATTAACAGCTTAACAGTTGTGTCTTTTAAGTACTCCACTGATTTTTTGAAAGTCATTGTTTTTAAAGAGACTTGAAAAGACCAGAGAGTGAAGCAAATATATATTCCTGAACCTTCATTGTTGCTATGGTTACAGTATTTGAGTTGGAATGAGTCAGAGTTATACTTTACTTTTGGCACTATGTTGACAAGCTAATGACATTAGTGGCAAAGCTAGAAAATATTACACAACATTTTACAAAGTGCTTTCTGTTGATTTTGATTCTGAAAAGTGATGAATAATTGTGTTTTGAAAATTAAGCATTGATCTCTTTGTGTTTGCATTGTTTTTGAAATATTAATCTCAAATACTGCAGTCACTCTCCAAACTGATGTTTATGAAAGCTTGTAGGCTATTGAGCTCACAGAATATCACACAAAAGATCATATTAATGCAGTTGATACTCTGTTTTGAAGGGACAAGCACAAACCTTTTAAGTTGAGAGTGCTTTAAATCGAAGTAACATCTGTTCAATTTGAACCTCTTCTGTGGGAAACAACTTTCTCTGTTCTTGACAATATTCTGATTTAGTAATGAAAGGTAAAATGTCTCAAAACAAATTCAGTTTAAATAATGTTGTGAAACTTAAAAAGGAGAATATAAAGGAATATATTTTATCATGATAAAGGAAGAAGTTCCCCATATTCTCAGACTTCTGTAGTTGTGTGTCCACCCATCTAAATCAACATTTCTTCTATCTCTCTTAATCTTCAATAATTTCAAATAATTAGTGTTGGACTTCCTTGTAAATTCAAAAAAAAGTAATGGTTTCTGATACGATGTTAACTTCGGCTCAAAATCATTTCAGTTGAATGTTTTGAACATTACATGCTGAATAAGGCAGAAGTAAACAAGAATGAGAGTACATTCTGTAACGTTAATGTCCTTCTTCAGGAAGGAAAGAGGCTTTGATAAGTTTACCAATTAGTGAAACTGATATTTCCACCAAATAACACATGAGAATGGCACAGATATATTATAACTTGCATATTTATTTTGTAGAAAATGTATAACCAGTATATTAGAAATTATCTGTTCAAATATATGAAAAGGACTAACTCTGTCCTCAACTCAAACAATGAAAGGTTAGTACCAATGTAAGGTTAGATGGGTACTGTAAATGAGACTCTTTAAAAATGATTAAAGAACATAAAATAATCCTTTATCTAGGCCTTTATGCAATATAAAATCTGATGTACATGACATGTTGTAAAAGCTCATGATTAGTTGCAGTTCGCTCTGGCCCTCCTAAGTATGGCTTCAGAAACAATCCACTGTGGATAAGACACACACTGATGTTTTTATCAGTCACTGAGCAAGAAGGTGCAGGAAAATCTTCAGTAATGTTACCTAGTTTTTCAACTAGTTTTTATTCAGTTATTTGCTTCCGTAATTGCCCCATATTTCAAAGCTAAAGCTCAAAGCCAGTTTATACAACTATGAGTATTTAAAACTGATCTCAATGATTATATTTATGCCCCCTAGACAGAGGCTGCTTTGGTTTGTATTGAGATAAATGGTGCTTATGTCATACTTTGAACTTGACCTTGGTTCTCATAAGCACTTTCTTCTCATGAGCTCAAACTGCCTCAGGCTATAACCTTTAAGAATAGGGAAGTTTTTTTAATCCGATGGAAAACTGTGTAATTTAGAAAATTTTTCTGTTGTATTTAATTAAGTTCTGGATGTTAGAAATGTTGTATCAAACATAGCATATCTATAGCTCTGTGTCCAAATACAAATTCTGAGTACATGTATATTGATTCATTTGACCAAGATATTTATTTTCTTGCACATGCTTTGTATCTCAATTTAGTAATGTTGGCCATTTGGTCTTCCTCCTCAGGTCAAGTGAAACAGTGTCATTTTCACTCTGTTTTAGTTTGTACAATAAAACTTTGATAATCTATCAGATCATTTGGAAATCCTAATGGTTCGACATCTGTCTCACCAAGTGATGTTTCCTGCGCTCTCTTTAAGCAGTCTGGGCCCCCATTTACTGTTCTCCATTTAAACTGTCTTGGTCCCCATTTCCTGTACTCTCTTTAAAATTCACCAGTGCCTATTTCCCTGTGCCCCTGAAATTCATTAGGGCCCTGTTTTCCATGTTCGCTTTAAAGTTATTGGGGTCACAGGAAAATTTATTACACGGCAGTGGAAGATTTTTTTAAAAAGTGAATTAAAAGTATATTGGGGTATTAATAGGAATGGCATACAACAATCCGGAATATGTTGGTCTGGCACCACCAATGTCCTGAGTGTGCCAGATTAACTGAGTTTTACTCTAATTCATGAAAGTATGAAATAATTTTTGATGTAAACTTTTGTCATGTATTTATGAACATTAATTAAATATAAATCCACCTTCCTTATAGGAAGTATATGAATGACCCAGAGCTCACTGGAAACACTGCCGTTGGCAATCATATGGCTAGTTTTTGTCATCATTTGTAGGTAGATTTTTTTTACTGTAAGGACTAGTTCTTAATCATATTCATTATTTCCCTTTATGCTAAACTTATTGGGGGTTATTAGCGCTGAAGCATATCTGCCAACCATAATTTGCTTTGGATTTTTATTGATGATGGTTGCTTGTATATCCTGCTATTATAAGACTATTGAACGGTTCACTAGTATGATAAAATGGACTCTTGCCCTCACAATCTACTTCGTTATGACCTTGCACCTTATTGTCTACCTGTACTGCACTTTCTCTGTAGCTTTGACACTTTGCATTCAATATTGTTTTACCCTGTACTACCTCAATACACTGTGTAATGAATTAATCTGTATGAACGCTATGCAAGACAAGTTTTTCACTGTACCTTGGTACAAGTGCCAATAATAAACCAATGCCAATTCTATATTTATGATGGATCACATTTTTTTGAGGCTGATTTTAATTCTTCAGATGAATTGAAGATGTGGAGTAAAACCTGTAGTTGCAGAGCCATCTCTTTTGTGCTTGGTGACATATAATGGCTCCCATTTAAACAAAAAAGTCTCGGTTCTAAAATTCCATATCTTCCTAACCTCCCACAGGCTTCTGAGATTTCTACTGTGCTCTAATTGTGGAATCTTTGACAACTCCAGCATTGGTAGTTGTGGCTTTACCTATGTAGGTTTGGAATTTCCTCCCCAGTCCCAAAGCCTTTCTGCTGCTCTTTCTCATAGATGTCCCTTGAAACCTAATCTTTGACTAAACTGTGCTCATCTTCTGTATTTGGCTGGGTGCTAAGTTTTGTTTAAGATTTATGTAAAGTATTTTGAGACATTTTATTGTTAAAGGTGCTTTATGAATGCAAATTGTTGTTATAAAATACACTTCCAACTTTAAGTTTTGTGTTTATTGGACTTGTATTGCTATCTTCTTGTACAAATGAGTGAAACAGTTTCAAGGCAGTGATTCTATTCTAGCTGGTGATTATAGAGGGACTATTGAAGCTCTTCCAAAAATGACCTTGAGTGATTTTTGGGAGTGTATTGTGGGAACTGGGTGAGACAGGAGAACTGTTGCCCACTCTCTACCCAGCCACTGCAGTAGGATGCATTTACTAGCTGACTTCCTGCATGATTTTCAGCTTTCCAAAACCAGTGAGCTCTATTGAAAACCACTCTTGACAACAGTTAATTTCAAATAAGATGTGAGCTGGGAAATAGTTTTGACTTTATGTGGATGCCACAAAGGTGTCGGGTGTCTTCTGACTTAGTACTCATTTTGAAATAAAGATGAAAATTTCCACTAATTCTGCACATATCTTTGCATGGCCTCCAAATAACTGATGATACTCAGCACCAATCCCTCAAAACCAACATAAAAATGTCGCACCTGATATCAACCTAGTGATTACTAGATTGAGTGTAGCTAACTGATAAAACAAAATGCTTCCATCTCGTAATATAATCATGTCTGATGTTGTTGATCACATTAATGTTTATAATTATCCCATGCCATCTATTTCTATGCAGTAGGTCATACTTTAACTCTAATTTGCCTGGTAATTGAATTTATACAATTTCTTGAGTTGATTTAGGTGCAGGGTAGATTAATATTTTTAATCATCATAAAATTGTATATTGATTTTATGTAATTGAGCTGAAGAATATGAGAGAGTAGGTGACTGCAAAATGATTTGGCACCTGCCTGAAGTGGAACCAGATGGTTCCCAACCTCTGTGTCATATTTGACCCCAAGATGAGCTTCAAACTACAGATTCATGCAGTTGCTAAAACAGCTCATTTCTACCACTAATGTTGCCTGACAGCTCTGGTCTCAGCTTATCTGCTGTTTAAACCCTTTTCCATACCTTTGTTGCTTCTAAATTTAACGATTCTAGTGCTCTCTTGTCTATTTCACTGCCCTTGTTCTGTTCTCATGATTTTGAGGTCACTCAAAACATTGCTAGCTATCTCTTAAGGAGTGCATGCCAGTTATTGCTCGTCCTTTAAACACTGGCAGCTCCTGTGTGGTCTGACCCATGGACTATTTAAAGAACTACTTGGCATTAAATGGGCTTTGGGAATCAAAGAGTTGCCCCTAGTTCCCACTATGTTTTAATCTGATGGTCACTTACTTTTTGGTAAAATACAGGTAGTTGGTGATCACCCTTCCTTGCACTTTTGTTCTAATATTTTTATTTCTTGGTAAACTCAAACTTTCCCCCTGTCATAACAGCTGTGACAAGTTTTATTTAAACCTACGACACCTGCATTTGTTAATTCGGCTTTCTGATTAAGTAACGTCTCTGTTTTAAAATTCTCAAATCCTTCCATGACAATGCCCCTCCTTATCGCTGTATTTGCACCAGCCCAATATTACTCCAAAATACCTGCACTTTTCTATTCATGTCCTTAGGCTGTTAGTGTCCTAACTTCTGGGATTTCTAGTTCTCTTACGTTAAGTCATTCCTTAAAATCTATTCTTGACTGAAATTTTGGGCATCTGTCCTAATATCATATTATGTAGCTTGGCATTAACTTTTATTTTATAATATTCTTGAGAAATGCCTTGGAGCTTTTTTTTACATCAGACGTGCCATTTTAAATGACAGATTTTGTTCTTGTCACGCAGATCCTTTTCTGTGCAAGTTTTTGAGTGCCAATGTGAGTGATTATGTTTCTCAGTTTTTGGATGACTGTAGATTTCTATTCAATGCAACAGCAGTAGGACCTTATCAAGAAACTCTTCAACTTGTGTAAATGTCAGATCGTGCTTCGCATTATGTCAAATATTATGATTCTTGACTTATTTTTCTGCATCAATTGGGAATGCCCTCAATACATATTCCATAAAATGTCAGCAGTGCTGCTGACTTCAGGGTGATATTTGTGCAAAATATTCCATTGTTTTGACATTAGACATTCATTTTCATGGAATTATTTAATTCCTTAATGCATATAAGAATGGAAGGTTAAGTATAAATGTTAATGGAATATGTGAAACATATCAAAACAGTAATCTCCTCTTTGATATAGAATCTACACTACAATACAGATCAAATAATGCAATATTTTCTGATGTCAAACAACTTAATGTAAAAATATTGTACATCAAGTGAATGCTACTATTTCAAAGGTCCATGAAACTAGCTGTCTGGGCTATATGTCTTGGTTCCAGCATGAAGGATATGCAAAAAAAAATGCAGTATGAAAATTGCAATTTATCCACCCTGGAGTTTTATTCTGAAAGAGAATTCTGTGTCTACGATTTGGTGTAATGTTATTAGAATGAACTATTCCTGTATGAATTCCCACACAAAGGTTTGCCCAGGAAAATAATTTTGCCAGTTAATTTCTTCCTTAAAGCCATAATGTATCTGCATTATTAGAGTGATCATATTTCAGATATTTTAATTATAAATTAATTTGGAGCACTTAACTAAAATATTACTGGGCTGAGTCACTTTCTGGATACACGCCATAAACCACATATTCAATATCAAATTATACAGTATCTCACCTGGGATATCTAAGAACACCAGAACTTCTTTAAAATGGAGCATATCATTGGTTCTAAAAGCAAAAAATTGCAATGCTGGAAACATGAAGTAAAAACAGGAGAAGCTGGAAATAGCAGGTCAGGCAGGCAATAGTTGATCGATAACCTTATGAAAGATTTTCCATTTTTAATTATTGGATATTGGTACTCTTTCAAGTGGTCTGTCCATTAGAATGGACATTTGGTTGCAATTAATTGTTTTTTTTACAGTAGATATGCTTCATGCAATATGAGATTAACAATTTCAAAACTGATACCAATATTTTTGTTAGTTGCATGAATTTCAAAAGTAAGCAAGAATGGACTAATATAGAGTTGTCTGAATTGCTGGTTCAAATTTATCATAAGTGTGTTATCAAAGATTTGATTATTTATATTAACAATTGTGGTTCTTCTACAGTCTTGAATTGTATGCAAATCGATAGATGTGCTGAGTTGATGAGTCTGGTTAGATGTAATTTATTCAAACTGGAATGAATTGTTTCATAGATTTTTAACAGTAAGTATACTAAGTTTGCAAGTCATAATGCGCATTCAGTAGCACAGAGTAATGAAGGGATCTTCGCTGTGATAAACCATTCAAATATATAATCAGTGTCCTTTTGAATCTTGCAACTCTGAGGTGTAGGATTTATTCTGTAGAATAACTGCTCATCTCCTGTAACTTCAAAAGGTTATCAGATTTTTGAACTAATAACTTATTAGCCTTCAGATATTGGGTTTCATCTGCTTTACTGGCATCAACTCATTTTTCATAAATGCCTCTAGCCTCCCGGCTTTCAGAAAACTCCAGAGAACCATGCTATTACCAGAGGTTTGGTCTCTTAGCTTTTTCTCTTTTCTCCCCAGTTTAATAGTTTGGAAGAATGATGGAAGTACAAGTTATTGAATGTGTTTGCAGCTATCATTCTGCTTAATCATCCCAGAATTTCTGTTTTTGACATCCTTTTGTGCTGTACAACTCTTTCCCTCTTCACCCTTGTCTGGTATATTTTCCATCTTCACTGTATCCACTTCAAGTGACACAGATTTCAACATAACTGATATTAAAAATTGATTTTGCCATTCATTGCCTGAATTAGCCAGACCAAATCAACAACAGTTATTTATTTGCTTGGCACATTAAATATCGTTTTAAAAAAAGCTCATGAGGCTTCATAGAACAGGACAGCAGAGGAGGGTCCTTCTCTATATTTCTCAGGTTCCTCCCTCAGCCTCCGACACTCCAGGGAAAGCAGTCCAAGTTTGTCCAACCTCTCCTTGCAGCTGATGCAGTCCAATCCAGGCAACATCCTGATGGACCTCTTCTGCACCCTCTCCAAAGTCTCACATCCTTGCTATAGTTTGGTGACTAAAACTGCACATAATATTCCAAATGTGGCCTAACCAAGGTTTAGCTGCATAACTTTCCAACTTTTATACTCCATGCCCCAACCAACAAAGGGAAGCATGCCATATGCCACCTTTGCCATCCTATCCATTTGTGTGACCACTTCCAGGGAGCTATGGACATGCACCCCTAGATCCCCCCGTACATCAATGCTTCTAAGGGTCCTGACATTTATTGTATACTTCTTGCATTTGACCTCCCAAAATGCGCCACCTCGCACTTGTCTGGATTAAGATCCATCTGCCATTTCTCTGCCCAAATTTCTAACTGATCTATATTCTGCTGTATCCTTTGACAACCATCCTCACTATTCACAACTGCACCAATTTCATCTCATCTGCAAACTGACTATTCAGTCTACCTACATTTTCATCCAAATCATTGATATTATATAACAAAAAACAGAGGTCCCAACACTGTAATCTTTGTGAAACACCACAGGCCTCCAATCAGGAAAAACACCCCTCTACCATTTTCCTCTGTCTACTATGACTAAGCCAGTTTTGGATTAGGTTTACCAACTCACTATGACTCAATCTTCTGGATCAGCTGATCATGAGCGAACTTGTCAAATTCTTAACTAAGGTCCATGTAGACAACATTCACTGCCCTGCTCTCATCGATCATCTTCATCACTTCCTCGAGAATCTCAATCAAATTCATGTGAGTGTAATCAAAGAAAATTTTACATTGTCACATTTGAGATATGAGAGTTGGTGACCAAAAATATAGTAAAATAAATTTGGTTGAAAATGCACAAGATTGGAGGGTTGTGGGGAGGAGGGAAGTGGAGGCAGGATTAGAGGGGGAGCCAAGATGATGATACTTTGCTGCCAATGGTTAAAATTGAGGATATGTGAGGGGCTAAGATTGAAGGAGCACAGAGATAAAGTTGTAGTATGGAGATTATGAGCAGAACCATGGAGCGATTTGCAAATGGGGATGGGAATTTTAAAATTAGAATTCCAATCTGGGCGCAGTTGGTCAAAATGGGGTTATGGGGTTATGGGTGAAGGGTTCTCAGACATCTTAAGCTTTTCTCTCTTTGAACTTTAGTGTCCTGAAAACATACAGTATGTTTCCTTTCATCCCCTCTTCTCATTTCCATTGTTCACACTAAAAGGAAGTACGAGGACTACTGGAACTTCCTCTATTTATAAGATTTAGAACATGCATTTGGGTTTCTCTGTTCTTCCTCCTTTTACACCAAACAAAAGCTTATATCCCAAAGCTGAAAAACTGCAGCTGCAGGAAACCTGAAATAAAGAACACAATTCCTGAAAAACAGCAAGTCAGGCACCATCCATGGATAGAATAGAGTTAATGCTTCAGACTGATGACCTTTTATCAGTATTGATCCTCCCTATCCCCGACTCTCTCCCCCTCCCCCCCACACCTCTCTCCCCTCGCCAATCCCTCTCCTTGCCCCCCCCCCCCCCGCCACTCCCTCAGACCTTTTTACAAATCAGCCTCTTTAACCAACATTTTAATCTTCTATGAATTCCATGGCACATTTTGCATGATTTTTGTTACAGGCCCTTGGAAATTGCCTAGGCAGCAGCAACACAGATTTTGTTGCTTCAGTAAACAAAGAGCAGTTGAACTTTAGACAGTTGATCTTTTGTCCGTCTTGAGTTGCTGAAGTTATGGTTCAAACTCTCGGATGAACTGTACTTGAACTTGTCTTCTCCTTGGTTTCAAATAACTGTAGCTGTTTTCATAAAATTAATTGGTCTCCACACCATTAAACATTCCTTTGGATTGCATACAATATGAAAATCATGCCATCTATTTCCTTACTGCCTTTGTTTGATTCACTGATAAATATAACACCTCCCTGTCATGACCAGGAGTGAACTGACATAAATAACTCTTTACTATGGAGGCTGCGTAGATAACTCAGTAGTGACAATCATGAATAGGTTGTCATCTGCCTTATGATTGGAGATGTTTATCATATTCCTGAAACAAATGACCTTAAAAATAAAACAAATACAAAAATAAAACAAATGGTTTTTGCCACTTGCACTGTGGATTCTATTACAGTCCATGAAAATCTGAGGAAACTGGTAATTTTATTACATTAGCATGAATTAATTTTCATTTTGTTGCTGATGAATTCATGTCAAAGGATCAGGAACATTTGGCAGATATAGGGCTGGATCATGTCAAACTGGCACTCCCGAGGTCTGACCCATATGCTGTTCCAGCAACCACACATGCTCTAGATCAGTTGTCCTGGAGGCTTAGCTACCATCAATGTTCCGCAAGGTGGAGTGATTCCTAAGTGGCAACTAATCCTCAGGCAGATGATTTCAAGGCTCCAGCTTGGACTGCCCTAATGGCCCACTGGTTCCAAAGGCATTTGAACAATTTTTAAATGTCTTTGATGACCAGAGATGCGTGAAAGCAGTTCAAAAAGATTTAAATAGATATAAAAATTATTAAAAAGGTAATAGTTTAAAACACATTTTAGTGATATAGATTGAAGAAAATTTTAAAAAACCTGCTCTTTTCCATCAAGGTTGCAGCCTTTGTCAAGTAAGTCGAGTTGCACTGCATGGACCAGTGGTGGGTAGCTGGCACAGAATGTGAAGTGCATCTGGTCCCTCTGCGCAGGATGTTTATGCTTAGTTCTGAGTCCGGCAGTGGAACGGGAGGTCAGATATGTAAGCATCTGATTGTCAGCATCTGCATATTGCAGCATGGATAAGCTGAAGTCAGATGACCGGATGCACGAAGAGTGCCTTGTAGCTGGTTCTCTACAACTCCACTAACAAAGAGGATAGAGGTTTGGGTCATGCACAAAGGCTCCATGTGTATGTTTCTTCAAAGCACAAAAATCCATTTTGTTTATTTCTTACCATTAATGGTCACCCAGCCTACTTCAAAAAAAATCAGGATTTGTAATTCATCGATGGTGCTCTCTTGATTTTGAATTTTCACTTTTCACAACAGGCAGATGTGCCATTATAAGATTATCATGTGCAAATCAGTGTAATTATAACCATCTCAAGGTGAAACATCTCATGAAGAGCAGAGCTTCTGTAATTTTATAGATATCTACTCAAGCTCATGTATTTATCAATCTTCCCCTCAATAAGTTAAAGATATAACCACTTATCATTATAACCACTTTTAGAATGGATTATCTCTGATGAAACATTGGATTTGTTTTGAAGGACCTTGCTAAGAGCTTGCACATGTTTGATAACGAATTTAACCATCTAAACGTCCAGTTTGGTCCATGGTTTCCTCTTGGTATAATGCTTGAAGTGCAGTTAGAATCACATGCACAAACTAAAGTAGCTCAAGCTAATTTTGCCCCAAATATTTCAAAATATGGTCTTTTAAAAAGCATTTTCCATATTGTTTTTGTCTTTTTGACTTTTACAGCATATTTTCAATTTTATAATGTACAATCTCAGCTTATTATGTTAACCTCATGTTTTAGTATTGCACATTAGAATTAAATAGTATTTTACTTTTTAATGTATTTAATACTTTGATTCTGATTGTTTCATTGTGGTAAAAATAATTTAAGATCCTCCTGTTTTAAATGTGTATCAGAGCAATGCTTGGGTGGTTTCTACTTTTTTCAGAGTACCTTTTTTAAAGGTCAACATTACCTAAGCCTGGTTTTCTCATGCCTATTCAAATGTGCAGTCATGGTCTATAGACTACCACCCTTGAAATATAAGCACATTTCCAAAGCGTTTTAGCCTTCACTTCGGGTTGTATTTGTAGGTCACATGTTTTTCTTTTGGCTGCCAAAATAAGAATGTTGGTACTGCATTTTCATTATTCTGTCGGTATAGTTAGTGACAAAAACATTGATTCTTTTGTCACTGATTTGATTATAATTCAGGTTTTATCACATTGCAGTACAATGTGGCATGAATCTGAAGCAATGTATCAAAACTGCTTTAGAAGATGACATTTATAGAAGAATTATTGATCTCTTCCCCAGGGGAGAAAAATGTTTGCCTAAGATAATTATCCATCCAATTAATAACAAAAACAGAAAATGCTGGACAAATTCAATAGGTTAGGTAGCATCTGTGGAAAGAGGAATAATCAATGTTTCTGGTCGTCAACCTTTTTGTCTATGTTCTCACTCTCTAACTGCTTCCATTTACTCGTTGACCAGATAAACTTGTTTACAGTTTATTTCCATGGTCATCCTGGTTTTCCCTATTAAAGACATCCTCCCTACCCCACCCTTCCTGCGGCTTAATGAGTTTCTGTTCTCCTCTTCCTAGTTCTAATGCAGGGTCTTCGACCTGAAACATTAATTTTATTTTCCCTTCCCACAAGTGTGGTGTAACCAGCTGAATGTCTCCAGCATTTATCCTTGTACCAATATCTCATTCTCCACAGATCAGATCCCTAGTAGGCTGAAAAAATGAATATAATTTTTCTCAGTTACCACTGTATACTTTCTGAATAATTTTGAAGAATTATCTAAAAGTGTGTCCATTAGACAATCTGTTACTCGTCAAAGATCTTCATCAGTTCTTGTGTGTTATGATATAGGCCCAACATTTTTCATCAATTGAAGCTGTGATTTTGGAATTGTCTGAAAAATTATCCTGTTTTCCCTCAATCACAGCAGAAATTCCTTTTTAACCAGGAGTAAATATAATTTTCTGTATTTCTGTCTTTTCTTCAATTGTTCAAATATGCATTCAACCAGACTGGGAGAAAGCCTGAATAGCTTAACAAGTCCTAAGAAAATGTTGAACAGCATCTATTTATGTGTGCCCAATATAAAGGAGGAAGGACTTGGCCTGCTGGTGATAATTTTGCATATGCATTTGTGGTGCGTGACTTTTGGGAGCCCCTTAACAAATGTAGGCTTGAAGCCTACACCATTTTAATTCCTGGGTCTCCAGGCAAAAATAATGATTGATCAGGGTGTTTGGGGCACAAAGTGCTGGTAGATTTTTGGATGAAGATCCTGGCACTGAGAGAGGGGCAAGGCTGGGGCAGGGAGGCTGAAGAACTCCTTTCAGGCTTAATGCAATTTCAGGATTCCATGATTTGCAATATAATATTTATTATTATATTTATTAATATTATAATTTAATTAAAAAATAAATAACCATTTATTTTTTAAGCATCACCTTGGCCTCTTCTGGCTGTTTAAGTTGGGCAGGCCACATCACTACCGTGCTCCATACCAGACTCTTGAAGGTCTCATCAGTCACCTTCGAATTCACAAAACCAGAATGTAAGCCATCCTTGATCCTGAGATAGTGACTAAGAAGATGACAACAACTGTACAACTTTCTTCCAGGGTATAGACATTGGGTTTGTCCTTTTTCAGGGGATTTCTTAATCTGTGACTAGGTATGGAATCATGTTATGTCATTGGGCAATGACCTTTTCATGGAAAGCGGGTTCCTACCCGCCTCTGGTTGATAATTGACTGGGAAGTTGTCTTGGTTCTAAGGTAGGTTAGGATTGCAGAAACATGGCAGCCAAAGTGATGGGAAGGTCAATGCCGTAATCTTTGCTGAAAGCAAATTATGCTGCATTGGATGAGTTAACCCAAAAGAAGCTAAATAGTGAACTTTCCAACTGTTGAGAAGTATAAAATGTAACTGTATTTTAATGTACTTATACATTTGACTTTTAGAAGCATCAAATGTAGCAGATGGAACATTTAGTTTAATTCTTACCTTTACAAGCAATTATATTTTACTTATGCCAGAAAATTCTGGATAAGTAGTTAATTGTATACACAAGTAGCAAAAAATCATAACTAAGATGTTTTTTTAATCATTTTCTGTTAGTTAAAAGCATGGATTTTACTGCCTTTGGAGCAACACTAACTTAAAGGTGATATTTTGAACTTAATGTTAAATTGTGGCAATTATTCTGAGTTACTGCAGTCATTATTATAGTGAAAGATTTATGTTGACTGTTTTAGATATTTATGTAATCTGTCAGCATGGGTATTACATTGTTCTTTCAGGGTTTAAATTTAAATTGAGCCATGGCTGATACAGTGGCTGTGTCTGCCAGCTTTAATCTTCTGCATAAAGTGATAGGACCACTGCAGAAATCTGTCTGCAATCAGTGATATTTGCCCATTTCATCCAAAGAAAATGTAAGGATGGACAATGTAAGCCACAAAAAAAATTGGATTGGAGCATAATGCTCAATATTTTCTGAAGCCAAAGATTGTTTTGCTTTTAGCTAATCCACAGCAATGCTAACTTTGCTAATCCTTGCATTTGGTGGAAAAAAAACCCTTGATGTATTTCATCTTGATATTATCTATTAACATCTGCACAAGTATTTTTGTGCCTCACTGAAACTCCAAATAGAGTTTGCAGCAATGGGTCTAGGAATGTTAATAGACCACTGTTGCCTTAAAGCTACTTTTATACGTTTCACAGCATTTGTCACAAAAAAATGTTATTTGAGCTGAGATATTGGATTCCATCACATTGTTTGTATCAGCTCATATGGGAAGCAGTATGGATCAGTAGGTGACAAAATGGCATTGCTTAACAATGTACAGAAAATTTAACGGGCTCTTCTGTTTGAGTTTAACCTTGGTACTTTGACATCATTTTGCATTCAATGCAAGTTTTTGAACATTGCATGAAAAGTTGAATCATGTTGTTCCAGGAGCAACAATTGATGGTCGTTCCAAAAATAACCATTGCCTTAATGTTTTGCTGAAAGGGTTACCCATACATAAATCTATTTACCTTTATATCCATACCAAACCTCACATGGAGCCGACTCCTAATTCGCACACCAATTCCCAATCATTTCCCCCAAATCCTGATCAATCCCTGATCCTCAAACACATCAATTCCCAATTGCATTCAACTTGAGCCCCTCCTGTACTTCCCCACCCAATTCTCGATCACAACTCCACCCCCATCTTCTGAACATACCCTTCCCCTTCCTAAACCCTGCTCCTCAGCCCAGCCCCATCTCCTAAAAATATTCAAAGACTTAGCTTCCTCTCCCCTTAGAGAAGGAGAGTTACAAAGACTCATGGTCTTCCCAGGGAAAGAATTTCAACTAATCTCTTTCTGAAATGGGTAACCTTTTTTTTCCATACAATGACCTCGTGTTCTTAATTCTCCCAGAAGAAGAAACATCCTTCCTGTCAAGATCCCTCAGAATCTTGTAGGATTCAATCAAGTTGCTTTACATTCTTCTATATTCCAGCAGATACAAGCCTAGCCAGTCCAACCTTGTCTCATTAGGAATGTTACACCTCATCTGCCAGTCATCTTACACCTCTCCTCAGTCCACCAATCACCTCGGACACCTTTCTCACCTCTCCCCTTCTCTTTATGCTGGCCATTTCTCCTCACCACTCTCAGTCCTGATGCAGGGTTCAACCCGAAACATCAACAATTCCTTCTCCAGCTCCCCCCACCACAGATATTGCTTGACCTGATTTCCTCCAGCAGATTGTTGTTGATACTGCCTATAACTTTTTAATTAACCACATATAGTGAATCCACCTCTTGGAATGTTTCTTTCTCTTTGGGATGTATCTACTTTGTGTATTCTGACAGTTTACAGTTGAAAAATGTGCCATCCAGCTAGATCTGGTTTCTGTGTACAGCATTTCATATATATCCTGGTGCTAAAAATACTTTTATATGACTACTGTAAAGTCATGTTTGTAAGGCTTTAAGGAAAACCTGTGCAGTTTAATCTCAAATAAAGGTCACCAATGTTTATTTTTTGTCACTTAATACATGTCCAATGACCTTGTGTATCCTTAAGGCAGATATTCTGTGTAGATTGTGATGGAAGTGTCCCATCAAGATCTCCAACTCCAGTTGCTGGTTGTTCCTTCATAATTACGTAAATAGGTAATCAGATAGCTCAGTCTAGGAAAAGTTGACCGGAGCTTTGAATAACAGTGGCACCATGTCTATGTGAGCAAGTAACTCCTCGAAGGCCATGTATGCAAAACACTAAAGGAGGACACACTAATGTGTATTCTGTTGTTAAAGCTGTACAAAACAAGCAGTGGTGCTCCCCAGAGCTTTCCAAACACATCATATGACTTGTAGGATAATTATACTATGCTAGACATATCAGATGATTTACAATGATTTGTTTCCTATCAGTGGGCCTGTGAATTTATAGAAAAAGATACAAAGTAAGGATCAAAGTCCAGCACCCAAATTCTATGACAGCAGGTATTTTCATGTCTTTCCCCTTTTTGCTCCCTTCATAAAATTCTTTCTAGAGATCTAGGAAGAGTAGATTTTGATAAAGCAAATAAGGAAAAATTCTCTTTACTGGCAAGTAGGTTGATAACCAGAGCATAATTTCAGATAATCGGAAAATAACTATAGGAGAGAATTTTCACATATTGGAAAAGCAGTCATTAATATCTAGAATACACTGCCTCAAAGGTGATGGAAGCAGATTCAATGACAACTTTCAAATGGGGAGTACTTGAAAAGGAAAATATTTGCACAGTTATGGGGAGATAGCAAGGGAGGAAGATTAATTGGATCTCTTTCAAAGAACCAGGCATGATTTGTCAAATGGACGTTTGTGCTGAAAAAAATCCATGAACACATATCATTCTTGACCCAAATATCTGACTGAAAAGGTTTTGGTTCTTTTTACGTCTTTCATTATTTTTAAGCAAGTCATCCAAAGGTATCAAAGTATTTTTTGTTATTCTTGTTCAAGTATTGCATCGTTATCATACAAATACCTTTTGGAGTTAAAATTGCCACCTATGATCCAGATTTATAAAAGGCTCTGGTATAAGGTTCTGAGAAGAGTTATTTAAATGAGTGATTTTGTACCTTTTTCAGTTTCACTTACCCTAATATCTTAGTGGGTAAATTCATGTTGTGAAATTGGACACTGCTGACTTCTAGGTTCAGTTCCTGGTCCACGCTGAGTTACTTAATCTTGGGTTCTGCTGTTGGCATCAGTGATCCAAGGGTAGGAAAAGGTGAACTTGGGAGGAAGATAAAATCAACTGGGAAATCTGCAACCCTGTAAAACATCTCAGAGTTAGTCATGTACTAGCAGTGACAGAGATTGAGACTGCTGTTTATAAAATATAGCAGAAAATACTAGAAACACACAGGTCACACAGCACCTTTGAAGAAGGAGACAATTAATCTTTCAGTTGTGATGTCACTACTTACAGTATGTTGCAGGTTCATGTTTTTAAGTAAGATATTTATGTTGAAAGAAAATGTTGTCCAGAGGATGTTTGTGTCAGCATATGCTTTAAAATATTCTGTTATCTAGTTAATATCTGCTAATCTAAATCTTAAATCTGAATTTTAAAATTGTATTAAATTATATTGACTCTCCTGCTGCTTATAATCAATTGTTACACAAGATTATGTCATAAATGTACTATAGAACTTGGTATTATTAGTTCTTTACTTTCATTCGGAGTGTTACATAATCTTTACATAATCTTTGCTCCAGCAGTGTTGCTAAAGGATTTCAGTAGCAAGTATATTTTTAATTTTTTAAAAATATGTGAGTAATTAAGATTAGGATTTTTTTAAAGCAATTTGGGGTCTTTTTTTAGCATATGTAAACAGTTAAGTCATTTGCTAAAATATTTGAGATTTTATTTTTAAAACCAGGATTTGCAGAAAGTACAATTCCATTGCTCTGATGCAGAGTCTGAGGGACTTTCAGGTAGCACACATTTTCTTTGCTTCCTTGGCAAACACTTCACGCGTTGTATCAACAATGATTTATTTTCTGACATAAAATATGCTTTGCATTGGGATGTGTTAATTGAAGGCCACGCTGCTGCTTCACACCACAGCATGGATCATTCCCATTGCTATTGAAATATCTGGTGTTTGGCAAAGAATTTAATGAGAAAAAATTGTTGAGTGCATTTACCCAGTCTCATTGGTGCATAATTTGGGGCTTATTGCTTTGACCCTTCATGAGAAATGCACATTAGTATTGAAATGACCTGGGGTGAAAGTGTCTGTGGGTTGGTGCTACTACAATAATTATGAGATAAAAGGCACTTTTCACATTGTTAGTTTAAAGTTTTCTTCAGACCTGCATTGCAGAAGAGCTACAAAGGATAATTGTCTCGTGTTTTGTTCCGAAATCGTGAAAAGTGAATACTTAATGCAATCAATTTCTACATATAGAACTGAGATGTATTAAAGTCACACAGAGAGAATTGGCCTGGTAATATTCAACTTCAAAAGTTCATGAGCAGATTGATTTTTTCCCTCACCCCATTGCACCCAGTCATTCCTAGTCCTGCCTTTAGCTTAATTTTCCTTTTTATCAGCAGTAGGTTTCTTTGTTGTCCCACACCGACGATCACTGACATTCTAATTAACACAATAGGTCCATATTTTCTTATATAATCTATTTCTTTCAAAGAATTTACCTAAGGTTGGTTCCACATGAATGAAGATTATTGCTAAAGATGTACTTTTTAAACTGCTGTCATTTATAACTGGCAATTCCCAACGGCCTGCAGTTTTTCTGAGAAATGGTGGCAGTCCTCTTTGAAACTCATTGCCAACTTCCTCCAGTTTTGGAAAACCTGCTTACTTCAACTCTGCTAAATTAGACTACTTTAAACATTTCCACATTAATGATCCTAATGCAGAAGGATTATGTATTGAAACAAAATGCTATGCTCAAATTTATTGACAGCAAGCAAAAAGAAATTATGATGCATCCAAAGACAATTAATTTTATTTTTGATACATCTAACTAATTAGAGATGAACCTGGTGCCTATATTTTGGAACAGCACTGGCAGAACTATGCACCCATTTGAGAATTGTTTGAAAGTTAAATGCTCTGCTCTGTTGACTCATTGAACCAGAGACATTCCATTTTTAGGGGAAATTAATAAACATGCAAAACTGAGGAAGATATGTTGTGGGAATGTCAGTTTTGGGTTTGTGGAGCAGCATAGGTTAAATTGTCTTTTTCTGTGTTGTAAGTCACTGAAGATGTGAGAGAGAGAATCTGAACAACTGATTCAGTCCCGTTTTAGAGATTTCTATAAACTGCTTCGACTTCATTGTAGCATGGATTACTGAGAAAATAGTTTGGTTGGAACTTGTGACTTCCAGTTTGATCATTAGCTGTCTGATTGGCTGGATCTCAGGACCAGCCATTGTATGGTTGAGGAATTAATGTAACAAATGTAGATAGGATAAAATAACAAAACTTGACATATTGGAATAAGAGAAATCATTACACCATTCAAAAATGCACATGCATCGGTATTATAAAATTTAATATTTTGTAGTTGAAATATAAGTTATATAATACTTAATATAAGTATAGGTTGTGAAAATTGGTGCATTTGAAACCCTAAACCAATTTTGAAACATGTCTTTCTTTCTATTGTGGCTTTACTAGATTTTTAAAGTTGTCCATGAGTATTTATGGGTTTGATAATAAGCATTACTCTAACCCAATTCACACCAGTCAGGTCAGCGATACTACTTTGAAGTGAGTGTAATAATCACATAATTTTTCTATTGCAACTTCCAGGCACAAATAATAGGAAAAGATATGTAAAAGCATTTGTGGGTGTTAATCTAATTTGAGAAATAGCAAGCTGTCATATGCCATCTGTAATCGTAGTGAATAGCAAGGCATTTTAATCTGGCGGATATGTTATTTTGTTACCCACATTTTGGCTCCCTCTTCGTTTTCTCTGCAGCGGTTTCTGCTTAATATTTTTACTTAGGATATAGAAAGTCACTATCACCTAATGTAATTCCACCCAGCTCTTGGACTGTTTTTAACAAATGTTATGAGAAACATTTTAGATGAGGAAATCTATTCTTTGAAAATGCAGCTTTGCACTCACTGTACCCCATCAGAATGGGTAAGGTTTTCTTTTAACATCGAAGTCCAAAATTTCACCCACTACATTTTACAAGACTTTTTAACTTGTGGAGTGTTAGTCCTGCACTTTGATGAACAGGAACGTACCTCCACCCCCAAGTGAACATAGCTACAATACAATGACAATTCAGAAGTCTGGATTGATGCTGCAGAGGTGTGAACCCAAATCCTGCATGGCAGTGAGCATTTTAACTTCAGTTAATTAAATGAATTCTGTAATTAAAAAGCTTATATTAATAAAGGTGACCGCAAAACTTCTGGGTTGTTGTTTTAAACCCCAACTTTTTCATTAAGATCCTTTAGGGAAGGAGACCTGACAACCTAACTTGGTCTGGCATTCAGAGACACAGCAATACACTTAGTTCTAGGGGTGAGCAATAAACGTTGGTCTCGCATTCCGCAAATGAATAAATATATTATCTGCAGGAACTGTGCTGTAGTTCATGAGCATCATGAGTTTCAAATACCAATCAAATCATGTGGCAGAAAGTGAAAGTTAACACTTTCCAGGTAAGAAGATTCAGTCAGTAGGCTACTGCAAAATACAGAACTAAAGTAAATTATATTGCTTATTTTTTGGAAGTGGGAGAGATTTACCTGGTGAGGAACAGGAATGGAGCTTGGCTTATGGGAGACTTCATCAGGCACAATCAGCTAACCTGAAATACAAGATAGTGTGTTACGTGCTCGAGGAACTGCCAAACAGTATGCTCTTAGCTCAGCCTGAATCTTGCATTTTATACTGTGCCAGTATGAATTTTTATTATCTCCTTTCTTGCAAATGTTTTGAATGAACCTGAGGATTTGTCCTTTGACCAATTTTAGATACAGACCACATGGACTCATTTCATTTATAGCACCTACACATGACATAGAAAGCCTCTGATCAGTCAAATCTCAAATTAGGCTTCACCTGTAAAGATGGATTGCCTGTTTACTAAACTACCTAACCTATCCATACCTTTTGTCAGCCAATAATTTAAGACTTTACGATCAATTTGATGCCTGTGAGCTTAATAGTAAATATATTAACTCGTGATGTTTGGTACATAAAACCATTTACATCACACAAATGTTTTATGTGCCCATTACAAGGGAAGAATTGCTATTTAAAAACAGAAAAGGTGAAACAACAGGAAAAACAGTGTATGAAATCACACAAAGAAAATCTTGTTTGTTCATGATATTTTTTTTAAAACTTTTTTTTTCCTCTGGTATGCAGTACAAATAATTCCTTAAGGAACAAGGGAGAAACAATCTTAGCATAACGTATAATGGAGTGATAGTTTATATTAAATGCAATGATTTGTTTCTTTTTTCCATTTTAATAATTTCTTTTATTAATAGGTCTTATTATTTATGAACCATGTTATTGGAAGCTAGTAGTTAAGTTGTATTGTCCATTTCTGGAAAAAAATCAGCAGAATTTTCCTGAATATGGAATCTGATTCATGGTGCAAAAGATCTTTTCAACACACAGCAACTGAGTTAAAAACAATCTAATTTCATTTAGTGTGTTTAGAAAAATAAACTAACATCTTCAGAGTAGGGATGACTGAGTTTTTCTGGTCAGAGACAGCCATGAGCAAACGTTTGTTGCTAGAAGTCTAATTGCTAGCTGGCTTGCAGTTTAAAAGCAACTGATCCTGCCCTTTCAGGAGTTGTGATGCACTGAACGTTGCTACTTAACATGCCTACTCTTAAACACGCAGGCATCAAATTGGTAGTAAGATCTTAAATTATTGCCTGACATAGACCTGTTGGATGGGATAGTGAGTTTAGTACACAAGCATTCCAAGTTTAGAGCCAAAGCTGGATTTGAATTAGCCCTGCTAACTTCCTGACTGTCCCAAATCTTTTTATAGATAATTCGTATTCCTTAAAGTAGGGGCATGTATAATCAAGGCAGCACAATATCTATTTCTTGTTCACATAACAAAACATTTGGAACTGCCAAAATATGACATACTCTGAAATGGGATATGCTTCAAAAATAATTTCACACATTTGTACTAGTGATAAGGATTTTAAAAGGGTGCCCATGACCTCATTAAAAATTAGAAACCTTTGTCATCTTTCAGCTTTCATAAATCCTTTGGAGAACATAGGCAACACCAATTACAGTCAGTTATGAATTCTCTTATTTGCACTTACAAATCTGCTGTCATTAAATGTTTACAACAATCATATATTTGATCAGATTTTTTATCCTTAAATTATAGTCAGTATACCTAATACAATTAAGAATTTAATGTCATGTATCTTAATAATTCCTTAAACTGACTTTTTATGCCTCTGAAAATATACTGAAGCTTCTTGAAAAAGGGACTCTGTTTCCTCACTAATTATCCCACCCTTACCTTGTGTCCTGAAGCCTGCATTATGGTTTCACAGGCACAGCATCCATGTGCGCCCAACTCAAGAATTTCTGTTTATGAATGGGCCATTGCCAGGTTATTAACCTGAGAATCAAAGAATAAAGGGGAGCATTACATCCAGGCTTGATACTGAAAATTTTAAGGATCGTTGGATAGCAAGGAAATTCCATGTCTGCTTATTTTCATTTTCCTCTAGAGAAATTTACCCAGAAATCTGACAACTTTAGTCTACGCAGCAAGGTAAATGGAAAACTTGTATTTAAAACTGGCAGTTCATGAATTTGAACAAGAACTCTGGTGATCTGGCCCAGTCCTTGCTTACACTTTTGGTGAGCTTTAAAGTTTCTTTTATTCCTGAACTACAAGAATAAAAGCCTTGGATAAACATCAAATTTCTCTGTATCTTACTGCTTACATGTAGCAGGCTTGTAGTATTAGGGCTATTACCTGGGGAGGACAAACACCAACATGGATTGTGACTTACTGTCTACCTGATTTTTTTTTCTTGATGATATTGATTTGATTAATAATTTTGAAAATGGAAAATGTTCCATTAGTAATCATTTTAGCTTCTGTTGTTCTACACCAGTTATCGAGATATTTTTCTAATTCAGCCACCTGAATCGTTAAATAAGATAACTGACAAAATTATTTTTGATGGGATATGTCAATATACTTATCTCCTTCAAAACTGACAGTGTGAACTTTTATTAGAGTTTGACACGCATTAGATCTATGGTGTGCTATATTTAATGTTCCTTCAGAGTTATTTGTTAATATTATTCAATATGCCACATATTCTTTCAAACAATCCTCATGACATATCTAAGTTTGAATGCATTTTTCTCTACTTACTGTTATCTTGAAACTGTAAGCCAAGTTGGCTTTTTCTCAGAATGAGTAAACAAATAGCAGCTAATGGTTCAACATATTAGCTCTAAAGTAATTTACAAACATGGACTTTTGGTATTATTATGAGAAGGATTATTTTACTTGATGAATCATGTATCATTTCAATATATCTATGAATTGTGAATTATGCTAAAAAAAATTTAATATAAAATGTTTATTAATAAAGTTTGGTAAATGGAACAAATTTGTAAATTTACATGTATGCTCTTTTGGAGCCAGAGTATCATTGTTAAGATGTTAGCTCTGTTCATTTCAGCACTTCATAAGACAGTTAGGTTGCAGCTGGGGGCTAATTGCTACATTAGCACCATCTATTAGTTCAGTGAGGACAGTTATTGACTGTGCAACCAAAGTTGGTATTGATCATTTTGCCTTTCCAGCCGCAGAGTGCCTGAAATTAATTAAATGGATTGTAGTGCAATGCCCAAAAATGGCACAAAGATAGCAAGGGACTCCTCATATCTTTTTTTAGAGGGTACAGTTTCAAGACAGAGATGAGGAGAAGTTTCTTTACCCAGAGGGTGGTGAAATTGTGGAACTCCTTGCCACGCACAGCAGTGGAGGCCAGATCAGTGGGGGTGTTCAAGGAGGAGATAGACAGATATCTAAATAGTCAGGGTATCAAGGGATATGGGGATAAGGCTGGCAAATGGGATTAGAATAGTTTTTTTTTTCTCTCTCTTTTTTTCCCACCCCCATTTCTTTTTCCCTTTTCCTTGGAGCAGACTCGATGGGCCGAATGGCCTGCTTCTGCTCCCTTATCTTGTGATCTTGTGATCTTGTGAAAAACTCATTTGCGATCCTTTTTATTTATTTGAGTACATTGGGTTTTAAAACATTGAGATGTAGCCTGGTCCCATAGTAATCAGGATAGATATCTTTTAGATTATGATTCTCGTGACTGTTGAGAGCTCAGAAGCTTCTTTGGATGCCATCCATAGACCCTGCCATTGCCTTTGCACAGTACTTTGAGGACTTTAGTATATTCAAGGATGTGTCACTTAAAGATATTGTCTAGCTATTTAAAGACATTCTCTGTTTGGAATGCAGGGTCATAGTTCCACTTTGAGCCCGGTTGAGATTTAAAATTGCAATCTAAAGTTGGTTTTAAGTAATAAGGTGTAATTTTATTTTCTTAATTCATGCAAATGATATGTAATTAAAATTAAAAATTGTTCTTACTTCCTTTCTCTTCCTCAAAAATAGTAATTGACCTGATTTCTTCTCAGCCCTTTCATTGTTTCAGTTTATTGTTTTGCAAGTTCTTTATTAACAGATGAATATAAGTATGTGCGTGCTATTAAATAACGATATATAAAACCTATGAGTAATTGTATCTTGCTGTGAAATGCCAAGGCTGAGTGTTTGTAAATTGTTTCAGTTAAAAGGGACTTGGTCAGCAGCATAAAGTCTAATGCTCACTATTAGTGAGTTATGACTGCTGTAGATTCTGTGAGTTACACCTTTTTTTGAGGCTGGCTACAATGTAGAAAATCCTGTATGCCATGATAAAGTGTCCTCTGAACAATTACATCCCAACTGCAATTGTATTCAAAATTTAAGTGCCAACACAATTGTAATGAGAACATGCAATGACTCAAGTTGGAATTAACTTCACAAATTCTGTTACTGTAATCCACTGTATTACAGGTATGAGTAGTTTGTGTCTCTGAGACCTGAAGGAATTTTTATGTTCTTCTAGTCATAACTGATGTATACTTCTTGCTGTGCTATAAGGGGTCAAATTTAAAATAGTTGCTGCTCTAATTGTTTCACATTTAACATTGAAAAATACCCAAATACATCATCAGAATTATTATTTGGGGGGTGTGCAGGTTTTGAATCTATCTGTTCATTATGGAAATGTGAGTTTATAAATGGCTATCTGTTTCATCTATGGATCTTTAGTAATGGAAGGAAGTTTCTGCCTGATCAGTGGGTATTATTTCCACTGTCAACCTAATTGTAAGCTTCATGTTGAGTTCCTAAGACTCAACGGCTCACCATTTAAATCTCACCATATGAAATCCCAAATGGTGAGCTGCTGACAGTGTTAATAGAATTTGCTGATTAGTGATGGTAATAGTTTGATATCAGCATCTAGAATAAAATTTTAGTCTTGGTAATAGTAACCATGAAACCATTGGATTCTTGTGGAAACACATCTGGTTCATTAATTAACTTTCTTACATTCCAATCCATCCTCCCTTCGTCCATCATGATTTATAATTTGGTATTTCTGCCACCATTAATTCCTTATTAGATTGAACAAAGTTTTCATATCTTAAATTTAGGCTAACCTATTTCAAATATCTTGGCCCTTTTCATCTTTTTGCTGAACTTTTCTGCAAATTATAAATATGTATAAAAATGAGATATTCAGAGGCTTAAGTAAGTAGACATAGCAAATTGTGCTTATTGCAAGTAAATGAAAGCCATATACAAAAGAAGTAGATAATGTCATCAAAGACAGTGCATCATCAAAAATCTTTGTTACTTGACCAATTGTTCATTATTGCAATAAATGCCAGGTTACAAGAATGTATAAAATAATGCAGGTCATAAATGGATCATATGTTCTTGTAATCATGTGCCTTATTAGATGTTGGTTTTACTACATGTAAAGATGAAGCCAAGAATGATTCTGGAAACTTATTGAAAGAAATATTAATTCTGCCTTTGTTGAAAAAAAATAAGGTTATAAAGGAAAGAGTTGGATCTTGATGTAAGAGACTTCTATGTGACCTAGAAATAAAGTTAGGCAATCAGCCCTCACTGTTATAATAGAGGAAACCTGACAGCAAGTGAAACCTGAATACACATCTGTGTAGTCAGCACTTGCCTTCATTGATTCTTTGCCACCCCATGCAATGTGTGGTTTCGTACTTCTCTGCTGTATAATTTTCAAAAACCCCGTTTGGTTTTGCCATACAAGGTGTGAATTACTACTTAACTATCTCTCTGGCCATTAATGTGTAGATTCTCAATCTTAAATTCTCAAGTTCCAGGTTCAAATGTTTCTTTTGTTTTAGCCTTCCTTATTTTTTCATGCTTTATACAGTGATCAAAAATGTTAGTTACAAATTGTGCATTTTCCTCCTTAGTTTGCTGTCAGAGAATCTTTAAGTGTGATTGGATGTCACTAAATGCCTGATAGATGTCAGGAAACTTGAAAATTTGCCTCAGCAATTGCTAGATCTCTGCAAACAGATTTCTTTTACATTAGCAAAAAGGGGAGTTGATTCACTGCTGGTCACTAAGTAAGGGCCAATAAAATGATTTTGTTGGAATCCATTTATATGACTGTGGCATAACTTGAGACAGAGTCTCTTCATCACTTACAGAATACACCTTCATGTGGTCCAATGCATGCTAACTTAGCTCAAGCATTCAGGGAATGATGCACTGATCTTAAATTCAGTTTAGATTGATCAGGGTGAAAAATTTTCCATATAGATGCAGCAGTGCAATCAACCATTTCTTTTCGACAGCATTTTTCTGTCCTTCTGATGTAAAAAAAAATTTGCATACACCTTGACCTCTCATCTTTAATGTTACAAATTTTGTTTTCTTGTCAAATTGTCCATATCTAACACCTTACTATCAATGAATGAAATTGATTGGCTAAAATGCCTCAAATAAAAATAAGCAAAATTTATTCACCTCCTCTGCACACCCCACCCTCTCCATTGCTAATACATTACTTTTGAAATGTAACTACTGTTCCTTTGTGGATAAGCACAGCTCCCAATTTGTGCATCGCAAAGTACATCAATTGGACATCAATTTTTATTTTTAAGTTCTGTTTTGATAGTATTGGTTTAGTGCTGAATATCGGTTTGACAACCAGGAGAATTTCTTTTTTTAGTAAGTGCTGTGACTTTTGAAATCACTTGAGCAGAGGCACAGGGCCTTAATTTAACATCTGATTTGCATCTTCCATAACATTTCATCCGTCATACAGTAAAGTAGCCACGTCCTAGAAAAGACCATGAACCCATCACCCTTTGACCTGGTAAAAAAAATTCTGTACAAGTGCACTTGATGTTAACAGTAGTGAACTAACTTTGTGTTTCCTCACAGCTTGTTTGAGAAGTATGCTGAGGTTTCATGAAAAAAAAATCCTTATGATCTGCCATATTTCTTACCAGGTTTTTCCCATCAGAAGAGAAGAAAAAAGCAAGGGTGCCAGCGGGGAAAATGAAATTCTGATCCAATCGGCGAAAGGACCAGGTACAGCCAGGAGGAACCGCCATCAGTGTAACAGTGCCTTATCGAGTGATAGACCAACCTCTTAAACTTCTGCCGCAAGACTGGTACATATTTTATTTACTTATTTAAACTAGTCCTGTGTTTATTGGGCTTAAAACATGATTTTTCAGTTAACTGTTTCAGTGTCACTGTCAGTGGTAGTATTTCATGTTAATGTTTGAACAGATCACAGTCACTGTTCTTAGTGAGGACTGAATAACAAGATATGGAATAACAAGTTGATTTTAAAAAGTTAAAGATGTAGTGCTCATAAACTGCTATTTTAAAATATTGAACTCCAACTTAGTGTTACCTTGATTTTGTTGCACAGGTGTTTGTTTCTCAAAGTAGCAACCTTTTATACATTATTCTGAGAAATGTTAAAATGATTTTTATTGTCAGCGTGTCTGAAAATCTACTAAGAATTCCTATTAATAAACAGGAAAAATACAGGCACCACAGTGATCATATTTTGTGGGGACGAGCTTTTTATTTTCCTCTGCACAGCATGTGTTACCTATAGACTGACATGGAACCTACTTCCTCTGATTTTACAATTCTTAGGAGTTAAGCAAAGACATCTAGTGTGTGCATTATGAGCTTCACTCCACATCTCCCCACAGCAATATTACTAAAATGTGAAGTCATATTGTTCAGTTGCCATTTCCATTACTGTGCCCAACACCAATATAATGTATCTATCAACAAAGAATATTGGACTCTCTTCCAGTAGACTGGGAGGGTGTGTGTAACTTTAATGCCCTTTTGGAAATTGGATACTAACAGATTAGTACAGCTCAGACCCAGCTCAAATAAAACAGAAAATGCTGAATACGCTCAGCGCATCAGGTAGTATCTATGAAGAAAGAAACAGAATTAACATTTCATCAGAACATTGACCTGAAATGTTAACATTATTTAGGAAATATTATATTAATAATAACATTTACATTAAGGTCAAGTAAGGTCGCTGAGTGACAGCAATTTCCATTAACATTTGAGCAGTGGGTCCCGATTATTTTTTGTAAACAGAATGGTGTTCATGCACTATTTTAAAATGCAGCCCTCCAATCTTCCTGTCTTGAGATGCCAGTTTATTTTGACCATTAGGACCTGTGCACAGCAAGTGAAAAAGAGAAGTTAGTGATGAAAGATCTTAGATGATGGAAGGGGATGATAATCAGTTACTATCCAATTTTTTTTTCTTTGTTTCAGATACTGCAGGGCCAATAACCACCCTTTTATGTTTAGTAATATACTCTTAAAATATGTACAGAGCATGATAATACTGCTGTTTTAATGTTTATTTTAAAAATAAATATTTTCATTGGTAAAAGATGCTATCCTATCTTTCCTTATTGGGTGAGGAATTTAGGGATGAGCACCATTTTTTTAAAAGTTTCTCCAAGGAATTTTCACATGGTTCCTATCATTGGGAAACATCTGTGCATGTTGGTAGATGTTTCAAAGCATCAAAGTTTGTCATGTAAACTTTATCGGGTTTACAAGTTGTTTGTGTATTAGTATACACCTAGCTCCGTATCTTGTAAAAGGAACTGAACAGCCATACCTTTGATGGAGTTATGATGATGCTTAATAGCACCATCCTCAGAAAAGCTTGTCTGGCTATAACAGCTGTTTTATTTATTCATTTTGTACATTTTTAATTGTGTTCCTCAAAATTAAAATTTTATTTCTGATCGTACATTTTAATTTGGGTTGTACATTTTATGACATCAAAGACATAAATTAAGCTAAGTCTAAAATTCAGTCCAAAATAGTCTATAGTTAAAATTATGACCTTGCTATGAAGCTTTATTTTGACAAGATCCCTTTCATACATTACTTCTGAATTGGAATACTCTGATAACTCAACAGAAGATGTTACCTAGTCTTCTCATAAATGGCAATGTACAGTTCACATCATTTTGCAACACGTGAAAGAAGCATGACTGTTGGGGGAGAATGGAAGAGAAAATCTAAAGAATGCAAACAACATGAGGGCAGATGTAAAGCATTCAAGGAGTTTTGGAATATATTGGGGCAGTGTAGTTAACTTCTGAGAGCATACTGAAAGTTATGTTTATTGTTTATCTGCCTTTTAACAGCAATAATGTGCAAATAAATATTTCAATCCACCTTAATTCACCCAGTTCTCAGTTCAACCAATTTTATTGCTTTCAGGTACAGAGAAATGTCTCGTGTTTTGGCAATTTTCCCTTAAAATTTTGCCCAGTAATCTTTTGAGTAATGCTGTACATTACACTTGAAGATTTTTTTCTCCTTTTGACTTGGATTTTTGGGAGCAATTTGTTATTTAACATCCAATTATTGTGGCATTTGCTAAATAAACAGTAGGTCAGAGGCACAGTTAATCCTTCTCCACTCACTATTCCCTGAAGTGACCTATGTTCTTTGCCTAGAGCTCTCATTTTAAGAACTGCTTTTGCAAGAAGTCCCAAATGCAGGAAGTTATTTATTTCAGCTTGCCAGCAAAAGGCCAGCATCGATCTGTGTCACTGATCTTGAGTCTAAAGTGAGCTTTACTTTCTAACAGCTTGCCTTGAAATGTTTAAACTGCTGGGGAGCGAAACAGGCATAGCAATCACAATATAAAACGTGGTTAAGTATATTTTAAAGGTATGCATTGATATAGAGTCCTTTAACTCAGTCTTAAGAATTCGGTACATAGAGGAAGTAGGAAAAAATTTTGCAAGTGCCTTTTCATAAGTTATTAGGGCTTTAACCCATGTTGGCATTAGTGTGTTAGATTTTGGTCAAAGACAGATGTAACTAATAGTTCTGTTTGATTGTGCTGAACAGGAGCCATTTTTGCGCAAATGTTGCACAACTTAATTAACATGTCAAAAGACTTGCGTGTTGTATGTACTTCATAATTGGTTTAACAACCTTGTTATTTGTCATATCTGATTGATACATTTCGAGTTGCCAATTTATCTTAACTTATAACTTTGCCTTGTCCATTCTTTAACTTTTCATTACTATATATTACTCAATCCAGACCTTCACTTTAATACTCGTCATTTCAAGACTACCACCACTATCCTCTGCAAAGCATTTTACCCCTTTATTCCTGCACCATCTCACAGTTGTATTTCACAATTGTAATTCAACCTGATGTGAACCTGCCTGCTCTAAGATCAAATCTTGTATGTGAAGCAGTGTGCCTTAAATTTCTGGCTCATGACACTCTGCTCTGACGTAAAAATGAAATGAGATCCACAAACATTAACTTCTGTGGATTTTGTTATAATATCTACATACAAAATATACTGTACAAATTGTATCAGTTAAGTGTAATCTACAAAAAATCCCCTTACATTTAAATTAAAAAGGACATTTTGCAAGCAGGCTTCAGTTTATTTCATCAAATACTTCATTTTTTGCTTTAACCTTATTGAATCTTTCTTTAATGTTCATTTCTTTGTCCTACACAATAATTTCCTGAATCTCTTAAACATCTAAAATACAACAGCACGATATTCTCCAGTACTGCATATTTACTTCTTCCTAAAGAGTAACTTGAGAAAATAATGCAAAGTATATGCGTAAAATAGCATTGATGCACCCACAATAATCTTTAAAATGCATTTATCATTCATCATTAAGTGGTGCCCTGATTATGTTGTCTGGGGATTAAAAGAGCAAATCCTCTGACCCACTTTGAGCAAAGCTACAAGAGAGCTGTCAATAAAATAAAATTGATATCAAATGCTGAACTACGTGAACAGTGGCTGATTTATGTTTTTGGTTTAATTTTGTGATTTTAAAGATAAAGAGAAACTGCAGACTTAATTTAAATTTTGGAAACCAAGCTACAGCAGAGGAAAAAATAAAGATGAAAGCTCAGAAGTAATCAAAAGAAGAAGTCACTTTGTAGAAATTGTAGTATTTAAAATATTAGTCTTCTCTGTTCCTTCAAGAGTTAAAAGCAATTTTCCTTAATACAACAAAAGAAATTTCATTGCCTCTTGTTTTTCATTTTTCTTTCAGGGATCGTGTTGTGGCAGTTTTCGTACAAGGAGCTGCCTGGCAGTTCAAAGGATGGCCGTGGTTATTACCTGATGGATCACCTGTGGATATCTTTGCAAAAAGTAATATTTCTACATTTATATGATTACATAAACTGTAGCCGGTATAGATCACCTGGCCCTCCAGCCTGACTTGTCTATCTACAGTACACTTCCCTGCTCTATGATCCCTTGACTCCCCAAAGTTCAAAAACCTGTTTATCACCGTTTTTGAATAAACCAACTGACTTTGCATGCACAACCTTTGAAGATAAATAATTTCAAAGATTTATGACTTCTGGGCAAAGAAACTTCTCCTCATCTTGGTCTTGAATTGTCGATCCCTATCCTGAGATGATGATTCCTAAAGTTCAAGACTCTCCAGTTAGGGCAACGTTCTCTGACCAACAAAAAAAGGCAGTTAAAGGTTTCAATGAGGTTTCATTCCCTATTCCTCTCACTCCACTGTTCAAAACTTCAGAGACTACAGACCCATTGCACTTAAATTTTTCACATGTAAAGTCCTCTGCTGCCAATGATCGGCCTCATGAATCATTGCATCCCCTCTGAGTAGGAAGACCAAAACTATTCTTGGAACTCCAAATGTAATCTTTCCATAATCTTGTATAGTTGCAACAAGAGTTCCTTAATCATATTCCAACATCTTTGCAATAAAGGTACTAATGTATTCCCACTAATTTGCTGTACATACATGTTAATTCTGTGCATTTGTACACCAGGATACCAGGTTTTTTTTATATGCATTCTTCTCATCGGTTCTACCAAATCGTATAATCTCACCACATTATACCCCATCTGTCATTTTCTTGATGAGGTAGATGGATATAAGCAGATTAAGTTCATGTCTTACATTCTCAACTGACTTTATATTCTAGCTCTCTTGGTCTGTTCATCTAAAATATTGTTTCAGATTATACACAGCTAAAGCCTAACGTGATCTTTAATAGCACTTGCAATTTACAACCTAGCCACCCATAAATAACCCGTTTATTTCTACTGTTTGCTAATCAGTCTTCATTCCAAAATTGTTAGCCCCAATTCTCATAATCTCTAATATCATTTAACACCTCTTATCTGAGATACTTTTAAAAATGCAAATATACACCATCCTTTGGTTTTCGCTTTCCTGCACTGCTAATTGTTCACTCAGAAACTTCATTAAATTTTCAAACAGGCTTTCCTCTTCAACAAACCTTCTCATTGCTATTTTCAGCAGTGTGTCTGCAGTAAAAAAATTTTTTGAGGTAACTTCTGATGAATCCAGGTCAGGCCCATGTTGAGCTCTTTTCTAATAATCCTCATTGTTCATTTGTATTACAGAATGCTGCTTAACACTTTATTTAAAATGCTCGTTGTAGTAACTATTTAGAAACAGAAGTCAGCCATTCATCCCTTGACCCTACTCTATTATTTGATAATATCATAGCCTTGGCTGTACTTTGGCTAAACTTATCTGTCTTTATTCTATCCCCTTAATACCCTTGCCAAACAAAACTTTTATCAGTAATTGAAAAGCTAAAAACTGCAGGTGCTTGAAAAGTTTTATGAAAGATCATCAATCTGAACTGTTAACTCCCTTTTGGTCCCACATATGCTGCCAGATCTAGGTATTTATAGCATTTTCTGTTTTTAAAACTCTATCAGTCTCAGTTCTAACTTTTTAATTGACCCAGGATCTTTTGGATCACTTTCCCAGGACCCCTTCTGGACTCTGGTTACTCTGTATCTACCATGTCAAATCCTTAAATCATTTTACGTAAGTCCCAAGGTGGCCAAGTCTTGTTAAATGTTGTGTTTTCTGCCTGTTTCAGGTTGCATTTGCATTAGATTTATAGCAAGGGGCAAGGTGACTTCAACTTTACACTCAACACTGAACTTGCAGTGTAAATCTAGAGAGAGTAAGGTTAAGAATTGCTGATGTTTCATCATGCCATAGGATATGAAGCAGTACCTAATTCCTTATTCCATATTGGTCAATTAAACTTTGGTTTTAAGAATATAAGTTACAACATTTTAATGTACTAGAACAGATCAGAAGTTACCTACCCACAAGTTTCAAATTGGGAGAGTGCTGGAATCGCTCACAACTCACCTGGTTGAATGCAGTTTAACAATGCTCTTAAGCTCAGCCAGAGCATTTTGCTTGCTTGTTCATACAGAATCACAAAATGGTTACAGCACTAAGTAAAGTAATTTGGGCTATTGAATCCTCAGCAGCTCAATACAAAAGCAAACCTGCTAGTGCCAGTCCCCAAACCAGTGGAAATAATTCCGCTTCAGATACTTAACAGGTTCCTTTTCGAGTGCGACAATTGGTTCTGCTTCTGTTATTATTCGCAGTGCATTCCACACCCTAATCATGCACAACTTTTTTCCTCTCTTACTTTGGTTCTCTTGCCATTGCAAAGATATTAATTGTTGGATGTTCTAAGTTTTCCCTCACTCCAGATGCTTTACCAACATGTTAACATATTTATTTCCTATCACTCTGTTGTGCAGCATGTTAATGCAAAAATATCTTACCTGTGACTTTAGAGACATATGTGAACTCAAGTTCTATCAATCTGTCACTTGGAACTCGAGCTGTTGCAGTTTTTGGTGTTTAATCTCTTAATCACTGCTGTGTCCGGTTTGATTTTTGGGAGAATTAAAGAACTCTCTTTGATCCAGTTGCCTGAAGTTTGTGAACATGAATCAGAGCATCATGATGTATTATTATTGAATAATATATGCAAATTATTAACAACATGAATTTGAAGAATAAGCAATGAATCCAAACCACCTATTCAAACCATTAAAAAAAATGAATTCCCCACCAAGCCGTGAAAGATTCTGTATCATTTTAAAACCAGCTTTAAAGATTAAAGAAGTAATTTTTTATATATTTGAAAAAGCAGTAATGTACAAAATGAATTATCTGAGATTTAATGAAGTGTTTGTGCATTTTTCTTGGAACATTTAATTTTATTAATCTTTACTTGAAGCAAAAGTCAGTCCCCATGCCCTGCAAAAAGTTTGAAGCTGCATTTCATCATTAGTATGCAAGGACAGATTATTTCCTGTAAATATGTAAATGTGCATATTATGATAGTTAATACAGGATTTCAAGGTCAAGAATGCAATTTTATTTGAAATATGTCCCAGGGCATTTGCTGTAACCTGTTTAGAGTACAGTGCAAAAATGCGCACACAATAATAATTATGTGAGGCACTGTCATATATTTGGTTTGCAGTTCCCAGTCCAAATATTTTGACCTTCTCCAAATTAATTGTGGGAAATCTCAAGTTACATTTATTGTAAATTTGCTTTTCAATAATATGTAAGATTACTGGATGAAGTGGAAAAGATCAAGAACTAGTAATGAACTTATTTCAGTGTTGAATTTACATGCTAAAAATATCCCTCTGAGCCAATATGCGGTTTTGTTGTACTACTGAGGTAGCTAAGATTTTGTGATATCCAAGCTCCAACTCAAATATGTCTCACTGACATATTTAATTACATGAATTGTCTAACAGCCAGCAGGAAGATATCATGAATATTTTCAGGACTGAGCTTGACCAAATAATTTTTAAGCTACTAAAATCTTAATTGAGTTGTGATGAGCATTGTAAGTTGAGATAGTTACTGTATCACTGCAGTTCATTATTTATTGGTTTATGCAGTTATTAATTATATATTTTAGTCAGATTTTCAGTGCTGATATGAAAGAAATCTCCATAGCTCCCAGGCCATATGGTACATTACTTATTTAATAGGTACATGAGTAGTCCATTCAGCTCCTTGTGCCTCTTCCTTTACTCAGTAAGTCATAGTTAATCCATACTTAGGTTCCATTCACCCATCTTTTCTTAACATCCTTTAATATCTTTCTCTAACAAAAATCTGTCTTGACTTGGAATATTTTCAGTTGAGCCCTTAGCTGTGACTTGATCTGATGCCAATGATTTAACTAGGAATTTGCACATGTTACCTACCATCAGGGTTTTTGGATTCATGGTGACTTGAGGCAGTTTGGTTATAGATCGGATTAGCTGGAAAGATGATGCATCAAATTTATGGGGGTATAATGAAGGGAATTGTATTTTAAAATCAAATTGTGGGTTCTGTGTAGTGTAACCTTCCTGAAGTTTAAAGAAGTAACATATGTGAGTTTCAGCTACTTTCATCTAATGTATACAAGGAGCATGTTGGTTGCATTCTTGCCTCTGGGGGGGGGGGGGGGGAAATCTCTTTAGCATGCCCCTAGGTGTAGTAAGTGTTAAATAAATTCAAAGTATCTTGCTTTAAGTCTGATACTGTTCTGTTCCACGTTGATTAATGGCTGGATCGGCCACTCATTCCCAGTTAAGGCATTCCATCTCAAGTATGATGAGATGCGTCTGGATCCAAATGTTCAGAAGTGGGATGTGACTGTTCTGGAATTGAGCCACCACAAGCGCCACCTTGACAGAGCTGTTTTGCTACGTTTCTGGGAGACTTTGGACAGGTAAGTGCCAGATAAATTATAACTGCCGTGTTGGACATACACATTTGTGAGAATGAGTGTATTACAGTTTGATTGAAACTCATCGTTATAGACAGATCAAATTCAGGCAGAAAACTCAAATTTATATAGCAGGCTTGACGTTTGGAATTTGCACTGCGAACGCATGTAGTCCAGTTTTCCTCTGAATGCTACAATTATGGTGGGTTAGAGAAAAATGGGCTTTAAACGTTACAGTTTCAGATCCATCCCATAAACTGCATCTGAATTTGCTTCTTGAAAATGCAGTGGTTACTTTTTAAATACAGCATCCATTCCTGCAACTACAAAATGGGTGTAAGATTTGCACTGGACCACGTTCACCAGGAAGTGACAATGAAATCTGCACTCTTTCAACAAGGGCAACAGTGTGACCACTCCCAGTTTCCTTGAACTGTTTCCCAATGTATAGCTAGAATATAAAGAAATGTTCCCTTATTGGCAAACAGTTGAACTCTGGGTGGTTTCTGTGGTTTGCTTGGAGATATAGTTAGCTGAGGTGGCTCTCACACCACATTGTAGGATGGGTTGGATCAGGGGTCCCAGGCCCATGTACAAATCAACTGCCAAAGGCCTTAGGAATATAGGATTTCTGTACTGTGCAACAAGTACTGTCCCCCCCCCCCCCCCCCCCCCCCAACACTCTCCTCCTCCCCCCTCGCTCTCACCCTCTCCCTCCTCCTCCCCCCTCGCGCGGCCCCCCCTCCTCCTCCCCCTGCCCCACCCCTCTTTTTGCCTATGTTGGCCTACTTTGGTTTCCCTGGTACCTATGCCTTAATTTCCGTGCCTTCTTCCTTGTTTTCAAATCCACATATGACCTCTGCTCCTCCCTACCTCTAATGTATTTACTGCATTTAAACCTCTAATTACTGTAACACTGGCAGTTTTGTTTTCAGCTCTTTAGACTCTTAAAATTCTACCCTTAATCTTTAAAAATTACCTCATGGATCAACTTTTGACCATCTGCTTTAACATTTCCTTGAGGTTGAATGTTAGATTCTATTTGCTAAGGTGGGTAACACATTTGAGACATTTTAGTATGTTAAAGATGCTATAACTAAATAGTATTTGAAAGAAAAGTGACTGGTCAGCAAGAATTTCATGTCATCAAAGCCCCATCACAGATCTGCCACAGTGGATAGAAAAATGCAGATCAAATTACCCACCAAGTGAATACCTCCATCTAACTCGATTATTGAAGCACTTTCCTTCCGCTGGTGTATCACCCTAATATTCAAGCCCCAGACTGCATTTTAGACCTACAACCTTCACGTTTTTTCTTTTTTTTAGTTCTGTTTTAGGAGGTTGAAGGAAAAAAAATCAGTTCTAAGAATTGTTTAGAGAGCAACCACTTGTATATAATATTTAAAATAGAGTAAGTAGTGACAATTCAGTAGTTGGAGATCCAATCTCTCTGACAAATTATCTGTTAAGAATAGGCAATTCTCCCTTGGCTCAAAAGCTACATGTATTTCAACATTTTTTACATTAACAGCACAGTACCAATATCTGTTCCATCACTGTATACTGCTACAAACCTGGTGATGGCTAGCACTACATTTTGCCAAATGATAATGCCTCCTTTGCTCTTTTTAATCTTAATTGACCTAGTTTCTTTCTGCAAAGAAAATTTGATAAAAAACTTGTGTAGATTCCTTTTGGCAATCTATCAAGTTAATTCATTTCCTAAGAGTAGAAGCACTTGGTACATGATTTATAGGTCCATCATAAATGGCAAAGGCATGAAAAATCCTCTTTACAGAAGGTCTTTGGCTGGAGTCTTTTTATTATAGCTTTCAAAAACATATTTACTTTGTGTGGGTGTGGAGGGTTGAGAGGGTAACCAGAGCGACAAGTGCGTTATGGAGCACAAAGTTTTCACAAAATCAATGTAAGTAAAATGTTGCAATGACGGCAAGAAGCAAAGCAATGAATATCCCCAGTGGTACAATCTTTTCCAGTTAGAATTGCAATTTTGCTATTCAGATGTTTATGGACAACATTGATGAAACAGAAATTGGATTTTTTTCTGTTGGATTAAGTGTTCCAGCAGTATGTGTACTCAACGAAGCACAAAGACTGTACACACAGTTAAAATACCTCAGGCATGCTGGTGGCGTTCCTGGTTATTGAGCAAGCAAAGAATGTAATTCCTTGAACTTTATTTGTTTCAAAATTCTGTCCTTTTCCTTTTCATCACACTAAAACTGTTAGCTGTTCCATTGAAGTGAATGCACATCACAAAATGAAACTAAATTAGCCCCAGTATATTAATGCATAGGGTCATAGAGCTACACAGCACAAAACAGGCCCTTTGGTCTAACTCATCCCTGCCAACTAAGTTGCCAAACTGAGATAGTCCCATTTGCCTGTGTTTGGCCAATATCTCATATCCCTCTAAATATTTAAAATGTTTTGTAAGAATGCATGCAAAATAAATTCACTTCTATTTCTTGAGCCATTTAATAGTGCACAGAAGGTTCTTAACATGTAAATAATCTTAAAAGTATAGTTTATTGATGTTTCTGATGTATACCTTAAGCTGTGATATTCTAATGGTTTTGGCTGTTAAATGCAGTGTTTCTGGGCTGGACCAAAGGTGATTGTTTCATTCTGCAAAAAAACATGATAGCATCACAGATACTTGTACACAGAAAATTAAAATGGCTTTCAAGAAATGGAAAAGTATGTATTTACTCTGCACCCATTATAACAAAAACTTTCAAATGTGCATTAGCGTTTTGGATTAATTTTCCTTCATTTTGTGAAATTCATTTCAGAGTTACAGATAGCTATTCTAGTGTAACAATAAGGAAAATAACAGAATTTGAAGCAAAGGCAAATTCTATGGCAGTGCTTCACAAACCTATTGACTACCAGCCAGGAGGAACCATGGGATGTCTGTGGCACTTGGATATCCTGTTTAGTGCCACAAAGAGGTACTTGGTTTCTTTACCAAGGAGAACCAGGACTGGTTTGATGAGAATGACCATGAACTCAAGGAGCTAATTAACTGCCAATGTAAGGCATTGCTGGATTGAAAACTCCAGCATTCCTCAAGGGAAAAGAATCTGCTCTACAGGTATCTGAAGGCAGAGGTCCAGCAAAAAAAAACTCATGACCTAAGAGACAGATGGTGGGTAGAAAGAGTGCAGGAGGCTCAGCAGCTCGCTGCCACCTTGATATGCATGAGTTCTTCAACTCTGTCAATGCCAACAGTGCCCAATACATAAGGGTGCTGGGGGGAGTGCTTCAAAGCACCCAATTTCAACCCTGTCCTTGACATGAGCACCCATCAGCTGGCTGCCCACAGAGGCTTGTTTGCTTCATGATGCTTAAAACCTCCTTGAATAAATCCAGTATCCTTGCTGACTCCTGGGAATCACAGGTCCACGACCATTCAAGATGAGAAGGAATATTTTGGGATGGTGCAGGAACCTTGAGTTCATGCATTGGGAGCACACAGAAACCCAATGGAAGTAGTGTACAGCTTCAAAATACACCATCCTCCACTCCCTGTCAGGCATCTCCTACCCTTGTGTGTGGATGAGTCTGCAGTTGCCACCAGGGCTTCATCAGTCACTTCAGAACCCACAAAACTGAAGGAGATGCAAATCATACTCTTTTCCAAGTAACTGCCTAAGAAGCTGTTTAGGCAGTTGGATTCTTTGGATTCTCATATCTTAAATGAAATCAATGAATATAAATCAAATATTTTGTTTTTATTCATTTTTGCCCTCAATCATTACAAGAGATTCAACAGTTGTGGCTACCATTTGTGCACTTGTTGTAATTAGAAGTCATGAGCTAAGGATTTTGAGATCAGAGTTGATGCATTTGCAGAGGATGCCTTCCACTCAGTGTTATTTATCTCAGCTTCATTTCTGGAGGTAGAATTCATTGAGCTACAGAGCAGGTGTACAGCACATTTTGCATGCAAGGCATTGTCCAAATCCTTGATCCTGTACTACAAACCATTCAGCTTGCACTTCCAGGAAATGTCAATATGTAGAAAAGTACAATGCACCTTTTAAATCTAAAGGTTGTGCCCGTTTCTTGTGGCAGAAACAAAATGTGTATATTGTCAGAAATTAATTGCACCACTTGCTTTATCTCTGAATTAGTATTAGTATCATTCAGCAAGATATTGTAATTTTAATAATATTTGTTGTGTGACAATGTGTATATTTTCTATTAACACAATAGGTACATGGTGAAGCACAAATCCCACCTGAGATTCTAAGTTGTCTGAAGTTCTGTGATTGCTGCCATTCATTTCTGAGAGGTTGGAGGAGTTCTACAAGAGACGCATCTTTCTTGGGACTAAACTATCTCATTGGCTTGTCTGCGCTTCTCAAGAACAGTGGCATTACAGTTTGGGTTAACCTGAATTGTCGCAAATACAATACTTGTTGGATATTTTTTTATTGCATTGGAGAAGTGAAGTCTGCAACAATTAGGCAAATAATTGTGCTTATACTACCAGTTTTCCAATGGTAGATTGTCTTCTAGTCTGAAAAATCAAATTTGTATTTTATTCTATAGTGTTTATTTTTCAGACAGCACTTTTTTTTTAAATATCACCCAATCCTCCCCCTCTCCCCCCCCCCCCACCAATCTTTTAAAGACTATTGTTGAGTGCAAGCTGTAAATTCTATATCATCACTGTTGTGGGGTGGGGATTTCTTCAAACAATTCTTCTCAGGTAGTATAAGAGGTAAGACAGCCATAGATGACATAGGTTGACTTATTTTTTTGTTTGTGTAAAATATTACTGCAAAATTATACATGTAAAAGCAGCTGCCTTGGGCTATGATGGGTGTTGAACAATCACTCAGTTATTGTCAAGAACTTAGGCAGAAGAATAAAGACATAAAAAGGTCCATTATTGCTATTATGAAGAGATTAATTGGAAGTCCTGAGTTTTAGAGCATTGTCGACAAAGATAGGTAATAGTGGTCTTTAACTTTGAAACCGATCATCTGTACTTGGCTTTCTAAGCACAACTGTGAAAACCTAATAGTGTATTTCAAGTTCTGTATTACAAATTTCTCAAAAGTCCATCTAGTGCCAACATAGAAATGATTAAAAATCCAGTTGTGCTGCTTGCTGACATGAGATAAATATATTACATAAAGTACCATTTTGTTGCTGTTTTCATTACACTTCCATCAGTGTATTGAAAGGGTTCACATTTATTTCACTCTTTAGGAAAAGGCAAAGGATTTTTTGTTTGGGCAGAACCATCATTTATTCAACCTCTGATATATTTATATATATCTTTACGATACTTAAATAGAGCTGATGACAATGAGCTTTTTCAAAATTACTGTCTATATGATGCTTTCAAAATTTGATTTTATAAGGTATGGCTCATTGTGATCCATGGCAGGAGTCATGCTGATGCAATGTATTTATTGAAATAGTGATCATAAATAATAAAAACACACCTGATAAGGGAGTTCATTGGCTGAGCTGGTAAATTACCTGAGGGAAATGTAAAATACTCTATGGTGATAAAATCACAGCATGAGAGAGGGCTAAATAAGCAACTACTTGTTTTCAGATAAAATATAGTAGCTTAAGATTTGAAAAATAAGACCTTGGCAGAGTATCTGATTTTAGCAGCAGTACCTATTTGAAGCTTTTTATAATGGTGCAGGTATAAAATCATTTGGCTTCCTTGTGCCACACCCAGGATCACCTTATGCTATTGTCTGGATGAACGGGGAAATAGTTCTACCCAATAAACCTGTTTTACAGCAAGAGGGGATCCTTCTGTGATATTTGAAACCCAATCAAATAGATGGATTTTTGGTTTTAACCACTGGATAATCTAAGATAAAGTGTTAATAACACTGAATCTTGAGGGGAAAATTACCAGTTGCAAAAGATATTTATTTACTATGAATGATATGCTCCAGAACTTGAAAATAGCTTTGATGTGTTGAGTAATTGTGATAGTGTCCAATGTCAAACGCCAATCGTGATTCATTTCGGTGAACAATAAGGCTGAATAACCATTGTCAATATGCTGTCTTTTCAGTGAAGCTGAATGTTACACTGCTCTTACCTATTACTGACTGTGTAATAGATTAAAAAAAATATCCCACCCACACAGGTTGAATGAAAAATCCACTTGATATCCAAACCATTCTGTTTTCAAAGATTATTTAAATCACACATTAAAAACGTTCCATTTTATTGAAGTTTGAACACAGCTGTTATGTTGCAAGGCAAAAGCAAATTAAATTGAGAATGGAGTTGAATGACAATGTTCACTTCAGCATTAAATTGCCAACTGTAATGAGCTCATTCTGGTCCTGGTGAATGACCTATTATTGTTTGGGTGAGCGATAGCACAGATGTTATGAGGAAACAGGTGCAAAATTAGTTTGAGTAAAATTGTCGACCAAGTATTAAAAGCTTGGTGGGGGGGGGGGGGGGCGGTGGTGGGGGGAAGAAATCACACTGCTATTGGGAAGATTTGAGTGCTCTGTTAAACCCTGCAGAATAAATAGGTTCCATACTTCCTAGCATCACCAGTTACGAATTATTTTCAATATTCCATCACACTTAATTTGCTAATTCACATTATATTTCATCATAAAATTTGTACAATGCAATTTTAAGTTTCCAATTTAACAATTAGAAAAGTTGACAATTTAATTGCATACCTACTCTTGGTTATTTGACATCAACGTTACTTTCAGATTGTAAAAATAACATAATACACCTCAAAGCATACATATGAATTAAAGGTGATCATAATCTTCACTGCATTTATCAATATTCATTGCACCATCTAAACCTATGTAGCTGCTATTTACTTAGCATAAGGATTGATGTCTGCCTTTCTGTAAATTGTCCATCAGAAAAAAACATTGTGTTTTCATTATTTAATGTACCTGCTGTCATGGTTTTGTTAAATTAACCTCTTTGGATTTTATTAATGTTTGCAATATTAATTTGTTTGCTTTCAACTGTCTCGTACGGTAGTTCAATTAATGTGAATGGACTGTAACAACAGGTATTGAAGTGAGCAGGTCCTGTTCATTGTGGCAATTTGTCTCCTTTTTCTAGTTTTTAAATTCAGAAACTTTGTATCTATCCTTTTTTGCTTTCTTGGTTTGTACTGAGAGATGCACAACAAAAGGCTCTGTTTCCACAAGGTTTTTTTGTACCAAGTAATACATATGAACAGTACCCAACATTTTTTATTACAGAAATACATAAAACTGCCATTTTAAAGTGGTTTTGTGCAATTTTCTAACTGAAACAATCTTAGAAGTTACATTATTTACAGTTGGGTGTGTGATAAAGTCATACTTGTGCTATTGTAGCTCTGTACAAACTGAGCACAAATTAAAAATGACCAAAAATGGAATTAGTACATGTGTGAGTTCTCTCTCTCACTCACTCTCTCTCACTCTCTCTCTCTCTCACTCACTCACTCTCTCTTTCACTCTCTCTTTCACTCTCTCTTTCACTCTCTCTTTCACTCTCTCTTTCACTCTCTTTCACTCTCTCTCTTTCTCACTCTCTTTCACTCTCTCTCTCTCTCTCTCTTTCTCTCTCTCTCTTTCTCTCTCTCTCTTTCTCTCTCTCTTTCTCTCTCTCTTTCTCTCTCTCTTTCTCTCTTTCTCTCTCTCTCTTTCTCTCTCTCTTTCTCTCTCTCTTTCTCTCTCTCTCTCTCTCTCTCTTTCTCTTTCTCTCTCTCTTTCTCTCTCTCTTTCTCTCTCTCTTTCTCTCTCTCCTCTCTCTTTCTCTCCCTCCCCGTCCCTCTCCCTCCCCCTCCCTCCCCCTCCCTCCCCCTCCCCCTCCCTCCCCCTCCCTCTCCCTCCCCCTCCCTCCCCCTCCCCCTCCCTCCCCCTCCCCCTCCCCCTCCCTCCCCCTCCCCCTCCCTCCCTCTCCCTCCCCCTCCCTCCCCCTCCCCCTCCCTCCCCCTCCCTCCCCCTCCCTCCCCCTCCCTCCCCCTCCCTCCCCCTCCCCCTCCCTCCCCCTCCCTCCCCCTCCCTCTCCCCCTCCCTCTCCCCCTCTCCCTCCCCCTCCCTCCCCCCCCCCTCCCTCCCCCTCTCTCTCTCTTGCACACACCATTTGTGGAAGGGGAAGGTTTTAAAAGAAATGGATTTTTATTATATAATAAATAAAATGATGTAAAAATATAAAATAGTTTTTATTTTGCATTGAACTTGTGTCATTTTATCAGTAATGTAAAACTATTTTCATGCAAATTGGTATTTAAACATGTGAATTTCTTTGCCCACTCACACATTCTTTTTGTTACACTAACCAATTTTACAGTGACCTTAAACATACAGCATTTATAGTTGGTCATTATGTTATGGCACATGGTTTGGTAGAGAAATTTATGGATACTGCAGAGTGGCTGCGATGTGAAATACACTTGGGCATGTATTTTAAGAGAATTTGACGTAAGTAGATCACATTGAATATTGTAATATAGGCTGTTATTTGCAGTATGAATTTAAAACAGACATATGCTTCTGCATTACTAGAACAGTTACTTGCAAGAGTCCTTCCTCCTCAACAGAAATATATCCAGTTTTTGATAAACTATAATTTAGTGACAACAACTCCATCTAATGCTAGTGTAAACATCTCTACTGTTTATATGTTAATCGTCATGATTGCTGTGAAGAATTTTTTTTCACTTTGCGTTCTGAGCATGGTGCATAACGGTAATGGGAGGAACAGGAATAATCTGAATAGGTGGCAACAGGAAAAGGAAACAACTTCTAATCATTCTCTAACCAGATCACATTTCTTTATATAATTGGTATTCCTTGTATTCTCACAGGTGAGGCCCCTTATTCTGACAGACTTGCGCACCTCAGCAGACTTTTGATTGATAGTCGAAGGGGTTGTTTCTTGTTCCCTCAGAACATCACACCTCATAGGATGAGCAAATTACTACTTAAGGTGACACAGAGATCAAGTTTTACTCTTATTACTTTATACTCCCAGAAAATTGGGGGGAAAATTCAACTTTTCTCTCCTTGAATTGCCATAATTGATTTAGGAAATCTGTTCAGGAAACTTTGGTTGACAGCCATAACCCCGAGGTTGTAGGTTTCAATAAATTCCAGAAGCTATTACAGGCTTATCGTAGAAAAAGATCATCTGGTAATTTCAGCTACTACATTTTGGCCTAAGATCAGTCTGCAGGCTATTCAGTAACTCCCTGCCCATGTGATTCTCATTCTTGCAGATGAAGACATCTTAGAATTCTGTCATGTTATCTGGCTGCCTTGGGAAACTGCAGTCATCCTATTTCCAATAAGTACTGAGCATTTTGAGGACAAAAGCATTTTTCTAAAAGAAAAATGTCAATACAAGCAGTTTCCTTTATGGCACCTACTTTCTGAACCCTTAAGACAATAAAAAATTGGATTAAAAGTTAAACAATTACAGGTAAAAGTGCTGAGAATTTCCTGACCGTTGCAGTAAGCCAGAACTTACCTTTGCAAATTTGATGGTGTCAAGTTCCAGTAAAGTACACATCCAAATCTCATGGCTGGCAGCTGGCTGCTCCAAGCCTGGATGCCAGAACAAGCCCCGCCCATAAAGAAGCTGGAAAGCTGCACTAACAACCAGCTAAACCATATTACCCCAGCTTACCTGCCTTAAATATTTTACCTGTCTTAAATATTTTACCTGTCTCCTAAGATGCAAGTTCACATCCAAGGGTGGATTCCCTAATATAAGTGCTCTGTAGTTTTCTCAGCTAGTAAATCATTGGTGAAAGGCAGTGGTGGAGATGAGACTACCATGTTTGCATAGGTTTACATTAAAAACCTTGAACTTGCTGGCACTGATGCAGTGCACTACCAGCATTCCCAACTTAAGGCCAAGAATAAGGGAGGCATTTTTTTTTGTATGGGAGACATTTTCATTCAATTCTGCACCAGATGAATTAAGTTGTGTATTTGGAGGCTTTGCTGTTCATTGTGGTAATATATGAGATGCAGCAGCTGCTCGTGAGGGTGTCAGCCTCGTCAGTGGTGGTAGTGAATGGAATTTCTGAAGTAAAGTACAATGCATAGCCATTATTATTTGCTAAGAGCATATAACCAAGAGGGTACTTTTATCCTGCTGCATTTCTGATGAGAGATTGTACAATTTGCCAAAAAATTGCACTGCAGTTGAAAATTGGCTTAACCTGAAGTATGGAAATATTATACTCATGGTGAGCTATCTTAGTGAAATCCATTGTTTGCCCTAATACCTTGTTAGAGTATAAAATTCTTCCAAATGACATGAGTGCAACATTCAAAATTTGTCTTGAGGTATAATTTTCAATCTCTGGTCTGAAAAATGACAGGTCAAGGTATGGTTGTTCCAACCCCCTGGGTCAATCCAAGCTGCTGCTGCTGCTCTCTGTCACATCTCAACAGCTGTATTAGGGTGGTTCCCCCAAACTCCATATTCAAGCATCCTTCCCTTCAGACCATAGTAAAAGGCAGAACAACAAATTACAATTACATTTGTCTACATTACATTCGCCGATGTGCAGACATTTAGAAATTGCACGAGTGTTCCTGTCGGCTCACCTCACTGTGGCTGTACCCCAGAGGATGTACAAAGAGGCCCCCTTATACAAATAACATGCAATTTATGGGCACTGTCAAATTACTCTGAATTTCTTGGAGCATTATCCAACCTCCTCACCATCCATTCATTCAATAGCAACGCTTGTTCGTAGTTGGAAGACTGTTATTTGTATTATTGTACTATTGAGAGCTGGCTGCAGAGGTAGCTCCAGGGAAGTCAAGTGCCAGAAGCTGTATGAATTTGTAATTGATCAATAGATTAGTTCCACAGTGAAATTGTCACCATACAGCATTAAAGAAGAAAGCCTAACAACATAAATTTATGTTGTTTTATGGAACATTACTTTCTCAATGCTGAAAATTTCCACTGCAGAATTAAGGAAGTTAGCAATGTTGCAGCAATTTTACAAAAAATGAATAGACGTTTGGGAAAACTCATAGGGTAAAGTTTCTTTGAAAATTTGCTGTTGAAGACTTGTTTGTCTGAAATTCCTCATCTAACAATTATTATCTGTAGAAAAGAAATAGATCAATCCTTCTGGAAGAATAGCAAGGGGTGTTTAGGTGTAGGGAGGGAATGTTTTAAGGGGCCTCTTAATCATCTCATAATTGGAGTAGCAATTTCAAGGTTATCTTGAATTTTTTCACTCACATAATAAAGGAAGGAGAACTGGTTCAGAAGTGAGTGGGGAAAATCATGAATTTGTGGCATGGGTAGGAGAGCAGGATTCCTTTGATTCTCTTTTTGTTGAAATTGGGTCGCTGCCTCGCGTCCCACTCCATACCTCATTTTCCCAGAGTTTCAGAACTAAAATACCCACTATCCTCAGTCTTAACCTTACAATTTACAAGATATTGGAATCCAAACAAGGTGATGTTTGAACAGTACTTCATAATTATCTCTGCTGCTGTTATTTTTTTTGAATGTCTGGTGTCATGCAAATTAGCACCTGACCTTTTTAAGAATGAAATAATTAGATATCCTTTTGGCTTCAAAAGATATGTAAAGATGAAAACTGATGCAGTTCTTCATGCTAAATAATTATTTGATCATGAGTGATAAAGTTCAGGTGTGGAGTTTAGCTCAGTGTGAGGGGTTTCAGGTTTGATTAAAGTTATTTTAAATGGGCATTTTAATACCAAATAAAAATAACTGCTGAAAGCATTAAATAATCCAAGGCTAAAGAATGTTTGTACCAAAAGCAATTACTGATACAAATGCAGCAAAACACAGGTATATAAAGAGGTAGCAACTGAGGGCAGTGCAGTGATAGCCAGTGATAATACTGAGCTTGATTTTATACACATTCCCAAAGGTATAGAGGAGTTGATGTAAAGCATTATGTTATTTAAATCTTTATAGAAGCTTTGACCTCTACAGTAAGTAATATTTGAACCACATTTTAAAAATGTAAGGAAGACAGCAATGTGAAAAACAGATTAAACTTATTCCTTCCAAAGCCAATGTTAAATTTGCTGCTCTCTGCAGTCTATCTTTTTAGACAGATCCATTTTATAACTCAGGAACTCTTAATCCTTTTCTCCACATCAAATGTTTCATTTCTATTCACAGGTGTCATTGGTACAGAATTTGCTAAGAGCGTTTCTCCTTGTTTTTAACTTGGTCTTTAGCAAATTGTTAAAAACATGACTTAAAAATAACCAGATCATTTCCACCTTGTTTACAGAAATACCTTGGAGTTTGACAATGGATGTGCACCCATTTCTTTATGGGATGGATTTTCTGCCTGTTCGTATCAGAGTGTGTATTATGAAAATGAAAAGCAAACACCTATCTTCAGTGAAAATATAAAGCAATGTACCTTCATGTGAGGTTTATTGAAGAAGGAATGTTTGACTAAATAAAATTATAATACCTGACCCTTCAGGGAAGCTGTACCATTTGTGGCTAGAACAAACTAGCTTACTCTCCTTGCAGAAGTCCTGATCAAGTGATTTATCTTGCTGGTCTAACTCTGGTGCAGTGCAATTACAGTAAGTAGAAATCAACATCTCAGCCACCACTAGTGTCAAACCTGCTGAGAAAATCCATTCATATATATTTTTAAAAATCAGTATCATGCAGAATACATGTAACAGATAGTGCTGATCAGAGTATATAAAAATTGGTTGAATTTTAACTTGTAACCCTTAAGTAAGACTAACAGTGTCATTTACTGGAAAAGCAATATCGTTTGTTTTATGGGTCTTTCATTATAGAAAGGGACTTTGCATGATATGCTGGCTCATTCATTAAACTTCCTGGGCTATTTCTTTGTCTTTACATATTGTGGGATGATGGAAATTCCCATTCTACTGAAATGCACACATTTATTACAGCATCGTACCACTTATTTATTTTCTCACTCAAGTATACTGAAAAATTCAATTAATGTTCACTCATGTAGATTACTAAAATAATTGTTCTGCAATAAATATATTAGTTGTTATTTCAAGCAAGTAAAATTTCAAGCATCTCCAGCATATGACCTACCCTTTTCTAAATTCAGTTTATGGCCACAGTACAAAGAAACTCTTTGGGCCCACGCAGCACACTATCCTTGCCTGATTTCTGCTATTCTTAAACTGCGCCATTAAAGTGCATCGGGTTAGGGAGATGTCATCTTCATGTAGTGACTCTGGGCTCCTATCAGCTCAGCTACTGACAATGAGAGGAAGGGCAGTCTAAAAGACTCTTCTTTTAAATTGTTGCTGCTAGGTTGCTCAATTAATGCTGCATAAAGATATGCCTGTCCTGAGTGATGATCACTGTATATGTGTCAAAGATGAGATCAGATGCAAAGCCCAAGTCTTGAGATGGTCCATGATTGGCTGTACATTTTGATCATTTTCTGTGTATCCAATGTTGAAAGTTATTCTGGTAGTGAATTTTGAGTTTCAATGATCATTGAATATAGCAAAGAGGAAACAAATAATCACTTCTGCACAATTCTGTTTTGTGATTTCCCACTTAAATACCTGTAGAAATGTGTTTTTTTTCCAAGTTGATGCAGAAGAGAAAAAAATGACTGTCAATATCTTTCAAGAACTTTTGTATAAATTGTCCTTATTGCATTACCTAAGGAGCACTTAACAGTTGGAAGTGTCAGATCCAGACCTCATCTGCTCTCTCGGGTCGGCATGCAAGATCCTGTGGCACTATTTTGAAGAAAAGCAGATGTCCTGGACAATATTTATCCCTCATCCAAAATCACTGTCATAGCACACATCAATTCTAACCTCCTAGACAACCTTGGCCCATTGCAATTTGCCTACTGCCAAAACAGGTCCATAGTGGACACCATCTCCCTGGCCCTACACTCATCTCTGGGGCAGCTGGACAGTAAAGACACCTATGTTGGACTATCGTTTATTGACTACAGCTCTGCCTTCAATACTATAATTCCAAGCAACCTCATCTCCGAACTCCTCGACCTGGGACTCAACAGCTCCCTTTGCAACTGAATCATTGACTTCCTCGCCAACAGACCACAATCAGTAAGGATAGGTAGCAACATCTCTGCCACGATTATCTTTAACACTGGTGCCCCACAATGCTGCATCCTCACCCCCTACTCTACTCCATATACACTCACAACTGCATGGCCAGATTCTGATCTAACTCCATCTACAAGTTTGCAGATGACACTACTGTAGTGGGCCGAACCTTAAATAATGATGAGTTGGAGTATAGTGGCATGGTGTCATGACAACAACCTTTCCCTCAATGTCAGCAAAACAAAAGAACTGGGCATTGAATACAGGAAGGGGAGAGGTGCACACGCTCCTGTTTACATCAACAACGCTGAAGTTGAGAGGGTTGAAAGTTTCAAATCCCTAGGAGTGAACATCACCAATAGCCTGTCCTGGTCCAACTACAAAGATGCCATGACCAAGAAAGTGCACCAGTCCCTCTATTTCCTCAGGAGGCTAAAGAAATTTGATATGTCCCCTTTAACCCTCAACAATTTTTATCGATCCACCACAGAAAACATCCTGTCTGGATGCATCACAGCTTAGTATGGCAACTGCTCTGCCTGAGACCACAAGAAACTACAGAGTTGTGGACATAGCTCAGCATGTCACAGAAACAAGCCTCCCTTCCCTGTATATACTTCTCATTGCCTCGCTAAAGCAGCCAACATAATCAAAGACCCCACCCACCCCAGTCACTCTCCTCCTTTTCATCGGGCAGAAGATACAAAAGCTTGAAAGCACATACCACCAGGGTCAAGGACAACTTCTATCCTGCTGTTATTTGACTATCGAACGCGCACCCCCCCCCCCCCCCCCCGTATGATAAGATGGACTCTTGACCACACAAGCTACCTCGTTATGATCTTGCACCTCATTTTCTGCCTGCACTGCACTTTCTCTGTAACTAACAGTTTACTCTGCATTCTGTTATTGTTTTCCCTTGTACTACCTCAATGCATTGATGTGATGAAATGATCTTTATGGATGGCATGCAAAACAGAGTTTTTCACTGTACCTCAGTACATGTGACAATAGTAAACCAATTTTACCAATTCCCTAAGACTGATTATCTGGTCACTTTCACATTAATTTGTGTGGGGAGTTGTTTTGACAAAGCTGCCTTATTTCCTCTACTAGGTAAGCTTGTCATTCGCTCAAAAGCATGTGAGGACATTGTGGGATTGTGAAAGGTGTATGGCGATACACGTATTTATTTTCTTTTGAGGTGGTTTGCCAGGAAATACTATTGGCTAATTCCTGTCCTTGAAGTAATAGTAAAAAAATCTAGATCTGGTATTTAACAAACTACAGCCAAAAGGCTTTTAAGGAATGTGAAGCAAGCCTTCGCTGTAGGTAATTCTTAGACTGAGGAAATTTATTCCAGATAATCACTAGAGCACCAAAATTGGAAATTAGAAGATTTTTTTTCCATACATGAGGGTTATTAGAACATTTTACCAGTAGTTAGTTAATGAAGCAGAGAAAAGAAAATTAGATAATATGCAAAAATGAAGAATATGAAAGCATGAGATTCAATGGTTCTATTTAGAAGATGCAGTACGAACAATGGGCAGAATTGACTTCCTCCTCCTCCAGCTGTATTTGCTGACATTTTTGTCTATGTCGAATACAGTGCCCTGCTCTATTTCCATTCATTCTTCCACAGGCATGCCTGTGTACGCATTCTTTCCCTCTGGCTTTTGCCTTGTATTTTTTTGTGCTTTTTGCTTACTTAGCTGTTCTGATATTTCAGTTTTGCTTTTAAAGAAGCAATCCTCCTTGATGGATATTTCCTTGGGGACATCACAAAGGGACCCACTGCTGTCATATACATAGGCAGTGCCTTTCCTTTTCCTCTGTAATAGAATCAAAAGAAATCTTGCAACATAGAAGGAGACCACTCAGTCCATTGTGCCAGTGCTTTACCTTTGTAAGAGATCCATTTACTCCTGCTGCTCAGCAGTAGTTCAAGCGTTTGCAAAAGAAATGGATGGAACCCCAGCATGCTTCCATCCTAACAAGCTTCCTGTAATAATTACTTCATCTCTCAGCCTCATTGACTAAAGTTAATGTGAAGATGAAGGGATTTTGTTACATGGAGGAAGAGAAGTTTTCCACTGAGACTGAACAGTAGTTGTGATTAGCTTTAAGCAATGTTGTTTTACTCGGAGTCAATTCTGCTAAGCTTCCTTTGACTTGGATTTTTGATTCCCAAGTGGTACATAAAAAAAAGAGTTATTTCTTAAGAGAAATATATTAAATCTATATCATACTGGGAGCCAGTGCCCAGCTGTTAATTTGCACTATAGATGAACCTGCTGTGCAATTCTGGCAAATGTACAAAGGTGATTGCATCGCCAAAAGTTAATTTCTCACAGACATTGTGGGCCACAGTATCCTGACATACGTACTTTCATAGACTTATTAATAATTGTTTCCAGGATGGTTTAAAAACAAACCAGAATGTGGTCTTCCAAGAGCATTAGTCCAACACTGATCGTGTGAAGTTTTGTATTCTTGCAAATGGAAGGTACAAATTTAAAAGCTAATATAATGCTGCTGTATAATTATTAATAAGGATATTCTGATGCTCTCAGTTAAATAACATTTAGTATAGTTATTACATGTTGAGAAATCTCCATTTTATAAAATATGTTTAAATTTGATTCTGACTGGCTTGCTCTTTTCTTAGGTTCATGAGAGATCAGCGACAAGTCACCAGCTCTCGGAGCTTCACTCTATTTTGATGGCAATATGTTTGGTAAGTATTGCGAAGTTGTGGGAATAACTTGCCAGTAAATTGTAATCGATTGTGGGATAATTTGGGAGGGAGAGTTTGTACTTGATACCTAAATAATTATAACATCCTGAAGGATCTTGACAAGGTAAATGTTGAGATACTTCTACTTGTGGGAGAGTTTTCAACAAGGGGACATGGTCACAATAAAAGAAGGGGGTCATTTAAAACTGAAGTGCACAGGAATTTCTTCTCTCAGAAGGTGGTGAGTGTCTGGAATTCTCTGCCTCAGCAGGTTGTGGAGGCTGGATCATTGGGGGTATTTAAAGAGGAGGTAAACAAATGTTTGAAAGATGGAGAAATTGAGGGTTATGTGGAGATGATGTAGAAGAGGAGGCCTGGGCAGGTCAGTCATGATCATGAGGGGCCAGACAGCCTACTCAGTGGCACGGTAGTGTAGTGGTTAGTGTAATGCTATTACAGCTCCAGCGACCTGGGTTCGATTCCGGCCACTGTCTGTAAGGAGTTTGTACGTTCTCCCCGTGTCTGCGTGGGTTTCCTCCGGGTGCTCCGGTTTCCTCCCACATTCCAAAGACGTACGCATCGGGAAGTTGTGGGCATGCTGTGTTAGCGCCGGAAGTGTGGCGACATTTGCGGGCTGCCCCCAGAACACTCTGCGCAAAAGATGCATTTCACTGTGTGACTAATAAAGATATCTTATTCAATTTTTTTTGTGTGTGTGTGTACACTAATCCCATTTTGTTCTTCCCACATGCCCATCAACCCTTTCCAGATTCTACCACTCACCTACACACCAAGGGCAATTTACAGCAGCCAGGCAACCTGCAAGGCTTTGGGATGTGGGATGAAACTAGAACTCACGGAGAAAACCCATTTGATCACAGGAAGAACATGCAAACTCGATACAGCCGGCATCAGGGGTCGTTGAACCCAAGTCATTGGAATTGTGAGACAGCGGCTCTACCAACTGTAAGGGTGTGCCAGTGGAACAATACAACTTTCTGATTAGAAGTCAGGTTGAAATTCAATGTTGAGTTAGCTTCATGGTTACACAGGTAAACTCTGTAGTAAAATGGATGACTGTTTAGTGACTCATCCAGCAACTGCAGGTCCTGCTGTAAGAGGGGAGTTTGGAATTGCTATAAATTAGATTGTTTTTACAGGAGAGTGAGTAAACACTGTTTTCTTCACAATCCAGGTGAGTTATTGTATCAAAGCTATTTATCACCACCCCCTCAACTGCTTGGCTGCGGTTGGTATTTCTGAATATCACACCCAAGGGAAGTCCTCCACAAGCAGCATCTCCTAGATCACTATTGACCAGAAACGTCAATGGACACAAATATAGTAGCTACGAGAGTTGGTCTGAGTCTGGGTATTGTACAGTGAATGATTTCCCTTTAATCCTCCCAAAATTTTTTCTATTATCCAATAATGATTAGGAGGTGGGATCAGGGCAATACTTGGCAGGAAGTGACTGGTGGTGATTTTTATAGGGATTTGGCCATTACTGTCCAGGCACAGTGTTTAATACTCAATTCTAACTCCTTTAAAAGACTGTGATGAGGTTTCTGACACAGCAACTGGTAAGGAATAGTGACACGTTTACAAGTCTAAATGGTGTGCAACTTAGGAAGAGCCTGCAAGTAATGGTGTTCCTTTGTGGCAGCTGCCCTTGTCCATTAAGGTGGTGAGATTATGAGTTTGGAGGTTCGGTACTGTCAAAGAAACCGAGGCAAATCATGCTCGTGAATTCTTTTGTTGGGGTTCGATGCAGCAACGGTGTGCTGGAATACAGTTCATATGGACATACCAGTTAGAAGCAGGAGTTGGTCACTTGGCCTGTTCTACCATTTACTGAGAGCATATTTGTAATCTCAACTCTTCATTCCTGTCTGCTCCCAGTCACCCTTCACCCCCTCGCTCATCAAGAATCTATATACCTCTCTAAAATTTCAATGATTCTGTTCCTAAATTCCAGGAAGAGAGTTCCAAAAACATGAGACCCTCTGAGGGAAACAAAAATCACCTCATCTGATGAATGGGCGACCCCTTATTTTGAAACTGTGATGTCTAGTTCAAGATTCTGTTACAAATGGAAACATTCTCTCCTCATCCATCCTGTCAAGACCTGCCAGGATCTTGTATGTTTAAGTGACGTTGCTTCTCACTCTTCTAAACTCCACAGATACAAACCTAGCCTGCCTGACCTTTCCTCATTAGATAACCCACCCAATTCTGGTATTAGTTTCTCAAACCTAGGTCAAAGTGATAGATGACAGATACACCAATCAAAAGGCTGCTTTCTTCTGAATGGTGTTGAGACTTGAGTGTTTTTGGATCTCTACTTAACCAGGAAAGTGGAGAATATCCCATTGTGCTCCTGACTTCTGCTTTCTAGGTAGTGGAAACTGTCACAGGACGTAAAATAGGAAGATATTTTACTGATGCAAATAAAAAAGGAAGGTTAAAGTGGGCCTTCAAGAGATAGACAGGACAACACCACAGGTAACAATCAGAAGATAAGTGAAATATTAAACAACTATTTAACCTTAGTATTAACTCTAATATTTAGTACATAGAACATGTGGACACAACATTGCGTAATGAAATGAATTCATTTAACATAGAAAAGGAATAATATTAGGTAGAACAATCAAACCCAAAGAAGATAAAACCCCTGGTCCAGATGAAATAACGAGATATTTTGAAAGATTTTAGGGAAGAAGTAGCACGGATATTACTACATGCATTTAATAATTTGTTGGAAAAAGGATTGGCAATGTAAATTGGAATAGCAGTGATCCCTGTACCTTCCTTGTGAAACAACTCTACCCACCTTCTTTCACTGTGATTGGCTACCCTTCACTCCATTTGTAGGTTTTATGACCATCAACCAGTTAGCAATCCAGTGTACTGTTTGCAACTAACTCCACATTCTGTGACTTCATCATTAGTCTATCATGAGGTGCCTTATTGAAAGCCTTTTGAAACCCGGATAAGTTACATCCACTTAATTGTCATGGTCCATTTTCTCGATTGCTTCCCAAAACAGAATTTTCCAATTTGAAGAGTTTGAAATATTCCTAATTCAACAGCAAAAGACCATCATACTAACAATGACCAAAGATTTGTAGAATTCAGTATTAGATGTAAAAGAGTGAAAGAAGTTTTTAAATTAGGGGAGGATGTGAGAGAAGTTGGCCATGATGGACCAGCCACGAATACTGATTGTTTTCCCTTCCTGTGTCACTTCCCTTGTGTCTTTATTCATCCAAAGTCTCTCTCTTCAGAGCTCAACTTGTTCCTTTTCGCAAAATATATTTTTCCTGTACTCTATTCCATGCTGCTTTAACTGTTTCCCATTACTTACCAGTGTTGTTGCCAATTTCTTCCTCCCAAGTTCTAGTTTCAGCCCCTCAAGATCAACTTTTCTCTCATCTGTTAAAAAAAAATCTGGTATTTTTCTAACTTCTTAACTGATTCTAGCAGTTTCCTACAACCGATATTGGATGAAAATCCAAAATGTTTTCCTGTTTATCTCTGTTATCCTCCAATAATGGACCAACTTTGGCAATCTTCTTCTGGAGATCTGTCCATCTTTAATGGATTAGTTTCTCCCTCACCACATTTTTACATGCATGGAAATAAGTTGATTCTTCCCATTGATTTACTCTTGCCATTGTACGTTACCCTCATATTCTGCTGTAGGGTTGATGTTAAGCAGTCTCCCATGTCCTAATTTCCAATTTCACCGCCCATTAAGGGGCTCTCATTTCTTTAGTACACACTTTTAATATATTTCTAAAATCTTTTAGTGTTGATGTTGATATTCTTAAAAGCTCGTTCTTGTGTTTCCACCTTGCATCGTTGCCACATTCTTTGATTCCCTTTGCCTTTCTTTACGTTACTCCTATCAGTGGGATCTTTACCATTGTATGAATTCTTTCGGTTTTTTTTCCTACTTTTCCTTTCTGATCAACAATGTTTAATTTAAACAAGTAGAGCTTCAGTCCTTCAGATGTGAGTGCACTCTTGTGCTGTTTAAAGAAAGACTTTTTTTTTGTACACTTTTCACTGCTATCTGTGGTTTTATCAGTTGGTTATTGTGTTCAGTGTATCGTGACCAATTTCTTTCAAATCCTTCTAAAAATCAGTCTTGGTTAGTGACTCAACCTTCACTCTAATAACTTTCAAGCGTAGTATTGAATTCTATGAAATTGTGATCACTGTTACCATGAAGGTCCCTTACTGTTAGATTATGGATTCAGCCAGGCCCTTTACTCTAAGATCACCTCATGCTGATTCATGAGATGGTCCTGAATAAAAGAAATTTGCTACCTATGGGACTTGAGCAGTTCTGCTTCTCCCTGTGAAATAGTCTCCTATTTTAAACACTGAGTTTTTATAACAGCTGAGACTAAAGCTAGACCACTGAGGCAGTTGGTCAGAGGTGTTCTGCAACTGATAGCAAGGATCAGTTAACAAACAAATATCCCACACCCAAGTCATTAAATTCCCTCCATTAACATTGTAGGACATGCAGTAAGTCAGAGATACCAGTAGAAATCTACAATGACATCTCCGTAATTAATCCTCAGTACTTTTTTTTCAGTTTTGCATCAATCAAATTGCTTGAGATTTATTTAAAATTGACAGAAAAGCATTCCCTGTGAAAGCTTTCTTTTCAATCTCTGCCCTCCGAGGTGCGTCCATCACTTGATGCAATTGCTGTTCTAAAACTTGACTTTGTTTTGTGAGGTTCTCCAGGTTTAGTTTGACGATTACGCAAACAAGCAGAACAGGTCACAGGTTATAGTGATCAATATTTGGAGCTAATTTGCTTTGCAATGTACGGGAAGCAAAAAATATGTTGGTTTGTTTAAAATATAGCTGAATATTGTGAGTTCATTCCCTGGATGGATGGCTAAATGGCTTTTCTCATCTGTATTTATCTGCTGATCTGATCAGTGCACCACAACAATACTATTTTCCTCACAGCATGCACCTAACTGCACAGATTTAGACAGGTCAGTAAATCTAAACAGGCAGTCTGCTCAGTTACAGTACCACTGGATTCATGGCTGTCTTTTATTTTATCTCCTGCTTGGATTTAGCAGTCAAACTCTACCATTTGAAGTTAAAGTAAATATTGATTCTGGGTTGTGAATTAGTTTTAACCTTGCCATACGGTTGTATGAAACCAGAGACTATCTTTCTTAATGAATCATTCTTTATTTACCATAAGGTCAGAATTTTAAAATGGAATTGCTAGTTTTAAAGAGAGTTTTCAGTCACTGGCTTTTCATTTCTTCACACGAGCAGAGTCCTATGGATTACTTTTAATATGGCTGTCTCTTTGTTGACTTTATCTAGCAGTTGCATTGTGAGTACTAATGTGAAAGAGCATTCAATGAAATATCGTATACTTTGTACATTTGGCCTGTGGAGATCTTGCATTCTGTTTGTGGTGAATGTGAAAACATCCAGCGCAATTGGTATTAGTGCTGGCAAATTTTTCCAATTGTTGTTGATGTTCACATTGAACATGCTGCAGCTTAGGAGTGAAATTGACAGGTGGAGATTGGGGTGACACAATGGCATAGCTAATAAAGCTGCTGCCGACAGCCTCGGTTCAAATCTGACTTCTGGTGCACATTCTCCCTGTGACGGCATGGGTTTCCCCAGGTGATGCAGTTTCCTCCCTCACCCCCAACGGTGTGCACACTGGGGGTTTAATTCTAATTTGGCCCTACTGTAGGTGAGTGGTAGAATATGGGATGAGTTGATGGGAACATGGGGAGAGCAGGTTACAGAGAAACTCTGTGGGGGAATGGGATCACTCTGTGACTTGATGGGCCAAAGTGGCCTCCTTCTATGTTGTAGGGAAATATGGAATAATGCTACTTAATCACAGTGTGCCTTAACCCCCAACTCAGAAGAAGACACCTACCACACTAATCATCCTCCTCTCTCCATCTATTGGTACTGAATTATAGTCGGCTGGGTGATCCAGTTGAGATGATTAATGGACTTAATAAATAAGTTATGTGTTCTCAATGGATTCTTAATCTCTAATGCATTGCAGATTATGGGAACTGATGCACATAAAGACATGAGGACCTTTAGCAAGCTTTATTCAAAGGCTCTTCACAGGTTGTCTTGGTACTTTTTGTACGTACATTGTTGCAGTCCATAGAGCAGTCGTCACAAGACACAATCTATAAAAGGGTGATAGCCTTAGAGCAGTGATTATTCTTCCAAAACCAATGTTACATTTACTATAACAGGATAGTTAAAAATTATTAGATCTGGTGGGTGAATCTAGAGCAGTGGGCATAATCTCACAAGCCATCTAGGCTGATGGGAATGAGCGCATCTCTATGCCAAGGGTAGTGGAAATCTGAGACACACTTTCCCAACAAATTCTGGGACACCTCCTGTGGGAATTGTTCAGTTTTTCTCTCCGACAGACAGCCTGACCATCTATTTGCAACAGATTGCCTTCGATGTCTGTGTTGTCACCTCTAACTGTCCCCAATAACCCATTTGACTGAGGACCTCAATGCCTTATTGCCATGGCAACTGTGGCCTTACTCTTTCAGACATATTTTCTTTGCCTTATGCATCACTGACTCTCTCTCTCTGCAACTTGTTTTCTCTCTTTCCCAGTTCTGATGAAGGGTATTCAACCTGAAATGCTAAATCTGTTTCTCTCTCTACAGATGCTGAGTGTTCCCAGCATTTCCTGTTTTTATTTCAGATTCCCAGCATCTGCAGTTTATTTTAACTTCCAACCTGTTTTGCTCTTCATCTGATCATTTTATCTGTCCTATTCCTCAAAAGATGGGCTTTACAGGCTTAAAAAGGAGCAGCTTCACAATAATGAATCAGCTGGTTTAAAATTAATTTCATTAATCTGCTCTGACAGCTTAAGCCTGAACCATTGGCTGATATAGCAGTCCAGTGTGGAGAGGATGCTTCAGTGCAGTGCAGGAAGGACCTTCCTTTAGGTGACACATCGAACTGTGATCTCACCTGCCAACTCGGGTCGCTGTCACAAATCTATCAGACCTCTTGAACGGCATGAAGCAATGTTCCTGTCAGTTGGATATATGAAGCATGTCAAAAGGAACCATAAAAGTCATTGTTTCTGATCAATACTAAATCCCAGTGTGGATTGCTAAACTGGGAACGTGAAGGCATTCAGCCCCAAGTGCCGGCTCTCCCTTTCAATAAAATACAAATCTTGTGAAGGGCCTTGGATCTGAAAGGTTAACCCTATTTCTCTTTGTGTGGCGCAGGTGGTAGGGCTGCTGCCTCACAGTGCCAGAGACCCAGATTCAATTCTGACCTTGGGTGCTGTCTGTATGGAGTTTGCATGTTCTCCAGGCAACCACATGGATTTCCTCCGGGTGTTCCAGTTTCCTCCTGTATCCCAAAGACGTGGATTGGTTGGTTAATTGATCACTGTAATTTGCCCCTTGTGTGTACATGAATGGTAGAATCTGAGGGAAGTTATTGACATTATAGGGAGAATAATGATTGATATTAGTGTTAATGGGCGGTTGATGTGGACTCGATGGGCCAAAGGGCCTGTTTCTGTGATGTTTCTATGTTTCTATGATTCTATGACTCCACAGACTGAAGTTTCTTTGCATTGTTACAGATGAAAGGATTGAAGATGGTTATTTGGGAAGGTTTTCATTTAAGTACAGAAACAGAATTTATGTGATTTCTGGCTGAAGAGTTTCTGAACAAGACCAATGACTTCCCACTTAAAAGACTTAGCCACTCAGCATGTCTATAGAGGTTATTTTAACAGAATGACAACTGCTTCAACTAAGGGCAAGCAATTGGAACATTTTAATGTATGTTATGTCTGACTGCATAGCGAGACATGAAAATGCACAAGGTCTTTTCTGATGTACCAGCAATGTGGAATATTAAATTGGTCACGGTATGATTCTTGATGTTTAAAGGATGAAGCAAAGTCTTTAACAATTAATAAAAGCAACCTTACTACTTTCAGCAAAATCCAGCTAGCGGAAAGTTGATAGGCAATCTTATCGATTTTCACCAGGAATGTCCTCGGGAGCTTTCCAGATTGCCAGATGGTTTAGATGTAATTTGGTATAGATCCAAATGTGTATGTTGAGTGGCTTTTGCAAATGGTCTGCTGAAGTTACGGTATGTGATCAGGAGAAGGTGAGAGGCAATTGTTTCTGGAATGTTATGTGGTTTCTTTTGACAACATCCCCACACAGGATTTGGAAGTGAAATGACCAGATATGCAACTTCAGAGTTCCGTGGAAATTTGTTCTTGGGCAGTGGTGCTTGGTGTAAAATCATCTAGCTCACGCTTGATTCAGCCTGCCGGTTCTTGCCCCTTGGGATTTACCTGCAGCCACACTTCTTCCTTTTGCGGTTCCATGGGATCAATCGACGTGGAATTCTAGATTCTGCGGCTGTCCTGTGAGCTGGAGCGGTGACTTAGCCTCAGGTGGCAAAGAACTTCAGTCTTTTTTTTCGTGCTTCAAATATGGTGCTATGATCCTCCCCCTGCCTCTTCCATGAAAATCCACAGTTTATTTCGGTAACACACCCTAAAAATGAATAAAATCAATAAACCACAGATGCTGAAAGTCTGAAATAAAAACGGAAAACACTGGAAACACTCAGCAGGTCAGGTAGCATCAGTGGAAAGAGAAACAGTCAACGTTTCAGGTCTGGGGCACTTTATCAGAGCAGGGAATTGTTTTCCTCACTTTCCCAGTTCTGATGAAGGATCCTGGACCTAAAACATTAACTCTGTTTTTCTTTCCATGGATGCCGCCCAACCTGCTGAGTGTTTCCAGTGTTTTCTGTTCTCATTACTAAAATGAAGAGGTTAATGGTAATAAACAGGCTGGTTAATGATAATGAATCTGCCGGTTAACAATAATGAATGAGCTGGTTGAAACTAAATTTTCAGTTACCTGATTTAAACTAACCTACACTTATCTTTTTCTAAATCAAGATCAAAACCAACTACCCCAGGTTAGTACATGAGTGCACTGTCATCAAACTCAGAGGTGAGCCTCGCAGTGGAGCAAGGAATTAAATGCGTTGATGTTTGACCTCCAGGTCGCCTCTGACTTCTTCTGGAACTGCCAACCAGAGGTAAGTACGGTAGCAGTTGTGCTTTATATTTCGCTTCTGAAATGTAGTTCTGCGGAAGTCAATGGAAATGATGTATAACTTGCAATTAGGGCAAATGCATGAGTGTCTAGGTCACGCGCCAGGGAGTCTCTCTGACTGCTGATGCTGCCGTCATCGTTCACCTAGTGAACCAGTGTCGTCGTGCCCATCAATGGATTTGGTGGATGAATGTGATACTGTTAGATGCAGACTCATTTTTAACATTCAAGAGGAAGCTGGATAGGTATCTGAAAGGAAAGAGTTTGCAAGAATATTGGTGGAGAGCAGAGGAGTGGAACACATTGAATTGTTCTTAAATAGGGCCAGTATGGACACAGTGGGCTGAATAGCCTCCTTCCATGCTGTAACCATTCTGTGATTCTGTGACTTGAGGCAAGAATACTGTAGCCATAAGCTACTGTCATCCACATCTCTATCCCACTGTATTCACACAGTTTAAAACAGCAGCTGAGACAATGGATAGCTAAGATGCTAATGCCCTAGTTTTCCTCATAGACTAAAAATAATCATTTGGGTTGTGTTGACATTCCAAGATCCTCATGCCAATAGTACGGGAAATCCTTTGATCCTTTTTCTTGGCATTAAGCCAAAGATGTACAATTGGCGCGGCGCAGTAGTGCAGCTAGTAAAGCTGCTGCCTTATAACCCAACAACCCACGTTCAATCATGACCTCCAGTGCTGCCTGTGTGGAGTTTGTACGTTCTCCCTGTGACCGCGTGGGTTTCATCCAGGTGCTCTGGTTCCCTCCCACATTCTAAAGATTTGCAGGTTAATTGGCCGCTGTAAATTGACCCTGGTTTGTGGATGAGTGGTAGAATCTTAGTGAAATTAACTGCAGATGTTCTTAGAAAATTAGTGGGAAATGGGATTGCTCTGTAAACTGGCATACTGAGCCAAAATCGTCTCCAATTTCATAAGGCATTACAGTAAAATATGGGACAGTGGGACATTGGTTGGCAGAGGCAATGTCTGCAACAGGCTGGTGGCAGACACTCAGATTTTTAAAGAGCTGGGTGAATGTGTTATCCCCAAGACTGAAGACCTGAAATTCAAACAGTTTAATGACTTGCACCGTCTTTCCTCACCAGTTTCTTGTTTCATCCACCTTTAAAGAGAAACACATGAATACCTCTGGTCCAGGACTCAACGTGATATTGTTCCAAGTCTAGGTTGTACATATACGAAAGTATGAAACAATATTGACAAAGGTGGGACTCTCAGATCTTTAAGGAACAACTGAAATCACTGGGGCTGAGGAGCTATTTGCAGAACAATCAAATTTATGCTTTAACATAACAGTGGGATGATACATATCAAGCATTCAGAATAAAAAGTGAGGCTTTCTTCTTTTCTGCTATAGACAGCAGTCTCTTGGCAGTAGTGGCCACTGCTTGTCAGGTTTTAATCTCCTGTGCACAGTATTGATGATGGCCGTTTATTGCATCCTCGCTCTTACGATGGAGTAGCTTTGTCACTGTCCAGCACAAGTCACTGAATAATGGAGAGCTCAGGTGTTTAGGTTATCCTCAAATCTAGGAGTTCATCATCTAGAGCAAAGAGAAGAGCTGACTGTGTGGTGAAGTGGCTTTGTAAGCTGCCTCTTAGATAGAAATAAGCTGCACTAACAACAGTTTTTAAGTAATGATCCGAAAGGTATAAGTTGTCTAATACTTGTGCAAAAAGAAATCAATGCAAGTAATATAGGACCCAAGCAGGTGAAGCAGTTCACTTCACTTCTAATTTAGTGTATTACATTTGATGCTCACAATGTCATCGCATCTATGTTGGAGAAAACAAACACAGATTTGACGCAGAGTCCAGACCTGAAACATTAACTGTTTCTCTTTGCATAGATACTGCCTGAGCGTTTCCAGCTTGTTCTGTTTTTGTTATAGATTAGGTGACCGCCTTGCAGAACACCTCCATTCAGCCTGTAAGGGTGACCCTGAACCTCCATTTGCCTGTCACTTTAATTCTCCATTTCACTCGCACACTGAGGTCTCTGCCTTCTGTCCTCCAGCACTGTTCCAATGAAGCCTGATGTAAGTTCAAGGAACAACACTTCATCTTCTGGGCACATTACAACCCTCACAACACACTGTTGAAGATAGCCAGCATTTTGTTCAACAGCATATATGAAAAATGGTACCTCCAAATGTGTTGCGTTCCTTCAATTTCACCCTATTTCATTAGCCCAATGTACGGGCTGAAATCTCTGGTGTTTGATTTCATTAGAGGCAAGAGTGTGTCCACAAACCAAGGCAGACACCTCCAACAGTGGGGAAGATCAGAGTGCCAGGCAGTGCTGCAAGCATTTGGCATCACACGTGAGTTGCCAATATTATATCCGCCAATAACATATGGACCGCTGACAAAACTAATCAGAAGAAAGGCTCAGTAGTAAAAATTGAAATACTCAGCAAGTCAGGCATCGTGTGTGGAGACACATGCAGAGTTAATGTTCCAGCACAATGACCTGTCTGGGAAAATATAATATCTCGAAGGTGACTTTAAGAGGTGTTACGATTCTATTTTTAACCCCCTCTGGTGGTTGAATGACCACAACAGAAATGGTTTAGCACAAAGAAAGCATGTAGTGAAACGCTGGTAAACTTGAGATGGTTAATGGGGATGTCTTGAGGATAGTCCGTGTTGCTGAAGAGGAGGTGCTGGATGTCTTAAAACGTATGAAAATAGATAAATTTCTGGGACCTGATCAGGTATATCCTAGAACACTGTGAGAAGCTGAAGAAGAAATTGAGGGAGCTCTGATTGAGATATATGCATCATCCTTTGCGACTGGTGAAGTACCAGAAGACTGGAGGATGGCTAATGTTGTGCCTTTATTTAAGAAGGGTAGCAAAGGAAGCCTGGGAACTATGGACCAGTAAGCCTAACATCTGTGGTAGGTAGGTTCCTGTAGGGGATTCAGAGGGATATCATTGGGTTGATTAGGGATAGGCAGCACAGCTTTGTGCATGGGAGATGATGTCTCACAAACCTGATTGAGTTTTTTGAAGAATTAAAAGGATAGCAAAGGTTTAAGAGGGATTAGGGACAAATGCAAGCAGATGGGACTAACTTGGATGGGTGCCTTGGTCGGCATGGACCAGTTGTGCTGAAGAGCCTGAACAGCCTTTGTGTTTCCAAACTCTGAACAGGGCCATAATTGGGGACATGGAAGAAAAGAAAGAAGCTAAACCAGGATGATTACAGGAGTAAGTGTCGTTTGCCTGTTGTAAAATTGCATGTTTTGGTTCTCTCTGGAGCTGTGGAACAGCTTGGTTTACTGAGAATGTTTTGGATTTCGTTGATTGTTTATTTGACCTTACATCAGTTGTCTGAAGGCATGGTGCAAGTCAAGATGACATCACTGATCCCTTGGATTCTTTCAATCATTCAGTTCAATTTTGTATTGACTGTGGAGAGGATGAAATATTTATTAGCTGCACAAGTCATTGCAGAAGAAAGAGGGAATCCATTTTGTATCCGTAAGTGGTACGACATAAAAACTCCAGGCTAATCAGAAGACAATATGTCTGAAGAGTTGATTAAACTAGTTAAAAAGCATGAGTGCCCCATATAGCCATATCTGCAGAAAGAACATGGTTAACTCTATCTACATTAGATATATTAAAAGCAGTTTGTAGCCCATGTACCCAGAAATTGACCAAAACATAATATCCCACCATGCCATGGGAAAACCAAGAGGGGTCTGTGTTGGAGAAGATGTGACTGCAAAGAGGCGGTGGGGGGCTGATGTCTGCTTTCTGAAACCAACCATTTATTTTCTTCTTTGAATCCTTCTGGCTTTAACTATCTGCAAGATTTTGAAATTCCCAAGGTCGTAGCAACCTTCAAAAGGTCTGAAATCATTCCCAAAATCTTTGGAAAAGTCAGATCTTTGTTGAGATAAAACCCACTGTCCACGTTTTGAAGAGGTGTCTAATCTCAGAGCTGCTTCTTTCAAAACACTGCTGTGTGATGTGGATCAGTTAATTAACAGAATAATATATTTCCTGGTCACAGGAGGTAGGCAAATACAACAAACAAGTAAAATAAAGATGGTGCAATTAAGTTAGGGAGGTGGGAGGAAGTAGACAGATCTCCCTTGCCTCTGGTTGCAGATTGTTTGCTCAGCTAGGAGTAAAACCAACCTTCACAATGCTTGACGTGTTTAATACTTGCCAGAAAGTTGGTTAGGCCAGATTCAAAGGTGTACTCAACAATAAATACTCATCTTGGTGTGTTCCAATACAACCAACTTCCACTTGAGGATAATATCAGCTCTGGGCATTTTCAAGAGGAGCATGGATAGTTTGGTCTGGGGTCTGCCAGGTTGCTTGTATGATATCTTTACATTTGGAAAGACAGAGCAGGAACGCAAAGAGTATTGAGAAGGTACACTTCGATAATTCTGAGCAGAATGGTTGAGAAACAAGTCTTTATCGTGTCAGCCAAAGTCCATCATAGCTAAAGGATGAAGGTTGAAGGACTCCAGAAAAGGATGGGCTTGGCAGAATTGAGGGCTAACTTATGAGTCTTCAATCATCGTGGACATTTCCTGCTATCTTTGAGCAAAGCGTTAGGATCTTTACATAAGCTGCCGAATCACACAATAAATTGGAAGTGGGATAAGAAAACATGAAGCTGTGTTCCAAGAGTTGGAGCAGCTTCTGCTGAGTTCACAAGTTCTTGTCCCTTATTATTCCATGAAGTTGCTGCTGTCATCCAGAGATGCATCATCTTCGGGGAGAATGAGGCGAGCGACCGATTGGAAAGAGATTTCGGGGCAAGACCAAAGCAGAGCAACAGGTAGATAAAGAAGGCTGTTGTATGTATGGAAGTTCATCACTCTGCATACAAGTGTGACCTCAATTTTATGATTTCAAGAGTCACAAGCCTCTGCAGGTTATTTTTGATGAATGCCAGGGGGTATCTCAGAGTGCAGAGACGTGTGAGAGTATTGGCTACGTGTGAGTATTGGCTACGTGTGACTTTGTTCCAGAGTACAGGAGTGCACAGTACAATCAGAAGGCATTTTGACTGCTAATTGGTTCACCTCCACATGAGACTCCATTACTGGGTGAGATCGTGATCGCTGGAACACACGCCCAGGTCTCCTGTTACAATCCAACATCATGAAAAGACATGACCCTACCCTCTTGCAGATGTAGGATCACATATATCATGGATGGGAAGGGGAATGAGAAGGTGACATATTATTACCAAATATCAGAAAAATGTATGAGCTATGTGCCCAGAATGGTGTAGTTCTTGGGGGATCTGGAGTTGTCATTCTCCAACAAGGAAGAGCACTCATTCTGAAGAAGTTGCATGGAGGGCTTCCAGTAGTATTTCTTATCAAGCCAAATGCCAGACCTTTTGCCTGGTGACCAGGTGGAATTAGTGTTAATGGATGAAATAATGTAGATTCTTACAATGTTCTTCACTAGTAGCTCCTCTTCTGTGGCCAAACAAACCTCGGTCAAGAATACATGTGGATTTTGCATGTCTATTTGTGGGGAAATATTATCCCATTCATAGATGTATTTGTAGGAGCTGCTTGTATCCACTTGGAATGTGAATGTCATGAGGTCATGATATACTTTCCTAATTTCAAAGCTGAGAATGATCTTCACTACACACGGTCTTCCTGAGCTACATGTGGCAGACATTGGAAATAGCTTCATTCATGATGAAGTTGCCAAAGGAATGGGGGTTAGGTTTGCTCACAGCTCCGTCCCACCCAGCCTCAAGCAGGTTGGCGGAAAAGGCAGTTCGGTCTGTGAAAGGTGGTCTGTGAAAGTTAACGGGGTGAAACAAGTGTAACTTCTGCCTCCTTCCTATTTTGCTACCAGGATAGACCACATACAACTGGAGTTTCAGCACCTGTTAGTGACGGACAAATGTGCAAGAGCACGTTTGGATTTAATGAACCAGAGCTTAGTGTTATTGTAGCAAGGAGCAGGAGGAACACAATGCCAGAACTCTCAATGGCCATTTTGAAGTAGGTGATCTTGTGCTTGTATGTGTTCACATGAGGGACACGCCATTGATTGCACTGGAATGGATTCACTTATGGTTCATCTGGTCATCTGGATGATGAACCATGTTGAAATGCTATGAAGACCATGTGAGATCTCATATGTCACAGTCATCAAGTAAACCAGATGAGGATGCACTAGAAGTTTCTTGACCTGCAATAAAACTGATGAATGAAGGAGGACTTGCTTCAGGGTGAGATGTTACATCTATGGGTGCTGTCACAGCCCAAACACAGCTGTGTCATTTTGCTATTAGCATGGAAATCACCAGATATATTACAACATGGAATTTTTTTTTGTTATAGTATTTTTTAACTATGTGTAAATCTTTCATCCAAACTAAAGGGGGCGGGGGGGGGTGGTGGGCTGGGGTGGAGGTTTAATATCCTGCGGGTGACTTTATTGCCAGCTTCATCACGGGCACAACCCTTCCCACCATCGAGGACATCTTCAAGAGGTGGTGCCTCAAGAAGGCAGCATCCATCACTAAAGACCCTCACTACCCGGGACATGCCCTCTACTCATTACTACCATCAGGGAGGAGGTACAGGAGCCTGAAAACCCATACCCAATGATTCAGGAATGGGTTCTTCCCCTCCACCATCAGATTTCTGTACAGTCCATGAACTCTACCTTGTTATTCCTCTTTTGCACTATTTTGTTTACTTATTTTTTGGTAACATAGTAATTTTTATGTCTTGCAACATCAATATCAATTTCAGAGATTAATTCTGATGAGTCACTGAGATGTTGTCCTACATCCTCTAAAATGGAGGTGGATTCCCACAGAGAAAGCACACTGGGGAAAGGGGCTGAACTGTGAGTGCCCGACATTCCCCAGCACTGGGAGATGCTGTTATGATAAAAAGATGAGAGAGAAAGCAAGTACAGAAATAGGGGAAAATGAGGAAGGGAGGGAAATGCTAATCGGAAGGTTTCTGATGAGGTTGAAGGCAGGTGAGATTGAATGGTAAAAAGGATGAGGGATAATGGGACAAGTCAGGAAACAAAAGCTGGGTCTAAAGGAGGTGGGAATGGGAACAGCAGAATTAGTCTCTGAAATTGATATTGATGCTGAGTTCATAAGGGTGTCAAGTTTCTTCAGGAAGGATGTACTAATGTTCCTTGTGTTTATGTTGGACTTCAGTGCGACAGAATAGAACAAGGATAAATGGTCACGTGAGTGGTGAATAATTAAATCGATAATTTATGTCTGAATTTAAGGGCTGAATGGAGGTTTTCTGTGAGAGTCTCTGACCTGCTCGAGTGTTCCAGCATTTCTGTTTTCATTTCTGATTTTTTGTAATTTTGTTTTGTAAGGATTGTGTAAAGCATGGAGCACTGAATCTTTCCCCAACTATCATAAAAATTGATTCAAGATTAGAGGGAGGGGTTTCTCCCCAACTGTCTGAAGCATCCCGCTCATTCAGACAGGCAAACACAGCTTGCATAAATTTAGCTGACAGCTTCATGTTTCCCTTCTTTTTTTGGTTTTAACTCATCCAGGCGCTGATGCATGTCTGCCAGAAAGGATAAATTTAAAACACTCACTGTCTATCAGTTCAGCAAATGTTTCACCATTTCCTTCCACGAGCACTCTTCCTAGTATGCATAATTCACAAGAGCAAGGGATTATTTTTACTCCAGAAAGTGCCATGAAGGGAGATTTTCTTGAAAGCATTCCTTAATCAGGCAATTGAACTATGTGGTTCACAGGTTCTAAAACTATACTTCCAATGCACTTTGACTTCCAGGGTGTGATTTAGTGAAATATCTGGAACTCAGAAAAGCAGTTACATTTCACAGACCTGCCTTGTGACACTGAAATTGGTGACATCCTGTCCATCTCTCTGTCCGTCAGTTTCTCTGCTGGTCAGCCATGGTTAACCATGATCAGTTTTCAGTGACAGGTTGTCAGGCAAGTTCTCCTTTCACAGTGCGGTTATCAAACACAAAGTGTATGAGGGTCGTTAGCCGACATATCTGCTCATCCACTTCGAGGATCCCAAACTCTGGGATTCAATGTTGCCATTTTGACTGAAATCTTGCATAGTAATGATATGCTTAAGGATTTGAAGTTCACCTTTAGAATTTTTTTTGAGCATAAAGCAGTTAACATGTCATGGAGATACGGCATGAAAGCAGGCCCTTTACTTTCTTTTTCAATCTTTTTATTGAATTTCAAATTAATTCAAATTGATATACATAACATTAATGATTATACACATGGTGCAAAGAGATTGGGATAACAATAATAACAGTTTGTAGCGACTCACCGTCCGAGCAAGCAAACCGGCTCAGTGGTCAGGTCGCGTGTCATCAGAGCGGCGAGGCCCAAGATGGCGTTGGGCCTTTGTCTTCCCCGAGCGACAGGGAGAACCCGCATGTAGGAAAGGTTTGATGATGTAACGTATACGTCATTGCCGTTTGAAGTGGGCGAGAACAGTCTCTCTTAAAAGGCCCGCGCAAGATGGGAAAATAAACCAGTTCTTGTTCTGAAACCCATCGACTAGTGTCTTGTTTTCACATCGCAGTAGCAACAGCTACAAGTTAATATTTATACTCACAAGGAGCACAATATGTAATCTAGACCTCCTGCACTCTTGCTAAGTGTACACGATGGAAAAAAAAATTGAAAAGAAATTTAATTATATGAAGAGAAAACCCCCAAATCAAAAAAAAGTATAATAATAAACAAAATCAAACCAAAAACTTCAAAGAAAAAAAACTGGACTAATATTTCTTCGATTTAAAAGAAAACGTTATTATGTCGTCAGCTCCGCTCCTCTATATTCAAGGGTTATTGAAGGGGATTCGAGAAAGGTCTGCTCATATCATATGGAAATATTGAATAAATGGACTCCAAACTTCCTCAAATTTAAGCAATTTTTTTCTAAGTTTAAACATGTTATAGTTTGAGAAAACCATTGAAATGTAGTAGGGGGTATAGGTCCTTCCATTTGAATAGAATGGACCTCTTGGCCATTAATGTAACAAGAGCAATCATACGACAAGCAGAAGCAGATAAATAGCCAGAATCCATCATTGGTAATCCAAAAATTGCAGTAATAGGATGGGGTTGTAGATCAATATTCAATATAGTTGAAATAATATTAAAAATGTCTTTCCAATATTCTTCCAGAAGAGGACAGGACCAAAAAATATATGTCAGGGAAGCCACCTCTGAATTACATCTGTCACATATAGGATTTATATGGTGATAAAAATGGGCTAACTTGTCCTTCAACATATGGGTCCTCTGAAAGCAGGCCCTTTAGACCATCAGGTCCACGCCAACTATCAAGCACCCAATTACACTAATCCTTTCCTAAGTCATTTTGTTCTCCCCACATTCCCATCGACTTCCCCAAGGTTCCAACACTCACCTGCACACCAGTGGCCAATTAACCTACCAACCCACATGTCTTTGAGGTGTGGGAGGAAACCAGAGCACCGGGAGGAAACCAGAGCACCCAGAGGAAACCCACACCTCCCAGACTCTTCCAAACCTCCTAAGCAATGTTTGCAATGCCAATGGTCAATATTCGCCTGATCTCTCTTTACCCATCTCCATATAGGGCTTTTGTCTTGCGTCTGACTCCTCCCCATTCCCCCCCACCCCCGCCAGCTCTGCTTGAAACTGTAAACCTTCTACTCGCTTCCCCCCCCCCCCACCCAGTTCTGAGGAAAGATCTTTAACCTGAAACTTTGACTAGTTTCTCTTTCCACAGATGCTGCTTAACTGAATGAGTTCTTCCAGAATTTTCTGTTTTTGTTTCAGATCCTAGTATCTGCAATTTGATTTGTTCTCTCTAGAAATGTGGTAGCCTTCCCTGATACAGGCTCCCCTTACCCAAGGGCATCTGAGAGCGTCTGATCTCTGCCTGCAGGCAGTCATATTGTATCTTCGACTTGCTCATGAAGTTAAAGAAAAACCCACTCTGTTAAATCAGCCATAGAGTCATGGCTTGGCTACTACTTTAGTCTCAGGTTCACTGGTTTCACTCTGACTTTACAAGAGTATTTTCACTCAGCTTAAACTCACTGTATTGCCAATTCCCTGCCTAGGCGCTTGCGGTTACTGTTGAAATGGTACTGAGACTTGGACCAGTGTAAACTCAGCCTCTCCCTCCTGAACTCTTTCCCACTGGCACCACTCTGGGAACCCCATTACTCGCTGCTCTAACAAGCATGAGGACTGTGGGCTTTTGCAAGATCTTTGCACTTGTGAAAAATCCCATCTTACTGTGCAATATTGGACTGGTATTAGGAGTCTGAAATCATTGTTCATTTCGTCACCACTCCTGTAAAATGCTGGCTGTATAAATTGACTTTGGAGTGTGCTGCTTGCCTCTCAGTCAAAGAACATGAAAGAAAGCTACGAAAGTACTTGCAAATAGAACTTCAGGTCTGGGAGGGCGAAGGACAGAGAGCGAGAGAAGGTGGGGGGGGGGGGAGAAAGAGTGAACATGTGCAAGTACTTGTGTACCTTTGTGAGAGTGAGACAGAGAGAGAATGTGTGTGTGCGGTCACGGGCAGAGCAGTTGCCATACCAAGCCGTGATTCATCCAGATAAGATGCTTTCTATGGTGCATCCATAAAAATTGGTGAGGGTCAATGGGGATATGCCGAACGTCTTTAGCATCCTGAGGAAATAGAGACGCTGATGCACTTTCTTGGCCATGCACTAGCTGCAGGTGAGTGTACTAAGGTCAGCTGAGGGTAATAGCAAGAATACTACACTGTCTCACCTATGCTTCACAAAGGTTTCACCCTACAATTCAACAGCTATTTGGAACCCTCATAGAACCTGATTCAACCAAGGACCTAAGGCTATATAGGTACGTATCTCTTTAATCAATAAATAATATTTTAAGAACTTCTCTTTTTGGTAATCTCATCTTGAAAATATATTGCATGCAAAATCTAGAATGGTATGAATTCATTTGATCTATTTAGGTGTGCCTCAGTATGCGAATAACAATATGCCAATTTATAAATTGTAAACTCAGTATTCAATCATATAATCATAGAACAGTACAGCACAATACAGGCCCTTCAGCCCACAATGTTGTGCCGACCTTTAAACCTCGCCTAAGACTATCTAACCCCTTCCTCCCACATATCCCTCTATTTTAAATTCCTCCATATGCTTATCTAGCAATCTCTTGAATTTGACCAATGTACCTGCCTCCACCACCACCCCAGGCAGCGCATTCCATGCCCCAACCACTCCCTGGGTAAAAAAACCTCCCTCTGATATCTCCCTTGAACTTCCCACCCATTACTTTAAAGCCATGCCCTCTTGTATTGAGCATCAGTGCCCTGGGAAAGAGGTGCTGGCTGTCTACTCTATCTATTTCTCTTAATATTTTGTACACCTCTATCATGTCTCCTCTCATCCTCCTTCTCTCCAAAGAGTAAAGCCCTAGCTCCCTTAGTCTCTCCTCATAATGCATACTCTCTAAACCAGGCAGTATCCTGGTAAATCTCCTCTGCACCCTTTCCAACGCCTCCACATCCTTCCTATAATGAGGCGACCAGAACTGGACACAGTACTCCAAGTGTGGTCTAACCAGAGTTTTGTAGAGCCACATCACTACCTTGTGGCTCTTAAACTCGATCCCATGACTTATGAATGCTAACATCCCATAAGCTTTCTTAACTACCCTATCCACCTGTGAGGCAACTTTCAAGGATCTGTGGATATGAAGCCCCCAGATCCCTCTGCTCCTCCACACTCCCCAGAATCCTGCCATTAACTTTGTACTCCACCTTGAAGTTTGTCCTTCCAAAGTGTACCACCTCACACTTTTCTGGATTGAACTCCATCTGCCACTTCTCAGCCCAGCTCCGCATCCTATCAATGTCCTTCCGCAATCTTTGACAGTCCTCCACACTATCCACAACACCACCAACTTTTGTGTCGTCTTCAAACTTGCCAACCCACCCTTCTACCCCCTCATCCAAGCCATTAATAAAAATCATGAAAAGTAGAGGTCCCAGAACCGATCCCTGTGGGACACTGCTAGTCACAGCCCTCCAATCTGAATGCACTCCCTCCACCACAACCCTCTGCTTTCTACAGGCAAGCCATTTCTGAATCCACACAGCCAAGCCTCCCTGGATCCCATGCCCTCTGACCTTCTGAAGAAGCCTACCATGTGGAACCTTGTCAAATGCCTTACTAAAATCCATGTAGACCACATCTACTGCACTACCCTCATCAATCTGCCTGGTCACCTCCTCAAAGAACCCTATCAGGCTTGTGAGACATGATCTACCCTTCACAAAGCCATGCTGGCTGTCCCTGATCAGACCATGATTCTCTAAATACCCATTAGATCCTATCTCTAAGAATCCTTTACAACAGCTTGCTCACCACAGACGTAAGGCTCACTGCTCTATAATTCCCTGGACTATCCCTATTTTTGAATAAGGGGACAACATTTGCCACCCTCCAATTCTCCGGTACCATTCCCGTGGACAACGAGGACTCAAAGATCCTAGCCAACGGTTCAGCAATCTCCTCCCTCGCCTCGCGGAGCAGCCTGGGGAATATTCTGTCAGGCCCCAGGGACTTATCTGTCCTAATATTTTCTAACAGCTCCAACACATCCTCTCTCTTGATATCAACATACTCTAGAACATTAACCTTAACCTGTCCTCAGCGTCATCAAGGCCCCTCTCCTTGGTGAATACTGAAGAGAAGTATTCACTGAGGACCTCACCCACTTCCACAGCTTCCAGGCACGTCTTCCCACCTTTGTCTCTAATCGGTCCTACCTTTACTCTCGTCATCCTTCTGCTCTTCACATAAGTGAAAAAAGCCTTGGGATTTTCCTTAACCTTACTCGCCAAGGCCTTTTCATGTCCCCTTCTTGCTCTCCTCAGCCCCTTCTTAAGTTCCTTCCTTGCTATCCTATATTCCTCATGAGCCCTATCTGATCCTTGCTGCCTACACCTTATGTATACTGCCGCCGCCTTCTTAACTAGTTGTTCCACCTCTCTTGTCACACATGGTTCCTTCACCCTGCCATTCCTTCTCTGCCTCACCGGGACAAATTTATCCCAAACATCCTGCAAGAGATCCCTGAACAACGGCCACATCTCTGTAGTACATTTCCCTTCAAAAATGTCATCCCAATTTACACTTGCAAGTTCTAGCCTTATAGCCTCATAATGTGCCCTTCCCCAATTAAATATCTTCCTGTCCTCTTTGCTCCTATCCTTGCCCATGACAATACTTAAAGGTTAGGGAGCGGTGATCACTGTACCCCAAATGCTCACCCACCAAGAGATCTGTCACCTGACCCAGTTCATTACCTAATACTAGTAATATGGCATTCCCTCTAGTCGGCCTGTCAACATACTGTGACAGGAATCCGTCCTGGACATACTTAACAAACTCTGTCCCGTCTAAACCTTTGGTACTAAGCAGGTGCCAATCAATATTTGGGAAGTTGAAGTCTCCCATGATAACAACCCTGTTATTCTTCCAATATATCAAAATGCAACTATATTTCAGTATAATTCATGGATCCTAGCTTCCTTTCTTCAAAATTATATTAGCAGGTAAGTAAAACCCATTAGTTTGTGTGAATGAATGAATTGCACCTTGAGTTTGGAATTTGAGGTTAATTATTCCTAAAATTGAGCAAATATGTTGAAGCAACTCTGACTGGCACAATAATGATGTAGTCTCGTGTGCCGGAGAAATGGGCGTCAAAAGCATCGGTTAGGTAATCAGGTGGGAGTTGGGTTTCTGTTGCTCCCCTGCATTGAATCCTTCCATTATTGTTGGAAGTACATTGCCATGGAGCCGTACTCAAACACTTCATTTAGTAGCTGCTTCTTTCAACAGTAGCAGGATCTGTGTCGTGCTCAGGCAGAGCACAAATTAAGAGCCACTTTAGTGTTGTCTAATAAATGGGGCTTCCATTCATCACTAATCCTTAATGGGTGGGGGAAGCACTTGAGATCCAGCAATAAGGCAACAACCATGTGATGTGTGGAGTCATCCCTGCTGACAAGGCTATCCATGGCCCAAACACTCAACAGCCCTTCCCAGTGACAGCCAAGGATGAGAAAGAGGTCTTCAAGTACAGAGGTGGATAATTCCCTATCTCAAGGAGAGCATGCGAGGGGATCTCAGAGGCACTGTATTCCCATTGTCTTCAGGAAAGGAGATGTATCAGATTGTGGTAATTACAGAAGGTTCTCCCAGCTGTCTGCCACAGGGAAAGTTATTGCAAGGATCTTCATCAACTCCCTCTTGCACACCAAAGAGGTTCTCCTGGAATTGCAATACGATTCTCTCTGTCAATGTGAGTCTCTCCTTCACTGCATAGTAACTCCAAGAAAAGAGCAGGGAGCAGCATCAACTGCTGTATGTAGCCTTCCTTAACATCACAATTGCTTCATCTTCTTCAATTGAGAGGGATTTTGAATGATCCTTCTCAAATTTGCCTTCCTTGTTGGTACAGAGGAAGCTGGGGGATTCTTAAGTCATGTCCATAAAATTATGAAGGACCTAATTAGAGTAAACAAGGAAGACCCATCTCCCTCAGCAAACAAATCAAAAATGAGAAAGAAGTTGCTAAAAGTAATTGGTAGACCTGGGGAGGTGATGTGGAAAGGTGTATTCACCCAGATATGGTAGGGGCTGGAACTTACTGCCTGATATGGTGGGGGAGGCAGACAACCCATCATATATTTTTTTTAAAAGTACTTGGATGCACACTGATCTTCAAGGAGTTCTTTATTTCAACCAGCACAGCTGTGTTGGGCCAAATAACCGCCTCCTGAGCTGCAAATTGTTTGATTCTCTGATTCCTCTGTCTGCTCCGTGATGACTTGCAAGCATGAATCTCACCATTGAATCCACCATAGGATTCAACCAAGGCCATGTCATCGCAACAAACTCAATCCACCTTGTTACAATATTTCACCTCACCTCTAACTAGCTGCTTATTGGAAGGGAGTTCATCTGTAGGGTGAGAGGAAAACTGTATAGCCCTTGTCACCTCCACAAAGCTCGGTTACAGCTTGCACATATGGGTGGTCAGTTGAGCTCCAAGTCACCTGAAAGACGAAGGTTCTTTGCCAATAATGCCCCCTGCTGTACAACTCCCAGTCCAAAGAAATTCATGGTGAGATTCTGGTCAACATGGATCACTTCTATATCTCAGAAGCCACCCTTTAATGAAGGGTGAGAGCAATGACAAAACCACCATCTTCTCCAGTGCACTGGCACAGCCTTCTTCGAATGGAGGAAAAGAAAGTTCAAAGGCCAAATCCTCAATCCCAATACTAATGACCAACTGAGCAGAAATATAGGTGGGAGACACGGACAATTAAGAGGCCTCTCAAAGCTCTAGCAAGATGTGTCAACACTTACTCTTCAAATCCTCCAAGTCCATTGGCAGGAGAGGTGAACCAATGTCCTTTTCCATATCAACATCAAGGATCTGATCACACTCAATCAGTGGACAGAGCACATCATCTGCATTGACAACACCAGACTCTGGATGCAAGAAGCCAGAGCTCCATCAGGGTAAGTGATTTCCAGGAAGAGAGAGAACCTCAAAAGGAAATCCTCAAAATCTCCCATAAGAAATAAAGCATCCTCACTGATTGTGGGCTGTTCCTGGCCCAAGACCCTGAAACTGGCAGATTATTATCCAGGAGGGCTCTGAGCTTGGACTCCAAGAGCAGACAGTGCAAGGAGCGTGTGATAATTCAAACTGTCCTCCTACCTGTCCTGTCAGGCTCCATCTGTACCACCCATGGCAGAGTCTGTGGGTGCCACGTTGGACTTATTAGTCGCCTCAGAACCCACAGATGGGAACAGGTTATCCTAACCTTTCTTTCCAGGCACCAAAAGAACTTCTTGGCTGCTGTGTTTCTAAGTGAGATAGTAGATCCTGCTAATATTGTGTTCATTGTCATTCCTCAATAAGCCAATTACATGTTGGAGTCTCTGCTGTCTTAAGCCAAACAGATGATACTTGACTCTTCCACTGGGTCAAGCAATGTTTTGTTTTTGTTGCTAACACATCGAGGGAGAGGCAGACTTCCCCTGTGGAGGAGTCAGTGTTAAGATAATTAGAGACACAAGAGGCTGTCGAGGCTGGAATGTGGAGCAACAAACAATCTGCTGGAAGAACTCAATGGGTTGAGTAGCATCAGTGGGAGGAAAGGAATTGTTGATGTTTCAGGTCCTGATACAGGGTTTCAACCTGAAATGTTGACAGTTCCCATTCTCCCCTCAGATGCTGCTCAACCTACTAAGTTCCTCCAGCAGATTGTTTGTTGATTAACATAACTACATTGCTTACTGCAGGACTTCTCATTCATTTTGTACAAGATACAACAATGATTCTACTTTTTGGAAATATAAGTTAGATAAAAGTGTGTGTCTTCAATATTTGGTAATAAATAACTTAATTATTTTATCAAAGTTTTAATGGCAGTTAATCCCTTTGTGCTTTTTAATGTTCAAAAACTGCAGTGATGTGTTTAGTAAATTAATGAGATCACTGTGTGGCAGTTCTAGTTTTAGTTTTAAATTTTAAAGGAATTCATAATTGTCATTGCAAAAATTGCACTGTAAATGTATCTGCTGTTACTGCCACAGCAGAGCAAGGTTTAGCAGGAATTACTCCTCACCAAAGATTCCCAAAATAATGACACTGACTAAGAAATGGATTCTACCCCCAGAAGACACTCTTGATACTAATTCCAAAAGAAAGAAACAGGTTAGGATTTAATGATCCTGAAGAAAAAATCACTATACAGGCATTGTTCCAAAAGATTTAATGTGTATATCATATGAGCTGCCTCAGTATTTGGAAGACCATTTTCTGAATGATTGCAAATTACAAAGAATATCTATGTATAATGTGGTTGTGTTTTCATTTCCCTTTATCCTATTTGGGTGAATTATTGAATGGGTTCCAAAACCTTATCTGTCATCACTGAGATGGAATTTCTGTGAACATTCCTATCATTTCTATTGTGAAAAACTACAAGTCTTTATAATAATTGGATTGAATGCTGAAACCATTATGTGCAGCCCTCATTCTACATCTGTTCTTTTGGTAATAGTAAAGCTCCTGGGTATGTTTTGCTTTTCTGTACACTTGGGTAAATGTATTATGAAATTCTACAAAAGATGCATGAGATGTACTATACATAACAACCAGCCTTTCCCTGAATTTTTTTCCACCCTAAGGCTTTTCATTTTTTAATACTAGTTTTCAAATTGTATGGGCAAGTTTCAAATTCGCTTTTGAACAATGATAAAAGAATGTCACTGGGAGCATTGGTTTATTAATGGAATATCCTGATGACAGATGATGTTGATGATTAATTGCCCAATAGCAAAGCAGTTTGACTGTGACCTTTTACTTATGCAGTGGTTTGGAAGGACCCTGGTGATGACTTTCACTTGGAGATTGTATCATGAAGGACCCTTGTGTTTAGAGCTGAGGAAAATCAGAGCAGCGAATATAGAAGTTGCTTAGAAGGTGAGTAGTGTTATAACTTGCAGTCATATTTTGTGATTGAGAGAGAATGAACTTAGCTCCTCTCCCACAGGTTGCTGAACTGAACCTTTGACTAATTTCCCCCTTGTAATTTGATATATATTAAATTGACCCATGGCCTATTGAATATGTCAACCTACAAATGTGAAGCGTGCTGCAGAAACAAGGGGATGGAAAATGCTTTGCTACCTTTTAAAGGCAGTAAAACAGCATTGTGAATCACCCTTTCATTGTTTGTGAAAGATTGAGATCTTCATTTGCCAGGTTCATAGAATAATGTTGTTGTGTTTCCCTACGTAACCACCAGAGTTAAATCTTATTGCTGGTGGCATTCTCTGTTGATGCATTGAAGCTCTTGCAGCTGCTGGCATTAAGACTAGCATCTGCTAACTCTGCAGTTACTAGTACACAATACACGCAACATTTTTTCAGCTACTGGAGAGTGTCGCCACAGACAAATGTGCACTGCAATGATGGGAGGGGTAGAGGAGAGTGCTTACAGGGTGGGATGGGGAGGTATGGAGTGTCAGAGAGACAAATGAACAGGAACATTTGAATTATGAGCACGAGTAGACCATTCAGGCCTGCAAGACTGCTTTGCCACTTAATAAAATTATGTTGATCTGACCTCAAATCCACATTCCTGTCTACCTATGGTAATCTTTCACCCCCATGTTTATCAAGAATCTATCTACCTCTTAACAATATTCAATGGCTCTACCTCCACAGCCTTTTAAACAAGAGAGTTCCAAAGACTCAAAATCCTCTGAGAGAAAAAAAGACACCTTTTTTAAGATAAGTTAAGATTTCTTTATTAGTCGCATGTACATCGAAGCACAGTGGAATGCATCTTTTGCGTAGAGTGTTCTGGGGGCTGCCCGCAAGTGTCACCATGCTTCTGGCACCAACATAGCATGCCCACAGCTCCTAATCCATACATCTTTGGAATGTGAGAGGACAGTGGAGCACCCAGAGTGGTCTTAAACACTCGACAGCTTATTTTTAAACAGCAGCCTCCCATTTCTAGGTTTTCCCACAAGAGGAATCATCCTTTCCACATCCACCCTGTCAAGACCCCTCAGGATTTTATATATTTCAATCATTTATTTTCACTCTTCTAAACTCCAGCAGATACAAGCTCATCCTGTTCAACCTTTCCTCATAAGACGACCGACCCATTCCACGTATTTGTATTGTAAATTTTCTCTGAATTGCTTCCAATGTCCTTTGAGGAAGAGAGCTCCAAAGACTCCCCATCATAGAGTCATAGGATAACACAGCATGGAAACAGCCACTTTGGCCCAACTCATCCGTGCTGACCAAGATGCCCATCAGAGCTCATCCCACTTGCCTGCATTTGGCTCGTATCCCTCTAAACCTGTCCAAGTGTCTTTTAAATGTTATTATTGAACCTGCCTCAACCACTTTCTCGTTCTATACATGCACCATCCTCTGCATGAAGAAGATCCCCCTCAAGTCCCCTTTAAATCTTTCCCCTCTCACCTTAAACCTATGCCCTCTAGTTTTTGGTTCCCTTTCCCTGGGAAAAAGACTGTGTTCATTCACCCTTTCTATGCCCCTCATGATCTTATATACCTCTATAAGGTCTCCTTCATTCTAAGGAACAGAGTCCTGGCCTGCTGTACCTCTCCTTGTAACACAGGCCCTCAAGTCCTGGCAATGATCTCGAAGACCTTGTTTACACTCTTTCCAGTTAAATATCTTTCCAAAACAGGAAAACCAGAACTGTACACAATACTCCATCTGCGGCCTCAACAAGGTCTTGCACAACTGCAACGTAACATCTCAACTCCCTTACTCAGTGTCCTGACTGATTAAGGCCAGCTTGCCAAAAGCATTCCTCACCACCCTGTCTACCTGTGACACCATCTTCAGAGAACTATGTACTTGTACACCTAGGTCCCTCTAATCTACAACAATCCCCAGGGCCCTACTGTTGATTGTGAAAGTTCTACCCTGGTTTGACTTCCAGTCCTACCCTGGTTTGATTACCATTTTGGAATAAAAACTTGCACAGGCTGGTGAAGAACACTATCCTGAGGAAGCACATTGTTTGTACACAAGCCCATGAGGACTTCCAAGGATTACAGCCAAGGTTCCTGGCGAGAGGTGCCCAGGAGGTCCTCTGTAATGACCTGAGTGTGGTCTATGAATGCCTGATCTTTGGGGAAGCCTACGGTGTGATCAGATGCTTGAGCCTACACTGCCTGCTCCTGTAGGCTGATTGAAAAGTAGGTGAAATCTTCTCCCTGAGTTTGACCTACACGCAGCAGTGAGCTGCAAATTATGCCATGTGGCAGAGGTCGGCACCAATAGACTGGAATGGTCCTGAGGCTTGAAAGCTGAGAGTGGCTGTGACCTCAATCTTCACAGGCAAGCAGTCCAAGCACGTCGATAAGACTATGTTTGCAATTGCAGAGGGTTACAGATCTTGGTGAGGATAAACAATGTTATTTGTGTGTTGGCCCTTTATCTGGCACAGTTTCACGGTGATAGTCAACAAGGGTGAGTGGTGAGTTAAAATAGATGGCTTTCCAGATCAGTGAGGTCAGAAATCTCACCGCACCTTGTGCTTGTGGCGCGAGTTTCGGCCAATAGGGGCTCTTCTGCAAGGGTCCCTCCAGAGGTGTCAATGAAAGAAATCCAAGAGGGAATTTGGGTGTATCTGAGTGGCGCGAATGGAATCCATTATTAGCTTGGAGCAGTTGAGATGAATGGTATTGGTGCATTTAAAGGGAGCGTAGATAATGACCTGAGGGGAGAAAGGAACAGATGGATATGTTGATGAGGTGAGCTGTAATAGGCTTGTATGGATGCCAAGCTCAGTTAAGTCATTGTCTCGATCAAACAAGTCACTGACATCTTCCTCGTAGGTGTGTTGCTGGCTGTGAGCTTTGGCTGAAAGCTCTCATTAGCTTCAAAGGGCTTAACTGTATAAAAATTGATGGTAATGGTAGTCTTGGCTTGAGTGAAATGACTTTATCCTCCGATGGTTTCCAGCTAAGGGAATCCGAAGACTTTTGTCAATGATTGCTGTGGCTGACAACAGATCCCTTTTGGAAATTTTGAGCTACATTTGCCTCGCACTGCGCACAGAGGTGATAGCAGATATTTCTTGAGTGCCTAAGAAAGAAAATCTTGAATTTACATGAAATCCTTTCAAGATGCTCCCAGGTGCTTTTTTTAACTCAACAATGTACCTTTAGGAATGTCATCATTGTTGTAATGTAGGAAGAAAACAACCAATCTGGACATGGCAAGATCCCATGACCAGTAATCAGGAAAAGACTGGATAATTGGTTTTAGTGATGATGATAGAAGGTTAAATTTTAGTCAGATTGGCAGGCATAACATCTCAGCTCTCTTTTGAAGTAGTTACATTCACCAGAGAAAGCAGATGGAGCCTTTGCTTAATATCTTGTCTGAAAGCTGGCATCTTGGCATCTTCGATAGTGTAACATCTCCAGTATGGCACAGGATTAGATCCTTGTGCTCAATCATTTAGAATGTCACTTGAATCCACACCTTCTACCTTGGATGATTTGAGTGTGTTGCTCACTGAGTCACACCTGAAGGGGTAACCACTCTGCCTCTGATTCTCCTCTTCCACTGCTGGGATATACAGAGAGATGAATATCCATTGTCCTTAAATAAAATGATGGACCATTGCAGTTCAGGAATGATGCTTCAGGAATGTAATAAAGCAACAACAATGAAGAAGAGGACAAATCATGAAGTCAATTGGCAACCATTAGACTGTCTTTTGGGAAAGAGATTTGGCTCACCAGAGCCGATCTTGTATCGGTGTTCTACACCAACTCTCTTCGATGTGCCCATAACACACGTGCCATTAAAAGGAATAGGAGCTTTTTGAGTGAAGTACATGCTGAATGTGATGGTCCTCAGCCACTTCCTAACTACAGAATGCCATACTATTACAGATGCAGATCTTTATTTCAGCTCACTGTTTGATCCTCGGGCTCCAAAATGTTGATTAGTTTTACCATGTTATCACTGCATTCAGGTTACAGGCATTGAATGCAACAACTCGCAAGATTCACCAGCTAATAGGTTTTACCTGCTATTCAAAATGAAAAGAACCTGAACTTCAAATGATATTCATGCTGACCCGAGTATCCAATGATTTTCTCCTTTGCCTCTAGGATTCCTCATTCCTGGTTTTCAAATCTCCTTGTTCATGACGTGAAACATTAATAAGCATCACAGAGTTTCATCGCATTACAGGAGGCCATTTGGCCCTTCATGCATTGCTGGATCTTTGAAAGAAGAAAGAACAATCCAATTATTCCTGATTCTTTGGTCTTTCCTCATGGCCCTGAAATGTATCCCCACTTTGAAGAATATATCCATTTCCATTTTGTATCCACTTCCTTCACCGATTCATGGACTGCATTCAGATCACAACTTGAGAACAAAACAAATAATTAAAGATTTGCCCAAAGGATAGAAAGAAATATTCTGTTGCCTTTCTGTGCTTGAAGTTTGGATGTGAGTTGGTCTTATTCCCTTTGAAAGTGTCTTTTTGTGAAATGCAGGAAAACCAGCGTATAGTCTTGTGTAGATAATGAATATCTGCTCTGCTGTGTTTAATACTTAGTGCAGTGGCAGAGGGTTATGAATAGATGCTCCAGCAATGGCATTAAATATGCATGAACAATAGTACTTTTCTTAAGCTGCAACACCATCTGCAAAATCACAGGATGAGAAGCACAGAATCCATGACGTGAGGCTTCAAAGCCTGCAGGCTCTTGGCACCAAAAAGTAGGCTGTGAATGAAGCATCCAGAAATGTAGGTTACCACCTTCCTGAATGTGTACATTGCTTGTAAGGTACCAGGGTTCACTCAGGACTTGGTGCTGGTATTGGGAAAAAGCATGAAGAAACAACAGGAATATAATTAGTTCTGCAAGAATCAAAAGAAATTAAGGTTGCCTGAAATTATTTATAAATGTGCAGCAGTTGGCAGAGTTCTTGCACAGTCTGTAGGGTTTTGACTCCAAGACCATTGGCTGGCATTAAAAAAAAACAACCAACCAATGCATGTGGAATTTGAACAGCTCTCTAATAGGTTTCCTACAAAGAATATTTTACCTTAAGGACCTGATAGACCTGTATAATGAATGTCACTGTTCTCTGAGCAACATACTTTCTGCCCATTGTTCCTCTCAAGACTACGTGACAGCCCATCCATAGCCACTCACCTAATGTCGATGTCAGCCAAGACACATTTGGTGGTCCTCTCTTCTCTAAGTTTGAAGGTTGTGGGTTCAAGTCGCACTGTACAGACTCGACCAAATAGTCTGAGCTGGCATGCTGGTGCAGTCCTCTACTGTCACGCATACTTTCCTTCACATAATACCTTAAACAAGGCCCAATCTATTCTCTTAGGTAGCTGTAAAATATTCCACAGCATTACTTTGACGTTAACGAGAGGATCAAAAGTGTGCTGCCTTGGAGAGAACAGTGTTGGAGAGAAACCTGTTGCGGGTTTGTTGAACATGTACATGCATTGGTTGGCCGTTTCCTCCATCCCAGCCATTGAACTTGGAGTTAGAAGCATACCAACGCCACAAGAATCCTGGCAACTGCTGCACAGGTATAAGTAATTTCAGACAAACTTAATTTTCTTGTTTACATTATTGCAGAATAAATTATCACTGTCCTGCCCAATATTCACCTCTGGGCAAACATTACTAAGAGGATAGTTATTTGATCATTATTGAAATGCCGTGTGTGGAAGCTTGCTGTACATAAAATTAGTATTTTAAAACACTTCAAAACAACTGCTTTATTGACTGCAAATAATGGACTTGCCAAGCTTTTGAAAGGTGCTATGTACAAGTATGCTGCTTATTGTCCAATCTCAAAGATGTTTTTAACATGTGGTCAGTTCATCCAGGTTACAGACAGTGAATGGAACAACTGGCTTACAAGGTTCAAAAGCTATTTGGTTTCACCAGCTACTCAGAATGAAAAGAACCTGCGCTTGAACCTCTGAGCGAGTGGTTGAAGCTGGGTTGCTGACAGCATTTAAGTGTCTAGATGACCACTTGAATCACATAGGCATAGAAAGCTATGGATCAAGTGCTGGAAGATGGGATTAATACCTAGGAGTGCCCAATGGTTGGCATAGACAAGTTAGGCTGAATGGCCTGTTTCCTGCTGTCCAATTCTGTGATCCATTCAGGGTGAACTTAGCATGCAAGATGGTCAGGGAATAGGTGCAACTAAAACACTTGAACACAATCATTTCACGTGGAGCTGAGAGACAATGAGGGAAAGGCAAACTGCCACTTACTCCAGGGTTGACTGTGGTGAGAGACCTCTTTCCGGTCATGGAGCTGGGGATATTCGGTGATTTACTGTGATTTAGTCCCTCTGTGAGATGCATTAACCCTCGACACTATCAACCTCATTTTCCAATTGCAAGGATGATGGAATCCAAGCGTACAAGCAGTCCATCAGCCACAAACTGTATATAAAACATCTAGTTGAAATTTGCGTTAAGCCCCTCAAGCTGAACATACAATACTGTAACAGATGTGCTTTGTAATATGCTTGCAGTGTTCAGGTCCATTGACTTCTCTACTGTTTTCTCTGAAACTCATAGAGCCCCATTTGTTTCTTGCCGATGATCAGGATATTTGAATGGGGACTCTCTCCACCCAAAAGGCTGTGGATATAGCATTCACCGAAGCACTGGATTTTACTGTGAAATGCCAAGAATTCCAAACCAAACTATCAGCATTTCACAGCAAAAATATAACCATAGAGTCCAACTTGCTGAGACTCTCCTGCATTTACACTGAAGGGTCTACTCTCCGATCCTGTGTCAGAGTGGCTGAGTCTGTGAATCTATTGAACTCAACAGTGATTTTGGGGACAGGTGGGGTGAGGTGGAACTGGAGAAAAGGGAGAAAGAAGTTCCTCTTTTTAAATTACCTTTGGTTTGCTTGATTTATTTAAATATTTAAGTGATTCTGGTTGATTTTTTAAAAAAATATTTAATTATGTTTAAAACTACTTATTTTTCTCGCAGTTCTTAATTCTTTCCAACTGTCCGAGACATTCAGAAACATCCAACATCCCAGGCAGATTTGACAGCTGGCAAAACTGGAGGGACAATTGTCAAAGGCTTTTGGGGGAGTTTCAGCAATATGGGTTCTGTATATCTGGATTTCAGAGAATGGCAAATCCAGGATAAAGTTTTCAAGGCTGTGATTGTGAGTAATTTGGTGCTGGATTGTGGCGAGTCATTGTAAACTGACTCTGCAGACCTACTCATTTCTTTTACTATAATCGTTATACTCTTTTAAATTTAAATTCTATGTCACTAAGTCTTCTTACAGGGCTGGCACCCTATTGTCCATCTGCAATGCACTTCCCTGTAGCTGTAACACTTTGTATTCTGTTATTGTTTTTACCCTGTACTACCTCAATGCACTGTGTAATGAATTGATCTGTACGAACGGTATGCAAGACAAGGTTTTCACTGTACCTCAGTACAAATGACAATAATAAACCAATACCAATAATTTAGAGTCCTAGAGAGAGACAGCATGGAAACAGGTCCTTCAGCCCAGCAAGTCCACACCAACCATCAAGCACCCATTTACAGTAATTCTACCCAAGTCCATTTTATTATTCCCATATTCCCATCAACTTCCACTCGCATATCAGTAGCAATTTACAGTGGCCGCTTAACCTACTAACCTGCACGTCATTGGGATGTGGGAGGAAACTGGAGGAAACCCACGCTGTCACAAGGAGAATGTGCAAACTCCACACAGGCAACACCGGATGCTGGGATTGAACCCGGGTCTCTGGAGTTGTGAGGCAGCAGCTCCAGTAGCTGTGCCACTGTGCTCCCCAATTTTGTTGGCTGCAACCAATGAAGCAAATGGATCTGAGGTGGGTGAGTGGAGTTAAGGTTCAGATAAGCTCTGAATAGCCCACTGCTTTTCTAATGTTCAGTTCACATTCGTTCTATTTTCTCTTTTCTCTATGGTGCTTATCGGTGTGATGAACATGCATCTGTAATCTGCCCATGTCCTGGGGCGCAGAGACAGTTTTGAAATTGCTGAACAAATTCAAATAAATGAGTAGTCGCACAGGCCAGAATGTCTGTCTGTGAACATTCAAAGACAAATTGATCTCATCAGTATGTGCAGTGCAACAGCTTGTTAATGATGTGCCCTTCAGGGCTGTGACTTGCATTCCAGCAAAGTGTAATGGTTGGTGCCACTTGTAATATGAAGTGCTTTCTAACTTCCCATTTTATCTGTGTTTCCAAGTACCCCTGCAGTTTTAAATTCAACTTCAAAATAAACCAGGCTTGCTTGTGCTGTTCAGCAGTTGTTCTCTAATTCACAGTGCATGCTGAACTCTTTATTTATTATGTAATGTTTGCATGAAATCTAAGCTAAGCAGTGGCTTTGGTGACAAGGATCCCACTGTTGAAGTTTGTCACTGGGCTATCATGTTTGACAGAGCTTTGTCTCTGTTACAAGGGTGGCACGATGGTGCAGCTAAGGAGAGAGGCTGTCTCGCAGCTTCAGAGATATGGGTTCACATCTGACCTCTGGTGCTGCCTGTGTGGTGTTTGCACGTTCTCCCTGTGGCCGCGTGGGTTTGCTCCGGGTGCTCCGGTTTCCTCCCATATCCTAAAGACGCGCAGAATGGTAATTTAATTGGCCACTGCAAATTGACCCACTGCAAGTGTGGGTGGGTGGTGGAATTGGTAGGAATGTGTGGAGAATAGCTTATAGGGAAAATTAATGGGATTGCTCCATGAACCAGCATAGACTGAATGTTCTCCTTTCATGAAGGAAGGAAATATGGAACTCTATCTGTGGGCTGGGTTATCACAGAGAACACAGTGGTGATGGTTGATTGCAGGAAAGACCTTTCCCTGTCTTGAAGAGGTTAAGAAAGGCCCACTGAAGATGTGACAGGTTGAACACGAGGGCAAATAGCTCGGTTTGTAACATGGTGCATGATGCCAGCTATTGGTCTTCGTGCCATTAGAACCTCTCATATTACGTTAGGTCATGGTAGTCTCAGCCCACGAAGGGTGTTGCAACGCAAGATGTGGAGCTAGAAAGCAATATCCAATCCGAATGCTGCCTCCCCAACTTAGTACTGCTGTGTTATCAGCAGCCAAGTGCCAATTAATCATCACCATTACACTGTGTGGAGTAAACTCCATTAGTTAACTGAAGTGCCAAGTGTGGTTCATGGCTCTGAGTCAGTATGTCGGTGATTTAAGTCCCACTCGAAAGACTTGAGTGGAAAGTCTAGGTTAAAAATTCAGTATGATGGTGAAGGAGTTTTGCACTGTTAGAGGCAGGGATCATATCTGCCAGATGTAACATTCACTGGTGTCCTGCTTATCCTAGCTGGTGGCTATCAAAGAGAATGCACAACTACCTTGAAGAGCAGGAACTTTATTCCTGGTACCCTAGCCAATATTTTTCCTGTAACAAACTTCACTTACACAGAATATTTGCTCATCGTTCCTTTGCTGATTGTAACCTTTACCGTTGCTGCATTTCCTACATTACTGGAATGATGGCATTGAAAAGATTATTTCAACACTGGGACGGACGTTGGGATGCCCCACCTCACAGATATAAATCTTTTCTTTAGATAAGTCTCTGAAACTCGAGCCAACCTAGAGTCATAGAATCAAATGGTACAGAAACAGGCCCCTCATCCTACTGAGTTCACACTGACCATTAAGCACTTGTTTACATGAATCCTACATTTATTTCTCATTTTATCCTCCCCACATTCCTATTAACTCCCCCCACATTCTACCACTCATCTACACACTGGTGCCAATTTACAGTGGCCAATTAACCTACCAGGCCGTACATCTGTGGAATGTGAGAGGAAATCAGAGTGTCCGGAGGAAACCCACCTCGTCACAGGGAGAACATGCAAACTCTGCACAGGTAGCACCGGAGGTCAGGATTGAACCCAAGTTGCTAGAGCTGTGAGGCCCATATAGAGCATGGGCAGCACAAAGGCACAAATAGCAGCTCTACTATGTGTGCCTTTGTGCTGCCCATGCTCTCTATGTGCCACTATTTGTTCTACCTCAGTTTGACACAACTTGGGAGAGTTTCACCTGCAGCTTATTCATCTTTGTCCTCTGAGTCAGAAGATTCAAACCCACTCCAGACACACAGCTCAAAAACCTAGGCAGACATTCAACTGCTCTACTGAGGGAGTGCTGCCTTTCAGATGACATGTTAAATGGAGATCCTGCCTGCTTTCTCAGGTGAACATTATGGATCCCATTGCTTTATTTTGAGAAAGAGCAGGGGAGCAATGTCTTGGCCCACCACACAATGATACATAGCTGATCGTCTCTCATGTTGATCACATTATCTTTGGTGGAAGCTGCATTGTGCATTACAACTGTGAGTAGACTTCAAAAGTATTTATTGGCTTAAAGGATTTTGGTATGTTGTAAAAGAGATAGGAAAGGCACTGTATAAATGCAAGAAGAAAGAATGCTAGGAATTCTCAGAAGGTCAGGTAGCATCTGTAGAGAGAGAAACAGACTTAACACGCTGGCATAGCTGTTTGACCTGCTGAGTATTTCCAGCTCATTCTGTTCTATTTCAGATTTCCTGTACCTGCAGTAGTTTGCCTGTGAATAAAATTGCAAGGCTCTCTTTCCTCCTTCCTCTTTCCTCCTTCCTCCTTCCTCCTTCCTCCTTCCTCCTTCCTCCTTCCTCCTTCCTCCTTCCTCCTTCCTCCTTCCTCCTTCCCATCTTAGTTGTGTCGATGTGTTTAACAAAATGTTTCCTGCAAGGGGCAATTAAAACTCTTACATACTTTCATGGATCTCTGACATAGGACGGTGCTGATAATTTGATCATTCCACTGCAATGCAAGTAAAGAGTCTTTAGAAAGACTTCCACGATAATTTGAAATAAAATGGTTAAAAGAAGCTGTTAAGTACGTGAGGAACTGTTGCAAGGAGATGGATCGATGCCACAGATGCAGGTTATTCAGCTGCTGCTCTGTGTGTTTTTGATTGATCTATCAAGTTTTGGATATTCAGAGAACCAAGGGGGATGGGGTTAATGTAGGAAAGTGGCGCTGAGGTAAAAGGTCAGCCAGGATCATGTTGAATGGCCAACTCTTGCTTCTGTTTCTCATGTTCTTGTGTTCGGTTGGATGAGTCAGGCTCCACTGAATTAGCCTGACAGAAGAACAGGCCTTTATGCCCTGCACAAGTGCAGAGAGGGTAACAAAGTATAGGTAAAAGGCTGGTCCTGGCTCTTAGAAGGTCTTGGAAGAGACCTAGGTGGAGAGGTAGCATTGTGGGTTGGAAGGGGAAATAGAGCAAGGCTCAGATACCAGTGATTGGTGAGTCAGAGGCCCTTGGTTAGGGGAGGGTTGATGAGTTCAATGGGTGGTGCGACGTGATTGGTGGGTATCAGCTGAATGGGACCTAGGGGTTGGGTGCTCAGGTCCTGGGAATTGGAAGGTTGGTGATGGTGTTGTGGGGGGTAGGGGTTGAATGGTGGTGGCATTGGGAGGGTTTTTCTGATAGGGAGGGCAAGGGGTATGGAACGATCAGTAACAATGGGTGTTGTTGTGTGATTTGGTGGGAAGGGGTGGAAGTGAAGGTGTTGGGTGATTGGTAGGGGTACAGATAAGTTGTATGTTTTCGTGGGAAGGGGTTTGATATGATCGGTAGGAATGAGGGGGTTGGTGGGGACAGGGCTTAGGTGATTGATGGGGTTGAAAGCCCATTGAGGGTCATGAGCTAGTCAGCAACAAAGGTCAGTATTGTGCTGGGGTTTGTGGGATAGTTAACATTGGTAAGAGGGGAGGGGTGGGAGATCTAAGGGACAGCTGAGATATAAATATATGTTAATAGTATCTACAAGAGACAGGCTCCCAGGACCAGCCCCCAGTGACTTTGGAGGAACAGGGCACAATTCTTCCGAGCAATGTGGTAAATGGACCTTAGGTGGCAAATACATCATTAGTTGTGTGTCTGGTGCAGAGGGTCACTGTTCTGCATGAGAGTGATTTGCAACAGGAATGCCCAGTAGAGTTTCCAAATGCTGTGACCCTACCTTAAAGTCACTGTAATGGCATTCCACATGAAGTCAAAGTCAAGTTTATTGTCGAAGCTGAGTTGATTGTCATATGCACAAGTACATGTGTGCACAGGTGCAAGATAAGCTTAACTTGCAGTAGCATCTCATGCACATAGCATCATATAAGCAGCATTCACAAGAAATACATGAAGTAAACAAAAATTATACGCAGTTTTTACAAGAAAGAACACAATTAGATCAAAAAGAGACAAAGTCCAGTTCAGTGCAAAGTGGTCATAGTGTTGCTAAACTGTAATGATTAGGGTTTTGCTGGTTGGTTCAAGAACCACATGGTTGAAGGGAAGTAGCTGTTCTTCAATCTGGTGGTGTGGGACTTCAGGCTTCTGTACCTCTTGTCCAATGGTAGCTGCGAAAAGATGACGTGGCCTAGGTGATGGGGATCTTTGATGGATGTTGCCTTCTTGAGGCAGCACCTTCTGTAGATGCTACCGATGGTGGGGAGGGATGTGTCCGTGATGTATTGGGCAGAATCCACTACTCTCTGCAGCTTCTTGCGTTCTCGTGCCGTACCAGACCATGATGCAACCAGTAGATCCGCAGAAGTTAGAGTGTTCAGTGACAAGTCGAACCTCGTTAACCTCCTAAGAAAGTAAAGACGCTGGTGCACTTTCCTTATGATTGCATCTATATGCTGGGCCCAGGACAGGTCATCTGATATGTTAACGTCTAGGAATTCAAAGCTACTGACTTTCTCCACTGCTGATCACCCAGTGTAGATGGCGCATGTTCCCCTTCCTGAAGTCAACAATCAGCTCTTTAGTTTTGCTGACGTTGACCCGAGAGGTTGTTGTTGTGGCTCCACTCGACCAGGTGTACTATCTCACTCCGGTCAGCTGACTCATCACCTGAGATTGGTCCAACAACAGTGGCGTCGTCGTCAAATTTGAAGATGGCATTGGAGCCGTGCTTAGCCACACAGTAGAGCAGGGGACCAAGCACACAGCCTTGAGGTGCACCTGTGCTGATCAGTGAGGAAGAGATGTTGTTACCAATCTTCACTGATTGAGGTCTGCCGATGAGGAAGTCGAATATCCATTTGCAGAGGGAGCTACAGAAGTTTGTTGATGAGTTTGGATGGGATGGGTGCGTTAAAGACCGAGCTGTAGTCAATAAACAGCAGCCTGATGTACGAGTTCCTATTATCCAGATGGTCCAGAGCAGAATGAAGAGCCAGAGAAATCACATCTGCTGTCGACCTGTTGTGGCAGAAGGCTAATTGGAGCGGATCCAGGTCATCTCTGAGGCAGGAGTTGATCCGTGCCATAACCAACCTCTTGAAGCATATCATTACAATTGACGTAAGCGCTACTGGACGGTCGTCTTTGAGACAGGTCTCCCCACTCTTCTTGGACACCGGTACAATAGATGCCTTTTTGAAGCAGCTGGGAACTTCAGACCGCAGAACCTCACCACAGAAGCGAGAGGTTGAACGTGTCTGTAAATACTCCAGCCATTTGGTCTACACAGATCTCTAGAATTCAGCCAGGTACGGCGTCTGGACCAGACGCCTTTTGTGGATTCACCCTCTTGAAGGATGCCTGGACGTCGGCCTCAGAGACTGAAATTACAGGGTCATCCGGGGCTCTGTGTGGGTGTGTCATAGTTCTCCCTATCAAAGTGTGCACAAAAGGCATTGAGCTCATCCAAGAGTGATGGGTCATTGCCACTTATGCTACCCGATCTCGCCTTGGGGGAAGTTGTATTGTGCAAGCCCTGCCACAGCTGTCAAGCATCCACCTGTGATTCCAGTTAAGTCCGAAATTGCCTTTGCACTTGCAATGGCTTTCCGGAGATCGTACCTGGACTTCTTGTATGACTCTGGGTCGCCAGCCCTAAACACCACAGGTCTGGCCCTCAGCAGATTACGAATCTCCTGGTTCATCTGGGGATACAAAGGTTTTCAAATTTGCAGTGTTGAGTACTACACAATGAGGCAGGTCCTCCATTGCCCTGAGATCTTCAGCTGCCTGCCTCTGGCTCTTGCTCTCAGTGTGGACTTGGGCACTGACTTCCACCAGAAGCCCAGCCTTTGAGTGTGGTGGGAGTCCAGTGATGGAACAGTCTCAGCCCAGGCAGCTGGCTGCACTCTCACAATGGCTTTGACAGCCGATGATCTCCTGTCTTCCAGGTTCACTCTCTATCAAAGATGTCAGTCATTGTCTGTTTTCAAATGTTTTTGATACTTAGAAACATTTACTAACACTTGAGACCTGTTAAAAAATTATTTATAAAATTAAAATGTGACATTTTAACATTTTTTAAAACAAAGTGCATTTTTGAACTAAGTATCAATTTAAAAACATGGAATCTAACTTAAGTAATAAAAAGTAAATACTTCCCTTTTACTGACAGCTGATATCACCGTTCATTTGGATGGGGCTGCTATACTTGTGCCAGGCTTACACAGACTCAGTGGCACATTTCCTTGCCTGAGATCTGGGAAAGGTTTGTCCTGCTCAATCCACTGTGGCAGCCCAGGGGCAGCTGTAGCCAGTGGTGACATGCTGCCAGATCCTGCTATTGACGTAGGCCAATGCTGGAGCTGGAAGTCAAGACTTTCATGAACAGATCTGGGAAGGTCTCCGCATGAGTGCTGGCACAGGGGCTGAGTGATCTGGTCCAATCAAACCCCTGGGCAGAGGTTACAATAAAATTATCTTGCAAGGGGATTTTTCATTTCCACCACTCTCCCGTTGGGGTCCAACTTTTAGGTGTGTGGCAGTGTTTGCTGATAAAGATCTATACCTGATGCATCAGAAAGTACTCCCCTAATTTAAGGAACTGCATGGTGTATGTACGTATTTGTGTGTGTGTGTAGGGTGAGATGCATGTGCCTTTTGTCTGTGTGTGTGTGTGGGGGGGGGGGGGGGAAGGAGGAGAGGTCGTGCGAGTGTGTGTGTATGTGTGTGTGCGCTGGAGTGGGAGGGGGATGGAGAGGAGAGGTCCCTGTGTATTTGAGTGCATGTGAATGAAATTGTGTGCATGTGTGTCTGTGTGCCTATCGGTTTGTGTGTGTGTATGTGTATCTGTATTTTACACTGCTGCTCTCGCACAAAGCTGCAGTTTTTGCATGTACAACAAATCCCTTTGGTGAGAGATGGGAAGCATTAACAGACTATAATTGGTGAGAATCCTGACCTTGAAGTGGAGGTTTTTTTTAGATCAGTGTGGGGAGGGGTTAGGGGAATGAAAATGTAATGGTTGTCTTTCTGAAAATGTTATTGCAATACTGCGAACAGCAATCAGAGTTAAGTGCATAGTAAAAATTGGTGTTGGTGTAATATTTTCTTCATTTAGCTTGGAGACAAATTTTAAATGCATCAAGTAATCAAACTGTGAGTGAAAATAAAGGTTGATTGAAGTAATTTAGTTCAAAAAAAAACAAAATGTACTGATCCTATTTACATTGTGTAGACTTTTGCATGGATTTCTGAATGAAAATATCTTTCAACAAATGGAATATTTTCCCCAGGTCCTTACGAAATCCACATTGCTACCTAAACAAAAACGTTCTCTTTCCCATTTCTATAAAGGTCAGTGTTCATGATGTTTTAAATGTCTTGCTCCTAATCTCATGCAGTAGCCTATAAATAGATTAAAGCATTTTTTTTTATTATTTAGAGCATGTCTGCAGGCAAGTGTTAATGCTGTCCATAAAAATGGTTTTGTTTTGCCTTTGAAGCAAGCAAGGGTATTTTTCAATAACAGTTTCATAATATGTTCAGTTGGTAAATTATATTAAGAAAGACAGTTAATATGTGAATATAATTAAAATAAATTATTACTGGAAACACAAGCAGGCTTTGTGACAATTTCAATAAATGCTATATTTCTTTCTTTACAATGACATGATATAAAATGTTCATTCCAAAACTGGAAACCTCTATCGCCACTAATTTAAAAAAATCAGTCCATTTCCATGTAATTTATTGTATATACTTCACATTTTCTGTATTTAAAGCTGCCATTTTGAACCAAGTCTTTTACTTTGGTTATACACTTTGATGTTTTTAAGTTAAACTGCCAGCTTCTCTATTGGAGGGAAATCAACAATCGATGTTTCAGGTGAGATGAGTCTCAGCCCTAAACGTCAACTATTCATTTCCCTCCATTAGATGCTGCTTGACCTGCTGAGTTCCTCCAGCATTTTATGTGTGTTGCTACAGATTTCCAGCATCTGCAGTCTCTCTTGTGTCTGTCAGCTTCTCTGTAGATTTCTGATTGGGAGTTTAGCTTGTATACAGCTTGCCCCTTTATCATTAAGTAACATTTTCATTTGCACCTAGGTGAATGTAGCTTTAGGGTGTTATGGGCCATAGGTCATAGACCAGACCCAATGTCATAGTGCTTGTCATTCCATGTATGATGTACATAAATTAGGACAGAAACATTATGAAATTGGTAAACATGTTAATACATTTTATAACAAGCATGGAGAAATATCTGTAGGAATGAAAATGATCTTGCAAAGCAGTTACACTTGACAAAAGTACACGGCAATTTAATTTGAGTTAGATGTAAGTGCTATATCAATGTTGCAAATAGAATGTTCGGTCAGCAGTTTGATACAAAAAGTATCTCCTTTTGTGAGGATACTCTTTCAAGACTTGTCATTCTTTCATGCCAGGTCAATCTCATCCATGAAACCACAGCTTTGACTTTGAAGTCCTTTACCACTTCTGCAAACCTGTGTACACGTGTTCTTATTTATTTAAAATGCAGGCAGTGGAAATAGTCTGCACTGGTTTGTGAAACATTTTAGTTAGAGCAGTGCACTGATGTCCTGCTGAGCTATTCAACATGACAAAGTCTGGAAATTTTATAAGAACCATTTTCTCTCTTTAAGGGGAACATTAAATCATGTTCTAGCTTGGCTTAGTTGTAGCAATCTACATATTTGGGTTAGAAAATGGTGCGATTAAACCCTATTCCTTCGATTTGGTGCATTATCTAGGTCAGTCCTTCCAAGCAGTATTGAGGTGGTGCTGTCCTGCTGAGGAACAGTCTTTCAGTTAGGAAGGTCAATTGAAACCTAGGATGTGGTTTTAACTCTTTTTCTTTTGGGTGGTGGAAGGAAAAATGATCATGTACAAATACCTCTGGGCTTTTATTTCAAGAGCCCGCCTAAACTGGCTACAGCCTTTTAATTTATGCAGATTAAGGTCCTATGCTGCAATTTTAACCTGAGATTGAGCATTTGTTGTGGCTTTTAGTGCATTTCCAATGCCTGTAAATCACTTTAAGGTAATCAGAAGGTGTGAAAGGTACTAGATCAATCCAAGGTTTCTTTCTTCCAAAAAAAAAGAAATTTTGATAAATACATTAAAGGTTCATTGTGCTTGTATCCATGGAGTAATTTCATGTCCATATTGATTGGCTGATTACCATCCTTTGGCCACAGCATTCTCTTTCTATAGAACCTGCCTGACCAGCTGAGTTTTTCCAGCACTTTTTATTTTTATTAACTTACAATTAACTTTGGCATGCCAAAAAGCAAAGATGTACTTTTGTCTGCACTGTGCTGCTTGTGCAATGAACAGTGGATCATTTCCCGTTGTATAGGGGTACATGACCAATCTGCTGTTTACACCTGAGCAGACATTAACATTACAAAACAACCTCCATTATCTGAAGTCAAACTGGCATATGAAAACACTTGCATTCATCATTGTGCCCCGATGCTTTGCGGTCCAGGCCATGATATGAAGGGGAAAGGTGGCTAAGCCATTCATACTGAGTTCATGCATCTGGCAGCACGTGCTGCCTTGGATTGTTGCTTTTTTGCTAAGCAGGGGGTTGGACAAGAGGCACGAACGATTAACAGGAATAAGATGGGGCCGCAAACAAACTGCTGGAGGAACTCAGCGGGTCAAGTAGCATCTGTGGAGACAAATGGATGGTCATTGTTTCCGATTGTCACCCTGCAACACGATCAGGCCTGATGCAGGGTCACCACCCAAAATGTCAACTATCCCTTTGCCTCCACAGATGCTGTCTGACCTGCTGAGATCCTCCAGCAGTTTGTTTTTTTGCTTCAGATTCCAGCATCTGCCGTCTCTTGTGACTCCGGGATTAAGAGGGAGCTGGAGCCATTGCGCTACCAGTGTGTACCGACTTATACAATAGTTTTAAATGAGGCTCGCTGCTACTGCAGTCCCTGTGAAGCCAGCATAAGTATACGGTGGACTTAGTTACAGAGAAGTAAAAAAAATTGTGCTAGTTTGCTCACAGGTGAGGCAGTGTTTTTATTTCTCTTGCTAGGTTGTACAGACCACCTCCAACAGATCTTTCATTACTGTGTCAGTTTGGTTGCCACATAAAATGTCCTGAGATTGAAAGAGTCCAATTTCTATAGTACAGGGTTCAGTACAATACAGTACTATAGTTCTATAGTACAATTTCTATAGTACCATTATTGCAAAAATAATTCTGCAATATAAGTGCACCAGAAAGAGTAGCATAGACCTGGAAGTTGGTTCGATCCTGTCATCTTGGTTAAGAAACAATGCAAGGCTTGGAAGGATCTAATGATGGGATTGATAAACACAGAAAATAAATGCAGTGAGAAGAAACATGGAAAATGTGTTAGCTTTAATAAATACACTTGCAATTTCTTCTTTTTCTTTTTGTCCCATAACATGTTGATATGGCACAAAACAAGCAAACTCCATGTATGGCAAAAATATCGATGCCTGTCAAAGGTTTTCTTATGTTCATTTTGTATCTGTTCTTGTGCTTGTCAGATTTGTTAAAAGTAGAATTATAATCATACGGATAAGTGAATGTCCTTCTTTCCCAGCTGACTACTAAGCTCATTCACTTTTTCTTTCCTACGGATAGATGGAGGAGCAGGAATGTGTATTGTCTGGCATTCTTTGGTGAGGGATGCTGATGGTGGGAAGTGGAATACTTACCTCCTTTGGCACTGTTCATCATCATCCGTGTATTGAATTGATGTAAGAACAAGGTGCTTCACATCTATCAGATCAATCTGCCTTAGCATTGATGCATATTTAACTAACAGTTATTTTGTCATGTGTAGACATACCAGTCAGTACACTTGGATTCCAAAATCATTTCAACAAGGGGTCTTCATTCTCTTCACGGCTGGATTGAAATCTGTTCCTGGAAATAGAAGGGCAATAAGGGAACTATGCATCACACACACAGATTGTAATTTTTACTTGTACTTCATACTCGAAGATTAGTCAGTTGCCTGATCATACCCAGTTTACTTTGGGAAAATGTACTAACTAATGTGTCTCCAATTTTCTTTTTTTCATTCAGGTTTGGCAACAATTGACTGGCTTGTTTCCTTGGATGAAAAATTCAGCAGATTGCGCCTGCACTCATGAGTTGAGGACAATCAGAGGTGATCCTCTGCAAGCATATTTAATTTTGATAAGCTGGATGTAAAGAGGATATTTCCCTAATAGGTTCTCTAAAACTAGGGGACATAGCTTGAGAATAAAGGCCTGCCAATTTAAGACTGAGATGAGGAGGAATTTATTCTCTGAAGCGGTCATGAATCTTTGGAGGTGTTTATTCCTGAAAGCTGTGGGGGCTGAATCACTGAATGTATTTAAGGCCAAGATAGAGAGATTTTGGACTAAAGGTGAATGTAGAATTGTGGGGAACAGGCAAGAAAGTGGAATTGAGGTCAAGATCAGATCAGCCAGGATCTTACTGAATGGCAAATGGCTTATTCCTGCTCCTATTTCTTATTTTCTTCTTATGTGTTAATAGAAGAACAGGCTTCAGTCAGATATACGTATTAACCCTGGTAGCTTTTGCAGAGTGCTGAGAAAGGAAGTGCCAAATGTCAGAGTACTATAAAGCCTCAGCAATGAATCTGTTAGGCTTGCCCATCAGAGACTTGCATTTTTCTGGGACCCTGATGGAAGGTATCTTACCAACACGGACACTGCATTCGTAATCTACTGGAGGGATCTACCTCTCATGTTGGAGCAAGCATTGCTCCTTAAAACCTACCTCTCTGATGACTGTCTTGGACACCTGTCTCAATATTTTCTCTTGCTGGATGGTACCAAGTTTTACTTCATTATCACTTCTGTGTTGCTTCAATCTCAAAGGTGTCATGCAAATTCAGTTTCTTGTGTTAGGGGTAGGGTGTTCACTGAAATCTACTGTCCTGAGTAGTAATAGATTTGACTGATTCCATGAGAAAAATAAATATTAGTTTAGTCTGAAAAATGGGGCTGGAACGTTTCATTGACAACAAGAAATTCTGCAGATGCTGGAATCTGGAGCAATACACAAAAAGTGCTGGAGGAACTCAGGAGGTCAAGGGTCTCGGCCCGAAATGTCGACTGTTTATTTCCCTCCATAGATGCTGCCTGACCTGCTGAGTTCCTCCAGCACTTTTAGTGTATTGGAACATTTCATTACTGGCTTTTGATGCCTATTGAAGTTGGCAGTGGTGTCGAGAAGGACAGACATCTATTGACAATTCTACTCTCCTGCTTGTTTTTCTACCTTTTACTGTTTGTTTTCCTCTGTGTAGATCAGATTTGATTTCCAATCCAAGGAGAAACATTTTCTTTTGCCGAAAGAGTCAGTAACTCTTACAGAGCAAAGATGAGTGAGCAATGGCATGGTCAATCTTCCTTGACAAGAGTTATTGATTTGGCCCTCTTGGCACAAAGATAGTGTAAAACTTGTCAGCTAAGTACCCACTTCTGTCTGGATTACTCTTGATGTTCAACAATGTTTGTCTGTCTTTCAGATGGACTGCTAAGTACTCTGGCAACATCATCTAACAATGGCCAGGATTGCTCTTGAAGCTGCTTCCACTCCACCACCAGGATTTTATAAGTTTGCTGTGGAAACCTTTTTTGTGAATGATGCTGCATCTGCATCACAGTTATAGCACTGGAACAGTAATACTCATGATCTCCTTTGCATGAGAAAATATATTAGCCTGCATTTTATGTTCAGGGGTGAGGGAATGCCACTCCCGAGGTGCAGATATGGTGGGCTAAAGGGCCTGTTTACTTGCTGTCTCATTCTATGACTCTGCTCTCAAATAGTCTTGAGCTTAGACTAACGCACAAAGGAGCTGGAGGAACTCAGCAGGTCAGGCAGCATTTATGGAGGGAAACGGACAGTCGACGCTTCGGGTCGACACCCTTCATCTGGACTTCCTTCATCCCTTCAGTTGTCCATTTCCCTCTATAGATGCTGCCTGACTTGCTGAGTTCCTCCAGCTCCTTCGAGTGTTGTTCCAGATTTCCAGCATCTGCAGTCTCTTGTGTCTCCCTTGAGCATGGACTCTTGCCTTTGGTTACTGGCAATAAACATTTGCAATGGTATTGTGGTCTTGCTGCATTCACTCAGATACTCGATTGGATCATTTAATGCTGATGATTGATTTTACACCACCTTCTCACTGACTAGCTGACTTGTCATGGAGCATCTGTGAACAGGGAAAGCATAATCAAGGTCATTTTTTAAATTCATTCTAGGGATGTGGGCTTTGCAGGCTGAGCCAGCATTTAATTGCCCATCCTTAGATGCCCTTGAGAAGGTAATGGGGAGCTGCCTTCTTGAAATGCTACAGTCCTTGAGCTGTGAGTATACTCATAATGCTGTTAGGGAGTGAGTTCCAGGATTTTGCCCCAGTGACAGTCCTGTGCTGTTATATATCTATATGATATCGCTATCTTCACAGGTTTCTGGCCATGACATCAGTGGTGTTTTCTCCTATCGCAAGCACGTAGGTTGAAGGAAGGCAGAATCTCCCTGGCTCGTAGCAGTGATGTGAGGGTGTAGTGAAGCCTGCAGATCGTGGTTGTGGTCCTGATGGATAGATACTACTTGTGGGTGAGTGATGGGGGTGTGGGTGCGCTGGCCATCATCCCAGGCAGGCATTACAATTGGCCTTCAAAGGTGAAGTGACCAACCACTGCTTCCAGGTCCTTGTTGCTTGGCTCTGCTCATTCACTTTCTGGACAATTTCCCATAGGGTTTCTTGCTTTAAACTGTTTCTCTTCCCCCTTGTGCATGCAGGATTAAGTGCAGTGTCAAAAGACACAGAGCCTGCTCTCTACTATGGCAGGCTATTTGGCCACTTTGCTCTTGAAGTTCTTGAAGCCATAAAATACCTCCCTTTTAAGAGGTGCATGCTGGCTTTAATTAGCATTAACCAGCTTCAGCTAACACTATCTGGTTACAAACCTGGGCCTCTCTTACTGATTCAGTCATCAACTTAACAGCATGTTAAGGCTGGCTGGACCCTGTAACCATGCCAATGATAGGAAGAACAAGGTTTGTGTGTTGTCTGCTCAGGGCTGAATGTGCTTGTGAATGATCCTTGTGCTCCTTTACCTATTGCTATCCAAAATTAAATTTTGCAGGAATACTTTCAGGGTCAGAGAGGTTGTTTGGAAGTAATTATCTTAACATGTTGTTAAAATTGAACTTGCTCCTGAATGCATCAGCTTGTACTTTTCCTGTCAAGTTTAGTGGGTTACTGCAGGAAGAGTGGAGAAACTTTATGCCCCTACATTGATTTTAATGAGAAGTCTGTTGGCAAGGGTTATTACAGTGTGCACTGTGCAGCAACAGTTCCAGAGTTACAGTGATTGAAAGCTAAAAATAGATGTAGATGCTGGAGATTTGAAATGAAGTCAGGAAATGCTGATAATGCTTGGTGGGTCAGGCAGCTTCTGTGGGGAGAGAAACAGATTTAATGTCAGGTCATCGACCAATGAGATTAACTGTGTTTCTCTCTGCACAGATGCTGCCTACCCTGCTGAGTATTTCCAGCTTTTCAAGTTTACAGGTGTAACAGTGCGGGGAGTGAAGCTTTTGTCCAATTTGCTGACCTCACTGTTTAACATCAATTCAAAATCCAGACCTTTCTCCATGTTTGCTCTATCAAACCTTATCAATCCCTTGAAAACGTGTATCAGGTCCCTTCTTAGCTTTTTACTAGAGAATAGATTGTCAGTGCCTTCAGCTTTTCCTTCGACTTGCTGCATATTTCTTAGCATTTACTGTATCAAATGCCGATTTTCAGCTTTTATGGTTTTCTCTTGATCCCTGCTGTAGGGATTAGAATAATCCATTTGTATCCTGCTGTGTTATAGATGCAGCTTGGACTCATCCTACTCTGAGATGTTCTTCCTTCAGGATACATATCCAACTATTCAGTGCACAACTTCAAGAAGATATCATGGTTTCTAAGAGCTTTAAAGAAAAGTAAATTTTATGCTAAATATGTTAATGGAAATAAGATCATAGAAGTCCTGCCAAATTTGCATTTTTAATATCTGCATAAATTGAAATTCAGACGTTTAATGATTTGAGTTTCTTTGTTTTGACAGTTGCATCTTGAGGGACAGATCCATACTTGAAGTGAGAAGTGTCTGCTTGAGCTGCTGGTGGTAGACTGTGAATTAATGGGCCATTAACCAGTGACTCGAGAGTGGAATCAGTTCAGTTTTTAGAAAGCTACCTAAAGCAGCTGATGTAAAACGGTAAGAGTTTTCCAAGGAAAACACAACTAGGTCCCCTGTTCGGCTTGATTTCTAATCTGGACCATGTTGTGCATGGAAGCAGTAGGGGATAGGTGGAAAAATCCCCCATTGCACTATTGTTCCATGCCCTGGTTCCAAACCCAGGAGCAATGCCAAAAGAAGCCTGTGAACACATGGCTCACAAACCACTTAAACACTGTTCTAGCATGATGTGCTGACACTGAGCTTAAAGTGGAACTCCTTATACAGTACATATGTTTGTGGTAAATTGGCTGTTACGTGCAGCAGTTTCTTTAAGATTGGTGGGGACACCATTACCTTGAAAAGGTGTGTACGTGGTTAACTATTTCAATGTTGTGTGCACCATGCTGCAGTTCATTTGGAGAGTCTGCTGTGACAATAGATATTTCTCCTTGGTGCTCCTAGTCTAACTGAGTTACATAAAACTCTACACTTGGAATGTGAGGAGAACCTAAAATACTATAAGAATGGACAAGAAATTGATTGAATATCAGAGGAAGTAGCGGTTAGCGTAACGCTATTACAGTGCCAGTGACCCAGGTTCAAGTCCAGCTGCTGTCTGTAAGGAGTTTGTACGTTCTCCCCGTGTCTGCGTGGGATTCCTCCGGGTGCTCCGGTTTCCTCCCACATTCCTAAGACGTACTGGTTAGGAAGTTGTGGGCCTGCTATGTTGGTGCTGGAAGCGTGGTGACACTTGTGGGCTGCCCCCAGAACACTCTACGCAAAAGATGCATTTCACTGTGTGCTTCGATGTACATGTGACTAATAAAGATATCTTAGATCTTGGATCTTAGAAGACACGCACCATTTAGTACGTCAAGCATGTTGTGCCATTCAGTCAAATCAAAGCTGACCTATATCATAAATCCATTTGGCCGACAAACACAAATCAATCAATCTAGGTCTTGATTGAACATCCACGTATCTGTGTGGAAGAAATCTTCCATTGCCCTTTGTGTGTGGACAGACTCCCCTCTTTGATGTCAGCTCTACTTTTAAAATGGTGTCTCCTTTTTCTTGCTGCTCAACCCACTGAGTTCCTCCAGCGTTTTGTACGTTGATCTTAAACAGAATGTTTTGTTCCAGGTGGTATCTGCCTAAAGAAGCATGATTTCTTTCCCTTTCCAATCTGGTACCTTTGAGACCAAGAAGGATTGGGCTCTTGTTAAGAGAATTATATCAGATGTGATTGTTTTTATTTGATAATAATGTGTACAGAAACTCACTGAAAATTATATAGGCAATATCAAACTGGCAGGAGTGAGGATTTAAATTTTGAAAACACAAAGTTGAGTAAACAGCTGCAGAAACATTGTCCTCTGTAAGAGAACCAAGGTTGAAGTTCTCAAGGATATGCCTGAAGAGGCAGCTCTTCTCACACTGCCCTCACAGACAACTCCCAACCAACAGAAGCTGTAATGTCCACTGCACGTGGACTGCCCTGAAGTCTACCATTATTAACACCTATGAAGAGACTCTTGGCTTCTCCCAGCAGAAAGTACCAGGACTATTTTAATGACAATGACCAGGAGGTCCAGGAGATGATTAATCACAAATCCAAGAAGTTCTTGAATTGGAAGCTCCACCGTGGCTCAAGGGAAAACAAAATATAGCTCTATACGTACCAGAAAGTAGAGGTGCAACAGAAACCCCATGATGTAAAGAACAATAGTGGGTGGAAAGAGGGCAGGGGATTCTGTAACTCATTGATAGCCATGGCATCCACCAATTCTTCAGCACTGTCAAGACCTTCAACAACCCAAACACACAAGGGCCCATGCTCCTGAGAAACCAAGCAACCAAAACAGTTCATCAAGGACAGTGAGTCAATCAATATCTGCTGGAACAGTTGGTATCCCCAATGAAATTTCCAAAGAGGGCCCTTGCTTTTGCAAAATGTGAGACAAACACGGTCTTTCTTTGTTTTTGTTCTCATCTAAAATATGTGGAAGGTGATGATTTTGAACAACGGTGAGTGATCTTGGGACCTGTGAGTTGTATTTTCTTATCTCCATTGAGCAGCATGTGTACCACACAGAGGTATTCTCAAATCTTTGAACATGAAATTTTAGAGCAGGGAACAAATATTCGACTACCAAATGTGTTTCTTTATCCACTATCATTACTGTAGCAGTGTTCTTTTCATGTAAGTAATTGGGTGGATTTACAATGACTTTAGCCAAAGTTCCTTTCCCTCTTTGGTATATATTGTTGAAACTCCCCCTTGTGCAGTATGGCTGCAAGGTGTCAGGAGTAATGATGATTTATATTGTTTTGCAGTTAATGCATGTTACTGAGGTCATATTACACTTTGTCATATTCTCCATTGTGTTCTGCTGTGCTGCTGATGTGAAACATTCAATCAAAGGCAGTAGTTAAAACGAAAACTGTTTAGGCCAACCTCAATTTTATAAATCTTCCCTTATATTTAAACTGGGCCATGAAGAACAATCATTTATCATTGGGTTTCAATTTGGCCAACAATTAAGTCGAGGAAACAGTGCAGAGACCCCTGGCATTCCACAAAATTGAAGGGAAATTTAATTTTCCCTGTTAATGATTGGGGGTGGGTGTGGTGATAGTGGAGCTGAAGAAGGTCATTGGGAGCTTGGATGATTAAACTGGAAAACTTGAGGAACAGAACCTCAACCCACCGTGGATTGCTTCTGGTTTAATCACTGCAGTTTTGACTCCCTCAAATAGTGGAGAGACAGTTTAATATGTAAATAGGGTTGCCCAAGGCTTGAGAAGACCCAGCTAGAGTCAGAGTCATATAGCATGGAAATAGGATCTTCAGCTCACTTGAGTTTGTACCGACCATCAACCACCCATTGACACAGATCCTACATTAATCCTATTTTTACATTTTCCCCACATTCTCCTCAACAGTTCTACCACCCACCTAATACCAGGGAACATTGACGGTGACCATTTAACCTACCAATCTGCACACCTTTAGGATGTGGGGGGGGGGGGGGGGCGGGGGGAAACTGGACGAAAGCGATGTGGTCACAGGGAGAACGTGCAAACTCTACACGGACAGCGCTGGAGGTCAGGATTGAACCCGGGTCTCTGGCGCAGTGAGGTTGCAGCTCTACCAGCAGCCTGAACTACTTAAAGGGAGGTTGGGGCTCCTTATCCAGTGAGTAATTGTACTTGTAAGCGGTGCTTGTGGGCCAGGAGGAACAGGAGTTCTCCTCCCTCAAGCAAGTCTCCTGCATTTACCGGCCAACTTCCTTCCCTCCCCCCTCCCCAAGAATCCTTATGGTTCCCCAATCCATACTCCTTACCGATTGCCAGTCCAAAATATCCTGCTAGTATGTGTTGTTTCCTGGCGGCCAGAGGCTTTTCATCTGATGAACCAGACAGTCCATCAATCTGTTTGCCTGCTGCACAGAAAAGGAGCAAAACAATCAGAATGGGTTTAATTTCTGGGATCTTCCCCCACCCCCTATGCCCTGCTCCCTTGAGCAGTAGCAGCGTGGCCATTTGTCCCATCGTTATCCATGCTGGCCCTGAACAAGCAATTCAATTATCCCCACTCTCTTCCTCATTTCCCATAGCCATCTCTGTAAGCTTTTCCTTTTCAAGTTTATATCCTGACCCTTTTTGAAAGTTGCTACTGAATCTGCTTCCACCACCTTGCAAGCAATGTAATCCAGATCGGAGGAACATACTTGGTAAAATCAGGTCTCTTAATCCCCTCTGGTTTCCTAAGTCAATTATCTTGAATCACTGCCCTTTGGTTATAAACCCTCCTGCCATGAGAAACTTTCATCTTATTTACTCCATTGAGTGCCGTTATAATTGAGAACATATTCTCTTAAACCTCCTGTAAACCTTTCTATGGTCCAAAGAGGACAATTGCGTGATAACTGTGGAAACACTCATCTCTAACTGGTCATTTTTCTTCGCATTGTGTTCGGTATATTTTTGTTATCCTGGTGTTCGAAGCAGAGTGAAGAGCAGCTAAGCAGCCAAGTGAAACTGTGCTTTGATTGTAGGTTTTAATATGATTTGCAGCTGATCCTTGTAGGTCATTGTTTTTTTTTTAAAAAAAGCAAAATGTATTGCAGAGCTGCCCATAAAAAGATGCAGAGTTATTTCAGTAACAGCTCTTATAATCTGACATAGTGAGAGAAAAAGTCACCATTAAATTAGAGTGATAGTGCAGAGATGTACTAATTCTGTGCAAGACCCCTTTCAATTATTTCTGCCAAAAAATGGATTTTTCATAACAGGCTGTAGCCTCTTCTCTGTTTTTATAGTTGCTTTAAACCCAGTGCTGCCCTGGAGAGATGCAGTTGGGTGCACTCTGCGGATAAGATGAATCAGTCAGATTTTCCACACTTCAAATTACTTTTTGTATGGAACAACCAAATGCTTGATCTTATTCCACACTCCTTCCAAAGTCTGCACTGATAGAATAAGTTGATGCTTGTTAATGCTGCAGTAATACTGTTCTTCCTTGCTCTGTTATTTCATTCAGACATGGTCCAACTATTGTCTGACAAATATCTCCTATACAGCAGTGGAATGTGAATTTGGCCCTTGGAAATAATGCAAGCTCCACTTTGTGATGTGGAATGCAATTGTAGTAGATCGTATCACAAAAGTGGAAAAAACACAACACATCTTTGAGACGTGGAGGAACACCTGGACAAAACCGATGCAGTCACAGAGAGAACGCGCAAACTCCACACAGACAGCAGCAGAGGTCAGGATTGAACCCAGGCTTCTGGTGCAGTGAGGCAGTGGCTCTACCAGCAGCGCCACTGTTTCCTTGGCTTCAGAAAAGAGGAAACTTTTGTTAGTTTTTGGGGTCACAGTATAAAGATATGGGGTAAGACATTTACAGTAAGACAGAGGAAGAGGATTTTCTCCATCCAGATGGTGGTGAACTTGTGGAATTTCCTACTGAAGAAGGTGATGGAGGCCAAATCACTGAATGTAGCTAAGAAGGAGATACCTAGATGTGGAAACAGGCCCTTCAGCCCATGGAGTCTCCACCAACCATTTACACTAATCCCTTTTAATTGTCTCCCTATTCCCATCATCCCCAGATACTACTACCCATTTACAGTGACCAACCTGCTTGTCTTTAGGATATGACAGGAAACTGGAGCATCCGGGAAAAACCCATATGGCCACAGGGAGAATGTACAAACCGTATACAAACAGTACTGGAGGTCAGGATTGAACCCGGGTCACTGAAGCTGTGAGGCAACAGTTCTACTAAATGTCCTGCCTGCAATGAATTATATAATTCCTTTCATCTCCTCCTATAGCCCTTTACAACCAGTGAAATATTTTGAAGGGGAATCAGTGTGATAATGTGGGAAAATCTGGCAGCCCAGTTACACAAGGCAAGTGATAATGGCCAGGTAAAATCTACTTTAAGAAATTTATTGTGGGGTAAATATTTCCCAGAACATTACAAATAGCTGTCTTGCTCTTCCTCAAAATAGTGCAATGGGATTTTGTTTTGCTCACCTGAGAGAGCAGATGAGAACCCAGGTCTACCATCTCACCTGAAAGGCGGCAGGTCTGACAGTGCAGCCTTCCTTCTGGTGGTATCAGCCAGAATTTCATACTCAAAACTCTGGAATGGGACCCAAGCTCAGACATTTCTGATACAGAGTACAGCTAATAAGATGTAAAATATCTTTATTAGTCACATGTACATCGAAACACACAGTGAAATGCATCTCCTTTTGTGTAGAATGTTCCGGGGGCAGCCCACAATTGTCGCCACGCTTCCAGCGCCGACATAGCATGCCCACAACTTCCTAAACCATACGTCTTTTGGAATGTGGGAGGAAACCAGAGCACCCGGAGGAAACCCACGCAGACACGGGGAGAACATACAGACTCCTTACAGGCTGTGGCTGGGATTGAACCCGGGTCGCTGGTGCTTTAAAGTGATATGCTAACCGCTACACTACTGTGCCTGCCCTATTTAAATGATATCCTATATTCTTTCATCTGTCTCATGTAAAGAAATTTATATTCAATATGAATTGATGGATATTTATTAGAAATTTATTTTGGGAAAGATCTATGGAATACTATAGTCCAATGACTTAACCATTGCACTAACAGACAAAGTTCTGGATCGTTAACCAAGACACACAAGTAGTGATCCCACCATGGCAGCTGGGGAATTTAATTTCAAGTAATTAAGTATCTCTAAAGATAAAGCTAGTCTCTGCAACAGGAAATTCAAAGCAACTTGATTGTTGTAATAAATCCATCTGGTTTACGAGTGTTCTTCAGGGGATATATAACAATGTGAATGAGGTCCATTCACTGCTCAGAATGTTAACTAAAGAAGAGATTGGTTTAATGCTAATGATGGTGGCAGAGTTTTTTTTAAATTTTCATTGTTTTATGGAATCTAAAGAGTTACACAAGTACTTTGGGACCTTAAACAGCTGCACTAACCTGGCTCATTCCTAGAACAGATCTGTTTTTTTTAAAGTGTGCCATGCCCCGTTTCCCTAACGACTGCATTAGTGCTCATTAGGAAAGGAAGACTGCACACCTGTGGAAATGACTGCAAGCTGGAGGCCAGTGTAAATCGGGACTCAAACAGTGCCTGACCACAGGAACTCTCCTTTGCTGCAAGTTCTAGAAGTTGGTAGTTTGAGGGTTGTGAAGCTGCCCCAGCTGGGCAGGGAGCAGGGTTGAGGCTTTATTGATACTGACCTGAGTATCCCTGTGGATGAGGTCTTAAACCAAAGATGCTAGGAAGCCAGCACAAGCTGAAATGATGCAGGCCTGGGAGGAGGTTAATGCAAGACTTGGGAGCCTCGCTGGAAGAAATTCCACGACCTTGTTCATATGGTCAAGGTTAGTGGAGTGACCTTTCAAGATCCAGTCAACAGATAATCCTTGGCACTTCTGTACCACGTATTGCTTGTGTAATAAGTATGGAAACATTGAGTATAAATTTGTACCCTGTTTGAATTATGCAGGTTTAGTGTGTTTGTGCAAATCATACACAATAACATAGCAATTCATTTTTGTGGTTCTTTGAAGAATTTATAGCCTTTTTAAACAAGAGAAGAGAAATTGATAAAACATAAGGAGAACCAAAAAAATTAAGAGGAAAATTGAAATGCTGCAAATTTGATAATGGGAACCTGAAATAAAAGCAGAACCACTCAGCAGACCAAATAACCTCTGTGCAGAGGGAAACGTAGACAACAGGTTGTTTACCTATTCTTCACAATATTGTAAGTATTATTTTATAAAATAAGAAAACCTCAGCAACTCACAGGAGAACTGCAGACAAGAAAGGATTGTCCCCATGTACACCTGGGCTCCACCAAGTGATCACCGTGGTGAGTTATGTTCAAAATCACTCAAAGTTAAAAAGAAAGTAACATCTAATGGCAGCTTGCAAGAGAACTATGGATGGGAGAGAAGGTCTGTACATAAGGGAGCACGTTCTTTCAAGTGATCGCTGGAGTGAGTTGCATTCATAGAGTTAGGTCAAAGTAGATGCGAGTGGAAGTCAGAATTACAGTTAAGAGTTAAAGCTGTGTAAGATACAGAGGTCATAATGGTTTGCAATATTTTACATTGTTTCTCTGGTAGTTCCATATAAAATGCCATTATTTGTGGTAGTTGTATTTATATTTTATTTGTGGCATTTCTCAGTCTCAATAGAGTTTTAAAGAAACTCTGGTTTGTGCTGCTCTGTGAGCCCTGACTAGCTTAACCCTGGATGGGTTCAGGAGAGGTGGAGTAGCCCAGGCCTCTCTCCTGTGCTTGAAAGGCAAGGTGACCTCATTGAATTTGACAACATTCTGGCTCAACATGAAAGATGCAAAAATGTGTGCAAGGGACAACCACCTACAGAGTGATGTCCGCACCCTGTGAATGAATAACAGCATAAAACATAGGAGTGGGAGCAGCCTCCATCATTCAAGAAGTCAAGTGCCTGTACAGATACGTGCATGCACACACACTGCGCAATTCGTGTCCAGCAGGGACTGCATTCAAGATGTTCAAAGCGTCAGAGGTGCCTACTTCCCAAATCATTGTGCACTGCAATATTATTTGACAGAATCCTGCTCTTTAAAACTGGCTGACCGCCCTTGTTGATAGGAAACACACAGCTTCTGAAATGTACTCAGTGCATGGTTGTGCTTCAGGCACTGTAATAAAGTTATTATTTGGCAGCAAAACACAATTGAGCTGGGTAATATCAATGTGGAGTATGTATGTCCTATTTAAATGTAGAGTGGCATGTGATGATGGAACTTGTATAAATACACCAGCTGAATGAAGATAAATAATTTGACCTTGATGAGACAATAGCATAGCTGAGTTCCCATTTCAAACTAACAGAAAAGCAATGGGGATATATAACAATGTGAATGAGGTCTATTCATTGTTTAGAAATGGCACCTTTTGGCACTTTGCCCTTCATAAATCAGGGCATTGAGTACAGGAGTTGGGATGTCATGTTGAAGATTTACAAGACGTTGGTGAGGCCGAATTTAGAGTATCGTGTACAGTTCTGGTCACCTACCAAAAGGAAAGATATCAATAAGCTTGAAAGAGTGCAGAGAAAATTTATAAGGACGTTGCTAGGACTTGAGGACCTGAGTTATAGGGAAAGGTTGAATAGGTTAGGACTTTATTTCCTGGACCGCAGGAGAATGAGGGGAGATCTTATAGAGGTATACAAAATGCATGCAGGCTTTGTCCGCTAAGGTTTGGTGAGACTAGAACTAGAGGACATAGGTTTAAGGTGAAGGATGAAATATTTAAGGGGAATCTGAGGGGAAACTTCGCTCAGAGGGTGGTGCAAGTGTGGAATGAGCTGCCAGTGGAAGTGGTAGATGCGTGTTCAATTGTGACATTTAAGAGAAGTTTGGATAGGTACATGGATGGGAGGGGCTTGGAGAGATGTGGCCTGGGTGCAGGTAGATGGGTCTAGGCAGAAGATCAGGCAGCGTGGATTAGATGGGCTGAAGGGCCTGTTTCTGTGCTGTAGTGCTCTATGACTCAAAGTGTTTGCTTTAGTCGGATGTGAGTGTGTTACCTAAAGAAGAGATTGGTTGATGCTCATGATGGTGCCAAAGAGTGTTTTAAATTTTCGTTGTTTTATGGAATCTGAAAAGTTACATAAGTACTTTGGCACCTTAAACAGCTGAACTAACCTGGCTCAATACTAGAGCAAATCTTTTTTTTAAAAAGGTGTGCCACGCCCTGTTTCCCTAACGACTGCATTAGTGCTTATTAGGAAAGCAAGACCGCACACCTGTGGAAGTGACTGCGAGCTGGAGGTCAGTGTAAGTCGGCATTCAAACAGCACCCGACCACAGGAACTCTCCTTTGCTGCAAATTGTCCCAGAAGTTGGTAGTTCAAGGGTTGTGAAGCTGCCCCAGCTGGGCAGGGAGCAGGCCCCAGGCTTATTGATATACTGAGTATCCTTGTGGTTGAGGAAGGTGCCAGGTAGCCAGCACAAGCAGAATTGAAGCAGGACTGGGAGGAGATTGTGAAGGAAGTTAGAGTGAGTCCTGGGAGCAACGCTGGAAAAAAAATTCAATGACCTCGTTCATGTGGTCAAGGTTAGTACTGTGACCTCTTAATGTCTAGCAGGCAAATATTCTTCAGCTTTGCTACAGCACTCCCATATCCCACTTGACATGTTGCTTGTATATTAAGCATGAAAATGCTGGATCTGGTGAGCTATACTTATAAGATACCTTTATTAGTCACATGTACATCGAAACACACCGTGAAATGTATCTTTGTGTAGAGTGTTCCGCAGGCAGCCCGAGGGTGTCGCTGTGCTTCTGGTGCCAACATAGCATGCCCACAACTTCTTAATCCGTACGTCTTTAGAATGTGGGAGGAAACTGGAGCACCCGGAGGAAACCCACGCAGACACGGGGAGAACGTACAAACTCATTACAGGCAGTGGCCGGAATTGAACCCAGGTCACTGGCGCTGTAATAGCGTCACGCTAACTGCTACACTACCATGGTGTTTGCTGACTAAACCACTGTGCCATTGGACTTTTCTCAGCAATGCTGCTATGTGCTCAAAACCTGACTCCTCACATTGACACCAGAATACCCACTATTTGAGCATGTTTGTTGGGTCTCTGGCCCCCTGTGAATACAAGGAAATTGCACCTCCTCCACCAAGGGATCCAAACTCACTTTGGGTGGTTCCTTTTCATTTCAATGTTCCTCAGGTCACACTCCCGCCATGCATGACCACCAGTCTCTCCCCTAGATATGGCGCCTTTCTTCTTCAAGAGCTGCAGATTGAGTAATGCAGGCTATCTTTAACTGGATCTCCCCACTCAGAAAATTGTCCATCTCCTGGCTGTGTGGTTAGCATTTGTTGGATGCTGCAATCCCTGAAATGTAGCAGCCTGTCAGCACTGCAACCATAAAATATATTGCCATCCCCATACCAGTTGTTGGGAGTTGTCCTCTAACACCTTAAAATAGCTGATACAATGTGTTACTATATTAATAGGGAGGAGGATGATAAACAACACACCACATTGATGGAGGAGTGTTATATTAAATCATAAACCATTTAATGGTTATGAGGGAAGTTTACGAGCATATGAGTTAGGAGCAGGAGTAAGCCACTCATCCTCTCGAGCCTGCTATGGCATTCATTAAGATTCGGTTGATCTGATTGTAATCTCAGCTCCTGGTAATTTGTTATCTTGGTAATCAAGCATCTATCTCCCTCTGCCTTAAAAAAAAATTTTCAATGACTCTGCTTTCTCCACTCTTTGAGGAAGAAAGTTGCAAAGACTCACAACCCTATGCAAGGTAATCTGCCTTGTCCGTCTTAGATGGGCGACACCTTATTTTTAAATGGTTTAGCTCTGGATTCTCCCACAAAAGGAAATGTCCTCTTCACTTCCACCCTGCCAAGACCCCTCAGGATGTTGTGTTTCAATCAAGTTGCCAAACTCGCTCTTCCAAACTCCAGTGGATACAAGTCTAGCCAATCCAACCTCTTCTCGCATGACAAACAGAAAGCAGATCCCCATCCAATATTAAAGGTTTATGAAAGGAGAGTGACTTCAACAAATAGAAGAGTCACAGTTAATGGGCTGGATGTGTAATCTAGCATGATTTAACAGGATTAATGTGTTCCCCATTTGTTGGCATTAAAAAAAGATTGTAAAATAAATTTGGTTAGTCTTGACTCTGATTTCACAATACTAAACAGTACAAATTGTCAGAAAATTGGTAACCTGAACAGGTGGTGCCATTTGAATGGCATCAAGTTCAGGTTGAAAGGCTTTTATAGAAAGTCATACGGGCACGCTATGAGATTCACTCTTCAATTAGGAAAACGCAAAGTAAGAGGTCAATTCAATTGCCAGAGATGCAAGGGAAAGTTCCAAAAATCATTACATTAATATTGTTGATACTATGTTGATGTACATTTGTAACAAGCAAAGATTAAAAAAGAAATAAGGCTTTTTACATTGCAACAAAGAAACATTTTCAAAGCAAAAGTATTTTGTTATCTGTAAAGCCTTTGGGACATGCTGAGGTAGTTACAGATGATGAATGAAGCAAATCTTTCTTTAAAGATGGGAGGAATAGGCAGGCCAAGTTTCCAATCCTCTCTGGGATCGCTACCAGAGGATGGGAGGACTGCTAGTGTTGTGCCATTATTTCAGAAGTGAGGGAGGGATAATCTGATTAATTACAGGTTGCTTGGTGTAATTTTGGGGGTGGGCAAATTATTGGAATCCGTTCTAAGAAACTGTATAAACCCTCACTTAGAACAGGTTAATCAGGGGCAGTCGGCATTAATTTTTAAGGGAAGGTCATGTCTGAGTCATTAATTCAGTGAGGAGGTAACAAGGAAGGTTGATGAGGGCAGTGTGTTCAATGTTGTCCACATAGACGTTAACAAACATAACAAGGTCTTACACACCAAACTGGACAAAAAAAAGTGAAAACCAAATAATTTAAAGCAGAGTTGGCTACAAATCTGGCAAAGTCGCAGGAAGCAATGAGTCGTGTTTGGTGTTTTTTTTGTGACTGGAAGGCTGTTGCCAGTGCTCAGCCCCTTCCTTTCTGTAATATATATTAATGATTTTGGATAAATAGTATGCAGATGATGCAAAGGTTAGCCATCCAGTTAACACCGAGGAAAGCTTCAGACTGCAGGCAGATGCTAGTCTGTCAACTGGACAGCAAAGTGATATTTGACAAGTAGAGTTTAATCCAGAGAAGTGAGAGAATGCTCTGGGGCAGGTAAAACAAGGGTGCAAATATACAATAAATGAGAGGATATTGAGTGATGCAGAGGAAAAAAAAGTGACCTCAGTGTGTTTGTACACAGATCCTTGAAGTTAGTAGGGCAGATTAATGGGCTGACAGGATGGTTAAAAGGGCATCCAAAATGCTTTCGATTATTAGCTGTTGGACCATTGCTTTACTGCCTCGAGTTCTGCTCACCACTTTGAAAGAGAGCTCTATATGGCACCAGAAAGGGGACAATGGAGTTTTGGTGATGAGCTGAGGTAAGATTGCATAATTAAGGATTAGTTTCTTTGAACAGAGGCGGCTGAAGGAAGACCTAATTGAAATGTATAAAATTGTATCAAGCCAAAGTTAGCAGAAAGATCAAAAAGAGGGAAATGGTTTTAAAGTAATTGATGGAGGGTTTAGAGGGGAAATGAGTGATAAGGGTTTTCAACTCGCTGCCAGAAAACATGATAGAAACAGCTCCTCATCAAACTTGGAAGGTACTTGGATGTGTATAAGAAGAGTTGTGACCTGCTGCCAATGTTGTGCTGGAATCTGGGCTTAGGTTAGCTGCCTTGCTCCAGCTGGTAGAGACGTGATGGGCTGAATGACCTCTTTCCTGTGTTGTAACTTTTCCATGATTTCTCTGGTTCTATAAGTATATGATTGCAGTTTGAAATTACTTTTTATAAATGTTCACATTGGGAACTGTTGCCTACTTTGGAGAACAGGTGGTTTGTGTACTAGGGAATAGTCCAGATTGTGGAGAAGGGCATTACCAGTAAGATGGGCAATAAGAAAATAAGCTTAATCTATTTGTGCAGATTTTGTTATAAATGTCAAGTCTGTGCATGCAAGTAATTTTGACCCAGATATATTGCACTAATGGTCAATCTTCCTTTGGGAAATTGGCTGAGAAGCTTCTATATATAATTTGTCTTAACATGACAGATGTTCTCCTGGTGTCAAACACAACCCTAATAAGGTCACGAATTGTATACTGCACATTTTCTCCATTACTGATGTTCCCTTGATGTTCATTCTCAAAAAAAGGGACAAGCACAGATATCGATTAAGGCATCTATACTGTGGTATCGATATCTCTGCCAGTCTCGTTGTTCTTTGCTCATTTATCGACCTATTTATTTATTTCATTGCAATATAGGCCATTTGGCCCATCAAATCTATGCTGGTTTACAGAGCAACCCCACTCTTCCCCCCCCCACTAATTTTCCCTGTAACATATCCTCCCCACATTCCCTTCATTCTACCACACCCCCACACTAGGGGCATTTTGCAACAGACAGATAACCACATTTTTTTTGGGATGTGGGAGGAAACTGGAGCATCCAGAGGAAACCTACACAGTCGTAGGGAGATCATGCAAACTCCAAACAGACAGTGCCGGAGGTCATGATTGAACCTGGGTCACTGGATCTGAGGGGACTGCTCTTCAAACCTTGACTGGCTTCCCATGGAAGTGAGATGACAGATCCAAGTTCTACATGCAACTTCAATGAAAACCATGCAACCTGTTTTGGTGATAAATGTCACTGTACTACTTCTTGCATCCTTTTGCCTCATTTCATGAATGTTTACATGGAATTTGATTGGTGGTAGTGCTCTTTGCACAAAAGGAGGATACAGCCTAATTTCTCTGGTCCAAACTTTAAGAAAACACCAAAGTCAAATGGAATGCACCACTGATCAAAGAAATGGTTGACACCAGAAAAATCTGGTAGGAGTATGGATTCTACTTGCAGTGAAAGCTCTGTAATCATTCACATGCAAGACTTGTTAAGTGCCAGTTAATCAAATATGCTAGCTAATTAAGAGTTGGTCTGGCCACTCCCTTGGCGTATCCCCTCTAGTGCACTTGTTCCTTTCAACGCGCCAGTTAAGTGAGCATGCTGGATCGTAAAATGCTGGAGAGGAAAGTTTTTACCTTGTTTTGGAAATGTGATTCTGATTTTATAAAGACAAGTTGGAAGCTTAACTACTATTGTGAGGGAATTCATTTTCTTCTTTTCTTCCATTCCTTTTTCAATCAATGATTTTTATTGATTAAGTTTATTGGTCCCATTATTTGTTAATGTCCCAGAAGCTCTGTCACCCTTGCCGTCCTGTAATCCTTGCACTCCACCGTGATAAATGCCAGACAACTTTTAAGCTGAAACAAATGAAAGATTCTAGAAACACAACATAATTTTGCATTTCAAAGACTCTACCAGCTCATTCTTTGGGAGAACTGATGATCTAATCTTCATAATCATAACAGGAATCAATGGGATGCATTTGGAAAACTAAAGGGAATGATTATAGTCTCAAGGAAAAACAAGGCATAATTAAAGGGTATTTTGTATTCCAAAGAGCAAGGAGCGTGTTTTTAATGAATTAGTTAAATCTCCAATCCTGACAGAAGGATTCCTTCATCTGCACTTGCGTGTGCCCAGAATTTAGTGCTTCCCCTGGTCTTAGGGAAGGAACTATGACAATTGGATCGGAACAAGCACACCGTTTCTGAGAGTTGCCTAGCTGATAATAAATATATCGCAAATACTCATGTCTATACCTCTCATTTAATTCATGGAATTGATTGTTACCTAATGGAGTGACTGAAAGCTGCTGGTTTTTTTTTGACAAATCTCATGATTCAACTGGAAATGGAGAGATGGGTTTGATACGATTACAGGACTGAATGGAAAATGCACTCAGAATTTCAAAAGTATAATGAGCCAACTGCACTGATTTCTTTTTTGTCTCTGGCATCTTGTCTTCTTGCTATGGAAATCATGATGGGAACAGTTATCTGCATTTAATCTAATATATCACCATTCAGCAACTGAATCAAGGTGCTTATTACAGAACCTGAATGGCATTTAGACACAGAAATCAAATAATACAAATTACTGGTCATTATAGTCTGCACAGTGTTAACTCCCATTCTGAGAAAATTGAACAGTGAACAATAAAAGGTACCCAACCTGCTGCGATCAACCAGAACAAAAGAACCTAATTCACAGCCACAATTGTCTCTCAAAACCACAGGAGCCTCACCCACATCAAGGATAAGAAGCAGAATGATTTCTCAGGTTTCTTTTGCAATTTACACCTACAAAATCTGGCCTTCATTTACTGAAAGACTATCCATTTCCAAGCTCATCTTTTGTTTGTATAATTTCAGAAATGAAAAGAGCCCGGACCTTTAAAAATGAGGACAAGAATCAATATGAATCTCACTTCCACTCAATAAATAAATTTACACAGTGGCAGGATCGCAAAGTGACTCTGGGTGAGGATGGCCCTGCTGCTCATCTTGACATGCAGTATTTTATGTCTCTGTTCTGCTGCTCATCTTAGTTAATCCATCCAGAGTAACATGCAAGTTTTTCCACCATTAATGCAGCAGGAAATTGGGTTTTAAATGGTTCTCGGGTCTTTGACTGTTCTTAATCCATCCGAGAACCCATTTAATGTATTGGTCATTTGTTTGTGATGATGATCTTAAATGTTCCTTTTACTGGTTTGATTTGCATTGTTTTCAATTAAATTCATGCTGTTGATTTTCCTTTTCCACTCTCCTGACTTTCTTCTGTCTCGCTATCAACATCCTTGTCACATGCTTTAACTCCCCCATATGAATGGGATGGAAGTCAGGTCAGAGGCTTAAACTTAAAAAAAAACTGAAGCAGGATCCCAATCTCTTTTTAAACTCTTTTCATTCTTAACGGAGATGGGTGAAAGTTGATGACCAACCAAGTTGCAGGAGGTACGTTGGTTATTTAAATATGGTAATAACGTTGAAAGCCTTTGTTGTAATGTCATTCTACTTTTATCCATTGGCCAAATTTCCAGTTCACCAGAAACAGCAAGTGAGGAAAAACTCAGCAGCACAGATTGGGCCTGGTGCAGAGTTGCTTTCTCCAAGACCAGCATGCTCCCTGATAAACCCACTGACCCTATAATCCAGTTGTTCCCCAACTCTATTTTATTATTTCTCCTCCTCCCCCCCCTTCCCCCGACCTCTCCAATACAATTGAACCCTCCAGATCACCACTGAGCCTCATCAACAGCAGATACCCTGACCAATATATAAACCATGACATAAAACCAGAAATTTTTGGGAATATGCAGCATGGAAATGCCAAAAGTGAACATGTCTCTCAAGAGTGTCTAACTACCTACCCTTGACATTCAATGGTATTGACGTTGACTGTTCCCACAATTAACATTCTGGAGATCACCAATTAACGAGCAACTCAGCTGGACTAGCTACATAAATATAGTGCCTACAAGAGGTGGTCAGGGGCTATGTATTCTGTGGTGAGTGACCTGTCTCCTGACAATTGGAGCCTTTCCACCATCTACAAGTCGCAAAAATTCTCCTCTTACCAAAGTAGCCTGTTTCACTGGTACTTCATACCCACCCTGAACATTCATTCCCTCCACTGCTGGTGTGTAATGGCTGCAGTGTGTGCCTTCTACAAAATACATTGCAATGTCTCATTAAGGCTACTCTGACGGCACCTCCCAACCCATGATCTCTATCACCAACAAGGGCAAGGACTTAAGTTGTATGGCAACACCACCACTTGCATGTTCTCTCCAAGTTGCACACTATCCTGACTGAAATATATCACCATTTCTTCATTTTTGATGGGTCTATATCCTGGAAGTCCCCACCGAACAGTATTGTGGGAGCATCTTCACCAGAAGGACTGTGATGATGTATCGAGGCAGCTCACCATCACCACCTCATTGGGCATGGGTAATAAATGCTGGCCTTGCCTGTGATGTCCAGAATGTGAGAAGAGAATAGGGAAATATGAAGGCTGTACCAGGAGAAAGGAATACAGAAATCTTCCTTTCATACCATACAATAACAAATAATTTGCCAATGAAACAATAAACTCAGCCGAGCTAAGAAATCAGAAAAGACTGTGGGGCTCACAGAATCCTTTTATGCATACCAGGTATGGTCAATATTTTACTGTATGAGTAATTCAATGCCTAAGCTGATGACCTGGGGACACGTCTGAATCCTGCCACTGCCATAGCAACTGGGAAAGTTACATTTGGAAGGTAAATCAAGGCCTGTGACTGATGTCCATGTCCAGTGAAAAAATTATGAAATCTAAATATCGTAACTTGCAAACATCAGGTGTAATTTCTAATATGCAGCTTGAGCCTTGGCTTTTGTATTTAGATTTGATTTTTCAAATTCACTACCAAACAATTTGTGTATTTTAAAATTACAGTGTGTGCTTTTGCTTGGGTTTCAGGCTGCTCAGCACTATTGTGGATTTGTAGAGCAGTTTCCACTGTTTGCAATAACACAGTGAGAAGAGAGATCAATGATCACCTCCAGGTAGGAGAATATAGTCAATAAAATTCATTAGCATTTTACTGTGGAATTTTACATCTATCCACGGTAGTCAATGTTTCAGTAGCTGATGGCTCGCCCCACAGTTGTCAACAATTGGAGATTTAAGTCGGTTGCTAGCGTGATTTAATTTAAAACAGCAAAAGGTTTATGAAGGAAGGTGGTGTGAATTCTGAGGTGAGAAGAGGTTAGCTCAGGTGCAGTACAATGTAGAGCAACTGAGCTGATCTCATTACAACTGCTGCATATATAGATATATCTCTCATATTGAGCCAATTAATTTATCCAATGAGGGCTTTCTGGTGAGGCATGGCATCAGCAGGATGTTCAATAGTAGGCACTGAGACTAATGACTGTCTTCAAACATCTCATTCATTTTAATGATTGCTTTCCTTGATAAACTTAACAATCTAATGCATGAGACAGAAAATACCGATCCATTTTCAATACAAAGGATTATTCCGGTCTATTCCGAATTTACTGGAACGCAATAAAAGCACAACTACTATCTTATTATATGTTTATAATTGTTTTCCACTTAAGTGGTCAAAGCTATCTGTATCAATGATAACTCCACTTACTTTCACTGGCTCCAAGCTTGGTTAACCGGCTTGTGAAACCCTTACCCCTGCCTTTACATTTGACCATCCTGAAGCACTCCTCCCTGACCTTTCTCATTGCCTAAACATGAGATCATCCAGAATCTGATTGATGCCCACCTGTGCTTGCTGACTTATGTTGACTCGCAGTTAAGCAACACCTCAACTTAAAACTTACCACCTTCGTTTTCAAATCCCTTCATGGCCTCACTCCTCCCTATCTCTCTGAGTACCTCCAGTCCTGCAAACCACTGAAATATTTACACTTGTCTAAATCCAGCCTCCTGATCTTCCCCAAATGTAATCACTCCACCATAGTGACCATGCCTTCAGCTGCCAGTAACCTACCTCCCTCCTTAAATCACGCCACTTGACCCCTTTATCTTCCTCCTCTAGCTTCCTCCTCTATCATGCTTCTGGCTACCTGCCCTAATTCAGTGGAGGAGCCCCAGACAAATAACTGTCCTCTGAAAACATCTGAAATTTGAACTTCATGATCCAAGTGGCTCTGCTGATAATAATTACAGTTATTAATGAATCCAAAAAATAAATACAATAAATCTTTGTTAAATGTTTTACTTATGTTCATGGTATTTATTTCCTTGTAAACATAGCATATAAATAACTTCTGAAAATTACATTGAATACACACAGATAACATTGATTCATTTTCTGTAACCTGAGCACGGCTCAGCTCTTTGTAATTTTTACTTGAGTTCTTCTACTCTATTTTCTTATGTGGTCCAGCCCCAATTTTTTGTTTAATAATGTACACACCTGGTAACTGTTTTGGTTGTATATAGTACAGGCACATCAGTTACTAATATGTTAGTCTGATACATTTAACATGGTGGTTGATTCACTTAAAAACTACAGTTTTAAAATACATGAGCGTTGTGGGTTGAGATGCTTTTCCGCATTGAAGATGCAGAGAAGCATCTCAACCCACAACACTCATGTATTTTAACTGGGTGCGGTTGTTGTAATTGTAAATTCATATCATAGTACTATAATGTGTTCATGCAATAATTTAGAAGGACATACAGGTATAAGCTGTTGCTTGGCATCATTTGGAGGATGCTGTGAAATTAGCCCAAAGGGCCTTTGTGATGCAATGAATGAAGGATCATCAGAGTGCAGACCTGCAAGAGTGTAACACTCAGTAGTCATTCTTTTCAAAGAATAGGACAAGTAAGGTGGGTTGGTGGAAGGGGTTGACAGCATGATTCACCAAGGATTTAACTTCTTCCTCATCTACATGTCCTAGACCCAAGATATGGAAGCTGCTATGCATTGCATGTTCATTTTATTAGTTTTCTCCTTTGTAACCTTACTCCACTATTTTCAAATATATCATGGCCTCTAAAGGGCCAGCCCTTTGTTTGAAAATGTAAGCTTTATGATATTACCAGTGGAACCCTTCACTGTAAATAACTGGTACTAAATTGATCATGTTACATCAGTTTAGTTCAAATCATAATGCTAATGGTTGTTATAGGGAGATGTAATTAACAAGGATCTCTTTATGATATGGTGTAAATAGGAAATAATTATGGATTCTTATTGAAGAACATAAAATAAGCATTTATCATGAGTTTTACGTGCTTGTTTCTTTGCATAAATATTTCATCTGTAACGTGAAATTGATCCACTGTTGTTATTTGAGCAATAATTAATATATAATTTCAGTTTATATTTCACATTTCATTTATTAAGTGCACCCACTTTATGATAGTTATTTTAGTTGCATATAGTATAGATTTGGGATATCAATACCATGTTTATCTAGTATGTTTAATTTATTAAACAATGCAGTTTTTTAAGATATGAATCGTGTGCCAGGCCTAACCAGGATGGCGGTTTGATTTCCTGTACATGGGTTTCACCCTTAAATAGATCAGCCAAGCTGTTCCAGAATTGCAGTTCAATTAAGGCTGTGAATAAATTTGACAAAGACACTCAACCGTTCCCCGAGTGGCAATAAAAAATTTAACATTAAACAAAAGCAAAAAATTCTGAAAAAAGAACATCGAGTGAAATCCACTGTTTTTAAAAGCATAGATACTTCTCAAAAGTGAAATGTGTTTTGATAATCATATTCACTAACTTTATTTGTGAGACACTGCCAATTATAAATTGCCTGAAGATCCTTGGAGTGATAATGAGATCGGAAAACTCTTCTACAACTTCAGAGTTCTAGTTCAATACTTGATTGTAAGATAAACCTCAGTAAGTTGAGATAATCTCACTGTTGCTTCCTTTTGAAAACGTTTTGCTGACTTTTTTTTTGAATGGGAAATATTGCTGAGGTCCCAGATCAAAGATGATAGTGCATTTGCTACCTTTACTGTGCAGTTCACTGTCGGTCCCTGATTTTTCTTTCGTTTGTGTCCTTGAGTTGAGTAGCATCCAAAAACGTGATGGTATGTGATTACATTTCAAGGCTATAATTCCTTTTGACGGTAGTTACAAAGGGAAATTTGAAACGCCCTTGGAAATTTTATCCTATAACAGTGGCATCAGTGCCAAGCAGTTTGTTTTCTATCAATAGAGTGTTACCCGCTAGACAAGCTATCAACGTACAGCCCGTCAGCAACATGGCTTTAGATGCTAATGTTTCCTACAATTGCTTACTTGCATTTGGAGATTCCTAAGTCTTGAGTTTTCCAGCATGGGTTGTTGGCTTCCAGACTTTGATAAGTAAGGTTCATCACTGATGGAATTGTTTTGGAATATCAGGCAAATTCTGTGGATTTCTCAATGATCCACAGGTTGTAGGTCAGAGCAAGCTCTGCATTTCTTTACCACTGAAAGATTCAGCTTGAGAAAGTTGGACTTTTGTGATTTTGCTCAGGTGCCCAGTTAACCAGATAATAAATAGAAATTGCTTTCCATATTTATGAATAATTATTTTTAAATGCTTTTAAAGTAAATGTTAGAGAGTTGGGGGGGGTGGGGGAGTTACCTGGAGAAAGGACTTATGAGATGCTCTGAATCTCAAGAGTCTGGTCTCTGCCCACGGGCAATACAATGCAACCATTGCTTTATCATAATTTCTTTCCATCTGGAGGAAATAGATGGAATTGATTGGGTCTTTTGTTGTAACGGTAGCGTAGCGGTTAGCGCGACGCTATTACAGCGCCAGCGATCGGGGTTCGATTCCCGTCGCTGTCTGTAAGGAGTTTGTACGTTCTCCTGTGTCTGTGTGGGTTTCTGCCGGGTGCTCCAGTTTCCTCCCACATTCCAAAGACATACAGGTAGGTTGATTTGGGGTTTAAAATGGGCGGCGCGGACTTGTTGGGCCGGAAGGGCCTGTTTTATAAAAAAAAATTTAAACACAGAAGCATATTGAAAACAGAATTCATAAGGGGGATCTTTTGCAATAGACATAGCTTGTGCCTTATTCCAATATTACAATAACATTGTTGCACTTCAAAAATTTGTAGAATGACTTCAATGGAATAAATTTCTGAGGCAGAGTACAATGAGCTGACCTTCAATATAACATGTTTAATGGTACCAACCACAGATGGATACCTAGATAACTGTACTTAATTGGAATACCTGTTGTGAAAAGTGCTATATAAACAGAACTTCCTCCTTTCCTTCTTTGTAGATATAGCTTCTGAGAAATCATTCTTAACTGATGAATATTTCAAAGAGTTGTCATTCCCTTGGTGGAATAATGAGTTGGAACTGATAGCACTTGACAGGTTGACATACGTCTTAAGGTTGATGACAGATCTAAGCTCTGGGGTTTGCTTTCCTCTAATTAAAATCTTTACCCTTTCAGTTATTGGCGCTTCAAAGCATTATGGATAAAGGTTGCTTACTGAAATAAAAACAGAAAATTCCTGAACATCTTAGCAATTCAGGCAGCATCCGTGGAAAGAGAAACAGAGATGATGTATCATGTCAAAGACCCTTTGGCAGAACTGGTAAAATGAGCAAATGGGTGAATTTTAAGAAGACAAAAGAGACTGCAGATTCTGAAATCTGGAACAAGAAACAGAACACTGGAAGAACTCAGCAGGTCAAGCAGCATCTGTGGAGGCAAAACGTGCATGTCAACTTTTGGGTCAAGATCCTGCATCAGGACCAAGTTTTAAGTTGTAGAGAGGGTAAGAGTGAGAATGGGATGGATCAGGGAAAAGGAATATCTCTGACATAGTGAGCCTGAGCTTGCCAAGATGATTCCTGTGTTTATAGAGCTCATAGATTATAGGTTTACAGATTAATGAGGGCAGTTAGAGAGGGGGAGAAAAAAAACAAAAGGATTGCAAAGGTGTGAAATATAGGTTAGAGCTGTTGCCGAAACATGAAATGAAAAGGAGAATGCTGGAAACTTCCCACAGATCAGGCAGTGTCTGTGGAGAGAGAAAAAACTGAGATAACATTGCAAATGCATAAACTTGCACAGAACTGGTCAGTGAGTGAGTTACCTGAAATTGTCAAATTTGACATTAAATCTTGAAGACTGCAAAGTGCCCATCTGGAAGATGAGGTGCTCACCTTCTGCTGGAATGGCCTCATAAGTGTATACCAGGATTTTGGATGCTTATTTCAGCATCAATAAAATTTGGAGATTGGTAAATATTGCTCCTAATCTATCACAAATTACTTGATGGTGCTAGATTGGAAACCAAAGCAAAGTAGTTTTGTTTGTCAAGCAACAAACAATCTGCTGGAGGAACTCACAGATGCTGCTTTGACCTGCTGAGCACCTCTAGCAGGTTGTTTTTTGCTCCAGGTTCCAGCATCTGCAGTCTCTTGTGTCTCTAGTTTTGTTTTTCAGAGTTTTTCAGCTGTGTCAGATTCTTCTGGGATGATAAGAAAGAAGTAGATTGATGTTTGTAATGGGGACTTCGTGTTGGAACAATGGTCTATTGAATTGCTTGAGCCTTTCCTTGGTGTCCACCTCCTTTTTTGCTTCACTTTGCCAATTACTTCATGATCCCCTCATTGCTTCAACTAATCCCATACACTTTGAAATTGCAGGCAGCTTCACCGAGTTAACCATCATATTTTGAGAATAAGGACTGTGGGTCCCTGCAAATGAACATGGAACAGCAGACCATAATTACTGCAGCACCAAGACACTGACCTTGTGTGTCGGAAGAAAACTGTTCATTGTCTAACTGCTTAGGCTGTCAAGTACTGCGATAATGGAAAATGAGACTGAAGAAATACACCACCTGCTCTGGGTCATTTAGCTAATTGGGCAATCAGTCAATGATGATCTTTTAAAGTTGAATCTCCAAAATGAAATGTTACTGCAGTCAGATGGACTGGTCACCCGCACACAGAAAGAGCAAGTACTTGCAGCCAAACCAACTGCTTTGTACTCAGGGGCAAGTCCCCTCTTTTTTTCTTTTTTTGATTTCTTGCTTTAAGTTCATCCTTAAGTAAATGACGTTACACTCAAGACTTTGTCTTGAGTTGTCTGTCCTTCTATGATTTGAATGCTCATGATGGGGAGAATTGAATAGGAATAAGAGAAGTTTTACCCACATGAATTGCTTTTGAAATTTTTTTTTCTGGATTCTCAAACTAAGCCATCTGTTATCTGAGACTGACACTAATTTCACCTTTAAACATCTCCACTTAAATGCATTATTAGCTGGTCTGTTTCCTCGGCATGTGTGATTGTGATATTTTCTGTTTCTTTTTACCCTTTCTGCATGTTTTAACTCTGTTCGTCTTCAAGGTCCCAGTTCTGAGGAGAAGAATGCAATAACTTCACCTAGAAAGTCTACTGGTGGTGCAGGGTAGAACTTTATTGTAAAACCCATTAGTGAAAATCGAGTCTTGTGTAGTCTAGGCCTGTATTTTCCAGATTTTAGAATGAGACATGATCTCATTGAAACCTTCAAAATTCTTAGTGTTTGACAGGGTGGATACAGGCTGAGTGTTTAGAAGCAAGGGTCACATGCTCAGAATAAGATGTAGTCTGTTTAGGATTCTGCTGAAGTGCATCATCTCTCTGGCCACAGAGAATAGCTCACTGCTCATGTGCAGCATTCTTTTCACTGCTACAGAATTGCAAGCTGATCCTGGACAGCATCCTTGTGTCGATGAAGACCAGCCATCTGCTCACAAGTGACATTTTACTGCTCAATGAGCGTTTCAAGCTTTTCCTGAAAAGCTTCAAGTTGCTCCTATATGGTCAAAACCAGACCTTGTGCTGCGTCAGGGTAAGGCTACGTAGAAGCTGGAGGACATTGTGTGGCCTCTGATTGTGGCTCCACAGTGACTTCACTTGCACCAATAGATGCTGTGTGATTGGATTGTCACCAAGTCCTTGCAAGAGAAGCACACAAAGCCTTCAGAGTGGTTTCTTGACTCTGCACAAACCCTGCAAGAACACAGAGATGGATTCCTCTATGCTCCTTGCCATTTGCATTCATATAGACAGGCCTGACAACATACCCACCACCTTGATGTGCAACTGTATCGGCCTTGACATGACAGCATCACGTGCATGGTTCACATCTGAATCCTCTGCGACAGTATGAATGTTTGGAAAACCTCCTGCCCACCCCTGGCAAGTCCCCACGCTGGACCACACCACAGCCCACCAGCACTTGGTGTAGCTCTCTAAGATGCACGATCCTTTAACCTAATCTGTGCGTCCTTCATTGTGGCAGTCTTTGAGGTGGTGCTGTGGGGTGTCAATCATGCACTTTAGTCATCATCATCATTGCCATTCGCTGCCTCCTCCATTCTTCCTTCAGCTTTCTCCTGCTCTGGTTCATGGTATTCTGGAGAAGGAACCAGGAGCCTCTCCTAAAATACTGCAAAGGCAAGATATTCACTCATGAGCTGCACCCAGAACACCTTTATGTAGATGCAGTGGCACGCATGGTAATGGCGATATCGACTATAGATCAATTTATAAGAATGTAGTAATCACAATAGGAAACCTAGAAAACAATGCCTCTCTATCTTAAATGGGCCACCACTTACTTTTAATCAGTGACTCTTTAATGTAGATTCTCCATAAAAGGAACCATCCACCCTGTCGAGATCGCTCAGGATCTTATCTTTCATTCAAGTCCTGTCTCACTCTTCTAAACTCCAGTGGATACGAGCCCAGCCTGAGCAATCTTTACTCGTAGGACAACCTGCCCACTTCAAGTATTTGCCTCGCAAGCTTTCTCTGAACTGCTTTCAACGCATTAGCATCTTTCCTTAAATATCTGTTTGTAAAGAAAGCATACTTTATTCAATAGTGCTGTGCAAACTGAGCGATGGCATGGTAGTTAGTGCTGCTGCTTTGCAGCTCCAGGAATGGGCCTTAGATCCTGACTGTGGGTGCTGTGTGAAGATCGCACGTTCTCCCTGTGACCATATGTGTTACTTTGGGGTGCTGTGGTTCCTGATCACATCCAAAAGACATGCTGGTAGGTTAATTGGCTACTGTAAATTAACCCTTAGTGTAGATTGATAACAAAAATGGAAGTTGACTGGCACACTGAGAGACAATAAAATGAAGGGATATAAGGGGAGGGGGGAATGGGACTAATGGAATTGATACCCTGGGACTTCTCATGAACCAAATGGGCTGAATGGCCTCCTGTCTTGTTATAAGATAGGAAATCTCCAGAAGTAACTTGGAAGGAGCCAGGTGTGTAGCCGTTTAGAGCCGCCCCACCTTTACAATCACAAATATGGTCCTTGTGTTGCTCTGCAGATGGAAAACTTCAATGATGACCCCTTTTATGAAGGCAGGCATTGCCAGTGTGGCAAATGCCAAAGTTCAGGCAAAAGAATTGCTCCCTGAACATTTGCTTTCTACTGTGAGTCCTTCTGGACCTCCTCTACCAGTAGTTTTTCCTGCATTGAATGATCTCTCTTGGTTCTCCAAAGCGAACTGGAAGACATACTAGTCAACCCATGCCGGGGTACAAATAACCTTTACAGAGGCAACAAAAATGTACTTTGGTGCCTCTGAAGCTTGCTTCAGCCCAGCTTAAAGGCTAGCAACTTACCTGTAAATACGTCATGTCTAACTGTGCGGGGTTAAGGGAGGGCATAGGCTAGAGCATGCTTCAAAATAGCAGCCGTGGTCAAGTCAGCATTTATATACTGATTGGCGTCATGATCCATCTGTTCTGCATGCTGCTGGCAGTCCTAAGGTATGTGTGCTAACCCCTTTACAAATATGCCATCTGGCAGACTTCCTGTTAGAAGTGTGTGCTTGCTCCCAACTCTAACGTAATTAGCAATGAAAAAATAAATAAAAGCTGGGTAGCTGAACCTGCTCCACAAGTGCCGACAAAATTATCTCCATTAATATGGATTCACCTTCAGATAATCATTCAGATATCATATCGTGTCAATTAAAGCAGGCACATTCCCCTTCCCCCATTCCCATAATGATCAGCCATGCCCCTCTTTCTTCTTATGCCCCTCCTCCAAACTAAATGAGACTAAGCTCATGCCCTTAAGTGTGGACCTTTTAAATTTCTTAAGTAATTTATTTCACCCTTTCCCAATTAAAACTGAACAGGACATGGAATAAGGAACTAGTAAGTGAGGCACCATAGTGCTCCAGTAGGGACCAATAGGCCAAACAGAACATATTAACCATTGAAAACAGAAAGTGGAAATGATAAGCACACTGATTTTTTTTATTCCCACACCAGTGAACTGTCTGATTTTACAACTCAACTAAACAGCAAAGTAATGATCCCCTGCCTCACTGAAGTTTTCTGGCACTGGATTGGAATCCAAGACTAAATAGTTGATTCTGAGATAAGGAATGATTTGCCATTGCCTCGTGAAACTAAAGATAAGAAGGAAATTGGCACATTTAATTAGTCACCAACAAACTTTGGACTCTGACTGTATTTTTAGCAGCAAATCACTGGTATTCTAAAAGAGGCACAGGGCTCATCTGCTGTTCACTGTTGTAAGTCCACATAAGGCACAGAGATGTGATACTGTTTTCATATTGCTCCAAGCTGCATGTGGCTTTGGTGACAATACTGATTGTCCTGGACTCTAGTAAATCACCACGGTTTGAAACATAACGTAGCTGTTTAAAGATACTAATCTACAGACTTGTGATCAGGGTTAATTAGCATGGGTGCAGCAGCACAGACAAAGTTTAGCATTGTTGCTGATTAATGCAGTAACGGTCCTGAATCATTTATTTTCAACATTCATCCTGTAACTAGGAAGTACCACAACAACAATTCCAACATCTTCTTAGGCAGCCCATCAGGATTGAGGATGACTTGCCTCCACTCCCATTCTGTTGGATTTGAGGTTGCTGCTGAGGTCACTGTGGAGTCATTATGCTCTGCCACCCAGAGCAGGGGATGCCTGACGTGGTCTGTGAAATGCTTTGTGAGGTGGTGCTCTCCTTCCACCATTTACACTGGGATTCCATTGCTTCTGACACGTGGACTCGAGGTTCTCGGTGCCACCCGATGCTCCTCATCCAGCTTTAACGTTCATGGACCAGGGATTCCCAGGAGTCAGTGGGGTTGTTGCATTTCTTTTTTCAAGGAGTTGTTAAGAACATCCTTGAATATTTTCTTCTGTCCACTGGTAATCTCCTCCTGTGACAGAACTTGGAATTGAGTACTTGTTTTGGGAATCTGATGTTGGACATGCAAATCATGTGGCCTCCCCAAAAGAATTGTGTAGGTGGGGCCCCAATGCTGGTGATGTTGACCTGGAAGAAGATGATGTTGGTTCAATTGTGTTTGTAGTGGATTTGGAGGGCTTTGTGAAAACAGCATTTGCGATTTCTCTCTAAAGTCTTAAGTGCTTTTAATATACAGAAACAAACAAGGAACTTCAAGGGCAGATTGAAACATCAAATATCTCACATAAGGAGATAATGGGACAGATGATTAAAAAAATTGGGACAGGTTTCAAGGACTGTCTTAAAGGAGGAATAAGTTTGGAGAGGTCGGATGGAGGGAAGTTTAGAATCTGGGGCCTGGGCAGCTGAGCGATAATGAACTGATACTCAGGAAGCCAGAAATGGAGGAGAGCAGATCCCTTGTTTATAAGGTTGGAGGAAGATAAGTATGAATAAAATATAATGAGAATTTAAAAACTTTTGGTATTGCTTAACTGGGAACTAGCATAGATCAGCAAGCACAAGGTAATTGGGAAAAGCAACTTGGTACTATTAAGGATGCAGGTAGCAAAGTTTTGAATTACTTTTGGTACATCAGCAACATCTGCCTCCCTTTTTTCTTCTCTACTGACAGCATATTGTGAAGACATCCTGAGAATGAAAATCAGAAAAAACTGTGGATGCTCACAGTCCAAAATAAAAAATGAAATTACATGAAATATTCAGTAGGTTAGTGGAAAGCGAAGCAGAGTTATTGTCTGAGGTTAAAGACCCTTTGTTTGTTTTTACTCTAGTCTCTGGGTATTTATCAAGATTACGACAGCATGTCTCATGGTAAAATTGTCTAACTGCACTAAAGGTGGGATATTTTTTATTAATCAGAATTAAAAAAAAGCTGCAGATGCTGGAAATCTGCAATAAGTATGGAAAACGCTGTAAGTACTCAGCAGGTTGAATAGCATCAGTGGAGAAAGAAACAGTTATCATTGCAGTCAATTACCTTCCATCAGAGTAAAAACTTAAAAAGTTAGACTGAATGGCACAAGTAGTAGTGGTGCCAGCTGAGAGTAGGTATTAGTTGATTTTTAGCATATCTGATGTCTAACATTTCCACTTGTGGGTCATTGACCTTAAACATTAATTCTAGTTCTCTCAACATTAATTCTATCCGACCTAGTGAGCATTTCCAGATTTTTAATTGTTCAACAATTTTAATACTTATTGTTTTCTGGTGAAATATGGTTCTATGCAGCAATTGTTCTATTCATAGCAATTCTATGCAGACTGAGAATAAATCAATTACTTTCTACTTCTGTGAATGCAACGTACCTTTTTTCATCCATGGTGCCTTGGCACTTCCTACGTTATGAAGGTGATTGCACAACTAAGAATAATTTGCTGGTTGTAAAAGTGATGTAGGACATTCTGTGGTTGTGACAGGTGCCACAGAAATCCAAAACCTTTCTCCTTTTTTCTGTCATTTGGTGTCTTAGTCAGTCCCTTTTAGTTACATTTAGAAACATCTCAAAGAATACTCATAATGAACAGAAGAATTTTTCACTGACTCTTCAAATCTGAGCTACAAACTTGAAGCACACATTTTGCCGTGTCAGATTACCATACCTGGTTAAGTATTAGCTTGATCTGTGATGCCAACCACTGGTTCCTGTCTCCTTTGCATTGCATCAATTGATTGGGTGTGTCAGAAGCAGCTGGAACTAAATCCAGGAATGAGGATGTGGAGAGGTAGGGGGTGAGAGTTAAATTTGGTTGGGACTGACATTCAGTGAATATCATGATTTACAATCCAAATGAATAGACACGGTTTAAAGTTACCGTGACATTTTGCCATGGTTGTTGAAAAAGAGTGAAATATTTTGACAGTTGTAGACCTGATCTAACAATGTAGAAGTGGGTGCAGTGAACAGAGTTGCATTAAATGACATTTGAATTCCTAGCTGACATTTTCCAACAGCATATGCATATTAATAATAAAAAAGTTAACAAGGCGACATTTGCAAGTTTTTTTTTTTGCTTTTAAATAATGAATGTTCAGATTTAATTTCCATAGCCAAAATCAGATTGGTACATTGATAGGGCCATTGCACAACTAATAATTTTGGGCTACGAAGACTAATTAGTAATTTGTGGCTGTGAGCTGTTCCTGTGAATGGAGAAGAGACACTTGAGCGATTATTTCAGATTCAAGCCTGCAAACGGCTGTAAAGTGGGTGCTGGGCTGATAAGACATGCCTGATTAAAAGTCTTTTTTTCCCCCCAAAAAAAAGGGGAAAATTGATATTAAAAATTAAATCTCTTCCTCTGTAATCTGGTATTAGTGGTAATTATGCATAATTTCATTACAGTTTTAGTTGAGGAATATTTCTCCAGAACATGGCCATTTGTAGCTAATTGCTAATGATTTAAACATGCCTGGAGGTACTAACACAGGAACTTGCATGTATGATGCTCAATTTTGATTAGGAGGAATATTTTTTTGAAATCATTAAATGATGTCTCCGCTCGCTGTGAAGGTGTGGAAGTGTGTTTGTTGGCACACAAGAGAATGTTACAGGATCCCTTGCGGACTGATGGAGAGGATGCACGTGTTCTTAGAAGTGATGCTGGAGCTCCTGGTAGAGAAGGAGGGATGTCTTGTACCCACAGTAGGAATGCAAACATCAACAACGACCAACACAGGAGTTTGCTGACAAGGTTGCAGCTTGAAACTAGCCCACAGGACATGGTACCGAGAATGATAATTTAGTGACTTACCGTGAGTGACCAAGGTTAAAACTGTCTCAGATAAACAAATCTGGATGACTGTACCACCACCTCTTTTGCAACTGCAAGACTCTTCATCCACCATTTAAATATGCACAGATGCCTCATACAACTGTATCCTTCACCTGCCCTAGTCACACCTCAAGGACTGCTCTTCAACTATGTGAGACATCATGCATGCACAGATACACTGGTTCATATGCTCATTTGCAACCACTTATGCTTTTCCTTTTAGGAGACTATGATGCAGAATAAATGGCAGCAGGACCAAATGATACTGTTCCCACCGAGGAGGCAATGCTACCATGATTGGCGGGGGAGTGGCAGACACTTGGCAATGTATCCCTGAGGATGATGTGGATACATCAGTTTCTTCATGTAGCTACACCTATTTCTGATCCCTAATCTCACAAGTTCCAAGTACTCTGAAAGTGCACATCTTCCAACTGTGGTCCCAAGTCTTGCACTCTATTAGTGTGTGATTCTAGCAGCAAGGTTTATCTCACTCCTTGGAAGGGTTACTTTGCCACTTTAGACCACAAGGTGGGTAATGAAGAGGAGCAGTGTGAGGAAGAAAGTACTGTGCCAATCACTACCACTGAAGTTGGGACCAGCTCAAAAACTGGTACTGGATTATTTGGAGACAATGGGGGAGTGAGAGGCTGCACATTAGTTTTATTGGAAAATGGACAGATAAGAAACCTGCAGGACAAAGTGTCAGAGGAAAGCTGATTGGTTTAATAAATCAAATGTTCTGTGCCGTGGAGAACTTCCTTGAAAGGTTAGGTGCTGTGGTTGAGACAATGCAGTGTTCTTCCTCCATTCCTTGATGCAAAGCCTGAGATCCATCCTCTCTGGTGAGGAATGTAAGTATGTTGACTTGCACCTTTTGCCTCCACAGATGCTATTTGACCTTCTGATTTCTTCCAGCGTTCTGTTTGTGTCCTAGATCACAGCATCTGCAGTCTCTTTTGCCTTCTGACCTTTTGCCACCTCGCGCAACACTGTTCAGCATCTGATGACTGAGGTTGCAGCTCCATTTAAAGGCAAAGTACAATGATGGGAATATGGGCAGCTGCAATGGTAGCTGGGTTTCTCTGTTGAAAGAATCTTGCAGAGAGTTTCAATTGCACAGGAGCAGATCACTGGGCTAACTGAAGTAATAGCCAAGGAATTATGTGGTAAGATCCTATTGCTTTCTCTATAAAGTTGCATTTCTGCTCCCTTCACTAATGTCTATCATCACCTGTGATGAGAGGATGCCTTCTTACTGGAGTCATTGCAACCCACAGTCTCTGCTTTGGTGTGGGCTGAAGACAATAAATGGAACAAAGTAACACTACTGACAGTCTTCTTGTATCTTTAGTGTTTGGAGTCAGGTAGCTGAAAGAAGAGAGTTAGCTGCTGGTTTAACAGATACATGAAGTGGGGGAGTACTGTCGGATGGTATAGTTTGCAGATGCCAGCAGTGGCTAAGTGTGCATTATCTTTCCTTCCACATTAATGGTTGTGGGTGCAAATCCAACTCCAGGGATTTGAGTACAAAAATCTCTGGCAACACTCCAATGCAAAGGGACAGCTACGTTTTGAGAGGAAGATCAAACAGGCCCTGTTTGCTTCCTCAGGGAGATGGAAATTATTGCGTGGCACCACTTGAGAGAACAGTGCCTGAGTCCCCTCAATTTCTGCAGCCACAGTTTAACCGCCCCCCCCCCCCCCCACCCCCACCCCCGTCAACATCCAAAGCAGGTAATCTGGTCATTATTTCTTTGTAATTTGTAGAAGTTTGATTTGCACAAATCATCTGCATTTCCTATATTACAACAGGGCCTACAGTTCCAAAGTACTTTATTAGGACCTTGTATTGAAAATTGCAATGCAAATCACCTTCTTACTTTACATGGATATTGAAGTCAGTGGTGTACAACACAAGTAGCTGTTTTTACTATGCCAGCCAGTCCACTGCCACTGGTCAAATCTAATCACTGAATTTTGATTCCATAGTAAATATATTTTGCAATTTCAGAAAAATAACTCTGTGTGTACATATATACTGTATGTGGAGATTTTCTGTAATGAGAATGCAACTATTTAAAGAGATCACAGCTAGATACAGGTGCAGTTCCAGACCAGTGCTGGAGATATTGAATTCAACATATTCAATTATAAAAATTCAATTGCAAACAAAAAACTGCAGGATGCTAATTTTTGACCCTCTTTGGAGTTGTTTCTACTTCCTTTCTTTTATTACTATTTGCTTTGCAATTCTAGTGTCAGAATAAAATGATCTTTTTACTTGCATGTCACATCTTCCACAGACTTATTTAATGTATTGACTTCTTTATCTCCAAGTATTCTGAATCTTTAAACTGTTTTTGTTTCCTCCTGAATCTCTCAAATTCTTATTTTCTCTTTGCCTTTTTAGCTTTGAACCAGATTAAAAATGGGTTGGCTTACTCTTCAGTTCTCAGTTCTAACTAGGACTCTATGCAACACATGGTGTTAATCTATCTTTTCTCTTTCCAGACCTCAGTAGAGCTGCTGTATGCCTGCAGTGTTTTCTGGGGTTATTTCACAGAACTCCATCAACCATTGGTGCAGATCAGAAATGCTGAAGCTACATTTTGTCAAGTGCAAAAACCTGAGACCTGGTCTACCTGCAGTGCACAGGCTGTTGTTTTTTTACCATTATTTATTTATAGATTGCAGGCATTCCTGGCAAGGCTGGTATTTATTGTCTATTCCTAATTGCCCTTGAGAAGGTGGGGGTGAGCTACTGTTTTGAATTGCTGCAGTCCTTCTGGTGAAGGAACTCCAGAAATGTTCTTGGCTAAATAGTTCCAGAACTTAGTCCCAAGAGTAATGAAATAACAAACAATATATTTCAAAGACGTGATGGTGTGCGGCTTGGAGGGGAACCTGCAGGGGCTGGTTGTCCCATTTGCTGGTTGCCTTTATGCTCCTTGGTGGTATAGGTCGTGGGTTTGGGAGAGGCTGCCTGAGTAGCCTGGGTCAGTAATCCCAAGACATTACACATTGCAGCCTCAAGCGCAGCCAGAATGAATTGTGGGCAGGAAGTGCTTTGTAGGTTCAGAGACTACACATGTTCAGTACCAAGGTGATTAAAGCCTCTAATTTCACATTAGCTAAACTCCATAAAAACACTCCAGAAACTCAATGCACTGTTAAGTGGGTGCCACATCAAGAAAGACCAATGGATGTGCAGAACTTATTGTTGGCTTCCTTTCCATTGCTGTGGAATCTCCTGCAGCATGGTATTCAAAATCTATTCTGATCCAGTTCATATGATAGAAAAGCACAACTTAAAGAACAACTAATAGCACTTTCAGAGCTGCTGAAGTTGGATTTTTGACAACTGAGTTGCTTTTGTGTCTTGGAACTTGGTGTGGCTGTGTTCCCTCTGCACTAGAAGGCTTGAGATTCAAGGCACAGTGCAGGAAGTGGCAATGATATACTTCAGTGGAGTACTGAGGGGCCCTGCTTTCTCAGAGATGTAATTTTTCAGGTGACCTATTAAGCCAAACCTTGCCTGACAGCTCAGGTGAGCTTAAAAGAGCACCTAACAGCATTCAATGAGGTTATGGAGTTCTCCAGTTCCCATGGCTATTGGCTATTGGCTATTCCTCGATCAGCAGATTGACAGGGTCATAGGTCTCATATCAAATTACAGGACATTCCCAGAAAAGTGCACTATTTGCACTTTGGAAATAATTGTGTTAAGGATACATATTCTGCCACAGGTGTGAAATTTTCTATAAAAATGTAATTCAATGCTAATGAAAGATATTCCACTGAAGAAATTTCCCATTTGAAAAGACAAATTCTTTCTCAGCTTCTCAAGAGTGAGCACTACGGATGGGGAGAGGGACAACTAACCGTACTTTGTGGTGCTAACCACAAATACAACTCCCTGATGTGTCAGAGCTCCAATATCTGCCTCACAGCTGTACTTTGGAGTCAGTTGTTCCAAATCCTTCTGTTTGCTGGTGGCTCTGCACACGGATTGGTGACCTCACGGGCTTGCACAGAATCTCAACTGTGCTCAGAAATGGTAACAATGCCCTTAGCAAAGAGAATCTTTTGTTCTCAAAATATCCTCAAGTTCCTAAACATATTTATTATGCCGTGTTCCATGCTGGCTTACTTTTTAACTCCACTAGTCCTGCACCAGGGTTTATTTCATAGCTGAGGATAAACTTACTTTACCCACACCTTCCTTCCTTCATTAGTGAACTTGGACAGTAGCAATCAGAGGATTATTCGCTCCTTTTCTCAGCTTGTGCTTGTCTGGCTCTGTCTCCCGCCTTGAACTATTTCACAGCCTGAGCGCACCACAGTTGTGTTTAACTCAGTTTATTTTTTTTATTCCAAAATAAACTTTATTCATCAAAAAACAAACTATATACAACAATAAAACAGTGCAAACCTTTACATTTGTGTACGGATCAATCATTAGTGTTACCTTTTTTATATAAAAAAGACAGCACTGATGCCATTCGTGTGGCTCCCTGGGGTGCTACCCCAATCTCATATTTACAATATTTAAGGGGCTTCCTCGCCTGACCCTGCCCCTCCCTCTCCAGTGGCAGAAGAACCCTAAACTCTAGTCCTTCCCCACCAAGCCCTTGTGTTCTAAACTCAGTTTAGAATCAAACACGGGGGGCCATAAATTGTGATAGTCTTAAAAAACACATGCAGACACAGTAGTGTAGCGGTTAGTATAATGCTTTACAGTGTCAGCGACTTGGGTTTAATTCCGGCTGTGTCTGTGTGGGTTTCCTCTGGGTGCTCTGGTTTCCTCCCACATTCTAAAGACGTACTGCTTAGGAAGTCGTGGGCATGCTATGTTGGTGCCAGAAGTGTGGCGACACTTGCGGGCTGCCCCCAGGACACTCTATGCAAAAAGATGCATTTCATTGTGTGTTTTGATGTACATGTGACTAATAAAGATATCTTATCTTATCTTATAAAACAAAATTGGTGGAAGGGGTGGAGGGCTGAGATATACACAACCCCACAAAACTCTGTGTGAGACCACCTGGCAATGATACTTGATCTCGCAGGAGGCCCAAGGCGTTCATGGACCTCATCTGCAAAAACAATATCACACAAAACAAGCACTGCATGCTGTCTGACATCTCTGCAAATGCCCATTGTCCATCTTACACACAGATAACTGGGCTATAGCAAATTAATGTAGTAATCAGATATTTAAATTTTCTTCACTTTTGCTTTGTGCTGCACAATTGAAATAATAGGTTGGGACATCTCTGACATAAATTATTCAATGTTTCTCTATGTGATTCATTTATCTACTTATTCACTGTAGAAGTTTGCAGTGAACATTTTTAATGGATCTTTGCATATTCAACTCCAGAATTACCTTTCAGATCAAATTAGTTGAACTGCTGAGTCAACTACTGGACATTTTTCAGAGTGATGCTCTTAAAATCTGACGAACTGCATTTCTACTTTGGATATGAATGTGATTCATGAGTGATTATTGACATATCAGTAGGAAACCTGTGGTATATTGGGAGGTGGTCTGTGTACAACTATTGTAAAGAGGGTGAACACACATCAAAATGAACTCAAGGGAGCTTCAATAAACACGTTAAAATTCCCTGGTGTGCTTACTTCGCACATATTATTGTGTCACAGCATTTTTATGTACAAATATACCACATTCTTTGAAAGACAGTTTCACATTTGTCCAGCATTAATAGGTTCAGCTTGCTGATTGGCTTTCACGGACTCTTGGATCTTCTTCACTGTGTTTGGGTCTCTGCAACTGTAGTTATTTCTTAACCTGATGACTGTGTGACATGCTGTCTCTGAAATTCAGGACTGGTGCATCAACTCTGGTGCAGGGTTTCGACCTGAAACATCGACAATTCGTTTCCTCCCAGAGATGCTGCTTGACCCAGTGAGTTCCTCCAGCAGATTGTTTGATGATCTGAATTGCGGTTTATTATCTATCACAAATTCTTCAGGCATATCATGAGTTATGAAAAGCAATCTCAGCTCTCTACTGTACATTACTGTTGTGCATGATCTGTATGTCAAACTTTGATCCATTGAGAAAGAGTGTTGCAAAGGACTAGAAAGTTATCATTGCCTTTCCGATAAAAATTGACATGGAGTCTCTGAAAAGGTGGTGTCAGCTCTATCTGTGTTTATAGGGTTGTTGGTGGTGGTTTTGTTTGGTATTCTTGACAGACTATACACACTGACACTGAATTATCTCGATCTCTGTTTCAGCAAACAAAGCTTCCTGAAATAGCCTGCATATTTATGATGCCATTGACCATGATTTGAAATAAATAATTATTAACATTTATTTTAACTTTTTTTTCAAATGTTTAAGGAACAGACCACAGTGAATGGCCACCATTGCACATATAGGAAGAATTTGCATTACTTCCACTCATGAAGGTGCTGATTTTGTTTTAGGAATGGAACTTGTGCTATTGCCTTCTGTTACCATCATATAGGAAAAGTATTTGGAATTACCATTGAGGGTAAAATTTTGTAAGGGGGTCAAAAGTAAGATTCTGTGTGTTTAATGATTTGGAATGAATCTGCTGATCATCTAAGCCACACATAAATCTATCCCATTGTGCAAGGTTTAAGAATTCAGCAAAGTTTGGAAAAATTCTTTAATACTATATATATTTGCTAATTATCTCTCCTACACTTTGATTCCTTGTGACAACTTTCTATTATTTTAAATGGCTGTGGATTGGAAAAAGTCCTCCAATTTCTGTACTCTTTCAGTCAATGAAACACCCATGACTTTCTGTGGGATTGCCAGAGTAGCAAGTGTGCAATAGATCTCCAAGCCAACCTCTGTCAACATTATAATCTTATGCTCTCATGGCAGCATCCTATGGCTGTTTGTTTTCAATTGTGCTGAATGTAAAATATCATTTGTAGTAAAGAGTATTTCCATTCTCTTCATGTATGTTGTGAATGATTGCATGCTTGATAGTACACTCCTAAGTATCCTGCCTGTTCTTGAGTGACCATTTTGTCTAACTTTCTGCTGTTTCCAAGACTTCTCAGCAGAATGTTCAGTACTCCTGTCTAATTTGCCTATGGTATCTCTGGGTATTGATGTTTCTCCATCTCTCAAAGTACAATTCATCGCATCGGCCTTTAATTACCACTGACTGAGCACTAGATGAAGATTACTGATTCACTGAGCACAGAGACTCATCAAGAACTTTGTCCCTGTCATCTTCTCTTTCCCAAATCCAAAGGTTTCAGGTTTTGTGTTTCATGCCATTATTCACAGCAGGTTTTACTGAAACTTTCTTTGACATGTATCTTACCTCAAATTTCTTTTAACTATCCTCTTCGCCTTTTGCAGTTCATTGGGTGGTGGTCCAAGTACGGTTGTTATGGAGCTGTTGCACAATTCATTAAATGAACTCAGGGAGATACTGGGAATTTCAGAATATGTGCTAACTGGTTTTTTTGAAAATTGAGGTTAACTATCCTGGGTTCTTGCATTACCAGTGCCATGATGTCACTACATCACATGCATGTGTGGCTCATTTAAGTATTCATATGCAAATGTACCACTGGTAGCATTTCACAGTCATCGAAACCCCATCATTAAGTCATCGCCTTAAGTGAGGGAAACCTTCAGTTCTCAGCCAAGTCTAATGCCTGTGTCACTTCAGTTTACAACAATGTGAAGTGTCCTGTGGAACCATTTAGTTGTATCAGCAGTTCAAGTGCACTTCCATCTTGTCAGAGGGTCTGAGGATGGAATAAGATTCAGGTCTTTCTGACATACTTGCATCTTGAGAATGAAGAAAAGGCAGAGGTTATTTGAAAAGACAAATCACCTAAAAATGATAATTAGATAACGCCAAAGAAATTTGGAATTGATTTTTAAAATTTATTTCAAAGGCCTATCACTCCATTCATCAATGTAGAGGAGGTGTACCATCAAATTCATCATCAGTAATTGTTCTTTAAAATTTGGCTTTGTCTTTGCATGTATCTTAAGCATGAGTTTTGTACGTGCAAAGTAGTGACAAAGGAATAGAGTCCTGAAGGCCTGTGACCGGAAATTCATGAATGAAATATAGGAAAAGTATATGGAAGGAAAACCAGTAATCAGGAATGTCAAAAATTTCTGCCGTGGGAACAGAATAAATCATTATGACAGTTTTACAGTACTACTCCTGAGGTAAATGATGAAAGTAACAAAACAATAGCAGGAGGAAAAAGTTAGGGACTTTTTTGTTTGTGGTGTTCGAGTACCGCTCAAGACTAAATCACATTTTATGTACTGAATTCAAAGGTCTTGAGAAAAGGAGACTAGCCAAGAGATTAGATCAGGTCCGAATCCATCATCTTGCCAATGAAGGCAGACCTAACAGAAGGCGGCAATTATGGAGCAATTAACTAAATTAGTAACAGAAGCAAAATACTGCTGAATATTATATTTAATAGGGTCAGGAATAAAATCTATCAGGGACTTGCTGTAGAGGAGCAAGCAGGATTTGGAGGAAGGATGAGCCATGATTGTGCAGATACTGATTATGTTGTTGAGATTTTTAATAACCATTTATTGCATAATGAAATTCAACCCATTTGCAAATAGATGTTTTTCTTTAAAAGGTGGCTTCTAGCTTTATTGAGACTTAATCTTCAATCCACAGTGTCACAGTCCACAGATAAAACCATTTTGAATCGCTGGAAAGATAAAAGTAAAATATAACCAGCTTGAGTGTACTTTTTCTTTCCAGAAAGTATATTTAAAAAAAGATCTTACAACAATACAAAGAGAGGCCATTCACCCTATTGTGTCCATGCCAGCTCCTAGGAGAACAACCCTATTAGTTCCATTCCTCCTTTTTCCCAGTTCTCCATACAATTTATTCTCTCTCAGAAATGGCCATCAACACCTATTTGATTCTTTTTGCCATCACCTGCACTAAAGGAAAATTTACATTTGCCAATTAACCCACCAGAACGTCTTTGGGATAGGAAAGGAAACCAGAGCAACCGGAGGAAACTGACACAGTCACAGGGAAAATGTGCAAACTCTGCACAATTAGCACCCGAGGTCAGGATCGAACTTGTATCCTTGGAGCTGTGAGGCAGCAGCACCAACAGCTGCATCACTGTATTGCCCTTAGATGTAGATCAACAAGGGTTTATCACATATTGTCTGCATTAGATGTATGGTTCTTGTGTTGATAAACTGTTTTCTACTTTATAAGCAGTTTTCCTGTTCTAACAAAGCCCACAGAGTGGCATTACAGGCCATGTGGACTTCCTTTCCTGATCATTGTGAAGCTCTCAACTTGATTTCTCAACTCTGAAATATGAGGCTGAGTTAAATTAGATAAATGTAAGAAGGTGTCCTCCCACACAGAAACTTGTAAATGGCTGTCAGGCATCCCTGATTTTATGCCTCATTCAGTTGGTCAGTGGTTCCCACACAGTTTTCAAATGCTTCTGATTTGCACTTACTGCTAAGGAGCTAAACCTGCTGTGCTATATCAAAGGTAAGTGAAAATCAAAAACAAATGCAGATCTGGAAATCTGAAATAAAAATAGAAAATGCTGGAAAAAGTCAGCAGGTGAGGCAGCAGTAAGAAGCAGTTGATGTTTCAGGTCAGAGACCGTTCATCAGATGTATCTTTAATCTGAAATGCTAACTATTTCCTTTAACTGATGCTGTCTGACCTGCTGAATTTTTCTAGTATTTTCTGGTTTTATTTATGCCATACCAAAGTGTTGTCTTTTAAACCAAAGGCTCTGGCAGACTGATATGGTCCTAATGTAGTAGGAAGCATCAATGCCTTCTTTGGCACAGCACTGAAGTGTTGCTTGGTGCTTCTGGAAACTACATTAGGTATACTACATACACCCATTGACAGACTTATGCTTCAGTGACACTCACCATTGGAACACTCATCATCAGATTGACAAATTAGCACATCCAAATATTTGTCCCTCCAACAGTGCAACTCTCTCTCGGCCTTGAATTTTGTGATTGGCTCTCTAGGATTGGACTTCAACCCACGACCTTTTGATTCAAAGATGAGAGTGCTACATTTGTACATTCTCCCTGTGGCTGTGCGGGTTTCCTCTGGGTGCTCCCATTTCCTCCCACGTCCCAGGGAACATACTGGTTGGTTGGTTGATTGGTCACTGTGAATTGCCCCTAGTGTGTAGGTGAGTGGTCGATTCTAGTGGGGTGGGGGGGTTGAAGATAATGTGGGGAGAATGAAAAAAAGGGATTAGTGTAAAATGGTTGCTTAATGACCAGTGTGGACTCGATGGGCTCTAGGGCCTGTGTCCATGCTTTATCTCTCTGTGACACTATGACCATTAAGATTTCTGTACTGCAACAGAGCTTGCAATGCACCCACATGTTAGGGCGATATTCGTACAGTTGCTCAGTATCTTCTCATGCTTAGTAGTGTGACATCGGAGCAGTTGTGCATGTTTCGATATTCAATTGTAATGTTGACTAATGTGGGTTGTGTTGCACTTGGTCAGAGCACAACTAACAGTGGTTCAATTATATAAGATGGATATGTTTTTTGTCCATTCCAAAATGCCATCGGCATATCCATCTTAAGAAACATGGATTTTGAACTCTTAAGCCTCGAATAAAACTAGATGTCAGAAAAAATAATTTTGCTCCAATGCAGTAGATATATTAACAAATAATAAGTGAAGACTTGCTATTTGTAGTAACTCCTTATAAGAAAGAAAGGTAAACATATGGTCAGAGACAGAACAGTACAGCACAGGAATAGGCCCTTTACCCCCCCCTCTCCCCAATGTCTGCACTGACCCTGATGCCAGTCTAAATGAATTCCACCTGCCTGTATGGTCTGTATTCCTCTATTCCCTGCCTGTTCATGTGTCTGTCTAAATGTCTCTTAAACATCACGATTGCATCTGCTTCTACCACTTCCCTTGGCAGCCATTCCAGGCACCTCCAAACTCCGAGACCAAGGACTCAACACCTCCCTCTGTAACTGGATCCTTCACTTTCTAACAAACAGACCACAGTCAGTGAGGATAGGCAGCAATACCTCCGGCACGATTGTTCTCAACACTGGTGCCCCACAAGGCTGCGTCCTCAGCCCTCTACTCTACTCCCTATACACTCATGACTGTGTGGCCAGATTCTGCTCTAACTCCATCTACAAGTTTGCAGATGATACCACCATTGTAGGCTGTATCTCAAACAGTGATGAATCGGAGTACAGGAAGGAGATAGAGAGCTTAGTGGAATGGTGTCATGACAACAACCTTGCCCTCAGTGTCAACAAAACAAAAGAGCTGGTCATTGACTTCAGGAAAGGGGGTGGTGTACATGCACCTGTCTACATCAATGGTGCTGAGGTCGAGAGGGTTGAGAGCTTCAAGTTCCTGGGAGTGAACATCACCAACAGCCTGTCCTGGTCAAGTCACGTAGAAGCCACAGCCAAGAAAGCTCACCAGCGCCTCTACTTCCTCAGGAGGCTAAAGAAATTTGGTTTGTCCCCTTTGACTCTCACCAACTTTTACAGATGCACCATAGAAAGTATCCTATCTAGGTGTATCACAGCTTGGTACAGTAACTGCTCTTCCCAGGACCACAAGAAAATGCAAAGAGTTGTGGACACAGCCCAGAGCATTACGGACACCAGCCTCCCCTCCTTGGACTTTACCTCTCGCTGTCTTGGTGAAGCAGCCAGCATAATCAAAGACCCCACCCACCTGGGACATTCTCTCTTCTCTCCTCTTCCAGTGGGTAGAAGATACAGGAGCCTGAGGGCACGTACCACCAGACTTAAGGACAGCTTCTACCCCACCGTGATAAGACTATTGAACACCCTTATACAATGAGATGGACTATGACCTCACAATCTACCTTGTTGTGACCTTGCACCTTGTTGCACTGCACTTTCTCTGTAGCTGTGACACTTTACTCTGTACTGTTATTGTTTTTACCTGTACTACATCAATGCACTCTGTACTGACTCAATGTAACTGCACTGTATAATGAATTAACCTGTACAATCAGTTTGTAAGACAAGTTTTTCACTGTACCTCGGTACAAGTGACAATAATAAACCAATACCAATACCTCCCACTTGCTGTGTAAAAACAAAACTTGCCTCATAAATCTCCTTTCAACTTTTCCCCTCTCACCTTAAACCAACGCTCTCTGGTATTTGACATTTACACCTTGGAGTAGAAAGACTTGACTATGTACCCTACTTATGCCTCTCATAATTTTAGTTACTTCTATCAGGTTGCTTGTCAGCCTCTGATGCTCCAGAGAAAGCAATACAAGTTTGTCCAACCTTTCCTTAAAGCTAATATACTCATCCTGGTGAACCTCTTCTGCACGCTCTCCAAAGTCTCCGTATCCTTCTGATAGTGTGGCGACCAGAACTGCACACAATAGTCCAAATACCCAGTCCCCAGATGAAAAGATTCTCCACGTCACTTGGTGGTCCTTGTGCTTCTCAGGCCAAGATTACTGAGATGACAGCTGACTAAAGTGGATGATGGAGTATGCCAATGACATTTATTTTCCAGTTTTCACTGATCAGTGTGATGGAATTTTTCCTCAGGCCAATAAATGCATGAGGTTAAAAATCTCTGGTCTGGTAAATCATCCATTGTCTGTGGAAACAATTCTGTGTGACCTTCAGTAGTTTGGTAGTCTGAGATGTCCCAGTTATATTTGTCTTAATTACCATTCTCTCAACTATTTTGCTATTTTGACTCATGCAAAATATATTATGTATGCTACAGAAGTATTGAACAATCACCAGTCTTCACTGTATTTAGCATGATTTCTGTTACTGCCAATGAACTGCTGTAAATTCAGACTGTGAAACTGGACCTGCTGCATTCAGTCAGAACTATATAATGATAGTGAAGTGTATTTACAATTGTCTCTGGTAGGATTTCCTCTAGATATCTGGGAGCCATTTGTTAATAATTTTAAATAGTGAAGCAATAACTAATTAGAATGAATGTTCCCAATTTCTCAGTCTCTTAATATAGTTGGCTTTCTTCAATTGTATTTCCTCAGCAATGAAATAATTATCCAGGCTGCATTAAGTCCTCGTGGGAAGTAGCTCATACTATTTTAGCTAACGTCCATATATTATTGCCAAGGTGACTGATACAATTATTAATAGTAATATTACCTAAGTTTATTGTGGTTATGATATTAATAAATAACTGTTGCCCCAGAGGTTGTTAGTTAATATTTCAATTGCACTCTACATATGCTGTGCATTCTCATCAATCCCCAGCTCATTTTCATCACATAAATCATTTAAAAGACTACTCATTGCCTGATTAACTATATGCCTGTGGTAAACAGTTCTTTCTAAAACATAAGGTTTGCTAGCATTACTTATGAATGCATCTTCTTTAAATTTCCCACCCCTGCGTTATTTTGCTTTTGTAGTTAAAATGAATCATGTCAGGAATAAACTCCTATCTGATTTCTGATCCAAAATGACCAGAATTGTTACAGATTGTGGATTTTCTGAATATCTGTATTTTGATTGCCATGCAGAAGGCTGGGATTATATAAATTCTTCAAGCACACCAACACCTCTACTTCCTCAGAAAGCTCACGAAATTCATCATGTCTCTGATGACTCTTATCAATTTTTACAGATGCATCATAGAAAGCATCCTACCTGGATGCATCACAGCTTGGAATGCAACTGCTCTGCCCAAGACTGCAAGAAATTGCAGAGTTGTGAAGGTAGCCCAGTCCATCACGCAAAGCACCCTACCCTCCATTGACTCCATCTACGCTTCCTGCTGCCTCGGGAAAGCAGCCAACATAATCAAGGACCCCTCCTACCCTTATTATTCTCTTTCCTCCCCTCTCCCATCAGTCAGAAGATACAAAGGCCTGAGAGCATGAACCACCAGACTGAAGGGCAGCTTCTATTCTGCTGTTATCAGACTCTTGAATGGACCTCTCATACTCTAAATGATTAACTCTTGATCTGCTGATCTACCTCATCATGGCCCTTGCATTTTATTTGTCGATCTGCACTGCAATTTCTCTACACTATATTCTGCACTCTGTTTCATTTTACTACTTGATGTAATTATATATGGCACAATCTGTCTGGGTGGCTCGCAAAACAAAAGCTTTTCACCGTATCTCGGTACAGGTGACTATAATAATAAACCAATACCAAAGTTTGTTTTTAAAGAGCCATGGAGTGAGACACCACACAAACAGGCAGTCCACCAAGCCTACTGCTGATCATAAAGCATCCATTTACACTAATCCTTCATTAATCCCATTTTATTCACCCCGCATTCCCGTCAACTCCTTCCAGACCCTATCACCTACCTACCTACACGTTCGGGGCAATTTGGTGGCCAATTTATCTACTAACCACACATCTTTGGGATGTGGGAAGAAACTGGAGCACCCGAAGGAAACCCATGACGTCCCAGGGAGAATGTGCAAACTCCACACAGACAGCACTGGAGCCCTGCATTGAACCTGGGCTGCTGGAGCTGTAAGGTTGTAGCTCTCTGAGCTGCTACATAACTATTATTCTGCTACATCACCAATCTGGTGCTTGTGAGCTATAAACTAATTGAATAATTATGTAGGCTCGAGGGACTGAATGGTCTACTACTGACCATCCTTTCCTATCATTATATAGTCTTAATTGCGAAAAAGATCAAGGGTCTGAATCCTGCTTGTCACTGTAATCAAGGGGATTAAATTCCCTTGGAGAGTATTACATGAATTCTCTACTGATTCTCATTAATCTGCATGAGTCTCAGGAGGTGAATTTCCTGCTGGTTTTATTCACAGCTTCTGCCCATAACCTTTGGCATTGCCAGCAGGCTAATAATTTGTCAAAGTGTCTATTTCAAAATGGAATATCTTGCACCACAATCCCTAATAGTTGTTTGTGTAAAGGGGAATAAATGTCCACTTTCTACAAATATCAGGGAAATGGAATGAGGAAATATCGTTGGGCTCTAGAGGAATGTGTCCATGTGCCAGCCTGGTATCAATTAGACTGCAGCTTCTCAAACACTTTTAAAATATTACACACTCAAAACTATGTATTGCCTGTGGTTCCACATCAGAGTGGCACAGATCACGGGATATTAGGAATAAAAACTGTGAACACCAGGGAATCAGAAGTAAATCATTAGAATCCCACAGCACATGCATTATCAACAAATTTTAATAAAGCTGGAACTTTGCAATTAGTATAAGTAAATCAGCTGCTTCTCTGAATTGCCTTATGAACCTTGTAATATTGAGGAATTACAATACACTTTAAGTTGCATAAAAAGATAAATTTACAACAGTTAAAAGTAATCAATTTGAGGTTTAGGGTTTATTTTCTGCCATTTACTATTTGAATGAATATCCAAAACAGAGGTTCTCTATTCACAGCTCAAACATTATTTTGTATGTTCAAAATGTTAGATCTCAGCAGGAAATTATAAATTAATGTGAATTATTAGAAAGATTATTATCTACAAAGATCCATTGATGCTGCAACTTCAGAGCTGGTGTGAAGTAATTTTGGTTTTGCATTCATATCAAAACCACAGTCAATACCTGATCTGTCTTCCGAATATCACTCTCTGATGGCAATGGTCTCATTCCACCTCTTGTTTGGTAATGTGTTGAATGCAAACACAATGTTAAGTCAAACCTGGTGCATGAAATTCTCAAGGCATCCATTTGGATCAGATGGTTAACCAAAGCCCTATTTGCCAGCTCACGCAGGCAGTATTTCGATGAAGAGACCTAGGCAACGTTTATCCATCAACCAACAGAACCAAAGCAGTTTAGTTAGTTATTATCACTTTGATGTTTGTGGGACCTGCCAATGTGCAAAATGACTGTCATGTTTCTTATATTACAAAAGTAAATACTTCACAATTTGTTCTTCATTGGTTAGAAAGCATTTTAGAATAACTTGAGGGAGTGAAAGATGCCATTTAAGTGCAAATTCCTTTTTTTATAGGACTTGCTGGTCACTTTGCTAATCCAGTTATTTTAACTTAAAGAATAAGAAATACATAGCCCCTCACTGTTTTGTCCACCTCCAATCTTAACTGCTCATCCCTGTTAAATTTTTACCTATAAGGACTGAGTGCAGATCTCACACCTCCAAAGGATAGCCTGAATGTCCTTTTTGCATTCAGTATCAAGTATGATCACAAAGCAAACATGAAATATAAAGGATTGCATCATTCTACTGTAAGTGGTATTCGCTCACATCTCTTTGACTCATTATGATTGCCTGTCAAACTATGTTCAAAATGCATCTCCACCCATGAAGCTGCATTACCCACAGGCTTCAGAGCAAGGCTTCAGAGCAAGACTCCAGCTGTTGTTTTTGACCCACATTGGAAAACAAATCTTTTTTTACTGATAATTTATTACAATTTTTGGAGAGTTTTTTTTTAAACGTTTCCTCCCTGGTTTGCATCCTCCTTTTCTTCAAACCTAGCTGAGTGGCATGGTGCAGCTTGTAGAGCTGCTGCTTCACAGCTCCAGCGAGCTACGTTCAAACCCAACATCTGGTGCCGTGTGGAGTTTGCACAATCTCCTTGTGACTGCATGGATCTCCTCTGCATTCTCCATTTTCCTCCCACATCATAAAGACGTGCGGCTCTGCAGCTTAAATGGCCATTGCAAACTGTTCCCAATGTGTAGGTGGGTTCGGAGGTGATGATGGGAATACAGGGAGAACAAAAATGGGATTAGTGATGGATTGGTATGTGATGGCCTGAGTGGACCCGATGGGCTGATGATGTTTCCCTGTTGTATGATGCCATACGTCCGCAAAAATGCTGTGACTGCAAGGGCAAGTCAGAGGCTTAGTATTCTGAGCCAAGTGACTGATCTCTTGACACCTCAAAATCTTTTCACCATCTACAAGGCACAAGACAGGAGCTTGATGGAATATTCTCCACTTGTCTAGAAGAGTACAGCTCCAACGTCACCGTAGAAGCTTATCATCATTTAGAAGAAGCAGCTGGCTTGATTGGCACCCATTCACCACCCCAGGAAGTCATTGTCTCCATCACCATCATAGTGTGTACCATCTACAAAATGCATTGCTGTTACTCCTCCATGTGACTTTGACAGCATTGTCAAAAATCACGATTTCTACTGTTAAGAAGGACAAGGGTTTCATATACTTGGGAACATCATTATCTGAAGGTTCCTCTCAGCATCATTGACATGGAAATACTATCATCGTTCCTTCATCGTCACTGGGTCCAGGTCTTGGAACTCCCCCCAGCAGCATTATGAGACTTCCTTCACCAGCATTGCTGTGGTTCAAAAAGGTAGCTCACCATCAACTTCTCAAGACAATTAAACCAGCGCAATAAATGCTGGTCCCATGTCCTGAAAAAATATGTACATGATAAAAATGAATTTGAGGAATTTGTATACATCACATTAAAAACTGGAAGACTCCATCAATTGCAAGTTCTTAAACCATACCGTGACAAAAGATTTGTTTACTGGAAGATGTGCTGTTTACACCGATGGAAATACATAACAAGGATGGTGTGAGTTCAGCACTTTCTTTGGATTACTGGCATATCGCCCCATTGTCCAGTTTTCACATTTCACCCCCTTCCGATGGGATTAGCAGGAAATTTAAATGTAACCAGATTTCAGCAGAATGGGTGAGATAGTAAACTCATACTAAGACATGAGCAATGGCTTTCCTGCAGGTTCCTCCTACACCACAGCTTTACTTTTCATCTACCTACCACATATCCAGTGTAGCAACATATCCAGAGCAGGGTCAGTTCCGAGGAATTGCCCACCATTTTTGTCTTGTATTGCAACTTAACCTTTCTGGTATATGTATTGCCACTTTGCTGTGTGTTTATTGAAAGGTAGAAGCTGTTGAGTGCTGAAATATTTTGTTAAACTGCATTTTAAAAATTTCACAGTGGAGAGAGAAAAATCTTGAAGTATTTTATGTTAGTTCTTAAACTGTGAAATTGGAAAAAAAACTGTAGTATAAGTTGTAGGCTGATCTTTTTGTTTACGCCACTGACTTTGAGTACAGCCTGTAGGTATATTGAAGTGTGGAAATCTCATGTAGGGAAAAATTAGATGTGAAATGGTGTGGTTCCTAACTCTGATAGCAGGAGTCCATCAGCAGCCGGCAAAATGCCCAATGTGGTTCTGTCAGACACGATTAGTTTAGACAATATGGTCTGATTTATCATTTGGTTTGAGGGTTCTTGGTTTCTGCAAAATAATATTTTGCAAAATGCTATTGTTACGGTTGTGCTGCATGATTGAGGTAAATTGTTATCATTTGAGTTGATAATGAAATCAGCTGCCATAATCCTTATCTCCTGATGTAAAAGAATATTGAAAAATACAAAGGGAAAGAAAGGGTCATTTTTCTGTGGAGACAGTTGCTTGCAACTGATTAGATACAATTGACACCAGCATGGAATTCCCAATTTACTCAGTTGCTGGGAGAAGTGAGGATCCAAAGCTACACTGAAGGCAAAACTCTGAAGTTTCTCCCTGAATGCTAGCATAATGGAGCAAAAAAGCCAGAGAGCCATGTTACATTATGCAATTTCAATTTCTTGCTTTCCATTAAAAAAGTTCCCCTGGTCACAACAGGACCTGAACCATGCTATCAGTCTCCTTATGTTCTTTCTGCCATTATCTCTCATGATGGCCATTTGTCTCCTCCACTCCCCTACCTGCATGGTGACATTTCATATGTGCGCCTGTGCAGAATCAGCACCCAATGAACATTGTCAAGCCTAATACAACGCTCACCTGTGTTTATTTCTCTTCTCTCTTTATCTTTAGAACCTCGATTAACAGTCACTTCTCTAGGTTACTCTGACAGCACCTCCCCCAGTCCACAATCTCTACCACCAAGAAGAACAGGGGCAATAGGCGGACAGGAACACTGCCACCTGTCGATTCTCCTTCAAGTTGGTAGCCATCCTGACTTGGAAGTATATTGTCATTCCTTCATCACTTCTGGGTCTAAATCCTGGCACTCCCTCCCTAACAGCACTGTGGGTCCACCTTCACCAGAAGAATTGTAGCAGTTGAAGAAAGCAACTCACCATCAGCTTCTCAAGGTCATTTTGGGCTACGCAATAGACATTGGCTTTGCCAGCAATGTCCAGATCTCAAAAAATGAATTAAAATAAACATGTATAAATTGTTGACTGCTTTATATTAATACCTGTATATTAAGTAACACAAAGGAGTTAAACGTACTCGTTTTATAGATAGAGATTGATATCAAGGATCATGAGATGGCAGGTAGGAGCAGGAAATTCAGGCTAATTGCATTCTTATGAACCAGCCTGGAGATGTGGAGTCCCTCATACATAATCTACTTGTTAATAAGTTAAAAAAGATTGTTACTTTGGTACCAATCTGTTACACCAGGGGAAAATAAATTGATCTAACTTTCCTTGAAGATAGTTTTGGTTCCATCGGTAACTCTTTTGCGTCTAAGTCAGGAAGTTATAGGTTCAGATTCCACTCCAGAGACTTGAGTTGATGTTCCAGGCTGACAGTCCAGTGTCGCACTGAGGGAGTTCTGCACTGTCAGAACTATTTTCTTTCAGGTGAGCTTTTAACACCAGCCCTTGCCCGCCTTCTTAGGTGAATGGAAAAGATCCTATATTACAAATTTAAAAGAAGGCCATATGAGTTGTTGCTGGTCTGTGTAAGCTAACTTCATTAAAACATCTGCCTAGAAATTCAATTTCTTAGGATTGTTCTGTTTTCAGCAAAATGTAATTCAAAATCAATTTTTTTTTCTGGAGTAAACACATGTTAACAACCATATAGGGGTTATTTAGCATTTGTCTGGAAATTTGACCAGATAGAAATTTGTCCAGATAGTGTCATTCTCCATTCAATATTCCATTGATGCAACCATCATCAGTTTTCACAGTGCAATGCTGGTTAATCCCTTATTTAACTTTTATCAAACTGACAACCCCACCCCACCTCTGCAGTGACCTGCCTCAGTAATCCTAGTGTTGCTGCTGACCCTCTGATCTCCTGAGAGAGGTTGGCTTGTGGATTGATTGATGAGGCGGTTTAGTGAACCTGCCTCTGTGTGTCCAAGCTAACTTTTGAGAGAGTCAGTCAGATGGCAACCTCATTGGCAATGGCAGCACAAAGTACAAAGTACAAAAAAAACATTATTATGTCGTCAACTCCACTCCTCTGTATTCGAGGGTTATTGAAAGGGATCTGAAAAAGGTCAGCTTATATCATATGGAAGTCTTGAATAAATGGACTCCAAACTTCCTCAAATTTAAGCGAAGGATCAACAGTACCACTCCTAATTCCAACCTAAATGGTCCGTGCTGTACATAAGCCTGGAGTAGATCAATATGGTTAAACGGTAATAGAGAAGAATATGCCTATATGAGTTGTGGGTGGCAGATCACCCAACACAACAATGTAAATTAAGAACAGCCAAGTGTTATAAATGCCAACCAAAGAGTCACATTGCAGCAGATTGCAAGTTAAATATCAAACCAAAGATGAACCAAAAGGCTCAAGTATGAAAGCTGACAAGTGTGATGAGGAAAATTCTGCATAAAGTTTGTATGCTGAAAGTACAAAAATTGGAAAGCAAGTGATTTTAATCAATAGCAAACACACTGAGATGAAGATTGACACTAATGCATACTGTTGTATAATGAGCCAGTTACTTACAAAATCAGTCTGCCTTTAAGGGAAAGCACTTGAAGTGGTAGTTGGGAGAAATTTCCCAATTATTGGGATATTTAAACTGTCCCTGGTTTGTAAATGAGTGGTAGAATGTGGATGGACTTGATCAGAATGTGGAGAAGAAAGTGGATTAATCTTTTTCAATCTTTTTATTAATTTTCAAATTAGTACAAACTAATATATATAACATTGGTAATTATACATATGGTGCAAAGAGATCAGGATAACAATCATAACAGTTAATATACATAATCACAAGGAGTAAAAAAAAGTAATCTAGACCTCCCGCTCTCTTATTAAGTGAACAAATACAAAAGGAAAAATTGAAAAGAAATTTAATTATATGAGAAAAGAACACCCAAATCAAAAAAATATTGATAATAAACCAAAAGAAACAACCAAAAACTTCAAAAAAAAGCTGGACTGATATTTCTTCAATTAAAAAAAAACATTATTATGTCGTCAACTCTGCTCCTCTGTATTCGAGGGTTATTGAAAGGGATCTGAAAAAGGTCAGCTTATATCATATGGAAGTATTGAATAAATGGACTCCAAACTTCCTCAAATTTAAGCGAAGGATCAACAGTACCACTCCTAATTTTTTCTAAGTTTAAACATGCTGTAGTTTGAGAGAACCACTGAAAAGTGGTGGGAGGTATTGTATCCTTCCATTTGAACAAAATGGATTGTTTGGCCATTAGTGTGACAAAGGCAATCATACGACGAGCAGAAGCAGATAAATGGCGAGGTTCCATCATTGGTAACCCAAAAATTGCAGTAATAGGATGAGGTTGTAAATCAATGTTCAATACAGATGAAATAATGTTAAAAATGTCTTTCCAATATTTTTCCAAAAGGGGACAGGACCAAAACATATGCGTCAGGGAAGCCACCTTCGAATTACATCTGTCACATATAGGATTTATATGATGATAAAAACGGGCTAATTTGTCCTTGGACATATGGGTCCTGTGAACCACCTTAAACTGTATCAAAGAGTGTCTAGCACACATTGAAGATGTATTAACTAATTGAAGAATTTTCTTCCATGTCTCTGTAGGTAAAAGTATCTTTCCCATTCATTCTTAATTTTATCAGGTTCCTCTGAACTTGTTTTCATAATCCGATCATAAATTATTGCTATCAGGCCCTTCTGATGAGGATTAAAACCTATATTTTTTTCCGTAATTTCAATTTTATGTGGTGTCGGAAAAGAAGGTAAAGTAACTCTTAAAAAACTTCTAATCTGTAAATATCGAAAAAATGTGATCTAGGCAGATTGTATTTGTTAGACAACTGTTCAAAAGATAAAAAAACAGTTATCAATGAATAAATCACGAAAACATGTTATTCCCTTCATTTTCCATAAGGAACAAGCTGAGTCAAATCTAGATGGTTGAAAGGAAAAAATAGATTGAATAGGACTTGATAAATTAAATTTATTCAATCCAAAAAATTTACAAAATTGAAACCATATCTGTATTGTATGTTTAACTATTGGATTAGTCATTTGTTTATTCAGTTTAGTAAGTGCAAAAGGGAATGAAACTCCTAAAATAGAAACTAATGAAAATCCTTGCACTGATTCACACTCAAGGTGTACCCAACAGGGACAATGAATTGCATCTAAATCTTGTGCCCAGAAAATTAAGTATCTAATATTAATTGCCCAATAGTAAAATCCAAAATTAGGCAAAGCCATCCATAGAACCATAGAACACTACAGCACAGAAAACAGGCCATTCGGCCCTTCTAGTCTGAGCCGAAACGGTATTCCGCTAAGTCCCATTTACCTGCAGCCAGTCCGTAACCCTCCAGACCTCTCCTGTCCATGTATCTGTCCAATTTATTCTTAAAACTCAAGAGTGAGCCCGCATTTACTGCATCAGATGGCAGCCTGTTCCATACTCCCATCACTCTTTGAGTGAAGAAGTTCCCCCTAATGTTCCCCCTAAACTTTTCCCCTTTCACCCTAAAGCCATGTCCTCTCGTACTTACCTCTCCTAATCTAGGTGGAAAGAGCCTACTCGCATTAACTCTGTTTATACCCCTCATAATTTTGTAAACCCCTATCAAATCTTCCCTCATTCTTCTTCGCTCCAAGGAATGAAGTCCTAACCTGTTCAGTCTTTCCCTGTAACTCAACTCCTGAAGACCCAACAACATTCTAGTAAATCTCCTCTGCACTCTTTCAATCTAACAAATATCCTTCCTATAGTTAGGTGACCAGAACTGCACACAATACTCCAAATTTGGCCTCACCAATGTCTTATACAACCTCACCATCCTATTTTAATTTTTGTAAATATTTCTTACTTAATCTTGGGTTTTTATTCTGCCATATATATGGAAGAATTTTGAAATCAATAGTGGTGGAAAAGGATTTTGAAATAAAAGTTGGGATTGCCTGAAATAGATACAAAAATTTTGGTAAAATATTCATCTTAACTGCATTAATTCGGCCAATCAATGATAGAGACAATGGGAACCATTTAGTAAATAATTGTTTAACATAATTAATTAAAAGTAAAAAGTTAACTTTAAATAAGTCCTTGCGTTTCTTGGTAATTTTAACTCCCAGGTATGTAAAGTAATCAGTCACTAATCTAAATGGTAATTGCCTATAAATTGGGACTTGCATGTTTAATGGGAAAAGTTCATTCTTATTAAGATTTAATCTATAACCAGAGAAAACACTAAACTGAGCAAGTAGTAATAATACTGCAGGGATAGATTTCTCCGAGTTAGAGATATAAAGTAACAGGTCATCTGCGCAAAGAGATATCTTATGAGTCCCCTTTCCACGAGTGATACCAAATATGTTAGAAGAATCCTGAATGGCAATTGCCAAAGGTTCCAAAGCAATATTAAATAATAAAGGACTTAGAGAGGAACCCTGTCTAGTGCCTCAAAAAAGCCTGAACAAGGAGGATCTCTGATTATTAGTAAGTATTGAAGCCATAAGTGTGTGGGAAATCAATTTGATCGCAGATATGAAATTTGAACTAAAATTAAATTTCTCAAGCGTGTTAACTAAATATTCCCATTCGACTCTATCAAATGCCTTCTCAGCATCTAGCAAAATAACATGTTCTGGAATTACAGATGAAGGGGTATATATAATATTCATTAACCTCCTAATATTGAAATGCAAATAACGATTCTTAATTAATCCTGTCTGTTCATCAGAAATAATTTGTGGAAGTACCTTTTCCAGTCTAGAAGCCCATATTTTGGAAAAAATTTTAGAATCCACATTCAAAAAAAGAAATAGGTCTAAAAGATGCACATTCAGTGGGATCTTTATCCTTTTTAAGAATTAAAGAAATAGTTGCTTCATAAAAGGATTGTGGTAATTGTCTTTAAACATTTTACCTAACCAGGAAGAGAGAAGGTCAGAAAAGGATTTAAAAAATTCAACTGTATACCCATCGGAACCAGGTGTTTTACCCGAATTCATTGAAGAAATTACTTTCTTTATTTCTTCCTCCGAAATGGGTGCATCTAATATTAAACATTCATTAGGTGATAATTTCGGAGTCTTCAAATTCCTTAAAAATTCATGCATTGATGTAGAATCCTCAGGAGATTCTGATTGATATAAAGAAGTATAAAATTCTTGAAAAGATTTGTTAATTTGATCATGGTCTATCGTGTAGTTACCATCTCGTTTACAAACTTTAATAATCTGACATTTAGTTGAAACAGCTTTCAGTTGGTTGGCCAACAATTTACCAGATTTATCACCATGTATATAAAACTGATTTTTGGTTTTAAGTAATTGATTTTCAAGTGGAGATGTTAATAATAAACTGTGTTGTAATTGAAGTTCTGTTCTCTTTTTACAGAACTCCAAACTAGGAGCATCAGAGTATTTTTTATCGATTTCTTTAATCTTATCAGCCAATGTACGTAATTCATTATTAGTTCGTTTTTTCAGTCCAGCAGAGTATGAAATAATTTGACCACGGATATAAGCTTTAAAGGTATCCCATAATATCCCACTGGAAATTTCTTCAGTAAAATTAGTTGAGAAGAAAAAGGAAATCTGTTCTTTAATAAAATGGACAAAGTCTAAATCTTGCAATAAAGAAGGATTGAGTCACCATTGTCTAGCACCAGAGAGTACGTCCACTAACTTAATTGATAGTTTCAATGGCGCATGATCAGAAATGGCAGTTGCATCGTACTTATGGTCAATAACAAGTGGAACTAATCGTGCATCAAGAAAAATGTAATCAATCCTAGAGTAATTGTGATAGACTTGAGAAAAGAATGAAAATTCTTTATCATATGGGTGTTAGAAATCTCCAAACTTCTAAGATTTCGGAATCAACTAAAAAGGAGTTAATAAAAACAGCAGATTTGTTAGGAAGTGCAAGATTCGACACAAATCTATCTATCAAGGGGTTTAGACAACAATTAAAATCTCCATCCATAATCAACGTATATTCGTTTAAATTAGGAAAAGGTGCAAATAAATGTTTAAAAAACTCAGGATGATCCACATTAGCTGCATAAACATTAACCATAACAACTGTTTTGTTATGAAGTAAGCCAGTAATTAATAAAAATCTACCATTCGGGTCTGAATTTGTCTCATGATGAACAAATGAAATTGAGGAGTCTATAAAAATGGAGACTCCTTTCACCTTTGCTTAAGGGTTAGAATGAAACTGTTGACCCCTCCAAAATCTAAAAAAAGTGCTGATTATCCTCTTTCCTAATATGAGTCTCCTGTGCAAAAATAATCTGAGCATTCAGTCTATGAAAAACTTTAAAGATCTTCTTATGCTTAATTGGATTATTCAAGCCATTTGCATTCCATGTAATAAAATTAATCATCTTATCCATTTTAGTAGACTAAAAAAAACATATGGTATGTAAAGGGTTAACCTTGTTGCAAAGGAGATTTGTTAACAGGAAGAGGAAAAAAAGTTCAAAGAGGAGCCGGATATGATGACAGTTCAGACATATTTGTAGTTTATCAGTCCAGAAAAAAAAACTAACCTAAAAACAGCACTACCCCCCCCACCCACCAAAGCCCCAAAACTGGCCAATAGGCAGCCAGAATGCTACCCACTATTGTTTAACCCCAACCTTTTGGTGGCAGATCTCCAAGCTGAAAAGAATGCAAGGCACCATCAATAGTCTAAACATGAAAGAAAAAAATAGCCAAAGCAATTTTTCAAATTGTAAACAGACTTGCAAGAAATACAGTCTTGTTTTAATTTCAAAGAGAAAAAGGCAATCAGTCACTCAGTTAAATTCTTAATTATTACCCAAATGGAACATTAAAAATGTTAAAGTAAAATATTAAAGAAAAAAAATTAAATTTAAAACATGGTAAGTATCCACGTTCCAGAACCAAGCATGAAAAAAATTAACAAAGGGCAGGAAAATATCTGGGTATAAAAAGCATTTAAACCTGTAAGTTAATCATTGCTTAGTAGACCAATTAATTATAAAATCACAGAAAAGCACATTTCTTGACCATCTGGAGACAAAAATTTAACCTTGGAGGAAATCTTTGGCTTCTTTAACGGAATTAAACCACCGGCGTGATTTGTCGGGAAGTGAAATTCTCAGGCGGGCTAGGAACAGTAATGTAGGTTGGTAATCCCCTTGATAAAGCTGCAACATAATCGGTTTGTAAAGCAGTCTCTCTTTCATAACTTCTGGGGTGTAATCTTAAACCGGACATAACTTCCACTCTTTGTATTGGATCATTCCTTGACGATGAGCAATTCGAATCAAATGCTCTTTGGTACTCACATAGTGAAATCTCAATATTACTGGCTTTGGTTTTTGCTCTGTTTTGGTCTTAACGCTCAGTGGGCACGATCAAGTATAGGGCTTGTAGAAAACACTTCAGGGTCAAACACATCCTTCAGGAGTTTAGAAAAGAATTCAATGGGATTACTAGGTTCTGCGTTCTCGGAAAGGCCAATAATCCTCACATTATTTCTCCGACTGCGGCTTTCTAAATCAATAATCCTCTGTCTTTGCTGTTACAGTCTTTGTTTGGTCACAGTTAAATCTTTTTCCAGTAAGTCCATCCTGCGATCTCTCTCCTTGCCAGCTTGATCCAGTTCAGCAATTAATTGCTGTTGTTTAGCACTCTCCTGTGTAAGTGTGGTCTGTCTGTCTTCCATATCTTTTAACAGCATGTCCAAAGTGGCAAATCTCTGGTCAAGCTTTTTATCCAGTTTAGAGATAGCTTCCAAAGTGAGTTGAGGGTCTCCGTTACCCTTGCTATCAGCTCCAACCTTAGCTCTGGTATTCATTCCAACACTTATTAGTCAAAATCAGTCTTGTAAAAGTATTATAAAAGTCTTATTAAAGGATGGTGCATAAGGAGTTAAAAGGTAAGTGGAGCAGAGCCAAGATACGACCTACTCCATGTAGCGCCACCAAAAGACTCTTGAAAGTGGATTAATCTAAGACTAATGTAAATGGGTGGTTGATGGTTGACATGGACTTAATGGGCCAAAGCTTCAGTTTCTGTGTTGTTTCTCTCTATGACTCTGTATGGAATGTTCAATGAAATATAATGGATAATGCATGGTGGTATTTGTTTTTGTAGGAAAGTTAGGGAAATGAACAAACTTTGGAAAAGATTGGATATGTCAACCAAAGTGAATTGGAGAAATGCATTCAGCTCAGAGGTGGAATTGTTGTCTCTGGACCCCTTATTGTAGACATATTTAAAGATTCATATGATGGTATTAACAGTCATATTCACATTAAATCAGGTGTAAAAACTTTCTATCATGTCAGGACCGATTTCTTATGCACTGGAAGCCTAAGTTGAACAGAATTTGGATAAATTGGGAAAGAGCGGAGTTGAATGGACCATGGCGATTATAGTGGTGCCAAAAGCAATCAAACCAGTGAGGTTCTCTAATGATGATGTGTTCACATGCAATTAAATCTGCATGGGGAACCATATCCACCATCAGGGCTGCAAGATCAATATGCCGGGTCAGTTGGATGAAAGGTACACAAGTCAATGTTGACTAGGATTGCTAAAAATATCAAAGTATCAATAGGCACACAAGAGACTGTATTCTTGCACCTAGTTCCCTATGCCTTTAAGTCATCTCCTAAGAATTTCCAAGCCTCCATGTTCAAAATTATATTATATTGTTGGTGGATTCCAGGCAATATCTTGGTAGCCATACATATTGAAGAGGAGAATCTTCAAGTTATAACAGGAGCTACAGCAGTTATCCTAGTACAATGTGAAACTAAAGAGAAAAGTGTTTTTGTACAACATTAAGTGGTTTTCCTCACCCTAAGAGTGGATGCACATGGTTTGCAATCTGTAAAAGAGAAAGCACAGGACATAATAAGTCCTCTGAAATCTGAGCATATATCTATATTGGTGTCATTATGCACATTTTCTACCAATTTTCTGGCAATGATAGTCTTTTCACTTCTTCAGCTACTGAAGATTGATGTACTGTCCAGAGGGGTGGGGGGTGAAGAGTAACAATGTACCTTTGCTCTGTGTATGATACAACTGGGTGATGAAGCTCTCTTTGTCCACCACAACACTTTCTATGAACCTAGGACAGTGTGTGATGCTTCAGGTCGTTGGACGGGGCAGTCATCATGTGAAAGATGATGGACAGGGAAAAAAAACTTTCACTTCTGCATCCTGAACTCTGAAAAGGGTGAACATGATTATGCCCAAATATGAAGGGAAGTTCTTGGTATTATATTCAGCTCCAAGATACTTCTTCGGTTCTTTATTGAAGCCGACTGTGATACTAGACGTAATAGATCACAAATCATTTCCGATAATCTTGGATCTGAAGTTGGCAATGGCAGCGGCACAACTGCAAAGATGGACTATTGTTCCAATGCAGAATACAATGACAGAAGCATTGTCCACACTACCTCATTAAACTAAAGCAAATGAGTGATAATCCTCTGGCAATTCCAGAACAAACAAGAACAAATCAAGTAGTGAGCTGTGCTTACAAACTCACTCCTAGAGGGTGGTCAGATTGAAAGATTTATAAAGATGAAGACCTAAGAACTTTTTACTTTCAATGAAGTGAATTAGCATGTAATTACACTTGTTTTAAATAGGGTTTGCATATTATTCCTGTATTTTACGAACAAAGTTGGAATTGGTATTGGTTTATTATTGTCACTTGTACCGAGGTACAGTGAAAAACTTGTCTTGCATACCGTTCATGCAGATCAATTCATTACAGAGTGCATTGAGGTAGTACAGCGTAAAATAATAACAGAAAACAGAGTAGTGTCACAGCTGTAGAGGAAGTGCAGTGCAGGTAGACAATAAGGTGCAAAGTCATAACAAGATAGATTGTGAGGTCGAGAGTCCATGTTACCGTATAAGGAAATCGTTCAATAGTCTTATAACAGTGGGATAGAAGCTGTCCTTGAGCCTGGTGATATGTGCCCTCAGGCTCCTATATTTTCTGCCTGATGGAAGAGGGGAGAAGAGAGAATGACCTGGGTAGGTGGGGTCTTTGATTATGCTGGCTGCTTCACCAAGGAAATGAAAGGTATAGACAGAGTCCATGGAGGGGAGGCTGGTTTCTATGATGTGCTGGGCTGTGTCCACAACTCTCTGCAGTTTCTTGCAGTCCCGGCCATACCAAGCCGTGATGCATCCAGATAGGATGCTTTCTATGGTGCATCAATAAAAGTTGGTGAGTGTCAAAGGGGACATGCCAAATTTCATTAGCCTCCTGAGGAAGTAGAGGCACTGGTGAGCTTTCTTGGCTGTGGTGTCTACGTGGTTGGACCAGGACAGGCTATTGGTGATGTTCACTACAAGAAATTTGAAGCTCTCAACCCTCTCAACCTCAGCACCATTGATGTAGACAGGTGCATGTGCTTCGCCCCCCTTCCTGAAATCAATGATTTGCTCTTTGTTTTGCTGTCATTGAGGGAAAGGTTGTTGTCATGACACCATGTTACTAAGCTCTCTATCTCCTTCCAGTACTCCAACTCATTGTTATTTGAAATATGGCTCACGGCAGTGGTATCATCTGCAAACTTGTGCTGGAGTTAGAGCAGAATCTGGCCACACAGTCATGAGTGTATTGGGATTAGAGTAGAGGGCTGAGGTCGCAGCCTTGTGTTGAGAATAATCGTGCTGGAGGCTTTGCTGCCTATCCTCACTGATTGCGGTCTGTTGGTCAGAAAGTCAGGGATCCAGTTGCAGAGGGAGGTGTTGTTAATGTAGTTATTGTAGTTACTGTGTTACAAAGTTATTACTGAAGTTAAGTATGAACATACAGGAATGCTGAAAATGCAGGTAGTATAGAAAATGCAGTAGCTTTCTGTACTAGTGTGGTTTGGATCATGGTTAAGAGGGATATGACGTCAATGTCACATCTGTCTGCAATGCAGATCAATATCTGTGAAATGAACGCTGGCTGAAGAAACCTTTCCAATGAGTCTGTGAAGATTTCTGTGAAAAGGGACATGAATATTTTTTAGCCCTCACTGAAAGTCATTCCAACTGTTGGGGTCTTTTACTATGAAATGTATATTTGAGGAGTTAAGGACAATTTTTGTGCACCATGGTCTACTAGAGGAAATGGTTTGTGATAACAGACTAGTTTTGCTCATGCCAATTTAAAGATTTTGTGAGGGAAAATTGCTACCTAACACACGTTGTTGCCCAGACCCAGTGGAGCAGCTGAATGTTCTGTCAAACAGTCAGAGAAGCCTTAAGGAAATAAGTAATCAAGGATTCTCATAGGATGATGTCTGGCAAATTTCCTGTTGAAATATATTACTATTCCTATATAAGATATAGAACAGTGGAGCTTCTTGCTAAAAGGTTAAAAATGAGGCTGAGTTTCGTACAGCTAGATCTTAATGAAGAAGTGGAACAGGATCAAGAATGTCAGAATATATTTCAAATCAGGTTTCACAGAGAGATTTCAGGTCAACAACCACTTCTGAGTTTTGAAACACCCCTACCAGGCAAATAGGATATCAAGATAGTTGTTGCTGTCTGTGGTTCAAATTGCTGCCACAAACAGAGGTGTGTAACATGGTTCCAGCTGGAGACGTGCATGACTGGGTCAAAGTGTAGTCGAATAATGCCTCAGATTGTGTTACATTATCCAGAACAGATTTCAACACCAGAAACATCAGGGTCCTCAAAGGTCAATACCTGTACCACCATCTGTTCAAATTGCAGAAATTAGAGTGTCTGAAGAGAAGGAGTCCCTTGAACATTTCTTCAGATAGGTTTAGAAGTGAGATTGTTTCTTATGAAGGTGCGAGTGGAACTAGGGAAGAAATTAGACTTGTGAGTAGATTGACCAAAGCTCACAAGCCAGGTGAGATTAAACTAGAGTTTGCAGGTTAATTTGGAAACAAAACGTTTTTATCTTTTAATGAGGTGAAAAAGTGCAGTGAATTTCCATGTATGGACATATGGTAATTGACTGGATGACAATCATGTGATGTACCTGCTGTATTATATCTTTGATACTTGTTATTGAGTCTGATCTATTTGTTAAGGCAATATTGTAGCGGCTAGCTACACACTATGAAATGAAGACACAGAGTCGATTGTTTGAAGTCAGAAGTTGAATGAACGACAGGGGCGCGGTTCGCCTTTAATACCCGAAATCTTCCCGCGCTACAGTTCCCGCGCTGACATCACGCGCGGGTCACCTGACCTTCCTGCGCGTGGGCTTTCCTAGCCCAACGATGGAGAAGAAGGAGGGCCCCGCGCCCTCTTGGGTCGGGGCCTCCGATGACGTTCACGATGTCAGGAGGCAGTTCAATGCCGGTAAGGTGAGTTGCCACATAACCACCCCCCCGCCCCCCCCACCCCAGAACTGGTGATACTGTCGTGAAAACCAGAATTAAATAAACTATGACTTGGGTGGCCTGCCCCTGCGTCGCGCTCGCTGGACCACTACGGGTTGGTCCAAGTCTAAATGAGCTGGCTTCAGCCGGTCAATTGTAAAAACCTCCTCGCGCCCCCCAATGTCCAGCATGAACGTAGACCCATTGTTCTTGACGACCCAGAATGGCCCTTCATATGGCCGCTGCAGCGGTGTTCGGTGTGCGCCCCTCCTGACAAAGACAAACTTATAGTCTCGGAGAGACATTGGCATACATGTCGGGGCCTGTCCGTGTCGCAAGGTGGGTATTGGGGCCAGGTTTCCAAGCCGCTCGCGCAGCCGGTCAAGCATCGCGGCAGGTTCTTCCTCTGGCCCCCGAGGGACTGGTAGGAACTCACGCGGCACAACTAAGGGTGTTCCATAGACCACCTCCGCGGACGAGGCATGCAGGTCCCCTTGGTGTGGTACGTATTCCCAGCAGGACCCAGTGGAGTTCATCCACCCAGTTGGGCCCCTTAAGGCGGGCCATGAGTGCCCACTTCAGGTGTCGATGGAATCTCTCCACCAGTCCATTGGATTGCGGATGATAGGTGGTGGTGAGGTGGATCCGGGAACCCCACAAGTTGGCGATGGCAGGCCACAGGCTGGAGGTGAATTGAGCTCCCCTGTCTGAGGTGATATGTGCTGGGACACCGAAATGGGCCACCCAAGTTGACAAAAGGGCCCGTGCGCAGGACTGGGTGGAGGTGTCTGCGAGGGGAATGGCTTCAGGCCAGCGGGTAAAATGGTTGACAATCGTGAGGAGGTACCGCACTCCTCGGGAGACTGGGAGGGGGCTGACCAGGTTGACATGGATATGGTTGAACCTCCAGTGGGTAGGTTGAAAGTCCTGCAGGGGGGCCTTGACATGCTGCTGTACTTTCGAGGTTTGGCAGTGTGTGCAGGACCTGGCCCATTCGGAAACCTGTTTACGCAGACCTGTTTATGAACTTGTCAGGCCGTGGATGGAATCAAACACCCGTCGACACCAGGCAGCTGGGACGATGGGGCGGGGTTTACCTGTGGAGATATCACAGAGCAGGGTGCACTCACCGGGGCCTACCAATAGGTCTTGCAGTTGCAGCCCCGAGACTGTGGTGCGATAGCTGGGCATCCCCATGTCCATTTGCTGTGCCTCCGCCAAGGCGCCGAAATCCACCCCCTAGGACAAAACTTGGATGGTGGGCCATGACAGTGCATCCGTGACCACGTTCTCTTTCCCGGACAGATGGCGGATGTCGGTAGTGTACTCTGAGATGTACGACAAGTGCCGCTGCTGCCGTGCTGACCAGGGATCTGAGACCAGCGAAAATCAACAGCTTGTGGTCGGTGAAAGCTGTAAATGGCCTGCCCTCCAAGAAGTATCGGAAGTGTCTGATGGCCTGGTACAGCGCCAACAGCTCGCAGTCGAAGGCAGTATATTTGAGCTCTGATGGTTGAAGGTGTCCGCTGAAGAATGCCAGCGGTTGTCAACGCCCTTCGATAAGCTGCTCTAGAACGCATCCGACCGCTGTGCTGGAGGTGTCGACCATGAGGGCAGTCGGGACGTCCGTACGAGGATGCATCAACATGATTGCGTCTGCCAAGGCCTGCTTGGTTTTGACGAACGCGGTGTGAGCCTCCTCCGACCAAACAATGTCCTTGCTTCCGCCTGACAGGAGAGCAAACAACGGGTGTGTGATGCGGGCCGCGGATGGTATGAACTGGTGATAAAAGTTTACCATACTGAGGAATTCCTGCAGGCCCTTGATGGAGGTGGGTCTGGCGAAATGGCGGATGGTGTTGACCTTTGCAGGCAGAGGCGTGGCGCCGTGTTTGTCGATCCGATGGCCCAGGAAATCAATTGTATCAAGCCTGAACTGGCATTTGGCGGGAAGAGAGTTGGCGGAAGTGCGTGAAATGTTCCTGGCGGCTGCTGCTGGCGTTCAAGATGTCGTCGAGGTATATGAAGACAAAGTCAAGGTCGCGCCCAACCACGTCCATCAGTCGTTGAAAGGACTGGGCAGTGTTCTTGAGGCCAAAGGGCATCTGGATGAATTCAAAGAGGCTGAAAGGTGTGATCAGTGCCATCTTTGGAATGTCATCTGGATGCACTGGGATCTGGTGATAGCTGTGGAGGCGGTTGACCTTGGATAAAATGGACTGCCCGTGCAGGTTGGCAGCGGTCCTGAATATGCGGCACGGGGTACCGGTCTGGGGTAGTTATGTCATTCAGGCGTCGGTAATTGCTGCAGGGTCGCCAGCCTCCAGCTGCCTTGGGGACCACGTGTAGCGGAGAGGCCTATGGGCTGTCCAACCTGCAGATGATCCCCAACTCCTCCATCCTTTTGAATTCCTCTTTTGCGGGGCGGAGCTTGTCCAGGGGTAGCCGTCGGACGTGGGCATGGAGGGGAGGGCCCTAGGTGGGGATGTAATGCTGGACGCCGTGCTTGGGCAAGGTGATGGAGAACTGGGGCGTTAGTATGGACGGGAACTCTGCCAGGACCCTGGTGAACTTGTTGGTCGACATGGTGACAGAGTTGAGGTGTGGGGCCAGTAGCTTGGCCTCACCCAATGAGAACATTTGGAAGGTCCTGGCATGTACCAAACGCTTACCCCACAGGTCAACCAGCAGACTGTTGGCGCGAAGGAAGTCTGCCCCGAGGAGTGGTTGTGCAACAGCGGCCAGGGTGAATTTCCAAGTAAAGTTGCAGGTGCCGAACTGGAGGTGCACCAAACGGGTGCCAGAGGTCCGGATGGTGCTGCCGTTGGCTGCTCTGAGGGTGAGTCCTGGTGTGCAGTTGCGAATCTCGTGGTTGTTGGGAGGCATGACGCTGACTTCGGCTCCGGTATCCACCAGGAAACGACAGCTGGAATGCCTGTCCCATACATGCAAGAGGCTATCCAGGTGGCCAGCCACCGTAGCCATCAGTGGCGGCTGGCCCTGGCGTTTCCTAGAAACTTGCATGGTGGCCAGCACCTTGCGGGCATCTGCGCCCCACCACTGGTGGTAAAACACCATTGGTCGGTCGGTGTCTCAGACCTGGTGGCGGGTGGGGTGCGTTCGATGCGGGGTCTGGCCTGCTGGGCCGCTGGGTACATGGCGTGGCAACGTGCTCGACAGATGCCCCACTCTCCTTTTTCGCCCACCAAATGACATCTGCCCGGGCAGCCACCTTCCGGGGGTCGCTGAAATTGGCATCCGCCAGGAACAAGTGGATGTCTTTGGGTAACTGCTCCAGAAAGGCTTGCTCAAACATCAGGCAGGGTTTGTGGCCATCTGCCAGGGCCAACATCTCGTTCATGAGCGCAGAGGGGGGTCTGTCACCCAACCCATCGAGGTGGAGGAGGTGGGAGGCCCATTCACGTCGGGAAAGGCCGAAAGTCTCAAGGAGGAGGGTCTTGAACTTATCGTAATTCTTCTCCTCCAGGGGGGCCTGGATGAAGTCCTCGACCTGGGCTGCGGTGTCTTGGTCGAGGGCGCTCACCACGTAGTAGTACTTGGTGTCGTCCCTGGTGATCTGGCAAATCTGGAACTGGGCCTCGGCCTGGTTGAACCGGACACGAGGCCAGAGGGTCTAGAAGGTAGGCAGTTTAAGGGCTACTGCCTATACCTCTTGTTGTGCAGACATCGTGGGTCCAAAAACGTTTCGGCCTGTCGGGGTCACCAATGTAGCGGCTAGCTACACACTGTGAAATGAAGACACAGAGTCAATTGTTTGAAGTCAGAAGTCGAATGAACGATAGGGGCACGGTGCGCCTTTAATACCCGAAATTTTCCCGCACTACAGTTCCCGCGCTGACGTCACACGTGGGTCACCTGACCTTCCCGCGCGTGGGCTTTCCTAGCCCAATGATGGAGAAGAAGGAGGGCCCCACGCCATCTTGGGTTGGGGCCTCTGGCAATGTTCGCGATGTCGGGAGCCGGTTCGATGCCGGTAAGGTGAGTCGCCACAATATAATATTTTTCTGTGCTATGATGTCATTCTCAAAGACTTCGTCAAATGACATGGTTGCAGTGTGTCTTTAGGAAGTCAAGCTGACCTGAGTTGCCTTTCTACCAGCTCGCTCTAATTGTTTGGGAAACCTGGAAACAATGCTATAGTTAGGTCAGAGTAACTCTGACCAAAGTGCAGGCCTCAACCACCACACAGACTTGTCCCTCTTTACCCTTTTTTGTAGGCTAGCAGGAATTGTTGAATACTATTATCTGGAATTGTTGAATACTATTATCCAGGAAGGATTTTAAACAATAAATAATCACATTGTTTCAGTTTTCAACATGAGAGCAAAACTGCATATCATTGTGCACTGATTTTGTGACCAGAATCGATTCCAGCAGGCTTTTGAGAGAGGATCTGAAGTATCCTAATGGCTCTCACTGGACTCTCTCCTCGATGGTGCCTATTAACAGGCCCTGAGTGTTCTTCTCACTACTGCTGCAGAAGTCTCTGATCTATAATTTCCTGGCTCGAGTTTCACTCCTTTCCTAGATTAAATTATACACCCTTCATTTCTGGAGCCTTATGCATTTTGCTAAAAGTTCATGGGTGACCAGAACAGGGGTGACTGTTATTGAGAATTAATTTAAAATGTCTGTTGGGGACACTAGTGATTGAATAGCTTGTCAAACTCAGAGTCAAGGTCACGTTCGTCAAGTGCCAAAGGCCATCTGGCTCCAGTAAATTCATAAGCTGTTAATGTGTCAGCACCTTCAAAAACAGCAAGGAAACCGGAAAACAAAATAACATGCCATCTGCCTTATTTCAACAAATATGTTTTGCCAAATATATTTTATAAGGTACATACAGTGGCCTAGAATTCAAATATGCAGTGCCAGTGCTGTATGGCTCCTTAACATTCCTTTATGGTGGAAAGGCAGTGCGTTGTCATTGTGACCTGCAAGTGCACCATCTGTAATATCAATAACAGGCAAAATAATCAGCAAAACAGACACAGGTTTCTGCATATGCAAATTGCCAGCCTAGTGCTTGTTTGAAGTCTGCTGTGCAAGATTATACAGTCATATAGCTTGGAAAGAGAATCTTCAGCCCAACGAATCTGCACCAACCATCAAGCACCCATTTACACTAAAATAATGCTAATCCCTTTTTATTCTCCCCACTTTTCTATCAATTTACCTTAGATTCTTCTACCCATCTACACACTAAGAACAATTTACAGTGGCCATTTAACCCATTGACCCACACATCTTTGGCATGTGGGAGAAAACCTGGCACAGTCACAGGGAAAATGTGCAGAATTCACACAGGTGGCACTGGAAGTCAGGATTGAACCCACGGCTGCTCTACTAGGTTGCTTTGTTCTGAGACACCAACTGTACTTAGGAAATTTAGGTTGACAGGTGACCTTAAGGGAATTGCATGTTAAACCACGAGGTTTTACTACCTGAGTGAGTAGCAAGAGAATTCTCCCTGCGTCACCCCAACCCCTGATTCCAGCCTCTCCCACTGCTCTATGTACAGCTGTGAAGGAGACCTGTGCTATTGAGTCTCTACCTCTCTGAGCTTGACATAAGTGTTGGAATAGGTGACAATGGTTTAAACTTGGTCATAGAATTGCATTATGCTTGCTCTTTGGTAGTTTAACCAAACAGCAAACGTGGAGGAGAGGAAAAATGCAAGAACATTGAGAATTTGGAAGCCCAAACAACAGAGTGATGCACACAACATCAAGATAAGGGAGACATTCATGAAAGCCTTGGCATAAGCGCTTCAAAGGCTCAAAAGCAAAGCTAGTGGAATACAACACCAGATAAAAGATTAGGAGTGGGCAAAAGCCTCAGTGCATGGCCTCGACAAGAGTCCACATGATTCACCTTTGGGTCAGAGCACTCTCCGATGTCCACAACCAGGCCTCCTCGAGAGTTGAAACTCATCACTCTGAGCCTGGGAACTCAGTTGCATTATTTACATTTCATCAGGCTATTTCATATAATACTAGGAAACAGTTTGATGGAAATTAATGCTATTATTATCCATCATTTAAAAGGCAGAATCAGGCAGAGTATATTGCAGACTTGTCAAGCCTTTGTTCCAAAATCCTGCAGAGGGTGGGTTGCAGGATCGTGAGCTGGGTCTTGCTGGATTAGGCCCAAAATCACTTCCCGCTGTCCCTGCAAACCTACATCTACATAGGCTAGTTGCCAATGGCGGTCTTGTTGGGTTATTTGTGGAAGGCTGGTCCTGTTGGGCTAGTTGCTGAAGGCTGGTGTTGTTGGGTCAGTTGCTGAGGGCTGGTGTTGTTGGGTCAGTTGACAAGGGTGATGTTGTTGGGTCAGTTGCCGAGAGCGGTGTTGTTGGGGCAGTTGCTGAGGGCTGGTCCTTGTTGGGTCAGTTGACAAGGGCGATGTTGTTGGGTCAGTTGCCAAGAGTGGTGTTGTTGGGTCAGTTGCTGAGAGTGGTGTTGTTGGGTCAGTTGCTGAGGGCTGGAGTTGTTGGGCCAGTTGCCAAAGGCTGGAATTGTTGGGCCAGTTGCAGAGGATGATGTTGTTGGGTCAGTTGCCAAGAGCGGTGTTGTTGGGTCAGTTCCTGGGGGCTGGTCTTGGGTCAATTGTTGAGGATGGCGTTGTTCAGTCAGTTGCCATGGGCGGTGCTGTTGGGCCAATTGCTGAGGGCAGTGTTCCCTCGAGATGGGTGGCAAAATTTGGGTGGTGACCTGGCCGCAGGTGGAGGGTGGAGTTTTTTTGTCTAATAAAGTTGTGTATTTTAACAGTTTTTAAAAATCTCTTGACATTCAGAGACATTTAAAATTGAATTAAATAATAAAGCATTATAATTAACTTTATCTTTTTATTTTCCAATTAACAGAAAAGCACTCAGAGTAACTAGAAACATTGAAGAAAATAATTTTAAAGAAGTAATTTTCCTTTGCTCTATGTCCTAATTAGCAAGTCCGCAATTCCCATTGGAAAGAGTTCCTGCACCAGGTGTTTAATGCTGGGGAGTTTCGTGCCAGTGTGTTGTGATTGATTATGCACTCTGAGCCTGGCAGTAAATCTTGAACTCACTGTCAGCCCAAGACTTGCTTCGAGTCGAGTGCTTAACTATTGACGGCTTCCTCCAGAATTGCCTTCCACAGCCAGCAAGAGTTGGCCCAATCACAAGGGCCAACTGTTCAGACCTTACCTCTAGTGCTGCTTTGTGTAGAGCTTGCACATTCTGTGATTGTGTGGGTTTCTTCCGGATACTCCAGTTTCCTTCCCCATCCCAAAGATGTGCCACTGTAAATTGCCCCTTTTATAATTGGGTGGTAGAATTGATGGAAATATGGGGAGAAAAGGTTAAAGAGAAAATAAGTGGGGGAATGCGATTGCTCTGTGTGCTGGCATAGACTCAGTGGGCTGAACGGCTGCCTGCTACGTTGTATGGAAATATGGACTTGGAAGTCATCAAGCTTCTGTTTCTGAGGCGGGCCAATCGATGCATGGCTCACTGGAAAACATGAGCTGGTGCTCCAAGGTGCCCAATCACAGATGGCTTTTTGAGTCACAGTTTACTAGGCAACCGTCCTGTCCCTGAATCTGGGCCCTCTCCAGGACGTCAGCACATTAATCCAGGCTGACAAATGATTGCAACACTGAGGGAGTGCTGTATGGCGGATAAAGAGAGAAAACAAGACTCTGCCTGCCCTTTCACATGAATAGAAGGGGTTTGCGTGATTTTGTTTCATTGAAGTGGGGAGCTTGCTTGTGTTTGGACCAATTACAGTATGTACCTCTGTCAAAGCTGATTGACTACTCACATTTCCTATTGTTAATTATTGGGTTTTGGTATCCACTCTTCCTCTATGCAAAGAGATTTTAGATGTCCTAAAAATATGTTGGCACTTTATAAAGTTCTTTCATTTACAGTTCATAGTAAAACTTGAGGCTTGATTTTCAAAATAGTCACTTCAGTGACCTGTGTTTTTTTTCACTTATTTTTATTTTCATAAGTCGTATTTTTAATGACTTTGTTCTGGGTTTCTATTTGCAATAATAATATTTGCTTGTCTGATGTCTTCCACATCCCTAGACTTCATTTCAATCCTAAAACCAACCAGTTTAAGACCAAAAGGATCCAAATAATCCTCTGTTCTGGGTAACTCATTATTTCTGGTGGATTATTCAATATTAAATCTACACTATCATCTGCTTTGTTCCCTGCTTTACATATTCTGGTTAAGAAATATTTGTATATATACCTTAAATAACACTTAAAATTGTGGGTTTATAAGATTTCCTTGCAGAAATGTTGATTGGATCAAAGGGGGGGGGGATGAAGCTGATGTGTTTAAAATGTGTGTGAGGTGAGCTAGATAACAGGTGATTGATTGAAATAGATTAGACATTTATGTGCATGGCAAAATTGTATTTCTTTGTGGACTTGCAACAAGTTCCTGCAATTCTTTTAAATGAGTGAAGACGCACAGCGGAATGAATTTATTTCATGCTGATTGCTCCTACGTAAAACAAAATCTTTGATTACAAACTGGTAAAATATAAAGCTGCATCACCTGAATACCTCGGAAATGGCCTTGATTGCAATCTGTGTGGAAACTGGGATTACTGAATACAAAGAATTATCTGACCTATTAGGTCAGTTTAAATCATTTTATAAAGCCTGTCTTTTCTCCAGTGAATGGCATGATTAGACCTAGCTCCTTTGATTAGGAAACCTAGTTACTTTAGTGATTCACTCTTTTCTGCCAATATATTTGCAGTACAGCTGAACGAAAAAAAGTTTGTTGTAACTTATTTAAATGTGAACTGATTTCAGCAAAGAACATGTGCTTTATCACTTATTTTATCCATACTTCAGTAATCTATGCATTCCTGTGAGAAATTCTGTCAAATAATCCTTACAACTATTGATAATCTTGATATATTAAATGTTACTTACTGAGACCCTCGCTGACTGAGACCTCAATTCCGTCTGAAATTTGGCATTTGTGACACCACTGCAGTGTTTTCTCTGTGTCATACTGATCATCCGAGATCATATGTCAGGAATGAGCTTATGCTCACTTACCATTTTTTAGTTGCTGCTACTGGCAGTTCCTACATGTTCTGAAGACCCCTATCTTTATCCCCTCATCTCTCCCTCTCCCCCTCGCTCCTTCTCAATATATCTTGGTGTTCTATTTAACCCTTTATTTGACTTTCAATTATCTCATTTATTCAGGAGGTATTAGCTTATTCGTCATAGTATTAATGGACTGAAATGTATATTTATCCTGCAAGTCCATTAATATGTCCTTGCGGGCATTCCATTTGTTTGGCATTAGGATGTTGAACAATGTCCATAATTGGTGATTTTAACCTTTTCTCCCCTTATCCTTGGAGTTTACCTTTAAAAAACATGTAAACACAAATAATGATCCTGATACATCGGTGAGAGCTGACACAGATTGGGTGACCGCTTCGTCGGGCACCTTTGTTCCGTCCGCTGCAACAGCCAGAACCTCCCGGTGGCCACCCACTTCAATTCCACATCCCACTCCCATATTGACATGTCTATTCCTCTACTGCCATGTTGAGGCCACATGCAGGTTGGATGAACAACACCTCATATTCTGCCTTGGGAGGCTCCAACCTGATGGCCTCAACATCAATATCTCTAACTTGCAGTAACTCCACCCTTTCTTTTTCTTCCCCCCCACCCCCCACTCCTTTGTCTTCCCTTATTCCTGTGGCTTCCTTCCCCTGCCTTGATGACCTCCCATCTCCTCTCCTCCCCTCCCCCATCCTTTATTCCATGGTCCTTTGCCCTCTCCTACTGGATTCCTCCTTCTTCAGCCCTTTGCCTCTTCTACCTATCACCTCTCAGCTTATTACATCTTAACCACCCCCCACCCAGCTACCTTCCTCCTATCACCTGAACTCACCTATCACCTGCCTGTGTGTGCTCCCAACCCCCCCCCCCACCTTCTTATTCTGGCTTCTGCCCTCTTTCTTTCCAGTCCTGATGAAGGGTCTTGGCCTGAAACATCAACTGTTTATTTCCCTCTGTTGATGCTGCCTGACCTGCTGAGTTCCTCCAGCACTTTTTGTGTATTGCTCCAGATTCCAGCATCTGCAGAATTCCTTGTGTCTCCATAATGATCCTGAATTGAAGGTCATATTGGATTAATTAATTTGCTCATATTGACGCCTAGATGTTGAAGTGTTGAATAGGTTAGATTAGTTGGTGCATGTTTCAAGTAGAAAGATGGCTGATATTAGCAGAGTGTAGGTCCAGCAGCAGGATAGGGAGGCTCTCCTCTCCAGGAAGCTAGTATGCTAGTGTTACACATTAGTTCAGCTTTGGTGAACTTGAAAAAGGACTGTAAAGGAAGAGCACATGTGGGGAGAGCAGGTGGATGCATATTAAAACATTTGGTGCATTGACTGCCCTGCCTGACAGCGTGTGATGGATGTCAACATACTTGACTCCAATACTTAATGCAGAGGATGGAGCACATTCCTTCCACTTGGTGGAAGGAATCACCTGCAGTGCAGCTACTGTTGGAGCAGGTATTTAAGGCATTGGCAAAGGCCAGCCAAAAGCATCATGCCTAAATTTCTCTCAGGCCATTCCAGTGAGAGCTCATCTTGGTGCAGATTGCTGCTCTTAGGAGCTGATTGCTCCCACCTAAGCGAACACTGTTGTCTTCGGGGCAGACTGTTGTTATCCAGTGGCTGATTGCTTCTGCCGGAGGCAGTGTTGGCTGTTGTGTGGTGTGAGCCACAGCAGATTACCAGTCTGCTCCAGGGAGAGTGCTGGTGGCATTCTGGAACTATTAAAGTGCTTTTCTATCCTAGGATATCAATGCCCCCCCCCTCCGATTCTCGTGCAAAGCCTTTGAATGTGACCCACAACCAACTGCTGCAGATTGCTACAGTTTATCCTGAGAGGGTGTAGCCTCCTGACAATATGATGAGATCCAACACTGCTCATATTTGTCCATCAAAATACCATAGCTGTAAGTCAGCGATCTACCGCCAGCCTGTCCGTAGGTGCTGGGTGTTTGGGGTGAGGATTGAACAGTGATGAGACTGCTATGTAAAAATAGTGGGTCCAGCAGGTTTGTTTAGAAAGCTGCCACTAAAAGATAATACAAGGGTTTTTAATTCATGTCATATTGGATTAGTTAACTTTATTTGAGTCATGTTCAGAAATTTATAGTAAATGAAATGTTTTCTCATATCTTCCGAGCCCAACCATTTCAACAAAATGTGCAGAAAGAGTAATGAAAGAGACATGGCCCCCCTGTGTATAAATTTCTCAACCAATGACTTCAGCCATTCAAATATTTGGAAGACATTCCTGCTCATCTAGTAATCTGAAAATTTAGAGAAGCAGAGGGTCTGAGAGAAGTGGTGATGAGGTAGAACTGGGTGTCATCAGTGTTCAGTCCCCAGCTGAGGTATTTTAAATATACATTTATAGGATGAGGGTTTTGCTGTCAATGCCAGAATTTATTGCCCAGTCCTATTTATTCTTGAGAAATGACAGTAAACTGCCTTCCTGAAACATTGCAGTGTTTCTGGTGAAGGTAGTCTCACGGTGTTGTTGGGTAAGAAACTAGGATTTAGACCCAGAAATCTTGAAGGAACAGTGATATATTTCTAAGTCAGCCTGGTGTGCGACTCAGGGGAAGCTTGGAGTTAGTGGGGAAAATCACATCACAAAGAAAGCAATGCGAGTCAAAAAGACGATGGAAATGGAAACAGAACACTAATGTTACAGGGATAGAACTAAAACAGAAATCAGTGAAGTTATAGTAAACATGTACAGAATCTTGGCACAATCCTGTTCTTCATATGATAGAAATGATTTGCAGGCACTAGAGAAGGTACAAAGCAGATTTACAATGATGGTATCAAAACTGAGAGGTTATATCCATCAGGAAAACTCCAATAGGCTGAGGAGGTAACTTGGAAGAAATCTTTTGATTCCGAAAAGGTTTGAGGGGGTAGGTGTAGAGAAGGTGTGAGGGATACATTGTGGCCAGAAACATGATCTATTCATAAGTTCATCAGGAAATTTAGGAGGAACCCCTATCCAAAGAGCAGTTAGATTGTGGAATGTGCTATTGCAAGGAGTAGTGGAGATGAATTGTATGGATACATTTAAGAGATGAGGTGACAGGAATTGAAGGTTAAGCCAATAGAAAAGACAAAAAGTGATGAGAGGAGGCTTGTGTGATCAACTTGGCTGAAGAGCCCATCTCACTGATGTCTGTTCATTGCATTAATATAATTAGTTTGTTCCCTTCTAGTAGAATTAATTCAAATGCAGACATTTTCAGTATTAATTCAATTATACCTTAATGAATATTTGCCATCTCGGTTTTCCTTCAGTGTCTGTTCATGCTTAAAATGGAGTTTTATTTCTGTCTGTGCTGTTTTTGTGGTTCTGTTTATCTACTAATTGTCTTCTTCACAGGTCAGTCTGATAAAGTTTCCTTGTGCTCTTACACCTTTTTTTTAGGTGGGAAATAATCCAGTGAAATATATCCATTGGCACTTAATTGATGCAGTATGAACACTGGTGAATAAATTTGCAAGTTACATTTATTGGTTCTTAGAATGGATAGTTTTGATGTTAGCTGAACAAGTTACCAAGCATTTAAAAGAGCCTGGTAAATGATCAACGAGAAAGAAATTAATTGGATTTATATAATTCTTATTACACACCTTTCATGGCAAGTAAATGAAATACAGTCAATGAAATACTTCTGAAGTGTAGATACTGTTGTAACCTGGGAAACACAGCAGCCAATATGCACACAGCAAATCCCCATTGACAGCAATGTGATAATTACCAGATAATCAGATTTAGCCTTGTTGGTTAAGGGATAAAATATTAGGCACAATAAAGGAAGAGCTCTCCCAGCTCTTCTTCAAGGTAGTGCCATTAGTTTTTTAGAACCACTTCAGAGAATAAACAGGACATTAATTTAACAATTATTCAATTAATTTAATACCTCTTCTGAAAGATGGCACCTCCATCAGCACAATACTTCCCAGGCTTTGTGCTCAGGTAGGATTTGAACTGATAACATTTTGACTCAGAAGAATGACATCCACTGATGAGCTACAGCTCCCTGGACAGAATCCTCTGCAGGTCAAACTACACGAATGAAGTAGAAGATTCAGAATATTCCAAATTGTTCAGAAGGTAAGGAATTCCTCAGAGTTGAAAAGAATGCAGTTAAATATATAAAATGTTCAAAACAACAATTGATAGATTTCTGGATATTAAAGCAATCAAGGGATATGGGAATAGGGCAGGGAAATGGTGTTGAGGTAGAAGATCAGTCATTAATGTTTTGAATAGTAGGCTAAGGGATGAAATGGCTTGGGTCTGCTCCTACTTCTTACATCTTATGCTATGTCATTGAGTAATGACATGGGATAAAATAAATAAGCTGAAGCTGTGCTGAGTGCATAACTTGCCTGAAAATTGACTGAATAAGGAAGTTCTAATTCAAGGAGATAAAATTCACACTATTTGTATGATGATAGCAAAAACGAGAAGAGCCAGTCAGTGACTCATCTTGAAATATTTTCAGGGTAACGAGTAATATCTAGCTCCCATAAGATATGATCAGAATAGCCATAGAGTCATAGAACAATACAGCATGGATACAGGCCCAATGAGTCCATGCTAACCATGGTGCCCACCTATCAGTCCCAAGTTCCTGTATTTGACCCATATCTCTCTAAGACTCACCCCTGCGTGCACCTATTCATGTGCTTCTTAAATGACACTATTGTACCTGCCTCAACCACTTCCTCTGGCAGCTTGTTCCATATACTCTCCGTCCTCTGTGTCGAAAAAGTTACTCCTCCGGTCCCTTTTAAATCTTTCCCCTCTCACCCTAAACCTATGCCTGCTAGTTTTGGACTCCCCTACCCTGGGGAAAAGACTGCTACTGTTTACCTTATGATTGTAGATTGCCCCTCATGATTTTATAAACTCCAGAAGGTCACCCCTCATTCTCCTATTTTCCAAGGAATAAAGACAGGCTGGTGAAAAAGGCCTTTAGTACGCTTGCCAACCCCTCCCTATAACTCAGGCCTTCTAGTCCTGGCAACATCCTCGTAAATCTTTTCTGCACTCTTTCCAGTTTAACCACATCTTTCCTATAATGGTGACTGAAACTGTACACGGTACTCTAAGTGTGGCCTCACCAATGACTTGTACGACTGCAACATAATGTCCCAGCTCCTATACTAAATGCTCTGACTGATGAAGGCCAGCATGCTAACCGCCTTTTTCACCACCCTGTCTACCTGTGACACCGCTTTCAATGAACTATGCACTTGTACTCCTAGGTCCCTCTGTTCTATTGCACTCCCTAGTGCCCTACCATGAATAGTACAAGTCCTATGCTGGTTCGACTTTCCAAAATGCATCACCTCACACTTATTTGTATTGAAATCCATTTACCACTCCTCAGCCCACTTCCCGAACTGATCAAAATCCCCCTGTAATCTATAACCTTCTTCACTATCAACAGCACCTCCTAATTTCATGTCACCCACAAACTTACTGATCAAGTCTTGTGCATTCGCATCCAAATCATTTATATAAATGACAAATAACAAGGGTCCCAACACCGACCCTTGTGGCACACCGTTAGTTACCAGCCTCCATTCCGAGAAACAACCTTCAACCACCATCCTCTGCTTCCTACCTCTGAGCCAATTTTGAATCCACCTAACCAGCTCTCCCTGGACTCCATGGGACCTAACCTTCCAGACCTGCCTGCCATGCGGGACCTTGTCAAAGATCTTGCCAATGTGCAAATAGACAACGTCCATTACCTTAGCCTCATCTACCTTTTTGGTTACCTGTTCAAAAAACTCAAAAGGTTCGTCAAGCATGACTTTCCATGCACAAAGCCATGCAGACTCCTCCTAATCAGACTCTGTCTATCCAAATGCTGGTAGATCCAGTCCCTCAGAATTCCCTCCAGTAACTCCCCTACTACTGATGTCAGGCTGACCGGCCTGTAGTTCCCTGGCTTGTCCTTACTACCCTTCTTAAACAATGGAACAATATTAGCCACCTTCCAGTCTTCAGGAACTTCAGTCCTGCAGGATATTTCATTGTGAAGTGTTTCTAATGTCACGTGGCAGAGAAAATTGAAAAGACATGCAAATGTCCTTGACATTGCTGCATTGCCCAATAAGAAATAATCATTTTAAAATATTAGGGTTCATTGTAAAGGGAAGTGATAGAGACTCAAACTAGTGCAAAATTCTAGTCTGACAATTCGTATGTTTGATCACAGTAAAAAAGTATACATACCCGAACGCTTCTGTTTAGAATCCATATCACTGAGGACATGGGTAATAGCTTTGATGTGAAGACAGGCAACAAGAATCACTTGAGAAATGAATAATGGCACCTCCCCCTTTTTAAGATGTGCAGCTACTGCCTTGCACTGGGTGCTTGGGGATTTACTTTTGTTGAACCAGCACATTAAAGGCTCTGGGAACCTCTGAAGTTTATGTAGGGAAGTCAATTCTCTGTTGTTGAGACTGCATAGAGCTTTGTAAAGACATCTCTGACATTGAATCAGCAGCCTCTGGAAACAACAAAGGGTGGAAGGTGCAGGTATGCATGTATTTGTAGGCTCAATAGCATGGCACGACATAAATGAAGCTCACATTCTGTACATAATTAATGCAGGTGACAACTCTGTTCTTATGAGAGTGATCCAGGAATTGTAATAGGGGATTAAAATATCAATGGGGAAAAGGGGAAATTAAGATGACCTCATTTTAAATAAAAACAGAAAATACTGGAACAAAATCAGCAAGTCAGGCAGCATCTGTGGAAGAGAAATAGAATTAATGTTTCAGATTGGGGGCACTTCATCAGATGCAGGATCCTAGATTTGAAACATGAATTGTTTCTCTTTCCACACATGCCGCCTGACCTGCTGAGTTTTCTCAACAGCTACTGTTTTTATTTCAGATTTCCAGTATCTGCAGTTTTGTTTCAATTTTCATGACTTTCATTAAGGGTTCAAAGTGATGTGATCAATGGCCTGGTCAAGAAAATATATAAAAAGGTGTTCACTCCTCGACTAAACCGTTAGAAAAAAAGACTCCTTAGAATTATGTTTCTGTCAATTTAAGATGGGTAAATCCAAAGGAAGAGACAGATTCATAATTGGGATGGTTTTCTTCATTGAATGGGACTATTAATCATCCGCTTGTCATCCAATGGCATTCTGGGTATTGATTAATGAACTTTCCTAAATTTCAACCGAAACCTCCTCATAATAAGTCTGCCAGAATTCTATGGATCCTGCTGTTACCATGTAGATGATTAAAATGAAGGCTCTTTTTAATATTTATTGCAAGCCTTGAAGAGTTGAACATGAAAATAGGACAGGCATCCATAAATTAAAAGAGCAGGTGCAGATTAAAAACAACAGATGAGAAGCACAGCTGCAAGAGTTATCTTTCTGTTCCAGTGGCATGAAAAGAGTACTTCTGCTGTTGTCATTGCTTAATGTTTAACCCTTCCAGTGGCAGATAAAACATTCCTCCAGAGATTCACTGGTACGCAAATTGTCATCTGTACTGCAGACTGCCAATGAGTTGATTCATTAATCAGAGAAAACCTCACCCGATTAAACAAGGAAGGCAAATCTCCTTCCTTCAAAGATCTTCACCAAACTATTTGGATTTTTACTAAAGTCCAACAACTTTATGGTCATTTTTATTGCATTTTAATTTTCTTTGCTGATTTTTAACACTGGATGGGAATTTATTTTTATTCACCCCTGGGGTGTGAGTGTCACCGGCCAAGCTCGCATTTTGCGTCCATGTGTAGGGTCGGTGCTCCGACTGTGCTGTTCAAGGACTTCAACACAGTGATGATGAAGAAGTAGCAGGTCCTGCCACGTTACTCGGCAGCACAATGGTGTAGCTGTAAGTGCTGCTGTCCCTCAGCTCCAGGCTCACTCCTGACCTCCAGTGCTGTCTGTGTGGAGTTTGCACATTCTGCCTGTGTCCGTCCAGATTTCCTTCAGGAGCTCTGGTTTCCTCACACATCCCAGTGATGTGCTGGTGGGTTAATTGGCCACTGTATATTGTCCCTAGTGCAGGTGGGTGGCATGGGGAATTGATAGACATGTGAGAAGGAATACCTGTAGGTTACAGGGAAATTATTGGGGTAATGGGACTGAAAAGAATGCTCTGAGAGCAGGCATCGACTCAGCGGGGTGAACGGCCTTAAGAAAATAGAAACATGATAATCCAGTCTTGAATAGTGGCAGATAATTGAACAGCTAGTGGGACGAAGAAGCTACAAGAATGTGTAGTGGCACAGTAGCACAATGAGAGGAACTGCTGCCTCACAGCTCCAGTGACCTGGGTTCAATCATGACCTCTGGTGCTGTCTGTGTGGAGTTTGCACCCATATCTCCTCCATTTCCTGTACATCTGCCCTCACCCCATTCCACCGCCCCCCCCCCCGACATAACAGGGACAGGATTCCCCTTGTTGTCACCTACCACCCCACAAGCCTCCGGATCCAACATATCATTCTCGGCAACTTCCGCCACCAGCCACATCTTCCCCTTCGTCTTCTGTGCAGGAACCGCTCACTCCGCGACTCCCTTGTCCACTCGTCCCTCCCCACAGACCACCCTCCTGGCACTTATCTCTGCAACTGCACTAAGTGCTACACCTGTCCCTACACTCCTCCCTCACCACTATTCAGGGCCCCAGACAGTCCTTCCAGGTGAGGCAAGTTGTATCATTTATTGCATCCGGTACTCCTGGTGTGGCCTCCTCTACATCGGTGAGACCCGATGCAGATTGGATGGCTGCTTCATCGAGCACCTTCGCTCTATCTGCCGCAACAGCCAGGACCTCCCGGTGGCCACCCTCTTCAATTCCACATCCCATTCCCATACTGATATGTCCATCCATGGCCTCTCAACTGCCACTTTGAGGCCATGTGCAGGTTGAAGGAACAATACCTCATGTTCTATCTTGGGACTCTCCAACCTGATGGCCTTAATGTCGATTTCTCCTACTTCCGGTAACCCCTCCCCTCTTCTCCCCTCCCTTTTTTTCTTCCCCCCCCCCCCTTTTCTCTTCCTCCCCCCTCTTCCCTCATCCCTATGGCCCCCTCCCTCTCTCCCTCCTCTTCTCCTTTCTCTTCCCCCGCCCTTACGACCTGCCCATCTATTCCCCACCTCCTTCCCTTTATTCCATGGTCCACTGCCCTCTCCTACCGGATTCCTCCTTCTTCAGCTCTTTGCCTCTTTTACCTATCACCTCTCAGATTCTTACATCTCCCCCCTCCCTCACCCACTACCTTCCCCCTCTCACCTGTCACCTATCACCTGCCTGCACGTGCTCCTACCCCTCCCCCTTCCCTGACCTTCTTATTCTGGCTTCTGCCCTCTTCCCCTCCAGTCCTGATGAAGGGTCTCGGCCCGAAACGTCGACTGTTTAATTTCCTCCATAGATGCTGCCTGACCTGCTGAGTTCTTCCAGCATATTGTGTATGTTGCTCCGGATTCCAGCATCTGCAGAATCTCTTGTGTCTGAGCTTTGCACGTGACTGTGTGGGTTTTCCCTGGGTGCTCTCTTTCCCCGCCATATCCCAAAGATGTGTGGTTTGGTCGGTTAATTGGCCACTGTAAATTGCTCCCCCGTGTGCAGGTGAGTGGTAGAGTCTGAGGGGAAGTTTCTGGGAATGTTGGGAGAATAAAAATGTGACTGGTGTTAGATTAGTGTAACAGGTGCTTGACAGTTGGCACAGACTTGATGGGTTGAAGGGCCTATTATGCTGTATAACATTGTAACACTATAACATCCTCATTCTTAATGATGGCAGAGCTTAGCAAGTGAGTCCCAAAGATAAAGGTTTACAGCCACCTTCATCCAGAACTACTGAGTGTTTGATTCATCTCCTCTGGTCCACAACTTCTTAGAAGCCAGTCATTAGTTAATCCAATTCATTGCATGTGATATTGAGAAACAGCTGAAAAGACTGGATACAGCAAAAACTATCGGACAACATCCCAAATGTTGTGCTGACACACGCTCTAGGGCTACTTTAACTATTCTGGTGTACTGACACTGGTACCTGTGAGACAATGGGGAGAATTTCCCATCTTTGTCCCGTTTGCAAGAAACAGGACCAACCTGATCCAGCTAATTACAGCTCATTAGTCTCCACTCAATCATCAACAAAATGATGGAAGGTGTCATCCATGGGTGGTGCTATCAAATGACATTGACTCGCGAATAACCTATCAATTTGGATTCCACTAGAGCTAATCATGGACTTGGTCTGTAATGCACAAAGGAGCTGAATTACAGAAATGAGCTGAGGGTGACTGCCCTTGACAACAAAGTAGCATTCTGACTGGGGTATCAAGGAGCCCTCATAAAACTGAAGTCAGTGGGAACTGAGGGGAAGATGCTCGCACCTACCTCACACAAAGTAAATTGGTAATGGTTGTTGAAACTCAATCATCACAGCCCCAGGATATTGCTCAGGACAAATTAGAGGCCCAATTCTCTTTGGATGCTTCATCTACTGAAGCTTCTTTCTATCATGTCACAAGTGGAAATTTATGTTCTTTGCAAAATGTTCAATCCCCTCTAACAGTTCTTCAAAAAAAGAAGCAGTCCGTGCCTTCCTCGACAATGTTAAGGCATCGATTAATGTGGCAAATGACAGGCACTCCGCATAGGTGTGGTCAATGACCATCTCCAACAAAAGAATCTGACCACTTACCCATGATAGTCAACTGTCACTGAGGCCCCCACCAGCGGTACCCTGGAAGTCACAATTCTAAACTCAATGCAAGTTCTGTGGCTACAAGAGCAGGTCAAAGATTGAATATCTGGTAGTGTGTGACTCACCTCCTGACACCCCAAAGCCTTTCTGCCATGTGTAAAGCACAAGTCAGAAGTGTGATGAAATAGTCTCCACAGTGATTATGACTGTGTCAGACTGTTGCCTGATTAATCTGTAGGACACTCTCCAAATTTAGACACCAGTTCTCTAATATTTGTGAGAAGGACTTTGCAAGGTTGGCTGGACGGTGGATGACAATACTGTGGCTCAGTCCTGTGTTTTGGTCAGTGCAGGTTAGTCTGTCCAGTTGTACTGTTTTATGCAGGTTGTGATACAGCTAAATGGCTTTCTAGGCTAATCCAGAGGACAGTTAAGAATTAATTGTTTTTCCTTCCCTGGACCAGAATGTTCTGGACCTTGTTGGCTGCCATTCACCCACACTTATTCTTCAGAATGTTGAGGGCTGAACAAGCTAAACTCTCCATGCCTGACAAACAGCTGGGGGCAAACATGGGTTCTGAACCATGAGTGAGCTTCCAGCATCGTATCCCATGACCGTGCCCTAGAATGCTCACCAGCAATTGAAGGCTGTGGAAGTCCTTATTTTGAAATATCAGAGATATTTAAAAACTATTGAAGAACTATTGAAATAGCTTCAGTAATTTAAAACAATTAATAAATTTTAATAATAAGTTTTAATTAATAAATTTTTAAAAATCAAACTTAATAAAGCACTAACAAATAATTAAAAGCATTAAGATAAGAAAAAGCAAGCACCTACCAGTTTCCATGGTGTTGGTGAATCCATTCCAAGAATTCCCTGCCATAAAGCTGAGGCCAATGTGGAGTCATAGAGAGATACAGCAGAGAAACAGGCCCTTTAGCCCGCTGAGAACACACCAACAATTAAGTACCCATATGCATGAATCCCAGTTTAATCTTCCCATATTCCCATCAACTCCCTCCAGATCCTACAACTCACCTACACACTCAGGACAATTTGCTGTGACCAATGTGCACGTTTTTAGGATGTGGGAAGAAACTGGAACACCCAGAAGAAACCTACACGGCCACAGGGAGTGCATGCGAACTCCGCACAGTCAGCACTTGAGGTCAGGATTGAACCTGGGTTGTTGGAGCTGTGAGGCAGGGGCTTTACAAGCTGAGCAATGCGCTGGTGGAGCTCTCTTCAGCGAGCCACTGATCTGAACGATGAGGCCAGTGACAGAGCAGACAGACTGTGCCAGCATGAGACCATCTCTTGCCTTGGACTAGTGTGTTTTGCTGTAAATGCATAGGAGATGTATTGAGTGGATACAACTGAGGTGTGAGTGGCTGATTGCTTTAAACAAACAACTATTAATCAACAGGCATTAAATCAGATTGGTTTTAATGGCAGTCTTGTAGTTTCATGGTTGATGTAGCTGAGGTTATATTTTTAAATTTAAATTATATTATTTAATTAATAGATTTGAATTCCACAGCTGCTGTGGTGAGATTTGAACACTCCTGGATTCATTGCCTCTGGAACTCATGGTTACTGATCATTGGTCTGATAAGGTAGTCAACTTGTGTCAATTTACCATTGCACCTGCTTCGCCTCCTGCTCCTCCATCTGATCCCGCTCCCTTCTCCTGTACCTCCTGGTCTTCCTCCTCTTTCTGCTCCCTCTTCTCCTCCTACTCTCCTTCCTATTCATCCTGTTGCTGTTCCTTTTCCTCTTGCATTTTACCTCTGACACGCCAGTCAAAACAGTCAAGTTTGTCCCACCACTCTTTAAGCTAATAGTCTCTAATCTAGGCCACATCCTGTTGAACCTCTCTGCACCCTTTCCAAAGCCTTGACATCCTGTCTAAACAGAGGAACAACACTGGCAATTCTCCAGTCCTCTGGGACTTCACCTGTGACTAAAGAGGATACAACAATCTCTAGATATCTAGAAAATGTCCAGAACTAGTGGTCACAGTTTCAAAATTAGAGGTTGGCCATTCAGGACAGAGATGAGAATAAATGGGCCAAGACAACCACAAGACATAAGTCAGGCTGCTGTTTATCGATTACAGTTTGGCGTTCAACACCATCATCCCCTCAGTACTAATCAACAAGCTTCGAAACCTGGGCCTCTGTACCTCTCTTTGCAACTGGATCGGTAATAACATCTCCTGCTTGCTGACAATCAACACAGGCGCACCTCAAGGATGCATCCTTAGCCCACTGCTCTACTCTCTCTACATTTATGACTGTGGCTAGGCACAGCTGAAACACCATCTATAAATTCGCCAATGACACCACTGTTGTTGGCAAAATCTCAGATGGCGACGAGGAGACATACAGGAGTGAGATAGATTGGGTGGTTGAGTGGTGTCGCCAGAACAACTTCACACTCAGCGTCAGCAAGACCAAGGAATTGATTGTGGACTTCAGGAGGGGGAAGTCGGGAGAACACACACCAGTCCTCATTGAGGGGTCAGCGGTGGAAATGGTGAGCAGCTTCAAGTTCTTGGATGTCAACATCTTGGAGGATCCATCTTGGGCCCAACACATTGATGCAATCATGAAGAAGGCTTGCCAAAGACTCTACTTCATTAGGAGTTTGAGGAGATTTGGTATGTCACCAAAGACTTTTGCAAGTTTCTATAGATGTATAGTGGAAAGCATTCTGACTGGTTGGATCACTGCCTGGTGTGGAGGCTTCAAGATGCAGGATTGAAAGAGGCGGCAGAGCGTTGTAGACTTACCCAGCTTCATCACAGGCATAACTCTCCCCACCATCGAGGACATCTTCAAGAGGCAGTGCCTCAAGTAGGCGGCATCCATTATTAAGGATCCTCACCATCCGAGATATGCCCTCTCCTCGGTGCTACCATCGGGGAGGAGGTACAGGAACCTGAAAACCCACACTCCATGTTCCAGGAACAGCTCCTTCCCCTCTGTCATCAGATTTCTGAACAGTCCATGAACACTACCTCATTATTCCTCTTTTGCATTATTTATTTAAACTTACAGTAATTTTTATGTCATGCACTGTACTGCTGCCACAAAACAACAAATTTCATGACATATGTCGGTGATAATAAACCTGATTCTCATTCTGATTCTGATTCAGTAAGTGGTGAATCTTTAGAATTTTCTACCAGGAGAGCTGTGGAGGCTCAGTCGCTGAGTATATTCAAGACAGAGATCTATGGATATTTGGATGTTCAGCGACTCGAGGGATATATGGTTTGCGCAGGATAGTGGCACTGAGGGAAAAGAATAAGCCATGATCTCTGAGGAGGTGGGAGGGACCAAATAGCCTATTCCTGCTTCTAATTTTTTATTTTCTGATGTTCATGGCTCTCTCAGCATGAAATATTGAATTCAGATTACTTTCTGGCATTGGTCTCTGATCCTCAAAACTTATCAGTGTGAGGAGATTTCCCAAGGACTTGTGCAAAATATTTACTATGAATGCCGAATTCTTTATATTAATCAACCTCATAACACTTTCACTGACCCCTGGCATCGGAGCAAAGGCTTTTCCTTCTGGCCTTACAACATATTGTAAAATGTTTCTGTCATTTTAGGAGTATTTGTAAACAGTTTTGAATGAATTTGCATGAATAAGATAGAGGTAACCTGAATGTAAATTTGAGCTATCGTTGATGCACATTAGTCAATCCTATATGTAATTGCTTTGGTGAAAAAAAATTAAACCAACTACAGCTTGAATCAATCATTTTAATAAGTCATTGAATGACAGTGTACTTTATTGACTGGAGAAGTGGAATTGCATTCAAGGTTATGCATAATAAGTTTTTGTTTGTCTCTTTTACTCAATGCCCTCCTTCAGCTGCTCTTGCATCAGATTCTTTGGTGGGCCTCCAGTCCCAAAGATATCAGTTGATATCCAGAACCTTTCCCAAATGACCATCCTTTTTCTGTAGAGTTGGACAAGGTGCCTGCAGACTCATCAACCATTCCAGGATTCTGTGGTCTTTCTTTACCTGGTAATCTGTGCAGTCTTTCCATGAGTGACAAGGAACAGGGAATCCTGGATGTGCTGTATATGACCCTGTGGATTCCTAGTCATTAGTGAAGCAAATATGCACAATGTGCAGATTAATGTGCAGGAAACACAGGGAGCTCCAAAAGATATGTCTTGATTCTTCAGTATTCTCTTCAGTGCACAGGTGCACTGCACAGTGAGACACACAGAACAAATAGGTTATGCAGCAATGTTACACTTATTTTAATGTGCTGCACTGCTTTCATCCTTTGAAAGAAAAGAAAAAGCAAAGCTAATTTAACATTTACAGGTTTATAAATTTACCTAATTAATTGGGTTTTGAATTCTCTTCAATCCTTGTAACTGTATCGGTGTTGCTTGTGTTGATCCTGCAGACCCAACAAGTTAATATAGCATTTATCTTTGAACTCAGTGGAAGTGTCACTTCCTGATTTTCTTCAGTCACATTGTGTCAACTCTCCTTCAGCAATTGTAGGACTTATCTCACGAGTAAGTTCTGAATCCGAATTCTTCTTGGGTATGTTCAGTGTAGGTATATCACCCCACATGCTTTACCTCAGTCCATTTTGAATGGCTATCCACCAACACCAGGAGGTTGACAACATCTTTTTTACATGTGGACACACTAGAATGGCCTCATGGGATATTTTCACATTTGGTGTGGTACTTTTGATGGCTGTGATCTGCCATACTGGCTCAATGCACACTTTCTGGCCAGTCTTCAAGTCCCTTGCTTATGCCAGACCACAAGACAAAGCTACAAGCTGATACCCTCAAATCAGCAATGCTCAGATGTTCCCTGAGAAGTCCCTCTGTTATTCTGCTTCCTGGTTCTTTGAGTGTCACCACTCTGTGACCCTATTTGACACAACCCTGGTTCATCCAAATAGGGTCTAAGTCAGGCAGTATACTCAGATATTTGCTTTAGTACCAGAACCATCTGCACCAGTTTCACCATTTTCAGGGAAACTATCCTCTGCTGCCCGAAAGCTGAACTTTTCATTCTCTCTGTCTTTATCAGTGTCTTCCAACAGTGGTCTTGATGATGCATTTACTGCAGCATTCTGTTTGGATACCTCCAGCTCAATGCTGCTGCAATGGTCTTGTCTTGGGGATTCCAATGAACTGACCCAGTAGACAAACAAACAGTGATATATGTTCCACTCCCAGGATTGAGTATAACCTGATGGTCCTCCCGCAAGTTTGCTCTTGTTCTTTTTAATGGCAAAGGTCACAAAGATGGAAGGTGCTGTCACAGTAAGTGGTGTAGCTGAGAACATGGAAGTGGAGAAAGTGGATACCAATGTTGGGGTCTTCTATACTGCATTCAGTGGTGGTCTACGACCCCACATACTTAACCTTAATCCATTTTGTCTATGTTGATGGTGTGATAACTTCCATCCAGATGCTGGGCAGCATCCAAACATTGTTGACTTCTGCTTTATCGAAGGTGCTGCTGTGAAGAGTCAGGAGAGGAGTCAGATTACTCAGCTCTTGTCCTCCTGTGATAACCATAGACTTGATATTAGCGGCTGGTCCAGTTAAGTCCCTCCATGGACTTGCCCATGTGGTGTCTTTGTCAGCTCCTCCATCCCCATAATCTCCCAAGAACCCACTCTTCCTTCATCGCACCATCATGACATTCCCAACTTTCCAAACCTCCTCCCCCTGATGATGACAGGGGATATTTTCCATAATTAATGTTTTAGGATCTGGACCTGGCTGGCAAGGTCAACATTTATTGCCCACCCATAATTGCCACTTAATAAGGTGGAGGTGACATGCAGAGGGTGTTTTAAGAGCCACCCACTTGCGGTGGATCTGGAGTTAAATACTAACCAGAGCAGGTAAGGGTGGCAGATTTTCTCCCCTGAAGGGTTTCAGTGAACCAAATGGATCTTTACAACTAGTTGTTGCTTCAAATTCCACTTTAATTAATTGGAATTAAATTCCACAGCTGTCCTGGTAATATTTGAAGTAGAGACAGCACAGTGGCACCGCTAGCAGGGTCACTGCTTCAGAGTCCAGCAGGTTCAATCCTGACCTCTGGTTCTGTCTGCGTAGAGTTTGCATGTTCTCGTTGTGACCTTGTGGATTTTTTCTGGGTGCTCCAATTCCCTCCTAAAGACATGCTGCTTGTTATATATTGTATAATGCTAGAATCTGGTGGGGGGGGTGCGGGTGGTGGAAATTGATGAGAATATGAGGAGAATAAAATGGGATGAGTGTTGGATTAATTTAAATAGGTGCTTGATGATCAGCACTGACTTGGTGGGCTGAAAGGTCTGTTTCTGTGTTTTATGACTTTGTGGTCTGTTGAACTCTAGTTTCTGGTTTGTTAGTTCAGGCTACTGGGTTACTTGTCTGGTAATTTTAGCTGCCTACCATCCATGTGCCTGGTTTGATAATAGTACCATTCAAGATCAGGGATAAGACAACTGGCACTTTCCCGGTAATAAACAATATTGGTTCTTCCATGTCTTGGATCTTCATGTCACTTGTCAGCCTTAGCTTGAATGCCTTCCAAGTGTTGTGGTTGGCTGCCTGAGCTGCTTCATTATTGAAACAACTGTGAACTACAGTGAACATTGTGGAATTATCCATGTGTAGCTCCTCTCCAGAGCATATGCCGGAGGGAAAGCCATTGATGAAACAGCTGAAGATAGTATTGGTTAATTATTGTCACTTGCACCAAGGTACAGTGAAAGACTTGTCTTGCATACCGTTCGTACAGATCAATTCATTGCACAGTGCATTGAGGGAGTACGGGGTAAAAGCAATAACAGAATACAGAGTAAATTGTCACAGCTACGGGGAAGTGCATTGCAGGTAGACAATAAGGTGCAAGATCATAACAAGGTAGACTGTGAGGTCAAAAGTCCACCTTATCGTATAAGGGAACCATTCAATAGTCTTATCACAGTGGGAAAGAAGCTGTCCTTGAGCCTGGTGGTATGTGCCCTCAGGCTCCTGTATCTTCTGCCTGACGGGAGAGGGGAGAAGAGAGAATGACCCGGGTGGGTAGGGTCTTTGGTTATGCTGGCTGCCTCACCAAGGAAGTGAGAGGTATAGACAGGGTCCATGGAGGGGAGGCAGAGCCCATAGAGATGGTTGGAATGCTGTCTCATTTTTCCTTTATGTTTTATATTCTCACCTTTTTAACTTATTTGCTTAGAAACCTAGAAGCAGACAGTGCTAGAAACTTCTGATTAGAAACCAGAACAGTGATTGAAACACACTTGATGCTGGCCTGCTGGATTATTATTAATAATCATTTGTTGTATGCATTACTTATTACTGAAGGCTTATAGTTTTGCCTGTAAAAACTTTCTCATACTGTGCTCCCCCGTTCTATAATTAGCTTTAAGTTAAAATTATTGGTAGAACATAATATTTCTTAAATTTACTATTTAAAAAGTACACGTGTTAATCAGCGACAGAGTTCTGTTCTGTTAAATTAAATGGACTTAAGTGACGTCTCTGTCAGAGGACGTGAGCAAAGTTGAATTCTAGGACATCACATAAAGAAGCAATTCAGCCAATTGTGCCATGCAGTCACGATTCTGCCGTGCTCCAGCCTTATGTCCTTAACCCTGTATATTACCCATTCACAAACAAAATGCAAGATGTTCAGGCTAGACAAAGTAGAGAAATTCAGGTGTGTGGAAAAATTGAAAATGTAGCAGCATGGATACAAAATTGGTTGATGAACAGGAAATTAAAAGGCAAATGGCTATTGGCTTAATAGTCAGTGCTGGGTTTGCTCTTATTCATGGTATAAAGGTTTTGGACTCCCTTGCAGGAATAGTGTTTGAAATCTTGCTGTCAGGCAAAAGTAAATTGTCAAAGAAGACTGTAAATGCTTCAGGGAGAGAGAGTGAGAAAGTTTTCCAGAGCATAGAAAATTTTATAAAGTGGGATATTTGAACCAGAGACCATGGTATCATTAAAGGGAATATTGGATACTTGAAGCATACAGAGCTGTGAAGAATAAGGACAGGAAAGTAGGATTAAGTTTGGATTGCGCTGACAAATAACTTTTGAAACACAGTGGCCTGAGACTTCATCTGTGTGGTAATCAACTATGATTTTATTAGTGTGGGTTTCTTTCATAATGATGTCATTATTTTATAATGATAATATTGCCCTAGGAGTTGCAATGTTCTGGAACTCGCATGCTTTGGAGATGGAAAGAGTAAAGGCAAGAAGCCTTGTGGCCAGAAGTCAAGAGGCAGTCAGATAGTGATAAATGGAATTAGTTCATCATTAAGACACAGAGGCAGTGACAAAGAGGTTAAGGCCAGGAGGCAGAATGATCTCCACTAAACAACACACACTATTATTTTCTTGCTGTAATTAAAACTATTAAAACAAAGCCAGAAAGTTCACCAAAAATGAGAGCAAAATACTGCAGATGCTAGAAGTCTGAAACCAAGACAGAAATGGCTGGAAACACTCAGCAAGTCAGACAGCTTCTGTGAGGAGAGGACAAGGGTTATGTTTCAGTGGATGACCATTGTCAGAATTGGTAAAAGAGATGCAATAGTTTTTAGAAATATACAAGATTGGACATTTAGACTCTGGAGCCTTCTCCACATCCACTTAAGGTAATAATCTAGTTTAATTCCATTTCCCTCTAAGACAAATGTATCCTTCCTTATTTAAGTAGACTAAAACTGAACTCGTTGTCCTTACTTTTGTACTCCAATCCCCTGTAATAGGGGCTAACATGTTATTTGCCTTTGTACCTAAATACTATTGGTGCCTAATTTTTAGGTAAGAATGCACAAGCCCGTATACTAATCTCTCCCTATTAAAGAAATATTCTGATTTTTTTCCTCCTCTTCTTACCAACATGGTTAGTTACACATTTCCCCACATTACACTCCATTTGCCACCTTTTTGTCTAATCACTTAAAGCGATTTTATTGCTTTGCAACCTCTTTGTGCCCTCCTTTAATTTTCCACCTAGCTTTGCTTCATCATCAATTGTGGATGTATTACTTCCAGTCCTCTCATTTGTCATTGTTTGTAAATGGCTGACACACAAGCACTGCTCCCTGAGCCACTCCACTTGTTACAGCCTGACAACTTGAAAATAAACTGTGCATTCCTGCTTCTAAATTACAGGGGCAGGGAAAGGGGGTCATGCGAGTGCTAAGAACAAATGCATAAGGTGGAAAACAGGAATAATTTAACTGGCAAAAGGGATAAGACAAAGGGAGAGAAAATTTGACAAGTAAAGGAAAAGCAAAATGAATCTGAGGAGTTGGAAGTGGCATCTGCAGAATCATTACCAGTACCTTCTGGACAATACAGTTGAAAGGTAGTCTAGAATGCCAAGGAGGGGAAGGACTGTTCCCTGGATTTCTGTTGATCTTTACTGTAGGAGGTAGAGGACTGTGAAGTCAGAGCGATAACAGCACGCATTATTAAAATGGCAGGTGACTTGAGGTTCCAGATCCCTTGGAAATTAAACTTGAGTTCAGCAAAGTGACTCTTGGTATTGGCATTGGTTTATTATTGTCACTTGTACCGAGGTACAGTGAAAAACTTGTCTTACGTACCGATCATACAGGTCAATTCATTACACAGTGCAGTTACGTTGGGTTAGTACAGAGTGCATTGATGTAGCACAGGTAAAAACAATAACAGCATTATCCTTATTGATTAAAAAACAGTGGGAAACAAAATTTTGTCAGAAGAGACATTTGTCAGGGGAAAATGCATGATATTAAAAGCTGGAAACTGAAATGGAACATGCTCAAAGCCAATAGATTATCATTATCTGAGCCCTGATAAACAACTCAATCATTGGAAACCCTGTTACTGGCTCCAGAGAATGCTTTTTTCGGAGAACAGTATCAATTCTTCTAAGATAAAATAAGTGGACTTGTGGCTACTTATTATTTAATATATTTATAAATTTAGTTTTAGATGTGGATAATCAGTAGTGCAAAAAGCAATGGACACAAAATAAAATTTGAGCAAAATCCTTTGAATGGATTGTTTGTGATGCTGATTTAAGAATGAGCTTTGAAATAAAATTGTGGGATTTATTTGGATTTGGGATGCTTGTTAATTAGAATCATTTTTTTTCCATTTCTGCAGTGAAGATGATTGAACACAAAGCAAACAAAAAATACTATCAGATATTTGATCCACTCAGCATGATTAACTAATTATTTAATTATTGTTAATTAAACAATCAAAATATTTGTCCTTTGAGCATGAGATGTTATGAGAGTACTCTAGACTTGAAAATTTTAATTAGGCAGATAATTAATGTTGTTCTTTTTAAGCATGGGAAAGATTTTGCTTTGAAGTACCGCTTGTGAATTCTTGGATACTGACACACCAAGGAATTATGATGGAGAAGCATAAAGCCAAAGACACAGACCCAACCTAAGTTGTTGAGATGGAATTATTGCTTCAGAAGTACTTCCCTAAATGTTGGCTCCAAGATCACAGAGCAGCTATATCAGCCCTTGATAATGTTTCTCTGTAAGTGCTGGAGACATTTGTAAAACCCTGAGCAGTTAGTTCCCTTGAAACCTTGGGCCAGAAACGCAGTCACTCCTTGCATGTATTTCATGCACTGTGGAGTTATATTGCAGTGCAAGATCAATCATTGAATACAATTGCCATTCTACAGCAGACATAATGTACACTGAAACTTTGGTAGAAGTGCTCCTATTAGTGTGATATGCCAATGCATGAAAGATAATTGGGAAACCAGTGCCAAGGACAGGAAACTTTGGCAAATTATTATCCGAGAAGGAACAGCAACTTTCAGAGCCAACAGATGTGCAGAATTAGAAGAGAAAAGAAGAAAAGAAGCAGGCACGGTAGTGTAGTGGTTAGTGTAATGCTATTACAGCGCCAGCGACCCGGGTTTGATTCCGGCTTCTGTCTGTAAGGAGTTTGTGCGTTCTCCCCGTGTCTATGTGGGTTTCCTCCGGGTGCTCCGGTTTCCTCCCACATTCCAAAGACGTACAGGTTAGGTAGTTGTGGGCATGCTATGTTGGCGCCGGGAGCGTGGCGACACTTGCAGGCTGCCCCCAGAACACTCTACGCAAAGATGCATTTCACTGTGTGTTTCGATGTACATGTGACTAATAAAGAAATCTTATCTTGTCTTATCTTAAAATGGAAAGTGAGGCAGCAATAACCAAAGCCCAATCTGCCATCTGGAACCACCTGTCCTGAATGCGGAAGAATTTTCAGAGCCAGGATTGGATTTATAAGCCACTTGAGAGCCCATAAGTAGATCAACAGAACAAAGACCATCATCCTTGACCTCGAGGGATAGCCACGATGATGACAACGGCATGAAAAATGCTGAGGATGCAGCAATGACATCATGCAACACTTGTTTGACAACTTAGCTGATATGTTGGACCATGGATATGCAACAATATGCGCAGAAAGGTTGGTTTGAAGAGAAGAAAGTAGACCAACTCGTGTGCTACTTGAAGGGATAAATTGTATTCACATCAATGTTGAGTAGACATTGATGTTGTCAGTTCAGACTGATGATGGAGCAGGTCAAAAAACAATAGATCAGATTTCTGAGCATTATTCAAGTGAGCCTTTCTATACTTCTGGGGAAGCCCTGGAATGCACTGATGCTCTCTCTGGGTATCCACCACTGTTGCCATAATGTCCAATCCACTACTGACAAAGCACAATTCCTGCTCCTAAGTCATTTCTGACAATCCTGTTGACTGTTTACATAAGTTACCCAAAAACTTCTGGTAATGGTTCCAGCTGAGAACCAGCACCCACATCTGGCAGGTCAGATGGCGATTTGTAGGCAAATTCTAAAATTATGCAGGATTTATGTACACAACTGCAAAAAATCCACGAGTCGTGTACCTTACACTATGCAGACACACTAACATTATCGTCCTGTGACCTTGAGTCAAAGCAATTAACACCATTTTAGCATGTGTTAACATGCTGTTAAATTTCTAGACCCTAGGAGTGAATGAAATTGGCCTGATTTCTCTGAATAGGAAGGAACTCCCTCAAAGAGAATTATTGATAAGAAGGCACAGAATTTACCAAGGTTGAATCTGGAATTTTCTTTTCCCTCATTCCCAAACCTAGAAAAAGCATTTGAATTCTTTGTAGGTGGCGATGCTTTTCACAACATGACAATAACTTGCATTCTAGTTGCAGCATGCACTATCCAATTCTGATTATTCTGGATTCTACCAGACAACATAATGTGAAGTGAGTGAGATTTAAGATACTCTAAATTGAACAAGTGAAATGATATTGAGGAATAAATATTGATGACAAGACTAGCTATGTGAGAGTTATGTAACTCAATCTCACTTACAACTCAACAAATAGAGTTGTAAGTGAGATTGAGTTATGTTTGAAACTGATTTATGTGTTTTTGGAGGATCCAAAAGAAGATTTGACAGATGTTAGATGGTCGTGAAACATTAAGAATGAAATGTAGTCCAGTGTAAAGGGAAACTTGTGGAAAGAAAAAGGACTATTTTGTTGAGCATTTGCTTGCTAAATGGAACTGCAAGCAAGGCTGTTCTGCCAAAGTGTGCAAAGGTGAGGCAGGAAACAAATCAAGAAACTAACTCAGGGATATCCAACCTTGGATGAAATGCCTCCGCTGCACTATCTGTGCCAAGAATTAAAAAATACTGATGGCAAACATGAGAACAAGGTGGATTAAAATGCAAAGGCACACCACGCACAGAACTTTGTGCGGGGTAATTTGCCAAAGCATATGAAAACATCCCTAGGATTTAACACACCAGCAATGGATGCATAATAACCCCTCATTACCCTCTGTTCGCCGCTGAAATAAATTCACTACACCACGCTGGTTCAGAATGGTCTCCTGCAGTAAATGCTACTATTTCTTACATAAATTATTCCTGCCTGCCCGGTGAAGATGTGGGACTATTAAGGCCAGCAGCAAATATTTTGCCTGACAAGTGATGAGCAGGTTCCTTATAATTACATGAAAATGTGAAAAGAATTTGCTGAAAGATGACATCTTAACTGCATGTTTTTTTCAGCAATTGGGTGGCAATTCATCTTGCAATGGGCTTTAGATGAAAGTGGCAGCGTTCTGTGTGGATAATTAGATCCACTGCCTACCCTACTCATGGCTGATTATTTCTGTTCCCCAAAGTCCTGCTTCAGCATTCCAAAGTGCCAGGAGCCATGTCAGTCCTGGTTTCATTCCATGCTATTCAGCAGCACCCAAATGCAGCCTGAAGGATGACTTTGGATGACATTGGCTGGCACGCTGTCAGGGAGATACAAGCAAATGCAGATTGCCAATAGAATCAAACCTATAGCATGAAAATGCACACTGAAATGATAAAATATTGATTGATCTCTTGGAACTGCATCATCTTCTGGCTGTAACCAACGCTTTGAATCAAAACATAAACAACACTGTGCTTCTGGCCTGCTCTCCTTATGAATTAGTGGCATGACACTTTTTTACCCTTGAACTTTTTTGTCAGTTTTATTCAACTATTCTGTGCTGGTTTTATTTTTATCCAATGGATATGACTTTATCTTATGATTTGATATAAATTTAATGTGATGCTTATTTACATAACATAAAATGTAAGGACTGAGAGCTTTGGCAGAAAGGTCATTTTGGCTATATACGCTTGAATTTTTTTCAACTATTCTATCCCAGCAAATGGATGTAAAGCTGCCATGTGACGCAAACCCCAAAAAGATCTCAATAAGGTGGTGCAGAGCAGCCTTTTTGAATGGCTGCAATTCATGAGGAGAAGAAATGTGCAGAGAGCTCCAGACCTCTGGCCAGTGACAGTAAAGGAACTGTGATGTAATTCCAAGCCAGCCAGTGTGTGACTTGGACATCTGCTGCCCTGTACTTCTAAGGTAGGAGATAGTGCAGGTGAGGGGAATGTGTCAAAGGAACCTTGGTGACTTATTGCAGTACATCCTGAAGATAGGAAACTGTAATCACTGTATGCTGGTGTTGAGGAGGAGGATGTCTAAGCTGATGGATGACGAGCTGATCAAGTCAACTGCTTTGTCATGAAAAATGCAAGGGTTAGGGATATACACAATGTGCTGCTGATTCACTAAAACTTATTTCTACTGGACAGCATAAGTGTCATCCCAATATATATCCGCAGTTTCTCAACAGATCTTGGTAAGTGAAAAGAAATTGAAGTTTTGATTTCTATGGAAAATATGAAACAGAAAAATAATGTCAGAGTTGTTAAAGTGAAAGAGCCACAGCATGAAGGTTTGGACTCCTTCAGTGTTGAGGACACTTTAAACAAATTGAGGGTCATCTGTATTAAAGTGAAGCTCAGTAAAAACTGAGATAAATGAGAAAAGCTTGATGTGTACTATTATGAATAGTTGACTTTCTGTCTCTAAATAACTGTAGGCACCTACACATTTGCTTTTAAAAATAATCTTTGATGCATTTGAGTGCACAATTTGATCACTAGTGCTGAAAATAAATTTATCACAACAAAAAGCATTTTAATCACAGCATCAATTTGACTTTAAATCACTGAAAAAATGACTGAAGAAAAACATATGAAACCGCCTTCTAGTTATAAGGTGTACAGTAGATAGATTCTTCGTAAATTAAAATATACAAAAGCTTTCAACATTGATCTATTACTCCCTTTGCAGCCAGCCAATTGATCCAGTTTAAGTTTTGGAGCCTCCTGTCAGTGTTGAATTCACCCTGAGGCTAAGGATAATGCTGTGGAATCAGCTTGCTCCTGGTTTAAGTGTCCCAAACTGGGCTAAACTTAAAGTGCACTTAAAATTCTGTGGTCTGCTGTACCAGTTAAGCTGACTTTGGTGCAATTAATTGAATAAACCTTTGCGGCTCAGTAGAAACACCAGACCAAGGGAACTTTTTTTTTCAGGTTAATGGCCTAGAATAACTTTTATCTTCACTATGCTTCCCCAGCAGCCACCATTCCTCCTGCCATGACGCAACATCAGGATAGAGTGTTTTGTGCATTGCAGAACAGAATGCCCTGTTAACAGGGAGGCTAGTAAGTATGGGAGAGTGGCAAAGTGAAGTTGAATTCATTAGCATCAATGAGAAAGTAAAGTTGTTTTTAGCTCATTTCAGAGAACTAGGTTTTAAAATGTTCAAGACTGACTTTAGGAAATTATGTAAATGTGCACATCTGTATGTTAAATAAGAAAAGAAGCACTTTATTCTAGCAGCTGTTCATGATGATAGCAATTAGATGTGATTATATTAATTTCATTTCTTGCTTCTTTCAATTTTTCTTGGTTTCTAGCTGAGTTGATGAATGATTGTCTGCATCCAACCAACATTGAAGTCTCTTGGTATTCATTCCTTTCTTGAACAAAGGGTTATTCATTTTATATTTTTTCCATTGGTGACCACTTTACTCAACTATCTGTTGTGATATTCATTCCTTTGAATAGCTCTGAGATGAGATGCATAGCTGTAAACTGACAGGAAAATTTGAGAGTTTCTTGTGACAAGGTATAGGTTACCTGTTGAGCTTGTGGGTGGATGAATGTCAGTTTGGTTCATTTGTACAGCAGCCTCTGGGTCAAGAGGATGTCAGTTTGCATCCAATACTTGAGCTCAGAGCTTAGGCTGATACTCTTGTTCTGAGATTGGATTATTCTGTCAGCTAGGCCATCCTTCAGAAAAATCTGCCTTCTCAGTTGGGTGAAAAAGCTCCTTCAGCAGGAAGATCTTTTTTCCTCAACCAATAGCACTTAGGAAAAATATTATAGGTGATTTATCTTCTTGTGACACTTTTAAAATGTTTGTGCTTTAGAGGAACTGCGGAGTATGTCTACATAACAGCAATCACTGCCCTTGCACAAATGATGAATTGGCTGAGGATGACAGAGATATTTCTACAATATGATAAATGCATGTAATCAGTTTTTTTTATTTACCAGTATAGTCAGTTTGGACTATTGGCAATCAGCTGGAAGCATTCCATGGTGCTGGAGTAAGATTTCAACACTTAAAATCTCATAATTGGTGTGTCCCTTTTAATAATCATGAAGTGGCAAAGAGTTGTGATGACAGCATTCTTTTAAAAGGTAACCTATTTCTATTTATATAATAAAATAAAAATTGTGTCTCCCAAGACTCTTCTTTAACAATTCTTCCAAGTAAGTCATCATTGCTCCTACATTTATAATTACTATGATTAACGAAATTGATGACATAATTGAAGGAATTGGGGGGAGGTTCTTTGCAGAAGGAAGTTGAATTTACACCGCCAATTTGCAGAATTGCTTTAGGGACTGTAATCTTAATGTGGGTCCATTAATTTAGCTCCTTTTCACTATTTGGCAAAATAATACTGCTGAAGTATTCAATCAACAATTAAAAATATACAAGAGAAAAGATTGAATTTTAACTAAGGTTTTAATTGTATTTTAATTTGTTTGCAGTATCATTTTCTCTTTTTGCATGTGTAGCAATATTTCACTTTCCCCAAGGTGGGACTAGCTCTATTAGGCAACTTGGTTGGCACAGACATTGGGCCGAAGGGCCTGTTTCCGTGCTGTATTGATCTATGACTCTAAGCTACCTACAAGGTGGGTGGGCGGACAGGGAGTGGGGAGGAGTGGTGGTGTGTGCAGAGGGATGGTGACGTATATGAAGTTGCACAGCTTGCGGGAGAAACTTGGAGCCACATTAACCCACTGTGGCAAATTCAATCCAATGGCTAAACCACATGTCTCCTGGCCACTGTTGACAATTGACTAGCCTGCTTATCTCCATAATAGGACTTTCAGGGGCAAAACTGTTGCACAAGGCTTAGTTTCTAACCTCAAGCATCCAGCTAATCCTTTAAACTCCACATCACGTTAGTGTAGCGGTTAGTGTAACACTAAAAACGGTGCCAGCGACCCGGGTTCAATTCTAGCCGCTGTCTGTAAGGAGTTTGTACATTCTTCCCATGACTGCGTGGGTTTCCTCCAGGTGCTCTGGTTTCCTCCCACATTCCAAAGACGTATAGGTTAGGAAGTTGTGGGCATGCTATGTTGGCGCCGGAAACGTGGTGTCACTTGCAGGCTGCCCCCAGAACACACTATGCAAAAGATGCATTTCACTGTGTGTTTCGATGTACATGTGACTAATAAAGAAATCTTATCTTATCTAATAGTCCTGGCTGGTCAAACAATTTGAACTTGTGCCAATAAACTGCACAACTTCATTTGTTTAAACTGATGCACACTAGCAGCCTCTGAAACTCCGGTGTGTAAAATGGCACAGGAATAATTGATTATGTTGGATTTGTCCCTTTTGAAAAGTACATGCACCCAAAGAAAGTGGGTGCAGATATCTCAATAGCTTGACCTGGCATTTTATGAACAAAATGAAGCAGGTACCATTCACTGGAGGCACCAGCTAACTGCAAGAAAGTCATATTGCAGAAAGCCAATGGCATATTGGAGTCCTCAACCCAACCGCAGAGGTGCAAAGTAATGTGGATTCTCTCCTCAAATGGATGTGTATAATGAAGGAAGAGCTTAAACGCTAATGGGTAGGATATCTTGAAGCTGGGTCAGCAGTAATGCCTGTTGGCACATACTATTTAATTCTACTTGGATGTTTGGTGTTTCTGCACCATAGAGCTCAGCGATCCCACATAACTTGCCTCCTTCACTCCCTTCCAAGTCTCCCGTGCCTCTCAGTCCTGGCTATACCAGCCTGCATCAGCTCACCTGTGAAACAGAGTATGCTTGTCAAGTGTTTGAATGATGTAGAAAGCAGTTTCTTGTTATGGCCCCAATTTAAGATTTATTTTACAAACAAAATGTTCAACAAAGTGCCATTGATTTTTGTACAGGGTCTGTTACCACATTGCACTCCCCATGCCCGAATTCTCCAGGGAGGGTTTTACTTGTGCTCACCAAAGGCTTGGAGGTGAAGCTGTTATGGAATTGAAGCTGGGACAAAGTGGGACAATATGGTCTGCAGGCCAGACATTCCTCATTTTGACCCAGTGTAAGTGCGAATAATGCTTTATTTCCCTCAGGGTGGACATTCACAATGGACCAATCAATTTTTGATGTTGCATGAACAACTGGGTAACAGACCACACTCTCGTTGCAGTGCAACAATGGGGCTGGGATTGCCAGCATCTGGTACAGCTGGTGAGCCTGGAGATGAGGCCTTTCTGGCTCTCAAGCCATTCAAGGATGGGGCTGGTCATTCATGGTCAGAAGCAATCTGCGAGGAGCAGGCCTTCTATCAGAAGAATGAATCTGGGGCATGCTGATAGAGACAGAGTACTGGCTCAGAAGGCTTGCTGGTCATTAGAAGAGATAGTTAATTATTTGGGTTCTGTGTGTGAAGTGACACTGTGGGTTCAGCTAAAGCCTACAATTACCAGGATGGAGTTTCCCCCTCATTAGATAATTAAAAAGAACAAGTCTGAGCCATTGCTAGATGGTTAGCAGGTCTCTACAACCATGCACTTCTCATCTGAACTCTGTTCTTGTGTAGGTACATTGTCACCATCCTCCTGACATGTACCAACACATGTATATTGACTTCTTTTAGCTTTCGCTTTTTTCAGGTATGGATTTGAAAGAAGTAAATTCTGGTTCACTTTTTCTGATGTAAACTTTACTTCATTCCTTCATTTGGTAATGCATTGTTGTTGCTAAGGCCACAAACAACTGACAGTAAAATTATCAATATCAAAGTGGATTCAGATGTAATCTGGGCTAAAATCAGAGTCTTGAACGAGATAAAGCTGCTGCTCCAGATGACAATTACTCGAGAAGGCTCAGGGATGGTAACTTTACCAAGTAGTTACAAATGCTGTGTATGTCATAGCTAGCGTTCTTATGAACAGGAGGAACTTATGTTGTATTACTCTTTAAAAAGGGCACAAGTCAGAACTCTAAATTTGTAGGGCTATAAACTTGACATCAGTTAGTGCAATGCTGTTAGAAGGAATCATTAGGGAAGCTCAGTGTGACTACGTGACAGAGGAGTTACTAAAGACTTAAACAGCTTTTGAAAAAGATCATACTTTTCCATTTGGTTGAATTCTTCTGGGATGTTGATGGATAAATGTATGTAATATAAATCTGTGTTTATATAAAGTTTTTGATGCAGTGACAAGTGTAAAGGTTATACTAAATTAAGGTCCTATGGGATTGGAAGGCAGATTCTGGGCTGGCTATGGACTCCTGCACACTCACTGATGCCAAGTTGTCATTGATAGCAATAGCTTCACATGGAGACCAATTACTAATGAAGTCTCATAGGGATCTTTGCTGGACCATTGCTCTTTGCAATCTATATTGATGGCAGGATGAAGATGTTGGTAGTAGTTTGCACAGGTTTGCAGTTGAGATAAAGGTAAGTGGTGGAATTTAGAGTGTTTGATAATTAAATAGGTGCAGAGGGGAATGGGCCATTGCATTAATTTCTTATTTTAAATGTTTTTCTATCACAGGCATCTCAGTCATCTAGGTGTCTGCTCTAAGGACAAGATTGTTATCAGGATTATTTGATTGGAATAGTTTAAACAATGAAAAGACAGGGATGTGCCCATGAGTGCACATTATTCCAGTTGGTTAGGCTAGGTAGAATGCATTCTAAAGTTCTGTCTTTTTGTGGAGAATCATAGATTTTGGAGTAGATCAGTGAATGGGCATTTACTGCAAGTGCTTGAATAGTATTAGAACAGAAGGCTAGTATCAGCACATACAGAAGGCAGCTGGGATATTGGCCATTTTTTAGCTCCTGCAACTCATTTTTGATCATCTTCAGAAATAAGTGACGAATTTCCCAGATTTTGTTTTTGCTCAAATTATCCAAGAATTAGTCTTTCTCAGTTATTTTGCCTTCTCTTAATGTCACCACTGCTCATGAGTGGGAAACACCAAGGGTCATATTGCCCAGTTACAACATGACTGAATGGGACAGAATCAATGGACCAGCTGATTGTTCCTGTCAATCATTTAAGTATGTCTGTAGGCTCCAGTAATTTGCATCCGGTTAGCTTGCTTTATTCAGAAGCTCAGCATGATTCTTTACTCCAAGATTGTTATGCACAAGAAAAAAAACAAATTAGGTGCCTTCAGATTTGATTTACCCCATAGCAATTTCTCTTAAACTGAGTGATTCTAGTTGGAATCCAAACTACACATTAGTAATAAGCTATTGGTGAGCAAGTGCCACTTATTAGCATTATTGCTGATACTTTCCATCACTTTGTTGATGATTGAGAATAGGCTGCTGTAATCAGTAGAACTGGATTCATCCTTTTTATGGACAGGAGTTGATACTTGGGCACAATTCTACCTTGGGGGTAGATATTACCTCCTGTGGTCTAGTCCTGGGACTCAGTAGTCCTGCTGGCTGTGAACTCAGTATTGGCCAAATCAAATATGGCGTGCACCATTTCCTCTGTGAGGGCAATGAAATGCAGTTACATTGGTTCTCTGTCATTTAGATGCTACTGCTTGCAATTGTGCATTGGCTTTCTCCCAGAGAGAAGTATGTCAGTGCATGGGTTTGGGTGATGTTTTTGTCACGATTGAATACTGTGAGATTCAGGTGGGAGGCTTGCAGCTAAATAAGTGTATCAAGGTGCAGTGGAATATAGAATGTATGATGGCACAGTGGCTGAACTAGTAGAGCCACTGCCTTACAGTGCCAGAAGCCTGTGTTCATTCCTGGCCTTGGGTGCTGTCTGTGTGGAGTTTGTACGTTCTTTCTGTGACATCATGGGCTTCCTCCAGATGCTCTGGTTTCCTCTCACATCCCAAAGACATGCAGGCTGGTAGGTTAACTGACCACTTGTAAATTACCCCCAGCGTGGAGGCTGGTGGTAGATTCTTGTGAGGAGAATAAAAAAAAGTTGACATTAATGTAATATTAATGTAAATGGGTGCTTAATGATCAGTGTAGAATCAGTGGAAAGAGCCTGCTTCTGTGTATCTATGACAAGATAGGAACTCCTAATGGATAGGGATTATTGATAAGTGCATTATTTCTGTGCATTAAACAGTGAATGAATCTGATGGTGCACTGGGCAGGGACATGATTGGGAAGTGCATTGAATGATCTTGAACACTCACTGGTGTAAAGAGAAGTGGTCTGTGCACAATTATTGTAAAGTGACATTGAATAAGATCTGGGATCTTCAGAACGTGTTAACACTTTTAATTGCTAAAACCTACCATATATGATTATACCATACTGACAGCTGAGTCAGTTACGTATTTGCATACAGATATATCACACTGCTTTCCCCCTTTCACACATGGCCAGCAAGTACAGATTCAGTCTGCTCACTGGCATTCTCAGATGCTTGATCCTTCTTCACTGTTTTAGGTCTCTGGTGATGTAATTATTTCTTGCTCTGAAGACTCTGTGACATTCTGACTCAATCACTGTTGACTTGCATTACCTCTTCAGTGGTTGGTTCTCCATCTACTTCTGGAATGAATCTGTTATCTCATATTTCTCCAATGTGTCTGGAATGTCTTTTGCTGCAATCATCTAGGTCTACATAGACACTTGTAACTCTGCCTCCAATTAGAACAAATTATGATATAAGATTGCAGACTTACACTACCTCACCAACATCCTACTTCTATGTGTTGTACTTGTTCACCTTCTCATGTTGCTTGAGCATTTTGTCTTTTTGTCTCCTTCCAGTCAGTTGTTAGGACGCGAACCACTATTTTGCTTTTGTTTCAACTGCTGTCTCTCCACTTTCTCCTTCAGGCTGGGCTGTAGCAAACTCAACGTGTTCAAAGTCTGTGACACATAAACAGCTCCGCTGGAATGAATTCTATGGTAGAATGTGGCACTGTATGGTACTAGTGAAGCAATGATTCGTGGATAAACTTGAAAAACCTTGGAAATCCCTTCAAAACTTCCTTAAGAATACATATAGAACTGTCAGCATGCACACATTCAACTAAATGTAGACAAAGAGAATTGACATTTTATCAGTATAAATATACAATATGCTCTTTTATACAAAATTATCATGAGGAGTCATCACTTTTAATTCTGCAATTGGCAATGGACAAGATCCCCCAAGGCACAAACCAATGCCTATGCAACGAGGATGACATTTTCTTTGCCATTACCACTGGGGAAGAAAATCAATTTGTCAAAGATACAAGGCCGAATTTCCAGAACAGAACAACCCACTGCCACATCTGTATTCATCTCTGCTGACTGGTTGTTTATCTGTACCTTGAAATCTTGTGGTTTCCTACTATTTCCACTTGTAGTTTAGATATAATACATCTAGTTCTACCCTCTCAGTGTTGACTGCAAAGTTATGTAGACTCCTTCCCTCCTTCCCTGCATTAGCCTGTTTGACAAACTTTCCCTTTCTGAAGGGATTAGATTGATATGGCTGCTTTGATTGGTTGTTTCGGGTTTGGCTTTACAATGTCATCACTGACATATATAGCACTTTGCCTCCTGAAAGGAACAGACCCGTGGTGAATGTCCATTGCATTTGTAGCAAGATTGACACCACTTATACCCATATGATGCTGACTTTGTTTTTGGGAATGGAATATCCGGAATTGCCTGCTGACTGTATGTACGTCATATTGTGCCTGGTGATGGATGAAATTCATTGGCATTTCTTGATGCCATTTGCATCAAGATTGCAATTTGGCAAGCCAGGTCAAACAGAAGATTTTGTGTGCTTAACAATTTGGACAGAATCTGCTCATCATTTAAACCACAAATCTATCCTGCAGTGCATGGTTTAAGAATTCATCAAAGTTGCAATGTCTGGATAAATCCTTTAATGCAGTGATATATTCACTGACTGTTTTTCCTGCCCTTTGATTTTTCATGCCAAACTTATAACTATCTGCTCTTTCAACTGACTGTGGGTTGAATAATCCTCCAATTTCTGCAGCTCCTCAGTCAATGAAACACCTTTGGCTTGATGTGAAACTGCCAGATTGGTAAGCATGTAATAAGTGTCAAAACCAATCTCTGTCAATAGAATAACTTTCCTATAATGTCTTATGGCAGAATACTGTGCTTGTGCATTCACCTAACACAGTTCAGCCCCCATTTTTCCCTTTCCCTGTCTGAACAGTGACACTGCTACATTCAAGGCTCCTTGGCAATATGTTCAATGCTCCTGTGTTTAACTCTCCTGGGCTTTCTCTTCTTGTTGGTGTATCTCCATTTCTCACAGTACTATTGACCAGCATGGCCTCAACATGAGATGCAAGCTTACTGATTCACGGTGTACAAATACTTGTGAAAGCAATGATGTCCCTGCTGTTTTCTCTTCTCTGACTGCAGAGTTTTGAAATTCCAGGAGTTTTTCTGTTTGCCTGCTTCTGAGTTGTAAATTGCTGACATTTACTTTTGGTCTTCTGTATTCAGTACTGTCAATCACTAATCATTGGCCAATGTTTCAAAAAGCTTCTTCAAAGCACATCTTCTTTCTTCTCCAGCCCAAGCACATAGAAGGTTGCTGGGATATTGCTCATTTTTAGCTCCTGAAACTCAAACCTTCCGCATTCTTTGCCAATTTTTGTTGCTGGTTGTGGTATTTTGGGAGGTGCTCTGTGAGCTACTATTGCAGAAATGGTGAGACTGCAGTAAGTAAAATCTAGGAGACACTGGGAGCTTTAGAACATGTGTAACACGTTATTGAAACCAACAACAACTACCTTGTGTTCTTATGCCACGTTGAGCTGTAGAAAATAGGAGCAGGAGGAGGCCCTTCACTACGTCACCACCCTCTGAGTGAAGACATTTTTCCTGATCTTGTTTCTAAATGGTGTACCCTGTATCCTGAAGATGTGACCTTTGCTGCAGGACTCTCTAACTATCAGGAAGATCCTCCCTGCATCTAGTCTGCCAAGTCCTGTTAGAAATTTATGTTTCCATGAGATTTCCTCTTATTCTTTTACACTCCAGTGACTGGAGGCCCAATCAACCCAATTTCTCATCCCACATGTATCCTGCCATCCCAGGAATCAGTCAAGTCAACCTTTGTTGTTCTCCCTCCATGGGAAGACCAAACATGTAACCAACAGGCCACACATATGATTGTCATTACACCATATGTGGACATGACTCATCTACATATTTACCTACAAGTATTACCACATTGACTCTGGGGTCACTCCTGTGATGTTTCATACAGGTCCTGAAGTCTTGACTCCTGCACAGCTACTTCCCCTGACTGCCTTTACATTGTGTGCACACAGGTGAAGGACATGGCTGCTCTCCACCAAAGGCATCAAGGTTGTCAACATAAATTAGAAAATCCAGAGAATCTGTACTATCCCAGTGGTCCCATTCTTAACTGAGCCCCAAATGAGAATGCATTCAAGGCACCTCCCTACACCTGCTTAATACATCTCCCTGTTAAGAGTTTCACACTGGCTTGAGGTGGTGGAGGTTAACTTTAAGTGATGTAGCTGCTCATTCAACTGGCTTCCATCTGAGGCAATACAGTGATGCAATGCTCAGGTTGCCTTAACAATACATCCAAGGCAATGGACACTGGCTAAACAAGAATCACCAATTCTGCACCCAGTTTTTGGGGCTATCCAATTTAACCCCTTCATTCCCACGCCACTTCCCTTTCTTTAGTCTCCTAACCATTCCACCACAAAGCCTCATTTACTGTTTGTTATACCCATTAACAATTTGGATATGAATGTAGGAGGTATGTTCAGTAAGTTTGTAGATGGCATGAAAATTGGTGATGTTGTTGATAGTGAGGAGGATGGTTGAAGCCTATGGGATGATGAGATGGGCAAAGAAATGGCAGATGAAATGTAATCCTGATAAATGAGAGGTAATACATTTTGGGAGAACTAATAAGGGTAGGACAGACAGAATGAATGGTAGGGTCCAGGGTCTGTTGAGGAACAGGGAGACCTTGGTGTACAAGTCCAAGAACTTCTATAGGTGGCAGCTTAGTGGTTGACATAGACTTAATGGGATGAAAAGTCTGTTTCTGTGGTGTAAGATTCTGTGACTTTATGACTCTAAAAGGTGCTGAAGGAAGCATGCAGGATACTTGCCTTCATTAACTGGGGCATAGAATATGAGAGTAGTGACATTATAGTAAAACTTTATAAAACATTAGTTAGATGGTAGCAGGAGTACTGTGTACAGTTCTGGTTACTATGTTGTAGGAAGGACATGATTGCACTGGGAACAAGTACAGAGAGTATTAACCAGGACATTGCCTGGAATGGAATGTTTCAGTTATGAGGACAGACCTGAAAAACTGAGTTTGTTTCATTGGAGCAGAGGAGGCTAAGGGGGGAACGTGACAGAAGTAAACAAAGTAATATGGGGCATAGACAGGGAATCTTTTCCTCATAGCCTAGGACAGAGATTTAGGGTAAGGAATATGAGCTTTAATGGGGGTCTGAGGAAGAACTTTATCACCCAGAGAGGGTTTAGAATCTGGAACACACTGTTTGAGTAGGTGGTAGAATTGGATGCTTCACAATATTTGAGAAGTATCTAGACGAGCACTTGAAACACCGAGACATAGAAGGCCATGGACTGAGTGCAGATATATGGCGTTAGTGTGAATAGGTACTTAATGGTCAGCATGGATATGGGAGGCAAAAGTGCTTATTTCTGTGCTGTATAACTCTATGAATCTATAACCATAACCCTCAGTGCAAAGTATAACTACCATCGCCAAAATGTTCTTCCTATGATGCCCATTGACTTCAATTTTACTCGGGTGCCTTGATGCCACATGTAGTCAAATCTTATTTGTGAGATGGTGCTGGCAAGACCAGTGCTTTGGCCCTTAATTATCTTTATGGAGGTACCATTGAGCTGCCTTTTTGAACCATTGTAGACCTTCTGGTGAAGGTAATATAGGATTAAGACCCAGTGACAAGGAAGGACTGACAATACATTTGCAAGCCAGCATCAGAGGGGAATCTGGTAATGGTGGTGCTCCCAAGCACCTGCTGCCTTGTCCTTGGAGGTAAAGACTGTAGGTTTGGAAGGTGCAGTCACATTATCCTAGATGAGTAACTGCATTGCATTTTGTAGATTGTACAACCTGCAGCCACAATACGTTGATGGTGGAGTAATGAATGTATAGGCAGCTGGATGGGATACCCAATCAAGTGAACTGTTTTACCCTTATGATATCAAGTTTTCTTGAATTTGTTTGTGCTATTTCTTAATGCTTGTGAATTTTGCCATGTGTATGGTGTAGAGGCTTTGAGGTTAGGAGGTGAGTCACTCACAAGAGTTGCCTCTGACCTGTTTTTATGGACACAGTACTTAGGTAGTTGTTTCAGCTGAGTTTCAAGACAATGGTGATCATATTGATGATGGTTTCTTGGCAATGGTGATGCCTTTAAATGCCAAGATTATGTGGTCAGACTCTCTCTTGTTGGAGATGGTCAATGCCTGACACTTGTGTGGTGTGAATATTACTTGTCATTTATCAGCCCAAATCTAAGTAATTGTACAGGTGTTGGTGCACCCAGGCATGCACTGCTTTATTTTCTGAGGAGAGGTGAATGGTATTGAACATTGTACAATCATCAGTAGACATTATGATATGACACAGTTGAAGATGGTTGAGCTGAGGACACTGCTGTGAGGAACTCCTGCAGCACTGACCTCAGCCTGAGTTGATTAACCTTCCATAACTACAACTATCGTCCTTTGTGCAAGGTGTAACTCCAGCCTGAGGATCATTTTCTCCTTGATTCTCATTTAGTTTTAGCAGGGCTCTTTGATACAAATGTAAAATAGTTTTAATTTGAAGACTTCTGTAGCCGACAATTCAATGACTTTGTAGCAGGTCATATTTTTTCAAAATGCCTCAAGTACTTAAAGCTATCACAAGAAGGTCACTGGCTTTACATTTCACAATAGGTTGTATAGCCACATTGCTGTATCTTTAGATTTTTCTTATTCCTTTGTGTGAAAATGTGATAACGGAATGCTAGAAGGCAATTTTACTCAAACATTTTCCTGAAACCAGCAACAAGAAAAAATTTAGTGTGGTGTAAAGAAATATGCTGACCCGATCTGTAACTGTTTTTTACCCTGCATTTATATAATCCTTGCACTCAATGTGAATGCTGAACCTATAATAAGACCAACTTTTCAGTAGCGAGGAAAAGGTATCATTCAGATTGTTTATGGAACAACACAAGGCTTCTGCCAGGGTAATCATTCCTTTCTCACTTCACCTTTTAATATTATCTCAGTGAAATTATTAGCTAAAAGAAAGAGCTGAATACATTCATGAATAAAAAAAAGAATGAACACACTGGTCTATCATTAAGCTGACAGAAAATTTCATAAGCACTAGTGCCAAGTCAAAGCACTGTTATAACCTCTAACACCAGATACCTGAGCAAGCTATGGTGCCTGTAATTATAATGAATAAGAGAAAATGGATCATGTGTTCATTCCAACAAGCTTGTTATTAACTCAAGATTTTGGATGGGAGGCTTACAGATTATAGATCATAATTTTCTCTCTTCTCAAATAAGGCATTAAGTAGTTTATTTTTATCTGTGTTTAATAACTGCCAATCCATATGATGAGAACAATCAGCAGCATGATCAAGAGTGTCCAATCATGATTTATTCATAGTTTCCTCAATGCATATTATACACATTTCCGAAGTGGAAAGCAAATTATCCAAGCATTCTTTTATCATATAAGAAACAAAAATTATTTAATCTTGCAGTAGAATATGCAGCAGCAAAGTAAAAATAGCAGCAAGAAATGTTAGGAAAGGAAAATTTCATGAATGGGATTTTAACGTTTTCATGGACCACCAGTTTGGAAAAAATTGGCTATTTTTTTTAATTTAAGAGGAGACCCAGAACTTTGGCAAAATAGTTGCATGTTTCAGGGGCAGGGGCACTGTGGGATGGCCATGCTTGTAGATGGGAAGGAGCTGCAAAGGTAAAGTAATGATTTGGGAAACTCTAGCCTGGAAATAAAGGATAAATATAGAAATGAGTGTTGTACTGATGAAAATAGATGTGCCAGCCTGAGAGATGTATGAATATAAGAATAAGGGGGCAGAATAGGTTATACTGTCCCTTGAGTTTGCTCTCCCTTTCAATGTTGCAGCTGATCCTATACCTTAGCTACTTACCACCTGTTTATCGTACAATGTTCGAAAACCTATTGATGTCAACTTTGAATGACTGAGCATCCACAACCCTCTGAAGTCAAGAGTTAAAAATTTATAACTCGCTGCATTAAGGAATTTTCCCTCACTCCCAGTATTAAATGTACAACCCTTTGTCATGAAAAGCTGCATCTTATTTCTAATTCTGTAGAAAGATGGAATGCCTCCTGAGTTTGCCCGGTCAATTCCTCTCAGGACCTTCAATGTCTCAATGAGAATGCTTCTCATTCCTCTAACCTCCAGTGAGTATGTGTCAATTTTATCCAATGTCTTTTCCTGGGAAAGAATCCACTGAATCTATGCTGCACTGACTTCAGAGTAAGTATAGATACACAGGCCAAAATTATACAATATTCCAAACAACGTCTCTCCAAAACTCCATATAATCTCAGCAAGACTTCCTCAATCTTACAGTTTAAACCCTGACAATGAAGGCCAACGTACATTCACCTTCCTTATTGCTTGCTGTACCTACAAATTTACTTACTGCATCTCATAAATCAGTACAATAAAATCACAAAATATTAAAATACAAGCAAAACATACCAGATATGCTCAGCAGGTCAGGCAGCATCTGTCGAGGGAGAAACAGAATTAAGGCTTCAGGTCAGTGGTCTGCTGATAGGTCATTAACCTAAAACATTAACTTTGTTTATCTCTCCATGAATGCTGCCTCACCTGCCAAGTATCTTCAGCATTTCTTGCATATATTTCAGATTTCCAACATCTGCAGTATTTTATTTGCTTTACAATCACAAGAAAATAAAATCTGTTTTCCAGTTCTTCTGGAACTGGAAACCTCACATTTCCTCAAATTAACCTCACATTTCCCCACATAATCTCCATTTGTTACCACCTTGATCATTTGCATAACTTGATTATATCCCTTCACAGATTCTTTCTGTCCCCCTCACATTTACCTCCATCTTTGAATCATCAGTAAACTTGGATACAAATGATTTTGTCTTTTATTATGTCATTTAAAGTTGTAGTTGAAGATCCAGTAATAATCCCTGTGCCATCCCATCACTAACAGTCTGCCGAGCTGAAAATGAGCCATTTGCTCTTACTTTCTTTATTCCATTCTTAAATAGTGCTCTATCCACAATAATATCTTACCCTAAGCCTGCAAGCCTTTATTTTATGTAAAAACTTTTGGCGAGGTGACTTAATAAATGCCTCTTGAAAGTCAAGACATACAAAATTGATTGGTTACCCATTATCAACACTATTAGCTACATCAAAAGGCACTGTTATATTTGTCAAACATGAATTTCTTATCATTAAACTATATTAATTCCACCTATTTTTCGATGATTTTCTGAGGGATACATTGTCCTGTTCTTAATAATGGATTTAAGTATTTACCAATGTCAAGGTAGGGCTAAGAGGAATTTAGTTCCCTACAGTTCTTTCTCCCTCGTTTCTTTAATAGCAGTTTTACATTTGTCTTTCGATCTGCCAGGACAATTCCATAATACAGGAAATTTTTGAAGATTGTCACCAAGTCAACCCTAGTTACTACCTCTGTATTATAACAGTACAACCACTTTGACCACTTTGCACTACAATGGACTTATTTTGTTCTAATTGTGTTTCAACTTCTATAATTTACATTTAATTTATGTTTTTCTTGTGAATGTTGTGTCTCTAATGCTATATGCCTGTGATGTGAGTAAGTTTTCCATTGCACCTGTGTATACATGTACTTGTGCCCTTTGACTTAGTCTTTAATGCAGCCATTTTCTCTGCAGCCTCAGCAGTACGCACCCTGGGGATAGATTGTAAGGTGCAGGGAATTTGCTTTGTTTTAATTTATTTTCTCTTGTACTTTGAGTGATATTAATAAGTTTCAGATCCTCACCATCATTAGACCTCACCCCGCCCCACCATCATTTCTGCTGTGTTTATTGTTGCTTCTGCAAAATTTGTCCTGTCACTGTCTCTATGGGACCAACATTCATATTTTATCTTACTTTTCTTTTTCTGTAATTATAGAAGCTCTTACATTTTTCAAATTTCTTGGTAGCAGTCTCATAATCTTGATCTATTGAAATCTTGTGCTGCTTTCTAAAACTCAAGTCAATCCTCATGCTCACTCCTATTTCTAGCAACTTTACAAGTCCCTTTACTTTTAATATAAAACTGAATTAGTCATGAATGGATCACTTTTTTGTGCATTACTTCTCTCAATGTTCTTTTCAATTGTCTTAATATGTGTGAATTTGACAAAAGAAATTGCGCAGGACATAAATTAAAGTGGTATTTGTATTTGTAATGCATTTTTCCACAATATCAAGGTACATTAATATGCTTAATTTCAATAAAATGTTTTTGAAGTAGGCTGTAATGTATGAAGCAAGGCAGACAACTTGTACATAGCAGGCACAGTGAAGTAAATGGCCACATAATCTGTTTTAGAAGTTAATTGAAGGATAAATAGTGACAAGGATGCCAGAAGAACTCTTCCCCTCTTCTGTGAGTAGTGGTATTACCATATACATCCGGATGAGACGGTATAGGTGGCTGCCCTTGACATTTCAATTAAAGGACTGCTCTCCCTCAGTGCTGTACTGAATTGCCAGCCTAGATTTCTTGCTTGAATATCTGGAGTCGGACATAGAACCAGAAGCAAGAGTGCAACCCAATGAACCACAACTGACACTGTTTCAATTCAGGGATGTTTAGACAGATTAGTCAACACAGTGTGGAGATGACCTAGGCCAATGAGGTGAGAAGCCTTGATGAAGCAAGATGTCAGAGGCTGTTCTGTAACATCAGTAAGTCTTGACTGCAGAAAACATTTTGAAAAGGCCTGGTCTCCCAGTGATGTACAGAATAAGAATCCTTCTTATTAAGCGCATATCATGCATTTGAAGATGGAGGAAATGCATGTTTTGGGTCAGAGGCACCTAAGCTATCCTCTATTCCAGCTTCCATTTTTCTTGCTTTAAGTGATTTGGTCTTTATATCTTATTTGTGGCTCCCAGATTTTATTTTAACATGTTTCTTCACAATCAAACTTCTAGCTTAGTTGACAAAGCTACATTAATTTTAGTTAAGAGCTACCTTCTCAAATTGCAAACTGTCTGGAAGAGTACTGCAGAAGTGACATATCCTAGGATTTCTGTGAAGTGCTTCAATCTTATGTGATCAATGTACCATTAAGCAGTACCAAAGATGTGAATCACTTGTTGTTAAATGCCATTTACAATCAATCATGGCATGATGTAAAATGTTATGTATTTTAATCTACCAGTAAATGAAAATCAAAAATATACTGCAGATGCTAGAACTCTGAAATAAGAACAGAAATTGCTGGGGAAAATTCAACAGGTCAGACACTATCTGTGGAAAGAGAAGCCATCAATGTTTTGGCTTTGCAACCCTTCCTCAGAACACGGGGCAATCCTTCAGCAGAACTCTGGTCACAGACGCGAAACATTGTTTCTCTTTCCACAGATGCTGCCTGATCGGCTGAGTTTTTCCAGCATTTTCAGTTTTTATTTGTAATCTACCATCCTATTATCCTGTGGTAATGGAGATGCAGAGTATTAAACTGAACAAATGTAGTGTAATAAAGAATCCAGTTAGGCAACATCACATCACAGGGACTTAGAGAGGGCATCCTCTGCAATTTACTCCTTGACTACAGGAACTGGTCTGCTGTTTCATTCAATGTTATGTACAGAGGAAATGCTTATGCATTTCTGTAATTTTTACAGAGACCAAAGATCAGTTTAATGGAATGTCCTCAATATGCATTCTAATACTATTTTCTTTATTAGTAAATAAATATCATGTGAAAGGTATACAGACAGCTGATAATAGATTCCCATTATCTTTAATTTCATTAGTTTGGTTTCTTTTACTAAATGCATGAGCTGTTTCTTTATGTGCAAGTTTATCACGATGCTAATTATTTGCCTTTGAACAAATGGCTCTTCATCATGAGATAGTGCGACCTAAATGTCAGCTGGATTTTCCACAATGTAGTCTGACAAATATTATTGCATTGAATAAGCTGCCAGAAAATAAATTTTACTCTGCTTTAAAGAAAGGTTAGAGGGATAAAGAGAGCCAGTGGGAGTATTATTGGTATCAGCTCTGGCTTCACTGCACATGCAAGTGGAAATGTTGAAGTGTAAATTAACTGCAGGAAATGTAAGAAAAGGCAAAATCTCAAGTGATGTTCGAAATACAATTTGTCTCTGCTTAAATGTAATTAAAACACTTAGGCACCTGCTTGGCCTACATTGGACATAATTACAAAATTTGATTTCCTCTGTATTTCAAGGACACCGAAGAAAGTAATATCCAGGTGTGAGATTAAAGAGTGAGGACATCAGAAATTTCTGCATGAGTTTATTCAGAATCATGAATGAATCGAACTTCCTCTCTCACATCAGAAGAGTGAAGGTTCATGATTTGATCTGTTATCATTTTAATTAAAAAAATATTTTTCACCTTCAAGCTGCACCTTGTTCCGCTGCTGCCACATACTTAAACAAATGAATGGAAATAAAGTTTGCCTGAGAGGCATTTCTAAAGAAGCAGTAATAGGTCCATCATGGTGGATTATATTACAAGTAGGATCAATAAGGAAGTTTCATGCACTATTTTCCATTATGTTTGCAACTCTGGAAAAATTGGGATGCAGAGAATTGGGACTTGGGTTTGGAATTGTCGTGTTGAACCATTTCTTTCTGAACTTCATTGTGTAGTTTTCAAGCGTAAGTCAAAGAACAACACCAAAGTGATAATTATTAACAATGTAGAAATTGATTGGATGTAACTTCAGTTGTAAGAATTCTTGCCCCTCAGCAGATTTGAGGTGGAAACTCTAAGTCTATGAGTGGGGTGCGCCATCTGCTGTGTGGTGACCCAAAATAATAATTAAAGATCTCTACGGGTGGTATTCTCTGCTCACATTTGCAGGATACTCCCTTGCATCATCTAGAGAATGCAACAGGAACCAAGGGTGCTGAGACCACTTTCATAGTAAGAAGGCCAGCTGTAGCCATGCCAGCTCATTGGTCAGTGCCAGCTCCTAGATTATCTACCCTATACAGAATCCCATCATAATTCTATCCACTGCAGCAGTAGTAATACAATTTGTTTTTTCCTTTGTAATCACTCACATCTGCTTCATCAAGTTCAACAGCAGTAACAATAGTGGTTTCACTGCACAGCTTGTTTTCCTACATTAACTGTATGCATGGGGACATCAGCGTGTCTAAATAAGAATTAAAATTCTTGCAGCCATGCATGGTACACGTCAAAAACAGTTGACATCATTCCTCAGTAAGTGGAATGCAACCCACTGGCACAAGTGGAAGGAAGTGCAACTTTGGAACATGCAGTTTTTGAGAAAAGAATTTTATTAGAAGGAAGAAACAAAAAAAAACAATGCCTGACACAACATTTCTTTACTGCTGCTAATGAACAGGACCAATACGAAAGCTTGATAGCCATGAGACACTCTCCATTTTTGTGAAATGGCTCAGTCACAAGTATAAAGATGCTGAATAGACCCTGATACAGCAATGACCACTAGAACAGAGATTCTTGAGTAAAATTTGGAGGGTCATGATACATTGCAGCATCCAAAGAAGTCAGCAAGTACTGCAGCCTGTTACAGAAAATGTCAATGTGGACTTAATTATTCTGAATAACTGGAGTGAAGCCGTGCAGAAGTTACACGTTTTGCGAAAGAAAAACTCAAAGCAATGTTTGAATATTACAAAAAAATTACAATATAAAACATATTACGTTCCGAAAGAAATTCTAATGTGTGCAAAAATGTGTGCACAACTAACAATAAGAATGTGAACAGTAAAATGGAGATAAAAGAATGTAAGGCCATGTAATTTGCATTACATATAAAATGATAGAAATAAGAATTCTTTCTAGGAAGAATTTTCATCATCCAAACTATTCTTTCACAATAATATCCACTATTGGGTTTAAAAGCAAATAATCTGAGGTGAATTGAGGTCAGTGACCAATTAAACTGTTCAATGCTTGTGAGCAAGATATTGTATTGTGCATGTTTATTTAGGAAGGCTAACCTGGAAAGCAGAGTGTGTGCAGAGTCAATGGAGACCACAGACATATGTAAATTTTAATTAGACAATCTTAAGATTTTACAATTTGTAATGTCAATATCTCCACACACAGTGATTGTGTACACATCATAATTTAATGAGAATGCAGTACTCAAATAGATTATTGTGCTTACTTACTCATAATGCAATATCTGCTCTCTGCACATATCAAGGTAATGCCTATCACTCATGCGAAAGTCTGAAACCAACCATCCATTTGTTCCTTGATGTTGGCACCAGGACAAATGGACACACCACTGGAAAAATAGCCGGTGACATTAAGGAAAAATTATCGGTCATGTTTCATAAGGCAGCTGGCAAAGAATGGAGGTACAATTTGCTGAGTGCCTCTCATGAGTTTTGTGGGGAAAGAGACTTTGTGAATCTGTTCCTTAATTGAAGCTAGTGTAGCTGTATTTACCGGTCACATGCCTTGTTAGAAACTGTCCAAACTCTCACATCGGAACCAAACATCTATCAAGCAGCTTTTTAGATCTTTAGCCCTGACTGGATATGAACCCAAGTACTTGAGGAGAAAGATGTGTGACGATTGTTTGAAGTGGGATACAACATTCTCAGTGCCTGATCTCAGTATCTCTCACATCTCTGTATTGATGAGCAAGATACCTTGTTCCAGATTTAGCATCTTTCAGAAACCAAATTCTGAAAATCCCACTTACATCTCAGGATCCAACAAGTTGCATTTTGGATTAGCTAACAGACTCTACACAAAAGAAACTCGTGATTTATGTTCTCTATATCTTGTAGGCCTATTGTAATCATTTGGTACCATTCATAGGTTGTAATTTACCCTAATGGACACTCCTGGAGCATGTAATAACTGGAGTCATACCTGCTCAGAGTTCAGTGCTTTAAGGAAAGGAAGGTAAAAACATGAAGGAAAAATAGCCTCCGTCTGGTACATCAGAATTTTCTATACACACTTTCTTACAGGCTCATTAAGTAATTACCTTATTCATCTTTCCTAAATGTGTTGGTGACATGTGTCCCATACTAGGATATAAATAGAGTCCTGCTATATTTATTTACTTGTATAATGTAATGTATATCAAACAGAAATAAACAATCATTTTCCTAGCATGCAATTTATTTACTGTCCAGATTTCAGTATTAAACACACGTCTCATTTACCAAACCCACATTTGTATTGTTTATGATATTCCCAACTTAGAACAACAGAAAAATCAAAACCAGCAATTTTTAAAAGCATGTAGTTGAAATATTTTAACACATAGTTCTCGAAATGTAATTCAATAGTAGGTAACTGTTGACAGGAAAGAGGACAATAGTGGGCAAAAAGCAGAAGCTGAAAATCAAAACCAGTAAAAAAAATTAGTGAAACTAATAAAATGCATGAAGCCATTATTTCAGTCACCGTAAAGGTAACTGCAAGCAAGAGATGCTGCTTTGAAGGTCAATAAATCTTGGTAACCATTGAATGCTGGCACACTCCATTTGAGAGTCACACTTCTTACTTATCAGATGTTGATGTGTGCTAATATCCACATTTTACTACCACAAATTGCATACAATGAACATGAAAGTAAACTTGTAAATTATCCACTATGGAGGTTGATTCTGTATGGAGAAAGTGGGTTTGACTACCCTTCCCTGTGTCAGGTTGAAAGTATTTGCTGATTGGGAACAAAGGTGCAAGAATTCCTGTGAAGTAACATTGCAACCCATTTGGAGAATTGTTTTGGTCACATGTCCTCCGAATACACTTGTTTCCCAAGATGGCCATCTTTCACAAGTAAAAAGCCCCTATAGCCTGGTAGCTTCTTAAGAGTCATAACATCATCTCCATTTTCTTTGGTAGACAACTGAAATTTGAAGGGAGAATTGATTGGAAGTGGAGACTTGGTGAGGAGGATAGGATAAGGAAACAGGTAGGCAGTGAAATCCAAGCACTTGATGTTGAATTGTTTAGTTCTTCTCTAGTTTAACTTCCAATTCACAGATAGTTTTACAGAAGGTGGTGTCTAATACCCCATCATATTTTAATGAGCTAGTATGCAAATTTATTTTGCATGGATACTGAAGGAGAGATGATACTTAACTTATTATAATTTAAGGCAAGTCTTCAGTAAAATCAGGAGGAGAAATATTCATAATTCTCAGTATGAAATGGATATTGACTGTGTATTTTATTGGACAGCCAGTATCCTACAATAAAAAGCTTCATTCTGCTCCTTTAACAGATAAATGTACACTTAGCAAGATGTAGTTTAAACTGCACTCTGTATTAGAAGCAACTATATCAGACATCTAATTGTTGTGTTGTACTTAAGTAGATGAGGGAACAATGTTAAAACGGTTAGCCATGATGCATTGTGCCCTTTCAGTTACAACTATTAGAAGCACATATAGCTCCCTTCTATAGGACAATAGTTCAAGAAAATGGAAACGTTTAGCTTTGTGCTATTTTAATAGAGTACAAGTGTTGATTATTGCATTTATTGATTTCTTCAACAGGTTTCACAGAGCTTGCTCTGCTGGTGAAGCAATGGTGTCACATTTCTTCAAACTTTGCTAATGTAATCATTTTCTCTTCTATAGCATAAATCAATGCCATTTCAAACATTCACACCATTTAGAATTCATTGTGTGAACTGAATGGAAACCAGTTTTTAAAGATTAAGCTCAGGATGAAAATGTGTTTAACCCTAAGGTAGCTCCATACCCATTTCTAATTACGAGATTCACAATGGTAGATGAATTAAATGAACTACCTTTGGCTTGACACATTTCATAGAATGTATGTCTTTAACATTCCATGAGAAAGCACCTTATCTGACAGACAGTACAAGCATCTAAAGCTTTGTTCATATGAAGAAAAGGTAAAATGGTTGTTGCCACAGTGACTGTTAATCTTATGGTTGCACATTCCAGGATGGCACATTTTTTGTTTGATAACTAGCCATTTTATTTTACAGCAAAATGTTTTGATGCTTTCTGTATAAATCTCATTATGTAAGGTTATGCAGAAATGAACCGTTTGGCTTGGAGTGCTCATGCTCAACTCATTAAGAATGAAGTCTACTTTGTTATTTTTAGTCTGATTCTTTCAAGAGAAAAAGCATCAGCTCATTAAAATCACATACATTGTATATCCAAACTATTTTATTTCATTCATAATTTTGTACACATGGAACAGGAGAGTACAGTGGCGCAGAAGGTAGAGCTGCTGCCTCCCAGCTCCAGTGACCTGGGTTCAATCCAAATCTCTGGTGTTTATCTATGTGGAGTATGCATTTTCTCTCTGTGGTGACATCAATTTCACCTGGGTGCTATAGTTTCTTTCCACATCCCAAAGAACTGCAGGTCGGTCAGTTGCCCCTGGGTCTAGGTGAATGGTAGAATCTTGGGGGAGTTGATGAGAATGTGGGAAGAAGAAAATAGGATTACTGTGAATGGATGCATGATGGTCAGTATGATCTTGGTGGGCTGAAGGGCCTCCTTTCCTGTTGTATGATTCCATGACTTGTGCTTTAATGGATTTTTAAATTCAGATGACTATGTCTTGTGCCTTCCAACGAGTTTTTGTATTTCGTAAACCACTGAGGATGAAATAATTCAGATATCAGACCCTCCCATATTGCAGATAATTTGAAAATGAAATTATTTGCTACTTTGAAAGACAAGATAATACAGAGAAATAGAGCTTGTGCTGATATAGTGGCTTTCACAACCCACAGCATTTTCCAGCCAATTAAATAGTTCTGAAGCACTGTTGCAATGTAGGAAACATGGTAGGTCTCATTAAGAACCCAGAAGATCAGTTTTTGTGAAGTTGTTTTTATTTATTCAGTTACAGGATGTAGTTGCTGCTGGTATTGCTAATATTTATTGTCCTTCCCTAATCGCATCTGTACTGAGGAGGCAGTGATGAGTCAACCACTTTGATGGGAATGGAGTCACATATAGCTGGACAGGTCAAGGATGACAGATTTCACCTCCTACTGGATATTTGTGAAGCAGATCAGTTTTCATGACAATCTGCCAGTTTAATTGTCAATTTTGCTGAATCTAGCTTCTTACGTTTATTTAATGACTTGAACTTAAGTTGCTTGATTGCCAGGGGTGGGGCAGAGAGCCGATCCTGTGCTTTTATATTGATGGCCTATGTCTTTGGTATAGTCCAATAATTTGCCATGTTAATGTGGTAGTTAAGGGATAGGCCAAGAATCCTCTTACTATTCTCTGAGGTGGAACCTTTTACAACAACCAGAGTGAGCCTCAGTTTACTGCATCAATAGAAAATCGGTAATGCCAGCAGAACTGCTCTGTTTCACTATAGGACAGGAAAGTCTGTCTGGATTTTGTGCTCAAATCTCTGACGCGTATTTGAACCCACAATCTTCTGGCACAGGGTTGAGTCAGCTGCCACTGAAATATGACTGACACTAGCAGTTGATGCAAGCCAGGCAGAGGAAAACTGTGAAAGCCTGATGTGCAGTGAATTATCATGGGGATCCAAGTCAAGTTATAGTGTGCCAAATGCTGGAGGAAACACTTGAGTTTGTGGGCAATTACTTAAATTACTTCCAGCATCAAGTTTGGAAGTTGAAACTGATATCTGAATATCTGATACACTGAGGGTGTGCAAATGGGCTGGACACCTGTGAGATAAAGGAGTGTGGATTGGAAAACTGAAGGCCTGCTGATGAGGGAGGGCCATCCGAATGAATTAAAAAAATAATGTTAGCATGAGTTGCTTTAATATGATGAGCCAAGAAGGTAAGTGATGGTATCAGATGGGCCGATGTCAAGATCATTGAATCAATCAAATATGCAGTGCATACAAACTGCACTGCAACAACTAACCAAGCCTTATACAGTACTTTTCAAGCCTGCAACCTCTCCCAACCAGATGAACAAAGGCAGAAAGGACCACAAACCACCTCTAAATTCCCCTTCAAGTCACCTGATATCTTTGCATCTGCATTGCTATTGTTTCATAGTTACTGAACCAAAATCCTGTATCTCTCCACCTAATGGTACTGTGAGAGTAGCTTCATTATACCCACTGCAGTAGTTTAAGAATGCTTTTCACCAACACCTTTTCAATTGGAGATGGGCAAATGCAGCGATGGACATCTGGTGAATAAATTAAAAGAAATCAAATGCTTGGGCACTTTATTTCCTAACATGCAAATATGATTGAAAAATTCTGGTTTTTAAATGAGACCCAGCATGCAAACCTACACCAGTAATGCTCCCCAACTCTTTCTCCGTTACATTGATGACTACATTGGTGCTGCTTCCTGCACCCATGTGGAGCTCATCAATTTCATCAACTTCTCCACCAACTTCCACCCCTCCCCCCCCCCCCCAAGTTCACTTGGTCCATCTCTGACACCTCTCTTCCCTTTCTTGATCTCTCTGTCTCCATCTCTGGAGACAGATTAACCACAGACATCTTTTACAAACCCACTGACTCCCACAGTTACCTTGACTACACCTCTTCCCACCCTGTCACTTGCAAGGATGCCATCCCTTTCTCCCAGTTCCTCTGGCTCTGCTGCATCTGTTCCCATGATGAGGCTTTCCATTCTAGGATATCCGAGATGTCCTCCTTTTTCAGAAAACAGGGTTTCCCCTCCACTGCTGTCAATGCAGCCGACACCCGCATCTCCTCCATTTCCTGCACGTCTGCCCTCACCCCATCCCCCCTGACATAACAGGGATAGGGTTCCCCTTGTCCTCACCTACCACCTGCATCCAACATATCATTCTCTGTGACTTCCACCATCTCCAAATGGATCCCACCACCAGGAACATCTTCTCCTTCCTGCTTTCCACAGGGATCACTCTCTCCATGACTCCCTTGTTGGTCGTCCCTCCCCACCGATCCCCCTCCAGGCACTTATCCCTGCAACCATCCTAAATGCTACACCGGCCCCTAAACCACCTCCCTCACCACCATTCAGTGCCCTAAACAGTCCTTCCAGGTGAGGCGATCCTTTACATGTGAATCCACCGGTGTCATTTATTGCATCCGGTGCTTCCAGTGCAGTCTCCTCTACATCAGTGAGACCCGATGCAGATTGGGGGGATCACTTTATCGAGCACCTTCGCTCCATCTGCTGCAACAGCCATGATCTCCCGGTGGCCAGCCATTTTAATTCCACATCCCATTCCCACACTGACATGTCTGTCCACGGCCTCCTCTACTGCTATGTTGAGGCCAGATGCAGGTGGCAGGAACAACACCTCATATTCCTTCTTGGTTGTCTCCAACCTAAACGGCATCAACATCAATTTCTCTAACTTTCAGTAACCCCTCCCCTCTGTTCCCCACCCACCCCACCCTTCGTTTTCCCTTTTCCCTCTAGCCCCATTACTCCTCTTTCCCCTCCCCTGACCTCATGACCTGCCCCTCACCCACACCTTCCTCCCTTTGGTTCCCACCTCCTTCAATTTATTCCATGGTCCACTGTCCTCTCCCATCAGATTCTATCTTGTTCAGCTCTTTCCCTCTTCCACCTATCACCTCCCAGCTTCTCACATCATTCCCACTCGCCCCTCCCCACCCACCTATTTTCCCCCCTCATCTGGATTCAGCTATTACCTACGAGCTTGTGGTCCTCCCCCTTCCCCCACCCTTCTATTCTGGCGTCTGCCCTCTTTCTTTCCAATCCTGATGAAGGGTCTTGGCCAGAAACATCAACTGTTCATTTCCCTCCATAGAAACTGCTGAGTTCCTCCAGCATTTTTTGTGTGTTGCTCCAGATTCCTAGCATCTGCAGTCTTTCTTGTGTCTTAAACATCCTCATTGTCTTTTAGTCAATGATATTCTCAAAAAGTGTACTATCGGGTTACTGTATATCACATTAAAGTACCTAGAATTGGTAGCTAAATAAAGTGGAGCAGATTGTTAACAATAAGCACATCCAGATCAGATACAACACACAATAATGAGTATTTTGATAATGACCCACTAATGAAGGCTTAATGTTAATCTCAAAAGACTAATGTTATTGTTCACGTAAACGCAATGCCTGACACATCCGTTACCTAAACTTACCATCTGGAATTCGGTGCAGTTATTGTGAAATGAGAGAGTGTAGATCTAATGTCCAGTGACTGTCAGAAATGTTCACCTTTTGACCTCAGCGGTAATCATAAAAAGACTATCAGTATCAGTAAAAATAATAATGAAATCTGGGCATGCCATTCATGTGAAGCTTATGTAGACAAATCATAAAGTTACAGCTAATGTTAAAATGGCTGTTTGTCCACAGAGTTTTGCAATTTTTTGAAGTGGTATGTTATTTTGCTATGCCTTCAAATGGCTCTGAGTCATACACCCTAAAATGTCATTCAACATAATTTGCAAAGGAAAGGAATTTAAAACTGAATTGAAATTCATCAACGTTTATCATATTGGTACAGTCATTATAAACTGATGCATTATTAAATACCTTCAGGGCAAACATGCAGTAACTCAGACAAGACTAATGGTGCAAATATCATTGATATTCAGTTGGAAATTTCATTATTGCCCACATTCATATTTTTCATGATGAAATAGATTGTTCTATTTAAAAAGGTAATACACAGTTTGGATGATATGTGGAGATATGTTAAATTTACTGCAAAAATCATAAAATATATGTTACACTATAGGAACAAACAGTTTATATGATATTTTATGGAACCCTCTAATTTTCCCAAAGTTTCCTAATTAGATGTATTCTTCTTCATTCTTAGTAGGATAAGAATTGTTAGAGATACTACCTTAGGGCACATCTCATTTTCATATGGTTACAACAATCATTTATATTGTGAAATTCTAGTTTTATTAATGTTCTGTATTTATGTCCTTGTTTAAAAAACAAACAGTGTGAAAGAATGGTATACTGCAAGCTTTAAAAATCATGTCACTCAGTAGCTCAACAATCTACCTTGTTCCTGATATAAATTTGGTGTCAAATTGCTTCACAATTGTGCATCAGTGGTTGGATTATCACCATGCAGAATAAATTAAAAAAGAATATTAATTTCATTTTTGTAACTGGAAGTCATGCAAGATACCACATCATACTTATCTGTTCCATTTGCTGACAGCCAATCCGAGGTGCTCAATGTGCCTGAGAAGTAGGTCACTGTATTGAGTATCATTAATAATCCAAAAATAATTGGTCTTGAATATCTAACTCTCCTGCTAAATCACTCAGCGTACATGGCCAAAAGGTCACTTTCTCTATTGCACTTCCAATGCTTTCATCTGCAGAGACTGACAACATCTAATTATTTAATTCTGTACTTGTATTCTTTCCATTTTATAACAGACAGGAAATAACAGGCAACATTAAATTGCAGTAATCTTTACTTATAGTCATATAATAAGTTTATAGATGCATGGCTTTTTCATTGGACTTCCTCAGGTATAGTGCAGGTTTGTACTCACTGGCTGTGAATCTTGTTGCCATTGTTGGGGCACAATGGGTGCTGATTAGCTGTGCGAATTTTAGCATGATTCATTTATCCCCCTTGTTGGAAAGGCCAGCTGTGAATGTGTGGTCATGCATACTTGAGCAATGCAGAGTGGACAGATTTGACCTCAATCAGTAGGCAACACTGACATCTCCAGCATTGCCATATCAAAGATAAAATTGTTAATGCCTTGGATTCAACTTGCACCAAGGACTCAGCATTTAACAGCAGGAAAGGTCCTCCATCTTTGCTTTCTAAAGGGTTTATTGGTTAGTTGCACATCTTTTTCTTCATTAATTTTGGGAGTGCTGGTTGGTGTATGTTACAGGTTAACTTTTCACAGGAAGTGAATGTGTGTGTCTTCAAGTTTAGAGAGACTATTGATGCTTTCTACTGTGTCTCAAAGTTTCCACTAGGAACATTGAATTGAGGGGAATGATGAGTGGGAACTGAAGTGGAGGAGGAGTGAACTTCTCAGGAAACTCTATTCATCAAAAGTGTTTGAGGAACTTTTGCCTAAATGCATCTCAGCAAGAACGAATGCCTTAAGAGACTTTGTTGGATAAATAGCTAGTTGTTGATGTAAATATGCCACATGTTGTGTTTGCAGAGCAAGGCCAAAAATGCATTGCCAGTGGCTGGAAGGATATGGTAGCCACCAATGCCTTTACAGCCAATAGTCCCTGCGTCATTCTAGGCCTTTGCAGTGGCCACCTCCATATTTCATAACTGTGAGAACACAGCTTCATTGAGGTGGTAATGTGTCCTCTATACTCCAGGCAAGTGGAATTCATCTTTTTCTCCACAAGTAGAGAATAAGAGGCAGCAAGACTCCATGGATTTGCAAGGATTGCAGGCTATCTGGTGGTGCAAGGTGCTACTGCACCCATATTGGAGTGAGGACATCACATTTAAACACTGAGGTGGTCCAAAATCACAAAATCACAACTGTTCACAAGCCTGAACAGTTGGTAGAAATGTAAAAAGTAGGAGAAGTAGGTCTTTTGGTCCTTCAAGCCTGGTCTGCCATTGTATTGTGGAGGGTCGTGGCTGTCATGTGATAGCACTGCCCACTACCTGGTCGGAAGACACACCACTGCCAATCAAGGTATGGCCCCGCCCCACCCATCAGCGCACACCTGACCATTGGCCCCCTGTAAATTACCTGGGCTGGACCCACCAGCCCTCCAGCTCTATAAAAGGTGCCACATGTGCTTGGCTTACTCTCTTTGCCATCTTCGAGGGACCACCCTGCTTCACTCCAGGCTGAGTACTGTGGAATAGTGCTGGAGAAATCATTGGTGAGGTGTGCACTGTTAAAGGGTTGGGAGCGTTTTAGTTAGTGTCCCTAGTAGCATAGAGCCGTGCCTGCGCTGAGTCAAGGGGTGGCGGGTATCGTATTGCTTTTCCTTGATTGTATGTACCTAGTTCATTGTGTGTGTGTGTGTGTGTGTGTGTGTGTGTGTGTGTGTGTTTTATCCCTGGTGTGATTTTCCCATGCTCGCTATAAACTGCGCGTGTGTGTGTGTGCGCGTGCGTTATTACCGTTACCATTTTCCCCACGCTCATCTTTTGTAAATAAAATCATTTACTGCCAGACTGTGTTCAAAGTCCTTGCTTTTGAGACCCATCGAATCTCTTTTCTCACTCACAACAGCCATTCAATACAATCCAGCTGATTCTATGTCGCAGTATCATAACCACACTCTTCCCATATCACATGATGCCTTTTATATCTAGGAACCTTTCTACCACCTATTTATGACTTGGCTTCCTCTGCCCTCTGTGGTGGAAAATTCCACAGATTCACTGCCCTCTGAGTGGAGAAATTTTTCCTCAGCTCAGTCCTACATACTTCAGCTCAAATCCCAAGGCTTGACCACTTGTTCTTGAACCCCAGCCAGCAGAAACATCCTCCCTGCATCTGTTCTGTCAAGTCCTATCAGAAGTTTGTATTTAAAGAGATCCCAGCTCATTCTTCTAAGTTCTAGAATACAGGCCTAGTTTTCCTAATCTCTCCTCATCTGACAGTCCTGCCATCTCAGGAATCAGTCTGCTGAACCTTTTCTGCATTCCCTTGATGGTAAGTACATCCTTTCTGAGGGAAGGAAACCACAACTGCATACAATACTCCCAGTGTGGTCCCACAAAGGCTCTGTATAATTGTAACAAGACATCCTTGCTTATACTCAAACCTGTTGCAATGAAGACCAACATTCCATTTACTTTCTTAATTGCTTGCTGCACCTCCCTGTTTGCTTTTTAGTGACTGGTGTACAAGAACACTCAGGTCCCTTTGTATATCAACATTTCCCAACCTATCACCATGTAAGCGGTTTTCTGCCTTTATGTTTCTTTCTACCGGAATAAATAACTTCACATTTATCCATCTTATGTTGTATCTGCCCACTCATTCAACTTGTCCAAAATGCTTTGGTATCTCCTTGAGTCCTCAGCACAACCCACAATCCCACCCAGTGTGGTGTTGTTGGTGAACATAGAAATATTACATTCTGTTCTGTTATCCAAATCTTTGATAAACATTGTGAATAATAGGGTGTTGTGTGAAATTGTTCTTTTAACTGTCTTAAGGATCAAGGACTCTGGAAACGAGCTTTGTAGACCAAAACTAGTTTAATCACAAAGGCAAACGTGGGACAGAATGGATGGGAACAGACACACGCTCACTCACGCACAGGATACCACGAACACGAGAGGGAAATCGCAACTGGGGAAAATACACTCACACACAAACACTGATACAAACAAGCACACAATAACAATGTACAACTTCAGGATATAACACTTCAATGCTCGTCCCACACTAGCATTGGCCCTTAACGCTCCGAGTCTGAGTAAAATGCTCCCTGACCATGTGGTGATGCACTCTTACCAATAATCTCTGCAGCATTGTCTCACTACTCCTGGGGTCGTTGAAAGAGGCAGGGCTAGGGGAGGCAGCCCTTTTTATGGTGCTAGGAGACTGGGTGGAGTCTCACTGTTATGATTTGAACGAGCCAATGGTGTGGAAGTCAAAGACAAAGGTTCCTGCCACAGCCAATGTCAAGCAGGTTCAGAGACAAAGGATACTGGTCAGGCAGGTTCAGATGCAAAAGGTACTCTCACACATGAGGGGTGGGTGGAGCCACACCTTGATTGACAGTAGTATCACTTCCGATCAGAGGAGCAATGCTGTCCTCCGGTCAGCGGGGGTCAGTGTCGTTACCGTCACGTGACAGCCATGTGGATTTCTCATAACATAGGGCCCAAGCATAGATCCCTATGGTAACCCACTAGTTGGATACATGAGGAAGGGAAGTGTCTTTGCCAGTATTAGTGATTGGGGTGGTTGACTAGCTAGCAGCATGTGCAAGATGTGAGATGTGACTGCAATACTTATCACTAGTAATAAATGATGATCCATGTGGATATTAGATTAGAGTCCTGAATGATAGAGATCATTGGTCCACTAGTGATGGGAATGTGTTGCATTGAGAAGTGTGTCAGACTAGTGGCTCAGTTGACTGGAGATGGGATCTAAGATATATTCATTGATACTGAATATGCAAATGTGGTCAGTGAAATTTTTGCAGCACTGCATCCAAGTAGTTGATGTTGCATTTCTGGCACTGACCTTTGTCAGTTGTCTCTTCCCACTGTCACCTCAGTGTGCATGCCAGGGGCCCTTGGCCCCAGTAGGTAGAAGACATCTTTTCTCTTGTTCACTCAACCACCAACGGTGGATCAGAAAATTCAGGCTTTGCTCTCCCCTGTGCTCATTCTGCTAAGACCTTCAGGAACAGTTCAGTCACAAAGTACACTCTCTGGCATGCTTGAATTAAACAGATACAGCTTGTTTGAATTGGTGTTAACCACTCACGAAGCTGGTGTGAGTACTGATGTGCAAATGGATCAACTGTCATCTTAACACTGGCTGGCCACTCAAGTCATGATAACCAGTACGCAGGATAAAGTTTGTGTGTGGCCTGCACAGAGTCGCTCAGATGAGGGGAGGTTAACCCCAGTGTACATTCTTCAGCACTATTCAATTCAGCCACCTCTGTGCCATATAAGCAGTCACAATAAATATCTGGGTGACATGGCATCTGAAATGCATTTAAAAGTGACTTCGACCAATTTTGTACCCATTAAAATTCTCATTAAAATTCCATAACACACACAGTGCCAGTCAAATGTTGTAATGTGGAGCATTTATTAATGAAAAAAAACTGATTTGAATATTTTATCAGGATGTTTTCTGTCATGCCAGAGCAAAGTTTAACAATTAACCTTGACCAAAGCATCCAGGAAATAAGGATTTTATATTCTGATGGCATCCTAAATTAATTCAGCATTCTGTACTGGTCATGTAGCAAGGCTAAAATGGCCTGCCATTAATGTTTTTTCTAAAAGAAAAGCTGTTATTTGGGTCTCAGCATTACTACACTACAGGCTGCACTGAAACATTGATTGCTTTTAGCATTCTCTCCCTCTGTATACCATCAGCAAAACACAGAGAATATGTTAATGGTATAATTTATTGAGTTAATATAGATCAGTGTGCCTTATTTGGGAGAATGTGCGTATGAGAGAACACTAAATGAATTGGCATAAATGATTACAAAAGGTGAATCCAGCTGTGCCAGTTCAATACCTTTTAACTCTTTAAACAACTCACAACCTGAGCTTTCATACTGTGTATAAACAGCTTCCCATTTTCAAAAGCTCCCATAAAATGGGCTATATCATTGATTGAAATGGTGAATGCACTGTCTGATTTTATGTCTTTTGAAAGGTCCTGCTGGTATTTTAAAGCAGCCTTTCTCAGTCTGTGCTGCTGACATTGAAAGCAACCCTCACTTGTCTGTCTACTAGTGACGAAGAGTGACTAGGGAGAAGGTCTGTCAGAGATTTATTTTTCTATTTTGTGAGATTGCTGACTAGTCCTGAATAATTTGCTTCTGTGGTATCTCTGGAGGTGCAATATTGGGGATTTGTATGAAGCCACAGCATTTTATGATCAAATTAAATATATTGTACATGTAACTAAATGAATTTTATTGGTGCTATATCCATTAAAAATTTGATTTTCATGCAAAGCCTCCATCTGTTCCCATGCTCCATCAGTGTGTGCCCTTTTCACACCAGCTATTGTTTTCAAGCAATCTAAGCAGGTGAGCCATGGTTTTCTGAACAACAGTTTTGTGCCACAGATGTACAGCCACTTGATGTTGATGAGACATAACCTGGCTGTAAAAGACTCTTTTATCTCCTCACTCTGTGTTATAAGCAGGCTGAAGCCAGATGAACAAGCACGACATCAAATAGATCCTTTGGAACGGAAGTAACTGAGCTTAAAGATGACCTGCAAATCTTGAAGAATCTAACTGGATTCTTTTTGACACAAATTATTTCCTTTCTGAATTTGATGTTTTAAAGTACATACAAACCAGTCGGTTTAATTATTTTTTGATATCTGTAGGTCAAGTTGTATTGCCAGCTGTATGGGTGTGAGGATGTCAGTTTTTTGTGATAGACTAGAATCACAGTGTGTTGGTTTCGTAAAGCAAATCCTTCACTTCCTGGTTTACTGCATACATGAAAATCACGTCGAATTTCTTGTAAACAAAACATGCTTGATGCATGTTGGAAATTCAGCCGTCAGCAGCTGAAAGAGAAAATTAGCTTAATGGCTGAATTGGGACCTGTCATTTAAAATACTGGCAGCCTCGTTCAATTCCATGGACAGAAAGCTGTTCTCATATTGTTTCTCAACATGATACTGCTCAATTTTTACTTCCGCCTGAATTGGTGATGCAGAATATAATAACCACAGCGAAAAATAAATCCACTGTGATTGTCTGTGGTTTGGCAAAGCTTCTAATCTGCAAGATTGTGAGTCTGAGGTTTTATAAAAGCTGGTAATCAGCCAAGTCTTCTGCTAAATGCATCATCTTTAGTCAATTTCTGCAGACAAAAACAAAGCCTAATTGGGTCAAAGTGTACTCATGTCCAGAGAGCAGCATTGACAACATAATCTAATATTTCACTAGTTATTCAAGGGACAATTTCTTTCACTGGATTTTCATTTGGTTTCCAATTTTTAATGGGATTAATGTTAACTTCCCAATGAGCTGGGAGCTGGGAAGGATGGGAAAGGTGGATCTGGGGGAATAGATGGAGAGGGTTGCCAATGCATGGGAGAGTCAGACTACTTTGTAGCACATTTTGCAGAGCTACTTCACGCACCCCAACCCATTAAGTTTATATTTCTTGGTTTCCTGCCTGATTAGGCTGAGCAGGCAAAATAAGGAGTCAGTTCTAATGTTTAGAGGCACATTGCTGGCATGAGCTTATGATGGACCCTGGAGATGGTTGTGGAATAAAAAAGGAGTGAAGACAATTGGATTGTGGACCGACCAAGGCTGCTTCTCATTTCATTAACACAACGCATCCCCATCCTGGATTCAGTTGCTTGATTTAAAGTAACCAAATTGACTCATTCCTGATGTGTAACTTTATCCACCATGAATAATCTGCCCTCTTAAGTCTACTCCAATATATCTCTCCTCCACCTTCATATTTTTCAGGTGCATCCATCCCTTCTCCTCACATCCCCATCTGACCATAGACAATTATCTTTACACTATGTTTTGCCTCACATGATAGTCACCATCAACAAATATTCTCCATCCATCCCCTCAACACATACAATCACTCTCAATCATTGGTCCCTTCATTTCTCCATGCAAGATAAAGGAGTGTAGAACACCAGAAGAGGTAGGAAACTGGAGGTGGCTTTCTAGCTGTCTCACAACTCATCTGCAAAGGAAGTAACTCCAGAAGTAACTGGGCTGACAGAATACATGTCCATTAGAGATGGAGAGATGGAGAACCAGTGACAGAATTTTATCTTGCTCAGCCACATTGCGTACAGTATTCACTGAGGTAGGCTTGAAGTAATCTTTAAGCAAAAAATAAAATGTACAAAATGAAAGCCTTGAATGTTCTCAACTTGACAGTTCTATTTTGTGCTTTTTATTTTCATCGGGAACTCTATGTTTTCTGTGGAATATTCAGCAGGAATGAGACTGACTCCTCCTCAGAGGTGGTCACTCACTCTAAGAGTGCATTGTCATGCCACACATTCAGATTCATTTCAATAGATGCCTCAGGAAAAATAGTTGTTTTCACCTTGAGGTTATGAAGGATCAAGGGTCAATAGTGGAGATGGAGACAGCAGTGGTAAACCAACGGCTAAGGCTGGTGGACCCTCTATGCTTTGCTCAGTTGCATGCAGATGTATCTGCTGCTGGCTTAGTGGCATATGAGGTCATTCTGGAGTTGTTGCAGCACGTGGAGGTTGTAGGAGTACATTTCCAACAAGAGTGTCAAGATGTCCCAAACCTTGGGAAGAGTGATACCTTCACAAAGCATCAGTCCAGGCAATCACACAGGATGGCTCTCACCAGGGATTGCACGTCATCAAGACCATCTTTAATAGGATGATAGATATACAGCAAAATGCTCAGCAGCTATCACCAGAAAGGAAGAGTGCGAAAGTCAGTGTTGGGAGGAGATGCTCTGGTGATAGACCTTTCCCTTCTTTCCCTTTGCTCTCCATCCCTAGGGATTCACCATTTTCTGGTTTATGTCAGGGTGGTTGCACCTGCCTCTGTACTGTTGTAGCTGGAGCAGTCAGTGGCTCCAAAATGTGGTGGACATTGGCCAGGAACCTTGTAGCTGTCACAGCACTAATTGCAGCAGCCTGCCTCTACCTCTGCTGTCGTCACAGGGAGTTTGTGGAAGCCAAAGGTCACACATTGGTGGTTGCAAAAGGGTAAATACAACACTGCTTTACACAATGTAATGGATTTAAATTACGCTGCTTTGGACTTGTATAAAAATTACCTGTTGACACTATGTTCTTCTCTGGGGCATTTATGGGTAGTGACTGCAAGGGACCTTTAAGCAAGTGTGGAATGGTGGGAGGACACATTGATCCTGAGCATTGTGAGAGGGGCAATAGATCCATGGCTGTAGGATTGGTCTGTCTGAGAGAAAGCAGTGGGAGGAGGGAGTGAAAAGTAACATGACCAATTAGATTTTGAGGTGAGTGAATCCCTGGATGGTAACTGAATTGTGTAGAGAAAAGGACATCCTGAACATCTTAGGCACAAATATACATCGCACCTTTTGCATTGCTGGCATTGTCTTTCTCCTTCTTCTCCTCCTCCACCTTAGCCAAGGAGACATCATCACCTCTGACCTTTGTCGCCAACTCTTGTTGCTGTGCAATAACGTGCAGGGAACAGCAGGCCACACCACTGTAGAATCCCCAGCTTTGAGGGTTACCTTGTGATCACTAAGCTATCTTCAGTATGCCAATGGTTTGACAGATGAAATGACTGTACTTCTGGACAGGTGGCTTGAGTTTTACTTCTCCTACGTCTCTTTGCTTGAGTTCTTCATTAAGCTGATTTAACTGGTCATTCCTTCTATCCAAGCACCCAGCCTCCAGGTCTGTTTGGAGTTGTGAAAAAACAGAGAGGGTGGACTACTGCAAGGCAATGGAATCATGAAAGCAGCCCACAAATCTTATGTATCCTGAAGAAAGGTTCTTGGTGATACAGACCATGGGAATGTTAATGGACTTAAACCTTTACTACTATTGAACCGCTTGCGAGTTGGGGATACTTTGTTCATGCAGTTATTTGCAGTCTTCACCTCTCTGTAGGTAACCAACCCAGAGCCACAGACCTAAGAACCTGCTCATTCCAACTCACCACATCTTGGAAAGTTGAAATAATTGGCTGACCTTAAAAACAAAGCATCAGTTACACATTAGTTACATTAAAGAATGACTGACTGTGAGATCCATCTCTGGCACAGCCCTGGAAGGTTCCCAAAGTATAGAAGTTAAGGGAGATCCAGTTTTTCAAAGTCACCAGTGGATTGAACCTACTGGATCCAACAGATGGCAGGATCTCCTCCAGAAATGTCTGCCACTTCCTGCTGTGAAACCCTGAGCCCCTTAGACGCTGATGTTCAGACACACTGTGGAAACTCAGCCTTTGTCTGTAGACCCTGGATATGCCTCTTGTGAGCTGGGCCTCTTTGATTGTTCCCCACTCTGCTTTGAAGGGTATGTGAAAAGTAATCTTCATCTGCTGCTGAGGCTCTGCTCACTGCCCATGCTGGGTCCCAGAATATTACAGCATGAGCAGCAGCCATTGGGACTTGGGTGCAAAGAGCTCCAAAGTACCAAAAGTAAAAAGTGACATATGCAAAGTTAGCACAAGTTCCACAAACCCTGCGTTTGATGATTCCTACACAAAGAACCAACACATCTCCATAAGGAGTTTCCTGTAAGGATACATTGAGCAGAATGAGTTATTCTCCCTAGAATTTAGAAGAATGATCTAATTGAAACACTAATGATTCTGAATGGAATTGAAAGATAATGTGAAGATGTTCCCCTTGGTGAGTAACCTAGATCCAAGGATCCTAGTCTCAGGATAATGGGTTAATCACTTAAAACTGTAATGAGACTTGTGAAACTTTGGGATTCTTACCGTAGACAGTTGAGGATGTAGAGTCATTAAAAGCTGAAACAAATAGAGTTCAGGACAACAGGGGAATCAAGGGTTACGTGGACTGGGCAGAAAGATGGCACTGAGTTAAAAGATCAGATCAACCGTGATGTATTGGATGACAGAGCAGGCTAGAGAATGGCCTATTCCTGCTCTATGTAGAAAACTCTATAAATTGCCTCACTTAAGGAAGCAAGAGTGCAGCTATAGTATGGCAGATAGGCTTCTAATGCTCCCTTCCTGTGCTATTCTCTTTCAGCCGTGGTTTCATTAGTAAGTTTCACGAAACTTGGAAAACCCCACATCTGTAATTAAATTCACAAAGTTCAGTTATATTTCCTCTTAATGATTATTTAACATGTTTAAGTTGGCAACCCATCTTTCCTAAAGGGGTTACTTATCGTAGCCTTGCGTGCTTGGGTTAAGATGTGTTGCTTGCTGAGTTGGTGTGGGTTTCAGACATGCTGGCACATTTAGTGGATTGAACTCCCGGTGTCTTTCCTCACCTGCTGCCTTCTCTGAAACCTACCTATTTACTTGGGTTAAGGTTACACACCACCACCCCCTGAATCCCCAGCTGCCAAAATTGTTTATGAAAGCAGTATTTAATTAATTAATGTATTGAATATTATAACTTCCTGAGAAACTTCAAATATTTTAACAAGATGAAGCATAATAATGAAAGGAGAATCTTTGTAGTATGCACAAACAATTCAAACACATTCTTTGATTGTTCTTGTCAAAATGTACAAGTTGTCCTTTACTCATCCAAGAGATAACATCCAATATATTTCCATTATTTGCCTCTGTAGGTTTAAGTTCAGTTAAAATAGTACAGCGTCATCCCTCAGCTATCATCATTTATGCCATCAAATTCTTTTTTTGTGTGTGTAAATTGTGCCCAGAGTTCACCATGAGTGGCACACATAACACATTAAACTCCTTCAAATTAAGTGTTGATTATTATAATTTGTTAACATAATTATATCTTCTGACAATGGATGATCAACAGGAGAGGTTAAAATTAGGGCCATCAAAGCACCAAGCAGAGCCAAAAAGACAATATGCTCCAATGTAAAATACACGTGGAATAAATTAATACTGGAAAAGTAACTTTCTTAAGCAACTCCCTTCGAGTAGTTTGAACCTTGACCATTATGTTCCAGCAAAACTGTCCTACAATGTAGTTCGGTGCAGCACAAAATAATTGGGTGAAACATATTTTCCTCCTATTTGTGCACAGTGGAGACTTTATCTAATCAGTGGTCTATACAGAACCTGAATCTTTATCGATTGCACTAGAGATAGAACTATCAATATCAGACAGGACTTCTGCTTTCTTTAAATGGAAATTAATTTTATTATAGTTTGCTCCAAAATTAATGTAAACTAACTGTACAATCCCAATTGCTCATATACTTAAAGCTCACTAGTTAAGTGCAACTCAGATCCCGTAATGATGAGAGAAATGATCCAGCTGTGCTTTCTCAAAAGAGTAGCAAGGGAAATTGTAGGTCACTGATCTGTTTTACTGCTCTCCCTATCTGAGTCATATTGGGATAAGAGTAAAATAGATGATCAATTCACCATCATTCATTTCACACTACTGCATGGATAAAATTTACCCGTCTTTATTACTAGGTCGAGCCATTAACATTAGAATACTTATAAAAAGTATTTTCTAATATAAACAATAAATATATATAATTCCAAGCCCACAAAGTCATTTCCAAATCTCCACATTTGCAGACTAACATTATCTGGAATCCACATTTATAGACTAAAATTATCTGGAGTTTGCATTTCAATCAACACTTTCTGGAAGTATTTTCCATATTTTCTTTGTCTTAAAATTACATTCACAAGGAGTTGAATATCCAATAAGAGGTTCAGAATATGAAATGAAATCTGTGATTAATGGAGATGAATAGTTTGTTCTTGCCACTATAAGACACTTGACAAATAAATATGTGGGCAACAAAATTGCTAAATTGGATTACTGCACAAGTGACTAAAAATGTTTTTTTCCTCCAATAGCTATTTTAAATTTAAAAATATGTGTGAATATAAAGCAACCCTCCCTTCTTCTACCATATTAGCTTCAGTATTACTAAAGGTGACAAAATTATGAAGAAAAGCCTTTTTTAAATGACTCCAATCCTTGCTACACACTATAATAATTTCCTTCCCTTTCTGTGGATTAGTTCTGTGTTTCCTTTTCAATAACCCAAAAAAAAATTCTCTAGATACTGATTTTTCCTTTATAGTGTTGCCTAGTACTGGAAAATTTATATTAGAAGTATTTGGAGCCAGGAGATGGTGGAGATATATTGCTTTTTGACACATGCAGAATGGTTGCTGAAATAAAGGCATCAGTTGGTTTTACCTCTGTGTTTCTGCATGTGGTGGGATTCCATGCTTGGCAATGTTATTGGGCAAAGTTATTCAAAGCAAAATTGGCACCAGCACCTTGCTAATCCCAAAATATAAACAGTGGGTTTTTTCCTCAGGAGCATCTGAGTGATAGAAGGAAAGTCCCACTGTTTTTAGTTTGGGATTAACAATTGTCAATACCAATTTGTTTTAAACCAAATCTTCCCAGTTCACCCTGAAGTTGCCTCCAGCTGTTCAAGACCTATGCTTTGGGATTCAGTGACACAAACACCACTAAACCTAATATAAAAATAGGCAGTGAGTTATCAGGAGTTGTCCTTGAATTCTTCTCAGCACTGTGCTCAGGAGTAGCATTGGCTGATATTTTAGATCATTCTCTCAGCTGGGAATTGAGGGAAGTATACTGAAAAAAAATAAAGCCATAAATATTATTTTATGTCACCAGATATATTTTGCTTTGACTTTCCTGATGAATACGTCACTGTGCACCAAAACATGTTTCTCCCCACACCTTATAATAATATGCAAGCTCACCCAACTTGCATCATTTATTAAGTCACTCATTCAAACATTCACTCATTCAGTCACTCACATTCAAGCTAACTTATTCCAAGACATTCCAGTCAATTCTGAGCTCACTGCAATATAAGAATGCTTCATAAAATCTTGCTGTTGCTCTGAATTATGGACACTATTATGGAATGACATACTGCTTAAGAGGATGCCAAGTATTTCTCAGAGCTTGTTGTAAGATATTACATTTTAGTATTACAATCAATGAAAGGGAGCTAGTTTAAATTTTAAAATGTAGGAAGTGTTTTAGAATGATCTTTATTCAACTGAACTCTACAATTTGCTGTGGTTTGTCCAAATACCTTATTGGATATTTTGCCGTAATTACATATAATAGTATTCCTTGGATTCTACCAATCACATTATAAGAGCACCTAGGTGTGATCACCAGGTATAAAAATATTTACCTCCAAAATCTTTTCTACAGTTGTATATTTTGCTACAATGTTGTCTCAGTCTTCCACTGTGGTGTTTGAAGATTAGACTTAGAGGGTCGGCAATGCTGTCAATGCAACATTCACACGCACTCTCGGAAGGCGAGCACTCCATAACCAAAGGAAATAGATAGTCTGCTCAGTGGGAAATGGCTGTGCTTAACTGGTTTTTGGTATATAAAGTTATGGACAAGTCTAGCATATAATTGCTGGCTTGCAAGCTGATTAAGAATAGGATGGAATGATCAGAATGGAAATCACTTAAAGAAAAAATGATTTCAGAACGTTCCAAGTCATTAAGTATGATAGACTCCATGTGATGCACTAGGCTGATTTGGCCAACTGACACATTTTATGTTTTAAGCATGGCTTGTGATTTTGCTGACTTGCCCAGGTTGGTACACACTTTATTAACTGATTGAGTGTAAAATGCAAATAAGATGGAAATTAAATTTAAATAAATGTACATAGAGCTGCAAAAAAGGAACAGAATTGCTTTTAAGGCAGCAGTACAATATTTATGGCAGGGATACTGGGTGAATGGTCCAGAAATAAAAGCTTGCTTTATAAATCAAAATAAGCTTTGATCACATGTATCCATCATTGTGATCTGCTGCAATGCACCAAATGTAAGTGCATGATAATTGTACTTAATCGTTCTTATGAAACAGTATTGCAGAGCATACCATTATGTAAGTGCCAGGCAGTGACATAACTTTGTTTGTGTGCATCAATTTATCTGTATGCTTTCCTTGGTGTAAACTGAGTTTTTTCACTGATAGAATTTCTTGAGCTACAGTATGCTCAGATTAGAACAATTAAACCTTAACTTTAGGTTGGTAACCACAATCTCTTGAGGTAGATTTACATATGTTGAACTTCGCTTTTGGGAATTTGCCAAATAAAGCCATTAGCCTGGACTTGCATACTTGCTTCTGATAATTATGGAGAGAGAAAAAAAGCAGAAGGTTATCTTCTGACCTTGCAATCAGCTTCCCAAGCACTGCCCTTCCTTATCTAATGTAAAATTAGAAACCAAAATGATTTGTAGGTGAATTTGGGGCTTAAATATATCTTAAAGCAAATACCGCTGTTAGACACAATTTTTTAACAGGTAATGTGAAGGAAGATAATAAAAAAAATCTTCAGCATTCTGTTGCTTTGTGTCCAGTTGATATAGAGAATTGTTCTCTTGTGCAAAGTACTAGTGAGTTGATGTATGAGGATAGAGTGGAGCAGTAACTTTTCTTGCCACTGACATTACACTCTTCATCAGATGTTCCCAAACTTTTTGATACACCTTGCTTTAGAGAGATCCTGTCCAACCCCACCCCCCCATTGTCCACATTAATTACAAACCTTGAATAAAAATTCTTAGTTTTTTTATGTACTCCTCCTTTTAACTTTATCCAGATTGAAATACTAGGCTTTAAATCATCTTAGCATAATCATCCTCAACAAATCACCAATAACATAGGGTTATTCCTTGGAAGCATGAAAGGATAAATCTCAAATGCACTTCTGAGTCGGTGCAGCGAACATCTTCATCCACCTTTATGGATCCTACTCGATTTTCCCATTTGGAAAGAAATATCGGGTGAAGAACGTACAGTCAGCTGATCTGTAGCAGTCTATATTGAAGCTGTATTTTATCCTCCATCAAACAGGTTACTCCAGACGGCCAAACACTCCTCAGCCAAAGCAGGAAGTCACAGATTTGAGCCAGTTTATTGTTATGACTTAACTTTCTTCTGTTTTCACTTTTCATCTAACCCCAATCTAGGTGAGTTTTGACATTGAAATTCCCCTAGAAACTGGATTGCATAATATTTGGAACTCCAAGTTTGATTTTGCCTGGAGTAAAGTTGTTGCCTCTTAGCTAGAGTGATTGGGTTCAACCTTGACCTCCAGGACTGTCTGTGTGGAATTTGCATGTCTTCCCTGTCACCATGTGGATTTCCTCCAGGTGCTCTGGTTCCCTCCCACGTTCCAAGGACGTGTGGGTCAGTAGGTTAATTGGCCACTGTAAGTTGCCTCTAATGTGTAGGCAAATTGTAGTCTCTGTGGGGAGTTGAAGGGAATGTGGGGAGAATAAAATTAGATGAGTGTCAGGTTACTGCAAGTGGGTGTTTGAGGGTTGGTGTGGACTCAGTGGGCCAAAGTTTCTGAGCTGTAAGTTACTGTGACTCTAAATCAGGTTAGCAATCATTTCCAGGTGAAATAAGGTTCATAGAGTTATAGAGAACTGCAGCAAGGAAACAGGCCCTTCGGCCCACTATCCATGCCGACCATTAATGACCCATTTACTCTAATCCTACATTAATTTGCACCTATTGTGAAATTGGACTGGGTACTTTAGAACACTATCCATGTTCACACATGCATTATTATTCTGACATCAGACACACAGCCAATGCCATGAATCGCTGTTTAATACAGCAGGCTTCAGTCCCTTCCGACAAAAGCTGGAGCTCAGAGTTCCACATGACAATTATCACGGTGCAACCTTGGGAGAAATGGTTGCACACACAAAGCTTTCACATTACTTGTGGTTTAAATGGGTACTCTGCTGACCAGCAGAGCAGATTTAGAACAGATTCTGGATGCTCAGTTATCCCCCCACTTCCAATGAGTCTGCTTAAGCTGGTGCAGAGTATTTAGCTGTTGAGGTATTCATTTGGTGGATGTCTTAAGTGGTGAAACCATGGATATCACTTTAAGACTGAAGGCTTCAGGGTAGGCTTTGCAGGCAACTTATCAAGTCAAGGACCATTGCAGAAAGCACATAAAATGTCCATTTGCAAAGACCCTATGTGTGAAGAGGTTTAAGAGACATTGCATTATTACTGGATCTCTCTGATGAGCAAAGTCTTCACGTGCTCAGATCACATGAAGCGGTAATAACATAGATAAGTGACTTTCTGTTGGATGAACTTAAGTACCTAGACTTGTCTCTCTCTAGAGATGAAGGTCACGATGACCCTCAGCTTCATTGTCACAGGATCATTCCCAGTGGATGCTGAGATCTCTGTGATATTTCTTCATTCTATGGTCATCACAGCATCAGAGGTCACCGAGGCTCTGTCATTAGAGAACATCAGTTCATTTTTTTAATTATTGCACTGAGGAGAAAGTGGCATCTTCAGCACTGGGATTTGCCAGGCTGCTGGCTTTGCATTGACAGCACTCATGCCCATGAGGGCTCCAGTGTGTAATGTGGATCATTTCATTAACAGAGTTTCTATTTTTCCATTCCTGAACTGTCCAGGGTCATAGAGAAGTACAGGATGGAAACCCCTTCGCCCACCATCTTGGTGCTGGCCATTAAATATCACGTGGAGTCATGGAGCCATAGAGTCAGACAGCACAGAAAGAGGCCCTTCAGCCCACTGCATTTGTACTGACTATTAAGCACCCATCTACATTTACACTTGCACTCCCACCAACTCCAATCTCCCCCACTGAGCATTCTCCCACTACCCACCTACAGTAGGGGCAGTTTTCAGTAACCAATTTACCTGCCACCTAATATGTCGTTGGGATGTGGCAGAAAGCTAGAGGCCCTGGGGGAAACCCACACAATCGCAGGGAGAAGGTACAAGCTTGGCACGGGCGGCTCTGGAAGTCTGAACCCAAGCTGGGTTGCTGGAGCTGTGAGACAGCTGCATTACCTTCAGCACCACTGTGCTGGCACTACCTGTTGATACTAGACCCACTTTCCAGCACTCAGCCCCCAGCCTTCCATGCCACAGCATTCAAGTTCCCTTCTAAATGTTGTGAGTGTACTTGTCTCCACTTGCGTTCAGGCAGTGCTTTCCACACTTCAACCATCTTCTGAGTGAAAATATTCTTGTTCAAATTCCCTGTAAACCTCCTACCCCTTACCTTAAGTTATGCCCTCTGGATATAGATGTCTCTACTAAGGGAAAATCTGACTCATTGTCTAAGCTCCTCATAATTTGGTACATCTCAACCAACCTCCCCTCAGACTCTCATCAGTCTCTTCTTACATCTGAAATGCTGCATCCCAGGAATCTCCTCTGTGCCCTCTCCAATTATATCCTTGTGAAAGTATGACAACTAGAACTGCACACATATTCCAGCTCTGGCCTAATTAATGTTTATATAGTTGTACCATAATCTCCCTGCTCTGATATTCTATTCCATGGCTAATGAAGGCAAGTATCCTGCAAGCCTTCTTAACCTCATCTACATGTGCTGCTGCCTTTGGGGATCCTTTGTCACATACACCAAAGTCCCTCTGTTTCTCAGCACTTCCTAGTGTCCTACCATTCATTGTGTTTATTCTAGGTTGCCGTGGATCATGACAAGAACTTTGTCATGGTCAGTGCTGTGTTTCTTAGCAGCTTCCTTGAATCATTTAATCTGAGGGAGTCTGCGCTGTCAGACATCTTGAATGGCTGGCACTGCCCTGAGTGTTGGATCCTCTCCCAGGCCATAGGCTCTGCCTGCGCTCATCTAGCCACTTGAGAAGGCTACATTGTCTCATGCCCAACAACAGGCTCTGGAAACAAGTGCTATACTTCAGAACCAGATCTATTATCACTGACTTATATGACATGAAGTTTGTTGTTTTGTGGCAGGAGTACAGTGCAAAGACATAAAATTACTATAAATTACAAAAATAAATAGATTGTGCAAAAGAAAAGGGATAACTGTGTGGTGTTCATGGGCTCATGGACCATTCAGAACTCTGATGGTGGAGGGGAAGAAGCTGTTTCTGAATCATTGAGTGTGGGTCTTCAGGCACCTGTACCTCCTCCCCAACGGTAGTAGCGAGAAGAGGGCATGTTCCGGATGGTGAGGGGCTTTAGTGATGGATTCCACCTTCTTGAGGCACCACCTCTTGAAGGTGTCCTTGATGGTGGGGAGGGTTGTGACTTTGATGAAGCCGGATGAGTCTACATCCCTCTGCAGCCTCTTGTGATCCTATGTATTGGAGCCTCCACACAAGGCTGTGAAATAACTTCCAGGCTGTGCGAAACTGTCAGATCAAATAAGTTCGAGGAGGATCGAGAAGGAGCTTCAAGGATACCCTTAAAGGCTGCTGGAAGAAATGTAACATCCTTACTGACTTGTTGGAATCTCTGGCACAAAAATGCTCAATCTGGTGGAGGTTCATTTGCATCCCCTTGACTGAAGCACATGGAGGCCAAGTGTAAATATTTGAAGGAGTGTTCAATAAACAAAACTAACCATTCACCCACTCCATCACCCACCCACCCATGGCAGGGTCTGCAAATCTTAAATGGGACTCATCTCCTCAAAACCTATGGAGCAGGCAAGGAAACAAGTTGACCTTGAACCTGAGAAGAAGAAAACAGGAAGAACCTGCAAAACAGAAGGTAACAGGCAAAGCCTGAGAAAGAGCAGCAAGGCAACACAGAACCTGAGGGGCATGAAGTAGACAAAAGAAGATCAACAGGAGCAAGAGGAACAGGATAATGATGAAGGCTACTAAGGGGGGTATCTGTCCAACATCAGTTGCTGCCCTTTCCAGCAGAACAGAGTAAGGAAGTCCTAATGGGCAATAATGGATTGCCTTATGGAGAGATTCTTCTCTTAAAGACCCTGCACAATTACATAGAGAGAGAGATACAGCATGGAAACAGGCACTTCAGCCCTTTTGAGTCCGGAGTGACCAATAACCACTCATTCACATGAATCCTACATTAATCCAAATTTTTACTCTCTGGACATTCTCATCAACTCCCCCTGGATTCTACCACTGACCTACACACTAGGGTTTACAGTGGCTAGCTAACCCACAAATCCACATGTCTTTGGGATGTGGGAGGAAGCTGAAATACCCAGAGGAAACCCATGCAGTCACCTGGAGAACGTGCAATCTTTGCACAGACAACACCCGAGGTCAGAACTGAACCTGGGTCTCTGGTGCAGTGTCGCAGTGGCTCTACTAGTTGTGCCACTGTGCAGCCAATGCAAAACATGTGACCTTCTCCACAATCCATTCGTTACCACAAAAATAATATACCAATAAGCAGCCAAGAGAGTCCAGGTGACAGATAACATTCCTTGTACCTGCACTGTTTACAACACATCAATAAATAAACCCTTGCTCCAATTACTTAAATACCTTGCTACAACATCTCCGTATTTCCCAGTTTGGCACTCCGACCTCTGCACAAAATCAATTTCCCTCAGAGGATCTCTATTCTGCAGAATAAACAGTGGTTGAGAGCTTGTATACTTTGGACTATCCATTGTAGACAATGCAGCAGCGACTTATGAACCTCACAATATATTGATCAAGTTGGCACACAATGGGCACTGAGGATCTAACATTTCAAGTCCATACTTATTTAGCAGTGAAAAAGCCCTCATGGAAGTCCAAGTGCAGTTCACTAGCCTTTGTACTAATTGAACATTTCAGAATACAGAATGGGAAAGAACTGATTCTGTCTCAATGGTGCAAGCACTTTGGATGGGAACATCGGCATGTTATCCAGCTCAAATTTTCACATCTGTCTTGTGACCTCTCACTTTTTCCTGTTGCTTTTTCTCCCATGCACAAAGGAGGGGTCCTGGCTAATGGCAGCATCAACCAAATGTTTCCTCTCACTGCACAATCTTGCTCATAATCTTCATAAAACAGTCCCTTCCACAAAGCTGACCATTTTAAGTGTTGAAGGGGCAGATCAAACAAGGGAGAAAAATTCTGAAATCAGTATCAATTTTACACTGGAGATCACGGTCATTTAATAGCTCTGTGACATTTCGGCTAGGCCATCAAATTATTGCACAATCACTTGCAGTGATACAGTGAGGCAAAGATTTTTATTTGACAAATATCCTTTCCCTGTCTAGTAGCAATTAAGTTTTCCCTCAAGCGCAGTTTCCGGAAATGCATGGCATTAGTATCTTCCAAGCTGAACCATCGCAGCAATGACGGCAGCCGCCACACCAGTGACTTACGTCAGCACAACGACAGATGTTATGTGCTCCAAAATTTGCAGGTGGTTATTGTCTTTAAATCATTTATAGCAAAGTGCATTCAAATAATACATAAATGGAAAACCATGATCTTTGTTCATCAGGTCCTTTCCTTTTGACCATGTTTGAGGTGGCTTTCAATGGTACAGCGGTATGTTGTGCTGCACTCTCTGTGCCTACAGTCTGACTACTGAAGGCTTCTGCCTTTCCTTTCAAGTCATACACTAATAGGGTGACACAGCATGGAAACAAGCCCTCCAGTCCACTGACCCTGTGCTCTCAATCAAGAAAGTGGCATCCATCACTGAAACCCCTCACCATCAGGAACATAGCTTCTTCACGTTACAGTCAAGCACCAATTTATACTAATCCAATTTTATTCTCCCCACATTCTCATCAACTCCTCACAGATTCCACCACTTGCCTACATACTCGAGGCAATTTACAGTTCCCAGTTAACCTACCATCCCACACATCCTTGCATGTGGGAGGAAAGTGGAGGAAACACATGCAGTCACAGGGAGAACATGCAGCCTAGACATGGATAGCACCAGAGATCAGGATTGAACCTGTGAGGCAGCATCGTTATTCAGATCATCAATATTAACTTTGAGACAACTCAACACAGATGACACTGGAAGTGAGGATTGAACCTGGATTGCTGGACCTGTGAGGTTGCAGCTCTACTACCTGTACCACTGTGCCACTCATGAAAGTCCTTTCAAGTCCAAACAAAACTCGCTGATGATCTCACCACAACCAAATATTATTAATGTTAATATTTGGCTGAATCTGTATACCCTCCGTGAGAGAGGTGGTTTTGACCTCAGTGCCATCTGTGCTTATGAAGAGGAAGATCATGTCCCCCAGCCCAGTGAGGCATTGTACTGGAGAGGACTCCTCTCCTGTCTGGGTGGCTTCCTTCTTATTCCTTTTAGCCTAAATGGAGGGGAAAGAAAGATCTTGAGGGAAGTTTGAATTGTGGGGAAAAATGGCCAAAAATGACAGTGGTGGGATGAGTATAGAGTGGTGAAGGTGAGGGTGTGTCCTCGAGAGGTCTGGATTGAACAATAGTTTTTTTGTGTGTAGCAGTTAGTGTGTGTCTCTGAAAAATTGATTCTGTATGGGAGAGTGGTAGACTGAGTAGTGTTGCTCACCTTGTTCTTTCATGTGAGGGCATGAAACTTCTTGCGACATTGCTCTGTTGAGCATGTGTTCTCACTCCTGGAGGAGACCACTCAAGCCACCTTCTGGAAGGCTTTTCTTATGGTGGACATGACAGGTTTCTTGTCCCCCTCAGCTCACAGTCCCCTCCTGTCCAATGGCCTGTCCTGGTCCTGGTCCAACTATGCAGATGCCATGGCCAAGAAAGCTCACCAGTGCCTCTACTTCCTCAGGAGGCTAAAGAAAATTGGCATGTCCCCTTTCACACTCACTAACTTTAATCAATGCACCATAGAAAGTATCCTATCTGGATGCATCACGGCGTGGTATGGCAACAGTTCTGCCCGGGACTACAAGAAACTGCAGAGTGTTGTGGACACAGCTCAGCATGTCACAGAAACCAGCCTCCCCTCCATGGACTCTGTCTATACCTCTCGCTGCCTTGGTGAATCAACCAACATAATCAAAGACCCCACCCACCTGGGTCATTCTCTCTTCTCCCCTCTCCTATCGGGCAGAAGGTACAGGAGCCTGAGGGCACATACCACCAGGCTCAAGGACAGCTTCTATCCCACGGTGATAAGACTATTGAATGGTTCCCTTATACGATGAGGTGGACTCTTGACCTCACAAACTACCTTGTTATGACTTTACACCTTATTGTCTACCTGCATTGCACTTCCTCTGTAGCTGTGACACTTTACTCTGCATTCTGTTATTGTTTTTAACCTGTACTGCCTCAATGCACCGTGTAATGAATTGATCTGTAAGAACGGTATGCAAGACAAGTTTTTCACTGTACCTCGGTACAAGTGACAATAATAAACTAATACCAATACCTCCTGCTATGTATCACACAAGTGAGCACTTCATTGACCCTCTCTATAAAACACAGAGCTCTCTCTCTCTTCCCTCTGCATCTTCTCACATTCTCTCTCTCTCCCCTCTTTCTCTCTCCCCCTCTCTCTTTATTTCTGTCTTTCCCACTCTTGCTTTCTTTGTCTTCCACTCTTTCAGTTTCTCTGTCTCTGTCCCTCCTCCGTCTCTCTCTCTCTCTCTCTCTCTCCTTGTCTGTTAATGTGTACAGTTGCCGTGGAGAGTCTACTTATGAGGACTGATGTTCTTCTCTGATTGCTGTGTTGTAAAGTGTCAGCAGTTGATTTAAATGAAAATGAAAATTAATAATACAGCCATCTGTTTTTAATTAATTTTTTGAAGGGGTCCTGATTTGACATTTGTGTTAAACACAACACCAAAAAAAATGTCTAATTCAACTTCCAGGCAAAGAACTTGCAAAGATTTTCTGATATAATATGTACATTACCATAAAAGATTGATGACTAATAGTTTTTGAAACAAGAGTTACAAAAGCTAAAATATGTTCTGTAAAATATTATAACTTTTTAGATTTCAGGTGAATCAGAATGAATAGCCCCTATGCAGGGGGATTAAAAGAGAAAAATGAAAATTGTTTTCAGCAAAATGAGAGGAAAATTGACTAATCACTTAAGGACTACACAGTTGTGAAATCCGAGAGTAATATTTTATTTGCAGACATTTACAAGATTCTTCTGAAAATTTTAATCTCTATTAATATTTGAGATGTATGTTGCTCAGGCAAAATAAAACAAGTCTCAAAACTACTTTCAATTGCTGTTAAGCTAGAGAAGATACGGTAAATTTGCAGTGGACTCATAGAAAACAGGGGCAGACGACAGTATACTTGAAGCCTGCAATCATGAAATTGACTTTTAAGAACAGAGTTACCTGAAGGGTGGAATGAGGATTTAGTGAGTTTTAAAATCCTGATTCAATTCTTGCACTTTCAGTAGCCTTTGTCTCATTGTGGCTCCCCTGTGTTAGAGACCCATCTGCTCTGTGTGAGTCAAAAGGAACAGCAGCTTTTGCCTCCTCATTTGTAAAGATGTGAGAGAATTATGGAAAAGAACTCTATTCTCCCCATTGTGTCTGTACTGATGGAAAAAGTACTGTCAAGCATAATTCCATCTTCTAGCATTAGTTCTTTACTTCTGCAGTAATGGCACATATCCAAGTACTTCTTCAGTGTGATGGAGGTTTCTGCCTTAACCACCCCTTTGGACAGTTTCAGAGTCCCACTACTGTTTACTTGCAGGAGAAGGTCTGTCTTCATCCACCAGGGTAACCTTGGAGATCCAACGTAACAGAGACAGAAATCCAACCATTGATGTCACCAGCCCCTGGTTTTTGTGGTGGTAGTAGTGTGGGGTATACTCCTCTGCTTGTTTTCCTACTAGCACCAGTATCTTGGTGGGCAGTAGCTTATTCTACACTAATAACCAGGACTCCACATTGGCTAGGGTGCTCACTTGATGTTTAGAGCACAGGGTATGTAGAAAAGCCTCCACCTACATTCATTAGCTGTAGTGACAGGATTAGAAATTGGAACTGAAAGTGTTTCAACTTCACAAAGATGTGATTTTGTCAGATATGGCTAGCTTCGTAGAATGATAAAGCATGGAAGGAGACCATTTGGCCCATTAAAGCTGTGCCAGTACAGAAATAGAAGAGGCATCCAATTCTTCCAACTTCACTTGCTCTTTCTCCTGCAAAGGTTTTAATATTTTTACCCATTGTCCTTTCAAAAAGTTATTGATTTGGCCTTCTTCACCCTTTCAAGCAATGCATTCCAAATTTTTACAAGTCATGGCCCAAAATGTTATATCTTCATTGACTCTTCTGTGTTTTGCTAATTATCTTTGCACTTACATCCTTTTATGCTGAGAAACTGCTAGACTCTGGTCTGGTATGCTGAACAGGCACACTTTCCCCATTCACCTGGTAATACTGCTCCTCAGCAGACTTCAATGATAAATAACAGCAGCATATTTGTAATGTTTATTAGAAACATGTAATAGATGATAAATCATTTACTTATGCAAATAAGGATTATTATGATACCTTGCCATCATCAAACTGCAGTACCTTCTACAAATCTTCTTTTTCCGAATGTCACAAAGCAATATACCATGCTTGACCCACCAGATGGTACTTGCAGTCTGCATATTCAAAATCTTTGATCATTCTAATTCTAGAAACTTTAAGTACTAACAAAAGACCCAGTTCTTTTGCTTTTGTGTACATTTTGTTCCATAAAATAGACAGCAACCATGCTTTGCATTTATAGAAATTTTTATTTCTCCTTGTATACCACAGCATGTTTAAAGTGTTCATCTTCTTGCCAAGTCAAATCTTTTTGTAAGTATTATGACAAGATTTTCTAACGCACTCAATCCCAAAGAGCAATTATTCAGAAAAATTTCTTGGTTCCCGGTCAAAATTAAACTGTTGCAACCAGGCTGAATTTCACCATGAAATTCAGCATGAAGGCACACTGGTAAATTGGCAAATTGGTTTATTATTGCCACATATACTGAGGTACAGTGAAAATCTTTGTTTCGTATGCCATCTTAACAGATCATTCCAAACATAAGTACATCGAGGTAGTACAAAAGGAAAAGCAATAACAGAATGCAGAATAAAATGTTATAGAGAAAGTGCAGTGGAGGTAGACAATAAGGTGCAATGCCGTGGTGAGGTAAATTGTGAGGTCAAGACAGCTGGATAGAAGCTGTCCTTGACCCTGCTTTCAGGCTTTTGTATTTCTTGCCCGATGGGAGGGGGGAAAAGAGAAAATGTCTGGGGTATGTGGGGTCTTTGATTATGCTGGCTGCTTTACCGAGGCAGCAAGAAGTTGAGAAAGTGTCCATGGAGGGGAGGCTGGTTTCCATGATGTGCTGAGCTGTGTCCACAAACTCTTTGCAGTTTCTTGTGGTCTTGGGCAGAAAAGTTGCCATACCAAGCCACGATGCATCTGGATAGATGCTTTCTATGTTACATCTATCAACATTGGTAAATTGGTTTATTATTGTCACATGTACTGAGGTGCAGTGAAAAACTTTGTTTTGCATGCCATCCATACAGATCATTTTGTTATTTGGTATTGGTATTGGTATTGGTTTATTATTGTCACTTGTACCGAGGTACAGTGAAAAACTTGTCTTACAAACTGATCTTAGGGGTCAATTCATTACACAGTGCAGTTACATCAAGTTAGTACAGAGTGCATTGATGTAGTACAGGTAAAAAAAACAATAACAGTACAAAGTACAGTGTCACAGCTACAGAGAAAGTGCAGTGCAATAAGGTACAAGGTCACAACAAGGTAGATCGTGAGATCATGAGGTCATAAGTCATAGTCCATCTCATTGTATAAGGGAACTGTTCAATAGTCTTATCACTGTGGGGTAGAAGCTGTTCTTAAGTCTGGTGGTACGTGCCCTCAGGCTCCTGCATCTTCTACCCAATGGAAGAGTAGAGAAGAGAGAATGTCCCAGGTGGGTGGGGTCTTTGATTATGCTGGCTCCTACACCAAGACAATGAGAGGTAAAGACAGAGTCCAAGGAGGGGAGACTGGTGTCTGTAATGCACTGGGCTGTGTCCACAACTCTCTGCAGCTTCTTGCGATCTTGGGCAGAGCAGTTGCCATACCAAGCCGTGATACATCCTGATAGGATGCTTTCTATGGTGCATCGGTAAAAGTTGGTGAGAGTGAAAGGGGACAAACCAAATTTCTTTAGCCTCCTGAGGAAGTAGAGGCACTGGTGAGCTTTCTTGGCCATGGTATCCATGTGGTTTATCCAGGACAGGTTGTTGGTGATGTTCACTCCCAGGAACTTGAAGCTGTCAACCCTCTCGACCTCAGCACCATTGATGTAGACAGGTGTATGTACACCACCCCCTTTCCTGAAGTCAATGACCAGCTCTTTTGTTTTGTTGACACTGAGGTCAAGGTTGTTGTCATGACACCATTCCACTAAGCTCTCTATCTCCTTCCTGTACTCTGATTCATCACTGTTTGAGATACAGCCTACAACGGTGGTATCATCTGCAAACTTGTAGATGGAGTTAGAGCAGAATCTGGCCACACAGTCATGAGTGTATAGGGAGTAGAGTAGAGGGCTGAGGACGCAGCCTTGAGGTGCACCAGTGTTGAGAATAATCGTGCCGGAGGAATTGCTGCCTATCCTCACTGATACAACAGTGCATTGAGGTAGTACAAGGGAAACAATAACAGAATGCAGAATAAAGTGTTACAGTTACAGAGAAAGTGCAGTGCAGGCAGACAATAAGTCTGAAAGGCAATAAGACACTGAAAGTAGATGTGAATGGCCCACCTAACACTTATTTAGTGATCTAAATCGTGGTGTGCCATCAAACAAAATGGATGGCTCACTGCTTTGAAATGTACCATACTTCATATGTTGCTGTCAGGTTCAGATATCTTTAGCAGGCAAAATGGTGGTATACCAAGAGTAGAAAGGCAGCAACTGGGATAAGTTGCTGACCTTGTGAATATTTTCCTGCTCAAGTAGCACTAAGAGCTCATACTGGCCAGAGTCAGAATAAACCAGGATCAGACTCCTTCCTTGGAAGTGAATCATGAGATATGAGGCAGACAATCAATGAGTTGTGCTCTCATGCACTTTTGTGCAAGGCAATCTCATGAAACATTGCTCTGAACCACAGTCCTTTTGCCCTCTTTGATCAATGTCTCATGACATTTCCAAAGAAAGAGCACATAGCAGTGGCCAATCTTTGCACAACCAAATAGCAGATGAGATGAATGGGACCTTGCAAGCACATATTAGCTGTCATGTCTCACAGTGCTTATACCTTAATTGGCTTTAAATGCATTGGGACACCCAGAGAAGAATGAAAGATTTGACAGACATACTTTCCAAAATGGATTTATTGTTTTCTATCCTTTTTGAAGAGCTAATTTTATCTTTTGTCTCTTTTTATACATTTTTTGTTTCATTTATCTCTTCTGTCCAGCAGTATTTCTTAATGAAAACACATTGCTCGACACTAATGAAGCTATTCAGTAAGGAATATACCAAAAGTATATTTTTGCTGCAAGTTTTAGCTTTTCTCAAAAACAAACCTTAAATCCAGTAGGACTCTGCCATATATAGTAACAATGGAATAATCCATCATCACCAGGGCTGTTGCTCCTCGAACCAGACTAAAATCAGTAGACACAGGCAAAGTGGATCAAAAGGAAAAGCATATCAAAAACATTGGGAGAGTGACTCATTTCTTTCAGCACATATTTTGATCCAATTATTCACAAAAAGTACTGAAAATCGATAAGTTTTTATCTATCTGAATCAATAATTTAGTGTCGAATCATTTGAAGAGACTTGCCACTTCCCTTTAATCTCTGTATTCTGTGAACTAGTTCAATGCTCTTAAATTAATGTTTGATGTTTATGGACAGCACAGTGCAGCTAGTAGAGCTGCTGCCTCACAGCTCCAGCAGCCCAGGTTCAGTCCTGACTTTAGACACAGTCCTGTCTATGCGGAGTTTGCACATTCTCCCACATCCCAAAGATGTGCCGGTTGGTGGGTTAATTGGCCACTGTAAATTGCCTCTAGCGTACAGATGAGTGGTGAATCGTGGGTAGGATAAAATGGGATTATGTAGGATTAGTGTAAAAATGGCTTGATGGTTGGTGCAGACTTGGTGGATTGAAGAGCATGTTTCCGTGCAGTATCTCTTTATGATTCTACAACTTTAAACTTAGACTGCAGACAATATGAACTAGGGTTGCATTTGTCATAATATTATGTCCTTTTGATGGGATTATTGTGTAATAATTTCTTTCTTCTTGCTATCCAAGAGGGATTTGCTTCATTCTTTTTTTCTCCTGCATTAATGCTGCCTTTCTCTTTTAGTGCTCTTTTCATCTCAGTATTTCACTGTTCACAGTCACAGTACTGCATATTGAAGGACAATAGGCTCAAATGATTTTCTTCATAATCTTTGAGGAGGGGGACTGGTCTTAGGAGGGTATGTTACTTTTGTTAGGCATATAAATCTCTATCATACTTATCGGTTCAAAGTTAATATTGATGAATTTAATATTGATAAAATTGATGCTGCCTCACAGGTTCAATCCTGATCTCTGGGGCTGTCCGTGTCAAGTTTGCACGTTCTCCCTCTTCCTTTGAGTGCTCTGTCTCCTCCCACATCCCAAAGATGTGTGGGTTGAAAAATTGATTGGCCACTATAATTTACCTCTAGTTTGTAGCTATGTGGTAAAATCTAGGCAGACTTGATGGGAATGTGGTGAAAACAAAATGGGATTAAGGTAGATGAATATTTGATATTTGGCACAGACTCGATGGGCTGAAGAGTTTGTCTCTGTGTTTTATGACACTGTGACTCTATGACTGCAGTACATTATGAAATAATAAGGCAACTATATACACCAAAGGTGTAAAAGACAGCAACAGAACAACGTCAGACACTGCTATGGATATGCACAAAAACTTCCAATCAAACCTCCCCTTGAGTACAAAGTTATCAAGAAAGTAACAGAAAGGTGAATAAGAATCAATTAAAATAGATCCAAATTTTTTCTGAAAAGTTTTCTGATTGCTATTTTGCTTTCTTGCTGAGTTTCATATTGAACACCACAGCATAATGAAAGAACCCAAAATTACAACATTGACAAGAAAAAATTGTTGCATTTGTGCATCGGAATTGGCCTTTGTGATTTTTTTTCATAAAGTTTGCCCATTTCTCAGAAATTTGGAGTCATCGAACCATAAGATCTTTATGGTACAGAGAAGGCCATTTCACCCATCGAGCCAGTCTTCAATTTCTGTCAGAGCAATTTAGTTAGTCCACCTTTCCTTTAAATTGTTATCCAATTCCTTTTTCAAAACCATGATTAAACTGGTTTCCACCATTCTTTGAGGCAATGCACTCAAGACCACAACTACTCACGGATTAAAGAAGTGCTTTCCTAAAGTCTCCTTTGGTTCCTTAAATCCATGATCCCTGGCTCTCAACCCATGCTCCCAATGGGCTTCCATGGAGGGTATTTGATCTGAAACATTAAATCCCTCTCACTCTCGCTCTTTCTGTCTCTCTCTCTCTCTCTCGACGGAGGCTACCAAACCTACTGAGTATTTCCACTTCTTCTTATTTTTACCTAAAATAGTCTTGTTTTGAATTTCTTTGCAGCCTGCATACTGCATTATGGATAGAGCACTCCCAACATAATGTGTCAAACTCAAAATGCTTTACAAAAATAAATTATAAAAATCCCAGCATGAAACATTTTGAATCTATTTTGTTTGCTGATGTTCTGGTTTCAGCTTGTGGTGAATCTTGTGCAAAAATATGATGAATCATTGACAGAGGTAGATTAGCACATTGAATTGGTTGATTTTTAAAAAATGTATAATTATTGGTTCCTTCAACAAAAAAATGTTGTGTTCAGTCAACTATGGTCAAATGTTTGTATGAGGTCTTGATTGTTAAAGCTACCTTTCAATGTACCTCCTGCCCAACCACTCCTAAACCTATGGATTTCAGGACAATTGGAGCATCCAAGTCTGAAAAGTATAAAGAAATAAGGAGCAAACACGAGTAAATGAGTTGTAGAGCAGGTTTGACAGGCTAAATGCTATACTCCTATAGTCCACTATCTGATTTTTTGAAAATCCCAATGATTTGGCATCTGGCACACCAGATTCCTTCCCACGCTCCCTTTAAATTCACCAGGACCCTGTTCCTGCCATTCTCTTAGACTCAGCGATGCCTTGTTTGCTGAACTTGCCTTAAACTCACCAGGGCCTATTCCCACACCCGTTTTGAATTCACCAGAGACACAAGAGATTCTGCAGATGCTGGAATCTGGAGCAATACACAAAATGCTGGAGGAACTAAACAGGTCAGGCAGCATCTATGGAGGGAAATAGACAGTTGATGTTTTGAGTCGAGACCCTTCATCTGGACCCTATATCATGAGTCCTGATGAAGGGTCTTGACCTGAAATGTCGACTGTCTATCTCCCTCCATAGATGCTGCCTGACCTGCTGATTCCCTCTGCATTTTGTGTGTTGTTTTAAATTCACAAATGCCCCGGTTCCATTGTTCCTTTTAAACTTACCAGGTTTTATTTCCCATGCTCCCTTTAAGCTCACCTGGTTCACTGTAAAATTTATAATACTGCTGTGTAACATCTAAAAAATATGAATTAAGTGAGTGTGTGTATTAATAGAAGTAATAATCCAATAGTCTGGAAAAACCTGCCAGTCCAGCACCAGCAAAGCCCTAAGCATGCTGGACTATTGGTGTTTTACAGTCTTCTCCTATCTGGATGTTCCTATCCTCTTCCCACTCACCAATGATTCCTACGTGGATTTTACTCATTGGGCAGTCAAAAAATCATGTCATACATTATTCACATGGCCATGCAGGGAGTGAGTTCTCTCAAACGTCACTATATCAGCTGAGGCTATATGAACATATCGCAGAGCTACCAAAAGTAATTGAGTAGTGAGCAGTGAGGGAAACATCAGTCTTTGTCACTCCTCTCACACGCAGTATCACAGAGATCAGTTGAAAAGTCTCCATCAAACTAGGATTGCTTTCCTTTCTGCAGCCCAGGGCATCATCTAGGTCTTTCATAACCTGCATGACTTTCTGACCAGGTGTGTTTGTAACATCTGGCTATCAGAGAGACTCCCGGTATTGGGTTCCTTCAGGTATTTTCTACCAAAAGCTTGATGAATGGTGTGTATCTGCCACTGGCATTGCTCAGTATGTAAACAGAGTGAATTGATAATAAAATGGAGTAAAAGCAAATATATGCACAGCACATAGTTTTTCTCTGCTTGGTCATTATAGTGAAGACACATAGAACATTTTTTTTAACGGAAAGTGAAAATTGGGGGCTGTATCCATGGAAGGGGAACTGCAAAACATTGGTATATTTGATTAAAATCTAAACATTGCAATTGATTAATTTTTGTGGGGGGTTTGGATATTTTGCATTTATTTTGCCTGAAGTCCTGCAACAGGTTAATTCCTAATCATCCCTGGTAATTGTGTCAACTGCAAATACATTTGCAGTGAATTTAAGCACCCTGAACATTGGAAGTCAGGAATACACAGAACAGGAAAATAAAACAGTATAGTCCTTCTCAGTAGGCCCTGATTGTTTGGGATAGAATATGCCTGATTTTATCATTGGCTGGTTTCAGCTGTTTATCCTCACCCCAATAAATTTAACCTTCCAATAGAAAGAATTGGAAGCTTGAACTATTTAAAGTTTAAAATGTCCAAATCCTAATGTCCAGTTATAGTGAATGTTCTAGCCTATGTGGAAGTCAGATCCAATGGCACAAAATCAATGTGGTATCAGCTCTTTTATTTTTGCTACCAACATTGACGTATTGTGAGACAAAATCCTGAGGGATTCCCTGCTGAATTATAAAGGATACTAGGTAGCAGCACAGTCAGTTTGAGAATTCTCTTTTCACACTAGTAACTCTATTCTGGTCAAATAAACTGCCTGATGGCATGAATACTTTTTCTTCCACAGATGGCTGCCAAGGATACAAAGTGAAATATGCTTGGGTAGTCTCAAGCCAATTTCCATTCACAAGTAGGACTGCAAATTTCTAAAGGATCACTGCAGATTGGAATGGTGTTTCCTGACAAACAAGTCTCCCTTGTGCTCTCTGACAGATGTCACTAATCAGAACATCATTTTCTAATGCAAGATAACTCAGGAGATAATTAGAGGCTGTTCAAAATTCAGCTAATTTTATTTTGGACAAATAAAATGAAATAAAATAAAATAATCTTGCTGCATTTTTTGAGATTTATAAAGGGAACTGATACTTCAATAGCTACATTACCATTTTCCTTCTCCTCTCACACATGCATTCCTGTATAGAAACACAAACATATCTGAAAGCACACAGTACAGCTTGAAAAAGTCAAATCCACACTAGCTAGGGGCTGAAGCTTTCGGTTAAAATCTGTTGCGCCAAAATTCGTAAATGCAATTAGTAGATAAAAATAATAACACATTGTGAATAGTGACTTTTCAGTTTTCTATTTAAAAGTTTTCTATTCAATAGCTGACATTAGATGTTCAGAAATAGCAGTAGTGATTTTTTAAAATGAAACAAAATAATTTGTGTGCAGGGGATCTAGCATGATTTGTGTGGAAACAATTGCCTGGAAATTTGGCTCCATATTGCTCAGCATTTGGGTGCTGTGGATGCCCATGTGTTTCCAATAGGATGATTGATGGGGATGCAGACATTTGTAGCCCAAGTTGGATTGGCCAACATACTGCTAAAGTTGTGACACATACATGACACCATTATACTGCTATGTTGCACAGAATAGGTAGTGTGGAACACAAATTTGAAATCAGTGCTGCCACCTTGAAGCTCATCTTGCAGCAGGTACCACATTTGAGCTTTACACAGCTGCATATCTGTTCAGCAGCAAAAAGGAACTGCTGATTGATTTCTGCTGGCAGTTGCTTTGATTCTATTGGTGTCTGGTGCTTCCTCCATTACAGAGATCTGCATAGTACTGCAGATGGTGAAGGACTTTGTCTTGACTTCAATGCCGCTAAATAAAGCAGGTCTTCCCAAGTGGATTGTTGTACTGCTGTGACACCCTGAATCCACAGCCACGATGGCCGTTGTCTGAGCTTGCGTGGGACCATGCTAAATATGAACTACCTCTGTGGTATCCAGATCTTGGGTGGCTTCTCTATATAGTGCAAGGACCATGGACACTGGTCCACAAGCTGCTGATGGAGTTGCCCACTACTTCTTTGCTGGAAAGGATGGTCTTCAAGCTCTTGGAAAAGCCCTGTACAAGGTTGGCGCTGTGCTCTTCCAAGCTGTTTGACATTGCATAAAGGGATTTTGCAGGCCTGTCAATCCATAAAGAATCTTTTTGTAATTGGCCCCTGAGACCTTTACAACAGTTTCCTTCTGTAGACTGCCTCACTGAATTCATGATCTGAGTCCTCTGCAATGGATGTACACAACAGTGTAAACTTACTCTCCAGGAAGCTGGAACCTCTGCTTTGTTTGCTGCCTGCCCTGTACAGATAACTAATGCTCAGCAACATCCCATATGCAGATCCCAACCTAGAAATTACTTTTATTGTTGGCATTAAAATAGCGTTGTCTGTTGCTGTGATGCTGTTGGTGAAGGTTACATAAAAAGCACAACTTCATTGAACAGTGTCATTAGGTTTTGCTGTACAATGCCCTGCTGAAACTGATGTTGTCGATTTCAGCATGACCTTCTCTTCTGAAGTGCTGGAAGTTCTCATAGTTGTCAGCATGTGGCTCAGCAGATGGGATCTCTGCAGTGGGCTCTTAAAGGAACATACCACAATACAAGTAACACACTTACAGCTGCAGGGCTATGTTTACATGAATGAATGAATGCTGCAACGATGAGGGAGGGATAACTGACATACACAGTAAATGGTCGGGCCCTAGGGTGTGTTAATGAACAGAGGAACCTTGGGGAACAAGCCCATGGATCTCTGAAAGTGGCAGCACAGACAGGTCGGGAGTTGAAGAAGGCACATGGGAATATAAGAACAGGGACATCATGTTAGAACTTTATAAACATTGATTAGGCCACGCCTGGAATATTGAATATAGTTCTTGTCACCACACAGTAGAAAGAATGGGATTCTGTTGGAGGCGTTGCAGAGGGGATTCTCCAGGATGTTACCTGGATTGAAGCAGTTCAGCTATAAAGAGAGACTAGATAGGCAGGGTTTGTTTTCCCTGGAGCAGAGAAGGCTGAGGAGTGAACTAATAGAGGTATACAAAATTATGTGGGAGATAGATAGAGCAGATAATAACAATCTTTGTCTTTAGTGGGGTGTTTGAAAAAGAAGGCATGGGTATAAAGTGAGAGGTAGAAAGATTAGAGGGGATCTGAGGGAGAACTTTTTCACACAGAGGGTGATTGGAATTAGGAGTGTGTTGCCTGAGGAGGTGGTGGAGGCAGGTATTCTCATGACATTTAAGAGGTGTCTAGACAAGTATTTGAATCATCAATGCCTTGATGATTCAATCTTGATGTTCTATGGACCAAATGCAGATACGGTAGTGTAGTGGTTAGTGTAACGCTATTACAGTGCCAGCGACCCAGGTTCAATTCCAGCCACTGTCTGTAAGGAGTTTGTATGTTCTCCCCGTGTCTGCCTGGTTTTCCTCCGGGTGCTCTGGTTTCCTCCCACATTCTAAAGATGTACAGGTTAGGAAGTTGTGGGCACGCTATGTCGGCTCTGGAAGTGGGGCGACACTTGTAGGCTGCCCCCAGAACACTTATGCAAAAAGATGCATTTCACTGTGTGTTTCGATGGACATGTGACTAATAAAGATACCTTAAAAAATTGGACTAGGATAAATATGTACAATGGTTGGTATGGACATGGTGGGCTGAAGGGACTGGTTCTGTGCTGTACAACTCCATGACACTATGGGTGGGGAACATGCTCCCAGTGTGTCAGAGGGACCTGAATATCTGGCGAAGAACATCACTCTGGAGGCAAATGCTTTGTGCTTGGGGCATGGAGACCCTCCAGAGTTATAGCTGTGTGCTCCGGGCAGGAGTTGTGAGGGAAGGCTCTGTGACGATGACTGCAGTCTATGAATGCTTGCACTTTGGGGAAGGCTGCAATAACGGCAAATCCCTGGGCTCCCTCTGCATGTTCCTGTCAAGTTTCCTCTTCTTCAGTATGGAGTTCAGATGACCTCCCCAGTGAAGCAGTAAGAAGCAAACTATAAGAAGTGGCAGAGATCAGCAACATCAACTTGGAATGATGCTGAGGCTTGGAGGATGAGAATGACCATGACTCTGACCTCTTTGACCCAAAGCAGTCCAGGCACATGTGTAAGGCTGTGTTTAAGTTTGCAGGTGGTCACAGATCTCAGTCAGGAGAAAGAATACAAATTGAACATTGACCCCCTAAATATCACAATTACAGGGGAAAACAGGGTTAGTAAAATTTAGTTGATCTGCTTGTAAATAAGAATGTCAGTCAGTGAGGATGAAAGTGTCACTGCAGATAGATTTTGAATATTGCACCACTGTTGACATTGTTATGTGGAGTCTCATTCTGAAAAAAATGTATGAGGGAAAACGAAACTTCCAACAAAATGTAAGGAAGCAAATTTCCTGACAGGCGCTAAACTACCCATAAATGTGCACAGAATTGCTGTACTCCAGGTAAAGCCGATTTTCAACAGCCAACAACATTATTTTCAGTGTTGGGTGAGCAAATTTCTAGCCCTCATCTGTCAGATGATCTTTGAGTGTCTGAGCTGGTGGCTGGTGGCATTGAATCATGTGAAGTTATGTCTTCATCTTCACTCTCTTTTTGCTGCCAACTCCTGGTCAGGTCAAAGTGATAAGCTATCTAAAAGGAGAAATGAATAAAGGTAGCACTGAGCTACTTGCTTGCAAAATAGAAGAAGCTATGGTATGAGGAATGGTGAGATGCGAAAGGATGCACCAGCACTAATGTTGTCTTCAATGATCTCTGAAACAGCCACTTCAATTATCCCATGCAATATCTCTTCCATTGGCTTAGGATGATACGCATGCCTGTCTCCTACTGCTTAGCTGTTATGCCTCTGGTTTTCACCACCTGGTCAAGAAGTAGTTGAGATCACTGGGTGTAGCAAAAGCCATGGGACCAGACGGGATCCCTGGTATTGTGTTGAAAAGCTGTGTTCCAGAATTAGCTGCACCCTCAGACAAGCTCTTCCAGTAATGCAACATTGCTCTGTACTGACAAAGAGGCATGTTCCATTTACAAAAAATGTGTTCTGACCACTGATTGCCCCAGTGGCCTACCATCAATCATCAGTCAAGGGATGAGTTTAGTGGCTGTGCTATCAAGTGGCACGTATTCACCTATGGCCTACTCACCAATGCTCAGTTTGTATTCAGTCAGGATCTCAATATATCTTTTATCCGAACAAGGACCATGTGCTGAATTCCAGAGGGAGTTTTGCACATGACTGTCCTTGATATGAAGGCAATGCTTGAGTAAGTTTGGCATCAAGTAGCCCTGGTGAAACTGAAGTCAGTGGGAACTGATGGGAAGAGCTCTACTAACTGAAGTTACAGATAATGCAAAGATGGTTGGTTATGGTTAAGTCAATCATGCCTGTGTCAGATCATCACCAGATCAGAGCAGAATACCAGGCCAATTGAGCTCAGCTTATCAAAGAGATATTGTTGGGTAGCAAGCAACATCTGTGTAACAGGACTACAAGGTAATAATAGTCTCCGACAAAAAAGAAAGTTTTGATACTCAGTGCCATTAACATCATTAAAACCGCACCGTTGACATCCTGGCAGTCGTCATCAACTAGACACATAGCTGGCCAGCCTGTAGCTACAAGAGCAAATCAGAAGCTGGGCTATTGACTCACCCCCAGTGCTTGCCAATGTCTTCCCACCATCTGCAGATTAGGCAAGTGATGGAATATTCTCCACCGGTCTGGATAAGTGCAGCTTCTAAATACTCAAAAGGCAGTAAACCATCTGGAGCACAATGGCTGTCTTGGCTGATAACTCACCCTCCACCTTAAATATGCACACCCTCTACTCCCAGCACAGTTTGTATCCTCTGCAAAATCACCTAGGGCTCTTCAACAACACCTCCCAAACCTGTGATCTCCGCTTCCTGGAAGGACAAGGGCAGCAGGTGTGAGAGAATATCCCAGATACAAAATCCCTTCCAAGTCTCTCAGAATCCTGATTTGGAAATATATTGCCATTTCTTCTTTGTCAATGGATCCAAAATTCTGCAACACTCTCCCTGAAAATGACGTGGGAGTATTTATATCACACAGGAATACAGTTATTCAGAAAGGTGGCTCACCATCAAATTCCAGGGGGCCAATGAAAAATTTTAAAAACTTCAGATGCTGTAAATCTGAAATAAAAACAGAAAATGCTGGAAACACTCAGCAAGTCAAATGGCATCTGTGGGAAGAACAACAGAGTTAATGTTTCAGGCTGAAGTCTGACAAGTAGCTGACAGTGGATCCATTGTGTCCAAAACCACCTGTTTTAAATTCTGGTGAGCTAGAAAACTGCATATTATAAAAATCTGAAATAAAATAGTTGGAAGCACTCAGCAGTGAATTTCACTGTTTTGATGAAGGGTGTTTGATCTTTTCTTTCTCCACACAGATGCTGCCTGACCTGCTGACTGTTTCCAGCATTTTCTGTTTTTTATTGCATCTTCTTCTTGAGGCCAATTAATGATGCATAGGAAATGCCAGCTTTGACTCAATGCCCATATCTTAGGAATGAATATAAAAAATGCTGATTTATTAAAGTGAATCAAATTCTGAAAATCAGTATGAAAAAAACAATATGTAATTTATCGGTTCAAATTAATAAATAGCTACTATAATAAGAATTTTGTGAACTACATCAGAATGGCTTTTTAATGGAAATTACTGCTTTCAAACGAGCATTTTAGGATCATTCATTAGCTCCTGGACTGGTTCAGTGGCTTCACATTGCTTACATATATTCCCTTGATTGGTAAGCCTTTGAATTTGAACCATGATTATTTAAGGGAGGGAGAAAATTACTGCACAGCTTTTCAAAAAAAATACACAACAAATAGTCAGCTTGAACACCCTAAGATATCAGCTTAGTTTCTTAGATAATGATTGAACAATTGCTTTTAATCTTTGGCCACCACACAGAGCAAAGGAAAGACAATCACAGACCTGACTTTATCAAGTCAAGGCTACCACAGGTCAAATAAGATAAGCACTTCTTATCCTCGTCGCTGTTAATAATTAGGGAACAGTCACGCAAGTCAAAATCACAGCACTCATCTCTCATTTCAGTTTGTTGCTCTAATAATTCATCTCCCGTCAAGAGTTTAAAGACTGCTTTATATAATTTCACCTGAAAGAACAAACTTCCACCTTAAAATAAATGATTTCTGCACTCTCTGGTATTATTTAAGGATTTATTCCTTCAGTTTTAATTATATTAAGTAATGAGGACAAGCAAAACATATACAAGATACATTGGCTCTGTGTGAATACTGCTCTGTGGTTTGGTTGATAGAAGGTACACTTTATTATGGCTGCAAAATAGAACACCACCTTCCCCACCACTTAGCATACCATGCCGGGAAGAGATGAAATAAATGTCAGGCTCAGAGCTTGGATGTGTGAGCACAGTAGAGTAAGGCTTAAACTTAAACACTCGAAAGGAAATTGGTTAATTTGGGTTTTACTTTCCTGGAACTGAAAAGTAAGTCTGTTTTGGCAGCTGTGGTTTCTTGTGTCCCTATTGCTGTTCTGAGTGCTGAGATTTAAGGAAGTTGATCTCAGTAAAATTAAACTGTTTAGCATATTGTGTACATATTTTCGCTCTGCTTTGGTCTTGGTATGCAGTCGTTGAGAGATTATTTTGTTTTGACAAGGACTTAATTCCAACTGTTACTTAGGCTTTTTTTTGGCACATCAGGCAGGCGTACTACCACAGCAAGGCCTGCTGTCTTCCTTATTTTACACTAGTGGTATCTGACAGCACAAGAACTATTTGGAGAAATCATACTGAGGTACCAAGAGACACGTCAATGTATGCTCCATCAATTCTGCTTCAGCGCCTGAGTTCAAACCTCTCTGCAGGGTGAACAGAGTCACAGGTGATGAGGCTTCACTGAAGAAAGTCCCATCAGCGGGAAATGTGATGTTTCAAGCTTCATTGCAGCTATTTAAGGAATCTCAGAATTATAGTTTCCTGATACCCAGGACCACAAAACTTGTGAGAGTTAGTGTAAAGAGCACTCCATGACATGATGTTTAAGAAAATGACTGCAACATACATTTCCATGGTGTGGCATTGTTGGAATGGACAAATTGGTTGCAGAATGGCATACCTGTATTCCTGCTGAAGAACTACATGCAAATTTGTGGCTCTGGACATAATAGACACTGTACAGGTGAAGACTTTAACTAATGCACATTGTGCAGAGAAGAGGGATCTTGATAACAACTAGTATCCTATGATGACTTGATACTAGTGCAGTAGGTTCAGAGCTCACATTCCAGCCACCCTACTTTTAACCTTGCACAACTGATCCACAGTGAATGTGTGATCAGCAGCAGGAAAGAATGCCCTTCAAGATGTTATTTAAAGGGATCATCATCTACTTCCGTAATCATTGCTGATTGACTTCCACTGGCTTTTGTTATCACTATACATAATATTTGTTGCTAAAGTTCTGAGTGACTTTGTCCTGACTTCAAAGCTTTTGCATGACTTGAACAGAAGGCTAAAGGGAAGTGTATGGTGCTGCAAAGGGAAAGAATGGGGTAGGAGAGCTCTCAGTAGAAGCCCATATCCATTTGAATTTTCAAGGAAGAAGTCCTCTATCTGAACATCAACAAGGAACCTATGGTTTAGTTGGGATGTCCTCAATGCTCTGTACCATCTGTTCCATCCAGAGTACCGAACTCTGTACAGTGCAAAGATTGAATGCCAAGTGACTATCAGTAACACAAACTTTTATGCGTTAGGTTTCTTCCAGCCTAGTACTGGAGGGCTCTAACATCTTTACAAAAAAAGATTGGCTGTATTTTATTCATTACTACCAGAGATATGCAAGCTGAGTGAAAATGGGGCAGTGTTCCCCATGATGCAGGGTGCCATTGACTGCAGTGAGTCACTTTACAGATGCCACAAGACAATTCCATGCATTATTTTCCTTCAGCTACTGACATAAAAAAAGGAAACACCAAATAACAGCACAGTTAAAAATCAATGTACAACCTATTGCATTAATCTGTCTAATCCTCCTCGTGCAATCCCAGAGTGTCTGTGTTCTGTGTGGCTTCACCTGGTTGTGTGCTTCTAAATAACAGTACCTTCAGGGTTTGCGGCATGGAAGATTTCTGAAGCTGAGTGGGAAGACTGACAGTGAATTTGGAGCTCAACCCCAAGTAACCTTGGCTGTTTGGGGCACAGATTCAGACTGAATCTTCTTTGCATGAAATGCATCCGTCTCTATTGGTTGACTGACAGACAATAGCAAGGACAGAGTTGGAATAAATGGAGTGAGATCATGAGTGCTGCTCTACTAAAAGTGGACAAAAAATTCATGATTCACAGAACCACTGACGCTCCCCTAAGAGGGCACCTCTGCAATTCCTTACTCTGCCCTCTTGATTAACAGTTGGCAGCAGAGCAGCCACTTTGCCCAAATACCCATATATATCCACTGTATTTAATTACTCGATATAAGTAGAGAGTAACCTTTCCTGGGTAGTCCTCCAAAAATTGAGGCACAGTACAAACACGAGCCAAGTGACAAAGGGATAATAAATTTTCCAACAGACATAATGACCAGGATTTTGCAGTCTGGGATGACCATTGACCTCCAAGCAAATTGATACCTACTTCAGAGTGATCTTTCCACTGGGCACACCTGGGGACATCGAGGAGTCCTTCTGGTGAGGCAAATGTAACCTGCCAATAAATGCTCTCCTCCCCCGTCATCAACGATTTATTTTTGGCTGGAGTTGGAGTACGAGGCACATTAGGTATGAGGTCTGGCTGGCTGATAGAAGTTGTTGGTAGGTGAGTGATGGGGTCTGGTGGATTGAGAGGGGTCTGAAGCTATTCCTCATCTGAGTGGGATCTGGCATTTGATGAAGCAGTCACTGGATCTTGACCATTTGTGTAATGTCACTGAATTTCTTGCATCATGACATCTAGCTCCTCATGGTTTGATTCTGACTATCATCCTAGCTATCCCCTTCCACAGCCCGATAACTGTGCTTCTGAGATCGAACAAATTCCCTGCAGATAGTCCTCTCCACTCTCCATCTCATTGAAGCTACCCCTATAGTGCAGCATTGAAAAACCTCAAACCTGTCCTCTCATGTACTAATCAAAGAGACTTAGCTCAAATTAACTCTTACAAAAGTCCCCACCACCTCTTGAAGTCAAAACACCTCCTCTTTAGGGGATGTATCCCAGTTTTAATTAGTTCAGGCCAGCTTCCTCTCATGTTGCTGACTTCCTTCAGTGACATGCAGCTAATGAACAATGCAGCTCGAGCTGCCTGCATCGGAATCATGTAGATAAGCAGGCAGTACAAAGTTGCTGTGTTATCTGTATTGGAAAGAATGGACATAGGTTGAATCCCATCAAATTTATCCCCAGAGATCTTCATTCCTGAACAGTTGTGTGGGATGTCATTATACAGCCACATTGATGAGCCAGCTGATTTATTTTTCAAAGGAAAATAAAGACTCAGCAAGTTACTTGTAACATGGTTGCAAAGTATTTATTCAGCTGTTTCTTTCTGAAGCAACATGATTTTCTTCTCAGGATTAATTAATCACGTGATTCAGCAAAAGGAAGACGCCACAGGCTGATTTTATGGTGCTAATTAAGTTCTGCTCTCTTGACCTTATCAACTCCATTCTCAAAATGCATGTATGTTGCTGTTTACTTCAGAATGATCTTTATCAAACTGCAGAGGTTTATCCAGTTCATCCTCAAAGGATTACCTATTTTACAAAAGTGGTTACACTTTAAAAGTATTTCATTGGCTTTAAAATGCAATTTTGATAAGGACCATGTAAGTGCACATTCTTTCTTACCATCTTTCTTTTGTTGGTATATACAAAATCTTTGGTATAAACTTTGTCTCCAGTTGCTTCTGCTAAATGCAGAAGGTATTATTAACTTCCATTAAACTGTGCTTCTGAAATTTGGTTCTTTGAATTTTACTCTTGGCATTTTACAACAAAGAAAATGGTTATTTGACCCATCATGGCTCTGAAAAATACATTCAATTAATCCTACTCCCCTGCTTTTTTCAAGAAAGTCTTACAAATTCTTTCTTCTCTAGAATTTATCAAATTCATTTTTGAATGTTACAATTGAATTTGCTTGCAGGCTTGTATTTCAGATTCAAGCAAGTTACTGCATATGTAAACTCTCCCTCATCTCCCTTCTGGTTCTTTTGTCAGTGGAAGTGGTTTCTCCCTTGGATTGGATAACCAATGCCTTTACTGTAAGAATCCATGAATAAACTTCAAATGGAATCTGAGATGGTGTGCACTATTCTGAAGGAAAGTGTTCAGGATGTCTTAGAATGGGGATTAATAGGTGCAATCACCCGTACCCTCCCTTCAACATGTCCAGTATCAACAAATCCTGTCCAGTGCAGCCAATTGCAGTTTTCAAACCCATTCCATGCAATGAGCTCTCCTCCATTCACCTACAAGTGACTGATAATCACCTCAAATATTGCAGGTGCAGGGATTCTCTCTGCTATTACGAACTGCTGTTCTAGCTATAGTCGAGACTGCTTATTAATTGCATTCATGTGAAACTATTTTAGAGAGTTGCACGTAGATTGACACCACCGAAGTGTGCTCTACTTGCTTTTATCTGGAACCATGTGATCAGAAATTCCATTTGATGCAGCTCACGCGTTGAGGTCTTGATCACAATGGAAAATCACATTATCTGCTATATGTGCTTTAAGGTCACCGTCACAATTGAAGATTATAGTTGTGTTGTTGCTCTTGGGTCTTGATGGTAAGTTAATTTCTTGCTCATAATAAAATTGTGCTTGCCATCCTTAGTAGAAAAAAATGCTTCTCCAATTTATAATTATGTTCTTCTCTACAGAGAAAAATCCAGCTTCTCCAGTTTCTCTACAGAGATTTTCATCCCTGTTATCTTAGTCAAACATCTCCATGCCTGTTTGCATAACTCAATTTCTATACACCCAAGTTAAAATCTTCCATGAAACACAAGGCTAACTGAACCGGCCTGATGATAATTGAATCAACCATGCTCATCTACCTTTACGTCCAACTCCACAGTACTGAACTGTTCACAGCACAAGTGGGAGTCCTTCACTCATCCCTGCCATTGCACTCTTTAAACTGGACTCTCCTGTCTGAATTCCATTACCAATGTTTGTAATTGAGAAAGTTTCTGATGGGTGGAATTTCAATCCACCCTAGTAATGCTCCTATGTTCCTGCCATTCAACAGTGCATTCCCATTTTAACATGTACTTTCATGCAGTTTGTACTCCAGTATATTATATTGGTGAGAAGTAAGCGATCAGCTTACTGTCTTTCAAAGTTTAGCTGCATCGGTCAAAGTTGATACTAACATAAGCAATCCTTAGTTAAATACCACAATTCTCAAATTTCTTTGCAAGGTCAAATTAAAGGTTTAAATATAAATGTTTTCTGAAACAAAAACCTTCTCTGTCAGGACCTGTCTTCATTATACAAGCAGCATGGCCCAGCACCTTGCAGATGACTACTCATTACCAAATGATTGTCTTTCAATGAACTGAGGATAGTATGAAGTAGGCTATAAATACACAAAATAGGTAGAAGAAAATGCCTGCTTTTTTGTGCTAAAATACTTTTAATAAATAGAAATTTGAAAAATAGTTACAGAAATTCTATCAAAAGATGTTGAATGAGAAAGCTGTTTAAATGTATTTAAAGTTACTTAGCATGTAAATGGAATTGAAATTCCAGTTCAAAATTTTGAATATGTTGAGAGTTTCCAAAAGCACAAAGAGAAGTGTGACTACCCTGGAAAATGCCTCCTAATATCTTACTTTCTGAAATGCAAAACAGAATATTGATAGTTTGGCGAAAGGAATTTTAATATTCTTGTGTGGCATTCTTAATAAAGTTTTAATATGTATGGAATAAATTTTGCACTTTATTATTTTGGAATGCTCGCCTAGATATATTTCATTTCCTTCACCTATCTATTCCCTTCATCTTTTATAAATATTATGCTTTTTCATTTTACTTTCAAGAGTTTGTATTTATATTTCATGAAATTATTGTATGCTGTGATTACATGATCTCTGTAGGTTGAAAGCTTTGGTACTTGGAGCAACATTGACATACAGCATTGTTTTGATCTTTGTCCCTGGAATAAGGTTGGGGATCAAGGATTCTTAACTCCTAGTTGTCCTCCAGTTTCTGGAGTCCAGTCTTTGAGAAGCACCTTTATGTGTGAGAGGGTGAACATTGTGCCTTGCTTTCCAAGAATAGGCCCTACATTACATGGCACATCATATTTATATCCAGATATTTCCCATATGTGTTTGAACACAGATTCAGTGGGGAGATCAATTTTCTAAAGCCGTTGATGCTCATTTGTTGAAATGGCTTTGATATTTCTGTAGCTATTGTTCGCCAGTGGGTGGACTATTTTCTCGCTTCAGCAGAGATTCCCATACCTAGAAAGCATTCTCAGCACCAGAGTAATGAAGGTTCACTATGGAAGTTCTAACTGTGGGCAGATGAGCCAACTATTTTGAGTTTGTAGGCTTTTGGACAGTGACATTCTGGGTGTAGAATTTACTTCTGCTTTTCTCAATGTACCTCTTGTTGGAGAGTACTACAGGTTATTCTGAGGTAAAAGAGAGAGAGAGAGAGAGAGAGAGAGAGATGGGTTAAACAAGCACAGATTAAGTGTATGTTATGATGTCAATGCGTTTTTCCACTGTCATCCAATTTAGACACTATTATTTACTGGAGGGCACATCCATTGAGGCAATATGGCTAGAGATAAGAAAGGTGCAATCGCTATGTCGGCATTATACCACAGGCCACCCAATAGTTGTGGAATATGGAGGAACAAAATGTAGACAGATTATGAAAAGATGTGAAAGCAACAGGGTTGTTGTAGTGGGTGACTTTAATTTCTCCAATATTTATCGCAAATTCCTGAGTGCCAGAGGCTTAGATGGGGCAGAACTTGTTAGGTGCATGCAAGGGGGTTTCTTGAAACGATATGTAGATAATACAACTAGTGAAGGGGCCATACTAAAACTTGCACTGGGAAATGAGTCTGGCTAGGTGATCAGAGTTTCAGTGGGAGAGCATTTTGGGAATAGTGATCATAAGGTTTAAGATACTTATGGACAATGATAAGATTGGACCTTGGAGGAAAGTGCTAAACTGGGGGAAGTCTAATTACAACAGTATAAGGCAGGAGCTGGGGAGAGTAGATTGGAAGTGGCTGTTATTGGGTAAGTCCACATCTGACATGTGGAAGTTGTTTAAAAGCCAGTTGGTTAGAATTCAGGACAAACATATACCCGTGAGGAAGAAAGACAAGGATGGCAACGTTCGGGAAGCTTAGATGATGAGAGATGTTGCAAATTTAGTCAAGGAGAAGAAGATTTAGGAAGCTGAAATTGGACAGGGCCCTTGAGGAATATAAAAGAAGCAGGAAAGAACTTAAACAGGGAATCTGGAAGGTTAAAAAGGACCATGAAGTGTCTTTGGGGAGAATTCCAAGGCATTATATACATACATTAAAAACAAGAGGGTAACTTGGGAGAGGGTAGGAGAACCCAAGGACAAATGAGATAATTTATTCCTGGAGCCAGAGGAAGTAGGCAAGATACTAAATGAGCACTTTGCATTGGCATTCAGCAAGGAGAAGGACATGGAGGATAGTGAGTTCAGGAAGGGGTATGCTGATATTCTAGAGCATGTTGATATCAAGGAGAAGGACTTGTTGGACCTTTTGGAGAATGTTAAGATGGATAAGTCCACAGGACCTGATGGGTTCTAACCCAGGTTATTGATAAAGGCAAGAGGGGCTTTTGCTGGGTCCTTGACAGACAACTTTGTATCCTCTTTAGCTACAGGTGAGGACTGGAGAGTATCCAGTGTTGTTCCTTTGCTTAAAAGGGCAACAGGACAAAACAGGAAATTATAGACCGGTGAGCCTTGCATTAGTAGTTCGTAAATTACTGGAGGGGATTCTTAGGGATAGGATATATTCAAATCTGAAAAAACATGGATTTATTAGGGACGGTCAGCATGGCTTTGTGCAGGGGAGGTTGTGTCTCACAAATTTGATTGAGTTTTTTGAGGAGGTCATAGAGTTGTAGAAATATAGAGCATGGAAACAAACCCTTATGCCCAACTCATCCATGCCGATCATGGTGCCTTCTTGAGAAGTCCCATTTGCCTGCATTTGACTCACATTCCTCTGAAGCTTTTCTATCCATGAACCTGTCCAAACATCTTTTAAACATTGTAATTGTACCTGCCTCTACCACTTTCTCTGGCAGATCGTTCCATATACCCACCACCCTCTATGTGAAAAACTTCCCTCTCTGGTCCCCTTTAAATCTTTTCCCACTCACCTTATACTTATGTCCTCTAGTTTTAGACTCCCCCACCCTGAGAAAAAGACAGACCATCCACCTTGTCTATGCCCCTCATGATCTATAAACCTCTATAAGGTCGCCCCTCAGCCTCCTTTGCTCTAGGGAAAACATCCCCAGCATATCCAGTCTCTCCTATAACTCAAGCCCTTCAGTCCTGACAACAGCCTTGTGAATCTTTTCTGCACGCTCTCTAGCTTAATCACATCCTTCCTATAGTACGGCAACCAGAACTGTACACAATATCCCAGGTGCGGTCTTGTGGTAATGTGACTTCCCATCTCTTGTACTCAAGGCTCTGTCCAATGAAGGTAAGCATGCCATATGCTGTCTTCACCACCTTGTCTCCCTGTGTCACCACTTTTCAGGGAACTATGGACTTGTACCCCTAGGTTTCTCTGTTCTACAGCATTCCCCAGGGCCCTGTCACTCACTATGTATGTCCTGCCCTGGTTTAACTTCCCAAAATGCATCACTTTGTACTTGTCTGAGTTAAATCCCATCTGCCATTCCTTTGCCCACTTTCCCAGTTGATTAATGTCCTGTGATAACCTTAGACAAATTCCTTCACCGTCCACCACACCACCAATTTAGGTGTCATTTGCAAACCTACTAATCATCCCACCTACATTCTCGTTCAAATCTTTAATATATATGACAAACAAAGCAACAGTCCCTGCGCAGGGATATAGACCAAGATGGGATTGGTTTAAATTGACATCATGGTCAGCACAGACATCATGGGATGAAAGGCCTTTTCCTATGCTGTATGTACTGTTCTATATTCTATGGTGAATATGTTCCAGCATTTCATCACTTGCAGACTCATTTGTCTTATCTATGTGAAGTTTTTCATTATTGAATATCTCTTCAGTAAAACACAGCTATTCGGAAGATTTAACTTACAATTGAAATGAATGCATTTTTTTAAGTGTGTGCTCCTCTGAATCACAAAGTAAAGCAGTGTGAAAACAGCTGGATGCCAGCATTCTTATTTCCCATCTCTTCAGCATGAAAGCAAAACCAACATTCTTCATTTATTTTCCCAGTCAGAACATTTCTAATACAGCTTCATTGGTACTTAAACTACAAGGCCACAAGCTCTCTGGATTCACCTTACTGTCATCTGAATTTAATGATCAGGGGAAAAGCTGAACTCATAGTGCTATGAAGCTAAAAGTGAACTGAAGTTAGACATATGGATTAGTGACAGTTGATAGCTGGAAGTTCAGCCACCAGGCTGGATACTAAGGTGGGTGTAAAGATTTTTGAGCATCAACACTGAGTCATGTGGGCAAAGGTTAATCACCAATCATAACTGCATCCCTAATTTCCCTTGAACTGAGTGCCTTGCTAATTCATTTCAGAGGGCAGTTAAGCACCAATCACATTCCTATGGCTCTGAACTATGTATGGATCAGGCCAATCCTGTTAAGGGTGGCAGATTTCCTTCCCTGGGGGATATTAGTGGACAAGTGAAGTTTTTTGACAGTTGAGAGTTTTGCTATTAATGAGACTATTCCAAGTGTATTTAATTAACTGAATATTTAATTAATTAAGTTAATTAAGAATTCACCCCACTGGGATTCAAATGCATATTGTTGAATCAACTATGCAGCCTTTCGGATTTTAGATCAATTGTCTGACCAACATAGCACTATACCTGTATGTCTTCTTGTTAACTGCTGGGGCTCTGAGTCCTGGTTCAAGAACAATGTGAAAGAGTCTGTGATGCTTCCACTTGAAGTCCAGCACTGAAGTCCTAAAATATAGCCAGGTGGCTATGTTGGGCAGACCATGTCACTCACATGCATTACGTCAGACACCCAAACTGGACATTTTGTTCCAAGCTCTGTCATGAGAAGAGATTACCAGACAGACAGAGGAAAAAGTTCAAGGACGTTCTCGAACCTCTGAAGAAATACAACGTCCCCTCTGACCCCTGGGAACTCTTGGCTCATGACAACTCAATGTGGAAAGGAGCATATGGGATGGTTTTGAGAACTTTGAGTCCATTCATTGGGAGCCCAGAGTAAACAGTGAAATGGGGCTTTACCTCATCAACTGCCCATGCACCCATCATGTCCCATCTATGGAAGATACTGTAGCTCCCCCCTTGTCCTCATAACCCACAGAACCAGAATGGAAGCATATCTCCATCCCAAGGAAATGATGAAGAAGAAGAAGGTGCCAGCAGGATAAGCAGGACTTAGGGCTATTGTGCTACTGATTAGTAAGGATATTTTGTAATGTTTCATGAGGAGATTAAATAATGTCATCTCTTCAGTTCTTACCATGTTACTTCTGAGCTTTGATTGGCTGTAGATGATACACTCTGAACAACCACTTCTTGGTTCCTGTTATTAGAGTCATTTAATTTGATAGCTCAGTGCCAATGTGCCTTAAACTAGCATGTGCAATATTTTGGGGAGTTTTTGTTTAGCACCACAAAGGTTGCATTTTTCATTTGGCACCTATTTGTTGTGTTGAATTCTGGATTTCCCTATACACCGAGCCTGGTGATTAGTATTTTATGTTGTGACTGCAAGAAGAATTACTGAGAAATAATGCACCCAAGAAACCAAATTGGGTTTAATAAGAGATGGGATTCAGAAGAATTTGCTTCAATCAGCTTTGTTTGTTGCAATAGATTCAAGGGATTTGCTACCTAGTTTGTACAATGAGAAAATAAATTGTGAGGCAAGTCTGGTTGTGAACATGTACTTGTGAAGCACTTACTGATTACTGATGATTGGAATGTTGTATCTGCTCCTTTTTGTTTGGGTGCTGACAAAAGTTGATTGTTTCTAACAACTTAAATTAACAAAGTCCCGACATTATTATCTCCCTCTGGTCCTAAATACAGCTGAGCAAGAAGTATGCTTCTCAGAGCACAGGTTAAATCAAAATGATTTAAAGTACCTGAGCTCCTTAAACCTTGCTGTGAAAATCAAATGGGGAATAAACTATTGATGCGAAATATTCTTTGCATTGAAGGAAGTTTACATTATATCATAATATCAGATGTCATTAGATCACAAATTGCATAGTACACATTTATTACATAGTTCTCACCATGGAGAAATAAGACAGTCAGCCCAACAGACACAAATTTTCCATGGATGTTGCTCCCCCCTTAAATATATTAACAGCATTTTCTATCTTCCAGTTCTCCTGCACTACCCTTCTGCAATGACTTTTTATGTATCCGATAGCTTTTTCCTAACTTTATTAATATACAAGGAAGCAATCCATCTGAACCAAAATTTTTATCCTCCAAGTTTGATTAGTTTATTAATTACTTAGAACCTTCTTTATTAAATTATCTTTCTTTTTACCATTTTAGTCTTGTAGACATACCTGCAACAAGAGATAGGAGAGGAACTTCTGTGGCCGCAAATGAGACTCCAGGATGGTTCATAGCCTCCCAGGTCCCAGGGTCAAGGATATCTCTGAGCAGTTACAGAACTTTCTCAAGGGGTAGGAGAAACAGCCAGAGGAAATTGTACGCAGTGATATCACCAACATAGTTAAAAAAAGTGATGAGATCCTGAAAATAATTATATAAGTTAAATTTTAAAAAATATATTAATATAATATATTCATTCAAAGGATATGGGCTTCACAGGACTGAGCCAGCATTTAGTTACCCATCCCTAGTTGCCCTTGAGAAGGTGATGGTGAGCTAGCTTTGTGAACCACTGCAGTCCTTGAGGTGTGGGTATTCCCACAATGCTGTTAAGGAGGTAGTTCTAGGACTTTGACCCAGCAATGGTGAAGGAACAGCAACATACTTCCAAGTCAGGATTGTGTATGGCTTGGAGGGCAACCTCCAGGTGGTGGTGTTGTTCCCATGCTTTAGCTGCCCTTGTCCTTCTAGCTGGTAGGATTCATAGGTTTGAAAGATACTGTCTAAGGAGGCTTGGTGAGTTGCTGCAGTGCATCCTGTAGATGGTATAGACTGCTGCTACTGTGTATCAGTGGTGGAGTGAGTGAATGGTTGTGGATGGGCTGCCATGTCCTGTACAGTGTCGAGCTTCCTGAGTGTTGTTGAAACTGCACTCATCCAGGCAAGTGGAGGGTATCCCATCACACTCCTGATTTGAACCTTGCAGAAGGTGGACTGACTTTGGGGAGTTAGGTGGTGAGTTATTCGCCGATGGATTCTTAGCTTCTGACCTGCTCTTATAGCCACATTGTGTATATGGATATCGTCATTGTGTGGCATGAATGTTACTTGCTACCTATCAGCCCAAGCCTCAGTATTGTCCAGGTCCTGCTGCATTTGGTTGTGGACAGCTTCATTATCTGAGGAGTTGTGAATGGTGCTGAGCATTGTACAATCATCAGTGAACATCCCTACCAACGACTGAAGGAAGGTTATTGATGAAGCAGCTGAACATGGTGGACATAGGACACTAGTCTGAGGAATTCCTGCAGAGATGTCCTGTGGCTGAGATGGTTGACCTCCAACCACCACAATCATCTTCGTTTGTGCTTGGTATGATTCCAACCAGCCGAAGGTTTTCCTATTGACTTCAGTTTAGCTAGGGTTCCTTGATGTCATACTTGATCAAATATTGGTATTGGTTTATTATTGTCACTTGTACTGAGGTACAGTGAAAAGCTTGTCTTACAAACCGATCGTACAGGTCAATTCATTACACAGTGCAGTTACGTTGAGTTAGAACAGAGTGCATTGATGTAGTACAGGTAAAAAACAATAACAGTATAGAGTAAAGTGTCGCAGCTACAGAGAAAGTGCAGTGCAATAAGGTGCAAGGTCACAACAAGGTAGAATGTGAGGTCATAGACCATCTCATTGTATTAGGGAACCATTCAATAGTCTTATCACAGTGGGGTAGAAGTTGTCCTTAAGTCTGGTGGTACGTGCCCTCAGGCTCCTGTATATTCTACCTGATGGAAGAGGAGAGAAGAGAGAATGTCCCAAGTGGGTGGGATCTTTGATTATGCTGGCTGCTACACCAAGGCAATGAGACGTAAAGACAGAGTCCAAGGAGGGGAGGCTGGAGTCCGTGATGCACTGGGCTGTGTCCACAACTCTCTGCAGCTTCTTGCGGTCTTGGACAGAGCAATTGCCGTACCAAGCCATGATACATCCAGATAGGATGCTTTCTATGGTGCATCTGTAGAAGTTGGTGAGAGTCAAAGGGGACAAACCAAATTTCTTTAGCCTCCTGAGGAAGTAGAGGCGCTGGTGAGCTTTCTTGGCCGTGGCATCTACGTGATTTGACCAGGAGAGGTTGTTGGTGATGTTCACTCCCAGGAACTTGAAGCTGTCAACCCTCTTGACAATAAGGTGCAAGGTCACAACAGGGTAGAACGTGAGGTCAAGAGTCCATCTCATTGTATAAAGGAACTATTCAATAGTCTTATCACAGTGGGGTAGAAGCTGCCTTGATGTCGAGGGCAATTACTCTCACTTCATGCTGGAGTTAAGCTCTTTTGTCCATGTTTGGATGAAAGCCATATTGAAGTCAGGAGCTGAGTGACTTTGGCGGAACCCAAACTGAGCTTCTGTGAGCAGGTTGTTGCTAAGCGAGGGCCGCTTGATAGCAATTATCCCTTGCATCATTTTCCCGATGATTGAGAGTAGACTACTGGGACTGTAGTTGTCCAGGTTGGATTTGTCCTGCTTCTTGTGGACAGGACACACCTGAGCAATTTTCTGCATTGTCAGGTACTTTAGCTGTCAATGTTGTAGCCATACCAGAACAGCTTCGCCAAGGGTGTGACAAGTTCTGAAGCACAAGTCTTCTTGTCAACTGAAATTATGTTGTTCCTCCTGTAATGCAATTCAAATTGAGACCACATTGAAATGTTATTGAAGGAGCTGACATAGATTCCAGACTAGAGGAATGGGATAGTCAGTGCTGAATGGGGTGGGAATGGTGTAGCCGGTAGTGTAAATTGGTGTTGAATTCCTGTTTGCTCAGTCCATGGGAAGGGAAATGTGAAATGTCAAAGAGACCTATAGTTACAGATGATAATGTACAGCAGACTATTACCTTAAGAATAAGATTTTTCAGCCACGTACTGGTCAGTCACTCAAAGTCTGCTTCATCTGACTGTTGACAGATTGACTCCCCTGCCTCCTGAGATAGTCATGGATATATAGATATACAAGTCTCAGCTCATAGCACAGAGGAGTAGAGCGAAAGGGTATCATAATGTTGGGCATTATATTAAGCCACAGTAATCTTGCAATCTCAATAAAGGTATTTCACCACAGAATTAAGAATTCTGGGCTCTTGTACATTGTTGAATCACTGGTTTGGACTCTTGTAGGGCTGGAGGTAGTTCAATCCTGGCCTGCTGTAAATGCAGGAGGGCGTGAAGTTACCAGTCCTACAGTCTCCCTGGTAAATGGTAAGGTAATTAATTAATAATTTAGCCACATAATCGTCCTTTTCTTTAGCCTTATTATGAATGACCCTGTTCTTATGCTGATATTCCTTTAGTTATTTCTATAAACTTTACATAATATTATAATATTTTATGTCATGATGATTAACTTTCTTCCTTTTCTTTGCCTTCCAAATTGTCTACTTTTACTTCTTTCCCTGTAGTCTCTTTCATCATCATCGTCCCCCTTTTATTTTAATTTCTACTTTGACTTGTTTCTCTATTCATAAACGATGTACCATTGTTCACTTTTTGCTTATGCTTTTCAGTGGGATATGTTTCTGCTTGTCTCCATTGATCACCATTTTAAATATTTCCCATCGCTTTTCTATTTCTATCAGTAACAATTTCCACTTTAATCAGATTAGTTTCAGTCCCAACTGCTTAAAATTAACATTTCTTTTGCACTTTATTACTTTGGCTCTTTGATTACTTAATCTTTATCCTAAATGTTATTGTGTTGTAATCAGTATTGCCCAGATGTTCCCCATACTTATATCTCTTATATTTATTTGGATATTTTCTTATTTCTCCTCCAGCAGTGCTCTTAAATTTCTGTCTTGAGAAGAATTTCAGGAGGAATATATCTCACCTTTCTTATAATGTTATTTTTTTATGAAAATCTTTTGCCCTGATGGTGCAATGATAGTGAGTTAGATGACTGTTCTACACTATTTATTAAAGTTAACGAAGAAAGACTTTGGAATTTTATAATAATACAGCCAATGCGTAACTGAAAGAGTCAAGGTATACAAATCTGCCAATGAAAATGCTCCTGATAGAATAGGGTGGCAGGATTGATTATACAGTAGAAGACCCAATAAAAGAGCTTTACTTGTTATTGGCTAGCTTACACCACCACACAACTACCCCATTGTGTGTCCAGGGCTCTGGTAGTAAAATGGTGATGGGTGGGACATGATGAAATAAGTGGAAAGCAGTGAAGTATATGTTTTATTTGCTTTGGGGAAGTTTGAAGTGAAATGTATAGTGATATGTAGCCAATGAAAATGTGACCTGACATATAAAATTTTAAAATGGACATTTTATGATAAATCCTGCCTCCTGTTGCTAAGTCTGTTGGACATGCCATGGCATAGCTGTGTCAAGATGACTTCCTCCTTTCCCCAACAGCACTTCCACTCTACTCCACCCTTCCTCCTCTGCATCACTGCCCCCAGGAATTTTCTGAGGACCACTGCAGGCCTGTCCATTTGTCAAAGGCTCCCGCAACTCACCTTAGGTTTAGTCGATTTCAGTCAATGTTCATACTTTCTTATTTAGATGTGTTGTGCACAAGTGCATCATTCAGATTTACCAAATGTGTTTTTTGTCTATTTTTTGTGTAGTGAATTCAATGCCACCATTATAAAGCGGGGTGTCCTTAGAAGCATCATGACAGCTGATGGAAACTGGAAACATAACTGTGATATTTGAATAAACACTGTAATTTTTACACTAATAATTAAACTGGAAACTCATCAAGGGATAAAATCAATGCAAGAGACAGCTTGAAATATAATTGCTAATATATGATTATTCCCATCAGGCATCATTCAATGATCATTTAGCAATAAGAAAGTCCTATACAAATCAACAATGATTTGATTTGATTTGCTGCAGTCATTGGTTCCATTTTGAGATTTTTAAAAAAATAAGCTTGACTTGTGTAGATTGATGCATTTTACTAGTAAGCTTTTCAATTTGCCTATACTTAAACGAATTAACAGCTTTTTTGTTAGAAGTATTATGTAACTGATTATTCATAATTATGTATAATCAGTGTGCAGTAGTTAGATGTCCACAAGTGAACTTAATTTATTATTGTTGGTAGCTTTCTTGCTTTGAGTCAGGAGGTTCAAACTCCATCTCAGAGACATGAGAACGAAAATCTAAACTGACACTGAAGTGGAGTAATGAGGGAGGTAACAGTTGAAGATAGTATCTTACAGAAGAGATGTTAAATTGAGGCCTTGTCTGCTGTCTTGGATGGAACTAAATATATCAAGCAGGTATCTGACCTATGTTTAAAACTCAATTAACGTTATTCGAAAGAGTAATATTATCACATTGCTATTTGAAAGAACTGCACAATTGGAGACTGTTTTTCCAACATTGAAATAGTGTCTGTACTTCCTTAGCTGAAATATACCTTGGGAAGCTCTGAAAGGGATGTGAAAAGCACTAGATAAATGGAATTGTTTTTTTTTCATTTCAGTATTTGTGAGATTATTGTTGTGCCTTAAATATCGTCCCACTATCATATGTCTTTATTATTTATAAACTTACTAGTGTCAGATAATTTCGCTGTTTGATATTGCAACCAACAAAAGATAAATCACAGTGAATAGAATATAAAGCTATCACCCACACCAGCAGTAAGTCACAATAATCTCTGTCAGACAATTAAACAAAGTAGGACAGCTGATGGAATAAAGCCGAAATCTTACACTATTGGTAGATTACTAAAATACCCAAGTCAAAATCTTTTTTATTTTTTTGAAGCTCCCACAAGACAAAACATGTCATATGTCACCATCATATCCACTGATATCTCCAGGAAGCTAAACTTATATTACGCACTGACATTTGCACAATCCCTGTCACTGTTGATAGCCTTATGAGTGAAGGAAAAATAAAATTTAAATTCAACATAACTATGTTTCTACCTTTGCCCATTGCTGCAGCTGCTGCTATCTCTCCTGAGGCTATTCTTAACCTGTCTTTTAACCTGCCGTTACTGGCACTGTCTATCTTTGTGATACCTCAAGCACTTCAACTCATTGAAGCCTACAGTTAGTAGATATATTGAGAAGGGAAATCAAAGTTGAATGCTTGCGAGTCTCCTTCAGCTCTCATTGCTGTTCCTTCCCTTGAGGCCATTTTCTGCTCACTGCCTTCCTTAAGCTTATTATTCCTGATAGCACCACTCCCTGTGACAGCTCAAAGCCTTTTCCACCCATTCTAAGTCTAGTTCTGGTAGATTAATTAAGCAAGGCATCCATAGATCCAGCCCTTAAAATTGCTGTTTATTGTTACTCTGCTGTCTCTTCTCGCTTACTGCATTGCATCACCATGACCAACTCGGTGTCGTTGGACTGGTTATTTGGTTAAATGTTATAGATGAGCTTGACTTTTCCTCAGTTAAGAACTGGGGAAACTGGAGAAACCATTTGTCTCTTGCCAAAATCTTCATATGCTTGTTGCTGATTCAATCGTTCTCTTGGGCTGTACACTCGGATTATATAAGATGGTGGAATCAGTGAGAAATTGGCATGATTCTTCTCAGAAAATAGTAGAAGTCATCATGTGCAAGAATGCAATATTGATATTATGGAAAATGTTGATGCATTAAAGAAGTGGTATATGGATGTTCTGAAGTTTCATATGGGAATGTCTTAGTGTAGGAAAATAATTTCCATTTTGTAGAATTTCTTTCCATTATTCTTATATAGTAAAATTAAAAAGTGTGATATTTTCTCACATATTAATAAATCATGAGTTCAAAACCCTGCATCCCCATCATCAAAACTCGAGCCCAAAATCTAAGTTAACCCTTAAGTGCTCTAATGAGGGACTGCTACTCTTTAAGACAATACACACAGTCTTGCCCATACACCTTCCCTCCCCTTCCCTGCACCACACAATCTAATTCGCTCCCATCTTCAGACTCCACCATTCTTCCCACCCCTGTCCCTTTTCTACTAACTGCCTCCTTCAAACCTTCTCTCTCTATGCCTCTTTCTCACTCAGCTCCCTCTCCCTTCATTTGCCTGCTGATATCTAACATTCTTTGCTGTTCCTCTTGATTCTTCCCCTTCTTTTTTCCTCTGTGTGTGTGTGTGTATTGTTATCAGAGTACGTTTATGCGTGCTTGCATGCACGTATACTGTCAGAATGCACTTGTGTATGCAAGTCTGTGTATTTATGTGTCCACATGCTCAATTTATGGAACAGAGCCTGCTCTCCATTTGTCTTGGGCCCCTTGCCACTGGACCAAGACCTTACTCTATCAAGCCCATGTGGTGGTGGTGGCTGGTGTGCAATGACCAGTCCACTTTGAAAAAATTGTACAATTGCACATTCCACTCCTCCGAAATGGAGTGGAAGCAAATTATCCTCAATCCTCAATATCTAGGAAGAAAAGGAAGACTATAAGAGGCACCACCATTTACTCTGTTTGACCTCTAACACATGCATGATTTCATGATATTATTTGAAGAAGTCCAGGAAATTCTTCTAATGTCCTAGTCAATGTTTATCCCCACATCAAGACTATTATTATGGAAGATCTGACTAATTATCTCTTTGCTACTTTTGGAACCTTGCTGGATGCAGATTTTCAAGCAAGTTCCAATTGTGACTACACTTCAAAAGTATTTCATTGATTGCAAAGTGCTTTTGGAAGCAGAGAGCCTGTGAAAAATGCTATGTTAAAACAAATTTGTTCTTTATTTTACATTGAAAAATATTGCCTAGATGTTCCATTGTCAATTCCCTATCCACGGAGGAACATAGCATTTCGGTTAAATAATGTGCTGATATCCAGACGTCTGTAGTTTTGAACTGATGACTGTAGTTCAGATCTCACCATGGCAATAAGGGAAATTAAATTTAATGAAAAGTCTGAAACCATCAGATTGTCACAAACTCATCTTGTTAACTAATGAACTTCAGGGAAAGAAATCTACCATCCTTACCTGGCCTGGCCTATTTATGACTTCAGGCCCACACCACTGTCCTTTGAAATAGCCAAGCAGACCCCTTAGTTCATGGACAATCAGGGATGAGCAATAAATGCTAAACTAGCCTGTGATTCCCAAATACCCAAATTAATAACTTAAAAATAGTAATGATGACTATCTCCCTAATCCTCCATTGTGATTTATTTAATTGTGTTTTGCCTTTGTCAGAGCAAGGCACAGAAGTATCCAAGTTCACTGAATGTTTATGTGACAGTTAGTAAACTACTTAGTGCAGAGAGAATTGGAGTTAATCTAGATCTTGTCCATGCACAATCCATTGCCTGCAATGGAAAGTTACAAGGTGCAAACTGACAATCATTGGTTTCGTACCCTTCTTTAGTCTGCAGCGCTGAAGGTAATGTTAGCTCGCAACCTATTGCCCTAGCTGATTTCAGCTGATTCATCACAGATTAAGGATTGTATCTTAATCTCTAAGGTTTAGTCCCATATTAGAGGATCGCCTATGGTAATGCTCATACCTCTGAGTTAGAAGGTCGTGATATCAAGTCCCATGCCAGAGACTGAAGCACAAAAATCTATCCTGACATTTCAATGGAACACTACACAGTAGGTACCATATTTTGAATGAGGGGTCTGTGTGCTTTCTGATGCAGACATAAATGATTTCATGATAGTATTTTCAAGAAAAGGAGGGATATTGATTCAATCAACATCATTTAAATTCTAGTTTGATTCTGGTTTGTCATCATTTTATTAAATTACTGTGTTGTTCATTTGGAGGAAGTTTGTTGTAAATGTAGGTAGGCCAATGAAGATACAGGGAGACACAAGAGACTGCAGATGCTGGAATCTGGAGCAAAAAAGCGAGATGCTTGAGGAACTCAGCGGGTCATTCTGCATCTGTGGAGGGAATGGACAGAGGACCCTTTGGGTTGAGACCCTTCATCTGGACTGCAATGAAGATACATGTCCTATACAAGTCCAGCATCCAATTGATCACTTCCAGTTGTCATCAAGCAGGGTGGTCAGCCTTTGACTCAACTGGCATAATCCATGTGGAGAGATACTCCCGTAGTGTAGTTAGGTGGACAGTTGCAGGGATAGGTCCCATCAAAAAGAAACTTGCATTTATACGGCATTTCTTCTATCATAAAATATGCCAAATGATTGTATGATTATTACCACATTGCTGTTTGTGGAGGTTGCTGTGTGCAAATTGGCTGCTGTATTTCCTACATCACTGAGTTGGAAAACCTTGATACTGTAAAAGGTGCCTTGAAAATGTCTTTTCCTCTTATTAGACATTCTCTCATTCAGTCACCAGGGAATTTAGTTTAATTTTCTAAATACACCTACATGGCACAAGCTTTCCTCAAGGTTGCTCTACCTTGCAATGAATAATCAGAGTAAATTGTACAAATAAGTGGTTTTCAAGTTGGGTGTATGTGAATGATATCTAGAATTTGGACAAACCTTCCTGATTCAAGTCATGCAAGGTTTTATGAAAGAATATTACTTATCAAGGATCCAAATTTACAGAATTTGCTTCAAATAAACCAACAAACCCACCACTTATGATAAACAACAATGTAAACAATTCAGAGCATTTGGCAACAGATGTTGAAAGTTAAATTAGGCGTTGATTTCTTTTGAATGAAATCTATTTGTATACTGGTGCTGAATGCAGAATGATAGAGGTAGGATGCTTCAGGGGATAATGGAGATGTTACTTTTATAAGAAGTGAGAGCAGCAGAGGAAGGGAACCAGCAGCTTTTTAAAAGTTGTTTCTGATTGTCCAAGTGTGTGTCAGCTCAGCCAATGAAAGGAAGGTAAGATAAAGTGGAGGGGTCATTTTGCAGTGACTATTGTGAATGTGGGCCAGTGTAGGAGTGGATAGCTGGGTCTTTTGCACAAGATGCTTTGGCGAGGTGGCACAGGTGAGGAGCGGGTAAGAACAGGTAAGGTTTTTATTTTCCTGTTAATCCGTAACCTTTGACTCAGTGTATACAAATGGCATCAGGGCAGTAGAATGCTCCTCGTGCAAGATGTGGGAATGCGGGAAGTCAGGGACCTCATGGTCTCCCTGATGACTACATCTGTGGTAAGTGCACCCAGCTGCAGCTCCTGACAGACCGGATCAAGGAACTGGAGGTGCAGTTGGACGTACTCAGGATCATCTGGGATGCTGAGGATATCATAGATGAGAGTTTTAGTGAGATGGTTACACCTAAAGTCAGGCTACAGATAGATGGGTGACCACTAGGAGAAGTAAGGGGAGAAAGCAGTCTGTGCAGGGTTCCCCTGTGGCCATTCCCCTCAGTAACAGGTATACCCCTTTGCATACTGTTGGGGGGATGACCTTTCAGAGGCCAGCAGTGGTAGTTGAGTCAGTGGCACCATGCCCGGCTCTGAGGCAAAGAAGGGAAGGGTGAAGTCAGGCAGAGCAATAGTGATAGGAGGCTCAATAGTAAGGGGCTCAGATAGGTGTTTCTGCGGCCACAATCGAGACCCCAGGATGGTGTGTTGCCTCCCTGGTGCCAGGGTCAAGGATGTCTCACAGTGGGTACAGGACATTCTGAGAGGGGAGGGTGAACAGCCAGAGGTTGTGGTCCATATAGGTAACAATGACATAGGCAGGAGCAGAATAAGGTCCTGCAAAGAGATTTTAGGGAGCTAGGTGGAAAATTAAAAAGCAGAACTTCCAGGGTTGTAATCTTAGGATTACTACCTGTGCCACATGCTAGTGAGGTGAGAAATAGATACATAGTGTAGTTCAATACATGGCTAAGGAGCTGGTGCAGGAGGGAGGGCTTCAGATTTATGGATCATTGGGTTCTCTGCCAGGGTAGGTGGGACCTGTACAAACAAGACGGTTTGCATCTGAACTGGAGAGGAACCAGTATCCTTGCTGGGAGGTTTGCTGGTGCTACTCGGGAAGGTTTAAACCAGAGTGGCAGGGGGATGGGAACCACAGCAGCAGGACAACAGGTGGCAGGGTTGAGGGCAAAAAAGGTGGTATGACAAGTAAGACTGAAAGGAAGGACAGTAAGGGACAAGTGTGGTGGGACTGATGGGCTAAACATGTGTTTATTTCAACGCTAAGAGTATTATGGGCAAGGAGGATGAACTTAAAGCCTGGATCAGTAGATGGAATTACGATGTTGTTGCCATTACAGAGACCTGGTTGCATGAGGGATTGGACTGGCAGCTCAACATTCCACTGTTTATTTGTTTTAAATGTGATAGAGAAGGGGGTAAAAGATGTGGAAGGGTTGTGCGACTGATAAGGGAGAATGTCACAGCAGTACTCAGAGAGGACACACTGGAGGGCTCATCCACTGAGGCAATTTGGGTGGAGCTCAGAAATCAGAAAGGTGCAATTACACTGATGGGATTGTACTATGGGCCCCCCAATAGCCACCGAGAGGTGGAGGAACAGATATGTAGGCAGATTATGGAAAGGTGCAGAAACAATAGGGCTGTCATAGTGGGGGACTTTAACTTCCCCAGTATTGACTGGAACTTCCTTAATACAAGAGGCTTAGATGGGGTGAGATTTCTTCAGTGCATCCAAGAGGGGTTCTTGAAACAGTATGTGGAGAGTCCAACCAGAAGAGAGAACATACTGGACCTAGTTTTGGGAAATGAGCCAGACTAGGTGACAGACCTGATCGTGGGTGAATGTTTTGGGAATAGTGGCCACAACTCAGTATGTTTTAAGATAGTTATGAGTAAGGATAAAATCTTGTGGGAATGTACTAAATTGGGGGAGGGGAAATTATGACAGGATAAGACAGGAGCTAAGGGGCATTGACTGGGAGCAGCTGCTGTCTGACAAGTCCACGTGTGATGTGTGGGGAGTTGTTTAAAGAGCAGTTGATCAGAGCTCAAGATCGGCATGTTCTGGTAAGGAGCAAGGACAAGGATGGTAAGGTAAGGGAACCTCGGGTGACCTGAGAGTCCTAAATTTAGTCAGGAAGGAAAAGGAAGTATATGTAAGGTTTAGGAATCTAAAATCAGACTGGACCCTTGTAGAATATAAAGATAACAGGGAAGTGCTCAGGCAGGCTATTAGGAAGGCCAAAAGGGGCCATGAAATGTCCTTGGCAAACAGGATCAAGGAGAATCCCAAGGCATTTAATACTTGTATTAAGAAAAAGAGGATAACTAAGGAGAGGGTAGGTCCACTCAAGGATATTGGAGGGAATTTGTGCTTGGAGTCAGAGCAGGTGGCTGAGGTACTAAGTGAGTACTTTGTGTTGGTATTTACCGAGGAAAAGGATTTGGAGGATAGTGAAAGCAGAATGGGGCATGCTAACATTCTGGGACATTTTGAGATTAAGGAGGAGGTAGTGCTGGGTCTTCTGAAAAGCATTAAGATGGATAAGTCCCCAGGGCCTGATGGCTTATATCCTAGAATATTAAAAGAAGCAAGTGAGGAGATTGCTGGGGCTTTGACATGGATCTTTGTGTCCTCACTAGCAACAGGCGAGGTCTGGAGGACTGGAGAATAGTAAATGTGCTTTTGTTCAAGAAGGGAAATGGGGATAATCCAGGTATTTATAGGCCAGTGAGCCTCACGTCAGTGGTAAGGAAGCTATTGGAAAGGATACTGAGGGATAGGATTTATGCACATTTAGAAAGGCATAGCCTGCTTAGGGACAGTCAGCATAGCTTTGTGCGGGGCAGGTCTTGTCTTACAAACTTGATTGAATTTTTTGAGGAGGTAACAAAAGAGCTTGATGAGGGTAAGGCAGTGGATGCTATCTACATGGACTTTAGTAAGGCACTTGATAAGGTCCTCATGGTAGGTTGATTCAGAAGATAATGAAGCATGGGATTCAGGGTGAATTGCAAGCTTGGATTTGGAACTGGCTTGCCCATAGAAGACAGAGTAGGGGTGGAAGCCTGTTATTCTGGCTGGACGTCCGTGACCAGTGGTGTTCCGCAAGGATCAGTGCTGGGACCTCTGTGGTTTGTGATATATATCAATGATTTGGATGATAATGTCGATGGGGTGGATTAGCAAGTTTGTGGATTACACCAAGATTGGTGGAGTTGTGGACAGTATAAAGGACTATCAAAGAATATAACTGGATATAGATCAGTTACAGATATGGACAGAGAAGTGGCAGATGGAGTTTAATATAGATAAGTGTGAGGTGTTGCACTTTGGGAGGTCAAATGAAAGGAGAAAGTATACAGTTAATGGTAGGCCCCTTAATAGTATTGAGGTACAGAGGGATCTTGGGGTCCAGGTCTGTAGTTCACTGAAAGTGGCTATGCAAGTGGATAAGGTGGTAAAGAAGGTGTATGGAATGCTTGCCTTCATTGGTAGGGGTGTGGAGTATAAGAATAAGGAAGTCATGCTGCAGCTATATAAAACTTTAGTCAGACCGCACTTGGAGTATTTTGTGCAGTTTTGGTCATCCCATTATAGAAAGGATATGGAAACTGTGGAGGGGGTGCAGATGCTGCCTGGATTACAGGGTATGAGCTATAAGGAGGGATTGGACAAACTAGGGTTGTTCTCCCTAGAGCATCGGAGGCTGAGGGGAGACCTGCTAGAGGTTTTTAAAATTGTGAGAGGCATAGATAGGGTAGACAGTCAGAATCTTTTCCCCAGGGTAGAAATGTCAAGCACCAGAGGACATACTTTTAAGGTTAGAGGGGAGAAGTTTAAAAGCGATGTGAGGGGCAAGTTTTTTTTACGCAGAGTGCGGTAGGTGCCTGGAATAGGTTACCAGGGGTAGTAGTGGAATCAGGCAGTTTGGTGTTTAAGAGGCTTTTAGATAGATGCATGAATATGAAGGGAATGGAGGGATATGGATGATACACCGGAGGAGGACATTTAGTATAAATTGGCATCAGGATTGACACAACATCATGGGCCGAATGGCCTGCCCAGTGCTGTACTGTTCTATGTTCCATGAACGTCCACTGCAGCAAATCACCAACACTTCCTCTGGAGCACCTCCCAAAGCACTCTGACCCCACCATCTAGATGGCCAAGGCAGATGTCTAATTCACCTTCATCCACACACCATAACTACTTGTGCTACCATATTCCTGTGAAGAGCTTTGGTTGCCTCATTATGGGAAGGATGTGGAGGCGTTGGAAAGGGTGTAGAGGAGATTTACCAGGATGCTGCCTGGATTGGAGAGTATGGATTATGAGGAGAGACTAAAGGAGCTAAGGCTGTTCTCATTGGAGAGAAGGAGGATGAGGGGAGACATGATAGAGGTATACAAAATATTAAGAGGAATAGATAGAGTGGACAGCCAGCGCCCCTTTCCCAGGGCGCCAATGCTCAAAACAAGAGGACATGGCTTTAAGGTATTGGGTGGGAAGTTCAAGGGTGATGTCAGAGGGAGGTTTTTCACCCGGACAGTGGTTGGTGCATGGAATGCGCTGCCTGGGGTGGTGGTGGAGGCTGACACATTGGACAAGTTCAAGAGATTGTTAGATAAGCATATGGAGGAATTTAAGTTAGAGGGATATGTGGGAGGAAGGGGTTAGATAGTCATAGGTGTGGTTTGAAGGGCGGCACAACATGGTGGGCCGAAGGGCCTGTATTGTGCCATATTGTTCTATGTTCTATGATTTATGACTGAAAAATCGAAGTATAACTGCAAGGTTGTTGTTGCTAAGACCTAATTCTGCATTTTCCAACCTAACTACACAGAAGGAGTGCAGCCTGCGACAGGTTGTGTCAAAGACCCACCACCACTTGCTTGTGAACAATTAGCTGCTGGACTTGTGTCGGGCATGTATCCCCAATGGCCTATGTACATTCACAGCATACTACTGCGGGCTGAACAAGAGAAGAATCTGGGAACTTAACAAATGACAACAAGCCAGAATTTCTTATTCTGATATTGTTTACCTTTACTTGATTTGAGAGATTGCAATAAATTAATATCATGGCAGACACTACAACTTCTGATACCTCCTTTCTCTAAGCTAGGATCTCAATCCACTGACCATCCAGTGATGTATTCCTTCTAGTGACTAACCAGGTCACCTGCTTCTCAACTGCAGTGACTTCTATTAGGGCCAAACTCTCTAGCCATTACCAGTTATCTCCACAGCTTCTCCTTATTCTCTTGTGTATGAGCTCATCCTCAGGCTGCAAATCTTTCCTGACAAATCTCTGGACCACCTGGCCTTGACGGCGTAAGAATTCAGCTCAAATTGTGTTACTTTGCTGATGTGTGTCAGCCTCACATTTGTCTTAGTAAGTAGATCACAGGCCTACAATTAAGTCGCATTTCAAGTGATAAAATACATCAGGTGATTCTTTCTGCACACAACTGATATTGCTACTGCCCAACACCCACACAATTAATTGGACCATCTTTATCCTATTTGTTTGTGGTTAGGCCATGATTTATTCAATTTAATGAGATACTCCACTTTCCATGTGGTCATTGTTACACAAAGGTGCTTTGATGGGAAAGGTTCCAGGTTTATCAGCATTCTGAAGGGATGATGAATTGGTTTCACTCAGTGATGAGAGGATTAACATCTCCAAAGGACTCGAAGTTTTGTATTATCCAAAAGGGGCCACATGGGTGGCAATGTTGCTCTGTGCTCACACTACAAATGATTAGAACCAATAACGCTATGAACATATAGACTGAGCAACACTATGAATGTAAAGAAAGTCATGCACTGCTTTTTGTATTTCTTGTATATATATTTTATGAATAAAATTTATTTTTGAAATAAATAAGAAACATGTAGCATCTCCAAAGGCACTGGGGATGAATCCACACGTGGTGGAGGCAAGGTTGCTGCTTCTCTGTGCATTTGTAAATCTTGTGGGCAGGCAAAGGACAGGGGTTTGGAGGAGGACATAGCTCCTCCAGCATTACTTTCAGCTCGCAGCCTGCTTTAAAATTTTATTAAAAAGCCCCTTGGTTGCTTGCAACGTTCTGGAAAATGAGGCTTAGTCAATTTTTATGCGGGCAGGCCACAAAGCTCCCTTCACAATGGAGCCATCTGACCCCTTTAATTTTAGTTTATTTTAAATTAAACATGCCCTTGCTTTAGGTTGACTACACATGCCAGTGATGCTGATATGAGAATGAATTTTGATAAAGCCAAACAGAAAACTAATTGAAGACTAAATGTATACTAAAGTTATATCACACCTGAAAATGGCACAGCAGGAGAGTTGTGATGATTATATAAACAGCGTTAAACATTGCGGGAACTCACTGTAGATATGCTAATGTCTATGTGGATCTGATAGTGGAAGAGAAAGCAACATTCATAGTCTTTTATCTGTACTTCCTCTTGACATTTAATTGCCACCTTATTTTAGCTCAACTAGCTATTCTTTTGAATTAACGATTTAAAAATATTTGCTATACTGAACAAAGGATTTACTGCCTGCATTCTTGGTGACAACATTACATGTACTCTTGGAGAGGATGCTGTGTGCTTAAAATTATGAGCTGTGAAACAACTTTTTTTTCTATTCAAAATGGCATTATTCCATTGCATTTATCTAGAAAAATGAATGCTTTTAGTGAGAGATTGTGCAATTGTGTGCAGAGAAGTATTGTCTGTTGCAAGGAAATATGGCACAGATAAACAGCTGCTGGATATTTCTACTGACTGTAAATAAAATCAGGGTTATGGGCCATTTCAATCCCTGTGTGATAGATAAAGAACATTTGAGATGGTTCAATAAGAGTACAAGAATATTTATGTGAATAGGCCATTTTATTTGAGAAGCTCTTACACTTTTGTTCAATGAATTGAATACTGCTGTTAAAAGAGAATAATTTGATGACCATGTGTTAGAACGCTGATGGCAAATTGCAGAACAAATTATCAAATTTTGCGGGAGTGTCATTTTACTTTAAGAGAAGTCTAAATGCGATGTGAGTTGTAACTCCCTGGTCTATGAACATTCACAAAGCTGTTAATGCCACATTCAAGTCCTCTTTAGGATCATGAATGTGATTGCTTTGATATCTATTTAGCCATTGATCTTTGCTGAAACTTTTCTGCTTCGGTTTATTTCCTGTTTTCTTTTTAATTGCTAAAATCTGTGGGTGTCAAATCATGGGTGCAGACCATTGTAACATTAGCCAGATTTGTACTTGGTACACTTATTTGTTCATCTTTGCGCAAGTACATGTTGATGGGGATACTGTATATTCAAAGGAGGACAGGAAAGTTGACCTGAGGTTGAGTTTTATGAATTTTCCAGAAGCCCAGAGACACATCTGTTGCCTGCAGCTTGGGTAGCGAGTGAATGATGTGGAGATAAAAAACATGGTAAGTTTAAAAATGAAAGAATTATTTGGAGAAAAATAGCACAAAAGTTTATTTTTTGTTCATAGCTTGACTGTCACTTCAGCATTTCATGAAGAAGATATCTAACATTGTCTTCAAAAGATTACAATTTCTGCCTTGTAAAATAAGTATGCAGCATTTATGGTGGAGTGAATACGGGGTCAGGAGCTTACTTGGTATCAAGTAGGGTGCAGAATTTGTGACCACTTTGGTCCAGGGGTCGTAGAAGTAGCTGGAACTGGTGGCAGGGTTATGGAGTTTGTGGTAGATGAAGGCTTTGACCTTCTCATTGTTTAGCTGTGGAAAAAATGCAACTTGTTCAAGAGGAAATGTTGCCCAAAGCTCTGGAAACACAGGCACTTGAGCCAGGGGGTCACCAATGTTTATATAGAAACTGAATATACATCTGCAAATGACATTAGAAGAAAGGGGAGAAGAAGGATGGATCCTCAGTAGACACCAGGGATAATTGGGGGTTATTGGTGGAGCTGCTTTGGTTACAATAATATAGCCAAGTGTGAAACCAAAGAAAGGCTGTCTCGCCACACGAATGGAGGAGGATGGTATACCCGACAAGACAGTAAACAGCTGCAAAGATAAAAAGAATGATGGGGAACAAATAACATACCACATGGGTAGGAGCGTTTAAAACTAGCTCATAAGTTTAAGACGAGAGGGAGGAGGTTTAAAGAGGATCTGAGGTAAATTTTTCACACAAAGAATAATGAGCTGCCACAGGAGGTGGTGGAGGCAGGACCAGTAACAACATATAAGAGGCATCTGGACAGGTACTTGAATGAGCAGAGCATAAAAGGATATGGAATTAATGCAGACAAGTGGGATTAGTGCAGATTGGCATGATGGTTGGCATGGATGAGGTGGGACAAAGGGCCTGTTTCTATGTTATATGACTCTATCAGTCTTGTTACATCCTGGGGGTATGCATTTGGTCATTTATTCCAATGTTAATAGAAATCATCACAGGTGCGTTTCAGAAATAATTGGAGAAGGAGGGGACTGCTAGTTACTTTATTGAATAAAAGCTATTAAGGAGGAACAGAGGATGTCTTCCTCCATAAGTAGGTCATTTGTTATATCTATATAGTATGTTAAGATATAAACTGAATGGAGGGATGGAGGGATGGAGGGAGGAAAAGCTGATATCTGGTTGGTGACCAGATATTTGAAGGAGTGACTCCTAGCCAGATGTCTATCTCTGGTTTCTCTGAAGTCAATAACACTATGAGACTAAAGTTACAAGTAGTTAAGGCAAAGTGAGGTGGCAGGTTCCTTCCATAATGGACTTTAATGAACTCTTGGATTTTCACAGTATTCTGGCAGCCATTTTCTGGTATTAGACCATAAATATGCAGAAAAAAATGAGATTAATATCACAGTCAGCCACAGTGAGATTTGAATTCCCAACCTTTGGGTACCATAGTCACAAGGGTAGTGAAGTTACATAAACCAGAATCTAATTATAGCTTAATTGCTGTGAAATGTGCTGCTATAGTTGATGAGATGAGAGTTTAAAAGATGAGATGGGTACCAAACCAAGTGAGGATTAAGATGATTTTAGAAATGAAAAGAATTTCAGAAGTTCTTGAACTGGTGTGGAGTCAACTAAAACAATCCATAGAGGAATGAAACACATTAGAGAAGTTTTGATCATAGATAACAAAGTTTTTAAAGTTCTGTTTTGGATTGAGATCAGTGAAAATCAGTTGAAGTTAAACCCAATCTGCAGCTCTGAATCAAAAGTATGAATTTCCATCTCTAGCAGATTGAGTAGTGATGCGGAACTAAAAAAAATCAATAAAACTCCAACAGTTCCTTTTGAATTAAGGTTCTCCAAAAAGTTTTGATTCACAAGAGGATTTACTTCAGAGATCGCCCCATGAATCATAACATATGTGGGAATTAAAGTAATGATTCTGTTCCTTATTTGTTTGACATCCTGACCCCTAAGGTCCATGTTAGCTTGGAATGTGTACTAAAATTCTCCTAATTTCCCACTGAAGAACTGTCATGAATGATCATGATGGGGAGAAATCAGAATCATCCCAATATGAATTCACTCCATTAAACCTATTTCTCGGTTAGGTTGTTCTTTATTTTATTTCTATTTAAAAGCAGAATTGAAGACTGCTACACTCAGTATTCTTATATTCAAGTGCAGAGTTACTATGAGCTGACTGAATGCCAGGAGCTCTGTGGCAAACTGCTGACCTTCACATGAAGAGCTCCAAGCAATTTCAGAACTTGGGCACATTTGCAACCATTCAAACTGGTGGGCAGCTTCCAGCCAGTTAACATGTTGGCACACACTCCCGTTGGACTCCAAAAGGGGTCCAATATCAGAGCAGGAGCTTTATGACTTTCCCTACCACTGGTATTGGGGGTGCTGCTCCCTGATCCTCATATTTTCATCTGATTCAGGATCTGCAAGCTCCTTCATTTCAATGGTAACTTTATAGCTGAGATGAAGAAAGGTGAGAGTAAGGTACTATATTTTTCATTGTCTTTAGAAGAGTTTTTGGGTGATTTTATTCTTTTTCAATTTTTACTATTTGTTTTTTTCAATATCTGATTATTTAATATTTGTAATAATTGATGAATGATTCTGGATGTTAGGGAAACATTCCAAGTGCTTCATGGCTTTGACAGGCAGCAAAGCTGAGGTTTGGCATTGCTGTCTGTCAAAGGTTCATGCAGCAGATTGCACTTGTTTTCCTGGTCTTGTGACCTGATTACATTATGTGATGACTTGTTATAGCACATAGCATCACCAATTATTATTATCAACCAACAAGTGAATCAGGTGAATTAGAATGATAAATGAATGCACAAGTTCTGCTCAGAACAATCCAGGCAATGTATTTCATATAAATTTTACAGTGCATTTTCTCTCTTTAGGGTTGGATCACCCCTTAGCCTGTTGTGTAGTTTTTTATTATTGGGTCATGTAGAATTTGGGATATTTCCTTCAAATTGTCTTGACTTGAAAGAGATACTTCCCACAAATGAGCTGCAAAGTTATTAATTAATTCTTCCTTTTGCTCTTGGCTTATTCTTGGTAAACATTTCAGACATTAAACTCAGTACTGCCACACAGCTCTCTGATATTTACCAGGGGCTGTAATGCCTTTGTTTCTAGTGGATGGGCTTCTAAAGTGGACATCACCCGTAGCAATATAATGTAGTGCTTTGGATTGGAACTCCTGCTTTTCTTTGAAGTTAGTTAATTTGGTTAACAAATTTGGTGAAAATGGGGAAGAAATCAGCAATCTGGAAAAAGAGCTGATTATTACAAAAATTATTCTTTAACATCGCTTGCAAGGCTACGTGCATGTCAGCAGAAAGTCCTTGAGCTAATGTCCCTTCCTAACAGTGATCAGATGGACAGGGATGAACAAGTTATTGTTGAGGATTTTAAGTGTGCTGATAGGAAGCTAGAAGAAGAGTATTGAATCATTTTCTGGGCAATTTCTCAAGCTTTCACCAATATCAATATATCTAAGCTATCAACATATACAGGTCATTCCTGGGTAATGAATGTGTTCCATTTTTACAGACATCCCATAAATGAATTTTGTCTGTAACTCATAAAATACACAAAAATCACTCAATATGATAACCATACCTCCACAGTATTGTAATGAATGGCATCAAAAGCACATAAGATGAGTCTTTTGGTGGCGCTACATGGTGTAAGTCGTATCTTGCCTCTGCTCCACTCACCTTTTAATTCCTCATGCACCACCCTTTAATAAGATTTTTATAATACTTTTACAAGATTTATTTTGACTTTTAAGTGTCGGAATGGATACCAGAGCTAAGGTTGGAGCTGATAGCAAGGGTAACGGAGACCCTCAACTCACTCAACTACCTCTAAACTGGATAAAAAGCTTGACCAGAGATTTGCCACTTTGGACACGCTGTTAAAAGATATTGAAGACAGACAGACCACACTCATACAGGACAGTGCTAAACAACAGCAATTAATTGCTGAACTGGATCAAGCTGGCAAAGAGAGAGAATGCAGGCTGGACTTACTGGAAAAAGATTTAACTGTGACCAAAGACTGGAACAGCAAAGACAGAGGATTATTGATTTAAAAAGCTGCAGTCGGAGAAATAATGTGAGGATCATCGGCCTCTCTGAGAACACTGAATCTGGTAATCTGATTGAATTCTTTTCTAAACTTCTGATGGATGTGTTTGACCCTGAGGTGTTTTCTACAAGCCCTATACTTGATCATGCCCATCGAGCGTTATGATCAAAACCTCCGGCAGAGCAAAAACCACGGCCAGTAATATTGAGATTTCACTATGTGAGTACTAAAGAACATTTGATTCGAATTTCTCGTCGTCGAGGTATGCTCCAATATAAAGATTGGAAGTTTTGTCTGGTTGAAGAATACACCCCAGAAGTTATGAAAGAGAGACTGCTTTATAAACCAATTATGTTGCAGCTTTATCAAGGGAATTATCAACCTGCATTACTGTTTCCAGCCCGCCTGAGAATTTTACATCCTGACAAATCATGCCAATGGATTAATTCTGTTGAAGCCAAATATTTCCTCCAAGGTTAACTTATTGAATCCAGATGGTCAAGAAATGTGCTTCTCTTTGATTTTATATTTAATTGGTCTACTATGCAATGATTAACTTACAGGTTTAAACGCTTTTTATACCCGGATATGTTTTCCTTTGTTAATTTTTTTCATGCTTGGTTCTGGAACATGGATACTTACCATGTTTCAATTTAATATTTTTTTCTCTTTATTATTTTACTTTAACATTTTTAATGTTCTGTTTGGGTAATAATTAAGAATTTAACTGAGTGACTGATTGCTTTTGTCTCTTTGAAATTAAAATAAGACTGTATTTCTTAAATGTCGACTGTTTATATTTGTGATTTTATTGAACTTTCTTAGCAAGTCTGTTTACATTTTGAAAAATTGCTTTGGCTATTTTTTCCTTCATGTTTAGACTATTGATGGCGCCTTACATTCTTTTCAACTTGGAGATTTGCCACCAAAAGAGTTGGGGTTAAATAATAGTGGGTAGCATACTGGCTGCCTATTGGCCAGTTTTTAGGCTTTGGTGGGTGGGGGGGTGGGGCTGTTTTTAGGTTAATTGTTTTTTTCTTCTTCTGGACTGATAAACTACTAATATGTCTGAATTGTTGTCATATCCGGCTCCTCTTTGAACTTTTTTTCTTCTTCCTGTTAATGAATCTCCTATGCAACAAGGTTAACCCTTTACATACCATACATTTTTTAGTCTATTAAAATGGATAAGATGATTAATTTTGTTATATGGAATACAAATGGCTTGAATAATCCAATTAAGCATAAGAAGATCTTTAAAGATTTTATAGACTGGATGCTCAGACTATTTTTGCGCAGGAGACTTATATTAGGAGAGAGGATAATCAGCACTTTTTTAGATTCTGGAGGGGTGACCAGTTTCAGTCTAACTCACAAGCAAAGGTGAAAGGAGTCTCTATTTTTATAGACTCCTCAATTTCATTTGTTCATCATGAGACAATTTCAGACCCAAATGGTAGATTTTTATTAATTACTGGCTTACTTCATAACAAAAATTTGTTATGGTTAATGTTTATGCACCTAATATGGATCATCCTGAGTTTTTTAAACATTTATTTGCATCTTTTCCTAATTTAAACAAATATACGTTGATTATGAATGGAGATTTCAATTGTTGTTTAAACCCCTCAATGGATAGATCTGTGTCGAATCTTGCACTTCCTAACAAATCTGCTGTTTTTATTAATTCCTTTGTAGTTGATTCTGGAGTCTTAGAAGTTTGGAGATTTCTACACCCATATGATAAAGAGTTTTCATTCTTTGCTCATGTCTATCACAATGACTCTAGGATTGATTACTTTTTTTTATTGATGCACAATTAGTTCCACTTGTTATTGACTTTAAGTACGATGCAATTGCCATTTCTGATCATGCGCCATTGAAACTATCAATTAAATTAGTGGACGTACCCTCTGGTGCTAGACAATGGCGACTCAATCCTTCTTTATTGCAAGATTTAGACTTTGTCCATTTTATTAAAGAACAGATTTCCTTTTTCTTCTCAACTAATTTTACTGAAGAAATATCCAGTGGGATATTATGGGATACCTTTAAAGCTTATATCCGTGGTCAAATTATTTCATACTCTGCTGGACTGAAAAGGCGAACTAATAATGAATTACGTATATTGGCTGATAAGATTAAAGAAATCGATAAAAAATACTCTGATGCTCCTAGTTTGGAGCTCTATAAAAAGAGAACAGAATTTCAATTACAACACAGTTTATTATTAACATCTCCAAATGAAAATCAATTACTCAAAACCAGAAGTCAGTTTTATATACATGGTGATAAATCTGGTAAGTTGTTGGCCAACCAACTGAAAGCTGTTTCAACTAAACATCAGATTATTAAAGTTCGTGAACGAGATGGTAATTACACGGTAGACCATGATCAAATTAACAAATCTGTTCAAGAATTTTGTACTTCTTTATATCAATCAGAATCTCCTGAGGATTCTACATCAATGCATGAATTTTTAAGGAATTTGAAGACTCCAAAATTATCACTTAATGAACGTTTAATATTAGATGCACCCATTTCGGAGGAAGAAATAAAGAAAGTAATTTCTTCAATGAATTTGGGTAAAACATCTGGTCCCGATGGGTATACCGTTGAATTTTTTAAATCCTTTCCTGACCTTCTCTCTCCCTGGTTAGGTAAAATTTTTAAAGACGCCCTATCAGTGGGTAAATTACCACAATCCTTTTATGAAGCCACTATTTCTTTAATTCTTAAAAAGGATAAAGATCCCACTGAATGTGTATCTTATAGACCTATTTCTTTATTGAATGCGGATTCTAAGATTTTTTCCAAAATATGGGCTTCTAGACTGGAAAAGGTACGTCCACAAATTATTTCTGATGACCAGACAGGATTCATTAAGAATCGTTATTTGCATTTTAATATTAGGAGGTTAATGAATATTATATATACCCCTTCATCTGTAATTCCAGAATGTGTTATTTCGCTAGATGCCGAGAAGACATTTGATAGAGTCAAATGGGAATATTTATTTAACACACTTGAGAAATTTAATTTTAGCTCAAATTTCATAATCTGCAATCAAATTTATTTATCATACACCTATGGCTTCAATACTTACTAATAATCAGAGATCCCCCTTGTTCAGGCTTTTTTGAGGCACTAGACAGGGTTGCCCTCTAAGTCCTTTATTACTTAATATTCCTTTGGAACCTTTGACAATTGCCATATATTTTTTTTTCATATATATTTTTTCATATATATGGCAGAGTAAAAACCCAAGGTTAAGTAAGAAATATTTACAAAAATTAAAAAAGGATGGTGGTATGCTTTGCCTAATTTTAGATTTTACTATTGAGCAATTAATATTAGACACTTAATTTTCTGGGCACAAGATTTAGATGCAATTCATTGTCCCTGTTGGGTATACCTTGAGTGCGAATCAGTGCAAGGATTTTCATTAGTTTCTATTTTAGGAGCTTCATTCCCTTTTGAACTTACTAAATTGAGTAAACAAATGACTAATCCAATAGTTAACCATACAATATGGATGTGGTTTCAATTTCGTAAATTGTTTTGGATTGAATAAATTTAATTTATCAAGTCCTATTCAATCTAATTTTTACTTTCAACCATCCAGAATTGACTCAGCCTTTTCTTTATGGAAAATGAAGGGAATAACATGTTTTCATGATTTATTCATTGATAACTGTTTTTTACCTTTTGAACAGCTGTCTAATAAATACAATCTGCCTAGATCACATTTTTTTCGATATTTACAGATTAGAAATTTTTAAAAAATTTTCCTTACCTTCTTTTCCAACACCATATAAAATTGAAATTACGGAAAAAATTTTAGGTTTTAATCCTGGTCAGAAGGGTCTGATAGCAATAACTTATGATCGGATTATGAAAACATGTTCAGAGGAACTTGATAAAATTAAGAATGAATGGGAAAGAGAATTCCAGATACTTTTACCTACAGAGACGTGGAAGAACATTCTTCAATTAGTTAATACATCTTCAATGTGTGCTAGACACTCTTTGATACAGTTTAAGTGGTTCACAGGACCCATATGTCCAAGGACAAATTAGCTCATTTTTATCATCATATAAATCCTATATGTGACAGATGTAATTCAAAGGTGGCTTCCCTGACCACTTTTGGAAAAATATTGGAAAGACATTTTTAACATTATTTAATCTGTATTGAACATTGATTTACAACCTCATCCTATTACTGCAATTTTTGGGTTACCAATGATGGAATCTCACCATTTATCTGCTTCTGCTCATCGTATGATCACCTTTGTCACACTAATGGCCAAGCAATCCATTTTGTTCAAATGGAAGGATCCAATACCTCCCACCACTTTTCAGTGGTTCTCTCAAACTATAACATGTTTAAACTTAGAAAAAATTAGGAGTGGCACTGTTGATCCTTTGCTTAAATTTGAGGAAGTTTGGAGTCCATTTATTCAATATTTCCATATGATATAAGCTGACCTTTTTCAGATTCCTTTCAATAACCCTCGAATACAGAGGAGTGGAGTTAATGACATAATAATGTTTTTTTAATTGAAGAAATATCAGTCCAGCTTTACTTTTGAAGCTTATGGTTTATTTTGGTTTATTATTAATATATTTTTTTGATTTGGGGGTTCTTTTCTCATATTATTAAATCTCTTTTCAATTTTCCTTAAGTATTATGTTCATTTAATAAGAGAGCGAGAGGTCTAGATTACTTTTTTACTCTTTGTGATTGTATATATTAACTGTTTTGTTATCTTGATGTCTTTGCACCATATGTATAATTATTAATGATATATATATTATTTTGTACTAATTTGAAAATTAATAAAAAGATTGAAAAAGAAAGAAAAGCACATGAGACGGATAAGAAGAACAATGACTTCAGGAAAGGGGGTGGTGTACATACACCTGTTTACATCAATGGTGCTGAGGTTTACAGGGTTGAGAGCTTCAAGTTCCCAGGGGTGAACATCACCAATAGCCCTTCCTGGTCCAACCACATAGATGCTACAGCCAAGAAAACTCACCAGCCCGCCACACACTAATCTGCTGCATGAACCTTTGACCACCTCTACTTCCTTAGGAGGCTAAAGAAATTTGGCATGTTCCCTTTGACACTTACCAACTTTTATCAAACACAATAGAAAGCATCCTATCTGGATGCATCATGGCTTGGTATGGCAACTGCTTTGCCCAGGACCACAAGAAACTGCAGAGATTTGTGGACACAGCCCAGTGCATCACGGAAACCAGCCTCCCCTCCATGTCTATACCTCTCGTTGTCTTGGTGAAGCAGCCAGCATAATCAAAGACCCCACCCACCCGGGTCATTCTCTCTTCTCCCCTCTCCCATCAGGCAGAAGATACAGGAGTCTGAGGGCACATACCACCAGGCTCAAGGACAGCTTTGATCCCACAGTGATAAGACTATTGAACGGTTCCCTTATATGATGAGATGGACTCTTGACCTCACAATCTACCTTGTTTGACCTTGCACCTTATTGTCTACCTGCAATACACTTCCCTGTAGCTGTGACACTTTATATTCTGTTATTGTTTTTACCCTGTACTTCCTCAATGCACTTTGTATTACCTCAATGCACTGTGTAATGAATAACGGTATGCAAGACAAATTTTCACTGTACCTCGGTACAAGTGACAATAATAAACCAATACCAATACCAGTAAAAGTGGAGAGAGAGAGGAAATGAGTAGGAATGAATGCACGGACAGATGTTGGACTTTTGAATTTAATAATATTGTGTGAGCTTGTTTGCATGTAGGGGTGCCCTTAGGTTGGGCATTCGTAACCTGGGGATGGTATGTACTCAGGAAATTATCTGAAGACTTGTCCTAAGTAGAACAAGGATGAAATACTTCTTCTTATTGAACATTTTATAGGAGTTGCCAGGAGAAATAAGTACTTGCATGAGGGCTGCAAGATGGGTGGGAGGAGGACATGAGGTCTACCGGAGCAGGAGAGAGGGACAGAAGGAAGGAATGGTCATGTCCTTCTGCATCAGGGGATTACAAGGCATACCTCATTGTATGTCAGGCCTTCCAGTGCCCTGGCCAAGAATCTGTGAGACCTCTTACAAACACACTGACTCTTTCAGTGCCTCAGCCATCATTTACTTCAGATGAAGTAGGTGCAGAGGCCCCCATTTTCTGCCTAATAATTGTGGCAGACATTCTGCCCAACAGTGGTTCCATTGTCTCTGGCTGCCCCTGTGGACTCAGGCTGGGAACTCTGCCCCGAGCCCGTGCCAGGAGCAGAGCAGTCTCCATTCAAGTGAATGGGAGACAGCTGCTGTGGAAAAGCAAGCTGTTATGATTGTTAATTTTAATTATTTTAATTGCTCTTTAGTGTGTGGAAATGCTCTTTATTTATTTTTTATACAGTGATAAATTTAATTTTTAACAATATTGTTTTATTTGTCGTCCTGAGCGTTGCTGAATATTTGTGACTAAAGCCATTCAGTAGCCCCAATGATCCTTGAGCCTTGCTGTGCATCTAAGTTCAGGGTCTCACCATTGGAAGTGCTGGGGGTTATGCTGCAACAAACAATGTGACCTCAGGCAGGCAAACAACTATTTTGGGGCAGTGGGGATCTCTACAGTATTATGTCGAACATCCAGGGATATACAAGTTCTGGGAATTAGCAATTGGGATCAAAGCTAAGTGCTAAAAATCAGACATTTTAGCAGTCATGTCTTATTAACCCAGCACCCAGTTAATGCTTTTTCTCACCCTTTCAGCAAAAGAACTTCCCTTGTTCTTGTACCTCTTCATCAGCTTTTCCTTCAACAGTCTATCCTGGCTAAATGTTGACATGGCCATTAGTTGCACTGCCATGGCACTGGTTTTCCTGTAGTTTATAAGGGCCCTGGATGCCACCAAGCCTGAATGGGTGAAATTGATCAATGGCATTTCCATACTTTTTTGATTGAAATAGAAGTAAAATAAGGGCAATGTAAAATGAGCTGCCAATTTATGTCAAGCAGTTTTGATCTGGTGCTGATGCTTGACTTCACCTCATGAGTAGTTGCCTGGTTTTCTTTGTAAATCAAAATCAAATCTCTTGCTTCAGTCTTTAATTTGTGGTCTTTGTTGGATTATTGCCTTTACTTTGGATGAGCTGTTCATACATTAGAGTCAGGCACCATTAGAATTGTAATATCATAAATGATATAGCACAGAAGAAGATTATTTGACCCATTTTATCAATGCTATCTTTTTGAGATATCCAATTCATCCACTGCTTGTTCACAGCAAAATTTGCCTGTTTGAATATTCATCCATTTCCCTTTGTAGTTATTCTTGACTCTTTTCTCATTTCCCTTTCACAGAGTTGGGCAGGACTAGAATTCATTGTTCTTTCCTAATCACCCATGAAAAGTTGGTGGTGAGCTGTCTTCTTGAACTTTAAAGTCTATGTGATCAAGATATCCCTTCAGTGCTTTTAGATAGCCAGGATTTTGATGTAGTTTGTTAGCCAGGATTTTGATAAGGAATGATGGAAGATATAATATCCAAATTTGGAAGGGATGTGATTTGCACGGCATTCCTACCATTTTCTGCCATTTCCTCCACTGCCAATGATAGAGAATATGAGTTTGTGAGGAGCTTCAAGAAGCTTTGATGAGTTATTGGATTATTTCTTGTAGATGGTCCACCCTGTAGCCAAGGTGCATCAATAGCAGATGGGGAGAAATATTCAGGCTGCCAATCATAAAGACTGCTTTGTCCTGGGTGATTTTGAACATGCAATGCATTTTTCCATCTTGCTCTTGCAACAATAGAATTTTGTTGGTCATTAATCTGACGGAAATGTAACCCAATGAGCAAAGGTTGGTCCTACTGATGAGGTGAATTTGGAGAGGTTGCAGGTGGGCTGGTAAAGTGAATTGGGACAGTTCAGTGGGATCCCCAAGATGGAGATTGAACTTGGCAGGCAGAGTTTGAAGGTGGAGATGATTTCAACTATGACAGCAAAGAAGTGTGCAGTTTTCCCAAGCTCATTATTGAGAGTAAAGAAGGGACAGTAGGATATCAGGAAGATTGTTTGAAAGTGAAGAAAAGGAAAATAAGCTTCATTGTTTTCCTGGAATGTCCGGATGTATTGGGCAGTTCTAGTGGAAGAGAGAGAGGCCAAATGTACTTGATGAGCCCATGCAAGAATTAGTGGTGGGTAGCTAAGCCTTTGGGCAACAGATGATCTCATGTGTGTGCCCGTTGACTTAAAATCTGGATCTATGCTAAGGGGAGCAACAGGGACAGATGAAAGAGTAATGTTTTTACTGGAAGCCATTGGTCATGAAGGTAAAGGAATAGATGGGTATCAGTGGCTGCAGAAGGATAAATTATTTGGTTTCTGCTCAAAGCTAAACAAGTTGGGAGCTTGAAAGTACTGTAGTGATGAACTTGTTAGCAGTCGCAGAAGGAAGTGCGTTTGGAACTGGATACAAGGGTATCCATTCCTTTCATTCTTTGTGTAGTTATTTGCCATTTGTATGGAGAGGAGATACCTTATTTAAACTCAAATTTAGCAGAAAAATTAGAAGTGAATTGATAGGTCTTGGCCAAGACTTCAACCCCCTCACCCTCCCCTCCACTGTCCCCCATACTCCCCTTGTTTGAAGAAGCCTACTTGCATTCCTTAGCAGGTAGGCTTCTGCTTGGCTTGAAAGTCCTCTCTGAACTTTGATCATATTGCTTTACCTAGGATCATTAAGATGTGAGAGACATGCACCCCATCTGCACCTGTCTCAAAGTGCAATTGTGCAGCAGGAGAAAGCAACTTCCAATGGTTCAGCCAGTGGGAATGTTCTTAATATTTTATATTTTGTGTTAAGGGCTGGCCATGGTAGTGGAGAAGAATGAGAAATATGTGCTTCTTAAATATAATTTACTTTGGAATTCCTTCTTCAGTCAGATAACCCTCTAGCCATGAATTGACAGAATTAGTTGCCATCAATGGGATTGATGTCAGAGAAATTGTGGCCGAGACATTAAGATACAAGTACCACAGTTGTAATTTAACACTTGGGTATCCAGGTATTATTTTAGTAAATCTATTCTGAATTCCCTTGTGTTGTCCACAACTGTTCGCTGTACTTCAGGACTGGGTCTAACAAGAAGCAACAAACAATCTGCTAGAGGAACTCAGCGGGTCGAGCAGCACCTGTGAGGGGAAAGGAATTGCCGATGTTTCAGGTTGAAACCCAACATTAGTCCTGATATTGTTGCTCCAGGTTCCAGCATCTGTAGTTTCTTGTGTCTCTGGTCTAACGAGGGCTTTATATAGCTAAGACGTAACTTCCACTCTTGCATTCCGGTTATAAAGACCAGTGTTCTCATTACAAAGCCCAGTATGTTTGTTTATTTTCTGTAGCTGCCTATGACATTTAACAGTCTATGTGCATAACCAAGAGATCTAAAAGTTCATCCACTTTCTCTGGCTTTTCTCATTTTAGAGAGCTACTTGATTTTTTTCACAAAGTTAATAATGTTACGTTTGCTTACTTTGATATCTTTGCACCCCTTTTGCCCATTTCCTCAATTTATTAACATCTCTTTTTAACTTAATGATTTCACCCTAGCTTAACAAAGTCAATAATATACCTTCAATCCCATGAGCTTTAACTTTAGCCATGATGTAATTTCTCAAATGCTTTCCTGAAGTTCTTTAAAAATAACATATATGTGGCCTGTGTCCATTTTTCATTGGCTCTGGCCCATGACTACAGGTAGCATTACCTCATTGCTCTTCTCCCAAATAAGGATATGCCTCTGATGTCATGGCATCCCTCTGACCACTACTTTAAACATCCAAACAAAATCTTTCAGCTATATTAAGTATAATCTACCCTTTACAGAGCCCTGCTGGTTGTCTCTGATTGGCTGAATATTTTCAGGGCCTTGAGCCAATATTTTCTAAACTGTAGACTGTAGTATTTTCTCGTAACAATGGATGTTACACCCATGAGTAATATTCAGATCTCCAACACTCATCTTTCTTAAATGGTTGAGGTACACATACCATTTTCCAATTCAAAGGAATCTGGAGAATTTTGGAAGATTATGGTTAGGACATTGACAATGTTGTCACCAACTTCTTTTAAAACCCTAAGATGCTCACAATTCATTTCCAATAGCCAAAATTAATGAACATTACAGTGAATAAAATCAGTTTATTTACATATTAAATCTTTCTCCCCAAGCACAGAATGGGCAATTTACTTTGATGGGTAGGATTCCTCGAACTTGCTCTTTGGAAAGTTGTTGAATTTCTTTTTCAAATCATGCTATTGGGTTACTTCCATTAATATGATTGATTTGAATCATTGTATGTATGAAACTAGAAAATGGATTAGGGAAAATCCATTTGTGTCCAGCTTTTGTGAGCAAATATTGCAAAGCACACAATTTTGGGTATAATTTGCAATATTCACACATATCTCCTGATAGAGTTCTGACCATTGGAAAATAGGACTGGGCACTTCCTGTTTCGACACATCCTATCACCAATGTTCTTTCCCTGTTGAATCCTGTGCACATGATACATTTATCAATGTGTACAATGCATATTGTTACCTAACAGTATAAATTGGATCAGTAGATCATGAACTATGGCCTGTGTAATTGACTCACAGTTCAACAAGGAGCAAGATTTAAAGTGATTCCCCTGGGTTATCCTTTTTATTTGTTATAACTCACTTCCTTCAGTTTCCAGTTTTATGAAACTTGATTGCTGGCAGCCCTCTGCAGCTCACAGATCCCAGAATCTGTAACCCAATAGACAGGACCACAAGTGTCCACAAGAGATCGGTCTGCTCCATGCTTTGGGGAGAGGGTTCATCTCAGAAAACCCACGCACTGTTACCCTATTTAGCCCCTCTGTATCACCACTCCACCCTCCCCCCCCACCATCATTCCTATTTTTCCTCTGCTCCTGCCACCCCCATCCCTCGGGTTTGCATGGAGAAATTACCTTAAAAGCATTGGCTCTTTTCTAAATGGTCAATGTGCTGATGTTATTGCTGCTATCTGTCCAGCAAGTGCCAGTGTGTGTGGAACATGCAAGTGTGGTTTTAATCACTTTTGAAGGGAGTACATCATGATAGCACTTTCTTAAAGTGTGTATATCTCAGTTTTGCCATTTCTTTGTTGATGTTTAAGGGAATGTGAAGAATGTTATGGGGCTAGGGAGAGATAGAGCCATCAAAGAATGAAAACGCAAGAATTGGTATGTTCCGTTTGAGGCAGTCTGCTACTGGAAACCAAAGTACATCATTGATTGTCAGTGGGGTGAAGGATTATATACATTGTAAGTAATATAAAAAGTAGTTTCACAATATGGATGGTCTTGTTTTTGCACGTTGGCAGAATTGGTGTTGGACAATATACTTTGAAAGTGTAAGGCATGACCTAGATTCCAGGCTCATAATTAAAAATCACAAAAGGATGAATTGCCTCTGTGAAATTTGAGCACCCACTATTTTAAGGTCCATTCGATGATTTAGTGTGTGTAATTTCACCAACCTGTGGAAAAGATGACTCCATGAAGATATGGTAAACAAACCAATATATTCTATGAAGGTTGGTTATTAGTCAACCATAAAATGGTCCTAACTCAATCTCATTTAAAAAATAGCAGATTGAACTGACCATTTAACACAGTGAGTTTTAATCAGATTGCATATTAGGAAGTGAGATAATGTGTTGGGTGTGGGAAATGCTTAATCGAAGAATTCTCTCTGATACCTGAACTGCTTTCGTGATCAAGCAACATTTTTCAGCTGGGACTAGAGATAATGGAAGACGCTACTGTTCCCCTGTGGATCCAAGCCAGAAATTAGGCAACAAGGGGAGAGGATATCCCTGAGTGGCTGCAAGCCTGAAGATCTTTCTTGGACCATAGCCTCACAAAATTCACTCTAAAATTAATAACATCTTTTGTCAACATTTTCCAAACAGCTTAAAACCATCCCTATAAATATATATTTAATAAAGGATCTTATTACAGATTCCCTCTCTCTACTATACCTGCTTTACTGCATATAAAGGCACAAAACTTGAATGCCTTTTGAGAGTAAAGTTTTAAAGCAAAATGTTGTTCAGATATATCTAGGTCTGACCCATAATCTTCAGGAACATCTGGATACTACAGCCAATGAAAGCAAATGCAAGGCTTCAGCTAGGTATTAGAATGATTAAAGGGCTTTGATCATCCTGTTGACCCAAATGAAATTACAGTTCAAATCCTTTTATAAACCTTCCAGAGGGTTCTGCACATATTCATGGGATTTCTCTGTACTGTAGCTGAGAACACTCTGAATGAATTTTGTTTTTCTACTAAGCACTCCTGGACTGAAATAGCCTACAGTCTTTCATTAGCCTCTTGGAAACCAGCCAAATCTGGATTGTTATTATGAATTGTCGTGCCCTTCATTGTCGACCTTCCAGTTCATGTGGGCACAGTTCTGTTATACAGCAATCAGTTCTCAATATTATTTTGGTATTTACCACTTCAGGAAGGTTTTTCAACTGTTTTCAGACAGAGTTGTGGAGCTAGAATGGTGGCTTGGGTTCGGAGGGAGGGATGAATGGTGAATGGGGAGTAGGAGATCAGTTCCTGCAGATCCTTCAACAAGAAACTTCAACAAGAAAAATGCATGTGGCTGAGGGGGTTCCAGGGTAACCAAGACCACCCTTTACAACCTCAGCTGACAGCTGTTGTAGCCTTTCCCAGGAAAACATAGAGCCATATGGCACAGAAGTAGGCCTTTTGCCCCAGCATTTCTATGCCGAACATCTATTACCCATTTACACTAATCCTATTTACCAGCATTTGGTCCCTGGCTTCCAATGCCTTGGCAACTTAAGTGCTCGTCTGGATAATTCTTAAATGTTGTGAGAGTGCCCATTTCCACCACCCCTGAGGCAGTGTGTTCCAGATTCCAAAGACCATCTGGGTGAAAATTGTATTTCTTCAGATCTCCTCTAAATCTCTTCCCTTCCGCACCCTCCCTCCCTTTTTGATGCCTCTGTTACAGGGAAAAGTTTCCTACTATCTATCCTGTCTATATCCCTCATAATTTTGAATAACTGAGATTGCCCCTTTGCCTTCTTCAATCCAACAAAATCAAACCTAGACTATCAATTCTCTGCTGACAAGTGAAACGCTCCATCATTGGCAACATCCTGGTGAATCTCCTCTGCAGTCTCTCCAGTACAATCATGTTCTTCCTACACTGTGGTGACCAGAATGACACATCTGTGGCCTAACCAATGTTGCATAAAGCTGTACCATAACCTTCCTACTCTCCTACTCCATGTTCCGGCTGATGAAGGTGAGTATCCCATACACCACCTTTACCACCTTATCTGCCTGTGCTGCCACCTTCAGGGATCTTTGGGCTTGTACACCAATGTCTCTCTGTTTTTCAATACTCCCTAGTCCCTACCATGATTATACATTCTAGAAATAAGATAAGATAAGATATCTTTATTAGTCACATGTACATGGAAACACACAGTGAAATACATCTTTTTGCATAGAATGTTCTGGGAGCAGCCCGCAAGTGTTACCACACTTCTGGCGCCAACATAGCATGCTCATGAGTTCCTAACCTGTATGTCTTTGGAATGTGGGAGGAAACTGGAGCACCCAGAGGAAACCCATGCAGACATGGGGAGAATGTACAAACTCCTCACAGACAGTGGCTGGAATCGAACCCGGGTCACTGGCGCTGTAAAAGCACTATGCTAGCTGCTACGCTATCATGCCTGCCCACCTGTATCCGGTAACCTGTCATCAGAGAACATGCTACTGCAGTTCTGAAGGTACCTAGATTGGTTAGGAGATGTTTGGATGCTTGGCTTCTAGATGACAGCAAGTTATAGAAATTCCAGCTAGAGTATTCATTGACTTGATAAAATAATTCAACTCAGAAGAAAATCACTTGTTCCAATATGCTGGCTGCTATCCAATTAATTTCACTCTCTTCTTTTTCCCCATAGGTCTGTCATTTTTATTTCCATTCAAGTATATAGGAAAATATTTTTTGGGTGTTGCTATGAAACCTTTTTCTACCAATCCTTTAAGCAGTGAATTCCCTCAGGGTCTAATATTGAGATTAACTATTTCAGATAAACCCTTTTTTAAAATCTTTGTTTTACCACAGATGTGGCTGTACCTTTGGTTTCAGTTCATTATATTTCAATTTGTCTTCGTATCATTTTGTTCCAATTGTCGGTTTCTAAAGTGATTGTTTTCTTGACAACTTTGGTCTGCACCATATTACAGACACTCCCTCTGTTCTCTGTTCCCTCTACAACTTAAAATACTTGTCTTTTCATTTTCCCAGTTTTGATGAAGGGTCCTTGACCTGAAATTTGAACACTGTTTCAATCCTCTGATGCTGCCTGACCTACTGAGTGCATTCGCTGCTGTTGTTTCGAACTCCCAACCACAACAGTTCATCGCATTTAAAAAAAATGTTTTCTTATATTGGCTTTTGTTTTGCCGTTAACTTAAAGAAATGATTGAACCAATTAAGCTTTGAAGACAACCTAGTGGCTTTTGCAGTAAAGCAAAGCACTAGTAGTGCTGAAAATCTTACAAAAGAACAGATGGTTCACTATGTGCTCAAAATGTCAGGCAGCATCTGTAGAGGGAAAAACAGAACTACTGCTTCAGCTTGGTGACATTTCACAGAGCTGCTGAATGGTCGTCCTCTTGAAGCATTAACTCTGCTCTCTCCCCACAGATGCTGCCTGAGCAGTTCCAGCACTTTTTTGTTGTTTTTAAAGCAGCTTTTATGGTTATTTTGAAAACACTTTTACTTTGCATTCCATGGCAAGTTTCAAACTCAGAATATCTGGGTTCCCACTGCAATACCAAAAACAGCAGTCTGGCAGTGCAGGTATAAGAGGAGGGTTCCAATTTGCTGTCATGGTATCTCTTTTCTTTAAATCAGGTGAAATGGAAGCGATGAGAGGGGGATGGGAGGTGAGGGGTGGTGTAGTGTGTGGGAGTTGCTGTACTCTGGTGGAGAAACAGATGTTAGTGACTCAGGAGATGGCTGAATGAGTGATTTCATGCTTTGAAAGGAGGTGCATGGTTGCTTCATCTTCTTACTTTAAATAGGTCTTAGCCCAAAAGATGTGGAGGTGGTGCTATGGTGGGCAGTACATTATCAAACACTGCCTCTATTCACTCCCAATTTCCAACACTGAAAAATAATAACAGGATCTTTTGAAACACATTGGAACAGAGATAAAAAAAAGCCTCTAAATGAAAAAAAGCCAGACTCTTCTTGACAATACCAGGCTCTTAGAATAATTACCACACTATGGAGGTGAGATTCCAAAGCGTTAATGGCTCTGTTTTTAAGAGGAATGTGTTTCTGTAGGCATACATTCAGAACCACACCATATTTCATGAGTCTGGCTAAAGTCGTAAAAGAAGTTGTCATTCATCTTAGAAAATGGAATCATGACAGAGGAAGACATCTGTCTTGTTTTGGAATGCTTCTAAAAGCTAGAAGACTGTTTTACATGATTGACTATTGTATAGCTTCTTTTGGCAGTAGGCATCTCTCCATTCATTCATTGATTTCCTTGTACACTAATTTTTCCTCCTTTAGTTTGGACATTGTCGAAGCTTTTGTTTGTTAGTTCATGCTTTACTGGACTCAAACATTACAAAACGACAGATATGATAGTGGTATTTAAGAGGCTGTCAGACACATGAGTATGCAGGGAAATGAGGGATATGGATCATGTACAGGCAGAAGAGATTTATTTAATACAGCATTATGTTCGGTGCAGAACATGTTTGTGGGCCGAACGGCCTGTTCCTGTGCTGTACTGTTCTATGTTCTAATCACACTAAGGTTGCCAACATTGCATTTTAAAACTATGGGTTGGGCATAATGTGGGTGAGTCTTGTTTTGCTCCATGTTGAGGACTCTTCCTAAAAGCTCCTGAGAGTTATCACAAGGAATATTGTCCCTCAAATGTTATTCTTGTGGGCTGTGTATGTGGTTCAGGAAAATTATGCAGGCAAAAGGGCATCACATGTGACAGGCAATAACTTCATTTAAATGTGGGACATGCAGTCCAATATGGGACTAATGGAAATCCTACCCTCCTTCCCCCCCTCTTTCCCCCAATTTCTGTTCCAAGCACTCCATAGAAACCATAGAAACCATAGAACAATACAGCACAATACAGGCCCTTCGGCCCACCATGTTGTGCTGCCCTTCAAACCACACCTAAGACTATTTAACCCCTTCCTCCCACATATCCCTCTATCTTAAACTCCTTCATATGCTTATCTAACAATCTCTTGAACTTGTGCAATGTATCAGCCTCCACCACCACCCCAGGCAGCGCATTCCATGCACCAACCAATCTCTGGGTGAAAAACCTCCCTCGGACAAACCCCTTGAACTTTCCACCCATTATCCCTATCTCTTTCTGCCACCTTTCACTTCTTTCCTCTCCTTCATTCCCCCCCTCACTCACTCTTCCGTAATCTCTTGACCTTTACTCTTCATCTTGCTCCTCCGTTCTGTTCCTTCCTCTGCTTCCTCCAACTCTGTTTCATTCCTCCTTAACTCCTCTTTCACTCCCATCTCCATAATCTTACCCTCCTTTCCTAATCTTTGCCTCCCCCTTCCCATAGCAGAAGCTGAAGTAAAATATCAGTCTATGGCATCTGGTAAGGTTTGGGTGTGCTTGACTGGCTGTCAAAATTGTTCTTGCTTTGTTGTGGACAAGTCTTGTGCCTCGTCATGAAGAATTCCTACCGGGGGTCTCGGAAATCCCCACTGATGGGATCACTGTGAAGTACGTTTCAAGCCAACTGTGAAATGCCAGCGCTTATTGACAAACCCTGCCCTTAATAAATTCCATGGCCCAGGCTTTAGGCATGGCCAATTTTCTATTTAAATGCTGGGCTTTCCTTCCAATAAAGGTCAGTTGGCAATCCTATGTGTACACTTTCCTGCCTAAGCATCACCAAGTTATACAGCAACAGAACTAGACCCTTCGGACTGCAGATTCCTTGCTGGTCATCAAGCACACACTCTATTTTATTCTCCCTATATTCCCATCAACTTCCACAGATTCTACCACTCACCCACATGCTAGGGGAAACTTACAGTGCCCAATGAATCTTCCAATCTGCATGTCTTTAGAGTGTGGGAGGAAACTGGAGCACCCAAAGGAAATCCACACAGTTGCAGGGAGAATACGCAACCTTCACCCAGCCTGCGCTAGAGGTCAGGATTGAACCCAGGCCACTGAAGCTTTGAGGCAGCAGCTCTGCTAGCTGCACCACTGTGCCATATTCTTCACACACCTTTGCTTGGCCTACTGCTCTAACACAGTGCTTTATCAGTGGCTGTACTAAGTCTGGTGGACGTTTGCTCATTTGCAGTGGAGTGGGATGCAAATGAGCTTGTGATATGACCTTGAGCATCTCTGTGCCAAGCTTCACACTGCACTAATACACAATAAAAGAAGAAGACGCTGGAAACGCTCAACAGCATCAACAGAAAGAGAAACGTTTCAAGTTGAAGAAACTTTTTCAGAATGAGGAAAGAAAGAAAGGCAATTTGGGTTTCAGAAGGAGAGAAAGTGGGGAGTGATGGGTAAAACAAAGGGAATACATCTGATAGGGTGAGACCAAATGAATAAATGTGACAGTTAGAGAGAGATTAAGCTTCTTTGTCTGTGTTAAGTGTTGCTGATAGCAGGGCTGTGGGACTCGTTCAGCAGGTCAGGCTGTTACTATTGGAGGGAGAAAAACTGAGCCAAAATCACAGAGAAATGACAAGTAAAAGTGGGAGAAAGAAAGAGCAAGTTACTTAAGGCTGAAGACCATTTTACCCATCTCTCGCTCACCTTCCCTGCAACTGCGACCAATTTGTTTTCTCTATTCCCTATTTCTGACAAGGGGTCCTAGAACTGAAATGTCCACTTTCTTGTGTGTAAATCATCAACTTTCTTGAATGTAGCACTTTCCGCAGATGCTGCCTGGCCTGCTGTGTGCTTCCAGCATTTTCTACTTTTATTTCAGATTTCCAGCATCTACGGGTTTTTGGTTTTGATTTTCATTCACATTGCATTGTCTCACCATGAGAGGTGGGGATGGGCTGGTCTGGCTGACAGGCAACAGCAAGGATACTGACAGTGTGGCAACATTGCAGTCATGAATTAACAGTGGAGCCACAGTCCCACTCATGGGGAAGTGTACATAGTGATTTATTGATTTACAGATTGCTGGAATCCTGTAATTCTCTCAAAGTTCCTCTAAACACTGGTATCCAGAGCCATTGAGGCAGCAAGCTGACCTTAAAGGATTTAGGTCTGACCTTCCACTGCAGCACCCAGACATAGCCTGACTCCTACTTGTGGTTCAATGGAAGTGGAAATCGCAGCAATCAAACCCTGCATGACGGTTAGGTCTGCAAGTATTGAAATGGGGTTGACCACCATCTCCATGCTGGAAAGAATGGATTCCAGGCTCTGCACATAGTTGTGTACAGTTAGAAGTGGACTCTCCCAGACCCCTTGACACACTGCAAACTTGTTTTCGGGCAACAACTAGGGCACAGGTAGAGTGGCAACCTAAGCCTCTCATTGTGATGCCCAACAGCCTTTGACCATAAACTACCTCCTGCATCTGAGAGCTTTGCTGAAGAAATTGTATGAGAACATACCCTCTGGGCACCTGGACTATGTTTACCCCCTGTCCTGGCATGCCTAGTGATGAACCAATTGCAGATCAGATTCTAAACTGATCTACACGATAGACAAAGTGTCAAGTTTAGCTGGTGGCTATGTGTGTCATATTGAGATACCAAATGGCCTCAAATTTTCTTCTGCTACATGGCAAACTGGATAGGTATGAGCTGTGTGCTGTCTGAAAGAAGAAAGGCTCAGGTTAATTATGAGAGAGTGGAGAAAATAATAAGTGCATGCATACACCAACTTTATTCTGTAAACTTGAAGACATTGTAGGATAATGTAAGAACTTTAGAAGTAGAAGCAGGAGTGAGCCATTCAGCCCCATACATCTGCTGTGATGTTTATGACCATTGCTGATCATTTCTCTAAGCATCATTTTCCCTCACTAACCCCATATCCCTTGATTCCTCAATAGCCAAGAATCTATCAGTCACTGTCCTGATTATAGTCAACAAGTGAAGCCCCTATTTTTACTGCATTACTGGCCATATAAGATGGTTAACCAATTTTACTTTGCTTGGAATACCTCCATCCATGTCATCTGGAGTAGGAGGGGAACAAGTGACACTGATGAGACCTTGTTAGACACTGAATAGCCATTTCCACCTCCCTGCAATTCCTCTAGTGCCATTATTTATTTTATCTTTAAACAGCCTTCATTATCTCCACAAAAGCTGCAGTTGCTGGAAATCTGAAACAAAATAGTAAATGCTGGAAGTACTCAGCAGGTCTAATAGCATATGTGGAGAGAGATGCAGAGTTCATGTTTCTGCTGGATGACCTTTTCCTGTGTGAATAGCTCAATGAGAAATGGTACCAAATGAGCAAGGAACATTCCAAGGCCACAGTCTGGGTTTAGCAGGTGGACCTTGATAGAACCTCAAAGTTGATCTCGTAATATCCAATTGAAACGTGTGTCTATGTATATCAGGTGAGGATAGGATTGGGTTCCAGTATGATACACTTGAGGCTCACATACTAGACACTGTCAACGTCTGTAGAATGGCATCCCAACTAAGAATTTGATGCTTTCAGAAATGTAAAGAAATTAGAGAGAAAGAAACAATGACCTTGACTAACCTCTTTCGATCAGCAGTACATCCTCAACTTGTAATAATTACACATTGGACTCTAGTAATCCTCAAGTAATTTGTCAAAGCTCTAATCCTTTATCCAGAATGTCATCAAGCATTAACCGAGCAAAGAAATCCAGCCCACATTGCCTGTCATAACATCTGCCACTGTTTGAAAATGACTGGGGTAGGGAAAATAAATAAAACCTTTACCACACCCTCCTTTATGTATGAATGTACATACTTATATACGTTATATATAAATATATGTAAATTGGACAGAATTGAATTAATTTAACACCAGTACACAAGAGGAAGCTGCTGCAACTTTACATTTCTATTGCTCTCTACTTCAGTCAATCAGACCTCTTGTTTGTTCATATCAGTAAATCAGCACATACATTAAATAGATTTTTTATACAATTGCATTTTTAAGCTCAAAGCAAATTGTTGCATGCCCGAGGGAAATTCTGAAAGCACTAATGATCTGTGTACAAGGAGAAGAATACTTTGTGTATTTCATGACATTGACTGATATGTGGCAAAACATGCTGTCAGTCTGATGTATTGGCATGGGCCCACCCATAAAAATGCTAAGTGCTGCAGCTCACATTGATATTGCCAGTAATATATCGAAGTGCTATGATGCAGCTTTTACACCAAAGCCTGCTGCTTTTCTGTAGAAGGTGACAAATTTTCAATCCATCAACTTATTTTGAAATGTGTATCCAGTATAGCGAGAGCAGAATAGGTTTGTGAGGTGATTATAGTCTTCAATATGTATAACAGTTCAAGATTCAGGATCACCAATACATGCAAGGATGGTGATGAATTTTACTAATTCACAAAAAACAAATAATCAATCTAAGAAAAGCAAATTGCAAATCGATATTCTTTCAAAGCTTAAAACAAATAATTTTTAGGCATTCTAAAAGAAAATGTTTTCTATACCTTTCAAATACTCTTTTTGCTCCATTAGATAAATGTAATGTGCTTTATTTTTTCCCTGTTGCATTAATGTATGCTTTGAACACCAATGCCATTGTGCTCATTATATTAAAATCTCTCTGCAGGCTGGGATATCTATGATTCCATCTACAGGTCCAATGTGACTGATAGTGAAACTCATGAACTGTAACTGCAATGAATCTTGAAAGTTGTCAATTGGGCAGCTGAGCAGGGTAGGCAGATGTGCAAATCTTACCCATTAGCTTAATGTGATTCCCATTAACTTGGTAAGAGGTTGCGATTCATGCCAAAGGTTACTGCATGATTAGTCTCCTCTTTGAATTGAAAGCATTAGTGGAAGCCTCAAGTAAACAAAAACATGGTCTGTCCTTCAACAATCCAGTGATGCTACTTCTTTCCTACAGTAACGACTGGTGGAAGCTCAGATTTGCTGTTTATTGACAAATGGCCAGCTATGTTCCAGGAAGTGCTCTTATGATTTTTCTGAACTTCTAAAACATGCAAATTGTTCCAGAAGGTTTTTATGTTAACATGGTTGTAAGAGATGTAGTGTATCCAGTGCCATCTCATGGTAATGCAGCAAATGTTAGCATAGAGCATTTCCAGGTCAAAGGGTGTTGCCAAGATGGAGGATATCTATATTATAAACTTGGTATTGGTATTGGTTTATTATTGTCACTTGTACCGAGGTACAGTGACAAACTTGTCTTACAAACTGATCGTACAGGTCAATTCATTACATAGTGCAGTTACATTGAGTTAGAACAGAGTGCATTGATGTAGTACAAGTAAAAAAACAATAACAGTATAGAGTAAAGTGTCACAGCTACAGAGAAAGTGCAGTGCAATAAGGTGCAAGGTCACAACAAGGTAGAATGTGAGGTCATAGACCATCTCATTGTATTAGGGAACCGTTCAATAGTCTTATCACAGTGGGGTAGAAGTTGTCCTTAAGTCTGGTGGTACGTGCCCTCAGGCTCCTGTATCTTCTACCCAATGGAAGAGGAGAGAAGAGAGAATGTCCCAGGTGGGTGGGATCTTTGATGATGCTGGCTGCTACACCAAGGCAACGAGAGGTAAAGACAGAGTCCAAGGAGGGGAGGCTGGTGTCCGTGATGCACTGGGCTGTGTCCACAACTCTCTGCAGCTTCTTGCGGTCTTGGGCAGAGCAGTTGCTGTACCAAGCCGTGATACATCCAGATAGGATGCTTTCTATGGTGCATAGCTGGTGAGAGTCAAAGGGGACAAACCAAATTTCTTTAGCCTCCTGAGGAAGTGGAGGCGCTGGTGAGCTTTCTTGGCCGTGGTATCTACGTGATTTGACCAGGAGAGGTTGTTGGTGATGTTCACTCCCAGGAACTTGAAGCTCTCAACCCTCTTGACCTCAGCACCATTGACGTAGACAGATGCATGTACATTGCCCCCTTTCCTGAAGTCAATGACCAGCTCTTTAGTTTTGTTGACATTGAGGGAAAGGTTGTTGTCATGACACCATTCCACTAAGCTTTCTATCTCCTTCCTGTACTGCGACTCATTGCTGTTTGAGATACGGCCTACAACGGTGGTATCACCTGCAAACTTGTAGATGGAGTTAGAGCAGAATCTGGCCACACAGTGGTGAATGTGCAGGGAGTAGAATAGAGGGCTGAGGACGCAGCCTTGTGGGGCACCAGTGTTGAGAATAATCGTGCCGGAGATATTGCTGCCTATCCTCACTGATTGCGGTCTATTTGTTAGAAAGTCAAGGATCCAGTTACAGAGGGAGGTGTTAAGTCCTAGGTCTTGGAGTTTGGTGACAAGCTTGCTTGGAATTATTGTATTGAAGGCAGAGCTGTAGTCAATAAACAGTAGCCTAACGTATGTGTCTTTACTGTCCAGATGCTCCAGAGCTGAGTGTAGGGTCAGGGAGATGGCATCTGTTGTAGATCTGTTTCGCCGATAGGCGAATTGCAATGGGTCCAGGTTGTCTGGTAGGCTGGAGTTGATGCGTGCCATGACCAACCTCTCAGAGCACTATGTGATGGTGGACGTCAGAGCCACTGGTCGGTAGTCATTGAGGCGTGTTACCTTGCTTTTCTTTGGTACCGGGATGATAGTGGTCTTCTTAAAACAGGAGGGAAACTGAGATTGAAGCAGGGAGAGGTTGAAGATGTCCGCAAATACTTCTGCCAGCTGATCAGCACAAGATCTGAGCACGCGGCCTGGGACACCGGGCCGGGATGTGAGTAGATCAGAAATAAAATAATGACTAATCAAGGAAGAAAGAACAGCTATTAGCAAACATAACACAACATGGCATCAGAAAGTGGTTAGAATATGTTACATTGAGTTCAAGTGTGGTTTCTCTTGGAACATTTATTTGCTTTTGAGAAATGCCATATGTAGAAAGAGGTTCCAAGAGGTGGATTGAAAGAGACAGATTTCAATTCATCTACTGGAAAGGGTTGCTGACAGCTACATGTTTGGATACTAAATAGCTATGCCTTCACTGAGATAGCATGTGAGACATGCAGCCAAGTGACTGAAAATGTCAGACTTGGGTTGCCTTCATTAGGCAGCAGACCAGTGATCTACATTGTGATAGAGCAGATAAACTGGCTCAGCAGCTGTTCTTTGAAACAAGTAACTTCTATTGGAAACAATGGAAGGGGGGAGTTTTCTCTCTGTATTGAGTTGGTAATGGCTAAGAAAGAGATGTAAACAAAAGTAAAGCTATTGTTATATCTGGTTGGTCACCCAGGCAAAGAGCTCTACCAAATCACGGTATAATAAAAAAAATTCTCAAAGCCTTTGAGAATTAGAACAATCTTCCACACAATGAGATAGTGAACAGATCAAACTTTTCAGAAGATGTCAAACAAATTGTGAGATATTCAGTATATGTTCAGATGAACTAAAGTTGCTGATTACAATTCTTGTGAAATGTGTGAGGAAGAGAATCATGAAATCAGGTTCATAACATTGAACCCAGTCAGGGAGGAAAAGGACCAAGCCGACAGAATAGAGGAGGCAAGTACCCAACACAGATCTTTGCTACTGTGTACGTAGAAGGAAGAGAGTGGTACATACAGTATCATTGATAAGAAGTTTGCAAGGTAAACTTTAGGAGACAAAATGAATGCCAACAGTGGAGACACAAGAGATTGCAGATGCTGGAATCTGGAGCAACAAACAATCTGCTGGAGGAATTGATGCAGGGTTTCAATTTGAAACATCAACAATTCCTTTCCTCCGACAGATACTTCTCAACCCACTGAGTTCCACCAGCAGATTGTTTGTTGCTGAGTGCCAACACTGCTCAACCCCAGTGCCACAGTGCAAATGCAAGTTGGAGATGAAAAATTCGAAGAATGGAGAAAAAAAGTGCAAAGTAGAGCTTGCTTGACTCAAGAAGAGCAGTGTACCAAGCCATTAATCAGACAGTCCAGCAAATGGAAACAGTCCAGAAAGCTGTTAAGATACAAATTCTACTGGCGCCAGAGCTTGGCAACACGTTGCAAGCTGCTCTCTACAGATCTACTCATTACCTTTACTATAATCGTTCTACACTTTTAAATTTAAACTCTATGTCACTAACTATGACCTCACGATCTACCTTGTTGTGACCTCACACCTTATTGCATTGCACTTTCTCTGTAGCTGTGACACTTTACTCTGTACTGTTACTGTTTTTACCTGTACTACATCAATGCACTCTGTAATGACTCAATGTAACGGCACTGTGTAATGAATTGACCTGTACGATCAGTTTGTAAGACAAGCTTTTCACTGTACCTCAGTACAAGTGACAATAATAAACCAATACCAATATCAATACTTACAAGGAGCAGCAGGTATAGAATGAATTTGAAGGAGTGTTTGAAGGAACTGGAAAGTGAGAAAAAAAGTAACATCTCAAGCTAAATGTGAGTAAGAAGCAGCTTGTGCATCCTTCAAGGTGAGTTCCAGAAGATGCCAAAGAGTAACTGACAGTTGAGCTTGAATGTCTGGTTGAAGCAAAGGTCATTGTATCAGCAGATGGTCATACCATGTGTTATATGTGGATAATCAAGACAAGCAGAGAATCTCTTATGATCCATATGATTTGAATAAGGCGCCAAAGATTATTGTGGGTGTCCTTCCAGATCTAAGCAGGGCAAAACTTTTTAGTGTGCTGGATGCAGAACTCAAATTTTGGCTTGCGGAACTCAACAGTGAGAAATCATTTTAAGTGTTCTTTGACACAGCTTTGGTAAGATATTGGTGGCTGAGGAGCCTTTTGAATTGACAAGGGACCCAAAGAGTTTCAGATACTTGAAGGGCTTACACATGTTTGGACCACAATAGATAAGGTTTTTACCTTTGGAGAGAAGGATCAATTACCATAGAGACAAACTGATTAGTCTCTTGATATATCGAAATAGGCCACCACCAAGGTTCTCTTCCAGCCTTGGTTAGACTGATGAAATGCTAAGCTGGAATAACACTGCTAACAATTGCGAAATTGCTGAAGCATAAATTCCACCTGCAATAAGCACACTGAGGAAGTGAGAGAAGGAATATCGAGATTCCTACAAGACAGCTAACGAGATGGTGCTCCTTAGGCAGTGATATAGTAAGAATTCAACCACAACATCAACAAGAAAGATGACAGAAAGCTACAGCCCTCAGACAGTCGTCTCACCTTAGATTCATTGAGGTGAAGGCCAAGATGGTATTGCATACCACAGCAAAATCTGTGGAAGGATGCAGCTGAGGTTCAGGATTCTGAAAGTGGTGACCAGATACCAGTGGATGCAACACAATCCCTGCAGGAACAGTGCATCTCAACCAAGCCATAGAAAATCACAATCAATGGCAACCATGCCTGGATGAACCGTTCTCCAACAAAAGCACCTTGTGGGCTATGTGCTGGAGTAAATACATTATTAGATTAGAAATCTGTGTTGGACTTTTATGCTGAGAGAGCAACAGTTTATGTTAGAAAACTGTTTGAGTTACACAGACTCCAGTTCGTGTAAGTTTATTGGAGTTTATTGGAAAACACTTAAACAAATACAAAGAAAGAGTGTAAGAGATTCTTGGCATTTCGAGCTATCCCATGATAAGCGCAGCAATTGTGAGTATCAAGACACAAAAAATTCGGCAGATGCTGGAATCTGGAGCAATACACAAAAAGTGCTGGAGGAACTCAGCAGGTCAGGCAGCATCTATGGAGGGAAATAAACAGTTGACATTTCGGGCTGAGACCCTTCATCAGGATTATGAGTACCAATTATTTCCAGGTCAGAGGATATTGCCAATGGCTGGCTTGTTAATATCTTGAAGACGTGTGGCGACATCAACAACCCACAGAATGAGATAAGGAGTATTTTTTGTAAGCAAAAGAACAAGCTGTTACTGGCATTGGAGCAGAAAGGTGTTTTCTCCATGTACTCTTCTGCCTCATAATAACTAATGGGTTTTCATTTTAAAAAAAATCAAAAACAAACTAGGCTCTGAACTCCAATTTATGTGCCGATCTCTGTATCCTATTGGATTTGGTAAAAGGTCATAGACCCTGGCACCCCATGTGGTATATGTATTATTTGTCCACTAATCAAATTTCCTGTCTTTATCAATACTCCTCCTCCTCCTTCCTTCTCTTCTCTTACTTAGTCTTCCTCTCCTAAAAATATTATGATCTGACATATTATTTTAGAAACCCACGTCCAGTTTTTGTCCCCTTATGCTGTGGGTATTATGGAGAAAGATTCAGAGGAAATCCAAAAGAATGACTCTCGGTTCAAAGCCTTGGCTCCCTGTGGTTGGTTAAAGATTGATTGGTATTATTATTATTATTGATTGGGTCTTTAGAAATATTTAGGAGGTGGCATGTGACATTGGTTGACCTACAGAACAAAATACTTCAATAGAAAAGAAAAAGGTCTTAATTAGCTAGCAGTTGCTTCGCTTCAGTTCCATGAGGTTTGGTTATTGCAATTTGATTGAACTCTCTGAAATAAGGTACGCACCAAATTGCATCCATGCTGACAAATTATTTCAATTAAATAGTCTGGAGTCATGCAGATAAATTATGCAAGTGACTAAATAAATTAGATGTTAATATTCCCTAAAGCATTTTTTTCAATCGACCCACTTTAACCAAATGGTTCACCTACGCAACCCAATAACATTAACTATAAATCTATGTGTAGGTGCCATCAGACCACTTTGGCTGAATCCTAAAAAGCAGGGTCATAAAGAAAATGATATTTCATCCATATTTCACTGTTACATGCTGCTAGCTTAGGTGGGTTGAGAATAACCAGGGTGGAGGCAGGATGCCCAGTTTTCTGGTCAGTGGACCCATGCTCCTCCAAACTCCCTGGGCATTTCCTTTCTGCACTATCTCCAAGCTCATCCATCTATCTATCTATCTATCTATCTATCTATCTATCTATCTATCTATCTATCTATCTATCTATCTATCTATCTATCTATCTATCTATCTATCTATCTATCTATCTATCTATCTATCTATCTATCTATCCTTCTTCTCAAGCTTAGCAGACCTCTCACCTACATGCTATCCGCACACCATGTACCCCACTACTGACCTTTGTGTGATCCCATTGGCATTCCACAACCCACTTGAGGATTGCAAAGCACTCCCCTCCCCCACTTTGAATATCGCTGCTCTAAAGTACACTTAAGGCACCAAAAGTAGGATTGCTTGGTGAATGCTGATTCACTGTGCACCTTCAAGAGCGATTTGGTCTGCTTCCTGAGTGGGACAAAGATTGAATGCTTGTAAGACAAAGGTACCAAATAGTGCAAGTTGTAATGAGTGAGACCTGCTCAAAGTCCTGTGAAAGGCCAGGGCTTCATATCCATTCCATGAGAGGGTCGTTTGGTCTGGATGTTCTTGATCTAACCATTCCTCTTCATTTTCCATGCTCTCTGGACCATTATCACTCCTGCCTCATTGAACCTCTTGCTCCCAAAGCCATTGTCCCGTCATGTGTATCTGTGACAGATTTGATTTTTAATCTGCCTCATGTAGTGAGATCTTGAGATTCCATGGTCTGAACTGACAACTCAGTCACTGAAGTATCACAGTTTCTTCTTTTCTGATTGGAATCTGGGTTTATGTGAAAAATGTAAAGTGCCGGGGGTGGTTCCAATCTGGAATGCACTGCCTGAGATGGTGGTGGAGGGCCTGACTCTCGCAGCATTTAAGAAGCATCTGGATGAGCACCTGAATTGCCAAGGCATAGAAGGCTATGGACCAATTGCTGCAAAATGGGATCAGAATAGATAGGTACTTGATTGTTGGCGTAGACATGGCGGGCTGAAGGGCCCCTTTCTGTGCTGTATGACTCTATAACTCTAACATACTGATAGCTGGCTTTGCCACTATTTGCCTCTCCAAGGCCCCACCTCTATCCTCCCATCCTCTCATATGTCATGCTCTGACCCCATTGTAAATATTGATGCAATGCTAAAGGTTTACTTTTTTCATAAACTGTTCTCTAAAGATGCCTCTTCCAACAATGGGCGCCCAACTTCTCCAAGTTCCATGATGATGGTGATGTGAGACTCGAGATGGAATTTCTTTTGATGCCAGTTGGGCCATTAACAAAATTACCATTGTAAAATACTGCTCCTGCAAAGGAATATCTGGACAAATAAGATAATAAGACAATAAGGGTTTCTTGGGAGAGATGAATATTTGGAATAAAGGAAGGACAAGGGCTTAGTGAACAAGTGGACATTGGGTATCGTAGTAGGACGGAAGGATATAATGAAGAGAGTCTGATACAGGATCTGACACCCAACTGATTTCATTGAGGATTGGAAAGCAAAGGATTAGGAAGCAAAGGAGAAAGTAAATTACATTTTTCAGTTATTTTCCTTTAGCTAAGGTTTCTTTTTATGTAACTATTTTTAGCATTTCAGTTAAATTTTAATTTTCTTTATTTTTATTATTTTTAACTATTTATTTCAATTTTTAATATCTCTTAATTCCACCTTGACGTCATTAAAAATGCTTCTAAAAATCATTTAAAGTATCAAATAAGTGAGTGAAAATCAAAAAAAAAAACTGTAGATACTGGAAATCTGAAATAAAAACAGAAAATTGTAGAAATACTCAGCAGGCCAGGCAGCATTTGTGGAAAGCGAAACAGAGTTAATGTTTCAGGTCCAAGACTCTTCATCACAGTGGTTCTGATGAAAGATTCTGAGCTTGAAATTTTAACTGTTTCTCTTTCCACAGATGCTGGGGACTTGCTGAGTGTTTTCAGCATTTTCTGTTTTAATTCCAAGTAAATGAATGCTGGGGAATTGGGCCATTAATTGGTAGAACGGGGTTGAGAAGCTGAATGGCCTGTATGGAAATGTTCTATATTTTTTGAACTGGAAATAAGGCCCAGGGATAATGCTGCAGAATTATAATGAGTCAAGTTATTTATGATGGTATTTTTCATGGAAGTACAATTGAAAGACAAAGACCTGGAAATTCTACTTCTTAACACCATGTATTACGAAGCTCCTTATCTGTTTCTACCTGTCACCTAGCAGCCTCTGTCTGAATGCTTCACTCTTCCCCTTCCCCACCTGGCTTCATCTGCCCATCATCCTCCCACTTCATCTGGTTCCACTTATCACCTACCATTTTCTGTCTCATCCCTCCCTCTCAGTTCTGTATACTGGCAGCCTTCCCTCTACCCTCTCGGTCACAATGCAGAGTCTCAACCTGAAACATCAGGCATCCCTTTGCCTCCACAGATGCTGCTCAACCCACTGAGTTTTTCCAACAGCTTGGTTTTCGCTCATGATTTTGCTTCTGGATCCTGAGTGTGTATGACACACTGAGCACAGAGGCATGCACAGTGGGATCAAATGGCATGGAGATGCATGTCTGAATATTATTTCAATGAAAGCCTTGCAACATCCTGGGCCCACAGGCAGCGATGGCCCCTGAAGTATAAACAATTTTTCACTATGAATGAGAGGTCTGTCCATCCAGCGATATGTAATGCTGAGTAGTTCCAAGCTTGTAGTGTCTGATATCTAGAAAAAGCTGCAAGTACGTACTCTTTCAATTAAAAGCTTAGCCTGTGTTTTTTCTCAGGCACCCCACTCACCCCCTCACCCAAGTATGACCCTGATCACTCCACCCCAACTTATTTCCCAATCTATTCATGACCTCAAACCCTGTCTTAGTAGCCTATTTTGAATACTGTCCTATTCCCCCCAGCTCCCCCACCTTTGTGATTCAACGCTCAAATATCAGGTTCCATCCCCCAACTGGCATCCCATCCTCCATGAGCTCCACACGCTGGGTAGCTTTTCATTGCAACCATACCTGGCCCATGGCACTCATACTTGTAATTGAGTTGTTTTCCTCCACTCATTTCAGCATGGTGCAAGGAAGATCTTTCACCATCTTAAATGTTTATGTTCTAGTGCACACTCTATTTTGGCCCTTTGCCAGACCTAGGCACAAAACCTGCAATGGACAGCTGTGTCTTGCATGCTTTTCTTGGCAGCAAATATTCTGGGTCACAGTATCTACATCCTAGTAGGGAGGGTATTTTTATTTTGCCTTCAAGTGATTAATGTCTTTCTGTGGTACACTTGGATAAAGAAGAGTTCCAAAAATTAGCAAAAACAATGTTGCTTTGATCTGAAAGTTGATCTTTTGTTCGTACTGTTTGCAAGTGTTTATTTCAATTTTAGTGGAAACAAAAGCTATTACAGGCAAATGGACTAAATTTCATATCTTTACTCATTGATTCAATTGAGATTTTTTAAATACATGGGAATTGTAATTAGCTTAAATATTATATTGCCTTTTAGTTATATCCATTTCAAACTATTTTAGCTTAATATTATTGGAGAGGTTAGTCTCAGCAGTGTGAGAACAGAGTAAAAATTGGATATCAGGTTCATTGCAGTACTCAGGGACAATGGCAGTATACTGATAATAATTTCATTTCTGAGGACTGTTTAGTTCAATAACTCCTCCCACCCAGCTTCCATTTTTGATATTGTTCAAGAATAAGAACAAAAATAAAGATTAATGGAAATACCACAAAAGAAGACAGTTTTATTTCCAACAATTTAATTTTGGAAGGGTAGCACAAATATTAATTTTGTATACTCAATTCCAATGGAAGTGGCATTTGCCAAAACCAATAAAGGAATGAAATTCAACTGAATGTTGTGAAATCAAACAGATGTACAACTATTTTACTTATAAATGTTTGTTACTGACAGAAGAGATGACAATATTAATATAAGTTGACATCAGGGTGTACAGCTCATGAACATATTAAAAGCACAAGCAGTCTGGAAAAAAAGAGCAAAGATGTTGAAAATACCAATCAAGACTATCAGGGTTTGAAAGGGGAAAAAAGCAGGTTAATACTTCGAGTATGGATCCTTCATCCACAGCAGAACCTATGACAGAGTAGATCACTGAATCCACTACAGTCATCAACTGCTAATCCTACACTAATTCCATTTTATTCTTCCCGTATTCCCATCAGCTCCCTCCAGATGTTACTACTTGGCCAAAGGGGAGTATAATAATGGAAATGTGTGATGTATATATGGCGTATCTACAAATACACGGGGTATTGAAAAGAGTGGAATAAACAAAATGTATGCATTTCAACATTTGCACAAGACTCTTAGAGATTTCCTATATACCTGGCACTGCATGCAGTTAAGATATATACACTATATTGGTGATAAGGATATAAAGAACAAACTTCACATGCTGAAACAAAAATCTTTTGAGGCAAACAAGTCATCAATGCTGTGTGTCAAGAGCATTGGTCACTACAATGGCAGTTTGAGGCACTGTCAGCATTGCTGAGTACTGTGTGTCCAACCCTGAGTGAGTATCAGCTAATGTGAGTGTGGGAGAGAATTCTCAGCAGTATTCTGCTTGAGAAGGAACTGCCTGACCTGAGGGGCTCCCGTGTAAATACTTGAAATGGGCCTGGCACATTTAGAGTGGAGAAGAGTGAGGCCGCAATTTCGTGTTTAGCCAGTGGAGAAACACTGTGTGTGTGTGTGTGTGTGTGTGTGTGTGTGTGTGTGTGTGTGTGTGTGTGTGTGTGTGTGTGTGGTGTGTGTGTGTGTGTGTGTGTGTGTGTACACACACACATAGAGTGAACCTTAGATGGATCCAACAGTGCAGTGAGAATTTGCCCATTCAACTATTCAAAACAACATTATATAAGTGCAATAAAAATGGATTTCAGGAACATACAATATGTTAGCAAATCCAGCGTCATCAAAAGAAAAGAACTGCAATCTGAAGTCCTCAGAAATTGTTGAGAGCTACAATTTAGTTACAAGGAATCAAAAGTCACGTGAGACTGTCAGCAAGTATATTGTCTCACTGAAGGACGTGAAGCACCTGCCTCGGCGTTTCAATTTTGGATTTTTCACTGTGTCTAAGTTTTTTATATAGTTTAATCAATGAGGATAATTGATTGAAACTATCACACACCGAAAATGTCTCATATAATCTTTAATGTAAAACTACAGCATCTAAAGAGAATGCTGAAGTGTTTCATCCTGTGTAAGACATAACAATAACTGCAGTTCACAGTCGTAGAGCAGCAATGAAAGCAGCAGTTCTGAGGCACTTGGGTGGGACTGGTGCAAGCAGCTATTGTGGGAGTAACAGAAACCATTCACTACACTTGTGTCAATGCAAAAAGGCAAAATATTTAAACTGGCAGAAAAAAGGACACATATCATCAACATGCAAATCTAAAGCCAAGATAATTAGCCAAAGCAATTTTAATACTGTGAGTTCCTCACAGAAGTGAAGTTTTCACAGTAAGCCTACATAGTATTGAAACTAATGTGAACAATAGAGAATTAGGCAAGCAGAATGATTGCAAGACTAAAGTATGTTTAAATGGTCAGTTCATCAATTTGACCATTGACATGGTAACAAATTATTCTATCATGGGAAGGATACAGATATAAATTGATTCAGTTGAATTCCGCTGATATGGAGTACAGTGCCCTTGAAAACACAAACAAATTACTGAAGACTTTAGCCAGACCTGCAACAAGAGCTCATTTAACTCAAAATAAACCTAACTTAAAAGATTGTGGCTGTACTACAAAGGCAGTTTTGTGTCCTTCCCACATAAAAATTCATCAAAATCCAATTTCCTAGCATGTTGTGAGGAACCAATGGGACTTTCAAATGAAATTTCGAAACAAAATGAAAGGAATGGAGGAGGAGTTATTCACATAGAACCATGGGCACAATCAGTTGATCTTATGCGGACATTACAAAGGAACTGCCTAAAGTAATCAACTGCACAACAATGTGAATTTGTTCATTTCAAACTCTCTTGTCCATCGAAGACCTGTGATCAGGCTGTAAAAATGATGCTCATATCAGCATAACAGTTAACAACCATGGATTCACTAATTCTGGATACATCCCCTCAGACTTTGAAAATATTAACATCAGAGTTATCATGAGAGTAAAACCCATTTACCGATCTTTCATATTGCAGATTAAAACCAGACTTTTCCCATGAAAACACCCTTATGTGATAATGGTCAAAACATCAAAGAGAATGAGGCAACAATAGACTAATTTACAAATTGAAAAGTGACAGATTTTTATCTTCTTTTAAAGGGGTTTTGAGGGGCAAACTTCAGCAGTGGGCAAGGATCAATCACTTTTACTTATGGGAACAGAGTCCTCTAACTGATAACTGGAGTAGGTGGAGGTGTAAGCGGGAGAGGGGAGTGGTGTGAATTGTGTTTGACATGAAAGTGTGTTTGTGTGTTTAATAGTTAAGGTTAAGGGAATAGTATATTGATATTTTACAGTATTCGTTAGTACAAATTAACTACTAAAAGAACATTGAGTTGCATTACTTTGTGAGCCTTGTCAAGTTTTACCTCACTTGGAAGGGTAGAAATGGAATTCAGGAACTGTAGTAACAGAGGTGAGGGTCAGCAACTTACAAGACCATTGCTATCAGTGATTTACCTTCATGTAACTGTTTCCAGTCCACTTTTGCTAAATCACTTCTGTCTAGTAAAATTGCCATCAGCCCAATTTAGAAGTCTTACACCTTGGTATAAATGATCATACTAGGAACAGGAGTAGACAAAGACCCCTCCAGCTTACTCCACCATTCAAAAAGATCATGCCTCATCTGATTGTAACCTTATCCCCATTTACCCACATTGCCCCTTTTCTTATCAAGAATTTATTTCTGCCTTAAAAATATTCAAAGAGTCTGCTTCCATCATCCTTTGTGGAAGATCATTCCAAAGCTCCACAGCCCTGTGAGAAAAGATCTCACCTCAACTCTGTATTAAGTTGATGACCCTTTACTTTTAAACTGTGATCCCTAGATCTACATTCTCCTACAAGAGGAAATACCCTCTCCATATCCACCCTGTCATGACCTCTCAGGATCTCATACATTTCAATCAAGTCTCCTGTTGCTCTTCTAACTCCAGTGGATACAAGCTTAACCTGTCCAATTTTTCCTTGTAAGACAACCTGTTCATTCCAGATATTAGTTCAGTAGGTTTCTCAGTACTGTTTTCAATACATTAACATCCTTCCTTAAGTAAGGAGATCAATATGAACATAACACTCCAGATGCTTCCTCACCCATGCCCTATATAACTAAAGTATAACCCCCTTACTTTTGTATTAAATTCCCCTAGCAATAACTAATTAACATTTCATTAGCTTTCTTAATATTTACAATACCTGCACTCTTGTCTCTTGTGAATCATGCACTTGGACTCTTGTATCTTTCAAGTTGCTTGAGCAAGATAGAGCAAGGTAGAGATCCCTGTGCAATCAGGATGGTATATTAGTAGCAATATACCTAAGAAGAAAACCTTCTAATATTCAAGTAAGTGGTTATATAAAAAAAAACACAATGTAAAGCTCAAAAAAGCAAGTATGCATTTGTAGATGCAAGTGGATTGCACCCAGTCAAAGAAAGGTTGGAAGCAACTGTGAAGACAAGGAAAGCTGATGCCATTGCAGAATCAAAATCATTTCTGGTATGGTACGGTGTTGTGCCAGCTCTTGTGCACTACTGATACCGCAATATTAGGTATCGAAGGCGGATGAAAAATGGGATTAAGAGCCAAGAACTACAAAAAAGTAAATGATTAAAAAGCAAGAAGAGTCTGGGAAGTGGAGACACAAGAAAGACTGCAGATGCTGGAAATCTGGAGCAAAACACAAAAACCTGGAGGAACTCAGCGGGTCAGGCAGCATCTATGGAGAGAAATGGACAATCGACGTTTCGGGTCGAGACCCTTAACCCTAAACATCTAATGTCCATTTCCCTCCATAGATGCTGCCTGACCCACTGAGTTCCTCCAGCATCTTGTGTGTTGATCCAGAGTCTGGGAAGTATTTCTTTGGTATTTCACTATGACACAACACATAGGTTGAAATTTTCACGTGATTTGGAGTAGGAACTATAAACAGCAATAGCCAAGAGAAACCAATTACTTTTTCATCACATGCATTGATGTAGAGGCAAAGAAACAATGCTCAAATTGAGCAAAAGGCAGTCAACATTGTCTTGGAGTGACAAAGTTAATCAATTCCTAATGGCAGACTATTACCTTGATCATAGATTATAAGTGATTTCCAGCAATTCTTGGCCTGAAGTTAGCTGCATTAAAAATACAGAATTGGGCCATTCTACTATCTCAAAATTATTACTTGATAGAATATAGAACTTCAAAGCAAAATGTGATTGGAGATGCATTTGCAAGATGTACAGGTAGGTTAATTTGGGTTTAAAATGGGCGGCGCAGACTCGTTGGGCCAGAAGGGCCTGTTACTACGTTGTAAATAAAATTTAATTTAATTAATTTCAAAATTTAGAAGTCAAACACTGGGCAGGGGAACATGATCTTCACATTGAAAATAGCAGAACATCTTTTTTCTGTTATGGCAATAGTAACCATTAAGAACATTCAAAAACTATGATTTATAAAATAAGTTCAAGTGAAAATTTTAAAGGAAGGTCTGAATCAGACAACTGTCCAGCTGAAGTCATGTGATTGTCCTCGAACAGTTGATGTGTGTTGCTAGTGAAACAATATTCTGTTAAAGGTGAACACAGTATTATAAAACAAAGTCTCTTGAAAAGACAGAATTTGGAAAAGCTTTACATTTAACATTTCAGTATACTGAGCATGAAGGCAATTGTCAGAAGTTTTGCTTATTGGTTGGATTAGGTAAAGATCTTGACAAGCTGGTAGATGTGTCAAGGTAGCAGACCAAGCCTGAAAAGAGACTTTGCAAAGGATACTCATTGATTATTGTGAGAAGGAGATTGATAACTTCTCAGGAAGCCTGGACAGTCATTTAAGATGGATTGAGGTGAATAATGTTGAGTCCAGTGCTACAACAGAGTATACAACTGAGGAATCATTACAAGAATAGCTAGTCTTAGATAATGAATTCCAGTTTCATTCATTTTAATGTGAGATCTTCAAAATGCAAAATGGTATTAAAACACATTTATTTCATCATATCATCGAGCATCAAATTGGATGGCAAAGAGAATCATGAGAATCGTCAAAGACTCACTGAAGAAACAAGTAATCACAGAGTGCCCAAGTTTAACAATGAGGCATCAATTAGTTCAACTAAAGGACAACAACATTGTGGGCTGAGGGGCCTGTTCTGTGCTGCACTATTCTATGTTCTAACACATTCCTTGACAGGTCATACACCTGTTGATATGTGGAAGACTCAGACCACAATTGGGCTTAGTTCAGCCAAATCTTGTGGGAGAAGTGAAAGGCAAGCTTTTAAAAAAAGAGGCAGAAAGGAACTTATGATTCAAACCATGGAGAAAGGCATTTTAAGTAACATGATAGGGTTCATGTGTTAGCAACACCTAACAAATCTGAAATTCAGAAATAGGATGTTGGAATGATAGTTGAAATATGCTTTACAAAGAGTTATTTTGTGAAAAAAGGAGGCAGAATTAGAATTTACATGTAAATCAGAAAGTTCCTGAGAGATATACGCTAGAAATCAAAGGCTTATGTGATCATGAGTGTATTCCAGAAGCTGATCCTATGGAGATTGTGGAAGAAATGATATAAGTTTCTGCTGAATTCTGTCAGGAAATGACACTAGCACCAAGTCAAGAAGTGTATACAATGCCAATAGCTCAAATTCCTTTGAGAAGATCAAAGTGACTTATAAACCCTATGAATAGCTTAGATCTGTAAAATTATGTGAATTATTCTTTTTGAAAATGGAATGTGTATAAATATGTGACATATGAATGATATATGTTCACTCACACAGTGTAATTGGAGAGAGTGGAATATAAAGATGCATGTGTTTTCACAGTTCTCCCAACTTCTTAGTGATTCATTGCATTTTTGGCACTACATTCTGTTGGAATAAAAACCTACACATACATACAGGAGAGGAAGAATTTGTGAAATATATCATCAGGTCTTTCTTAATAACTACTTCCATCCAAACAAGAAAGGAAACATTCCTGGTTCAGGTTAAAAGAGTTATCCAATTAGTTTCAATTCATTCTTCAGAACTAAAACCAGGGCTGTAGGTCAAATAGCCTCAGTCCATGTTGTAGTATTCTGCAATTCCTTTGGGTAGAATTTCATCCTCAGTAATAAACAGAAATACTGGGGACTATGTGCTGTACCCCACTTCAGAAATTTAGTTTGATTGACTTCAAATCCAATTTTGAGTCACTCAACCTCAATAAAATCTGTGTATTTGATAATATGATTAGTACAGCAATGTCAAATCATTTTAAAAATCTTAATTTATGGTGAAAGTAATCCTTTTCTTCCAGTTGAAGGAAATGCCTGCACTTATATTGCTCTTTTCACAGCTCAGAATGCCCAAACAGACTTTGTAACCAGTGAAGTACCTTTATTGTCTTCTCATTATTACAGAGTTGGAGATGGCCAAAGAGACCCTACTCCATATTACAACTTAGGGAACACAACAGATAATTGGTGCACAGTTAGCTCTCACAAGAGAATAATAACTGGATTTCTTTTTCGTGATGTTGATTAAGAGCTTAGTATTGCTCAAGACATCCTAGAAGATTTCCCTGTTCCCCCTTAATGTATTGTCAAAGGATCTATTACGCACACCTGAAGGAGCAAGCATGGCCTTGGTTCATTGTTTCTTCTGAAGGATAGCACCCTCTAATTGTGCAGCAATTCATCAGCAAGATTCTTGTGCTCAGATTTCTGGTATGAGACCTGCACCCAAGTCCCACTGACTATGAGAAGAATATACTCCAATTGACCCATGGCTAATCATTATAAAGCCAATTTTAATTTAGTAAAGAAGTAAGTTACTTTAATACCATTTCTCCTTCTCTAGAATGACTCAAACAAAATGCATATAGAACATAGAACAGAGAACAATTACAGCACAATTCAGGCCCTTCGGCCCACAAAACTGTGCTGAACATGTCCCTACCCTAGAAATTACTAGGCTTACCCATAGCCCTCTATTTTACTCAGGTCCATATACTGATCTAACAGTCTCTTGAAAGACCCTATTGTATCAGCCTCTACCACAATTTCCGGCAGCCCATTCCACGCACTCACCAGTCTCTGAGTAAAAAACTTACCCCTCATATCTCCTCTATATCTACTCCCCAGCACCTTAAACCTATGTCCTCTTGTGGCCATCAATTCAGCCCTGGGGAAAAGCTTCTGACTATCTACCCTATCAATACCTCTCATCATCTTATACACCTCTATCAGGTCCCCCCTTATGCTCCGTCGCTCCAAGGAGAAAAGGCCGAGTTCCCTCAACCTGCTTTCATAAGGCATGCTCCACATCCCAGGCAGCATCCTAGTAAATCTCCTCTGCACCCTCTCTATGGCTTCCACATCTTTCCTGTAGTGAGGCGACCAGAATTGTGCACAATACTCCAAGTAGGGTCTGACCAGGGACCTATATAGCTGCAACAATACCTCACGGCTCCTAAATTCAATTCCCCGATTGATGAAGGACAATACACCATATGCCTTCTTAACCACAGAGTCAACCTGCACCGCCACTTTGAGCGTCCTATGGACTCGGACCCCAAGATCCCTCTGATCCTCCACACTGCCAAGAGTCCTACCATTAAGACTATATTCCGCCAACGTATTTGACCTACCAAAATGAACCACTTCACACTTATCTGGGTTGAACTGCATCTGCCACTTCTCAGCCCAACTCTGCATCCTATCTATGTCCCTCTGTAACCTCTGACAGCCCTCCAAACTAGCCACAACACCCCCAACCTTCATGTCATCCGCAAACTTACTAACCCACCCCTCCACTTCCTCATCCAGGTCATTTATAAAGATCACAAATAGTAAGGGTCCCAGTACAGATCCCTGAGGATATAGACAGCACATTAATAAAATATAATTAGTATAAAATAGTACAGCAGAGAAAGTTATTTGTATTAACTAACTTTCTGCTGTTTATTTTGGCATCCATATCACAATGCAAAGAGCTGTTCTGCAATGAAAAATGGGAATACGTTTTCGTAAATGTGTAATTTGATGTGCAAAAGTTAGCTGTGTTGAGGTCGATGTTAAAACAGTGCGAGGTGGCAACTGAGGAACTAATGAATGTCACTGAGAAGATTGTGGTTACAGTGTGTCATTCAGATAGAGCAATGTTGTTTGTGTACACCAGATCTCTACCTTTTGTATGATTATAGTTAATAAAGAAATGAGTCAAGTTCAGAGCTTTGAGGAATCCTTACTGACTCATAAAGGTCATATTCAGCATCATTCTCATATCAATTTGAGGAAAAGCAGTTGAATTTTTCATTAATGGGGTTCTGGTTTTAACATTTATGACCAAGACCAGCGAGGTTTCCATTAAAGAAAGCCTTTTCAGTCCAGATTCACTAACATTGTTAAAAAGTCCTTCTGCATAGTTGAATAAATACATCCAGTGAATTTGAGGAGAGTATACAAGATGGATTGTAATTTCTTGGAATGTAATTAATGCTGGTTTGTTAATTTGATTTCCCAATATAACTACTTAATGAATAATGGCCATTTGATGTTTTCAATATGAGTTGAGATTGTACTTACTAATGAGGGATCATGTACACGGAACTTCACAGGGATTATTTCAGGGGGGTAAAGAATCTGATTCAAATGGTCGAGGGGTTGGAAATAAGAAGGCACACATTTTAATTAATGGGCAAAATACTCAGAGTATGTTGACAATGACTTTTTTATGCAAGAGATTAACACACACATATTAAATAATAAGATCCAAAAGGGAATTACAGAATTGATTGAAGGGAATAAAATCACAGGAGTGAGGGGGAAGGGCAGGGGATTAGGACTAAATAGATAGAGCTGGCACAGGCACAAGGTGGTGAATGGCAAACTTAAATGTGGCATCATTCAATTATTCTGCAAAACTATAATCATAAATAAGATTAATTATATTCATGTCAGAGTTTGTTGTGCAATGTCTGTTAAAACACTGGCCTCAATGGTGCAATAAGCTTCTGTTATCCTAAGTTTCCAATGATGTGTCTTTTTATGTTACTTATTTGTTGTAAGGAGATTCACAAGCTAAAGGAGAATGATCTCTTTAGCAAAGGCCCCTGCTTATAAATTCAGTTTAAATTATCAATTAGAGATTACATCTGTTTCTGAGCAAAAATTTGGAAAATAAATTCCGTGGGGGGGGGATGCTGGCACTCGGTATTAGAATGAAACCATCTTGATTTGCATTAAAATTTGTAATTCAAAATGGAAAGTCACACATCACCACTTCTTGCCTATTTGCATGCAGCTGCATCTTGTCTTCATCAACCAGCCTAGAAGACAATTATCTGCCTCTAGTCAATGCGTGATATTTATTTTTGATACTTCTAATTTACAGGCTGTGCAAATCTGCTCAAGATTTTCATGCAACCGCATTTAAATAAAATATTTTCTCCAAGTATAAATGAACACTTAGAAGGCATTCTTTAATGGAGGAGAAAATCCTGGGTTCCTAAAACACAGCTTTCAATTCAATCTTCTCAAAGAAAAATGTTGATTTTATTATTTTATTAAAAGTTATGATCAAAAATGTAGCCAATATAGTTTCACACTTTTTTCAAAATACCCTTTCAATTCTTAAGAGTTTTCAATAATAATCTTGATCTGACATGCCAAACACAACAACTAAAATTGCAAAGTGGGGAAATTTTGAAGGGCATGAGGAGTGGAGGGGACATCTGGGCATTAGTGTACCCACTCAGGATGTCCATTACTGACTGCTGAACTTCACTAGTTTCAACGAAAGTTTATTCATTTACAAGAATGGTGACTGCCATGACTACAAAAGGCCACCAGCCCAGACCAGCTGCTGGACTCTTGCTCCAAATCCTGCCAGATCCCACCATCAATATCTCGCTCCCACCATGCTAGCACTCCAGAATCCTTGTGGCACATCTCAAACTACTACCACCGGAAGTCAGATATTTTGGCCTGGGAGATGTTCTCCATTTCAGCAAACAGATGAGGTGTCCTTGAAGTGAAATGTTAACTCAATTTCAGGTCTAGAGTCCTGTGGAGGCACAGGCTAATATCAGTAACCAAAACAATTATCATTAAGTATTTTTTTCTGCTTGTTGCCTTGTGAATAATTACGAACTCTTATCTAGCCATTAATACAAGTGCTAATGTTCTTGAAGAATGAGTTACAACTCTCTTATCAAATCTTAAATAAGAGGGATAGAAGAAACCTAAAGATTTATTTGGTGAAGGGAGTAGATGGAAGAAGCTAATGTTGCAGCTTTGAGCATTCAAGGATTTTTGGGTAATCTGCATGCATTTATTATCCACATGCAAGAGCTATGAATGGCAAGACTTTGTTTAATTCTAGTACTAACTAAAGGCAGTCATTTGAGGGTTAAGTAAAAATGTTCAATTCCCTTCTCTCTGCCAGGCATCTTATTTATTTTATGCATGCTAATGTGTAAAAATATTCATTTTACACTACAGATGGCAAAATCAATAAAGTATAAAATGGAGCAGAGATAATAATATTGCACAGACAGACATGTAAAACCGAGATTCCTTTCAATGACATTACCAACAACAGGAAAAAAGAATATACATTCAGGTCATGGACCTTCCTAAAAAAAGGAATAAGATCTCAAAATTTCAAAGAGCACAAGTTTGTAAAAAGTACAGAGGAAACCTTGAGAATATCAAGGAAGAATATTATTCTTAAAGCTCCAAATCAAATGGATAAGGTTGCAAAATGCCCCGTTATAGATATACTTGTGTGGGCTTAAGATAATTATACAGCTAAAAGTGGACTGTAAGAAAATTTCATATAAGTTAAAAGTGCAGTTGTTTGGCAAAATATTCCAGTAAAATTCCACTATCCATAAAGCCCATGTTAAAAGACTTCAAATATGTCTAATAACATTCATATAAACTGTTGTAGATATCCTCCAGTTACAGCCATTGCTTAGCTATCTTGCTCCTGCATCAGAATTTCTCCTTTTTCATCTCTTGCCTAATCTTGGATCATGAACTGTCATGCATCTCCATAGAAAACTCATTTCCAGTCCAGTGTGCTGCATCCATACAGAAAGCACAAAAACCTGGGATGATACACCAATGCGTCCCGAGGGAGTGTTACACCATCTGAGGTGTCATCTTTTGGATGAGACGTTAACTGTGACCCCACTTACCCTCTGCAGTGGATTAAAAAGTTTCCACAGCATCATTCATTGAGTAGTTCTCCCCAGTGTCCTGGTCAACCAAGTAACAACTGCAGATTGTTTGATCATTTTGTTCTGTGCACTGATTGCAAAAAGTAAAATAAAAGTTTCTTTCTGTCGGATGTGTCATGCATGAACGCTGCCAGATGGAGGTTCTTGTAGTCGATAGATTGCGCTCATTTGTGAACATGGAGAGAAATTTCTAATGCATAAGTAAAAAGGAAATCTGTATCAGGTGCAAACTAGACAGATGGAAAAGTCACGGACGTTTCTTCAGATGACAGGGCGGCTGTCACCAGCGCAATATCTCTGAGTCAAATTTATATTTATTGGCTCCCTCATTACCGTGGACACGTTGTGATGTTATTGTGCCACTCTTCAGTTGATTTATGTATTTGATGCATTTCCAGGCAGAGTAACTATCCTAGAAATGATTCTGCCTTTTGCAAGGACTTGTGCCCTTTCCTTCTGGCCCCATCTGAGTGAAGTCTTATGCTGTGTTCCTTGTCCTAACGTGTCCACGTGTTTAAAATTCACAGTACCTCTCTTTTCTGTCATTGTGCATTAGGCACCTTGTTATCATATACGAGAAACTAATCCTGTGCTAATTGACTTTAGGGCCCTGGCTCCTAAAAATGGAGTCGACCACTAAAGCACATCCTTCAGCAGTTTTGAGGGTGCACGGCGACATGCTTAGGCACACAAAGGCCCTCAGATTTAGTGACATCATCCATAATATCCTCATTGATGCAGCTGATTGGCACAGCGTGCTAAGAGCCCCTAAATCCCACTCTCCTTCCCCCCACCTCCACTCTACTGCTGTGCAGAAATGACATAGGATTTACATGAGAAATATACTAAAGAGGGCAAGTCCCCTCAGATCAAGACCCAGTACTGAAATAAAATCCATGACCTCACTCGACTGTCAAGATTACTACTTTAAAACTAACAATTCTACAATGGATATATACAAGCACAAATAGCTATTCCGCCAGGTCAGTTATGCTGCTCTTGCAAAATCCTTACACAGCATACAGTCACCACAAATGCAGCACACACATACACCTACACACACACCCATCCTGTCTACACAGTGATGAGAATCACTTTCTCACTGTTTTTCAGGGTAAAGCGTTAAGGATTCATCAGCTGGCTTAGCAAATGTGAGGAACCTCCAGGCATGGTGTCTTACTCGGCTAAAGGAGTAAGAAGTAATGATAAGGGACTCGGGTTCCATGGGGCTAATAGACTGTGGAAAACCCTTATTCGTAATAGGTGATAAGGTGACATGTTTATTTTTCACATCAGGTTCCGTTTGTGTTCGGTTTTTGTTAATATTGCAAGAAGGCTGCTGTGTGTGAGTGGGAGTTGAAGGGGATAGGGGCTCATGGTTGCAATCAGACCGGCTGGGGGAAGGGTTGAGATTGCAAACAGAGAGCGGGTAGGCAGTAGCTAATGCCTATATTAAAAATGCAGGTCTGCTCTTCCCAGCCCCATGTTCAGGGAGGAATTGCAAATAATCTTGCTTTCCTCTTATAGCTTTTGAGAATCGCCTGTTATTTCACATGTAGTTCAGAGTTTCATGAATTTAGTTAACAATGATATGGAGGTCTCGTATGGCAAACTAATATTGCAGAAGGTGCCTCCGACTGGAATTAAAGCCCTTTCTCATGTAAGAAAATCGCTAACACTTGTTTCAGGGCACTTTTCTTTGCTTCTGACAATTTGCGAGGTAGTGTCCATCTGGCTCTTAATGAGTGGATGCTTCCTGCCTGGCACATTAGAGACTTGTGCACCTGTTTTATCATTCAAAAAGTGTACACAATGCCTCCCAGTCTTCGTTAATCTTACAATGCAATTTTGCAAAATCATTTGATGTACAAGTCCAAATTTTTAAGAGCCACAGCTTCAAGTAATAGGGTCAAATGGTAAATTAACTCTTTATTTTTATCTATCTAACTGATTAACTGAGTTTAAATAAGTCTATTTTAATGCAAAGCAAGAAGGTTTAATTAAAAACTGCTTTTAGCTTCATTGCAGGACATATGATTGAGCATGAGACAATGAACTTTCAACTCCTTATGATCCAAACTGTAGTCTCTATCATCACAAAGATGGCTTTATTTTAAAAGAATTAAGATGCAAGATTTTCCCTTTATATTGTGATGGTAAGCATAATGGGCTGGAGTTTGTACAGTGCATAAAAATGTGCCAAATTGGTAATGGTCGGGGAGGATCTTATCAGATTCATCCACTGTTGAGGGGAAGTGATTTACATGTATGCATGACATGTGTGCATAAGTAATGTGAAATACAGCCCTTTAACCTCTTCACCATGTGCAATTTTGAGAGTTGCACTCAAAGTTCAATCTTAGCTGCAACATGTTCCACCATGATGTCCACCCTAGTACTGGACAGAGATGGGGTGGATGTGGGAGTGCCCAACCAGTGATATGGTATTTCAGAACACTTTTGATGAGGTTCCACATAGGAGGCTGGTCAACAGCGTAAGAACACATGGAATTATGAGTAATATACTGACAAGGATTGAGGATTGATTATCAAGCAGAAAGCAAAGAATGGAAATAAACAGGTCTTTCCCAAGTTGGCAGGCTGTGACTAGTGTGGACCAGAAGGATCAGTGCCTCAACCCCAGCTATTCACAATCTGTATCAATGATTTGCCTGAGAGTACCAAATGTTATATTTCCTTGTTTACTGATGGTATAAGACCAGGTGGGATTGTGAGTAGGAAAAAGGAAGTAGAAAGGATTAAAAGGGGTATATAGACAAGTTGTAGAAATAGTTAAAACATGGCAGATGGAATATAATGTGGAAAACATGAGGACATCCACTTTGTTGCACAAAATAGAAAAGCAGAAAATTTTTTAAATGGCGAGAGCATTGGAAATGTTGTTGGTAAATTGGTTTATTATTATCACACATACCGCAGTACAGTGAGAAACTTTGTTTTGCATGCCATCCATACAGATCATTTCATCACATCAGTGCATTGAGGTAGTACAGGGGAAAAACAATAACAGAATGCAGAATGAAGTGTTACAGTTACAGAGAAAGTGCAGTGCAGGCAGACAATAAGGTGCAAGGCCATAACAAGGTAGATTGTGAGGTCAAGAGTCCATCTTATCGTACTAGGGGACCATTCGGTAGTCTTATGACAGCAGGATAGAAGCTGTCCTTGAGACTGATGGTACGTGCTTTCAGGTTTTTTTTATCATCTGCCCAATGTGAAGGGGGAGAAGAGAGAATGTCCAGGGTGGTGGGGTCTTTGATTATGTTGACTGCTTTACCAAGGCAGCAAGAAACGTAGACAGAGTCCATGGAGGGGTAGCTTGTTTTCATGATGTGTTGAGCTGTGTGCACAACTCTCTGCATTTTCTTGTGGTCTTGTGCAGAGCAGTTGCCATACCAAGCCATGATGCATCCAGATAGGATGCTTTCTATAGTGCATCTATAAAAATTGGTGTGGGTCAAAGGGGACATGCTTCCTGAGGAAGTAGAGGCACTTTTGTACTTTCTTGGTCATGGTATTTACATGATTGTACCAGGACAGGCTATTGGTGATGTTCACTTTTAGGAACTTGAAGCTCTCAACCCTCTTGACCTCAGCACTGTTGATGTAAACAGGAGTGTGTGCACCGCCCCCTTCCTGAAGTCAACGACCAGATCTTTTGTTTTGCTGACATTGAGGGAAAGGTTGTTGTCATGACACCATGCCACTAGGCTTTCTATCTCCTTCCTATACTCCAACTCATAGTTATTTGAGATTTGGCCCACTACAGTGGTGTCATCTGCAAACTTGTAGATGGAGTTAGAACAGTATCTGGCCACATGGTCGTGAGTGTATTGAGAGTAGAGTAGTGGCCTGAGGACACAGCCTTGTGGGGCACTAGTGTTGAGGATAATTGTGGCAGAGATGTTGCTGCCTGTCCTTACAGATTGCAGTCTATTGGTCAGGAGGTCAAGGATCCATTTGCAAAGCGTGGTGTTGAGTACTGGGTCAAGGAGTTTGGAGATGAGTTTGCTTGAAATTATAGTATTGAAGACAGAGCTGTAGTCAATAAACAATAGTCTAACATCGGTGTCTTTACTGTCTGGATATTCCAGAGGTAAGTGTAGGGCCAGGGAGATAGTGTCCGCTGTGGACCTGTTTCAGTAGTAGGCGAATTGCAATTGTTGTGTAAAAGCACAGAGGTGTTCTTATTTATAAGTCACTGCAGGTACAGCAAACAATTAGGAAGATATGTTGGGCTTTATTACAAGAGATTTAAGTATAAAAATAAAGATGTCTTAATGCAATTATATGGAGCCTTCATGAGACCATATTGCGTACTAGTTTGGTCTCCTTACCTAAAAAAAGATATGCTTGACATTGGAGGAGTCCAACAAACATTCACCAGACCGGTTTCTGGAATGGCATGTTTGTCATATGAGGAGAAATTGAATAGTCTACATTCTCCAGAATTTAGAAGAATCAGAGGTGATCTCATTGAAACTTATGAAATACTTGCAGGGCTCAACAGGATAGATGCAGGGAGGATATTTCCCCTGGCTGAGGAGTCTAGAACTGGGGTCACGATCTTAAAATAAGGGGTAGGCCATTTAGAACTGATGAAAAATTTCTTCACCTGGAGGATGGTGAATCTTCAAGGTTTTTTACCGCGGGGACCTGTGGACGGTCAGTTATTAAGTTCATTCAAAACAGAAATTGATAGATTTCTGGATATTAAAGGGATAATGCAAGAAAGTGGTGAGGTAGATCAGCCATGAGTTAGTTAAATGGTGAGCAGGCTCGAAGGCCCAGATGGCTGACTCCTGCTCTTAATTCATTTGTTCTAATGATACAAAGATCAATGAAAATAGACTATTTGTTCCATCAATCCTTTCCAACCCAACTTCAAATCCATGCCTTTGGGACTACATTGCAACTTTAACTATGAGTACGTAATAGCCTGAATTTTTCTACAATCAAACCATTTATTTATCTAATTTTGTGGATATTTTTCTATCTGGTCACATACTTTCTGTCACATGCTTCGTTAGATGACAATGGATGAAATGAGTGTACCGTTTTTGAGAACTATAAATTAGAAGATTGTTTTATTGCTGGGATTACATGAAATGGAGCTTAATAAATTTCTATATTAGTCTAGTTGCCAAGTTCTTTGATACAATCTAACATCAAATGGTCATATAATGTTTTGTCAGCTGATGAATAAAAAGGGTAAAATAAAGATTACAAATGTGAAAAAGTTAGATACTGAATGTTAAATGAGATAGTAATTACAAAGACAAAATATATGGCTGCGTTGGCAAAGGACAAGCAGCTTAATGACAGAGAGAGCAGAGGTGAGTTGGTTTCAGTTTTGTATTTAAAATTAAACTTCAGTGGTTTGGGATTTAATCCTCAGTAAAGAAGACAAACACAAACAAATAAGCATGGGATAAGAAAAGGTCTGTCTGCCCATAGGCTGTTGCTCTCTGATTGTGCTCTTATACGAGCTACCTTATTATGAATTCATATCTGACACCAAGACATAAGCTGCAAATTATCACTCTAGTTCTAGATTGGATGGCCTAGTAAAGCTCCATATTATTTATTGACCTTCACTCACTCAATGTGATGTTAGATTTTATCAAAGAACTCAGGAATCAAGCCAACTCGATACTTTTTGAGCTCTCTGGCATATAACCTCAGCAATAAAGCTGCCCCTGATTTATAGTCCTCAAAAATGAATTATATTGTGTATTTCTAATTACCCTAAGAGCACAATGATGGAATGATATGTTTTATAACTTCATGGCTTGAAACACCAAGTCAGAAAGCACTTAGAGATTAACATGAAGTGTGGAATTATAGATTAGGAAGAGTTGGCAGTTTCCCATCACTACAGAGCACTGGTAAACCAATTAGCCTTTCATAACAGTTTGGACATATTCACAGTCATTTTCATCTGGTCTCAGAATCAATCCTTGCTTCTCAATTTTTGAAGCCATCTCTAATGCAATACTTGCACAATAACCTAAGACTGGATTCTGTAGTGATCCATGTAAGGACAAAATAATGGCCATGAATTTAAAAGAAAAAAATAATATGTAGTGACTCACCATCCGAGCAAGCGAACTGGCTTGGCGGTCGGGTTGTGCGTCGTCGGAGTGGTGAGGCCCAAGCTGGCGTTGGGCCTTCGTCTTCCCCGAGTGACGGGGAGAACCCGCGTGCGGGAAAAGTTTGATGACGTAGTGCATACGTCATTTTCGTTTTCGGTGGGTGGGAACCATTCCTCTTAAAAGGCCTGCGCAAGGCAGGAAAATAGATCAGTTTTTGTCCTGCAGCCCACTGACTAGTGTCTTGCTTTCACATCACGGTAGGAGCCGCTACAAATAGTATGTTTATTTTGCATCCCGTTATTAGTATATAAATAACCTAATTGATTTGTAATAAGGCAAGGCGACAATGTAAGTTGCTATCTGCCACACATTACTAGTCAATTTATGTTATTCAGGCAGGGGCCTTGCATCCAGTGCCAAGTAGTTACAACTTTCATGCTGCTAGAATGAATTAAATTTACTGCAGCAAGTTAGAGATAGTACTTAATGGTGTAAAAGTACTAATAAAGGTGACATTTATGTTCCTGCAATGCCATTCAATCTCTTTTGCTCCAAAAGAGAATAATTGGAATTTTAAAATCTCATTTCTATGGGTAATAGATAGATTTCAAAGGTTTTGTTCTGAAGAAATAAAACTTCCCATTGTTTCCTGATTCTTTTTTCTTTCTCTCTTAGTCCAATCATTCTTTCCCATTGAGTCTCCCAGAAAGTTATTTTGCTCCAACGAACTAAATGTATGATGCAATAGCACGTTTGTGATGTTCTGAAATTCTTTCCATTGAAGCTAGTGGAGTAGAACATCCAGATGCTACATATCACTTTTAGCACAACCAAATTGAAGAGAAATCTCTCCAATACTATCCCTTTCTCTGCCTACCTTGACTCTAGTCCAATCAATTGCCTTGTTTGTCATCTCTTGGCTCATTCTATATCCTTAAATCTCATTGGCTAAGGATTTAGACTGACCATCCCATCATTCACAAGTATTCCCATAACTTCTTGCCTCATCTTGTTCTTATCAGCCCATATCTGCAGACATTTTTCAACTGGGTGGTAAAGGGAAAATATCTAGCAAAGGCAGCAATTTGTGAGGTGATTGACTCCAGCAAAAATTGGGCCAATGTTTGCATTACAGACAAATGTTTCCAGATGTATTCGATAGTTTGTTTGCCTCATTAGAAATGTTCAGACTCTGTTCAATAGTTGTAGCCACATTTTGCTAAAGGCCTTCCCATTGTCATATGCCCAATTGATATTTCCTATTCTGATATGCATTCGCTGCATTAGGATCCATCCGCCATCCCTTAGCTCACCTGTTCAATTGGTCCTTTGCCTGCTATCTTCGTTTTATGCTTGCCACCCGGACACATGGCTTAGATTCATCGGTAACTTCCATAACGTTGCAACTATCAGTCTTGTCTATTTTCTTTACAGTTCGTTTTAACAACAGAAATGTGTTGATGAGTCCCACAGGAGTTCCTGTTTTATTTCAACCAGTGGCAAGGACAACGTATAGACTACAAAAAAATGTTACTTACTTATCATTGCTAACCTGACAAAATGAAACTGTGGTTAAATTAATAGCATGCAAGTCAGCTACAAGAGAAGCAAGCAACAGACAGCAAATTGGTCAGCTGAAGCGAGACATAATAAAAATTCTGCGCCCCCTGCCAAACTAAGGAAAATTAATGCTTCAAATCTGCCAGTCATTTACTCCAAATGTTGTCATAATTACCTACATGGAGCAGTCTAAAGAGCAGAAGGAAGATATGAATGTATGTAATAGGAAAAGTCATTTGATCTGTTCCTGCACTGTCACACGCAATTTGCATTTCTATGCCCTCCTGCTAATTTGATTAAATCTCTTGAGATCTCTTGACATCAGGTAAGATGCTAAACTATCCAATCCCTCTGAATAATACAGCTATGGTCTAAATTAATGTGACTCTTGGTGCTGTACAATGATAGTTATCCTTATCTAAATTTCTTTGTGTAAACATTACTCTCATTTCTAATTATTTAATTGCTACCCTTTTTGTAGAACACACCACTGATTTAGCACCAACTAATATTGATGGAAGTCTTGTCCCTCCATCAAGAGTAACCTGTAATTATAAAGCACCTACAACTAACAAAATGCCCTGAGGTTCATCAGTGAAGTATTATCAAATGCCATATCACATAAAGAGAGGTAGGGCGGATGACCTAAAGCTTGATGAAAGATATTTTTAAAGGACTGTGTTAAAGGAGGAAAAAGAAGTAATGGAACAAAGTGATTTAGGGAAAGAATTCTGGAGCTTAGTTCTTTAGCAACTAAAAGCATGGGTACCAATGAGTGAAGTGATTAAAATTGGTCAGAATTAGAGGAGCACAGGGGTCTAAGAGGATACTGGGTTGTAGGCTATTGTGCAGATACTGGTAAATTAAGGCAATGTTGCATTTCATGTTGCTTAAAGAATCCAGCAAAGAAGTTCAATGTTTTTGTTTATCTTTTGTCAGGCAGCTTCACAGACATGGAGGTTTTTGCAGGTTACATGGAAATTTATGCTGGCTACTTCCTTCATAAAGTGATACCACCAAATGAACAGCAATGAATCACCACTAAGGTGAACCCGGTCTTGCACTCAGTCTCCCTTACTTGTCTGGTCTGGAAGTGGAACAGTATATCTTGTCAGCTCAAGGCACCCTGGACTCTGGCAGTGTGGTCTAAGGGGTGGAAAGGTCTCCAACAATGTGGAGAAGTATCCCTAATGCCCCTGAAAGCTTAGGTAGCTGGCAAATCCCTGCCCCAGTGCTGTCCACTGTCAAATCTGTAATCGTTTATAAATGTCACTTAATATTTTTGACACTCAGAAACATGATTAAAATTAAATTCATAATTAAAAATTAAAATTAATTACATAATTTTGAAAATAAAAAGTAGTCAAAATCGCCTAAAACTATAAAATAATTAAACATATTAAACCCAATCAAAATAATTAATAGATAGAATTTATTTTTCCTTTGCTTTCTGAAGTTCAGCCCTAGAAGGAACTCCTCTGAGGAGCTGTCAGAAGCCAAATAGCCCATCTCCAGCAGAACACATGAAAACCTCATGGGAGACATAAACTAGAATTGTTGAGGTTGGAACTATTGATGTTATCATCACATACACGATCATATTTCACTTGCTGTTGACATTGTCAACTGGAATGAATGGTGTTTGCTTACAGCTGTCTGATTTACAAATCTGCCAATGAGCAGCTCCAAGACCCCCATCTCCTTACCTCTGATGGATTGGCATTCCACAATTCCACTGATCTCCAGCATCCCCACCTCTGCAACTGTGTTTGGTGGGTGCCTGGGGGCATAACTGATTCCTTGCCACTACTGAGGTTCTATGTGGTTGAAGAGAAGGGTCTAAGTCCCAGTTGAAGATCAATTTATTTAATGTGATAATGAGAGAGATGCATGATATTGCCTACAAATGAGGCAGATTTACAAATTTAAGTGTTGAATAAACAAATAGGAATGGGAGGAAGTACATTGACAGAGAGGGATGATGTCAGATAACTTGGTAAAGGGGATTGCAGCGTTGGAGTGGACAGGTTGACAGGGTTGAGAGGACACACATATATCAGCACATAGGCAAATTTACCAATGTTCTCTTCTTTCCTAATCTGCTTAGGTCATTGTCCCAGATCTTGTGACATTGTGAGCCAACCACACTCAGTATTCATCCACCATTGGAAATACACTATTTCTGCCAGCCTGCCCATGGACATAATCTTCCCAGGGGAGGCCAAACCCTGTGAGTTGCCAAGGCCCTGTGCAGACCAGGGCCTTTCTAACTGTAAGTGGCCATCTCTGCCCCAGAAGGTTTCAATAACCAGTGGAGCCCTGCCCTGGCTCATTGCCATAGAAGTGGTTGCCAGCATTTGAACTGATGAGGACATCTGATAATTTTAGTTCACCAAAAGGAATGCCTGGAAAGTCAGAGAAAGGCAGACTAAGGGAGAATAATTTGACAGCTGGCTGGGGTGTGGGTTTATCAGCTCTAACCCAAACCTTGGTTTCTCCAGTAATATTGCTTTGTGACTCACCAATTTCTAATTTGTTTTAATGTTATCTACAACTAGTAAACAAAATTGTATTGGAGTACCTTTCTAATACCATTTGAATTGTATCTTTATCTCTTTCACCAAACTAGCATCAAGGAATGAAGACACTTTCAGTCAAATCACAGATTCCTGTGTCAGATGTCAGTGGGCACTTGTTGATTTAATTCGGAATTGGTGCCATCAGTGACACCCCCCACGTCCCCCCACCAAAGCTCCAGGCCAGCCCAGTTATTAGCCCAAGTCACCTGGGAAAGAGCCCAGGATTATGTAGGTCTGAGCTCAGAACACTCAGGACAGCCCACAGCTGATGACCAGAGAGCCTCCTACTGTCAAGCAATCCGAGGGCATTGACTGACGCTGGCTCTGCCTGTACTGCCAGTAACATTGACACAAGGGTTGGTAGATTCCTCTTGGTCCTGAGATCCATGGAGAGCTCAGTGACACAGCAGACACACAGCTGGATTGACAGGAAGCCAATTAGAAGAAAAGCAGACAGGTATCTAGGCTTGTTTGTCTACTTCCAGTGGCATAGTGCCTGTTAATGCCTTGGTTATGGAGATATAATTATATAAAGCCTGTGAGTCATCACAAGGCATATCCTATTGTGTCCATAAGCATGGCTTCATACTCTTCTGTTGATATTTTGTGGTACCTCCAAATGTGGTTTTTATGCTCTCCCTCGTCACCACCTGAAAGTTCCCCTCCAAGTCACATTGACTTTGAAGTATCTCATCATTCGTTCATCCTCGCCTCTGGATCACAATACTGCAACCCTATCTGTTAGTACTGTGGGAGTACCTTCACCATGAGGCTGCAGTGATTCAGGAAGGCAGATCTGAGCCATCATCTCACTAGGAATTCGGGATGGTCAACAAATGTTGCCCTTGCCGTGGAAGCTCCAGTTCCTACCAATGAATAAATCAAAACGCTCGAGAAATAATTTTAGTCATAAAGTTGATGTTTGAAAAACAATTTCTGCCTGGATGGTGAATGACGAACTGAAGGTTCAGCTGCTGATGGAGACTGCAATTGGCAATCTAAGAGCTAACTTTGATTTTTCCAGAGCTGATTTGGAATAACTGAAACATCTTGCTTGTTATAAATGGCTTTGAGCATTACTAATTCAGCTCATATCTGAGACCAGTCTTCCAACAGAATTGATCTAATTTGTACTAACAAACCAGAGAAACTGAATTCTTGTTTTCAGTACCTTGGAAAATCAATAATCATATGCTTGTTTCCTCTTCTTTCTTTTTCCTCCTTCAACATCTGAGAACATTCGAACAGAATCATGCAGACAGGTTTCTGTACAATTCTCTATCAAACTGAAACATTATTCAAAAACCTATTGATCCTCTATGTCAATTAAGCATCACAGTCAAACAGCTTATAGAGCAGCTACCTCAGAGCTCCAGTGACCTGGGTTCAATCCTGACTTCCAGTGCTGTCTGTATGGAGTGTGTGCACATTTTCCCTGCGACAATGTGGGTTTCCTACAGGTGTTCTGATTTCACAGAATCATAGAACAGTACAGCACAATACGGGCCCTTCGGCCCACAATGTTAGCCCGAACTTTAAACCTCGTCTAAGACTATCTAACCCCTTCCTCCCACATATCCCTCTATTTTAAATTCCTCCATATGCTTATCTAGTAATCTCTTGAATATGACCAATGTACCTGCCTCCACCACCACCCCAGGCAGCGCATTCCATGCCCCAACCACTCTCTGGGTAAAAAACCTCCCTCTGATATCTCCCTTGAACTTCCCACCCATTACTTTAAAGCCATGCCCTCTTGTATGGAGCATCGGTGCCCTGGGAAAGAGGCGCTGGCTGTCCACTCTATCTATTCCTCTTCATATTTTGTATATCTCTATCACGTCTCCTCTCATCCTCCTTCTCTCCAAAGAGTAAAGCCCTAGATCTCTTAGTCTCTCCTCATAATCCACACTCTCTAAACCAGGCAGCATCCTGGTAAATCTCCTCTTCACCCTTCCCAGTGCTTCCACATCCTTCCTATAATGAGGCGACCAGAACTGGACACAGTACTTCAAGTGTGGTCTAACCAGAGTTTTGTAGAGCCGCATCATTACCTCGCGGCTCTTAAACTCGATCCCACGACTTATGAATGCTAACATCCCATAAGCTTTATTAACTACCCTATCCACCTGTGAGGCAACTTTCAGTGATCTGTGGATATGAAACCCCAGATCCCTCTTCTCCTCCACACTGCCCAGAATCCTGCCATTTACCTTGTACTCCACCTTGGAGTTTGTCCTTCCAAAGTGTACCACCTCACACTTCTCTGGATTGAACTCCATCTGCCACTTCTCAGCCCAGCTCTGCATCCTATCAATGTCCCTCCACAATCTTTGTCAATCCTCCACATTATCCGCAACACCACCAACCTTTCTGTCGTCTGCAAACTTGCCAACCCACCCTTCTACCCCGTCATCCAAGTCATTAATAAAAATCACAAGAAACAGAGGTCCCAGAACCGATCCTTGTGAGACACCACTAGTCACAGCCCTCTAATCTGAATGCACTCCCTCCACCACAACCCTCTGCTTTCTACAGGCAAGCCAATTCTGATCCACATGGCCAAGCTTCCCTGGATCCCATGCCCTCTGATCTTCTGAAGAAGCCTACCATGTGGAACCTTGTCAAATGCCTTACTAAAATCCATGTAGACCACATCTACTGCACTGCCCTCATCAATCTGCCTGGTCACCTCCTCAATGAACCCTATCAGGCTTGTGAGACATGATCTGCCCTTCACAAAGCCATGCTGGCTGTCCCTGATCAGACCATGATTCTCTAAATGCCCATAGATCCTACCGCTAAGAATCCTTTCCAACAGCTTGCCCACCACAGACGTAAGGATCACTGGCCTATAATTCCCTGGACTATTCCTACTTCCTTTTTTGAATAAGGGGACAACATTTGCCGCCCTCCAATCCTCTGGTACCATTCCTGTGGACAACGAGGACTCAAAGATCCTAGCCAACTGTTCAGCAATCTCCTCCCTCACCTCGCAGGGCAGCTTGGGGAATATTCCGTCAGGCCCTGGGGACTTATCTGTCCTAATAATTTCTAACAGCTCCAACACATCCTCCCTTTTGATATCTACATGCTCCAGAGCATTACCCTTACCAACACTGTCCTCAACGTCATCAAAGCCCCTTTCCTTGGTGAATACTGAAGAGAAGTATTTATTGAGGACCTCACCCACTTCCACAGCTTCCAGGCACATCTCCCCACTTTTGTCTTTAATCGGCCCTACCTTTACTCTCGTCATCCTTCTTCTCTTCACATAAGTGAAAAAAGCCTTGGAATTTTCCTTAACCCTACTCGCCAAGGCCTTTTCATGTCCCCTTCTTGCTCTCCTCTGCCCCTTCTTAAGTTCCTTCCTTGCTATCCTATATTCCTCATGAGCCCTATCTGATCCTTGCTGCCAACACCTTATGTATGCTGCCTTCTTCCTCCTAACAAGATGTTTCACCTCTCTTGTCACCCAGGGTTCCTTCACCCTGCCATTCTTTCTCTGCCTCACCGGGACAAATGTATCCCTAACATCCTGTAAGAGATCCCTGAACAATGACCACATCTCCATAGTACATTTCCCTTCAAAAATGTCATCCCAATTTACACTCGCAAGTTCTAGCCTTATAGCCTCATAATTTGCCCTTCCCCAATTAAATATCTTCCGGTCCTCTCTGCTCCTATCCTTGCCTATGACAATGCTAAAGGTTAGGGAGCAGTGGTCACTGTCCCTCAAATGCTCACCCACCGAGAGATCTATCACCTGACCCAGTTCATTACCTAATACTAGATCTAATATGGCATTCCCTCTAGTCAGCCTGTCAACATACTGTGACAGGAATCCGTCTTGCACACACTTAACAAACTCTGCCCCGTCTAAATCTTTGATACTAAGCAGGTGCCAATCAATATTTGGGAAGTTGAAGTCTCCCATGATAATAACAATGTTATTCTTGCACCTTTCCAAAATCTGCCTCCCAATCTGCTCCTCAGTATCCTTGCTGCTACCAGGGGGCCTATAAGAATACTCCCAGTAGAGTAACTGCTCCTTTCTTGTTCCTAACTTCCACCCATACTGACTCTAGAGAGGATCCTTCTACATTATCCACCCTTTCTGCAGCTGTAATAGTATCCCTGACCAGTAATGCCACCCCTCCTCCTCTTCCCGCCCCCCCCATCCCTTTTAAAACACTGAAATTCAGGAATATTCAATATCCATTCCTGCCCTGGTGACAGGTGAGTCTCTGCAAGAGCCACAATATCATAGTTCCATGTATTTATCCAAGCTCTCAGTTCATCACCCTTATTCCTGATACTTCTTGCATTTAAGTAAATGCACTTTAGCCCATCCACCTTTCTACTTTTACACCCTATACTCTGCTTCCCCTTCCTCAAAGCCTCTCTATATGTTAGATCTGACTTTACTCCATGCACTTCTTCCACTGACCTATCCCTCTGGTTCCCATCCCCCTTGCAAACGAGTTTAAACCCTCCCGAGCCACACTAGCAAAGCTGCCTGCAAGGATGTTGGTCCCCCTTGAGTTCAGGTGTAACCCATCCAATCTGTACAGGTCCCACCTTCCCCAGAAGAGATCCCAATGATCCAAAAATCTAAAACCTTGCCCCCTACACCAACTCCTCAGCCATGCATTCATCTGCCATTGCCTCCTATTCTTACCTTCACTATCACGTGGCACTGACAGCAATCCTGAGATTGCTACCCTTGAGGTCCTGTTCTTCAGCCTTCTGCCAAGCTCCCTAAACTCACTTTTCAGGACCTCATCCCCCTTCCTACCTATGTTGTTGGTACCAACATGTACCACGACTTCTGACGGCTTTCCTTCCTGCTCAAGAATGCTGTGGACCCAATCAGAGACATCCTGGACCCTGGCACCTGGGAGGCAACATACCATCCTGGATTCTCGCTCACGTCCACAGAACCTCCTGTCTGTTCCCCTGACTATCGAGTCCCCTATCACTATTGCCCTCCTCTTCTCCTCCCTTCCCTTCTGAGCAGCAGGACCAGTCCCAGTGCCAGAGACCTGGCTTCTGCCACTTGATCCCTGTAGGTCATCCCCCTCAACACCATCCAAAGTGAGATACCTCCCACATCTCAATGATGTGAAGGTTGGTTGGTTAATTGGTCACTGGAAACTGGAAATAAAACAAAAAAATGCTGGAAGTACTCAGTGGGGAATATCTATGGACAGAGAAACTGAGGTAACTATTCAGGATCAAAGATCCTTTGGCAGAATGGGCAAAGTGAAAAAAACAAGTTAGTTTTGAGTTGCAGAGAGAATGGTGGAGGGATGGATAGGACAAAGGGAATAATCTGATAAATTGTTGATGAAGCCACCTAGTTGATAGATGACTAAGGGTAGTTTCAGAGAGATTAAACAAAGAAAGGAGCATCTAAAAGCTGTGATATGTAGAGCTGTTGGAAATACCAGCAGGTCAGGCCATTGGTAGAGAGAGAAAGTATGTCACAGATACAAAACATGAGCAAAAATGACCATTGCTGACACAGAGAGAAAGCAAGTTAACTGAAATTGTTGAATTTGATATAGTGTGTCAAAACAAGAAGATTTATCCAGAGAAAGAAATGGGCACATGACCTCTGTTTGCAGAACTAAACCAAGTAAAGCAAAGTAATAGTAGTAAAACTATGTCACAATGGAAGGGAAACATCAACTGGTAAAGAAAGGTGAATCTTGACGATAGGGAAAAGATCAGCAACCAGTGAGTCCTTTCTGGGCACTATGACACCAATGTTGTCCTAAAATATACATGCAATGCTTCCAGTTATGGGGTTGGGGCAAAGATTAGCCTTGTCATGGAGTGTGAGCATAAGGAGCCTATTGCTTGCATGCCACAGACACTACCCAAATGTGAAAAAAATCTATGCTCAGATAGAAAAGGAAGCATTGGTGGTTACATTTAGAAGTGCAAGGTTTAATTTATTCATACTAGGAAGATTATTCACACTTGTTACTGACCACATACCTCTAATGTAATTTGTTCCCAGTATGAGCATCATGATTGCCAGCCACCCATCTGTCTCAATACAATCTTGATACTGAGTACAGAATACTCAAACAAAGCACAATGCTGGGGTCACCTTACAACAGAAGTACAACAAATATGGAAAAAGAAAGTGATATTCTGTAGGGTTTGGAAGATGGTTTCCATATTACGCCAGTGGAAATAGAGTAACAGGGCAGTGTTAATAGAGTTTAAAATAGAGACACAGGGCAGTGATTATGGAAGAACTCCATGCAAAGCACTTGGGTGTAGTGAGTATGAAGATAATGGAAAAAAGGATTTATCTATTGGCCTGGCATTGACAAAGCTATATACAAAATCTAACTGCAAGGTACATATTATGTGCTGATTATAGAACATGACTTTGTATGGTACCCCTCAGGTGTGGAAGTGAACCTACAAGACCACTCCAGCAGGTCTATATGGATCATTGTGGAAAGGCGTGGAATTTCTTTTAGTATTAATCAATTGCCATTCAAAGTGGCTGGAAGTAAAGTATGTAGGGTCATTCATCTCAGCAGAATTCCCAGCTCAGGAACTAAGATACCCCTTTGCCATTCATTATCTTCTGGAAGAAATTGTATCCAACAATGGTCTTCAGTTTAAGTCATTGTGCAATTTATTGAAGAGCAATTAAATAAATGACCATTTTATTTTTCATTACCACCCAGCTTCAAATGGGGAAACAAAGATGTCAGATTATACATGAAAGAGTTATTGAAGGAACATGTTATGGAAAGTTGATCAAACATTGTCATGAAACATCAACTGGCAGAATTTCTTTTAAGCTTTAAAACAATGCCACACCTCACAAGAAGATACTCTCATGCAAAATGCTGACGGAAAGAAGACTCAGGACATATTTGAGTCTCATTTGGCCCAACATGAAATGAAAACTAGAGAAATGCAAGGTGAATGAAAAGTAAGTATCCTACATCAAGCAGCAAAGAGAGGAAGTTCAATGTTCTTGTGGTGAAACTGAGCTGGAGATGAGAAGAGAGATATCAGGTCAGAGTATCTGGTTCTAAGAATTATCACAAGGATTGCTGAGAAATTCAGAAAATTTGATGTGGACCTCCTGATCCTAATGCATAGTATGCCGGAAGATAATGAAAAAGACCTGTGAGGTTGAAGATGTTCTGAAATAAATCCCACATTTGTTCATGGAGAGCCAACTGCTGTGAAAATCAGAGAGAATGCAAAAACCTGTGACCTGGTCAAATGTTTGAAGTTTATAAATATGATAAATAAGATGATGTTTTTTTTGATAAAGAAAGCAATGTAGTTTACGTAAATACGCATGACATCATTAATAATACATGATGTCACATTTATATTACTGTGTGCAGAGGCAGTCTGACTAGAGCCTTTGGAGAAACTGGACAGACCTCCCAATTATTAGTTTGCACACTCTGCAATGAACCTTGGTTAAGAACTCAAGAGTACACATACCTTACAATGTCAGAATTAGGAGAGGGTCTAAGGACCAGGACGACATCAATCCTGGCCCAAACCCCACCCACATTTGACTTCTTACACTTTTCCAGTCAGCCACTGGAAGCAGGGAGAAGTTTCATTTTAAATAAGCAACCATTTTGAACTGCATTCAACCGAGCAATCTGAGAATTCCCTTGATTCTACTCAGGAGTGAACTGTGCAATGAGTGTATTTTAACTTTGTGCAGCATGCAATTTTGGATGTTCAATCTATTGGTTATTTTGTGCAATTTTTCTCCAGTTGTTTTGATTCCAAACTATTATTTACTCCAGTTATAATTTTGAAACTTAACATTCCATTGGGAGTTTCTCTTTGTGTGAGTCGACAGGAGGGTTGGGAGGCAGGTGAGATTAAATTATAGGCAGGCATCAGAAGATGTTTGATGGTAAGCCATATTAACTGGTGTCAGAAACAGGCTAGGTTGGCAGGATTTGTACCTGGAAGGAAGTGAGTAAACTGGTTGGAACCCTGCAGCTTGCTTGGGATATCTAACAGAACAGAGGGGCCTTTCCTTATCCAGCCACCCTCATTTTCAATTGCATTGAGTTGTGGCAGTTTCCCATGAAGCCAGCCATCTTCCCTATCCCTACAGCAGTCACGACGGAGCTGCCGGGCGCTGCTTTGCGTAGGTGCACAGCTTTAAGCAGTAATGAGATCACTGAAGCAATGCTTCAAAGTTCTGTCAACTGGATCCCCAGTGTGATGGAAGCATGAAGAGAGCATGTGTAGGCTGGAAACAAAAGTCTGGATCACAGCTGTGTGAGCAGTGGTGTGCAACTGACTCTAGGACGTTTGTCATTGATGCAGACGCCAATGAAGTTGACACATACTCCACATTTCCCTGTGTTAAAGGCACTGTATTAATGGCGTTTTTGTTACCAGACTTCAGGTCTGATAAGTGGCCATCTGAGACTACCTATTAATAAATAGCAGCTTTCTGTATATTTGTCTTCTGAGTGGTACAATGGCACAGCTGGTAGAGCTGCTTCTTCACAGCTCCAGGGACCTGGGTTCAATCCTTGCCTGTCCGTGTGGAGTTTGTATGTTCTTCCTGTGACTGGCGAGATTTCCTCTGAATGCTCTAATTTCCTCCCCCATCCCAAAGATGTGTGGGTTAGGGTAGGTTAAATGACCACTGTAAATTGTCCTTAGTATGTAAGTGATTGATAGAATCTGGGAGGAAGGGCGAGTTGACTGGAATGTGGGAAGAATAAAATCAGTTAAAATAGGATTAATGTAAAAATAATGGGTGTTTGATGGTCAGCTTGGACCTAATGGGCCAAAGGGCCTGCTTCTGTGCTCTACCTCTCCATGATAATGTGCTTGATGCATTCTTTAATGATTCCTAAACGTGGTGCTGAATGAGTAGCATCCTTCTAAGTACTGATGTTGTGGTCATGACTGGATCTCAGAGCCCAGCAGTTAAGAAGAATATGAGCTGATCCTCCAGTCACACAGATCCCTGCTTCTCACTTGCCTTCATCATTGGCTAAAGTAACTCTTTGACTCGCTCAAATTACCCACATAATCTGCCTAATTAAATTTCCTGGGTTGGTTACACTTATGCTGGAGTTTACAACAGTTGAAGTGTCCTAGCCAGTGTCACTGGGACCTGTGACCAAGCATGTATATCTATGTTTCTACTTCAGGAAAGAAAATATACTTGAATTCTTGCTAAAAAGTACCTGGAAGAAAGTTGTGTAACTGAAGCAATGTAATGTGGCGCTTTAATGTATCAAGAATGTTTTACACCTGGCTTATCAAGAATATATCTAGTTTTAAAAATATTTAAAGACTGCTTCCATGACTCCCTTAAGTTCCAAGGATAAGAAAAGTATCAAGGAAAAGAAGATGCTGACATTCAGCTTGTGCAGTGGCTCAAATTTTATTAAATTCCACTGTCTAATCTCCAGCCTGTCGCATCTAGTGTAGCATGTTTACTCTAAAAGGAGAATCTAAAATGAGGGGAGTCTACTTTGGTTCTGGTCTGATCCCCACACATTGTTCTGCAAGCAGGTAGGCATTGCTGAGAGGTTGCAAATAAATATACAAGCAAATGTATGAACACCTGCCCAATGCACATGATGCATCCCAACTGGCAATGTGTAAATGGATATGCATCGTGCAGATCAGTAATATATTAAGTTTGCTTTGTGACTCCGACGTACTTGGCTCTTATCTGTTGTTAGTTATATCACCACTATTTCAGTGCAGGCAAGGCTATGTAATAAATGCCAACCTCACCAACAATGCTCACGTTCCAAAGGTGGAAAAGAATGGACACTTCCAAGTAGTCCAAAGCAACTGGAATAAGGTATCCAGCTGTGATTTGTTTTGTGATACCTGAATGGGTTCCCCAAATTAATGTGTATCAAGGGGGACTGTTGCTGACTGTCAATTTTGGGCTATATGCTTGATAAAGTCCAATTTTCTGGACATTATCTGTCCTTGACTCAACATGAACCTGTTTTCCCAACCTCCTGTGAAGTCTGAGAATGTGGAAAGTCTTTTCTCTGATATCCACCTCTTCACAGGTGGCCTGGATATTTCTTCAGAGAACGTTCCATGGGCAGGTCAGTGAGGGCTATTCTTCACCATACATCTCCAGACAGGCTTTGACACTCAAGGTAATTTGTGCCTTCATCTTCAGTACAACAGCAGAATGCCCCTTTAAATTGAAGCTACAACATTCAGCAGCTGCAGCAAAATTCTTTTTTTGCCCCCTCCTTCTGTACATCTCTTACAAATTGGGGCAATTCAGGCCAGGAACTTGTTAAAAATAGCTAATGATTTTTTACACTGGGAAACCTTGCAAAATTATTCCAACATTGCTTCAACAGGCATAATCTCAGTGATTGAATATGATGGCACTTAAGCTCATTTGTGTGGGGAAATATAAGGAAGATCGAAGCTTACAGACTCTGTTCCTGAACCACCAACCATATCACTCTCCCTGAAGACTGTCTGAAACTAAACCAGACCATTCATAACCCTGGTGACATATGAACATATGAATCAAGAACAGGCATAGGACATTGCGCCCATCGAGGTCACTCCACGCTTTGAGGAAAAGATTACCAAAGTGTCACAAACATTGAAGAGCAAAAATAGTTCTCATCTGTCTTAAATGACTAACATCTTATTTTTAAACAGTCATTCCTAGTCTAGATTTTCCCACAAAAGCAAACATCTGCTCTACATCCACTTTGTCAAGACCCCTCAAACATAATTGATCCCAATTTGAATGTCAGTCCACATACATATGATATCACGACTACTGACTGGTGGCTCTGACATCCACCATCATGAAGTGCTTCAGAAGGCCGGTCATGGCACACATTAATTCCAGCCTCCCAGACAACATTGACCCACAGCAAATCGCCTACCACCGAAACAGGTCTACAGTGGATGCCATCTCCCTGGCCTTACACTCAGCTCTGGAGTATCTGGACAGTAAAGACACCTACATTAGACTATTGTTTATTGACTACAGTTCTGCCCTCAATACAATAATCCCAAGCAAGCTTGTCACCAAACTCCAAGACCTGGGACTCAACACCTCCCTCTGCAACTGGATCCTTGACTTTCTGACCAACAGACCGCAATCAGTGAGGATAGGCAGCAACACCTCCACCACAATTATTCTCAACACTGGTGCCCCACAAGGCTGCATCCTCAGCCTTCTACTCTACTCCCTATATACTCATGACTGCGTGGCCAGATTCTGCTCTAACTCCATCTACAAGTTTGCAGATGGTACCACCGTAGTGGGCCAAATCTCAAATAATGATGAGTCGAAGTACAGGAAGGAGATAGTGATCCTAGTGGCATGGTGTCATGATAAATACCTTTCCCTCAATGTCAGCAAAACAAAAGAGCTGATCATTGACTTCAGGGAAGGGGGTGGTGTACATGCACCTGTCTACATCAATGGTGCTGAGGTCGAGAGGGTTGAGAGTTTCAAGTTCCTAGGAGTGATCATCAGCAATAGCCTGTCCTGGTCCAACCACATAGATGACACAGCCAAGGAAGCTCAGTTCCTCAGAAGGCTAAAGAAATTTGACGTGTCCCCTTTGACACACATCAACTTTCATCGATGCACCTATCTGGATGCATCACGGTTTGGTATGACCAAGATTGCAAGAAACTGCAGAGAGTTGTGGACGCAGCCCAGCACATCACGGAAAACCGGCCTCCCCTCCATGGACTCTGTTTATACCTCTCTTTGCCTTGGTGCAGCAGCCAGCATAATCAAAGACCCCACCCCCCAGGTCATTCTCTCTTCTCTCCTCTCCCATCAGGCAGAAGATACAGGAGCCTGAGGGACCATACCACCAGGCTCAAGGACAGCTTCTATCCCACTGTGATAAGACCCCTTCTACAATGAGATGGACTCTTGACCTCACAATCTACCTTGTTATGCCCTCGCACCTTATTGTCTACCTGAAATGCACTTCCTTTGTAGCTGTGACACTTTACTCTGTATTCTGCTATTGTTTTTACCCTGTACTACCTCAATGCACTGTGTAATGAATTGACCTGTATGAACAGTATGCAAGACAAGTTTTTCACTGCACCTCGGTACAAGAGACAGTAATAGACCAATACCAAGGTTTCCACTTCTTCAATCTGACCTGGCTCCCTCACCTACTTCAGCTCATCTGCAGCTGAAGCTGACATCCAGGCCTATCGAAATTCAGTATTTAACTAGTCTAAACCCTCCTGGCCTGGTTTTCCCTCTACTCATCATAAACCTGATATCAAAAGTGGAATTAAGTTAACTTGAGTGGGTCATCTTCCACATTAAGAATAGGTGTGGCGATAAGGATTGCAGAATCTTAAAACATTGTTTACACACTGGTATACAGGACAAACAATATAAATTCAACATAATCAAGGATATAACATCTGTATTTGATTTATCTGCCAATGGAGATGACCCTCAATCCCTAGTCCATCAGTGACATACTCTATTCAGGATATGAAAGGGTAGTTTTAACTTAAACCATCGATTTGGAAATGGAAGGGATTGGCTTTATATCAAATTAGATCTTGGTGTCCATTGAATACGTTGGGAAGTAATGTTGGATAGAATGTAAAAGACACCTTCCATCCATTTCTGAAGAATCCTTTCCCTCCAAACTAGACTTAAATTAATACTGAAATATCTGAATACCATAAACAAACACCAGTCTTCTACTCATCTGAATGGGAAGTGGTGATTAACAGAAGGTATGGGCTTTCCAATAAAGGATCGGTGATAAAGTCCAGGGATCATTTAATAATTGATGGCTGGTGATGTGAAGGTAAGAGAATTGTAGGGATTTGAGGAAGGGGTTCTGAAGAAGGGTCTTTGACCTGAAACATCAGCTCTGATGCTCTGACCTTCTGAGTAGTTCCAGCATTTTCTGTTTTTATTTTATAATTCTACGGGTCTCCTAGGTGGCAGAACAATTTTGGACCAAGCAGTTTTCTTCAACAATAATCACCTAGTGAATAATTTCAAGAAATAAAGATCCAATAGGGGTTGTTTGGACCCTTGCATTTCAGGTTTTAATAGAGATAGGCTATGGATGTGACCAGTCAGGAGGCAAGAAAGGCCATGTTCATAATGTAAGCACATTTTCAGGGGCAGGAGCCTTTCCTCCAGGCCCAACAAACAAATTAGAAACACCTCGATATTGTCGCATACCCTACCATTCAAGCACCATCTCCATATTGTGACCCACAATCTTTCCCCACCACCTTCCCTCAGGCCCCATCGCCTCCTGCTGCAGGCTTCCAACCCAACAGACCTGCTGCATCGCCACACTCTGGGGAGGGCCATTCCCAGTCCCTGCACCAAAAAAACAGTGAAGTAGTTCACCAAGGCTGTGGATACGAGGGTTCAGGCTGATTGACAAGCGACAGCATTTGTGATCCCTGAACTCCAATAACTATGGAGATAAAACTGGCATCTCGAAACATGCGCAGTGTGAAGAGCACCGTGCAATGTGTTAATGTAATACCTTGCCAAGGTCAAGATGGAATGTGACTTTTCCACAGAAGTGGAACTAGAAGAGGTGGTCGCAATGATGGTGGTCTGCAACTGTCAGAGGTGGTTGCAATGGTGGTCCCAGGGGCTTGTCCTTATGTTGGGGAGGGGGAATATATAGTCGTGCATGGGCCTGGGGATTCTGCTGTGGGGAGGTAACTTCTCTATCACTGAAGTCAAAGAGGTGGTGGTGGGGAAGCTCCTTGTAGCTGATGTAAAGTACCATAATAATCCGTTCCGGCTAATTAATGTGTAGGGTGGCATGGTAGCGTAGCGGTTAGCGCGACGCTATTACAGCGCCATCAATCGGGGTTCGATTCCCATCGCTGTCTGTAAGGAGATTGTACGTTCTCCCGTGTCTGTGTGGGTTTCCTCTGGGTGCTCCGGTTTCCTCCCACATTCTAAAGACGTACGGGTAGGTTAATTACAGTTTAAAATGGGCGGCACGGACTCGTTGGGCCGGAAGGGCCTGTTACCACGCTGTAAGTAAAATTTAAAAAATTCTTTTAAAAATTAAAAGAAAACACCTCACCTGTGCTGAGTGAGCGGCTCCCACTACTGCTAGTAACATCCCTACCAGTCGTTCTGGCTGCTGACTTCAACGGCGTCATTGATGCAGCTGGACAATCGGGCATTGCCGACAGGAGACTAGACAGCAGCTCCAGACTCCTGATGGGAACAGTTAAAGATGCAAAGTTGTGCGATGCCCTCAGTACCCCTGCAGGTGGAGCATAGCCACAATACACTTGGACCGGAACGGACAACTCAGTACGGTCCCGGATAGACTTCCTCTTCACATCGAAGGCAGTCACAGTCAGATTCTCCGACACCACGCTGGTGTTCTCTGACCACTGCCTCCTCCGAGCCTCCCATCACCTACAGGAGGACTTGAAGGCAGGCAGGGGGATATGGAAGTTGAATGTCAAGCTGCTGACCCCAGAGAACATTGAGAAACTAAAGAGGGATTAGAAAGGTTGAAGAACCGTGACCCCCCCCCACCTCCTTTTGACTCCCCGATTCACTGGTGGGAAGCAACCAAGGAGAACAAGAGGTTCTTCTTCCTCAAAGGTATTCAGAAAGCAAGACAGAGTCAGAGGGAACTGTGCCAACTCCAGACAGATTTGCAGCAACTTCTCCTTCTGCAGTTGAGGGGGGTGGATGTGAGAGAGGAACTCCGAGAGGTGAAGGGCCAGCAAGCTGCGCTTTTCGGTTCCAAATCCTCAAAGATCATCTTCAGATCCAGGGTCCACTTTGTGGAGCAGGATGAGACATGCTCAAGCTTCTTCTTCGGAAAAGTTCACAAGGGGAGAAGACGGCTCAGTAACATCCTCACAGACACATACTGAGGATTTGCAGACCCTCCTTTGCCGGTCTGTATGACAGAAAGGCTACAGACAGCACAGCCTCCCAGAACTTCCTGTCTTCTATCACTGAGGTGTTAGACAATAGCAAGTGGGAGAGTCTGGATCTGCCACTGACACTGGATGAGCTGACTGGCTCCATCCGTTCATTGGCATGAATAAAACTGCTGGAAGTGACAGCTTACCAGCAGAGTTGTACTTGGCTTTGTGGGACTGGATGGGCCCGGATCTTCTGGAAGTGTATAACACTATGCTTCTGTCTGGCAGCATGTCAGACTCCATGAGAAAGGGTATCATTACCTTCATTAACAAGCAGACGAGGGAGAGGGAGGACATCAGGAATTGGAGACCCATTTCACTGTTGAATGTGGACTATAAGATCCTGTCCAAGGCCACTGCCAACCAGGTCAAGTCTGCTCTTGGACAGGTGATCCACCCAGAACAAACATGTGCTGTACCTGGCAGGAAAATCTCTGACATCCTTGCGCTGCTCAGGATGCCATCGCCTATGTGTAGGACAGAGGGGTGGACACCTGCTTGGTCAGCTTGGACCAGGAGAAGGCCTTTGATGGGATGTCACACACGTACCTGTTGGATGTGCTCCCCAAAATGGGTTTTGGAGAGGGAATCGGAAATTGATTCCCTCTACACAGATATCCGCAGTGCAGCCCAAATCAATGGGTGGGAGACAGATAGTTTCCCCATCGTCTGGAGTCAGGCAGGGTTGTCAACTCTCCCCTGTCTTGCTTGTGTGTTGCATAGAACTTTTGCTGAATCCATCAGGAAGGACGAGAGCATAAGATGGGTGACGTTGCCAGGCAGTGGAGGCACACAAGTCAAAACCTCCTTGTTCATGGACGATGTCGCCATCTTCTGCTTGGATCCAAGGTCAGTTCACAGATTGATCAGCATCTGTGAACAGTTCGAGTTGGCATCGGGGGCCAGAGTCAACCACAGGAAGAGCGAATCCATACTCTTCAGTAACTGGCCTGACCAATCCAATGTCCCCTTCACTGTCAGGTCTGACTACCTGAAGGTGCTGGGGATCTGGTTCGGGGGGGCTGAGGTGTGTAACAAGAATTGGCTGGAGTGGATTGGGAAGGTAAAACAAAAATTGGGTTTTTGGAAATGGCGTTCTCTGTCAGTAACTAGGGAGAACTTGGTCATCAGGTGCAATGTGCTCTCAGGGCTGCTGTACTTGGTGCAGTTGTGGCCTGTTTCCCACTCCTCTGCCTTGAAATTCACTCAGGATGTCTTTGTTTATCTGGGAGTCCAAGATGGAGTGAATCCGACGGGTCTCAATGCACGTCCCCAGAGAATGGGGGCAAAACTGTACCCAACGTTGCCCTCATCCTGATGACCACCTTTGTGTGTGGCTGTATCAGTCAGTATGTGGACCCAAAGTATGTGGGCACCAAGTGTCACTACGTGCTAAGGTTCTACCTGTCCCTGGTGTTGCGGAAGACAGGCCTGACTCCTCTACCGCACAACGTCCCAGTCAGCTGGATGTTGCCGCACTAACTATCCTTTGTGGAAGAGTTCTTCCAAGCAACCACCTTTGACTACAAGTCCATCACTGTTTTTCACCTTGGTACAAATGACAATAATAAACCAATACCAATCAGACAGTGCTCAATACAGAACATCCTGCAGGTACTGTGACAGGGACGTTATGGATACGGTGGAGTGGTTCCCTGAGCAAACTGTCCAAACCATCTGGCAGAATGCCTCATTGCCAGATCTCACCAACAAGCACCAAGATCTTGCTTAACTGAAGATGAGAGAGGCCCTGCCTGTCAAAGCCTTCCTATACAGATAACATATCACCCCCAATCACACTGTACTCGGTACGGCTGAGGTGGGGAAGAGACGGTCATCCATCTCTTTGCAGACTGTGGATTTGCAAAGAGGGTATGGAGATGAAAGCAAGGGTCCGTGTCTTGGTTTATCCCTAGAAGCTGCGTAACAGAGGACCCTAATCTATGGCTGTTCCCAGGGACACACTGAGACAGACATTAAGTGCTGCTGGAAGGTCATCAACTTGGTGAAGGATGCCCTTTGGTCTGCCTGAAACTTGTTGGTCTTCAAGAACAGCGAGATGTCTGTAAGGGAATGCTGCCGACTGGCAGAGTCCAGGCTGCAGGAGTAGGTGCTGAGGGATGTATTGCAGCATGGTGCAGCCAATGCTAAGGCTCTGTAGGGAAGGACCACAGTCTCAGCTCCTTCCTCTACCGTGCATGGAGGGGCTGAGTCAGGTGGGAAAGCCGTATTCATATTATGAAAAGGATGTATCACCCCAGGGGGCCATATGAGTGGCATGGTATTATGTTTGTTTGTTGGTTTTTCTTTAAAAAAAGTTTACACTACTGAACGTAACGATCATGAGTGTAAAAATTTTTTTGCACTGTTTCTTCCTTTGTATATATGTTCTTACGATGAATAAAGTTTATTTTTGAAATAAAAAAAGCAACCTGGAGACATAATTAAAAAAATATTCTATTGCTAAAATCCACAGGATGTTTGGGAAATCAGTATTTCCTGATTTCTAACCCATAGCTCCACACCCAACTCCTTGCACAAATAAACCCATCTCCGGCCACACCCCACTTTAACTACACAACCCAGTAAACATTGGAGCTAGTGATTCAATTCAAGTGTGTTGGTGTGTTGAATAGAAGATGCAGGCTGTACCTGTTCTGTGATATCTTGCACTGTCATTCCAGACTTCCAACTTGAAAGATCAGAACTACAAAGTGGTTCTGGCACCTTGGTGAAGCACACAAAGCTCCAAAAGATAATAGAATAGTTAACACAGCAAGCTAATAACTAAACAGCTTCAGCACCTTGGCACCACAGATTCTGACAAGTGCAGAGAAAACATGGATGTGGAAGTTTCTTTGTTCATATCAGTTTTCTGTAATCTGAGGAGCTATTCTGCAAACTGGGATAGAACAAACACTGCATTATACTTTCTTCCCTTTCAAGTGTCTCTCTGCCTTCAGGCAAAGGAAATGTGGATAAGGTGAATAAAACATGTGGAGCATTCTGTGATATAAAGAAATATTGCTTTCACCAGCAGCCTAAATCTGAATATAAATTACAAGATTTTCTTTCCTAGAATACCACTGTATATCACTCTTTGAAGAGGCAATGTGAAGTATGTGGTATAATTTGAAACACAGGAACAGAAGTAGGTCTTTAGGCCAGAAGTAGGTCTGTTGAGTCTGTTCTGCCATTCATCAAGACCTTGGGTGCTCTGTATCCTAACTCTGTACACCCATCTTTGCTCTATATTCCTTGCACCAGAATAGTGTCAAAGATAGGTGCAACTAATTGATGAAGCAAAATCTGGAAGCCATGAAACTAACATAAGAAGCAAGATGCAGAAACATTGAAACAAATGGCAATTTTAAGCCAACCCACCATTGGGAAACCAATGAGTGTGCCTTTTGTTTTACATTCTGGTCAGTCTTGAAGATGTTGTAAGATGATTTTAGGTAGACCATAACATTGGCATTCCATGCTCCCGCCTTGTTTTCATCTACTGCCCTTATCTTCACTCAACCCTGAATCTGAAGGGATCCCCCTAGGAGAGAGTGGGAGTACAGTATTTGGTATATATTTGCTTAATTACATTGCCTTTTCTCCACTAAGTAGATAGAAAAAGGAATATATGAGTTTAGGAAGAGCAGAGATAGTGTCAAGTCTGCAATCCATTCCAGGAATCCATGAACAAGCAATATACAAGAAACTTGCATTAGCAAGATGGTTTGGATTTTTACTTGACATGACTTATGCAAATACATTGTGCTGGCAGTATGGGATTTCCTGGGGAAAGATAGGCATGATGAAAGTAGATGAGCATTTGCCAGGGGGCTGTGCACATTTTTTCTTTTGCTTGTCTTATTAAACTTATGGTTAGTTTTTAAGCTGATATTGTAAAAGTGAGGCGATGCAATATGAACCCTAAGAGGTTATCAAATTTCTTTCTCCTGTGGTCCCAGCAGTGTTTTGCATGCAGTCCTGCATTTAACCCTCGAAGACCTCTTTTTGAGGCTTCCTGGATTCTGTATTTCCAGAGTCTAAAATCCCAGATGAGGTGCAAACTATGAATAAGTCAAATAACATGTTCATGATGTTCCAATGTGCCTTTTAAAACTTACTTGGTCAAGCACCTTGTGCTTGGAGGCCCCTATGGCCTGCTATAAATTTAAAGTGCTGATAACGGCTCAGTTTACCCATATCAATTATACTGCTGAATTGCTGGCTGGTGAGACCACTCGCAGAATGTGTCTTTACGTGATAAGCCCTTGCTGTCAATAAGATTGTCAAATGATTTGTGTAGAAGCCAAACATTTAATGTCTGTAAATGAAATTGAAAGGCTATTCTTGGCTGCTCTTGTTTACAAGATATCAGCCTCAGCTCAATTAGTTACATTCCCTGGAGTGTAGCTCCATTGGTTTAAGCTACACTCCAGAGAAATGAGCACATTATGATAGACTGATGTCCAGTGCAGTAGTGGTGAAATGACGCACTCTCAGACACACAGGACTGGATCATGCTTAATCTGAACCGCCGCCCTCATTTGGTCCCCATGCATTTCCTGCAGCTGTGCTTTTTACAGCCCTGCAGGATGGATACAGCTAGAGGCCCCACTGCCACATGCAACAGTGCAGCAACCAGAACTCAGCTGGTGGATCCTGAGGACAATTCCATCCACTGATGATCATTTGACAGTTTGCTGTTGTCAAAGGCATCTTAAACCGTTTTTAATTGTCCAAATGATCAGATGCATTTGAAAATAGTTCAAATAAATATAAATAAATTATTAAAATAAAATAAATGTCTTTTTCTTTAATATAACTTAGTGTACTCGAAGTTAAGTATAACCAAAGCTAAAGTAAAAACAAAACTAATACCTTTTCAATCAACATGGTGCACCGTTCAAATGAATGGGGTTGTGCCATTTAGTCACCAACCAGCCATTCGCAAAGTTGAGAGTTTGGATGCACATGACCTCTCAGCTCAGGATACCTGTTGTCTTCTCCTGGACTCAGTGATGGAAGTCCTGGACTCACCAGCTGAGCTGGAAGTCCGATGTACCAGCATCTGACCCTCAACTTGTTTCTGATTTTCATGTTTCAATGTGCAGAAGGAAATGCTGACCCATTAAGAAGATATCATTGGCTTTTCTCTACAGAACGCCAGTGAGTAAATAACATTCACGGTAATGCCTTTTGGAGGAGACAATAAACCAAAACCCAATTTGTCCTCTCAGCTGGAGGTAAATAAATATCCCATGGTAGTATTCAAAATAGAGCAGTATAGTTCTCTCAAATTGGCTGATGAATATTCACACCCAATCAATATTATTTTTTGTTAAATCTTCTCATTACCATTTTAGGACCTTGTGATGCATATATGGGAAGCCGTATTTCATACATTGCAACAGTGACTAAACTATGACTAAATTATTAAGTGTTTGAGATATTTTGAAAGATGAAACTAAATCTTGGTAGGTCAGCTGGCCACTGTAAATTTCCCCTGGTGTTATTGAATCTGGGGAGAGTGCTTGGGAATGTGGGGACGATAAAATGGGATTAGTGTAAATGGGTGCTTGATGGTCAGTGCAGGACTTGGTGGACTAAAGGGCTTGTTTCCATGCTGTATGATCCTGCCTCCAGGACTCAAAACCCCAAGATATTCAATTCCAAACATACACGTTGTATGATAGAGAAGACCATTGGAAAGCTAAAATGGTTTCCACTGACAGGAGCACTCTGGAGGAGTCCAACACTTCCCAGATGTATGGGTGTCATTCCTTTGATATATGCTGCACAACTTTGCTACGGTGAGGAACAACAGGAGGTGAAGGAGAACGGGAGAAGCTGCCTATTAATATTTCAATTGATTTAATACCCAGTGTACACTGCCCCCAGTTCCCCATTCATGCTTAATGATCCCATTGTTGCTGACCACCACTGTAAATGAGTGAAGTTCAGAAGGATCTAAGTGTTCTTGTGCATGAATCACAAAAAGTTAGCAGGCAGGTCCCAAAAGTAGTCAGGAAGGTGAACGTCATTTTGGAGTTTAAAAATAAGGAGATTTTGCTACAATTGTACAGGGCGTTGGTGAGGCCATATCGGGAACGCTGTGCAAATTTTGGTCCCCTTACCCAAAAAAAGGATATAGAAGCATTGGAGGCAACCCAAAGGAGATTTACCAGGCTAATTCCTGAGCTGAGAGGGTAGAGAGTTTGGGTCTGCATTCCTTGAAGTTCAGAAGAATAAGTGGTTACTGTCTTCAAACATATAAGATCCTAAAGGGGGGGGGGGGGGGGGTTGACAAAGCAGAAGTTGAGATGTTCTCAATAATAGGATACGGAACATAACTACAAAATAAAGGACCTGTCATTTAAAACTAAGGTACCTAGAAATTTCTTCTCTCAGACGGTAGTGAATTTTTCAAATTCTCTCCCTCCCCGATGGTGGTGGAAGCTAGGTCATTAGATATACTTAAGATGGATATTGATAAGTATTTAAAATATCGAGGCATTGAGGGTTACAGGGAAGCTGACCTTGAGCCTGGTGGTACATGCTTTCAGGAATTTTGCACCTTCTGCCCTATGGGAGGGGAGAGAAGAGAGAAGGAAATTAATGATGTGGGTGAGGTACATAGGGCAGTGTCTTAGGCTCCTGGTACATTGCATTTGAAAACTGAGGTCATTGCATTTCTTGCATCACTGCATCAATGTCCTCTTGATGTCACACGTGGTATTGACCACTATAGCTGTCTGATCACACTACTATCCGAGTCTGGAGAGCCATCTGGCTAAGAGTGGACAGAACTTCTCCTCTTTGATTCCTCTACCAAGGCACCCTGTCTAGGGTTGGAAAATCTTTGAGCCTGCTCTCTCCCATGTTGCACCTTTAAGATACATTTTTCCATGTCAAAATGAATCCCACAAGATTTCAACCAAATGCTGCAGCCATAATGCAGCTATCATTACAGATTGGCTTCAGCTGCCAAACATCAACAAAATTGACCTCCTCCTTAGGTACAGTGAGTTAGTGCTATGAGTACACAGCATCATGGTAATTAGCAAGTAGCAAAGCATTGATGTGCTGCCAACATTCATTAATCCTGCTTCACAAATCCCTGTTTTGGGGTTACCCAAGTCTGTTCTTAAGCATTTCCTACCCTTAAATTTAATTCATTCTTGTATGTTTGATTCTCAAATTAAACAACTGAAATGCACCATCTGTCAATGTGGGGAAAGAAGGAGCACATTTTGTTATTCAACACTATTTCATGTATATCCTTGAGGAACGTAGTATATCTGCGAACCACAGCAAATCCCTTTCAGAATATTCAGAATGCTAAATTCTTGGCATCAAATGCTTTCTTGCTCTTCAGTTCCATTAAATGAGTATTGTGTATGGTTGGGTTAAATGAGCAACAAATTTTGATCTTGGCTGAATTCTGCTGTTATGTTATTGAGTTTCCACACATGAGACTATGGCTGGGTTTTGGAATTTGCTTTTCCCAGTGAAGCAGAATTAGAAAGTATTGATAAGTGACCTGTATTGTAACAGTAAAGCTATAGGTGAAGATTCCTTTGAGTTGGAACTTTATTTTGGATGGAAGTAAAACACCCAGCTGATTGTTATAAGAATGGATTTGTTTCCTGTGCATATAGAAGCAGGCCTGTTGATGATGTGAGATAATGTGATTTAATAAATCATTCTATTGTAAAGAATGAGGCAGGCGTAGCAAAAGGCTTGGAGACATATTTCCCAGAATAACCATTTTACATTGCGTCATATAAGCAATATGCATCACAAAAGGGTAGGTAGGAAATTGTCAATCCATGTTTTGTAGGTACTTTCCAAATGTTACTGAGTGAGTGTGCTAAGCATGTAATCTATTGGAATATAACAAAGTAAAGTTTAACTTTGAAAAATGGGGTGACTTTTTCAAAGTGCTAATGAGATTGAAACAAGAAAAGTTGTATATGTAAATTTCCTTTGAATGGATGATTTATTTAGTGACTATGAATTTGCTTGCAATGTCAAATGAAATGAATTGCATTTTGTGAGGATACTTGCAACTATAATTTGCTTTGCTGGACAAAAGTACAATAAGGATAAATAACAAAACCCACAATGATTTACCCTTGAGGAACCGTGAACCTTGCAGGTGCTTGTTGGAAAGGGTTAATAGAACTCATCCAGAACTATCTGAATGGTTATTGACCAATTAAATACTGAAGTCATTTATATCTGCATTTGGCTTATTTGTTTATTGCTCTGAAGGGAAAGTATCCAGATTGACTCTGACTAAACCTTCATGGGAATGGAATGGGACAAGTGACCCAGGAATTTCTTGCTTTATGAAAACAAAAGAACAGATTTATGCACTGATACCTGTCCCATGAGAAATGCATTTCTTCTGGAAACTAAGGACGTGAGGTACTTAGAGAGGACATGATTTATTCAACTCTCCATGTTTGATTGGTGGACAGCAAAACCAAATACTTACGAATAGAAAGATCAGTCTGATGATTTTCTAAAATTATTAACCTGGAAGATAACCTTTGGTAGGGCAGTGCAATCTACAACTATGTTACACTTAATATCCCATAGGTAAAACTGGTAGTGCTGTTCAGATAACATCTGGAGGTGACACAAAGGCTGGAGATTTATTTATCAATGTCTGATTCCTTCAAAACATGGAAAAGGAAAGAACAGTTGAGAGTGAACAGTTTCAGGAGAAAAGGTTCACATTAGTCAAAAATTCTAAATTATGTGAAATAAGTTTAGTTTTTAGTAAATGTCCATTCATAGATACATTTTTTCACATAAGAGTAATGTCCAACTGGTGTAACATAAGTGGTATTTTGTGGTCTCAGCTGGTTAGAATGGCGCAGAGAGTCCTCAGCATTTATAAACATTCCTGAGAGTCTACAAACCGAGCAAGATTTGACTTTAGTTATGTTATGCCATGCCAGGCAACCCAAAAAGCAAAACTTGTCATCATTGAATCTTACAGCACAGAAAGAAGGCATCTTGTCTGTCATACCTGTACCTGTTCTTTGCAAGAGCTCTCAAGTTAGTCACTCTCCCTTCTTTTTTCCGCAAAGCGCTACAAGTATTTATCCAATCCCATGTTTCTTACTTTGTTATTACAATACAGAGGAGACTATTCGGTCCATTGGATTCCTGCTGGTTCCCAGGAGAGCAATCCTATCAGTCCCATTCTCTTTCTCCTTTTTTCCCCTCTAGCCCTAAAGCTAATTCTCAAAAACAGGCCCATCAATTTCCCTTTGATTCTTTTTGCTACTTACATAAACATTTGTATCCTTTAATCTTGAAGCTGCTTCCATCAAGCAGTACATTCGCTGCAAAAATAAATTCTCCTCACCTCAACCCTGGTCCTTGAGTTTATTATTTAAAGCATTTGTTCTTTAGTTGTCAACTCTTCTGCAAATGGAACAAACTCTCTCTATCTAGTCTACACAAAGTATTCATGATTTTGAACACCACTACTATAGCTCTTCCAAACTTTTTCTGCTCTGTCCACAGGAAAAGACCTTCACCTTCACTAGAATTATAATTATTTTTAATGCAGAGAAACAATCATTTTTTGCAACGGCTAATTTCCGTTTTCAGAGAGCAGTAAATAATTACATTATAAAAATTATCAGCAAGCATCTATCAGCATAAGGTTTACTGTTGACTGAAGCTACTTGAGAAATATGGATTTTCTGCATGATTAAAGACTATAAAGGTACTCAGGGAGTACTAAGTAGTTCAGAAACCCTCACATGTTGATGGAATTATTCTTGTAGTGCTGTAATATGGGGTTTCATCAAATTTAGTATAAAGTCTTACCCAGGCATTGATGGTAGTGCCCGTCTTCATCCTTCCTCTTAGCTTTTGTAATGGTTTAAATGAAACCTACCTTCACTCGGACTCCTTACATTCTATTTGTGCCACCATGAAGATCAAAGCAGACCATGTTTTTTTTTCAATGAAAATTTATACTTGTGTCAGGATTCTGCCTGGATGCATACTTACAATGAGATGGATTTCCTTCATCTGCTGTGCAGTAGTTTTTTGTAAACCTGGCCCTAGTCTGTGGAGAGCTGGATCTGAAAAGTGGAGACGTTATATTAAACCTCTATCAAACCTGGTCGTACCGACTTGAAGTATTCCATGCAGTTCTGGTCAACATTATAAAAAGGACATAGAGGTACTGGGGAGGTTACAGAGAAGATATACAAAGATGATACCAAAATGTGAGGGTATACATATTAAGGAAGGAGGGACATACTCAGTCTTCTTTCCTTGAGAAAGGAGGCTGAGGGGTAACCTAGTAGATGTTTCTTAAATAATGTAAGATTTTGATAGAATGAATACAGACTGAATGATTTTGATTTTGGGAAAGAGCACAATTAAGGATCGACAATGTAAGAAACCCAATAGGGAATTCGGAAGCAAGCTCTTTACCCAAAGAGTGGTGAGAGTGTGGAACTCGCTACCATGGGATGCAGTTGGAAGGTAGATCTGTTTAAGGAGAGGTTGGGCATGCACTTGAGGAAAAATGCGGTAAAGTGGTATGCAGATAGCTGAGAAAAGACAGGAGGAGGGTTCAGCGGAGCATAAATGCAAGCTTAGACTGGTTGGGTTGCATGGCTTATTTCTGTGCTGCTAATCCCAGGTAGTGCCTTTCTATAGATGTACAGGCAGTCCCTGGATTATGTAAGGGTTCCATTTCTGAGAACTGTCCATCGGGGGATTTCTCCGTAAGTCAGAAATGTCTGTTTTCTATAGCCACCCACATTGTATCGCCCTACATACACTTGCTATAATTCTTTCACTTCATTGACTAATCACCTTAATACTACCCATTATTAAACTAATGGCGTATATGCTGTATGCAGTCATTAATAAACACCATGGAACATTTTATTATTCTTATTACTAATTTGAAAAATGCCTCTACATATGGAAAAACAAACATCCTAGACTAAGTATAGCTTACCTTCAGAAGGTTAACAAGAATGGAGGTTTAGTCTTACCTAATTTTAGGTTATATTACTGGGCAGTCAATATATGAAATCTTACGTTTTGGTTACATTACATTAATCAAGAGGCTTGTCCAGTATGGGTTTCTTTGGAAGCTAACTCTGTTAAAAAAATTTCTATTATTTCTCTGCTTGGTTCTTCACCTCCTTTGTCATTAAATAAACTACCTGATAATTTGGTAGTTAGACAAGCTTTGAGGATTTGGTTACAATTTAGAAAATACTTTGGCTTATTGAGATTTTCTTTGTCTAGTCCCATTTTTTCTAATTACTTTTTTAAACCTTCTATGACTGATGTAGTTTTTAAAGAGTGGGACGAATCCGGTATCACTTGTTTTCAGCATCTGTTTGTTGGAGGAACTCTTTCTTCGTTTGAACAATTTTCAACCAAATATAGTTTACCCAAAACTCATTTTTTCCGATATTTACAAATTAGAGATTTTCTTCGATCTCAATTACATTCTTTTCCTATGAGTCCTGATAAAAATTTACTAGATGCAATTTTTAATTTGAAGCCTTTTCATGATGGCTCAATATCCAATATTTATGACAGGTTATTAGGAATGAGTAAGGTTCCACTAGATAAAATTAAAAATGCCTGGGAATAAGATTGCGGATGTCAATTCCTGAGGAAACTTGGAATAAAACTTTTAAATTGGTTAATACTTCGTCATTATGCACACATCATTCTCTCTTTCAGTTTAAAGTGGTCCATGGAGCTCACTTGTTTAAAGACAAACTATCCCGTTTTTATTCGGATATATCTCCTTACTGTGATAAATGCAATAACGGAGAGGCTTCTTTAATTCACATGTTTTGGACGTGTCAGAGTCTTAAAGGATATTGGACAGAGGTGTTTCAAACTTTTTCTGTGCTTTTTAGAACAAATTTTAAACTTTATCCTTTGACTGTATTATTTGGGATTGTCAGAGAAAAAGATATAACTTTGGAGGCTTCTGATCTACACATTCTGGCTTTTATTTCTCTTATAACCAGGAGGGCTGTGTTGCTTAAATGGAAGGAAGTTACTCCGCCTACTCATGCTCAATGGTTACGGGATGTTATGTCATACCTGAATCTAGAGAAGATCCATTGCTCAATTCTTGAACCTAACTTAGACTTTCAAACCCTGTGGGGACCCTTTTTGAATTATTTTCAAAACCTTTGACTTGGTGACTAAAGTACAGATATTGGCATGGTTTTTCTTTGTCTTTTTTTTACCAAATAGCCTGACTTTTGATAGTGGGTGTAGATTTTTTTTAATAATAAAATTAGTCTAATTTTTTCTTTATTAACTATCACATGTGATTATTAATTTAGATTATTGTGATCTCAAGTATGATTTAACACAATGTATTCAGTAGTATTTTTACTCTCTTTTTGATGCATGTACTCTGTATTTTTTTGTGGAATTAATAAAAATATTGTAAAAAGAAAAAGAAAGAAAAATGTCTTAAAAATGTATGGGAGAATTTGTGTAAAGTCGGATTTCCATAAGTCAGGTCATTCGTAACCCTGGGAACCACTGTGCTTTGAACTCCATTTTTACCCTGCAAAGAAGATGCATGTTTAATTTGGAAACACTAACGTCTTAAAATTAGGTAACAGTCTTTCATTGTGAATGTGTTATCAGTCATCTTTTTAAAGAGGTCAGTGCCGTGTAACATGTATATTTGCTTCATATCAGTTGGGTGTTGGTAGTTAAGAGGTGAACAGTCAAAGCTATTTAAAGTGTTTTAAGAATTTGTTGGGTGGATTTAAAGAAGCTATTTCCTCTGGTGGGGGAGGTAAGGATAAAGAGACATAACCTTAAAATTAGAGCTAGGTTATTTAAAAGAGGAATTAAGAAGCACTTTGCACAGAAAAGTAGCAGCAATCCTCCCAGCAGACTGTGGGTGCCTGGATAATTAGAATGTTCAAGACCAAAGTTAATGGGTTTTTGTGGGCAAGAGTATCAAGGGATCTTGTACAAAGCTAGTTATGTGGAACTGAGGCATAGATCAACCATGATGTAATTGAATGACAGAGTTGAGGAGCTAACTGGCCTACCTCTGCACATATGTTCCCACGCTCCAGTTTATAGACATCTTATCTGTATTTATTATCACAGCCTAATTATGTTAAAGTGCAAACAGGTAAATTGTATCCTTCATTTATACTCCTGTCCCTCCTTCCTCTCTAAACATTTTTGGCTTTCTCTAGAGAATTTCATGAGTTTAAGGGAGATGTTTCTTTGGGAGAGCTCATAGTAACACAAATCCTTTAGTAATCAGCCAGAACTAACTGTTGTTAAGTGAACAGGGCTTTATAGCCTTCAGTTAGCTCAAAGGACAGTTAGTATTCTCAATTATTGCGATGCTTTTTGCAGTAAAATGGAGATGACATGATTTCAATATGTACCTTATGTGTGCTGGTGTGTTTTACCAAATTATGATTTGGTTCTTCTACATACTAAACTTAGGACGTGTTGTTGTAACTGATCTAAGTAATTTTGAATAATTTGTCATTTATTCCCCAACATCAGGATCTGAAGTAGCAGCGAAAGAAATGCCAATAGTATGTTCTTCTCTGATACAATGTCACTACAAGGGCAATTCAGAATTACTACAGGATTTTCTTCACCAATTTCATGTCAAAAACAATAACAGGACATTACCCAATAAGGGTCACCTATAATCTGTTAATCAGTGACGTAGCTCAGTACCTCTGGATAACAGGAGAAAAGAATGTCATATGTAAACAGCCACATAAAAACATTTGCAATTAGTTCCCAACTGGGATTTAGGAAATAGAATTATATCCAGAGATTATGAAATGCATGCAAATATATAATGGTAGATGAAAGCAGTTCCTGCCTCTATGCCACTAACTAAGCAGACTTAGCTAAGGTTACTTGGTATTATAGTGTAAGAGGGTCAACACAGACACCTAAAACATCAGGCCCAATGTTTTTTATTACTTATTCATGGAATGTGAGCAATGCTGACAAAGACAGAATTTTGTGCTCAATCCTAAATGGCATTGGGAAGGTAGCGGCAAACTCACTTCTTGGTCCACTGGTATGTGAGTTTGTCTATCTGTCTGTCTGTCTATCCATTTATCTATCTTGTCCAGGATCTGGGCGTCATGGACAATTTCCATATTTCTTTACAATATAGGAGCCATTTTGGCCCATTAAGTCTGTGCTGAGTTTGCATTTGCAATTTCAGGCAATGGAGAAGAAAGCAAGAGAAGGTAAGCTCCACCCTAAAATAGCATTTCAGCTTTGTTTTTTACTTATTTATGTGTTTGCTTTTAGAACATTTAATGTATTTTTATTTAAAATGTGGTATCTTTTAAAGTTATTCAAAGTTTATTTAAAGTTCCCTCCTGTTTTAAGAAGACCACTATCATCCTGGTACCAAAGGAAAGCAAGGTAACATGCCTCAATGACTACTGACCAGTGGCTCTGACATCCACTATCATGAAGTGCTTTGAGAGGTTGGTCATGGCACGCATCAACTCCAGCCTACCAGACAACAGGTCTATAGCAGATGCCATCTCCTCTCTAGCCCTACACTCAGCTCTGGAGCATCTGGACAGTAAAGACACATACTTTCGACTATTGTTTATTGACTATAGCTCTGCCTTTAATACAATAATTCCAAGCAAGCTTGTCACCAAACTCCAAGACTTGGGACTCAACACCTCCCTCTGTAACTGGATCCTTGACTTTCTAACAAACAGACCGCAATCAATGAGGATAGGCAGCAATACTTCCGGCACGAATATTCTCAACACTGGTGCCCCGCAAGGCTGCGTCCTCAGCCCTCTACTCTACTCCCTATACACTCATGACTGTGTGACCAGATTCTGCTCTAACTCCATCTACAAGTTTGCAGATGATACCACCGTTGTAGGCCGTATCTCAAACAGTGATGAGTCGGAGTACAGGAAGGAGATAGAGAGCTTAGTGGAATGGTGTCATGACAACAACCTTTCCCTCAATGTCAACAAAACTAAAGAGCTGGTCATTGACTTCAGGAAAGGGGGCGGTGTACATGCACCTGTCTACATCAATGGTGCTGAGGTCGAGAGGGTTGAGAGCTTCAAGTTCCTGGGAGTGAACATCACCAACAGCCTGTCCTGGTCAAATCACATAGATGCCATGGCCAAGAAGGCTCACCAGCGCCTCTACTTCCTCAGGAGGCTAAAGAAATTTGATTTGTCCACTTTGACTCTCACCAACTTTTACCAATGCACCAGAGAACGCATCCTATCTGGATGTATCACGGCTTGGTATGACCAGGATTGCAAGAAACTGCAGAGAGTTGTGGACACAGCCCAGCGCATCACAGACACCAGCCTCCCCTCCTTGGACTCTGTCTTTACCTCTTGTTGTCTTGGTGTAGCAGCCAGCGTAATCAAAGACCCCACCCACCTAAGACATGGTCTCTGCTCTCCTCTTCCATCGGGTAGAAGATACAGGAGCCTGAGGGCACGTACCACCAGACTTAAGGACAGCTTCTACCCCACTGTGATAAGACTATTGAGCGGTTCCCTTATACAATGAGATGGACTATGACCTCACGATCTACCTTGTTGTGACCTTGTACCTCATTGCACTGCACTTTCTCTGTAGCTGTGACACTTTGCTCTGTACTGTTATTGTTTTTACCTGTACTACATCAATGCACTCTGTACTGACTCAATGTAACTGCACTGTGTAATGAATTGACCTGTAGGATCGATCTGTAAGACAAGCTTTTCACTGTACCTTGGTACAAGTGACAATAATTAACCAATAAACCAATATTTTACAGCATTAAAGCCAGAATTGCATTCCCCACTCATTTTCCCAATAATCTATCCTTCCCATTTTCCCATCAACAACCCTTCCCCCCAGAATTTACACACTAGGGACAATTTAAAATTGCCAACTATCCTACCAACCCTAACATCTTTGACATGTGGGAGGAAACAGGAGTACCCAGGAGAAACTCATGCAGTGACAAGGAGAAAGTGTGAACTCCAAACAGACAGCTCTGTAGGTCAGCATTAAATCTGGATTGTTGGAGCTGTGAAGCAGCAGCTCTGCTTAGGTGGGCCACGATGGCTCATTCCTATTGGCCCTTGAGAAGGTGCTGGTGACCTGTCCTTGAATCACTGCAAACCTTCTAGTGAAGATACTCCCACAGTGTTGTTGGGGAGAGAGTTCCAGGATTTAGACCCAGTGACAATAAAGGTAAGGAAGGGACTATCACGTTGCAGACTGGTAGGAGGTTAGAGGCTTCTAGCCCAGCACAAGCCAACAATATAATCTGTAAACAATTTGGTCTCATACTTGGAGGGGATCTTGCATGTGGTGATTTTCCAGTGCTTATGCTGTTGTCTTTCTACCAAAGAATCCTTGGTGAGTTGCTGCAATACACCTTGTAGATGGTCCACAGTGCTTCCATGATGCACCAACGTTGAAGTGAGTGAATATTTAGAGATAAAGGTAGGGAGTCAATCAAAGAGGTTACATTATCCTGGATGGGTTAACCTTCTGAAGTTCTGTTGGAGCTGCCCTCATTCGAGCATGTGAACAGTATCGCATTATATTCCTGACTTATGCCTTGTAAATGCTGCAAAAGGATTGGGGAATTGGAAGGTAGGATATTGTGGAAATACTCACTCTGCAATATCATATCTCTGACCTAATCTTGTAGCCATGTTACTGATGTGACTGGCCCAATTAATTTTCTGCTGAATCCTGTACTCCAGAATATTGAAAGGATGTTGGCAATGATAATATCATTGCATATCAAGGGAGATGGTTAGCTCTTGTTGGAGATGGTTGTTGCATCATAACTGCATGGTATGAATATTACTCACTCCCAAGCCAGAGAAACCTGAATGTTGTCTAGGTTTTGCTTCAGGCAGGTACTGAAGCAGCAAAGGAGGAAAACTTCTTGGTTTTGAAGCAGTGTCTTCAAACAAGAGCCATTTTCCACTATAATTTCAAATTTACAGTGTTTTGCCTTTTGAAAACATGGGGCAGACTTCCTTGTCACAAGGCCAACACCCAAAATCACAGCTTACCTGGTTCGAATATGAAGGTCCTGCCACACCATCCCAAAGCATCCCAGTCTCTGGTACTGAGGCCTGAAACATGGCAAGACTTCTAATAGCAGACTAAAGAAGCCTTGCCCCTGAATGCCTTCAACAGCAGGCAAAACCTGTCCCAGCTTTGCCAGTTGTCAAGGCTTTAATGCTGTAAAATAGATTATTGAATAACTTTAAAAGATACCACATTTTAAATAAAAATACATAACATTTTCTGAAAGCAATTAAACACATAAAATAAATAAAAAAACAAAGTTGAAATGCTATTTTAACAAGGAGCTTAACTGCTCTTGCTTTCTTCTCCAGAGCCTGAAAATCCCCATTGACCTTGATGGGTTCATGGATCCAGGGTTTGTCCAACCTAATACAGGACCTGACAGCCGAAGCCTGGTCTGCTGTCAGGGAATGAGAGCAAGATGGATCTCTGCCCCTGGCCTTCATGGGAGTCCAGCAGAGGCCAGTCTTGACAGGTCTAGAACCACTAGTGCAGACAAGTTCATGACCTGCGTGTTTAACTCTGCACCTAGAGATGTCCTGGACATTGGAATTTACAAACAAGATTCAGTCATATATTTCATAGTTAAAATTACTAAATAATTTACTTCTGAACATTGGTAGGAATTTAACGTATGTTTTTTCTACATTAAACTATGCTGTTTTAACCAGAATCCTATCAGAATGCTTGGAGTATCAGTTGAATTGCTTTAATTTATCTTGTTTCCTAAGTCAGCTCTGACTTGGTAATAAATATGAATGTTAACCATACCTTATGCATGGTTCAGTGTCTGGTATTATCATCACTGTGTTAGGGAATAATGTGACTAATAAGGCATTGATATTTTGGCAGTTACAAAACCCTTTGAGGATGAATAGCTTGGTACTTTTCACGTGCTGCAAATTACAATTTGTTATTATTTAAGAACAAAATTCTAAATAATAGTGTAGGCACTGTGCTTTTCAGTTCAAGGTACTTATTACTGATACATTGAAAGTAGTGTCATAATGTTATCAAATTAATGGGTTAGACTTGCTGATTCATCTGCCTTTTGGAAAATATCTAAATACATTGGAAAGCATCATTACCTTGAATCAATGAATCTTAATTTTCATATTTGTTTAATTATATTTTTGTTCCAATGAGAAAAACCCATAAATCTAAACTTTTCAAGACAGAAGGATAATCTGAACAATATCAGTATGCATAGGACCATCAGTTGCAATGATTTACATTTTCCTTTAATACATGAAGTGCCTTTGACCTGGCAAAAAAACGTGAATGTTAGCCTTATCTTGACCAAGTCTCAATGATACTTTTAGGATGTCAGTAAGTGAAGCTACACTACTATGATGTGAATAATTAAAGAAGTCAAAATAGTCCAAAAAGAAGGGAAGATGGAGAAAAGTATCAGACCCCAGACGATACACTACTTTGCACAATTGTAAAAATATTAGCCACTAACCCATCCTATCACTCCCACCTTCTTTATATTGCAGAGCTAGCCACAGATTCAGATTTGGTTCAAAGCCTGTCAGAGTGTGCTTATCATCTGAGAAGACACAATGTCAAAAAGCCAAGAGTCATTACCTGTCAAGGCTGATTAGTGTTTTCTTCTCTTCCCACTATGAGCAATCAGCTTCTTTCCAACTATGATTCACAAAAACACGATCCATCATTTGAAAAGAATAATCCATGAAGGAGATGTGCTCACACCATTGGAAAATGAATATGAAGCAAGCTGATTACACTAATGGGTATGCCAAGCTAACCAAGTGGAAATCCTTACCTAAGTAACCGTCTGCAGTTATTTGGAATTTTTTTTGAACAATAATGGAACAATAAATTCTATAATTGACTAATTAACAAAAAATGCTTTAAGAAAGCAGGGTCACTTGTGGGACTGGGGAACAAAATTTATTAATTCCTAGAATGAGGAATCATTCCAACCAGGTTTAGGAAGTTTATTCTTCATTTGAGCTTTTTGAACTTCTGATAAAGATGTTGTTTTATTCACAACAATTTTACATATCACAAGTAAAATCTCATGATACCTTATGTAAACAATAAAACTAATAAGCTCAAGCAAGACTTCCTGATGTAAGTATTCTTAACCTTTTTATGAAGGTTTAATAAACATAATCTTTCTATACTACAGTCAATGAGCTTTCATAGAATATTTCAATTTACTATTGAAGATGCACTTTAGTCACTTCCAGCTGGCATCATTGTTATCACTTACTTTATTGCATTATATATTCTGACAAGAGCACTTCAAATCTCTTGAAGTAAAAATGAGCCTTTGGCTGCTATCACTAAATGGGAGCTAGAGATCTTGACTCCCTTCCCCACCCTTCCCCACCCCCACTCCCCAGTTTTCCAACTCACACATTGCATTCTTCTCTCAGTGGGATCAATTTTAATTGATCCCATTGAGATTAATAAAAACTCGATCACTTGTTTGATGTACTGACCCAGAGCAGAAAATACATGGCTGCAAGGTACAAAGGTTTTTCGGCATTATCCCTGAGTACATAAGAATGCTGAGTATACAAACCTTCCAGATGTCCACCAGCATAACCTGCACTTGTGATGGTGAGGTTTTCAGCTTCCAGTTTCTGGAGACCTTCTTGAGCTATGAGGCCAAGTTTATAATCAGAAACTGAAATGACAGTGTTAAATACATCCATTTCATTATCACAGTCAAAGAATGAACTGGGAGGTCTGGGGTCAGAATTCTTGTGTTGCTAAAACTGAAACTAATATTAACTAAAAGAAATTTTTCATAAAATTAACTGCATTGTAAAAGAGATGGAATAAATTCATAAAACACTTAGAAAATATAATGAAGCCCAATCATGATCTAATTAAGAGATTGAGAAAAACAGTTGAACTATTTACTTTTAAGAGTGTTAAGGACAAATATGTAATCCTGGAAGATTTGATAAGAGGTAGAGGATACAGGCTTGCAATCTCATCTTCTAAAAATCAAGGTTGTTGTCCAATATGCAGGAGCTCAAGTAAAGGTTTGGTTTGATGGGTGAAGGCCTCCATTTCACTCTATCTCCCTGACTAGCTTAGGGCCTTGAGAAATACTTCCTTTGCTAAAAAGTAGGATGAGATAGGTAGTGTTGTGGTAAAGGGGAGATGATGTAATATTAACATGCCACTTATATGAAACCAAAAACAACAAGTGGTTGCAGTGCTGAATGGAGTGGAAATGCCATTATACCGAACGAAATGGAAAAGTTTGGGTTTGGGTTGCCAGCTCCATCACAGGCACAACCCTCCTCACCATCGAGGATATCTTCAAGAGGCAGTGCCTCAAGAAGGCAGCATCCATCATTAAGGACCCTCACCATCCGGGGCATGTCCTCTTCTCATTACTACCATCAGGGAGGAGGTATAGGATCCTGAAGACCCACACTCAATGATTCAGAAACAGCTTCTTCCTCTCCGCCATCAGATTTCTGAACAGTCCATGAACACTACCACATTGTTCCTTTTTTTCGCACTATTTATTTATTTTGTAACTTATAGTTTTTTATGTCTTTGCACTGTGCTGTTGTCGCAAAACAACAAATTTCACGTCATATAATGCGGGGATAATAAACCTGATTTGGATTCTGGTCCCAAATATTAAATATAATTAGAAGTGTGAAACACAAATGCAAAATATCGTAAGTATGCACCATGATCCATTCTTACTGTTTACTCCCTTCTCATTGGTACAAGGGATAATGTATAGTTTCTCTTTTGTGAATTATGATTGATAGGGAAAATAGCCTAACAAGTCTTGCAAAATTAAGGACTCAAGTCTCCTTGAATTCAGGAAGACTATGTGCTGAAATGCTACTATTCAAGGATCCTCAAAATACATCATAAATAATTCTACAGATAGGTAAATGATGGGAAAGAAAATTAATTGGCTTTCTCTCAAAGTAGGATTCCTAAAAGGCTCAATATTTTCTTGCAAGCCAGAAATATTTACTTGGGTATGTTTATAGCATCTAACTTGTGGCAGATAGCCCAAATTTGCGTTCTAATGAAAATCCATAAGCATCTGGTTATCTCTGTTAGCACTGCTCCAACTTAATTAATAAATTATGCATTGATTCTCCACCTCCAACTCAACTTTTCAAATGTATACCATAGCAGAGTGTTTGCCAGGCTCCAGTTTAAAAAAAACAGAAGGATCATTATCGAAGTATTTAGACCTTTGAGATGTTTTTGAGCCATATAGCATGGAAACAGGCAATTTTCTAATGTTAAGGGTGATATATTGATATATGAATGCAAGGATCAGGATTGCAATGTATGGCAACTGTGGCCTGAGTTATTGCTTGAAGAGGAATGTTAGAATGGGTGAAAATAGCAGCTTAGTAATTGAGAAGGAAATTGCAAAGCCATTGCAAATCTTCTGACTTGACTGGTGAAAAGGTGAAAAGTCTGGACATCAGCTGAATTTTGACAGTTGTTGATGATCTGCAGATTATGCAGGCTGGAAATCCTTTGTCTTCCAGTAAATACTGTAAAGTTGTGCTATGTGAGGTGTGAGAGTGAGTACCTGTGATTGTTTGCTCCGTCCCACTGGCATGCAGATTTCCCCCATGCTTCTTGTACAATAAGTATATGTGTATATAAAATGTGTATATTTGCTTTTAATGCGCACTAAACTCTTATTATCCCACAAACTATGTGCTTGTGAAACTGATCTTTCAGTAATTATGTCCAGGGTTAGGGTAAGGTTCCATACCAATTCTGCTCAGGTGAAAACTGTCATAGGGAAGCCTACCTGAGGAAGCTGATACTGATGCATAAGGACATTTAGCACATTGTATAGTCTGCTAGAGAGTCCAGGGGAGATATCAAGGAACATGGGAAGTCCTTCTCTGAATTTTTCACCAAATGTCACTGGTATAGACTATGATAAGTGGAACTGGAAACCGTGGATGATGGAAACCTGAGATAATTCACAGGTCAGGTAGCATCTCTGGGGAGAGAAACAAAGATTATATTTCAGATCAGTGGTCTTTCAATGGCACCAAGTAAAGTTAGGAGGCAAGTATGCTTTAAATTGCAGAGAAGGGGAGGAGTGGTGAGAACAAAGGAAATGTTTCTGATAGGGTGACTCTGATGCAAGTGGAGGTGGCTGAGAGAGAATGGTGAATACTTGTTACAGGCCGTGCTGGGTAACACATGGGTTCCTTTTTTACACTCACCCATAAGTTGATTTTGTCCACGTGGGAAAATACACAAAAATCATTTGATATGGTAACTGTACCTCCACAGTATTGTGAATTCTGCATTTAATAATATTATGGGAGCTCCTTTGTAGGTACAGGTGTCCATTAATCAAGTGTTCGTAACCTGGGGATGGCCTGTAATTGCAAATGATTTGTCTAGAGGAGGTATGATTCGGAGATTCGTGATAAGAAAGACATCAATATATTTAACTAGGATATGAATAAGTCTTAATTTTATTTTTTGAGCTGACACTATTGAAAGGATATACAGTTTTATGCAGCTCTGGTATTCTGGTTTTGGGGATTGCCGGTGTCAACAAGAGTTAAGAGTGCAGGGGATACACTCCATTGAGTACATGTATGATTGAATAAAGTGGTTCTAGTACATTTTTGAAATTAGTTAAAAGTATTGAAAGCTTTGAGGAATACATCACTTCTTTTTTGCATAACTTATTCATTTCCTAATGGCAATTCTTAAATTTGTTTAAGTTAGAGTTGAGTTATAGGCAGTTATGAGACTTGAATCCACTGAGAATTGGATTAACGTGGTTTAACTCATTAAATATACGAATCATAATTGTCATAAGAGGTTTTAAACCAGTTGTGTATGATTTAAACCTGGTTATATCAAAATGATTGGCCACATCCAATGCTCTGTACAATCTATATTTGGAATTTTAAATGCAAAATGTAATTTTAAGGTTCAATGATGTGAAAATGAATCTTCTGTTCATAGCTGTTGCTCAATAAAACAAAACAGGTAAAAATTGCGTGCAGTAGATAAGGTATAAGATAAATGCCAAGAAATCCAAATGGGAATTCGGAAGAAGCTTCTTTATTCAAAGAGTGGTGAGAATTAGGAAATGCTACCATAAAGGATGGTTGAGGCACTTAGCACAGAAGCATTTGATGTGAGGTTGGAAAGGCACATGAGTGACAAGGGAATAATGGTTATGCTGATGGATTTAGATAAGGAAAATTGGGAGGAGACTCAGGTGGAACTGGTTGGGCAAAATGGCTTGTTCCTGTACCATATATCCTGTTATGTTATATAATCCTGGTTTTAAAAGGAATTTCAGGGTTCGTGTACAGAAATCACAGAACAAATTCTTGCCAAAGGAAGAATTTCAGTAGGTGAGTGCTATTTTAGTCTTCATTAAAGAAGGTTAGAATTTGAGTAAATCTTACTGCAATTAGAGAGGACTTTGGCAAAATCACATCTGAAAAACAGTGGATGCTTGTGGTCTCCTTCCCTAAGGAAATACATATTTGCTTGGAGGGATTGCACTCAATCAGGCTGCTGATGAGGACAGATTGAGAAGAATGTGTCCATACCCTTCGGAATTTAGAAGAAAGATCTAACTTGAAACACTCAAGACTCTTGACAGAATAAATACTGAGCAGCTGTTTCTTCTGATGAAATATCTGAAACTCATAGTCTGAGGATAAGGTAAAGGCATTCAGGACTGAGATCTTCACTCAGGGTTCTGTGACTCTTTGGAATTCACTATGTCAGAGGGCTATGGATGCTCAGTTAATGAATTCATTCCAGACTGAAGTTGACAGATGTTTGATCAGTAAGAGATTCAGGGGATTTTCTTAAAGCATAGGATGTAGAAGTGGAGTTGATGTGTGCTTAGCCCACTGCTCTATTCTCTCTACACTCATGATTGTGTGGCCATCTATAAATTTGCTGATGGCACTACTGTTGTTGGTAGAATCTTAGATGTCGACGAGGAGGTGTACAGGAGTGAGATAGATTGGCTGGTTGAGTGATGTCGCAACAACAACCTCACACACAACATCAGCAAGACCAAGAAATTGATTGTGCACTTCAGGAAGGGGAAGTTGGGAGAACACACACCAGTCCTCATTAAGTGGTCAGTGGTGGAAAGGGTGAGCAGCTTCAAGTTCCTGGGCGTCAACATTTTGGAGGATCTGTCCTGGGCCCAACACATTGATGGGATCACAAAGAAGGCACATCAGTGTCTCTACTTCGTTAGGAGTTTGAGGAGATTTGGTATGACACCAAAGACTCTTGCAAATTTCTATAGATGTATGGTGGAGAGCATTCTGACTGGTTGCATTACAGCCTGGTATGGAGGATCCAGTGCACAGGATCACAAAGGGCTGCAGAGGGTGCAGAGTCAACTCAGCCTTGAGTAGTATGCCAAGAATTTATTCTGAGGGAGTGACTGATAAGAATAAAAGGGGCATGGCTTTCATTGACATTGAGCTGAATAAAATATTAAAGTACACACTGCTTAATATACAGATGCTAGAGTCAAAGAAATAAGAAACTTCAGCACATAGTTGGGACATGATCCAACGTTGAGGATGATACAGTAGAGTTTAATTTGGTGATGACAGAAAATGGGCATTTTCAGATCACCTGCTTATGAAAACACCCAATTTTACTTTCCAAGGACATTAACAGAAAAGAGAAATGTGAGATGAGTCACAGGCAAATAACATGCTGCTAACTGCTTTCCACCACTTTTGGGAGTTAAAACCAGGCCAAAGCGTAATGTTTGGTTGGCATAAGTGTTACTTATACAGCAATGTCCAAGAGGAAAAAGTGTTTTGATTGTTGCGTGTAGTAACCAGAATGTACTTTGAATCTATTTACTACAAGTAGCGATGAAAACAACTGCAGCCTACAGTATGTATGCTATAGTTTTGCAGGTCTTTGTGCATAAATGAGGAAACCTTAAATACTCACGTTATCAGCTATATTGAACTGAATCCAGCTCACTGCTGCAACTCATCACCCTGGACTTGACGTGTACGGCCAAACAAACTCCACTTCTGGGAGTCCGTCCGTAAGATGGGGACCTCCTGCCCTCCCACCCTAAAACCCCTCCTATAGAAACTCCCACCCTCCCAAATGTCCTGACAACCTTAACAGAAGCAAGACTGAGGTGTGAGTGTCAGCTTCTGTCAAGACTGAAAAGCTTTTGTCTTTCTTTATTAGTTTTTTAAATGTCCCTGATATTTAGAGATTCTTAAATGACTAAAAATGCTGTAAAGGATAAAATAAATATTCACTAATTAATAGAAATTAATTAAAATTCATTAGAACACCAAGAAATGATTAAAAAAGCTGAAACAGAATAAAATAAATAATGTGGATTCTGACCCTGCATTGGGCTGGTATAAGATCGCAGAAGCGGATTTGTAACATAATGCTGGAGAATATCAATATGTTTGGGCTCCATCCTTGGGCTTCACATAGACTCGAGCAACAGAACGGAGTAACAACTTGCCTTCATCTGTCACTCAGCTCATCACAGACTTATGGTGAATCTGCATAAACCCAAACTAACCCAAAAGTGGCTGAATTCCAGCAGTTCCCTTCAAAACCATCATCTGCTGCAGCACAACTCACCCCAAAGTCTCTTCCAGAGTAGTTGTTGCAGAACACATTTGTGTCTATCTTTGTGCTAATGTATATATAGCTGATATTAGGAAGTGTTTTTACCCTCCATTGTTCATTGAGGTTTGCCAGCATAATTTATCATCCTTGTAAACCAAATATTACGCTTCTTCTCGCTTCCCAGCTGGCCTTCAGTGTGCTCCTGCTTTCATAAAAGGAGAAAACTGATATTATAAGAAGTAAAGACATTCTTGCAATAGTATGAAATGATGAGCTGGGACAATTTACAACCATGTTATTAATTTAGTAAATAACATATAAAATTCCATTACTGCAAATACTGAATCAAATTACTCTGTTGCAATTCATCAGAGAGAGAAACCTTCATGTAATCAATATTTAATGTAACCTGAACATATTAGTGAAAATAGTCAGGCTGATGAAAAATGAATACTGAAGATAAAAAAAATGGATGCAGATAATGCATTTTCCTGGAATCTATTGACAACAATAACTATTGAAGCTGCAGTTCTTCAGTTTAAAATTCAGCTTGTCATCATATTGTGCATTGAAAAGTTAACATTCAGGTTATTGGATGTGTAGTATATATAGACTTTTGACCTCCTCAGCATTTGCTCAAATTCATCTGAGAAAACCTGCCCAGAAACTGGATTGCATAACGGCAGGATTTTCATGTGCCATATGATTCAGCTTAAATAAAAATATGAAATTTGTGAGTTGCACAGATGTTTTTTTCTAGGTCATCCATATACCTGAGCTCAAATGTGTGCAGTGGTACCAGCAGCATCCAACACAAATCTATAAATTTTACATTGCATATGCAGAGTCACTCATGCAGAGATCAATCATCACACCATTTGAGAGTTTGCTTCAGCACTAATTAAAGATGACCTGTCTGAGCAAGTCCCTGGCATCAAGTGCCTGCCTGTTTAAGTTAAATACTGCCATTCTGATTTTCAGTCCCTTCCAACTAACCTTCCATTGACTCCCTTCTGATCCCTGACTGTGTCCAGCAACTGATTTCAAACACGCTACTGATCCCAAACTCACTAAACACTGATCCCCAATACCACCCCCTTATGATCCCAGATCCTTTCCAATTACTCAAGTCTCTGAAACCTCTTCTTCCCTGAACCCACAAACTACTGATCCCTCTTTCTATTCCCAGCCTCCTCTGGCAACCTGCCCCCTTTCTAATCCCCTAACTCCTCTGACTGCCGACTGCCAACCCCTACCAACCTCCAACCTGCCTCATCCATCCCTGGGCTCCTCTTCCCCTCACTCCCCAGGACCTCACTGCTATTGAATTCTGCTGTGCTGGCCCTCAAACAAACTTTTCTCTGGCCCTAGGCTCGCTGACAATTCAGTGTGCCATTAACAGTCACATTCAACTTCCATTATATGTCATTTTGCTTATGGAAAGGTTTTAAGTGAACTGAGAATCAATTATGTTAGGCTTTGGTCTAAATGAGGCAAATTGTTATGACAGCATTCTTCTTTTTTTTGTATATCCCCTTTTGGGATTTGCCAACAAGCCAGCAATTATTACCTATCCATAAACGTCTTTGAGAGGTTGGTGGTGAGCCACTTTCTTAAACCACCACATCTTTTCTGGTGAAGATACTCCCACAGTGTTCTTGGGTAGGGAGTTCCAGGATTTAGATCCAGTCATGATGAAACATGGGTGATATATTTCCAAGTCTTGATTGTGTATGACTTGGAGGGGAACCTGCAAGTGGTGGTCTTTGCATGTGCCTGCTGCCCTTGTCCTTCTTGATGGTAGTGGTTTGGGAGGTGTTGATAATTGGAGCCTTTGAATAAGAGCTTCCAGATAAAATACTGGCAAAAATAGATAAAGTAGTGGTGATATTATTCCAAGTTTGGGATTATTATCAGAGTTTCCTGGCTACATGGGACTGAATACTGCAGTCAGTTTCAAGCACTGTAGCTTGTTGCTGTATTTAGAGAGAAGTTAAACCATACCTTTGCAAATCTCCCTGCAGGAACTTGCTGAATCCTCTGGGAATAATTCTTGGTAGTCAGGGCCACCACAACAAAAGTGAAATCCTGCAGGAAGGTTGAAACTAGAACAGTGAAAATGAATAACAAAGTCTGTGGCATTTGTTGATCTTCTCCCCATCCATGAAAACAATGGATCCTTCTATTAGCAGGCACACAGTTTTGGTTTTGTCGGAGAATGATAACTGCAGGATCAACAGTCAGAAGGACCTCCAGGGCTGCAATGTGGACATACCTGCTGTGGCCCCAGTAGCTGGATAAACCGCTGCCACTGACTTGGCCCCGGAGTTGTCAGAAACTGTCATGTTCCTGTGCATTCCTGAGAAACTCCAGGACTTTCAGAAACATGTTAACAAAACAAAACATAACAAAAGAAACTTTAAAAGACTGGAAAAAACTATAACCCTCCACTACACTTAAAAAAATCCAATTGCATTAAAGCAGCTTCAAAAACTGAAGCTGAATTAACAGCCCATTAAAAATTTTCAGAATGATTAAAAAATGGGAACGCTGAAACTAAGAACTTATCTGCATTATTTTACATTACATTAAATAAATCACCAACATCCTCTTCATTCAAACCATGGAGAAATGGCATGGTAGTGTAGCGGTTAGCATAATGCCAGTGACCCGGGTTCAATTGCCGTCACTGTCTGTATGGAGTTTGTAGGTTCTCCCCGTGTGTCTGCGTGGGTTTCCTCTGGGTGCTCCGATTTCCTCCCACATTCCAAAGACATACAAGTTAGGAGCTGTGTCCATGCTGTGTTGGCACCGGAAGAGTGGCGACACTTGCAGGCTGCCCTCAGCACATTCTCAGTAATACAAAAAGACGCATTTCACTGTGTGTTTCAATGTACATATGACTAATAAATAAATATCTAAAAAAGTATCTAAAAAACATCAGTTTCACCCCCCCTGCAGCGAGAGTGAGGCTTAGCTGTAGGGCATTTACAACAAGTGTCTGCTGCCACTCTGAACTCCACAAGATGCCCAGCATCAAAGAACAGCCCCCTGCACTGTGGTGACCCCCTGGCAGCAACCACTGATATTTGCAGAATTCCAGAAGTCATTGTTGTTTACACATGGCTATGAAAGAAATTTCATGAAAATCATTGTGCAAAATATTGGCCAAAATGGTATATCTAACATGAGTGTTACTGATATGCCGTTGAAAGTGGAAAGGGGGCTATCACCTTCAATGCAACATTGCAACATCCAGTGTCAGAGCTTTGGTGAGTTGTAATTGGTAATTGGTTTATTATTGTCACGTGTCAAAGTCAAAGTTGAGTTTATTGTTATATGCACAAGTACATGTATGCACAGGTGCAATGAAAAATTTTTTTGCAACAGCATCACAGACACAAAGCATCACGTAAGCAGCACTCACAAGCAAAACATAAATTCAACATAAATTAAACAATTTTTACAAGAAAGAACACAATTAGGAAAAAAACAATGTCCATTGTCGTGCAAAGTGGTCATAATGTTGCTGTACTGAGGTAGTGATTAGGGTTGTGTAGGTTTGTTCTAGAACCGAATGGGTGAAGGGAAGTAGCTGTGCTTGAACCTGGTGGTGTGGGACTTCAGGCTTCAGTACCTCCTGCTTGATGGTGGAGATGTGCAGAGATATAGTGAAAAGTTTGTTCTGTGTGCCATTCAGACAGATCATTCCAAACATATGTGCATCGAGGTAGTACAAAAGGAAAAACATAACAGACTGCAGAATATAGTGATACAGTTACAGAGAAAGTGCAGTGCAAGTAGACAAGTAAGGTGCAAAGGCCATGACAAGGTAGAATGAAAGATCAAGAGTTTATCTTTATTGTAGAAGCAGTCCTTTCAAGAATCTTATAACAGCAGAATAGAAGCTGCCCTTGAGCCTGGTAGTACATGTTTTCAAGCTTTTGTTGTATAAAACAGTTTAGGTTTACGGCCTTTTCATTCAACATGGAGCATCTGTTAATCCATATATCTCATAAGTAATCTGGTATTCAAGAAGTTAATCTTCACATTTGCTCTTGGCATTGTAAAAAATGAGTAGGAGTTGCCCATTGTTCTGGTCAATATGGTTGTCACAGCAGACTGCCTCAAGAAGAATGCATCATGCAAGTTATTGAGCACATAGGTTTGACTACAAGCATTTTTTGCCGATGACCATACCCAATCAGTACATTCAGGGGACTGCAATGCTAATTACTCCCTATTGAGACACAAGGAGGCGAATTCCTTCAACTTAAAGAGAAAGTATCCTTAATGTTCCATATGAGCTTATTTATCAGCCTCAGTACTTTGAATGATTCAGAAAGTCAAAATAATGATGGTGCTGGTTTCCTCCATAGGTCCAAGTCTGCAGTTTGGCCCGCAGAAGCTGCAGATCTTGGTAACCATTGACTCTGGAAACCATAGCCTCCAGATACTTTGTACTTTGTAGGATGGGTAGTGGGTGTGTGGATCCCAGGAGACACCTGGACAATTGGCCCTCTTCTTCGTCCTCTGGCCTCCTTACTTTTAACCCCTTTGTTCCTGCTTTTCCTTGAGCTGCAGGCTCAGTCGAAGGACAGTCAAAGCACTCACCATTTAGGGTACAAGTGGTTTCTCAGTGGCTTCACCTATGCAGTGTTCAGAAACGTGTATTTCTGCTGCTCCAAGATTCTGCATGCATAAGTGACTCCCTGGAAATCCTGGTGATGATCTCAGGCACAGGTGTGTCCCTGCTTCCCTGCGCATAGTCCATACTTAGTCTTCATTGCATTTCCATTTTGCAGCAAAATCATCGTTTGAGTGTTGGATGTGCAGAAGCAATTGACATTGCCTCTGCATGTTGTGTACTTCAGACATATGCATGTCATGTGCACAGAGCTCTGTCATTGAGAATCATGTTATGACAATGCATGCTGTGGTACAATCCAATCATATGGACATAAAAATCTATGTACTGGGTGACTGAATTTCTAAGCCTTTGCCATTTCATGATTTTTATTTCATAGTCAAAAAGGACCATGTACAATTGTCTGTAAGTGTTTAAAGTCCATGTATGTATGAGTGGAAATATAATTTTTTAATACGCTGCAGAATTATTGAACTGATTCTGCCCTCAGTGTGTGCTTTGACAATATTAGATTCATTAGCTTTCCAGTGTGATTGTCATTTCATTTATACAGTGAATGACAGTACTGAAAAATATACGATTCATTTGTCTAAAGCAATAAGTTAGAAAATATAGAACTGCCAGAAGGTATCAACCTTCAGTGGGATGTACTAGCTAGAAATTTTGTTCATCATTATGGAATTAGTCTAGTAACTGCCAAGGGATTCTCAGTCAAGTGCATTTTGTATTTCTTTTTGTGTTTTTTTCTGTACTTTCTAAAATTATTGAGCTACATTCCAGTTATTCTCTCATCTTCAATTGTGACCTTGAGCAATATTGTATATGTCGCACAGAAAATTAAAATGATACTTCACATACATGCTGCAAAAAGTGCATTCTCCCCCACTGTTTAATTCATTGAACTATGTGCTCTAATGTTTTATTTTACATTGAATAATGTTCAAGAGAATAGAATCTAAACAGTATTATAGAACAGTAGAACTAGTAATGCTATTATCAAAGTGAATTATTGACTTCTCACAGCTGTGTGATAAGCCCAGCAGCAATGAGCTGACATTGCTGGGATACCTGACACTTATGTTTAAATTTCACATGTATAATGTTGCCAATTTTTCTTTAACTTTGTAATATTGTGGTTTGTCCCTCATAAAACTAATATATCTTTAGATCCAACATCAGGATTTCAGTATATCTTTTGGTCCTTTGCCATAAAATCAATAGAACTTTTTGTCCTGTTTCATCTACTATTATATCCAAAAGGAATAGAAATATGAAGCTAAAACTGTCCAAAAGCCTTCTGTAATCAATGGGTATTTTGCTGTGAATTTAAGACACCTACGCAACTTCAGCATTTAAAAATGAAATAATTTTGAAGACTCACCTGCACCTGTTTGGTTCATGGTCTATCAATTGGATCAACTTTTTCAGGTGAATGCTTTGAAAGTTAATTAAAGGTTTTCTATTTCCTTCTATAGAATCAGTTCTCTGAATTAAAGTTAAATGGCAACAGCAATGTCAAAGAGAAGTTCTATGCAACTCTGTGATGCATGCATATCATTAGTTAATGTGTGTGAAGGGGTAGCTTTGCAAATTGGATGTTTAAGTTGAACAAAATATAAATTTTGTTTATATTTCATATTTGTTTTTATATTTATATTTTATATTTGTTGATATTGGCACGGTAGCATTACAGTTAGCGCGACGCTATTACAGCGCCAGCGATCAGGGTTCGATTCCCGTCGCTGTCTGTAAGGAGTTTGTACGTTCTCCCCTGTCTGCATGGGTTTCCTCCGGGTGCTCCGGTTTCCTCCCACATTGCAAAGACATACGGGTAGTTTAATTTGGGTTTAAAATGGGCAGCGCGGACTCGTTGGGCCGGAAGGGCCTGTTACCACGCTGTAAATAAAAAAAAAATTTATTACACTGCTTTTTAAGTAATATTGACCTGCGTGTACATTGCTAACTTCAGTTTTATGCATAAATATTTCGTGAATGTGATATTTTATATTTTCAGAAAGATCAGAAGCATCACTTGAAGGAGTCACCAATAACTAACAAATCAGAAGAAATGATCAAAGATAGGTCCACAACAATGAGCTTTGTGCAAACATGTAACACTTTAGCTCATCATGTCCCAAAGGTCAATGTATTTTTGAGAGGAAGTGATACTCTCATATTTTCAAATCGGCAACAGCTCATAAACCACAATAAGATCAGTAAATGTTAAAAAAAATCACCTTTATTTTCAGTGATTTCAGCTGAGGGCGGGGTGATGGTGGGAATATCTGGCAAATTACTTGCTTTATTTTGAATACTAACATGCAACCATTTATTCCAACTTAAAGCTCAAGATGAGCAAACACCTTGCCTCATAATTCAGTACTCCCTTGGCATTCCATGTCACCAGATCTGACTGAAGGGTGGCACAATAATTTGAAATGCACAATGGAAAAGAATTTGAAATTTATGCACTCAGAAGTAGAACAGTGCAGGTGGTCCCCAGGTTACCATAGGGTTCCATTCTTGTGAACTGTTCATAGCCCAAACAGTTTGCAAGTCGGAAATGCAGCCGCAAACCAAGTTCCCAGGCGGTAGAAGATGCCTGCAGCCCTGCAGCAGCCAGCGAATCCATACCTCCAGTCTCCCAAACACTCATTCGCATGTACAGGCTGTACATCGGTCATGAGTCTGTAAACTGGGGAGGACCTGTACCGCAGTTGTTAGTACAGCAACCTGTTTCAATCCAGCAACCTGTTTCAATCCTGAACCTTTCTCCTCACATTTATCTGAATGGCTGTGACTTGCTTATCCCTCTGAGTGAATGTGGGAGCTGTCTCCCTCCCCGTCATAACCTGTGTCTGCTTTATGGCAACAAGGTTTGAATTGCAGCTATTTGGCTGCTCTGGAAAGTGTGCCTTTACAGGTTGATGTCCTTCTCTGAATTCTGTGCAGCAAAGTCGAGAAATGCACTGAATTGCGTGACGTTCCCCCATTGGGAATCAGCTGGGTTCCATCTTAACATTTATTTTAGGGCACAAAGCACCCTAAGATCACTTCAAACTGGATTTCCACTAATTTTATGCTTCATGTTGAGTACCCAATTGAGTGTAAGCATTAAATGCAACCATATTTTGGTGCATAAAAATGGATGCAAACCTATTTCTATGCATACGTGTTGTGCAAGGGCAGCTCAGAACCTTCCCTGTCTCATAAAATATGACAACCTTTTTTCTCTGTATCTAAAGGCATGTGAGTTATCAGCTTCTTCTATTTTGTCAGGTCTTGCAGGCCATGATCCATGTTACCTCTGCAATGAATTTGCTTGGCATTGGGCCTGCCTTGCTACACCTCACAGGAGAATAGGATGAATGCAATGAGTAGGTTTCCTCTGCCTTGCACTGGACAGGAGTGCCTCTCTGGAGGCCACCAAAGTTCTGGTCTCCTGCTCATTGGATCTGCAATGTGGGATTGGCGGTAGTTGTGACGGCAACACATCTACTGCTGTTCCTTTAGGCACAAGCACTCAGCAGGATACCAGCATTGGTGATCATGACCTCCTGATTCCATCCAACAGCATTGTGGGTAGTACCTTGACCAGATGGAGGGTGGAGCAGTGGTTTTAGAACTTTGCTCACCAGCACCATCTCATGGCAATTGGGGGTGGACAAGAAATGTTGGCTGGCAGTGCCCATGTCCTGCTTGTCAATATAAAACACTATTCCTGATGGCATCTGTTGTTATAAATTTGGTTGGAGGATAAAAGTGAGTTTCACTTTAAAGGATTCGGTGCTTGGAGCAAGAGCAGGAGAGTTCACAAGAGATAGGTCTTGGGACTTGCTTGTGAATTTCAGTTTACAGGAATTTAAAAGACGCAAGTTTGTGAAATGTTAGTTGAGTGGTTAATTAAAAGCAGCCAATAAAAAGAAGGTAGGGTCAAGTGGAGCGGACATTATGACAGTGGGCCAGTGTAGAAGGCTGAGGCTTTGGCTCAAGAGGCTTCGGTGTGAGGAAACTGAGGAAGTTGCCCAGGTGTTGGGAGTAAGAGCAGATCTTTAAAAAGGCTTTGCTGAGGAGGCACAGGTAAGAACAGGTAAGGTTTTATATTGCCGTTGATCCTTAAGTACTTGATTCAGTGTAGGCAGGATGATAGGGCAGTGGAATGCTCCTCCTGCAAGATATAGGAAGTCAGGGAACCCGATGGTCTCGCTGATGACTACATCTGTGGGAAGTGCACCCAGCTGCAGCTTCTGACAGACTGGGTCAAGGAAATAGAGCTGGAGTCGGATGTACTCAGAATCATCCGGGAAGCTGAGAGCCTCATTGATGAGACTTTTACTGAGCTGGGTGACCACCAGGAAAAGTAAGGGGAGTAGGCAGTCAGTGCATGGTTCCCCTTTGGATTCTGTTGAGGGGTTGTTCTTTTAGGTGCTAGCAACAGTAGTCAGGTCTCTGGCACCGTGACGGGCTCTGAGGCTCAGAGGGAAAGGGTGCAGTCAGACAGGGGGATATTGATAAGAGACTCAATAGTGAGGGGGACAGACAGGAGATTCTGTGGCTGCAGAAGAGGCGCCAGGATGGTGTGCTGCCTCCCGGGTGCCAAGGTCAAGGGTATCTCTGAGCAGTTGCAGAAAATTCTCGAGCGGGAGGGTGAACAGCCAGATGTCATTATACATGTTGGTACAAATGACATAGGTAGAATAAGGGATGAGGTCGTGCAGAATGGGTATAGGGAGTTAGGTAAGAAGTTAAGAAGCAGGACCTTGAGGGTAGTGATCTCCGGATTACTGCCAGTGCCACATGCCAGCAAGGTCAGAAATAGACGGAGAGGCCAGATGAATTTGTGGCTGAGGAGCTGGTGCAGGAGGCAGGGATTCAGGTTCTTGGACCATTAGGATCTCTTCTAGGGTAGAGGTGACCTGAACAAGAGGAATGGGTTGCATTTGAACCGAAGAGGGACCAATATCCTTGCAGGAAAATTTGCTAATGCTACACAGGAGGGTTTAAACTGGATTGGCAGGGGGGTGGGACCCTGAGCAGGAGCAAGTCATGGGATAAAGCAGTAGTCTGCAAGAGCAAGTTAAGTAAGCAGGATAGCCAGGGGCACAGTAAAGGGAGGGAAATGAATACTCAGTTAAACGGCATTTATTTCAATGCACGAGGTTTAATAGGTAAGCTGGATGAACTAGAGCATGGATTGGCTCTGAGGACTGGGATGTTGTAGCGATAACAGAAATATGGCTGAGAGAAGGGCAGGACTGGCAGCACAATGTTCCAGGATACGGATGCTACAAGTGTGACAGAAGCACAGATAAGTGAGGAGGGGGTGTTAACTTTTTGATAAGGGAGGACATAACTACAGTACTTAGAGATGACATCCTTGGGGGATCATCCAATGAGGCCATATGGGTTAAACTTCGAAACAAGAAGAGGACAGTCACTCTGGTGGGGCTATATTATAGACACCCCCTGCACCACCACCCCCCCCCCCCAATAGGCAGCAGGAACTTGAGGAGCAGGGGTGTAGAGAAATTGCTCATAGCTTTAGAATAATAGGGCTATATTAGTGGGAGATTTTAATTTCCACGGTATTGACTGGACTACCCAGAGTGCTAAGGGGATGGACAGGGTGGAATTTATCAAATGTGTCCAGGTAAGTTTCCTGAGTCAATGTATAGAGGACCCTACTTGGGAGGGTGCAATACTGGACCTCCTCTTAGGGAATGAGGCAGGGCAAATAACTGAAGTGACAGTCAGGGGCATTTTGGCTCTAGTGAGTGTAATGCTATTAGTTTTAAGATAGTGATAGAAAGGGATAGGACTGGTCCACAAGTTAGGGTCCTAAACTGGAGCATGGCTAATTTTGGGAGATTTGGGCAGGATCTAGCAGAGGTTGATTGTGTGAGCTTGTTTGAAGGGAAAGGAATGAATAGCAAATCGGATGCTTTTAAGAGTATGATATCAAGACACCTGGAGCAGCATGTTCCTGTTAGGGTGAAGAATAAACCTGGGAAGTTTAGGGAACCCTGGCTGATGAGAGATATTGAGGGTCTGGTCAAGGAAAAGATGGAAGCATACAAAGAAACTTTAGGAGGTTGGGGACAAGTGAAGCCCTTGAGAAAAAAATTAAGAATACTCTTAAGAGGGAAATCAGGAGGGCAAAGAGAGGGGATGAGATGGATCTGGCAGGTAAGGTTAAGGAAAATCTCAAGAAGTTCTATTTGCTATATTAAGAGTAAAAGAGTGGCCAGGGAGAGAGTAGGTTCCCTCAGAGACCTGCAGGTCTGCCTATGTCTTGAGCCACAGGAGATGGGTAGGATTTTTAACAAATATTTCTCCTCGGTCTTTATTGAGAAGAAAGTCATGATTGCTCAAGAGAAAGGGGAAATGTGGAGATGTTTTGGAGGACATTTGTATTAATTGGGAGGAGGTATTTGCAGCCTTACAGCACATTAAGGTGAATAAATCCCCAGGACCTGACCAAGTACATTTTTGGACTTTGTGAGAGGCTAGAGAAGAAATTGCAGAGGCCCTTGCGGAGATTTTTGCTTCATCGTTAGCCACTTCTGAAGTTCCCATAGATTGGAAGGTGGCTAATGTTGTTCTGTTGTTTAAGAAGGGCAGCAAGGACAAGCCAGGGAACTACAGGCCAGTCAGCCTGACATCAGTAGTGGGAAAGTTACTGGAGACAATTCTGAGGGACAGGATCTACCAGCATTTGGATAGACAGAGTCTGATTAGGAGGAGTCAGCATGGCTTTGTGCATGGAAACTCGTGCTTGACGAAACTTTTAGTGTTTTTGGAAGAGGTAACCAAAAAGGTAGATGAGGGTAGGGCAGTGGAGGTTGTCTCCTTGAACTTTAGCAAGGCCTTCAGCAAGGTCCTGCATGGCAGATTGGTCTGGAAGGTTAGGTCCCATGGAGTCCAGGGAGAGCTGGTTAGGTGGATTCAAAATTAGCTTGGAAGTAGGAAACAGAGGGTGGTGGTTGAAGGTTGTTTCTCAGAATGGAGGCCGGTGACTAGTGGTGTGCCACAGGGGTTGGTGTTGGGACCCTTGTTATTTGCTATTTTATATAAACGATTTGGATGCAAATGTAGAAGGCTTGATCGGTACGTTTGCAGATGACACGAAATTAAGAGCTGTTGTTGATAGTAAAGAAGGTTTTCATAGACGACAAGGGAACCTGGATCATTTAGGCAGGTGGGCCGAGGAGTGGCGAATGGATTTCAATACAAATAAGTGTGAGGTGATGCATTTTGGAAAGTCAAACCAGAATAGGACTTATACTATGAATGGTAGGGCACTAGGGAGTGTAATGGAACACTCCCTAGGAGTACAAGTTCATAGTTCATTGATAGCCGCATCACAGGTAGACAGGGTGGTGAAAAAGGTGTTTAGCACACTAGCCTTCATCTGTCACTGCATTGATTATAGGAGCTGGGAAGTTATGTTGCAGTTGTATAAGTCGTTGGTGAGGCCGCACTTGGAGTGCTGTGTACAGTTTTAGTCACCGTGTTATAGAAAAGACATAGTTAAACTGGAAAGAGTGAGGAAAAGATTTACGGGGATGTTGCCAGGACTAGAGGGACTAAGTTACAGGGAGAGGTCTTTATTCCTTGGCGCATAGGAGAATGAGGGGTGATCTTATAGAGGTTTATAAAATCATGAGGGTCATAGATAAGGTGGATGGTAGCAATCCTTTCCCCATGGCAGGGGAGTCCAAAACTAGGGGGCATAGATTTAGGGTGAGAGGGGAAAGATTTAAAGGCGACTTGAGGGGCAACTTGAGGGTGGTGAATAAATGGAACAAGCTGCCAGAGGAAGTGGTTGAGGCAATAGTATCATTTAAGAAGCACTTGGATAGGTACATGCAGAGGCAGGGCTTAGAGGGATATGGGCTGAATGCAGCAAATTGGGACTAGATTGGTTGGCATTGGTATTGATTTATTATTGTCACTTGTACCGAGGTACAGTGAAAAACCTGTCTTGCATACAGATCAATTCATTACAGAGTGCAGATACATTGAGTTAGTACAGAGTGCATTGAGGTAGTACAGGTAAAAACACCATGGCACCATGGTTGGCATGGACTCGTTGGGCCGAAGGGCCTGTATCCATGCTGTATTGCTCTCTGATTCTGTAAAATAATAATGCTTCTCTGTGGCATGATTAAAACATAAACTGCCAGCCAAACAGCGGTGAATGACAAGAACTAAGTCATGAGGTTCAACTGTATAATATTTTCAAAGCTGCAGCAGTACTGATAAAGGAAGCTGATTCACCATGGAACTTGCAATGTGCTTCAATATTGCTTCAATATTGTGAGTGCTTCTTCTCACACTTAATGAGGTGAATTTACCTTGGTTAAGGGAAGACTTAGTATTTCAGGGAGCTGAGGAAGCACGTTCTGTTGTTGTATTAAACATTGGTAAGGATAAAAATGAGATGCTGTGTAAAGGGGTACACAGGAGAAACAGCTTTCTTTGGGCAAAACATTAGCTAAGATGCACATCTATCCAATATTGCTGTATCCTCTGAGACTTAATTTTAGAATCACAACAGCTAAATGTGTTGAAATTTTTTAAAGGTGTCGGGACAGCATACTATGCTAATATTTATATCTGTCACCACCGCCCACACTCCCCACTCCACACTGCCCAACTCCAGAACTTTAGCTTTAACAGACTCCTCACCGATTGTTACATGACTCCAGTGAATGCTCTGTTCATCTGATTAAAACATTTTTAGCCACCATTAATACCCATGACTTTGGCTAATTAAGTCACAAATTCTGCCTCCTTTTCCAACTTAGAAATACTCATTAAAACCATCTCTTTGATCTAGATTTTGTGAGCCTGCCAGGGTCTGCTATTTTTTTTCAGCCTTCATAATTATCAGATTATGTTTCTTAAAGTTGGAATGTCATTTTAAGTTAAAAATCATAAATAAATGCAAACATTTGCTCTTACCATAAAATGTTGAAAATCAGATTTCAGGATGGAATTTGAAAACTTCTGGAAAGAAGAAGCAACCCAAATCCTGGCTAGCTCAGTGTTAGGAATTGACTGCCAATAGACAGTTGTTCAATTAACCAACACAAGTCTTTCACAATTGAGAACAAGTTCTCATTTTGTTTAGTAGATTGCGTCAGTGAAATGTGAATTGGATGTTATGCATGCAAGGTTCTTGAGTCTGATGTTAAAAAAATTAGACGGGTATATAAATAAGGGGCCTGCAGTTTCCAGGCACTCTCGCTGCAGATAATAATTGAGCTGCTGAGTGTAGTTATGGTTTGTTTTACTGTCTTGGACCTGGCTTAAAGCCTGCAAACTCCAAGAAATCAAGTCATTTTCCAACAATGTGCTGTTTAGAAAGCAATAGAAAATTTGCACATAATTTATCCCAAATGCCTATTACTTAGAACATGACCAGCAAAAGGAATACTTGGGATTTTACGCTATGAATGTTATTACTGCCATGTAAAACCATTCCAAAATGGGCTGGTAAATGTAAAATCCACTGTAAAATGCTTCCCAATGTCCTCTCAACGTCACACTCAACAGTACAGGAACAGCTTCTTCCCCTCCGCCATCAGATTTCTGAATGGTCCATAAACCCATGAACACTACCTCATTATTACTCTTTTGCACTATTTATTTATTTTTGTAATTTATAGTCATTTTTTGTCTTTATTTCTTGCACTCTACTGTTGCCACAAAACAACAAATTTCATGACATATGTCAGTGATAATAAATCTGATTCTGATTCTCTCTACCCTTGGGTTTTGTTTGAGAAATTCTCACATGATAAAAGTGGGTTCACAAAGGCTGTCTGGTAACTGCATAGAAAAGCTTTGGTTTTTCAATCACTTGGTTCTGGTGAAGCTTCTCCTGGCTTGCTAAAAAGCGTAAAATAAATTTCAACTTTTTATCAAGTGAGTACAAATTACCATCATCATTATCATCAGGAAAAAAGATGGCCTGCTCACAGGATTTTGCCAGATAGAAGGTGCTTTTTGGTCCATCATGCTATGCTCACTCTCTGAAAGAATTATGCACCCTCATATTCTTGGAGTAGGTGACTTAACACCCACCCCCCCACCCACATCTCAAGTCTGCCCCACCACTCCACGCCTCATTTCCTCTTCTGTGCCAGTTTCCCATAGCCCTCATTTCCCTAATCTTTCAATTATGTGTCTATTTCTTCCTTAAATACGCCTACACCACCCATTAGAGTAAAGATTCACCACCTTCTGCAAGAAGAAGTTCCTACACACCTCAGTTTTAAATGACTGCCCCTTATCTTGTAACTATGTCCTCTTGTTCGAGGTTCATCCAGCAGTGGAAACATCTCACCATCTACCCTGTCATGCCCCCTCAGAGTCGTATGTGTTTCAGTCCTCATTCTTCCAATTCATGCTTATTCAAAGCCCCAATCTATTTTGAATGTCACCATTAAATCATTAATATAGTAACACACTGAATAAAAATAATTCACCTTCTGGCTAATTTGTCATTTATTTTACATCTGTGTCCTCTGATTGCTGATTCTCCTGCCAGTGGAAATGCCAGTGAAAAATGGTCCATTTTTTGCTTGGAGAAGAAAGAAAAGAAAATTGAATCAAAGGATTAGAGAAAGAGAATGAAAACACAGTGGCACAGCTAGTAGATCTGCAGTCTCACAGCTCCAGTTCCCCAGGTTCAGTCCTGATCTCCGCTGTTGTCTATGCAGAGTTTGGATACTCTCTCAGTGACTGTACGGGTTTCCTCCAACATCCTAAAGATATTCTGGTTGGTAGGTTAATTGACCCCTGTTAATTGTCCCTAGTGTAGGTGGATGGTGGAATTGATGGGAATGTAGGGAGAATAGATTGCAGGAGAGATTAGTGGGGGAGTGGGATTGCTCTGTGGGTTGGCTCACACTTGCTGGGCTGAATGACTTCCTTCTATACCATAAGCAAATATGGGGGTGGGGGTGGGTGGGAAAGAACAGAAAGTAAACAGATAAAAATGGAAGAGAAAAGAAGTCAGTCAGTAAATCTGTTTCGAAGCACAACTAATTAAATGTGTTTAAGAGCACTCAGAGATTTAACAAAGAACAGCAGCAGACAATTTGCATATTGCATGGCCCCTGTGAAGGGCAATGTGATAATGGCTAGAGAAGCTGTTTTACTACTCCTGGACAAGGGATAAATATTGGTCACAACACCTGGAAGAACTCCAGAACTTTTCTTAAAAATTATAAACTCTTAAAGAAAAGATACAATCAACAGATAGGTTATGCTTCTTCGACAGGGAAAAATGACCTTTAAAGTTGTGACAGCCAAAAGAAACAAGTACTCGACCATTAGATTTGAAACCTAATTATTTTTCCAAAGGAATACTTTGACTAGTTTTGTTTACGTGAATGCCCGGTTTTTGGAAATGGCGCTGTTGCTCTTGGTGTATATTTGTGTTCATCAAAATGATGGATGACATTGTTGGAGAACAGAACTTTTTTTTTTCACTACAAGAACAACAACAACCATCAAGTGTTCCTTGCTTAGATATTGCAAAAGTCGGAAGCAATTTAGAATTCTCTCAACATTGCCCTGAAAATCCATTCACCTTTCATGAGGCTGGAGTGGAATTCTGTTTTGGTGTGATTTTGTTGTTTTTCACTCATACATTCTCTGCATATGTTAGAACTTATCTGACATCCAATTCAGGTGAAGCTGAAAGCATTGGCTTATTTCAGTTTTGAAATAACATGATCATCACCGACTGTGACACAAGCAAAAGTCCTTCATTCATTTTATTCTAACCTTGTTTTGTTCCCCTTCTCTCAGCAAAAAACCTGGTAGTTGTATTGAAAATGGTCATCCAATCACTACATGCTTTCTAGAATCATTGTCCTATGTTTTAAACTCCCGTTTTGTTGAGAAAAGAATGGTGGTGAAGAGGATTGCAGCAGGGTGGGTGAAAGGGGATGGGGAATAAAAAGGGGAGGGTTAGGTTGTTCTATTACCATGTGGGTACCCAAGCTCTACACACCTATTTGTGGCTTTTTAATCCATTGCCATTTAATTTCAGTATCTCCTGACTAATTAGGCTGAACACGTGTAGTGATAATACACACCAGATGATTTCAAGTGGAGAATTTAAAGGAACTCTATAAACATGAAATTTGATAATTCAATGCCATGAATTGACAAAATGTAGCATGCACCCTCAAAGGCTGCTCCTCATTTTAGTGTCAGCTCCTTGGGTGTAGTACAATCAGCTGTAAGGCCCTGAAGGAAGATATTTCTCCCTAATAATGTGAGAATGAGACCAGTGGATGAGACAAAGTAGGCAATGCCAGTGGCTGTCCATTAGATCAGCAGCGGCAGTGTAATGTCTTTCATGTACAGACAACGCCAGTTATGCTTTAGTGACCTAAGCAACGCAGGAAAGGTGAGGGAAGTGGAATATTCAACCACTTGCTTAACATGTGCAACACCCCAACCCCTTCAGGACTCATTAAACCTACTCCAGAGTATCAGTCCTCACAACAACAAATCTAACAAGTACTCCTGTTCTCCACTTGCTCACTCTCCAACCTTCTGTCTCTGTATTTCTCACACTCTCAGATATCCAGTCATCTGGGAAAACATTGGGAAGTATAACGAAGGATGTAACAACAGAGGACCTTGAAAGGAATAGTAGGATTGTGCAGAGCCAACATGGATTTACGGAAGGAAATTCATATTTGACTAATATGCTGGAGTTCCTTGAGAATGTGATAAGTAGAATAGATAAGGCAGAACCAGTGGTTTGGTGCATTTGGATTTTCAGAAGACATTTGAAAGTTCTTCACAGCAAGTTGGTCAACAAGGTTAGAGCACATGGAGAAACAAAGGACTGCAGATGCTGGAATCTGGATGAAAAACACTATGATGCTGGAGGAACTCAGCAGGCCAGGCAGCATCTGTGGAGTTGGAATAATGGATCATTCTCTGGTTGGCATACAGTGATTAATGGGGTACCACAGGAACTGGTAGCTCCAGCTTTCTACAATCCATATTAATGATTTGGTTGAGGGAACCAAATGTCATATTGCCACATTTGCTAACAATAGTGAACTCGGTGAGACTGTGAGTACAGAGGGGATTGTAAAATGGCTTCAAAGAGATCTGCGCAAGCTGACTGAGGGGGTGAGAACACAGCAGTTGGAATATAATGTGGAAACAGATAAGGAGACGACAACTGCACACTGCATGAGCCCAGATAACTATGAGGTAATTTACATTTTTTAGAATTAATTGTGAGTTTACTTAGAGGTTTGACGTTTGCCTGAGCCAGGGGAATGTCACCATGCAGGGCTTCAGTTGAAGCCCTGTGCAAGGCTAGAGCTAGGCACCTCCATGCCACCTGACATCTTGGCTTTGCAATTTTGGATTGGAATGCCATCAGGCACAAAGTCTACACTGTTGGTTGAAGGAAAACCAAGTTCCAACTTGCTGCATTGCCCAGCAGCAAGTGCAAGCAGTTCATCATTGGCAGCAGTTCTGTCCCACAGAATCAGAGAAATTTGACCATTGCATTGTGACGTGGCGATCTTTAAGGCCCAAATTTAGGAAAATCAGTTGTTTCCCCAAAATCATTGAATTTAGAGCTTGCTTGTTGAATCTGGTACAATTAGCCATCAATCAATCCTTTCTTAATAGTTCAGATTATCTGTTGCGAAAGGCAATTAGATCAAACTCAATCTCTACGACAAAAGATTAGCTCAGAGAGGAAAGCAGTTAACACTCCATATCAAACATTTTAGTGCACAGAAAATGTATTCTAAAGATTTATAACAGCAAATAGAAAAGATTTATTTCCTGTGTTAGAGAACATTTTGCTGCCCCGGGTTATAAATGTTATCATCGATAGTCTTTATCTGGAATTTCTTTTGCAAGTTCATTTGCAAGTTTTTTATTCAGCACTATGTTTACAAGTCAATGCAACCAGATGGTGGGAAGGGAATACAATGGGCAACCAATAGCAACTTTGTACCCTTCTGCAGATAAAAATCTTTTGGAATTTCACTCCTAAAATGTCATCAATCCAAGGACAGTGAGGAGTCAGGAGTTGAGTAAATAACTCAAATAATAGTAGAAAATGTTGGAAATAGTCAGCCAGCCAGACAGCATCTGTGGAGAGAGAAATGCAGTTAATGTTTTGGGTCGATAACCTATCGTGACAATAGTTGGGGATAAAAGAGGTTTCAAATATAGAGAAAGTGGAAATAGAAGAGAGAACAAAACACAAAGCCCTGTGAGAGGGTGGAAAGTGGAAGAGGTTAAATAACAGAAGTGATGATAGGGAGTGTTGGTAGAGTTTAGTAACAGCAGAAGTTAAAGAACAAAATATAGGCTAGAGGAAATGTAAATGAGAGGATCAAAATCTTTCGGGTAGATTGACTGTCCTTATAACAGCACTTGTAATGAGATGTTTCTGGGTGGTCCTGCAGAGGTCCCCATTTCTAGCAGTGTATTGGCCTAAGCTGGCAGCAACACCTTTTGCCCTATTGCCACCACCTGTCCACTGGAGAAGCATGAAATTCCCAGGGTCCCAGCTCCAGGTATCCCATCTGCTAAATCTGTGCCTGGTTTAATCTGACACTGGTATAGTTCCCATTCACATAGCAACAGGCATCGGCTGCTGAAAGAAAGGTATGCAGCCTCTGTTATTACTTAGTTTAGTAAGTTTTATTGTTTTTAATTAACTTTTGGTGTATGAAGGTGATATTTAGTGTTTTCAATGTAAAAGAAAATAATATTTTTAACGTTTAAAAAAAATTAACGGGTTCTATATGTTACTAGCTGTGACTGTCAAAGACATTCACAACATTCAATGGTCTTGATCACACTAACAGTTTTAGAAGTTCTTTAGCCTCAGTGATAGGGTCTCATCGTCTGTCAAAGCTGTTATGTGAGTGCAGTTGACTACATCTATTGCAATAGCCCCAACACCACAGTGATCTATGACGAAGCGCTGCAAGCCAAACTCAGCAAGAGACTGTACCCTTGGAACAAATAGTGAACTTTGGGGCAATGGAAGATCTTCCCCATAATATGAAATTACAAAAAGGAAATGGAGAGAGATTGAGGAGGGGAAGGAAAGAGCCAGAGATGAACTATAGGAAGTGAGTGCAAGGTGGAAACTGACAGCAATGTTGATGAAATATTTTTAACTTCGGGTGTAAGCAGAAAGGAGCACTGATACAACCACTGACCGACTGGAAAAAGAGATGAGGAAGGAGACCTGGGTAGACCTGAAATGCTGGAAATGTTCATGAACAGAAGTGGTTATAATATGTTTCGAAGGTTGGAATGTGCCCAGTTGGAAGATGAGGTGCAGTTTCTCAAGTTATGCGAGCTTCATTGGAATAGTATAGGAGGCTGAGGACAGAGAGGTCAAAGTGAGAGTGGGATGACGAATTAAAGTGATAGGCAACTGGATGTGTGGCATCCTGCTTGTGGAATGAATAGGGGTGTTCCACAAAAAGACAGGTATAGTCTGGATCCATAGAAGCTCACACAGCAATAACTTTAACTTGGAGCAAGAGAACAGAGTCAAAAATAGTTGATCAACATGAGAACCAGTCCAGTCAGACAGAGGAAGGGGAAACTGGTACAAAGAAAAATAGAAGAACGCTCAGGCAATAGAAGATGGAAATGCAGAGAACTTGGGATGTCGGTGGTGAAAGTGGAACTGTTGGAGCCAGAAACCTGGAAATTCTTGAATAGATTTCCTTTGCTCAAAGGCATCTACCCTTGACTTGACTCATAAATGGAAAGTAATGATGACGACAGACAGGTTCCTTGGAGATGGGTCATGCCTGTTCTCTGGTATTGTTAACCGTTATCATCTTCAGGCCATGGTCATAGCTGAGACAGACATTAAGGGGATGATACCTGTTTCAGCTTAGATCTCTCTTCAAAGCCCCTTTTTCTAGGTGAGCTGGTCAGGGCTCACGTCAAGTTTGAGTTACAGGACAGTTCCAAAATTTCTGAAACTCCAACAATTCAGCAGCAAACCTTTGAAAAATGTGTACATTCTTTCCTTCCAATTAAACGTGAAAAAGGCAGAATGATGTTGAGGACCTCTTGAATTAGTGAAGGTTGTAGATGAACACCGTGCACCCTGGAGGTGCTTAACTCAAGGCATCAGCTCATTCTTCATGCACAGTGTGGTATCACTGGTGTCAAATCACCATTACAGAAGAGCAGCTGATGTGATTTACACATCCTGCATATTTCTGGCATCTGCTAATGATGCACAAAGTGCATACACTAACCAATTTGCTGGATGGCAAAGTTACATTAAAAATGGATGTTCACATCTTATGCAAGAAATTGGAAGCAAATCAGCATCAGTAGTGCTGAAATAACAACTGCTATGGAGCTAATTTCACAGCCTGATTCTTCTGATGGAGGTGTCTAATTGCAGATAAAAATCCTAAGTGACGGGGCTTTGTGAAATATTCTTCAGACTCCCTTTGGTGATCCAGCAATCTCAGGAACATCAATATAGCATAGCAGCCTACGTTGCTGAAATCCACTAATGACGTCAGAATCAAAATCAGGTTTATTATCACTATCTTATATGACATGACATTTGTTGTTTTGCAGCAGCAGTACAGTGCAAAGACATAAAATTACCATAAATAGCAAAATAAATAAATAGTGCAAAAAAAGGAGTAATGAGGTAATGTTCATGGGCTCATGGACCATTCAGAAATCTGATGGTGGAGAGGAAGAAGCTGTTTCTGATTTGTTGAGTGTGGGTCTTCAGGCTCCTGTACCTCTTCCCCGATGGTAGTAATGAGAAGAGGGCATGTCCCGGATAGTGATGGTCCTTAGTGATGGATGCTGCCTTCTTGAGGCACCGCCCCTTGAAAAAGTCCTCGATGGTGGGGAGGGCTGTGCCTGTGATGGAGCTGGCTGAGTCTGCAACCCTCTGCAGCCTCTTACAATCCTGTGCATTGGACTCTATGCATACAAAGCTGTGATGGAACTGGTCAGAATGCTCTCCATCATACATCTATAGAAATTTGCACGGGTCTTTGGTGATGTACCAAATCTCCTCAAGCTCCTAACCAAGTAGAACTGCTGGCGTGCCTTATTTGTGATTGCATCAATCTGTTGGGCCCAGGACAGATCCTCCAAAATGTTGACACCCAGGAACTTAAAGCTTCTCGTCCTTTCCACCACTGACCCCTCAATGAGGACTGGTGTGTGTTCTCCTGACTTCCCCTTCCTGAAGTCCACAATCAATTCCTTGGTCTTGCTGATGTTGGGTGTGAGGTTGTTGTTGTGACACCACTCAACCAGCTGATCTATCTCACTCCTGTACTCAGTGGTGTCATCAGCAAATTTATAGATGATGTTTGAGCTGTGCCTAGCCACACAGTCATGAGTGTAGAGAGAGTAGAGCAGTGGGCTAAGCATCTTTGAGGTTAATTGTCAGCGAGGAGATGTTATTACTGATTCATACTGACTGCAGTGGTAGACAAATTGCAGCGGGTCCAGGTCCTTGCTCAGGTAGGAATTAATTCTAGCCATAATCAACCTCTCGAAGAACTTCATTATAGCAGATGTGAGTACTACCAGGTGATAGTCACTGAGGCAGCTCACCCTGCACTTCTTGGGCACTGGTATGATTGCTACCCTTTTGTAGCAGGTGGGAACATCAGACCACAGCACTGAGAGGTTGAAGATGTCCTTGTATACTGCAGCCAGTTGGTTGGACGTTTTGATGGTCCCAATAGCTCTTAACACTTCATTGCTATATTGCTGAATTAATGCTAGTTATTGCAAATTCTGGGCAGTTACTTGTTCTGGTGCTGAGATTCCTCAAACCAGTTTTAATTATGGCTTTTTATAGCTTTAGGGACAAGACCTTTCCATATATTTAGGCTTTTAAACCTAGGACTCAAAGTTAAAGGTGCATAAGCCTAAAAATTCATTTACATAGTGCAAACATTTTATATGCTACATGATTGTATTGCAGCAGAACATCACTCACTGAACATGAATGGTTCCAAATAGTCCACATAGCAAACAAACAGTGCAACTTTTAGTTTTGTAGTTCCAGGGGTAGAGGGTGCAAAGGTGATGTCATGTTGATCCCAATAGATATCCAACTGCAAAATTTGCTCATGTCAATGCAATTAATGCTTGATGCATCATGCACATGAGAAAGCAACCCTGAACTGCCAGGATAAAACTTAAATGTGCACTATTTAAATCGATCACTAATTATTGGCAATCAGCTAGACCTGAGATCCTATTGGTTCCATGAAAGCCACTGTTGCAAGTCTTGCTGAACTCTGAGATGAAGCTTGCCTTTTATTAATTGAAATATGGGGGGGGGGGCCTTAAGGGGTTAAGTTATTGATTATTGGCCTTTTCTTGTAAAATAACACAGTCGTTAGGCACAGCTGGGCTTCTCCAACCTACTAGTACATACAAAGGGATGATAAGTAAGGGGATGAGAGTTAATTACAAATTGAAGGATTGTGAAGTTGAGGTTAAAATCAGAGCAGCCATGATCTTATTGAATGGTGAGTGGCCTAGCCCTGTTTCTGGTTCATATGTTCATATGTCTGTGCAACTTTTTCCATGCAAGACAGGGGGAATTGTGTTTGACAATGTGTTGTAATTTATGTTGATGTTGTGTTTATCATGGTTGAATAGCTGTAATGTGTCTGGGGTGTGTGGTGGTGGTAGTGTGTGATGGATGGATTTGTTACTATTCCCACTGACTTTGACCACATGAGTGAAATTGTAAAGCTATTTCTGGCACCTTGACCAGGTCCCTGGTGCAATTGTGCCAGCACTGATGTATCTAGCCATCTCCCTTTTGGGGTCCTTAACATGCAGATCTCTCCAGGTTGGTGTGAGTGAATCATGGTGCCCACTCCTCAGATTGTGCTAACGTCATAATCGCCAGTGTTCCCCAAGCAGCATAATGACTTCAAACAATGGTTGCCTTCAGTGTTGTCCTCACTTTAAGATGAGCACATTAGTTTCAGCTGGTGCTTGGGATTCCTGAAACTATTCCAATATAACATGTGCACTTAATGTGATTAAAGCATCGTGGTCTTCTCAATGCTCAAGCACCTACAAAAAAAGTTATGCACCATCTGCAGCTGAATAATCTGTCACAGGTCCTTCTTGGGGTGTGATTTTTGGCACACACTTTCATGCACAACTTAAATTCTAGGCCACAATATTCAAATATAAAATGCTTTGCTTTTAAATGGATTCCTTATTGTGAACATCAGTACTAATCTGTGTTATTTCCAGAATGAGTTGTTAAAATTTAGTTTTTAATCATTGATTTAAATTATATGGAACTAAAATCCAAACCATTTTTCACATTCCAGTCACTACAAGGTTATGGTCTACAATTACCTTTGTTTTCCATCGAATGTTTGAACAAACTACAGATTCCTTTGGCAGTGTGAGTTTGTTAATGTGACATTTATGAAAGGTCAATAAACTACATTTCTTTTTTGTTTCCCATTTTTTTCCTGTTTTGTGAAAGTATGTTCAGATTTACCATTGAAACCTGTTAAATAATACATGACATTTGGCTTTGCTTTGTCATTGACAGTAACATAGTTTATCTTTCTATTTTGCTGATTAGTATTGATTAAGAGATCCATGATATTGACTGATAAATGTCAGAACAGATCCATGTTCCCATTCAATTTGAAATATTTTCATTTAAGTCCTTTTTAGAATGTCACGCTTCTCCAACCTTTGAACAAGAAAATTAAATTTTATGTTAATTTGTGAATATTACCAACTTTTTTTGCACATGCTTTTTGAATAAGATGTGCTCTCAAGGGAATACACTTAGCCTGAAGTCTTTCTGTGAAGGGCAAGGTGACATGCCTGTGAATTATTGTGCAGGAAATAAGTGCACATAACCAAAGATCAGAAATTTATGTCAGCAAATCAATAAACCCTACAAAATATTAAATGGAAAACTTGCATAACTTCACAGAAGCCTGAATATAAAGCTTTTCAATAAACACTGAGAAGACATAGATCCAGTTTATAATTGATTATTCAAAATTGGTGATCTTAAATCTGTAATAATCCTTCACTTAATATTTCTTTGATCATCCTTGAAGGGGTTCTGTTGAAACTTGGAATTTTCTCTAATCAGCTTTTAGTTCTCAACATCATTTGGTTGATATGACATTGTAGGTCCCATAAATTGGCAGGTAGGTTGCGTAAAGTGATGCAAGCCACAGTTCAGTAGTGGCACTCCCATCAATGAGTTAGTTGATTATAAAATTAGACCTACTCCAGACGCTTGAACGTATCTTAGCTAATGTTCCAGAGCAGCGCTGTGGGAGTGCTTCTCCACTAGAGACAGTGGGCAGCAAGACATCCTTACTTGCTCGCATTAGCAATGGAACAGAATGTCAGGAAGTAAGTTCTGTTGATGACTAATGTTTTTCCCTTCTTGTTTTTTGGCTGAAAGATATTGAACCTGCCACAATTTTGAAGAGAAACCCCAGGATCAATTCCTGATGCCCAGCTCAACACATCTCTCAACTAAAATTAATTGAAAATCACACAGTTGCAGATGCTGGAAATCTGAAATAAAAACAGAAAATGCTGGAAATATTCAGCAGGTCAGGCAGCATCTGTGAAAGGAGAAGCAGAGCTAGTGAGTTAGAACTGGAAACGTGAGAAAACAAGCATGCTTTAAGTTGAAGAGAATGGATGTAAAATCTGCAATATGGTGGAGACCAAGGTTGTCCAGGTGATATGGTGGTCCAAGGGTTGCAACATGCCTTGCTGTTCCTCGAACTTGTGTTGGGTTTCTTTGGAACAGTGCAAAGATGGAGAGGTCAGAGTAGGAGTGAGGTTGAGAACTAAATTGACAGGCAAATGGAAGCTTGGGGTCAGCCTTGCAAACTGAATGGAGGTGTTCTGTAAAGGAGTCACTCAGCCTGTGTTTGGTTCCCCCAGTGTAAGGGGACTATATTGTGAGCTCTGAATGCAATACACTGAATTGGAAGAAGTGCATTTTTGGAGATGAGATAGAAGCAAGCTGTGAAGATTGGGACACTATAAGGCTGAAGGCTATGGAGATCTTGACCCACAGCTACCCTCTTACTGTGTCCCTTTCCACCATTCAGGGACCCAAACTGTTTTTCAAAGTGAAGCAGCAATTGACATGCATTTCTTCATATGTAGCATACTCCATTTGGGCCTCTCTCTGTGGTCTCCTCATAGATTGGGTAACTGCTTTGCAAAGTACCTCAGTTCAGTCTGTGGAGGTGACCCTGACTTTCCAGTTGGCTGTCACCATAATTCTCCAACTCTTTCCCCTCTAACCTATCCGTCTTTGACCTCTTACACTCTTCCAACAAAATCTAATGTAAGCTCAAGGAACAGCACCTCATCTTTCTTCTAGGACTTGATGTTGAATTCAACAATTTCAGATAACCATCTTTCCTGGTTATAAAAGCACTCACCATTTCTGATATAAGGCCATCCATCTGCAATATTAACTCAGTTTTTCTCCTTCCACACATGCTAGCTGATCTTTTGGGTATTTCTAGCACCCTATTTCATTTCAGATTTCTAGCTACTGCTGTATACTGCACCTCTAGCATGTTCTTTTGCTTTTTTTCTCCATCTAATCTCACTCATCAATTAACTAGATGGCACCAAAACCACTGCTTCAGTTGGTCTGCACCCTATCAGAGACATTCCCTTTGTTTGCTCCACTCTACACACCCCTCTATAACTTAAAACACACCTGCTATCTCATTTTTCTAATTCTGATGAGAGGTCATGGATCTGAAACATTAACTCAGTTTTGCTCTCCACAGATGCTGCCTAACCTGTTGAGTGTTTCCTGATCTTTCTACTTTTTACCTCAGCTAACGCTGGCCATTCTGACTCTATGACTAATATTTAATTGTGATTGTGGGAACCTGCTGTGGGCAGATTAGCTGCTGTACTTCCATTACTATAACAGTGACCACAATTTAAAAATACTTCATTAATGATAAAATGGTGTAATGGATGTCTTGAGGTCATATAAATTAAAATTGATTTTATTTTGAACTAATACTGCAAAAAGCTGCAAAATAATTGCAGCCTTTCCTTTTTTTTTAATAGGGCCCAGGGATATAAATGACAAAAGCTCATTATACAGACAACTGCCAGATCTTGGTGTCACCCTGTGAACCTGCTAAGGTTTATTAAGTAGTCACTGAATGACAGTAATGCTGCTATGGAGATGCATTGAAAGAAAAGTTATCCATGTGGTGTGCAAGAGGTAAGCCAAGAGGAAAATAATGCTATTCCCACATGAGGAGATGTATTTAATAAAACAAAACTAAATATTTAATTCAATGACTAATAACATTTCTTTCAGAATGATCTGGAATGCCCATCTGATGGATGGCCTCCTTCTGAATTCTCCTATTGGGCTCAGTTAGAACCATGATAATATTTCTTATTGCGCATTTAAGATTGGTCTTGAGGACACTGTTATATTAAAGCATCAGGTAATATTTATACAAAAACTTATTTACATAATTTTGATGTGCATAAAATTAACCTTCAATATGACATTGCTTATTATCCTTTCATAATCTCCAAGTGTTGCTCCATCTTGCAAACAATATGGATTTTCATTAATTTATGTGCATCAAGATGTTAGATTTTGAAAGTAATCCAACAATCTTGACGGATTTACTAAACTAAACTAGAAAGCTCCCATCTCTCTGCCTGCAGACTTGCCCCGGCCTATGATCTGGGATAGATTAAGAGATGACTGTGGTTTGGTAAGGAGAAATAGGGAGGTTATTCACAAGCTAACCTACTCACTGCAAATTCCACTTTATTCTGTGCACTGGCAGTGATGTGTTGTGTAACAGTTAATGTCCAGCTGAAGAACCAGTTAAATTTAACATGCAATAATATGCTAAATTACTTTGAGTCACAGAGTCACACAGCACAAGTCCGTGCCCAACATTAATCACACATCTGCACTAAGCCTAAATGAATTCTATTTTATTCTCCCCACATTCTCGTCAACTCTCCCCAGATTCTACCACTCACCTACTGTATTATGGAAGGCCGTGGCTGTCACATGACAGCACTGCCCAGTACCTGGTCACACCACTGTCAATCAAGGCCTGGCTCCACCCCACCCATCAGTGCACACCTAACCATTGGCCCCTTTAAGCACCTTCGAACTTGGCCTCGGGCCATTGGCCTTCCGTGATCGATTAGTCCTTGCTGGCACCGGGCCATTGGCCTTTTTGAATTACCTGGGCTGGACCCCCCCCCCCCCCCCCAGCCCTCCAGCACCATAAAGAGTGCCACACGTGTCTGGTTCGTTCTCTTTGTTTGCTCCGAGGGATTGTGAAGCGACGCTGGAGAGACCGCTGGTAAGGTGTGCACTTCGACAAGGTTAGGAGCGTTCTAAATTAGTATTCCCAGTAGCATAGAGCCGTGCCTGCACTGAGTCAAGGGTTGGTGGGTAGCGTATTGCTTTCCCTTGTTTGTTTGTACCCAGTTTGTTTTGTGTGCTTGTGCGTATTTTACCCTTGTTGCAATTTTCCCATGCTCATTATCACCGGTGCATGTGTGTACGTGTGTCACCCCTGTTACCCTTTCCTTGCGTTTGTCTTTGTAAATAAATCATTTAACTCTAAGACTGTGTTCAGAGTCCTTGTCCTGCGAGACCCACAATCTGTTTCACAATACCTACACACACAGGGCAATTTACAGTGGTCAATTAACTTATCAACCTGTGCATCTTTGGGACGTGAGAGGAAACTGGAGCATCCAAAGGAAACCGACATGGTCACAGGGAAAACATGCAAAATCCATGTGGAGGTCAGAATTGAATGTGGGTCACTGGAGCTGTGAGACAGCAGCTCTTCCAGCTGCACCATGAGTAAATAACCAGACTGGAAAAGTTGGAATACCCTGCTATTCTGTATGTACACTTTCTTCCCCCAGTATAATTAAATGTTTTGCAAAGCACTGCCTTAACAAGGCTGCAATGTCAATTATGAAATGTCTTTCTATTTAACATTTTGCAGCCTATGTTAAAACAATAAGGCTCCCTGTCTTCCTTTTTAGGCAGCTTGACATCACTTATGAAACATATGCACATTGATTACAGGAACAGGGCAATTACTCCTGAATGAGCTTGCCAAGAATGTTAAATGTTACATTCCAATATAGGATGCACAATTATTTATACTGGACATGACTACACATTTGACTACCTAACCTTTGTTCTATACTTACGGCAACAAAGAAGATGGGCATGTGCTCATGAACTTGAGCAGTTCACTAGGAGTTGTGAACAAACATTGCGACTGGAGTAAACATACGAGCTGCAATGCCATATAAAAATGCATTCCTGTGGTGCTAAAGACAAGCTAAATGTCAGCAAACATAGGTTTCAAATGTACTATGAAAAACAGCATCACTTCCACCCACAATAAAAAAAAATTAAGAATGATACAGAACTATGCAGCCTTCTGTCTAGCTCTGGTCATTATCTGATTCTGTTGGTTGTATCTCATTGTTTGAAAAGTGATTACTGTGTCTCTAGATCTTTTTCTTAGGCTTCCAACATTTCTACATTACTACAGTGAGTGCATTTCAAAAGTACATACTTGCCCTCTTCCTTTCTTACCTCCATCAGAGCATCTGGTCATGTCACTTCATCTGCTGCATGAGTTGATGCATTTATTTTAGTTCCCCACTTCTCCACATCTTGGCTTTGTCCAACATTTCATTTACTTGCTTGTTCCTTCCAGTTATCCAATGCACTCACTGAGCACATGTCATCTATGCTTTTCCATTAATATTAAAATCTCCTTAGAGGAATGTCTTCAGTTGCTCATTGAACAGCTTTTAATGAGCAAGCACATTGTTATTGTTGGATTCTTTCAGCTATTTTGAAGGCAGGAAAAAGGGACAAGTTCTTTGTCAGTGCACCAAACTGATAAACGTCAATGAAACTTCAATATTTCACAACACAGAGGAATTTCCATTCAGTTTCCTTTTTATTACCATATCTGGAGCTACCATTAGCTCTCCTGGAAGTTCAGATGGGTGACATTTTTAACATCCTGATTAATACGCTTGGGTTAAATTCTTATGCACTTATTATGAAACTACCAAGCACATTATGCATTGAAAATTGTGAGCAAGGTGCAAGGAAAATCAGCTGTTCGTCATTTCTTTTTGTCTTTTGTTCTCATTTTGTTGAAAGTCAGGCTCAATGCAATGTTTTCATACCCAAACCCATACTTCTTCGCCTCAAAACTGTTTGGGGCACCTGGATGTATTGGATCACCTGGAACACAGGCAAAATCATGTGGAAGGAATTGAGGCTCATAAAAGAGCCTAGTTGGTTCGCTACTGAAAAGTCAGCTTGGCTTCCTTCTTTAAGTGTGAGACTCCTGACTAATTTTCCTCTAGGTCCTGTGCGTCATGATCTAGCACCCAATCTGGTCTATAATCCCTTGGGGGGGGGGGGGAGGGGTTGCCTGGTATTACAGGAGGTCCATGAGTGTTTAATAATATTGGGGTGATTTTGTTTCAGTTTTCACAAAGAAAGTAAAAGTAAATGCGACTGTACTTAGCACTGCAGCTGCCCAAGCCCCAGGGCTGGCAGAAATCCCCAGGAATCACCACTGTTGTCCACTCCTTAAAAGGAGCAGCCTGTGATGTCATCAGGCATTAATGGGGACAGGGGTGGGGGTGATTTTACCAAGTGTGACTAAGTGGGCCTTCACTCAAAAGGTTTGGGAACCAGTGATCTAATACATTGCCTGCAGGGCCATAAAATGCTTTCCCTGTGAATCTTCTCTTAAAATGACAACTTTTAAATTCAAGCTTCGCAGTTCTGAGTTATTGCTACTTGATTTACCCCAGTTTCATTCCTATTTTATTTTCTCTTTTAACTGTGGTAGCACTTTTCAGTCTTCTGCAGGTTTTCTCAGCGTGGAGGTATTCATGTATGAGATGTATATAATGGTGAATTAACTTTAATTACAGAACACATACTTAAAAGACTTATCACGGTCATCCACTCACTCCTGCTTATCTGTAAATATAATGAGATAATTTGAGCATGCAAATACCCTGCAGCCTTCAACACCAGACTGGAGCATATCGAAATGTTTTTGAAGTAAAGCACCACTGTAAGGTGAAGCAGGAGTCCAATGAACTATTCGCTTAATGGTCCTATTCATTTAAGCACATCAGATGATAGTTTCCAGGTGACTTGTACCCAAAGGATAATTTAATTGGTTATCTGTTGGCAGGGCCAATGAGACAGGGAGGACCATCAGTGATCAAACTCCTGGTTTCCTGTCTAATTAGAAAAGGCAGAAGCAACCACTCATTGGCTAATTCAGAAGGGTTTCTTGAGGTAGAATCATCCAGGTCAAAGGAACTTTAAATTTTAAAAGTCCTTTTCGCTGCAATGTTCTTTGTTACTGCGCACTACAGGAGAGTTCTTCATGTTACATTTGAATGTTGCTCAAGTTGAATATTTTGTTTCGTGGTTTAGCCTTGGGTGATGTGGTTCCACAAGTGCTGCCAAATATTGTCCAAGTGAATACCCTCAATATTGTCCCCAGGTCAAACCATTTCAATACACATTGGCAGGCAGTTTGAGTATGGTGTCCTTCCTGTTATCATTAATCCTGCTTTTAGTGGCATTTCCAATTGGATTTTGTTTTAAATTTTAAAAACGTGCTTTATTCATAATATATACAGAAAGTGCAATCAGGACACACGTTCCTCTACACTCATTGCACCATCAATTCAATATATTCTCTTGTAATGCATCCACGCCATGCTTAATGCACTTGCAAAGCATTTGTTATGTAGGGCCAAGACCCTCAGTGACCATTGGTGGCAGGAGCCTAGACTATGGTCCTTCCCCACGCAGCCTTTGTGGCGGCTGCACTGAGCTTCAGTGCATCCCTCAGCACGTTCTCCTGAACTTTGGAATGGGTCAATTAGCAGCATTCGCTTGCAGAATCTTCTTACACTGGAAGACCAACAGGTGTGGGGAAACCAAAGTGCACTTTTCGCATTTCCAATTGAATTCAATTTATAAGGGTTAGCACTGGGACTCTTTTTTTCCTTTTTCCTTTTGTCAGCTGGAACTACTGAGACTAATTGCAGCAGTTCACACTTGGGATAGATAGATTGAGATGATGTACCTGAATTGAAAGAAGTAACAATTATGAGCTAGGCCTACAAACCAAAATAGTTCATTCAAACACTTGAGCTTCAACTGCCATTCAGTTAGTTTATGGCTAATCTGCATCTTAATTCCATCTGCGCACCTTGATTCTGCATTCCTGAGCCCTCTTATTGATCAAAAAACCATCAGTTTAAGGTTTAAGATTACCAGTTGGTGCAATCTCAATATCAAAGAGATTTTTTTCAGAATAGTTTGTGCTATTAGGCAGTGCCCATTAGAACTTACTTAATATAATATAAGATAAGATCAGATATCTTTATTAGTCACATGTACATCGAAACACACGGTGAAATGCATCTTTTGCGTTGAGTGTTCTGGGGGCAGCCCGCAAGTGTCGCCACGTTTCCGGCGCCAACATAGTGTGCTTACGACTCCTGTTACGGACTCAGTGAAAGTCCCTTTAAGATAGAGAGTGTGTGTGTATGTGTGTGTGGGGCGTGCTTACGTCAATAGAAGATAAAGGACGTAATGACGTTGTTGAAGAGGTTAGAAGAAGAAGAAGGAGAGAGAGAGAGAGAAGGGAGAGAGACACCAGCCTGCTTGTTTTCTCTATCGATGGATGAGAAACAATAACTGTGTTTGCCACTGAAATCCATGTATGGAAGTTGGAAGTAATCCGGTGGAATTCACTTTGTTGCTGACCTGTAGAAGGAAACAGGTATTTGTGTGTGGACGACCACGGTTCAGATGCTTTTCGGGGTGAGGCAGTCACTACCGAGTAAACACTGGAGTGTCGTTTGGGGTCCATCGTGGAACATTTGGATTTCGTATGTACTCTCTCTATGTTTTTCTACATCTACATCTACATCTTATCTTCAGACAACGGTGGTTGTTGAAGAAGCCCTTGCTCATGTTTCACCTTATGGCTTGCGGAACTGAACTTTAAGAACCATTCCGGAACTGGGAGTTTTGGACTTTGTCACACACACACACACACGAAGAGTTTAGTTTTGGGGTTAACGTTCGAGGTTTAACATTCTTGAATTCTAACATACTAACATTTTTACTTTTATTTTACATATTATCATAAGTAGTGATTAATAAAATAGTTTTTAACACTAAATCATGCTCAGTGTGTTTCTTTTGTTGCTGGTTCGTGACACTCCTAACCCGAACGTCTTTGGAATGTGGGAGGAAACTGGAGCACCAGGGAGAAACCCATGCATATAAGGGGAGAACGTACAAACTCCTGACAGACAGTGGCTGGAATTGAACCCAGGTCACTGGCATGGTAACAGCATTATGCTAACTGCTACACTGCAGTGCCAAGTTATTTCCATAATGCAGATTCATGCCTTTTTTGCTTCATTGTTAGTTCTCCATACCTCTTGGGAGGATCTCTTCAAGAAAGGAAACAAGTCTGACTATGGTAACTACAGAGGGGCCTCCCTGCTGTCTGCCGCATGGAAAGTCTTCACCAAAGTTGTTCCCCTGACAGTGGTTGAAGACCTGCTCCCCAAATCACTGTGGATTCCATTCATCTAGAGGTATAATGGACATGATTTTCATCATGTGCCAAAGCCAAGATAAATGCAGCATCACCCACTAAATGAAACCTTTCTTGACCTCACTAAAAACATTGCTTCCATCAACTGAGAGAGACCATAGAGCATCCTTCTCAAAGTTGTCTGCCCATAAAAATATATTTATATTTTACGTTTAATCATCAAGTCCTCCTAGGATTTTGGATCTTGGACTGAGGATTCATGAATCTTAACTCAGAGCGGAAATGGATCAAGCTCGAGGGCTTCATCGCCTCAAAACATTTCTCAATCTACCTTACTACAATGCTGCATTTCAGCTTCAGAAAGCTTTCTGCTTGGTCGGAGCTTTTCTACAGAACAAATGGGCAATTGTTTGATCCTGTCACGACCACTCCATAACAAAGGCCACCAGATATTTCTTCAGGCACCAGATACTTCTTGCATTCCTGCACATCTGAAGGAAGGACTCCAAGTCAATGATGACTCGTTCACTGAAGCTTTTGAGAGTATGAGCTGCACACTTAACATCAGCAATTGAAAGGTCGCTGCTGCACAACTTCACCCCAACCCACAACCAACAGGTCCACAACAAGACTTGGTAATACGTGGGACTGCATCCCATATCTCAAGAGCCGCCTTACAATGAAGGCAGACATTAATGATAAGACCCACCATCACCTACAGTGTGTCAGCACAGTTCATGGCTATCTGAGAAAAAGATTGTTTGGAGATCAAGATATCAAAGTTGGATCCCTGCCCATCTGTACTGTTGTCAGTCATGGGCTACCTAGAGCAGACACCTCAAAGCACTGGAGAGATACCACCAACACTGTCTCCACAAATCCTCCAAATTCGTTGGCAGGATAAACATACCAACATGAGTATGCTGACCCTGGCCACCATCCCAAACACTGAGGTCCAATTTCACACAGTTGTGTCTGGTGGGCAGGCCATGTCATTTGCATGCATAGTGCCACACTCACAAAAGAAACACCTTACTCTCAGCTCTGTCACAAGAAGGGACTACCAAATGGAGATGGAAAACAATTCAAGAATGTTCTTAAAACCTCCTTGAAAAAGTGTAAAATCCTCCAAATATTTATGCAAATCCCTGCCCTATGACTGGCCAAAATGGAAAAGGAGGCCTTGGGATGGCACTGAGAACCTCATGTCTACTTGGCAGGAGATCACAGAAGCCCAGTGTAAATGATGGAAGAAGCGTACTACCTCCTGAACTACCCACCTGCCTGTACGGTTAAACACCTCCCGCCACACCTGTGACAGAGTCTGAGGTTTCAACATTGCCCTGATCAGCCACCTGGGAACCCACAAAACTGGAGTGAAAACATCTCATCGCTGACCATGAGGGAAAAGAAAGAAGGACTGCAGCTGCTCCTGAGCTATCAGATTGAGAGTATCACAGATTAATTTAGTGATTCATTCATCTTTTTTGTTGAACTTTCTGAAGGAGAGCAGATTGACCGGTCACCACATTTAGCATCCATTGACATTATGGCAGACGACTTTAACATCTGACCTGACGTATCATAGTACTGTGCTAATATATCCTTAATTCTAATGCCTTTCTTGGCAATTGCATCTTCATGTCTGCTTTTGCTTCTCAAATCAATGAGCTGTTTAAGTTAAAAAATAGAAATAGGATTTACTCAAAATTGGAATGAATACATTTTTTTTCTGTCAAATGCAGTATCAGATCCAGTCGTAATGGACCCAGTGTCCTTCCCCCTGAGCTTCTTTATTGTCAATATAAATTGACAGCAAGTAGTTTGATAAGCATTAAATCTTAAAACTATAATGAGCAAGTTGATATTGATCACTTTATTAAGGATCCAGCTATAAGCTGTTAAGAAGTCTTCTTAAATAGGAACTAGATACCATGCATACATACACTCTTTGGAAGTTAAACTGATTTAGTAAAATGTCATCCAATAATATTAACAGTCACCAAGTTACTCCCAGCACATAGGTTTATAATTTTGATCAATGAAGAGCCTCAGAATATCTATAAAATATTTATGCAGTCATGAAATAAAGTCCAAGATGCCATGCAAAGTCCTTAACTTTTAGTAAAGGTTAAAACTAACATTCCTGCCTTTGCCTGATTGACTTGAATTTGAATTTTTCTTGATTAAATGACAATTTACCCTGTTTCACAAGAGAAAGAAGCACTATCTCTATTATGAACATTATATTAGATTATTGTGGTCATTTGTCTTATAACAATGTCAAAGTGTTGGGTATCCCATGTTTTACTTCCATCTCCACAACATACCTCTAGTGTTAGTATCTAAAATCAGCAGAATATCCTCAGAATCTTTTAATCGTTGCTAAGACAGTTGTTGGAAAATGGCTCTTTCAATGAATGTTCTGCTGATTTCTTTCATGTGTGGTGTCTTTTTTATTATCCTACTCATGATATTTGCAATATCTTTGTTTATCTTTTCTATTTCTTTTTTACAGCCTTGAAATTGATTTATCTGCCCAGATGTTTTATATCAGAGCATTTCCCTTCTCTCCAGGGTGAATTATATTAAACACTAGGCTCTATTAAATTGGATTTGGACAATTGGTTATATGATCCTTTCTCCATGGATGAAAAACATTGAAACAGTCTTGCAGTTTCTTTGGTATTTTGCTGTCATATTGACATTTAATGTCTTTGTCAAACTTTTCCTTCTTGTATTTTTCTAAAATGTTTCTTCCATCCCACAGCTAGCTAGAATTCAACAGTCCATTCCAGATAGGTATATTGCGTGAATAATTTTGTAGTTGAGATTGAAACCATAACAAGCAAAAATATATGCTAAATGTAGTTATATTTTACTGATCATTGCAACCTCGGGGCAAGATTTAAATTCTTGTGCTCATGTATAGACAATATGGATGAAATGGAGCTTCTCATTCTAATAAAGCACCAAGTGACTATTCAATCACAGCAGCAACTTTGCACTGTTGGAGAAATCATTACATTTTCTCCATACCACTGCCTTGCGCTGCTAATAGTGATGCTTCTGCTACCTCCTAGTTGACACATGATCTGGTCTTTGACCCAATGACCATCAGAGGAGAACCTCTTTTCACAGCAAAGTTTTCACTATCTCTTTAGAGAACTGGGTGGGAAAAAGGGAAAGGAGAGATTGAGGGTGGATTGAGATGGCTTTTGCATGAGAGCTGGTGGGGTGGGCAGGATTGAGCTGTGATTTACATGAGGAAAAGGATTTGCTGAGCCTTCCACAACTCTGTCCATTCTAGCAACAGGCCTTCAGGCCACTGCATGTCACTTAATGGGTGAGCAGCCAATGGAATTAATTTAATTATCCCCAGTGCAATTTTATACTAATAGTGTGAGGTTGATTCTAGTCATATATCATGTGGAAAAAATACAGTGCTTTGTAAATGCTAGTATCAGTAATCCGTCTTTAATACGTAATTATGCAGCAGTAGCATGATTTGTCACTGCAGAGTTGTTTCTCCACTACAGCAATTCAGACAGTTGGCAGTAGCAGTACGGATATGATGCTGGATCCAATGCTGTGATATTCCTTCAACTATATCCCTCACTGCCTGGGATTGACAGGAGTATACCTTTTGGGTCCTTTCAAAATTTAAACAGGCTATTTCAGAAAAAGAAAATGCAGACCCTCCTGCCTCCTTTTTCCAAACATATTTGCAACCAAGCCATTGAGATTTGTGTAAACCACACACAGTATAACTTGGATACTGCAAGCTGCTTACTGTGCTCTACAGCCTCAGATTTCAAACACATTGCAGTAGAATTCAATCACTGCTGCATCTGAGCAATGCCCAGAGGTAGTGAATCTTTGTAGTTCTTCACTTAAGGGGGCTGTGGAAGTTCACTCACTGAGTATTGTCAAAGCAGGGATTGATACATTTTTATATATGAAGGGAATCAAGGGATTTGGGGGTTAATGCAGGAAGGAAAGAGATACTGAAGTAAAAGATCACTCCTTGATATTATTGAATGGTGGAACAGTCATAATGGGTAGAATGGCTTACTCCTGCTTTTATTTCTTATGTTCTTAACGGTGAATCCTACATCACCCTTCAGTTCCAGATGCCTCTGCACCCTTCTAAGGTCATAACTTAGTCTTTAAGAACAAATAAAATTGAAGCAGGAGTCAGTCATACAGTTCAGTCAGGCCATGGCTGGTCCCGCACCTCAACTCCACTTACGCCCACTCCCCATATCCTTTGCTTCCCATCGTTTCCAAAAATCTCTTTCTGACAGTCTTGAATCTACTTAGCGACAGAGCATCTACAGCTTTTTAGGGAGGAGAGTTCCAAAGATTTATAGCTGTCAAGTAAAGATTTTTTTCCTCTGCTCAATTCTATTGACTGACAGCTTGTCAAAGAATTGGGATGCAATTTTGGAATTAGCAGACTGAGCCACAAGGATGACACTTCAACCATGTCAGCTTTGGCTAATATACTTTGGAGGTTAACTAAACTTTGGAAAGGGTATTTTGTTTATTGGGATTGTTTTTGACTCTCCAATCTGAGAAAATAACCTCTCATCCACTACCTGGTTAATCCTCTCTAAATCTTACCTGCCTCAATGAGATCACATCTTATGCTTCTAAACTCCAGTAAGTATAGATGTATCTTAATATTTGCTTGGTATATGGCAAATTTATGTACAACCATTGAACATCATTGAAACACCAAACATACAATCTGCTGGAGAAACTTAGTAGATCAAGTCCCATCTGTGGGGGAAGAGGAATTGTCGATGTTTCGGTTTGAAACCCTGTATCAGGCTCAACCCGAAGCACCGCGATTCCTTTCCCCCACAGATGCTACACAAGCCACTGATTTCCTCCAGCAGATTGTATGTGTTGCTTCAGATTCCAGCATCCGCAGTCTCTTGCGTCTCCATTGAAGCACCAAACACTGCTAAAAACAAGATGCCAATCTGGTGATATCACAACACTCTGCTATATTTGTGATAAACAGTAAAAGCATTGTACAACAAAGATGAGCAATCCCATACTCAATGAACCAACAACAGCAGACCTCAGCAATGCTGAGTGTTTGCAACCATCTTCATCTAGAGGTACTGAGTGTGTGATTCATCTTAGCCTTCCTCAAGGGCACTATATCATGGAAGCCAGCATTCAGACTTTTTATTCATTCCACATGATATCAATGAATGACTGAGAACACTGCTTTACCAAAATTTTTGAGACCAGACAACTGCTGGCTGCAGTGCTAAAAATTCATGCATCTGACTTAGCTGCACTGTTAGCCTAGCTTTTCCATTACGGCTGTATTTACATAACTGTCGAAAATCATCCAGGAGACCAATCCAATCCAAATAATTACCATCGCATCACGCTCCTCTGGTCAGATTATTGAATAGGGTTAAACCAATTGTCATTTTTAAATATAATTTCTTTCCTGTCAGATTACAATTTGCGAGGTTGGTAAGTGTCTAAAATTAGCCAAATGTACCATTTTATGGAATTGATTTTTTTTGTGTGTGTACATGTTCCACACTCAGTCATGTGCATTTGTGAGCTCAGCAGAGAATGGGGCAGCATTTGGAAGCTGCCTACAGGCTTGGTTTTATTATGAACTACAATTGTTAACATGTTACAGTGAAACAAAGACTAAATTAACTACAGCGATGAATTCTTGTTTCTAGTAATGCAATCTTAAACAATCATGAAAATTGAATCTACTTGTGTGTTAATATGAACAGAATAGTAATGTAGCGTTGATATTTTCAATTTGATTTGAACTCTCACATGTTAAGCACAATCTCCAATGTTTTTATTTTATCTCAAACCAGTGTACCCTCACGTTGAATCCATGTCTAATTTTTGCCATAATGTAACGCTGCTTCATTTTCAATTTGTTCTATGCCAGGCAAGTTTTTTTTATAGTTTTAATGATTTTTTTTATGTATCTTGTATGTGAGGATGTATAACATTACAGAAAATTTATTCCTTGAATGACGAGACAAAAGGAAAAATAGAATCAAACTGTAGTAAACCACATACTGTGATTATCTGCATAAAAAAATGAAGAAAATGTCTGCAAGCATTTGGCTAAATCGATATGTGAAAAATAAAGAATTATCGCTGTTTGTGAATATTGTGAATTATTTTCCTATATCAGTATTGGATTTCTTACTTCACTACATTTCCTATGTTATGCATTCGATTCATTATTAACCTTTGACTGCAATAAAATCATAAAGAAAGGTGTAGTTTTAATTTCTAACTTATAGATATTTATAAGTATATGTTCTTTATGAGCAAAAATCATTATTTTGGTTAAGCTATTGTTTATTTTGCAAGTTCAGCTGTAAACTCATTGAACTACCTGGACCAGGGGTTTATTAACCAAAAAGAAGGGAGACAATTACAACTCTGAAACAAATGTTAAAGTCATAACGTTTCTTCTCTGTTAGATTCCCTCATTGTCTCTGCTCTTGTTTCTCTTCACCGTTTATTCAATATTTACTGCCACTTAATGATCACAAGCTCATTTTACCGATTATTTGTGTTTGTAAAAATCACACTCCTGGCAGAGGACTGTGGCTGGCAGCTGGAACTCAGCCAGACAAATGCACTTTTCAGTAATTTTCTCCAATTGCAGTTACTGCTATGTGTATATGCATTCTAGGTTCTGCAGTCAGCAAAAGACTAATATCCCCAGTGAGAACTTTGCTTTTGACAGGAATAAATAGTTACCGATGCCATCTTTCCTGAAGGCACCAAGGGATTCTTTGGTTTTTGTGAGCAGCAATTGCAAATAATATATTTGTTTAATGTAGCTGTTGCTGTTTGACATAACCAAATTATAAGAGAATGCAATTTTAAGTAGAACCCAATATATGTTTTTGTCCTCCATTTTGTTCTCCAAAGAATATGATTTAAGTAAATTATAGTTAAAATACTTTAGTTCTAAATATCTATGGTCAGAAAGAATTACTTTAAATGCCCTTCCTGTAATGCTTCTTGGTCATTTGGTTACAATGAAAGAACATTTATCTTTTATGTGGTGATTATATTATCTAAGGTTAGAGATATTGAAATTTAGCTCTTCATTCTTGCTATGATGTGCATTTGATATTTATCAAATACCAAAATTCTACCAAAGTTCATTGAACACAGCACAATGTACAATAAGTATCACACAGATATTTTGAAGACTAACTTGCAGCATCTCCAAAGCAGTCAAGCAATAAAATCAAAAATGGAGTGCTTTAAATTTCCACAAAACATCTGATCTTTGATAGAACCTCTATGCAACTATTTGTTCAAATTTGTGGTTTTACAAAATTAAAGCACAGGAAATAACTAGACACCTTGTCTGTGTCTCATTGGAAATCGGCCATAATTTCTGTAATTCTTTTAAATGATCTGGAAAATCCTGATTAGATCAGAACATAATGATGTTTGCTTGACCCTGGTGAGATGATATTATTCAAGGAGAGACACCCTGGTGCATTATCGCCAAGCCTTTCCCATCCTTCTGGCTCCTTCCATCCTTAGATTTTACCTTCCGTCCACAATCTTTTTTATTGAAAATTGTTGTTCCTATCATCACCACATCAACCACCAAAGGACCATTATAATTGGTTGAACAGTCTCCACCTGGTTGAAGCCAAATACCTGTTCTGTAAGAGCAAGCTTCTCTCCTCTGGACCATTATCTTAATGTAACATAGTATCATTCCCTGACTTTCAGTTTTACTAGAGACACAAGAGACTGCAGATGCTGGAATCTGGAGCAAGAAACAATCTGCTGGAGGAACTCAGCGGATCAAGCAGCATCTGTGGGGAGAAATGAATCGTCAGTGTTTCGGGTCGAAACCCTGTATCAGGACTGGTGATGGCCAGTATTTAAAGGAGAGGGGGAACTGGTGAGACAGGAGCCAGACGTGATTGGTGGACTGAGGAGGGGTGAACGATGACGGGCAGGTTGCATCAGGCAGGGGACCGGAAGATGAGCAGAGTTAGGAGCCAGTAGCAGGTGGATGATAGATGGAGGCAGACAAAGAACAAACAAAAGGGAAAAAATGAGAGGCAGATGGAGTGAGGTTGGGGGGGGAGAGGGAGGGGAGAGTGAAGGTTGGAGATGGCTGCTGGAGGGTGATAAGCAGGAATACAGAAGGCTACCAGTGCTGGAATCTGAGAAGTAAAGGAGGTGAGAATGGGAATCATTAGGGGAGAGGTGAATGGCAGATGGAACCAATGAATTCTAATATTCTGATCTCTTTGTGGGTAATCTTACTTATGTTCACTCGGATCACGAGTGTGCTTCCAATTTCAACTCACCTTCATGTGGTTCAGATCTGACTTTTTTTTTCAGGGCTAGCTTTGACCCCAGCTATCATCTTCCAAGCCATTTCCAATCTCATCATCTTCATGAATCTTTTTCTCCTCGTATCTGATTTCCATGCTCCCCAGTCCTGAGCTCCTTTACAATGCTGCCACAAAATTCGATTCTTTAAGCCTGTTCTTGTCACACCAAATTAGATTCCTCTTTTCTTGATGAGAGGATGCAGCTGCATGAAATGTGCAAAGCTTAGAAAAACCTTGTTATTTTCTGCTTGGCCTAGATCTTGCTAGCAAGTCTAAGTCTTCCACACAAGTATCATCTAAAGCAGAAACCCAAACTTACAGGAAATTCAAACATAACTGTATATTCCTGAGATTCTCCAGCAACTATGCTGGGGAATCACCTATTGGATCCTATAGCAGGGCAGACCTGCATTGGATCCAAGGCCACATTCATAGAACACAGAACATAGAACAGTACAGTACAGGAACAGGCCCTTTGACCCTTGATGTCTGCATCAAACACGATACCAAATTAAACTTAATCTCTTCTGCCTGTAAATATCTTCTTCCCTCTCATTTCAGAGGGAATTATAAGACAGTGCATGTAAAGCAAAGAGGAAGGTAAACAGCCTTTTCGAAAAAGTCATCAGTTTGGTTGAATATTTCTAATTATTTATTTTTAGGTGCTTTTATCTATCTTTTATTATTATGAAGTAATAATTTTCATTTTTTTTAAGTTCTTCATCTTTTAATGTTTTTTAAAATTCTTTTGATTCAGGAACTACTCAGTTTTGCTTCTTTATTTAATTAAAACTGAAAGCTTGCAGTTAGCAAATCATATTTCTGTTTTAGTCATTTTGAAGAGGGTTTTCTTTTTTACTATAAGATTTGAGATTGTTCATCATTGCATGTTCAGTTCAAAATGGATTGCCTGACATGGCTATACTTGGTGATAGAAGTTTAAGTGACTTTCATCAGATGAACAATATATTTTGTTATAGATTTTCTCACTTGGGATGCACTCCTGACATATTAGAATCTTGCAACATGATGGCCAAATATATGATTAATTTCCTTGCGACTTAGTATACTATTTTCTGCATCGTTTTCATTATGTGATTTGACTGCATTATACATTTGCTTTACACTTCATCTGCGATTTCTTTGCCCTGCCTCAGTTCTCTTAATAGAATTTACATGTACTGAAAAGTGCAAATTCAGCTGTTGTGGAAAGTGAAGATAATTAGTATTTCTTCACTGTCGCAAAGGGTGAATTCAACACATTAGTTATTTTATTTCCATTTGAAGTTGAAATGGCTGCATCATCCAGTCTCACAAAGTAAAGCTTTGTTGGCAAAGATGTGGCGCACATTCATATGAATGCAGTTGCTGTGCACCAGTCACAGAAAAATGTCAGCCTTTAAAGACACACTCCCAATGGCAGCCAATGGAAGAGAAGAGAGGGAAGACAGATGGAGGAGGTGAGAAGGAGGGGGAGAGGGCCATAGGAGAGCTTGTTGGTGGGATTCATACCAGGAGGAACATCTTGTGCATCAGGGTGGAGGAACGGAAAGCCACCAGATCACTGTCAGGTCTGGCAGAAGGTGGCTAAAGTATTCTTCTTTGTGATTGAGAATCCCAGACTATGGATCAATGTTGTTCGAAACTTCAGAACATGACCGGACATGCCAAAATGAGCCGATGTGAATACTGCTCTGCCATACTGATGGTTGCACATACATCCACATATTCATAAGCGCACACAAAGTCCCAGGGTCAAGCTTGGTCCACCCGTCTGGACTGCCCCAGAAAGCTCAGATGTGGGCAACGGTTGAGATCCTGTCATGACAAGTCTGATAAGAATGCAGAGTGAGAGGGTGAGTGCTTTGTCAGGCCTGCCTAGCCAAATACAGGAGATGACAAGCAATCTGGAGGAGTCCATCTTCATGTTCTCACCGGAGGTTGTGCAGAGTCAGCAGACAATAGATGAATGGCATCTCTTTGCTGGGGATCAGCCCACTGGTTCATTTGACAGCTGCAACGGAGGCGCAGGTGGCGGACACATGAAGTCTTTTGGCATCCTTGCAGTGAAGGTGCAGGTCTGCCCTCTGCCACACAGGGCCATCTTGAAGTTCTGAAGGAATGGTGATATGTCACCAGCAATATCTTCATTGAGCAGAGAGATGCTTTTCATGAGCACATTGCTAATCCTCATAGACACAGGGATACTACCCAGAGGTGTCCTGAGGTGGCATGCAGCCTGGGGACAGCTAGCTGTTCTCCACGGCCAGAGAGATGATGCATGTCAGCAGAAGGCTCCTGTCTATGAGCAGTGAGATCCCATATGTGAGCAGCTCATCCTCTGACAGGGGCAGAGCTGTGGAACTTGGGAAATCATTCTCATCCACAGGAGCAGTGGCTCCCACTGCTACTGGAAATCCACATGCCTCTTCATCATAAGCATAGTCTAGCTCAGAGAGCAAGGGGAGATGACTCAGATGAGAAGGGATAAGGCAGAAGGTAGCAGATGGGAGGCAGTTTATCAGTCAGGTATGTTCTGAGTTTGAAGGTTGAACCAATGGCAGAGCAGTGTGAATTTGGTACCATTATCAACTCTGAAAGGCTGCCTGGTGTGCAAGTTCAGAATATTGATGTTCCCCTTACCACCCATTATAAATACCAGAGGTCACTTCCCACAGTGGCCTAGCAGGTAGTATGTTCACCTGCACCCCACAGACAGTTATCCCAGGCTGCCCCTTAATTGGGCCATGGGAACCAGTCTGAGACCAATCCATCCAAGGCAAAAATTTATTGTGGATCATCAAGGACAACTGTGGAGACTCGTAGGGAAAAAGAGCAGCTTTCAGCAACAAGACTGCAGTGACACAGAGTCATATGTCTAGACCCACATTTTTTAATGTTAAGAAAGAGGAAGGACACTGGGATATGAAAGGTCAGGCCCAATGATTATGATTTTTGAACATGGTATTATTTGATTTTATTTGCTGCTGTGAAAGATTCAGAACACACATGAGCACTGTCCCAAAATAGCCTCATCCAAGGCAAATTATATCCTTTATTGTGCCAATATATGTCACCCTAGTTCAGCAGCTGTTTGCATTGCTGCAGAGCTGCCATGCCTCACCCAGAAAGGCTGCATTTCAAGTACTGTTAGTGGAGTCACCACTGACACACTCATTGGATGAGCACATCAGCAAATAAGTTTTAGTACACTCTAGACTTTGGAAGGCAATTGGGCAGACTGCAGAGAGTTTTGAAGCTATGGTTTGGAAACTGGAAAAACCTTGGATGCACCAACATGAATAAGATAATATTTCTTTATGAGTCACATGTACATCGAAACACACAGTGAAATTCATCTTTGCGTAGAGTGTTCTGGGGGCAGCCCACAAGTGTCACCACGCTTCCGGCGCCAACATAGCATGCCCACAACTTCCCAACCCGTACGTCTTTGGAATGTGGGAGGAAGCTGGAGCACCCGGAGGAAACCCACGCAGACACGGGGAGAACGTATAAACTCCTTACAGACAGTGGCTGGCGCTCGCGCTCTAAAAACCCGGGTCGCTGGATCTCTAAAGCGTTATGCTAACGGCTACACCACCGTGCACTCAGTTTCCCAATGGACACGTTTACACCCATAAATGATTGCTAGACTGTTCTGCTCTAGAATAAATTGATTGTTGCATGATTTGTGCATGAAAAATTAGCATTAACTGATCCAAGTTTTGGCTAATGCCCTCAGCATCTATTGCACCATTTGCCCACCCAAGCTGCACCACTAGTCACCAGTGAGGACAAACATGAGTCCTAAATCTTTCTTCAAGAGTTTGGATCAGAGCTTCATAGAATTTTTGCAGCAAAGAAGGAGGCCATTCAGCCCATTCTGCCTTTTTGTGAGAGCAGGCCAATTTGCTCATACTATTCTTCTTCTTCGAACTATATCTAACATATTGTCTTTTCTCATCCCTCTCATGGAAAGTCATGCTTTGCCCTTAGAGTAAACAGGCTGGTGAAATCATCAACACAGATTAGGTGTATAAAATCAGTTAAGATGTCCATTTCCACTAAAGTGGAAACATTTCATTTCATTCAAATTGAATTTAATCCTATACCCTGCTTAAACAGTTCTTGTTTCATTTAGCAATGGCATCGTAATCAGAGCAAACAAAAGCTTGAGGAAACCAACACTTTCAGAGGCACCTCCTTTTTTATGGAATAGTGAAAGTACATTCTACACTTTAAAATGATTTCTTCCTGACAGACCAATTACTCTGCTATTTCTTGAACATGAAGTCTGTTGTTAGATTAAGACAGATGTTTCAAAGCTGTTCCAGCCTTGGTAAATTTCAGGGTTGTCTTTATATCGCCAGATGCCTTCCCATTTTTCAAAGGATTATTAAAGTAAGCTTGTACCTTGAGGGTTTTGAAGCACTTCTGACATTAACAAGTTGTTTTAATGCTAGTTTGTGGTACGTCTTCTGTGGACATTTAGGCCAGTGAGCTCAAAAGACAATTAAGGATGATTTAGTGGTTAAGGATAAGATTAGAAGTTTACATTAAGATGTGGATGGTTCAGATCTAAATCAAAAAGACAGATAGTCTAACTAGAGAGGAAAATTAGCAGTGAATAACTTTGCCTTAGCAGAAAATGGATATCTTGTTTTTAGACTTCATCTGCAACACCTCTGAAGACTTCTACATTAAAGAGGACAAGTTACAATGTTGGGGACTCCAGCATCCCTTTCAAATTACGCAATGTCCTCACATGGATTCACATCCCTGTTTTTTCCTCAGTGCTCAATCAGTAGCATAGAATTTCCTTTCAAATTCATTTCTGGAAATACAATAACTACACTGGCCAAAGTTTAGCTCAGGACAACTGCTAAAATGAGCAATAGCCCTGTCAACATCATACACATGAATATTAAATTGTATGTAAATCAGTTTTCTTGCATATATTATGATGATGGAGACCTCTGGCACAAAATGCCTGGTAGATGTTGGGTTTGAATTTGCTCACATTGAACTTTGATGAGCAGTCTGAGACTATATTCAGACACAAAGGTACATCTTTCTACCAACTGCAACAGTAACTGGAATGAAGAAAACTTTACATGTAACTCATTGAACAACTTGAGAACTTTGAAAGTTTCATTTTAAGTATTTTCTGTTGGTCTCACCACTTCACATTAAAATTTAACCAGTGCTTGTGGAGTTCCCACACACTGAGTTCTGTTTTCCTTGGCTAGGGAGCAATGTGGAACCAACAACATAGAATGGGTTGTCAGCCCATCGCCATACTTCAGGCTGAAGTGTCTGGACAAATAGCTCAGTTCAAGAGTTGAATGTCTTTGATAAGCTCACTAACAAATTGAAACCTAGAGACTTCTTATCACCAATATAGCATTGCATGCACATACAGTGGGTAAAAGAATTAAATTGCTCCCTACCTTTTAATAAAATGGACCTATCAGGAAGATTTGAATCAGATTATAGTGATCAAAATTGGGGCTGATATTTCTTTCCAGAGGAATGTGGGACCTCTGTCCCCTTTATTCTAGCCTGGGATTTCTGTGGACCCAAGATGCAAGGAATAGCCAAAGACAAGAGATAGTGGAAGATATTCTTTGCCCTTGTGCCTTATTTTCCAATTGAAATGAATAAAGAGTTGTCTTAAGGCAGGCCTTATCACCACAGAAAATTTGAGGGAGATAGCGAGCAAGGGAAAAGATACAAAAGAAAGTCTGTGAAACTTTTTTGCCCTCTTCCTTGGACTTTTGCAGCTGAAGCCCTTCTGGCTATTGTTTTTGGACAGCAGCCAGAAAGAACTGAGACCAACCACAGTTCCTGTTGCTATGGCCCACTCAGACCAACTGGAATAGCTCAGATTCTGTTCCTGTTTTTTAAGTTCAAGACCCTGACTGCAAGCTAGCCTGCAGCAAAGGCAAGTTACCAACAGTTTCCAGCAGCTTAAGTCAATAGAGCAGAGTTGCCTTTGGATGATATCTGTCCATGTCTGTGAGGAAGAAGGACAAAACAATTGGTGCCACTACATTTGCCAACTGCAATAACAAGTATGGAAGAGAATATTTTACTAAAATACTCAATTATGTCCTTTATTTAGCTGTAATGGCTGCTATAATACTCCCAGCTTGTAATGGTACTATGTGATAATCCTTTGGAGACTGACTTAAAAAACCGTGGTGTAAATTCTCCAAGCTGCATTCTCATTGATTATATTGGGTACATAAAAATAGTTTATTTGATCATTATTTTATTGTACTGGCTTCCCACACTACAGGAAACAGTTCCTCTTTATCTACCCCATGAAATTCCTTGACCATGTAGGACATCTTGTTTATCTATCCCCCAATCTTCTCAACCCAAGGAATTTCAAGCCATATTGCCGCAGCCTGATTTAGTAATTTACCCCTTTAGCCCCAGATATGGTTCTGATGAATCTGCTCCTAGATGCCTTTCTTGGCTCTCTTTCAAATCCCCACTCCATCCAGTGGCAATCTGTATCCTCCCCACCAAGCTTCCTCCCACACCATCTCACCTATCTAATGACAATTCCCCCAGACCACCATAATGCACAACCAATTACCAATCCTCTCTGAATTCCAAGCACCACAGCTTCATTACAAATCCTTCCAACACCAACCCATTCCCCCACCAGCAGCTAATTTCCCCTTTCCTACTGTCTCAACGATCAGTCCATCCACCAAAGAGCTCTGAGCTGTCTACGACTCAATTGGCCCGACTTCCCTTTGACTCCACAACTCTACTCCATCAGTCTGGGCCTTCGTTGCATTTGGCCACCCCCTACTCTCTCCTCCGGCCCCCAAACCCTGAACCCACCTGATTTACTTTGCTTGTTCCACAATGACAGAACATGCTGTTGTATTTCCCACCAACAGATCCATGAACAGAATATTTGCTGGTCTGCCTAAACTGACCACTTAACGTGCCGAAACAGGTGCAATTCAGTTTCAAGGTATTGCGTCTTTTATTGAATGCTGTGGCATTGCTTTAACTCCAGTTTTATCTGTATTTACAGAGCTGTGTGAATTTATCTCTTTGAAACACTTAATCTTAATATGGATTGAATTATACAATAATTCTCATGTTTCTGCCAGATATCAGATACACAAGCTTCACTGGTTTTAATTAAGCAATAGAAATTCAGAGAGCGCTCCTCTAGGACATTCACCAAAAACATTCATTTAAATGTTGGGCATAAATTCTCTTTTTTGCTGTCTGGGCCAGCTGAATAATTTACCAACCATATGGCCAGAAAATTATGAAACGAGTAATGATTTTGCAAGGGTACCAGCTGTCTAGAAGCCATTTATAAAACAACAATCTTTTACAAAATATTTGTACTTTTAGTCCTATTAACACTACAAAGTGCCATATTCAGAGGTATAGGTGCATTTAATGTCATTTCTTCGACAGGGCTGCTCTGTTTTTTTCAGTGATCACATGGATTACCCTGTTCCCAAGATAATGAAACATGCATTCACTGGATCATATATTCATATCCAAGCCTTTACATTAGTTTGAGTGCATATTGATATCCTAGCTGGATGCTAAGATAAGAAATTAAAATGTTATAAATCCATGCACTGGTGGAGCCATTTTCTCAGGATGAGGGGCACAAATCTGCCTAAAGTAAAAAGACTAATCTTCCTTGCACTTGCACATCAAATTGATTTTCTGCACTGTTTCCTTAGTAACAGCAAATGGTTAGAGCTTGTTGCCAATATCTTTACTTGAGGTTAAACTTTCCAGATTTGTTTTCCATTCTCCCTTTACTCCCTACTGCATGATTCCATGGAAATATTCCTTCTGTGCAACTTGCTCAGAAATCTCAGTTCTCTCTTTATTGCAGAAAAAGTCATTCCTTCTGTAAACACGTCAATTATTTTCTCCCCACTGCCTGTCATTATTACCTTGGTTCCTCGTTAAGGCACCATGAAGAAATTTTCTTGGCTGTGTGGACGTGAATCACATCAAAGCTGTTATTTGACCGTTTGACAGTAAGTACATTTGTGCAGGTCGCCAATGACTTTGGCAGCTGTGGCTGTTCCTAAGTGAACTGCTCTATTACCATGCAGTGCTGCATCTTCCAACCTGACCTTAAGATCCAGAAATCTGCCTAATGAGGACAAATGAGACGGAACGGTGTATAAGGTTAAAGTTTGATCTTGCAGCTTTTCTGAGCTCAAACCTCTGCTGCTGCTGAGCGACATTTTCATTAGCGTACTGCATATTCAAAATAGGTTGAAACAGATATTGTGTCAGAGAGATTTTATTTGTCACCAGTCTCTGTTGGATTGAGGGTAGGGTGATGAAGGTTGTATTCCAGTTGGGATTAAGTGACTAAATACCAGATTAGCAGTTGCTTAACCAATATAATTGCAAAGGTTATATTTCCCTCTGTTGCAAAGTTAATGCTGGAATTTTCCACATATTTGAAAGATATGGAATAAAATAATACAATAACTTTTACAAAGGGAACTATTATAATCTTTTTACCTTCCATTGTAAAATCTGCATGAATAGTATTGAGGCTAAATTTGATAGCCCCTGGAAATAGCCTCCTGATTGCAATTCCTGATTAACATAAGGACTTAAGAAACAGGAGAAGGGGTCATTCGCTCAGCCCCTCGAATGTGCTCCACCATTCAAAAGATGGTGGTGATATTGGTCTCAGCAACACTTTCCCAAGCTCTCCCCATTACCCTTGATTCCCTTGTTGTTGAAGTGTTTATCAGTCTTCACCTTGAATATATTCAGTGATTATACCTCCCTCCACAGCTCTCCAGGGTAGAGGATTCCAAAGAGGAGAAATTCTTCCTTATCTCACCCTTAAATAGGTCATCCCTTATTGTGAACCTCTGACCTCTGGCTCCAGTCAACCTCACCAGGGGGAACAAAACCCCCTCGTTCTAGATAACCTCTCAGTATCCATTCCGTCAACCAATCCCCCTCAGAGTCTCGCAGTAAGATCATCCCTCACCTTTCTAAACTCCAAAGAGTATGGACCCAACCAGCTCAATGTCTCTTCATATGCTCATACCTTTAGCCCAAGGATCAATCCAGTGAACTATCTTTTCATTGCCTCCAGTGTAAATGTACCCTTCCTTTAATGTGGAGATCAAAACTGCGTGCAACCTTACAGCTATGGTCTCACCAGCATCCTGCAATGTTGCTTCAAATCTTCCCTACTTCATTTCCTTTGCAATCGAGGCCCCAACGTTCCATTTGCCTTCCTAGTTACTTGCTGTAATTGCATGCTGACTCTTTGTGTTTCATATACCAGGACGCCCTGGTATATGAAACACACTTGTACCGTAATGTTGTGTATTCAGTTCCCAGCCTTGGTCACCTTGCAACCATGTCTCTGTAGTGCTTGTAAGATCACACCCATTTATTTTTATTTGTGCTGTGAACTCATCTATCTTGTTATATCTTCTGTGTGCAGTCAGATAAAGAGCTTTATCTCATCATTTTTTGTTCCTTTGACTCTATTTGCTGGTGAAGTCTCATACTTGTACAGTCTGCTCCTTCCTGGTGCACTGTGATTCTTGTTTCCTCAGTTGTTGCCCTCTGCATTATTGCCTTCTGTTTCCTTTCCTAAATATCCTTCCACCTGGGCCCCTTTCTTTTATTTCCAGCTCAGTGTTTCACCCTTCTGATTCTACCCTTAGTTTCCCAGCCCCTTACCAAGCTAGTTTCAATCCTCCCCAACAACACTGTCAAAACTCTCCCGCAGCATATTTGTCTCATTCCCATTGTGATGCAACCACCTGGCTTGTAAAGGCCTCAGCTCCCCCAGAACTGATTCCAATTCCTCTGGAATCTAACGGCCTCTCTCCTACACAGTCTCTCTAGCCAGACATTCATCTTCTTTATCTTCCTATTTCTGTACTCACTAACACAAGATACTGGCAGTAATCTGGAGACAAAAGAAATTCTGCAGATGCTGGAATCTGGAGCAATACGCAATAAGTGCTGGAGGAACCCAACAGGTCAGGCAGCATCTGTGGAGGGAAATAAACAGCCAACGTTTTGGGCTGAGACCTTTCGTCAGGACTGGAAAGGAAGAGGGCAGAAGCCAGAATAAGAAGGTGGGGGGGAGGGGGAGGAGCACACAGGCAGATGATAGGTGAGTTCAGGTGAGAAGCTACCTTTGAGGTCCTGCTTTCCTAGCTCCCATAACTCTGCCTGCAGGACCTTATCCCTTTGTTTATCTATATTGTTGATTCTAATATGGACCATAACCACTGGCTGCTCACCTTCCCTTTTCAGAATGTCCTGCAGCTGTTCAGTGGCATCCTTATCCATTGAACCAGGTAGCCAACATACCATCTTGGAATTATGTCTGTGGCTGTAGAAATGTTCCCTTAATTATTGAATCCCCTATTGATTTTCCTCTCCTCTTTACCCCACCTGCATATTAGCTCCCCCTCACCCCCACCCTGACTCCACCCAAGCAGTTGAACCTCCAACCTCCATGATGCTGTGGGCTTGGCTCCAGCTGTACTCCCCACGTGTACCATCGCCCTCACCAGTGCTCAGCACCAAATGCTGGTTGGTGAGCAAGATGAGCTCGGGGGGCTCCTGCTCTCCCTGCTTGGGAGACGCCCACTCCTTCTCACCATCCCTGACATGATACCCATGGAGTTCTGAGGCTTGCACATGTACAGCAACGGCTGCAGTCACCGCTGTAGCTCTGCAGCCCAGTGCTCCAGCTGGTGACACTTTCCACAGCTGTGGTCATCCAGACAACGGGAAGTGTGCAGGACTTCCCACAAGGTAGAGGGTGTGCAACCCATGGGTTTGAACTTCCCTGCCGTACATCTAAGAAAGTGACTATTCACTAACTTTTAATAAATTTAAAACTTTAAGAAAACCAATAAGAGACCCTCACCAACCACTCACCAATCAGCTCCCTCCCCTTCTGACATGGCTATTTCAACTTCTGTCAGTGGTAACCTGGTGAGTTCCGACTGACCCCAATCACCATCAAACGTTTCTTAACAAAGCCCCCATACTCACCAAAGCCTCTATTTTGAAACCATGCGGTGCTTTCCACTTTTTTAAGTATTCATTCAAAAGATGTGGGCTTCGCAGGCTGAGGCAGCATTTAATTGCCCACCCCTAGTTCCCCTTGAGAAGGTGGTGGTGAGCTGCCTTCTTGAACCGCTGCAGTCCTTGAGGTGTGGGTGTGCCTTAATGCTGCTAGGGAGAGAGTCCCAGGACTTTGACCCAGTGACAGTGAAGGAATGATGATATATTTCCAACTCAGGATGGTGTGTGACTGGGAGGGCAACTTCCAGGTGGTGGCGTTCTCCTGCTTTTGCTGCTCTTGTCCATCCAGCTGGTAGAGGTGGTGGGGTTGGAAGGTGCTGTCTAAGAAGTCTTAGTGAATTGCTGCAGTGCATCCTGTAGATGGTACAAAATGCTGCTGCTGTGTGTCAGTGGTGGAGTGAGTGAATGGTTGTGCCCGGGGTGCCTGTCAAGTGGCTGCTAAGTCCTGAACTGTGTCGGGCTTCTGAGTGTTGCAGAAGCTACTCTCATCCAGGCAAGCGGAGGGTGTTCCATCACACTCCTGACTTGAGCCTTGTAGATGGTGGACAGGCTTTGGGGATTTCGGAGGTGAATTACTTGCCACAGGATTCCGAGACTTTGGCCTGTCTCATTTTTTTCAATACCTAAGCTGCATCAGCTGAGTCACCTGACTTCAACTGACTTCATTTGACCGTATCTCTTAGTGTTGTACTTGTTGCTAATGTTGTGGTACACATGCTAACCTATTGCTGCCCTCTTCTGTGTATAATTTCTGTCACTCCGCTAGTACCCTTGATGTCTGTCAGCCAGCCATCCCAGTCCTGCCCCACATCAGGCCAAGAACATGCAGTCCAGCCAACCCTTCCAAACCTGAGCTGCTTGAGGTCATCCTACAGGGCCATCTCTAGCATCCTCTGCTGAGTGGCAGTTCTCCAGAACTCATATTGTAACCTTTAGGATACCACAGCAAAGGAGTACCAGGATGGGCAAAGACTCATGGAAGATGGGCACTAACAGAATGCACAAAGCTGTTTGGTTGACTTTTCCAGGCAAAATTGCTTTGGGTTAATATAGTTGTCTTGGAATGTTTGTTTTGTGTTGGCATCTATTGTTGCAGTGTGGACTCATGAATGCTGTGATGGTCACTAGACAAGGTAAGATCAGGAACAGGGCAGAATTGGGGCTGTGTTCACTGGTCTCAAATCAAATGACTTGGTCGCAGATAGCACAGCTGGAGGGGTGGGTGTTGTCTAGGTTGCCTCCTCTCTTCCTTTTCCTCCCACCTCTCTTTCTACTGCCCTGGGGTTACTTGCAGTATTGCAATTGCAAATGTGCCTGCATGATAGAGAGCTTGTCATTACAGATTTTGAGACCAGTTCTCTTGAAAGCTTTAGGGCTTCTTTGGACTGTTCAATCAGCAGAATCATTTTTTCTGTATGCCAGTTCTTTATTCCATTATATTTGCTGCAGCAACATGGCTTTACTCACATTTGGAAAACCATGGACTTCTTAGGAATAGTAAGGCTTTGTGCAGGGGAGGTCATGCTTCACAAATTTGAATGAGTTTTTTGGGGAAGTGATAAAGGTGATTGATGAGGGTAGGGCAGTCGATGTACATGGACTTCGGTAAAGCTTTGGACAAGGTCATTCATGGTAGACTGGTCCAGAAGACTAAGTCACATGGGATCTATGGTGCATTAGCAAACTGGATTCAAAATTGGCTTGGCCACAGACGAGAAAGGGTAGTGGTAGAGGGGTGTTTCTTTGACCAGAGGTCTGTGATCAGTGTTGTTCCGCAAGCATCAGTGCTGGGACCTCTGTTGTTTGTAATGTATATCAATGATTTGGATGGAAATGTAGATGATCTGATTAGTAAATTTGCAGATGATGCAAACAATGGTGGAGTTGTGTATGGGGAGGAATATTGTCAAATGATACAGCAGGGCATAAAGCAATTGGAAATTTGGGCAGAGAAATGGCAAATGCAGTATAATCTGGACAAGTGTGAGGTGATGCATTTTGGGGCAAATGCAAGAGGGAAGTATACAGTAAATGGCAGGACTCTTAGGATCTTGGGATGTAAGTCCATAGCTCCTTGAAAGTGACAACACAAGTGGATAGGATGGTTAAGATACATACAGCATAAGAATTGAGAATTCATGATGCAGTTGTATAAAACTTTGGTTAGGTCGCATTTGGAGTATTGTGTGCAGTTCTGGTCATCACACTATAGGAAGTATGTGGAAGTTTTGGAAAAGGTGCAGAAGAGGTTCACCAGGACATTGCTTGATTCGGAGTGTATTAGCCATAAGGAGAGGTTGTACAAGCTTGGATTGTTTTCTCTGGAGTGTTGGAGGCTGAGGGGCAACCTGATAGAAGTATGTAAAATTATTAGAGGTATAGATAGGGTAGATAGTCCAAGTCTTTTTTCTAGGGTAGAAATATCAAATATAAGAGGGAATAGGTTTAAGGTGAGAGGGGGAAAGTTTAAAGGAGACGTGTGAGGCAAGTTTTTTTTTACACAGAGAGTGGTAGGTGCCTGGAAAAACACTACTAGGGGAAGTGGAAACGGATATGATGGAAATACTTGAGAGGCATTTAGATAGGTACGTGAACAGGTAAGGAACAAAGGGATGTGGATCATTTGCAGGCAGATGGTATTAGTTTGGATTGGCATCATGCTCGGCACAGATGTGGTGGGCCGAAGGGCCTGTTCCTGTGCTGTACTATTCTATGTTGTATGTTTGATCAACAGAATCTGTATTTACTTAAAGAGTGCAGGAAGCAGTCTAAGAGCTTGAAATGAAACTTTGAAAGCTGAATAAAAAGGGAAATTTCATTTAATTCAATGCTAAATTGAAATAGAAACTTAATTAAAATTATCTTCAGTGGTGCATTCAGGAGCAGTGGAATGTCTTGCATTAATGGCATCTATAAATAGTATGAGTAAGAAGTGGTGAATAGACATGTTCTATGATCTATGTGTCGGGTGCACAGAATGCTCATGTGCTATATCATCATTGGATAAGGCTTGTCACTAATCGGATATATAATGGTTTAATGTGATGAAATACATTTGGCACAGTGGGCTGCTGGAGAATGAAGGAATCACACTGCCAGCACACTGCTGGTTACACACCAGCTGAATGTTGTGGTGAAGAAATTTCTTTCAGTTTAGATATATCATAGAGTTACCACAAAACACCTCACAGAGATTTGTGTGCAGTCAATTGCTTCCTGCACTGGTATACTGCTCTGCCTGCTTCTCAATGCATCGATACATTCTCAATGACAATGAAAGCAGGCAGTTGTTGTGGCTGTAAGCAATCTTATGAAATAGTGAATGGTAAACTGGGAGATGCTGCACATATCTGCAGTTCCATTTTGGGTGTATAAAAGTTCATTCCTAAAATCACATTGACAGTCATTGGCAATGCAATCCTCACCCCGCTGTGAGATTGTGCTGGAACAGGTGGTAAATTACAGCAAGGCTATCTTCCTGAAGCTTAGAAATCTTACACAATGCCCTCATTAAGTTAAGGTGGACAATTAAAATCCCTGAGGTGCTTAGGGAGAAATGGCCTTGTGATGTAAGATAGCAGCTTGCTCTAGTTTGCCCCTACCTACTAACATTGAAATCTGGGATAGGAGACTTGAGGTCAAGATAAAGCTCCTTAACATTTGCCATACCACTCCTTATAGAATTTCAAGAATTTCACTTTAAAGTACCACGTTCTTGCAGAACATTGGAAAATATTCATCAGATAGAAATCAGCAACTGACCTGAAAGAAGTTGATGATACCTTGATATACTCTAGGAGGGGCAACTTCCTGTTGCTGAATGACCATTCAGTTGTGGGAGGTTATAAGAGGACATAGCTGGAGGACTTAATTCCAAAATGTCAACACAGGTATCAAATCAATACTGTGTGTTTATCGATACATTGCACCACATACTTCTGGCAGAGATCAGATGTGCACATGTTAAATGCAATATTCCATGCAACATCCACCATGACTAACACCTCACATCAATCAGGTGCCACTCTAGAAGCAAAGTATAACCTCCAGACATCATGGTCCATTGAGCTGATTTTCTTTGCATCTACTCTCCTATTTGGAAACTTTTACTTTATCCAAACTGAGCCACTTCTAGATTCAATATCATTAAGCTTGATTGACATTGAAAATAATGCGAGCTATTGTTATGTTACTGCCCTCAGGTAACTGACAAGAACCCATTTGAGTCAGAAGGAAATAATATGAGGCTGATTGTAAATGCATTAGTCCACCTAAATCATTGCAATTCTCACCCATTGTGTTAGGTCAAAATTACCAAAATGCATCAGATAGATGTGAAGAGGTGTGAGACAAATTTAATGTTCCAGCAGTTCTTTGGAAATTGTGGTTCATTCTTTAATGAAACACCAAAATGTAACTGTTTTGAAGTTTCCAGCTGTGAAGATGACAACAGCAGCAGAAGAAGCAAAAGTTCTTTGCCTGAATATGTAAATAAGAATACCTCACAATCTGAACCAATCATGAACAAGTGGGGTGAATACTTCCGTCAAAACAATAAAAGAAAATGTATTTCATCTCCTCCATTTGTGGCTGCAATCTCTGTTCCTCAGTCTTCAATCCAACCTTCCAATCACCAAATTTTCAAAATGCAACTTTTCACTCCTCAAAATGTCCCTCAGTTTTTATTATGTTTATTCTGTGCATTCTCTTCACTACCTTTTTAATCTCTGCATTTTATTCATTGATGTTCTTGGTGTTTCATTTGAGTTTCATTCCACCACCTATTCCTATTATTTTTAAGCAGGAACTGCCTGACAGATGCCTCCACCAATACAGAGCTTACCAATCGATCATTGCACGGTCAATTCATTCTGCCACAGTTCACGTACTGAAGATGTCATAAACTACTAAGTCACTGAGTTCCTTGGAGTTTCTATTTCCCTCAATACCAGTTTAAAGCCCAGTGACAGTAATATTATTAACAATAGCATAATGAGTAGGTCTTTTGCATTGCTTCAACGCACATTAGAATAGATCAAACTCTTGCCATAACAGACTTGTGTTTAATTGAGTTCACTTTCACAACATGTCAAAGGTCCCTTAGACTTCCTCAGTCATACACAGTTCAGTAGCTCTCTACATTAATTTTAGACCAACCTTCTTTAAATCTAAAAATCTTAGCATCTCCCTTCTGCTAAATGTCATGATGATCAAGTGTGATTTCCATAATAAGTCCCAACCCAACCATATATGGGCACTTGTCGGCAGTTCAGGCTAGCTCACTGGTTCAGACTCCAGCCACTCCTCTGGACTTTAAACCATCGGGCTTTGCTCAGAGTTGAATCTCTCTGTCTGTCTGTCTCTCTCTCTCTGTCTCTCTCTCTCTCTCTCTGTCATTTGCAGACTTTTCTGTTTTCCTTGGCAGAAGAATCTTCCTGCAAACCATTGCCACTGGACATGGTGAATCCCATGCACTTACCCATCTGCCTGACCACACATATGGAAACCATCCACGTGGGTTTATATCTGGCTTTGAAACTTTTATTTGTTGAAAATGTTCAATTATATGTAGCTTTCTTCAGATGGCAGCAAGCTAATGGTTCTTCTACTTGACTTCCTCTCCACTCAATACACCAGGACAGGTTCGAGGAGCTTCTCCCAATTCATCATTGTTCTCATCAACATCCTTTTTCTGCCAATCCTTTCTCTGTGGTGACATGATGCAGAAAAGTGACAGCTGTGATAATTTGGGCTCTAATGCTCATCTCCAAATTGCAATCTGATCTATTAAAATTCCTATCATCCCATTTGCCTCATTACTGTTTTCTGCCTTTATCTGCAAATGGCTTATTGAAATTAGAATTATAAACTATGCCTGCAAGAGAGATCTCTGATCTGTAAACAAATGTGATATATGGTTCTGAGACATCAAATCTCGTGTGTTGGACTGGTGACTGAAACAGTAAATATGACAGCATCTTAAGGGACAATAACATAATTGGTATTACACACTAATTTTGCATTTACGGAATGAATGTTGAGGGATTTGTCATAAATAGGATGCAACTGAATAAGAGCAGAGACATTATCTCTGATCTCCTGGTCAATATTTATTCCTTAATCAACACCACAGTAAGAAAGATTATCAAGTAGTGATTTCAAGTGGCTGCTTTATTTCCCACAATAGTAATTATGCCTCATTAGGTGTAAAGTGGTTAGAGATGTCCTGATAGGGATGTTAAAGACGGTATATAAATGCAAGCCTTCCTCTGAGATACGTGCGGAAATCCCGCTGTTCTACATGGAATTTAACTGTTCCTATACTTCAAAAGCTTCCTAGACAAGGTAATAGTCCACAAAACTTGCCTTAAAAGAGCCTCACCTTTCTGTACAACTGTGTGCTGCACTTCATATAGTATTCTAATCGACTCAGGTTTTTTGAGGTTTCTTGTCTTCCTGCCCACTATAGGATCTCTGATCATCTCCCTGGCTTGATGTCTGTGTAAGTCATATTTCTTTTTGTCTCAGAACTCTCGGTCTTCCTCAGCTGCTTGAGAGTTTTTCTTTGTTATTCACTCATGGTGCTTTCAGGGCCAGGATTTATTATCCATCCTTAATTGTCCTTCCACTGAGTGCCTTGTAGAGGGACATGAAGAACCATTGCTATTGGTCTGAAATTAAATGCAGGCCAGACTTGGGAAGGATGGCAGATTTCCTTCCTGGAAGGACATTAGAGAACCAGATGGGCTTTTACAACAACCCAGAAGTTTCATCGTCACTATTATAGTTATTAGCTTTAAAATAAAATCCAGATTCATTTAACTAACTGAATTTACATTCTCCACCAGCTGTTGAATTTGATTGTAAGAAGGAATCACAAAAGAGCTTGAAGTTCTACAAGGTCTTTTATGTCTCCTGCTTTGAAGCTTATGGCTCAATAATCAAGTGTAGTGACCAGTTTATGGGCAAATTGTGACAGCCAATTTTTTCACACCAAAGTTCAACAAACAGCTGAGATAAATAACTGGTTGGCTTATTTGCCCTCAGAGCTTATGCAGCAATAAGGGAAGAAATAATTTATTAACTCATGAAGCCCTTCTATTTAACCTACACTAAAGAAATGATATAACATAAACAGCAAAGATCAGATGCCAGACTGAAAGAAAACTGATCTAATAATTTAAATGAAGTTTGCTTCAACTTGTGAAATAAGGTGAATCCCTAAAAATAAATCCTCTATTATTAGATGGCATCGAGCTTTGTTTTTGTTTTAAACATCTTAAAGAAAAGCACCCAAGAAAGTTCGAGAGATTGCCATGGTGTGGGCATATTCAGAGGAAACCAGAATGATTCATGGGGAAAAAAAGTTAGCAATGTAGCTCTCTCTAGAAAAGGAAGATGGAAGGGGAAGATCAAGATGAGTGAAAGGCAGATTTATGACCAATAGCCAGGCATAGGTCACACAGTGTTAAGATGAAGAAAAACATAATTTACACTCAAAATCACTTTCCACTCAAAATCATTTTAAGTGGAATGCCTTGAATTCTATTAATTTTTATGCTTTTTTGTTAAACTTTATACCCAGCAATTGATGCTGATTATATCACCATAATCAATTGTTTGGAAAAGATTTGGAACCCATCAATGAAGAATTAGCATAATTAACACAGAATTAATTTCCTAATATATACACCAGAGTTCATGTAGCAAGCCCAAGACCATCTCCTAGCAGCTGGTAAATGTCTTATTCCTAGAAAATGTAATTGCACATTATTGTTTTTATTTCAATGCTATGTGACTGTAGATAGAAAGAATTTACACGGAGTCCAGGATTGACCTTCAGAACAATATTTTTATCATAAGCTGATGTCAACAGGGGAGTCACTCGTCCTGGAATGAATGCTCCCCAATGCAAAGTTTCCATTATTTTTATACTATTTCTTATCTTCTTTGGTCCCCCTTATTTCTACCCCATGTGTGCTGTGTATACATGAGTGAGGTAAGCCTTTTGCAGTGTCAGTCTTTAGTGCCTCATGTGCAACATGAGCTGTGTGCTTTTCCACTTTTACCTTATGAATACAATGGCAAGTGTCCATCCTGGAGTTCATGGGTTAGTTGCTAGGCTGATAACCTGGCCTAGGTTTACCATAGTTCACTTTAGCCTGCAACCTGTGGTTTGTGTTGGTTTAAAATGGTTCCAGCTACCCATGTCTGGTACCAGTCCTGCAGAGCTCCCCTCTATCTCTCTGCTACAAGACTATCCCCCTGTTCTCTACTGCAGTGCTACAGAGCCATTTCACTAATCCCTGCTACAGTGATTGAAAATGGAGGAAATCTCATTTGCAGCTTCAATAATGCCTTTTGTTATTTTCATGTCAAGCCCACAATGTCATGGAGTGCCTGTTGTAGGGCACTCAGAATGCACTCTCCTCACCATGAACATTCATGGGCAGGCACAGTAGTGCAGCGGTTAGCATAGCGCTATTACAGCGCCTGCGACCTGGGTTCAATTCTGGCCACTGTCTGTAAGGAGTTTGTACATTCTCCCCATGACTGTGTGGGTTTCCTCCAGGTGCTCTGGTTTCCTCCCACACTCCAAAGACGTACGGGTTAGGAAGTTGTGGGCATACTTTGTTGGCACTGGAAGCGTGGCGACACTTATGGGCTGCTCCCAGAACACTCTATTGCAAAAGATGCATTTCACTGTGCGTTTCGATGTACATGTGGCTAATAAAGATATCTTATTCCTTCTGCCCTTCTCACTTCATAGTCTCAAGGCATATAAACTGGCCAGGCCCTGACAGCAGAACTGCTGCATCCCAAGGAGGAAGAAGAATGTTAGTGCACTTGTCAGCCTTGTGCTTCAAGTCAGATCTTGGCACTTTGTAGAAATAGGAAGGTGGTTTTCATCCAGGATCTACTTGCAATGAATCATTGGTCATGAGTGGACTGCAGCCAGGTCAAGGGGAAAGAGAGCTTTTTGTCCTTGGTCCCTGGGAAGTGAGTCTGCAGAACAGTTCATAGTACAAGAGTCATGCAGCACAGGAACAGGCCCTTTGGTCCACAATGCCCATGCTGACCATTGAGTAACCATTTAAAATAATTCTATTTGCCAATACTTGGTCCATAGCCTTCTAAGCCTTGGCAATTCAAGTGCTGCCCCAAAAGATTCAGATATGGATCAGTAAGGCAGCAATCAGACAGAGACTGATAAGTATGCGTAGGTTTTTCTTAGAGCATTGTATGACTTGCCCAAAAGCCTCTGTGAAATGTCAAGGTGCATGGAAGAGTTTCACATCAACCTTTTCCTGGAGTCTGGAGCCCATCTTTTCCACCAAAGGGATGATGGTCAGCCTTCTCTTAACACTGTGGCTTTGATAGCAAAGATCACAGCTTGCATTGCAACACAGCCAGAGACCACCCAAAGTCTGAGTGCTGAACTATAGGCTCTGGCTATGGCCATTCAAGCTAAGCTTCAGATTCCATAGTTGCCAGGGGTTCTGCGGCTCTGACAGCAGTCCAACAGAAAGCAGGGAAACTGATGCCTAGATCTGGGATATTGGCAACGGTTCTATGCTGCCCAAGGTGGCTGTCTTCTCTCTCAGGGCAACACCACCCATGCTCTCACCATTGCCACTTTGACCGTGCCCTTGCAGTTTCCAGTCTGATAGCTAGCCCACGCTACTGCCTCCCAGAGTGAGACAGTGCAGTCTTACATCAGGTCATCTGACCCCAGTGGTGTTATCAATCACTCTTCACAGCTATCTGCTGCTTCTTCCATTGTTGGACAGTGACCAAACAGCAATTTCACTTTCGCTCCAGGGAGACCATTGACCAGGTGAAGTACAGCAGGCAAAGACAGGCAGAAAGTGATTGCACAAAAGTGATTAGTCGATGGTTGTATAGTTTTTCATTTCATTAGATTGACAAAAATATTTATTCATCTCAATCTTTGAAAAGTATGTGTGAAGTAAGCACATGGGCTAGTTACTGTTTGTCTGCAATGAAGTCTATACCCATTTTCTGAAGCTCCTGATGCCTCCTGGAGATAATTATAAGTCTTAACTACCAGCTCTATAAGATTGGCTCACAGACCACTTTCCAATGCAACACAGGAGTAGACACAAGAGACTGCAGATGTTGGAATCTGGTGCAAAAAACAAACTGCTGGAGGAACTCAGCAGATCAGGCAAAGATACAGTATAGCCAATGTTTCAGGTGGTGACCCTGCTTTAGGACTGAGAGTGTGCTGGGAAGATGAACAGTCATGACCTGAAATGTTGACTGTCCCTTTGCCTCCACAGATGCTGCCTGACCTGCTGAGTTCCTCTGGCAGTTGGTTTTCACTGCAGAAGAGACAGACCCATTTAATCAGAACATCTATACCTTTCTTCCTCTAATCTTTGACTGCTCTCCTCCTGTTCCTGAATGCTCTGGAGACTCAGCAGGACCAGAACTGCCCTGCAATGAAAGGGACCCATCACACACACTCACATCAAGTCTTCAAGCAACAGTCTTCAGCCCACTGAATGAATTGAGCTCCAAATGACTCCCTTACAAAACTGCAAATAATTGGTGTTGCCTTTAAACAGTGCAGGTGTCATTTATATATCAGTAATTCAATTTCACAAGGTCCAGTTGTCCTGTCTATTGCACACAGATTGACATTACCCAGGCATGCTCCACATGCTTTGTTCATTGGTAAATCTCATGCAAGGAAGCTTGGAATTGAAAGTCACTTCATGTGCTATGCAGTCTGTAAGGTTGTGATCATGTTTCATGATTGATTTTACTCTATGAAACAATTGTGTAGCAATTAAAAATCATGCCCTTATTTGATTGAATTTCTAGGCCATTACATTTAATAAATGGTTGAACATTGGGTGCAGATGAAATATTGCATCAGCAGTGGACAATTGCTCATTTCACCAACCTAATGTGCATCTGTCCTGTCAGTTGATAAAATTAGCGTTACTTCCACAGGCATGAGTTGAAATTACTTTATAGAATCCTAGTGTATGATCTTTTTGCATGCACATTTGGGATTACTCTCTGCCACTTTAGTTCAAGGGTTAATCAATTCACTTTAAACAGGTTTAACAACTCCACTAAAATAATAGAAAAAGGGAGTTGTGTGCAGTGACTTTTGGCAGATCATGCCCAATGCTCATCTGCAAGATTTTTACAATATTATTTCAAGGCCTCTGCTTATTGAATGTCTACACTTAGACCGCGAGACATAAGCTTCAACTAATGTTCAGAAAGCAAATGGACTGATAACTAAATGAAGTAAATGACAGTGTGTAAGTGACTATATTAGTTAGATATGATTAATCTTTTCAGGCACCTGACCAAAGGGAAGGACCAGTGCCCACATTCATCCAACAACCGAAGAATATCAGAGTTATTGACATTTCTGCATATTGGTTTGAGGCTCATGTATATTAGCTGTTACTTCTAGCCTGATGGGGTTGATACTTCCTATATTGCATAGTTCACTGAAGTGTAGTTGAGAGTCCTAGTTCACGTGAATTGTGTAGTATTCCACATTACAGTACAAGAAAACCTAATACACGACAGTTATGTGGATGTAGTTATGGGTATGTTGTGTATTTTCACTGTTGATTTTATTAGATACAATTTAACCTGTAAGCTTAAAGTGCTTTTGTAATTACGCCTCCCCCAGACTGACCTTTTGTTCCTTTACTTGCTCCTTCACTACATTCTTTCACCTTCTAGCAGCCCCATCATTAGTTACTCTTTCCTACCTTTCATCTTGTCACAGACTGTCCTTTTAGTTTTTTCTCTACTCCTCCGTTCTTCTGAATAATAAACATGTTAACTTTTTCCTCCTCTGATGAAAGGTTAATTCTGTTCCTCTGCTCACAGCCTGCTCTGCTCAGGATCTGATGCAGGGTTTCACCCCGAAAACATCAACAATTCCTTCCACCCCACCCGCCCCCCCCCCACCCCCACGAGGTGCTCCTCGACCCACTGAGTTCCTCCTGCAGATTGTTTGTTGCTCCAGATTCCAGCATCTGCCGTCTCTTTTGTCTCCATTGAACTTGCAGATGCTGAGTAACAAGGTCCATCTCTTCATATGCTTTGGTGAATGAGTCAACAATGTCCAGGAGCTCAGCCTCTGAGCAGCAGAAACACAAGCATCATCTGCATACTGCAGCTCAATTGCTAAGTTAAGGTGACCTCAGTTTCCTGTTTGTTCTGAAGATTAGCTACACTCCAAGGGAGAATGAGGTACTACATACTGATGAGACATGCCAAGTAAGTGATGCCCAATTTGAAAAAACAAGGCACTGGATACACCTTCTTCTAGTGGAGCAAATAAACCAGGTTGACATCAAAGATTGAGTTCTGTTCTACTGGTAGCCCTGTGGGTTTATTATTCAGACAAACTTTGCAGTGCGTGATTTTGAAAGTCTTCGATGGGCGCTGTGAAACCCAGCAACAATGCAACTATATGCACTGCACTGAAAACTCAGCTTGACAAAAGCAGACAGAATCACAGTAATCTCTCAATCAGGACCCTTTAGTGGACATCTCCCAGCTGTCTAGTTGTGGGGTTTGCTCCTTGCTTTACTGGGAGTGAAAACCAAAAGTTGTTGGTTGCACATTATTCTTCAGTTTCTCCCAGTAAAATGGAGATGATGTAACCAGATGTACTATAGACATAATGACAATATGAGGTATGCTAAGGTGAATAGCACCCTAAAAATGTCCAATCCAATTTCCCAGGGCACAGGACTTCCACCAGATATGGTCACTGTCACATTAAAACTTCCCTAGTGCAGCTTCTATAAGTGAGATGGGTGGTAAACTAGATGTAAATGAATCCAATTTCTAGGCTCAGTGGTTGCAGTGTGTAACAAACTTTGGTGAGAGTTTCCTTGGTAAAGTGCAAATACCTCACACATCACCTCTTGATGAAGCTGAGTGATGAGATGTCCTCCAGAAATGCCCACTTTGAATATGGCCCCGTCGTCCTCCAGGGCTTCCCTCTCTTTCTTCCTCAGCTGTTTCTGCCCTCTGCTCTCTTCTTGGCTGCACCCATTCCAGTTCAGGGTGTCTGGCCACTCATGATTGTAATGAAATTGGTCCAGCTTCATCAAGAAACCATTTAGAGTTTCTGGAATCCAGTTTTTAAAAGCAGAAATTAGGCAAAAAATAGACTGCATTTATATAATGTACTTTTCATCCATTCCATGTCATTGAAAAGCAACACAGTGAAGTCATTTTTAAGTATTTATGGTTCAAATGTAGGCAACACTGTGGTCATAAGCCACAAAATTAATATGACCAAAAAATATTGAATGAGCGTTATATACTGGCCAGGTCAAGAGACCTGGTAGTTAACCATAAGCTTAAAAAGATAATCGAGCAAGCAGGGTTTAGGTAGCAGAAGCACCATTTGGTTAGCACTTTTGCAGATTCCTTGCTGCCTGTTAGAGCCAAGTTGCAGGTGAGATTAGCACATGGTGAGCCAAGTCCGGGACAGAGCAAGTTCACAAAATCTTTTGTCAAGCATAGGGATCTTATTTATATAGTTCTTTCGAACTATTATGATTTTCTTCTTCAGTATGGCTGCAGCAACATTTATAAATTAAGTTCATGGTTTGTAAACCACTGTGTGGTCTTTTCAGAGGGGAAGTTTACCTTAAAGACAGCTCCATCAAGTTTGTATTTAGAGCAGGATTTCATGATGATGTGGTTCATGATTTGGTTCAGGTTACTGTATTCAGAAGGTGCAGATTCATCACTTATGCATTACAGAACCTTATCACCCATGCCCAGTTTGGATCCAGGTCCTTCAAGACTGGTGAACCTTGCCATTCTTCCGAAGCACCATGCAAATGTTTACAAAGGAGACTGAACCAATTCTGGTGTGGAATGAACATTCAATGTCACATTGGACCTTGCAACACTTAATTGGTGTCTATAAAGTGGGCACAGTTTAACTTTTATGACAAGAAATTCAAATTGTCCTCTTATAGATGCCAACTAATGCCCCTCCTATTGGTCTTTGGGAGATCTTCTAGTCTGGAATATTTCCAGCTTTTAAACTGGCCATACTGACAAAATATCACTAAAATTTATGTCTTTCCATGGAACTGTTCTTGCTGTTAAAATAGCTCAAGCTTCAAACTAAATTCTAGAAAGAGCTCTGAATGTTTAGTGTTCCTTGAATATTATGATAAGGCTGGGAAACATAAAAAATAATGGTGTGCAAGTTTGTCTGAAGATTTTTTTGATGTTAAAATTGTCTCTATCACCCGAAGCAATATATTGTTTTCTTTTTAATAACCTTCTCATGTTTTTCCCTGTGATATCCTAGCACATTACCACTAACTACCACAAGGAATATTTTACCCTGGAAGGATTTCATTATCAGCGTAGTATCTATAAAGGCAGTCAAATGTAATATGAAGTAAAAGACATAGGAAAGAAGCAGACAGGGAGTTTGTGACAGAGTGAAACAGAACATCAGTTTTACCACTGGGATTGATGGGAATGAGTAGCTACTCTGCACTGGCTGCAAGGCAAATGCGTTTAGTGCTATCTCCACTCTGTTCCAGATGCCCATAAATTCAAAGCACAAAAATCTCCGTAATTCTATGCTAAGCTGTAAAAGAATCAATTTGCCCTTAAATAGCGTCTTTCATGAACTCTGGACATCCTAAGGTACTTTAAATTCTTTTTTAACAACACTAACTTTCTCACAAAATTTGTATAAAGGTTTGCGCCAGAACAGGCAACGTTTTACTTTTTCTAATCAAAGCATTCCTGGTTGTACATGAAACATATGTATTTTTATTAAACTGCAAAACAATGGCTATATCCGCAGTTATATTCTGTGCAAAGGAGGTTGGTTGGAAGTGCAGTTTTACTGCAACTTTCCTCTGTGGGTCCTTGCATTGGTGGCAATTCAGTTGAGTGGTTTCCACAGCATATGCTCTTGAACCTTGGAGCAAAGTAGTCAATGATACTTTACATCAGTGTACATACTTTCTTCGGCATCTAAGAAGATTCAGCTTATCCAAGAAGATTCAGCTTATCCATGAGGATTCTCTCGAACTTCTGCCGATGCACTATAGAAAGTATCCTGACAGGCTGCATCTCAGCCTGGTATGGCAACTGCTCTGCTCTTTAACAATGGAACCTGCAGAGAGTGGTAAACACTGCTCAGTCCATCACAGGCTCATCTATCTTCACAGTACCTTGCTTCAGGAAGGCTAATAGTATTGTCAAGGATGCCTGCTGTAAGGAGATTGAGTGTACCTGTTTGAGAGTGCTAAACTTACGTCAAGACTTTAAGCCCTATCTGATATAAGTATCTACAAGAACCTTCACTTTTGGGAGATTATACTGTATCAATTTATACTTCAAGGTTTAATTTACTTCACTACTTGTCTCTTCTTGAAGGGGTCTAGCTGTCAATAATCACTATTTCAAGTGGTGGTCCCGCGTCCCAACCAAGGAGGAGATACTTCCAGCTAATGAAGCAGTTTAAACACATTTTTTTTTAAGTGAGGCACATTTAATTGTGAGGAGTAATTCTTGACAGAGATTTATAACTTACAAAAGATTTCCAAAACACAAGTACAATTCTTACATATTAGAAAAACATGCAAAGGGTTGCAGACAAACAAGTCATCCGTCGCAGAAACCAAGGCTTAGGAATGAATTCTGTGTCTTCTCTCTGTCACTCCCACCAACCCTGACTGCCTTCTAACATTTATACTGTTTTTCTACTCGTTGGCATCATCAGTATTTGATGTTTCTCAACTACATTCATCAAGGCAGGTGGATGGAGTGTTTAATTAGGCCAATGTGGACCCTCTTGTTTCTCTTGCTTAGGTCATAGTTTAACTTGGCCAACGTGAACCCCATTAGTTCTCTTGATGAAGTCAAGAGGGTGAGCAAAGAATACTGGTTAGAAGTTTAACTTATTAAATACCAAACATCTTGAACCTTGGATAATTTGTGCTGAGGTGCTAAAAAGAAGTTTAACTGAGTGAACAACAAAAACCTTGAACCTTGGTCAGTTTCTGCTGTTGTGCTAAAAGGCTGAGATTACCAATAAACCTTTTGGGCCTTGAAAGTGAATATCTATCACCCTGCCACCCCGGACATTCCCTTTTCTCTCTTCTACCATCTAGGAGAAGATACAGGACCTTGAAAGCCCTGATGACCAGGTTCAGGAACACCTTCTTCCCTACTGCTATCAGACATCTGAACCAATCACCTCTTTCACATCCCTTTCCTAGTGGTGTTGCCATGTTCTTGAACCCATAATTCTACCTCTTCCGCTAATATCACTTCAGCATTTCTTTTTGCACTACTTCCATTTACACCACTGTATGTTGCAGCATTCCATTGTTTTGTGCTCATTCCTGTATTTATTGTTGTATTTATTATTACCATGTATACTTTTTAGTCTGTGAGCTTCAGGCAAGCAAGGAATTTCATTGCACCCTGGTGTATATGAGAATAAACTAACCTAATCTAATCTACTCTAATTGTGGATGGTTCCTTCTGATGGAAGACTGGCAGATTTCAAGATGGACTGTGGATCTTCTTTCATCATGCTGATGGCAGCACAGTGTACTTCCCAAGAAAGAGCCCATGGAGCTCAGAAATCCTGTCTTACTAAACTGTTGAGGAGGAATTGGAACAGGTACCAAAACATCTCTCACATCCCATGCAAAGGGACAATCCAACATAAAGTGGTTGTTGATATCATTGCCATCACAGGCTTGAGTGCAATCAGGTAGTTAGATTACCTTAATAGCACAAAATACATAATTTTTCCATTACCTGTGAAAATAATTGAAAATTCATGAAGGCCCACTTCACAGATTATCCCGAGTGTTTCAGAAAACATGAATTTATTGGGAGGGGGGAATCTGGGCTGGACACAAGTGGTTGGAAATGTGACGTTACAGAAGTGAGTGGGAGAGACATAATAGGGAGTTGATCTATTATGCAAGATATCTCATAAACATAAATTCTAATATGAGGGCAGGAAATAAACAACAATTACAAATAACCACCATGAAAGGACTCCCAAACTCAATGTCCAACACTGGGAAGCATCAATGAATGTCTGAGAGGATAGGAATGGTGTATAATGTGCAGGAGTGGCCAAGTGACGAGAATCTCCACAAATGTGACACTTACATTACTCCTAGTGAGTAGCTAGGAAAACTTGAGCACTCATTGAGATTGGCATAAAGGGGACTCATTAAAGATAATACAGCTGCAAAAATGGACCCTTAAAAGTGCAGGTGAGTTGCCAGCAAAATCTACAGCCATCTGACATTGCCGCACTCTCAACTTTTGAAGCAATATGGGAGGTGTAACATGCCCAAGCAGAATACACATAGGTATAGCATCAGACAGATTTGTCAAATGCTTGCCTGTGTTGAGGCACCTTGCAGGCCAGCTATTTCACAAGTTTGGTCCTACTATCTAGGTCCAGAATGCAAATAAGAACTAAGAAGTGCACCCTCACTGGACTTCAAAACACCACTGCCTAAAAATTGTGTTGCAATGCACCATACAATGCAATTTCAGTAACTCGAACAATTGTAAAATTAGCAAGTTACTGCAAGTTCCACGTCATTGTCTGGTACAACAATGAATCAAAAATCATACCATGTGGTTTATCCAATCATCAAAAGTGCACTTACACCCTACAGAAGGCGTTGCAGAACTAATTGAAGGTGCATGCTGTGGGAATTTGAAAGTAGCTGAGCAGAAGAAGAGAGCACAGCCAAGACAGGAATAAATAGCCAGCAAAAACAGGGAGAGGAAGTGGTGGGAGAGCTGTGAGCAACCAAAATGCTGGGAGTTTCTGCAGAAGAATGGCCAGTATCCTTAGACAGCAATGGTACTCACCCTCCGATTCCAAAATGAAGAATTACATGCAGAAAATAAGTGACCTCCCTTCCCCTGCTGCAACCCTACCATTGAGAAGGCCAATCGATTATTGGGTTGCAAGCTGATCTTTCTGCCCAAATGGAGCAAAAATGTATTTTAATCTGATGTGGTGAAAAATACAAGCTGAGAAGTCTTCCCATTTGTTGGTGCCTAGGGTTTTGAACTGCACCTTGGACATATATTTTTGGACAAGTGAGAGTTCAACCTGAGGCAACGTGTAGATTAGAAAGATGTTGGTGATGTCATAATGAGCCTGTTTCATCTGCCAAGCTCACCAAATCCATTAGACGGCCTGCAATGCTGATTCCTGATGCAAATGTGCAAACACATCAGGAAATACTTGGATAAGATCTTGCAAGAAGCAGTAATTGCCTTTAACCTGATCTACAGGTGTTTCTTACTGACTCCATTCAGTTGCTGTGTTTGACTGCTGCCTGAGTTGGTAGTGGAAACAGGTACTCACACAACATTTAAGAAGTATCTAGACAAACACTGAATCACCAAGGCAGAGAAGGTTACAGACCAAGTGTTGGTAGTGTAGATGGGTACTTGATGGCCAGCATGGATATAATTGGCTGAAAGGCCTGTTTCTGTGGTGTGTGACTCCATGAATCTATTTGCTAGCTGGGCACCCTGTCACCTCAAGCTACCTATTTCACTATTTATATTTAAGGGATGGCTACTTCTTTATAAAGCCATTTGAAAGAAAAATTGTATATGAGATTTTATTGCATGGAATCTGAAGTAAAAGAATGAATAAGTATTGCTGCTATAATATTGGGCTTTGGTGAGACCAGACTTAGGACATTATGCACTGTTTTCACCCCTTACCTAAGGAAAGGTAGATATACTTGCCTTAGACATAATGCAACAAAGATTTACTGGAACCATACTTGAGACAAGGGAACTGTTATGTTTGTTTTTCATCAAGAGACAAACTTTGCATCGGTTTAACATCTGAACATTTTTATTAACCAACACCAGACTGGCTTGCTTTCCCTCTCTTTTTACAGCCACTTCCTGTTCCCCATGTGACCCCTTGCATTGCCTACTGGGAACTGTAGTTCTTTATTATAACTACATAATAACACATCTTCCCCCTTTAAAGAAAAACAAACACAATACTTTGTCCTTATAGACCTGCCAAGAATCCTTGTCCACTCAGCAGCTTTCAATCAGCCTCTGAAGTGGTTTAATGGTCCTTTTTGGTCTGGTCCTTGTTTTCGCAGGTGTGTTGCTTTTATTTGCTGCATTACTGTTGTTGTTTTCATGGAAACTCTGGCCCACATGTTCATTTTCTCCATATGCTGGCCCCTTTGGCGTACTGACAGGGGATGGGTCACAACCATGGGTTAGAGCTTGTGGTCGTAGATCCACGTGGTTCCTCCTCAGAGGTGTCCCTTGCTCCATCTGGATCTGGTATGAATGTGGATTTACTTCCTCTTGCACAACTCCTTGCATGGACCATGTGCCAGAATCATGATCTCGGATTCGCACTTGATCCCCAGGCTTCAGAACTGGTAGGTTTTTCACTGTCTTGTCGTGATTCTGTTTCTGTTTTTCTTTCCCTTCCTCTTTAGCCTGTTTGACCTTGTGTACTCCTTCAGGTGTCAACAGGTTTTCATGTATTGGAAGGTTAGTGTGATGCATCGACCCATCAGCGTTTGGGCTGATGAAAGGCTGTTCTGCAGTGGCGCACTTCTGTAAATCATTAGACTTCTGTGGAAATCCTTTCATCCATCTTGTGCTTTCTTCATGAGGCCCTTCACCACCTTAACTGAACTCTCTGCTAGGCCATTAGATTTCGGGTGGTGTGGGCTTGAGGTTATATGTCGAAACCCCCAAACATTGGCAAAGGATTCAAATTCACAGCTCGAAAATTGTGAACCATTGTCGGATACTACTTCACATGGAACTCCATGCCTCGCAAACACAGCTTTCAGGAACGTGATAACTGCTTTGCTGGAGATTGATTGCAGTGTTGCAACCTCTGGGTAATTGGGAAAATAGTCTGTTACAACAATATGGCTCTTCCCATTACAGTCAAACAAATCCACTCCAACTTTGAAATACGGCCTGTCTGCCTCAGGGTGTGGTGTAAGTGGTTCTGTTTGCTGCTTTGGTCTGTAGGTAAGGCATATTTCACATGAAGCAGTGGTCTGGCTGATGTCTTGGTTCATTCTTGGCCAGTACATCACTTCACGTGCTCTACGTTTACATTTTTCCTCCCCAAGGTGCCCTTCATGTATCTTCTGGAGCATCTCCTTGCATAGTGACACTGGAATCACAAACCTGTTCCCTTTGAAGACCATATCTTTCACTACTGACAGTTCAGCTCTGCATGCCCAATAATCCCGAATACACATTGGACAGTCATCCCTTGCTGCTGGCCATCCTTTCAGTATTGTATCATTGAGTACCTTCATTGTTTCATCTGCCTCTGCTGCTTTCCTAATCTGCTCTGTTCTATCCAGAGATACTGGAAGAGAGGTGACAATCATGTCAACATAGGTCTGTATATCTGCATTAACCTGTTGGTCTCTCTTTTCTGTCTTGTCGACTGCTCGAGACAGCACATCAATTGCAAACATATATTTCCCGGTGTGTAGATCATCTTAACATCATATTTCTGCAGCCTTATCAACATGTGCTGTATCCTCATGGGACAGTCATTCGGTGGTTGGACATAATTGAGACCAATGGTTTATGGTCTGTCTCCACTTCAATAGCTTTCCCATAGATGTACTGATGGAACCTTTCACATGCATATGTACTGCGAGAAGCTCTTTCTCTATCTGTGCATAGTTGACTTCCGCACTTGTTAAAGCCCTTGATGCATAGGCCACAAGTTGCCATGTGCCATCACGCTGCTGCAGTAGTACTGATCCAAGGCCGTGCTGGGACGCATCAGCTGATATCCTGCTACCCCTTTCCGGATCATAAAACTTCAGCATGGGCTCTTCAGTTAGGACCCTTTTCAACGTCTGGAAACATTCTTCTTACTCCTGAGACCAAATCCATTCATTTTGTTGCTCAAGGAGTGACCAAAGTAGTGCTGACACTGTTGACAATCATGGGATGAACTTAGCCAGGTAAGTCACCATCCCTCAGAAACGTCTCACCTCCTCTTTGTTTTGCGGCCTCTCCATGTTTTTAATGGCTGAAGTCTTTCTTGGGTCAGGCTTCACTCCCTCTTCAGATATGACATCTCCTATGAAGATCAGTGTCTTAACACCAAACTCACATTTCTCTTTATTTAATTTCAAATTGACATTCCTTGTCACATCAAGCACTTGCCTCAGTCGAGTATCATGTTCCTCCTTAGTGGACCCCCAGACGATGATGTCATCCATCACGGTCTTGACACCAGGTATGCCCTCAAAAATCATGTAGATGTTTTTATGGTAGACTTCTGGTGTGGACAGGATCCCATATGGCAGCTGCAGATAGTGATATCTTCCCTGTGGTGTGTCAGAAGTACACAGTCTCGAACTTGCCTCATCAAGCTTCATCTGCTAAAACCCAGTTGATGCATTGAGCTTGCTAAACCATTTGGCACCTGAAAACCGAGACATGATCTCCTCCTGTGTTGACAATTTAAAATGCTCTCTCTTTACAATATTTTTATTAATTCCACATAGAGAATACAGAGTACATGAATCAGAAAAAAATGGAATAATATTGAATACATTGTCTTGAATCACACTTAAAATCACAATATCCCATAATGGTAATCAAAAATGATAATTAATTAATAATGATTAAATTACAATATTTTTATTATAAAAAAACCTAAACCTACTACCAAGACCGAAGCTGTTTGGTAAAGAAAGAAAGACAAAGAGAAACCCTTATCACATAGTGATACTAGCCAACATCTGTACTTTAATCACCAAATCAAAGGTTTTGAAAATAGTTCAAAAAAGGTCCCCACAATGTTTGAAAGTCTAAGTTAGAATCAGAAATTGAACAACTGATCTTCTCTAAATTTAGGTATGACATAACATCACGTAACCATTGAACATGAGTAGACGGAGTAACTTCCTTCCATTTAAGTAACACAGCCCTCCTGGCTATAAGAGAAATAAAGGCCAATATATGTAGATCAGAATTCTTCAAAATTAAGCCTTTTCAAACTTTTTCTGTGCTTTTTAAAACAAATTTTAAGCCTAATCCTTTGACTGTATTATTTGGGATTGTTGGAGAAAATACTCTCTCTTGATGGCTTTATTGAGATCTCTTGGGTGTAGACATATCCACAATGCTCCATTTTTTCCTTTGCACAATGACCAGTGAACTCACCCAATTTGTTGGTTCTTCAATTTTCTGTATGACATTCATTCATTCCATGTGTACTAGTTCTTGTTTAAGTTTATCTCTAAGTTGAAACGGAACTTTCCCGCATGCATGGACAACAGGAGCCACTGCCTCATCTATGTGAATTTTGTGTACACCAGGTAAGCATCCGAGCCCTTCAAAGACATCTGCATACTCTTCTATGAGTGTTGTGTGGTCATCTTTGGTATGTGAAGCTACTATGAAAACTCTGTTCACTAGGTTGAGCTTTTCACATGCACTCGGACCTAATATTGGCTGTACTCTCTTTTCTACAATCAGTAGCTGTGATTTTAAGTGCTGCCCCTTGTGCTTAAAGGTCACCATACAGCCCCCTTTTACTGGAACTTTCTCTCCAGTGTAGCCTGTCACTTTTAACTTCACAGGGTAAATCCTACTCTTTACTGTGAGAGTCTTATAATCATCCATGGATAATAGATTCACCTGAGCTCCGGTGTCAAGCTTGAATGGAATTACTGTCTCATTCAGTTACTGGAACAATCCATTCTGTTTTACCAGCAGCCACAGTCTGTACAAAATCCACAAAGAATTCCTCCATTTCCTCATCAACTGTGTGCACCTTTCTCTTGTTAGCCCCAGCTTTGCAGCACCTTGCAAAGTGATTCTTCTTCCCACAGCTATTGCAGGATTTCCCATAAGCAGGGCACATCTTTGGAATGTGTTTACCTCCACATCTGCTGCATTTGCTGTTTGAGCCTTCCTCTTTGCTTTGCTGTGGCTTTCGGAAATGCCTTGTGTGCTGCTTCTCTGTTTTCACAGCATGCACTGTGTCTGCCCTGTGTAGCTCCTTAGCTTGTACTCGTGTGGTTTCTGCTGACCTACACATATTCACTGCCTTTTCCAGGGTCAAATCTTTTTCACACAACAGTCTTTCTCTGAGTCCATTATTTGGAATTCCACAAACTATTCTGTCTTTAACTAGTGAGTTTCTCAAATCTCCAAATTCACAATATTTACTCAGTGTGTGAAGCTCAGCTAAGTATTGGTTGAAGCTAACACCTTGTTTCTGGTCGCAGGAAAAAAAAATTATATCTCTCAAATGTGATGTTTTAACTTGGGATAAAATACTCCTCAAATTTTTTCATCAAAGTGCCCAACTCAAAAGTTGTCTCATCAATTTGAAAGCTGTTATAGGTGTCCAAAGCATCTTCGCCAATCATATGCAGAAAAATAGATGCTTTCAATTTTTCATTATTCCTTCCCGCTCCACTAGCATCTAAATATATGTTGAATCACTGTTTGAAGCATTTCCAATTATCAGTTAGGCTGCCAATAAACTGCATAGGTGTGGGAGAACTTAGCTTATCCATAATGGGAACTCTCGGCGTCTCACCTGAATTTCTCTTGGCAAATCTGGTGACTGCTGAACTTCAGGAACAATGTGCCCCCTCGCCACACTGGCCAGCTTTTCCTTCGTCTTTTTACAGCTTTTCTTTCGTACTCACTGAGTCTCTTTCTCAAATGCACACAGTATTCGTTTACTTTCCTTGTTCAGACCTCACACCAACTTCTGACAACATGTTATGTTTGTTCTTCATCAAGAGACAAACTTCGCGTGGGTTTAACATCTGAACATTTTTATTAACTAACACCAGACTGGCTTGTTTTCCCTCTCTTTTTACAGCCACTTCCTGTTCCCCCATGTGACCCCTTGCACTGCCTACTGGGAACTGTAGTTCTTTATTATAACTACATAATAACGCATAATAACACAGGAACTGCCCTATAAAGAAAGATGGTGTGGAGTAGAAATGTATTCTTCATAGTTTAGAAGAATGAGGCATGATGTCACTGAAAATTCTTAGAGGTTTGACAAGGATGATGCTGAAAGATTGCTTATTCAAGTTGGCAAGTTGAGGGCTAAGGGTTATGGCTTCGAGGAGAGATCTGGTCATTTAGGACTGAGGTGTGAAAGCATTTGGCTGTTGCACATTTCTGGAATTCTCTGCACCGGAAAGGTGCGGATGTTTAAATGATGAGACTGAGGTCAATAGGTTTTTGGACACTAAACAAATCAAATGATGAAAAAATATGGAGGGAAAATAGGGAAGATCAGTTGAGATCTCATGGAATGACACATCTCAATGGGCAAAATAACATTCTCTTGATCACAGTTCTTTTGCTTGTGTATTAAAGTTCGATGTTACAGTTGCCAAGTGTCCAACACAATAACGGGGATGGAGTTCCTTGTTATTTTTCAGTGCATTTTCAGTGCATCAATGGTGTATAAATGACAAAGGAAATTTTCTGCAATTTGCCCTGCCTCCATTGAAAAGCCTTTGCAGTCAATCTGGAAGAAAATGCTGAATGTAGGATAAAAGATAAAAAGGAATGAGTAACTGCTGTTAAGAGAAAGAGCATGGGGTTGAAAGATTTGTGCTATTCAGTGCTTTATAGAAATGCCAGGTCGACATGATGAGTGCACGGACATTACCTAACGCCAGACAAAGGCTGTTGATCACATTATCACTGTTGGTAGCAACCAAATGAATTCCTTGAAAGGTTTTAAGAACTTGAAGGAATGGACACCCACTGACCATACCCCCCAACCTTCACTCCTACCCCCACAGTGGCCTACCTTGGTCGGACTTTTTTTGTGAAGGAAGTAGATAAATATGGGGATGTATTGCAAGGGAGGAGTGCTGTGAGAGATGCAAGACTTCTAAAATTGGTGAAATAAGAAATACAAATGCTCGCAACACTCAGCGTTTACAGAGAGAAACAGAATCAATGTTTTGGCTCTGTGCCCTTTCAACAGAAGTGGGAATAGTTAGAGACAGGCAATACCACATTGCTGAGCAAGGAGGAGGAAAGAGAACCAAAGGGAAGGTCTGTGGTAGAAGGCCGAAAGATCATGTGACAAAAGGGATGATAGTGCACAAAAACAAAACTCTAAAGCGGCTGAAAATGTAGAATGGTTATCCAAAATTTGGAAGGAATGCTGGAAATCTGGAATGAAGTTGCTGGAATTCTGATCGTCCGAAATTGTTGAATTCAGAACTGAGTCATGAAAGCTGTAATTTGCCTAGACAGAAGATGAGCTTACATTGAGTTTTGTTGGAGCAGTGAGGAAATTGGAAAGAGATTGGCTGGGCAATGACACGGGCATTAAAGTGACAGGTATCCAGAAGTTTTGCATCATGTATGCAGATTGAATGAACATGTTGTGCAAGTGAAAAGGGTTTCATTGATTGTACTATGATGAGAAGCTGTGTCATCATGATATAGGGCACTGAGTTAGAGCCACCATTATCCCACAAGAACTGAGTTGGTTGCTTTTCTTGGATAAAGTGGGCAAGAATTAAAAAGATAGACAGGCTCAGTGGATCTATACTCTATGGGTTACCTTCCTAGCCTTTGAAAACTTGGTGGTTCTGGTGACCAGTGAGTTGGCATTCAATGCCAATCTCCTTTGAAGGGACAGAAGTTACATCACTGCCAAGTTTAGTTGGTCCCACAGAAGTCACTTGCCTCTCACCTTCAATCTCTTTAAGTGGGGCTTGAGGATCTGTTCCTGTATCATTCTGCAGTTTCTCTTTGAATGAGGTCATACTGTGTTGCCTTTTTAGGTATACTGAGAGTTTGAAGGCAAAATAGAAATATCAATAGTCACACAGTGAAGTTATTTATGTGTGAAGTGAAAGAGCCAAGCACTGTTTCTCTGTTACCTGTTCACCCCAGGCAACCTGTAATGATTGCAGGCTGCACACTCAAGACCAAAAACAAAAGTGTTAGCACTATTTAAAAGAGAGCTGAAACAATTATCCCTTATGTCTGACATTCTTTTATTAATGTTTTTATCAAGGTGCCTTAGTCTCTGAAAAGCCTGAGGTTGATCTGATAACTTTCCCAGAGGCATTCCCTTGTCATCCTCACCTATCCCTGAAGTTCGCTGGACTCTGCACAGCAAGCAGTGTAGAATGAAAAAAAAACAATGAATAACTCATAGCAGGTTATCCTTATTCATTAACCATTTATGTTTAAGGACTAGAAATTCCATCAGGTAGTACACTGCTTTTATGCATTACATGATCATTTCCCATCCTAAAATCAATCGTTAAAAGCAGAGCATCTAATAGTTCAGCAATTTGTGTAACTATGATATTGTTAGACATAGACCTTGAACACAACAGTAACATCAACTGATAGACATCCTTAACAGGATTAAAATTAAAGTTGCTGCTCTAACATCCTGTCATGAAAAACCACCTAGGGAATAACATGATACTTGAAACCAGGAATAGGTCTTAATTGGAGAGAAATGGCCTGCTTCACTGCAAGAGACTTGTTACCACCTGAGCGACTATTGGAGAAGGTCCTTCCGTAAGTAAGATTGGAATGTGCAAGGCTGCTCCTGCTGTCTTCCACCTCAAAACCAAGTCCTCCTTCTTGGGATATTCCCTACCATAGTGATCATTGCCCCATATGCCTGTCTCCAACACCCAAGGTCCCATCAGCCATTGGAGATGTTTGGTGCCTGTTCCAATTACTGCTCACCACTCAAAGGCAAGTCTTCCCCATAGCACCGTTATTACTTGAAGTGGCTTTGAGAGCTTCCACCATGGTTTGAAATTGTGCTGTAAAGTTTATTCCTCTCACATCGCATTGCAGCTAAGAGTTTCTGTGCATAATTCTGCAGAAGTTACTTCATTGCGCAGCATGAATTAAGATACCCAATAGCCTCACACAAAATTGCAGGGGGTTATCCATGCAATGCTGCTTTAGTGTTATATTTAAATTGTGGAGTATTTACCAACTATTTTTTTTTCAAAATTATTAAGAAACAAAATTGGAGAGAGAATATTGAAACCTCTCTAACTTTGCAGGAATATTTGTTTATTTCAGAAAGAAAATGGTTCAACGAAGCAGGCAGACGGAGGCGAAAACTTGCTGGTGCTTTGGTTTTGTTTACATGGAGATTTTAACCCAATTTTTTTATATATTACATACATTTACCTAGTTGCAGTGGTTAAGACAGTTAGTTATTCACAGAAACCAATTATAAACTTTCAAGTCAATTTCTCTGAACAGAAGTCCTGCAATATCTTTTCAATATCTTTAAGTGGAGATGTATTTATTTCCAAATTTTTCATTCCGTTCTCATTCTTACACTTGCAATAGTATAATCATTGACTGTCATCACCGTTGAACCTAAGGAATAGGAGCAAGGACTGGCCATCCTATCCTCTGAGCCTGCCCCGCCATTCAATACGATCATAGCTGATTTTTCTACAGGTAACCCCTTCGGTATTATGTCAATCTAAACGCATGTGTTTCAGTGGTTCCTTATGTAATATAGATGCATTGCTCTTTTGTGTATTTTGTGCCTTGGAGTATGTTCATGATTTTTTTCATTCAGAAAGTTCCATTCTCTGAAAATGCTTCTCATAAAGCTAATGTCCAGGCTCCAAGTTATCGGTCATCAATTTAATTGTTCTTGGTTTGAACTTCCAATCGTCTAGAACTTTTGTACAAATAATCTGAATGGAATTTCTGAATCCGCTACTGGGTTGGGCTTTTGCAGGGTAAAGTGGACCATCACAGACCAAGCACATCTATTTCCAGTTTCAAATATGAGAGGGACTGAAATAAATGGCAAAACTATTTGTAGTTTACAGAGTTCTAAATTACAGCAAACAGTCAAATTTTCTTTTTGTGATGTTACTGAAGCCTTATCGTCTGTGAAATCTATACCTGTAGCAGCTGGAACCTATTGTTGACATATTACTTGATACGACAAAAGTACTGTAGAAGATGTTCATCATATTGATCACACTGAATTCAAATGAGAAAATCAGTCTGTATGCTGTCTGTTTACTTCATGCGTTGCACTTGTGTGGTGGAATATTTCAAGGAAATTACATTGTTCCAGTTTAATCTGAGACAGCAGAAAGAATACAAATAAAGGAAATGCTATATCCTTTGCTTCCAAAGGTTGAATGTGTAATTTTAAGAGATTTTTTACCAGGCTAGTATTTTAACAATACAACCACAAATAAAGCAAATGGAATAGAAAAGCAGAATATGATGTGAGGCAAGTGAATCCTGGTACTCAGAGAGATCTGAATGCCCATGTACAAGAAACAAATAAGGAGATCATGCACGTACAGCAAGTTCAGAATGTTGGCCTTTATTGCACATGGGATGGAGTACAAAAATAAGGAAGTCTTGCTACAATGATTTGGTCGGACCACACCTGGAGTATTGCATACAGCTTTCATCACTTCATTTAAGGAAATATGTAGTTGCCTCAGAGGCTTTGGAGAGATTAATTCATGGGATGAAAGAATTGTCTTAAGAGGATAGATTGAATGGATTGGGTCTATACTCTGTGGATTTATGAAGTGAAAATTATCTCATTAAAACACAGAAGATTCCAAGCATCCTCTTCAGGCAAATCCAGAACTAGGGATTATAGTTTCAGAACAAGGGGTTGCCTATTTAAGACTGGAGTGAGGAGAAATTTCTTCCATCAGAGAGTTGTGAATCTTTGGAATTCTCTACCTCAGATAGCTGTAGAATGTGAACCTGTAAGCATATTCAAGGCTGAGATGGATAGATCTTTGGACAACAGAGGAACCAAGATTTCAATGGATCAGGCAGAAAATTAGATTTGATGCCAGTGAACTCATTAAATGGGAGAACAGATGTGAGATTGGATTGTAACCATGTAGGTTTCCCCTGTATGCTCCAGATTCCTCCAATATCTGAATGACTTGCATATAGATTAATTGGCTATTGTAAGTTGCTCTGAGTACAAATGAATAACAGAAGAATTGGGGGAAATTGATGTGTTTGTGAGACTGAATAGATTAGAGAAAAATAACTGGAGGAATGGGACTGATGGGATTACACAGAGAATACACACATCGTATCAATGCACTGAAAGGCCTTCTATGTCATGAGAAAATATGAAGATGTGATGCCAGCCAGTGCAGCAGACAGTAGAGAGGGACAAGAGGGCAAGCTGGTCACTTTCACCCTGGAAAGAGGCAGGATGTCCCTTCTGTTCCACCTGGACCTTTGGTACCACATCCAAGCACCCATGTGTCCACTCCCTTGGTTCTTGGGTTATCTTGAAACCTGCAGCTGTGTGTTAACCAGTGTATGCTATACCTTTAGTGGAAGTGATTGTGTGGAGGATACAAATAGAACTTCAAAACTGCTTCTCACCAGTTTCTGTTTTACTGCCTCCTGGCACATCGAATCTTGGCAACTGGCAATTAAACCTAAACTTGCAGGCTAAAACTGGACTCAAATAGCACAGTGCCTGGTTTCACCCTTTTCACCGAACTATCCTCATAAGACTTTGAGCAAGAAATGTCTTATAAGCATTTTCCGCAGTGTCCTGCAAATTCTTACAATGTCTTTCCGAATTACTTGTTAATTTTGATAGCCTGGGAAGGCAAAATAGTTGATTAAGTTCTTAGTCTAACTGTCTCCTAGGTAACATAGACCATGTTTACTTTTTTATTACCAACTTCAGATGGTTGCACATATCCTAAGGTTACCTCTAGTTCACAGTGGGAGTCATGCAGGCAGAGTTGAGTTGGATGGGTCTTCCCAGCTTGAGATTGAGTGGATTACAGCTTCCAGGTTTGATCAGTACCAACTCCATCGATCTTCCACCCCAGATCTATCAGTAAGCGTGCCGGGAGATTTAAGATGGGAAGAAAAGGCAGCTTCTATGGAATCAGGTAATGGTTGGGGCGGGGGTTGGGGTTATGAGGAGGGTGGTGTCAAAAAAGTCTTATGCTCATTGATGGGGAATGAAGCCTCACTCACGGATTCTGCAAAGGGCCCAGCAACCAAAGAGAATCTATTTACATTTCTGCCCACTTCTCACCTGGTTCTTCTTGCTGCCAGGTTCGTCTGATACATATGCCACAGCAGCTTTTCCCCGAAGGCACCCCAGTTAAAATAGTGTTATTGAAGAGCATCTCAATACATTCCCACAGCACTTCCTTTCATCTACATGGTTAAAAACATAACTGAGAAATGTTGGGTTTATGATGTATGAGTTGCAAAATCACCAGGAGAAACAACAGCAGTCAGCCATTCAGCCCCTTGTGCCTGCTGTTCTGTTCAATAATATCATTGAGCTAATCTTTTACCTCAGGCAACTGTATTTCTTTGAACTATTATGTAAGTAGGCTATTGCAACTGGATGGAGATTTTGTCCTCTATGGTTATGTTATCTCATAATGTTTACAGTTATTTAAATGGAACACGTGACTCTGGCACTGCCAGCAGTGTTTGAGTATGACTATCACATTGGAGTTAATAAGCATGTTTTGGTTGTTCCAGCTATTGGTGCAGCCAAAATAAATTTTCTACCTCCTTGCATTTAATTGTAATGTCAGTGTGTTATAGAAATGATACTGTTTCCTTTCCTTTCCTTTTTGCATGGGCAGTTTGTAGCAAGAAGCTTCAAGAAAGCACTGTTGTGCTCAGCGTAGCTGAGTGAGTGTAACTAGAGCCTCAGTCCTGGGGACATTGGCTTGTGAGAGGACACAGAATTTGGAGGATGTTGTGATGACAGCACTGATGGTACTTTTCTAAGATCGGTCTGCTGTAGGTGGTCCAAGTCTCAGAAGAATATAGGAGGGCAGGGATCACTGCTACCCAGTCGACCACATGTTTCATGCCAGGTCTAAGGTCTTGATCTTCAAATATCCTTTTCTTCAATCAACCATAGGCTGTGCTGATGCTTTGAAGTCTGTGGTGAATTTCATCATCATCGATGTCTACCTTCAATAAAACATAGGAAGTGATTCACATTTTCCAGTGTTTCACCATGAACCTTTTCATTGGAGGACAGTGTGGTGCAGCAGGTTCAGGTGGGTGGAGGACCTTTATCTTGCAGATACTGGGAGTACAGCCCATTGTCTTGTATGCTTCAGTGAAAACAATGATGGTTTAGAGCTCAGCCTCCCAACATGCACAGATGCTCGTGGCCTCCCAGCATGCACAGATGCTCGTGTCATCTGCATACTTCACCTCATCTACTGAGGTGTGGGAAACCTTGGTTCTGGATTCTTGTTGCTGTTCGTTGAACAGTTTCCTGTTAGTTCTGAAGATTAGCTCCACTCATGTGGGAAGTTTGTTGGAGGAGAATTGAAATATTGTGGTGAGGAGGATGAAGCTGTGGAAATTCTTCACCACCGAGTTTTAGTATTTCAATGGAATTACTGTCTGCTCCAGAGGCCCTGTTAGTTCTGAGTTGGGAGATGGCCTTCTCTACTTTTGTCAGTCAAGACTGGTGGCAAGGGTGGAGTGTATGGGTTGTTGTAGGATGGACTGAAGGAGGCTCAAAGATAAAGCCACAGTTGAGGAGGTCATCGACTTACATGCACACACTTCAAGGAGTCTATTAAATATGTCACACACACACACACACACACACACACACACACACACACACACACACAGAGAAATATACACACACACACTCACCACGACACATGCAAACACATGCATCAGACATAAACACATACACACCACACACACTCAGAAACACACACGCACATGCATACAGACACACACACACACAGGCCCTCTTGGGGATTTGGAGGTTCCACCCAGGGTAAACATCTCTGACATGCTAACTCCTTCTTGCCAGCTGAGTGTAACAGCGTTAATGCATACCAGGGAGCAGGCAAAGTACTAGAACTGGATCTGTGATGATAGAGCAAGAACTGTATGTGCTTGACAGCACGTCTGCATCGCTGGCCTCCTATTCCCTGACTCCCCCAAGAGTTTCAAGCATGTTACCTGTGTAAATATTTAATAGACCTCTTGAAATATTAGTGGCTGGCTCTTACAACTCCTGCACTTTGACGATTGACATAAAAGAAAAGTGACTGACACTTCCTTCTGCCCTGCCCTGATCTTGGCATCTCCAGCAGACCCTTCTGTTTGTCTTCTTATTGCTGAACAATGACATTCTCAAGCAGACTTCAGTTTTTAAGTTTGTTGTTTCTCTTCTGATAGCTGTGCATAGACACTGATACCCTACTGCTTTTTCCCTTGCAATAATTGTGCACAGAATTAAAGAACTCTGACTGCCAGAGACACTGATTATAACCTATTTATCTACATTCATCCCTCAGGCATGAACTCTTTAAAAATTAGCAAGACTAGTAAGACCCTTTGCTACAGGGCATTTGACATTCTGCCAATGATATATCATACTTCCCAGAGATACCCTGAAAATAGGTTGCCTTTCCCGGCTCCCAGGTAAAATACAAGAAAGTAAAGTCATATGTTATTTTTCTCTTGGCTCTACAAGACATTCATGAAACACTGTGCCCTCATTTGGCTAAGGTTATGAGGTCATTAAGCCTCTTCATGCAAATGGATGGAGGAAGTGGAGAACAAACAACTGGGATGATATTGAGAAACTCAAGTCCATGTGTCAGGAGCACAAAGAAGCCTTGAAGAAGGAAGGCTGCACCTCACAGTCTACCCACTCAACTCTCCCATCAGACATTTCCTGCACCATCTATAGAAGAGTCTGCAGTTCCCACATTTGTCTCAGCACCCACAAAACCAGAGCGGTAGAAAGTCATCCTCAATCTTGAGGGACAAGCCTGAGAAAGAGAGCTACAGTCAGTGTGTCTATAAAGTTCAAGGCAACCTTTTGAAGTGCACCTGCATGCATTTGGAACTCCAGAGGGAGAGGTTGGGCCAGGCTCCAAATTCAGAGTTCGCAGTTGAATGGGAGAACAAGCAATAAAAGGCTCATCAACTGAATCACTGAGTTAGTCACTCTGGATTCGAGTGAAGAGGTTGACCCTGAAGACAAGATATTCACATTACCATCCTGTTGCTGCCCTTGTGATACTTGCTCAGCAGTGAACATACTTTAACCCTGGGCCTTACAGTGGGATGGAGCATGCAGCTCTTCTGAATGGCCACAAAATAATAAACATTAACTTCTATTGGAGCAGTGTTACATGAGGGAAAGAAGAGCATTTAAAGCACTTTTATATTGTTGTTGGAGGGCACTGGGACTTAATTATATGAATCAATTAGGAAAGACAAATTACAATCATTGTGAAAAGAATATTTATGATTCTATATCCATCTGGGGCAGCTGCATCTTCTATCCCATTGCAATAGGAAGAGAATTATGATGTCTCCAGCCCACAACAAAAATTGCAGCAGCATCATCGTGTTGTCATACACAAATCATTTGATCAAAGCCTCATCCTTTCTATGTTAACCGAGAAAGAATAGCCAAGTGTGACTTGCATTCTTAAAAAAAGAACAATCAGCTTATTGAGATCTGAGCTGCTCTTCATTAATTTTTTATTTTTCTGATGCTTGAAAAAGAATCTGTGCTTTTTAATTTGGTCTTCTGGGTTTTCTTTTCCTTGTGTGAAATGCTGGTTCCAAACACTTCCAGTGAGTGTCAAAGCAATTACAGCTGTATTGTTTCTTATATCACGGCTCAAATTCAATACAAATGGTGCTTTGGGACCCTGTTAATCTGTGTGTCATAAGTGTTTGTTATAATGAAGCTTGTCAACTGAATTAAAACTTAAAAGGAATTTCAGAAAGGCTGATGAAATCATTGTTTGTTAAGAGCCTTGTGGTGATCTTGAAATTTGGTTTGAGGTAAAGTTTTACATTTGATGCATTTTACTTAGAGCTCTGTTTTATCAAATTTTCTAAAATTGTCAACATCATGTGTTGAAGTCCACTCCAGTCACAGTGCAATAGCAAATCCGGTAAAGGTCAGAAAAGAGTACACTCCCATATGCATATTCCCCTCCCACCCACATTTAGCCTATGACTATAGTGTTGATTAGCTGCTAATCCCATGAACAAGGAACAATACACAACCACTTGGAAGAAACTGTTGTGCTGCCTTGGAGTTCAGAAGAGAAAGTCATGCAAAGCAAATGTTGCTGGGGAAAGGAAAGCATTTGAGAGGGCATTTGGGAAATAAGAACTCTCTCTGCAGCACATAAATTCATCTGTGATTAAAGACGTGCTGGAGGAGGCTGAAAAACAAAATTGCCATAATTTCCCATGGTGCTGAATTTGAATGGATGAAGTCCTCCATGAACCAATTTCCTAGACCTGTCCAATTTATATTGTGGAGTAGTTTCTATAGTAGTTACCTGAGAGCAGAAGAACTGTGAGATGAAGTTGGTAGTCAGAATATTGAGGCCCCATGGCAGTGCATAATCATTTATCCTCAAATGCGCTACATGGTGCATTGGATAACAATACCTGGGGAGACTCAGACCTTACCAATTAGGCACAATGCTGCCACACTGACAAAAAAAACTGGCACGTCAAATTGATTGGTTTCTCCCAAGCTTTCTCTCCTTCAAAACTTAATATTCATGGACTAATATCCCAGTAGTTCAAGCATCAATTATACTGCAGGTTCTAATTCCTTTAGCAATGATTTATGGAAGGCAGCCTGAATTTCTTCAGTTGTTCAGCTCTCCTATAACCATACTTTGTGGACAGTTTCAGTAAGCCAGTTTGTTTTTATCTCGCCATCTGAGGCATGAATGAAAACATTCATTTTTGGCGGATCCCCCTGGCTTCCTGTCACAGCACTCTCTGGTTCAAGCTCCCATGCAGGACTTTAAAGTTGTCCAATCTTAGAGGGATGCGTTACACATTCACTCACCTATATGGACATGAGTCCTTAGAATGCCTAATAATAATTGGGAACTTTGTGACCCTGTTCACCTTCATCCTGTGTAAACCCTCGATGCAGTCTGTTCATATTCTAAAATATCAATTCCTTCTCTAAAGCATTATGTTATTCCTCTTTAGAAATGATCTGTAAAAACATTTTATCAGCCTTGATTTTGGCCAATATGAATATATGTTTTTTTATATACTGTTTCCATGAAGTGACTTGGGGGTGTTTTACTATACTAAATGCACCATATGCAAGTTGTTGATGAATGAAAGAATTCCAAATTTCTTCTAACTTTCATGAAAAAAATGCTTCCTAATTTAGCCTTTGATTGGTCTCGCTCTAATCTTAAGATGGTGTCCTTCGTTGTTCACAGTTTCCTGCCTACCAGAAGAAATAGTTTCTCCATATCTATCCCTGCAAATTCACTTTACGATCCCACGCAGGAATTTCAGTTTGTTCAATTTTAGAAGGCCAATGAGTTGAATAACCTCCTTCTGTGCTGGAGAATTTCAATGGTTTTATATGCTAGAACATTTTGGGAGATAAATTTCTGTAGATGTACGGTGGAGAGCATTCTGACTGGTTGCATCACAGCCTGGTATGGAGTCTCCAATGCACAGGATCACAACAGGCTGCAAAGGCTTGTAGACTCAGACAGCTCCATCACAGGCACAGTCTTCCCCACCATCGAGGACATCTTCAAGAGGTGGTGCCTCAAGAAGGCGGCATCCATCACTAAGGACCCTCACCATCCAGGACATGCCTTCTTCTCGTTACTACCATTGGGGATGAGGTACAGGACCCACACTCAATGATTCAGAAACAGCTTCTTCCCCTCCGCCATCAGATTTCTGAACAGTCCATGAACCCGTGACCACGACCTCGTTATTCATTTTTTATTGCACTATTTATTTATTTTTGTAATTTATAGTAATCTTATGTCTTTCCACTGTACTGCTGCCACAAAACAACAAATGTCACGTCATCTAAGTCAAAGTCGAGTTTATTGTCATATGCACAAGTACATGTGTGCACAGGTGCAATGAAAACTTACTTGCAGCAGCAGCATCACAGGCACATAGCATCATATAAGCAGCATTCACAAGAAAAACATAAATTAAACATAAATTATACACAATTCTTATCAGAAAAAAACACAATTAGAATAAAAAAAACAAAGTCCATTTTAGTGCAAAGTGATCATAATGCTGCTAAACTGTAGTGGTGATTAGGGTTCTTGCCAGTTGGCTCAAGAACCGAATGGTTGAAGGGAAGTAGTTGTTCTTGAACCTGGTGTTCTTGAACCTTCAGGCTTTTGTACCTCAGGGCAGACATGCACCAGTCTACTTTGGGGGATCGGCGGTGGAGAGAGTCAGCAGCTTTAAATTCCTGGGTGCTGACATATCGGATGACCTGTCCTGGGCCTAGCACATGGATGCAATCACAAGGAAAGTGCTCCAGCGTCTTTACTTTCTTAGGAGGAGGTTTGGCTTGTCACTGAACACTCTAACAAGCTTCTACAGATGTACTATTGAAAGTATCCTGACTGGTTGCATCATGGTATGGCAATTCGAATGTGCAGGAACACAAGAAGCTGCAGAGAGTAGTGGACTTTGCCCAGTACATCACGGGAACATCCCTCCCCACCATTGGTAGTATCTACATGAGGCACTGCCTCAAGAAGACAACATTCATCATCAAAAATCCCCACCATTCGGGACATAATAAATCTGATTCTGATTTAATAGTCCTGGATATGAGAATGATTAACATGTACCTGTTGATTATAAAGCAGTTTCCTGCTACAGCTAACTAACATGGTTGCAGGGTGTAGCCAGTGGTATTTGTGCACTCATTCATACATGCGGATGTGATCGGTCACCTCCAAAATGATCCAGATTGTCTCACTTCATTTCCAACATTACTATCTCTGATTCAACAGTAATGGCTGCTGCCACCTCTACCATGGACAGGCTCATTTTATCTTGCCAACACCATTTTATTGCAACAATAATCATGCAGAGTCTGTGAAGAACCATGTGTTCTTCGTGTAGAAAGGTGGCTTGTTTGTAGTCGGACCCACGATACAAGCTTTTAGCAAACTATTGGATTAAAGTCTAAAATTATGATGGAAGGTCTATTCAGACCAGAAAGCTGGTTGCCTTTTCATTGCTCCTTGCCAAGGCCACTGGAAATACAGTATTTGGTGCTTTAACTTGCTTCTGTAGTGTATGTGGGTTCTTCTGTCTCTGCTTGAATAAGCAAATAACAGAGGTAGAATTGTCAACAGAACACCTTTACTGAATGACAATGCAACAAGGCCAGTCCACATGGTATACAGTGTTTTTGAACCCACATTTGCCCCTGTATAAAGTGCACCTTCTTTTTGCTTCCTCCAAGCTGCTTTGTACCTGTTGGCCATAAAGCATTTTCATGTTGCCAGCTGACTAACATGGTTGCAAGTTGTAGCTAGTGGTATTTGTGCTGTTGAGTGGCTGCTCAGTCCGGCAGGGGGCCCTTGAGTAGCAGTGTCACCTAAAGCCAGAAGTAAAACACATTCTTACAAGATGGTGTAAACACAGGCCATCCTGCTCACCCAGTACCCCCCTACTCAGTCCTATCCAGGTGCCTTTCTTCTTTCAGATACCCAAGAACTCGAACCCAGCCACCAGTGCTGGAAAAGAGAGAAGACAGTGATGATGAAAGTACATCGTCACTTAATTTCACACTTTCAGCTATCAGCTCAGACATTGAATCTGTACCTAAAATGGAGCAGTGGTCTGCATATGTTGACTCCAGACCAAAAAGATAGTGCCCTTTTCCTAACAATTGAAGTCAATTATGAGCTCTGTACAAGAAGTCTCATATCGTCCCTGCTGAAGAAGACTGATGGTGTATTGGAAGGCCTGCAATGGCAAGGATCATGGGAGAGTTCTGTACTAACTCTGCACAGGACTTCCACAGATCTTCAAACCCTTGCTTTCTAACAAGGAAGCTGAGGGCAACTCTGCCCACAATTATTTTGATGCTACAGTGAAAGCTCAGACTGAAGTTACTCTAACTCAGACAAAAGTCATCCTCACTCAGACTGAAGTCATTTACACTCGGACTATAGTCATTCTAACTCACAGTGCTGCCATCATGGTTGGCTGGTTGTTGGCTTTACTCAGGGTGACCACTTTTCTCCTTCCCCAATGCCACATCATCTGTGCCCTTGTGTTAGCTGGTAGCCGGCCAATCCAGGCATTGGGAGTGAGAGTGGATCTTTAAAAAGGCTTCGGTGAGGAGGCACAGGTAAGAACAAGTAAGGTTTTACTTTGCTGTTGATCCTTAGTACTTGCTTCAGAGTAGGCACGATGGTAGTCAGGGCAATGGAATGCTCCTCCTGCAAGATGTAGGAAGTCAGGAACCTGATGGTCTTCCTGATGACTACATCTGTGGGAAGTGCACCTGGGTGCAGCTTCTGACAGACCAGCTCAAGGAAATAGAGCTGGAGTCGGATGTACGCAGGATCATTTGGGAAGCTGAGAGCCTCATCGATGAGACTTTTACTGAGGTGGTCACACCCAAGGTACAGGCTTCAGATAGATGGGTGACCATGAGGAAAAGTCAGTGCAGTGTTCCCCTGTGGCCATTCCCCTCACTAACACTTCTTTGGATACTGTTGAGGGGGAAAGACTGGAGATTCTGTGTCCACAGAAGAGACGTCAGGGTACTGTGTTGCCTCCCGGATGCCAAGGTGAAAGGATGTCTCTGAGCAGCTGCAGAAAATTCTCAAGTGGGTGGGCAAACAGCCAGAGGTCATTGAACATGTTGGTACAAACGACGAAGGTAGAATAAGGGATGAGATCCTTCAGAATGAGTATAGGGAGTTAGGTAGGAAGTTAAGAAGCAGGACATTGAGGGTAGAGATCTTTGGATTACTCCTGGTACCGTGTGCTAGTGAGGTCAGAAATAGAAGAATAGGCCAGATGATTTTTTTGGCTGAGGAGCTGGTGCAGGGGGAAGGGATTCAGGTTCTTGGACCATTGGGATCTCCTCTGGGGTAGAGGTGACCTGTACAAGAGGAATGGGTTGCACTTGAACCAAAGAGGGACCAATATCCTTGCAGGGAAATTTGCTAATGCTACACGGGAGGGTTAAAACTAGATTGGCAGGAGGGTGGGACCCTGAGCAGGAGCAAGTCATGGGATAAAGCAGTAGCCAGTGAGAGCAAGTTTAGTAATCAGGATAGCCAGGGGCACAGTAAAGAGAGTGAAAGGAATACCCAATTAAACTACATTTATTTCAATGCACAAGGTTTAATACATAAGCTGGATGAACTCAGAGCGTGCATTGGCTCTGAGGACTGGGATGTTACAGCCATAACAGAAACATGGTTGACAGAAGGGCAGGACTGGCAGCTCAATATTCCAGGATACAGATGCTACTGGTGTGACAGAGGTTCAGGTAAGCGAGGAGGGGGTGTTGCCTTTTTGATAAGGGAGGACATAATAGCAGACCTTAGAGATGTCATTCTTGGGGGATTGTCCAGTGAGGACATATGGGTAAAACGTAGAAACAAGAAGGGGAGGGTCACTCTCACAGGGCTGTCAATAGACCGCCCAGTAGTCAGCAGGAACTTATGGAGCACACGTGTGGAGAAATTGCTCATAGTTGCAAGAATAATAGGGTTGTATTAGTGGGAGGTTTTAATTTCCCCAGTATTGACTGGACACCCAAAGTGTTAAGAGCCTGAACAGGGTGGAATTTGTGAAATGAGTCCAGGAAAGTTTCCTGAGTCAATATATAGAGGGCCCTACTCAGGAAAGTGAAATACTGGACCTTCTCTTAAGGAATGAGGCAAGGCAAGTAACTGAAGCGGCAGTCAGGGAGCACTTTGGCTCTAGTGACCGTAATTCTATTGGTTTTAAGATAGTGATGGTAAGGGTTAGGACAGGCCCACAGGTTAGGGTCCTAAACTGGAGGAGGGCTAATTTTGGGGGAATTGGGCAGGATCTAGCAGAGGGCGATTGGGTGAGCCTGTTTGAAGGAAAAGGAATGAGGTAGGAAGCAAGTGGGATGCTTTAAAGAGTGTGATATCAAGAGTCCAGGAGCAGCATGTTCCTGTTAGAGTGAAGGATAAACCTATCAAGTTCAGGGAACCTTGGCTAACAAGAGATATTGAGGCTTTGGTCAAGGAAAACATTGTGTTTAGGAGGTTGGGGACAAGTGAATCCCTTGATCATAATAAAAAGATTAAGAATACTCTTAAGGTTGAAATCAGGAGGGCAAAGAAAAGATAGGAGATGGATCTGGCAGGTGAGGTTAAGGAAAATCCCAAGAGGTTCTATAGCTATATTAAGAGTAAAAGGGTGGCTAGGGAGAGAGTAGGTCCCCTCAGAGATCTGCAGGTCTGCCTATGTCCTGAGCCGCAGGAGATAGGTGGGATTCTTAACAAATATTTCTCCTTGGTGTTTACTGAGATGAAAATCATGGTTGCTCAAGAGGAAAGGGAAATAAGTGGAGATGTTTCGGAGGACATTTGTATTACTGGAGACGAGGTATTTGCAGCCTTCCAACACATTAAGGTGAATAAGTTTCCAGGACATGACCAAGTGCATTTTTGTGCTTTGTGGGAGGCTAGAGGAGAAATTGCAGAGGCTCTTGTGGAGATTTTTGCTTCATCGTTAGCCACTTCTGAAGTTCCCAAAGGTTGGAAGGTAGCTAATGTTGTTCTGTTGTTTAAGAAGGATAGCAAGGTCAAGCTAGGGAACTACAGGTCAGTCAGCCTGACATCAATAGTGGGGAAGTTACTGGAGGGAATTCTGTGTGACAGGATCTACCAGAATTTGGATGGACAGAGTCTGATTAGAAGGAGTCATTATTGCTTTGTGCATGGAAAGTCGTGCTTGACAAACCTTTTAGAGTTTTTTGAAGAGATAACCAAAAAGGTAAATGAGGGTAGGGCAGTGGATGGTATCTATTTGGACTTTAGCAAGGCCTTCGACAAGGACCTGCATGGTGGGCTGGTCTGGAAGGTTAGGTCCCATAGAGTCCAAGGAGAGCTAGTTAGTTGGATTCAAAATTGACTCGGAGGTGGGAAGCAGAGGGTGGTAGTTGAAGGTAGTTTCTCGGAATGGAGGCCGGTGACTAGTACTGTGCCGGAGGGGTTGGTGTAGGGACCCCTGTTATTCATTATTCATATATGTGATTTGGATGAGAATTCACATGGCTTGATCTGTAGGTTTGCAGATGACACTAAATTAGGAGGTGTTGTTGATAGTGAAGAAGGTTATCATAGATTACCTGCGTATCTTGATCAGTTAGGGAAATGAGCTGAGGAGTGGCAAATAGACTTCAATACAGATAAGTGTGTGGTGATGCATTTTGGAAAGTCAAACCAGCGTAGGACTTATACTATGAAATGGTAGGGCACTAAGGAGTGTAATGGAACAGAGGGACCTAGGATTAAGTGCATAGTTCATTGAAAGTAGCATCACAGGTAGACGGTGGTGAAAAAGGTGTTTTAGCACACTGGTCTTCGTCAGTCAGGGCATTGAGTATAGGCATTGGGACATTATACGTTGCAGTTGTCTAAGTCTTTGGTGAGGCCACACCTGGATTACTGTGTATAGTTTTGGTCTCCTTGTTATAGGAAAGACGTGGTTAAACTGAAAGAGTGCAGAAAAGATTTATGAGGATGTTGCTAGGACTAAAAGGCCTGAGTTACAGGGAGAGGTTGGCCAGGCTAGGTCTTTATTCCTTAGGAGAATGAAGGGTGACCTTATAGAGGTTTATAAAATCATGAGGGGCATAGATAAGGTGGATGGTAGCAATCCTTTCCCCATGGTAGGGGAATCCAAAATTAGGGAGCATAGGTTTAGGGTGAGGGTGGAAAGATTTAAAAGGGACCTGAGGGGCAACTTTTTCACTCAGGGGGTGGTGAGTATATGGAACGAGCTGCCAGAGGAAGTGGTTGAGGCAGGTACAATAGTATCATTTAAGAAGCACTTAGATAGGAACATGCAGGGGCGGGGCTTAGAGGGATATGGGCTGAACGCAGGAAATTAGGACTGGCTGGATTGGCACCATGGTTAGCATGGACTCACTGAGCCGAAGGGCCTGTATCTGTGCTGTATTGCTCTATGATTCTACGCTGCAACCTAAATACTGTCGTCCAAAGCTGCGTCATGCAGACTCAAAGCTGCCCATGGACGGTCTCCATCTGCACTCCCATCCACTTTTGCTCAGCAGCCGTGCTGTAGCAACTACTATGGCATGTTTTGACATGAAATGTTCATTTGTGGTCTTTGAGTTTTGCCTTTTGGTCAGGTGGCCAATACGAGGGATGAGAAGCAGAAGGATGATACATTTTGGGACTGATGATAAATGATATTGCAGTACGATGTGTTCCTCACAAATAGCCTGGAGAGAAGATGCTTTGCCCAGGTTGCCTATCTCCTCCTCCTCCTCTTCCTACTGCTTTGGAACTGCTTGGTATGTCAGTGGTGACAAGCTCTGTGCCCTCCTTACTACAGCGTACAACATTGGAACACAAAAAATTAGGATTGGGAATAGGCCATCTGGCCCCTCAACACTCTGTACAATGTAACTATACTTCTCTCTTTTTAAACTGCAAGCTCTGAGCAATAAAAGCCATTGTTCCACTTTCCTTCTTAATTACTTGATGCACTTGCATGGGTGCTTTTTTGTGTTTCATACACACCTGAATCCCTCTATATTCCATTCATTTGAAGTCTCCCTCCATTTAGATAACAGTCTGCCTTCTGACTATCACAAATCTCGAGGTCCCCTCTGCCGATTCCTGTGGAGCTCCTTCAAGATCAGGCCAGGCAGCAGAAGCATTATTTCTCTGTACACAAAAGTCTGCTCTATCACACTCTGTGTTGGGAGCATGCTCTTCTCTGCTTGCTCCCTATGTGTCCAAAGTTTGCACGCCAGAGTCACTTGCATCTTTTTCTTCTCCACGTTGTCTCACATCCAGACCTCACAGGGGATTGCTGTGGAATAAAAGCAACAGGATATTAGCCACTTTTCTCCATTCTGTACTCCCATAATGGCATAGTAACTGGATGTTGAGAGAGTGGGATTCCTTCTGGATGGGGTATGACCCTGAATTATAGTGCCATACCTGCAAAACCATGTGGATGCAGTCAGCCACCTCGTGCCCCATGTACTTATTTTATCTGCGTCTCTCTAGCATGAAGGTAGTCAGCTCTCTAAATAGAGTGCATCAGCAGCCTTCCTTTCATGTGAGATGTTATAAATATCTCCACTTCTATCCTGGAAAGATCCTGACACTGTCAACGTAGTATTTGCCCTGTACTGGGGTTATAGGTGTTACTGCAGCAGGTGGAAGATTTCATTGAGGGCACAGATGTCCCACACAACGTTCCTCACTGAGTTCCAGGTAGGAGAACCTCTCTCTGAATACACTGGGTGCATATGGACTCCTGCTGACAGCCACCTTTCGCTCCTTCTGCCCCCTTTCCAAGTTGTTTGACCTGCTCTGTGTGCCCTCTGTTGATTCTCCCAGTCTTGCTGTATTCAAAGAAGAATAACAACTAATAGACCCTTGCTGGAGAAAAACTGACTGTGAAGTCAACCAAAGGTCATTCCCCACGGACGTTGGTGGCTTTAAAGAAATGTAGGAAAAACCAAACACTGCTACAGCCCAGCACCAGTCTAATGGAATCAGTCCTCTATCAATTTGAAAGTAGTTGATGAATCTGTTAAGTGGTTCTGGTGATGGTGGGATGGCGGTGGATGAATTTCTTCCTCAACATGTGTTCAGGGGATTTATAACATCTCATGCATTCAAGCGAAGAGTCATCTGGAGTGTGGAGCTCAAAAAATGGCAGCAAAAGCATCTAATCTGTGTTTCAACCTGATTGGCATCATGATCAGGCTCAGCCACATACTTCCACTGGAACATTAGCCAAGACACCAGATATAGTGTTGAAGATCATGCACAACGCATCCAACTTTTACACCCAGTATAGTAGCACCCATATTTTAGAACCAAATCAGTACAAAAGGCTTATAAGGAACTGGTAGTATACAAACCCGTCTTCACTTTTTTATAAAGGACCACGAGCACAAAGTGAAGGAAGGAACAAGAGGTTAATGAGGGCAAAGCAGCCTATTATTCAGCAAAGGACCCTATAATCCCCAGATAACAAATGTAATTAACTTGCTGTGGCTGTGTAAGATACAATGTAGGAAACGATTCAGCTGAGCAAAGCTTGAGACATCTAAGCAATGCAGACGCACGCACATCATTCAAGACGATTAAAGATATGCTTCAAAATTTTTAAAAACGCAAGAGGCACTAAACTCATGGTAATAAAAAGTTCAAACCGCATTCAACATTTACTTTCGAGTCCAAATTTTAAAGAAACACTTTGCAGCAGCCAGAAACTGTTGAGAAACTCATGAAGTCATAGTTTCATTCTACCTCCCGGCTTCAATATGGTCCTGAAAAGTTAAAATCAAAATGGAAAGGCAATGAAAAGTCCCCAGTACCAACACTTCCCATGCTAAGTATCAATACCATCGTCAAGTAATCAATTGGAGATGCAGGTCGATACCAAGAAATCAAAAGAATAAATAATTTCAGCCTCCTCGAATGATGTTTTCAATATTTGCATTTACAGAAATGTTACAATACATAGAATGAGAAATGATACAGGATAGATCAAGGAAAAAAGCTGTTATACAGAGCAGGTAAAATGCTATACAAGAGCTGAACAAATGATTAGAGCAAAGGTGCAGGAACAATGGTTGTGGTGGGAATACATCGCATCCCTTACAAACAGTGCATGTTTTAGAGTTTTATTAGATGGCATTCAGCATGCTGTTATAAATGTGGTTCTAGCAGCACTGTGCTAAAGTACAGAACTGGGAAAAGGTACAGCACAGAGGTGGAATTGCCACAGAACAGAGCCTGAGAAATGTTGAAATATAGATCAGAGAAACAATATAAAACATATCAAAGTAAATACTGCAATAGGGATGAGTCAAATGGTGCGATACAGTGAGTGAGAAGTTCCAACAGAGATCAGCGAAAAGCTGCCACAGAGATCAGGGAAAAGGGGAAATACAGATCAGTAAAATTCTGTAATAAAGAGGAAGGGTAAGGCCACAATACAGTCACGATCTGCCACAATATCGATCAGTGAAATCTGCAATACAGATTGGTGAAGTGCTGTAAAATAGATCAGTGAACTCTGCAATACAGATCAGTGAATTGCTGCAATGCAGATTTGTGCAATGCAGCAAGCCAGATCAGGGAAATGGCACAACACAGATCAGCAAAATCCTCTAAACCAGAACAAGGGAAATGCTGCAATGCAGAGCAAGGAAAATGCTGCAATACTGATCAGTGAAATGTTGCAATACAGAACAAGAAAAAAAGTCTGTAATGCAATCAATGAAATGTTGCAATACAGATCAGAAAATTGGTGGTACAGAACAAGGAAAATGCCATAATACAGTAAGTGAAATGCAGCAAAACTGTCAGTGAAATGCGGTAATGCAGAACAACTAAATGCTACAATGCAATCTGTGAAATGTCACAGTAGTCAGTGAAATGCTGTAATACAGAGTAAAGGAAATACTACAATACAGTCAGTGAAATGCCACAATAGAGAACAAGGAAAATACTGCAGTGCAGATCATGGGAAATGCTGCAATACAATCAGTGAAACGTGGCCATGCAGACCAAGGGAAGTACTGTAATAGAGAGCAATGAAAAATGCCACAATACAGAACAAGGGAAATACTGCAATACAGCAGGTGAAAAACTGCACTACAGATCACTGAAATGTAGCAATGTAGAGGACGAGAGATGCTACATTCTAGATCAGTGAAATGCTGCAATAGAGATGGAAATTCTGCAATGCAGATCTAGGAGAAATGCTACATCATTTTTTACTTCTTTTTTGAAACATCAAAATAGCCTATGCAGATAAAGGCAATGCATTTCATAGAAGGTACACTCCTGCAGCACTGTATGCCAGTGGAGGAACACATGAATCTCTTGAGTGGTTGATGGGCTGCTAATCAAATGGGCAACTCAGTGGTGTTGGATCCAGATATTTTCGAATCCGCAGGTTCTTTCAGGTGTCCAAGAATGAGTTGAAACCAATTTGGTGCTTCACAAAGTTTTCACAAGACAAGATCACAAGACAAAGTAGCAGAAGTAGGCCATTCGGCCCATCGAGTCTGCTCTGTTGGAAAAGTTTAAAACAAAGAAACAGTCACAGAGCACATGGCACTAGCTTTACTGCTGGGAGATGAGCCAAGAAACTAAAGATGAGCTAGGGCCGGGGGATGGGGGGCTGGTGGGTCGGGGATGGTGGGTGGGGGGGATAGCATGAGAGTGATTAACAAAAAACGACACCTTTTATACCTGAGATAAGAGGTACTCCTTAGCTAACAATAGTCCAGTCAGGAAACCTATTAGACACCTGTGGCAAAACCAACCAATGAGAAAACACATGTTCACCTGAGGGACAGAACCAATAAGCTAGGAAGCGGCCATTCCTTGTGCAGCCATTTGAGGTGTATATACATGTTAGAAAACTATACATGTTAAAAAACTACTTAAAACAGTCAAATCCAACAGTGGTATTGAGCTTCGTGAGTGTTGTTGGATCTGCACTCATCCAGGCAAGAACAGAATACTCCATCTCACGCCTGAAGTGTCTTATAAAAGATTTAGGTGTCAGAAGATGTATGGGGGTGAGTTAGTTGCCACAGGATATACAGCCCCTGGCCTGCTTTTGTGGCTTTGGTATTTGTGTAGCTGGTCCACTTGAGTTTCTAATTTGGATGTTGAAAGCTGGGGACTTTATGATGGTAATGCTATTCATTAACAAGGGTAGGTAGTTAGACCCAATCTTTTTGGAGATGGCCATTGCCTGGCATTTTTATAAGTTTGATGTTATTTGCCATTTAGCAGATGAGCATTATCTGGGTCTTGCTGTATTCAGACATGGATTGCTTCGTTTGCTGAGGAATTGAACATGGAATTGAACATTGTGCAATTATCAGTGAACATCCCCAGTTTTGACCTTACGATGCAACCAATGGAAACGCAATTAATACAGGTCAATACAATGTTGCAGTGCAGAACCAATAGAGATAAAGAGAAATGTCACAAAACTGATGAATGGAAAGACTGCAAAATAACTCAGGGAACTGCAACAATACAGAACAAGGAAAAAGCTGTATTGGAGATCAGGAAATGCTACAATACAAATCAAGGGAAACACTGCATTAGAGATTTATGAAATAGTGCAATAATGTTCAAGAAAACTTGCAATAGTGATGATGGGAAATGTTTCAATGCAGGTTGGAAAATGCTGCAATACAGTTTGTGAAATGCTGCAAACATTAATAAAATATTATAATATATATCAGAGAATTTCTCTGAAACACATCAACGTCATCACTGCAATTAAGATCAGTGAAATGCTGTAATAAAGATTGAAATGTTCAATACAGGTTAATGAAAATGCTGTAATACAAATCAAGGGAAATGCTACAACAGAGTGGGGAAATGGTAGAGGATTTGGGGAAAATGCTACTGTAATGATCAATGGAATTGCTGTAGTACAGGGCAGGGCAATGCTATAACAAGCATGCAGGAACTCAGGAGGGCACTGCAGATCACCCATAGTTTCCAGCAGAAACAGACCAGAGATCAGAGTTTTATTGGATGGTGTCAACATCCCCACTTTTTAACTATGCCAACAATCTGAACAGGTAAAAAGCCATTGCACACAGTTTGGAAATACCACTGTACAGAGTGGTGGAAATGCTGAAATACAGATTAATAAAATGCTGCAGATCCAGGGCATTTCTGCAATACAGCTTAATGGATATGATAAAATTCAATCAGACAAATACTACAATAAAGAATAATGAAATGCTGTGTAATGTCTTCACAAACACTTTAAAGCACAGTATAATTTACATCAAAAGAGATAGTGATTTATTTGCAAGACAAAGATATTCAAGCACCTTCTATAGCTAGAGTATTCCAGTCAGGGTCATTGTTAAAAAAATAAGCACACCATCTGACATTTCTGTCCAACAGGATTATAGTAAATCGACACACATAGATGCTCAGAACATAGTATGTTCATGCATGTGGATGCACTAGTTGCTACAGTGTTCCAATACAGGTTATAAAATTCTGGAGGAATACTGCAACATAGCTAAGTGAAATGCAGCAATATACATCAGGGAAATGCAGCAGAACAGATCAGCGGAAAGTTCTGCAGCAGAAATCAATGAAACATTGTACAATCCATCCCTGGGTAACGAATGGGTTCCATTTTGACAAATGTCTGCAAGTCGATTTTGTCCATAAATTGGAAAATACACAAAAATTACTCGATATGGTAACCATACCTCCACAGTATTGTAATGAATGGCATCGAAAGCACACAGGACGGATAGAAAGAACAATTCATAAACGTGGAGAGAGAGAGAGAGAGAGAGAAAACTAGTTCTGCCATTCTGAGGAAATGTTTGGAGTTTTGAATTTAAAAATATTATGGGAGCTTGTTCATATGTACAGGTGTCCATAAATCGAGCATTCTGAACCTGGAAGCGGCCTGTAAATCAGCTCAAGAACAATACTTGCTATGGTTCAGGGAAATGCTGAATTATTGAAATACGGAGCAGTGAAATTCCTCACATAGTTCAGGGAGGTATTGCAATACACATCAAGGGAAATACTGCACTGCATTGTTGGGAAATGCTGCACTAAAAATCAGTGCAATATTGCAATACAAATGAAGGAAATGATGCATTGTAGACAAAGGAAACTTTGTAAGGTCAGTCTGCTGTTTTGCTTTTATGTGCAGTGCCCAATGTATATTATCAAGTGGAGCACTTTTGTATTATCATCCTTTGCTACTCACTCCAAGGTCAGAGATTAGTACACTGGAATTTTTTTTGTCTTGTTATTTTTCCCAGCATGTGTAAAATAATTGAGACTGTGCTATAGAAAGTATGGTAATAAGCAAATGTAATGCAGCTAAATGTGAATGGTATTTGGCCGAGACTGGTAGTGTCCTTTCACTTCCCTCATCACTTTCCTAATAAGCTCCAAGCATTAGAGGTTACTAGTCAGAGGCCTTGCTATGGCCACATGGAAGCAACAATGCCTGTAACATTAACATATTACAACTTACCACAAGCTGCAGTTGATAAGCAACTGATGGCGTTGGCAGAACACACTACTGATCTAAATTTCCACCATTACTCTTTTCCATTTATACTGGTGCATTTTTCCGTAACGTGAACAAAAATGGCCACATTTAACAAACTGTGTCTTTTATGGAAGAGATTGCATATACTTAACTATATCCACCCAAAATTGTGTGCTGATTATTTTAAGAAGGAGGTTTTGCTTTCCTCCTATTGGTTATTGTCATTTGTTTTACCAAAGAATGAACACAATCCATTGCTCTCTCCTACGTTTGGTGTTCCTTGCACAATAAGGAAAAGGTTTGGTGAATGATAATAACCTTATGGCAATATTGATGGATCATACAGTTAGATGGAGTCATAATGTTGAAATAAATCAGTTTTATTACCAATCACATTTCTATAATTTCTCATTATCATTAACTATAAAAAAATTAAATGACAGTAATAAAGAAATGACAACATTTAATATGTCCCTTCTGTGGATATTCAAACTGTTTAAGGGAGTGGTTAGGTTGTCGACAGTTGTGCTGATAAATGGTTTTGTTAGGTATAATTATTACCATTTCACATTAGACATTTATTTGAATTATAAAATACATGATATGGTCAAAATTATATGTGTGTTACAAGGGACAATGAGAAATCAAATTAATGTAGCAGATAGGTTGTATGTCATTCCTTAGTGATGGATTTTCAGAAGACTAGAAATGCCAAGGGGCTTTATCTGACTCCCTTATAAATTAGAAGCCAGCTTTGATCTATTTTGAAATCTGCATCCTATTTTGAGAGAATGCACTTATGGGCCTGCAAAAAATCCTCTGACGCTTTGGAAGGGGTAAAGAGAGGAACAGATAGGAAGGAATGCAAAATATTGCTCTTTTCAGCTTCTTATGTCTCACTTTCATCTGTAATGTGATGGGAAAAAGTTGAAGCCCATAATAAAGGATCCATCAGAGGAGGAAACGTGTTGCTGTGATAATACACTTATTCAAGAGACACCTCAGGTATCTCCTTATACTCCTCTTCCTGATGCTGTAGAGGAAGAAAGAGGTTTAACTATATGTTGGAGATAAGGTGTGGCTTCTGTATTTCCATGGTTTATCCTGGGGACAATAATATTAAAGCTTTGTTATATATAATACACTAGTATGCATTTTATATGAAAGGATGTTAACTTTGGCTTTTTGCAACTTTATTGTGAGCATACTGAAAACAGCATTCTATCTGGATTGTCAAACATACTTGCTTAAAAATCAAACTCCTGCAATTGTAACCACAAACTAGTTACAGAAAGAAGTTACTTCTATTTGTGCCAGTTATATATGCCACCACAGATGAAATGTGTACATGCAGCCTGATCTAATACAGCCTGAGATACTGCCCTTGTGGATTTGCGATCCAGCATTGACTGATACTCAAATATTGCTGCTAGATGCAGAATAAATTTGGTCAGTTTTCAGACAAGCTGCCAGAGGAAAGATGCTTTACTTTACAAGGCTGCAGTGTTCCATCACAGTAGATCAAGTACTCCTGTCTCTGTTGCCATTCAGTAGTCACATACCTCGTATGTTTAGCTGCCTAGTAGCATTACAATTCACTGTGTGGTCATCTGAGCTATAGGATATGATGGGGAAAGAGCAAAATAGGAAAAATGCCTATGTGCACTGTATTTCCATATAAAGACAGATTTGAGATACTCTGCCTATATTTTTTCACCATCTTGCATTAATGGAATATAGGTCTGGTGCATAGAACAAGGCTCTGGACACAGGACAGATTTTCAAGTTGCCAGCACAAATGGGAATTGGTGCCCATATACTATTTTGAGAGAATTTTGAGGGAAAGCCAGAATGGTTTTGGGCGGGGCAAGTCGTGTCTTACTGAACTGGTTGAGTTTTTTGACAGGTGATGAGAGAGATTAATGAAGGTAGAGCTGTGGATGTCATCTCTATGGACTTCGGTAAGGTATTTGACAAGGTCCCACGTCATTGGTTAATCAAGAAAGTTTGGATGCATGGGGTCAGTGGAGAATAGGCTGTGTGGATCCAGAACTGGCTTGCCCGTAGAAGACAGAGGGTGGCGGTTGAAGGGACTTAATCGGGCTGGAGGCCTGTGAGTAGTGGTGTTCTGCAGGGATCTGTACTGGGACCTCTGCTGTTTGTGAGGTACATAAATACCCTGCATGAGTATGTTGATGGGTGTGTTTTACAGATGATATCAAGATTGGTGAAGTTGTGAATAGTGTGGAAGACTGGTGACGGATACAGCGTGATATAGATCAGTTGCAGATGTGGGCAGTGAAATGGCAGATGGAGTTTAACCCGGATAAATGTGAGGTGTTGCACTTTGGTGGGACTAATGTCAAGAGGCAGTACACTCTAAAGGGCAAGACTCTTAACAGTGTTGAGGAGCAGAGATACTTTGGGGTGTAAATCCATGGCTCACTGAAAGTGGCTACACAGTTAGATAGGGTGATAAAGAAGGCTTATGGAATGCTTGCTTTCATTAATCAAGGTATTGAGTACAGGAGTCAAGAAGTTATGATGTATCTCTATAGAACTCTGGTTAGGCCACATTTAGAGTATTGCGTGCAATTCTGGTCACCTCACTACAGGAAGGATGTCGAGACTTTAGAGAAGGTGCAGAGGAGGTTTACTAGGTTGTTGTCTGGATTAGAGGGCATATGGTATCAGGAGAGGCTGGACAGACTTGGGCTTTTTTCTCTGGAGTGGCAGAGGCTGAGGGGTGATCTGCTGGAAGGGTATAAAATGATGAGGGGCACAGATAGGGTGGACAAGCAATTTCTTTTTCCCATTATTGAGCGATCCAATACCAGAGGGCATGCATTTAAGGTGAGAGGAGGTAGGATCAGAACAGACATGAGGGGTAAGTATTTTACTCAGAGAGTGGTGATGCCTGGAATGCATTGCCTGATAGGGTGGTGGAGGCAAATTCATTGGAGGCTTCTAAGAGGGGCGTGGATGGGCACATGAATGAGAGGAAAATGGAGCGATATGGGATTTCTGCAGGTAGAAGGGATTGGCTATGTCGGCACAATATTGTGGGTCGAAGGGCCTGTACTGTGCTGTACTGTTCTATGTTCTATGTTCTATATACCTAAAATTTCATCCAGCAGACTTCTGGTCTCTTCTTGCCTGGATATTTCTGCCCATAATGTTCTGGCAAGCCCTTATAAATGCTGCAGTAAACTTAACAGTGGCCCTGGTGTGGACTGAAAATTGGGAGTTCAAACAGCTGGTCAATTAAAAAAAAAACTCATAAGATATTGCACAGAGTTTTTTGACCTATGCGATATGGTTGGAATGCTAATTTGTGATTTCTGCTGATTTTTAGCCCACTTAAGCCATAGAATTTCTGCCAAAATGTTGAAATGAATACACAATGCAATTGTTGTACATGTATTACATAGTACAATGATGCAGTAGCAGAGGTGCTGCCTCACAGCTCCTGTGACCTGAATGCAAACCTGACCTCCAGTGCTGTCAGTGTGGAGTTTGCACATTCTCCTTGTGACCGTGTCAGTTTCCCACACTGCTCTAATTTCTTTCCACATCCCAAAGATATGGGGGGGGTGGTGGTGTTGGTAGGTTAATTAGCCACTAAATAACCCCTTGTGTGTAGGTGAGTACTAGAATCTAGGGTTAGGGGGTGGGGATGAGGTATTGGGAATGTGGGAAGAATTAAGTGAGTTTAGTGTGATGGTTGGCACAGATTCAGTGGGCCAAAGGGTATGTTTCCATGCTATATGACTCTATGATTACACTGCTTTCCCTCAAGGTTTATTATTAATAAATGTTGAGAATACTCCATTTACAATGGACACCTTAAAGGGTTTGTTTGATATTTAATCAAATATTTACAGTGTCTTTTTTGTTTCTGTTGGAGAAGTTTATTAATGATAATTTTTCAATTGACATGACTCATTCCCTTGATGTTGACACCACTGGCTTTTATTGCCCATCCTGGCTAACCTTGAAAACGTGGCATATAGTCTCGAACAGCTCTAACCCGTGCGTTAAATGTGCACTCACAATAATGTTAGGTCAGCAATTCCAGGATCGTCATCTAATTCTAATGAAGGAAAGGAGTTATATTTCCAAGTCGGGACGGAGCGTGACTTGGAAAGGACATTAGATATGGAGGTGTTCCAACACTTCTGCTACTTTTGGCTTCATGAGTGATAAGACTAGTTGATGATGCTGAGAAAACCTTGATGAGGTGTTACAGTTCTTCCTGTAAACACCGTGACCATGGTACATTGTAGATGGATGTTTCTTTTTTTATATATTTAGTTATCTTCAAGGATTTTTTTTGGGAGGGATGTGTGCAATTTTTATTTTCATATGAAAATTAGAATTATTTTAAATGTTATCCAAGAGGCAAAATACTGCAGATGCTGAAAATCTGAAGTAAAGATAATGCGGAGAATAATTGCTATTCTCTTTCAACCAGCTCCATCACCACTTTTGTTATTTAGCCTGTTGTGCCCTGCAACTTTCCACAGATTTTCTATTTTGTTCTCTGCACCTCTCTCTCCTTCTCCACAACTTTGGGCTGGATCATCCAATTTGATATCCACCTGGCACACACCTTGTACTTGGCAGTGGCAGCTTTTGATCCTCTGGAAGCATAAGTTGTGCTTGCAGAGCTCTGGACTAAGTTCAGGAGGTTGCCCCAACAGTGCTTTTTGTGCCTCTTGCTGAGTGGCCCAAATGAAGGCCATGAGACCCAGCCTCCAGCTCATTGATGATGTCATTTCCTTTCTTTCACAGGTGATTGACAGGGAAAAACACTTCTTGGGTGCATCCTTTTCGGGGTCAGGAGCAACCTAACATCTTTTCCCTTCACCCCAAAAGAGGATACAGTTGAGAAATGACACCAGGGGTTCCATGTTGATCATCTGGGAGGAAGTAGAAATTAAAAATATTTTGTAAAAAGTTAGGTACAAGTTCCATCTTCATTTAACTGTTTGCCTGAAAGGTATCTGCTATTTTAACAAGTCATTTGGGCAAACAGCATGTGACCAATGATCACCATGTTCACTCGCCCCCATCACCTACCCACCTCGAATCACAGACGGAGCCAAAGACCCCAGGAGTGGCTGAGGTCCCACTTAGATAGAGTCCTCTCTCCATCCAACAGGCTAGTTGTCATAAACAATCTCGGTGGAGCTGGATTAATGAATGCCATCACAAAGGCCAGAGGTTTCCAGTTCGCAGCTGCAAGGGACTGGCTTTGATGTCAAGTAGGTGGTCTTGAGGCAGTCAGCTCAGGGATTAACAAACCACTTCACTGATCCAGCCATCTTCTGACTGGAGTTGAACATTGGCTCTATCCATATCAGCTTCAATGCCATATCAATGGTTTGGATGATCCAACCCTTCACCTCCAACTTTTTCCAGTTCTGATGATAGGTCATTGACCTGAAATATTAACTCTGTTTATCCCTTCACTGGTGTTGTCTGAACTGCTGAGTATTTTCAGTATTTTCTGATTCTTTTTAAATGTTATTTCCTTCAAGCCACTGTGTACTTTAAACAAACCACTCAGATTTTATCGGAACAGGTAATAAAAAGGTAAACCATCTAAAATCATCTTCCAATAGAGTTAAAAAAATTGAGAGGCAATAATCAAGAGATGATTGGATTCCATTGTGTCCACAGAGTTAAGGTGAATGATAAAAGGCTTGTCTTGATATGTCTCAAGTGTATATTTCATCACAAAAGTGATGCAAAATGAGATACTAGTTCAGGGAAAACAGATGTTATTTGGAGCACATAGGCTGCTACTGCACCATTAACCATGTGTGGTGTTCTTGCCTGTTGCTGCTTAAACAACTGCTCCCACTGCCTTTGGGTCACGTTGGAACCATTTGAGAAGCTTTTCTTTCTCCTGCAAAGGTTGCTTGCAGTTGGACATCAACACTGGCATTGAAGTGTCAATGGCATTGGATAATGTGACCAGTGTGTTACATTTCCCACTGAAGAACAACATGAACTTTACCCGCCTGTCCAATTTCACTGCATTGCTGCATTTCATGAAGCATGATTGATGACAACTATTTCTTTATTCTTTTATTGATCTCCTCTTACTGGAAGTACAACATTCACTCACTACTGCACTTGGCTGTCAGTCTGGATTCCAGATCTCAATGCTCTGAGTAAGACCAGGCCTGCTAAATCCAATGGCAGGAGTCTGAGAGTGGGCCATGGCTGGTTACATAAATCAGTGTCAAGATCAGAGGTTTTTCAAGTAGGGATAAACTAATTAGGCTTTCTACTTCTGTTCTGAACTCCTGTTTATCCACCCTTGGATTCATTTACAAGTTGGGGTTAGATTCATAGAGTCACAGAGTCAGTAGTGCTATACAAAATGAAAGCATGCCCTTTGACCCAACTCATCCATGGCAAACAAGTTGCCAAACTGAATTAGTCCTATTTGGCTCATATCCCTCTCAACCTTTCCTATGCATGTAGCTGTACAAATGCCTTTAAGTGTCGTAATTGTACCTACCTCCACCACTCCCTCTGGTAGATCGTTCCATGTCGTCACTATCCTCTGTGCGAAAAAGTTACCCCTCAGTTCCCTTTTAAATATTTCCCCTCTCACCCTGAATCTATGACCCCTAGTCCCAGTCCCAGTAACATCCTCGTAAATCTTTTTTGCACCTTCTCCAGTTTAGTGACATCCTTTCTATAGCAGAGTGAACAGAAATGTTCACCATCTGGTGTCGCCATTTTCAAGGAAGTATGCACCTGCAGCCCTATGACTCTCTGTTCTCTAACACTCCCCAGGGCACTACTATTTACTCTGTAAGTACTGCCCTGGTTTGTCTTACCAAAATGCAACACATCGTACTTATCTGAATTAAACTCTATCTACCATTCCTCAGTCCACTGGCCCAGTTGATCAAGATCCCATTGTAATTATAGATAACCTTCTTCACTGTCCATGATATCACCGATTTTAGTGCCATCCCTGGCTTCTTCTGGAGCCCTGTGATAGTCTGACTCTTATAAAGGCATTGTTTCTCTTATTTGCTTGTTGCCTATTGATTTATAGCACCAGCCCCCTCAGAAAATAGTGGGGTATTCCTCCAATTAGCTTTCTGTTTGTTTCCGCCCTGGATCCACTGGAATGAATTTAGAAAGCCTTGGCCATGAAATCTTGAAGTGCTATAAAAGTTGGTATAAAAGAAGCAGGCAGCCTTTTAAAGGTCTTGGTGATGGAGCGGATGTTGTGTTTAAAGTTCAGCTGCAGATCAGACAGCTTGTCTGCAGCCTGCTTCGTTGAGCTGTCAGAGAGTTACAGATTAGTGTGCTGAGTTTTTGTCAGGGTCCAAACGCAACTGTTTTAATCTCCCTGTTATTCAGTGGCAGGAAATTCTAGCTCAATCAAGACCAAATACCAGACAGGCAGTCTGCCAGCAAGGAGCTGTCATCTTCTGCAAGAGTGATAGATGAAGAGAGTTGAGTATTTTCAGTTTACATATGGAAGCTGACCCCATTTCTGCTGCAGGTGATTGAGGAAGAAGAGACAGCAAACAGAGCAGGATTTTATATCTCAGAAGGCTGTGAGTTCTCAGATCATTTTGCAGACTCATGACCAAGGTTGAAAGATTTCTGGGCTTTAAGAGAATCACTGGATAAAAGAATTGGTTGAGAAAGTGGATTTGAAGTGGAGGGACCTGTCATGTTCTCACTGAATGTTGCAACAGGTTTGATGTGTTGTGGGTGGAAGTGGTCATATGGCCCGCTCCTGCTTCTTATATTCTTAGCAATGGATCCTTAGGGAATTCCAGCTATGATCGTGCAGAATAGCTATTCCTGGAGCTGTACGAGCTGCACGAGCTGCATTGTGACAGATGGAACTGTCCAAGGGTGGGCCACAAGACATAAACCTGTTGGGAGAGGTGGGGGAGGAGCAAAGCATGCTGAATGCAGGCTGAGAAGGACAAGATACAATAGTGCTCTGGATTGTGTCAACAGGATCGAAAGACCAGATGTTAGCAGATTTTTCTTTTTTTTAAATATGTAAGCACCTGATTCAAAAATAAAAACAGAAAATGCAAGAAGCACTCAGCAGGTAAGGCAGCATCTGGGGAGAGACAAAAAGAGTTAACATTTCAGGTTGAAGACCCTTCATTAGAACTGGGGAAGTGAGAAAACAAGCTAGTTTTAAGTGACAGTGAGGGTGAATGGGGGGGGGGGGGCAGAATGGGGAGAACAAAAATGGTATGTGTCTGATATGGTGAGGCTAGGCTTGCCCAGGTGATCCCAATTTTAAGGAAACATCTAATTAATAGATTAAATAGGGAAGTTGGGGGGGCGGGGGCGGTGGAACAAACAAACAAACAAACAAAAGGGAATACTAAAGTGTGAAATGTGGTTCACAGCTGTTGCTGAAACCTGGAAAAACCCAATAGATTAAGCAGTGTCTGTGGAGAGAGAAAACTTGAGTGAACATCGCAGATGGATAACATTATAGTAGAATTAATCAGATGTGATACAACTAGTCAAAGCTCAGTTTTCTGATGTTGTTGAATTCATTATTGAATTCTGGGAGGTAGCAACATGCCTAGATGGAAGATATGGTGCTTTTCCTCAAGTTTACATTGGGTTTGATTGGAATGGGTGTAGGAGGCACAGACAGTGTGGGAATGGGATAGATAATTAAAGTGAGAGAGAATCAAGTATCTGATTTCTTGAACAATATTTTAGTTTTGTAAGCTGTTACTCCTGGCTGTTGATATTAGGGCTGATATGAGATTTTGATCTGTTCCTGCATTGTGAGGAATTTTTTTAAATTAGTACCAATGAGAGGACTGCATCTTTTTGTACTGCTGGATTTGCCATGCTTTTGGAATTTGCTATCTTCAGATTGTTGAGGCCTGTGACATATAATGCCTCGGAGGCAAAAATTTCAAATATGTACCCTTTGAAATTTGTGAGGAAATGACAGTCTTCAGACACAAGATTTTTTAAATTGTAAATTCTTAGAAATCAACAATGTTGGGGTGTGAATGTGAAAGCAGAAACTTAAATTATGTGGTATTTATGTTTTATGCATAAAAGGCACTTAGCAAATTTTTTTTCAGAGAAGCATTGATTCATTTGAACGATTGTCACTTGGGCAATGGGCTAGGTGACTGCTGACTCCCGAAAGGTTGTATTTCAGTAGCTTGTGAATGCTAGCAATGAAGCAGAAAACCCCAATGCTCAAAAGAAATCAAGCAAGCTAAGGATGATGCTAGAAACTCCTATGTAATGGCTATTACCATTGTTAAACATTTCAGTTGACTTGCCCTTCACTTCCATCCAAACTACCAATTATTCCAATAATTATATTTGGGGTGTTAAAGCATCCTGAACACAATAGTTATGTGCTTTACAATAAACCTCTAAATTATTTCTCAGTGAAGCATAATTGTCTGTCCAATCATGTGGATTTCTATCAAATTATATGTGCAGGGAAATTCCATTCTTAATAGGTTCACAGGCACATTGAACTTAAATTTTCTACAGATTTTCATTACCATTATCATTGTGTACAAAGAATTGATTTCAACAACTAACAATTAAACACCATTAAATTTTACACTTTGCTTCCTCAGGTTATCTTGTTTTTTTTCCTTGCACAAAAACATGCAGCTTGTTTTTAAAAACTAGTTTGAAGAGGAACCTTTTTTTTGCCGGCCCCACATCACACCAGAGCACTATCCACCTTTTTCTTTGCATTTGTTAACATAACATGAGATTAGATTTTCTCATTTAAGAAATAAAGTGTCAACACAAGATCTTGGACCTTCTATACTTGTGAGCAACACAAGAGTCTGATTTTACTGTAAGAAATAAGCCTTGGTAAAGCAAGGACCGAGAAGATTAAAGAAGATGCCTTTGAGAATACATACCATTAGTAAGCCAAGTACAAGGAACAAAGGTTAATTCCACAATAGAAATTACAATGTACAATCAGTTCCAACATCAAACCAGTGAGCAGAACTCAGTGGCTCTTTCAGCCATGTGGTTCACGTCTCTTTCTTGGGCAGTTCCTTAGTGTTGAGGATGGCTTGTTACCACTCCAGTTGTGAGGGTTCTGCAGTCATTAATGAATCCTATGTGCGATTCTTAGATTCTGACATTGGTGGGGGAATTGCTAAAGGGCGAGGGTTGGTTCATGAATTGCCTGGACCCAGTTGGTTCACTCTTTGCTCCTATAGGTTGGTAATTTCAGATGTTTTGCAAACCTGCTATCTTCTTTCAGCCTCCATGTCCTCTGGTCATAGGCATGAGGTGCTCAGAGCCTTCCCAGATGCTCCTCCATTTTGAGCAGTTATGGGTCATTGAGAATTTAAATCTTTTACCCAAGAAATTTTGAGAACCCCATGAAACGGTTTCTCCTGGAGATCTCTTGCTATGACAGAGCTTGGAGTGCCTGCCTTGGGAGTCTGTTGTCAAGCATGAGGATGCTGTGGCCAACCATAGCTGGTTGAGGGTGATTGGAGCCTTGGTACAGGGGATGGTGACCTGAGAAAGCACGATGACGTTGATTTGTCTATCACCACCAATGGATTGAGGGGATTATGGAGGCATAGTTTGGGCTATCACCCAGTACTTTGATGTGCTTAACTTTAGATTTTCCATGTCTTTGAAGCACACAGGAGGTGGGTTCAAAGCTGCTCAGCAGACCAGACTTTGTAGTTTAAACAAGTGTGTGGTTGCTGAAAAAATATGTAAAACGGTATAAGTAGAGGATGTTTTTATACAAAATAATGCTAACTGACAAAGCCTGCTTTTGCTTTGTCAAGTGAATGTGAACCTTATTCATAGAGATTTAATACATGCAACCTTGTCAGACAAAGGCAGGATTTAGTTAAGTTCTTCACCAGAAGTCAAGTGTTTATGGGATGAAATCATGCTGTCGACTCGCTGTTCAATTTGAAAGGACTGCTGCACTGGGAAATGAGAAGAATGTACGTGACTTTATTTCACTATACATCTGCACGAAATCCATCAAATGAGATTTGTGAGAAGATTTCATAATGTATAGTGCAGTGACGCCAGATGCAGTGTAATCTGAATTCACCACCCCACTTTAGGCCGGATTGTGCCGACTTTTGCCAGTGGTACTAATCAGAGACATTGGTGTACAGCTGGTGCAACTGAAGAGTGCTCCAAATTTCCGCGCAGATACTGTGGAAGGTGGAGGACTAGGATTTCCCGGTGGATTCAAAGCATCCAAATCTCGCAGCTTCCACTCTGCAGCTGCGGAATCACCTCCCATTCAAAACCGGCGAAAGATCGGAGGTCGCATTTGAGATCAGTGGGGAATTACAGGGCAAAGATTTAGGAGGCAAAAGAGGACGTAGATTCATTAGAAAAAAATGCTTTAGTTTCATACTTATCTGTGTGTTGTTAGAAAGTGTTCTCTTCAGAAGCACAAGACTTAACAGAAATAAAATATTTACATTTTTAATTATTCAGAATTAGAAGTTTTAAATGTTTCTGACTCTTAATTTCTTTTTATCAATCGGTGATAAATTTCACAGGCAGCAAACTCCGCCCCCTCCAGTCTGACGGCTGTCATTGGCTGACCGGGGGGGGGGGGGGGGTGTTAGGGTGGGGCTTGTTCCAAACGCTGCCCTTGGCATAGGCACTGCCCAGATACCGGCGTTGGACCTCAGCAGGAGGAAGGCAGGTCAGTGTGGGGTTGCCCATGACAATCATGGGCTTACCCGGTCACTTCGAAATGGTTCGTATGAGTAAAGCAAAGGTCGCTTCTCTTTACCATATCTTGTTAAAAATAGGTGAAGGGTAGAATTTGGTTAATCCTCAAAGAGATAATTTAAACAATTCAAATTAGTGCTTTGACTGCTGGTGATAAACACAAAAACACTGCATTGTAGGAGTTACCATTGAAAATTACTTGTGTAGCAGTGCGTAAAAGTTAATGTCGGCAGTACATCTTAAATTTTCAAGCTGGTCCACCTTAATTTTTTTTGCTACAATTTATGGCTATCAGCCTGTGGAGCAATTTTTTTCCACTTTGCATGGTCAATGGATCCAGTCATTGCTAGATAGATGGACTGTAACATCGTTTAAATTGAGAACATTCTGAGTATGCTTTGATTCTTGCACTAAAGCAGTGTTTGTGCTGCACAGATACAAAATTCCCATATTCAATTTTGGGACCCAGGAATTCTTGCTATTACTCATGACACTTTCTTTCAAAACACAGAACTTAGCAGAAATAAAATACAAAGGGAGACAATGCTTCCATCCAGTATTGACCCTTCCTGGTGAATATTCCCAAAGCCTCCATCACTCTTTTTGTATTAGAAATTTTCTCAGGTAAAAAATGCGATGCAAGTATAAGGCTGTACTGCTAATTCCATTGGTGCAAGTTTGGCCTGCAAAGTAGGATAAACAAAAGGACAGATTGAGAGAGATTCTGCTTTTAGCGTTGCTTTAGCCTTGGTTCCACAGAAGAATGCACAAGAAGATTTATTGGCAGAAATGAGAAACGCCTCCATACACTGAGGGATCATTTTTGTGATGTATTTGTGAAAACACTACTCTGCCCCAAACTAAAATGGGGGTATGTTCAGGGAATGAAATAAAGGAATTGTTGAGAATTCATTGCTGTGTATTTTGCTTAATAGTGGTTCTATGATTTACTTGCAAGCTTCTCTCCATCTCGTGTTTGAAAACATCACAGGCCATTGTAGACTGGGAGGATGGGCATTAAATGCTGCCCTTCACCAGCGATGCCATCATTCCAACTGTGACTAATAAAAAAAATTGCTGTTATCAGTAAATGGTTGTGGGTACACTGTACATCCTGTAGGATTAGCTATAGGCAACTGCCAAGCTAAGCTCAGAGAAATTGAGTATCATAAAGTTTCCAGATTTGCTGCAGCATTCAGTCTGATAAGTCTGAGCAAGACACTGCATCTGGGCTGAACATTTGAAAAGGTTGTAAGAAGTCCTGGGACTGCAAAATAAAAGAACATTTTGACTGTTGAATTATTATATTTTTGTAATTACATATAATAGGGTCTTGATGCATTGCAAAAGTTATGGAATAATGAGGAGGGAGGTGGTGGTAATATTTAAACACACCATAGGAGTGGGCATAATGAGGTTAATATTGTTTCATGGCTCTTGCCTTAACTTTGACCCAAGGACTGGTTTGGGCTGAGGATTTCCACTTGGTCTTGGAAGGGAGAAAGCCTTCTCCTGTTCCTGATTGGGACCAGGGATGCCAGATGTGGGGTTATTGAATAAGAGGCAGGTGTAGCTGTGATGGTGATTACCATAATAAGGAGTTTACTCAGCCCCAATTTATTACTACTGATGGTAAATTGGAAGTAACCAACTACATTAAGGTGAGGTGCACTGGTTACTAAAACTGTTAAGTTTTTTTTCCAGGGAAGCAATCTAAAATTCTAGTCACACAAATAAAAGCAGAAAATGCTGGAAATACTCAGCAAGTCAGGCAGTATCTGTGGACAGAAAAATAAAGTTGATGTTTCAGGTTGATGACTTTTCATCAATATCTAGTTATCAGATTCGTTTTACAATATCCTAATTTTGATTAAAGGAAAAAATTGTTCTCCAAATTTATCTTACAACAACTGAGTTGCAAGAGAATTAAGAAGCTTCAAAAACCCTGCTTGAATTCACTGTTTGCTTATTCCGTGCATTCTGGATATCAGAGTACAACAACATCATTTTAATCTCTGAAACAAGGTTTTAATTTGCAATAGATAGAAATGTTATCATTAATCTTTGCAAATGAAAACATGGCACCTAAGGATCCATCATGGTGCCAGAGTACTCATTTTGCATCCTAGCAGTAGTCATGATTTATTCATCCTGTGCCCATCTTTCTGCCACCTTCGTTCCCATCAGATTCCAGCCTTACTACTGGGTGACAAGAGTGTTTTGCTTCAAACTTGGCTGAGGACTCCTGTCAGGAACCTGTGCGCAGCTACTAAGCAAAAGCATCATCGAGCAGACACCTGGTGTGCTCAAGCAAAGCTAACACTGCCGAGACTAATCAGGGGGTGCTCAGGATGTGTGCATAGTGAATAACCTTGTGATTGTGCGAGACCAGCCTTTATCACTCCCAGGACTTCAAGGAGTGCACCAGGAGGAGGAGGCAGTCAAGGCTTCTGTCTGATCTATGTCTGTCTGAACAGAGTGTGGGAGCCATGAGGTGCTTTGGAACCTCTCGTCGACACTGATCTGCAAAAGCCCTTTGGCAGAGATGTGAATGATAAGCAGTGGTTCCTTCACTATGGCCTTTTGTCTGCCTGATGAGGAGCAATAATTATAAATGTTCATTTGAAGGTGGATTAAGCCGACTAATGTTGAGGAGAAGGAATATGTCTCTGCAATGCCAGCACTAGGTTTCTCAAGAGGATAGACAGTTGTAACATGGTCCATGGGATGCCATAGTTACATTCTGCAGAACTTCTAAAACAGCCTTTCTGAATCAAATGATTGCAGTGACCTTGTCTGATTCAATCCGATCTAGAACCTTGTATATTTATCACTAAAGGTTAAAAGCAGGAGACTTCATTGTTGGTCCAGAAATTAGGTGTCTATTCCATGCCTTCCTCCAAGCTGCTGCACTATTCTACAAGGAGTTGTACGCATGTCCACAAAGATTTCTGGGAGATAAAGTAGTAAGTTTTCAGGTAATTTCTTTGGATGCAGTGCCCAGGATATCTTTCATACATACTCCCTCTTTGTATGTGATTTTGTCATGGCAAATGTATGAGGGAGCAATTTGGCTAGCACTGGTAAACATTGACTTGGTGTGGATTTGCGTTGATAATGAGCATCACAGAATTTAATTGGAGATCCAGGCATTTAGTTTGAATGCTCACAGTCCAGTCAGGTGTGTGATATCTGGCAACTGTGAAGTTTGATGCTATAGTGCTCCCACAAAGGCATTCATCTGTTTCACACCACGATCGCCTGACTCTTGATCTTCACAGCCTCTTGTTTATAAAGTTGATTCTGGTAAGTTAAGTGCAGTCATGTCTCACATTCGGCAGGATGGAGTTGGATTATATTGTATTTTATTTTCCTCAAAAGGTGACATTGATATTTAAAGTTGAAGCAAAGTGTTGACACAGTTGGATTTAGTTGCAGCCTCCATTTGCAGAAATAATTTACAGTTGTTGACATCAAGTGGAAAGATGACACCCTGCTATGTGAAATACAAATCTGTAATATCAACACCTCATGTTGTCACAATGGCATCCCTGTTAATGAAGCAACAACCATGGTGAGCACTTGTTTATTCACAAGGCTGACCCTGGCGGTCAATCATGTGACCTCCATGTTCTGCAGTAGCCCAGGAGTTGGGTTGCAGTTGATTTTCCCTGTGGGCATAATCTGGGATAATGTAGATACTGTGGGCAGCTGGTTTTGAAGGCACCTTTACTAACCTAGCCTTCAAGTACCCATGTTGCTGGCCTCTGAGTTGATGTCATTATTTTCTCCTGTTGACTGTTCTGAAGTAGTAACAATGAACCTCCTTTAAGATTCTATGCCAATTAATCTGAATACTGATGCATGTCTCTTCTTGGAGAGCCCAAATGGATGGAGTATGAGAAAAAGAAGTGACTAGTAGCATTTAAGATAATTTCCTCCCATGAGGTGAATGTACATTTTCAGAGTGGATATCGTCACAACCTATGGCAGACTTAATGCTTGAAACATTAACAATTAATTTCTGCTGAATAATTCCTATCCTTTTGTTTTAAAAAATGTTATCAGCTCATCCAACCTGATGACACAGCTTTACTCCCTCACTGTCAGAAAGAGTATTTCTGGATGACATTAATGTGTGGAAGTATAACTAACTAAATGTTGAAACAGGGATTTGTTAAGAAATGCAAACGCTAGCAGGTGGGAAGTGTTCACCACGAGATAGTTATGCTGGATGAGGAGAGTAGCTGCAGTGGGAAATCATGCATATTAGAAAGACTATCAGGGAAGCAAGTGTGATTCTGCTGATATGGAAATGAACTGTGCTGTACTGAAATCTTTAAGTTTCTTTTGGAGTACACAGCTGGATATTTAGCAGCAATCAAGCAGAAAAAAATTATTTTCTCAATTTCCCAGCCCCTCTGCAATGCTCAGTGTGTGGGGAAAGTCAGTCTGAATTTTGAAAATACTAGCTCAGAAAATATGTCAGTTTTGTTTATAGGCTTGTGTATTTCTACAGATAGCACTGCATGCACTTACTTTTGTTGTTTGTCATGTATGAAAAGAGCACTAGGGTTGTCCCCAGTAATGAGTACCATTGCTGTACTGTTCAGCAACTGCCTTGAGCACAAAAATAAAAGAGATAAATTATCACAGTAGTATTCCTCGTTGCAGTCATCTGTCCCAATTCCTTGGAATTGAGTGTGTGATCTGCTGATGATTTTTCTTAGACAGTCCCTCAGGATGACTTGTTTCTACTCCAGTTTGGAGGTGGCCATCGAGGTCAATGCAGGACCCGCAGACACTGCCACAGATGAGCCAGGAGGTGTGGGTGGGTGGTATGGGGATGTTGTGCTCCTACCCTCGTTTTTGCTAGGCATCCATGTGTTCCTCAGCTCCGAGACTTGTTCTCAGTGCTGCCCTGGATGCTCCGTCTCTTTGAACAGTTGTGGATTAGGGATTCCCATGAGACAATGAGGAGGTTACTTCATTTTAAGGAGGTTTTGAGAGCATCATTTAAGTGTTTCTTATGTGGTCTTTGTAATCTGTTGCCATGCCAGAATTTGGAGTAGGTGCCTGTCTTGAGAGCCTGGTATCCAGCATGTAGACTTTGTGGCCATCCATTGATAGTAAGGTAAGATAAGATCTTTATTAGTCACATGTACATCGAAACACACAGTGAAACACATCTTTTGCGTAGTGATTTTGGGGGGCAGCCCACAAGTGTTGTCACGCTTCCGGCGCCAACATAGCATGCCCATAACTTCCTAACCTGTAAGTCTTTGGAATGTGGGAGGAAACCGGAGCACCCGGAGGAAACCCACACAGACACTGGGAGAAGGTACAAACTCCTTACAGACAGTGGCCGAATTTGAACTCGGGTCGCTGGCGCTGTAAAGCATTGTACTAACCACTATGCTACCGTGCCGTCACTGAATTGGAGCCCACTGAATATAATTAGAGCCTCAACGGCAGAGATGTTGGCCTGGGAGAGGATGCTGACCTTGGTTCACCTATTCTGCCAATGGATTTGGAGGATGTTGTGGAGACACTGTTAGTGGTACCTCTCCAGTGCTTTGAAATGCCTGCTGCAAGTAGTCCATGTCTTAGAAACAGACAGGAGGGCAGGGATCACTGCTGTCCTGTTGACTATAAGCTTTGTGCAGGGCTTTAGGTCATTTTAATCAACTGCAATGTGTTGACATACTGAACATGATGTAATACTGCTGGATTTGTGAAGCTCTGGGTATGAACATAGGTGAGCTTTGAAGAAATTTGTAAAAGCTGCATTAGTGTGCCATGGAAGTTCCCAATGTGTGATCATCTTCTCATCATGTGATCCAAATGTTTCTTAAGTAACCACAGCATACACTTAGTTGGCTACATGCTGGTGCTTGGGTATTAATGCAGGTAGCTGGAGTTTTCGAACACTTCATACTCCCTAGCATTAATAAACTATGAAGTAGACACTTCCTTTTTGATGTTGCCTTTGTGAACTATTTTGGGCCATTTCTTCCTGAATGTAAATCTCTACAAAGTTTCTAGGCTTTCTTTTCAATGACATTTAAATAGAATCACCATCCAGTCTCAGCCTTTCAAGGATAGCAGTCAAACCTTAAGCCTCAGTCCCCCATTTTATCAGAATTTTCAAATTAGTATAGGACGACACCTGCGTCAGAATTCCAAGCACCACATTGACTCCAACTTCCAGAACTCTATGTAGGAGGACTTGGGTTCATTTGAAATAGGGACCCAAATATGGAACATTTTAAACTGGGAGACTTGTTGTTGGTGTGAAGGAAATAGTGTACAACTCCAGCATTTAAAGTCCTGCAGAACCTTAAAGGGGCATGAAACTTTGGTTTGGCCTGTTTGCAATACAGCATAATTGTTTTTTTTTAAATATTCAACAAAGGCTGCAAGGGTTGTGAGAAATGTGGTCAGTGGAGGGGAAAGAAATGTTCATCAGTGATAAGGATAACATCTGGTGTACCTGAAAGCACTGCAGAATGACCATTCCTGTAGTTGCTGCACCTTTGCTTTCTCTGATGGTGCTTTCAAGCCTTTCCATAATTCCCAAGGTAAACTTTTGTCTGCACCTGATCCCGATCTAGTCCTCAGCCAGTAACTATCCTTGAAGATCACCATGATCAGAGGAGAGCTGGACAAGCTTCTACACATGCTCGCCCATTGGAACTTATACCAGTGACTGGGAACAGCTAACCCAACAAAAGCTAGAGATCAAACCCTGATCTGAACTGTTTTTCCCTAATGATATCTAGTTTTACAGTGAACTAAGTACTGAAACTTTCAAATATAAAACTACTTCAGACAGATTTAATTCTGCAAATTAGTTTTGATTTCTGCTAGCATGCTGATTTTGTACTGTCAAGAGGCACCCTTATTATTCAGAGTCGGTTTAACAGCAGTGAAGCTATTACAGTGTCCCCATGCAGTGTTACACTTCAACACTATCCTAATGAATGGCAAACCCTGTTTTACAAATCTTGAGAAACCATGCGAAAGGTGAAGATATCTGGAAAATTCTTTAGTGAAAGAATAAAAAAAATCTGTTACAGCATCGAAAATACATAGCTTCCCAAGGCAAACCCCTGGGCAGTTTGTCTCATGCTTTGGCTGTTTGCGGCGCTCTGTTTGCACTTGGAGATTAGTGCTGCCTAAAAAGAATCTGTCATCGTTGCAAATCCGTTTCAACCTACTGGCCTGAGGAATCTTTTTTAAAGAAAATTCCATCAACGTAATGTGAATTGATTGGAATTCTGACCTCGCCCATGGCAGAAAAATCACAGGAATTGTTGAAGTGCTTTTGAGCTCTGAATCTCATCAATGCTCAGCATTCGCCAGTTGGCATGTTCCAGCCAAATGCGATGTGGGGCATTAACTGAAGGCACAGAGCCACCAATTAGGATTGTGACAGCTGTAAACCAGTTGCAGGATGTTCGATTTCATTGTTGTTCCTGGTTGCAAGGTTCTTCTTAACTACCATGGAAAGCTGCTGGCTGCTGAGAAATGCTGGATGGTTGTCAGTGCCAGCACATAGCAGTAGGGACTTCCAGTCAGTGATGTCAGGTCACGTACCCAGCAGGCAACTGCATTAAATTTATGGCATGTGTCAAAAGTAATCTGGTGCTGCGAAATTCTGTTTGCACCTTAGTTCCTTTTTATAAAGACCTCTTTAAAATTGCAAGGAATACTGCTTTAATAGTTATATCCTGACAGGATTAATAAAATGTACCTCAAGGAATATCAGATTTCATGAAAGTCCATTTTGGAAGAGTCTATTTGTGTCATTGAGGGCACAACCACTCAAGACTATTCAAGCAGAAGTGAGGAAAATAACTAGGATGATGTGTTTCTCTAGGCTACTAGGTAGTTTACTGTGTGCATGGGATGCTGGATGGACTGAACTGAATGTAGAAGTGGTTAGCCTTGTCTCTCCAGTAGTTATGCTAGCAGTGTTCTTGGCCTTGAAATAATCTTGCTGCAAGATGAACGTAGGAAGCATTGACGTGCATGATTCTACTTATCTACAGAGCAGCTAAAAGGAATGAAACGGAAGTTCTTGTAGGGATTAACAGTGGGATTAGGAACCCATATTCTGATAGTGACATCCTGTCCTTTTGCAATACGATTAATGATTGTGTCCAGTTCTGGGCACTGTAATGTAGAAAGGATAATGTTGAGGCATAGAGGATCACCAGGGCTTTGAATTAAATTATGGGGCAAAATTTCAAAAGGAGATTTGAATTCCCTAAATGTGGGAAACTGTGGAGTAGCTTGATTTCAATTTTTCGGGTATTGAAAGGAATTAATGGGTAGATATGATAGAATGGTTAGGAGTGAGTTTTTTTTCAAGTAGTGGGGAAGTACTAGTGGGCATTCGGGAAGAAAGTTAAGTTCTTGATGTTAAAGTTAAATTCCTGGTGATAAATTCTTGCTCGACAAACACTACTCACTCAACCAATAATTTTAAATCTGATATTGACAGATGTCTGGTAACCTTCAATATTAAAAGATATAAGCCAAAGCTAGTGAACGTGTGCAGTCATAGATTTGGTTGAATGACAGAAAAGTTTCAAAGGGTTGAATGGTCTACTTCCTATTGCAATGTTCCTAAACTCTTCACCTGAGTAAGCCAGTCATCTGGTTTGGATGATGTGCTGATGAATTGCAGGTTGGAAGCTAGGTCACCTGCTCTTGCTTCATATTCAAGCCACTTTCAGTCTGGCAGCCACTGACTGTGTCATTGCTACCTTGGGAAAATGAATTCCAGGTCTGACGGTTTAGTCCCGGCCTTCTATCTGTATAATTCATTAGAAACAACAATGTTCATTTAGATTGTTTTCTTTTCTTTTAAAAAAGCAGTAAAATGCCTAAGTTTATTCATAGGAGTGATTAACAACAGAAATTTGATACTGAGTCACACTGGAAGATATTTGGTCAGATGAGCAAATGCATGATCAATGTGGTAGGTGTTAAGCAGCATCCTCAGATGGGGGAGGTGTGCAGTGAGCCAGAAGGGAATAGCAAAGTGATTCCAGAATACAGGGTCCAGAAGCTGAGGGCACTGTTCCTTTCATAAATGTAGAGAAGGTCATAATTAGGGCAGTGTCGAGATATTGGAGGATTGTGGGACTGAAGGAGGATAGAGAAAAGGTGGGGCAACCATGGACAGATTCAAAATTGAGTATGAGATTTCTGTCTAATTCCATTACCAGATGCTTAATTCCAGTGAAGTACTCATTAAGTTCCTGAGGGAAACAAACGACTGCAGATGCTGGAATCGAGATGAAAAACACTATGATGCTGGGGGAGCTCAGCAGGCCAGGCAGCATCCGTGGAGAAAAGCAGGCGTTCAACGTTTCAGGTCAGGACCCTTCTTCAGGACTGAAGATAGGAAAAGGGGAAGCCCAATATATAGGAGGGAAAATCAGAGCAGTGATAGGTGGACAAAGGAGGGGAGGTGGGGTGGGCACAAGGTGGTGATAGGTAGATGCAGGTAAGAGATAGTGATAGGCAGGTGCGGGGGAGGAGGAGAGAGCAGATCCACCAGGGGATGGGTCAAAGGTAAGAAGAGAGAAAAAAGGCTAGGAAAGGGAAGAAGAGAAGAAGCATGGTGGGGGGGGGGGGGGGGGTGGTGGTTGGTGTGTGGTGGTTTGTGGGGATGGAGAGATTTCAATACTCATGCCATTAGGCTGCAAGGTTCCAGGACGGAAAATGAGGTGCTCCAGTTTGCGCTTGGAATTCTCCTGGCAGTGGAGGAGGCTGAGGATTGTCAGTGTCAGTGATACTATGGAAGGGGGAGTTGAAGTGACTGGTAACAGGAAGATGCAGATCGTGGTTACGTACAGAGCGCAGGTGTTCTGTGAAATGGTCACCTAGTCTGCGTTTGGTCTCACCAATGTAGAGGAGGCCATACTTGGAGCACCGAATGCAGTAGATGATATTAAGGGAGGTGCAGGTGATTCTCTCTCACCTGAAAAGGCTATTTGGGTCCCTGGATGGAGGTGGTGTAGGAGCAGGTGTTGCTCCTATGGCGGGGGCAGTGAAAAGTTCCCGGGGTGGGATTTCAGGACTGAGGATAGGAAAAGGGGAATCCCAATATATAGGAGGGAAAAGCAGAGCAGTGATAGGTGAACAAAGAAGGGGAGGCAGGGTGGGCACAGGGTGGTGGTAGGTAGATGTAGGTAAGAGATAGTGAAAGGCAGGTGCGGGGGGGAGGGGAGAGCAGATCCACTGGGGGATGGGTCACAGGTAAGAAGAGAGGGAAAAAAGGCTTGGAAAAGGAAGAAGAGAAGAAGCATGGGGGGGGGGGGGGGGGTGTTGGTGGAGATTACCTAAAGTGGAAGAATTCAATATTCATGCCATTAGGCTGCAAGGTTCCAAGATGGAATGGGAGCGGGGCGGAGGAGCCAAGATCAGACTTTATCCTGTTTGAGGTTTGGCTAGACTGTGACCCAACAAAGTCACCGAGGACCAGAGTGTTGTGTGAATGGGGATTTCCCAGCTGTACTTTCAGTAGAAAGTTTGGGTGCACCTCATACTTTAGTCCAGGATTCTGCTGATCTTTTGCTGCAGCAACAGTGATTGATCAGGATAAAGTTTGACCTTGGCTCCCACAGGAAATTAATGAGGAATTGAAACAAGATGCTCCAATATATCTTGGCTATTTTATCTGCTGAAGAGCTGAGTCAAATAAATCAGAAAGATGCTAGAAATATTAGAACACGTTATGGTGGATAAATCTCCAGGGCTAGATGGGTTCTATCTCAGGATGCTAAGGGAAACAAGGAAGGAGATCGCTGGGGCTTGCATCTTTGTTAACCCTAGGGGAGAAACCAGAAGATTGGAGGATAGCTAATGTTGCCCCCTTGTTCAAAAAGGGCAGTTGGGATAAGCCTGGAAATCAGTGGTAGGGAAGTTGTTGGAGAAGATGCTGAAGGACAGGATCTATTGGAAAGACGGTGACTAATTAGGAGGAGACAGCATGGTTTTGTGCAGGGGAGATCATGTCGTATAAATCTGATTATTTTGAGGAAGAAATAAAAAAGATTGGAAGTAGAGTGGTAACTGTTGTTTATAGGGACTTTAGTAAGGCTTTTGATAAGGTTCCACATGGTAGGCTGGTGCAGAAGGGATCTGGGGCATGTTGGCAAACTGAATCCAAAATTGGCTTGGTGATAGTTTGCAGAGGGTAGTGGTCGAGGGGTGCTTTTCTGACTGGAAATCTGTAACAAGCGGTGTACTGCAGGGATTGATGCTGGGACCTTTGTTGTTTGTAATGTATACAAATGACTGGATGAGAACTTAGGTGGTACAATTCGTCATTGAGAGCAAAATGGGTTGTTTAAAGATACAGCAAGATCAACTAGAGAGTCAGGTGAAGTGGTGGCATCTGGAAGTGTGAGGTAATGCACTTTCGGATGACAAATTCTTGTAGGACACATAAAGTAAATGGAAGTGACCTGAGGACCATTGATGTACGGAGGGACCTTGGGGTGTAAGTCCACAGCTTGCTGAAAGTGGTGACATAAGTGGATAAGATATCTTTATTAGTCACATGTACATCGAAACATACAGTGTAATACATCTTTTGCGTAGTGTTCTGGGGCAGCCCACAAGCGTCGCCACACTTCCGGCGGCAACATAGCATGCCCACAACTTCCTAACCCGTACGCCTTTTGGAATGTGGGAGGAAACCGGAGCACCCAGAGGAAAATCACGCAGACACGGGGAGAACATACAAACTCCTTACAGACAGTGGCCAGAATTGAACCTGGGTCACTGGCACTGTAAAGCATTACGCTAACCGCTACACTACTGTGCCTGCCCTGGTAGTGAGAATCATCATAAGGTAGTGAGAAAGGCATTTGGTATGCTTGTCTTCATTGGCTAAGGCATTGAGTATAAAAGTTGAGACATCATGTTGCATTTGTACAAACCATTGGTTAGACCACACTTGGAATATTGTGTACAACTCTGGTTGCCACACTACAGGAAGGATGTGGTTACAATAGGGAGTGTGCAGAAGAGATTCACCAGGATGTTGCCTTGAATGGAGGACTGTCGTTATAAGGAGAGGTTGGATCGGTGTGGTTTATTCCCACTGGAATGCAGGGGTAATCTAAAAGTGGTTGACAAAATTATGAGGGGCATAGATAGGATAGATAATCTGAAATGTTTTCCCAAGGCTGGGGAATCTAGAACCAGAGGAAAAAGGTTTAAAGTGAGAGGGAGAAACTTAAAGGAGATCTAAGGGGGAGGAATATCTGGAATGAGCTGCCAGAGGAGGTTGTGGAGGCAGACACTATTACAGTGTTTTAAAGGCAGATACTTGAAGAGGAAAGTAGCAGAGGCACGTGGGCCTAATGCAGGTCAGTGGGATTAGCATAGACTGGCATCATGGTCAGCATGGACGAGGTAGGTTGAAGGACTCGTTTCTGCGCTGTATGCTTTGATGATTCTTTCTAGGTCCTGGCTGAAATAATCTGTGTCAAGCCAACCTAAGTGACAATTGGGGAATGTTATGATTGGAGTAAGGAAACCAAAGTCGCCCATATTTCCCATTTCCATTCACGATTCAGAAAGAAATGGGAATCTTGGAAGATGACAGATTGAGGCTCAAATTTGATGCCTTCTGGGTTTGAGTAACTTGTTGATGCTTTCTCTCATACCTTTCATGAATAAAAGCCATTGGGTAGAGCACCAGCTCTTATTGAACGGGAGGATCCAGGAGTGAGGAACAATATCACTAAGGAGAAAAATAAGTGGATTGGTCGAAGCCAACTCCAGAGCTACTCCATGATATCCATAAAGCTCTCTTCCACTGACCACTGACCCCCTTCATATGGTGAGAAGAAACAGTCTGAAGGAAATGCACAAGGTGGGTGAGGTTCTATTCATTAAATAATAGAATGATCTCAGACAGTGGAAAGAGTAAGGGTGCAATCAAGCACCAAATAATGTGCAAGCTTTATAACACCTGGCACTCCCTGATAGCTGCAGAACAGAACCTGGCCAGAGCGTTATGTGCTCTTGGCCCTCTGCATCTCTCACTGCACCTTCAAGTCCAACCGTTCAAGGTAACAATCCCATAAGCGACGCTGAGGTTCTATTTCATCACTGTCCATGCTCATGAGGTCTGTCTTTCTGGGTGGGAAATCTGTTTGATATGCAGAGCCTAGCGAAATAACAACAAACTTGACAAAGAGCTTGATTGAGAGTGATGAACAAATTGTTTTTAAAAGAAGATAGGAGTAATGGGCTGAGGTCTGAATGGCAGTCAAAGTGGGACAGTTCTAGTTGCTCTACAATGAGAAGGAAGTGATTCCACTCGAGAGGGCACAGGAGATTCAGCAGGATGCTGCTGGGTTACCAGCAATGAGGTGGGACTAGATAGGCTTGGTTTGTTTTCCTTGGAGCAGAAGAGGCTGAGAAGGATTCTGACAGAGGTTTACAATGTTATGAGGGGCATAGATAGCATGAAGAGTTGGAACATTTCCTATAGCAGAGGTGTCTGAAACCAGAGAGCATAGGTTTAAGGTAAGAGATGGGAGATCTAGTAGGTGGATCTGAGGAAGAATTTTTTCACCCAAAAGTGTGGTTGGAATCTGGAATGCACTGTCTGAGTGGGTGGTGGAGGCAACACATAACATTTAAAACCTATGTAGTCAAGCACTTGAATCAGCAGGGCATAGAACCATACAGCACAAAACAGGCCCTTCGGCCCACCGTGTCGTGCCGTCCATCAGACCACCCTCACACTACCTAACCCCTTCCTCCCGCATATCCCTCTATCTCACATTCCTCCATATGCCTATCCAACAAGCTCTTGAACCTGTTCAATGTATCTGCCTCCACCACTACCCCAGGCAGTGCATTCCATGCACCAACCACTCTTTGGGTGAAAAACCTCCCTCTGACATCTCCCCTGAACCTCCCACCCATAACCTTAAAGCCATGACCTCTCTTCTTGAGCATTGGTGCCCTGGGAAGGAGGCGCTGACTGTCTACTCTATCTATTCCTCTCAATATTTTATATACCTCTATCATGTCTCCTCTCATCATCCTCCTTTCCAGTGAATAAAGCCCTAGCACCTTAAGCCTCTCCTCATATTCAATACTCTCCAATCCAGGCAGCATCCTGGTAAATCTCCTCTGCACCCTCTCCAATGCTTCCACATCCTTCCTATAATGAGGCGACCAGAACTGAACACAGTACTCTAAGTGTGGCCTAACTAGAGTTTTGTAAAGCTGCATCATAACCTCGCGGCTCTTAAACTCAATCCCGCGATTTATGAAAGCCAACATCCCATTGGCCTTCTTAACTGCTCTTTCCACCTGTGAGGCAACTTTCAACGAACTGTGAATATGAACCCCCAGAGCCCTCTGCTCCTCCACACTGCCAAGTACCTTGCCGTTTACCCTGTACTCTGCCCTGGAGTTTGTCCTTCCAAAGTGTACCACCTCACACTTCTCCGGATTGAACTCCATCTGCCACTTGTCAGCCCAGCTCTGCATCATATCAATATCCCTCTGTAAGCTCCGACAGCCCTCCACACTATCCACAACACCGCCTATCTTAGTGTCATCCGCAAACTTACTAACCCAGCCCTCCACCCCCTCATCTAAGTCATCTATAAATATCACAAAAAGTAGAGGTCCCAGAACCGATCCCTGCGGGACACCACTAGTCACTGCCTTCCAATCCGAGGGCACTCCCTCCACCACAACCCTCTGCTTTCTACATGCAAGCCAATTCCTAATCCACACAGCCAAGCTTCCTTGGATCCCTTGGCCTCTGACCTTCTGAAGAAGCCTACCATGAGGAACATTATCAAACGCCTTACTAAAATCCATGTAAACCACATCCACCACACTGCCCTCATCAATCTTCCTGGTCACCTCCTCAAAGAACTCTATCAGGCTTGTGAGGCAAGATCTTCCCTTCACAAAGCCATGCTGGCTGTCCCTAATCAGTCCATGATTCTCAAGGTGTTCATAAATCCTATCCCTTAGAATCCTTTCTAACAGCTTACCCACCACAGACGTGAGACTCACCGGTCTATAATTCCCTGGCCTATCCCTATTACCTTTTTTGAACAAGGGGACCACATTCGCAACCCTCCAATCCTCCGGCACCACCCCCGTAGACAACGAGGACTCAAAGATCCTTACCAGCGGTTCAGCAATCTCCTCCCTAGCCTCTCGAAGCAGCCTGGGGAAAATCCCGTCAGGCCCCGGAGATTTATCTGTCTTAATATTATTTAACAACTTCAACACATCCTCTCTCTTGATATCAACAACCTCGAGAACATTACCCCTACCAGCACTCCCTTCCGCATCATCAAGACCCCTCTCCCTGGTGAATACCGAAGAGAAGTACTCATTGAGAACTTCTCCCACTTCTGCCGCCTCCAGGCAAATTCTCCCACCTTTGTCCTTAATCGGACCTACCTTCACCCTAGCCATCCTCCTACCCTTCACGTACTTGAAAAAGGCCTTGGGATTTTCCTTAACCCTACTAGCCAAAGCCTTTTCATGTCCTCTTCTAGCTCTCCTCAGCCCTTTCTTAAGTTCCTTCCTCGCTACCCTATATTCCTCATGGGCCCTGTCTGAACCTTGCTGCTTATACCTCACGTAGGTTACCTTCTTCTCCCTAACAAGTCGTTCCACCTCTCTCGTCACCCACGGTTCCTTCACCCTGCCATTCCTTCTCTGCCTCACCGGGACATATTTATCTCTAACATCCTGCATAAGATCCCTGAATATCGACCACATCCCCATGGTACATTTTCCTTCAAAAAGGACATCCCAATTTACACTCCCAAGTTCTCTCCTTATAGCCTCGTAGTTAGCCCTTCCCGAATTGAAAAACCTCTTGTCCTCTCTGCACCTGTCCCTGTCCATGACAATTTTAAAGGTTATGGAGCAATGGTCACTGTTAGAAGGCTATGGAAAAAGTGATAGTGAGTGGGATTAGCACATATAGGTACTTGAGGCTGGCATGGACATGGTGGTCCAAAGAGCCTGTTTTTGTGCTGTTATTATTTTATAAAACTGTGCACAGTGAAATTCATTTTACAAAGACGTGGAAAGGTTAGGATAACCTTGTATTTCAGTAACGAAATACCAGGCCTCAGAACTTGGATTGTATCTGAATCAGGGACAGTCCTGTTGCAGAGCAAACTAGTGAGGCACAGAGCATTACGCAAAGAGTCAGAGTTGCACAGCACGGAAACAGGCCCTTCAGCCTAACTGGTCCATGCTAAACAAAATACCCATCCAAACTAATGTCATTTTGCCTGCATTTGGCCCATATCCTTCTAAGGTTTTCTACTCCACGTACCTGTCCAACTGTCTTTTAAAAGTTGTTATTATACCTGCCTCAACCATTCCTCTGGCAGCTTGTTCCATATATGTACCACCCTCTGTGCAGATTTAACAAAAAAAGTTGCCCTTTAAGTTCTTATTAGATCTTTCCCCTCTCACCTTAAACCTATGCCCTCTAGTTCTTGATTTCCCCTACCCTGGGAAAAAGACTGAGTGCATTTACCCTATCTAAGCCCCTCATAATTTTATATACCTCTTGGAGATCATCTCTCAGTCTCCTGTGCTCCAAGGAAAAAAGTCCTAGCCTGTCCAACCTCTTCCTATAACTCATTCCCTTGAGTCCTGGTAACATCCTTGTAAATCGTATCTGCACTCTTTCCAGTTTAATAATACCTTTCCTATTAGCAGGGTGACCAAAACTGAATGCAATATTCCAAGTGTGGCCTCACCAGCGTCTTGTATAATTGCCACATAACCTCCTAAATTCTATACGCAATGCCCTGACTGATGAAGGCCAGCATGCCAAAAGCCTACTTCACCACCCTGTCTATCTGTGCCTCCATTTTCAGGGAGCCATGTACCTGAACTCCAAGGTCCCTCTTTTCTGCAACACTCCTCAGGGCCACACAGTTTACTGTGAATGAGACTGTGTATAAAAATGACCCTCGACTCAGCCTGCTGAGTTGTGAGAAATGCATGCAGCTAGAGAAATGGATGCAAACATTCAATGTAGAATGGGCGTCTATACTGATCCCACTGGGTAGATTAAGAATCGATCCTAATCAAAGACTGTGCACAGTAGAATGGATTGTAATTCTCATCAAGTGGCCAGGACCTTGGATGCTTTCAAGATTTCAGTAAAGGATATGTAATTGCTAAAATGCACTGGGAAATTTTACAAGAGGAACTCAGCAAATCATTCTGTCACATTGTCAAATAATTGGATTGACTCCATAATAGAAAAGTTTGCTCAAGGTCTGGTTAAACTAGGCTGACTTATTTCTTGTTCCATGCTTGCTTATGTATGTTTTCAGATTTTTGCTTCTGAGCTGTGTGATATTGGGGGGGAAAATAGCACTGGCACAATGGTAGGTCCTTGTGTGTACTTTCTGCCTGCTAACTCAACATGATCAGAGCAGCAAGAATTCACTCTGAATTTATCCAGATCAACTGTAATATGATTGACTGCATATTAAGTACATTTGTTGATCTGTGATTGTTACTGCAGGGTACATGACTGTGTAATTGTGAGGTAGGAGTTCCTGTTGATGCCCTTATTTTCTTCTCTTCATCTCCTACTCCTTGTCAAATTAACACTAAATTACTTGTTGTGCCTCATTTAGTTTCCAATGCAAAACTATCATTAGCCACAGTGTGAAAAAAAAATCATTTATCTGATCTTTGAGGATTACAGTACGTTTCCACAGTATAAATTCCTCATTGTATTTAGAACATGGGCTTAAAATTTTGATTGTGTTTTGCTATTTATTCAAGCAACCAATAATGCTAAAGTATCCAATGTAATAGGCAATGTATGCCCACTAGTTTGTCTTGTCTTGGAATTTTGACACCCACTGCATCGAACTATGCAGCTTGCTGGCTATCTGAACATATCCTGGAACAATTCAGCAAGGTAGTAATAATATTTAAATACATGCTCAATACTTGTTGTGGAACCCTCTTGTGAGACTGGCCTACTTGCTTTGCCACATGACAAATTCATCCAGGAACTTATGGTGCTAACTTCCAGCAAAGGTGATGCAGAACACAATGTAAATTGCTTATTCTACAGTATAGGTTAGTTTCTGGTTTGCCTCCATGTGCTGCTCAGTAAGTTCTAAGCCTTTTCCAGAATATTTTCTGTTTTCTGCATTTGGTGATGACTTTTGATTCCCTTGCTGATTCTAGTCTGCTTTAGTCTACTTTATTACAGTCATGGTTGAAGTGCCTCTTGGAATTTGGTAAAGCAGCATTGAAGACAAGTGACCTGGTGCATGTGAAAGAGGAAGGTGGTCCACAGGAGACCTTCAATGAACACTTTTTGCAGCCGCAATTTCAGCAAGAAAGAATGGGTGAGTTGTTTGCACTTCCCCACGGTAGTGGTTTTCTAAGCTCCGGCAGGTATTGCAGCTAGAATTGGAGTCCCAAACCAGCCTTTGACTGGTACTTCCTAAGGCTGGAATGTCAACTTGGTGTTATTCTGAGTTAGAGACAGTGGCATCTGAGTTAGTGATTTCTGCCAGTCTGAGGTCACTGAGATACCTACAAGAAGAAAAGAATAGGGAGGCTATGTCGTAGGCTTCCATAGGGCCCATGGCTGCACCCACATTGTCTTGTGCTCTCTCATCTAACATATTGAACCCCTTTCTCAGTAGAGCCATGTGAGACTCCTTGAATGTGCAGCCTGTTTCGGACAGGAGGCAGTGTATAACAATGGTCTGTAGCCAGTTTGCTGGCATTAGTGATCAGAAGTAATAGAAGCTGGTCTCTTGGGCCTCTTCCACTATTCTGTAAGATCATGGCTGATTATCTCCCTAACCGAACCCAAAATCTCTTGGTCCACTTACTATCCATAAACCTATCTCCATGTTCAAGGTGGCTTGTGTATCCTTCTCCAGGTGGGAAGAAGGTGGGCAGGAGCCATCTAACTTCTGTAATCCACCCTTGGTGGCTCAGGTTGGGGGAGACAAAGCTTCTATTTTATTAATTTATATGGGTGTCTCTGCTAAGGCCAGCATTTATTAACCATCCCTAATTTACAGCTGTCTGTCTCTTTTAGATCCTCTCACAATGCGCTTGGATGGGAAATTCCAGGAGTATTAGACCTGGTGATGATGAGGGAGTAGTGACATATTTGAGTCAGGCTGATATGTGGCTCAGAGAGGAAATTTTAGGAAGTGCCATTGACAAAGTTTTGCTGAGTAATTGCAGAGCATTTTGTGAATGTAGAGACTGCTATCACGGTGCACTGATAATAGAGGGAATAAATCTTCAGGGTGGTGGATATGGTGTTGAACAAGTGGCTCACCATGTCAACAATCAGTTTCCCCGTACGTCACTTTCCTGCATGCTCTGCTTCCAAAAGCCGCTTCCCCTGCATAAGCCTTTCTCAAAAACCACTTTCCCTTCTCGCCCCTTCCTTATTCCTCAGCATGCCATGCCCTTGCACACACCACTGTAGTGTATTTTGCAATGGGCTTTGAACTATACTGAGAGTGCTGGTAAACTTCTACCCCAAGGGTATACACAGGAGCTTAAAAATGGGTTATGCATACTTCTTTCTGGTCTAACAGCAAGCCACCACATGGTGGTTGCATTCATAATACACACAATAATGTCATTAACGTCTGTATCTGCTTGCCTTATTCATAAGCTATACATAAGTACACCACGTACCACTCCCTAGGTGCCCCATTCCCTGCATCCTTCACTCACACTCTCCTCCTGCACACAGCTCCCATGTCCTTCCCTGGGAATACACCCCCTTCCTTCTTTCCTCGCCAACCCAACTCTTGAATGAGCTTTCCCAACCCCAACCAGCCCTTTGATGGTGTACCCCTCTCCCAAGTACTTTTCTCCTCAACCTGTTTCCTCTGCATGACCCCACCTCTGCAAAACCCCATTTTGCACTTCACAGCCTCTTGTTTTCATGAATTGCTTTTATTTAATACACAATGTGAATTTAACAAACTGTTGGTGGATGCAACACATCAAAGCAAATGGAGTCAACCTTCTAAACACTGCAAGGATATTGTACTAACTGAATATCTTAAACTCTGTGCATCAGGGAATTGCACAAAAGTGTAAAGCCAGAAATCCCTTTATCTTCTATGAAAAAGAACACTTTATTAAATAAATAAAATCTTTGGAGATTCTTCACTGGTGACACAGAGCAGTATATAACCTTTAAACGTTCAGCTTGAAACATGACTGGTGGCAGTTGTGATGTTCTATGATTACAATATTACTTTGGTTAACCTTTGATGGTCATTCCTGTCATACTTTGTCAGAATGGAAGACACCTTCCCAACTTCTCCATATTCCCACAGCATGTTTATTAGGGTTTTAGTCCAGAAGCACCACAAATCCTTTCCTGTCTGATGTCTGTGGTCACAAAGGGCCATTTGTAAGGGAATTAATCCACATAAATTATTCACTGAAACTGCACTGCTTATCACTATGTCAGCTTCTGCCTCTTCCAGGAGCTCAAGCTCTGTGACCCAATTCAAATCATTGCTTATGTTCGATACATGGAAATGTAGAGAAGATTGGTGGTTAGAGCAGCTGAATTATTTATAGTAGTTGTAGCTTCCTATTTCAAGGGCTAGAACGCACAGCCCTATACCCATTTTGTATGCCCAAATAAATAGCTTGATCTGTGTGTACATTACTGCAATTTATTTCCTCTTTCTTTCTTGATTTAACAACCAGCGGAGATAGTGCAGCTGCTCTTGATCAGAATTTAGTCACAGTGTGCGTGAGTGGAAAGCAGACACCACTGATGAAAAATTTTATTTTTCACCAAATGCTGTGAAGCAACAAAGTCGGAATGACTTTGGCTTCACACTCAGTCATGTATGCTGAGCACCCCTAAAATGATATGACAGTATGTAATCTGCACAACAGGAAGTACTTCCATTTATTTAATGAGCTTAGTATTAAAAAATCCATTTCCAGCTGGTTCAGGCCTAAAAGACATGGTTGTCAAGCAGAACGGGGATTACAAAGTTTACTGGAAGCTTGCTCAATGAATTGGGATTTGAGGAGGTTTTAAAAGACAGTGAATCAGTAATATACAAGGAGAGCATTTCAGAGAAGAGGTAGAGGCAGTGATGGCGATGGCAAGATACTTGGGAATAATGTTTATTGGGTGGGGAGAATTAGGACTGAAAAGAACATTTAATGAAACTAGAAGCTAACTTGTATTAAGAACAAGTTAAAACAAAAAGAAACAAATATAAAATGAGCTACGACTTCCAAATGCACAGTGCAAAACATTTTGAAATCTTTCCTGATTGTGTTATTCCAGGATACTTTTATGAGAGAGAGGAGCAAAATTGAAAAGGAGCTCAAGTAGCCTTGATGTTAAAGAATGGGTTAACGTGAGTGGGAGGGGAAAAAAAGAATCTTCACTCAAATCAAGAAGCAGAGTGAAGTTTGAGTGGCTAAGAAAAAGCAATGGACAGAACACAAAAGTGGGAGTTGTATGCAGGCCTCATTCAATATCAATAATGCAGGGCATTGTACCAATTGGGAAGTTTGAGGTTCATAAAACAAGGGAAATAAAGTAAAGGTATGGGATTTTAATCTGGAAAACTGAGCAGTAATGGTGTGCAGGATGAGTTCATGGTGTGCTTAAGAGAAATGTGTGCAATGTTGCCAAAAAAAAGTAATCCTGAGGATTGAGATCATTTCATAATTCAGCAGATGAGGACCAAGACATTGATAAAGAAAGAGAAAAGGGAATACTAGTCAAATCCAAGCAGGTGCAAGAAACCTAAAAAGAGACTGTAACAGGTTTTATAGATCTGTAAAAAGGATTAAAAAAAACGCTAAAGTATCAGAGTGAGATAGGAGAAATTATAATGTGGAATAGGGAAATGGCAGAGAAGTTAAACATTTTGTGTGTGTCTTCACAGGGAAAGACATAGAAAACTTCCAAGAAATACTGAACTATAGGTCCAGAGAGAACAATGAGCTCCAAATAAAAAAAACTATCAAAAGAATTAGTGTTGGAGAAATTAATGGAATTGGAACGCAATAAACCTTCCTAGGTTTTGAAAGAGATGGCTGTGAAGATGGTCGATGCACTGGTTGTCATCTTCCCCGATTCTAGATGTGCACAAACAATTTGCACAGATTAGAAGGCAGCAAATATAACCCCACCATTTAAAAATAAGGGAGAGAGATAATAGAGAACAATACACCAGTTAGCCTGCTAACAGTAGGAGGGAAAAAGCTAAGAGTTATTGCTAAGGAAGTGCTAACAATGCATTTGGGCAAATAGTAATTGATTTGAACAAAGTCAGCATGAAAGAGAAATCATGTTTAACAAATTTGAGGTTTTTTTGAGAGAAAAACTAACAGAATAGGTAAGAGCAAACCAGTTGGTGTGGTGCATTTAGACTTTCAGAAGGCTTTTGATAGGGTGTCCCATGAGTGTTTATTTAATAAAATTATAGCTAATGGAATTGGCTACATTGATATGGATTGAAAATTGGTTTATGAATAGAAAATAGAGTAAGAATGAACAGAACATTTTCAGGTTGGGAGGTTGTGAGATGCTGCAGGGCTAGGTGCCGAGACCCCAGCTGTTCACAATCTGTGAGCTGCTTGCAGTCTATATCAATAAGTTGGATAAGGGATCAAGTATAATATATCCAAGTTTTCTGTGAGAAGGATGCAGATGTAGATAGAGTAAGTGAATGGACAAGGAAAAGGCAGATGAAATATAATGTATAAAATTTGATGTCATCTAATTTGGCAGAAAAAAATGGAAAGATAGTTTTTTTTAAATGTGAGAAGTTGGAAGTTATTAGTGTTTAGAGGAATCTAGTTATCCTTGCACACAAACCATTGAATGATTATATACAAGCCGTTAGGAAGACTGATGCAATGTTGCCTTCATTGCAGGAGGATTTAAGTAAAAGAGCAGAGACTTCTTGGTCCAATTATATAGGATCCTGGTGAGACAGCATTTGGAATATTTTGTACAGATGTGGTCTCTCTTCTGATGGAAAGATATACTTGCAATTGAGAGAGTGTAGGGAAGGTTCATCAGACAAATTCTTGAGATGATGGGTGTGTTAAATAAGGAGAGGTTAAGCAAGCCTCTCTTGAGTTGCACACTTGAGTTTAGAAGAATGAGAGGTGATCTCATTGGGAATGTATAAAATTCTTATGAGGCATGACAGCTTAGATACAGAGGTGGGGTGCCTGGAACCAGGGACCATAATCTCAGAATAAGGGATTGGCCATTCAGGATAGAGATGAGAAGAATTTTTTTCACTCTGAGGTTAGTAAATCTTTGGAATTCTCTATCTGAGAAAAATCTGAAGGCTTAGTTGCTGAATATACTCAGGACAACAACTAATAGGTTTTCTTTAGATATTAAGGGAATTAGCAATATGAAAATGGTGTTGAGGTAAAAGATTATCATGATGTTTTGAATGACTCAGCTGGTACAAGGGACAAATGACTAGTCCTGCATAATTCCTTATATTTTTACGTTCTTCTTATTCCTGGAAGATTTTGCATTCTGTGATATCAATTAAATTTGAACAAAAGAATGGTCAAAAGTAAATCCGGATCATGGATGTCACCCAGAGTGCAAACTGTATTCCTCTATATTCATGTTACTATTTTCGAGTCCTTGCTTGTACTCAAATTACTGTTATTGGCTCTTGTGTAGAAAAGGCTTTTAAGTGTTGTCGGATGGAGGTGAGAGCATTCACACGTCTGAGGATCCTTCAAGAGGTCTAATTCTCTTTTATAAACAATGAAGATTGATTAGTATGACGAGCTAACTCCATTATTGTAACATTCATCTATGGTTCTATGGTTCAACTATTAGAATCAAAGCTACAGAGGCCTAATCTTTTCTGTTCCTTGATCACTCCAATGGCAAATGATACTTTAATGCAGAAACAGAACTCAATTGCTGAAATTTCCACAATGGTAAAATCAATATAAAACAGTTTACAGCAACTTTTCATGCCACTTCCACTGAGCAGGACGCTTCCCAGCTTTCTATTTTCGGACACCAGTTTTCAACAATCTTCCGTTTTAGAAACAGCAGAAAGATAGTCAGTTAGGATAAGGTAAGATATCTTTATTAGTCACATGTACATTGAAACACAGTGAAATGCATCTTTTGCATGGAGTGTTCTGGGGGCAGCCCAAAAGTGCTGCCATGCTTCTGGCGCCAACATAGCATGCCCACAACTTCCTAACCTGTATGTCTTTGGAATGTGGGAGGAAACCGGAGCACCCAGAGGAAACTCACGCAGACACGGGGAGAACGTACAAACTCCTTACAGGCAGTGGCGGGAATTGAACCCTGATCGCTGGCGCTGTAATAGCGTTGCGCTAACCGCTACACTACCGTGCTGCCCTCTGAACAGTGAAGGTCAAGCAACTGTGTCTCTATCCACAACTCTTCCAGATGGCTTTGGAAGGGGTGCGCCACCTCATAAACTACCCACCTGCCCACCCCTCAGCCACCACCTGCCCCATCAGAGGAAGAATCTGCAGTGACTACTTCCTCTTCTTGGGAAGTTCATTGGGATGGAGGATGACTTGCTTCCAGTCAGGTTTTGTGGGTTTTGAGGTGACCGATGAGGCCAATGTGTGAGCCATAGACTTGTCCACAGATGGGGTAGGTGAATATGTAGTTTGTGGGATGGTCAGCTCCTTCCACCGCTTATACAGGACTTCTGTGTGCTCCTGAAGTTTGGCCCTGGTTCTAGATACTACCCGGAGTGCTCCTTCTGCCTTTCGAACAACCAGGGATTCTCGGCACTCAACAAACCTCTCTACAAATGATTGAGTGGTGATTAACATAATTAAATAGCCAAATCCTGTGAATGTGGAAGAAGGAATGTGGAAGCATTTAGATAGACAGATTAGGAGGAGTCAGCATGGCTTTGTGTGTGGGAAGTCATGTTTGAGGAATCTTTCAGAGTTCTTTGAAGAGGTAACCAAAAGGGTAGATGAGGGTAGGGTAGTAGATGTTGTCTACCTGGACTTTAGCAAGGCCTTCGACAAGGTCCTGCGTGGTAGGTGGGTCTGGAAGGCTGGGACCCATGGAATTCAGGGAGAGCTAGTTAGGTGGATTCAAAATTGGCTTGGAGGTAGGAAGCAGAGGGTGGTGGTTGAAGGCTGTTTCTCGGAATGGAGAATAGTGACTCGTGGTGTGCTGCAAGGGTTGGTGTTTGGACCCTTGTTATTCGTTATTTATATAAATGATTTGGATGGGAATGCACAAGGCTTGATCAGCAAGTTTGCAGATCATACGAAATTAGGAGGTGTTGTTGATAGTAAAGAAGGTTATTGTAGATTACAGGGGGATCTTGATCAGTTAGGGAAGTGGGCTGAGGAGTGGCAAATGGATTTCAATACAGACAAGTGTGAGGTGATGCATTTTGGAAAGTCAAAGTAGGTCTTGTATGATGAATGGTAGGGCACTAGGGAGTGTAATGGAACACAGGGACCTGGGAGTACAGGTTCATAGTTTGTTTGAAAGCTGTGTCACAGGTAGACAGGGTGGTGGAAAAAGTGTTCAGCACACTGACTTTCATTGGTCAGGGCATTGAGTATAGGAGTTGGGACATTATGTTGCAGTTACATAAGTCTTTAATGAGGCCGCACTTGAAGTACTGTGTACAATTTTGGGCACCCTGTTATAGGAAAGCTGTGGTTAAACTGGAAGGAGTGCAGAAAAGATTTATGAGGATGTTGCCAGGACTAGAGGGCCTGAGTTATATTGAGAGGTTTGCCAGCGTACGAAATGCCTTTTTCACCACCCTGTCTTTATTCCTTGGAACACAGGAGAATAAAGGGCGAACTTATAGAAGTGTTTAAAATTATGAGAGCCACAGATTTAGATGGATGGCAACAGTCTTTTCCCCAGGGTAGGGAAGTCCAAAACTAAGGGGCGTAGGTGTAGGGTGAGAGTGGAAAGATTTGAAAGGGACTTGAGGGGCAACTTTTTCAATGCAGAGGATGGTGTGTCGAATGAGTCGCCAGAGGAAGTGGTTGAAGCAGGTACAATAGTATCATTTCAGAAGCACTTGGGTAAGTACATGGAGGGGAGGGGCCTGGAGGGATATCGGCTGAACGCAAGAAATTGGTACTAGCTAGGTTGACAATGTGGTCGGCATGAAGTCGTTGGGCAAAGGGCCTGTATCCTTGCTGTATTGCTCTGTGACTGACACTAGGGACCAACATTTATACAGATGGGTTTCAAGCTATCCCAGTGCTGATTTGACATGCTTTTACACTTTCACCTCCATGGCAAATAAATGGTGAGAGAAGCTCAGGGCAGAGGAGACCCAAGGAATGTCCTCATATCTAGAGGAGTACTTTTGTCCCACTAAGGCATAGTAATAAAAATAAAGCCAAATTTCTGGCTCTCTTTTGACCTGGCTATTTCTCCTGACGTGGTGGGAGTGTCAGCAAAGGCATTTCAGATTAAGACAATAGTTAATACTTTAAAGAAGGAACATGTTTCCTTCCAGGGAAGAAGTAGGGAAATATTTGACAGCTGCATGGGCGGTGAGAGCAGAGGAGCTGGTCACAGCTTTTGGATATCTTATAGATGCGAACGTGATAGCTTATATAGAAATCCATAATTGTTTTTTTATTTTTTCCTCTCTTCTGATCACTTTCTCCCTTTCATTTTCTCTTTCTCTTTTTTTCTCCTTTTCTTTCATCTCTATCGCCAGACTTCTGGCATGTTGTAAAAGCTGAGTAATTCAGAAGTGTGAAATATGCCAACATCACTTTCAAAGGTTGTGTTAAAACTCTCTAAGTCATTTTGAACAAGATTATAAGGATTATCTTAAACACTTGCGTAAACATCAGGTTAAGATGCCTGGAGCATGCATATAATTTGCTAGTAGAATGTATTGCTGTATTTGAAAGGGTCATTTATTTTGCAGCATCTATACTTTTTAATTTGTATAGTCTGGGAGGTGAATAACTCATCAGCTTTAAGGTTGTCAAAAATAAGTATCAAGTAAGTGTTTCTTCTACTAAACATCATCTTAATGGCTCACTAAGAATCTCGTGGAAAAGAAATCAACTGAGTCTTGGCTTCAGAGGCAGCAAAGAGTAAATCAACCATAAATATCATGGCCCTTGCCACAGTACTCAAAGACCAGCTCCAGGTTTATACCTGCCTAAACCCACCAGTTAATGCACCTCTGGTATAAATCAGTCCCTCCAAAACTCTCCTGCTGGTATCCTAACTCTCAACGTCACGTTCATCCAATACCCCTGTACTTGCTGACACACATTGACTTCCAGTCCAGCATTGCCTTGATTTTTAAAATCCTCATCCCTGTTTTCAGACTTCTCTCTGGCCTCTACTCTCCCCTCTTCCATGCATCTCCCAGCCATTTGAAAATTTGAGTTTCTGCAATTCAGACCACTTGTGAATCCTCAGTTTCCACGGCTCCACCGTTAGAACCATGCCTTCAACTCTCAGGGGCACGAACTCTGGAATCCATACCCCAAACCATTCCATTTCTCAAGTCACTCTGTAAAACTTACCAAGTCTTTTAAAACTAGTTTTACATGGCTCATTGACAAATTGTATCTGTGAAGTATCACGGATCGTTATTACCATGTTAAAGATGCTCTATTTATATACATACACTGTTGTTGACATAGTGCAGATAAGTATGGCAAGGTGCTGACAAGAAGTACTCTGAATTTCACATACAGTAAGTTTCAGCTCGCGTTGTTCTTCGACTTCCTATCTGTATTAATGATTTTAGCCTTGAGCAGGGTTTTCATGATATTAGAAGGCTTACAATTCTTTTTAGTGATATCACCTTAATTTTCTTGGAATTTACAATAAAATAAATACTCCCTGTCAGCATAAAACTGGAAATGCATTTAAATGGAACACCTAGTGTGTCCCATTGAATGAGATTTGCCATTAATTTGCTGGGGTACCATCTGTTTGACTGTGCTTTGTCAGGAACTGCATAGTAAAACTAAAGTGGAGGCTTTCTAACAAACTGAGCATGAAGACTCACTATTAGCTATAGACATCCAGCAGTTACTAAATCAAGTTTATGAAATGTGCATTAACTAAAGAATCACATCAAATGAAATGCTGATGAGAGCATCTGGTTTGAAATCTTTGCTTGAATTTGAAATACCAGCAATTTTTCTTTGGTGGTAACTAGATTTGCATTCTGGATTCTGAATACTGTTACTCTAAATCTATTGATATTTTTGGATTTTAATATGTTCCATGAATTTTACTAATCCTCTCTGTCTATTATGGTCCTTAGTAGGTTTACTGTTAACTTTTATTCACATTGTAACTGCTAAATCAATGCATAATTCTTTCAGGTCATTTTGGTATTTGGCTGTTATTTGCTTTCTAATCATTATAAAACATGAAAGAATCTTTATTCTCAAATCCTGTTTCAATGTTGTCATTGAAAAGAGGCTTTTAAGTGACAGGAGGAGGCCACTGGTGAGAGGGGCAAACAATGCATTTAGCAGGACAGCCTTTGAAGAAGGAAACAAGCTCCCAAGGGAGGCAAAAGAGTTTCTGCAGATGCTAGAATCTGGAGCAACACTCACACAATGCTGGAGGAACTCAGCAGGTCAGGTAGCACTTATGGAGAGAAATAAACAGTCGATAACTTGGTATGGAAACAAAAAAGAAATGCATCATACTAACCTCAGGTGCTATCTGTTTGGAGTTTCCATCTTCATGACTGTGTGGGTTTGCTCCAGATACTCCAGTTAACTTCTACATCCCAAAGACATGCTGGTAAGTTGGCTACTGTAGATTGTCCCTTTAGTGTAGGGAAGTGGCAAAAGAATCAAAGGTGAATTGATGAGCATGTGAGATAGAGAAGTTGTGGGGGTACAGGAAAATAAGGAGAGATGGAATGAGATTTCAACACATTTCTAAAGCACTTTACAGCCAATTAGATCCTTTCAAAGAGTTGTCAGTGCAGTAATATTGGGTGGTATTGAGAACCTCAAGACCATACATTGAAAGCACACAGTCCGAGGGTAAATAGCGGAACAAGTGCACATGTCACCAACTGTCTGCCTGCCAGGCACCTCCTGCCCTCTGTGGAAGAGTCTTCAGGTCCCACATTGGCTTAATGAGTCAACTCTGAGCCTACAAAATAGGAATTGGAAGCAAGTCCTCCTCAATCCTTAGGGATGCTTAAGAGAAAGAAGAGGAAGAGAAGTACACTGACAATTGTGCTCTCTGTAAGCTCCCACAAAGAAGAGTGTAATAAAAGAGTCATTCAGGATGGAAATGTGTCCTTTGGCCCACCATGTCCATGTTGGCTGTCAAATACTAATCTATACTACTACCATTTTCGAGCACTTGGCTTGTGGACTTCAATGCCATGGCATCAATGGTGCTACTCTCAATGACACACTTGGCTACATCAGTTAGTCAGACAGGATCTCCCTTTAACAAAGGCATGCCGACTATCCTTGATTAATCCTTGCCTCTCAAGTGCAGATTAATTCTGTCTTTCTGAACTTTTTCCAGCAGTTTCTCTGCCCACTGATGTTAGATTCACTGGCCTGTAAACACTTGGCTTATTCCTGCTGCCCTTCTTGAATAAATATACCACTTTTGCCAATGAGATAGAACCTGCTTTAATAATGTTGAGTGAGGAATTTGTATTGGCAAAACCCTGGCAATAACTCTCCTGCTCAGCTTTTGAAGTAATGTTGTTGAACTAGAGGGAACAGATGGGGCCACAATTTAACATCTCATCTGAAGGACCTTTGTCTGCAGCACTTCCACTGTACTGCATTGGACTACCAACCTAGATTTTTGAGTAGAATAAGATTATTTCTTTTTAAAAAGAAATATATTTTTAGGATGTGTATGATTACCAAAGCTTTAAATCTGTGAGGGGATGAGCAATTATTTCTCCAGATTCTGTTTCCTCTGATGGGTAATAATTCACAGCATTTATGGCAAGGTGAAAACTCATCATGCCTTCTGTTGGTGTTACTGTTGAAAGTTCAGTTTCATTGATGACAATAACTTCTGCTTAGAATTTAAAATGAATTTCACACCAATGTCAAAAACACAAGGGAGGAATAAATGAAACTAATCAGGAAGCTTATGAAGTGGGTTAAAGGCCAAGTGAAGGAAGAAATGTATTTATGCTGCATGATTACATTTTGATCATTCCAGTGTAACTAGCTGAAGGTGAAAGGTCAGTGATAATGTGGAGATTTGAAAATTCAAATAGTTTCTTCAGTCAAGTGCAAAAATTATTTGTGTAGCTGGTGTGACAACCAGCAGAAACATCATGAAATTAAAAACCAATTTCATAGTGTGAAGGCTAGAAAATTTGGAATGCTATTTTATATTTCTGTTTGAATGAGAATTACTATTATTCATAACTTAGATTTTAAATAAGGCCTAATAAACAACTATTAAGTCAACTGCAGCCCTGGATTAAAACAGAAAAGAAAAGAAATAATTTCTGAATAGAATTAAAAACAAAAAGGTCTTTGTAATAATCATCTGGATTGTTGTGTGACGCCTGTGGTTAGCTGGGCAAGGAAAAACAGATGTTGCTAGACTGGATTTGAATTCACATTGTCAAAATCCACAATGGGAGTCTGAAAGCTTAAGGATGACATGCCCTGTATGCACTCTGCTTTGGTGTGGTGAATTTCTGAGAGGATTCCTGATTCATACTACCTTGGGGTGGATCGAGATTGGGCGAAAGAGTAGGGGATTGTCCTTTGAGGAAAGATTAAGCAATATGGGCCTTTTTCTCTAATGAGTTTAGAAGAATGAGGAGTGATCTGATCGAACCATATGAGATTCTTATGAAGATTAGTACGGTATATCTAGGAATGGCTGGTGTGACTAATGGTAAATGTTAGGGGAGTTGATCCATAAAGCTGATGAGCTGATGCTGCAGTTTACATTGGCTATCATTGCACCAAAGCTGGAATCATTGATTTGTACAGACAGGCATAATTGGAATATACAAGTGGCACAGTAGGATGGAGGCATGTTTCTCCATCTGTGACTATGCTAGAGTTGATGGAATTTGTCACATTTTCTTTGTGTTTGTGGTTGGCTCAATAGAGCTTCATGTGCTGTCGGTGCATCTGATCCCATCATTGATTCCTTAGGGAAAACATTCCTTCGTAGAGTAACAGAGTAAAATGGTGTTTAAACAGGCCCTTCAGCCCAGTGTGTCCATGCTGACCATGGTGCCCACCAAGCTTGGCCCATATCCCTCTAAACTCCTCCTATCCATGTACTTATCCAAATGTATTTTAAATGTTGTTATGGTACCTGCCTCAACCACTTCGTCTGGCAGCTCGTTCATATACTGACCACCCTCTGCATGAAAAAGTTACCCCTCAGGTCCCTTTTAAATCTTTCACCTCTCACCTTTAAACCTATGCCCTCTAGTTTTTAGTTCACCTTCCCTGGGGAAAAAGCCTGTGTACGTTCACCCCATCTATACCCCTCATGATTTTATACACCTCTGAGTTCACCCTTCAATCTCCCACATTCCCAGCCAGCCCAACCTCTCCCTCAGGCCCTCAAGTCCTGGCAGAATTCTTGTAAATCTTCTCTGCACTCTTTCTAGTTTAATGATGTCTTTCCTATAACAGGGCGACCTAAGCTGTATTCAATACTCCAAATGCGGTCTCACAAACATCTTGTACAACTGCAACATAACATCCCAGCTCCTGTACTCAGTGCCCTGACTGATGAAGGCCAGCATACCAAGTGCCACCTTTGCCACCCTGCCTACCTGTGAGAAGGGAGGAAAAGAGGACGTCATTCATCTTACCCTGCTGGCAGTTACTCAGCAGTCTAGTTGTTTGAGTGACATTTGGTTGGGAAAATTTATTTTCTGCATAACTTTGCTATGTACCACCGGAAAAGCAAAGGAATGGACCATGAAGTGAACAAAAGTAGCAACTATAATGTAGTAGTAACAACAAAACAATGAATAATATTTAGTGATAACTTAGCAGGAGAACTGGATTGGGAGCAGACATAATGCATGTCCCATAAAGGAAGCAACTACATGGTTAAGTTTAGAGACTCTAGCAAGCAAAATGCAGATCTTCTATGAGGTAATCAGTGAAATAGAGAAAGAACTGTATTTATTTAGCACCATTCATAGCCTTTCTAGGATACCCCATAGCACTTTGGAACAAACAAAATACTTATGTAGTTATTATTGTAATGTGAGAAGTTCTTGCATTAAATTTAACTATTATTTGCTGCTATATAAAATATTGCATTGGGTCAAATCTTCCTGGCTGTGGTGGTGTTCACCTACAGAAACAGAAGCCCCTGGATGGAGATACTTGTACCTGAGTCTGGGTTTTGCTGACAGATTTGAAAGTTGGAATGAATTAGTTTGTTCTCTTTGTGGATTCCATTGGGAGTCCAATGGTAGAACACAATCTTGTTGGGGAATTATCTCTCAGATGCTTTACTGATCAGACAGTGCAGGATTTGTGACCTTATTCATTTTGATGACCATTCTAGTCCTGCAGGTTCAGAAACAAAAGGGAAAATATGTATTTTCCCCAATTATCTTGTTTAAGTTCAATATTTTAAAAAATATTTCAAAGTACATTAATGTACTTTAATTCACTTTATTTTTACTTCTTTAAAAATATTTATATTTTTAATCATTTACTTTTGAATAGTTTTTCTGTGTCTTTGAATATCGTATGAGTTTACAGATTATTAGCAGGAGTAGGCCACTTGGTCGCTCAAACCTACTCTGATCCAACGAGATCAATACTGATCTGATGATAACCTCAACTCAGCAATTCCCCCTACCCCCGACAACCTTTTAAAAACTGATGACACGTGACAACTTTGACTGATGGCAAAACTGCACGCTCATCATTGCCTTCAGTAAAAGGGTATCAGGAGTGATCCAAGTGTGGTAGCTTGGCAATTCCACTGGGAGGCCCAGTTCGGTAAGATTGGAATTGGTTTATTATTGTCACGTGTACCGAGGTACAGTGAGAAGCTTGTCTTGCATACCATTCATACAGATCAATTCATTACACAGTGCATCAAGGTTGTACAAGAGAAAATACAATGCAGAATAAAGTGTAACAGCTATAAGAAAGTACAGTGCAGGTAGACAATAAGGTACAAGGTCATCATGAGGTAGATTGTGTGGTCAAGAGTCCATCTTGTCGTACTAGGGAACCATTCAATAGTCTTATAACAGTGGGATAGAAACTGTCCTTGAGACTAGTGGTACGTGCATTCGGGCTTTTGTATCTGCCCGATGGGAGAGGGGAGAAGAGAGAATGTTCAGGGTGGGTGGGATCTTTGATTATGCTGGCTGCTTTGCTGAGGCAGCAAGAGGTATAAACAGAGTCCAAGGAGGGGAGGCTGGTTTCCGTGACGTGCTGAGCTGCGTCCACAACTCTCTGCAGTTTCTTGCAGTCTCGGGAAGAGCAGTTGCCATACTGAGCTGTGATTCATCAGGATAGGATGCTTTCTATAGTGCATCAATAAAAATTGGTGAGAGTTGATGGGGACGTGCCAAATTTCTTTAGCCTCCTGAAAAAGTGGAGGCATTGGTGAGTTTTCTTGGCCATGGTGTCTACGTAGTTGTACAAGGACAGGCTATTTGTGATGTTCACTCCTAGGAACTTGAAGCTGTCAACCTTCTCCACCTCAGTACTGTTGATGTAGAACATTGATGTAGATCTGACCTCATGTACAAATAACATGGGTCTCTTGCTATGAAAGGAAGCAAGAGTTCTGAAGTCTTATCATTGTGCTACAAAAACAAGGAATGGATGCTGTAATTGTTTGGTCAAGAGAAGTTCTGTCAGCCTGGGACTTGTGTTAGACTGTAGTTGGAAGGCATGTGACACTGCTAGGGTCAAAGAGATCACTTATACTTGATCTTTCTAAATGCTTTTGATGTACTGATCTGGATCTAAATTTTGATAAATCCTGTACTGATGACAATCTGCATTATGGAGGCAAAGATAAACATAAATAAAGAAAATCTGGGTGACATGCAATGCACGTAAGTTTTAATAAAAAGGACATTTCTTCCATTGAAATACACTAGCTGATTGCAAAAGGATGAGATAAAGCCTTTTGCTCTATTGTTAGTGAGGAAAATATAACCACAGATTGAAACTGCAGTCGGCATATGAATCACATCTTGCAAAGCAATATCCTATAATCATTTTGGTATCTTATATTCCAAGGTGGTCTATACTGAATAATAAAACAGGCAATTCAAAATCTTCTGATAGCATACATTACATAGGATAAGTAATGAGTCAGTTACATCTATAGTTGAATTTGTGTTGGGACGTGTGTAAATCTATGCTTGAAAGTGAATGATATATTTAAGAGCAGGATCTTTTGCATTACTTTGGATCTCGTTTTACTTTGTTGGACCATCCACTTTGGGAGAAAATGTTATGAGTCATCACTGAAAGAGTGATGTCTACTTTAATTTTCTAGGGATTTAGAGACTACCTTAGGCCTCAAAACCTTTTGGTTGTCTCTTCCACTTTATTCACTCTATTAGATGCACGATAAAGCAGAAATGAGGCAGTTTGCCTTTTAGACAACCTCCACAGTCATACAGTGAGACCTTAGAGCTCTAAAGTCACAGAGGCCTGATTTCACCATTGAGCTCATCTCACCTATTCTCAATAAAAGTTGGCAATCATACAATCAGACCACAGTTAATTCCATCTGACTGTTGCCTAATATGGGTTGCTCTCTCAGGTGCACGTAAAAGATCATGACATAATTTTGAAGAACTGTGAAGTTATGCTTGATGACCTGGCCAACACTGGTCTCTCAATCAACATCATTATAATGGATTTCTAGTCATTGGCATGTTGCTGCCTGTGGGAACTTATTGTGTATTAATTGGCTGCTGTGCCACTTACAACATTAACTGCATTTCAGAACGGTGTTTTGTTGGATGAATAGCACTTTGGGGTCACTTGAGGTTGTGAAAGGTACAATAAAGGTCCAGTTCTATCTTTGTCTTTTACCTACTGAATTTCCTTTGGATTTAGAGCAGATTTAGTGCAAAGCAGATAGAAGCTTCATTGGTACATTGAACAGAGAATGGGAAAGGGCACCAGTCCATTTTGTGACAGCCTTACATAATGAATGCCAATCCACAACAAATCCCCAGCACTCACAGGTGCCTGGCGGGCAAGACTACTAGAAGTGAATTCCTTTTCAGGTGAGTTCTAATTAGCTGTTGCTAACTCAATGTTTTGCTCTTCTGCTCACTTTCCTGGCCTTGCTGGGCATTTCGTTAGATGTCATCTGAGCTGATCTAATTTGAAGAAGAGGAAGACCTATAGAGGGAGGCATTGTGGACCATGTCACCCAAATGTTGCTCCAGGTCATCAGATTGGCATTCCCCACCCACATGAAGTGGTGGAGGTGGAGTTACTTCTTATAAAGCAGCAACACACCAGACCTTAACAGGGCAACTAATATTTTCAGTGCAAGAGTAGATATTATGCTGTTTTTTAAAATTTAGTGTGCTGAGCTATGAGTGCGTGTGCTTGCAAACACTGCCACAGCCCAAGGTGGAGTCCACCTCAAGCCGGGTTTCCATTGTGGTCAAACGTGGACTGCCAGCTCAGTTCCATTACAAAGCAATGAAATTCATAATGATAAAGCCTCCCACACCAAACCTAAGGGTCTCCACCTCAACATAAACAGCTGTACCTCTGTGCACAAGCAAATGATACTTTGAAGACTGGAAGAATTCTGCAGAAAATGTCTAGAAGTTGCACAACAGCTGGAACTTGGAAGATTGGCATGTCTTACATGGCACTGCCAAGGGTGTCCTCATGTCAGTTGTATCTACTTTTGCTGAGTGTACTGACATGCTGGCACAGCTCAGAATGGAGGCTGAGACTCTACGAATTATTGGCAATGGCACCTTCGGCTTCGGTAGTTGTGCTGCCCACCATCCCTGTACTGCTCTGATGGTGCCCTCATGGAGTCCAATGAGGCAGTGCTATATCTTCTGCAGACTTCCCAGCTCTCAAGCTGAGAAATCTGCCCATGAGCCAATGTTGGGTTAAACCTGGCATGGGTACAGCAGTTTTAATTCATGTGAATGGGAATTAGTGCTGCTGGAAGAATAACAAGTGGCTATGATTTTATCATGTATTTTAGTCAGTTTTAATTATGATAATTGATTTTTATTTTGTGCGCGAGTTTCTTAGCTTTCTGTTTGGAAAGAAGCAAATTTAAATATTTTTATGTTTGTTTACATGTCTCAGGTGTCAGTAAATGTTTGTGACCATCAAAGGCATTTGCGAACTTCCATGGTCCCAGCCATACAGACATCTTTGGCAATCAGAGGGTAGGGCCTCGCCAGCTAACCAAGCTGTTCTGTGGGTACAACTGGCTGCATGTACTAGACGGACCCTTTTCTGCATTGAGCCATGCTGAGACTCTGAGTGGAAGCCTGCACCCAGGGCTGTGTGTGACCCGGGGCAGGAAGCCAGCAACTTTGGGGCAACTGAAGATCTTTCCTGGGACCTGAGAGTCATTCCCAGATTGTTATCAAATCTTGTATGTCCATTTTTCGAAAACACAGTTGGCCCGATCTCTTATCCTTCCCTTCACTTCCATTTTGACACTTCTTGTGGCCTAAATTCATATGCTTTCAACACTGGATATGTGCTCTATTAGATGATTTCCCAAACAAAGCTTTTCTACCTTCACTCATTCAACTATGTTTCTACAAAATGGTCATTGGTATTAACCATCCTATTGCTTAGAAATTAGAATGCACCTATTTTTGTTGTGTTGGCACCAGTTTCATTCCCCGGTAAAGAAAAATGCAAAATTGGTCAAAATAATTTTTGTAAGTGTTGGAATTAATGTGAAGGACTTAGACCCATCAAAAACCTATACTTCCAGTTCAGGATAGTGTGTGACAGAGTAGAACCTGCAGGTGGCGGTGTTTCCGTATGCCTGCTGCACTTGTCCTTTGTGATGGTAGAGTGTTAAGTTAAATAAAAACATTTACGCATTACCAATTTCACTAAAGTTTGACTTGTATTACTATAGAGTTCTCTTTTGTACCTGTTAATACATTATTTCAAAGCTATGGGCTTTATTGAAGCATAATTCTAGAGCTTATGCTCTGACCTTGTGCGGTCATGCTGGTCGTGGTGGAGAATACCAGAATCGCTGTGTGCTTTGAGTTGATTTCCACTTTGGATGAGTGAATTCCCCACTGCTGATTATCCTGGGAGAGGAATTGCAATTTCCTTCCTTCCTTCAAAGCAGAATCTAGAATAACTTTAGATTTTTTATCTTCAGGCAGTGTTTAACTTAAGCTGAATAAAATATCTTAAAGCTCGCCTTTGAGAAATACGGACACATAGCACCAATCCCTTGGGTATTTATGTCTAAAACCAAATAATTAATGTATTTATATTGCACAGTGAAAAAGTCTTTACCTATGCATTTTAGCTTCATGCATTGTTAATGCTTTTTTATTCCCTTTTTAGTTCATTGAGCATACATAGTGGAAGCAACTAATAAAATGTGTAAAACGGTGAAGTGCCAAGCATAGTTCAAATAGCACTTTTGTCTATGAGTCAGAAAGTTGTGGGTTCAAGTTGCAGTCAAGAGACATCAGCACAAAATCCAAGCTGCCATTCTACTGCTGTACCAGGGGCATATTGTTTCCTGGATGAGAGATTAAACCATGACCCTATTGAGCAAAGGCAAAAGGTTCCTTGGTGCTATTTTGCACAAGATCAGGGGAGTTATCCCTGGTTATGTGGTCAAATTGTATTCCTTAGCTTATGTCACAAAAAATAGATTATTTTTAGTGACATTGGCTACGGAAAACAATTGTTTTTTTGTTGGACCTTCATATGCAAAAATTGGCCTTGTGTTTACTTCATGTTAAAAGTGATTAACCTTCAAAAGGACTTCGTTGACTGTGTACAGGCTTGAGTTGCCTTGAAGCAGTGGAAAGTGTTATATCAATGCAGTTCTTTCCTTCACTCAGGATTCTGATATCCTTTTGAGATATTTTTTCAAATTGACAATGAGGCGAGGGAGGAGTGGGTCCAAAGGGAGCGGAATAGGGAGAATATATGCAGAGAGGGGAAAAGGGAAGTAGATCTCACATTATCTGTTCATGGTGACAAAATGTTCACTTCCCGCTTCTTTGTCCACGTTAGCATCTAAGATAAGACAAGATATCTATATTAGTCACATGTACATCGAAACACAGTGAAATGCATCTATACGTAGGGTGTTCTGGGGGCAGCCCGCAAGTGCCGCCATGCTTCTGGCGCCAACATAGTGTGCCCACAACTTCCTAACCTGTACGTCTTTGGGAATGTGGGAGAAAAGCGGAACACCCTGAGGAAACCCATACAGACACAGGGAGAACGTACAAACTCCTTACATATGGTGGCTGGAATTGAACCTACTTCTTGACTGTCTCTCACTGTTCAGCTGCTGAACGTGCAGAGGCTCTGTATGAGTGCAGGACAAGGAGGGCAGTCTTCCTGAAAATGTAGTGACAATTGTTCTTAGGCAAACAAGGACCTACTCGGAGAGTCAAAGAATCACACAGCATGGGAACAGCCCCTCAGTGAAACTACTCACAACATCAAGCACCAATTTACACTAATTACATATTTACTCTCCCCATATTCCCAACAACTTTCCCCAGATTTAATTACTCATATGTTCATCATGGGTAATTTAGTTAACCTGCCAACCTGCAGTTTTGGCATCTGGGAAGGAACTGGAGCAACCAGGGGAAACCCATGTGGTTAAAGAAGAACATGCAGACTCCACACAGACAGCACTGGAGGTCAGGATTAAATTCAGGTCACTGGAACAGTGGCAGTAATTCTATTGGCTATGTCACTGTGCCATCTCATCTCAAATTACCGGGCAGGCACGGTAGTGTAGTGGTTAGCGTAACACTTTACAGCGCCAGCGACCTGGGTTCAATTCCGGCCACTGTCTGTAAGGAGTCTGTATGTTCTCCCCGTGTCTGCGAGGATTTCCTCCGGGTGCTCCGGTTTCCTCCCACATTCCAAAGACGTACAGGTTAGGAAGTTGTGGGCACGCTACGTTGGCGCCGGAAGCGTGGCGACGCTTGCGGGCTGTCCCCGGAACACTACGCAAAAAGGTGTATTTCACTGTGTGTTTCAATGTACATGTGACTAATAAAGAAATCTTATCTTAGTAGTTAAATTAGCAAAAAGAGGAATAAGTGGCCAAATGAGCATTTAAAAGGAAGGGAGTGATGACAGCTTACCTGAGTGGGGAATCTTTACTTGGTCTTTCAGAAGAGGACTCTGATGTTGGGTTTGAGGAACATGATAATGGAAGAAAACTGATGGGCATGCATGGGGATATGTCCTGGGCAACCTGACTGTGGCAAAGGATAGTGTCCATACCTCATGTGGAATGATGACCTTTCCATCATAAGTCATGGCGTGAGTCGTTCCCCATATGAATATGTTAGTTATGCCCACTGTCATGGCTCCTTTGGTACATCTCATCCCTGGTAGCTCACACCTTAACGTGTGAACAGTGGAACTGCACGTTGCGCTCCACTTCTGACATTTCATTCCATTGATTTCAGTGGAACTAAATTTTTGAAGCAAGATAAGTTTCAACACTACAATCTCCTTTTCATACTTTCTTTCCTTCATGGGCCATTGTTATTTAATATAAAGATTTTTATCATTACAATTTGTAGCCCATTAGTCTGACAGCTTTGTAACAAAGGAGCCAGTAATGCGTGAGCATCAAATCCTTGAGGTCAAGAAGATGGGAAGTGGTTGGAAATTTGCATTGGTCTGCTGCATTAACTTTGTGGGTGGATGGTCAGTAAACTAGATTTGGGAAAATGCTAACAACTATGACATCTCCCAAAGCAAAAGCTGTATTTTCAACTGAACTCATTGATGTTCAAAGGTGATAATGAATATTCGGTGGCTTTGGAGCCATTTCATGACTATCAGTTCTTCAAGAAGATAAGAGTGTATGAATTTAAGGCCAGTAGTTCAGTAATGTGTGCTTTGTGGCACAGTCTAGTTGAACAAGAAGATGTGTGGAGGATTTAGGCTTGTCTACGTAAAGGATTGCTGTGCAGAGAGGTGGGAACCATGGTATGAATTGTTGTATTGACCCCTCTGTAAGCAAGAGTATAATGAGGATTTGGTAGCACAAGTGTTTGTTTTGGAGGGTGAAATGTGCACAGGTGAGGGGGAGGAAAGAAGAGGTGTGTTGAGTCACACTGATCTGCAATCCTGTGAGTGAGGCAATTGATATTGCAGTGTTACATCACTGGAAGTTGCCTGTGGTAATTTTGTGTAAACTCTCCACCAGGATAGTGACTGAGTAACTGTAATTCTGCAGTGCAAGAGAAATATTAACCAAGATATGTACTGAATGTTTTTAAAAAGATGATATAAAAATTCAATTAAACATCTCTTGCTGGCTTGCCATTTAGTTCTGCACAGCAGGTTGGCAATCAGGTTGCAATTTTAGTTATTTATATCCATTTTACTCCCGTGCAAGCACAAATGGGGCCAGCTCCAGAAATGTGTGCTTCCATATATTACTAATGTAACCACTACTCATGTTGAACATGTGCCACAAAACCATTGCACCAGGCTTGAAAGTGGATCAGCCCAGAATCTCCTTCACTGGTGAGGTTGCTGACTATTGAGTATCCAAATTTCCAATAGAGAGTTACTGCCAACATTTGCCTGAAATCCGATTGGACAAGGGTAGTGACTGGCCATTTGGTGGTCAAGATGTTTCTAAGCCTTTAGTCTTTACAGTTTTCAGTATGCCAGCTTATTGGAATGAATGCATTTATTCATGCATACTTAAAAAATATTTAGACATTTTCTCCTCCAGATGTTTGACCTGAAACACATTTGAAGAGAATAACTTTGTATTTATTAATTGAAGAAGATTGTGAGAATATTAAAATGTACACTAAAGTTGTTCCATGTGTTCAAGAATCTCAAGCCCATTCTGTTACCAATGCATGTTTGGGGTAAACTTGAGCACAACAGTCAGCCAGCATATTTTGGGTCCTATCATTTATTTTCTTGAAAATCTATGACATAACTTGTCACTGAGAAGGAAAACAGCTGATATCAAACTGAATCACTGGCAATTCAAAAATCTTTTAACAGATTGGGGAGGGTCAATAATGTTTATATTAAGGTAAGGAACTATTGGAATTCATTAGCTCTGCCCTCTTGTTTTATCTGTTAAGGGATCAAAATATAAAGGGTGAGAAGTACACCATTTGTTACTAGCACTAACTCTATGCGAATGCATTCGCACATGTGCTTCCACTGATTTCAGAAGAATCAATTGACAGCTGATTCTTTTGCACCTGTTTGGCACTGGAGAAGTCTGTAAGAATTTGACCTTGGTTGGTAAATTGGTTTATTATTGTCACATGTACAGAGGTACAGTGCCATCCATATAGGTCATTTCATCACATCAGTGTATTAAGGTAGTACAAGAGAAAACAATACCAGCATGCAGAATAAAGTTTTACAGTTACAGAGAGAGTGCAGTGCAGGCAGACAATAAGGTGCAAGGCCATAATGAGGTGGATTGTGAGGTCAAGAGTCCATCTTATCATACCAGGGGACCGTTCACTAGTTTTACAACAGCGGGATAGAAGCTGTCCTTGAGCCTGGTGGCACGTGCTTTCAGGCTTTTTTATCTTTTTCCCGATGGGAGGGGGAAAAGAGAGCATGTCTGGGGCAGGAAGGGTCTTTGATTATGTTGGCTGCTTTACTGAGGCAGCGAGAAGTGTAGATAGGGAGGGGAGGCTGGTTTCCATGGTATGCTGAGCTATGTCCACAGCTCTCTGCAGTTCCTTGCAGTGTCGGGCAGAGCAGTCACCATACCAAGTCATGATGCGTGTGGATAGGATGCTTTCTATTGTGTACCTATAAACAAAAAATTGGTGACGGTCAAAGGGGACATGCCACATTTCTTTAGCCTCCTAAGGAAGTAGAGGCGCTGCTGCACTTTCTTGGCCGTGCCGTCTTTGTGATCGTACCAGGAATGGCTTTTTGTGATGTTCGCTCCTAGGAGCTTGAAGCTCTCAACCTTTGTGACCTCAGTGCTGTTGATGTGAACAGGAGCAGGTGCACCACACACCTTCCTAAAGTCAATAACCAGCTCTTTTGTTTTGCTGACACTGAGGGAAAGGTGTTGTCATGACACCATGTCACTAAGCTCTCTATCTCTTTCCTGTACTCTGGATCATCGTTATTTGAGGTATGGCCCAGCATGGTGGTGTCATCTGCAAACTTCAAGATGGAGTTAGTGCCCAATCTGGCCACGCAGTTGTGAGTGAAAAGGGAGTAGAGTAGGGGGCTGAGGATGCAACCTTGTGGGGTGCCAGTGTTGAGGATAATCGTGCCGGAGGTGTTGCTGCCTATCCTCACTGATTGCGGTCTGTTGGTCAGGAAGTTGAGGATCCAGTTGCAAAAGGAGGTTTTGAGTCCCAGGTCTGGGAGTTTGGAGATGAGTTTGCTTGGAATTATAGTATTGAAGGTGGAGGTGTAGTCAATAAACAATAGTCTAACGTGGGTGACTTCACTGTCCAGATGCTCCACAGAGATGAGCGTAGGGCCAGGGAGATTGTGTCCGATGTGGACCTGTTTTGGTGGTAGGTGAATTACAGTAGTCGAGGTTGTCTGGGAGGCTGGAGCTAATGTGTGCCATGACCGGCCTCTCGAAGCACTTCATGACGTTGGATGTCAGAGCCACCCACGGTAGTCATTAATGCACATTTCCTTATTTTCCTTGGGTAGCGGGATGATAGTGTTCATCTTAAAGCAAGTGGAGACCTCCGATTGAATGAGGTAGGGACCTCAACTTGCATGCACTGCACAGAAATCTTCTAGTGTATATGCATTGTACTCCACTTCTGAAGTTCTTTTCCATTTAAAGTTAATGGAATCAACTTTTGGAAACAGAGTAGAAAAGGTGCATTTATTACAATATTATGTGTTTACTATATACAACCAAGGACAAGTTTCTACCTCCCATTTATTTCCTTACTTGGAGTATTGTGTGCAGTTCTGGTCACCACATTACAGGAAGGATGTAAGTGCTTTGGAAAGGGTGCAGAAGAGGTTTACTATGATGCTGCCTGGATTAGGGGGTATGAGCTGTAAGGAGAGGTTGTTGAGGCTTAGCTTGTTTTCTCTGGAGCTTTGGAGGCTGAGAGGAGACCTGATTTAAAAAAAAATTATAAAATTATTTATAAAATTATGAGAAGCATAGGGTAGACAGAATCATTTTCCCCTGGTCGAAATGTCAAATACTCGAGGACATGAGAGGGGGAAAGTTTAAAGGAGATGTGCAGGGAATGTTTTTCTTTACACAGAGAGTGGTAGGTGCCTGAAACAGGCTGCCAGGGGTAGTGATGGAAGCAGATATGCTAGTGGCGTTTAAGAGGCTGTTAGATAGACACATGAATATGCAGGGAATGGAGGAGTATGGATCATGTGCAGGCAGAAAAGAATTAATTTAATTTGGCAACATCTTTGGTGCAGCCATTGTGGGCTGAAGGGCCTGTTCCTGTGCTGTACTGCTCTATGTTCAATTATGTTACCTATGGCTCAGTTGGTGACACTGTTGCTTCTCTGTCAGAAGGCTCCAAGTTCAAGTCCCACACAAGGACCTTGTTTGCAAAACCCAAGGCTGGCACTCCATTGCAGGACTGAAGAGGTGCTGCACTGTCAGGAGAAACGTCATTCAGATGATATTTTAAACATAGCCTTGTTTGTCCTCCTGGATGAATGTCAAATATGGTGGGGTACAAGGTTGATGAAGAACATGGTAGTTCTTATCGGTGTCCTGGCCAATATTTAATCCTCACTCAACATTATCGCCATTTGTCGGATCTTCTGAGCACACAAATTGGCACACAAAACTACACTTCTAAAACTGCATTGGCTGTAAAACACTTAAGGGCACCCTGATGAGAGAATTTTTTTTATTAATATGCTGGGAAAGAAGAATCACTGAGGCTGATTTTAGGAAGTTCTCCGCAGAAGCATAGACACATGCATAATACTTAATGGAAATACCCAGCAGGTCAGGCAGCACCTATGGAGAAAGAAAAACAGAGCTAACGTTTTCAAGTTGATGACCCTTCTGAATGATCACTGACCTGAACTATTCACTCCTTCTCTCTCTCCGCAGATGCTCCCTCATCTAGATATCTCCAGCATTCTCTGTTTCTGTTTAAGAGTTCAAGCACCTTCAATTTTTTTCGATGATTCATGATGGGATTAAAGTTGGAAGGATGTGAGGATGAAGGTTCACCCCTCTGCCCTAATTCCTGACACAGTCGTTTGTTGTTTAAATCTCTGTGACAATACTACTAATTTATAAAAATCTACTCCATTATGCCCACGTCAAGGAATTGTGGCAAATGTTTGATGAGTCTGGTACTCCCCTTTGCATTCATTAAGACTTTTAGGGAAATGAATAGTCGACATTACGTTTGGCACAAGATCCCAAGAGAGAAATTAAGTTGCAGCCTGCCTGCTCTTTCTGCTTTTTCTGCATTTTCATATATTTATCTCCCTTGACAGGAGACTCAGTTGGCACAATTTATGTTGATGGTTTCATTTTTGCCTCAGAAAATTTAAGACACAGCTCCAGCTGACACGTCAGCGCTGTTACTGTAGTTCAGCATAAGGGAATCATGCATATTGAAGAGGGATCATTTTGTATGCATATCTTTGCAAACAGAGCATGTATGTTCAACTTTTAGCTTTGGGGATTCTCTTTTCATCCTTCACATAGAGATAAGGTCTGACAGCTGTAATAATTTTGGTTTGGATATCCTTTCTTGGTAAAAGATACCTTGTTGTTAGTATAATTTATGGTATAACACAAACTGGAATCAGCAGCATTTCCACTAAAATGATAACATCTTATGGAGGAATAGATTGCAATGTCATTTACCCAGTATTTGCTAGGGAAAAATTAACTATTTAATGCACATTTTGTTGTTAATGCATAATATATAAACAGCCCTGTATTGTAAGAGACCACAAGTTGCTGGACAATTTGCTGTGCTCCACAGATAGGCTCAAAAAACCAGAATCTCATTGTCCACCCCTTAAAGAGTTTCAAGTCATTACACTTGTGGCAAAAAAAATACTATTAAACTCATTGCTTTAACTTCATCTAATGATCACTGAAGTTGTAGTTCACGAAACGTCTCGTCAAAAATATGCAGCCACGATAGACTAGAAGGACTAGCTGTTACAAATCCACAATTCTAGCTGTGTCTAATCAGCTAGAAAATTGCGATGGACTAGGTCATGATGATGACTACTTGCAGTGGGCACATCTGACCTCTTGCTCTGCCCTGGACTCGCCATTGATTATCAGAGACATTTTAGAAACGGTGAAAATAGGGCTTCAGCAGCACGGGTCAACAGGGTGGTGTTGGAGCAGGGCTAAGGATGAATCATCGAGAAGCCACTCCATGGCTAACTGCAGACTTGGGCCTCAACGTTGTTGGGAATTGCACAGCAGCAAGAAGCTAGCCCGGCAACAGGGCTGGTACAGTTGGGATGGGGGGATGGTTGGGGTCGGGGTGGTAGGCAGAGGTGATGGTTTGGATCAAGCATGATTTGGCCTAATGTGTTTTAGTCACTTTATCCTTAGTTAGTAAATTATGAAAATCTGAAGTGTCATCAAGTGAAGTCAGCTGACACACCTAGTGTTGCTGAGGGGCCCAGAAACCACAGTGTGGTTGGTACACACTCCTCAAAGTGGAGCAGCCTTCAGGGTAGGGGCTTTGGGAGTTTCGATGAGTAGATTCTGCAGCAGAATCACATTGGTGCACATCAGGTAGAGGGCAGGTGAGTGATTTCTGGCACACTCATGTTTTAAAAGGTATTTGTGAAGGTGAGGCATGGCAGGACGGCTGGGGTGAGTAGAATGCACTATATTGAAAGTTATGGATCCTGCATGTTGCCCCGGTGACCACATATTCACTAGATGTCTCCAGCTGGAGCCGCTATGGTGTATCCATGAGGCTGAGGATTTTGTGTACAGCGCATTTAGGGAGATGGTCACACTGCAGCGGGAGTGTGATCAGTAGGGAGGGCCTGGGTGACAGACTGGGAGGATGAGGCAGATAGTGCACGAGTTCTCTGACTCAATCTTGCTGCCAAACAGATTGAAGCCGGTGGCTCCTCGGAGGTGTGTAGCCAGAGTAAGGAGTGTGAATAGCTGGAGGTCATGGTCCATATTGGTGTCATTGGTAGAAAGAGGGATGAGGTCCTGAAGGCAGAATTTAGGGATTCAGGAAAGAGCTTAAATAGCAGAACCTCCAAGGTAGGTTTACTACTAGTGCTAAATGATGGGGAGTATAGAGATAGGAAGATAAAACACAGGAGTGTTTGGCTGCAGAGATGGTGTAGGAGGGAAGGGTTTGGATTCCTGAGGGAACCATTTCTGGGGGAGGTGGGACTTCTATGTGCCAGATGAGTTGCACCTAAACAAGAATGGGTCCAATATTCCAGTGGCGGAGTATGCTAGGAGGATTTAAACTAGGTTGACAGGTTTGGGAGCCTAAGCATAGAACCAGAAAGGAGAATAGTTCTGGAAGTAAAATGCAGGCGTTCAGGTGAGGACGGTATTCAGGGAGAAAAGGGAATATTGCAGCCCGAGTGTATCAGGAAGGGCAGAGGGTCCAAATACAAGTCTGCACCAACAAATAGAGTCAGTCAGGAAAATAATAAGATGAAATTAATGGCAAGAAAAATGCGGAAGAAAGTTCCCACAACATTTGATCAGTGTATGGGTTTTACTGAGGTCAATGAAAATGGAAGTGATATAACTAAATTTAGTTTACTGAGCGATATGTGAATGTGGGGAGTGTGTTAAGTAAAGTTAGGGAACTACAGGTACAGATAGTCGTGTACAAATATGATGTAATGGCCATAACGGAAATGTGGTTTAAAAAGAGGAAGGCTCAGCATTAAATGTTGTTGAACACAAAGTGTTCAGGGAGGATAGGGAAGGAAAGAAAGAAGGCACAGTAGCAGTTTTGATTAAAGAGAATATTGTAGTGCTGCAGAGAGAGGATGGGAACAAAGGGGTCAAAGAAAGAGAAGAGGAAGCATAACAACACTGAATATGTTCTATTGGCCACCAAGAAATGGGAGAAATATAGAGGAAGAGATGTAAAGGGAAATTATACAGAGTAATGTAAATGGGAGTCTTTAATTATTCAATGGTTAGTAACAGTGTTAAGGGCAAAGAGGGTGAAGAGAATGCTGAAATCTGCAAAGGATAATTTTGTAGTGCTAAGATGTTTCCTTTCCAACAAGGAATATTGTTGTATCTGGCTCTGGGGAGTGAGTTTCACTCTGGGAACATTTAGAAGATGATGATCATAATGTCATAAGACTTGGGTTAGCTGTAGAAAAGGAGAAGGAGCAATCCAAAGTAAAAATAACTAATTGGAGAAAGACCAATTTCAGTGGGATGAGAGAGGATCTGACCCAGAGAAAGTGTGGAAACGGAAGTTGATAGACAAAACTTAGCAGAGCAATGGGCTGCCATTTGTGGAGGAGAGAATTCGTTTGTGGATGAGGCACATTCCCATGCAGAGCAAAGGAAGAACAGCACATCCAGTACTCTCTGGATGATGAAAGATATGGGAGAAGATCAATTAAGAAAAAAGGCTGTGCATCATAAGTGTTGGTTTATAAGAGCCAGTCTGATCACAAAAGAATCAGAAGAGAAGTGAAAATTAAACTTAAAATAAGAGGACAAGGAGAGTGTGTAAGGAAAGATTAGCTGCCAACATAAATGGGAAACTACTCCTTCATGTTGCATTTCCTGTTTATATGTAGGCATGTAAACAAGAAATAGTACATGAAAGAGTGGGACTTATAAGAAATGTTAAGGACAGACGGGAACTGAGGCTGGTATTTAGGTAATAAATGTATATTTTGCATGTTTCAAATGGGTAGCAGAAGCAGAGGGACCTGTGGATGTGGATGCATGTCAATGAAAGTGGCAGAGAGGTTGAGAAAGCAGTTAATAAGGCATATACATTTCTAGGCTTTATGAACAAAGGCACAGAGTATAAAATCAGGGAAGTCATGCTGAACCTTTTCAAACATTGGTCTGCCTCAGCTGGAGTACTGTATTAATTTCAAGTCATCTTTTTATAAAAAGAATGTGGAGGCATAGGAGAAGGTCCAGAGAAGATTTTTGAGGATGGTTTCTAGAATGAAGGATTGCTGTTACACGGAGAGAGTGGAGAGGCTGGAACTTTTTTCTTCAGAGAAGGAAGGCTGAGGGGACATCTGAAGTCTGTAAACTGATGAACAGAATGGGTAGTGGGAGGCTGTTCCCATTGATGGAATGTTCCAGGGCTAGAAGTCATAGTAGACAAAAAAGGGGGAGAGAATTATCAGTGACAGGAGGAGTAACTTTTTTATGCAATGCACTACTTGCACTTGTGGTGGAGGCAGGTTCCACTGTGACCCTCGAGGGAATTGGATGAATAAGTGTTCAGGAAAACTTTTGTAAGGCTGCAGAGAAAAAGCTGTGGCTGGAACTAGTGAGTGGCTCTGGTAGATAGCTGATGCAAACACAGTGGACAAAATGGTGGTCACCTTCGCTATAACCATTCTATGATTCAGTGATAAAGATGTTAGGCTAATTGATAAACAGTATCCTGTCTTCCTTTTCCAAGTTTTCTCAAATGGTGGACTTGTGCATCCAATTTTACAATCTGAAGTAATGATTCCTAGATCAAGAGCCTGGCGGAGTGGGTTTGTAGTAGATGTCGGTAGATAATCTGTCTCCTGAGACAGAGATCAAAAAAGGGAAGAGGGCTGTTGGAAATGGACCAAGTGAATTGGTAAATAGTAAATTGGTTTATTACTGTCATATGTACAGAGGTACAGTGAAAAACTTTGTTTTGCATGCCATCCATACAGATAATTTCATTACAACAGTGCACTGAGGTAGTACAAGCGAACACAATAACACAATGCAGAATGAAGTGTTACAGTTACAGAGAAAGTGCAGTGCAGGTAGACAATAAGGTGCAAAGTCATAACGAGGTAGGTTGTGAGGTCAAGGGTCCATCTTGTCATAAAAGGGGATCGTTCAATAGTCTTATAACAGCGGGATAGAAGCTGTCCTTGAACCTGGTGGTTATGTACTTTAAGGCTTTTGTGTCTTCTGCCCAATGGGAGAGAGGAGAAGAGAGAATATCTAGGATAGGTGGGATCTTTGATTATGCTGGCTGCTTTACCGAGGCAGCGAGAATTGCAGATGGTCCCTGGAGGGGAGGCTGGTTTCTGTGATGTGCTGAGCTGTGTTCCCCCCACTCTCCGCAGTTTCCTGTGGTCACGGGTAGAGCAGTTGCCATACCAAACTGTGATACATTCAGATAGAATGCTTTCTGTGATGCATTAGTAAAAATTGGTGAGGGGTCGTGCCAAATTTATTTAGCCTTCTGAGGAAGTAGAGGCACTGGTGCACTTTCTTGGCCATGGCATCCACATGGTTGGACCAGGACAGGCTTATTGGTGATTTTCATTCTTCGGAACTTGAAGCTCTCAACCTCAGCGCCATTGATGTGAACAGGAGCATGTGCACTGCCCCCCTTCCTGAAGTCAATGACCAGCTCTTTTGTTTTGCTGACATTGAGGGAAAAGTTGTTGTCATGACACTATTGTCACTAGGCTCTCTATCTCCTTCCTGTACTCTGACTCATTGTTATTTGAGATTTGGCCCGCTACAGTGGTGTCATCTGCAAAATTGTAGATGGAGTTAGAACAGAATCTGGCCACACAGTCACGAGCATATAGGGAGTACAATAGGGAGCTGAGGATGCAGCCTTGTGGGGCACCAGTGTTGAAGATAATCGTGCCAGACGTGTCGCTGCCTATCCTCACTGATTGTGGTTTGTTGGTCACTAAGTCAAGGATTCATTTGCAAAGGGAGGTGTTGAGTCCCAGGTCTTGGAGTTTGGAGATGAGTTTGCTTGGAATTATAATATTGAAGGTGGAGCTATAGTCGATAAATAATAGTCTAGTGCTAGTGTCTTTACTGTTCAGATGCTCTAGAGATGAGGGTAAGGCTAGGGAAATGGTGTCTGCTATGGACCTATTTCTGTGGTAGGTGAGTTTCAGTGGGTCAAGGTTGCTTGGGAGGCTGGAGTTGATGTGTGCCACGACCAGCCTCTTGAAGCATTTCATGATGGCGGATGTCAGAGCCACCAGGCGGTAGTCACTAAGGCACATTACCTTATTTTCCTTAGGTACCAGATGATAGTGGTCTTCTTAAAGCAGGTAGGAACCTCAGATTGAAGTAAGGACAGGTTAAAAATGTCTGTAAATACCACTTCTGAAGATTATAGTTGGGTATACATAATGTTCCCACCTATCCCCTTCAAAAACCTGGGATAGAAGTCCTCTGGTTCTAGGGATTTATCACACATTGGTAACATTATCTTCTCTGTACTTTAATTTTTTTTTACATATTGTTAACTTTGTTGAGTCCCTTTCCTCGATTCACTATCAGCTTCCTTGGGATATGCAACTTGCCCATCAATCTCTTGATTGTATTTGGGATAGTTTTCTGCAGCATTATATCCGGAAACAGTCAAGAGAACTTCCAAGGTAAACTGGGAAAGCCTGTTAAAAAGTAAAATGGCAGAATATGTACAAAGTAATTATTCTACAGGCCTGACATTTATCTATTTATCTTTACATTAAGAAATAGAGGATCTCTTCTGTTTTAGAAGAGATCCTCTATTTCTTAATGTAATTTTGATCTTGTTTTTGTGTATTTTTACTGTTCCTTGATTGTTTCGTTGCATTGCACTTATCTTTATATTCTTCCATTTTCTGCCTCTAGCTCTCCAGGATTTATTACATTGACTTTTTTTGTATTCTTCTTTTGATATTTTGACATTCTTTATCTCTTTTGTGGTCCATGGTTTTCTTTTTGGCAGATGAAGCTTTTGACCCTTAATGGTATAAACCATTTGCAATCTAATTAAGTTGTCGGTCTGAACATTTTCCACTGACCCTCTTCCATTTTACCTATTGACAGGTTTACCATGGAAGTTCTCTTGACCGTTCTTGGATATGTTGCTGCAGAAAGTTGTCCCAAACACATTTAAAAACTTCACTTCCTTTCTGATGTGTGAGTTGGTCAGTTTATCCCAATCGATGTGCAAATCAGAACTTGCCATTTAAGCTACACACTTGTCTGATCTCTGTAATAGAAACAAAATGGCGTAAGCACTCAGCAGGTCAGGAAGACATCTGTGGAAAGGGAAATGGAGTTATGTTTCAGGTTGAAGATCCTTTGTCAGAACTGACCCTGGCCTATTCTCTGCATTCATCCATTCTTCCTTTCCTACCAGCGGCTTATATAGAACATAAACACCAATCTTAAATTTAAAAAAAACTATATTAAATCCTGTTGCTACCTTCTTAAGCAGTCTCATAGGATCAAAGATGACTGACTTTGATCTGAAACAGCTAATGAGGCCAGTGAGGGAAGCATAGACTCCTCTACAGATAGGGTAAGAAGTGGCCCACAGGGTGACTAGTTTGTGAGGTGTTTCTACCAATAAAATCTTCATGGAAGCAACTTTATACTTGATCACTCCACTCCTTCTTCTATTCTCTGTCTTTGCTGTAGACAAAGACATACGGTAGCATAGCGGTTAGCGCGACGCTATCACAGCGCCAGCGATCGGTGTTCGATTCCCATCGCTGTCTGTAAGGAGTTTGTACGTTCTCCTGTGTCTGCGTGGGTTTCTGCCGGGTGCTCCGGTTCCCTCCCACATTCTAAAGACGTACGGGTAGGTTAATTTGGGGTTTAGAATGGGCGGCATGGACTCGTTGGGCCGGAAGGGCCTTGTTACCACGCTGTAAATAAAAAAAATAACCCAGTACATTTGGTTCTGGCTTCTGATCATCTTGCAAGCATTTATCAGTGATGATAACATCATACATTTCAAGTTAAATGAGCACCTGAAATGGTTAAAAGTGTTAATTGTACCCCATGTGTTTGCATAAAATAACAAGTATTCTTCTCATTTGCAGAGGTATTTAAACATTTCAGATTTTCTTTTATGTCTCAATTTTTATTCTCTTTCCCTATATTTCTTTCTCTTTTGGTACCTGAATTAATTCCACTTCTTTTTATACCTTTCTCATATTTTTGCTCTGTTTCTTTTTCTAGTTTTAAATGACAAAGAAGATAAGCTATTCATCCTGTTGTTTGCCACTGATTTCACCATGCCCAATTAATACTTCTAGTAATTTGAGGCACTAAAATAATAAGGGTAAACAAAAATCTCATGATATTCAGCACAAGATGCTTTGTTCTAGAAAATTTTGGACTTTAATTTAATATGACCCAGTTTTTGCATTTTTATACTGGCTAAATCAGTGACCAACACTTAAAATAAGATGTCCTATCTCAATAGTAGTGTGAAGGGCTCAGGATACTTAGGAGAACTTTTCTAATCCAAGTTGCTTCATTGCCATGGGTTGGCTTTGGAAAATAGTGATAGTATCAAGAATCTGTGATTGATATGGTTGAGTGACTATAAGAACTTTCATTTGGATCACAGGGAGAACATTTAAATGGTCTGCTTAAGGCCAGACTGAGATTGAGCAGGACTTTGGTTAGCTATCATTTGGAATACTGTGCGTGATTTGTGTCTCCATACCAGATTGAAGATCTGCTTGCCTTGAAGTCATCACAATGTTTTGATTCATTAGACTTCCGTGCTGAGATAAACACAGAACATGCTGGAAATACTCAGCAGGTCAGGCTGCATTTGTGGGAAGAGAAACGTAGTTAGAATTTCAGTAACCCTTGTCGTGAAATGTTAACTCTTTTTCTCTGAAGTGTACACTGATAGTAGATTGAATGTACATTCTGAAGTGTTAATTATCTGACAAATTTCATTGCATTCTTGCTCAATGTTTGTTGTACCCTCCAGTTTCATAAATTCTATACATTTGGATGTTGACTTACTCCTGATCTTACCCAAATCATTAATGGCCTGAATTGCACTGGTGAATGCTGGTGGTTGTGAATGGATTCACCAGCATTTACATATTAAGAGGCAGCAAGTCTGGGAGCTTGCACAAGTAGCCAAATGTGGGAAAGTCAGACATGCTTGGTAATACAGTAACTATCTGTCTAGGCACCCTGCCCCACAGTTTCACAGTCCTATTAATTTCAATAGGGATTACTGGGGTGCAGAGAAGAAGGAAAAGGGAAAAGCAAGTTTCTTTTTGTATATTAAAAAGAATCAATTTATAAGTGTTTTAGCCAACTGTATTATATATATATATATATTAACTTTTCATGGCTCTTCAATATTTCTGAATGTCACATACATTTAAAAACCTTCATACTTTTCACAGTGAACAAAGCTGAGATGGGGGCTTTGCCAGCTATCAAAGTGTTTGGGGTGGAACTTCTCTGTGCAATGTAGAGTTACCGCTACCGAGGGAAGTCCACAAGAGTGCAGGCGGCTTTAGGCCAACAAGCTGGCTGCTCCATTTGACTGTGTGATGATCATTAGTGGTGATTACAGACAGTTTACTAGACCTGACCCAATAGAATCACGAATGCCAGTGCCCAAAATACTACTCGGTGAATATTGCTTTCTACTTCTCTCCAATCAAAGTAATTAATAATCCTTTACCTTTATGCCTTTAGTCAGTTTACTATCCATTCACTTACTTGACCTCCAACTCCACTTGCCTTAAATTGTGTAATGAATCAAATTCCAACAGGAAATCTGGAAGTAACATTATCTAGTGAGGGGAATTATTATATTCGAGACTAGTTGAGACGAATAGCATCGATGCATTTAAAGGGAAGGCGAGGGGTGGGAGACACCAGGTATGGAGCAGAACAGTTGGTTCAAGTGAACTATTTCTCAGCTGTAGATTTGATGTAACTTGATTTAAAAATACGCTGGTTGGTGTTGTTTGGTATGGTAAAGTAACCAAACCTGAGCTTAAACTCCTGTCCATAATATTTTAATTAGTATTCAGAGCTACAAGTAGGCTAATTGTGGCTGAATTTATGCTTTCTATGATCTGTGGGCCAAGCACGCAGCAATTGTTTTAAATATAGTATTGTCCTTATAGTCCTCTGTATTCACTGAAGAATTCAATCTGAACAAAATAACAGGTGATACTTAACATGAATGCAATCAGGACAAAGATAACTAGGTTTGCAAAGTGGACTGATATCTTGGTATTGGATGACCATTTTTTGGTACGAAGAACATTTTAAATGAATATCTAAGAAGTATTTAAAGCCTAGTCATTGAATGTCAAAAAGCTTTGGAAACGGCTGTTATTTCCTTTGAAAAAATACTATTAATGAGATTTTTAAAATTTACCTGAACAGGCACTTCTAGTTTTAAAATCATAGAGCAACACAGCACAGATTCAGGCCCTTTGGCCCAACGGGTCCACGCTGACCATGTTGTCCATCTAGCTAGTCCCAAATTCCTGCGTTTGGCCCATTTACCTCCAGGCCCCTCCCCTCCATGTACCTATCCAAGTGCTTTTTAAGTGGAACTATTGTACCTGCCTCAACCACTTCCTCTGGCAGCTTATTCCATATACACAGCACCCACTGCGTGAAAATTTGCCCCTCAGGTCCCTTCTAAATCTTTCCCCTTTCCCCCTAAATCTATGCCCCCTAGTTTTGGACTCACCATCCATATTATCTGTACCTCTCATAATTTTAAACATTTCCATAAGGTTGCCTCTCCTTCTCCTACGCTCCAAGGAATAAAGACCAAGCCTGACCAACCTCTCCCTTTAACTCAGGCCCCTCTAGTTGTTGGCAACGTCCTCGTGAAAGTTTTGACAAGATTTGTGATAGTATAGTATTCACAGTATTATGTGCCTGGAACTGTCTTTATGTAGCATGTGTGTGAATGCATACCAACAGTCAGCTTAAATTCAGGGTTGGAATCCGGCATCATACACATCCGCACTCAAAATGACAAGCATTTGATAGAGGAACAACAACAGTAAGAGATCAAGATGTATGATTTTTATTTGCAAAGTAAGAGGAAAGATAAAGGTGATGTTGTGCAGAAGTTATGCTAAACTTTACAAATTTGTCCGAAGATCGAGGTAGTGCAGGTTGCAGTTCTGTGGCAAGATAATCAGCATTAGAATCATAGGTGTGTCCACAGGTGCCCACCTGAACTCGTCCCATATCCCAGCCATGAACCTGTTCAAATGACTTTTACACACTTGTAATTGTACCTGCCTCGATCACTTCCTCTGGCACCTCATTCCACACACCCCCACCCTCTGCGTGGAAAATTTTGCCCTCAGGTCCCCTTTTAAAATCTTTCCCCTCTCACCTTAAACCTGTACCCACTAGTTTTAGACCCCCCCCCACCCTAACTAAAAGACTGGTGACCATCCACCTTATCTATGCCCCTCATGATTTTATAAACCTCTATAAGATCTCCCTCCTCTGCTCCAAGGAAAACAGTCCCAGCCTATCCATTCTCTCCCTTTAACTCTAGTCCTAGCAATGTCCTTGTGAATCTTTTCTGCATCCTCTCGAGCTTAATCAGATCCTTCCTATAGTACGGCGATCAGAACCTGCACACAGTATGCCAGATACAGTCTCATCAATGTCCTGTACAGCTGTAACATGACGTCCCCAACTCTTGTACTCGTGGCCCGTCCAATGAAGGCAAGCAAGTCGTATGCCTTTTTCCACACTTTGTCTACCTGTGTCACCACTTTCAGGGAACTACAGGTATGTACTTGTACCCCTTGGTGTATCTGATCTACAACACTCTCTGTGGCCCTGCCATTTACTGTGCAAGTCGTGTCCTGGTTTAACTTCCCACAATGCATCACTTCACACTTACCTGACAAATTCTTTGTCCACTTTCCCAGTTGATTGAGATTCTGTTGTAACCTTAAATATGAGCCTCTGACCATGCCAGGACCCATTCCCTTGTGCTATCTCAGGTCTGCTCCCTCTATTAACCTGTGTTAACTCAGAGCTAGGCACTGAGGGGCATTTTAAAGTTTTAGTATGAAATAACTTTTAAACTCATCAACAATTTAATTGTTTTGACTTTTAATGGCAAAAAAAACCTGTAAACCAGTACAATAAACCAAACCAATTTAGTAGAAGATGCAATATGTGACAGATACGCGTGCAGTAAAAAAAAAATTTCATTTGGTTGCCAAAAAACAAAATTTAAGAATTCTACATTTGGCAATTTGAATAGCTTCTGAACAAATTATGTTGCGTAATTAAAAAGACCAGGAAGAAAATATAAATTACGAACACGTGAATCAAAATATTATGCCATAAATGAGACAGTACAATCTTTTTGACACCAAAGTTGCATTATCTTTTAGATTCTTTCATAAGACTATAAAAGAGCATCCAGACAACAACTTCAAATATGGGTCCCTCAACGATTGATGTTTTCACAGAATCTGATATTGTTTAAACGTTTTATGAATTGACAGCATTGTCAGATATACAGTATTTGAGTACATTATTAACAACAATAGAGAAGCAGTGTATCTAATAGTATAGACCTGGGTGCTTTGAAATGAGTTAAAAAGCTACAGTATGGATTTAGGGTCCAAAATTAATACTGATCTGCCAAATCAAGCAGATATAATTTATTTTGGAATAACAAACAGTCAGAAGACGATTGCTCCAATAGGCCACTGAATTCTGTTTATCATCCGCTAATTACACTGCGTTCCTGCATGCAGCAAGCTTAATGTGCAGGCTATCTGGTCACAGTCTCCTACAGGTATTTGTGGGAGAGTTAAACACACTAAGTTTCTGTTATTTTTCATGAGAGCTATGTAGGGTAGGCTAGTGACACAATCAGCCACAAGCCATCTGGTCTCATAGCTCTGTTAACTTTATTTTCCTGAAATGTGATAATTTAAAATGCATCCTGTCATGTTTTGTATGTAGTTTGCTTTGCTTCTTGTTGAAAGTTGATTTCTTTTCCTTACTCTGCTCCACAAGGGCAGATTGAAAAATCTTCAGCTGGTCCCAAAATGCTCTATCAAATTTTAAGTGTTATTGTTGCCTAGTGATATTACAAAAATGACTGGATATTTCAATAGTCTTTAGTAGTTCATTCTTTCTGCACCTAAATATTAAACCAACATGACATATTCAGATCACTATCTATTTTGCTCTCACTACTACAAGTTCAACTGTGTTGGCGTTAAAAATAACATGCAAATATTTCACCCTTCCCTATTTCACTTAATCCTTCCACCACAACTCCAAACAGGATAAACACAAAGCTTCTGAATGCCTCCAGTTTTTTTTTGTCTTGTATTTCACAACCTTTCTCAAGGCCTACCATTAATCACCCGTAAATCCTCACTGACTGAAAACAATAGGCCGCACCAAAACCAAAGATGGGCGAGCTTCCAACAGTTGTCTTTGTTCAAAGCACATTGCAAATTGAATGTGTAACGCTCTGGTGAGAAAGTGTTTAGCAAATATGTATTTGCAATGTGATTCTTGACATCTCATTGTGTTCTTGTACACAAGTGGAAAATCAGGATTTGCATCCCCACTATCATTCTGCTCAAGCATTTCTCCCAAAGGTGGTACCATGGACAATCCATCTACTTCTGAAATAATGTAAAAATGTTATTAGGAATTTGACAAAAATTGTAGGAAAGTGAGTATTTTTAAAATTAGCAATATCAATTAAATACTGGAGGATTACTATTGAAGACCAACAAAACACTTTCTGAAACTGCACTTTTCAGTTCTGTCTAATCTGATAGTACATATTTGACAGGAGTCCTTTTGAAGTAACAATTTTGAAATTACATGAGTTTTGTTTCAAAGTCAAAGAATCCAGATTCACTTAAAGGTAAGGTTCCAGGGTTTAATGGTGGTGGGTCTGGGGTTCCTTATTCAAAAGGCCAGACAATCATGGGAAGCATTGCTTCCGAGTTTGATGTTGTTGCATTCCAGGATAATAAGTTAGAGGCAGGATCATGGCTAATATGTGCCTGATTTGTCCCTGTCTAATTTCAGACCAATTTTACTGTCAAAATAACAGATCAGCTATAGGTTCAGTATTACAACACATCATTTATCCTGTTGGGTTAACAATTTACCTGTCAGTGAGGTAACCTGTGATATTTCTATTCATGATTCAGGACCACACAATAATGCCTTTGTTCAGTCAGTCAAAAGAGAAGTAAACAAAAAATACTTAATATATATTATAGTATAGTTTATATAATGTTACTCTTTTTGGCAAATTACATATATTACATTTTTTATAATATTTAATAGAAAATGTTTGAGTAATTTTCTCACAAATGCTAAAAAGGTCCATGCCTGATATTTATTACATACTAGTCATCCTTGTTTACACTTCAAGTTCATGGAGATGTGGTTAGTATTGTGTTCAATACACATCCTAGCTGTTGTTATTGGTAGTTACTGTCCCCTTAAAGTCCCTGCTCTTGTTTTTAAAAGACAATTGGCTAAATTCTACAACTATCCATCAAAGACATTGGTTGCCCAAATTTCCTGCACTGGTGCCCAGAGCAGTTGGTGTCATTTGGATGAGCAGTGGTGTAAAATGCAGTAGGACCATGTTACACTGGAACCATGCCTGCAGGGTGAGCAGCCTAAAATAAAGCCTCATGATGTCCATGTATCAGAAAAGATAATGGTCAGAAGGAGGATGGCAATTAAGACAATTACAGGTTAGTCTTGGCCATTTAGCATTGATTGGGTGTGTATGGATACTGGCATTCAATTTTATGGAAGTTTCAGAAACTACTTATTGTTCTATTGTCAGTGCGGTGCCACATTGCGACAGAGCTCCGCAGTGATATTTCATGACTTCTTACCACAGTCTCCCCAGCTGTGTTGCATTAAGTACTGGTCCCTGGGAAATAAACTTGGTTCTGGAACAGGCAAAGTGGAGAGGGAGATTGGATAGGAGAATTCCTGCTAATGTAAGTTGCTCACTGTTCCTTTGACTTGAGCTATTAGTTGGTGTTTAAGGTTTATAAAATTATTTTATATTGAGAGAACAAAATACAGAGAGCAGTGTACCTTTCAACTACTAATATGTGGGACTACTTCCAAATTAACCCTTGAATACCAATATGTTAATTCCTAATTGCCTTTTTCCACTAACAGATGCATTCCTAGTGCTTATTAAATGAGGACTTATTTGCTGTCAGATTTCAATACCCTGCAACAGATAGATGGCTAGAAATGGATTTAATTTCACTGCATTTCTTCCATTACATGTATTTTCCTAGATAATAATAACATTTTTGAGAAACAGAGCCACAATGATAGCACATGGCTAGGTACTGATGAAAAGCTTCAAGCTTACTTGAATCACTCTGAGACTTCATCCGTGAGTCAGATTGATCAGCCATACATTGGTTTAATTGATTTAGTCACGGCCACAGTGTTTCCAACAAGTCACAAACACAAATGTGTTTGTTTCCTACCCAGTTTAAGTTAATGCTGACAACCATAAAACTTCTCATTGAAATTTGTTGTGATCTTTCCAACAACGCTGACCAGTTAACTAAAGCTGGGTGTTTTCCTTTGTATCCCGTCCTCCTTCACTATTCTCACAGGTGCTGATCTTGAGACTGGGTTTACTGTTTGGGACATAAGCCAAAGGATCAGGCCGGATCAGGTAGCTGTGACACAAAAGAAGAATGAGAAATTTAATTGAACAAAGGAATATAAAAGATAGAAAATTATTTAAACAGGAAGAAAGTTGAGAAATTCAAAGCCCTAATGCCTTACGTCCTGTAGAAATTGCTTTGACATTTACTATTCATGTGCATTATTAATAAATGTTGCAATTAGAATGTACATCTCCTTATTCCAAGTTCTTAATTAAACAATATAATTGAAATCTTTATTTGCTCTGCACTTAAAAAATCCATCAAAATGTAGAGGTTTAAGGTTTTGTGGAACAAAGTAAAGTAAGGTAATGGGAGGATATGGATGACATTCAAATTTTTTTTTAATAAAAGTATTAACTTGCTGAAGTTCTATCATATTTATCTCAAGATAAGCTCATTATTCAATTTTGAAAATACTCAAACCATTAATAAATTTGCTCAAGTCATTTTGTGATCAGTTCTCACAGTTATAATAATTCAGTTCAGGAATACTATCATTTCAAAAGGCTGTTTTCAAGATGTTTGGTTATTCATTGACTTGATTGCTATATTTAAAAAAAAACTTGTATTCACAGTTTAAACCATATTCAGATTCCATAAATGGGAGAGGAGTTGCATTTACTTGGGCTATTCCACCAGACTGTCACATTAATCCTGTATGATGTAGCAAAATAAATCTGGTAGAGGTAAAGGTCTAAGTATGTTGAGTCTCATTCTCAGCAAAAAAAAAATTCTACTGGGCTTTTACATTTGTCCAGCTCTAAGAATCCAGCCATAGAGAGCTCCAAAATCCAACAGGGACCTCAAAGTTTGCTGGGCCACAGGAGAGCAGAAAAGGGTCAGGGGAGGGAGGGATTAAATCATGAAGGGAGCTAAGTGTGGGCAGACTGCATTGCACGACTAACAAATGCAGGCAGCTCACCAACTTCTTGCTGACTGCTAATTTGTGTAATCACTGTCTCAAGTCAGTTCTATCCTATGTGTACCATGTAATCCAGTATTATGAGTTGTGAGCACCACTTTTACAAGTGGGGTATGGTGGTGGTGGAGGAAGGATAGAGAAAGATGTTGAGGGTTAAGTATGCAAAAATGATTTTTGCTTCAATAAATATTATCCTCTCCTTCAGTACATATTCCTAATTTGAAAAAGGTAATGGACTGAATGAGCTTGGCAGATGGGCCACAGCAGGCATCCAGCCTATTTGCATAAAGAAATGGAAACCATATTTTCAGCTAAGCCCAGTCCCTGAACACACAGTCAGTAATGTTGGATATAAAATAGTGAGCACAGCACCAGCGGATGCTTTGCCAAAACTTTTTGGGCTTCTTATTGGATTCCAGGAGATTGAGAGAGCTACTGCTAATTGTAGCTGTGATTTGGATAGTAAATAACAAGCATTGTCAATGATTTTTCAAAGTATTTTTACTACATTAGCATCAAGTCATGTATATTTCAGGGTGGATTTTGGTTTTGCTGTGATTTAATCCACCGTTAACCATTTGAGTGGTTTGAAGGTTTAACTGGGTCTGCACCTCCAGTTACTATACAAGGTTTATGTAGTAGTTCAGTAGTTATGGGTTGAGGTACACAGCCTTTTGACACCTCATAACATTGTCCATTTCATTTTCAAAGTTGCATCTGTCTGAATAGTTCTGCTATTGAGCATGGATCTGACTGAGGTATACAAGATGTCATAGAAGTTTAGTAAGATAAAATTAGAGCTAGGACAGTAAAGAGCAAAATCAGGAGGCACTTCTTCAACACATTTGTATGTAGAAGTCCAGGAGGGTCTTCTACTGAAGATGATGGCAGTTGTAACAATGGAAATATGAATATTTAAGTCTGATAGGTTTGTTGTTAGGCAAGTCTACCTGGGGATATCAAGTAAAGGTGGGTTAATGGAATTAAAGTGCAGATCAGTAATGATTTAATTGGATTGCTGTGCAAGTTCTAGGGGATGGATACTCCACCTCCGTTCCTAATCTTTGTAATGGAGCTGTCAATAAAAATCAGCCCTTTGGTTGCTGTGCTTGAAAGCAGCAATAAGGTCTCAATTACAGAGCTATCTCGGGTGGCCAACTGACAAGCTAAATTCAGTATATTCTACCATGGATCTTTTCTTAGAAGTGTAGGTGATGGCTGTGATTTTGCAATAAGAATAATAATCAATGTTCACCATTATCATGGAATAAATCAAATGACAACTTCTGGAGCCAATTTTGCACAATTGAGTGCAGAAATTGAGGAAATCCTAATATGGCTTGGTCTTCCCCAGGTTTAGCAACATTAGGTACCTCACTGATAAACTCGGCATTGAGATTAAATACTATTGAATAACCTCTTGTGCTGAAAATTCAGATTTACAATTTTGGAATCTATGAAATTAATTATTGGAGTTTAAAAAGAATTAGAATGATTTGCTTTTTTTGCTTTTCCTTTCCTGTCATTTTTATTGCACAATGCCATTTTTTTTTCCACTTGTTTTGCTTTCTACAAGAGGAATTACACTTTGATTAAGACCACATGTCCCAGTGAAGATCATTTAACCTAACTGGTTAAAGTTACTCCTTGCTGCTTGACGTGCTCACACATTCCACAGATAGCCTGTGGGGATTGGGCCAATTCAGACCTTGTTGTCAGTCTGTGGGTAGGTACAAGTATGATGAATGGCTAGTTGTCCCCTTTTGTTGCTGACTATTTGTCTGACTAGAACAGGCAGGGAGATGGTGCCCCGGAAAAAAATTCTCCAACCTTGTCCCTCAAGTAAAAGTTGATTGGCGAGAAGCTATTTGTCATCTACATTCCAAAAATAAAATGAAATCAGTGGAATACTTACACAACGTCATTCAGTTCCAGTCTTGTATCCGGTGAGGGATTGATGAGAATGTATGACAGAGTGTTCTGGTGATCATTCATTTCATCTTTAAAACAAAATGCAAGGACATTTTCAGTTGTACAAGCTGCAACCTTATATTAACAAATGTTGCACCTCCACCAAGCAGTGACCACTACCTCTCAGGATAATGTGGTGCCACAACTGCTTCACTTTCAAATTCTCTTCTAGGCCAGAAGCACTCACGATATCATTCCTCAATCATCAATATCCAGGGGTTTCCTAACTAATATCAGTGAGAAAATCAAGATTCAAATGATCTGTTAATATTTAGAAAATTTGCAACATTTCCCATATAAAATAAACAATGTTATCAGATTACACCTAGGGATTTAGTTTTAGGAGTAGCCCAGAGAGTATTGTACAGGTCAGGCAGTATCTGTGGAGACAGAAACAGAGTTAACATTTGAAGCATTAACTATATTTCTATCTCCATATACACAGCCTGACCAACACTTTTCATTTCAGATTTCCACTATCTGCAATTTTTAACTTTTCAATTTGAGTACTGGACAGGTTAGAAATGCTGAAAACAAATTAATGTAATTGTGCAATGGAAGAAATACAAATTAATTTTGGCAAAGTATTACAGCTAAAGACATTTCTTTTACTGGAAAGGCACGTTACCTGTAACTTTTTGTGTCGAAGTATTGGGTGGGAGCTATTCTACCCAAGGAGCAAATTGAGAGAGTGCTCCTTCTCCATCTATGGTCTTTCACAGAAACCTTGCCATAAAATCTGAGAATACTGAATTAAGTGTTTTATCTCCATAATACCATGCACATTTACATCTTCCAGGGATGTGCAAAGAACTAGCGTGGGTGTGTTCCTGGCACAGTCACCTGTTTGCCAGTGAGTGATGTGTCATGGAACATTTCCTCCTTGTGCTGCTGATTAGTGCGTACTAATTATCAGACATTTTCCATTCTCAGCTCTTGTGCTCCAGTCAGGATAAGTACAATCATATCATGGATCCAGGAACCATAGGTTAATTAACTAAGCTAAATACTCAGTTAATTATACTGTAGAAATACAGCCCTTTATTCCCAGTCTTTCATGGAGTCTGTCAGCGGTTGTATTTCGCAGTAAATGTTTAATTTCTATGTATTTTCTGCAGTCTTGTGAGTAGTCCTTTGATTTTCTCCAGATTCACTCTTGCAATTAAATTCTGTATGGTAGATCTGGACATGCAGTATTCATTTATTTCCCCACAATAATCTAACTTTTAAAAAGAGGCTTGGAATTGAAAGTTTATACAGTAGATACATTAAAGGGCTAAGTAAAGTGCAACATGTTGCCATAACCACCACCATATACGTCATACACAAAAGAGGTCTATGGTATTCCAATCTGTTAACAACAAGATGTGTCACAACCTTTCTGTAGGCTTTTTCTGTAGTCTTGCATCATTTAGTAGCGATTCCCCAAATCCCACTTAATGCATTCCTAGCATTCTCTGCAACAAAGCTCAGGCAGCTGCCTGGAGCTGTGCAAAGCTGTTGCTGAATCAAAGCCACCGTGCTGTAGGTGCCTGGCAGTTAATACATGTTAGCTGGCTAACTGTGCTAGTCACGCAAGCAGCATCTGCTATGTCTCACTGGAAGCTTTGTTGGTCCAGTAGGACTTGAACATTCCTTGGGAAAAATTACTCTTGCCATTCAGTTTAAAGTTGGTAGCATAGACTGTTTTACCAGAGTAACACGACCAAAAATAAGTTAGATTCATCCAGCAATTTCCAATGTTGACAGGATTTCATTCTGCCTGAAGTCTAGTGCATGTATTATAAAAAAAAATCTTTTAAACTGCAAGAGTATATTACAATAAAATTTATAACAGAACAACATAAGAAACAGAAGTAGACCAATTTGCCCCTCTGCCCTACTCAACCATTCAGTAAGGTCAAAGCTGATCCAATCCTTGGCCTTATTACTACTTTCCTGCACTCTCCTTTTTCAAATGTCTTTCAATCTTGCCTCTACAGCTCTCCAGGGTATAGAATTCCATAGACACACAACCCTCTGGGAGAAAGAATGTTCCTCCTTGTCTCCATCTTAAATGGGCAACCGTCATACTCTGACCCTCTAATTCTACATCTCCACTAGAGGATGTATTCTCTCAGAACCTTCTGTGTTTCAATAAGATCACCTCATTCTTCTTTACTCCTGTAAGTAAAGACTCAACATCACTTCAAACGCCAACCCTTGTATCTCAGAAATTGACCTGATAAACTTTTACTGCTTTGCCTCTGATAGTAAACGTATTGCTACAATTCAGGAAAGGGGGAAATCAGGAAGCTATGGGTCAGTTAGCTTATGTGACATTGGGAAAATGCTGGAATTGATTATAGCTCCATGTACTGATCCATGCTCAAAGTTCATCACCCTTACACACTCTTCAACCCGTCCATCCCATTGTGTCTATTACCTTGCTCCTGCTTGTTCCTGCTGGTCGTGGCATTTACTTTCCTCTCAATCCCTCCACTTTCTGACCTGATGCTCTGGTTCCCATCCCGCTGCCAAACTAGTTTAAACCCTCCCGAGTAGCACTAGCGAACCTCCCAGCCAGGATATTGGTTCCCATCCAGTTAAAATGTAACCTGTCCCTCTTGTACAGGTTGCTCCTGCCCCAGATGTGGTTCCAATAATCTAAGAACCTGAAACACTGCCCCCTGCACCAGTTCCTCTGCCACACATTCATGTGTTCTATCTTTTTATACCTGCCCTGATTAGCACATGGCACTGGGAGTAATCCAAAGATTACTACCTTCCAGGTCCTGCTTTTCAGCCTCTTTCTTAACTCCCTACACTCACTGCAAGGGTTCTCTTCCCCCTTTCTACCTATGTCATTGGTGCCAATGTGCACCACAACCTCTAGCTGCTCACCCTTCCCCTTGAGAATGTTCTGCAGCTGCTCTGAGACATCCTTGACCCTGGCAACTGGGAGGCAACACACGACCCCGGCATCTCTTTCACAGCTACAGAATCTCCTGTCTGTCCCCCTTACTATCGAATGTCCTATTGCTCTGCCTGACTTTACCCTTCCCTGCTGAGCCTCAGAGCCAGCCACAGTGCCGCTGACCTGGCTGCTGCTGCTGTGCCCTGATAGATCATTTCTCCACTCCACCTCCCAGCAGTATCCAAAGGGGTATACTTGTCGCTGAGAGGAATGGCCATAGGGGAACCCTGCACTGTCTGTCTCTTCCTCCTTACCTCTCCTGGTGACCACCCAGCTATCTGCAGCCTGTACCTTGGGTCTGACCACCTCGTTAAAACTCTTGTCTATGATGCTCTCAGAGTCCCGGATGATCCTAAAAACATCCAATCCAGTTCCTTCACACGGTCAATCAGGAGCTGCAGCTGGGCACACTTCCTGCAGCTGAAGTCATCGGGGACACTGGCAGTCTCCCTGATCTCCCACATCCTGCAGGAGGAGCATACCACTGCCCTAACTGACATCCCAGCTAATAGGAACAATAATTCTAAGAAAAACCTCACCTGCCCCTACCTTCTCAGCCTCCTCTCAGAGTTGGTGAGTTCTGGCGATGAGGCATTCTGCAAGATGATTTGGACAGTTTGCTCAGGGGACCACCCCACCGTATCCATAACATCCCTGTCCCATGCTGACCACTGCCTGATGGACTTGTGGTCGAAGGTGTTTTCTTGGAAGAAATCTTCTACAAATGACAGGTAGTGCAGCAATGTCCATCTCACAGGGACAGGGATGGCAACAGGGCCTCACCTATCTGCAACACCAGGGACAGGTAGAACCTCAGTACGTAGTGACACTTGGTGTCCACGTACTTTGTGTGTGGCTGCATTAGGCTGTGCGTGGATCCAAAGGTGGTCATAAGAATGAGGGCAAGATTGGGTACACTTTTGCCCCCATTCTCCGGGCACTTGTGCATAGCGACCTGTTGGACCCTCTCCAACTTGGACCCCCAGATGGAGTGGAAGATGGCTTGGGTGATTACTGAGACAGAGGAGTGGGGAACAGGCCACACCTGTGCCAAGTACAGCAGCCCTGACAGCACGTCGCACCCGATGACCAAGTTCTTCCCAGTTATTGACAGAGAAAGCAGTTTCCACAGACCAAATTTTTGATTGGCCTTCCCAATCTGCTGCAACCAATTCTTGTTACACACCTCAGCCCCTCCAAACCAGACCCGCAGCACCTTCAGGTGGTCAGATCTGACAGTGAAGGGGATGTTGGATCGGTCGGGCCAGTTGCCAAGGAGCATGGCCTTGCTCTTACTACAGTTGACTCTGGCCTCTGATGCTGACTCAAACTGGTTGCAGATGCTGGTCAGTTTCCAAACTGACCATGGATCCGAGCAGAAGACGGCAACATCGTCCATGTACAGGGAGGTTTTGACCTGGGTGCCTCCACTGCCTGGCAATGTCACTCCTCCTATGCTCTCATCCTACCTGATGGATTCAGCAAAGGGTTCAATGCAACATAAAACAAGACAGGAGAGTGAACAACCCTGCCTGACTCCAGACTTGATGGGAAAGCTATCTGTCTCACACCCATTGATTTGAAATGCATTATGGATATTTGTGTATAGTAATTGGATTCAATTTCTGATTGCCTCCCTAAAATGCATTTTGGACAGCACATCCATCATGTACATGTGTGATATCCTTCTGAACTAAAAGACAGATTCAGGCTATTTTCACATGATTACACAGTGTTTGTGCTAAAATACTACTGTTAAGACTCATAATCCCCTTGTGCAGAGCAAAGTACAGTGTTTCCTTCAGTCTCCAATTATTTAATGTGGGATGTTTCTAGCTCTGACTATTGGTTATCTCTTGGGTGACTTAAACCTAGGGTTATGACCATCTATTGTATCTGCATTTGTGACAGTCTATTAGAGGCTCCTCCATGCTCAAACACTAGCCTCATTAAAATTGTTAACTTCCAATTCTGGATTCAGTTTTGGTATCCTGCAAGTTGTTGTCTGAATTTTATTCAAATGTTCTTCAACGGCAATGATCATTTGTTATGCAGCTTAGGCAAGCAGGGATAATGAGGTTATTGCAATCAATGTCATCACACCATCCTTTGGGAATAATCTTGAAGAGAAACAAGTAAACTACTTTTCATCTGCTGATCAACCTTGAAAATCCACATCATTGTGTTTATAAATAAATTTGTAATGTGAGCCTACATTGCCATAATTAAGCAATGAAACAATTGAAGGCTCCCTTAAATTCACTCTGCTATTTGGTAAAAACTTAGATTATTTCAAGATAGCCATGGTTGCTTTTGAAGAACATTTGAATAAAATTCAGATGACAAATTCAGAGGATACAAAATTAAATCCAGAATTGTAATTTAATAATTTATTCAAGTCCACTTTCCTCATTGATCCCCTGGAAATCAATCAATCTCAGTTCATTCAAGGCTAAAATTTATCAGTCTTGGGGGTTCCCTGCACTTGCTTCTCTGGTGGTGTTTAAAGTTGAGTTCCTGGCTCACAGATTAAGGCATTCTGTTTATATCAGCCTGACATTCCTGTGTCTGATTGACAACAGTGTCTGCCATTGGACAAGCTTGCTCTTGCCGTGCAATCATCATGATATTCTACATGGCAAGTCGTTAGAAGTGGGAGAGAGAAAAGGCACAAAACTGCCACTACAGAACATTTGTGTACCCCGTTAACAATCAGATAGTGGAACCACAAGATGACAGTGCATTGTTTGTCAGGGAGAGGTGTGGAAAACTCTAATGCCAAACTAGTTACTAGAGAGAAAGAAATAGTTGCAAGAAAGGAGAACAAAAATGACCCTTATTTTAAAAAAAACTCAGACTGAAAGATTGAAGGAATGATGCACCACACTTGTATTAACTAATTTTCAGTGCCAGAGAGATTGACGGGCAGTAATTAAGATACATCATGTTGCTAAAAGTGTATTTAGACGTAAGATGATATCACCTAACTTTGTGTGGAAAGCTTATTTTACATTTGCCACAGAAATTCAGAAGCCCATGCTGCATAATGTATTTCAAATTGGAACCAGAAGGTGAAACATTGGTTCCACAAAACTAAAGGCAGTGTGGTGCATTTCCACCAGCACCCTATCAGTCTCTGCATTTAATCATGCATCTTTCTGCTGAATCATTAATATATAAATAATTGTCAACACTTAGTCGTACTATTATTTTGACAGCAGATTTTGGGGCTTGAAAATGACCATGTCACCTTGAAAGAAGGTCAGCATTTTTTAAAATACTTTTTTATATTTATTATCAGGCACATGTACATCAAAACACACAGTGAAATGCGTATTCTTGCGTTACTGAGAATGTGCTGGGGGCAGCCTGCAAGTGTTGCCACTCTTTTGGCGCCAGCATAGCATGCCCACAGCTCCTAACCTGTACGTCTTTTTGGAATGTGGGAGGAAACCGGAGCACCTGGAGGAAACCCACGCAGACACACGGGGAGAATGTACAAACTCCTTACAGACAGTGGCAGGAATTGAACCCGGGTCACTGGCACTGTAATAGCGTTACGCTAACTGCTACACTACTGTGCCACAGGCAATGAATAGTTTTAGATAACATAAAACAATTCAGTATCTTAAAATTGAATATAAACTGCACTGATTTTAACTTTATTAAACTCTACTCAAGACAAGCTATGTTTTGCATTGGTCAGATTTATCTCGCAACATCCTATTTAGTCTAATAAATTTCTCTTTAGTTGCCTCATTTGATTGTGATGTACTATACTGGTATGAAATTTCCATAACTAATTCCAAAAGAAAATGTTTGTTTCAATGATTAAGTTTTCATGTAATTTCGAATTCATCAATGACATCTTCAAGTGACCACTTTGACAAGGAAATGATATCGGTTCAATGGCACATTTTGGCTATTGTACATCCAAGCAGCCATCTCTCAGCAAGACTTCCTCTAGGTAAACTGAGCTTTTTCATAGTTTCTTGATTATTTTGCACTGTGATGAATCCAAAACAAAGCTTACTCAGTTGCTGCATAACTTTTAAATTCAACTCTCTTCAGTTAGTATTTTAAGGTGAACACACACACACACACACACACACACGCCACCTTGCCTCCCCTTCCATTTTCTTATGTTGTTCAGTTTGTCCAATAGGAATGATCTCTTTTTCCTACAATGCATAATGAGACCATGAATAAATCAAGTCACTTTTACTGAGATTCTAAGCATTCTGCTTTTGAATGATACTATAATCTCACTAGAAGTACTGACCAAACCAGATCTCCCTCCATTTACTTAATGCTGATATTGGATATTCTAAGAACAGAAACCTATCCCACATATCAGATAAACAATGTGACCTTTTCAGGCTTTTTTCTACAAAACTGCACTAAAAATGTTTTTTTAAATGTATTTACATCAAATATATCTGGAAAATGTGATAGCATTCTTATAAGCCACAAGTTGGCAATAAAGGGAGCAACATATAGCTCAAGAAGGAACAATTGAGAAAAGTGGGTTTCGGCATATTATTCTAATAGACAACTACAAAAAGATCCTAAGGCTTTGCTTTTTGAAGAGTAATTAAATGCTGTATATTGCCTTTTAAATAGGCAGGGTTTGTTTTTAATAAAAGGCAAGTTGCAATGATTCGTGAAGACAAATATTGTGAATTATAGAACAAGAAGTATCCCATGAATTTCAGAACTCTGATCTGAAGGCAGGCAGTCTGACTAATTGATGGCACCAAATCATTACCAAAAAAATTCTGTTTAGATTGATAGTAAGAAGAATCTGACAATCTCATTTTCAATTGCTTTGCAATCAATTACTGTTCTGATGCATATTATTATGGCGCAACTTTGTTCTATACAGACTCTAAACAGTAAATACAAATTGTGCTCTTCATAAAAGTGATCAATGCCGTAAATGATGTGTGCAACTGAAATCCTTAATTGGACAAAGTAGTTTCATCTCCAGTGTTAAATGATCCAAAATGTATCTTACTGATGATGACATGATAGCATTGTGAACAAAGATTGTTTGCCTTAATTGATTCAGCCGGTTGAATTTTTGGGCAGTATCACGAAAAAAAATCTCCACAGTGTTGCTTCTGATGCTGGTTTATTCCCATATTGTTAATCAGCATTGCATGGAACTTTCATTTTAGGAAAGATATGTTTCTGTAACTTAAGAATGATTTTACTGCCCATATGTGCTGGTTCTGTAACAGAAAATAACCAGTGGTTCAGATATTCTTTAGCATTGAACAAATTAAAGCTTTTCACCTCTGACTTGAATTCAGGTTCCCGACACACATTAAAAAGTACCAATCACCCTATATAAGTGATGAAAGTGAAACTTTGTTCACACTATTTCTCTACTGATTAACTGGTAGAAGAGTCTTTAGAAAGTAACACTGCTATGGACAACTTCAATAACATAACTATGACCAGTCAGTTTTATTCATAGATCCTTATGCAATTTTATATAGATCTGGGTTATAGTATCAAGGTTGCAATGCAAATTATTTCCTAAAAGCTTCACTTGAACTTAGCACAAGTGAATTGTCAGTGAAATTCAGCCTAAAAGATAGAAATGACCATTTGGCCTGTAGTATTGGTTTACATCTCATTCAACTCTGGCATCAACAAGATGAAGCAGCACACATGGATGGGATATGGAGACCACTCCGTGATCTGGTGGGCAAAGCAGAAATATGCTGGAAATATTCGTCAGGTTAGGCCTCAGAGAGAAATCTGCAGCAAGAAGATATGAAGTTAATGGTTCAGGTCTGTGGGTCAAGGCACTTGGTTTGTGATTTGAAGGTCAATATTTCTTTAAAATTGGGGGGCAGGAAAAGGCACACCTATTTCTTTCAAATAAAGCCATCATCATTGACTTCACAAAAACCGCACATTTGTTTAGCTTCAGGTCAAGGATTACTGAAGTCCCGAATGAAACACCTGCCAGGCATTTTTAAAAAGCTTCCAATGTTGAAAATGGAAACAAAAAGCAATGACAGCGTACTTAACAAAACAAGTACGTCCCAGGATGTAATCAATAAAATGGTGTCGAGTGCAGAAAGAAACTTGTTTTTTTTCCATTCATTTAAAGAATGTAGATGTTGCTGGCAATGCCAGCATTTCTCATTCCCTACTGTCCTTAAGTTGTTCCTGTGGATTAGAGGGTAGCAAATGTGACCCCACTGTTTAAGGAGAGAGGAAACATGGAAGCACCAATCTGTTTAGCCTAACGCCAGTTGTCTGCAATCTATAATGAAGGATGCGAAATAGACACATTGAAAAAGACTAATTGGATTGAAAAGAGTCAGCATGGATTTATGAAATGAAGATAATGGTTGACTGTTCTGCTGGAATTTTTTTGAGGATGTCACAGGAAATGTTTTGTAAGATTCCCTGCAGTTCCAGTAGAAAGTTAGTCAACAATATTAGAACACATGAATTAGAGGTAGTATACTCTCACTCTTTGAGAGAGGGTTAACAGACAGAAAAGAAGAGTGGGAACAAATGGCTTTTTTTTCCTATCAGGTTGTGATATGTGGGTGAGCACTGCTGTGTTCAATGCTCTGGCCCCAGCTCCTCAACTTGGCTGAGGGGACAAACTGTCTTATTTCCAAGTTTGCAGGTGATACTAAAATGGGAGGAATTGAGTACCGAGGAGGATGGAAAGAAGCTTAAAAGGAGATGTAGATAAGCTGAGTGAGTGGGCAAGAATGTGGTTTTGGAATACAATGTGGGAAAATGAGATTATCCATCAGTGCATAAAACAGAAAATCAGAGTATGTTTAAAAACAATGAGAGACTTGGTAATGCTGACGTTCACAGGGGCCTGTGTGCGCAACTTGTACACAAGTTATTGAAAGCCAAGTTGCAAGTACAGTAAGTCATGAGCAAATAGTTTGTGAATCATTATTACAAGAGGATTTGAAAACAGTAGTAAGGAAATCTTGCTGCAGTCACATAGAGCCTTGGGGAACCACTCCTGGAGTACTGTCTGCTTACCTAAGAAAAGATGTCCTTCCCATGAGAGGGAAAGCAGTAAAGATTCACTAGATTGTTTCTAGACATGCAAGTTTGTCCTGTGCAGAGAAACTGAATAGATGAAGAGTGTATTCCATAGGGTTTAGAAGAATGGGAGGAGGTATCATGGAAACTTAGAAGAATTCTTTCTGGGCTTGACAAGCTGGATGCAAGAAATGTTTCTTCTGGCAGAGGACTCTAGAACTAAGTCTCAGGATAAAAGCAAACTATTTGTTACTGAGATGAGGAGAAATTACTTAAGTGATGATGAATCGTTGGAATTCTCTACCTTGGAGGGCTTTGGATGCTCAGTTACTGGGTTCATTTAAAATAGCAATCAATAGATATCTGGCTATCAATGGAGTCAAAGAATATGGGGATAGTGCAGGAAGTGGCTTAGAGGTAGATCAACTATGATTTTGAAGAATGGTGGAGCAGGCCCAAATGCCAGATGGCCTACTCTTGCTTTTTATATTCTTTTATAAAAGGTGGTGGTGAATAGGGTTCAGTGCTCTGGCCCCACCTCAACAACTTGGCAGAGAGAACCAAAGGTCTTATTTCCAAGTTTCTTCATAGTCTGTCTGTGCGAGATGTTCCCATAGTGTTGTTCGGGTGGGACTTACAGTATTTGATCTTGCAACCATGAAGCAATGGTGATCTATTTCCAAGTCAGAATGGTGCCTGACTTGAAGGGGAAATTGCAGTCAGGGATTTTCCCATGCCTTGCTGTCTTTGTCATTCTTGGTAGTAGAAATCTTGGGTCTGTGAGGTGTGGTTGAAGAATGCATAGTGAGTTGCTGAAGGGCGTGTTACACACTTGAATGTATGGTCAGCTGGTGATGGAGGGCATTAATGTCTGAAGTGAATGAAGCATTGTGGTGCTAATCAAGCAGGGTGCTTTGCCTTGAATGATCTTCAAATTCATGTTTATTGTACATGTGGATGGCAGTAAGCTTTTGGGGAGTCAGGAAGTGAATCAATCGCTACTGTTCTTATGGCCAAAGCTTCTCTGTGGCTGTTCCCGTTAATGGTTCAGTTGATAGTAGCCTCCAGGGTATTGATTTTGAATGTCAAATTTAGTGGGTTATATGTTGATGAAACAGCTGAAGATGGTTGAGCCTAGGGCACTGTCCCAAGGTATTCCTGCAACAATGTTCTAGGGTTGAGGTGATTGATTATTAGTCCACAACCATCTTCCTTCATGTTCGTTATTATTCCATCCAGTGGAGAGCTTTCCCTGATTTGCACTGACTTGACTTTTTATCAGGGCTCCTTCATACCACATGTGATCAAGTGTTATCAGGACAGTAAAATGGTGCAGTTAGTAGGGCTGCTATCTCACAGCTCCAGCAACCCAGTTTCAATCCTGATCTTCCGCACGCACTGTTGGTATGGTGTTTGCACATTCTGCCTGTGATAGTGTGAGTTTCCCCTGGGTGCTCTGATTTCCTTCCACATCCCAAAGACATATGAGTTGGTAAAGTTAATTGGCCACTGCAGATTGCCCCTGCTGTGTAGGTGACTGGTAGAATCTCAGGGGTGGGGGAAGGAATGGAATTTGATGGGAATATGGGAAGAATGGGATTAGAGTAAAGGGATGCTTGACAATCGGGTTGATGAACCTGTTTCTGTGCTGTGTGACTCTTTGACGAATGTCAACTGTTATCACTCTCAACTCACCTCTAGAATTTAACTCTTTGGTCTATGTTTGGACTAAGGCTATGAAGTGGACTGGAGCCAGGTGTTCCCAGTGAAACCCAAAGTGAGCAGGTTATTGATGATTAGGTGCTGCTAGATAGCACTGTCTTGGGTGCCTTCCAACAGTTTGTTGATGATTGAGGGTAGACTGATAGACAGTATTGGCTGCATTGGATGTGTGGTGGTTTTTGTGGACAGGACATAGCTGGAAAAATGTTCATTTTGTCAGTTAGGTGCCAGTGTATGTGTATTGGACAGCTGGTGAAGAGGTATTGCTTCAGATGGGGCACATCTTCAACACTGTGGCAGAATGGTGCCTGCTTCCAAAATCTTCCCTGTATTCCATTTCTCGGCTCTTACTTTTATTACAAAATTCCTTTTAAGTTATTTGGCTGATTTTTAGGGTATTGGATATTGTATTGTGTATGGGTAATTAAAGATTAATTTTCAGTTGAAAGTAAACTCAGACCAACCTCTGCACACAGAACAATATAATGATTGAAAAGCTAAACATTGCAATACATCAATCTGGAAGTTTGCAATAAGACAAGTATTCAGATATAGAAATATTAATTTAGGTCACAAAACAGGGTCAAATGGAAGCCAATGGGTAAAAATTGTTCACACTTGTTTTTAAGTACAGACACGTGAAGCCTTAGGCTTTGAAGCTATTAACAAGATCAGAACTCTTTAGAGTCAGACCTTAGCGTGAGAAAGATGCTATTAACAAGATCAAAGATTCCTTCACCTGCCATAAAGTAATTAAAATGCATGATAGAGAGAAAACACAATTAATTTAAGAGAAACCAAATCCAAGAGGAATTAATAAGGAACAGGAAACAAAGCCAAATATAGAAAATGCTACCCAGATACAACAATTAACCAGCTGCTGATGGTGAGAGACACGAGATGAATTTGTTTAGACATTCTCAGAAAATTCTGATTAAAAGATAAAAAGAATGGGGCAGTAGTTTTACAACAACTGACATGTGGCTCACAATACAAGATTGAAGAGAAACAAAGTTTATCCAGGATGCATTTAATTTGCATTATCTGTGAGCCATATGAAAAAACAAAAGGTGGCAAAAGGTGCCAAGACTACAATAATTGTATAAATGGCACTGTGGTCAAAGAGTACTATAAAATACCATGGGTCAATCTGAAAGCCCAAGCACCTTGTGTAGAGAACATCCTTGGATTTCCATTTATGTTGGCAGTTAATCTTTCCTAATATGCATTCTTTGCCTGTTTTAAATTTCACTTCCCTTCTGATTCTTTTATCATCAGCCTAATTCTTTACAACTCAACCCTTCTGATATGTTGATTTTAGTTTACCTTCCACCTAGATTTGCTATTCTCCATTTGCCCCTTATGGGAATGTGCCTCCTCCACACCTGAACTACCCTTTCCTTCAAAGCAGTCCATTGTTTTGTTAGAGTTTTGCTTGTCAATTTATGTTTCCAATTTATCTTGGCCAGATCCACTCTCATCCCATTGAAATCAATCTTCTTCCAATTAGTTATTTTACTTTGGATTGGTCCTGCTTTTCTGTAGTTAACCCAAATCTTATGATGTGGTGCTCTAATTCCAAAATTCGGTGCATTTAACAGCCTACAGCTCAGAATCAGATCCGGTAACAAACAGCTCTGGAAGGTCATCCTCAATACATTTTAGCTTTCTCTTCACCCTCTCTGCCCTTAACAACATTACAATTCCAGTTTACACTGGGGTAATTAATATCCCCTATTGTAACCATTTTTTTTACACTTTTGTAATTTTTGTGTATTTGCTCTTCTACACCTCTCCCATTTATTGGTGGCATATTGAATACACCCTGCATTGTTATGCTTCCTCTACCCTTTCTCAACTTCAACCAAAGGGATTTCTGCGGTAGAGTAATTTTCACTTTAATTACTACTGCTAACCCCTCTTCCTCATCCTTCCTGAACATATTGTAACCAAGGATATTTAATGCCCTTTTGGAGCCACATTTTAATTATTGTCACCATATTGTATTCCTACATTGCTTTATGTGTTTGCAGACCACCACATTTTGCCCACCACATACATGTTGGGTAAACCAAATTTAGTTGCATCATTCCCATTTTTGCTGCTGCCAGTAAAACCCACACACTGACCTAAAGTTGTGAGAACCTTATTTTTTTGCCTTTTAAATTTATCATATTTTCCCCTATTTGCTGGTGCACTCTGATACTTTGTACCCTCTGCCCTTCCTGATGTACTCTGCTTGCCATTGCTCTGCACTATTGCCTTTTCCTTCCTGAATCCCTACCTTCTGGTTCCACCCTCATGCACCCAAAGCCCCTGTCAATCTAGTTTAAACCCTTTCCAACAGCACTGGCAAATGTCCCTGCCATGAAGATATTGGTCCCGTTCCTGTTTAGGTGCAATTCATCTGGCTTGTAGGGCTCCCTTTCCCCCAAGAAATAGTTCCAATTCCTCAGCCATCTGAAGCCCTTCCTCCTACCCCATCTCTCCAGCCATACATTTGTGTGCTTTTTCTGTGTTTGCTCCCCCTTGTTGGTGACATGTAGATTACACTCAGTAATGTTATGTTTCTTCTACTGTTTCTTGGTTCTCACCAAACAGATTCTGTCTTTGACCTCTAGCGCCATCACACCGTAATATTCTCTTTAATTAACATTACTACCCCTTCTTTCTTTCCTTACCCATCCTTCCTGAACACTTTTTATCCAGGGCTATTTAATGGTCAGTCCTGTCCCTTTTTGAGCCAAGTTTCTATTATTGTCACCACTTCAAATTCCCACACAGCTATCTGTATCTGTAGTTCACCAATGTTATTTACTGCACTCACATTCACATACATACATGGTAAACCAAATTTAGTTATTTTGTTTCCATTTTTACTGACCCCCCCCAAATAAAATCCTTACAGTGACCTAGTGTAAAATTCTCTTGCCTATTTCCTTTTGCTTTTATGGCTTTATCAATGTACTGGTGCACAGTTATACTTTGTACATTGTCTCTTCTACACTGGTTATCATTAGTGCATCCTATCATTACCCTATACGATTGACTTTTCCTTTATCTTTACCTTCATAAATACCCCCTTATTGCCTCTCTCCCGTCAGAATCTACCATAAAGTTCCTACTGCCCCTGCCAGGCAAACAGACTGTTTACACCCTCCACAAGAGCACCAGCAAATTTGACCACCACCCCTCCTCTCACCCAAAGAGATTGATCCTGCTCTTGTTGAGATGCAAGCCATCTTGTGAAGGATCCAAATTCCTCAGGAATCCAAAGCCTTCTCTCCTCCAGCCACACATTTATCTGCTTTAATACTGTACTCACAACACATGGCACTGGTAGTAATGGGCTGCACTCTCCTGATGAGCTGTCATCCTCACCAGTATCCAAAAGGGAAGATTATGATATTCTGCTGGGACAGATGTACCCAGGAATTGTTATGGGAGAGACTGGAACAAGGGATGGAATGAATTATTCGGCGAGTTTGGATACATCAGGTTCTTTAGGAAACAGATATCTCAGATGATCATGAGGAGGATGTTGCAAGGTTATCTTGGCTGGGAATGTCTTTGCTATTAGTGAATTTGGTGTTTAGGATGAGCTTATTCTTATTGTGATTAAATGTAGCAGGTTGATATAAGTGGCTGGCTTGCAAGAAATTTTCACCGTCCATGTGGGAGAAAGAAAACTTGCCATGTAAATCTTCTTTGAACTTTTCTCCTCTCACCTTAAAGCTATGGCCTCTAGTATTTGATATTTCCACCTTGGTGGGGGGTTGGGGGGGTGGGGGAAGACTCTGACTGTCTACCCTGTCTGTATCTTTCATAATTTTATATACTTGTCAGCCTTCATTGCTCCAGAGAAAACAATCAAGCTTCTCCAACCTGTCTTTATAGCAAATACTATCTAATCCAAGCAATATCTTGGTGAACCTCTTCTGCACCCTCTCCGAAGGCTCCACATCTTCCTGTAATGTGGCGACTGGAATTGCACACAATACTCCAAATGTGGGCTGACAAATGTTTTATACAACTGCAACACGACCTTGACTTTTATACTCAATGTCCGACTGATGAAGGCAAGCCTGTCATATGCCTTCTTTACCACCCTTTCTACTTGTGTTGTCACTTTCCGGGAGCTGTGGACTTGCACCCCAAGATTCCTCTGTGCAGCTATGCTCCTTAGGGCGCCAACACCCTTGACCATCAAAGATGCCTTCCGAGCCACCCCTCGTCCTCACTTTGGGAAATCAGACCACCAGGCTGTGCTCCTTCTCCCTGCATACAAGCAGGATTTGGTACGGAGAGTCGTGCAGTGCTGGTCTGAGGAAGCAGATGAGCTTCTACGTGACTGCTTTGAGACAGTGAACTGGACCATGTTCAAAGACTCAGCTGCTAGCCTTGATGAGTATGCCACCACCATCACAGACTTTATCAGCAAGTGTGTGGAGGACTGTGTACCAAAGAGGACAATACAGGTGTTCCCAAACAGGAAGCCATGGATGAACCGGGAGATCCACTCCCTACTGAAGGAGAGGACTGTTGCACACAAATCTGGTAATCCTGATTTGCACAAGAAAGCGAGGTATGACCTTCGTAAAGCTATAAGGGATGCCAAGAGGCAATACCAACTCAAAATAGAGTCCCTGACCAGCCGCCAGTTTGAACAAAAAGGAAGTGGATTGTCACCATCCACTCTGACAGCCACCAACGCAGTTGAACCTGTGATCACAGTGGAGGACGTAAGATCACTCTTCCGAAGAGTGAACACGAGGAAAGCACCTGGCCCAGATGGTGTCCCGGGCCGCGTGCTCAGATCTTGTGCTGATCAGCTGTCAGAAGTATTTGCGGACATATTCAACCTCTCCCTGCTTCAATCTCAAGTTCCCTCCTGTTTTAAGAAGACCACTATCATCCCGGTACCGAAGAAAAGCAAGGTAACATGCCTCAATGACTACCGACCAGTGGCTCTGACATCCACCACCATGAAGTGCTTTGAGAGGTTGGTCATGGCACACATCAACTCCAGCCTACCAGACAACCTGGACCCATTGCAATTCGCCTATCGCCAAAACAGGTCTATAGCAGATGCCATCTCCCTGGCCCTTCACTCAGCTCTGGAGCATCTGGACAGTAAGAATACTTACGTTAGACTATTGTTTATTGACTATAGCTCTGCCTTCAATAAAATAATCCCAAGCAAGCTTGTCACCAAACTCCGAGACCTAGGACTCAACACCTCCCTCTGTAACTGGATCCTTGACTTTCTAACGAACAGACTGCAATCAGTGAGGATAGGCAGCAATTCCTCCAGCATGATTATTCTCAACACTGGTGCACCTCAAGGCTGTGTCCTCAGCCCTCTACTCCCTATACACTCATGACTGTGTGGCCAGATTCTGCTCTAACTCCATCTACAAGTTTGCAGATGATACCATCGTTGTAGGCCGTATCTCAAACAGCGATGAGTCGGAGTACAGGAAGGAGATAGAAAGCTTAGTGGAATGGGGTCGTGACAACAACCTTTCCCTCAATGTCAACAAAACTAAAGAGCTGGTCATTGACTTCAGGAAAGAGGGCAGTGTACATACACCTGTCTACATCAATGGTGCTGAGGTCGAGAGGGTTGAGAGCTTCAAGTTCCTGGGAATGAACATCACCAACAACCTGTCCTGGACAAACCACATGGATGCCATGGCCAAGAAAGCTCACCAGCACTTCTACTTCCTCAGGAGGCTAAAGAAATTTGGTTTGTTCCCTTTGACTCTCACCAACTTTAACCGATGCACCATATAAAGTATCCTATCAGGATGTATCGCGGCTTGGTACGGCAACTGCTCTGCCCAAGACTGCAAGAAGCTGCAGAGAGTTGTGGACACAGCCCAGTGCATTACGGACACCAGTCTCCCCTCCTTGGGACTCTGTCTTTACCTCTTGTTGTCTTGGTGTAGCAGCCAGAATAATCAAAGACCCCACCCACCCGGGACATTCTCTCTTCTCTCCTCTTCCATCGGGTAGAAGATACAGGAGCCTGAGGGCACGTACCACCAGACTTAAGGACAGCTTCTACCCCACTGTGATAAGACTATTGAACAGTTCCCTTCTACGATGAGATGGACTATGACCTCATGATCTACCTTGTTGTTACCTTGCACCTTATTGCACTGCACTTTCTCTGTAGCTGTGACACTTTACTCTGTACTGTTACTTTTTTTTAACCTGTACTACATCAATGCACTCTGTACTAACTTGATGTAACTGCACTGTGTAATGAATTGACCTGTAAGATCGGTTTGTAAGACAAGTTTTTCACTGTAGCTCAGTACAAGTGACAATAATAAACCAATACCAATAGGGTCCTGCCATTTATCATTTACTTTCCTTGTGTATTTGACCTAGCAAATTGCAATACCTCACTCTTGTATGGATTAAATTCTATCTGCCATTTCTCTGCCCACATTTCCAACTGATCATTTCCTGCTGAATCCTTTGACAACCTTCCTCACCATCCACAAGTCTGCCAATTTTTGTGTTGCCTGCAAACTTACTGATCAGTCCACCTACATTTTTGTCCAAATCATTTATATATTTCACAATTTCACAACAGAGGTCCTGGCACCGATCCTTGCGGAATACCACCAGTCACAGAACTACGCCCTCCACCACTACCTTCTGTCTTCTATGGCAAAGCCAATTTTAAATCCACTCTACCAAGTCTCCATGGATCCCCTGTGCTTATTCTGGTTCAGCCTGACAGGAAGGACCTTGTTGCAAGTTTTACTACAGTCCACGTACTGCTCTATCCTCGTCACCTACTTAAAAGACTCAATCACATTTGTAAGACGTGACCTCCCCTGCATAAAGCCATGTTGACTATTCCTAATAAGTCTATGCTTTTCCAGATGTGAGTAGATCCTATTCCCTAAGAATCTTTTCCAATAGTTTCCCAAACACTGATGTAAGGCTCACCGGCATATAGTTTCCTGATTTGTCTCTACTGCCCTTCTTAAACAGAGAAACAACATTCTCCAGTCCTTTGGGACTTTGCTTATGGCTAAAGAAGATATAGAGATCTCTCTCAAGGCTCCAGCAATCTCCTCTCTTGCCTCTCTCAATAACCTGGGGCAGAACCCATCAGGGTCTGGGGACTTATCCAACTTAATGCTCTTCAAGAGGCCCAACACTACTTCCTCCTTTATATCAATATGTGCTAGAGTATCAGCTTACCTCTCCCTGATCTCTCAATCCTCCATTCCCTTCTCCTTGGTGAATATTGATGTAAAGTACTTTGTACACTTCCTCTGGTCCCCGGCATAAATTCCCTCCTTTGTCCTCGAGTAGTCCTACCCTCTCCCTAGTTACTGTCTTGTTTATAAATGTATGTATAAAATGCCATGGATTCACTTTAATCCAATTCACCAAGGACATTTCATTGGCCCCTTTTAACCCTCCTGATTCCCTGTTTAAGTTCTCTCTTGCTTCCTTTATATTCATCAAAGGCTCTATCCAATTTCAGCTTCTTAAATCTTTCATATGCTTCTATTTTCTTTTTGATTATAATCTCTCGTCATCCTAGCTTCCCAAACTTTGCCATCCCTGCTTTTCTTCCTCACGGAAACATGTCGGTCCTGAATTCTGACCAGCTGGCCTTTAAACAACTTTCAGATGTCAGATGTGGACTTACCCAATAACAGCTGCTCCCAACCTACTCTCCCCAGCTCCTGCCTAGTACAGTTGTAATTAGCCTTCCCCCAGTTTAGTACTTTCCCCTGAGGTCCAGTCTTATCCTTATCCATAACTATCTGAAAACTTATGGAGTTATTCCCGCTCCCAAAATGCACTCCCACTGAAACTCCAATCACCTGGCCAAGCTCATATCCCAATACGAGGTCCAGTATAGCCACTTGCCTGGTTGGATTATCTATGTACTGTGTCAAGAAATCTTCCTGGATGCACCCAACACATTCTGCCTAATCTACGCCTCTGGCATTAAGGAAGTCACATCTCAGTCAGATATCTTTACCTTAAGAATGGTAGGGAACCAATTGCTCTTGGTTAATGCCAATTTGGTAGTTCTAACTGATGCTAGCTTGTCATGTCAGTGCCTGAAGATGATGGCTTCAGTCTTCCCAATTTTCAGTTCTGTTCACTCAGTGTGATCATTTAAAGATAGCAGAGGTGTAAAGGAAGGTGAGGTTGAGGCAAAGCTGGTGTCACCAGCGTGTTCAGGAAAATTACACTTTGTTTGCATAATGTTCCTGAGGGGTAGCACATGGTTGAGAAACAGGAGGGGTACACCTGATGTAGGTATGGAATGAAAAGCTGTTAATGGTAACTCCTTAGCTATGACTAGAGATAAGAACAGAATGAGGCAAGTGTCAACTCATCCAACTGGTCAACAATGTCAACTTGGCCAACTGTGTCATAGGCTGCTGGTAAGTGGAGAAGGTCAATATGGGTGAGATTATCTTGCTCAGGGTGCCATTTGCTATTTCAGACTGTGGCAAACGTGAACATTTGATTGGAGGATTCAAATGAGGTGTTATTTAAATAATGAGTGTTGGGTAAAAGTGACACAAATTTTGGGAGCATTTGACACAAGGATTTGAGGGCTCTAGTGTAAAGGGAGGTTGTCATGGGGCAGGAGATTGCAAGGAGAGAAGGGTCAATGTTTTTTGGAAGAGAGAAATGGTGATGGCAGATTTGAAGGACATGGGGATGGTATGCGAGGACAAGGCTACATGAGTAGAGTTTAGGAACTAAGAGAGGGTTATCATTTTGCTGGAGGTACACTACAGGCCTCCTAACAATCAACAGGAGATAGAGGAGCAAATGTGTAGAGAAATCAGTTAAGAGTAGGGTTGCAGTAGGAGGGAATTTCAATTTCCCTAGCATTAACTGGGATTACCTTTGTATAAAAGGGCATAAAAGGGATTAGAGTTTTTAAATTGCATCTATGAGAGCTTTTTGGAGTCAATATATAGATAGTCCTACTAGAGAGAAGGCAATACTAGACCTAATCTTAGTGAATGTACCTGAACAAGCAGTTGAAGTGTCGGTGGGAGAGCGTTTGAGACATTGAAATGAACAGAGTTATAGTCAAAGCAGTTACGGAAAGAGATAAGGATAATGTAGCAATGAATGAACTGAATTCGGGGAAGGCTGATTTCAATATCATAAGACTGGGTCTGGCAAAAGTGTTTTGGGAGCAGCCACTGGCTGGTTAGACTACATCTAACAAGTGGGATTCATTCAATGGTGAATGAATGGAAATTCAGGGCCAACGTGTTCCCATAAAGGTGAAAAGGTAAAGACAGCATGTCCAAGGAACCCTGGATATCAAGGGGTATGAAGGGCTGTACAAAATAATAAGCTAGCCTATGGTAGGTATAGAGAACTGAAAATGGGCGTAGGTGAGAGTGACCCTTCAGGAGTATAGAAGGAACAGTAGGCTACTTAAAAAAATTAGGAAGGCAAAGTGCAGGCACTGGCAGACAAGACTAAAGAAGAATGTCAAAGCATAAGATAAGATCTTTATTAGTCACATGTACATCGAAACACACAGCGAAATAGATCTTTTGCATAGAGTGTTCTGGGGGCAGCCCGCAAGTGTCACCACGCTTCTGGTGCCAACATAGCATGCCCACAACTTCCTAACCTGTACGTCTTTGGAATGTGGGAGGAAACCGGAGCACCCAGAGGAAACCCACACAGACGCAGGGAGAACGTACAAGCTCAGTGGCCGGATTTGAACCTGGGTCACTGGTGCTGTAAAGCATTGTGCTAACCACTATGCTACTGTGACTTATAAGGGCAAGAGAGTAACCTGGGAAAGAGTAGGGCCCATTAAGGACCAAAAAGGCAATCTGTGCATGAAGCAAGAGGACTCAAGTGAGGTGTTTAATGAATTCTTCTCACCTTTTATTCACTAAGGAGAAGGACATTATAGTAAGAAGCTCAGAGTGAGGGATGGTGAAATACTTGAACATGTTATCATTAATGAGTAATTAGATGAGAACATAAAGATAGATAAATCTCCAGTGCTCGATGAGATGTGTCCCAAGCTGTTATGGGAGGCAAGCAAGGAGATTGCTGGAGCCCCAAAAGAGATTATTAAATCTTTGATCACAGCTGAAGTGCTAGATGACTGGAGGACAGCAAATATGGTCCCTTTATTCTGGGACAGCAGTGATAAACCAGTGATAAATACATTAATGCTTTGGATACGAATGGTTTTTGATACAAATGGTTAGTAAGTTTGCAGATATGTACTAAGGAAAATTGGCAGTGGTGTTGATGGCGAGGCCCAAGGTTTTATCAAGTTGAAGCATAATCTCCCTCCTCTTGTATTCAAATGCCCTGACTAATGAAGGTCAGTGTCCCATATGCCTTCTTAACCACGTTATCTACCTACATTGCCACCTTCAAGGATCTTTGGAATTTTACACCAAGGTTCCTCTGTTCCTCAATACACCCAGGCCCTTACCATTGTGGTGTATGTTCTAGCCTCCCTGGTACTCCCAAAATGTGTCACCTCATTTATTTTCCATCTGCCATTACTCAGTCCATTTCACCAACATACCAATATAATGCTGTTGCCTAAGCCTACGCTCCATAATATCAAGAACTCCACTAATCCTCATGCCATCTACGAACTTACTGATCATTCCACCCACATCCACATCATTCACATGCATCACAAAGAGTCAAAGCACTGATCATTGTGAAACATCACTAATCAGCTATCCAAATCACAAAAATAAGCCTCTTCCATCATGTACTGGCTCCTATTGCTGATTCAATTTACCAACTTGTCCTTGATCCCATGGACTCTAACCGTTTGGACCAGTCTCCCATGTGGGACCTTGCCAAAGGCCTTACTAAAGTCCACGTAAATAACATCTACTACCCTGCCCTGCCCGAATTAATACACTATGTTACCGAAGGGACAAAATCTTTGAGTTCTTTCAGAAGTAGAAAAGTTTAAGGGCAGATATAATAGGGGTGTTCAAAATTGTTTGGAATTTGTTTAAAAGTAGGAGGAGGAAAACAGTGAAGTGAGCCAAACTGGAGAGTTCTTTCAAAGAACTGTCAGAAGTATGATATGTCCTCTTAGGAAAAAGGAGTGGAAATGGGTTGCATGAGTTCCACTGATAAATATTAATTTGTCATTTAATAGTTTTCTATAAGGCATTACAGACAAAATAAGATATATTGGTGTGCAGTGGGAAGATGATACAAGAGAAGCAGATATAATAGTCATTTGAAAATAGGGCAAAGCCAAAACAGAAGATGCAAGCTGCAAATTTGAAGATCAAGCAGGAAAAAGTAACCCAACCAAAATGAATTCCCAAGAACAGAGGAAAACGAATCAATACCACTGGTCTTTGTCTCAAACATCTGTCTGCCTCCCAGCTGCAATCCACCAGCACTAACCCCCTCCGAGACATCAGCTGAAAGCATATTCAACAGAGAACAAATACACTTAACATTCCGAAGAAACTGGGGGCTACCTTTAAAAGTATAGGCAACCCCCATTTAAAAGAAAATTAAAGAAATATTTATTCCCCCCCCCCCCCATAAATTTCATGAGAGCAAATTTTGGGTTGTGAGTTCTGTAAAGCCAAACTTTCATTACCCATACAGCTATAATACGGGTCACCTGTACATGGTTACATAGTCAGTGGTCAGGCTAGAGAACTGCAGGATGTACAGTGGAAAATAATAATGTCTCAAACAAATTAAGCATTGGCTCATCTCAGTACTGATTATGGGACCTTGGAGTGCATATCTGATACTTTATTGCCTCCAAACAACAGTGACTGCACATTGAAAGCAATTTCTTTTAACCTCTCAAGTGCTTTGTGACCCCCTAAACTCATGAATGCACTGTGCAAAGCCAAATTCCTGCTTCAATTACATTTTCAAGCTTCAAAAACAGTACTTTCCTGCTGGGCACTATTACTTGGTCTAAAAATTTACTTAAGTAATTTTGGTGAACCATCAATTTTTTTTTTACTCCTTAGACTTTCTAATTGCTTGCTGTGTATCACCAGCATTATCTGTTTTTACATCAGCACTGATTGAAGTCACTGATTCTATCCTCACTTTCTTGCTAATATTCCAAATTATTACTAGCCTTTTGCCACAGTGGAACAAGTGCAATTTTCAGAAATTGAATTCAAGGCCAGAATGTGATTAGACATTTTTAAAGTCTCGTAGCTGTTCTTAGTTTCATATTAAGACAATCAGTGGTAGCATTCTCTCACCTCTGATTGAGTTGGTTTTGGATTAATTTCCACCTCATGGAAAATCTAGGCTGTGATTCCAGTAGGGTGCTAAAGGAGTACTGTCTTTTGGACTGAGCAATAAGCTGAGGTACTTATTTTTCCCTCTCTGCCAGAGTAGATGATCCCATAATGCTACACAAGGAAAAGAGGAGTGTTCTTCATAGGGTCCTGGCAACTATTTTCCCTAAGAGGACCTTACTAAAAATAGACAATCTGATTAATAATACATTGTGGTCATAAATTGCAACAGTGATTAGAGTTTGAAAATACTTCAATTGTAAAGAGTTTTGGATGTATTGAGATTTTGAAAAAATGATATACGAATGCATCTCTTTCTTTTATGCAACATGCCTGCTTGTCTTTTGCACAAATATTAATAACATGCACACCACTGAACTAGCCTGCACAGCCATAATACTTTAATTATTATTCACAGCATCCTGCCCATCCATAATCTTGCAACCTCTTGGGAGAGGTGAAAGATTTAAAAAAAATAAAAAGACCCAATATAGAACTAAACTATGCAGGCAACCAAATGTGCCTAAGAGATGATATTAGTCAGGATTTATATTATTAAATATTCCATAAAGATATTGAATGCTATAATTTCCTCTCAAACCAGGAACTGATCCCTTTTAAAGATAAAAGCGGAGAGTCAGGATTCAGAACAGGAAATGTGTGTACCTTCCAATGTATATCCTATCAACTCCATCATAAGATTCATGCAGGGCTCAGTTCATCACATTGCATCACTCACCTACTAATGTCTAACAAACAGAACTCAAACCTAACGATCATCGTCACCACCATTCATAGCTGGTACCACTGCAAGTCACATTTCACACCTTGCACAAACCTGATCCTCAAACCACAGAGCACCAAAAGGAGTCTTCATAGGTAGCTCAGGCAGAAGTGGGCTGTCCAAGTTCTTCTGTTCATTTTCTTCTTCAGATGTTTGGCATATACTTGCTGGCAAGGGCTCTCCCTTCAAGGTGACAGAGGGAAATGGACAGCAATGAGGAAGAGGTAAAGTGGCTCAAGGACAGTGGCTACAGCTGCACGAGAACACTGATTCTGGAAATATACTTGCTGCAGTTAAGCATCTTAAAGATGTACCTCCTGTGGGGGTATCTCTCTCATGAGGAGGATCAGGCAGCTTACCATTCCAGAGATTGGAGTCAAAGTTCAACTGAAGCTGTTCTAATTGTGGGGTGTGGAGGATCAGGCTTCCTTGCTGCCCTGTGTTTGGCTAGAGCAGGCTTTGCTTCATTTGGATTACATGATAATGATGTGGAGTTTACTAACCTACAAAGAGCACGTCTGTGGTAACTGTCTAAAAAAAATCACTTGTATTCATATGGGTTGTACAGTATTCACCAAACCACAATGAATTTTGATGTCTGCTCCACAGCAACAACAGTCCGTGCAGGAGAAACTTTAGCCTGAATTGATGGTTGGGGCAGAATTCCTACACGTTCTGCTGACTTTCAACTCAACTGCAAGCTCACAGTGATCAATCGAACAATGACAGCTTGCAGTGGAGAGCCAGGTATGAGAGCATGGTTGGCAATTACAGGTAGGGGGACTGTGTCAGGACAGGCTGCAGCACAATGATCCATTCCACTGTATCTGTATGCCAGTGGTCTGCCTTCTCGTGTTTTGTGTGGCAGTATGACACAAAAGATCACTGCCACTGTCACCTTGACAGCTACTGGCAATGCGTTAGAGTTATACAGCACGGAAACAGGTCCTTTGGCCCAAGTTGTCTATACCAACAAGATGCCAACCTGAGCTAGTCCCACTTGCTTGTGTTTGGCCCACATCCCTCTAAACCTTTTCTATCCATATATCTGTCTAAATGCCTTTTAAACATTGTACCTGCCTCTACTACTTCATCTGGCAAACCCACCACCTGTTGTGTGGGAAAATCTTGCCCCTCGGGTACTCATTAATTATTTTCCCTCTCACCTTTAAACCTATGCCCTCTAGTTTTAGATTCCCCTACCTGGGAAAAAGACAGTGACTGTTCACCTTATCTATGCCCCTCATTATTTTTAGCTCTACAAAGTCAAGCCTCATCTTCCTTCGCACCAGGGAAAACCACTTTCAAGGAACTATATACTTGTACCCCTGGGTCTCGCTGTTCCACAACACTATCCAATGCCATGCCATTTACTGTGCAAGTCCTGCCCCGGTTTAACTTACGAAAATGCAACACTTCGGACTTGTCGGAATTAAATTTCATTTGCCATTCCTTGGCCCACTTTCCCAGTTGATCTAGATCCTGTTGTAATCTGAGATAACATTCTGCACTGTCCACTATGCCACCAATTTTGGTTTCATCCACAGACTTACCAGCTACGTCAACATTCTCATGCAAATCATTCATATAAATGACAAAGAACAGTAGACCCAGCACCAACCCCTTCGGCGCACCACTGGTCACAGGCCTCCAATCTGAAAAACATCCCTCCACTACCACCCTCTGATTCCGACCACCAAGTCAATTTTGTATCCAGTTGGCTAGTTCATCCTGGATCCCATGTGATCTACCCTTCCAGACTAACCTACTGTGTGGGACCTTGTTGAAGTCCATGTAGACAAAGTCTATGGCACTGCCTTCATCAATTCTGTCACATCTTCAAAAAACTTGATTTCCCACTAACAAAGCCATGCTCACTATTCTTTTACCAGTCCATGCCTTTCCAAATGCTGATAAATTCTGTCCCTCAGAATCCCCTCCAGTAATGTTTCCACCACTGATGTTAGGCTCACTGACCTATCCTTGCAGCCCTTTTCAAATAAAGGCACAACATTTATCATTCTCCAGTCTTCTGGTACCTTACCTGTGGCTAAAGATGACGTAAGTATCTCTGCAAGGGCTCTTGTAATTTTTCCCTAGCTTCCTACAATGTCCTAGGATACAGTGGGTCAGGCCCCAGGGATTTATCCATCTTGATGTGCTTTAAGACAGCCAACACTCCTCTTTTGTGAATGTGGATAGGTTCCAAGACATTGCTGTTCATTTCCCTTAATTCCTTTGCAATCTCATGCCTTCTTTTTGCCTTCCTGATTCCCCTCAAGTGTACTCCTACATCTTTTATACTCCTTGAGAGATTTGCTTAATCTCAGCTACCCATACTTGTCACACACCTCCTCCTTTTCCCTGACTAGAGCCTCCATATCCCTCATCAACCAGGGTTCCCTAATCCTGCCAGCCTTGCCCTATACCTTAAAAACATGCTGTTCCTGAACTCTCCCTCTCTCTTTAAAAGCCTCCCACTTGCCAGCCTTCCCTTTACTGCAAACAACCTCTGCCAGTCATGTTTTGAGTTCTTGTCTAATGCCTTCAAAATTTGCCTTGCCCCAATTTATGACATTAAATTGTGGACCAGTGCTATCTTTTCAATAGTTGTTTTTAAACTAATAGAATTATAGTCACTGGCCCCAAAATGCCCTGCTCCCCCCTCCACTGACCCCTTAATCACTTGTCATGCCTCATTTCCCAATAGGAAGTCCAGTTTGCCCACACTCCAGCAGGGCATCTACATATTTTTTCAGAAAACTTTCTTGTACACATTTAACACATTCTGCCCCATCCAAGCCCTTTGCACTCTGGCGGTCCCAGTCAACATGAAGGAAGTTGAAATCACCTATCTATTACAACCCACTATTCTTACAGCTATTTGCGATCTCATGACACATTTCCTGCAGATTATTGGAGGCCTAAAATAAAATCCCATCCTTATTTCTCAGTTTCACGTATATAACCTCACTGGACGAACCCCCAAGAATGTCCTCCCAAAGTATTGCCATTCTTGCTGAACTCTAATGTGTTTGTAGTAGAAGCAATTGAAGCACTTTGAGTCCACATGCATGTGTTGACCATCTCACACTTTGTCGCTTGCTGAGGGTTAGATAGTAGAATTACTCCCTGAACACCTAGAGTCGATAAAACATCCTTGCATAAATCTCCTCCATCTCTTCTCTCTTCCAGCAGCTTGTCCTATTAGAGTTACAGAGCAATACAACACGGATACAGGCCCTTCAGCCCAACAAGTCCACGCCGACCACTGTGCCCATCCAGCTAGTCCCAATTTCCTACATTTGGCCCACACTATTGTACCTGCCTCAACCACTTCCTCTGGCAGCTCATTCCATATACTCACCTCCCTCTGTGTGGAAAAAGTTGCCCCTCAGGTCCCTTCTAAATCTTTCCCCTCTCACCCTAAGTCTACACCCCCTAGTTTTGGACTCCCCTACCCTATGGAAAAGACTGTTATCATCCACCTTATCCATGCCTCTCATAATCTTAAACATTTTTAAAAGGTTACCCCTCATCCTCCTACACTCCAAGGAATAAAGACCTAGCCTGGCCAAGTGTCTCCCTATAACTCAGGCTCTCTAGTCCTGGCAACATCCTCAAATCTTTTCTGCATTCTTTCCAGTTTATCTACATCTCTCCTACAACAGGGTGACCAAAACTGTACACAGTCCTCCAAGTGCAGCCTCACCAACGACTTATACAACGGCAACATAATGTTCCAACTCGTATACTCAGTGCGCTGACTGAAGAAGGCCACTGTGCTAAATGCCCTTTTCACCACCCTGTCTACTTGTGACATTGGACTATGCACTTGTACTCCTAGGTCCCTCTGTTCCATTACACTCCCTTGTGCTCTACTATTCATAGTATAAGTCCTACACTGGTTTGACTTTCCAAAATACATCACCTCACACTTATCTGTATAGCAACCCATTTGCCATTCCTCAGCCCACTTCCTGAAATTATCAAAAAACCCTGAAATCTACAATAACTTTCTTCACTATTGACAACACCACCTTATTTTGTCATCCACACACTTACTGATCAAGTTTTGTGCATTCACAGCCAAATCATTTATATAAATAACAAATAACAAGGGTGCCAACACTGACCCCTGCAGCACACCACTAGTCACCAGCCTCCATTCCAAAAAACAACCTTCAACAACCACCCTCTGCTTCCTACCTCCAAGCCAATTTTGGATCCACCTAACTAGCTCTCCCTGGATTCCATGGGACCTAACCTTCTAGACCAGCCTACCATGCAGGACCTCTTGAAAAAAAAACTCTGAAAGGTTCATCAAGCATGACTTTCCACACACAAAGCCATGCTGACTGCTTCTAATCAGACTGTCTATCCAAATGCTGGTAGATCCTGTCTTTCAGAATTCCTCCAGTACTTACCCAATATTGTTGTCAGGCTGACTGGCCTGTAGTTACCTGGCTTGTGCTTACTATGTTTCCTGAACAGCTTTAGCCATCTTCCAGTCTTCATGAACATCACCAGAAGCTAACAATGAAGCAAATATCTCCACAAGGGCCTCCGCATTTTCTCCTCTAGCCTCCCACAAAGTCCATGGATGCACTTGGTCAGGCCCTGGGGATTTATCCACCTTAATGCGCTGTAAGGCTGAAAATACCTCCTCCCTGGTAATACAAATGTCCTCAAAAGCATCACCACTTGTTTCCCTTGTCTCTTGAATGACTATGATTTTCTCCTCAGTAAACACAGAGGAGAAATACTTGCTAAAAATCCCACCCATCTCCTGCGGCTCAAGTCATAGGCAGCCCTGCTGATACCCAAGCAACCTACTCTCTCTCGCTAGCCACCCTTTTTAATAGAACCTCTTGGGTTTTTCCTTAACCCTACTTGCCAGATCCATCTCGTACCCCCTCTTTGCCCTCCTGATTTCCCTTTTAAAGAGTATTCTTAATCTTTTTACAGTCATCGAGGGATTCATTCGTCCCTGACCTCCTAAATTGAATGCATGCTTCCTTTTTTTTTTCTTGACCAGAGCCTCAATATCACTCGTCATCCAAGATTCCTTGAACTTTCCCAGTTTACCCTTCACCCTAACAGCAACATGCTGCTCCTGACTCTTGATATCACACTCTTAAAAGCCTACTTGCCAATTGTTCCTTTCCTTTCAAACAGTCTCACGCAATTGGCCTCTGTTGGATCCTACCTAATTCCCCCAAAATTAGCCCTGCTCCAGTTTCAGACCCTAACCTGTGGACCCATCCTATTCTTTTCCATCACTATCTTAAAACTAATAAAAGTACAGTCACTAGAGCCAAAGTGCTCCCTGACTGCCACTTCAGTTACCTTCCCTACCTCATTCCCCAGGAGAAGGTCCAGTTTTGCACCCTCCTGAGTAGGGCCCTCTATATATTGACGCAGGAAACCTTCTTGGACACATTTCACAAATTCCACCCCATCCAGACCCTTAACACTCTGGGTGGTCCACTCAATACCGGGGAAATTAAAATCTCCCTCTAAAACAACCTTATTATCCTTACAACTATGAACAATTTCTCTACACACATGCCCCTCAAAATTCCCGCTGACTATTGGGTGAGGATATAATATAGTCCCACTGGAGTGACCCTCTTTATTTCTCAGTTCCACTTGGTATGAGTTCTGCTCATTCTCCCAGTCATGCCGTGTTCCAGAGAGAATGCCTGCTAATACACCCATGCCTGAGATCAATGCTTGGGCAGAAGCCTTGTCAGCAGCCTTGTAGAGGTGGCGCAGTTAGTAGAACTGGTGCCTCGCATCACCAGAGACCCAGATTCAATCCTGATCTTGGGTACTGTCCATGTAAGGTTTGCCCTTTCTCCCCATGACTATGTAGGTGTTCTCCAGTTACTCTGGTTTCCTCTGACACCCCAAGGACATGTAGGTTAGTTGGCCATTGTAAATTGCCCCTGTGTGTGAGAACATAGAATCTGAGGGAGTGGATTTGATGAGAATGTGGGGACAATATATATTTTTAAAAAATGGGATTAACATAGGATTCGTGTATATGTATGGCTGATGGTCAGCATGAACTTGTTAGGCTGAAGACCTGTTTCTGTGCTATGTTACTATGTCTCATCACTCCCTGTAGACCTCTGCAACCTGAAATAACTCCAGAAATCACATAGTTAGATGAGACTGTAGTTGGTATGGTTAGTAAGTTTGTGGATGACACCAAAATTGGTATTATAGTGGACAGTGAAGAGGGTTATTTAAGATTACAGTGGGATCTCGATCAACTGTGGAAGTGGGCCAAAGAATGGCAGATGGAAATTTAAGTTGGACCAGTGTGAGGTGTTGCATTTTGGTAAGTTAAACTAGGACAGGACTTGCACAATAAATGGTAAGGCCCTGGAGAGTGCTGTAGAACAGGGTGATCTTGGGGTACAGGTACATTGTTTCCTAAAAGTGGAGACATAGGTAGACAGGGTGGTGATGACGGCGTTTGACATGCTTGCCTTCACTGGTCAGGGCATTGAGTACAGGAGTTAGACATCTCTTTTATAACTGAACAAGTCATTGGTGAGACCACACTTGGAATATTGTGTGCACTTATGGTCTCTTAGCTATAGGAAGGATGTCATTAAGCTGGAAAAGGTGCAGAAAAGATTCACGAGGATGTTAGTGGGACTAGAGAGCTTCAGTTAGGAGGAAAAGCTGGATAGGTTTGGACTTTTTCCCTGGAACAGAGGAGGCTGAGGAATGACCCAAGTATATAAAATAGTGAGGGGCATAGAAAGGGTGATGGTCACAGTCTTTTTTCCAGGGTAGAAGAGTCTAAAACTAGAGGGTGTAGGTTTAATGTGAGAAAGGAAAGATTTTAAAGGGACCTGAGGGCTAAGTTTTTCATAGAGGGTGGTGGGTATATGGAACAAGCTGCTAGAGGAAGCTGTAGAGGCGAGTACAATTACAATGTTTAAAAGTCAATTGGACAGGTACATAAATAGGAAAGGTTTAGAGGGATATGGGCCAAATGGGACACCTCAGATAGATGAGTTGGGCCAAAGGGCCTGTTTCTGTTCTGTATAACCCTATGACACATAAAATCAACCAACCAGCTATAAACTATGGAGGATTGGAGCAGAGTGACTGTTATGTGCTTACCAATGCGGGCCATTCTCCAACATCATCCAGAAGTCAACTAGCACCCCTGTACAGGCACTGCATGCAACAGGAGAAAGGACAAGCCAGATGGAGGCTCAGAAAAGTGGAAATAGCAGGTCCAATAACCCATCCATTACCAGACATTAGCTAAAGCCTAAATATCCATAGTTTATCTCTCCAAGTTTTCAATAGATTTTGCTATACCAGATCTCTTTTGACACACCATATCTAAATTTATAAAAGGTATAAGGTAAATGAACTGATCAAAACATGTTCATAGTCAACGTGCTACCCAGTAGTGGAAAAACAGAGTTGGGATGCGATGACTCTGCAATACTACCCAAGTCTTTTATGGTAAGGCCTGTCTACCACAGCAGAATGCCACTATTTCACAAACTGGATGACTGATCATTCCTGACAGTTTGATGAAATGAGAACCAGAAAATATAAGTTCAGTTGTAATAAATAGTCAGCTCACATTGAAATTGCTGCATTTTCAACACTGATTCCAAGGAGCTCTAAAATTCTCTGCTCAGGGCTGCGCTGTATATTGTGTTCTCCAACTTTATATATGCATCATCTGAAAATATTACTGCATGTTCTGTCAACCTACTCACATTTTGTAATTGACGATCTTGCATTTCTACACTGGATTAGATTATAATTGGCAATGAGGTGCTACAAACAGCAGATTTAGGGTTGAAATTTTTCCCCTATAGAACTCAACATTGATAGAAGCCAAGAACCAATTTTTCCCACCCTATCCTAATTTATTAATCCTTGACTTTAAGGATCTAGAGTGAAATTATAAAGAAGTCTCAGATACAGTTGTTAACTGCAAAATAGCAACATGCAGATATTCTCTCTATCCTTTAGATGTTTGTTTCATCAGATTTTAAAATGTTTTATAAAGATGCTAAATGGAAGCTTTTTAAATTCCTCAACTTAAATGGAAGAAGATTAAAAATTGAAACTGAGCCAGACAAATGGACATAAAATTATTTGAAAGCCTGGTTGAGGCTTGGTTCTGAGTTGGATATTAAAATGGAAAGTTGTGCAAATAATTCCAGATCTTGGGTTGTCAAACACATAGCACTCAGTATTAATCAAAAGGAAGGGGGAAGAGGTGGATAAGCCAACAGTACCTCACGGTTTTGAACATTCTGGGTCATCTGAGTGTGTGGTTGGGGAGAACTGACAGAAAAAGAAAGGGAGGGTATTGGTTGCAGGGGAACAGATTATGTGGCAGAGCTTCAAGGCGGCAAATGGCCATTAGAGAAATATTTTGGTTTAGTGTTAGGGAAGGCAGGATGTTTGAGGAAACTTGGCCTTGTGGTCAAGGGAAAGGGAGAGAGAGAGCTCAACAGATAGCTTCAATCTTAGTACCATGAACTCCTCGTATTTACTGCATGTGATAATGGAAGGAATCGAGGAGTAGGTTTGAAGGTTGGTACTAAAACGTTTTTTTTAAATATAAACCAGTCGGTGCAACAAATCATGCTTTACTAATCTTTCTCAAATACACAGCTTCCACCACTTGCATGAACAATGGCAGCAGGCATACAGGGGAACCAGCACCTCTGAGTTATACATTAATCCAAACATAGAACTACATCTCCATCTCTGCTTGATCAAATTCCTGGAAGTTTCCCTGCAATACTTTCTCCATGTACACTGTCATTGTTCAAGGAGATTCCTTAGTTCACCTTTCCTATCCCCTTCCCCATCTGGTTCCACAGATCACCTACCAGCTTCTTTCTCTACCCTCCCCCACCTAGTTCCACCTGCCTAATTTTTCCCCCTAATCTGTTTCCACCCATCACCTACTAGCCTGTGTCTTCACCCTTCTTACTTATACCTACTGGCTATCTTCCCTCTATGCTCTCAGTCCTGATTCAGGGTTTCGACCCAAAATGTCAATTATCCCCTTGCCTTCACTGATGCTTGTTTGACCGGCTGAGTTCTTCCAACAGTTTGTTTTTTGCTCCAGATTCCTTATCCATCACTTCTCAAGGCGAACTATGGATGAGCAACGACTATCAGTCACATCAGCAGAATGGGTAAAAAAACTTATGAACCATTGAATAAAATCAATACCTCTGAAAATTGCAATTGGAAACAGTTCCTCTTATAAATATCCTATTGCTTTCCATATTCTCATTAATAATAACAACAACACTCACATCTTGTGAATGAATAATAGAACATTCTTTTGGTTGGAAAGGCCACAGCCCAACTCTGCTTCATGTAGTGAAACTAGATCTGGTGAAAAACACAAACAAGTTTTTGCTCATAGCTTTCTCTATTTGCTTATGCAAGCAATAACACAATGAAACCCACAAACACCATCTTCAGAGACAAAATGCAGACAGAAGACATTGTTTGGAATGAATTTGTGGGATCAAATGTATAGACTACAGATAGTAAAGGTGGGGGTGTGCATAAATTTTGCTGCTGGTCAACAAGTGAAGCAGGAATTGCATCATATGGCAGCGAGATACTATGTCAGAAGGCATTGATTATAGAAGCACCTGAGGAATTCACCTATACAGTAATAAATAATAATAAAGTAATAAATAATAAAGTAATACATTGGCCAAAGAATTGGACCAGGGTAAGAGCAAAGGATGTTCTGGGCCTGAGGCTAGTGCAAAACAGTCTAGTAGGAGGAGCCATAGTCATGGTGTTACCATTGACAATGATTTGGAAAATTTCAAAACAACAGGACTATTGACAGTATGAGAAAGACAGTTCAGAGAAATTTTACGCTGCAGCAGTCCATAACTAAGGTGAGATGTAATAGGCTCAACACAAGTGCTGCTGTGAGATGATATCAATAGGGTCTGGCAAAGTTAATCCAGAAAGAGAAGTAGATACTGTGCAAGTTCTAGGGAAAAGCTCAGTGCATAGCAGACTGAGTGCAATTGTGTGCTTTGAGGGATAAGTGCATTGCAGTGTTGAGAATGTTATAGTAGGGATGGACTTATTGTTAGCCCCAAAAAAATGTAGCCATGGTGTACCAGACAGATTGGAAACGTTTCTAGAGTTGAAAGCCTTGGCTACAATCCAAACAACAAAGGTCAAAGGTGACAGCTGGAAATAGGAAAGGTCTGATTTGCATGGTGGGTTAGAGTGGGAACCAGGATTCAATGCACTTTGAAAACAGAGGCATAAAGTTAGAGAGCTTTAAGAAACAACCAAAGTAGAAACTGCTATGACAGACTTGGTGCAATGTACCAAATGCAACTTATAATTGTAACTACAGTGTAATTGATAAGATTTATTAAATTCTATGTCAAGTGTAGTGTGAACACCAACACCAAGAAGACAGTGATCCAGAACATGTAATACAACCTATTCAAAATTATAAAGACAAATAATGTTGAGGAAACCATTGCAAAACAGGATGTGAGATGAAGGGTACTTGAGAAAGATGTACTGGAATCACTAGTGCTGAAAGTGAATACTTCAGAGATGTAGTGTACTTTATAGCAAAGAATTCAATGAGCAAAGAGATCAAGAGATTGAGTGAATCCATAATCAGTGTACCTTTAAAAGAATTGCTTCCCATGGTATGACTCTTGATACATTATGGTACCCAGGCACTGCAGTTTCGTTGTATATTACTGCCTTCAAATAAAGGATGTTCTGTTTATAGCTCTGTCTGTTTGTTAATAGAAGTAGCAACACAAAGAGACCTACAAAGAAAAACCAGGATGTGAGAGAGTTATGATGCAGCAAAAGTAATGGGATTAAAGGCGGAAGTGAGTGTTCATTTGAGCAAAATGATAACTGCAAGAGAGCAATAGTGAATGGAGGGCTGAAGAGTTGGACTTTGAATGTGGTGCTATGTAACTTGGGGAAAGAGTCATTTTCCTCTGGTTGAAATAATGGAAATAGAGGGGCAGGGTTGATGGAGTGAACCTAACTATATACAGTGGAGTTTATATCTAGTGTGGGGTAGGGGAAGAATGGAACGGCAGCAAAATCAGTGGGTGAGGGTAGATCACATTGAGATTAAAGTCAATGTGGATGAGAAGCTCTTGTCTAGAAGTGGAAATATTTGATGACATCTTGATCAGAAACTTGAAACCTGGATAGGCAGTAGAGGAGGATTTTTTGAGGAGGGATGTGAGGAGCAGCAGATGAGGTGCTCAAAATCTTGAATGATTTATGTTGATATGAATACATTAGCTTCCCTTAAAAAGACAAAAACATTGTAAATGCTGGAGATACTCGGTAGGTCAGGCAACATACATGAGGAGAGAAACAGTTAATGTTTCAGGTCAATTACATTTCATTGTTGAATTAACTTCTTTTTGTTGAAGTCAATTTGTCATCAGAAATTGTTTTTTTTACATCTATACAAGTCCACAATCCATCAAAACAATGTTCAACTCTTTGAATATTTAACAAGCATTCTCGAGCAGAATCTATTTTTAGATTTTGTCATTATAATTAAAATTGCTGTAGTCACTCGTTTTTATATGCCTAACTATTTACCCTAAATGTTTCTATATGCCTAATTATGTTGAATTGAATCTGTCAACATGTTTCTTGGGCTGGGAAATTGAAAATGACAGCAACTGGGATCCAATTAACTGATTGCAACAGCAATGATAGATATGTAGGCAGAGCTACAATTACTGTGCCTTGTTATGTACATATGCCTGTGCAAAATCCCATAATAGTTCACCTAAATAGAAGAATCTTGTTGGTGACTGGTGGTTATAAAAGAATTTATACAGAGTAGCAGCATTGCCAAAACCTTTTAGTTTACGAAACCCTGCCAATGAAATATGTATTCACAGCAAAGCTTACAGATACAGAATGCAAGGGTACATTTTATACCCACAGTTAATGCATAAATCTCCCACACTACCACCCATACTTCAGTAGCATGATGTACTCACTGGTATTGTGGGGCTAACTAGTGACATGCATATTATTGAAATAACTAACTTCTACAATTGTAGCTCTGCCTACATATCTATCAAAATATAAATCATACAGGAAGCATCAGAAACTACTGACATTTTCTCTTCAATTATATTGTGACATATGTTGTCCCAAATATGGAATTGAGAACTATTGTGCACAGGCAATATGTACATAACAAGGCACAGTAATTGTAGCTCTGCCTACATATCTATCATTGCTATTTCACAAGAACAAGGTCCCAGCGAGGTCCCAGTAAATTATGAATGTATGCTTTATGTTCTAAACTCAAATGAGTAAGATGAAGCACTCCTAGCAAGCAAATACCCTGAAGTAATTTTGTATAGGTTGGGATGATAAATTCACAGCACAATAGTTCTCAAATCCATATTTGGGACAACATATGTTACAATATAATTGAAGAGAAAATGTCAGTAGTTTCTGATGCTTCCTGTATGATTTATATTTTGGCTTACTATTGTGATGGATTGGAATAATTCACCTGCACTGATAAGTTTAATTAGTCAGAAAGCCTTCAAACAATTAAAGTGAAAGGTCAGATTACAATGTGAGTATTCAACCTCTGGATCCCCAAATTATTAAAACAGAATAAAAGATCTATCTGGTTAGCCTTTTCAGTTCGATTACCATATACAAAAACAATAATAGAAAGCAAAATGAATCCTCAGTTCATTCCGTATAGAAGTTCCTTGTTCTAATTAGCATAAATAGCTTAACAAGGCATAATGGCAACCAGTACTGCTGCAATATGCTGTAGATTATATTGTGGTTAGAAACCACAATGGTTTTCCCAGGATAATGAATCAGATTTAAAAAGGAGATTCAGCAATTAGACAGAACCCAAATGCATTTGTGCAACACATCAATCACACTAAATCTCCTGAGTAAAATGCTCACTAAGCATGCCACAATTAGTGATGTGCACATTGCCAATTAAGGATGGAAGGGCGAAAGGGAAAAGAGGGATCATGTTAATAAAGAAAGCCTTATGATAATTTTGTACACTGCTTGAATATAAATGTATCATGTAAAGGACATAGTTAAAATTACAAATGCAGGTCAACAGATAAGGTAGATAAATACTTACATTTGAAGGCAGCATTTTGAAATTATCAGAGGATATAGTTTGAAAATATTTTAACAGCATTAAGTCAGAGACACTCACACACACACACACAGATGATAGCACAGGGCCAGATCATGCCAGATTGGGCCTGCTACCCATAATCACCACCCGTGGTTGCTCCATACCCATACTTACCTGCTCCGACTACGGAGGGCACACCTTGCTACCTGAACTGCTCCAAACTCCAGAAACATGGGCTGAATGGAAGCAAGAAGCCCCATCCCTGAATTGCCACCAGAAACACTGACAAGTGGCGAAGTCCCACCCCAGATTCAACAGCTTTTAAAACTGTGAGATTCTTTAAATGTTTGAGTGTTTCTGACATTAAAAGCCATTTAAAAATATTAAACTAAATAATAAAAACATTTTAAAAATGTATTAAATTTTATTGTAAAGATTAAAAATAAATTCACCTAAAATTGCAAAGACTTTAAAAATTTTGAACTAAACAAAAATAATCAACACATCTGCAGTTGTACAATCACCATTCAAATCGATGAGATTGTAGAGTTTGTGTCAGGCTTAACATGCCTTAGGATCTGAGAGCTGATTCCCCACTGTAAATATTGGGGATCTCCAAACAGTAGAATTCTGATACTGGGTTCCACTGTTTTGGTTATCCAACTCTGTCATAAATTTGAAACTTGTGCATTTGTTTATGCACACGAAGAAATCTCGCTTCCATTGAAGTGGATAAATGCTGTTGGTTTTAACAAGGTGATCCAGGCCAAGGAGACACAAGAGACTGCAGATGCTGGAATCTGGAGTAACAATCTGCTGGAGGAACTCAGCGGATCGAGCAGCATCTTGAGGGAAAAGGAATTGTCAATATTTCGGGTCCTGATACATCAATGATTCCCTTCACCCCACAGATCTTGTTTGACCAACTGAATTCTTCCACCAGACTGTTTGAAGATCTGTGCCAGTATGTATTTATACAGTTTCATTCCATATGTCAATGGTGAGGCCATGATTACAAAAGGAAAGGACACCAGGATCTTTTGTGGTGCTGAAGTCATCTCAGCCTATGATGACACACGCAAAAGTACTTTTCTAAATCCAATTGTGGGAATTTCTGGTGAATGTGCTTTATTAATGGGTGAAATTCTCAGCAGCGGATGAATATACTTTGAGGTTTCAGGGAGTTCTGTAACATACAAAGGAAGCAAACATTTGCCTAAACTTGAGTGTTATATTTTCTGTAGAACTATCAAATATTTTGTGCCTTAAACTGCCATTATATTAAAGTATTTCCAATTCAAAGTATTTTACATGATAAAAGTGAATGTGGCCTTGTCAACAGCCTTTGTTCAAACCCTTTCACCAGTGAAATTGTGCATCTCGAATGCTGTACTGCCTAATCTGATATTGACTACTTTGTACAAGATCACATTTTCCACACCTGATGCCTCTGTATGTTTATACCCATAGTTCTATGGAAATGAGGCACAGTTTAGTGAAGGGAACACACCAGGTGTTTTACTGAAGATGCCTTTCAGAACTATCTACACAATGGGCCTAGTTGTTCCATGTGGTAGATTGGGCATGTTCTGTCCACCAAAATGCAGGTCAAATGGAATCCAACTAATTAACACAACATCAATCAACAGTCAGTATACAGCAAAATGATGGAATGTGTTGCAATAGTGCTCTCAGGGAGAGCACTTACTCACCAATGGTTAAGCTTGGTTTTACCAGAACCATTTGGCTTCAGAAATCACCACTGTCCAAAAATTAGCAAACGAGACAAATACCAGAACTGAAGTGAAAGGAACTGCCCAAAACCTCAAGGCAGCTTTTGGCTGAGTGTGACCTCAAGAAGTCACAGAGAAACTGAACAATGGGAATCAAGAGGAGAACTCTTCATTGGTTAGAGTCAAACTCACAAAAGGTAAATGATTGTGGTTACCAGAGGCCAATCACCCTGGACCCAGTACTTTAGCAAGGGACTGTCCTAGGCCAACCATCATCAGCTGCCACGTCAATGACCTTCCTTTCGCCATCATTGTCAGAAGTGGGAGTGTTTGCTGCTGATTACACAACGTTCAATCCCACTTGTAACTCCACTGGAAATAAAACAGTCCACACCAGTATATAGTAGTACTTATCACACTGCATTCAGGCATGGGCTGACCAGTGACAAGTAACATTCATGCCACACTAGCATCAGTCCATGACTGCCTCCAGTAAGAGAGAATCTAACTTTAACCTTGACATTTCCAAAACAGAGGTCACCATTGAATAAGTTCTTAAATGGATCAGCCACATAAATACTGTGACTACAAGCAGTTCAGAAGCTGGGTATCCTGTGGCAAGTGATGCATTTTGTGACTCCCCAGAGCCTACCACCATCTACAAGGTAGAAGCCAATGGTGTTCTTGAATTGATTGGCACCTACCCAACAGTAAATTTTGGGGCCATCCACCATTGGTACAACACGGCTGCATTGTGGACCATCTACCAAATTACAGTGCAACCTCTTGCTAAGACTCCTTTACCAACCTCTGAAACCTGAAATCTCTACTTCTTAAAATGATAAGAGCAGCAGGTGCATGGAAACACCATCACCTATAAGATTCCCTTATAATTTACACACAAATTTGACTTGGGAAAATACATCACTGTGCCTTCATTGTTACTGCGTCTAAATCAAAGAATTTCCAACCCAAAAATATAAATGTCAGAGCCTTCACCAGAAGGATAGTAATCATTCAAGAAGATAGCTCAACACTACCTTCTCAAGGGTAAGTGGTCAGGGAATTAGACAATAAATGGTGGCTTGTGATGCTCAGACTCCATAAACAAAAATTCATTTAGCTTCTCCATTTACTTTTGTCGTCTTTCAGGATATTTAGCAGTTTCATAACAAAGTTACATGGCTTACATTCATAAGCAAAATATCAATGCCCTTGGGAGAATACAGAAAGAGTTCTGGACATCCACATTTATGTCACAGGAAAGGCTTAAGAATGTGGACTTATTTTCTTCTGGAAATAGGGAAGGTGTCAAAGTGATCAAATTTGAAGGAAATTGATGTGGACAATGAAAACTCCAAACAGAGAATGCCGGAAGCACTCAGCAGGTTGGGCAGCATCAACAGGAGGGAAACAGAGGGTGACATTTCAGTTCAAGGATCCTTCATTATAACTGGAAAAGTGAGAAAACAAGCATGTTAAATTGTAGAGAGAGGGAGGGGTGGAGAGAATAGAGGGAGTGTCTGTCATGGGGTGCAGATCAAACTTGTCAAGGTAGTAATATACTTTAAAAACCAGCAGTTGGAAACAGAAAAGTAAAAAAAAAATGAACACATTGAAACAAAGAGATACAACCATATATGTGGAGAGAGAAAAAAAAACAATGCTTACCTGAAATTTTTTAATTCAGTATTAAGTACCAAGAGCTTCAATGTGCCCAAATGGAAGATGAGGTGCCGTTCCTCAGGCTTACACTGGGCATCTTTGAAGAATGTAATAGGCTCAAGACAAAGGTCAAAGTGGGAGTGGATGGTGAACTAAAATGACAAGGACAACTTTGGAGACTAAACGGAGGTGTTCTACAAAGCAGTCAATCTGTGTCTGTTTTTCCAGTGCAGAGGAGACTACATTCTGAATATAAAATGCAGTACATTAAATTGGAAGAAGTGCAATAATCACTGCTTTACCTTGAAGGACAGTTTGAGACCCTGGTTAGTGGGAAAGGAAGTGTTAAAAAGGCAGTTGTTACATCTCCCATGTTTGCATGGCAAGCATTGTAAAATGGGTTGTGGTTAGTGGAGGTGGAAGAGTGGACCACAGAGTCAGGGAGAGAATGGCTCCTTCGGAATGCTTAAAGGGGAGAGGAAGGGTACATGTTTTTGGTGGTGGAATACAATTATTGTAATTGCTCTAATCCATGAAAATCATTCACTGTAATTCAGACACCACTTACCAAGAGGACATAAGATTAAAAACAAAATTATCAAATTACAAGCAAAATATTTAAGTCACACAGAATTTATCTATCCAATGGTCCCTGGACTTCATGTATTAAGAATGCAATTCAAGCAAGTGATCCTTGGCCTTCGACACTTCTTGATGCATTTCCCGAGTGATGAAGGACTTGAAGACAGAGGATGGAAGTGGACAGGTGCAACTGATCATAAAAGACTGAGCCTGTTGCCATTCTGAGCTTTCATTCTTGCAAAAGTTCTTAAATTATATCTATGATATATCTTTCTTTATAAAGTTGGTAAGATTGGTAAAGATTAGATGAAGTTCAGACTTCTTATGGAGTTGCCAGCAACACAAGTGATAGCCAACCTTTGAATGCATTAATAATTTAATTAGTTTAACATACTTGTGCCTTTAATAAATGATTCTTCGCAATGATTCCTCAGAGTTGATTTACTCCTCTTCCTCCAAGATGTTTATGTTAGGCCATTAGAATGCTGCAGTCGCGACCCAATCAGTAATCCCACACTTGCTTGGCATTACCAAACAAAGATAAATTTCTCCCTGGCAGTCTTGTATGCCCTTGATTGTCAAATAAGTGTCCTTTTTTTATTATTAACCATTCTGAGTGACATATGTAGTTCATCGATTCAGGTGTCACTCATCTTAAGCAGACATATCGAACAATTGAAATCACCTGTTTAAATGGCAGAAGGGCAATGCATAGACAAACATGGATGTTTCGAATTAACCTGAATGATCATGGCCACTGTAAACTGCAGTGCACTCTGCCTCCAGACTCCTAGGGATCATGGCTGGTCTCATTATAATCTCAAATTCACATTCCCATTTATCATTGGTAATCTTTCACCCCTTTGTTTATCAAATTTCTATCAACCACTACTTCAAAAAAAAAATTCACAAGCAGTTTCCTCTATCCTTTGAGGAGGAGAGTTGCAAAGACTCACGACCATTTAGGAGAAAAAAAAAATGCCTCTCCTCTATCTTCAATGTGACATTTTACTTTCTTTTAAATAGTGATCCCTATCCTAGGATTATAGAACATAGAAATGGTATAGCACAGAATTGGATAGCACAGGAACAGGCCCTTTGACCCAAGATGTCCGAGCCGAACATGATGACAAATTAAATAAATCTCTTCCGCCTGCACCCGATCCATATCCTTCCATTCCCTGCATAATCATATGCTTATTTAAAAGCCTCTTAAATGCCACTATTGTACCTGCTTCCACCACTACTCCTGGCAGCCCATTCCAGGCACCTACCACTCTTTGTGTAAAGAAAAAAAAACTTACCCCGCACATCTCTTTTAAACTTTCCCCACCTCAATTTAAATGTCTGCCCTCTAATATTTGATATTTCTAACCTGGGGAATAAGAGCACCTACAAGGGAATTGTAGTAAAATAATACACTTACTGGTAGTCTGTATTATTTAAAAATTGTAAAATCAGACACATTAGTCAGGAGTGAAACTACTAGCCAAATTACATAATTTTGACAGCAACTAGAAAAATTGTTTGTGTTGAGAATTTCCACAGACAAAAGACTTAAGACCCACAATGTCAGACCTAATTATTTTCCTAAACATTTCACTGAAACAGATGAACATAAATTGATCATGAGAATCTTTCATTAATTTGTACAAATACTTAAGGGGAAATTTTATTTTTCAGTGCTTTTAGGCAAATCTAGTATAACAATTTAGAACTTCTATGAATTCTTTTCTCATACAAGAGGTAAACATCCTCTCCACACCCATCCTGACAAGACCCCTCAGGACCTTATAAGTTTCTATCAAGTCCCCTCTCACTCTTCTAAACTCCAGCAGATACAAACCTCGCCTGCCCAATCTTTCCTCATTAGACAATCTGCCTATTCCCAGTCTACTAAACCTTTTCTGAACTATTTCTAATGCACTAACATTCTTCACCAAACAAGGGGAGCAACACTGTACACAGTATTCTAAATGTGGTCTTGCTGATGCCCTTTTTTAACCAGGAGGGATGCAAGATTTTTTTGCAATCAAATATTGGATGTTACTTGGGACACTTAGGATTATTTGACTGTTTTACACTCAGAATCAGCACCAAGAATGCCATCTTTCTGCTGTTCAAGAATAGTCTTTAATTGACAGCAGCATAATAGACAATTTACTGGACTAACGATTCAGAACTATTAGTTGAAATCCCATCATGTCAACTGCATATGTTAAATTTATCCAATTAAATTAATCTGGAATTAAAGAACACTGGTGTCAATAATGGTGACCACAAGATTATGAGATTGTCATAACATCTCACCTTGTTTCTTAATCTCCCACAGGAAAGGAAGTCTGCATGACTCTAGAATCACCAAATTGGTTGACTCTGACCTTGAGCTAGCCAGTAATGCTGACACCCCATGAAGTCTTAGCCTGCATTTAAACTATGTTCAGGACAACATGGCTTCAGCTTTGTGGCAAAGTGTAAATTACACTGTTGGCTAAAGCAATGAGACTTCATCCTCAATGGACTCTCCTTCCACTCTACTTCAGTATCAGTTCAGATTTTGATACTGATTGCATTTACACTATATCTGCAACAATGGTGTGAAATAAATGCAATATAACTGTACCCTCAGAAAAGTAAAGTTTCTCTATGTTGATCATTTCCAAGCTATCACACTGGAACTGTGACAATTGATCAATGTCTCTGAAGATTGAGTTCTGAGTAATTAAACCAACAGGATTTAAGAATTCAGGGAAGACACTGGGTGAGAGTAATTCTCAGTGATGAAAAGAAAATTGTCCACTGCATGATCTAATCTCAGATCACTTTGCATTGATGTTGTGAAGGGCATTTTGAACATCAAATGCACCAATGGCCTTAGAAATCAGCATCACTTCTATGACAGGGTGACTGGAACTCTTGTTAGTACATTGATGAGAATAACTGTGTTTGCAGTTGTTTTCAGAAACTTTACTACCCTGGAGCATGACCAATTCTGAAAAATATCTTGTGCAACATTTCCCAAATTTGAATTGCAATATTTGCTAGCTTTGCAAAAATGAATACTTTTCAGTGCATACGATATGGGATTTTTAAAAATTAGGTATTGTTTTCTCTTTTTCTCTTGTCAGATTGATATTTATGGAAACCGAGAGAAAATGGTGGTGATCATATAGGGGTAGGAAGCACTTCCTGTTTTCAATACTTGTAACCGGGACCTAAAAATAAATCAGAAAATGTGTGCTGACAACAATAAGTTGCACTTTTAACAAGATGAATGTCCCGTGGATCAAGAATAGAGAAATGGACTTGGGAAGTTGGCCACACTGCCAGAATTAATTCCCATTTATTTTCCACGTCACTCAGCTAGAGCTTAGGAAATGAGGTTCAGCCAGATCTACTTACTTGTCATCATCTCCTAAATGTTCCCTCAGTATAAACATTGTGTTGCTGGGTATTGTTAGTACCAGTATAAATCACTGTCAACTGTACAGTGACAAATTTCAAATTCAGAACATCACAATTAAATTTTGAGAGTTTCTGATATTATAAAAAGTCCTGCTGTATCAAATCCCATTTTTCAAGTTTTTTTTTAGTAAACATACAAAGCAAGGAATAAGGCCAAATGAAAACACTTTCATTTTAGTTGGTTAGCAGCACACTCAACTCTGAACCAGAAGATACTGGGTTCAAGTCCTACTCCATGTAAGTGCCTATATCTATGAGCCAAGTGCAGAGGTCAGGGAAAAGGGGTGGCTGCAAGTAGTCTGTTATATGCCCCACAATGGTCTGGATAATAAGGACTTGCTTAGCAGAAGGCCAGATGGCTGGTGGGAGCAAAGAACCTAACACACAGAATTGACCACACTTCCTCTCAACTTACTGCAACACCTGTGTTTTTAAATAATCATTTTGATGCAAATATAGACTTAATTGAATATGTTTTCTTCTTAGAACTGAGGAAACATATGGATATAATAAAACTCATCAGAGCATATCAACAGTTTCCTACAGGACTGCTGAAAGAAATTATCTGCTTGAATTGCCCACTATAAAGTAGAATTTATACGATACAGAACTGAATAGCTGTACTACCACTTAATATGAATTAAACTACAGCCACTAAATCCACATCTGGGGTAAATTATCTGACCCTGGCATCTTAATGAAAGTGCATGCCAGGCTGGCTTCAATTATTTTGTCAACTAGGTTTATCTTTACCATTATGAATTAAAATTAAAGTTCCAAACGCAGCTAAATGCCACAATTGTCTCTGCTAGTCTAGAATAAAGCACTTATATTTACTCAGATAAAAATAATTATTGGGATATTAAATTAACGTGTTTGGAATGTCTTGCTTTAGCAATGTTATCAAGTCATTGCTTTTCTTTTAAAATCAGTAAGAGAGATAAATATGTCCTACTTTCGCTCACCATATTAGCCTGTACTGAAATCTTACAGAAGAGATAGTTAGCATTTATTTGTCCTTGATTGCTTGCACAAAACATACAGATGTAGTAATTTGTGCACATTTTATCCTTTGACTTCATTGGAACTAAATTTTGGAAATGTAGTACAATTGGTAGACGTTGCAATATTGCATGTCTGTAACTATCTGTGCAAGGACAAATAACCAGATGCTTTCCCGCTCACGGCAGAAATTGGAAGGATACTAAATTTCTATACATTATTCAAGAGAAAGCAGAGTTCCCCAGTGCCTTGGCCAAGATTCTTCCTGCAACTGAAACTATGAAAAAAAAAGGTATTTTTTGGTTCTTGCTTTTGAGCCATCTCTGATACAATGGGATTAAACAAAACACATTTGTACTTTTTGTTGAGGAGAGAAAAAAAAAGGAGACATTGATTTGAAATGTGGGTTTTATGTCATACTTACAAATTTACTGTACATGCCTTGTCTCCACTGAATGGGAAAACTGAAATCTGGTGACTTCCAGGTCCCAGTCTGGCTGCTTGAAACAGCAATCTGACTATAAGTTTGCCAAACACCTCTGAGGGACTTCATTTTCAAGATGTAGCCCAATCTCTTCACATTTTCAGCAGCTTAACCAAATGTTTTGAAAAGGAGCACTGATGACTGCCAACCAAAAGGAAAGCTCACTTTTTATTTACAAACCATTATAAGTAAATACTGATGACTTCACAGTGGCTGACATTCAGTACTTGTGTTCCCTCTTTCACTCTTTCCTATCCCACTCCATTGGAGCTGAATGAATTTCCCGAGACCCTGACTGGTGAGATGCATCAGAATGTATCTGTTCACAGCTCAGGGTTTATGGATAAAATGGGACCAAATTTTCAGTGAACACTGGACCTACGTCTTTGTTAGCACTTCGCTTCTTGCTTCTAGCAATACACAAATTCCTTCATCATAATGCCTGCCAAGTTTCCCTGCACAACAGCTATCAGACATGCAATGAACAATGATCGATAACTTGAGGTTTCAATACAGTAAGTTATTATATAAATGCAATCTCCATTGCATTATTTTGCAATTTACCATCACCAGACAGACTGCAGCAGTTCAAATTCACCAAAAGTAGGAATTGGCAATAAATTCTAGACTTAGTGATACCCACATTCTATAAAATAAAAATGGTGAACAATGGGTACAAGCTGTTCCAAGTTGCCATATAATAAATAATTAAAAATCAAGAAATAAATTACTTACTTTTATGGAGTACAAGAGAATAAAATGAACTAATCTTGATTTTTTAAAAAATATATAAGCTGACTGAAAAGGTCCAGGTTTGACTGGGACTGCAGATCATCAAGGCATTATGCATTATTAAATATTTTCAGTCATATTGCTCAGATAAGAATTATTAGACTAAATCTCAAGTTTAGATGTTGTCCCACTGGAACTATCTACCCATTCAGTACTTTGAGAAAGAGGTGAGCCTAATAAGCTATTACGTAATGGATATCATTACACCTGACATACAAACACAAACTTAGCAATGGATCGGATGAATTGTAATTATGTTTGGGAAACCTGCTTGATTTTCATATCCTGATCTCAGAAGGGTGAATACATTTTAGTTATCTCAGCAATAAGTCGAAGAATTTGGAACTTTTCTTGGTACCCTACCCTAGGTGACATTTCCACATTCTAATCACTCTCTCAATAGTTTATTGGTGACCCTCTAATGGTTTTGGCACCTGGATCTGGGTTCTACCACAACTGGAGACTTCTTTGCCACATCTAATCTATCAAACCCATTCGTAATCTTGGATCTCAACTACCGGGTAATTCCCCAAAAGACTGCTTAAAACCAAAATACGACTAATGCTGGAAATCTGAAATGAAAACAGAAAATGCCAGAAATGCCCAACAGATCAGATGGCATAGGTGGAGAGTGAATCAGTTAATTCTTGAGGTTGATGCCTTGAGGAGAGTGCATAGAAGCAGGGACAAAGGGCACCTATTGCCAAACACTGGCATCCACTCTTATTGTTACTTACTAAGATGCCAGAAAACCCCGAATGTTGCTAATGATTCACATAATGTGAAATGGAAAAATGAAATCCTCTGACCTAATCCCATCACTAGCACAGAGCACTTCTTCTGCCATTCATCTAACCATTAGATATTTGCCCTCTGGGTCCTGTCATTATTTTGACATTCATCATGAAAAGGAGCTGACCTTGGGTCACAATAGTGAAAGAGGTGTGGAAGTGGAACAAAGCAGGACATTTTACATGACATTACAGAAAAAGGAAACAGCAACATGGAATTTTGTCAAATTCCTATATCATGCACTTGGTTATTCAGGACTCTAAATTGAAGAAGTCATGGAGGTCCTCCAGCCCACTCCCATTCACTAATCCCATTTTATTCTCCCCACATTCTTACCTACTGTCCCCAAATTCTATCATGCTTCTATACACAATGGGGAAAACTTACAGTGTCTAATTAACCTACCAATTGGGATGCAGCAGAAAACCAAAGCACCCAGAGGAAAACCATTTCCTCTTTTATATCCCTGTTGCCCTTCAATTAATTCACTCTCACATGCCCATCAACTCCACTGTTTTTTATTGCCACTTACCAACACCAATGGAGTAATTTACAGTAGCCAAGCAGACTAGGTCTGGATTGGATAAATGGGGAGGTCATAAATTGTATAGAAAGTGAATCCTGGGTAGTTCCAAGTGGGTGTGAAGAGTGATGACATGATGGGGAATGCCTGTTAAGATGGGATGGAGGGGTGAAGGTGGTCTGACAGAAGACAAAGCAGGGAAGATAGGTTGAATTGTCATATGTACTCATTCTTTTCACAGCACTCATGATCTGGGCACCACATGCTGGTCCCTTACATCGTCAGCTATCTCCAGCTATTCCTTCTTTGTGACCAGCAGGAGTTTTTCTCATTTGCTAGAGAAATATTCCTTCTCCTCCTGAATGCCCTCTGGAATAATTCTAATGAGGGCCCTTTAAATCCTGATACTGCCTTTACGCTATACCCACCAACCATCCTGAAGATGTCTAGTTCTCCATTTGTGCACTGTCCCTTTGAATAAAGTTGAGATTTCATGAGGTGGATGTCTTTATGACTGTGGCACAGCTTGGGTCACAGAACTGACTGATACACTTCAGACTTCACACATTATCTGGAAATCTGGTATTAATGCATGTTAAAATAATGCTATTGAACTAACTTGGATCTCAAGGGGTCAATTTTATAAAACATCAAAGTCTGCTGGCGCTAGTTATTTTCAGATGGATGCCTGAATGAGCACGATGGGAAGATAGTTAGATATTCTGGTGATTGTTCACACAGTACTGTAAGGTTAACTCTTATCTTCACAAGTCAATGTTAAGGTTTGCTGATGGATTTCATTCTGAAGTGGAGGTATGTGGGGGGGGGGGGTGGTGGAGGGGAGACAGATTCACCAATAGCTGATGTTGGATTCAGACGTTATATAAAATATGAGAGGTGCAAAAGCCAGAGCTAGTCAGGCAGCAAACGGCTGAGAGATAAATAGAATAAAGCAAGCAAGCAGTTGGAAAATTAGCTTTAAGTCAAGCAAGACAACTCGCTCAAATTTATTTTTATATATTATTACGTAAAGTCATGTTGTACTGATGGAAATAACTAAGTGTAAACGTAATTGTTATTCTATATATTTTTAGATGGGCTATGAAGCAGCTTAAATGTCCATATTAAGTTTCTCACCACATGTTTGTTCAATCTACCATTAAAGTGATTGAAGAAATCTATGTGTAAAAGGCATGAGGATCTGGTCCCAGCAATAGAGGCCAGATACTGTTCTATCTTGAGTTATACTACTGTACAAGTACATAAAATGAGTGTGAGTTCAGAAGGGAATGAATGAATGCTACTGATCCTGAGAAACAAACTGAAGTTGCTCCCCAGTAGGTAGGTACAGTGCAGATTCTAACTTGTTTAGGAGTTTGTTGGTTTCCTTGCTCACCCTTCAAATTATATAGGTCTTGCATTTTTAATGGGCAGTCTTTGTTAACACGCACATGAAGAAAACAACTGTAGATGCTAGAGATCTGAAATATAAACAAAAAATACTGGAAATACTGAGCAAGTCAGGCAGCACCTCTGGAGAGAAAAAACAGAGTTAATGCTTCATGCCAGTTCTGAAGAAAGATAATTGACCAGAAATAGTAATACTAATTTTTTTTCTTCACAGATGCTGCCTGACCAGTTAACTAATTCCAGCATTTATTGTCGTCATTTATTAACAGGGTACCTGCTTTCACCAACCATGCAGTCCATCATAACATGCAGAATTTCTGCAAAATGTTACTGCTTTCTATCACAGAAATTTGAATCTCTATTTTGTAGAAAAGAGACTAACAATAAGAGATAGTGAATGAACTCATAGCTTCATAATTAAATATAAATAGCAAAGAAAATATGTGAACCAGTATAATGGTTACAGTGCAGACAACTTTCAAAATTTTATGTCTGTGCATTTGTGATGATTTTAACCTTACCTGCCGTGTGGAAACCAAGCAGATGGACACTTAGAATCAAGATAGTGTTTCTTCCTGTTTTAACTACACTTCTGGATGGTTGGCCCAAAGTCAGTAACATTGTTTTGAAAATGGAAGTCACTCTGGCTTCCCTTGGAGATGACAACCATTGTGAAAAAAGATTGGGATCTAGGAGGCCCTCCAGATAATAGGTTTTAGATACTGGATTATTTCATACCTAAGAATCCACTTACTGTTTTTATGTTATCAAATATCACTTAATACCTTATTTTTAAAAAAAGAGAAAAATAATGAAGCATTGAACAAGCATATTATCTTACAATGATACATGATTCATAGATTTAGTGCATAATTAATTGGTTAGAAATTCAACAGGCTCATTCTTGCTAAATGTGCTAAACAATTGAGTCACTGCCTCAAACTCATTCCATGGACTACTTACTTCTGTGTATTTGGTTCTTGTTATGAAATGATAAAGAAGCTGCTGGGAATTTAATTAAGGCTCCCAGATTGTGAAAATGAGACGGGAGCAAAACTGGGAACCACTCACTGGGGATGAATTTCTAGGCAAATGCATTTTATTAACTCTTTCAAGTTGATGTAATAACAGCTGTGACTCATATTTATTCAGTGAAACATCTGCTTCCCCCTCTCCCACCACCCCACCTCCCCACCAATTTCTCTAAGCTAGACCCAACTTTAAAAATTGCTCCATGTATTTGCAAATGACCTGGAAATATGCACCATATTTTCAGAAAATTTTATTTTCTTCAAGATTACAATTAATGTATGCTCTGGAGGAGAGCTTAAATGCATTTGGCAGGAGGACCAGGACCAAGATGCAGTAGTTGAGAGGGAGAAAAAAGGCCAATGCAAAACTAGAAGAGACAAACAACAGCAGAAAAAGAAGTGTTGCTAGGGGAGAAGTAGAGAGAAATTATGAAAGCAGACGTGTGATGTTGGAATGAATGTGTGTTAATGTGAGGTGTAAAAATAATGACCAACATGCTCAAGGCACTATACACAAGTTCACATCAATGGCTGTTATGGCTTAAACAAGGCTATAATGGGCACTAAACATTCCTGCTATAATGAATTAATTGGAATAGGAAGAACAGGGACAGGAAAAAGAATGTTAATATTTTTACAGTGTGAATATGTACCTTTGAGTTCATTTATTTAAGAAACTGTTAGATTACTGTGTGCTTATTACATTACCCCCAACTTACTAAGACAGGGTATCCAAACTGTAGCAAAATTTTAACATATGAATGATGGCATAAATCCTGGTTTATTTTTTTAAAAACCTACTTTCTTGCCATATTGAGACTTTTGCCAAACCTATTCATTACCTTGTTTGCAAGTTTGACCTGGTGTGACTCCATCCTTCACATTTACTTCAACCAGGTTTCTTGCAATTAATTTTCTCCCTGGCACTGTGCCATCCCTTTCTCAATTACTCAGATGTTCCTCTAAAGACTTGTCCCTCATATTCCATCCTCATACATGATTCCACAAAGCTAACAACTTCAATCATTTCCTCTGTTCCTTTGAGCAGATTTTGCTTTTGATTAAATCTTGCATAAACAATTTTGACCAACTTTCTTCCAACAGATAGCTTTTTTTAAACCAGGGTTCACACAGGGTATTTCTTCTAGAAACTAATCTTGCCAGTTTTCATCCTTTTAACAGATACAGGTTTGTTTCCTGACAGGAAGCATGTATACAAAGCACATCAAAATGAATCATTAACCTACTTCTGGCATTGCCATAACAAAAATAATGCAATAATCCTTTGACTTTGTGTTGCCAAATATTTTGGTAATGAAATAGTCTTTCAAGCAACTGATTTTGGGTCATTTTATTCATGTACTTGCTGTCTATGTTTTGCCTTATCTTGATATAAAAAGACAAATATGCAGTTTCAACCTGTTGCTATGCAACTTCCACCATTTCTTATCTAAGTAAGTCAAAAGCAAATAAATCAATAATTACATTTGATACTGAAATTCTGTTTTGGAAAAATAGATAATGGGTAGCTAATAACAAACAACATTGCAAAATAATGGTTTATAATAGTAAGTTTAATGTGATTAAACTTTATGATCATAAATTTTCTTCCACATCTAATTGGGATAAACTATGGCACTGTTTCTATTTACTTTGCTGATGAATAAAATTGCAAACAAAGAAGAAAATCACATCCTGGAGGAAGCTGGGATTGTGCTGAACAATACACCCACTACACCAACAACTTTAATTGTCCAAGTCTAGCTTCACTTATTTCAGTAACCCTGTGCCTTAAAAAGAATAGTTCTCTGAAGGATTGATGTTAATACTTTTTGATTTTATTTCACAATAACAATTAAGTTTAAATAGGATGATCAGTAATAATATTGGTTAAAGAAGAAAAGGAATAAAATGTGAATGCCAATAAATGCAATACCTATTAATTTAGCGCTGCTGGCATTTGTTGCACATCGTGGTGTTTTAAGTTCTGTCCAACAGGATGTTATGCTGTAAAAAACTGACAGAATTAAAAGCTTCATACTAAATGTACTGCTGCTTAATAGTGCATTTGTAATGCCACTACCAGTTTGAATCAGCAGGTGCAATTTTATTATCATTTTTAGCATTTCTTTACATTTACCATAACTCCAGAAGTTAACACTAGTTTAAAAAAATACCCAAGGTTGCTTTACAATGATACCAAAGTCTCTTTATAAAACAGACATTTTGATTGTGACCATTGTTACAGAAATTCAGATTATGTATTATGAAAGTGTAATTAAACACAGTTAACATATGCCAATGAAGACAAAAATGACCAAGTTAAATGAGAATTAAGTATCTAATTTAACTACAAAGAGCTGAAGTAGTTATTGTCTATTATTGAACCTATAGCTGCACAAGCCATTTGTCTTCTCTTTCTTCCTGTCTCTCATCCTATGGTTCACATTGTTGAGCTTAATGTTTTAACTCCTGTAGATAGATGGCTCAAATTATATCCTTCAACATTATCTTGCTTGAAGCAGAAAATAATTTAACTATCTTTCACAGAAAGAAATCACCAGCCAGAGGGATGCAGGGAACTTTGGTCAAACCACACTTAGAGTAGTAACAGAGTTATGATTAGAAAAACGATAGACAGACAATGTAAAGGATGAAAAAAATATTATGATACCACCCTGAATAAGGACTGAGAAATTATCTTACATTATTAAAAGATTTAACTGAATAGTTAGGGATAATATCTTGTATAAGTCTCTAAAATTGTTAAAATGTTTAACAGGGTAGATATAGAGAAGCTCTTTACATCTGTGGAGGGACAGAAAGGTAAGGGGCCAAATTGTGCTGACCATCGCAAACAGTCCTGAAGGGAACTGAAAGCATTCAGCAGCTCCAGCACAAGCAAGTCCTGGACATGCACAAATGTGCTTTAAGTCTAAGACTTCCTAAGTGAGAGATGTTTTTAATTTTATTTGAATTAAATATGTTAATTGTTTAAGACAATCTTAACAGTTTTGTCTCTGAATATCAGAGACATGGCCTTAACAAGAGATGAAGTTCTACTTCCATGCGATGCCAAATGTGGCCAAAAGGACTTCCCACAGGATTTCACATTCCACCTGTCAATGGCTGTCAGGTATTCTGGGGCTTGGGCCTCTGCAGAGCACAACCTGAAACTTGCTTGCTGCTGAGGCCTCCTTTGCTTCACCAGATACCACCTGGGATGTGGAAGGTCAGCATATTCGGTCCTTCACTTCCAGCCAAGGTAAGTGCGGGTGGGTAGAGACAGTTGGGGGTGGATCTAGCTCGACTTAACTCAAGATAATTCATTAATAAATCCTGTAAGGAACTCACAAAATTCTTCTTTTCCAGGAGTTTGTTTTGTATGTGTAAACTGTCACCGCACAAGATAGCTGAGTCAAATGCTCAAGAAGCATTTAAGGAGAATCTAGACCAATACATTGTGGAGAATAGAAGGGGCTACATCAATGGAGTTAGACAATGAGGAGTTGTACAAGAACTGGAGAAAGCTAAATTTATGTAATAAATATTGCTAAATACTAATAAAAGTAAACAAAACAAACGCACGTAAACTAAAGCAATCATTTTGAGTGTAAAAAGCCATCAAGTGGAACACAGCAGAAAGAGATAATTATGAAGACATTCTACATGAGCACATGAACACAGTTTGATCGTTCCAAGCTATTAAAATATTTTGACAGATGTGGTGAAAAAAATAATTTATGAAAGGGTTAAGCAGACACTTTGACTATATTTAAACTCTTATGTACCAGTAATGGTGCACAGATGCAGTTACGGGAACCATACAGCACAAAACAGGCCCTTCAGCCCAAAGCTCAAAAATGTATTCCAACTGGCTAGTGGTGCCTGGAAATTAATCTCACCTGTTTTTGGTAGACAAAACCTGTGCTGTCTTGCACATCGTGCTAATTCCCAAGCATGTTCCACTGCATACCATTGTGAAATTGGCTAAAAAAAATACAGTGGAAACAATGCTATGGTGGTTTACACCGAGAAGCATGTTCCACAATGGTACCCTTGTGGTTCCTGCAGTTGACTGTGCTCCTGTCTGAGAAGTAGATCAGCAAAACCACATATGTCCAAGAAGCCAGACAGCAGCAATATACATTCTAGCTGGCATGGAAGTGAGAAAGACTGCACAAATGAGGGAGAGCCCCCAGTTCACTTAGAAGGTCATGGACATCCTCGGAGAGAGTTCCTGTGCTATCCAGGGCCACCATAATAAGAGTCTGGCATGCGTAGCTCCAATTGTCTCAGTGCCCAAAATGTCACTGAAATCAAAGTACAGGCCACCCCTGCATTACAGGGTGAGGAGGCTGTGTTCCTAGAAAATGGTGCACATCTTGATTTTCCATAACACAAAGCTGCGTCATCTATGCTTGCATCAAGAAATGCAAGTTGAAAAAAAATAAACTGTTTATTTTTTACTTTTTCTTCCCCCACATAAATTCTGAGAGAGTGAAGTTTATTCCGTATCTCAAATGTTTGGATTGTGATTTGTGAATTATGTAAGGGTGAATTTCCATTACCCAAACAACCATAATGCAGGGGTCACCTGTATATGAACATATGTCTGTGTGATTACAGTACCTGGGAGACCTCACTGATGCAGAACAGCAGCAAATTATAAGACATGGCAGAGACCTATTGCAGCCTCTTGGAAAAATCCTACAGCAAGGAAGTCGAGTGTCAAGGTGACCTTAACTTCAACAAGGAGAACAGTATGGTCACAAGAATGTGGTTGAAGGTCATCCCACAGTATTTCATATACCTTTGTAATGGGAGTCTTAGAATACCAGAGCCTGCCAATATATTGTTCATCAGAGAGGTCCAGGTACTAATTGATGGTTCTGAAGGCTCTCTAAGAATAGTCTTTTCATAGATAGGTATGTCGATGCCTCCTGCCCCAAAGTCCCTGATCCACATTGAATGCCCAGCCATTGCCATATTGAAGCCACTAATAATGGATTGCTAATAATAGTGTCACCACTGAGGAATCATTCAATGATTATGTCTGTAACTAATGGCTCAAGAAAGCACTCGCTATTAATTTTAGTACTTGTGAACTTTGGAAGGTTTGAGTAGCATGGTGAATAGAAATCGTCCAGTTAAGTCTCCAATTGTAAGCTTAGCATCCCTTTAAATTGACAAAAATACAGCAAACTAGCACAATGTACATCTGTGTTGGACGTGACTTCACCCTAAATGATCACTGCACAATCTAAAGCAAGTTAAATTATCTTTATACATACTTTGCGTACAAAATAATGGACACTAATTGATTCAAGTTCTAGACTTAATCATACAGGAATCGTGTAATAAAGCACAGAAGCAGACTCTTCAGCCCACCTTGTCCATGCTGACTATTGGATACCCATCTATAATAATCCCATTTACCAACACTTTGGTCCATTGACTTCACTGTGTTGGTGATTCAAATGCTTATTCAGATACTTTTTCAATGTTACCCAGCTCCATCTCCTTCTCATGCAATGTATTCCAGATTGCAACCAGCTTCTCTGGATAAAATCTCTTTCCTCAGATCCCCTCTAACTCCCTAGTTTGAACCTATGCCCCTCTTGGAGGAATAGCTAATACATTCAACGAGTAGTACCTACAAAGGAAGATTTCTGATATCTTCTGGACAACCAATAAAATCTTTGTCGAGGAAAAATCTACCCTCAGGCATTAGAACATCAAGGAAAGTGACAAATGGACATCACCTGCTCATGGAATATTACGAATCAAGTTATCTTGCCAACCCACCATGATCTTTCTTGGGTCCTCATTTATTACTGAATCATTGAAATGTAGAAAATTTACCACACCGAAGGCAGCTTCACCTTATTGTGTAACACATTGGTTGAAAAAGGGTTTTCCAGCTAAATCCCATCTTCCAATACTTGGTCTGTAGCCCTAACAGATCACAGCTCTTTAAGGAAACATCCAAGTATTGTTTAAATGTGACAAGGGTTTCTGCCTCCACCACCCTTTCAGGCAGAGGATTCTAACCCCACTACCCAATGGATGAAAAAATGACCATATCCCCTCTAATCCTCCTATAGATTACATTAAATCTACACCCCTAGTTTTTGACCTCTCCACTAAGTGAAGTTTGTCTTTCCTACTTACTCTCTCCAGACTCCTCACACTATGTCTACCATCAGTCTCATTTGTTCTAAAAACAACCCCAGCCTCTGCAGTCTTTCCTCATAGCTATAATTTTCTCATCCCAGCAATTTCTCAAATCTCCTCTGTTCCCTCTCCAGTGCAATCACCCCCTTCCCATAATATGGTACAAGAACTGTACAAACTTGTCAAGCTGTGTTGTATACACTTCTAACATATCCTCCCTGCTGCCACACCTCATGACTTGGCCAGTGAAGGATAGCGTCCCTTACACTTCTTTAATCCCTCTGTTAACCTCTGCTGCTGCCTTTAAGATAGACACATGAATGATAGAAAACTAGGGGGCTACATGGGAGGGAAGGGTTAGATAGATCTTAGAGCAGGATAAAATGTCAGCACAACATTGTGGGCCAAAGGGCCTGTACTGTGCTGTAATATTCTATGTTAAGATCTTGTACATACATTCCAAGGTCTATCTGATTTTTCACACCTCTTAATATCCTACCATTCATTGTGTATTCCCTTGCCCTGTTACATGTCCACAAGTGTTTTACCTCACACACCTCTGGATTAAATTCCATTTGCCATTTTTCTGCCTTAATGATCAAACTTCTGTATCTTCCTGCAGTTTGGCTTTCCTCCTCACTGTCACGTCTTTATTATGTCCCATACATTTAGGTCTAAATCACTACACACATTACAAAAAGCAAAAGAATCAAGGACTGAGGCCTGAGGAATTCCACAGGCAAGAGTCTTCCAGTCAGAAAAACACCCATCACCATTACCCTTTGTTTCTTGCCATTGAGCTGATCTTGGATCCAGTTTGCTACTCAGCTTTGGATCTCGGGATTTTACTTTCTTGAACAACCTGCCGTGAGGGACCTTGTTGAAAGCCTTACTAAAGTCCACAAAGACATCACTAATTGTACTGCCCTCATGGACACTCTGTGTTATCTCAAATAAGTCAATTAAGTTAGTCACACATGACCTTCCCTTAACAAAGTCCATGCTAATTAATCTATGCCTTTCTAAATGAATACCTATACCCCATTAGAATGGGTGCAAATAATTTGCCCATCATTAGAAGCAGACTGAAAGGTCTTGATTACTTGGTTATCCCTTCTTCCCCTTTTAAACACCTGTACACCAATATTAATCCTCCAACCCACTGCCATTGCTCCTGTCGGCAGGGAGGATTGAAAAATTGTAATGAGAGCCTTCACAATTTCCTCCATTATTTCTTTTAACAAACTGGGACATATTTCATTCCTGGCCTGGTGGTTTATCCAGTTCCAATGACTTTAAAGTCCTTAATACTTTGATTAAGATGCTTTTATAATTTGACTAAGTTTATCCCATCCAATATTTCACAATTGCTTGCCTTAGCTACAACCTCAGCATCATCCACCTCTCTTGTGGAGACAGTTACCCCCTGCCCCCCCCCCCCATCACCACACACACACACACACACACACACACACACACACACGAGGTTACCTTTTCATTAAGGAGTCTACTCTTCCCTTGATTATATTCCTGTCTTTATAGAAAGCATATCTGGATTTTCTTTGATTTTACTTTCCATTAATTTTCCATACCATATCTTCACTTTCCTAATTTTTCTTTTAATTTTACCCCAACTCTTTCCACAGCATTAAGCTCTTACGGTCTGACATAAACTTCCCTTTTCACTTTATCTGACCCTCTCTGCACCTTGTCATTCAGAAAGCACTGGTTTAAACAGTGCTGCCCTTGTTTTGTGGGGATATATTTCAATTTGAACCTTCCTAGCCACATGTTGGTTCCAATTCCTGACACTGTTGCCTTTTACAGACCTCTCTGCCCTCCCTTTAAAGCACTGCTGGTCTCACTACTCACCTTCCTCCTGCAGCTGCAACATGAATCCAACCAGATCTTTGACCACTGGCCATTTAGAATCAGCTTCCAAGACCAATACCAGGCAACACATTTGTGATGCAATTGAAATTCAGTGTTGGATCAACTCCTCTCCAACCAAGAATGTCCATTAGCTCAGATTATTGGAGATCTTCAGTTTAGACATCTTTGAGGTAAAGGGATAGCACAGTGGCACAGGACTTGTGCTGCTGCCTCCCAGTTCCAGCAACCCAGGATTAATCCTGACCTACAGTACGGTCTTTGTGGATGTTCTCCCGGTGACCGTGCAGGTTTCCAATTGAATTCCTTTGAATGGGTGGCGAAATTGAATGGATGTCCATCGCTAAATGTAACCTAATTGGCCTTTGATTTCTTGGTTATCCCTTCTTCCTCTTTTAAACAACAGTATTACATTATCAGTCCTATAATCCTCCGAAAAGTTGTAGTCAGAGCCAACACAATTTTCTCCATTCGTTCTTTTAACATTTTTTCCAAACCTGATGATTTCTCTGGTTCCCTCCTACATCCCAAAGATCCCGAGTGTAAGTGGTTGCTAGACGAATCAAGGTGATTTGATTGGCATGTATGAGAGAATAGGTTACAGGGAAATAAGTGGGAAATGGGTGGATGGCTCGAGAGGGCCAAATGGCCTCCTTCTTTATTGTAAGAAACTGTGAAATGAGCAAAGCTGGTTTAAAATAACATTAATCACGCAGTCCACATCTTTTTTCTTAAGCATGAATTAGGTAACTGTGCAATTAATCATGAAAGCTTTATCTTTGGAAAGCTTGGAATGGCTGCTGGTCCCATAGTAAACCTTGGCAAGCTGCCCTATTTATTTAGAAACTGCTTTCTGCTGGTGGTATGGAAGGAAATGAGGCTGGGAATTGGCAGGAGGGAGAGTTTCAGTCTATACCCAAGAGGATCATGAAGGCTCTGCATGCTCAAGACTTAGATCAATAGATCTTTGGATAAGGGAATCCAGGATAATGCAAGAAGGTGAAGTTGAGTGGAAGATCGGACATGTTCTTGTTAAATTGCAGAGCAGACTTGAAATCCACGTTGCCTACTTCTGCTCCTATTTCTTAAGTGACATTCAAATATTATTGGAGTCTTTGAAAGAAAATGCAGATTTTGGAATAAACTAAGTCTTGTAAGTTGACTAAATTAAAGGGCATCTGAAACAGTGCTTTATTCAGTATGCTGTTCCCATGGAAACAGCACACTAAGCTGTACTGAATGTTGGGGGAATACTCACTAATTTTTGCATTTTGTTTCAGGCAACCTCCTGGCTCAGAAACCCAAATTGCTCTTTCTTAATTCCCAGATCAGGCTAAAACCTGCAAGTCATTATTGTATCTAACTAACCCTGACCCTGGTATTACTGTATCCTCTTGCTTATTCCAGGATGTGTAACAGCAGCATGGCTACTTACTCCTTCTGACAATAAACGAATCAACTTATCAGAGCCTCAGTGGATGTAGATGATCACTGAAACATCCTAACTAACATTCCTTATGGCATGATGGAGTCAACATACCCATTTGAATCTTAATATACTTCATTCTTCAGCCTTGTTGCCCTGCCATTTTAACTGAACTTAGCTGTGGAAGTTTTAATTTATTATACTAATGAGTCCCCATGGTGACATAATCAGAATTTATAAAAAGTTACCATGGTAGATTTGGCCTGGAATTTGTGGTGAGAAGTAATGGTGAAGCTATCTGCACTCACCATTATAATGGGAGAAATCTGACAGCAACTTCTGGAAAATGCACCTGCAGAGTTAAACAGGGAAATATAGAAGCTGTCAGTGCTTATCTGTTCCATCATGAGTGCCATTTTGCAGCTTTCTCTCGTGAACCGAAGAGCACGTTGAAAAATTGTGTCCTAGAGTTGTAGCCATTCACACTTTTTTTTTTAACGCCAGCGTCACATACAGGATAGCATTTGGCACATGTTTTGAAGTGTTTATGTCCATTTCCTGTTAAAGTTGTGCCCTTTGAGGAACTGGACCAGGCACTTCTTATCGTATTTGCCACAAGTGAAGGCATTATCAATGTGTGCGACACCCTTTAATTACTGCCAGAAATAAGATCAAATGGTTCCAGCCTTTTTAACTTGTGATAAAATAAGTGGTGCCACTCGCTGAAGTAATTAATTGAAGCACTGTGCTGTTATACCTCCGATCTCTTAGTCTGTGGCTGTGATGCTGTCACTGCCCACAGGGCTTAGATGTAAGATATTTATTTATTAGTCATATGTACATCAAAACACAGTGAAATGCATCTTTTTGCGTTACTGAGAATGTGCTGGGGGCAGCCCGCAAGTGTCATCATGCTTCCAGCGCCAACATAGCATGCCCACAGCTCCTAACCCATACGTCTTTGGAATGTGGGAGGAAACCGGAGCACTCGGAGGAAACCCACGCAGACACACAGGGAGAACGTACAAACACCTTACAGACAGCGGCAGGAATTGAACCCGGGTCACTGGTGCTGTAATAGCGTCACACTAACCGCTACACTACCGTGCTGCTTGATGTGTGGGGAAGGTATTTCTCTGGTAACCCTTGTGCATTACCTCCCTTTCCCCCTTTTCTCCATCTCTATTTTCATGATGCACCTGCCATTTGACATAGTTGCACCACCAAACTCCCCAATGCCCATTTTCCTCTCATCATAGTGCTAACTCACTTACCAGTAATCAATGTATGAATGACAATGGCAGCTGCCTACTCAATCATGCATAGGACATAGAACAGTACAGCACAGGAACAGGTCCTTCGGCCCCCGGTGTTGTGCCGAACTAATTAAACTGGTAATTTAAATTCCTAACTAAACTAATCCCTTCTGCCTACACAATGTCCATACCACTCCATTCTCTGCACGTTTATGTGCCTATCTAAGAGCCTCTTGAACGCCTCTATTGTATTTGCCTTCACTACCACCCCTGGCAGTGCATTCCAGGCACCCACCACTCCCTGCATAAAAAAAAACTTGTCCTGTACATCTCCTTTGAACTTACCCCCTATCACCTTCAATGTATGCCTTCTAGTATTAGACATTTTGGCCCTGGGAAAAAGATACTGGCTGTCTACTCTATCTATGCCTCTCATAATCTTAAACTTCTATCAGATCTCCCATCAGCTTCCACCACTCCAGAGAAAACAACCCAGGTTTGTCCAATCTCTCCTTATAGCACATGCCCTCTAATCCAGGCGGCATCCTGGTAAACCTCTTCTGCACCCTTTCCAAAGCCTCCATATCCTTCCTATAATGGGGCAATCAGAATTGAATGCAATACTCCAAATGCAGCCTAAGCAGAATTTTATAAAGCTGCAACAAAACTTCCCAACTCTTGAACTCAATGCCTCCACTAATAAAGGCAAGCATGCCATATGCCTTCTTTACTACCCTATCAACCTGTGCAGCTACTTTCAGGGAGCTATGGACTTGGACCCCAAGATCCCTCTTACATCATCACTGTTAAGGGTTTTGCCATTAACAGTGTACTGTCTCTTTACATTTCTCTGTTCATATCTGCAACTGTTCTATATCTTGCTGTATCCTTTGGCAATCTTCTACATGATTCACAACACCAATCTTTGTATTGTCTGTGAACTTACTGACCCACTCATCTATATTTTCATCCAGCTCATTTATATATATATCACAAAGAGCAGAGGTCCCAGTACAGATCCCTGCAGAACACCACTAGTCAAGGACCTCTAGCCAGAATAAGCCCCATTGACCACTACTCTCTGTCATCTATGGGCAAGCCAATTCTGAATCCAAATGGCCAATTCATCATGGATCCCATGCATCTTAATCTCCTGGATGAGGCTCCAATGAGGTACCTTGTCAAATGCCTTACTAAAATCCATGTAGACAACACCCACAAATCTACTTTCATCAATTAACTTCATCACCTCCAGGAAAAACTCAATCAAATTAACAAGACATGACTTGCCCCACACAACGCCATGCTGACTGTCCCTAATGTCCCTCTTCCAAATGTTCATAAATCCTATCCCTAAGAGTCCTCTCCAGTAGCCTCCAACAACAACAAGACCCACTGGTCTATTATTTCCAGGATTATCCCTATTTCCCTTATTGAATAATGGAACAACATTAGTTACTTGCCAGTCCTCCGGGACCTTGCCTGTAGCTAGAGATGACATGAAGATCTTGGTCAAGGACCCAGAAATCTTACCTCTTGACTCTCTCAATAACCTGGGGAATATCCCGTTAGGCCCTGGGGACTTATCCATCTTTAATGTTCTTTAAGAGACCCAACACTACTTCCTTCTTTATCTTGAAATGTCCTAGCCTATTAGCATGCTCCACACTGATGACATTATCCTCCACATCCTTCTCCTTGGTAAATACTGATGCAAAGTACTCATTTAGGACCTCTCCCACATTCTCCATTCCAAGCACATGTTCCCTTCTTTATCCTTGAGTGGTCCTACCCTCTCCAAAGTTATCCTCTCGTTCTTGATGCATGTATAGGATGCCTTGGGATTCTCTTTGATCCTGCTTACTTAGGACTTTTCATGGCACCTCCTGGCTCTCCTAACTCCCTCGAGTTCTTTTCTAGCTTCTTTAAAACGCTCAGGGGCTCTGTTTGATTTTAGCTTAATAAACCTAACATATGCTTCCTTTCATTTCTTGACCAAACTCACCACCTCTCTCATCATCCAAGGTTCCCTTACCTTACCATCCTTGTTCTTCCTTCTTACTGGAACATACTTGTCCTGTACTCTGTGCATTTGGTCTTTAAACACCCTCCACATGTCAGATGTGGACTTGCCCAAAAAACAGTTGTTCCCAATTTACTCTCCTTAGTTCCTGCCTAATACTCTCATAACTTACCCTGCTCCAATTTAATACTCTCCCGCAAGGTCCATACTTATCCCCATCTATAGATAACTTAAGGAGCTGTCGCCACTGTTCCACCACTGGCCAACCTCATTTCACATCACCAGGTCTAGTACAGCCCCTCCTCTTTTGGACTATCTACATACTGATTTAAGAAACCCTCCTGGATGCACCTAATAAATTCTGCCCTATCTAAACCTCTTGCACTAAGGAGATCCCAGTCTATATTAGGAAAGTTGAAGTCACCCACGACAAAAATCCTGTTACTTTTACACCTTTCCCTAATCTGCCTGCACATCTGCTCCTCAATGTTTCAGTGGCTATTGGGGGCGGTGGAGGGGGGGGGGGGGGTGGTGGAGAAAGAAGGGATGGAGGGGGTGAGGTCTATAGTATAATCCCATCAGATTCATCGTACCTTTCTTATTTTTGAGTTCTACCCATATAGGCTCAGTAGATGAACCCTCCATTACGTCCCTTCTGAGTGCAACTGTAATATTATCCCTGATTAATAGTGCAAGTCTCCCCCCCCCCCCTTCCATTATCTCTTTCTCTATCTTTTCTAAAACATCAAAACCCTGGAACATTAAGCATCCAGTCCTGTTCCTCTCTCAACTAAGTCTTTGTACTGGCCATAACATAGAACTATGTACCAATCCATGCTCTTAAGTTCATCCCCCTTACTCATAATACTCTGAGCATTAAAACAAACACACTTCAACCAATCCATCCCATTGTGTCTATCTATTACCTTACTCCCACCTGTTCTTTCTTGCAGACTTAATGGTCATGACATCTGCCATCCTCTCAATCCCTCCACTTTCTGACCTGGTGCTCTGGTTCCCACCCTGCTGCCAAACTAGTTTAAACCCTCCTAAATAGCACTAGCAAACCTCACAGTCAGGACATTAGCTCCCCTCCAGTTAAGGTGCAACCTGTCCCTCTTGTATGGGCCAACCCTGCCCCAGAAGAGGTTCCAATGATCCAAGAACCCGACATCCTGCCCCAGTTCCTCAGCCACACATTTATCTGTTCTATCTTTATATTCCTGCCCTGACTAGCACGTGACGCCAGGAGTAATCCAAAAATTACTCACCTTCAAGGCCCTGCTTTTCAGCCTCTTTCCTAACTCCCTATACTCACTGCACAGGACCCCTTTCCCCCCAATGTGCACCATGACCTCTGGCTGCTCATCCTCCCCCACGAGAAATGTTCTATAGTCACTCCAAGTCATCCTCGACCCTGGCACCCGGGAGGCAACACACCATCCTGGCGTCTATTTTGCAACCACAGAATTCCCTGTCTGTCCCCCTAACTATCAAGTCTCCTATCACTGTTTCACTGCCTGTCTTTACCCTTCCTTAATGAGCCTCAGAGCTAGCCACATTGCCACTGACTTGGCTACTGCTGCTGTGCCCTGATAGGTCATTCCCCCCCCAGCAGTATCCAAAGGGGTATACTTGTTGCTGACCCGACAGCAACCTGATACGATTAATTTATAACACTCCTTAAAAGGAGAAAACAATTTTTTTAAAAAAAAAAGCATAAATCTGTTCCATTTTTGTTGTTTTATTTTAAAAAGGTCACCCGACTTTGCATCAGGGCAATATGTTGCACCCAAGTATTATAGCAAAAAATTGGATGAAAGTGAAATTCTAAACAAAGGTCCATATAACACACACACATACACACTCTCAGTATACAACTTCATAGAGTCATACAGCACAATACAAGGCCCCTCAGTCCACAATGACTACGCTGATCATCAAGAACCACTCCAAACTACTCCTTTTACCAGAACTTGGTCCATAGCCTAATGTGCCATGGGGATTCAAGTGCTCATCAGTTTATGTTTGATTCAAAAGAGCATGGAAACAGACCCTTTGACCAACCATGACCATTCCAACTATCAAACACCTATCTACATTAATCCCATTTTTTTCCTCTTGCATCTGTAATTTTATACCTGAATCTCATATGCAAACTCCAATCTTCTTGCATTCTACAAGATATTTTGAAAAAATAATTATAAATTAGTGCTTTGTACTTTCTAGTTTGCTGCTGTGAAAGTTCTTCAATGAGATTCATTGTTCAGCCAACTTGATGACATCACTATGGCAGGATCCTAGAGATCCTCTTTAGATTCCAACACCAGAATTAATTTAACACTGGAAGGTGGGAAACTGGCACCATAAAGATTTCTAGGAGACACAAGAGACTGCAGATGTTGGAACCTGGAACCAAAAACAAACTGGTGGAGGAACTCAGCTGGTCGAGCAGCATCTGTAGAGGGAAATGGACAGTCAACGTTTTGGATTGAGACCCTTCATTTGGACTCTGTTGGCAATTTTGCTTGAGGTAGATAGGGAATGCCTTCACTGATTGTTAAGTCCAATCTGTTGTCTTTCACCATGGAGCAAAAGGTGCTTGGTTTTGGATCAGCCACCAGTTAAATATCCTGCTCAATTTTTCATCCCATTGGAAACATAATTTTCCATTAATATTAGTATTTTCATATAGAGAACACAGAACAGTACAGCACAGGAACAGGCCCTTCAATCCACAATGTTGTGCCAAACTAATTAAATGCCTAACTAAACTAACCCCTTCTGCCTACATAATGTCCATATCGCATATATATTCATGACAGGAATAATTTATTGCTAGATGTAATATTTTCAGTGATTAATAGTTCAACAATTCATCAAAATGTATATAAATAGGACAATATGATATCAATTCTTCCAGAATCTTTAATTTTTGCATTCCTTGCTTTTGAGAGTAATTGATCAACATTGTATAGAGCAGTAACACTACTTTGGTCTCAGAATTTCCAGATTAAAAGAAAAGAATTATATGAGCAGGTTTGATTGTCATCCAGCACATATACTACCAGAACATCTCGTGCTCCACCAGGGGCACAAACACCCTTGACCACTACTATACAACCATCAAAGATGTCTTCAGAGCCACCCCTCGTCCTCACTTTGGGAAATCAGACCACCAGGCTGTGCTCCTTCTCCCTGCATACAAACAGAAACGGGTGGATCCAGTACAGAGAATCGTGCAGTGCTGGTCTGAGGAAGCAGATGAGTTCCTACGTGACTGCTTTGAGTCATTGGGCTGGTCCATGTTCAAGGACTCAGCTGCCAGCCTAGATGAGTATGCCACCACCATCACAGACTTTATCAGCAAGTATGTTGAGGACTGTGTACCAAAGAGAACAATACAGGTGTTCCCAAACAGGAAACCATGGATGAACCGGGAGATCCACTCCCTACTGAAGTCAAGGACTGCTGCACACAAATCTGGTGATCCTGATCTGTACAAGAAATCGAGATATGACCTTTGGAAAGCTATCAGGAATGCCAAGAGGCAATACCGACTCAAAATAGAGTCCAAGACCAGCCGTCAGTTATGGCAGGGCTTACATACCATAACAGGCTACAAGACAAAGACGGGCTGCATATTTAACAACAGTGTATCCCTTTCTGATGAGCTTAATGCAGTCTGTGCGCGTTTTGAATAGAAGGGAAGTGGATTGTCACCACCCACCCTGATAGCCTCCAATGCAACTAAACCCGTGGTTACCGTTGAGGATGTAAGATCAGTCTTCCGGAGAGTGAACACGAGGAAAGCATCCGGCCCAGATGGTGTCCCTGGCCGTATGCTCAGATCTTTGTGCTGATCAGCTGGCAGAGGTATTTGCGGACATATTTAACCTCTCCCTGGTTCAATCTCAGGTTCCCACCTGTTTTAAGAAAACCACTATCATCCCAGTACTGAAAAAAAAGCAAGGTAACATGCCTCAATGACTACCGACCAGTGGCTCTGACATCCACCATCATGAAGTGCTTTGAGAGGCTGTTCATGGCACACATCATCTCCGGCCTCCCAGACAATCTTGACCCACTGCAATTCACCTATCGCCAAACACAGGTCTACAGCAGACACCATCTCCCTGACCCTACACTTAGCTCTGGAGCATCTGGACAGTAAAGACACCTACGTTAGACCATTATTTATTGACTACAGCTCTGCCTTCAATACTATAATCCCAAGCAAACTCATCACCAAACTACGAGACCTGGGACTCAACCCTCTGTAACTGGATCCTTGACTTTCTAATCAACAGACTGCAATCAGTGAGGATAGGCAGCAATACCTCCGGCACGAATATTTTCAACACTGGTCCCCCACAAGGCTGCATCTTCAGCCCTCTTCTCTACTCCCTATACACTCATGTCTGTGTGGCTAGATTCTGCTCTAACTCCATCTACAAGTTTGCAGATGATACCACCATCCGTTGTAGGCCGTATCTCAAACAGTGATGAGTCAGACTACAGGAAGGAGAGAGAGAGTTTAGTGGCATGGTGTCATGACAACAACCTAGCCCTCAATGTCAACAAAACAAAAGAGCTGGTCGTTGACTTCAGGAAAAGGGGTGGTGTATATGCACCTGTCTACATCAATGGTGCTGAGGTCGAGATGGTTGAGAACTTCAAGTTCCTGGGAGTGAACATCACCAATAGTCTGTCCTGGTCAAATTACGTCGATGCCACAGCCAAAAAGGTCACCAGTGCCTCTGCTTCCTCAGGAGGCTAAAGAACTTCGGTTTGTCCCCTTTGACACTCACCAACTTTTATTGATGCGCCATAGAAAGCATCCTATCTGGATGCATCACAGCTTGGTACAGCAAATGTTCTTCCCAGGATCACAAGAAACTGCAGAGAGTTGTGGACACAGCCCAGCACGTTATGGAAACCAGCCTCCCCTCCATGGAGTCTGTCTTTACCTCTCGCTGCCTTGGTGAAGCAGCCAGCATAATCAAAGACCCCACCCATCCGGGTCATTCTCTCTTCTCTCCTCTTCCATCAGGTAGAAGATACAGGAGCCTGTGGGCACGTACCACCAGACTTAAGGACAGCTTCTACCCTACTGTGATAAGACTATTGAACGGTTCCCTTATACAATGAGATAGACTATGACCTCACGATCTACCTTGTCGTGACTTTGCACCTTATTGCATTGCACTTTCTCTGTAGCTGTGACACTTTACTCTGTACTGTTATTGTTTTTACCTGTACCACCTCAATGTATTCTGTACTAACTCAATGTAACTGCACTGTGTAATGAACTGACTTGTACGGTCAGTATGCAGATACCTTTTTCACTGTACCTCGGTACAAGTGACAATAATGAACCAATACCAATGGGCTTTGCAGAAAGTATGTGTGCAGATATCAGGTGATAACAGTTTCCATAGTTAAACAACTTAGACTCACTGTCCAAGAATGGTGATGAAAAATATCCACTTGGCCACGAAGAGCTGTCTTCAAGACAGGAGAACAGAATCAGTTGAGAGTTTGATTTGGGATCAAATCTCATCAAATTGATAAATTCAAATGCAGTAACGTAACCTTGCAGAAGAAGCCAGCAATTTGAAGGGTGAACGAAAAATCCTTCATCTCCAGATTATGTTGCATGCACCACTTGATACCAAGGCTGTATCAATCCCATCAAATATTATACATTTTCATTGCTCAACCTTTAGATGTGGATTGAAACATTATTCTTAATTATGACATCAACATTCCTTGATATGCATGCTATGCTAATTGTTATAAATAAAAAGATATTATAACCCTTTGTAATGTAAATACTACAATAGATTATCAAAACACTGGAAAAGGGTATAAAATATTTAGGCCTGTAGTGAATTTGCAGGTTCTCATGTGCAAAGCAAGTATCACAAATGTGTGGAGGAACAAAAAGACCTGGAAATACATTTATAAACTAATGCAAGTCAATGATACCACAAACATGGAAAAAAACAGTGGCTCAGTTCTAGAGGAAAAACAAAGATATTCAATTAGGCTTGCATAAAACATAACTTAAAGTACCCCATTTAGTTCAGGTCTGCCTATTGCGAGAAATAAAAGAATGAAGCACCAAAGCACTTGGGGAAAAAAACCAGGGCTAAAAGAGGAGATGCAATTATAGCTACCGGGAACAATTATACATGCTGAGGCTCTATCCTCCAGAGCAGAGAAGGCCGAGGGGTGAGCCAACAGAGGTTGTTAAGATCAGATGGGTTTTGTTGTGGTAGACTGTAGTTTCTACATTAGGGATATAAAACTACAAGCTACTAATATTATAAAGCACCAATAAATCCAGCAAGGAATTCAGGAGAAACTGACAGTAATTAACATGTGCAACTTGACGCCACATGAAGTAGTTAAAGAAAATAATGAAGACATGCTTAAAGGGAAGCTAAAATACGAATTAAAAAATTCAGAAAGAACTGGATGAACAATAGTGAAAGGGCCAACATGGTGAATTGAAAGACAAGCTCGATCTTCATCTATATAAAATAATCCAGTAGTAGCCAACAGGCCTTACCATAATCCGTTGTTGAAAGGCCTAGATGCTTCATTCGAGTCTTTACTAGTTCAGCCAGCTCTTGTCTCTCTGACCTTTTGCATAACGTCATGCGCTGGCGATTAATCCTTTCTGTTATTTTGTTGGAGTGTTTTGGTGCTTTCCTACTCAGCCGCCTTGCCCACTGCATGCTTTTACGCCTTAGTAAGGGATGATCCGATTGGTCACTGGATGTGGAGTTCCGGTGATAGTGGTTGGTGCGATAACCCATGTGCTCTTTGGTATCTTTTGTATCTTCCCAGTCCTCGATGCTGATGGATACTTGCGACTGAAAGAAAGTCAACATTTTAAGAATAAGCTTTGAAGCAAGTAATTTAAAACATGTATCACTCTGCTCTGAACTTTTAACATACATTAATTTGCATACAGCATAGAAATTCATTCAGGCCCATTTTTCAACTGCAAAGCATGTGTGAGGGGCAGCATAAGCAAAGAATTTGGAGGTCCTCATTACATTAGAATAGGCAGGCTGCTCCTGTTGTCCAGCAGCTTGCCTAATTAAGGCAATTAACTTCTGGTGTGCATGCCACTATTTAAAGGGAACTCTACTGTGGCTGCAGGCAGCTTCTGGGCAATCAAAAGTGACAGGAGAAATAGGTATCCCTCAGTTGGTAACATGTCAATGGAGGACAGCAGGATAGGGAAGGCTATTTCCCAGCAAGTAGCAGGATATTGTTATGCCAAGTTGATTGGTAAATGGTGGGCATAGATGGGTATAATGTAAATGGTGGAAGGAGTGCACCACCACCCCAGCTAGCTGCTCATCCACACTGTTAGGGGTATTTAGGGATATGGGATTAGTGCAGAAATATGGCACCAAGGTAAAAGATCAGCTATAATCTTTTACGTCAGTGTCACTTTCCTGCACTAATCCTATATCCAGACAAAATGCCAGTCCATGTCTGTTTTGAGTCTGAGACAATTTCCACCTGGGGAAATCTGATGCTCCAGGCAGATCTGATCGAGAGATTTTATCTCCCAGCTGGCACCTTTCTAAGGTAGGTAAGATATTATTGCTTGTAAAGGAGGGCGCCTACTTGCCATCAAACCTACTGATGTTACTGTCACCTGATACAGCCTGGAACGAGCCACCATTATTACGTTGACAGCTACTGGCCTTTGTATGCCTTGCTGTGGGCTCCAATACATCCTAATGTCTACCTGCTTTATCAGTTACAGGTAGATGAGGACACCCAAACTCTGGCCTAAAAAGGCACACCCAAATATGAACCCTCTGAGCACGCAGCTAAGCATGGGCCTATAAGCATACTACCAAACTTGAACCTGCACATCCAAACTCACTTATGCATCCAAGCTCTGCCATGCATGTATGCATCTAAACTGAGGCCTGCATATATGCACTTAAGCTTGGTTGTGCATGCATGCTCCCTAACTCTGGCTCCTTCAAAATATATTCTTGAGTGTATATTTGAAAAGAATGGCGCAATATTTACCAGAGAGAAAATTACACTCCAACTTTAGAATAATGTATTTTCCTATCCTGAACTTTCCTATAATTATTATTTTTACAGTAGTTTAGCTGGTTGGTATAACAGCAAATTAGCAACTGCTGAAATTCATGCTGAACTGGTTCAAAGTCTAATCACTAATGTTTAATGTTTAATAAGGGAACCACTTACGGATATTGTACCTTAAAGTCCAAATTATAATGATTTTTATTATGTAATATGCCTTCAGAAAGCAATGTCAACTTGTGATATTAGACCTTAATTTAGATGTAGATGAAAATAAACTCACTATTTCAAATATGTTTGACAATAAGTGTCTATTCAACACTTTGTACTTTATTATTCATCAGTCAAGCTATTATGCATGCCACTTCTGATGTATTATATGGCAACATTTGAAAATTGATAACAAAATATGATAAATAAAGGCTCATATATTTATCTTCCATTCTTTATCACATTTGGACAAGTTTATTTTCATAGTTCCACTCATTTAACAGTATTTTACCTTTTATAGGACTTCTGTGAATTTCACTCATTACTGTAAAACTAGAACAAGCTGACGAGATTTACCACATCTATATTTTCAATTAAATGTGAATGTACTAAAAACAATTAATTTTAGTGTCAAATTTGGTTATATTTAAATAAATCACTAAATGTATGCCCAGCACAACTTTCATTCTATAACTGATCCAAAAATACTTATTCCTATTTAACTTTAAAACAAATGTTGGGCTGGAATCATTTATCGAACATCATTGGCTGATTTGATTAGCTATTAATTACTGAAAAAGTAATCTGCAGCAAAATTTAGAAATAAAATATTTTGTTTTTATTAATCAAATTATTTTGAAATATTTTTAAAGATGAAAAATCTTAACTAACTTGTCCATGAAGGGTGAAGTCCTTCATCAAACTGCCCCTGTTGCATCACACTACCCTCTGACACCAAAGGGTCATGACCAGACCCTGGAAAACATGTACCAATTCCATATCTCAGGAACCACCTCTCGGCAAAGGTGGACATGAATAACAAAAATCTCCTCTGCCTTCAATACACCAGCACAGACCTTGAAGAAAAAGATATTTGAAGATCATGACCTCAGACCTGGCACAAAACTCATTGTCTATAGTGCAGCAGTGATTTCTGACCTGCATGCTTCTGACACTTGGATTACCTAGAACCAGAAATCTCAAGCCACTTGAAAAATATGACCAATATTTTCTCTGCAAAATTCTCCAAATTCACTCCAAACCAACATCAGCATCCTCTCCCAGGCCAACATCTCCAGTACTGAATCATGAGTTACACTCAGTTAGCTAGGTTGGGCAGGCCATGTTGGTTGCATGCCCAATATCAGAGCCCAAAACAGACACGTTATTTCGAGCCCTGTCATAGGAAGCGATTACAGGTGAACAGTTTCAGGATGTGCTTAAAGCAAATGCAGCATCCCACTGGCTCCTGAAAATCTCTCGGATTGCCTAAGAAGAAGAGTGCAATTATGTAGAAAAACCTTGCAATCTGGTATATGTAATCATGGTTTATTTCAACTGCCACACTTTGAAAGTAATTCATTGGTTCTGAGGCACAAAGGGTTGTGAGATGTGCAATGCAAATGCAAGGCCTCTCTTTGTTTTCTTTGTCATAGTTTACAGATTAGATCTCTTATTTTTGACTTGAGCTTTCTATACAGTGCCAATCCTCGTGCAAACATGCTCGTGACCCTTCTTCATGTCAAAAAATTAGTCAAGACTATGCCTGATACTGCTCCCATTGCATTTCCATGCAAGCTAATGAAAATGTTTAGCAGCAGAAATCTTTCCTGTTTTCTTCCTTCGTGCACAGGAGGCAGAAGATAATTATTCTTCACTTTTGGCCTTCAGCTAATTCATTATAGACAGCCTGCTGCAACTCTGCTTTATGTGACTCAAAATCATGCACAGTACATTTAATCTCTAAATCATCAGGCTCTCCACCATCGCCACCAGTATCAGTTGTTGTCCAATTAAATTAATGTCTATTTATAAGGTCGGTATTAAAAATAACTAGCAGTAGACAAAAATATAATTAAACATTATATTGTAACTCCATTACATATTGTGAATCCAATGCATCTAACTCAGGTCCTGAAATCCAGCAGAAATTAATTCAGGTAACATCTCTTGGCTGAAGGAAACAAGAAACTGAGGAAAAACTATTGCATGGCAAATATTATACAGTTATTTCAAGAATTATTTTTTAACAAAAGAATCTCTTAAAAAAGTTCAGGTAAAATGTGTGTTATGGAGCTTTGATGTTTAGTTTCAACATTTGCAGCTTAAAATAGATTCAAAATTGGCCCGGAATGAATTTACCTTTTGCTGGCAGTTTAAAAAAAACACCTGTGAGACATGCAGAAGTACCAGATATGCTGGATGTCAGATGCTGGCACATACAAACGTATAACAAGATTGGCTTGGTGGTAGGAGGATTGTTTGTCAGATTGGGGGCCTGTGACCAGTGGAGCGCTGCAAGGATTGGTGCTGGGTCCTCTGTTGCTTGTCATATATATTAGTAATTTGGATGAGAATATAGGTGGCATGATCAGGAAGTTTGGAGATGACACCAAAATTGGTGGTGTGGAGAATAGTGAAGAAGGTTGTCAAAGGTTACAGCAGGATATAGATCAACTGTAATAGTGGACAAGGGAACGGCAAATGGAATTTAACACAGACAAGTGTGAAGTGAGGCATTTTGGGAAGTTTAACCAGAATAGGACATATATAGTGAATGGCAGGGCCCTGGGGACTGTTGCTGAATACAGGGACCAACGGGTACAAGTACATAGTTCCCTGAAAATGTGAACATAGGTAGACAGGGTAGTGAAGGCGGCACTTGGCATGTTTGCCTTCATCGGCCAAGGCACTGAGTTGGAACATCATGTTATAGTTGTACAAAATGTTGGTTAGGCCCCACTCGGAATATTGTGTGCAATTCTGGTCACCATAGTAAAGGAAGGACATGATTAAGCTAGAGAGGGTGCAGAAAAACATCACAAGGATGTTGCATGGATTGGAGGGCTTGAGTTATCAGGTGAGATTGGATAGGTTAGGTCTGTTTTCCCTGGAGTGAAGAGGCTGAGAGGTGTCATGATAGACGTTTATAAAAAGTATCTATGCATCTCATAATTTTATGTTATTTCAATAAAGTTTAATTTTAATTATTTCAATACAGTGGATAGTCAGTGTCCGTTTCCCATGGTAGAGACGTCTAGAACAAGAGGGCATAGTTTAAGGTGAGAGGGAACAGGTTTAATGGGGATCTGAGGGGTGTATTTTTCACATAGAGCAGTTAGTATCTGGAATGAGCTGCCAGTGGAGGTGGTAGAGGCAGGAACAGTAACAACATTAATGAAGCATGTTGACAGGTACTTGAATGAACAGAGCGTGGAAGGATGTGGAATTAATGCAGGCAAGTAGGATTAATACAGATACGCAAGACAGTCGGCAGAGATGCTGTGAACCAAAGGGGCTGCTTCTCTACTGTACAACTCTATGACACCTGACCTCTCTCTCTCTCCCTCTGCCGCTGAACTTACCGCTGGGTCCTTTGTGAGTTCAGGATCATCCTGAGCTGTGTAGGTTTAATCTGCTCAGCCCTGTTCATTGAAATTGGATGGCTGGATGGAAAACGTAAATGGTTTATGTTTTTTTTTCCCCTTTATTTTAATAAATGTCTATGTTTTGACATCAGTTAAATGTCATTTTATTTTTATTACTTTTTATGTTTATTTAGTCATGTTTAATTTTAATTATTTAAATCAAAATGAATGTTTTTTGATCCACATGTAGGGGTTGGCAGAACCTCAAGATCCATTGTCAGAGGCCAAGTTGTTGTCCAGGGACCCCTCTGCATCATGGGACCACCGTGCTAGTGGGGCCTCGAGCTTGTTTGAACCCTTGTAGCCACAAAAGGTCAAAAGTGCTCACAGAATAAGTGTGAAAGGCAAATTCAAGGTGTTAGACAGGGCAAGCATGATCCAGTCCAGTGACAGATTTAACAATGTAAAAGTATATGCTCTATTTTACACCATGGGCACCTGTTGTAAGAATAGGATTTGACTGGCAATAGCATTCCAGTTAACAGTGAATTTTACTACATCAAAAGCAAGTCTATAATATTATAGTTAAATTGCATTGTCAAGGTCTTCAAATGCATTTTATACAGTAGGCCCTTGTACATACTACCATCCCAACACTTGACTGAATGCTTAGTAATAATTGAGTACTTTGGACCCTTTCAACATATGGTTCAGTCTGTGATCTTCTTTGCCCTTCTTCCTTTATCTTCCTCCCTCTCTCTCCTCCAGTTTCAATTTCCCAGTTTTTCCTTCTAAACTCTGTTATACCTTTAGTTACAAGGATAGGGCATCCTCACGCTAATCATTAAATTAATTACATCCACTGTCTCAGTTGTCAGGTTACAGGGGTATGTCTACACAAGACAGGCTGCTCCTGGCTTTGGTGTGCTCATTTCCTTCTCCTGCATGCACATTCTGTTAGTTTCCCAGATAGTTGTCTCTAATAAGCTGACCACAGGATTTCTCTACTGAAGGTGCAGCTATAGCCAACAAAGACCTACTTCTAACTGTACATTGAGCCCCTGTCAATTAACGCTCCAAGTGAGAAGTCTTGGAATGTACAATCTCGATTCATCCTGCTTCACACTGTAAAGAGCTTTACTGATCAAGTTGTGTTTAATTAAAACAAACAAACTACAAGAACCTGTAACACACCTAACACTGACACAGATATGTGTGTGAGAGTTTTAATTAATGATTTCAATGAGTGTAATCAATTGATATAAAGGGTAAAAAAATAGCTGTAATATCTGCACAGGAGCCCAAGAGATTTCACACACTGATAAATTATTCAAGGCCTTTTGTTTTGGTGGTAACTGGTTGCACTTCATTTTGAAATAAAGTTTCCACATCCAATTCCAGAAGCTTCTTAAGCTACTACACCCCTTCTGGTGAAGGTACTGCCATGTGTTGTTGGGGAGGGAATTCCAGGATTTTGATCCAGTGACAGAGGAGGAGCAGGGTCTTTAAAAGGAATTGGAATATTATTGTCACGTACCAAGATACAGTGAAACATTTAGTTTTGCATGTTATCCATACAGATCATTTCAAAACATAAGTATGTCAAGGTAGTACAAGGGAAGAGCAATAACAGAATGCAGAATATAGTGTTACAGTTACAGAGAAAGTGCAGTGCAGATAGACAATAAGGTGCAAGAGCCATGATGAGATAGATTGTGAGGTCAAGAGTTCACCTTAATGTACAAGAGGTCCGTTCAAGAGCCTTATAATAGAAACTGCTTTTGAGCCTGGTGGTGAACCTACAGGTGGTGGTGTCCCCATACAGCTTCTGCTCTTGTTCGTCTTTATGGCAGTGGTCGCAGGGTTGGAAGGTGCTGTCAAAATAGCCTATACTTGCCACTGCAGTGCAGTTTCGAAAGTGGTACATGCTGTGCAGTGATAATGCAAGGAATGAATATTCAGGAAGGTTAAAGCAATACCAATCTAATGGGTTGCTTTGTCCTATATGGTGTCAGCCATGCTGCAGCTACACTAACCCAGGCAAGTGGAGAGTATTGCATCACACTCCTGATTTGTGCCTTGTAGACAGTGGACAGGCTTCCAGGCGTATGAAGTGAGTCATGTCCCACAGGGTACCCAGCTTTTGACCTGCTCTTGTAACCATGGTACATGTTTGGCTGGTCCAGTTGAGTCTTTGGTCAATGGTGACCTCCAGGATGTTGGTGGTATGAGACTCAGAGATGGCAATGCCATTGAATGTCACAAATGGATAGATAGATTTTTTTGTTGGAGATGGTCATTGCCTGGTACATCTGTGGCACCATTGCTACTTGCTGTTTATCAGTCACACTTGAATTTTATCAAGCCTTGCTGCATGCATGCATGAACTATGTAAGTCGATGATGAATTGTGAATTATACTTAAAATCAAACATCCCTGCTTATAATGATGATTAAAGGAATGTTAATGATGAAGCAGCTGAAGATGGCTTGAGCTGGGGCAGTGCCGAGGAAATCCTGCAATGATGTCATGGAACTGGGATGATTGACTTCCAATTTCCTTGTGTGAAGAATAACTTAAAGTATTGGCATGTTTTCTCCTTGATGCCCACTAACTTCGGTTTTACCAGAGCTCCTGGATACCACACTAAGTCAAATGATGCTTGGATGTCACTGATGGTTACCCCTGGAATTCAGCTCTTTGGCACACAACGAGGCCAGGAGCCAAGTGGTTCTGGCAAAAGCCAAACTGAGTGCTGGTGAGCAGTTTGTGATAGGTTCGAGCTGCATGATAGCATTGTCAATAATGGCACCCATCATTGAATAAAGGAGTTTACAGAAGCCTCTACATAAACAATGTAGCCATTACTGTCCTCGCTCCTGAATTTGTTTGTGCTTCTCTGATTCTATCTGAGTAGAAGATTATACTGAAATCTTAGGAGTCTGGACAGACAAAATGCATCAGGGTGCACTATACGCACCTCCAGCTGAAGGACAAGTAGAGAATGGTCCCAAGGGTTTTTAGACCATGATAAATTTAGGTCCCTTTTTGTTCAAAGTAGGTCCCTGTTCCTGATTTTTAAACCACTTTTCAGTGGACACCCAACAAAATGGATGTTTTTGTCATAATAAAAATCCTGGCGAATGTTCTTGGATGTCTCAAACAATTCTACTGATTTCATTTTAAATTGTGATTTCACACCAGATTGGTGGGTATCACAGAGTCATCTAACTTTGGGAAAATATGCTGCTAACATAATATATTAATACAGAAGCATGATATCTTATGGCAAGGTGCTCAGATCTCCACATTGTTTGCTAAACGTAGCTTTGCAAGTTCCTACAGGCTTGGGATAATTAGTTTCAACTGATGACGAAGAGTCTTCAATATCCATCTGTGTTAAAGCATAGATGAGCTTACTTATTCCTAAATGTTAATAGGGTTCATGACATTAATTGTCTGATGTCCATAGATTTATGAAGAATAAATTAATTAAGCATAGACTTATAACAAAATCTTGTGATTAATTGCCAGAGAATTCAAACATGTTGTTGTAGTCCCAGGCCTGGTGTTCAGGCAGATCTGACCTAACTCAAATTTTCAGGTCTGTATTCCAAAATTGACATTTTATATTCCCTCCGCATGGCAAACCTCAAGGTTCTCCAAGTACCTCATACAATTCCAAAAAAAATGAATTAAAAATAGATTCTCCTTTATCAATAATGTTAGTTTTAAGTAGTTTTTTAAAAAAATTGGTATAAGTGCATAACTTTTTTTTATTTCCAATAGGTGTTTATCTTCAAAGTCTCAAGATCTCTCTTTTAAATGCATAAATGAAACTGCCTGCTTGTATGTATTCCTTCTACAGAAGTGCTAATGTAATTAATGCTCAATGCTTTTAATTAGATTTATTGTCTAAAATTACCATTGTTTTAATGTCAATTTTAATTTATCCGTTCCATGCTCACTATATAAATCAATAATCCTAACCTTAGCAGATTTCATGGTAGACTGATTAACTCTTTATTTGTGGGAGAACTTAATGGCCCAGAAATTTAGTCACGTAGTACATCTTTTATATGCATTATGCAATTCTGGAAGAGTAAAATTGATCACGAAGTGGGATCAGCATTTCCATATAAGCAAAGTACACGATGTGAAATTCAATCATCAGCTCTTTGCATAAACACATCTATGTACAGAAGCCATTAGGGGCTTGGCATTGCCATTAAACGGCATGTAATGCACATTTAGTGTCATTGGTCCATAATGGAGTGCATATATGTGCTAAAGAAACAGCACAAACCTGAATGGAAAAGCAGGCCTGAATAAGAGGACAAAGGCCTGGCTAAGCATATGGAAAAGGGGTAACGTTTACCTGATGTGCTTTGAGAAGTTTTACCATTAAAGAAGGTTGTGGAATCTTTTCTAATGGATAAAACATCTCCAGTGTTCCAGGGAAGACCTTCTGGTTTCTTTCAGGGTCGGGAAGAGGTGTGGAGTGTGGTGCTTGACTGCTGCTCTCTGTTTTCTACCTCTAATGTTGCAGTGTCTAAACATCCAGCATAGAAGCAGTGTGCCTGTCTTTGAATCCATCCTTCCAATCCTGGGGAGAGTTTAAAGAGCTGCCATCTTGAAGAATACGTTGGTGCACATTGTGTGTCACCAGAAATTAGGCTCAATAATAATGTATGAAGGTAACAAGGGTCCAGAATTCACATCACCTTGACACATGGCTCTTCACATATCAGACGCACACAAAAAAAACTCACCTGTGGTTTAAGAAGGGAGTAGTATTTAACCTCCTTCTGTTAAAATTCAAGGCTACCTTGCTAAAATGACCACCACTTAACCTGTTATGTTAGGTTCTAGGCCACATTTTAACCTCCTAAGTATTTGGGTAATAAACCAAAATCATTAATCAGAATTTATTCATATTTATGGTTTATTAGTTGAGACTTTAGTTGTACGAGGGAAATAAAGAATCTAGACTTTCAGACTAAAACGCCGTTCTCAGCAGAACATCTGCAGCTGGGCACAAATGTTGTTTCAGAATAATTTTGCTCAATAAATTATTGTACACTATGAACTCAGCTATTATGCATAATAACCAGCTGGCATGGCTCATTGAAAAGTTATATTTTTTTTATTGAGACATGCTACTTTTGGGACTGAAATTATAGTTAGGGTATAATTATAATCATGCATTTAGAGAGGATTTCTCCTGCTGTGAGGGAATGTGGGTAACGAAAGTCATGGCTAGCCGCATGAGGTAAACTTGGCTCGAGCTAGTCAAGTGAAACGGTCTGGTTGGAACCAATAAATTATTCAGAAAGATCATGCTGTAGTGCCCAAAATAACATTTAGTCTGGGCCCATGCAGGCCCGAGACTGGCTGTAAGTAATGTATAAAATAAAGGTGTCTGTGGTCTAAAATGGGCAAAGTTGGCAGATCCCAGTCAGAAAAGAAGACAACATGAAAATACTTGCCATCCTTTCTGCTTGTCTCATCTAATAATTTGTTATCCTGCTATCTGTTATTATGTAATTAACTTACATAGATTGTCTGCCTGCTCAATAAAGTCACAGCCAATATTCATCTACAGATGTTTGCAGGTAATTCATTTTAAAATCTAACACTGCACAGCACCATTTCACCATGTATTTCCATGCCTATTAGAGTTTCCAGCCCAATTAATCTTGTTAAAAGCATTGTCAGACAATAAGAATCAGTTATCATTTTGAGTTACTTTTCAATAGTTCCGATATTCTTGACATAAACACTAGTGTTATTTGATCTTAGTAACAAGAATATTGAAGCAATTTGTTCTGCTGAATTATATCAGCTTGGTACACAGGCACCGCAGGAGTTGAAAATTACTGGATCTTTAAGCTAGAGTGGAAATATATAAGCTAACTGCTAAGTGTTCATCATACTGAATAAACATTTTTTTTGGAAATGTAAAAGGTCCTTACACAACTTAATCTTTTTTGCTAGCTTGAACTAACCTTCATGGCTTGTCTACTTCTGTTAAACTTAATTACACTGTCCAATATGTGGATGTTATTGGTCAAACCAGATGCTCGTAGGCCTACGCAGCCAGGCGTTACAACATAGAGATAGGACAATGGGTTTCAGGTGCAATATGTAAATATGAGGAACTGAGACACTGTTATTCACTCATGGGTTATGGACATAGCAAACAAGCCAAGAATATATTGTTCATCCTTTGCTGTTCTTGCAAAGGAGGTGGTGAGCCACTTTCTAGAAGATATTCCACAGTGTTGTTAGGTAGCAAGTTCCAGGATCTTGTCACTAAGATATTGAAGAAACAATTATATATTTCCAAGTTAGGATAAGGTGTGATTTTGCAAATGGTCTTTTCCTTTGGGCCAGGTGCTCTTGTCCAAGGGAGTAGATGACACAAGTTTGGAAAGCGCTGTTGAAGCAACCTTGATGAGTTGTTGCAGTTTATCTTGCACTGGTGTTAGGAAGAGAGAATGCTAAGATAATGCATGACCTGCCAATACAGCATATTTGTTTATCCTACTCACCATCTATACAAAAAAAAATGCCAGCTTGAGTGTTGCTACAGCTGCATTCTTCAAGGCAGAGTGCAAGGTAGAAAGAAGTTGCATTTATATGAGGCTTGCAAGATCTTAGGCCATCTCGAAGCACTTTAAAGGCAACCAAGTATTTTCCGAATATAGTCACTATTATAATACAAGCAATTAAGTACTTTCCAAATATTGTAATATAGGAAACATGGTGATAAATTTCTGAACAGTAAGCTCTGACAAATAGTGACAAAAGAAATAACTAACTTTAGGTTGGAAGAGATAAAATGTTGGCAGAGAAGGACGGAGACTGACATTCTCTTTCTCGAAATGTATCACATACACACAAGTGAGATCGTGGTATAACAACTCATCTAAAACGTAGATTCTCTTTTGAGGCAGCCTAGGTTAGGTATTTCAGTCCCTGGAGCTGGACTTGAACTCATGACCTTTTAACTAAGAAATGAGAGTGCTAATACCTAAGGCACGGCTGACAATGTTTTATGAAGAGGATATCCTTGCCTTCTTTTTGATGGGGGAAGATTTAGCTTGACTGAATTGATCCTTTAAGCCAGTTCTTTTCAAGAATTACCTCTATAATAAAAGGTAACTGTCACAGTGTTCTTTTCAACTGCTTGTCAAATCTTGCACTATTCTCCTTTCTTCAGTTAATGGTTGCAGAGAATGGTTTTCCACAATCAATGAACACTTCAAACTTGGCACAAATATAACATTTTACTGACAACAAGGAGTTTATAAAAGGAGTGAAAAGCAGTGAAAAGACTGAAAAAAGCAACAATTTTGGAAGAAAGCCTTTTCTTTCAACACAGCAATTGTATTTCTTCAAGGGTGGCCTTAGCTAATGCAAGATGAAAAATGCCACATGGATTGTCCCTTAAAGGAGATAGGTGACCGAACAAAAGAAGAACAAATTGCAAATCTGCCTCTACCCAAAACTCTGATGTTGAAAGCTTTATCAACCTCTCTTAAGAACTATGCTTTTTATTCACCTTTGAATTCAGCAAGCATGGGTCAGTTTGATTTGAACTCTTTAACATGCTGAATTGAAACAGTCTTGTTCAGGCTTGTTCACCTGAGTACTTGAGATGTAGCACCTCAAACACAGCTTTGTGCTCAGAGTTTCCCATATCAAATAAGCAGAAAGCAAAGACCTTTCATAAAATGACACACTTACCACCAGCTTGAGGAAATCAATGTCAAAAGAGAAGTCTAAATAACTATGCTGTCAAATGCATGACCTGGCTTACATTACCTTCTGACATGTGCAACAATTTTATCTAACGATAATGAGACACAAAAAACTCATCAGTGGACATGGAGGAACAATCTAATCCATATAAAACAATTACTGCCATGGTTAATTCAATTGATTGGTAATGAAAAGCAGTTGACATTAATCATTGTCCTCATCATTTGAGCCTTGAAATGAAATATGTTGAATGAATCAAATCTGACAGCTCTTCCACATTTAGTGAAGCTTAGAGGCCTATAATTAGGAATCACTTAAAAGTTAGGATAAAAAGAGCAAGAAAATAAAGTTGACTCTTGAAGGTAAACAGACAACTGATGACAGACAGAATGGATTAGAAATGACTTGTGTTCACAAAGTCGGTGGAGTAGAATGAACAGCCAGTAACTGCATGCAGAGCAGCTTTAAATTAAGGCCTGAGGGTTGACATCTGGCTTCACCAAAGAAGGTCATTTATCTGTATATTAAGGTGTTTACCATATCCATGTAATCCCAGTGAGTAAACCAAGAATAACATCTATCACTGATGCCTAAAACTAATTGAAGAATTGTTGACATTTGTTCACTCAGTGGATATCAGAGAAAAGACTGGCATTATACGAACATAGATCCGGGCAGCCAACTATAGCAAAATCAATAAATTCACTACTTAGAATGAGATGCAGTGAACTTTGTCTGCTGACAAATATCAGTGCAAGTTCAGCTTCAGGAAGCATTCATTTGATCAACACCATGCAATTGCTGACGTGCTGCCATGCTGAAAAGTCACTGACTTAAAAGAATTACTCAGCTATCTGACACTGTGATGTGACTGCTACCATGGGCAAACTGCCATGATTAGACATTCAGTCTGCTTCTTTAATTAACACTGGAAACCTTCTAAGCTGCATTCAAAACTTACTTGCTTGTTTCTTAATCTTAGGGTCTAAGGACCAGACAGTAACAATGAAAGGATCTTCAAGCTGCTGCCAAGTAACAGATGATTCCTTTCTATTACATCTTTTAAAAATTGATCAAGTTAAAGCACTATTTAAATTCAGTTGCCTGGAAATTGTATTTGACCTATTTTAGGTGTGTTAAATATTTGCTATGATATGCCCAAATGCAAAATCAGCAGTCACTAAAAATTTTCCAAAACAGTGACATCCTGGCTTTAAGAAATCACTGCTTCGGTTTTCATCCATTTTGAAGCAATAGAATGCAACTTATGCACGCAAAGACAGCCGCTGCTTACAGAACTCGCAGTTGCCCCTTCATTAGCACATGAAGTTGCCGTGGTGATGAGGGAAAAGAAAGGGAAAATGGAAATGGAGATGGTGATTTTACAGATAAAACTAGATTCTGTTGAGGCCCCCTTGTTATGGACTGGCCAATGGTCTCCATGCTGTGATTGGACCACTGGCATTGCTAGCACGAATCATAGCACCTAGCAGTGAGATGCATAAGGAAGAAAACTTGCTGAGCCTACCACAACTGTGTCAGCATTGTCCACTCCAGCATGGGTCCTAAAAGCTAATGCACTTAATAGGTCCAATTTCTAGGCCACTACCTCTTTGAAGTTGGTTAATGCAGAAAATAGAAAAAAAAAGTACACCATTTAAACAAATATGAACAGCTTTAATTGTTTGATATCACTTCCTAGTTTAATGAATCCCCTGAGTGATCCTAAAATAATTCTCAGTTCCATTGTAAAATTAAATATGTATCATCTTTTAATTTCACCAAGCAAATTCTTTCTGCACCAACTGATAATAAGCTGAGGACGGGAGAAAACGGAAGAGTGTAATCCTGCAGATGTATCCCTTTGCTTAAATTTCTCCAACTCAGTAGATAATATCTTAGAACAAGTAGCGAATAGAATGTAGAAGATACGAATACAAAATAAACATTATTTATTTTCTTATAAGAATATTCTATTTCAACAATTACATATCCATGTAATCATTGCATTGCCAAAAATCTAAGTTTTATGATTGGTTGTAGGATTAAAATAATTTCTCTTTCATTTGATCGCTTCATGCTTGCATTTTAAGATAGTTTGCACTTCTGCTTTCAACCCATCAAGATAGCAAAGATACTGTAGGTGCAAATATAGAAATGGACAATCTTCACAAGCTGTGTTATTAACATAAACTATGACTGACGATGTACTTCAGCTGGGTATTTTTACATTATCCTGTGCCTTATTAATCTACAAATACTTACTGTGTTTGACATTCTCCTGCTTCTATTAACTAAGGTGTTAAACCATAATAATATCATAAATTGATATAGCTCTGTTAATAGAGAAAAACAATCCAGCTTGCTCCACAGAGGCATAATCAAAATAAATGGAATTAAAAGGCAAACTAAGATCTTTTATTAGTCACATGTACATCGAAACACACAGTGAAATATATATTTTGCGTAGAGTGTTCTGGGGGCAGCCCGCAAGTGTCGCCAAGCTTCCGGCGCCAACATAGCATGCCCACAACTTCCTAACCCGTACGTCTTTGGAATGTGGGAGGAAACCAGAGCATCCAGAGGAAACCCACACAGACACAGGGAGAACGTACAAACTCCTTACAGACAGTGGCCAGAATTGAACCCAGGTCTCTGGCGCTGTAAAGCGTTATGCTAACCGCTACACTACTATGCCTGGCTTATTTACTATGGGCTTAGTTAGAAAATTGGCTGAATGGCAGATGACATAGTGCAAGGATAATGGCTAACTCATTTAACTGATGGAACATAACTAGCCATACCTCACAAAATTCCATGTTAGGACCTCAAATATTCACCGTATTAACAGTTTAGCTGATGGTATGGAAGGTGGCATATAGCTCTTGGATGATGACACAAGGCAGTATACGTAGAAGCATGACATTCCAAAGGGATACAAATAGATTAAACAAACATTCATCTTATGTCTAAAAAAGATAAAAACAGAGCCATTTCTAAATAATGGGAAGCTATGAACAATGTCGGCCCAGAGATGCTTGGCTGTCTATGTATGTAGATCATTAAATGCCATGGGCATGTACATTAAATAAATAAAAAGGAATGCCAGCCCCAATAACTAATCTGTTAAATACAATGGACTTGTATTGCCAACATCTGACAACGAAGAAGAAGAATCTCAAGTGTGGGAACTGAGTAACAGTCAGAATCCCTGTAGCACAGAGCTGGCCATCTTGGAAACAAACAGGCAACACCTAACTTTCAACTCACTCGTGTTAGACTTGTTTAGTGATTTAGTTAAAGAGAATAAATAAATAGGGTTTGAAGTAAACCAAGTGTATGATGTGTTTTATTTTCTCTAGTTCACTAAATAACTGGGTTGTACGGTCAACACAAAGATTGTGGAGAACTAAAGCAGGGCATCATCCCCTTGTATGTGCCTACAGATAATATTCCCAGAAGGCATCATGTTGTACAAGGAAGAGGTCAGGGCTGATGATGGATGTTGTGGAAACTCCTTTAGTAGTTGTGCATGGTGGGGAGAAGCCAATCATAGAAGTATCCTGTGCTGAGAAAGAATGGATCCAAGCAAGGGCATAATGAAACAGACAACGAAGAAGAGGCTTTAGAGGAGTCCAGTGTGATTGATCATGTCATAAATGAGGAGGAGAAAAAATGCAGCACATTCCCCGGGAGACCATACAATTCGTGATTTTGATTAGTTCCACTCTATTGCTGCAAAAGAGGCAAAACCGCACTGTAAGTAGGAAGATTGGCACAAATGGGGATGCTGACGTGAACTGCACTTTTGTTAATATTGCACAAGTCCTTTGTTATATAGCCTGGAAGGAGCCAGAATCCTGAAGATTGGTAGCTGTTGTAATTGATTTTGGCACAATAATGTGTTCATTAGATGTTAACTAGCCATCTCACACAAGTTGGTATAAAATAACCAGGACTTCCTTGTTGAAGAGCAAACTCTCATATACCATTTCAGGGGTGTATTGGAGTGGATAGAAATATGGATTGGAGAGGCTCAGCTCTTGGTGGCATTGCAAGATATTGCATTGCCTCAGTACAACATTTTTCCAATTTTCATACAAATAGAAATCCCAAGCAAAAGTTTAGTCAGGAAAAAGCCAGTAAAATTTACTTAGTCTCAGCATAGGTGTTTTGCACTATATTTATGCAGAATAGAAACAATGAATTACAAATGAAGGCATTCACCAACACTTGCTAGAAGCAAGTGGATTTGGCAAGTGCCCACTCCATAAACAGTGGAAACTGCAGCTGCTAATGTAATGAAGGATAGGTCCAAATGGAGCCAAACACAAACTACACCTGGTGATGGCCAGCTACCTCGATAACACACATGTTGGAATATAACCTGCAAGGAAATCTGTGGGCTCCAAATTTGTGATGGCTACAGATATGAAAAAGAACCTGAGATATATCGGATTCTGCAGCTTTCTCAATGAGCAACTGTCACAGTACATGTGGAATATCTACAAAAGAACCAGTAATTTCTTGATACATGTTATAGCCAATTGCTGCAGCTTTGATCTTTCTGCTGTGCTCCAATTATCAGTTTACAGAATTTTTAAGATTATGCTTGCAACAGCCATCAGCATTTTTGTAGATGTTACAGTGACATCTCATCCATCTAATGATTCTGGGTCATGTCTTTGCATTATAATGAGCTTTGCTGTCTGGTAAAGATTATTTGTCTTTTGTGCATTTGACAGCAAATACATGAACATCTTGTGGGTGCTTCTTGCCAATGTTATTCTGTATTAACTACCGCCGATGTGACAAGAGATGTTACCTCTGTAGGTCAAAAAAATCATTTGTATGGTAAGAGCATTTGATTTACATAGTACTTATTTGCCTGTGATTGGATGGCTTAAATTTACACTAACATTGTGACGAAACCCAGCAGAGCAGAAAATGGGGTTTGATCAGTTGGTTGCTAATGGAACAGAATTGACAACACAAACTATATAAAATGTCTTCCCATCCAGAGGCTGATAACAGTGTTGTAATTGTCTATGCTGAGGCAAACCCTATTTATATCTACAAATTACGTTAGAAAATCTATTCTCAAGAACCCAAAACCTATGAAAGATTTGAGAGAAAGTAAACCTCTTTACGGATATAGGCAGAATTTAGCTTTTATATTTGTGACACAAGTGAAATGATAATGCAGGCACTAAGAGGTTTCCAGCTCACAATTTACAGTAACCCCATAAATGCATTCCTTACAAATAGAGTTTTACAATTGAGCTTTAAAGGCGAGGCCATAATTTACTTGCTTTCCAAAAATGCATTTCTCCAAATTGACACGACAAGTCAGAATACTGGCAGAAGATATGGAGTCTAGGAACATGAAATTTCTCTTGCTTATTTTAATCAATGCATTAATCACTTAGTATAAATAGCCTAACACCCTAGGTATAACAGCAGACAGAATAAGACAAATGAATCCATGTTCTTTACCATTTACCCAACTCTGTATGATCAGGTCTACACTGAAGCACTTTGCTCGTTTTATTCTGAAGACCAGACATAATGGCAGAGGTCAACTATGTAGCCTCTGTTGCCGATCCTAGCTTGATATATTCTTGGAGAGTTGAAAACGTGATCTATGATCAGATGGCATTCAGTAGCACAAGGGTTCATGTTATCATATTAGGTCTGAAACAAAGTACCTGACAGATATATAGTGAGATTATTAACAATTTATAAATCACAGGAAGAACACAAAGGAATAGGTTAAGTAATCATGAAATAATAAAAAAAATGTGATGTTTCTACACCATTGCCTGGAAGAAGAAACACCTAATAAATCCAATTATTTCTCTTTAGTTTGTGTAATGTTTAAGATTTTATACCCAATTCTTCCAAAAGCAAAGCAAAGTCAACCTAAAGCAATGGATTGATTCTTGCACTCCACAAAAGAAATTGGGGACCACTGAAACCCAGCTTCAGGGAGGAGAGGTTCAGATCTCAGGATGAAGCTTCAAAACTACCTGACTCCTAGAACAAACATTCAACAGGTGCACATCAAGGATCAACATGAACACTGCTCTCTCTTTCACTAGGTCCTGGCTTATGTTGCTCTTTTTCCCCCTCCCTCTCCCTTTCCTTTCCTGCCTCAGTTTTATATTATGGATTGGTTTTGGTCACATTATTTTTTTCCCTCAGGGCTCTCAGAGAGTCCCTGTGATTTTTGTTAACCTGATGGAACTGGCTTGAATTTCCCATAGTATTTGTTAGGAAACCTGGGGCTCTTGTCCAAGTGTGCATGAGTGTGGAAGTCCTGAACTTCCTCACGGCTGGTGATGCTGATTTCTCACTTCAGTCCAATGTCAGACATTTCCGACTGGATCCCAGCAGTTATGCTGACAACCTGGACACTGAACCTATGCCAGCCAGGTCAGTGATTCTGTTTATTTCGAAGGAGAGGCCCAGTGTGGCCTCCTGTACATTGGTGAGACCCGACACAGATTGGGTGACCGCTTCGTCGAGCACTTTCGCTCCATCCGCCGCAAAAGCCAGGACCTCCCAGTGGCCACCCACTTCAATTCCACATCCCACTCCAATACTGACATGTCTATCCACGGCCTCCTCTACTGCCACACTGAGGCCAGACGCAGGTTGGAGGAACAACACCTCATATTCCGCCTTGGGAGTCTCCAACCTGATGGCCTCAGCATCAATTTCTCTAACTTCGGTAACCCGATCCCTTCTTTTCCTTCCCCCCCCAACTCCTTTTGTCTTCCCTTATTCCTGTGGCTCCTTTCCCCCACCTTGATGACCTACCCATCTCCTCTCCTCCCCTCCCTTCCTCCTTCCTTTATTCCGTGGTCCACTGCCCTCTCCTACCGGATTCTTTCAGCCCTTTGCCTCTTCTACCCATCACCACTCAGCTTATTACATCTTCTCCCCCTACCCCACCCATCTACCTTCCCCCCATCACCTGATCTCACCTCTCCCCTGCCTGCGTGTGCTCCTCCCCCTCCCCCCACCTTCTTATTCTGGCTTCTGCCCTCTTCCTTTCCAGACCTGATGAAGGGTCTCAGCCTGAAACGTCGACTGTTTATTTCCCTCCATGGATGCTGCCTGACCTGCTGAGTTCCTCCAGCACTTTTTGTGTATTGCTCCAGATTCCAGCATCTGTAGAATTTTTTGTGTCACTAATTTTGAGGTCATTTAATGTTTTTTTTACTCAAATGTATTTCAGTGTTTTCTAGTGCTTTTAAATGTTTAAATGCTTTGTATTTCTGTGTTTTCTAGTGCTTTAAAATGTTTGAATGCTTTCTTTTTTTCCTTTTTTTGATAGTATTATTAGTTTATAATACTTGCTGAATGTTCTTGAATGCCAGACACATACTCAAATATTTAAACTCTTTGATGGCTGGTTCAACCTGAGGCATGTGTTGATTGTCTGTCAAAGCATTTCTATGGCCAGGCTTGATGCATTGCAGAAGGCATCACTTGCTGGGTCAGAAGCAATGTTTTGGACCCATACAACATAAATGTGGATCCAGCAGGCAAAGAACTGCAAGACCAGATGATTCACAATGTCCTGAGTAGAAAATGTGTCCACAATTCAGTCTGGAAAGGCAACTCCTTGTAATGAGCTTAAACCCATAGTTTTGAACATTCCAGCCAGAGGAAACAAACATCTCGCCTCAGCATCTACCCTGTCAAACCAATTGGAATCTGATATAATGTACTGTATCTCTGTACCTAAGGAATTATATATTTGCGTTGGAATCAGTATAAGCCAATATCTCTCATCCCAGTAAACGACTAGTGAATCCATACTGCACATCTTCAAGGCAAATAAAATGCTTCTTTAGTTATGGATATCAAAAGTGCACACTATATTCCATGAGGTCCCCCAAAATATCTGTACAATTATAGAAACCTTCTTAGTCTTTTACACCAAGACCATTGCAATAATCATTGGCATCACAGCAGCATTCAGTTGAATGCAACACCAAGTCTTATATGAACTATAGTTGATGGCGATAGGGGAAATATTGTGAGACAGGAGGGTGTAGACTCTTTGGTGCTGGATTGATGCCTGGCCAATTATTTCCATCTCTGGACATTGCTCTAGGCAACATACAGCAACAAGTTTTGAATTTTGACGGCTCCAACACTTTAAATATCCATTCATTCCATTTACAGGATGCTACAGCTGCAGCATGTGCTATTGTAACTCTCTAAAAACTCTTCAGTGGCACTGCCCAACAAACTGAACTGAACAATGGGTACAGTAAATGCATGAAGTATATGGAAAAGCATCACTTTCAAGTTTCTTTCCAAAAGGCAATCTATTTTCATTGCTAATCCTTCTTGTTCCTGGATTAAAATATTGTAACTTCATTTGTAATAATATTGTGCTGGCTTCTTCACAACACTGGCTCCAGCAGTTGAAGTGGCAGCTCGGGACCATTATTCAGGGCAATTGGGAAAAGAATATAAATGCCAATCTTTTCAAAGATGCCAACAGCAAATCAAATGAGTGAAAGAAACTTGCTTCAGAATTTCAAAAAAATCCATATATTGAAATGTGCTGTCCTTATTGCTGTTGAAGGTCATTTTGGGAAGAAAAAGGCTATTAAGATTGATCTTGTCTGTATCGATGAGTGAAACAAAAGTGTACAGTGAGCACTAACTATAGAGTGATATATCACAGTGTGTATTGACAACACTGCCACCCAATGATTTGAAGGTGAAGCAGGGTTTATGACTGGACTCCACTCTGACTGGGAACAGCACTGTAACTAAATGCAGCCTAACATCAATCTCAGTAACTTGCAATGGCACAACCACCACGCTAGATTGACAGGGGAATTGCCCAATTATCTCCATTCTAATGTAGAAATAGAGCTAGGTTACATTAGCCTCATTAGTCCCAGATTGTGGGAGCCATAAGATGGCCATTCATTACCTTTAATAAATATACTCTGCCAAACAAACACTGAAGGTAATCGGATAATAATTTGTTCTTGGTCACGTATACTAAATGTGTGGGATAGAAAGATTCATATGGTACTCTCTGCATCTAAAATATGAAATCAGTAGAACTGAATTTCAGAAGATGTGTTCAATGCCCCTGTGTTCCTCTTACAAATTTTTCATAGCTGTATGGTGGAGAGCATTCTGACTGGTTGCATCACAGTCTGGTATGGAGGCTCCAATGCACAGGATTGCAAGAGTTGTAGACTCAGCCAGCTCCATCAGGAATCACAGGAGCCTGAAGACCCACAGTCAATGTTTCAGGAACAGCTTCTTCCCCTCTGTCATCAGATTTCTGAACAGTCCATGAACCCATGAACACAACCTCGTTATTCCTTTTTTTTGCACTATTTATTTATTTTTGTAACTTATGGTAAATTTATGTCTTTGCACTGTACTGCCGCCACAAAACAACAAATTTCATGTCATCTAAGTCAGTGATAATAAATCTGATTCTGATTCTATATCACATTTTCAGACCACATTACCATAATGTTGTTTGACTCTTTGCTTATTTAGTTCCTCTGCTGCTGAAATCCCTTTCCAAACCTCAACCATCTCAGATACTGCACCCCATCATTTCTCACTGTCCCCTTATTATAATTGTTCCCGTATTGATAATCCAGCTGTCAGCTACCAAAGTGATAAGTTTTGGAATTCCTGCCCAAAATCTCTCTTTCTAGTTTTAAAGCTACTTCTTAAAACCTACCTCTCTGATCCACCACTTGATAACCTGATCACCTGCCTCCTTAAGTAACTCAATGTTAAATTGTGTTTAATGAAACTTGTAAAAGTACCTAGGACATAAATGACATTTTAATAAGCTTAGTAGATGCAGGTTGTTGTGTAATGTGCTAGAATAGATAGCATAGCTAGCTGGCTTTACATTCAGTAACACACCACTCATTTACACTTCAGATATTTAGAACTTTCCTTTTCATAAGTATCAGGTGCTAAACTTGCTTAGTCCTTTTCAAAGCTAAGAGTTCACAGTGTGTAATGGTGGCAATAACAATAGTTGTTCATATTTATCTATCTAGATTTGCTTTGTTGCACTTCACCCCGATAACCTGGGAGATACAGCACTGTGCATATGGGAACTGTTTTCCTGGAGGCAAAAGAATTTGATAAACTTAATGGACTGGATCTCCTGCTGAGCACTGAGCTGCCTGGAACTTCTCTGCTTCTTCCAAAATAAAAAAACAAAATATGCTGGAGACACTTAGGAGGTCAGACAGCATCTGTCAAGATTTGAAACATTAACTGTTTCTCCTTCCATAGTTGTTTTGTTTTTATTTCAGGTTTCCAGCCTTTGCAGATTTTACTGATTTTTCATTTATTTCTTTCCATGTAGTTCAAGGTGTGGTCTTCCTCTGGAAGGTTGACTCCCAATTCATTGGTGAGGCCCTGTGCTCCCAGAATGCCTTTGACAAGCGATGAGACCTGCCTGGGGTGATGGGTTGTCAAGGCAGTCAGTGGAATTGCAAATCTGTGAATTCATTTTACATTCACATTCAAAATAAATTGGGAACAATTAAAAAAATAGAAATATCAAAAAATATTAATTGTTTCAAAATCAAAGGACTGAAAAACATCCATTTAAAAAAATGAAAAAAATACATTTAAATTTACAGAATAAAGTGAAATTTTAAAAATTCTGCTTACCCTTCTTTCAGCCATTTCTTCCCAGTTATTTTAATGGGATTGCTGTACTGCACCAGATCTTACTTGGCACAGTTTCAGTGAGCAGATTTACCAGTCTAAAACCTGAGAAACCTGAAAAAGTCTGTGCTGCCCCATTGAACTTTATAAGGAGTTTATCTGCACAGTACTGTGTCCCAAGGCTGGCACTCAATTGGATCCAAGCTGAACTGCTGGCTTTAAGCAGCTTTTATACTATATCTGGTCCAATATTTAATTTATTGAACCTGGCTTTATATTTATTCTCTCTTTGCAATATTTTATTTGATTCCTCCACTGATTTGGCCTTCTAAGATTTAGTAATAAGCTGGATATAGTTACAGGGCTAAAAGTGAGAAAAGATTTATCCAGCAGTGATCATGATATGATTGAGTTCAAGGTGATGTTTGAAAGGCAGAGACACAAAACAGCAATAAGACTCTAGATTGACGCAAGTCTGACGTCAATGAGATGAGACAGAAACTGTCTATGATAAACTTGCACACTTTTTAATGTGTAAATAGACAGAACATGAGTGGGAATGATCAAAATGAATTTAATGGAATGCAGAATCAGGCTATGCCCCTCAGGGGCAAGAGCTTCACTTTTTAAACAAGCAACAATGAGTGACTGAAGAGTTAGGAAACAATGCATGGTTTTGGTACACGGGGGCACTAATGATATGCGTAGGATTTGGGAGGAGGTTCTGCTGAAGGAATAGGAGCAGCACAGGAAAAAATTGAAAAGCAGAAGCACAAAGATTATAATCTCCAGATTATTAGCTGTGCAAATTGACAGAGAGTAAATATGATTGGAGAGATAAACACATGGCTCTCACCAGATTGGTGTGAGAGAAATGGGTTTGAATTAAAGGGATACCGGCACGATTTGAACCGTGCTGGGACAAGTGTCCTGGCAAATCACATCAATAGAGTTATTGACAGGGCTATAAACTAATTAGAGGAAGGGTTCAAGTGACAGGAAGTTTAATATGTCAAAGAATGAGAAAGCCATGAAGGAATGGTTGAAAATCAAAACATGATAGGAAGAGGCAGAAAATATAAGTAAAAGTTTGCAGCAGAGATTAGAATTGAAGTAAGCGACTATTGTAAAAAGTCGGAGCTCAAGACTCTTTATCTGAAAACAGGCATCATTTGTAACAAGATGGATGACTTGACAGTGCAAATTTGAGCTTGATGTATTACAGAGATGAAGGTGAAGGGTGATCAGGATTGAGAACTCAGTGTTCTGGGCTGTTTAATGTTCCAGAAGAATAGGCAAGAATCCAGCATAATTACTGGGGGAAGAGAATGTTAGTCCACAAGGAGTTGCTTTATTTGAACCATGCTGGGACAAGTGTCCTGGCAAATCACATCACTAGAGTTATTGACAGGAGGTGGGGCAGCATTGTTCATCAGTGATGTATCAGTGTGGTGGTGAGTAGTGATAGAGATGCAATGGATCTTGATGTGGAATTGGTTTGGATGGAAATAAGGAATATCGGGGGCAATTAGACATGCATGGCAGTGGTCAATAGGACCTAAGTGTTCCCTCATGGTACGACAAAGTATAAATAGGGAAATATCAAAACATATGAGAAGAGAGTTGCAAGTATCATGGGTGATTTTAATCTGAATGTTGATTGAACAAATCAAGTGGCAAAGATATGGTGGGAGAGGAATTTGTGGAGTGTATCAGGGGTTGTTTCATAGAACAATGCATTAATGAATCAATCCAGAAACAGGCTACTTTGAATTTGGTCATGGGTAATGATGTAGGATTAATAAGAAATCTTGATCCTCTTTGGAATAATGATTATATGGTAGAATTACTGAGTCAATTTGAGGGCGAACACCTCTGGTCCAAAACCAGTGCCCTCAAGTTAAATAAGAGCAATTACAAAGGTAAGAAGAAAGAGTTGCCTACAGTGTATTTGATTAATAGGCTAAAAGGAAAATCAATATATGAGGACTGGTAGATATTTAGGCAGTTATTTCACAATGCTCAGTTGCACCACAGTGGCATAGCTGGTTGAGCTGCTGCCTCACAGCTCCAGCAACACATGTTCAATCTTGACCTCTGATGCTGCGTGCAGTTTGCACATTTTTCCTGTGACCATATGCGTTTCCTCTGGGTATTCTGCTTTCCTCCTGCTTCCACAAAAAATCTACTTTTTGGTTGGTTAATTGGCCTCAGTAAATTGACCATAGTGTAGGCGGGTGAATTATGGGGGGGAATTGATGGGAATGTGGGGAGAACATGATGGGTTACGTTAGGGTAGGAATGGAATAAGAATGGGTGGTTGATGGTCAGTACAGATGCTGAGCTGAAGGACTTGTTTCCATGCTGCATCTCTCTATGACTCTGTTCATCTCAGTTAGGAAGAAGGTCTCCACAAGAAAGATGAACCATCTATGGATAACAAAGGAGGTCAAGGGAAACATTAAATCAAAAACTAAAGTGTATCTCAATGGCAGAGGACTGGGAAGTTTTCCAGAATGAGCAGTAGAAGACTGATAGTTGATAATAAGATTAAATTGGCAAAAAATGTCAAAACTACAGCAAGACCTTCAAAAGATATATGAAAAGCAAGAGGCTAGCAAAGGTGGTTATGGGATCTGTGGATATTGAGACTGGAGAATAAATAATGGGAAACAAGGAACTGGCAGGTAATTTGAACCATTACTTTGCATCAGTATTTGTAGTGAAGAACACTGCAAACATGTTGAAGAAACAGATGGACTTGTTTTAAATATTCGGAAAGATCTCTGTGAGGGGTGGAAGGGAATCAAAGTAAAACTTACAGATTTAACAGCTGACAAGTCACCAGGACCTAATGGTCTCCATCTAAGGGTTTTAAAGGAATTGGCTGCAGAGTGGAACCATTGGTTGAGGCTGAGAAACAGAGTTGAGTATAATAGGGAAGTAAGTATTATTAGAATTTTAAAGGCTTTGGGGAGCTGTAGGAGGGTGCCAGCAAACTGGATAGCTGAGAATGTGATGGTTTGTGTGTGTGTGTGTGTGTGTGTGTGTGTGTGTGTGTGCGTGCGTGTGTGCGTGCGCGCATGAGAGAGAGAGAGAAAGAGGGGGAGAGAGGGGGAAGAGGGAGAGAGAGAGGGGAGAAAGAGGGGAGAGAGAGAGGAGGTCAGAGAGGAGGTGAGAGAGAGAGAGAAGGGAGAGAGAAATGGGGAAGGGGGAGTAGAGCGGGTAAGAGACAGAGGAGGTGAGAGTGAGAGATGGGGAGGGAGAGAGAGAGGGAGATGGACAGAGAGGCAGAAAGGGAGGGAGAGGGTGGGACTGAGATGGGGATAGAGAGGGGGGAGAGAGTGGGTGAGACAGTATGGGAGACAGTGTGGGAGAGTGTGGGGGTGAGAGTGGGGGGAGATAGGGGAGAGATAGGGGAGAGAGTGAGATGGGGGTAGTGAGATGGGGTAGTGAGGGAGTGAGAGTGGGGGAGAGTGTGGGGGAGAGGGGAGAGAGAGAGGGGGAAGATAGATGGGGAGAGAGAGGGAGGGGAGAGAAAGAGGGAAAGAGGGAGGGAGATGGAGAGAGAGAGGGAGAGAGAGAGGGGAGAGAGAGTGAGGAGAAACAAGGGGAGAGAGGGGGGGAAGAGAGGAGGGAGGGAGAGGGGGAAGAGGGGGAGAGAGGAGGGAGGGAGAGGGAAGAAAGAGGGGGAAGAGAGAGGAGGGAAGAGAGGGTGGAGAGGGAGAGAGAGAGAGGAAGGGGAGGGGGAGAGAGGAGGAAGGGAGAGGGAAGAAAGGGGGAGAGAGGAGGGAAGAGAGGAGCAGAGAGAGAGGGGGAAGAGAAAGAGGGAAAGAGAGAGAGGGGAAGAGAGAGAGGGGAAGAGAGAGGGGGAGAAAGGGGGTAGGGAGGGGTAGAGAGAGGCGAGAGAGGGGACAGAGGGGGTGAGAGAGGAGATGAGGGAGGGGGTGAGGGAAGGGGTGAGGGAGGGGGTGAGGGAGGGGGTGAGGGAGGGGGTGAGGGAGGGGGAGAGAGAGGAAGAGGGGGAGAAAGAGGGGGAGAAAGGGGGGGAGAAAGGGGGGGAGAAAGGGGGGGAGAAAGGGGGGGAGAAAGGGGGGGAGAAAGGGGGGAGAAAGGGGGGGAGAAAGGGGGAGAGAGGGGGAGAGAGGGGGAGAGAGAGGGGGAGAGAGAGGGGGAGAGAGAGGGGGAGAGAGAGGGGGAGGAACTGAGCGAGGTGGGGAGGGGAGGGGGGAGAGAGGGTGGGAGGGAGAGAGAGAGGAGTAGTGAGAGGGGGTGGGAAAGGGGGAGTGGGAGAGAGAGGGAGAGAGGGAAAGAGAGAGGGGGAGGGAAAGAGAGATGGGAGAGGGAAAGAGAGACAGGGAGGAAAAGAGAAGGAAAGAGAGAGGGAGAGGGAGGGGGGGATAATAACCGGAAATGATTGGCCATTAGCTTAACATCCATTCCAGGGAAGATATGGAATCTATAATCAAGGAAAAAATATCTAATCACTCAGAAATGCTTAATGCATTCAAACCAAGGCAATATGGTTTTATGAAAGAGAAATTATATTTGACAAGTTTACTGGAGTTCTTTGAGGATATAACAAGCAATGTGCATGGAGGGGAACCTGTCGATATAGTGTATTTAGATTTCCAGAAGGCACTTGTTAAGGTGCTTCATAAAAGGCTGGTGCACAAGATAAGAGGTTTCAGTATTGAGGAAGTATATTAACGTGGATTAAAAACTGGTTATCACATAGAAGATAGAGAGTCAGAATAAATGAATCTTTTGCATACTGGAAAACAATTGTAACTTGTGGAATGCCCCAAGGATTAGTGCTTGGTCCTCAGCTATTTAGTATTCAATAAAATAACTTGGAGGAGGGGACACGGTCTAAGGTATTCAAGTTTGCTGATGACATAAAAATACATGGGAGGGCATGCTGTGATGAGCACATTTGAACTCTGCCACAGGATATAGATTGTTTGACTGAGTGGGTGAAACCTCAGCAAATGGAGTTTCATGTGGTAATGTGCGAGGTTATGCATTTCAGTAAGAGGAATTAAAAGACAGACTATTATCTAAATGGAGAAAGACTGCAAATGAGTGGAGTACAGAGGGATTTAGGTGTTCTTGTGCATGACGCACAATAAAGTTAGCATGCAGGTGCAACAAGTAATTAAAGCGACAAATGGCATATTGGCCAAGGGGTTGCGGTTTAAAATAAGACAAATAATGTTACAGTTCTACAGGTGCTTGTGAAAGGATATACTAGAATTGGAGGCAGTCTGGAAGTAATTTACTCAGCCAATTCCTAGAATGACAGTGTTATTCTGTAATGTATGCCTAAAAAAATTTTAAACTGTATTCTTTGGAGTTTCGAAGAATGAAGGGCAATTTTATTGAAGCATATAAAATCCCAAGGGGTCATGACAAGGCAAATGTTGTAATGTTTCCACCATAGGAGGGCCTTAAATGAGGGGACAATCATTTAAAACAATGAATTTTTTCTAACAGAGAATGGTAAATCTCTGGAATTTCTACTCTGGAGGGTTATGGAAGCTAAAGCACTAGAGGTATTTAGAAAAGAAGTAAATACATTTTTGAAAGGTGAAGAAATTGAAGTCTGTATGAAACTTGCATTGAAGAGCAGTTGAGGACTGGGAAAAATCAGTCATGAACATATTGTACGGCAGAGCAGGCTTGAGGGGCCAGGTGGCCAGCTCCTGCTCCTATTTTCTTGCGTGAGACAGAAAGATACATTTCCAACTTTGCTAGTGACATGAAATGGACAGTGTTATCATGCATTGTAGTTGGAAAAGTCATGAAGAGACATCAAAATAGTTTAGAAGAATGAACAAGATTATAGTAAATGGATTTCAACGTGGATAATAGTGAGGTCAACTACACTTCTGACTCACTAATGATCTGCTTTAATGTGGTATTTGAGCTTCTAATCAAAACTACACTTTTGACTCACTAATGATCTGCTTTAATGTGGTATTTGAGCTTCTAATCAATGGTGACACCTAAGATTTTGACACAGAGGAACTTAGTGATGGTTGCTAAACATTAGGAAGAATGAATCTAGGATCTTGTGTCTCTGTCACAAACTCTTGCCTCTGACACCACACATCTTCCATAGAACTATCTGAAACTAAACCCAGTTGTTTGTTTCCTTGATGTTATGAGGTGAGCTTTGGAGACCATATCCAAACCATCATTAAAAAACATAGATTTCTCCCTTTGTAACATTGCATGGCTCTGCTCCAGCTCATCTCTTTCTGAATCCCACAACCCAATCTTGGCAACCTCTGGACTTCCTATCCAATGCATTACTAGCTGGTGAAAAGTGAAATCAACCAAAACTCTGCCGTTCATGTTTTAAATCCCACAAAATCCAGTTCATCCATCACCCTTGTGCCTTTTTAAAAAAAATTACTGTCAAGATGTCAGTGTCGGTGAGAAGGCCAGCATTTACAATGTGTCCCAAACTTCACACGGACTGAATGTCTTGCTGTGCCATTTCAAAGGGCAGTTAAGAGACAAACACATTGTTGTGAGTCAGGAGTCGCCTATAGGCCAGAACATGTAAAGGAGCAGATTTACTTTACTTAAGCTCACTAGGCAACCAGATGACTTTTACAACAACCCAGTAGCTTCATTGTCATTATTGATGTTGGTGGCATTATTTGACCAGATTTACTTAATTAACTGAATATAAACTCCAGAACTGCCTTGGTGGGATTTCATTTAGATGGTTATATGACAATAAACTTTCCATCAATGTCAACAAAACAAAGAGCTGGTCATTGAGTTCAGGAAGGGGGACAGTGCATGTGGTCCTGTCTCCATCAACAGTGCTGAGGTCAAGAGAGTTGAGACATCAATAGTCTGTCCTAGTCCAACCATGTAGATAGCATGGCCAAGAAAGCTCACCAGTGCCTTTACTTCCTCCGGAGGCTAAAGAAATTTGGCATGTCCCCTTTGACACTCACCAATTTTTATCAACACACCATAGAAAGCGTCTTATCTGGATGCATCTTGGCTTGGTATGGCAACTGCTCTTGCATAACTGCAAGAAACTGCAGAGAGTTGTGAACACAGCTCAGCACATCAGGGAAACTAGCCTCCCCTCCATGGTCTATACTTCTTGCTTCCTTGATAAAGCAGCCAGCATAATCAAAGACCCAACTCACCCCAGACATTTTGTCTTCTCCCCCTCCCACCAGGTAGAAGATACAAGAGCCTGAAAGCATGTACCACCAGGCTCAAGGACAGCTTCTATCCTGCTGTTATAAGACTTTTGAATGGTTCCCTGGTATGATAAGATGGACTTTTGACCTCACAATCTACCTCTTTATGATCTTGCACCTTATTGTCCACCTGCACTGCAACTTCTCTATAGCTGTTACACTTTATTCTACATTTTCTATTGTTTTACCTTGTACTACCTCAATGCACTGTGTAATGATTGATAGGAACATGAGAAATAGGAGCTGGAGTAGGCCATCTGGCCCGTTGAGCCTGCTCCGCTATTCAATAGGATCATGGCCGATCTGGCCATGGACTCAGATCCACCTACCTGCCTTTTCCCCATAACCCTTAATTCCCCTACTATGCAAAAATCTATCTGTGTCTTAAATATATTTAATAGGGTAGCCTCTACTGCTTCCCTGGGCAGAGAATTCCACAGATTTATGACTCTCTGGGAAAAGCAGTTTCTCCTCATCTACCCCCTAAATCTTTTCCCCCGAATCCTGAGCTATGTCCCCTAGTTCTAGTTTCACCTACCAGTGGAAACAACCTTCCTGCCTCTATCTTGTCTATCCCTTTCATAATTTATATGTTTCTATACGATCCCCTCTCATTCTTCTGAATTTCAGGAAGTATCATCCCAGGTGACTCAATCTCTCCTCATAGGCTAACCCCCTCATCTCCAGAATCAACCTGGTGAACCTCCTTTGCACCGCCTCCAAAGCCAGTATATCTTTCCTCAAGTAAAGAGAACAAAACTGCACATAGTACTCCAGGTGTGGCCTCACCAGTACCCTGTACAGTTGCAGCATAACCTCCCTGTCCTTAAATTCAATCCCTCGAGCAATGAAGACCAACACTCCATTTGCCTTGTTGATAACCTGTTGCACCTGCAAACCAACCTTTTGCAATTCATGCACCAGCACTCCCAAGTCCCTCTGCACAACAGCATGCTGCAATCTTTCACCATTTAAATAATAATCTGATCTTCTATTTTTCCTTCCAAAGTAGATGACCTCGCATTTACCAACATTGTACTCCAACTGCCAGACCCTTGCCCACTCACTTAACCTTTCTATATCTCTCTGCAGACTCTCCACATCCTCTGCGCATCAGATCTGTAATTATGATCTGAAAGACAAGTTTTTCACTGTACCTCAATACAAGTGACAATAATAAACCAATTATAATGCCAATAATAGCCCAGGCATCTGGATTCCTAGACCAACAACATAATCACTGTGCTACTATACCACTTGTGCGTTGACTCACACTGGCTCTCCCTTAAGTATTTTTGTTTTTCCAATTCTTCCATGGCCTCCATCCTCTCAATTTCCACTATGCCCACAAGCCACATAATTCTGAGTATTCCTACCTCTTGATCACCCCTCAATTTAATTATTTTATTGATGGATGAGGCTGAAATACCTGAAGCTCTGAAATTCCCTCTGACTTGAAACATCATCTTTATTTCTCTCTCCACAGTTGCTGCCTGATTGGCTGAGCATTTCTAGCAATTCTACTATTATTTATACATCATTGAAATACAGGATTCTTCACACTTCCCAGATGATGAAAATGAGATACTTCTGCCTGAACAATTGAGAAATATGCTGGAAGAGAACATTTTTGCAGCTTATATTCCTCACAAATCAGTAGAAATTTTGTTACCAGTTCATCAACAGCAGCAGAGAAAAAGGCATATTCTATCAGCAAAAGAAAGTGATCCTCTGCATTGCAACAATTCGTCTACTTCTGCACTGTACCAGGGACATGCAATTTTGGAACTGTGCAATACAGCTTTGGCTCCTTAGAGACATTTGTAATAATACTACACTCAAGTTTTCCATACCTAGGATGATAACATTCTCAGATTGTGATACAGTAAAATGTGGAGACAATGGAACTGCTTGCAAAGCACAGAACTGGTGCTAATGAGATATGCCAGAGATAATTGTCTACAACATGATTTGCATATCGTTTCAATGTTGTATTCATCTTTTAATATCTCTGTATATTTAAAATGAGTGAAAGGAAATAAATGTGGTAGGGATCACTTCATTATTACAAATCACTAATGAGGAGAATTTCGGTTAATTTTAACTTGCCTTCAATTTCCTTGTTAATGGTCTGTTGTTCTGTCAAAAATGTAGACTTTTAGTTCCATCACATCTACTTTTCCTCATTCATTCAGGATTGACTGGACCTGAGTTCTGCATTACTGCTAAGCAAGACTCACAAGCAGAACATCTGAATGACGATTACAACACGGTGACTCTGGATTGCTGCTTAAATTGAGATTTAACAAAAAAACTGTTAATAAATGCACATTGATTTCAGAAGAGAGGATCAGCCAAACCTGAATGTAAGCCAATGCATGAAAAATATTAAAGTCAAGACTGGAATTGAAACAGATTTATACAGAATCTAGTAATGGTGCATATAATACTACCCAGTTATAACTAACAAAGAAAAAAAGTGATAAAATGTTACTGGATAGCTGAAAATTATATTGATTTGTTTGGAATATTGATCTTAATCATCTATCACACACAGCTTGGTGATCTATAATTTAACTGTAATATTATAAACTCTCTTTCACAAGCAAAGCATACTGACAAATGTCGAGGCTTCATTGTTTTTATTGCAGCTGGGGAATAACAACCAGTGAAAATAGTGACCCATGGATAGGTCATTTTGCATGACAATAATTTTCGCCAAAGTTTATTTTAGTTGTTAAATACAAAAGAGTAATTTCTTTGATTTACTTGCCTCCCATCACGTCTGTTTCTATGTAAAACAAGATCCTGAGAGAACAATAAACTATGTGTTTTCTGTCGGACAGTTTGCATTAATTCATGCTACCAAGGTTTACCATAGATCTGGGTCATTATTTTTTCCTTTAATCTTTTTTGATTTGGTGCAGCAAGTCTGTTCTTTGAAATGGTGATGAGCTTTAAATATGCTGTGGTTCAATCAGCTAGCAGACACTAACTGCAGACTCTTTCTTTAATGTGCTCTTATATTTCTCAATGGATGGAATGCCCAGTTTACTCATCTTAGTAGTTGCTATCTGTTTAGTATTGTGCAGAAATATATTTGGAATAAAACACTAACATACGAAACAAGGTAGATGGTACATGAAGTTGTATGTTAGCTCAAGCTTTAAAAGCTATTGTTCTTTTGGATAAAAGTTAACTTTGCTAAATATGCTATTCTGCCTCAGATAACATACTCATATAATGGACCTCTTATTCTACAAGATGGACTCTTGACCTCACAATCTACCTCATCATGGCCCTTGCAACTCATTGTCTACCTGCACTGCACTTTCTCTGTAACTGTAACACTATATTCTGCATTCTGTTATTGCTTTTTCCTTGTACTACCTCGATGCACTGATGTGATGACCTGATCTGTATGCATAGCATGCAAAACAAAATTTTTCACTGTACCTCGGTACATGTAACAATAATAAACCAATTACCAATTATAATCAGAAGGCTCAGTGTACTAATGATCTTGAGATGTTTCGACAGTAGAAGTTCTGGCTGTCAGAACAGATGACTTGTCCAATATTTTTAGAATGTTACTATTTGCTACTTATTAGAGTGAGTGTAATATGCTGCACCGTGTAGAGGAAAATTGGTCCCAATTTTGTTGTACTGCTAATGCTAAAGTTTTGGTATATGATTTTACCAAAACTGCTTACAACTTGAATTGAGGAATCCAACATTGCCACTGCTGTCACTGAGACACTGTTTCCACTTTTAGCACAAAGCTTAATTACAGATATATGATCTCTCCATCTTCACACAGAGGATTAATGGCATGAAGGATGTGCTAGTGGTGTGAATTACAGCTGTCTGTGGTGTCAGCAGGTGATCTGAAGTGCACAGGTGTGGAAGGAGCCTGAAGTATGTGAGTGAGCACCCTGAAATGTGTGTTCGAAGGTAGGTTCACAAGTTATCCAGGTACTCCTATAGTTTAGTTTACACCAGCATTATTGAGGAGTGATGGTATAATAAGGTGGCTCATGAGCCATATCTGTGAGCTTTATACCTCATTTCCTAAGCTGCTAACCACATTCCAGAGAGGACTGCATACTGTCTGGATGGTGCACGATGTAGAATACCAGTGCTTCACTGGGATTGACAGATTTCTGAAACCCAGAGGAATTAAGGGACATGGGATTAGGACATGCATCAGCTACAATCTTGTTAACTGGTGGAACCTGTTCTATGGGCTTTTGGGTCTACTCTTGTTCCCTTGCATATATTAGTAGCCTCAGTGTGTGTGTGTGTGTGTGTGTGTGTGTGTGTGTGTGTGTGTGTGTGTGTGTGTGTGTGTGTGTGTGTGTGTGTGTGTGTGTGTGTGTGTGTGTGTGTGTGTGTGTACGCGCGCATGCACCCACGCATGTGCTTCACCTGACAAGTGGGTGAGCATGTAGATAACTTGAAGTGTGACTATACATAGTTTTGTGGGCCAGTGCCTCACAATTCTGACGTATATCCAAGAATGTCTTGTTGACCTTTCTGTGTTGATTCTATAAAACATCCTGTCCAGTGCTTGTGGCAATCAGGAGTCATGGCTTTACCTTCTGCACTTGCTGTGGGTAGCCTCCAAGGATTTCCTCCATAACAGTTGTACATGAGAAAACATTTCAAGGCCAGGGAAGCAAACATCACAAAACAGTAGCTGGAGACTGTATCCGCAAATCTCCAGCATTTAGTACTTCTCTATACTTTGCTGATAACCCTACTGGAAGCAAGGATTCACTTTATTCCAGGAACATTATTGCTCACCCTCCCAGCTTCTCCCAAAGTCTCTCAGATTAATAGATTGATCTCTTGGTTACTCTTGCTAACCCACTATTGATGAATTTATTTCTGGCATATGAGAGGGGCTCAGGCACAAGTGAATTCTGGGCATGATTAAGAATTCCAATTTCTGCAGTGTGCATGCTTGCGATAGTTAAGCAAAATTATAATTCTAACCTATAACCTTGAAATCTGATCTGGTGCAAGCACCAATCACACAGTGCCCTAAATTGGTTACTGTATCTGGCACCTGAAAAGCAGACTGATGCCAGGACACTGAAGAAGAGCCTCAGACCTGAAACATTAACTGTTTCTCTTTCCACAGATGCTGCCGAATGTTTCCAGCATTTTCTGTTTTTACTTTCAATTTGGTGTTTATTTTTAATTTCCATTTAATAACTTGTGCTTTTTTGTTCTGATCACTAAACATGAAGAGAAACTGATTCTGAGAAAAACAACAGTTGCCTCTATGGAATTGTCCTGATTGGAGAGAGTGTTATAATTCCACAACTCCTTTCATTGCGCCGAAATGGATTAATTTGTTGACCAAGTTAACAAAATGTTCAACAAAAATAATCTTTTCTCTCACATTTTTACATATAGAAAAATTGACACCATTGAGAATCACCCAGTTGCAACAAAATATTGCTTTCTAGTCTTTGCTAATGCACTGATGCATATGGATGTTTTTCCACAGATTTTGTTCTTAGCTGGTCATATTGTGACACATGCAATGATTACCTCCACGTCATGAGTCCAAAACATTCCTCCCAAATTATCCATTGAATGATAGAATAGTACAGCATGGAATGAAATCACTTGGACAATCAAATGAGCCTCGACTCTACCGGAACTTTCTCTATTTTCTCTGTTGAGATGAGTTCCAGTTGGGCTAACATCCCTGATATTTTCCCTTCTCCCTGCTATTTTACCCCCTCCAAGTATCTGATGAATTTGAAGGTTACTTGTTAAATTGAATCTCCTACCCTGTCAGGTAAAGCATTTCAAATACTAATTACTTTCATGTTACATGGTTTTCCCTCATGTGTCTTCTGGTTTTTTTTTGCCCTCTATTATGCTTTAGGCATTCAAAAACAGTTTAACTTTAGTTACTCTATCTATACCCTTCATGATCTTTGAACACATTTATTAAATCCTCTTTAGGCCTTTCCTGCTCAAAACAGAGCAATCCAACTTTTCCTCAGCCTAACCGTGAAACTCCAGTCTCTCAACTCTAGATCATTCTAGTAAATGTCATCTGCATTCCAAAGTCTTCAGGTACTTGCAGCACAAATTCAAATTTGCCTTTTGGGAAACACATATGCATGACATTAATGTTATGTGACCCATGTTTGTGACTGCATCATAATTACACATTTGTATGATTACTGGGAGGACTCTCCTTTCCTCTCACCTTGCACACATTCCAATGTCCTTCCTAAAGGGTGATGCCCAGAACTGTAGACATTGCTCCAGCTTAAAAAGTTCTTTTTTATGATGACATAATTATCCTAAGAAGGTTCAAGTGCTAGAATGTTTGAATGTAAGAATATTTGCAAACAATGAACAGATGCCATTTGATTAAATATCACTCAATTGAATATCTCAGGGTAAAGCAAAAAACAAACTGCTAGAGGAATTCAGTTAGTCAAGCAGCATCTGTGGAGGCAAAAGAATAGTCTATGTTTCAGGTTGAGACCTTGCATCAGGACTGAGTGTAGAGGGGAGATTACCAGTATAAGGAGGTGAGAGGGAGGGGTGAGGCAATGGCTGGCAGGTGATCAGTGGAACCAGGTGAGGAGGGGGATAATGGGTAGATGGAAGAGAGGGAGGGGGAGGGTGGAGTTGGGAGACAGGTAAAGACAGATGACAAATAAGGAGAGAGAAAAAGGGGCAGGGGGAGCCAGATGGATGAAGCGGAGGGTGGAGGTGGAGATAAAGGCTGGAACGTGATCAGTCGAGACACAAGAGACTTCAGATGGTGGAATGTGATAAATAAGGAAGGTGATAAGTGGAACCAGATAAGATAAAAACCTGGAACTCAATATATACTTCGAAAGAAAACAAGTTCAGGGATAAGATGGAAGAGCAGAGGAGTGGGACTAATTGAATAGTTCTTACAAAGAATGGTCTCTTATGTAGCCTCCAGTTTGGTAACTGGGGTGTCTGTGCTATTAGGAAAATAGAGTTAGAAAAGGAAACAGGTAGAGACGGGGAAGTGAGGGGGAAAGGAATATCAGCAGGGGCTGGTGTAGCCAGTGGAACTGGATGAGAAATCTGGAATCAGGTTGAGTGCGTTCTAACTGAATCTACATCAACATCGGCTGTGTACAACCATACCACTGAGCTTTCAGGCTAAGTTAAAATGCACTTGCATTAAAAATGTAGGAGTGTGATTTTAATATGTTAATACATGGTAATGAACTGAGTGCAAGTTTCATTCCCATTTCAATTTGTGAATGTGCTCAATCAGGTTCAAGCACATTCTCGTCTGCTGCGTTATCAGGGAGACCAGCTGCAAAATTTATTTGGAGTATAAATGAAAGTGGAATTTAAATTCTGATTTTTGAAGGCTCAGCCTTTCAACTTTCTGTCTGACAGTTCTTGGAAATGGGATCTCCAATGGGTAATCTCCTTCAGTGGTGTTTGGAGGAGGATGAATACTGGGAGTGTATGACAAGTTCATTTACACTCCAGATGTGGGCAACACAGACCTGCCCCTATTCATGGAGAGATTTCTGGGACCACACATACATTCTCCAGGAAATCAGATGCAAGGTAGGAGCAATTAGACTTAATTTCAGAGATTAACCAGGCACTCCAAAGATGTCAGAAAGGTAGTTGACACAATATTGCACTGGGACATCTAGTATTGGTATTTTATTGTCATATGACCCAAGATACAGTGAAAAGCTTTTGTTTGAGTGCCATCCAGGTTGATCAAGCCATACACAAGTACATTGAAGTAGTCAAAAAAAAACAGAATGCAGAAATAGTGTTGCAGCTACAGAGAAAGTGCAATAACAGGTAAACAATATACTTTAAAATGCAAGGGACATGATGAGGTAGATAGGGAGATCAAGAGTTCATCTTTTCAGGTGTGGGGGACAGTCAGTCCCTGTTTTGGAAGCAAATAAACTGTGATGCCCTGGAAGTAGTAAGGATTGGGCCCTTGCAGCTCAATATTTCCAGATATGGATGTGGCCAAGCAAGTGGCCACTGAAGAGTTTCTTTGAAAGAAATGCTTGAAGTAGGCTCTGGTGTACCTTTCTTGGTCCCACAGCTTTCACAAGGGCCTGTATCCATATGTAACCAGTCTGCCCCACACTCTATGCACCTGCCATTCCACATAGCTCCCCCACTCCCTGACACACTCTTTTGCACAGTGAACCATATGGGGAGGTATGACAGGAAAATGCAGTTTGACAGATATAACAAGGCTTGACTTGCAATTTTTAGCTGTCATGGCAGAAACTCTTACATGGCAGGGTCCAGTAGGAACTGTATGCCTTCATCATACATTGTGCCATTGAAAGTGGACATCCAAGCTAAGGATCGTCGTCATTAGGGCCTAAAACAAATAAAACAGTTTCTTGGGAGAAGAATAACTTCCAGACTATCTTTGAAGAATCCACTTCACCTTTTAGAGCAGCTCAGGTAGGCTCAATCTTGCAACAGGTCTTTACTCTTTGGTGAAGGCCTGCTCCTTTGTTAAAGGTTCACACCATTTACGAAGTAATTATTCGTGTTACAGTATTGTAAGAGCAATGTGAATGATGAATTGCATGTCACTGCTGTGCACTCAGCTATCTCAGTGCATTACCACATCACATGCATGGAGGACCAGACAACAGTTTGGCAAAGTATAGAGTTGCAGATCACATTTACAGGTTGGTTTTCAGATTGAAGAAAACTATTGCAGTAATGCATGAAAACATTGTGCTTTGTGGCAGAAGTTCTAGCCCATCATTTCCAGGGACTGAGGTGGTCTAGACCATGTTGCAGAGTGAAAAAAGTGAGCAATCTTTCACACACAGTATGGTTAGCCTGTTTCTGGTTGCAAATTCTATACCCACAATGACACTGGTGACAACAGTCAATCGTAATGCACAAATACATCAAGCAGATTATTGATATGCTGTACGTCGGAGCAAACAGCTTCATCATTTCTTTCCAGAGACTTGCAGCAGAATGAGTGATGGTTGCAATTATCTCTTGTATCCCAGGGCTCACCAAAGTCCAGAATGTTATTGGCAGCATTGAACAAGCACTGTGTTGCTGCAGCAATGAGGGACTCAACTATTAATTCCCTTGCCTGCCAGGTCAATTAGTGTGGAAACTGAACAGTGCACATTAGTGTTCAAAGTAAAATCTTTTCACTGAGCTGTTTTGATATGTATAAAAACAGATGATAAATGGGCACTATATTCTACTCATTTTATACCTGGTACCTATGTCACAATGGTTATCAACATCAAGGATAATCCCAGCAATGTCAGGGGCATTATTTTTGAATTTGTCATCTATTTTAAATGGCTAAATGAAATCTCTGAGTTATCCATGATGAACTAATATTTGATGAGCAGAAGACGGATGTTTACAAGATCACGGATATTGTTACTTGTGCAATGTTGGGATGAAACTGTCAAGCATCTAAATTGTTTTGGGATGCTTCAACAGCACTTGTGAAGCATGGAGGCCTGTTGTGTAAACTGCTGTGAGTGGCACTTTGCCCACAGAGCCAGCTATATGCTTGGAGTGGTCCAGTTACCAGTGGCTTATGTTCTCAAGTAAGCAAAGAGCAATTGGACAGTGTACATTCTTAAAGTAGGATTAGCTGTAAGCACCAGGGAAGTAACAGAGAAAATTTGAGTGTAGTGCCCTTTAAGAGCAGAATCAGAACTTAAAGCACCCACTTCTCACTACATTGTAGCAATCTTTCTGGTGGCTCTTGGAAGCAGAGCAAAGGAATATTGGTTTCTTTACAATATGTTTTACCAAATTCAGAGTAGTTGTTGGAAATCTTTTCACACCACCAGAATTTAAGATGCTTAAGAGTGAACTCAGCTCTCAATTTGTCAGCTAAGTGCCCTATTGCTTGGAATTTGGATTACATAGCACTATCTTTTTCGGGATTGCATGTTACAAGAAGTTTGTGCTTCCCAGAGTATAGCACAGGCATATATGTGGTTTTACAGGTTGAACTGCACCATTTTGATATATCAACTGGGCAATTCCCATTGTGAATTGCACTTCCACTGTTACACCTTTTTGTGCCAGACACACACTTAGTGTCATCATTCCCGGCGTAACAGCATTAGAGTTTTGTCAGGAGAAATTAGGTCACATTGACCCAAAGGACTGTTGTTGTTGGAGATGTACAATCCAACCAGGGTTGCCCTGCACCTACTTGCTTTAAAGGAGTTTCCCTGAGTAGATCCCAGCCAACACATAGAAAGGTTGGTCCTCTGAGATATCTGCTTAGTGTTTTCCCTTCAGGTCCCTACCCTTCAGGGTAATAACTCTCATAACCCTTCCTTGACCCTATTCAGTCACAGGTCAACTGATCACTCAAAGGCATTGATCATCTGAAATGACACCCTCATCCACCAATCATACAACATGTGTTCCCTCTCTCAACCAACTTACTCACTAACACACCCTGACTACCTTCACAGCTCTCTGATTCACCCACACTCGACGTCACTAACTGGTGCTTGCAAATCCCAGCTCCACGAATCACAGGTGTTGATACTCCCTCTGAACTATTCACTATTACTCTCCTACCGGCACTGGGGTTCTGTGTGATCTGGATTCAGCCCTGGACTAATCAGATATCCTCTGTACCCTCTGCACTGACACAGTCACAAAAGAAAGGCCTTTGCTGGTGTAAGGTTGAAAGATTAGTGCCTGAATGGAGCTCATTTCCACGGCAAGATCACAACATCACGCAGCAACCCATTAGCACAGATTTGAGGCACCAAGGAAATTCTAGGAGACACAAGAGACTGCAGATGCTGGAACCTGGAGCATCAAACAATCTGCTGGAGGAACTCAATGGGTCGAACAGCTTCTGTGGGGAGAAAGGAATTGTTGACATTTTGGGTCGAAACCCTGCACAAGGATTGGGTTCCTGATGCAGGGTTTCAACCCGAAGTGTCGAAGTTCCTTTCCCGCAACAGATGCTGCTCGACCCGCTGAGTTGCTCCAGCAGATTGTTTGTTGGAGGAAGTTCCAGGCACACGTGTGTTCATTTGCATCTAAAGCTATTTTGCAAATACAAAAGTACAGGTAATTGGTTGCAAGATTCTTGATCTAAATTATAATTCTACACAAATACTTGAAACCACTATAAACATTTTTTTACTGGATGGGGTTAGTTAAAACAACAGAAACAATGAACAAAAGATTGAAGGAGGAAAAGGAGATAACATTTACTGGACAGATAGCAAGCACAGGACTGAAAACAAAGAATAGAATAAACTGAAGGATGTTATTTGTAATTAAAGGCAGCTGGTAATTTTTTTTTGCCGAGAGTGGTTTTGCCATGGCATTAAGATAACTCAACCTGCAAACTTCCTTTTGTTTCAGTAAATCGGATTGTTACCTGAAAAGTTTACTGAAATATAATTGGAATGAGTGACAAATTTCACCAAGTTGTCTTCTTACATGTTTTATGAGTAATTATTTACTTCCCTTGGGAAATTGAGTCAATTTTTAAGAGTGCACAGCAGTTAAAATTATATATGCTTCACTGGCAGGAGTTAGCTCACTGAGACAAATGGCTTTTTCTTGTTCCACACTTTAGGCTCTGAGCTTTTTAAATATCCATCAAAATGCCACGACCAATTGCTGTCATAGAGTTCTATTTGCGCTCTGTGATTTCACTATTTTCCAAATCTTTTTGAAGGGAGATTCTAAGCACAATTCCAACGGGAATTGTTTCAAAGAAAATACTGGCTCTGAGAAGTAAAACTATTTCTACACATTATACTACTAGTTATCTTGGGTTCTAATGCTCTTGCAGTCTCTCCATTCAGATATTTAGATTTAACATAAGCAGCACAGTTCTATCAAGCTGTGACATCTGATTTTAGTGCACAGAGTCAATTAAAATCACATGACAAATTGAAGGTCAAAATGTTTGATATGTGGAAATACAATGATTTTCTTTTAGAAATTCAAGCCTCAAGGACACACGACCAGGCTATGAGATATTAATTTCAAAAAATCAATTTCTAAAAATACAAAAGAATTTTATTTAGCATTTTACTAATGCATTTCAGCAAACCCAGTTTTCGGTAATCCTTCTGTGCTGTTTGTGGACTTCCCATACCCATAGTGTGCAGACAATTGCATATGAGACACAATGAGCTAAAAACAATTTGTGTTCTCTTCCATTAAAAAAAACATAAATCAATTTTGTTATTGATTATGCTGCACATTAATTAGTTGCTGCATTTATTAGAGAACTGCCATTTTATTAACAAAGCAGATTGTAAAATTTCATTAAACAGCACATTTTCAACTGTTAACAACTGATTCAAGTAGGCAGACAAAATTTAAGAAACAAAATGACATTCAAAGTGGAGACACTGTTTCTGACCAACCCAGCCCCCCTCCCCCCCACCCCGCCACACTGAGCCTCCAAATCCTTGAACCTGCATCTTTTTCTTGGTTTTCTCCTACATAACCACATGCTTTCTATGAGTTCAGTTTGTCCATTAGATACGCCTCCTACTGCCTTCACCCTGTGCCACCTCTTTGGAGTCCCCAGTTGAATCCAAATTGTCAAACAAGTCTGGAGGAGCAGACATTTCTGCAAATTGAATAGTCAGAAGACAGATATTACTGTGCTTCGTTCTTCTTTTCATCCCTCTCCCTAGAATGGAACCAAGAACAGAATCCTCTGACTAGAAGCAAAGGCTAGAGACAAAGGGTATGATTTGCTTAATTGGGTTGCTACTCTATTGTAAATTTTCCACAATTCTATAAAGAAAAGTTGATGGTAAAAGGACTGGGAAACACAAATTTAAAGCACTGGACAATAAACGTAGGGCAGACGTGAAGACGGCCCTTTATGCATAGCAAATGTTAATGATCTGAACCTCACTACCTAGAAAGCAAAGAAACTCATTACTCATTGATTTCAAACATAATTGGAGAGCTATTTGAGGGAAATAAACTTGCCAGGCTTATCACGCTACAATGGGTGAGATTTGCTCATTATCCAGCAGGGTATCAGGGTGAGGACCAAATTCCTTGGGAGGACCAAAGCCAACGTGGTCAGAAACAGTCTCTCCACTTTGAATGTCATTTCATTTCCTAAATTTTGGTGTCTGCTTGAATCAGGTCAGATCAGAGTGTAAAGCTTACCTGGATAGCAACTAGACCAATTAACGTTGACTGGACACTTCTGTACCTTTCTTGGGTTCAGTACTTTGCCCAGCACATATTATACATGGATAAGGCAGAGGAATAGGATTGACTGGATTGCTTCATAGAGCTGGGATGAACTTGATGGACTAAGCTGGCTCCTTCTATGCTGTTATGACTCTGTCACTTGAGTAAACTATTGGATCCAAGATTAATGTCATAAGCTCTCTTCATTGAGAGTTTAGAATTTATTTTGTAATTATGATACATCAAGGCACAGTACTACAACAGACTGATGTTGAAGACCTTCTCATTACCAGGATCCAAAGCATCTTTATAAAGTGTCAGTCTTAGCAGAACAATAGTAAGGAGAAGCATCTGGGGTCCACATATCATGCAAGACTCAACAGCATCTGACAGGTACAGTACCTTCAGCAGCAGTTTACCCAGACCACTGCCTTATCTTTTGTCTTTCACGCTGATGCCTATGTATATGCTTTTTCTACCACTTTGCTCAGATATTGACAGGGACCTTCAAAGCTTAGAACAGTCTCTGTGAGTTCTTGTTTGACACACTAATTTCCTGTATCATAATGAGAGGGTGGAGAAGATATTTGCTGAAACCAGAGATGAGGGATCTCACCTATGTTAAACTGAAGAAACTGACATTGTTCTCCTTGGACCAAAAGACATCGAGAGGAGATCTGAAAGGGATGACCAAGGTTACCTGGATATGTTAGAGAGAAGTTGTTCCTATTATCTAGTGGTTCAAATGTGCGTAGGATGATGTGAGGAGTTTATTTTAAAACTAAGAGCACAGACATAATCAGGAATTCACTGCCTTTAAGGCTGAAGGAAAAAGAATCAATATTTCAAAAGTGAACTGGATAAGTACTTGAGAGTGAACAATTTGTAGAGCAGGGGATCATGTGTACCAGAATTGTATTTGGAACCAGCGTAAAGTTGATGGGCTGAGTAGCCTCCTGTGTTGTGACAATTCTCTGATTGAAGTCATAGAGCAATACGGGACGGATGCAGGCCCTTCAGCCCAACCAGTCCATGCTGACCACAGTGCCTACACAGCTAGTCCCAATTTCCTGTGTTCGTCCCATATCCCTCTAAACCCTGCCCCTGCGTGTACCTATCCAAGAGCTTCTTAAATGGTATTAATGTACCTGCCTCAACCACTTCCTCTGGCAGTTCTTTCCATATACTCACCACCCTCTGTGTGAAAAAGTTGCCCCTCAGATCCCTTTTAAATCTTTCCCTTCTCACCCTAAACCTATGCCCCCTTGTTTTGGATTCTCCTACCCTGGAGAAAAGACTGTTCCCGTCCACTTTATCTATGCCTCTCATAATTTTAAACATTTCTATATGGTCACCCCTTATTCTCCTGTGCTCCAAGGAATAAAGACCTAGCCTGGTCAACCTCCCTGTAACTCAATCCCTCTAGGCCTGGTAACATCCTTGTAAATCTTTTCTGCACTCTTTCCAGTTTAACCACATCTTTCCTATAACAAGGTGACCAAAACTGTTACCAACAGATTACTCCAAGTGCGGCCTCACCAACGACTTATACAACTGCAACATGGTGTCCCAACTCCTATACTCAGTGCTCTGACTGATGAAAACCAGCGTGCTAAATGCCTTTTTCACCACCCTGTCTACCTGTGACACCGCTTTCAATGAACTATACATTTGTACTTCTAGGTCCCTCTGTTCCATTACACTCCCGAGTGTCCTACCATTCATAGTATAAGTCCTACACTGGTTTGACTTTCCAAAATGCATCACTTCACACATCTGTATTGAAATCCATTTGCCACTCCTCGGCCCACTTCCCAAAACTGACCAGGATCCCCTTGTAATCTATGATAAGCTTCTTCACCATCAACAACACCTCCTAATTTTGTGTGATCTGCAAACTTGCTGATCAAGCCTTATGAATTTGCATCCAGATCATTTATATAAATAACAAATAACAAGGATCCCAACACTGACCCTACAGCACACTGCTAGGCACTGGTCACTGGCCTTTATTCTAGTTCTATTCTATTCTTGGTTTTTGATTTTGATAGACTTGACCAATCCAATTCACTCCAGATGCTGAAGTCCAGATGAAGGGTCTTGGCGGAAAATGCCAACTATCAATTTCCCTCCACAGATGCTGCCTGACTCATTGAATTCCTCCAGCAGTTTATTTTTTTTTGCTCAGATTCCAGTGTCTGCAGTCTCTTAAGTCTCCAGTTCACTCTTGTCTGGCCTACCTCTGTATAATTAATGCCTTCCAAACTTCTGCTGTCTATGCCCTAACTTGCATCAAGTGCTAATACCCATTACCGTTGTACTTGTTTGCCTAGGATGGTTATCGAATAAAGCGACGCTTCAACTTTAAAAATCGCACGCATGTTTTCAGGTCCATCCACAGCCACTACTTCACCTCTCTCTAAACTCTTCAATATCTACCCTGTAATACCCATGATTTTCCCATTCTGGCTTCTGGATCTTCCACAAACGTTCTTATTTCATCATTGGTGGCTGAGCCTTCATCTGCTCATGTGTAATACTCTGAAATTCTATCCCTATGTTTCTCCACTGCTCTCTTTCTCCTCATTTACAATGCTGCCTACAGTCTGTCTTTTTGACTGAGCTTTTGGTAATCACTATGAATCTACTTATGTAACTCAATGCCAAACTTTGTTAACATTCCTGTGACTGAGATTTTGCTAAAGGTTCTACATAAAAACAAGCTGTTTTGTGACATTGTATAATTTTAAAATATTCATTCTAATGTGCTCAAGAAAACCACAGAGAACAGTACTAATTTCAGATGCAGAAAGTAATGCTGCTCATTTTGAAACTCTAACCAGATTTTCCAAGCCAGCTTTCAAACGCAAAGCACATTATTTATTATGTAATTTACATTTAGCTCTATTGCCTGACAAATGTTGTGTGTCGAATTTGATTTTGCAGTCATGCATAATTCAATGTGTAATCGACTTCAGAAAATAGGCACAGTACACCTTACACAAGTGACCTAGCACAAATTATGTACAGGAGAATGTGTTTCACCATGCAAAAATGAATTTGAAAGGAAAGATGCTTGGACTTTTTAAAATGGATAATTTGTGGGATCCAATTTTTCAGAGAAAATTGTTACCTTCATGTCGTCTTTCAACCTCCTAAGTAAACTGTCAACTTCAGAATCTCTTCATAATGGTGCTGATTTTTGCTGAGTCATATTGCTTTTACCCTTGCACAAGATGTTTAGTGGTACAGAGAAGGGTGTAGCATCAGTAGACACTACTGTGTTGCTGCTTGCATAAGCAACGTATGCAGGTAGAGCTATCAACAGGACATTCTTCATTGAAGACATGAATTGTCAACTCAACAGCAAGAATGCATCAAGATCCTACCGAGCAGCACACTCAGTTCCTAAAGGTACCTTTACGTAAAGATACACAACATCACTTTCCTTTTAAAGAGAAACACATGCATGCAAATCATTAACTCCCAAAATGCATCCATTTATACAATAGAATAATACCAGTATTTACCTAAATATGCACAATTATCATCTCAACCAGTTATAAATTTGATTGATCTACTGGTCTTCTCAACCTCTAAGATCTGCTCAAGTGCAAAGGTTCATTTGTCATCCCTGAAGTGACCTCTCTAGGAGCCCTTAATTCTGGTGAATCACCTCCCCCTGTCTATCAGTCAATCAGTTTTGGGTTTCCGTGCCTTCCAATCCAGAGATTGCTGCATCCATCTGTGACAAACTGCTGACATCAACTATGGACCAGTGTTGGGAACCAGTTACTCAGGGAGGCCATATGTTGCAAAAAAAATCATCTCAGAGCCTCTATGGACCACTCTGTAGAACTGCACAATCAAAATATCAATGCCTTCAACTTCTCTTGGTGAATATCAAATAGCAGGAAGAAAAACTTCACTGAAAATAATTCAACATGCAAAATCACTAGAAAGGACAAACAGAGATCAACATTAACCTTGGAGCTGAGGGCAAATGCAACCTTAAGTAATAACATGCTGAGGAGGATTTCACCATCTTTTCAACGAACTACATTCAAAATCTTAACTGGGAGCAGATGGAACGCACTCAACACCTAACAAGACTACAGTTGATCTGATTGTAATTCCTGTCCCCAACTGTGACCTTTGAACCTTTTTCTGATCAAGTATCTATCTAACCTCTGCCTTAAAAATATTCAAAGACCCTGCTTCCATCTCCCACGGGGGAAGAGACTTCCAAAGACTCATAATGCACTGGAGACGGTGCAGGAGAGTTTCACCCAGATGTTGTCTGGGATGGATTGTTTCAGTTAAAAGGAGAGACTGGATAGGTTGAGCTTGTTTTCTTTGGAACAGATGGAACTGAGTTGGGGGGTGTAGGGGGGCTGCTAATAGCAGTGCTCAAAATTATGAGAAGCATAGACGGGTAGATAGAAACTTTTCCCCATGGCAGAGGCGTCTATGACCAAATGGCTTAGGTTTAAGCTGACGAATGAGAGAGGTTTAGAGAGGATCCGAGGAGGTATATTTTTCCACACGGAGGGTGGTTGAAATCTGTGATGCACTGCCTGAGAGGGTGGTGGAGGCAGTACTCTCACATTTGAGAAGCATCTGGACGAGCACTTGATTCTTCAAAGCAAAGTAGGCTACAGACCAAGTGCTGTTACATGAGATTAACATGGATGGGTACGATGGACATGGTAGGCTGAAGGGCTGGGTCCTTTGCTGTATGATTCTATGTCTCCACATCAAAAAAAGAAGTCACTCCTCTGTCTTAACCAGGTAACCTTTCAGTTTTAACAGTGGCCTCTTGTTTAAGATTCTCCGACAAGAGGAAACATCCTCTGCACATCCACCCTGTCAAGACTCGTCAGGTTCTTTTAAGTTTCAAACAAGTCATCTCTCACTCCAGCAGATTCAACACCATCTAAGCTATCCCCACAAGAGAATCCATTCATTCAGATATTAGCCAGTAAATCTTCTCTGAACCATTCCAGGAGGGAGTTGCCTGGAGCTGTGGGCAACTGGAATCTGCAATAATAAGACATGGAACAGGAGCAAGGCCAGTACAGAGAGCCTCTGGCCGCACCTTCATATGGATGGTTCCCTCATACTAATTAAGGATATCCTTTAGTATGTGCACTTATACTAGTTTGCAATCACCACTCTGTGCTCTTATTTCAGGCAACCTTGACAAACTGACAGCGTATACTGCCTTCTTCATTCCATTTGATCTAATTACTCAATCCCATCTTCACTCCACTTCTTTCAGACAAGCTATATTCATACATTTGCCTCATAGAAACATCTTTAATGATTGGGTTGGGCAAGCTATTTGACTGTCACCAGAAAATCATCAGCTACAATTCTCAATGGTGTAAATTGTCATTTTCCAAATTAGTCATCGCCTTTCCAGAAGGCAGTCATTTCAGAGCATCTTCTGCAGCATTCTGTAACAACATAATAAAACAGAAGCAGGAGTTGATCATTCTGTCATTGGGATCTGCTCTCTTGTCCATTATGATCTTGGCTGATATTTGTATCAGTACAACTTTCCTGCACTAACCCCATATCTCTTAGTTCACTTGATATCCAAAAGCCTATTGATCCTCTCCTTGAATATACTCAGTGACCGAGCCTCCACGGCCATCCTGGATAAAGATTTCTAAAGATTCACTATCCTCTGGATGACAAAATTTCTTCTCATCTTAGTCCAGAATGGCTGACTTTTATTTTGAGACTCTGATCTTGGGTCCTAAATACTCCAGACAGAGTTAACCCTGTCAAGCCCTGAAAGAATTTGGTATCTTCTCATTTCCCTCTCATTTGTCTAAACTCTAGAAAGTGTAGCATAAGGTGCTTCATCTCTTCTCATTGGACAGTTTCTCATTCCTGGTGAACCTTCACTGCTCTACCTCCAAGTATATATTTCCTTGGATAGGGAGACTATACCTGTGCACAATATTTCAGATGCATTCTCTCTAGGATAAAATATAATTTTAACAAAACATCTTTACTCTTATACCTAAATCCATTGTAATAAATGTCAATAGATCATGTGTCTTCCTCATTGTTAGCTGTACCAGTATGTTAACTTTCCATGATTCATATACATGTCCCTCTGAATGTCAACACATTTCAATTGCTCACCTTTAAAAAAATACACCTCTCTATTTTTTTTCTACTAAAATGGGTGATATCTTTCCACATTATGTTCCATCTGTCATGTCCTCATGTCACATTGCACAAGATAGACCTGTCTATATCCCTACTGAATCCTCTTTATATCTTCCACATATCTAAGAGAGCTATTCAACTTTCAATCATCATCATATATGAACATATTTCATTTGATCTCCTCAACCAATTCACTGATAAAGATTCTGAACAGTTAGGGCCCCAGCACCAATCTCTATGTTTCCCTATGAGTCACAGTCTCCCAACTTAAAAATGATCTGTATATTCCCACTCACCATGTTCTGGTCATTACTTAATTCACAATCCATGCTGATATATTACCACCAATCCCATGCTCTAATTTTGTTTATTACCTGTTATGCAACACCTTATTGGTCTTGTGGAAGTCCAAATGCACCAGATCCACTAGTTTCCACTCATCTATTCTACTAGTTACCACCTCAAAAAAAACCTAACAGATCTGTCAAATATGATTTCCCTTTCATAAATCCATGTTGATTCTGCACAATCCTACTATTATTTTCTAAATACTCTGTTACTACTTCTTTAATAATACATTTCAGCATTTCCATTTTGCAATCTCTTTAAGTATCCCGGAATATTGAAATGCCAAACTTGGTTACTTTGTAATCACAACTCTGCAAAGGCTATTTGGTCATAGCTATTTAATTCTACCTGTACCATTAGTTCATCTGATTTGTTACAAATGGTGTGTGCATTTAGATTAGGAGATTCTCGGTTCAGATAATACTCCCTCTCCCTTTACAGTGCATAAACCTTGGACTCCAGCTCATTAACTGTACTGAAGTTCATTGAACTCTAGACAGAAGCCATAAGACATAGAAGCAGAATTAGGCCATTCGGCCCTTCTAGTCTGCTCCGCCATTCAATCATGGCTGATTTATTTTTCCCTCTCAACCCCATTCTCTTGCCTTCTCCCCATAACCTTTGACACCCTTACTAATCAGGAACCTATCAATAAATGCTTTAAATATACCAAATGACTTGGCCTCCACAGCTGTCTGTGGCAATGAATTCCACAGATTCACCACCTTCTGGCGAAAGAAATTCCTCCTCATCCTCTGTTTCTAAAGGGAGCGCCCTTCTATTCTGAGGCTGTGCCCTCTGGTCCTAGACTCTCCCACTACTGGAAACATCCTCTCTACGTCCAGTCTATCCAGGCTGAGTCAGCTGACTGCAAGTTCCGTTAACTAGTTCCAGTAGGTTACCAAATTAACTGAAAAATTGGCAGGCTTTTTGCTTACCAGCTCTTACAACTAGCTTACCACTGCAAATGAGAACTACAAGCTTAAGAAAATCTCACAGTAAAAGTAGATGAAATAATTCAATATTTGAAAAACAAAATGCACTAAATTAAGTCCAGGCATGTCAAAAGAATGACCTATTATGGATTTGTGCTGCCACCATTGTTGGAATGGTTGACTTTGTTCAAATAAAATTGACACGTGTGGTTTATAAAGTGACCGGAATGAGAGGTCTGCCAACCAGAATCTTGAGTCACTCTACTATTGACTGTTCTTTTATGAGTTTTTTTGATAGAAGTTTAAGGTGTGGGAAGTGGACAGAACCATTACCTGACTCCATTACATGGACAGTAGCTGGAGGCATTATATGAGAATCATGATGCTTTGCACATGTTATAATGCACACTGAAAGATGCACTACCAAGTATTGTTGTACATTGCATAAAGACCTCCACTGTTCCTCACTCCAGAGCCTATATAATAACTTGTGAAGGGAATGTAATATGGTGGCCATACCATTAGAAACTTCGATTAATAATGCAACATTCTGAGGAAAGAATGAGGGTCAGTAAAACGAGTCAGCTTTCTTTCATCCAACACAGTCACCACCACACTCTACTTATTCTTATCAATTCTGAACTCCTGAAGTAACTTAGGGTTGCATAAATGCACACATCCCACTTCAGCTATACAGTGTACTTCTGTAAGCTATCGACTCCTCCCCCAGCATCTTCAAGTGTTTATATACAGTCTCTACGTCCATGAGGATATCACCTTGAATACTCAGGATGATATCCTCAGATCCATTACGGATTGCAGGATTTTCAGAGCTGTCATTATCACATGTGGTAGCTTGACGTGGGCATAAAACTTCTTCTGCATACCAATTGCCAGGTAACTCTGAGTCCACATTCACCTGCACAAAGACAGCAGGTCTAGCTTGCTAAAGCATTGAGAGTCTGTCAGTTACGCAAATATGTCTTTTAAAGTAGGCAGCAGATATTGTTCAACACAAAGGTTCCTATTGAAGGTTACTTTGCAGTCTCCATGTTACCCGATGATTTTATCTGAAGTGGGGGCCACCATCAATGAAGCTGCCCAATTATTGTGTTGGGTCTTCATAGATATCCCATTCTATGCTAATTCACACAGCTCTTCCTCCATAAGTGCATAAGTGGCAATGACCCATCACTCCTGGATGAGCTCAATGCCTATCATGCACACTTTGATAGGGAGACATGTGACACAACCACACGAGCCCCCATGTCTCTGGATGACCCTGTCATTTCAGTCTCTGATGCATCCTTCAAGAGGGTGAATCCACGACAGGCATCTGGTCTAGATGGCATATCTGGCCAAGTACTAAAGATCTATGCAGACCAGTTGGCTGGAATACTTACAGACATATTCAACCTCTTGGTTCTGCAGCCTGAGGTTCCCACCCTGCTTCAAAAGGGCATCTATTATATAGGTGCCCAAGAGGAGTCTAGTGACCTGCCTCAATGATGTCCGTCAGGTAGCGCTTACATCAACTGTAATGATATGCTTTGAGAGGTTGGTTATGGCACAGAACAACTCCTGCCTCAGAGCTAACCTGGATCTGCTCCAATTTGCCTACCACCACACAGGTCAACAGCAGATGTGATTTGTCTGGCTCTTCACCCTGTTCTGGACCATCTGGACAACAGTAACTCATACCTCAGGCTGCTGTTCATCGACTACAGTTCAGTGTTCAACACAATCATCCCATCCAAACTCATCATCAAGCTTCAAGACCTGGGCCTCTGTACCTCCCCCTGTAACTGGATCCTCGACTTCCTCATTGACAGACCTCAATCAGTGAGGATTTGTAACAACATCTCCTCCTCACTGACTAGCACAGGTGCAGCTCAAGACTGTGCTCTACTCTCTATACGCATATGATGGTGTGGCTAAGCACAGTTCCGATGCCATCTCCAAATTAGCCGACAACACCACTGTTGTTGGTTGAACCACAGGTGGTGATGAGTCAGCATATTGGAGCGACATAGGACGCCTGGTTGAGTGCTGCCATAACAACAACCTCTTGCTCAATGTTAGTAAAACTAAAGAGCTGATTGTTGACTTCAGGAAAGGGAAAGTGGGTGAACATGCACCAGTCTACATTGGGGGAAATCGGTGGTGGAGAGTGTCAGTAGCTTTAAATTCCTGGGCATTAGCATATCGGATGACCTGTCCTGAGCCCAGCACATACTGTAGATGTGATCACAAGGAAAGTGCGCCAGCGTCTTTACTTTCTAAAGAGGTTAGCGAGGTTCGGCTTGTCACTGAATACTCTGACAAACTTCTACAGATGTACTGTTGAAAGTATCCTGACTGGTTGCATCATGGTCTGGTACGGCTATTTGAATGCTTAGGAATGTAAGAAGCTGCAGAGAGTAGTGGACTCTGCCCAATACATCACGGATCATCCTTCCCCACCATCGGTAGTATCTACAGGAAGCGGTGCCTCAAGAAGCAACATCTATCATCAAAGATCCCCGCCATCCAGGCTACATCGTCTTTTTGCAGCTATCATCAGGCAGGAGGTACAGAAACCTGAAGTCCCACAACACCAGATTCAAGAACAGTTACTTCCCTTCAACCGTTTGGTTCTTGAACCAACTGCCAAAACCCTAATCACTATATTTAAACAATACTATGACAACTTTGATCACTTTGCACTAAAATGGACTTTGTTCTTTTTGTTCTAATTGTGTTCTTTCTTGTGAACATTGTTTAATTTATGTTTTTCTTGTGAATGCTGTTTATAAGATGCTACGTCCCTGTGATGTTGCTGCAAGTAAGTTTTTCATTGCACCTGTGCATACATGTACTTGTGCATATGACAATAAACTCGACTTTGACTATGGCAATATGGACAAAGGGAACCAATCTTGGCCCATAATGAATGAGCCTGGTTCCAGGAGGCATGTGATTGTAGATCTTTACAGATCAATTCCACTGTAGAGTCAGTGAAGAGATGCTTGTACTGTGATAAAAGTGCATGTGTCAAGCTAAAATTACTGATAGCTGCCCAGTCAAAATGCAGTATCTGTAGCCCACTTTTTCTATCAGTATTGAGAAACTTTCTCAAACTATATCATGTTTAAACTTGGAAAAAATTAGGAGTGATATTGTTGATCCTTTGCTTAAATTTGAGGAAGTTTGGAGTCCATTTATTCAATATTTTCACATGATATAGATCCCCTTGTAATAACCTTTCAACTTAGAGGAATGGAGTTGACGACATAATATTGCTGTTTCTACTGAGAAATTTTAGTCCAGTTTTTTTTTCTGTTTGTTTTTTTTTTGAAATTTTTTTTTGTTTAGCTTAGCTTGGTTTGATATATTGTTTATAATTTTTCTTATTGTTTTGGGGATTCTTTTTCTTTCTTTTATATTTATATAATAAATCTTTTTCTTTCCTTTCTTTTATATTATATTCATTCACTAAGAGATTGTTGGATTTACAGATTTTTTTATACTTTATTGTTCTTTATGATTATCCATGCCATAATTGTTCTCCTGATCTCTTTGTATTACATGTACAGATATTGATGTATATATTAATCTATATTAATTTGAAAACTAATAAAAGATTTTGAAAAAGAAAAGAAAGAGAAACTCATGCAATTGGCAACAATCATTCAAGTGTTCTCTCCCATACTCTTATACCAGCATAACTTTCTCCTGAGAATTTGCATTAGTTCCTAGGGTACACTTGCAGAATGGTGCTGCAGTGTACCAATAGAGCTGCACTCAACAACTGCTCAAATGAGTCATGACCCTTCAATGTGTGATCACTATCTTAACTGGATGAGCACTTGTGCAGTAAGCCTGCATTTATAGCAGGGAATAAGGGGGGAAGCACCCCAGTCTCGAGTGGCTCTCAATGGTCAATTCTCACCAGGGCTGTACCTACTTTTTGAGCTCTTGTGACCCAAGAATTTACTTCCAACTCTGTGGACAAACAGGATACTGCCATTGTTTTCTGTTTTTGCTTGCCTGGTGCTCTAACACCTGAACTGCATCCCAAGCAAACTTGCTTTACATTCTTAAACATCATCTAATTTACTAGTGGTCATTGTTCATGCTCCCTCTAAAATTAGCCTCCCCATGCCTGAATTCCCCTCATCAGCCACTTCACACACTAGGTGATTCCTCAATCCCTGATCTAAAGAAGTCAGGAAATTATACTTAGTCACCAATGCATTCAGCCTAACCACATATTCAATGTCCATTTCCTGTGGTCCCTGATTACACCTGCTGAATTTTTAGCTCTCAAAAATCTCTGATGGCACTGGATTAGAATAATCCTTTCAAGGATTTCATTAAGTTATTGTATGAAACTTGAGTTGTAGTTTATAGTGCTAGTAGACTCTCTGAAGTCTCATATTTCTCAGGAACTACCACCCCCATAAATACCACTTCCCTTTTCCTGCACATCATTGCATTTCTCTGTTCTGTCTGCTCACACAGGACCTCAATAACACCATTTGTCCTCAACATTTCCACTAATTCCATACAAGAAGCAAATGAGTGAGTCCAATCCTATGTCTCCAGCTTGTTGATAGATCCTATAATTCCAAAGCCCATCATCATCACTGCTCCATCCAGAGAACCCTGTTCTCTGTTTGCTTTGCACTAGATTGCTTCCCTACTATTCCCTAAAGTAGTGACATCCCTTCCTCATCACCATTTAGTATCTGTCACCTCTTCTGTATTGCTAATTGCATAAGTAAATAACAGAGGCAAAGCTATCAAAAGGTACATCATTTATTGAAGGCAAGAATTACCAAATAAACTACAGTGGCTAGCACCACAATGTATGAAGGTCATACTATGTGGTAATCTCCATTCTTAAAGGTTCCCTACACCAATATACTCTTTTGGGATGAGAGTACCAAATTGGGCAGAGCCTTGTACTGCCAGATACTCTCCCATTCATGAATTCATTACTTGTGGGAAAGTTTGTAATACGTGTCATACAAACTAGAAACGGATGATGGGAAAATAGATTAATAGTGGAGGAAATTTAAAGGTCAGATTAGAAGATACAGGGTAATTATTAGATCAGGAAAGTGTTTAGATTATAGGGCATAGCTAGCTGGAGCAGAACTAAACAAATGGAGGTTGGGGTGTAAGCTAAGTGCAGGACAGCTGTTCATGAGATAAGCAAAGTCACGATAGGAGGACAAGACCGTAAATTAGAGCACCAAATTGCAGGGAAAGTGGAGCTGCAATCTCCTGCAGAGATAAAACGAAGATCAAATATAACAAAGAAAAGTGAATAACTTGATTGAAATTGGATGAAATTGTGAAATCCACATGTAACTATTGTAACGCAAATACTCTAAATTGCTGGAAGATTTTTGGGTCAGTGAGTACCTTTGAGCTCCCACTTGAAGTGCTCCCCAGTGTACACTGTAACAGGGTCTGAATAAACAGACTTGTTCAAGAAACTCACCACTGCTGTATGAGTGGTTTTCTTTGTGTGCTGTTCAGGTTTGAGCCATAATTAAGAGCATGACTGGGCCCCATGTGAAAGTCAGATTCAGGGTACTTAACACACTAATTCCTCCTACAATTTCCAGAAGAAGATTCCAGTATATGTGGACACTTATATACAAAACAACACTGGCAATATGACATTACACCTCAAGTTTTCCACCAATACAGTTTCAGTGACATTTATGGGTTGAACTTTGCAGGGAAATGCTGTGATTCATGTGTGGAACCATAGGATTTTCTCTGATACCAAGTTCAAAGTTTCATGTTTGGTAAAGGAACAGCATGGAAATTTTTAAAATTGTGCACTTGCTAAAAACATTACTATCCATACATCAAAAGCATATTTTCAATTAAAAATGATAATTTGTTCAACCTTATGCCATATCTTAGTTATTTATTCATTCAGCAGTTCAATTTGAATGAAAACAACAGATAAGACTCAGTACTTATTTTGCATAAAGGGATTAGGTTTTAAAATTATGCCATTATCTCTAAGTGAAATTGGCAGTGGGCTGATTTTATTTAGTATGCTGAACACCACAAGCTGGATAATTGGGAGATTTTATATTTGGTTCAGTATTTTTTAAATTTAAATTCTCTGCTTGAATCAAGATTTTCATGTCCTGAAGAAGTGTTGACTGCCTGCTTTTCTCCACGGATGCTGCCTGGCCTGCTGAGTTCCTCCAGCATCATCGTGTTTTTCATCTATGTTCCAGCACCTGCAGCCCTTTGTTTCTCTCAATGCTCTAAAAGCTTGCTCATGTTGTCAAAAGTATGTTTGATACAATTTGCAGTTATTTGGAGCTATTATATTGCTTAATGCAATATGCATATACATGTATTCTCACACACACACACACCCCCCTGTACATCTGTAAGTGGGACTTCCTAGGAAGATGCTGTGGAGGTGGAGAAAGAGAATTATGACATGGAAATTGAAGTTCTGGTGAAAGATAGGAAGTTTTGGTAAAGGTTGCTCATTCAAAAGTGCAGACATACCATAGGTTAATGCCAACACCATTTATAAATCTTCTGTTAATACAACATCACTTTGTACTACTGCAAAAATATAAATATGTAAAAACAGGCATTTATTACAGAATGAATGGAGTGGTCATCGGTGCATGAAAATAACAAATATTGTGCACCTTGTTGCCTGAAGGAGAATAATCCCTTTGGCACTTGAATCCCATTTCATTTGAGGTCAGCATCATGACATTATATCCATTTGTGCAGCTCAATTATTTAAAAATATTTCATACTTCTTAGCTGCACTGCACCACCATATATCAGTTATTTTATTACGTGACTACTGGTGGAGAGTTCATTTACGATGAAATCGGAATGTCACAAAATCACTCAGAAGAAAATTCTATTTGTACTGCTAGTTTGATTGACAGTCATCAAATTAGATCTAAAAGGCATTTATCCTGATTTTCATAATAAGAAAACAATACAGCCATTGGCTAATCCTTGTTATATTTAGCTTTTAAATCTGGAGTCCCAGCTGGCACAGGGTGAAACTGTCCCAGATCTTATGGTTGCACAGAACAGGAATGAAATGTGAACTGCTCCAACCTGGTTCTGTTCAATACAAATGCACAAAACTTCCTATAATTCAGTAAAAAAAAATGGTAACTTATTTGAGAGAAGACTGTGGTAATGGACAATGCTAAATATGAACAGTATTTACAGATTAACGTATTAATTTATTTACGGATTAACATATTAACATATTTACAGATTATTAACAGATACTATTTTGCATTTTATTTGGAGGTTAAAGGAATATGTTTCACTTACTTTGTTATATTAAGCTTGGAATCTGTTGATCATAACACCAGAAGCTAAAAATGGAGAGATACTTCATTTCCACGCACTAACATTTCTCACTACAATTGCTCAAAAAACTATAAATTGTAAGTGTGCTCTACATCCAGCAATTGATTTCCTTAATAAATGGTGTGACTAGATTTCTAGATTAAATGACATAGGTCTTTCAGATTCCCAGTGTTATTTTACAGCAATATAAATAATATTTTTACCAGCATACTAAACTAATGAAGATATTATTCTGCAACAGTGTTATAGAATGTCAGCTCGGTTACAGCACTCTTGCCTGAAGGTTTGTGTTCAAGTCCACTCCAGAGACTCTAGCATAAAATTATCGGCCGATACCACAAAGAATGATGCACTGTTGTATCATATGAGGTATTATGCCAAAACTTGGTCTGCCCTCTCAGGTGGCGATGAAAGATCTCATGCCACCAGTTCAAAGAATGGTGTGTTATTTCCGGATGTCTTTGTCAATGTTGTGCTCCAATCAACATTACAATAATCTGATTACCCTGTCGTTGTTACATTGCTGCTTGAGGGTGCTTGCCATGTGAACATTAGCCACTACATACCTCACATGACAAAAAGTGACTACATTTTCGAAGTGTCTAATTGGCTGAAGGTGCTTTGAGACATCCCGAGGCCACAGAAGGAGCTATATGACTGCAAGTCTTTCTTTTCTTAAAAAAACATAAAATATACAATTGCTGGAAACTTGCATTAAGCTTTAAAATCAACAGGCATAATTAAAGAATCAGGTGGACAGCTAAACCATTGAGGCCGTGACCATCTTCAATTAACTCTGTAAGAAGGTCACACAGAACTGGAGGTGCTAATGGCACAATTGACACCAGTGTGCATCTTCAGGAAAATAATATTTGCCAAGTATTAAGCCTTGATTGGGGCACTTATGTGGGCATCAGATGAGGGTTGAAATCAGATTCACTCTGTAGCTTCAGTGCAAATGAAAGCCCCTGGGACTGGCTACCTGAGAGTACAGAGTAACTCTGGCAGGAAACACTCATAACTACAACAGAGAAGAATGTTCACTTTGAACAACCAATACTCGTTATCTTTGGAAGCACTGTTTACTTCTGATTTATATTACTTCAGAGTAGTTTAACCATTTTCTTGATGCCAATCTGAACATACTGAAGAACAGAAGCTTGGTGCACCATTTATACCTTTTGATCTGAAGCAAGGTTTGCCATTGATCTTTATTTTCCATATTCATAAAGCTAAATTTCAGGAAGATTTTGTCATAATGAATAAATTGTTTAAAAATTATTTTAACACTGCAGATTTGTTATTTTAACACTCCCCTGAAGGTTTCCTGTTATTTTCCATTAAAACTGCTGGTGTGATTTATCCTGGTTTTGAAAAGACACAAGTGAAAGAAACATTTCTACTGGATCTCCCGTGTTCCATCGTGCCACATTTGTATACAAATGATTCAAAAATATTTAGAGTGCAATTTACAGTGACGTCCTAGATTAATTTGTTTCCTTAATTCATTTTTATGCTCATTATGATGTTAATCAAGGTTATTACCAAGCAAGTTTAATGGATGATGTCAAATGAACACTGGCCACGAACTTAATTTTAAGGCCAATAGCACTGAAGGTTTTGAAGCCAGATATCCATCACATACTCTCTGAATAGGTTTATGATCTTAGAAAACACAATTCCACATCATGATTTTTTTTTGATTGTCCATTCGCAAAAACAAAAGGAGCCTGAAAACAGTTAAATTGAAGGACCACAGTCAACAATTTACGGAACAAATAATGATAAATTTAGAACTGCAGATCATGATGCTAAGTGCACTGAAACATCACACATGGTTTCCCTTCCGAAGTGTAATTATCGGAATACTAAATCCAACATTATATGTATTTCTATTGCACTGCTCTTGAACAGAAGTACATCTCAAAGCATTTTACAAGAAGAGCAACAGAGAACAGAAGGGAAGTGTGGAAAGGATGTAGTGGGGGTAGCCAAAGGTACAACTTTAACAGAAAAGTAGTAAGGGGCAAGCAAATGGTTAAGGGTGAGGATTCCAGACTGCTAGATACAAGGTTGGAAGAAGAGCTCCCAACAGAACAGGGAACCATGGTAAAGGTTGGGTGAAAGTAGAGTGGCTGAAAGAGTTTGCAGAGTTAAGAAGATGTGAGAACATGGAACACTTGAAAGTGAGGGATCTGAAAATCAAGTTGGTTAGGCAAAAGAAGCCACATTTAGCAATTCCAGAAAAGGATGTGGGCACCAGGATATATTTGTGGTAGAGCCATTGGTGTGGAATGGCCTTTGAACACTAGGGCAGATAAAGGCACTCAGTAGACAAGCACTAAGGTGGAGAATTGGATTTTGTAAGATTTAACTTCCAAATATGATTTTGAATCTTTATTAAGTTTTTGCATTGTTACTAAATAGGTCACTCACTATCAAAGGGAAGGAATGGACTTGGCACTGCATCACTGGGATTGCACAAGGATGAGTTGTTCACTGACAGCCTAAGGCAGAGGGGTATGGTCTAAATATGTTTTCTTTCCTTCTTTCTCCTCCAACTCCCACTATTGCTCCTCTTCAGCTCTTCACCACATGGTGATGACAACGGTTGTGTCCTCTGGTTGATGACATTGTGCAATCTTGACAAGTACTGGAGAACTCTTCGAGAGCAGCAGAGGTACCTTTCAGCAAGTTGATAGCCTGTTAAGTTTGATGTTGGTTGTCAGCCCCTTTGATCATTGATATAATGCTCACACAGGTGTAGGTGGCACATTTGAGTGAATGGCCATGTTGTCAATTAGTAGCCAACCTTCTGCTGGATGTGGTGGCTGAAATGCAGCTGATGCAATGGAATAAATGTACCATAGCAGATGCTATCCTGTTTGACTTGCTGCCTATGATCATACCCAGTGGGATGCTGAGGGAGTAGAATCCATTTGCATTTTGATACAGGGCAGAAATGACATGTAGCACCTGCAGAGCAATACCTGTGCAGTCACTGACACTCTGCACTAGAAGGAAAGTTGTAATCAGGGAAAAAGTAAATTCTCTCTTCACCTACTGATCTATAACATAGTTCACTCTCTTTCACAAGAGAGCACATGTGATCTCTCTTGCAAAGCAATGAACAGCAAACTGGAAACATCTCTTATTCTGAAGGAGCCATGGATATTAAAGTTCATTTATGCAGTCACCTTCACAACTACTAGCAATGCACTTTTCCAGGCAGTCTGGCTGCAACATGTAGCAGATTTGAGTGAGACCATTTTATTGGAGACTAGACATTACAGCATTGTTCCTTACCGAGTTGCAGATCGGTGAACTATTTTGTGAATATCCTGTGATGATATGGTCTGATACCAAGAGCGCTATTCTCTCCAACCTCCTCCCTTTTCCATTAGCTTCTTTGGTTCTGCATGTCCTCTGCTCATTCTCAAGTTGCACCGGACTCCAGGTATAATGAACCAAAGCCATGGGAGAATTGACTCAAGCAAAGCCTCAGTCAAAAGTCTTTTAGAATGACTCCCTGTGGTCTATCAGAACCTGAAAGAGCCGTAGAAAGCACCAGATGTAGAATCCTACCAACAGCCAGCAGAAAGCAACCAACATGTAATAGCAGATAATTGCTTTAAATTGTTTTGGCGGTGGGTCCTTCCTGATGTTGAATGCATATTCAGATACGCAAGGTTAAGCAAGAGGATTAAGTTGAGCATGGTGCTCCAAAGTGGCAGCACTGGCATCAAATCAAACATAATGATCTGCCTGCTCAGCATACTTCCTGCAGATGTTCACTGCTCTGAAGGTGTCTATATTGCCAAAGAAAAATTGGACATCAAAATTCCTTATCTCTCACTGAGAGGAGCCCACCGAGTCAAACCAAGAAACAGAAAATTAATTATTATTAATGATTGTGGAAAATTTTGATCTTTAAGCGTCTTTTACATATGTCTCCAAATCAGCGATTGTTTGATGGGATTTGCTGGCTAATGTTAGAATTTGTGACAGAACAGCTAGCTCTCAGGATTGAAAGACTATCAAATTTCTTATACAGCCTGCAAGCAGCAAAAACAAAAACTCAAAACTAAAATTGGTAGTAGTCTTCAAACCAGAAATGGTGTCCTTGTTCAGGAGATTATACATGTGTTATTATGTAGTTATAATAAAGAACTACAGTTCCCAGCAGGTAATGCAAGGGGCCACATGGGGGAAACAGGAAGTGGCTGAAAAGAGTGGGGAAAAGCAGCCAGCCTGTCTGTTGCAACCTGTTGTTTTGTTGTTTTAATAAATGTTCAGATGTTAAACCCATGCCAAATTTGTCTTGTGATGAAGAACAAACATAACATGGTGTCAGAAGTTGGTGTGAGGTCTGAACAAGGAAAGTAAATGAATACTGTGTGCAATTGAGAAAGAGACTCAGTGAGTACAAAAGAAAAGCTGTAAAAAGATGGAAAAAAAGCCGGCTGGCGTGGCGAAGGAGCACATTGTTCCTTAAGCTCAGCAGTCACCGGATTTGCCAAGAGAAATTCAGGTGAGAGGCCGAGAGTTCCTGTTATAGATAAGCTAAGTCCTTCCAAGCCTATGCAGATTACTGGCAATCTAGCCGATAATCGGAAATGCTTCAAACAGCGATTCAACATATATTTAGATGCTGGAGTGGGAAGGAACGATAAAAAATTGAAAGCGTCTATTTTTCTGCACGTGATTGGTGAAGAGGCTTTGGACATCTATAACAGCTTTCAAATTGATGAGACAGCTTTTGAGTTGGGCACCTTGATGGAAAAATTTGAGGAGTATTTTATCCCAAGTAAAAACATCACATTTGAGAGATATCAATTCTTTTCCTGTGACCAGAAACAAGGTGTTAGCTTCGACCAATACTTAGCTGAGCTTCACACACTGAGTAAGTCTTGTGAATTTGGAGATTTGAGAAACTCACTAGTTAAAGACAGAATAGTTTGTGGAATTCCAGATAATGGACTCAGAGAAAGACTGTTGCGTGTAAAAGATTTGACCCTGGAATAGGCGGTGAATACGTGTACGTCAGCAGAAACCACACGAGCACAAGCTAAGGAGCTATACAGAGCAGACACAACAGTACATGCTGTGAAAACAGAGAAGCAGCTCCCAAGGTGTTTCCCAAAGCAACAGCAAATCAAAGAGGAAGGCTCAAACAGCAAATGCAGCAGATGTGGAGGTAAACACATTCCAAAGATGTGCCCTGCTTATGGGAAGTCCTGCAATAGCTGTGGGAAGAAGAATCACTTTGCAAGGTGCTGCAAAGCTGGGGCTAACAAGAGAAAGGTGCACACAGTTGATGAGAAAATGGAGGAATTCTTTGTGGATTTTGTACAGACTGTGGCTGCTGGTAAAACAGAATGGATTGTTCCAGTAACTGTGAATGAGACAGTAATTCCATTCAAGCTTGACACCGGAGCTCAGGTGAATCTATTATCCATGGATGATTATAAGACTCTCACAGTAAAGAGTAGGATTTACCCTGTGAAGTTAAAAGTGACAGGCTACACTGGAGAGAATGTTCCAGTCAAAGGGGGCTGTATGGTGACCTTTAAGCACAAGGGGCAGCACTTAAAATCCCAGCTGCTGATTGTAGAAAAGAGAGTACAGCTAATATTAGGTCTGAGTGCATGTGAACAGCTCAATCAAGTGAACAGTTTTCATAGTAGCTTCACAAACCAAAGATGACCACACAACACTCATAGAAGAGTATGCAGATGTCTTTGAAGGGCTCGGATGCTTACCTGGTGTACACAAAATTCACATAGATGAGGCAGTGGCTCCTGTTGTCCATGCATGCAGGAAAGTTCCGTTACAACTTAGAGATAAACTTAAACAAGAACTAGCACGCATGGAACGAATGAATGTCATACAGAAAATTGAAGAACCAACAGATTGGGTGAGTTCACTGGTCCCTGTGCAAAAGAAAAATGGAGCATTGTGGATATGTCTAGACCCAAGAGATCTCAATAATCCATCAAGAGAGAGCATTTTAAATTCCCAACACGGGAGGAGATCATGTCCCAGTTTTCAGGTGCCAAATGGTTTAGCAAGCTTGACGCATCATCTGGATTTTGGCAGATGAAGCTTGATGAGGCAAGTTCGAGACTGTGTACTTTTGACATACCACAGGGAAGATATCGCTATCTGCAGCTGCCATATGGGATACTGTCCACACCAGAAGTCTACCATAAAACCATCCACATGATTTGAGGGCATACCTGGTGTCGAGACCGTAATGGATGACATCATCATCTGGGGGTCCACCAAGGACGAACATGATACTTGACTGAGACAAGTGCTTGACATGACAAGGAATGTCAATTTGAAATTAAATAAAGAGAAATGTGAGTTCGGTGTGAAGACACTGACTTTCATAGGAGATGTCATATCTGAAGAGGGAGTGAAGCCTGACCCAAGAAGGACTTCAGCCATTAAAAACATGGAGAGGCCGCAAAACAAAGAGGAGGTGAGACGTTTCTGAGGGATGGTTACTTACCTGGCTAAGTTCATCCCACGACTGTCAACAGTGTCAGCACCACTTAGGTCACTCCTTGAGCAACAAAATGAATGGATTTGGTCTCATGAGCAAGAAGGGTGTTTCCAGACGTTGAAAAGGGTCCTAACTGAAGAGCCCGTGCTGAAGTTTTATGATCTGGAAAGGTGTATCAGGATATCAGCTGATGCGTCCCGGCACGGCCTTGGATCAGTACTACTGCAGCAGCATGATGGCAAATGGCAACCTGTGGCCTATGCATCAAGGGCTTTAACAAGTGCGGAAGCCAACTATGCACAGATAAAGAGCTTCTCGCCAGTACATATGCATGTGAAAGGTTCCATCAGTACATCTACGGGCAAGCTATTGAAGTGGAGACAGACCATAAACCATTGGTCTCAATTATGTCCAAACCACAGAATGACTGTCCTATGAGGATACAGTGCATGTTGATAAGGCTGCAGAAATATGATGTGAAGATGATCTACACACCAGGAAATATATGTTTGCAGTTGATGCACTGTCTCGATCAGTCGACAAGACAGAAAAGAGAGACCAACAGGTTAATTTAGATATACAGGCCTATGTTGACATGATTGTCACCTCTCTTCCAGTATCTCTGGATAGAACAGAGCAGATTAGGAAAGCAGCAGAGGCAGATTAAACAATGAAGGTACTCAATGATACAATACGGAAAGGATGGCCAACAGCAAGAGATGACTATCCAATGTGTATTTGGGATTATTGGGCATGCAAAGCTGAACTGTCAGTAGTGAAAGATATGGTCTTCAAAGGGAACAGGTTTGTGATTCCAGTGTCACTATGCAAGGAGATGCTCCAGAAGATACATGAAGGGCATCTTGGGGAGGAAAAATGTAAACGTAGAGCATGCGAAGTGATGTACTGGCCAAGAATGAACCAAGACATCAGCTGGACCACTGCTTCATGTGAAATATGCCTTACCTACAGACCAAAGCAGCAAGCAGAACCACTTACACCACACCCTGTACCAGACAAGCCGTATTTCAAAGTTGGAGTGGATTTATCTAACTGTAATGGGAAGAGCCATATTGTTGTAACATACTACTCTTCCAATTACCCAGAGGTTGCGACACTGCAATCAACATCCAGCAAAGCAGTTATCACGTTCCTGAAAGCTGTGTTTGCGAGGCATGGAGTTCCATGTGAAGTAGTATCCGACAATGGTCCACAATCACCCAAAATCTAATGACCCAGCAGAGAGTTCAGTTAAGGTGGTGAAGGGTCTCATGAAGAAAGCGCAAGATGGACAAGAGGATTTCCATAGAAGTCTAATGATTTACAGAAGTGCACCACTGCAGAACGGCCTTTCACCAGCCCAAATGCTGAAGGGTCGACGCATATGCACTAACCTTCCAATACATGAAAACCTGTTGACACCTGAAGGAGCACAAAAGGTCAAACAGGCTAAAGAGGAAAGGAAAGAAAAACAGAAACGGAATCACGGCAAGACAGCAAAAAGCCTACCAGTCTTGAAGCCTGGGGATCAAGTGTGAATCCGAGATCATGATTCTGGCACATGGTCCATGCAAGGAGTTGTGCAAGAGGAAGTAAATCCACATTTATACCACATCCAGATGGAGCAAGGGACACCTCTGAGGAGGAACCGCGTGGATCTACAACCACAAGCTCCAACCCATGGCTGTGACCCGTCCCCTGTCAGTACACCAAAGGGGCCAGTATATGGAGAAAATGAACATGTGGACCAGAGTTCCCAGGAAAACACCAATGCAGCAAATGAAAGCAACATACCTGCGAAAACAAGTACCAGACCAAAAAGGACCATAAAACCACCTCAGAGACTGATTGAAAGCTGCTGAGTGGACAAGGGTTCTTGGCAGGTTTATAAGGACAAAATATTGTGTTTTTTTTAAAGGGGGAAGATGTGTTATTATGTAGTTATAATAAAGAACTACAGTTCCCAGCAGGCAATGCAAGGGGTCACATGGGGGAAACAGGAAGTGGCTGAAAAGAGCAGAAAAAGCAGCCAGCCTGTCTGTTGCAACCTGTTGTTTTGTTGTTTTAATAAATGTTCAGATGTTAAACCCATGCCAAGTTTGTCTCATGATGAAGAACAAACATAACAATACACAAGAGTAATAAAATAGTTTTATCTTTACTGTTCTAATGCACAACATAATAGTCTTTAAGGACTGACGATGCGGTGACCATAATCAAATAAATATCTTCAGAACCTGTAACTTAGTTTTCTTTACTATTCTAAAGTGTATTAATTTGAACTTTGCACAGATCACATTCTGCTTGTTCACAAGAAACCTTTGCATGTTACTTTCAAGACCTATTGCAAAACAGTAAAACCACTTAAACCTGCTCACTGTTATTAAAGCACAAATGTTGCAGCAAGTATAGTGGAGGGGCAGAGGCAGAGTTAAACACTAATGTATAATGTGCTTTCTCCACAGTTAACTTTGTTACTCTTACTGACCTTGAATTGCACTGAGTACCCTCAAGGTGCTGTATTTGCAAATAGCTATGAACTAAACCTACTGAAGATACTTAAGTCACTTCAAATGTATGTATCTTTGAATGACACGTGTTAATTACTGCCAGTCAACCATCACTGAAGATTAACTATTAAAAGTGTAAGTCCCATTCCTTCATACTTTAATTGATGGAGATTTTAAACAATATAAAACTTAACGTTTTTTTCCCCTTGCTTTCACTTTACTGCCTCTGAGTCTAATCTTTCTTTCCCTCCCTTTATTTCTAATTCTGTGTCTGATTTGACAATTAATTCACTCACTCTAATTTAAGCTTTTCTCTCAGTCTTTGTGTGGTTAATTTTGCAATCCTTCAACTTCATTAGTTAAGGAGATATACACGGTAGAAAGACAAGGTAATCAACAACATAAGTAAACAATATCTTTAAATTCCAACAGCTTTTGATATATCATTTGATGTCAGTTTGGTGTCAAGAATAAATCCTTAAAAACAATTGGTTTCCTCACCAACATGATCTCACAACCCTTAAATACAGGTTTTTGAGTTCTGCATTTTATGAAAACTACTATACAAACTAAAAAGCCACCAATGATACAAAATATGAGTTTGGATGGTTGGGGTGGGGGGGGGGCACGGAACTATGAGTACTATATTAATACACTGCGATGGAACAATCAATGCCAGCATCCAACTCTTTACAAGACAGTAAGATGCTTCATGTAGTCACAAGGTCTCCTTAGTAAATGAGGATTTTTTCCAATTGTCATTAAGCTATTTTACAAAAGCGTTCAAATCTATGAATGGATTAATGCATTTTTGGAAATTTATTCAGTTTAAGCTTTTTTTTTTACAAGTTTCAAAATATGAACCTGTAGATTTTATTTTTGCAAAGTGTGATCACAAACAGCATTTTTGTTGATAATATTGATAGTCTTCCAAGAATTACCAATCACCTCTATAACTGTGGAATTATTTACTGTCACAGCATTACATTATTTAATATTTGCCATTTCTTGAATTTTTCTCCATAGAAAAGTTCCTGATTTCTCTAGCTTTGGGTTCCCTTCAAAAAAAAGAGAACTTGGTCAAAGAAAAGTTTGAAGCAGTGTTTGGGTAGTTTACACCCAGAAAGAAGCTTTTAAATGGATCTGAAACTTTCACTCTGTTTCTTTTCCCACAGATGTGGCCAGACCTGCTGAATATTTCCAGCATTTTCTGTTTTTGTTTTAGATTTCCAGCATCTGTAGTTTTTTGTTTGCTTTTCACTCAACTGCTGACTCTGTTTTGCAGCAATCACAGGGCATGTCAGGACTTCAAGACACACTTCCCATGGCAGCCAGACAGCTGCAGTGCACATTATGGCTGCTATGGAGAACACAGAGATCGCAGGGGAGAAGGAGAGAGCTTCCAAGAGGGAATTAGAAGTGCTGTTTGATGAGACACATGCAAGAAATGAGGCCCTTAAGTGCTAGTAGGCCCAGCAGACATGGCAGAGCTACCATTGGAAGAGACCGAAAGGTGGTGGCTAGTAAAGTAAGAGATGCAATGGACTGTAGATACTGGAATCTGCAGCAACAAACAATCTGCTGTCTTGATGCAGATTCAACAATTCCTTTCCTCCCACAGATGCTGCTTAACTCGCTGAGTTCCTCCAGCAGGTTGTTTGTGGCTAGTAAGTACTCCCATTGAATGGGGCAATGTCGGAACAAGTTTCATCTTCTCATAAGACATGACAAAGTGAGCTGTGGACCAGTGAAAAGACTGGTTTCTTACACAGTGACACCTATCCAGCCATACACACTCACACAAACTGTGAAGCACACCAGTTCAGTTACCCCATTCCCCATCCATCCATGGCTTTCATCTTCTAGGCAGTCTTCCCCGATCCAGCTAGATGTTTGGTCCTTTTGAGAGTGAAGTGTTTGAAGTTCTGCAGGAACAGGATACCATCAGGGACCAGCTTGATGCCCTCACTGAGCAGAGAGATGCCACTCCTGCTCATTCAGCAGTGAGATATCACCCACTGCACTCAGCATACTATTGAATTTCAATTCCATCCACCACATAGAAGTCATGCCTCCAGGGATGGGTAAAACAAAAAAGCTCATTTAATTTTATTCTCTCCATTTATGCTAAACCAGTAGGGAGAGCCCATCTGCCCAGTGGCATCCTGCATGTGTGCAGCACCTTTCCAGACTTAAGGACATTATCATCCTCCTTATTGGCGGAAGGACCTCAGAGGCACTAACCATTTCTTGAGCAGAGGCAACATAGAATCTGTCACACATGCCCATGAACAATGTTTCGTTGTGGTAACTGCACCCCCCTTTGATTTGATCAACAGCAGACATCTTCACTATCATCTTGCTATTGCATCATAATAATGATGTTTTGTGTAGGCTCCCTCCTGTTCTCTCTTAGGAAGGCAACCAGAGGGGCCCCCTGTCCCCCCTTCTCCAGGTCACCCTCACTGAAGAGCAGGAGGGAAGAGTGAAGGGAGAGACAGAGAAGGAGCTTGCCAGCAGTGACGATGATAACCAGAGTGCCTGATACTGCACAACACCACCTTAGAGTGGCCAGGCAACTGAACAGCAGCGTGGTTTAGAGTGATGCCTGTCACATGGAGATACACAAGGCACAAGCAGCCTCCAGACTTGCACTAAGCAAAAGGAATTTAGTGCTGGAATTGCTGGAGAGGACTTAGATGAGGCAGATGAATGTGATGACTTAGTCTCAAGACCTACACGTGGTTTACATACTGTTAGCCCTGCCTGGCTAAATGTAGTTGTCAACAAGCACAGAGGAGTCCATGTCCAAGCTCTCATAAGAGATTGTGCAGAGCCAGGAGACCAAATGATATCATGCACTCATCTCTGCAAAGGTACAGTGACAATCCCATCACCCAGGACCTACTTTTGCAGGTGACAGCTGCTGTGAAGACACAGATGGAAGAACATGTGAAGCCTTTCATCTTCGATGCAGTTTCCCCCTGACCCAGCAAGATGTTTGGTCTTTTCCAGATTGAAGTGTTTGAAGCTCTGCAAGAACATGATATACCACCAGAGTGCAGCTTGATGCCCTCACTGAGCAGAGGGATGCCACCCCTGTGAAGAGCATTCAATCAGCAGTGAGATGCCATTTGTCAGCAGACCACTGGTCTCAATGGGCACAAGGGTGCAACTTTGAGCAGTTCATGGTTCTACAGGAGCAAAGGGATTCTGCAGATTACTCTCCTGCAGGAACAGAAAGATGTCACAGCTGAGAGGACCACTCCCCAGCAGGAACAGAGATATGGCAGGTGGGAACTTATCTCTCTTCTGCAGGAGCAGAGATGTGCCAGCTCAATTCACACACTTTGGCTCAAACAGTGCAGCAAACTGCTCTTAGAAGGACCAAGATAGTTGGGACCAAACAGCTGTGATCCAGGATCTGTTAGCTAGTTCATCTTTGGCTGTAAAGGTTAGAACAATCATGGAGCAGGCTGGGTGCATGCAGATTACTTCACCACTCCCTACCCAGGACATTGGTTGATGCCCCTACACAATGAGGGCACCAGTTCATCTCCCATCACAATATCTTAGGCTGCACATTCACCCAAGGCCCACAGACAGCCATCCCAGAAAGCTTCTTCATTTCACTGTGGGCAGCAGTCTGCAGCTGACCCATCCAGGGCAAAAGCCTTTTGTGGGTCATGGACATGTGCAGGAAAGGGAGGGGACTCCGCAGTGTAGTGCTAGGACATCAAACCCCACATAAATGGTTGTCAAACTGAGAAGGGACTAAGCTGACGAATAACCTTATGTTGTTTTTTTTATATAAGTATTCCAAAGGAATTGATGCTACTGAAATCCCTTCTCAGTTAGGGCAAATGACATACTTTATTATAGACAAATCACACTCGTGGCAGCTGCTGGAATGGCTGCATAACCTACCATGCCTCAATTAGAAAATCTCCTACTGTTGGGCATGTCGTGGAATGTGCTCCAGTAAAATATTGCTCCAGCAAAATATTGATGGTGACCAAACATTCTATGATGCCTTATCCTTGAAAATGAAAGCTTTCCTTCAGAGGACCACAAGATTGTGCAACAATTAGATGCTTGCCATGCTATTTTGGCCATGATTATGATGAACTCCAATGAGAAGTTGACACCATGTCCTGATTCTTATCCCTTACTGTTGTCACAGCCACCAATGGAGAGGCAGAGAAATAGGAGGGAGACTGCTTATTGATTAAATTGGACTGAGATGAGTGGAATGCGAGGCTTCCAACAATGACATCAGTTGTGCCCTGGTGTGTATCTTGAAATGGTGCAATGTCTTAAAACAAAAATCAGCTGGAGTATGATGAGGGATTTCTCAGTGTGGAATGATTGTGGACTTATATCGACTTGTAATGTTACTTCCCTTAATGCTTTTCCTTACCTATTGCATGCCAATCTGATCAACACATCATTATGTGCTTAATTCTCAGATGCTATGGCTACCATGCTGATCAGACATCATTGAGACAATGCATCATTCCAAGGGTTCAAGATTATACCAAACATTTGTACCTGCAGAGTGGAGTCAATCTGGTCAAGTATACCTTGCAAAGGTGATAGTTGCTTAAGAAAATGAAGTTTTCTAGCAGGCCATTTAAGTTATAGGATCAGGAAATCATTCATTGAAGTGTTATGTTCATCACAGATGACCCTGCACAGCAGGATGAGAGAGGAACTGATGTATCCACCTGGCTCTCCAAGATGCTAACTGGTGTTCTGTTTTGGCAAGTAATGATTGAAGTATGGAGAGAGTCACCTGGTTTCCACTGTAGCCATGATTTTGCACGCTCATTATGAAAAGTGTCTCTCAGGTTGAGACTTCTTTATACCCCATACTGTCAATGCACACCTTATCTGCTCAGGTGGGCAATAAAGCTGAACAAGGACATTTGTTGGCAGCCAGCTTAATCCTCCTGCTCTTCTCCAGCCTCAGCCTTTATGGATCTCAGACTCCAGAGCTCCAGGTTCCTATTCCTTCATTGCTAAGCAGATGTGAAGGCAATGAAGTCTTCATATCTGCTTCAACACAAAGGAGCTGGAGGAACTCAGTGAGTCAGACAGCATCTATGGTGGGAAATGAACAGTTGACATTTTGGGTCGAGACCTTCATCAGTCCTGATGAAGGGTCTCAACCCGAAATGTCGACTGTTCCTTTCCCTCTGTAGATGCTGCCAACTTGCTGAGTTCCTCCAGCTCCGTTGTGTGTTGCTCCAGATTTACAGCATCTGCAGTCTCTTGTGTCTTCATATTTGCTTGGTGCATTGTGCAAAGCGCTCCCTCCAGTAATGCCAGCAACAAAATCCATCTTAAGAGCTATCACATCTTCCACTAGGTTCCTTGTATTTTAGTGGCTCTCACATCTGGCATCAGATGTTATAGTTGGGGAGTGTATTGATGTACGCAGCTGTGGAAGTGGAGGTTAGCCCTTCTCCCTCAAGATCCATCCCTCTGGTCACTGCCAGCTGCCGAATCCCCCGGGATGAATTAGTCATGTGTGGTTTCAGAGACTATGGCATTCATCAGCAGGAAATTCTTGTATATTCTCATCTTTTCAAACAAGATAGGAGGCAGCCAGTTGGCCCATCCAGTCTATGCTAGCTATTAGAGTATTTCCATCAGACACATTCCCTGCTAATATTCTGTATAATCTTTTGTCCTTACATTCCCATTCACTCCTGCCAGATTCTACCACTCTGTCGTACACCAGTGACAATTTATAGTGGCCAATTAACCTGGTACTCAGTGCATCTTTGGGAAGTGGGAGGAAAGCGGAGCACCCAGAAGCAACCAATGCAGTCGAATGGAGTATGTGTAAACTCTCACTCAGACAATACTTGAGATCGAACCTTGGTTGCTGGAGATGTGCGAGAGCAACATTAACTGTTGTGCCACTACGCTACCCTTCTTCTTGTGATCTTCAGTGACTTGTACACTGAGGAAGTGAAAACCTATGTATGGGAACCCTTATGGGCATGTCAATGGTTGACTGAACTCATTGGAAACTGGCAAACCTGGCAAATACCCATGCCTGAGACACCATTGAAATCAAAGTAAATGATTTCTATTATGGTGTCTGGGTGACCTCGCTGATGCAGTGGTGAGCCGTAAATTAAGAGACATGGGAGAGATATGCTGTGGCTGATGGGAAATATCCCACAGTGAGGAAATTTAGCGTCATGGAGTCATAAAGAGATACAGCATGGAAAAACACCATCTGGCCCACTGAGTCCTTATCAACCATCAAGCACCAACTTACATTTTAATTAATTAATAATACATTAGCAATAAAAAATTACAATGTGACCATGTCCTCCAGGGAGAAAGCAACTCAGGCATGAGAATAAGACTAAAGTTCTTTCCTCAGAATGTCATATTTCTCAGTGATAACAGCCTTGGAAAACTTGAGCAAGTGAATACTTAATTCATCAGGGTGATCAAGGTAAGATGTGATGTCTATGAAAACTCTGTGGAAGAAGACTCTTCACTAATGGGCATTTTATTTGTCTCCTACTCCAAGGTCTCCACTCCACGAGCCATCTGCCATACCCAAAACAATGCCAATTGAAATGAAGTGCTGCCTGTGGTGTTATGTATCACAGCAGCTAAATGCTGAAGAACATACACACTGTTAGTTTAAGCACCCTCTGTGGATTTTGGAAAAATGTTTGCGTGGCCTGCAGTCAGTTCTGAAGGTGCCCAAGTCACGTCTCCTAATGTTAGCAGAGTTCCACTTTAAATACCAAGAAAAGCAACAAGGGTTTTTGCAAGCAAGGGTTTTGAGATCAAGTGAGAGCGCTCCACCACACAGACATCACATCTTAACTGGATCTCCCTGATGAATGAAATATTTGCATGCTCAGGTTTCCCAAGGCTGTTATCACTGAGAAATATGACATTCTGTGGAAAGAAGTTTGACCTCAAATTCATGACGGTACTGGTGGAAGTGGGCTTTATGTGAGTAGTGAGGTCCCTCGGAGTGCATCTGACACTGGGAAAACATCAGATATGGACTCCAACTATAAGTGGCTGCTGTTAACATTTTAAACCTCTTTATAATTATTCATATTTACTAAATCTGGTTTCACAGCCCTCTCTGTTTCAAAAGGAACATTTCTCCCAGGTTCTATTTTATATCTCTATTTTTTGTTTTTAAGGCCAAAAAGGAATCAGGGACTTTGTAGTAAATATAGTGAAGTGTTTCCCAATTCTAGAGAGGCTAGTGGATTTCTTATTTACAATTTATAAGGAGGAAATTAATTTGAATTTCAGATACGTCTTGCCGTATTCATTTCTTCAAAAAAAAATTTTAAAAGTTTTTTTTAAAACCAAAAATGATCTGAAAATCCTAGTGTTAAAATTTTATCTTAGCGTTCAAGGTGAATCCATGATTATTTTTCTCATTTTGTAAATGCATTTTACTTCCTTTCTTGAAATTAAGAAGTTCCTTTACTTGACAGCAGTTCTGAAACAGAAAAGCATCTTTATATCCCCCCAACAAAATAATAAAGCAATTGCTGTGGGTGATTCTTTCAGATTAAATATAAATACTTCCTTAATATCAATCTCTTTGGATTGCTATGACTTTTATGCAGTCTGATAAATTCAATAGGACTCAGTAAAACATTGATGAGAAATTACAATTTGCTGACATTTCCAAAAGGTGTTATTTTTATGTTGCCAAAACCTTCATAACACACTACTACATACTGATAATTATAAGATATTTATAACTGGAGGAATTTTATTTTAGACTAATAACATTTTTGTAACTTAGTACATTTTTGTTAACAAATACGTTTTACCAATCTGTGCTTGTTTTGCTTCCATGCAAGGAAAGCAAATAAATGACCCTGGATGTATAACGAAGGCCAAATCGCTGCCAAGCAAATAGTGGATGATCTAGGTGGTTGCCAGCAAGGGTGTCATTGCAGTTAACCAACAGAACCAGTGAAGCTTTGAAATGCCAAAGTGGCTCTTTATGATTGCACAGAATTTAACAGTGAACTGGATGCAGCATTCAGCCAGGCCTGATGCAGGGTCTCGACCTGAAACATCAACAATTCCTTTCACTCCACAGATGCTGCTCAACCCACTGAGTTCCTCAAGCAGTTTGATTTTTTTTGCTCCAGATTACAGACTCTCGTCGCTCCATTTAACATTAAACAACTCAGGAGGGGAGCATGCTGGTTGGTACATTCTCCCAAATGCATGAGACCAGTGACTTCAGATGGCTTGCCAGCCATCAGAAGATTTCTCTCAATTAGTGGGTCTACTTTTTCTATTCACTCAGCTTTTGATAGCTATTGCTGTTTATGAATACTCTCACACTGCTTTGGTGTCTTAAGTACATCCTCTTACAGAATGCTTTGGTTAACAATGTTCAGATGACACATATGACTGAAAATGTGAGAAATGTAATTGAAAAATGCATTGTTTTATTTAATAATAGCCAGGATATCGATTTATTTACTCCAGTGGACCATCCAGGAATAATGCTACAGAGTCCATTAAGCTAGGTTATAAATATTGGATGATCAGGCTTTACAGTACAAACATTCACAAATTTCAAAGCTTGGCATCAACATGCTTGATAAATGTGCATCAGCTCAATTATATGCTGATTGAATTGTTACCTTTACTGCTCTTCATTAATATCAGCAAGCTCTGTAATTTGCAATTTACTATTTTATGTTGAAGAATTAAATAACCCCAAGCTGAGGTTGGCAGTCAGGATGCAAACATAGGAGAAAAAGCCAGCTTTAGAAAATTGTACACAGAAATAAAAGGCAGCAGCTAAATCTGAAAGCTGTCAATGTGTTTTACTGTGCACACTTTCTGAATTGTGTGTACATATCACAGCTAAGAGACGGCGATAAACCCATGCAGACTTGTACCGTTATTCATATTGCACCCAGCACAAAAGAAAGATAAAATGGAAATACACAGACTATTTACTTGATATGGATCCAAGTTCGAGTCAGACCTGCAGCCAATTCACTTCAAAAGGAAATGCAATAACCTCTTAACTTTTTATGTTAATATTACTACGTTAACAAAAACTTGTGTACCAAATTAAATGACAAAAACAAATATCCTCATTTGGATATCTCAGTGCAAAGCAGGAGTAATTACAGGAACAGGACATCTCAACCAAAAATGTGACACAGAATGGAAAGAAAAGCAAAAGACTGTGGTTGTTATACTCAGAAAGGTAAGCTAAATCTGTGAAGAGACCAAATGCAAAAAAAAAAGATTTGATGTGGTCATTTTTATCACAACTGAAGAATATCATAATGAACAGAATTTAAAATGAGAAGTAAATGTTAACATTCACACAATGAGGTGGGGCAGCAATTGACAGTCTCTGAAGTCATAATTGAAATTACAGTGAAGAGTTTCCCTGAGCCTACCAGGATTAGTTCTCTACACTATGAGAGTTAATGACCAGCTCACAAATCTATATTTTATTTCTATTCTAGTCTAGTTTCAGCAGGATTTGTTCCCTGAACTATTAATGACTTGGTGATCTCATGACTAAAGCTACTGCAGTTTTCCAAGTTACTGCAGGATCACATCTCTAGCAAAATGCCGTCAGCGAAGGATAGTTGCAAAATGCAAATTATACCCGTAAATCCAATCGCAATTTTTTAATGGGGGAAATTACCAAATTATCTCAGGACCATTCTTATAGCAAGCAGCCAGAAAAATATGCAGTTGCAGTTGTGCTTGACATTAATGAAAACTGCTTGTGACTTCATAAATTTGGTTTCAATGTGGCAGAAGTGACAAGTATATGAAATGCATCAAAAGTCAAAAGCTACATTTTGCAGAGTTCATAGATTGGTGGATATGGTTTGGGAGTGTGCTAATACGATATAGAGGGTAGAAGTGACCAACAAATTAACTGAAGAACTGGGCAATCATCTGATGGAGAATAGCTCTGACTGCAGGCTGGCTGTCTTGTTGTATCATTTCCTTACCTTCCTTGCTCTTCTTGGAATCATCATTTTGGAGAAGGTATTTTGCTGTGCTGACTCTGTGCTGTTCCCATTGCAGAATCCAGCAGTTAATTGTAATGCAGGGCACTCTCTGCACGAAAACCACATAGTTGCACAGGAATTGAGAACAGTGCTTGAGCTACCCGGATGCATGCCTTGCAGATCCTCTAGTGGTCCAATGGATCATATTGTACCTCAATGTTGCAGCTGGGTGCTGGTAACATGTTCCATTTGTGCAGAAGGTCCTCCTTGTTCCCTCTCATTGGACTCTGAAGCGCTGAGCTTGGTGAAATAATGGGTTGATGATGTGTGCATGGTGACAACTGCCAGGAAACCTGGTACAAAGCTGCATGATTCACTGGAAGTCATCGCTCACCAGGGGAACACTGATGGAGTGACAGCCTTTTCCATTCATGAGGCTGATGGCTGATTAGGGGTGAACACGTGGTTACAATATGCATAGTCATTGAGAAACTTGCACTGGTGGGAAACCAAGCATTGCAGCAACCCTGTCAGACCTTTCCTGCAGACTACTATCATTCTTAGAGAACGTAACATGATAATTGCCCTTGGCAAACTGTACTTCCGTGCCTTGCTTGATATAAACAGAATAGAGAACTGATTTACATGACTGATTACCACCTGTGCATCATGGAATAAGCCACACCATACAAAAAAGACAATGGCTGTAGTCAATTTGATTGTCATAAGCTATTCATGGCCAGGAGGAAAAGGAGTTTGTGTTTCATTTTATGAGATGCTGCATAAGTCCCTTCCTCCCTACAGAAGCAAACCCTCTCTAAATTATTGCAGATATCTCACTCTGAAGCTGGAGACTCTGTGATCATAATACAGACAGCTGCAAGCAGCTAAAACACACACTCTTTTCTATTATCTTTATATTCCTAACCATCATCTTGTTTTTGTGACTAAAAATTCTCAGGCCTTGCTTAGGTTAATGCCAGTTAGCTAATCTCTTTACTGCTGCCAAACTGCTAATAAAAAGAATTAAACAATTGTTATGTATACATTGGCCTTGGGATAATATTTAAACAGGACAGATGATATATTTTCTATGCAAATTCTGCCTGGACATCTCTAATATCTAATTTCAGTGGTAAACAAAATAGATGCCACCATTTAAATGCAATGACTCACCTTTCAAATACAGATTAAAGGAGATGATACTGCCTCATACAAAAACAGATTCAAATTGCAAATTAAAATTTTGCTGGAAATAAAATTCAGTGGTTTGCATATATAAACCAGCACAGGAGACTTCTTGCACATTTTCAACTTGAATTTACAGATAATTTCAATTAAGAGTAAGCCCTATAAATTAGCAGATACCCATACCTCTGATGTTGTGAGCTTTTGTGATTCTGTTCGATAAATACCAATGGGAATGTCTCCTGATGAGGAGCAAAGCTTCTGATAAAGCCGGCCGTATGTCCTGATCCACAGATCATCTTCTGTGATTTTCATCTATGTGAGAAGAGATGAGACTGTTCAGAAATCATGATTTTGACATTAGCCTGCAGACTTTTCTGCACTTGTCCAGATGCATTGCTTTTGCTGAGTCTAATTAGGAACAATGATGACTTAACTAGAATCAGAACAAGGGTAAAGGTAGATTAATGATTAATCATCACGAAGTTTCTTCATTGCTTTGAACTTTGATTTGATGATGTCTTTTACTCATATATCATCACAAACCTGCTATCTTTGAAGATTACAATTAAAAATAAAAAAAAACACCGAAGACATTCTTCCATGATGTATCCATATATGAATACATTCTCAACACCATTGGTGAATTCAACTATTTTTAAGATAACTTGGGTTTAGTGGCATTACTTGGATGAATAATTTACAAACACGCAATGTGAGGAGGTACAGCACAATTTTCACTTTATGGTTCACTTCAATCAAACTTTTGAGTGCACTGCAGTGCAATCACATAGGAACTGAACTGAAGTGTCATTTTATTACATTGATGCAACTTAAGGCCTAGGTTTCTCTCCTTATTTTCTAGAAAGTCAAAATGCAGTCATTCCAAAACAGAGATGGACAAATGTGTCATTTACTGTAATTCATATGTCCCAGATACAAGATGATTAACAGACAGACTGACAGACCATCAACCAAATAACTATGATTAGCAGTGCAGCTGTTAACTGAGAAGAGAACAGATATCTCAAGTCATCTCCATCAGCAGTCAGAGTGCACGTTAGCTCAGCTACATTGGTTTGACTATTAAAGCTGTTCATCTGTGCATAGTAAGCCTTTGCTTTGATGGTAGGGGCTATTTTAACAAATTTGTTTCAGCCTTTTATATTTGCACTGTACATAAAGTAAGGTGGTTCAATTGGGCTTCTATGCATAAATCATTATTGTCTTCAAAGCTTACGCTTTAATGTTTAGTTCTTCAAGCAGTTCTAGGGAAGCCAGGAGATGTCTCCTTCTGCCACAAATGAGCAGTACACAACTGGACAAATAGACCTTTCCATTTAGCATCAGTGACAGTCCCGTCAATTGCACAAGATGTACTGAAGTATTAGTGTGACTCCACAAGACAACTCTACCAATAGGGAATATCGCCAATAGGGAATGCATTTCCTGAAATTTCAGATAGTAGTCCAGGCAGTTTTTCCATTTAGTCACTTTTCTGTGCATCTCAGGTCTTGTCTTGTGCATCTCTTGTCTTGTCTTGTGCATCTCTTGCCCTTCAGATCTTCAAGAAGTGAACAATGTGAGGATGTTCAGTTTGTACATATTGACTTTTTGAATGAATGGAAGTGCATAAGTGATTACACACAAAGATGGTGATTGGGGGGGGGACACAGGAAATGATACAGCATCTCCAGAAGACAAGGCCTTATTAGTGTTCTGTGATTTTGACTCCTGGTTGAAGCTAGGCATGGTAGTGTAGCAGTTAGCATAACGCTTTGCAGTGCCAGCAACCCGGGTTCAAATCTGGCCACTGTCTGTAAGGAGTTTGTATGTTCTCCTCGTGTCTGTGTGGGTTTCCTCCGGGTGCTCCGGTTTCCTCCCACTTTCCAAAGACGTATGGGTTAGGAAGTTATGGGTGTGCTATGTTGGCGCCGGAAGCGTGGCGACACTTGTGAGCTGCCTCCAGAATACTCTACGCAAAAGATGCATTTCACTGTGTGTTTCAATGTACATGTGACTAATAAAGATATCTTATCTTATCTTAATATCACTTACAACAAACAAGAGTCACAAATGGTGGGGATTGGGATGCAGCAAAGATAACAATAAGAATGTCAGTGGAGATCAGGTAAATTTCCAATCAGCTGGGGGAGGGGAGGGGATGGGGCGGGCTGGTGGTGAGAAGTTGGGGCATTGAAGACCAGGGCACAAATAGGGCAAGGAATACCAGTCCTGTTCTTCCAGGCCAACAAAGAAATGTTCAACATTTAAAATAATAATTAGGCTTATCTGGGCTTTCTGTCGCTGGGATGCCAATGGGTTCAGACGTTGGGCACGCAGGCAGACCTGTGGTTAAAATAGTTTCCATATCCCACTGATTTAATTAGTCTTTATTTTAGCCGTTTAGGTTATAGTACTGGCACTGAATGAATCACCTTTATCATCTTAATCCTCGCCATTCTTATGTTCCCTGTGGGCAGGGAAATTAAAGTTGTACATCGGTCTGTTCTGCGACTCGCAGTGATACTGCATAATCTACTTGCATTTTAGCAATGGTTTTCCATCTTGGAAGATTTAGGGAAAATTATAGAGTCAAAACCATTTATATAGAAGGTAATTTAAGATAAAAGCTGGAAACAGGATGCAAGAACTAATCTGCATAGCCGGGTCATGAGTTCTTCCTTGGCAGCGACAAACTCAGATTCCTAAATTAACTTTAATACCACATTCTATAGAAGAGTCTCATATTTAAAGGGCAGTGTGGAAAAGAGGGGACAGAAAGATGGGAATAAAATCAGGCAAAGTAATAAAAATTAATTAGTTTTAGGCATCATAAAAGTTCATTTTTTTGGCAAGAATAGACATGAACCAAAATGTTCATACAAGCTGTTTGATGTGCAAAAACTCAACTGATAATATTCTGTTTCATAAAGTTGTTGGCACAAGTGTTTCAGCAATTAAGTTAAACCATAAGCTCTTGTAACTGAGTGCATGGTATAAAACTGGGGACATCACTGTAGCGGTCAAGGATACCAATAATAGATCTGGTAAGCAATACATTTCTATAGGAATCTGGAGCTCTTTCATTGCTCTCACTGAAAAGGAAGTTCTGCAATAAAAGCCACATCATATAAGAAATAAATGTTATTTGCTGAACCAATGTAAAATAAAACATGAACTAAATGTTGCAAAATGGATGTCCAACCACTGATTCAGATCAGTAGCCATCTTATTTTCAGATAATGGATACACAAGAGACTGAAGATGCTGGAATCTGGAGCAACAAACAATCTGCTGGAAGAACTCAGCAGATCAGGCAGTCTTATGAGGATAGGTTGAGTGAGCTAGGACTTTTCTCTTTGGAGAGGAGGAGGGTGAGAAATTACTTGATAGAGGTGTACAAGATGATAAGCATAGACTGAGTGGACAGAGACTTTTTCCTAGTGTGACAATGGATAACGCAAGGGCACATAATTTTAAGGTGATTGGAGGAAGGTATAAGGGGGATGTCAGGGGCAAGTTTTTTTTACACAGAGTGGTGGGTGCATGGAACGCACTGCCTGCAGTGGTTGTGGGGGCAGATACATTAGGGACGTTTAAGAGACTCTTAGATAGCCACATGACTGATAGAAAAATAGGGGGCTATGTGGGAGGGAAGGGTTAGACAGATCTTAGAGCAGGATAAAATGTCGGCACAACATTGTGGGCCAAAGGGCCTGTACTGTGCTGTAGTGTGCTATGTTCTATCTGTGGGAGGAAAGGTATCATTGACATTTTGGATTGAAACATCCTGATGCAGGGTTTCAACCCGAAACATCTCAATTCCTTTTCTCCCACAGATGCTGCTTGACCCATTGAGTTCTTCCAGCAGATTGTTTGTTATTTTAAGATAAAGCTGCTCTCATGTGTTCTGTTGCCATAGTTATGACTAAAATTCAATATTGAGGTTAGGCGAGTGCTGGTATTATTGTAGCAATTACTTATTTTGGCAATATTATCAATCTAATATTCTTGTTCAAGACATCTATTATGGACTATAATTAAATATTAAACTGGAAAATAGCTTTTTCTTGTCTCACAATATTTCATTAGCTCCAAATTATTTTAGCTAGTACTATGTGCCTTGGACATCATGTGGCTTGGTTTGGCTGGTAAAAATTTTAACTGAGAAACAGAAGATTATGTTTTCCAACACAAATCAGAACTTAAGAAATTAATATTTTATCATAATATTGAAGTAACTCTGTTGCTCCCCTGTGAACTAAAGGAAATATGATTCTGTGCTGTATGTTTAAAGCAGCCTAAAATCCAAATCTGTGGTGGAGATTTGGGAGTCCTTGAGGAACTTAGGTATTGTACAACTAAAGACATTTTGATTCTTAATTTTAGATCAGAACAAGCCTTATTCTGGTAACTTGGAAATGGAGGAGCTCTGAATAATGGGAAGATTTATAATAGAGAACATCCATTAAGGAAATAATGTGCTTAATTTAGCTATTAGTTATCAATAGCTCATGTATGTTAATTAGTGGAAACAAATCATACAATTCAGAAAATCCCCATTTTGACTGTCCTTCCTTATTCCCTTTGCGCACCATCCAAAACAGTATAGGCCCTTTCTACTCCAGGTTTATAGCAGGTCTGTCACAGAAAATGTTCCCTTCCTGGTAATGGATGTTTCCGGTACTCTTTAACAACCCCCTCCCCCTACCACATCATTATATCAGAGCCACTGCTATAATCACAACCCAACTTATCATAACTATTACTTCTACCACTTCCCAATGGCCACACTGGGGAGCGCTATGCATTTTCCACATAGGATACTCATGTGTTCTTTCAGGAATCCCAGCTGGCAATATCAAGTCAAATGGATAGCACAGCATTTTTCTCTGACACCATGTACCAAAGAATCTTCTATATTACAGCATATTACAATAAGATAAAAGGTCAAAATACCTCAGTCATGTCCCCTCTTAATCTCCCCTGCTCCAGAGTAAACAGATCTATCCTCTCTGCTCTGTCCTCATAACTGAAATGCTCCATCACAGGCAACATGCTGGTGAGACCCCTCTGCACCCTATTCAGCACTATTACATCTTTTCTATACTCTGGTGATGAGTATGATGATGAAATTCTATGGAAAAGGCAGCAAAGCATTCTAAGGGTGCATCGAATCTGCATCAAAGATAAGATTGCACTCTGAATCGAATACACATATCTGGATTTACACTGGAAAATGACACAATTAGTGTAAAGCAACATTGTTTTAACCTACATTATTGTAAGGGCATTATCTAGTTCTCATTCTTGTTTATGCAAAACAGGTCAGAACTATGTATTTATTAATGTGATTATAGAAGCTAATAATCCCCCAAAGAGTGAGCTCATAGGAAAAAGAGATTCAGAGGAGCAAAAGATTCAGTATTGCCAATGATGCCTGGGATGCTGCATTACATATAGCCAGTTCAAAGGTGGATAAATGCTAGTGCACAAGGATCATTAGGTCCCAACTTCAATGCAAATGAAGTAACTACTGAAACATCTAAGCCTCATTTTTAGACTTCCATTTCCATAGTAGTTATTTAATATGGGAACTTAAAGATATGATAAAATATCTTTATTAGTCACATGTACATCGAAACACACAGTTCTACACATCTTTTGTGCAGAATGTTCTGGAGGCAGCCCGCAGGTGTCACCACACTTCCGGCGCCAACATAGCATGCCCACAACTTCCTAACCTGTATGTCTTTGGAATGTGGGAGGAAACTGGAGCACCCGGAGGAAAGCCTCGCAGGCACAGGGAGAACGTACAAACTCCTTACAGACAGCGGCCGGAATTGAACCCAGGTCCCTGGCGCAGTAATAGCGTTACGCTAACTGCTATATCAGTGTCATAAAGATCCCGCACCCTGAGCCATATATCCTCCTGTGTCACACCAGAAAATTATCCAGTACAGACAGGCAATCCACTTGCCATCAGTAGAGATATTGTGACCATAAATCGTTGGTAATTTTAAATAATTCTGCTGCTGTTCTCCAAATAAAGGTAATGGTTAATTGCTTCTTTCAGTTATTCCATGATACTTTCTCAACTTGATGAGAAGTAGGGTTAAGTACATTGCATGAATTGCAATGGCTCTTGTCTTACTTAGATTACATATCCTTGAACATCATATCTATCTGTCTCTACCTTGATGTCAATCAAGATATAGATTAATGGATTTATCTACTATTACTCAGAGATATTGACAGTCGAGATATATTGACCTTATTTCATGCTAGGGATGTTAGTTCTATTTCAGTGTCACATTAGCAAATATCTCATTGGTTTTAAAGTCCTTTAAAAACCTTAAGAATACAAATGAAGCAGCAAAGATCAAATGTAACATATCACTTGTTGCCTATGAGAGAGAAGGGAGACGAGAGGAACAATATTTATAAATCAATCCTCACATGCTTGCAGTGCCATTGAAGGACAAATATGATTTGTCCCTCAATGGCACTGTTGACTTGTAATTGCTTCCAAGGTTCATGGGCTAGGAATTTGCAGGGAGAAGTAATGTCACAATGTTTATCATTATATTGTAAGAAATTTCAGCTTCTGGAATACATAATTGTGCAAATAAATGTGGTTGCCTCTGCTCCATAGAAAGCAGACCAATTCTCTCTGGTCTGTCCTCATAACTCAAACACTCCATCCCAGGCAATGTGCTGGTGAATCTCCTCTGCACCCTATTCAGCTCTGTCACATCTTTCCTGTAAATGGGGTGATGAATATGATGACAAAATTTTATGGAAAAGGCAGCAAAGCATCCTTAGGGTGCATTGACATCAACGATTGCACTCTGAATCAAGTACACAATTCTGGATTTACACTGGAAAATTATACAATTAGTGCAAAGCAACATTGTTTTAACCTACATTCTCCACAGGATGCACCATTGCAGCCAGCTCCAGAATAATCTTGAGAAACTAGTGAAAAGATGATCACTTTAGGTATTTATGAATCATATTCACTGACATAACCCTGAAAATGTTACATGAGTTTTTACAGAGTTAAATGCTAAACCAGTATTGGAGTCATTGAGTGATACAAAACAGAAACAGGCCCTTCAACCAACTGACTCCATGGCGATCAACAAGTGCTCACTTACACTAATCCTGTTTTATTTTCCCCACATTCCCATCTATTCCCTCCATATTCTATCACTCACCAAAACAGTAGTGGATATTTACAGTGGTCAATTAACCTACCAACATGCACATCTCTGGGATGACCTCCAGACTCCTACAGCTTTTATGTGTAGACTTTAATCGCCTCAAATAAATAATTTTCAATTCCATACTAGTTTAAAATAAAATGGGAAAATAGGAAAATATCATAAACAAAACAAACATCAACAATTTTGTTGATGATATTTCATCTTTTACCTTAACCTCAGGTGCATGTTCCAATATTTATTTTATATTCTATAAAATGGATAAAAGTTGTTGCTTTTTACCTCTTAGTTTGCTCTCAGTGAAATTCTTTGATGTGATCAACTTCCCAGCTTACCAGATGAAATAAATCACTGTTGCTGGATGCCAGAGACACCTGTGAAGTGGTGCCTGGCTGCAACCAACAACGGGGAAGGAAAAATTGTGCCGCAGAGATCACTGAATCTTTGTTTCTTCCCCACTGACCACAGATCCAGAGCAATTCTTTTTCACATCACAAACACTGCCAGAAGCTTAAACAACATCTGAGCTACTTCCCCATCATGTAGAACAGACCTCCTGTGGTGGTACTAGTTACTCTTTAGAGATCAATACAAAATGTATTGTTATATAGTAGAAGGAAGTATCTCTGACCATGTTCCTCTCTAGTCAGCATTCTGGAGAGAACTGCAGGCAAAAAGCATTGACTGGGTCAATGTATTGCTAACTTCCAAGCCTGTCCATTATAGTACAGAATGCACTGGAGATTCAGATGCCAGCACATCTGACCTGCCACTCAGTTAAGTCTTCTGATAGAGGAAGCAGGCTTGGTTCATACTTGAACAATGAATTTGCACCTGTCTTTGCAAATTAGGCGACGTTCATTCATGGTAAAGAACGAGCTTTTAGGGAAATGGAGTAAAGTAAAAATGAAGAGGAGGATTTTGTCATTGCTCAAAATAGAAAATGTACCTACTTGGATTGGGTACAGTCTAGAGGTCTAAGGGAAGTAAGGGTGGAAGTCCTAACACAGTCTTTTATTCCTCCTTGATTTACTGGAGAGATGCCGGAATTGAATATTAGACTTTTGTACAATTAACAGAAGCAAGGATACTTCTGGTAACAGGAGATTAATCAGCCTAATTTTAGTGAGGAGGAAATTTCTCAGGTCTATAATTAAAATTATTACTTGAATTAAGTTTGTTGAATGAATTAATGTCACCTACAGATTTGTTGAAAGCAAATAATACTCAATGGACAAGATCAAGTTCTTTGAAGGACTAATGGAGTGGGTTGATGAAGTTACTGATATCCATGTAGACTTTCAGAAGGCGTTCAATGAAATGCCACATGATAGACTTGTTAGCAGAATCAAATGCAAGGAGTTAACAAGACTGTAGCAGTGTGGATAGCAACAAGTAGTCCGAAACATTTGTTTATCAGACTGGAGGAATGTCTACAGGTGTCCATGGAGTCTGGATGTCTACAGGAGTCAGAATTAGGCCCACAGCCTTTTGTGGAGGTGGATGAACTGACACTTCATATAACAAAATGATTGATGATGGTAGAATGACTTTATGAATGAAGTACATCAACAATGCATATATTGTTAGTTTTATAAGGAAAGACCTCAGTTGGGCCAAAGAGATTTACCAGAATGATAACAGGAATGAGGGATTTCAGTTATTTGGAGCCCTGTACATGGATGATGTCACCAGCTTCTGCTCAGATCCAGAGTCAGTCTGCAGACCACATCTGCAACCATTTTGATCTGGCTTTGGGGGCCAGAGTCAAATGCAAGGGCAGTGAGGCCATGGTCTTTGGCAACTGGCCTGGCTGATCCTCCATTCCCTCAAGTCTGACTACCTGAAGGAGCTGGGTTTCTGTTCAGAGGAGCAGGGCACGCAGCAAAAATTGGCTGAAGCAAGATCCAACAAAAATTGGGACAAAAACTGCTAAGATGCTGGAGGAACTCAGAAGGCCAGGCAGTATCTGTGGAGAAAAGCAGGCAGTCAACGTTTTGGGTCAGGACCCTTCTTCAGGACTGAAGATAGGAAAAGGGGAAGCCCAATATATATATATATAGGAAGGAAAAGCAGAGCAGTGAGAGGTGGATAAAAGAGGGGAGGCAGGGTGGGCACAAGGTGGTGATAGGTAGATGCAGGTAAGAGATAGTGATAGGCGGGTGTGGGGGAGGAGGGGAGAGCAGATCCACTGGGCGCTGGGGGATGGGTCAAAGGTAAGGAGAGAGAGGAAAAAAATGGTAGAAAAAAGAGGCTAGGAAAAGGAAGATGAGAAGAAGCATGGTGGGGGGGGGGTTGGGGAAGGGGGGGGGGTGGGGATTACTTAAAGTGGGAGAATTCAATGTTCATGCCATTAGGCTGCAAGGTTCCAAGATGGAAAATGAGGTGCCGTTCCTCCGGTTTGTGCTTGGAATTCTCCTGGCAGTGGAGAAGGCCGAGGACTGACATATCAGTGATAGCGTGGGAGGGGGAGTTGAAGTGACTGGCAATGGGGAGATGCAGATCGCGGTTACGTACAGAGCGCAGGTGTTCAGTGAAATGGTCACCTAGTCTGCATTTGGTCCCACCAATGTAGAGGAGGCCACACTTAGAGCACCGAATGCAGTAGATGATATTAAGGAAGGTGCAGGTGAATCTCTGTCTCACCTGAAAGGACTGTTTGGGTCCCTTGATGGAGGTGATGTAGGGGCAGGTGTTGCACCTATGGCAGGGGCAGTGGAAAGTTCCCAGGGTGGGAGCAGGATGGGTGAGGTGGGGGCGGAGGAGGAGTGAAGTAGGGAGTTGTGGAGGGAGCGGTCCCTGCGAATGGCAGAAAGGGGTGGGGAGGGGAAGATATACTTGGTGGTGGGGTCCCATTGGAGGTGGCAGAAGTGGTGGAGAATAATGTGTTGGATATGTAGGCTGGTGGGATGAAATGCGAGGACAAGGAGGACCCTATCCCTGTTAGGTCTGGGAGGGGTGGGATGAGAGCAGAGGTGTGGGAATTGGCAGAGACACAGGTGCGAGCTCTCTTGACCACAGTCAGGAGGAAGCCCCAGTTAGAAAAGAAGTTGGACATCTCAGATGTCCTGGAGTGGAAAGCCTCATCATGGGAGCAGATGGGGCGGAGGCAGAGAAATTGAGAAAAAGAGATAGTATCCTTGCAAGAGACAGAGTGAGAGGAGCTGTAATCAAGGTATCAGTGGGTTTGTAGATGTCGATGGATAAGGAATCTCCTGAGATGGAGATGGAAAATCAAGGAAACAGAGAGAGGTGTCAGACATAGTCCAAGTGAATTGGAGAACAGGGTGAAAATTAGTGGCGAAATTTATGAAACTGTCACGTTCCACGCGGGTACAAGAGGTGGCACCAGTACAGTCATCGATATAGCGGAGAAAGAGTTAAGGAATGGGGCCAGAGTAGGCTTGGAACAGAGACTGTTCAACGTAGCCAACTAAGAGGCAGGCATAGCTGGGGCCCATGCGAGTGCCCACGGCCACTCCCTTGGTCTGTGGAAAGTGAGAGGAATCAAAAGTGAAGTTGTTAAGGGTGAGGACAAGTTCAGCCAGGTGGAGGAGAGTGTTAGTGGAAGGGGACTGGTTCTTCCTCTGGTCAAGAAAGAAGCAGAGGGTGATGAGGCCATCGTGTTGGGGAACGGAGGTATTTTGGGACTGGACATCTATGGTGAAGATGAGGTTGTGCGTGCCAGAGAACTTAAAGCTGTGGAAGAGTTGGAGAGCGTGTGATGTGTCACAGATGTTGGTGTGAAGGGATTGGACCAAGGGGGACAGAATAGTGTCCAGGTACGAGGATATGACTCTGTGGTGCAAGAGCATGTGGAGACAATAGGTCTGCCAGGACAGTCCTTCTTGTGGATTTTGGGGAGGAGATAGAAGCGAGCAGTCCTAGGTTGCGGGACTATCATGTCGGTACCTGTGGTGGGGGTAAGATCTCCTGAGGTCTATGGGAGCAGTGCTTCCTCTCGATGGCCAACAAGAAGCTGATCATCAGGTGTGAAGTGCTCTTGGTGTTACTGTATGTGACACAGATGTTGCCAAGCAGACTGTCAAAACCTCTTGGCAGAATGGTACATCACCAGAACTCACCAACAAACACCAAGACCTACTTGGCTGGCAGTGAGAGGGACCATCCCCATCAGATCCTTCCTGCATGGTCAGAGCCTCACTGTCAATGTATGCTGCCCTTGGAATGGCTGTGAAGAGGATGAGACAATCGTCCACCTCTTTGTAAACTGCACATTTGCAAAGAAGGTTTGGAAAAGGATAGAAGGGTCCTTGTCGAGGTTTGTCCTGAGCAGCTGCATAGCAGAGGACTCTCTGATCTATGTGCTGTTCCCAGGAATGCATACAGAGGCAAACATCAAAAGCAATCTGCCCTGAAGATCATCAACTTGGTGAAGGATGCACTTTGGTCTGCCCAGACTTTGTTGGTCTTCCAGTACAATGAGATGTCCTTAAGTAATGTTGCCACCTGGCATGTTCCAAGCTGCAAGAGGACGCACTAAAGCTTGGTGCAGCCAACGCAAAGTCCACGTGGGGAAGGACTATAATGTAGTTCTTCCGCCAGTAGGCACTGAGGGGCTGGGTCCTGCGCAACAGCCCCACAAACAACTTAAGGGTGTATTGTTCAATGAGTCTATGAGTGGCATTGGTGCTTTGAACATAGAATGTATTAGCTTGATGACACTACGAACGTATTGACTTGACAACACCATGAATGCATCGACTAGACGGCATTATTAATGCAAAGAAAGGCATGTTTTGTATTTCTTGTATATATTTTTGTGAGTAAAGTTTATTTTTTTGAAATTAAAAAGAAACAAAGTAGGAATCAATGGGTCTTTCACTTTGGCTAAGAGCTACTAGGAGGCGGCCAGACTGCTACGATAAGGTGGCTACTAGGAGGTAGCTAGAAGGTGGTCAGTGTTGGGCCCTCAGTTATTCACAGCTGACGTAAATTATGTCAGTGGAAAGGTAGAATGTAACATATCCATTTTAGAGTCAGAGTTATACAGCATGCAAAAAACGCCCTTTGGCCCAACTCACCCATGCCAACCAAGATGTCTTCCTGAGCTAGACCCATTTTGCTTGCATTTGGCCCATAACCCTCTAAGCCTTTCCTATCCATGTACCTGTCCAAATGTCTTTTAAATATTGTAACTTGTACCCGCCACTACCACTTCCTCTGGATACTCGTTCCATGTACCCACCAACATCTGTGTAAAAAACTTGCCTCTCAGGTCCCCTTTAAATCTTGCCCCTTTCACCTTAAACCTATGCCCTCTAGTTTTAGACTCCCCTACCATAGGAAAAAGACTGTGACAATCTAGCTTATCTATGCATCTCATGGTTTTATAAACCTCAATAAGGTCACCCCTCAATCTCCTTTGCTCCAGGGAAAACAGTCTCAACCAATCCAGTCTTTTCTGTAGCTCAAGTCCTCCAATCCCAGCAACATCCTTGTGAATCTTTTCTGCACCCGCTAGCCTGATCACATCCTTCCTATAGTACGGAGACCAGAATTGTACACGATATTCCAGGTGTGGTTTCACCATCGTCTTGCTAATGATATGAAACTAAGTGGGAAGTGTACTGTGAGGAGGAAGCAAAGAGCTTGCAAAAGAACATAGACGGGTTGTGAGTAGGCAGGAAAGTGGCAGATGGAGCACATCTTGAGCCTGTGCACTTTGGTAGTAAGAATAAAATGCAGCATTTTTTTTAATAAGGCGAGAAACTAGTAATAGTTTGCATACAGAGAGCATAGTGTCCTGGTTTGGGACATGCAGAAAGGAAACAGGAAGGCACATCTAGCAGTGAGGAAGACTTCTGGTCTCTAATGCAAAGAAGATGAATTACAAAAGTAAGTGAGTCTTGCTGAGATAATAAAGGGATCGGTGAGGTCACATTTGATTACTGTCTGTAGCTTTGATTTCTATTACTGGGGAAGAATATACCAGCCTTGGACTCACTCCAAAATAGATTGATAAGATTGATTCCAGGAAATGTCCTACCAGGAATACTTGGCCTATATTCACTGTTTAGAAGACTAATAAGTAACCCTGTTGTGACATGCAAGATTCTAAGAGGGATTGAGAGGGTAGATGCCAAGAGCTTGTTTTCTCTGGCTGAAGAGCCTCGAATTTGGGGATGCACTCTCTGGATAAAGGGTCGGCCATTTAGGATTGAGAAGAGAAGAAATTTCTTTAAGCAGATGGTTACAAACATTTTGAGTTCTCTACCTTTGAATGTACTGAAGATAAATTGATGGTTTGGGGAGATGGGTATTAGACGGGAAAGGGGATTGGTTAACATCTGAGTGAATGGTGGTAGAGCAGATTCATTGATCTGTAATGCTTACTCCTGCTTCTATTTCTTCTGTGTTCACACTATGTCTATTACTATGCCTTAACTAATGAGAAAATGTCAATTATGTTATAAAGTACTATGCATTTGACCAAGCAATATTTTTTGTGGGCTTTGAATAGACTCGTATGATCTTTAATTGATTTTCAAACTATAGATTGAGTTGGGGATGGTGGGGGTCCTGGAGGTTGGTTGTGAAATTCCAAGGCTACTTAAAACTACCCTTCCTGAACCTTCAGAGAAGACATAGTGGCACATAAAAACATAGAAGAGATGCATTTAAATTAAATGCTGCACATAAATCTGGAGGCACTAACCTCTGCTTCATGCTGCTGAATGAAATCAATTTTCATACTATGCTGCTGTGGACTTAGTTTTATTATTGCTGCAAAAAACACAGATGAAATCCTGCCACAGTCATGAATGTAATTGTTGCAATATATTACATTCAAATTTGTAATATTATTTAACATTATATTAGTAAAATATAACAGAGAATGCATGGTACGATTGATACATCATCTTTCCTATCTTTTTAGCACTGAAGTAAAATTCTACTGATTGCAAGCTCCAGGTGTATGATGTTGGTAAATAGCTACTGCTGAATGGTGCATTGTAAAACCTTACTAACTGAATTCCTTATTAACTTTCAGTAGTATGTTCATCACCAAATATTGTTATATACAAATAATTTTAAATTCCACTGGCCTGTGGCAAATTAGGTTTCAGCTTGGGCAAGAAGGTAAAAGCAAAATTAACTTTGCCCTTTCCCAGTTGATATGATTCCTTTTATATCTGTAGCTATTTTCCTCTACTTGACTGACAAGCTGCTTATCTACACCTAAGATGTAATTCCTCGATTTTCTTTTATGATTCCTCTTTTTTTTTGGTTAAACTTCAAGTCTTTGATGAATGAAAAAGCTTACTTTACTGCTTTCATAAAAGGTTACTGAACAGTGAATCGCCACAGGACTTATTTTTATCCAACATTCTCAAATATTAACCTCAGCCAATACTTTACAACAAAGATTCAGGATGAAAATGCCCCTTTGTACATTCCAGTCTCTCTGGCTAATACCAGAACAGATCTGGGTCTTGAAAATTTAACAGGCTGTGACTCACATGGTTAGGGCAAAATTGTATCTGCTGGCCTTCTGCAGCATTGGGTCCATTTGAGTTTGCCGGGATCAGCAGGAAGACAAGTAATCTGCATTCAACCAATGGATGCACTGGGAACTATGTGTGTATGCTTGGTAACATTCTGCCACCAAATGAAATAGGAGAACTCTGGTTACCCACAACTCCCATCCTCTTCTTATCCTTCAGTTGGTTCTTCATGTAATTGGGCTCATACTTTATTTGGATAAATATTTGAGGCAGGATGGTGGGCAAAAATGGGTAGCTGGCAAATGCATATTGAGTTATGTGGCTTCCTTTTGTGTTGTATGGTGGCCAAGTGGTTAAGCTATTGGACTGGAGTTTGGACCACTGATCCAGAGACATCAGTGTGAATCTTGACAGTCTGGGGATTTAAATTCAATTAATTAAACCTGGAACTGTTTAATGAAGTTAGGCTCAGTAGCAGTAACCATGAAACTGCTGGATTGCTGTAAAAACCCAGCTAGATCACTATTGTCCTTCAAGGAAGGAAATATGTCATCCTTACCTGACCTGACTCATGTAATGACTGCAGACCTTCTCTTCCCCTTCAACTCAAAGACAATTAGGAATGTATGATAAATGATGGCATTCATATTGTGTGAATGAATAAATTATAAAACAAATAATTTAATGGTTCTGCAAAGTCAAGTCTGTTCCTCTGACTCAGATGCCCTCCTCCTAGAAGTCAAGGGGACTCATCTGATTGGATCCCTGACCAAGCCAGAATTATGGGAATACTTGATGCAGTCCCTGTCATCCCCAAACATGAAATTTGCCACCAGTTATCATTGCCTCCATCAATGAATGTCCAGCCCAAAAAGGCTAAACAGATAATGCCATTCCAATGAGATCTGTTGGACTTATAACAGAATCCCAAAGAAAATTAGACCATAATATTTAATTAGTGGAAACATAAATGTATAAAATAACACAATCAAGCATGAATCTGATTTTTCAGAACAACTGGATAATTATAACAATGCATTAAAAATACTCAGAAACCTACAATGGTACACTGGCCATCATGACAAACACAATCAGCAGGCAAATGCTAAGCAATAAAAAAAATGAGCTATTGAACTCATTCAAAATTTACTTAGCAACAGCGAAAAGGCCTACTAGGACACATTGTTGCTTAGTTACCACACGGGGCTTACCACCAATTGCCTTTGAACACATTTTCTTACAAGATTAGACCTGAAAAGTCATATTTTACAACTGCACAGACATTAATGTAAAAGATTTAATAAAAGGGACAAGATTTGCTTATTGGTGGTTCTTTCTTTGAAAGAACAAGACCGAATGAGCAAGACAATTGTTTCCCCAGCAACCTACAAGGATTGAAAAGAGTAACAGGGGAGGTGAGATAAACCAGTAAGAGTTGATCAGATCAGACCAACAATTTTATAATTTGAAGTAGAGATTTTTTTCATGTAGTACATGTTGCAATTGCATTTTGGAAAATTACCTCAGCCTATTAAGTTCCATTCATAACATGGGAGGATATCCATCCTTCAATTCATGAATAGACCAAGAGGAAGGAGAGACATAAAAAAAGAGTTCTATAGTCTTGCTATTCTGTAACAAGTACCATTGATTAGGAGTCTGAAGTGTACCTTGATTTCAAACATTATATAGAGGAAAGGCAAAGAAAATTGAAAGGCACATCAACCATACTACTGATCAAACTGAGACACAAAAATATCATATTGGAGAGGACAGCAATTATTTCCTATTTTGTGTGAAGGTCTAAAATATTTCCAGATGGAAACAGAGGACACATTTGGATAGACTGGAGATCTGGGGAGATTTGGGGAGAAGAAAAACTGGAATAAAAGTGAAAACTGCTTTAAGGGGTGAGTCTTAGGAGTGTAAGAAATGTGGGAGCTTCATTTGAAATCATAAAGGACAGTGCAACCAAAATTGACACAAGGTGAAGACTTATAAAAGTTCAAAAATGAGGGCGACTTAATTCCACCTTGTTTTACTCAGCCTGTTTACCACTAAGACTGCCAGTGCCACGGGTCCCTTCCGCAGAAATACCTGGACATGCTTTTTTAACATCTCCAGTCTTGATCACTCCAATGTTTTCTTTGCTATTTGATATTCAGTATTCCCTGAACACTACCAGGCATTTTCTTCAGCACAAAGGTCTAAATGTTCATCATCTTTGTCTTTGCTGAACCACACTGGGCAGTTCATCTGAATACAAAGTTCAAAATATTGCCCTTACTTCATAATTTCCTATAGGGTTATCTTAGTTTGTTTTCTGTATATGTTTCAGCCTTTGAATGAGCAATGCTTCTTCTGACTTGGGTTTCATGTATATTCCACCCATTTTCATTCAGTCAACATTAATTGCAAAACCTATAGATCCCAAGCCTTGCTTCTCTAGAACTCCCATTCATCTCAGGATCCTTGAAGTCCTGGTCATAACCCACTTTTTCAACCAATATATTCATCACCCCTCCAAGAAGCTCTCATTTCTGACTCAATGCTGATGATCAAGTTGGAATCATTAAAAAGATATCTGGAAACCCTGCTTCTGGTTGGTATTGAGATCCAGATAATAGTACATAGAAACTGGAACAAAAAAGAGAAAAATTTTGGCTCAGAGAAATTCTAAGCAGAGTTAAACTGCTATAAGACAGATACATGGCTATGTTTGTGGAACAATTCATGATTTGGAGTTTGTAGCAACGGATAAGCAGAACTTACAGCACAGAGAAATCCAGAACCTGGTGTGGTATCCAGACCTAGAAGTAGCCTTGTGATAGAAATCATGTAGTCCTTCACAAATGACTGCAATGAAAACAAATGCCAAAAAAAATTAAAATTACAATGGAACTGTTTACCCCTTAATGCAAGTTTTCGCTGAACCAATATAAATACATTCAAAACAGCTCTCAGACACAGAATAACTACAACAAAGGAGGTGACCTTACAGTCCATTGGGCTGATACTGCCTTTATGTAGGAGGAATCCTGAGGGCCCCATTCTAACAATATTTCCCCTTGTCCCTGCAATTTTCTTCTGCTTTTTAATATTTAATAGCTCCTTCCTGAATGCTACAATTAAATCTGCCTGCACTGCTGCTGAGAATCCATTCCAGACCGTGTAATGATGTTTTTCCTTCTGCAGTTTTTGGTTCTTTTGCCAATAATTTTCAACCTATATCCTGAGTTCTGCACCTCTCAACAAGTGGGAGCTCTTACTCTCCAACCACTTCATCTGTATCCATGATCATTTTAAATCCCTCCATTGGATCCTTCTCAACCCTCAATGGTGCAAGAACAATCCCAGCTTCTCCAATCCAGACACACATCCTGGAAACAATGCTAGTAAATCTATTGCATGATTTCTTAAACTTTGATATCCCTATTAAAGCGTGGTGCCAGAACCAGGCACAATATTCCATTTGTGGCTGAACCAGGGTTTTATAAAAGTTCATCATGATTTCCCTGATCTGGTATTTCATGCCTTTTGTTTATAAGGCTCAGAATCCCTTTTCTTTAAAGAAGCTCTCAATGGACCCTGTCACTTTCAACAAACTCTGCAATAGAGATCCCCATATTTCTCTGTTCTAGTACCCTTTAATAACCGTGATGAAATTGGTTGGGGCATAAGAGTCAAGAAGTCATGTTGCAGCTGTATAAAACTTTGGTTAGGCCACATTGGGAGTATTGTGTGCAGTTCTGGTCACCCCATTACAGGAGAGACTAGGAGGCTTTGGAGAGGGTGGACATGAGGTTCTCTAGGATGCTGTCTGGATTAGAGAGTATTAGCTATTGGGAGAGGTTGGACAGAGCGTTGGAGGCTGAGGGGAGACCTGATAGAAGTTTATAATATTATGACAGGCATAGATAGAGTAGATAGTCAGAGTCTTTCCCTGAGTAGAAATGTCAAATACTAGAGGGCATAGCTTTAACATGAGAGGGAGAAAGTTTAAGGGAGATCTGCGGGTCATGTGGTTTTTTTTGTTTAAACAGAGAGCATTAGGTGCCTGGAATGGACTGCCAGGGGTGGTGGTAAAAGCAAATAAGACTGTGGCACTTAAGAGGCATTTAGATAGACACATGAACATGAAGGGAATGGAGAGATGTGGATCACGTGCAGGCAGATGGGATTAGTTTCATTTGGCATTATAGTCAGTGCAGACATTGTGTGCCGAAAGGGCCTGTTCTTGTGCTGTACTGTTCTATGCTCTATTTTGATATTGTCTATGTATTTGGGTATGTTTCCAGAAGTGGAAGAGCAACGTAACAACTCTGCTGTGATCTATATAAATATTGCTCCTCTCCTCAAGTTAAAACATTCATTTACTACTACACTCTTTCTCGTTACTTAACCAATTTTCTATCCAAGCTGCTACTGCCCTTTTTATTCCATGGCTTTCAATCTTGATAATATCTATTATGTGGCACTTTATTGAGTACCTTTTGGTAGTCTAAATGTATCATATCAACTGCATTTCCCTCTCTGTTCCTTCATTAAAAACTCTTTCAAGTTACTTAGTCATGATTTGTCTTAAATAAATTCACACTGACTTTCATGAAAAACATGTGGTACATGTTGGTACCAACGACATAGGTAGAAAGAGGGATGAGGTCCTGAAGAGAGAAGTTTAGGGAGCTAGGCAGAAGGCTGAAGAACAGGACCCTCAGGGGTAGCAATCTCAGGATTGCTGCCGGTGCTGTGTGATAGTGAAGGTAAGAATAGGAGGAGATGACAGATGTGTGGTTGGGGAGTTGGTGTAGGGGGCAAGGTTTTAGATTTTTGGATCATTGGGATCTCTTCTGGGGAAGGTGGGACCTGTACAGATTGGATGGGTTACACCTGAGCTCGAGGGGGACCAATATCCTTGCAGGCAGGTTTGCTAGTGTGGTTCGGGAGGGTTTAAACTAGTTTGCAAGGGGGATGGGAACCGGAGGGATAGGTCAGTGGAAGAAGTGCATGGAGTAAAGTCAGATCTAACATATAGAAAGGCTTTGAGGAAGGAGAAGCAGAGTATAGGGTATAAAAGTAGTAAGGTAGATGGGCTAAAGTGCATTTACTTAAATGCAAGAAGATCAGGAATAAGGGTGATGAATTGAGAGCTTGGATAAATACATAGAACAATGATATTGTGGCTCTTGCAGAGACTTGGCTGTCACCAGGGCAGGAATGGATATTGAATATTCCTGGATTTCAGTGTTTTGAAAGGGATAGGGAGGGGGGAAGAGGAGGAGGGGTGGCGTTACTGGTCAGGGATACTATTACAGCTGCAGAAAGGGTGGATAATGTAGAAGGATCCTCTCTAGAGTCAGTATGGGTGGAAGTTAGGAACAAGAAAGCAGTTACTCTACTGGGAGTATTCTATAGGCCCCCTGGTAGCAGCAAGGAGCAGATCAGGAGGCAGATTTTTGAAAGGTGCAAAAATAACAGGGTTGTTATCATGGGAGACTTCAACTTCCCAAATCTTGATTGGCACCTGCTTAGTATCAACAGTTTAAATGGGGCAGAGTTTGTTAAGTGTGTCCAGGATGGATTCTTGTCACAGTATGTTGACAGGCCGACTAGAGGGAATGCCATATTAGATCTAGTATTAGGTAATGAACCAGGTCAGGTGACAGATCTCTCAGTCAGTGAACATTTGTGGGACAGTGACCACCGTTCCCTAACATTTAGCATTGTTATGGGCAAGGATAGGAGCAAAGAGGACAGGAAAATATTTAATTGGGAAGGGCAAATTATGAGGCTATAAGGCTAGGACTTGTGAGTGTGAATTGGGATGACATTTTTGAAGGGAAATGTACTATGGGGATGTGATCATTGTTCAGGGATCTCTTACAGGATGTTAGGGATAAATTTGTCCCAGTGAGGCAGAGAAAGAATGGCAGGGTGAAGGAACCATGGGTGACAAGAGAGGTGAATCATCTAGTTAGGAGAAAGAAGGCAGCATACATAAGGTTTAGGCAGCAAGGATCAGATAGGTCTCTTGAGGAATATAGGGTAGCAAGGAAGGAACTTAAGAAGGGGCTGAGGAGAGCAAGAAGGGGACATGAAAATGCCTTGGTGAGTAGGGTTAAGGAAAACTCCAAGGCATTTTTCACTTGTGAAGAGCAGAAGGATGACGGGAGTAAAGGTAGGACCGATTAGGGATAAAGGTGGGAAGATGTGCCTGGCAGCAGCGGAAGTGGGTGAGGTCCTCAATGAATACTTCGCTTCAGTATTCACCAAGGAGAGGGGCTTTGATGACGCTGAGGACAGTGTTGGTAAGGTTATTGTTCTAGAGCATGTTGATATTGAGAGAGAGGATGTGTTGGAGCTGTTAGAAAATATTAGGACAGATAAGTCCCCGGGGCCTGACGGAATATTCCCCAGCCTGCTCCACGAGGTGAGGGAGGAGATTGCTGAGCCTTTGGCTAGTATCTTTGAGTCCTCGTTGTCCACAGGAATGGTACCAGAGGATTAATCATAGAACAGTGCAGCACAATACAGACCCTTCGGCCCACAATGTTGTGCTGACTGGATTGGAGAGTGGCAAATGCGTGTCCCCTTATTCAATAAAGGTAGTAGGGATAGTCCAGGAAATTATAGACCAGTGAGCCTTACATCTGTGGTGGGCAAGCTGTTGGAAAGGATTCTTAGAGATAGGAACTATGGGTATTTAGAGAAACGTGGTCTGATCAGGAACAGCCAGCATGGCTTTGTGAAGAGTAGATCATGTCTCACAAGCCTGATACGGTTCTTTGAGGAGGTGATCAGACAGATTGATGAGGGTAGTGCAGTAGATGTGGTCTACATGGATGTTAGTAAGGCGTTTGACAAGGTTCCACATGGTAGGCTTCTTCAGAAGATCAGAGGGCATGGGATCCAGGGAAGATTGGCCGTGTGGATTCAGAATTGGCTTGCCAGCAAAAAGCAGAGGGTTGTGGTGGAGGGAGTGCATTCAGATTGGAGGGCTGTGACTAGCGGTGTCCCACAAGGATCAGTTCTGGGACCTCTGCTTTTCATGATTTTTATTAATGACTTGGATGAGCGGGTAGAAGGGTGGGTTGGCAAGTTTGCAGATGACACAAAGTTTGGTGATGTTGTGGATAGTGCAGAGGATTGGCGAAGGTTGCAGAGGGACATTGATAGGATGCAGAGCTGAGCTGAGAAGTGGCAGATGGAGTTCAATCCGGAGAAGTGTGAGGTGGTACACTTTGGAAGGACAAACTCCAAGGTGGAATACAAGGATAATGGCAGGATTCTGGGTAGTGTGGAGGAGCAGAGGGACCTGGGGGTTCATATCCACAGATCACTGAAAGTTGCCTCACAGGTGGATGGGGTAATTAAGAAAGCTTATGGGATGTTAGCTTTCATATGTCGTGGGATCGAGTTTAAGAGCAGTGAGGTAATGATGCAGCTCTACAAAACTCTGGTTAGACCACACTTGGAGTACTGTGTCCAGTTCTGGTCGCCTCATTATAGGAAGGATGTGGAAGCGTTGGGAAGGGTGAAGAGGAGATTTACCAGGATGCTGCCTGGATTGTGTGAGTATGGATTATGAGGAGAGACTAAGGGAGCTAAGGCTTTACTCTTTGGAGAGGAGGAGGATGAGGGGAGACATGATGGAGGTGTACAAAATATTAAGAGGAATAGATAGAGTGGACAGCCAGCACCTCTTTCCCAGGGCTCCAATGCTCAGTACAAGAGGGCATGGCTTTAAAGTAATGGGTGGGAAGTTCAAGGGAGATATCAGCGGAAGGTTTTTTTTATCCAGAGAGTGGTTGGGGCATGGAATGCACTGCCTGGGGTGGTGGTGGAGGCAGGAACATTGGTCAAATTCAAGAGATTACTAGATAAGCATATGGAGGAATTTAAAATAGAGGGATATGTGGGAGGAAGGGGTTAGATAGACTTAGGCGAGGTTTAAAGGTCGGCACAACATTGTGGGCCAAAGGGTCTGTATTGTGCTGTACTGTTCTATGTTCTCTAATCAATACATACTGTCTAATTGACTGCCAATTCTGTCCCTGTTTATTGTATATCTGCACCATCAAAGTTAAATTGACAAAACTTAGTTACTGGGTTTATCCCCATACTGATTTTTGAACAAGGGTGTAACATTTGCAAATCTTGCAACCACCTCAGAATTTACAGATGCTCAGAAGATTTTGGCAGTGTTCAGGGTATTATTGCAATGCAAACTTTGATTTAAATTTACACAGGCCTTGTCTGTTCTCGCCCTGTTGAAAATGTTCCTTCTCCAGTTGATTACATGATATACGAGGAGAGATCAAGTAGACAGGGCCTGTATTCTTTGGGATTTGGAAGAATGAGAGGAGATCTTATGGATATCTACAAAATTCATAGAGCTTGGCAGGCTGAATGCAGGAAGGATATTTCTAGATACTGGGAGGTTGATCTAGAACCAGGGTTACATTTTATGAAAAATTGATAGGCTGTGTAGGACTGAGATGAGGATGGCACTGAATCTTTGGAATTCTCTTCCCTGATTGGCTGTGGAAGCTCAGACATTGTATTCATTCCAAACTGAGATTGGTAGGTTTCTAGGCATTAAAGCTAGGGAGATAGTATTGGAAAAAGGTGCTGAAATAGAAGATCACCCACGATCTTGATGAATGGTGGAGTCAGCTCAAAGCCAGATGTCCAACTCCTGTCCTATTTCTTATGTCTTGCTCAACTTGGGATGATTCATTTCCTAAAACCAAGTCCAACTTTCATTGTTGGACATACTAATCAAGCAAGATCACCTAAATGCACTACAGAAATCCCCCTGCTTTCTCTCTTCTGTTATTGCTAACCAAGTCTATACCTTGATAATTGAAGTCCCCCATTATCACTAATTTAATCAATGTGGAAAAGTCAATCAATGCCCCAGTTATTATATGAAAATAAAAAAAAACACTGCAGATATTGGAAAGCTGAAACAACAAAGAGAGTGTTGGAAATATTCAGCAGGTCAGGTAACATTCTGGAAAGTGAAACAGAGTTAATATTTTAGGTTGAAGACCCTTGGTCTGAAACATTAACTCTGTTTCTCCTTCCATGGATGCTACCTGACCCGTTGCATGTTTCCAGCATTTTCTATTTTTTATGCCAATTTTAATACATAGTTTAGAGTTCTGTAAAAACAAACCAGAGACTCTGGACACAAGAAAATCTGCCAACACACCCAAAGAGTTTATGAAGTTAGTTAGATTTCTGTATTCTTGACTTTCTGGTCTGTTATATGTACTGATAGAGAGTGGAGACAAACACTCTGAGATGGCCTCCCAAATCCTGACAATGATCGGCAGTTCAGTTTGTACAGTTTGTCATCCATTCTGATGGAATTCAGCAAAGATCAACCTCCCAGTATCATCCAGCTTCTCATGGAGAAGCTGAAGCAGAAGCTGAAGAATCTGTTCACACAATGAAGGAAATGAATAAAGTGAACAAGATGTCCACAGATCACTGGCATTATTTTGGATTACATACAGGACCATACCCCAGTCCACCACGACAGACATAAGTCAGTTTGATGCAGCCTAACTTGGCAGGACAGGTGAAGGAAAAGAAGGGGAATCAGACAGGGGAGCCAAATCACAGGATTGTGTGAGACAACTTCAGATGAGAGGCGCTATGAAAGTGTTCTGATCACCAAGATGATTGAGATGGAGATTATGGGAGGACTGGGACTACAAGGTGAAGATGGGCAAACAGAAGTCAAAAGGTTCACAGTGATCAACTGGTACATGAAAGTGAGATGTAAGATGATGATCAACAATACGAATGTGGATCTGAGATCTATGACACAGCCATTGCTGGGCAGGACATAGTCAGGGCATACAGGAAACCTGAAACCAGCGGTGGAATTTATTTTTTTAATTCATTTTTAGACTTGGGGCATCACTGCAAGGCCAACAATCATTGCCTATCCCTAACTGCTCTTGAGAAGGTGGTGTTGAACTACTTTCTTGAACTGCTGCAGTTCTTCTGACTATGATATTGTGGCTCTTGCAGAGACTTGGCTGTCACCAGGGCAGGAATGGATATTGAATATTCCCAGATTTCAATGTTTTAAAAGGGATAGGGGAGGGGGGAGAAGAGGCAGAGGGGTGGTGTTACCAGTCAGGGATACTATTACAGCTGCAGAAAGGGTGGATAATGTAGAAGGATCCTCTCTAGAGTCAGTATGGGTGGAAGTTAGGAAAAAGAAGGGAGCAGTTACTCAACTGGGAGTATTCTATAGGCCCCCTCGTAGCAGCAAGGATACTGAGGAGTAGATTGTGAGGCAGATTTTGTAAAGGTGCAAGAATAACAGGGTTATCATCATGGGAGGCTTCAACTTCCCAAATATTGATTGGCACCTGCTTAGTAGCAAAGGTTTAGACAGGGCAGAGTTTGTTAAGTGTGTCCAATACAAATTCCTGTCACAGTATGTTGACAGGCCGACTCGAGGAAATGCCATATTAGATCTAGCATTAGGTAATGAACCGGGTCAGGTGACAGATCTCTCGGTGGGTGACCATTTGTGGGACAGTGACCACCGTTCCCTAACATTTAGCATTGTCATGGGCAAGGATAGGAGCAAAGAGGACAGGAAAATATTTAATTGGGGAAGGGCAAATTATGAGGCTATAAGGCTAGAACTTGCGAGAGTAAATTGGGATGACATTTTTGAAGGGAAATGTACTATGGGGATGTGATCATTGTTCAGGGATCTCTTGCAGGATGTTAGGGATAAATTTGTCCCGGTGAGGCAGAGAAAGAATGGCAGGGTGAAGGAACCATGGGTGACAAGAGAGGTGGAACAACTAATTAGGAGGAAGAATGCAGCATACATAAGGTGTAGGCAGCAAAGATCAGATAGGGCTCATGAGGAATATAAGGTAGCAGGGAAGGAACTTAAGAAGGGTATGGTGTACAAGTAAGAAGGTGGCAGATGCAATCAGAGCAAATGGGATAAAATGGCATTAACTATAAGCAGTTTAAGTTGCTTTGCACCCTGCACAAAACTAAGTGGAAGGCACACTGCCTACAGAAGGAGGCAATCCAGTAGAACTGAGGGATTCTGGAGAAGACACCTCAGGGATGACAAATGTACCTTTGCACTTAAGGAGATCTCAGAGCTGAGAGACCAGTAAAATTTATGTGATTTTGTTGACAATGGTGCATGCATTGATAAATACTTAACCTATTATTAAAGTTCCTATGTGTAAACAGTTGATGGTTTGCATGGGTTTCCTTTTTGAAGGACACAGTATATAAGTGTAAGTGTACCTTTAAGAGCTGAATGCACATGGTTTGACCATGGTGCACTGTTGTATCTGGCATTCTGTTTCATTGAGAATTCTTGCCTTAAATAAAGGATGTTCTGCTGTTAGCTCTAGGTCTATTATATGCTCATACAAGCAGGAAGACAGAGCCTACAGATTTTGTTTTACATGCAGAAGCTAACATCAATGTATATTGTACCAAGACTTGTTGGATGGTTATTTTGGCATTTTAATGGAGTTAAACATCTTAAGGCAGTTCTTGGATATACTGATTATATTCATCAGAGTAACAACATTTTACATAGTTTGATTCATAAGATGAATGTTAAGTCAATATAAATGTCAATCAGCCTGTTTCAAGGAACATATACTAATTTTCAGATTAGGAGCACACATATTGAAGTGCCTGATTTGGCAATACTCCAAGACATATTAGGTAGTTGCTATTATGATTTAGATTTAATGACAGTCTATTGGGGTTGCAGATTTGTTTCAACAAGTAAAAGGCAAGAGAAGTTCTACCTGGTACAGTAGAGTATCCAACATGCTGATGCTGAAGACACGGCCAGCAGCAAATGGTTGACGAAACATGAATGCCAGATTGGAACCTTTTTCACGTTCTTTCTGCAGGAGAGAAAGATTTGTCTTTTATTTTTACTTTCAGCAGAACAACACTGCCTCTAACTGGTTACTGCAGGAACTAAACACAATGGATCACAGCACAAAGACAGTTGAAATTTGCTTAGAGGTTACAAGAATTACGTGAGAGTTGATACAACTCCAAACAAAAATGAATATTTTGTGGTTTATTGTACTTTGATGCACATCATTTTCACATCATTTGAAAGTACAGAAATTTATGAAAGCAGTACAACGTTTGAGTCAAAGATACTGATTGCCAAGCCCAGCTGAGATATTAAGGGGAGATTTGTTTTTACAGGATACCTTCAGCATGTCACACTACATGTTTTGTCATTGTCATACTGAAAAAAATATTTGAATGTAGTTCTTTTGCTACAAGTCTGCAATTTGGTGTTCTAATGCTGTTGAAGGAGCATTACAACGATGGCTTTAGTTCCATTACTTCATTTGATGGAAAACATTGTTGAACATGCTTTGACTGATCAGCACAGAAAAGGTCACCATCTACCCTGCAACATTTACATATTTTAATATACCAAAGACTCGTGCACTCACATTGCAAATTACAATTCTGTTAAACATTTCTATTCCATTACCTCTACCACTGATCATTTAAAAAAATAACCAGTACAGTTCCAACCAGAAAATCCAAAATAGTTATCAAAAAGTAAAATAATACAAATGCTGGAAATCATAAATATAAACTGAAAATGTAATAATATGCAACTGGTCAGGTACGTTGACTTGCTTTGATCACATTAAGTCTCTCCACATGATTCGCTGTTTCTTCCTTGATTAAAGACTGCAGATCTTGTCAACAACAGATAATAGAGTTAACAGGCCTATAGTTGCCCAATTTGTGCATTGCTTTCTTCTTGAATTTGTAATTTTCTTATTCACAGGCACCCTCCAAGAACTCAGTGAATTTTGAAACATTTCAACCAATGGCTCTACTATCTCTGCAGCCATTTCCTTTAAAACCCTCAAGTGCAGGCTATTGGATCTTATTGACTTATCTGCCTTGAGTCCTATTAGTTTTTCCCAAACCTTGTAACAATCCCTATCACAAGAGATACAAGTTCTTCCATGCTATTTGGAACTAGACCCTCTGATAACTTTGGGATATTTGCAATGCTCCTCAATGTGAAGATTGATGCAAAATATTGATTTAACTTATCTGCCATTTCCGTGTTTCCCGTTATGAATACCTCAGTCTCACCCTTTAGGGGTCCCACATTTACTCTAGCTACCTCCTTCCTTTCTATATATAATCACGGAAGCCCTTGCTGTTTGTTTTGATGTTACATGCCAGTTTCCTCTCTCAATTGATCCTTTTAGTCTCTAGCTATAGGTTCCTGTCATATTCCAAGTCTTCTATTTTGCCATTTGCACTTGCCACTTCTAACTTTAATTTTATATTTTCTTTGACTTCCTAATGCAGAAGGATGCCATTCAGTCCACCAGCTTTATGCTGACTTCCAGAGGATTAATCCCATTTTGCCCTCTTATTTCCCTCTACTACTGCAATTTATTCTATCACACACACAGCAGGGAGTAGGTTTTGAAGGCCTTAAAGTGCATTAAGGTGGATAAATCTCCAGGGCCTGACTTGGTACTTTCTCAGACCTTGTAGGAAGCTAGAAAAGAAATTGTGGAGGCCCTTGCAGAGACTTTTGCTTCATCTCTGAACACAGGTGAGGTTCTGGAGGACTGGAGAGAGGCTAATGTGGTACCATTGTTTTATAGAAAATTACAAAAAGGGTAGCAAAAACAAGCCAGGAAACTACAGACGGGTGAGTCTGACATCAGTGGTGGGTAACTAGCTGGAGGGGATTCTGAGGGACAGGATTTACCAACATTAGGAGAGATAGGGTCTGATTCTGGACAGTCAGCATGGGTTTGTGAATGGGAAGTCATAGCTGAGGGTAGGGCAGGGGACGTTGTCTATATGGACTTTAGCAAGGCCTTTGACAGGGTCCCTCATAGCAAGCTAGTATGGAAGGTTAGATCGCATGGGATCCAGGGGGAGACAGCAGATTGGATTCATAATTGGCTCAGTGGTCGGAAGCAGAGGGTGAAGGTTGAGGGTTGTTTCTCAGATTGGAGGCCTATGTCTAGTGGCAGCATGGTAGAGGGGCGGCATGGTAGCATAGTAGTTAGCGTAACGCTATTACAGCGCCAGCAACCCGGGTTCAATTCCCGCCACTGTTTGTAAGGAGTTTGTACATTCTCCCCGTGACTGTGTGGGTTTCCTCCGGGTGCTCTGGTTTCCTCCCACATTCCAAAGACAGATGGGTTAGGAGCTGTGGGCATGCTATGTTGGCGCTAGAAGCATGCCGACACTTGCAGGCTGCCCCCAGAACATTCTATGCAAAGATGCATTTCACGGTGTGTTTTGATGCACATGTGACTCATAAAGAAATCTCATATTAGTGGTGTGCTACAGGGGTCAGTGCTGGGGCCTTTGTGGTTTGTAATTTATATAGACGATTTTGATGTGAATGTACAGGCATGGTTAGTAAGCTTGCAGATGATACTAAAATAGGTGGTGTCGTAGATAGTTTAGAAGGTTATGAAAAATTACAGGGGGATCTTGATCAGCTAGGTGTCTGGGCAGAGCCATGAGATAGGTCATTAGGGACAAAGGTTGGGGTTCTTATGGAAGAGGGTGGCAGGAAGATGGAATTTCAACTCCTCCCCACTTGAAAGAAGAATTTTCATATGAAACTTAAGATGAAATGAGTCCTTTTCCACTTTATCTTTTCTCTTAGCTTCTTTATCCAAATAGTGACAAGAATGAAGAAATAATGCAGAGAGTAGTTAAAGCAAATAGCAGATATTCATCTGTGGAAATTTGAATAGAAAAAGAGAAGAGGAATTAAAGGATGTGGAGCACAAACACTGACAGAAACAGAACAGCTGATTAGCTGTAAATTCTAACAAACTCATTGTAGTTCTGCCCCTTGTGTGATGTTAACTCCACTGGGCTAGGCCAGTGCACGAGGCATTTTATGGACCCTGGGATAAACATTAATGAATGCAAATTGGGATCCATTAACAGACTCGGGACCCTGAATCTATTCAATCAAGAAGCCTCCCAGAACTTTGCAGCAGATAAATCTGTTGGGAAGCAAGCAAGTCCAATAAAGGCAAGATTAAGACAAAAAGTTTATTTAGTGGGACTAGGAGGAGCTTCTTCAGATGCCAGAAAATCCGGAGCCTCAAGTTCATTCCAGACCTACCAGCCTTGAAAGTTGTGGAACATTGCCATCACACCTTGCTGCTAGCACCCTACTTAAGTAGTGGTTGTTGTCCTCATGATCTTTGCAAGGCATTTATGATTGTCTGCCCAAAGTCTGAAAATCTGACAGGCAGAGAAAAGTTGGCTGCTGAAATCTGCTAGATCTCTGACAGAAATGCTTAGGCTAGATTTTTTCACTAGGAATTAAAAGCATCAGTTCAGCCTCTTTGGCACTGAATAAAAGGATGCTGGGAGGTAAACCAAATAAGTACATACAAAATGTAATTTTATAGGAAAACCAGATGCTGACAATTATGTTAAATTGTGAGATTAGCACCAGGTGACTCAAGTTCAAACCAGCAATAGGCAAATCTAAGTGTGATATTTGGAAATTATTCTTCACACAAAGAGACATAGCCATGGAGAATAAACTCCCAGTTAGGGTAGTGGAAGCAACAATCTGAAAATCATTTAAGAAGCAATGGATTTTGTGATGAGAGAATTTTAGTATCTTTCTTGGTGGGTGAAGTTGTAAACCGTTTTCTTAATTATCTTGTGATCCTGAAGCAAACTTTTCTCACCTACCAGCCTTGAAAGTTGTGGGGTTAGGTTACCCAATGTAAGTCTTACTTATTCCTTTGCAGGCTATAGATACAGAAGGCAATACCAACATTTATTGTTCACTGGTAGCTGTCCTCGAACTGAGTTTGGGGTTCATATAGGCAAAACTGGTTATGGATAGCAGACTTTCTTTCACAAAGTAACCTGAAGGATTTTTCAATAAAAATGTAATACTTTTCTGCTCATCATTACTGAGGCTAGACTTTTAAAGTTCCAGATTTATTTAATTACTTGAATTAAATTCCCCAGCTGCTGCAGTGGAATTCAATGACTGTATGGAACAGTTGGACTGCAAGGATTTTATTTCTCCATTAAAAAGTAGGCAGGAAATGAATGGGAATCAGGGAAAAAAAAAACAAAAGCAAAAAATAAGCAATGAAAAATAAATAGAAAATTTTAAAACTACAATGAAAATTAATTTGCAACATACTTTTTAAAAAATAGACAAAAATCCAACAACAGAAAATCATGTTTAAAATATAGTAATTTATCACTGAAATATAACAAGTAAAAAAAGAAAATGGTAAAAGGATGTAAATATAATTATGATTTAAGACAGATTTTACTTCTCAAAGTTGTGACTTTCATCTCGGACAAAATGATTCAAGTGATTTATTTTCTCGTTATGTATTCTTCTTGTATCAGTGCTACAGCTCTGACATAGAGCATCAAAGGCACGTAGATGAATTTACCAATATGATGAAGGTTAAAACTTGTCACTTGCACCAAAGCAGTCAACCTGCTTATCAGCACTGCCATAAACACACACTGACGCTGATAAGTTAAAAAAAAATGGATAGTAAATATTCATTGCATCTGCTACTTTCTAGAATGAAAAATTGCATGAACCCAAAGAGTGAAAGCTTTCCTTTCCTAAAACTCAATTTACAATTTAATTCTTCTCTCCCAAAATAACTTATCATTGTATTCAGATCTATGAAATATTCTGTATTTGTCCTTTGTAGGTATAATGCCACTATTCCAAGTAGGTTGCATACTGGAGACACAAGAGTCTGCAGATGCTGTTAGTTACATACTTCTGTTTTCATATCAATGGCATGATCTGATAAATTCTGAGATCTATATCAGAGAATACAGAGCAGCCAGAAACTGAAATGTACCCAATGGATTTCGCAGTCCACTGAATTTATTCTATACTGCCTATGCAATGAAAGAAACACAACCTCAGAAGTAAAGGAATATTTTCTAAGATTCAGCAAAGAATCAAGAATTCACAGCAAGAACTGGAAACACAAGAATTTGATTGACAGATATACTCAAATGAGTAAAATAAAAGCAGAGTGAAAACTTAAAGGATGAAGCGAGTCAGCTAAAAGCAAAACAAAGAATTGAACTACAGTCCTTTGGTGGTTTCAGCACAATCTCAGCCACCTCTATCCTGTTCATTTTACATTTTTATATAAAGTGAAATGTCTTGTTCTACGTCAATCAAATTCCTGAGTACCCAACCTGTGAATTCTTCATTATTGTCTGGAAACTCTTTGGTCCTTTGGTGACCTTTATACCTGGAAAATAATTCTATTAAATCTGCTGTTCAACCTGTACTTTATTTCTTTAAGTGCAACAGCAAGACATATGCATTTAAATATACAATTACTGAAATGGAAAAGAGTTCACAAAATTGTTGTCTGTCTTGACCAATCCCATTGGTGCTCCACCGTTACTTCTAATTACACAGAGTGGTGTAGAAGTCAAATTAATATCCAATGCCTTGTCAATCATGCAAAGATTTGATACTTGCTTCCAGATTAATTATTACTTAGAACAGACATACATGCATCTCCTGTTATAAATCCTCATTTCTGACTTCCCAACAGAGGTCTAAAATTAAGTATGTTTTGTTTGGAAGAAGACTGGAGCCTTTGATAATTTCTCTACTTGCAGTTTGCACGTATAATGCAAAGGGACAGAATTAAAAATAATTTATGGCTGCTGATGCAGGTCATTAAATAAATGCTACTGCGATGTGGTACTGAACCACTTTGAAGCCAATGGGAGTAAACTTCAAAAGCAGAGTTTAATGAGCACGCGTTGCCACATCCTGCATTTGGCACACACAATGGCGGTGACTTTCTATTACTCAGTTCTTATTCATTGGCACTGATTGAAAGTATATATATGTGAATGTTGACAGAGGACAGGATCATATTCTGAGATATTGATCCCACACAATCAAATTGCTCACTACAAGTCACCGGTTTGAGTAGATCGTGAGAAAAAATGGAAAGGTTCAAAATGGACATAATTGATCAAATACAAATGCATGCACGGCAAGACACCTTGGAAATAAATTTTATAAATATTCAAGTAATGTTTGCAATGTGGTTCTGTTTGGATCATATTTATGACATTCAACCTCATAACTATTTATGCTGCAGATATATTCTTTAAGTTTAAATTTTCCTCTAAAGAAATGTGCAACACTTGACAGGGTATGGAATTTTGAATATCGTTGTCCTGATCTCTTCTTAAATGAGAAAATTATCACTTTAAACTTAATTATTTACTATATTTTTTTTATTATTCTAATAAATAACTTGCATTTGCTTTTCACCAAAAGGAACCAAAGAATGTTAGCACGCTTCGCAGAAGTAACATCATGATCAAAGGGTCAGAAGTGGAGATGTTTGCTGATGATTACAAAATGTTCAATTCTATCAGCCATTCCTAAGATAATAAAGAAGTCTGTGCCTGCACATACCAAGGCCTAGTCAACATTCCATCATGGGCTGATAAATAGCATGTTACATTCACATCATGTGTTAGGTAATGACCAGCTTCAACTAGATTGAGTCTAAGCAGTTACCCTTGACATTCAATGACACAATCATTGCCAAGTCTCCCATCATCATTAGTCTGGTGGGCGAGGGAAGCGTGGTTGGTGGGGAAGGGTTGTTCACCATTAACCAGAAACATAACTGGACCAGCCAAGAAAAACAAAACAGATACAAGAGTACATCCTGCAGTGTTTGTCTTAACGTCTCACTCCCTGTGGACCTTCCACCATTCATGAGTCACATGTTAGGAGTGTGATGGAATATTTTCAATTGTCTATTTGAGTGCAACTCCAATGATACAAGGAGATATTGAGGGCACAAAGTGACAATCAAGCCTCCTTAGTAATTTTCAACAAGAATTATTACTTGTACTAGCAATTAATGCAGCGTCAGACAACAATTGGAACATTTTCTCTTGCTACCCATATCGAGTCATAAAGTTCATTATTCATCTGTGCATTGTGCACATTTATAAAAAAAAACATAACTTGTCCAGGAAGATACCACAAAAGAGGGCATGTAAAGGAAACAGTAAGAAGCAGTTATCATCAATATAAATGGTTCAGAATTAGAGATAATTGTGCACAAGTACATTGTGACATTTAAGTAACCCAGCAACAAATGGCCAATGATGCCCATTATCTGTAAATGAGTGTAAAACCACACAAAATTTGTCACCAATTGAAAAGAGAGATTACGGAATAGGGAGACTGGATTCATAGAGAAGCATAACATTTTAAATTGAGTTATTGCTATACTGGGAGCTAACATACGTCGGCAAGTGCAGATGTGTTGTGTGAATGGCACCTGGTTTAAGTGAGGCATGAGCACAGAGTTCGACAGTAAAACATAATATTCTTGTATTTTTGGAATGCATGCATTCAATGCCCTTAAATGTTTACAATACAGCAAATGACATGGTATCGCATCACAAAGGGGGCAAGAAAGATTGTTCAGAAGGATCCTGATGAACTCCAAAATAATATATGGCAGGTACTTATATTGAGAGCTGGAGATATGGCAAAATGGACATTGGCATTAGAAGAGCGACCCATATCTGAAGCAGGCATTCAAGTGAAACCAGATCTACATGGGAATTTAACCAGAGGCTCCTAAAGGGACAGCCATAGGCTTACCAGAATGTCACAATCAAACCATGTGCTACTGCATCCTACTTGTTCCTCTCTACCCAGCACCCGCTCACTAGATAGATCCTTCCACTTCCAACCTGATAGTTCCTTCCCTCTTCCTGATGGTTGCTTCCCCCTTCTCTCTTCCCATTTGTCATCCCTGTCCTGTGCAATTGTTCCCTGTTCTGTGCAATTGTTCCCTGTTCTCAATTTCTAGCTCAAATGACTTATACAAGAAAAAGAGAAGATTCAGAAGAAACAGAAAATCATTTAATAAATACCATATCATATACTTTTCTACAAAAAGTATCATGCTCAATTGTGTCATCTTCTGTAGCATAACCCACCCCAGGATAATAGGTCATCATTTACTTAAATTACTACTTATTTAAGTTATTGATCAAGTATTCAATTAACTTAACATGAATGAATCATTCAGAGCAAAAAGTCCCACTCTGCAACAAGTCAATGGTGACAAGCAAGTGAATCATTCCCTAAATTTACAAACCGAGAACTGTCACAAAATCTACCAGAATGCTTAAATTATTTCTTCTCACTTTTTTCAACACTCATTATATATTTTCACTTCAATCAGCAAAACTAGCTAAAAATTGTCAAGTAGATCATTAATAAAGGAAAATAGTGAAACACAAGGCAGGGAGGAATATGAAAAGTTGTATTTTTTTTACAATTTGTGAAAATTAATCATTCTGAAAAGTGAGCATTGCTTTTGTGACAATGAATTTGATTGAAAATTGTTTTGCTTCAAGGAGTATTATGAGGTGCTTGAATATTGTGTATAGAGATTATGTTTGGGAGTAGCTCAGTCAGGTAGGCCTGAATCACAATGAAAGCTTGGTTAGATGTTGACCTTTGGAGTTTCAGTGATAACACCAACAATAACTTAATGAGAATAAATGATCAAGCATAGCAAATAATGAAAATATGACAAATTTATCATGTAACTAACTGAAATCAAGATTAATAATGTTGCAGTAGTTGCATTTACTGCAGTACATCACTGATGGATCTGTCTGTCACAACAAATTAAGCAGTTTCAATTCAAAACAAAAATGGAAAATTCCGTAAACACTCAGCAGGTCAGGCTGCATCTGTGGGAGGAGAAACAGAGTCAATGTTTCAGGTCAGAGACCCTTCCTCAGAACTGGAAAGAAGACAAAAAGCTGCAGGGAGGGTGGGGGAGGGAGATGCTTCTGACAGGGCAAAACAGGATGACCTTGGAGATAAGCTGCAAGCAAGGTTATCTGGTCAATGACTGAATGGAAACAGTCAGAGGGTGAAAGCATAGACAAAAGAACCAAGACAAAAGAATGAGGGAGCAACACACACAAAATGCTGGAGGAACTCAGCAGGTCAGGCAGCATCTATGGAGAGAAATATACAGTTGACATTTCGGGCCGAGGGAGTTGTAGAATGCAGAGCAGGAGGACAAGCCCAGCAGGTCAAGCCGGGCATGTTCTCCATTTCCAGAGAGAGGAAAAAGGAAAAAAGGGAAAGAAAAAAACAAGTTGAGCTAATATTACAGATGGATGACTGATAGAAATGAAGAACTGAAGTTACCTAATGTTGTAGACGTAATTTAAATTGTTTGGTAGAAACAGTTTGCACAATTACGTTTTTTGCTTTAATGTTCTGCAGTCAGGAGATGATTAGCATGATGCCCATGAGGTTTCTGGTGATCTGCTGCAGTGGCAGCAGGGAATAAGAGAGATTATTTCCACCATCACTCCTCTGCTATACTTTGGGCCTGCCCACCTCCCAATCTCCTCATCACTTCCTCAGAAAACTACTGAATGTTGCAGGGTAGCCCCACTGATATCGGCAGACCTCAATCACATGCATTATGAGGAAACTTAGATGAAGTTGTCCCATGAGTGACCATTGTTGACCATCCTAATACAACATTACCTCTGCCTGAAGGCGGATGGGGGTGGGATGAGGAATGTGGAAGCACTGAGATAGGGAAGGCAGGAGGTGTCTGAGAGGGATGGAGGTGAAAGGAGTTAGTGGAAGGGTAGAAAAGGAGGGCTGTGGAAGATGGTGTTGGCAAAAGCATTCATGTTTGTGTCTGTATGTGCAAATATGCAGTATTCATTATGCGGTGAGAGAGTCAACTGAGTATCTGTCCACACTGAGGGATTAAGTAAGAACAAAAAAGAAATGTGCTTCTATAAGGCCCCTTTGTTTGCTATTTTAATGCATTCATTAACTTATTTATTGACTCTGTCAAAATAGTGGCCTAGGAAACATCATATAGGCAAATTAGCATTCATGCACTAAAGTTGCCAACGGTTCTGTCTAGGTTTATTTATTTGCAAGGCACCAAAGCAATAATTGGACAGAACATACAGCCATGAATGGCTGGAAGGGGAAAAAAATGATATCTCTATCACACTATTGTTGCTATTAGATCTAATTAATATATACAAGACCTATTAGGGCTGTCAGGATATGTCAGGCTGGTTTATAAATTAATCTTTCACTACATCCTCAACATGCAAGGTATCTTCAAAACAGGCTACAGCAAGCAGCATACAAAATTCTTCCCTGAAAGTACAAATGAATGTTCTGAACCTATGTATCTGAGTCTCCAGATTGTTCCAAAGAAAAATGTGAAGATCAATTGTTACTGAGGTATTAGATAACAATGCTACACTGCCGTGACAATTTTTCAGTGTGGATATTAGGCCTCAAAGATTGGATTTCATTCAATGTCACACTCACAGTTTATCAGTAATCAACTTTGACCTAAAAGGGGGATTTTCCAGGATTAACTGTACTAAGGTCTGCATAAAAACTCTTCCAGAACAGTTTGATTTATGGCCTTGTCTTTCTCTACATTTTACTCACTTTTAATCTTTCTTGGTAGCAACAAGATTGCCTAATACAAGAATAAGAGCAAAGATACAGAAGGCAGGCAAAATAACTATGAATTGTTTTAACAAAACTGTTCACACTTCACCAGATGGATAGTTAGAAAGCTAAGAGAGATACAGCAAGATAAGTGCTGAAGGCTAAATAATCATGAACAACTCAGCCATACTGAAAGGACAATCAGGCACAGTAAGATAAGAGTATCTTCCCAATAATGTGAAATATCACCCAGAGATGCCACTCAAAATGGAAGAAAGCCTTTCAAGTTGGAGAAAATGAGTCTTATACAAGATTAAAATGTCCAAAACAAGAAGAATAAATGCTCCATGAAAAGTAGGATGAAAAAATTAAACTAAAATAAACAGCAATAGATCCAAATTAACTACTCACATCACTTTGTAATATTCCCATTTCTCCTATGTAACTTTAGACTAATAATCTTCAGTAAATGTATGTTAGAACAGAGAAGGTTATTTATTAGAAATGAGCACATCGTAAATGAGTACCTATTCATTATGAATAGCTGAAAAAATAAATAATTGAAACAGCACCACTGTTAGAACTGAATAAGATGAAACACACCATAGAAACATTTTCCCTACAGGGCTAAAGACAGAATTAATGAGGAAATTTGATTACCTACATGGGTTGCAAATGTGTTTGCCTCAAAATTCAATTGCATAACTATGCCTTTTTTCCAGGACTTTCTAATTGAAAAGTAATTTTTGCAGGAATGAAAAGCAGTACAACAACTTCCACATCTGTTTGTATCACTCTGGAAATTTGATCAAGAACTTCCTTCTGCCATGTTGCAATTTTCACATCAGGGGCTCAAGGGATCACGTCATTTCTCATGCATTCTGTCCTGTGAGTGACCATCATTCATCTTCCTAATACAGCTCCGGAGTGGTCCAGCAGTAGGTTAAATCCTTAATTCATGTTCCTTCCTTTTACACCCCCTCACTCTGTATTAATCTTGTTCACCATCCTCCATTGTTAAAGTCTAGGGTCAACACCTTGGTTCACCAATCCTACCACCAAGGCCCCTCTGATCCTCGGAGTGAGACTGAGAGAGCTTAAAAGAGGTAGGTCTCAGGGCTTGCTTGTGAGTCTCACTTTACATGAATTTCAAAGAGGCAAGTTTGCTAATTGTTAGTTATTGTCTAATTAACTAAATAACAGTAGCCAATAAAAAGGTAGGGTCAAGTAGAGTGGCCATTTTGAAGCAGCCATTGTGACAGTGTAGGAGTGGGGAGCTGAGGCTTTGGCATGAAGATGCTGAGATGGTGGCCCAGGTTTCGGGAGTGAGAGTGGATCTTTAAAATGGCTTTGGTGAGGAGGCACAGGTATGAACAGGTAAGGTTTTATATTGCTCTTTGTACTTAGTACTTGATTCAGTGCAGGCAGGATGGTAGTGGATCAAGGAATTAAGGTGGATAAATCCCTCACTTGCAGCGCATTAAGGTGGCTAACTCCCCAGGGCCTGACTGAGTGCATCCTAGGAGTTTGTGGGAAGCTAGAGGAGAAATTGTGGAGGCATTTGAGGAGATTTTTGCTTCATTGTTAGCCACTAGTGAAGTTCCTGAAGACTGGAAGGTGGCTAATGCTGTTATGTTGTTTAAGAAAGGTTGCAAGGCCAAGCCAGGGAACTACAGGCCAGTCAGCCTGACATCAGTAGTGGGGAAGATACTGGAAGGAATTTGAGGAACTGGATCTACCCAGCATTTGGTTAGACAGAGTCTGATTAGGAGGAGTCAGCATGGCTTTGTGCATGGAAAATCATACTTGATGAACCTTTTTGAGCTTTTTGAAGAGGTAACCAAAAAGGTAGATGAGGGTAGGACAGTGGATGTTGTCTATTTGGACTTTAGGAAGGCCTTTGACAAGGTCCTTCATGGCAGGCTGGTCTGGAAGGTTAGGTCTCATGGAATCCAATGAGAGCTTTTAGGTGGATTCAAAATTGGCTCAGAAGTAGGGAGCAGAGGATGGTGGTTGAAAGTTGTTTCTCAGAACGAAGGCTGGTGACTAGTGGTGTGCTGCAGGGATCAGTGTTGGGACCCGTATACATTATTTATATGTGATTTGGATGAGAATGCACAAGGGTTGATCTGTAAATTTGCAAATGACACTCAATTAGGAGGTGTTGTTGACAGTGAAGAAGATTATTGTAGATTACAGGGGGATCTTGATCAATTAGGGAAGTGGGCTGAGGAGTGGCAAATGGATTTCAATACAGTTAAGTGTGAGGTAATGCATTTTGGAAAGTCAAACCAGCATAGGACTTGTACTATCCTAGGGTTCTAGGGAGTGTAATGGAATAGAGGGACCTGGGAGTACAAGTGCCTATTCTGTTGAAAGCGGCGTCACAGATAGACAGTGTGGTAGAAAAGGCATTTAGTATGCTGGCCTTCATTAGTCAGGGCACTGAGTATAGGAGTTGGGACATTACGTTGCGGTTGCATAAGTCGTTGGTGAGGCTGCACGTGGAATACTGTGTACAGTTTTGGTCACCCTATTGTAGGAAAGACATGGTTAAACTGGAAAGAGTGCAGAAAAGATTTGAGGATGCTGCGAGGACTCAAGGGCCTGAGTTTTAGGGATAGGTTGGCCAGGTTATGTTTATTCCTTGGAGCATAGGAGAATGAGGGTAATAGAGGTTTATAAAACCATGAGGGACATAGATAAGTTGGACGGTAGCAGTCTTTTCTCCAGGGTAGGGGAGTCCAAAACTAGGGGGCATAGATTTAGGGTGAGAGGGGAAAGATTTAAAAGGGCCTTGAGGGGCAACTTTTTCACTCAGAGGGTGGTGAGTATATGGAATGAGCTGCCAGAGGAAGTGGTTGAGGCAGGTACAGTCATATCATTTAAGAAGTACTTGGATAGGTACATGCAAGAGCGGGGCTTGGAGGGATATGGGCCGAATGCAGGAAATTGGGACTTGATAGGTGGGCACCATGGTTGTCATGGACGTTGAGCTGAAGGGCTTGTATCCATGCTGTATGACTCTGACTCTATGATCCTCCTGATTTCACAGCTTGGCAATCCTGAAAATCCCAGTGAAGGCCCTGATCGCTCCCCCTCCCTTCACTCATGTCAGTTGTGTCTCAATCTTTACCAGTACCATAGGCCCCAATTGCCCAAGCCCACTCCTGCCAAGACTCCAAAGACAGCATCAGACCCTTTAGGTCATTGCTAACCATTCCTCCTTGCCAACCCCTTAAACCTGGCTTCAGTTGTGTCTCCAGATTGGCACACAAAAATGTGCACTGACACATCTGTTGTGCACTGCCAAATCAGTTCTGCACAAGGCCTTGAGCAGGAGTAGTCTTTCACATTCACTGCAATACCCATCTCACTTTGGTACCTTAGAATAATTGGGCCATTTTTGTTATGGCCATGATACCAACAGTCAGTGTGGAAATTATCACTAGAATACAAACAAGATATTGGAGTAGATGATTGGGGGCAATCTCATCCAACCTAACTGTATTGAAAACATATCCAATGCCATCCCAGTTTAGATGCAGTACAAAAGCTGTTGCAGCCATACACTAATGAAGGGCCTAACACCTGCTCTAGGTCCTGAACCAAAGGGAGGTTTATATTAAATGTTGCTAAGGTCGCAAATGTCAGGTTTTGTTTCCGGATTTACATGCAGCCTTGTCAGCAATCCTTAAAAGGAATGTTGAAATCCACCAACTAAATGATTTATTTACCAAAACATAATCTAGAAAAATGAAGAGTCAAAAAGAGAAGGACCACTCCCAAATGCCCCAAAGTAAATGCATGGGCCATGCCAGTAATTGTTTCCCCCTTCCCCTGACTCACTAACAGTCCCAAGTTAGGATTCAACTGGCCAATTACACTTCTTGCCCCTGAACCCACAGCTGATGTGCTCCTAGGGAGACCACGGCTGATGGCTGCAGCTGACCTGTGCTACCTGTGTCTCTGTTTCTGGCCTCATTTCACAAGTGCATTGTTCACTGTAATGGGATCTTATCTCAAGGGATTAACACAACATTATTCGTAAAATCTGCTCCCAAGGTTGGCACTGATGTTGTTTGGGGAAGTGACCTACACCTCCCGAATGCTGAACACCAGCTCTCTGACACCTCCTCATGACTCCCTTGTAGACATGCCACCAAAAGACATAGAACGGTACAGCACAGGAACAGGCCTTTCAGCCCACAAATACTATGCTGACCAAAAATGCCAATCCAAACTAATCCCATCTGTTTGTGTTCCTTTTGAGACACAAATGCTCTATATCCCTCCATTCCTTCCCTGCTCATGTGCCTGTCTAAATGCCTCTTGAATGTTGCTATCTTACCGGCTTGCACCACTTCCTCTGGTAGTGCGTTTCAGGCACCTACCACTCTCTGTGTAAAACACTTGCCTCGTAAATCTCCTTTAAACTTTCCCCCCTCTCACCTTAAAGCCATGCCCTCTAGCATTTGATATTCCCACCCTGGGAAAAAGACTCTGACTACCTATCAGGCCACTGTTTCCCAGATAGTCAATGACTTCTGAAGATGTTCCCTACACAGTGAACTTCTAACGCCTCCCTAAGATTCACAAGCAGTACCTTCCTGGTAGACCCATAGTTACAGCCTTTTCTTTTCCCATAGAACTCATTGCTTCACCTATTTTGACTCTAGTCCTTCTCTCCTTGTCCAATCTTGTCCCACCTACATCCACGACACTCCTGATGCCCTTTGCCGCTCTAACACAAATCCCTGGTCCCCATCAGCTTATTTTCATCATGAATATCCAATCCTCCTATTCCTCAATCCAGTATTAGTACAGCCTCTACTTCTTCCTCGGACAGAGGCCCCCTCGGCTACTATCCTCCTGGTTGAACTAGCTCTTGCATTGAACAACATTTTTTAACCCCACTTGCTTTCCACAAATAAAATCTTCACCTATCAGAACCCACATGGGGTCAAGCTCTTTGTGGGGTATGTGGAACATTCCTTGTTTCAGTCATAATCAGGTCCCCTTCCTCGCCTCTTCTGTTACATTGGTGATCGTCTCAGTGCCACTTCTTGCTCTAACGCTGATTTAGAATGGTTCATTACATTTGCTGCCAATATAATCTTCACATGGTCTATTCCTGTCTCTTGTCTTCCCTTCTTTGACTTCTCTATTTCCATTTCATGGGATAGGTGAGCAACTACAAGCCCACAAGCTCCCACAGCTATCTTGACTAAACTTCTTCCACCCTGCTTCCTATAAGACTCCATTCTATTTTCGGTTTCTCCATTTTCATTGTCTCTATTTTGATAATGCCTCCTTCCACACCAGTGCTTTAATACATCTTTCGATTTTATCAACTGTGAGTTCCCTTCCACCATACCTGACATGACCCTCAAATGTGTCTGCTCCATTTCTTAAACTTCTGCTCTTGCCCTCCCCCCTCCCAGAACAATAATAGGATTCACTTTCTTCTTCCCTTTGACCTCACCAGCATCCACATTCAACAAATCATCCTCTGTCATTTTTGACACATCCAACACCATGTCACCACCAGACAGATCCTCCCCTCCACTCCCTTTTCAGCTTTTTCAAAGGAACCATTCCCTCTGGGATACTCTGGTTTCATCTTTACCAATATCCACTTCCCTTCTTACAGCAACTTCCCATGCAATTATAGGAATTGCCATACCTGCCCTTCAATGCCTTCCCACTGTCCGAAATCCTTCCAGATGAAATAACAATTTACATGTATTTCGTCCAATTTAGTATAATGCAGTCATTGTGCATGACACAGTTTCTTCTACATTAGAGACACCAGATGTAGATTAAATAACCAGTTTGCAGAAGTCTCTATTCGGTCTGTAAACATGAACCCAAGCTTTCAATCTTCGGCCACTTTATTTCTCCATCTCACTCCCAAACTGACTTCTGTCTTTGGTCTCCTATAATTGCTCCAACAAACCCAAATGTGCGACACATCAAATTCCTACCAGGCACATTACAGCCTTCCAAACTCAACAATGCATTCAGCAATTTCCGATAGACAGACACTCCTTATTTATCCAAAATTCTCAAAATACTTTTTCTTCTGATGACAAGTTCTGATGAGAGGTCCTTTACCTGAAACATTAACTGTGTTCTCTCCCCACAGTTGCTGCTTAACCTTAAGTGCTTTGAACATTTTATATTTTATTTAAATGTGACTTGACATGAAAAATACAGCAGCCTCATCGGCACATTATTAATGCGCACAAGTGCTAACATTGAGTCATTAACTGCAATTCTTGTAAATAACATAAAGGGTTGGCTATTTCAGTGTCAATGATAATTATGTGCAATGCCATTACCTGATGACAATTGGGAAATAATTAGTTAATTATCAACAACTGACAGGAGGAGAAAAATATCAACTAAGAAAGTGGTAACAGAAATAATAAATTAGTTTCAAGAACAATCACCATTTCTATTAATTATTAAAAGAATGAAAGATAAAATGGGTATTTTTTTCTTTGTGAACTTCCATTTAATTAAGAAGCTCTTAATTTATTGGTGCTCTATACCATTATATTCAAGTGCTTAAAGTAATCATAAAGGCTAATGAGCCCTTTATTTCAAGGAGACTGGAACTTAAATATGGGGAAGTGAGGTGTCAGCTATGCAGACCTGCAGACAGATTGGGCATTGAGTACTGTGTACAATTTTAGATACAAAGCCTCAAGAAAGACAACTAGCCCTGGAAGGGGTACAGCACAGATCCACCAGAATGATACAAAGGCTCAGTGGGTTAAATTCTGAGGGATAGTTGCGTAGACTCGGTTTGTATTTCATTCATGAAGGGATTAGGGGTGAGCTAATTGAGATCATTAATCTTAAAAGAGATTTGATAAAACAGATAGAAGAAAAACTAATCTGGTAGCAGAATACAGAGTGGGAGGGAATAATCTTAAAATTAGTGCTATGTTATTTAGGAGCAAAGTTAAAAAGATGCTTTCATATTAAGGATACAGAAAGCAGGATCTCAGTTCCCAAAAAGGCTGTGCTTAGTGTATCAATTGGAATGTTAAGGCAAAGATCGATGGACTTTAATTAGATGGTAGTATCAAGGGATACAAATCGAAGGTAGGTAGATGGAATTGGACTTTCAATCAGCCATGATCTAATTAAATGGTGGCAGATGCTTGAAGGGCTGAATAGCCTTTTTTCTACTCCAATGCAATGAGCTTAGCTAATGAATTGATATTTATCTGTTTGGAAAGTTAACATGAGAAAAATTTATCTGGTAACTGTGTTTTAAAGAAATGTTCTCAAAATAAGGATGTTTAGCAGTCTGCAAAAAGGTGACTTCTGTTGAAAGGAATCCAAGGTAGAAATGCATGAATATTCATGCACAATGATGTTTTGGAGAAGATATTCATCCAGATGATCACTGTAAATTTACAATGTTTTAAGAATCTAGCTGATAAATGGCTGACTTTGCCACGTAAAGTCCGAAGGCACCGGTGAGCAAGAAATAAATGGGAGCTAATTATTGGCAGGGGCAGCCAAGTGCGAGATGTGGTTTAAAAAAATGTACCTCAGGTGGTTACTACCACTATGGAATGATTTCCTGCTTTTGTGAATTGTAGGGCCCGCACATTTTTTTCAAACATACAAAGGTTGGAGACAATAAATCAGAATAAAGAGTATGTATGAGAGAAAGATGTGGTTACAAATTACAAGCTCAAGAGAAGCTACACAGACACACAGAAATACCAGTGAGCAGATAGGAAGTAAAAGCAAAGTTGGAAATAACAGGGTTAGTCAAATAATTATCAAAAGCCATGATGCAAGAATGAATATTATGACATAACTGTCATATCTAACAGCCAAAGCACATTCAAGAAGATTTTAAGAATTTTGCTCCAAGCACATCATAAAATCCACTGACATTGTTTATTTGGTGTATGAGAATCAGGACCATGATTTTGTATTGTGTACAAGGAATTAATAAAATTATCTCTCATGCTAAAATTCCCACTATTTTTATATTGGAAGAAATGAAAGAATACAATGGATGTGCAGACACGCATGAAGTTGTGGGCTCCTGGGAATCAGAGTATCAATCCCACATGATGGTAATAAGCTAAAGTACAACAGATAACGGCGACAACTTTCCCATGGGAAAATATGGAAGGTGTTAAATCTGTGGAATACCACAAAGGCATAATGGTAAGTAACATGGTAAATAATTTATTAGGTTTTGTAAGTAATCATAGGTATGATTTAAACAATATAGCACACATTTGCATGGACACAGACAGAAAATCAACAAACAACAGATAATACATTTAATGATTTGTTTAGGAATAAATAAGAACATTAATTGATCAATTCTAAGATGGAGCAGATGAAAAAGGAAATTTTAAATTTCAGATATAAAAACTTTTAACAGTATAAGAAATTGAAGCTGCTGTTACAAAAAAAACCCCACTAGATTTATAGAAAAAAAACAGTTCACAGAACACATACACACCAAAATGACATGGTCAGGAAGGTGCTTAAGCATGCAGATCATGCTTCAACATCAGCTGGAACACTCCAATTACAATATGAGTGTATAAATTATCAAAAAGCGTGTCATAGATATTAATTCCACCTGTACATGGATTGAAAGCCCAATATATCTGTCCTCAAACAGTCCACTAGAGACCATCCACAGAAAGGTCAGTATTTCAAAGACAGCTTTGATGAAGTGAGGAGGATCATGAACACTCATTTCAACCCCACAAAAATCTTCCATCTCTTTGCAGGCCTGACCTTGCTGTTCATGTGATCTGCTTCCCCAATCCCCAATAGGTCTTAACCACCAGTGAACTCCTTGTGTTAAAGCCCATTGATTTATGCCATCAAAAACCAGTGAAGTGAAATGAACAGCATATGACCACACTCCCATAAGGTGCAACGAAGGCCCAAATAAGGCTTCCCGACAGTCACCACTGAGCCAAATTGAAAAATTGCATTGATGCCTTTGTGAGGGTAAGAGAGAACAGAATACTGGCACGAAGAAACCAATGACAGAATCATCGATGTGCTTTGTTCTCATTGCTATTTGCAAAATAAAAACACACAGCTAATATTGCAATGCCTCATTTCTAGCAGGATGCTGCACTTGAAGGAGCCAGAACTCAGAATTACAAGAGTACAATCAACCTGTGCTTCCTGAGCATACAACTCCCAGTGGAAGGGAGCAATTAGTGAATTATCCTTCTAATTGCAATAAAACATTTTGGAGAGTTACTAAGCAGAGACTGTGCAGTTACCACAGAAACCATGATTTTTAAATAGGAATCTGGTGAGTTATACAGGAGCTTGTTCAGTCAATACAGATTTTAAAGCACAGAAGTTGTTATGAGTGAATTGAAATATACCTATGTGTATACACAATTAGTTATTCATGCCGTCTCTCCTCACATTTCCCCCAGGCTTGCAGTAAGCAATTTGTACGTTCACTGTTGTAAGTTCAATCACGTCAGTGTTTCTCTGCATCTACCCTGCTAAAAAGATGCATTTAGCAGGATTATACTACCCTCTTGCTGTTCAGATAAACTAGCAGTGAAGCTTGATTTGGAAATTATTTAATTTGCTTTGAATTTAAATCTGAAGACCTAACTCTGTAGATAGTAACATATTGTACATATCATTTTAATATTTTCACAGTGCTCCACTTCCTTGAGCTGTGCTATTTAAAGGGCTACTTAGCCATTTTTGACTTACTTCTGTGGTCTGTGGCACTGCAGTTTGGAGGCAATAAGGAACACAGGTGAGGAGTTCCAAGTGTTTTTACAACCTTAACTGAGCTGCACTGCTTTTCCTCCAATTATTACTTCTCTGCAATGGGTGCACCAATGGTGATCCTGTGCAGTCTAGAGCACTGGAGGAAGGGAAAAAGGGTCTATGCTCATAGATAGACCCCATCCCTCATATACATACAGCTCTTCAAGAAGTAATATACCCAGAGCTAAGGCTTCCAGTGTCAGCAGTGACAGAGCCTGTAATCAAGTTCTTCAGGCAGTTCCTACCACATGCTTATGCCTGAACTGGTCGGCGTGCAGAGATGAAAGTTCATTCACACTTTGAACCTCCTAATCTCCAGATCATTCCAGGTGGCGGGTATTCATATAATCATAGAACAGCACTGCACAATACAGGCCCTTCAGCCCACAGTATTGTGCCGACCTTTAAACCTCATCTAAGACTATCTAACCCCTTCCTCCCACATATCCCTCTGTTTTAAAGCTGCACAGTTTCTATTCTATGTGACATTTCACTGTGCAGCTCAACACAGCACTGGAGAGATCACAATGTTCATTACTCAAGGGAAAGGGTCTCCTTTACTTTGAGTGGAGACCTTAAGACAGAGTGGGAACATGGATTGTGCAGTGCAGGTTCCCAAAATGAGAGGCTGCACCCTTGTGGCACTTCAGACTCCCCAAATGAATACAGATCTCTACAAGGAAGCCTTCCAACTATGACCATGAGCCAAGGCCATTTCCAAGAAAGCAACATATTTCTTTTTCTCTTGCTACTCACAGTGCTGACCATATCCCAAGTGCTGAACAGCACAGAAGCCACTCAACCACCAGGAGGGTGCCAATGGGTTACTAAAGCTGAGATTCCAGTACCTTCACTGAACCAGGAATACCTTGCAGAACTCCCCAGTGAGAGTTGGATATTTCATTGTCATCTGGTGCATGCTTCACAGTCTCATCATCACCAGTACCTAGCCCTTCAAAAGGAGAAGGAAGCTTGAGGCAGAGGAAGAGCACATCAGCAGATGGCAACAAAGAGAGCCCCCTCTGGTTGTGCTGCTGGGGTGTGCATCATTGCCTAGAGAATTCTGAGGACCCATCTCCACTGGTTCCATTCCCAAGCAAGGAGGTAATTAGTGAATCAGTGATGGCTCATCTTGTAATGACGTGCTCTTGATGTTCAATCACCAAGGCTGAACTGTCTCATCTGGAGTGTCCACACCAAGTGCAGAAGACATTGTCTATGGTTGCTTCTCCAAGCTATGATCATTGCCTGCAGTAGATGCTCGTCAGAGAACCAAACACATTTCATTCAAAGACATTATCATGCGGTTTCAGGATACTGAAAATACAATGCTGAAGGTTTCACATTCTCACATTAAAAGAGATTCTCTGTACTAAGGCACCACACAATACTGATGAATCTGAGTTGACGAAATTCAATACGAATTATCATTAGCACTTGATCTTGTGAAAACAACACTACCCCAGGAGAATCATTATGAGCAATTATCTTCACGTATAAGTAACCATAGCAAGGAAAAATACTAAAGCTTAAACACCCAGCAGTGGATTATCATCCACACACATGGTCCATTCATTGTTAATCACTGCAGGAAAATAAATGGTCCCTCAGATCAAACACAAAGACTCCACAACTACTACGCCAGACATGTTTAAGTGGTCCAACATTGATTTGTGACCCTGGTGCATTTGGACACTGAACCATCTTGGTTGGTCAGGAATGGCTGAGACATCATTGCTCATTCATCCAAGGAATGGAGGTCATAGAGCCATTGGACCCCTTCAGAGATCTTTTCTGTCTATTTTTCCATTGCAGATCATCTTGAGAACATGGCTGTGACTACATCATGAGAAAGTGGTAGTCCTGAAACTGGTGCTTATTAAGAACCCAGCCCATTCCTTTGAAATACTGCATCTTCTAATTGCAAATGATTTCACTGTACTTAGTAAAATGGATCCTGTGAGCATATACTGGGAAGAGTATATGTGATGAATCTTCTTTATAATGCAACCACTCAGAATCAGCTCTACATTGCACTGTGACACCCTCTGCAAGGAGAAACCCAGTCTGTGAATCTTGCACAGGGTTACATTGTGTTTATATCCTTACATAAGGTTTATAATTGGCCATACACTCTGAACATCCACCAATCTGCTCTGTTGAACACTTGTGAAATGTGCATTCTTGTATGCTCCTGGTAACGGCACCTATAAATAGTGGCCAACAAACTGCATGGTCAGAATTTAGATACATTCAGTTGTGACAAACATCCATAATCTGTAGTCTCAATACATTTGGCCTCACCCTCATATGACCCTTTCTAATTATGGGAGAAAAATAGTAGTAAAGTCTGACACAGACACAGCCCTGGTACAATTCACAAAACAGAATTTGGTTGTACAAGAATGACTTTTAGCAGAACCATCACAGGATAGTCTTCCTGTGCTTAATCAATGGCTTCTGAATTACTAAACAAAAGAACTAAACTGTCACCAGATCATATCATAGCCAGCAATCTTTCCATCATATTATTTTTATGTACGTAACAATAGCTAACTCCAGATTCAGTGCAAAGGGCAGAGGCTGACTGAACATCATGCATTGTCAATCTCTGTCAAGACAATAAATAGTGTGTTCAAAAGCTTCAAACACTTGCTCACAATTTGATGATGCTGATGACGGACAACGCAACCTGGTGTCTATCAAGCACTAAACACAATTGATTACATTGATATCAGGATGCATTCAGTGCTACACGACTATGATGTAAGAATGAAAAATTTACTTTTCAACACCGAGTGTCCGGGTCTCACGGAAGGCATTGCAGCAGAAGTAACTTTAAAGGGACAGCAACCTGTCTCGTCCCTGGATGTAAAAGAGGTGAAGCTACCAGTGTCACAGGCAGAAGGCATGACATCAGCTCTGTTTTTCTCTTTGCAGATGCTGCCAAATCAGTTTTTCTCCAACATTCTCCACTTTTATTCCATAATATAACATGATAACCCTTTGAAACTGCAAATCTGTGCTGATTTAAAGTATGTCTGCGAAAAACTTCACTTTATCTGTGTAGAAGACTGATGTGATTATGGGAGGCCAGTGGTGCATCTGTTCCTGGTATACAGAGAAGGATACCTCCACAATCTGCCCAAATTTTCACATCAAAAAAAGGTGATCCACAGAATAAGTGTGGTAGCATGACACTCAGAGCTCTACCTCAATACCTCTACTTCACATTTCTTTGATTGACATGCAAAAATTGAATTGAACATAAAAATATGATCATCACGGTGAAAAAGAACTTACAAATCCTACTGTCATGGAACTAATCACCCTCATATATTCCCCAAGTAACAGAATTTCATGTTTTATTACTGAAGTATGTATTCTTAGTAACTACAGTTATGATGGCGGAAAGCCATTCCCTCTCATTGGCCCCAAGCATTATGGTAACTTTGAGTAGATCTAGTCCTGACTGGCAATTACATCATCTCGGGTTCAGCAGCAGCTGTCTGGACTAGTTGGCTGTGAGGCACCTATGAGGACATTAGTAGAGATCAAAGACTATGACAATCTTAGAGTGCTGTCTAGCTCCACAGAGACACTCGCTAAAGTCCAAGCATCTCATAGATTTCCTATCTGGTGCCAGTCAGATCATAATACTGCCTCCAGATCCACACCAAAAACATGATTAACACCCTGATAGGAGTTACTACCTCCTTATGACCGCTCCCAAATGACACCTGTGTGCTGCCTTTTTGGCATGCAACAGTGGTGCAAGGCTGCTAGAGTTTGAAAGGCCAAATCATAACCTTGATCACAGAAGTGGGTATGGACTATTTTGATGGTACTGCTCCTAGATCCTGGTGCAGAGCACTTTCCCATCTCTCCATTCTTTGGCCTAGGTGCTGAGATTAGTGCCGGAAATCTGGGACCCACTGCCTGCCCAGCTGAACATCCTATGCTTTCAATAGCTCTCCAGATCAACTTATAGGAGTAATGTGGTCAAGTGTCTCATAAATACTGTAGGTCTGCACGAGTTAGCAATGGTCTCTGTCTGCAAGGGTTGCAGTATTCAACTGCCAATCAACAGTAACTGGTTTGTGCTCGTCTTACAGCAACAGCATGACTGAAAAATAATTGCACTGGTCTGGGTCCCTTATTACTAAGGGGCATTAATTTTAAGTCCAAGTTCTCTCTTTGTCTCTTTGATATCTCTACTTCATGACAGGATCTATTCACTGTTAGGTGGTTGCTTTCCAAAAATTGGATAACTATGTGGGAAGATTTTGTGTCAATAGATCCTTCCAAAGCACCACTGTTGACAAGTTCTAAGTCTGCAGTCAGTGCTTCATAGATGAATCATTTGTTTACATTGATCATATTCTTGATGCAGGAAGGAAGCAACAATTTGATGGGATGCAGTACACTTCACAGGTGAGGAGGTTCCCAAAAACAAAAGGCAAAAAAATAATGTTCATGTATTCTTCAAATGATAGAGCCTGGATGACAGCCCCTCCACAGGTGGAGCCTGGAAGGGTAGGTGGAAATGGGATCAACAGGGAACTCAACCTTGCATCACATCATGCAACACATTCGCATTTTGCAGCCATGCAGGAGTTGGGTGTATCTATATCTACCACTTGTGTACCAACTCCATTTGTCTCTCCACTTTGCATTTCATTACAGTTCATTTTTATCCAGGCTACTTCCTGTCTCCCAACTCAGCCAAGGCTGATAAATAATTGTCATTTATTATGGAGCTTCATAAAGGCTGCGACAATATGTGCAATCTATCTTTAGAAGAAACACATTCCCTTAAGGGATTGATAATATGAAGGATAGTGCTTCAGCAGGTGGGGATCTTTACAACCACTCCACTGCACCCCATCATCGACTGCCACCAATATCTCCCACCCACCACACTCTATCAAAACTCCTTGACCCTCCCACTCTGGCCTCTTACATACTATCTCATCATTGGCATCCACACATGGTCTGAACCATGGGCTGCTGAATTCCTGGTCTAAACCCCTCTACTTCTCCACCTTCTCCCATATTCTTTAAAAGTCTCCTTAAAAATCTGATTTCATCTTGCACTCCTCTCCCAATGTTGCCTGCTTTGAATCGAGGTCTATTGTGTACTAAGTTTGCTTCTTGAGAAGCTTTAGCATATTTTTCTCTAAGTATGCATGAATAGTAAACTACTTAATATAAATAACATACTCAACTCAGCATAATGAAATTCTAAAAGGCTAACAGAAAATAATACATCTGTTTATGCTTAAAGAAAATAATGAATAACAATATTTCAAATCACATGGAACCTTATATGCCCAAGCAAAATGCCATAAATACCACATAAGATAAGACCATACCTACATTCACAAACTTGATAAAATTAAATGATGGTTTCTCAACTCAATGCATAATAGTCAAGGCCTGTAAATGTATGAAAAGCAGGCAGTTTCTATGACAACGTTGTCTCCTTTCACTCAGAAAACCTATGAATGTCATGTATAACACATTATCAACGTGATTTAAAAAAAGCAAATAAAATTAAAATCTTTTTATACATGTATTCTCTGCTGTCTTGATTAATTGCAGATGTTAGATTTCTTCAACCTACATTAAATAGTTTTGTTCAATCATTCAAGAATCCTTTTGAGTACCAGTTTGTTATAAAATTAATGCAAAGACCATAATATTAAAACATCTTTACAGCAGAAAAACTAAAAAAATTATAAAGCCATAATTGTCCTTGTTTTTCGTGTTTTGCCAGCTCTGCAAATCTGTGAAGCCTTCATTGATTGCTGATCATAGAAGGTGGCCAACATTTCCTTATCTACTTTCTGCACAGATGCTTGGTGTAGAATTGTAGTTTTATAATCAATCTAGATTTTTCAGAGAAACCAGAATTCATGAGAAAACTAAGCTTCTAATCTATAAAGTGGATGAGGAACCTCAATCTGACTTTTTGCAACATTGTAAAACTATTGGAGGAACTGAAGCAACAGAAAATTAGTGTAAATCTTAAAAAAGTCATGGAACAAAATGTTCATTTTCCAGGTTGATTTTTGGTAGATGATCCTTAATTTCATCTTGTTCAAGTACAATACAACAGTCCACTGCAGTCAGGGCACTCATATTTGCAAAATTTAATGAACGTATTTGCTGATACAGTTTACAACCCTACTTTATAGTTGTTGTAAAATAATTTTGTTATAAACTGAGTCATAAGTTTTAAATTATGGCAAAAGTGATTTCCCAACAGGAATTATATCCATTAAGACATCCTTTCCTGTAGAGGAATATTTATTTTTAAACTGGGATGAATTATTTAGAATATATTGCCATTCAAAAACACTTGGAGGTTAAGCATGGAAAGAATTCAGGTCATTAGTGGCCAATTCCTTATCAACAACACGTATATTCTGAATATATCTCAGCAATGTTGGTAAAGATACTCATTTTCAGGAGCATTTTAATCAAGATGGCCTCAACGCTCGGCATCTCCAGAAGCAATAATCGCTTTATCAGCTTTTGAAAGGGGACTTCAGAAAGAGGAAGTTGGGAGACCACATACCAGTTCTCATTGGTGGGTCAGAGGTGCAGAGATAAGCAGTTTCAAATTCCTGAGCATTAACATTTCAGATGACTAGTCCTGGGCCCAGCACATTAGAATGCAATTACAAAGAAGGTGTGCCAGTGCCTCTACTTTCTCAGAAGCTTAAGGAGATTTGGCATGTTACCAAGTACTCTAATTAACTTCTACAGATGCCCTGCTGAAAGTATACTGACTGCTTGCATCATGACATGGTATGGCAATTCCAATGCACAGGAATGCAAGAGGCTGCAGAGAGTTGTGGACACAGCCCAGTTCATCATGGGCACAGCCCTCCCCACCATTGACAGCATCTACAGGAGGTGCTGCCTCCAGAAGGCACCATCTATCGTCAAAGATCCCCACCATCTGAGTCATCCCCTCTTCTAGCTGCTACCATCAGGCAGAAGGTACAGAAGCCTGCAGCCGACACCACCAGGTTCACAAACAGCAACTTTCCTACAACCATCAGGTTCTTGAACCTACTTGCACAACTTTAACCCACCTCAGCAATGGAACACTACGGACCACCTCTTAAACTACCATGGACTTGTCTTTGATTGTGTCTTTGTCTTTTTTTTTGCACAGTCTTGCTTTTGCACTGTCTTTTTAACCACTATATGGTACAAATTTTAAGTATAATTTATATTCTGTGTGTTGTCTGAACCTACGTGCCCGTGATGTTGCTGCATGCAAGTTTTTCATTTTATTGTACCTCGCCGTACTTGTGCACATGACAATAAACTCAACTTGACTTTTGTTTCTACATTTGGGATGATTTTGTTTATTGCAAGACTTCGGAGACTTTCACCAGTTAGGTCAGAAGAAATCCGATTTTCCACTTTGGTGTTGGTGTAAGAGCTCGAATGGAAAATTGTGCTGAGTACTCCTGGCCTATCAAATTCTCATGCATGGGCACTGAAGAGGAAAATGGTTTGAGGATTCAATTTGTGCACTGACTTCGAATCCGAGACACTTTTTCCTTATAATTCAACAGGAACTAATCTTCAAAGTACCTCATTAACCGTGAGTGCTTTGGGATATCCTTAGAATTTTTTCAGGTACAAATTTTCTTTCCCTATTTGAAATTTTCTCAAAGTAATTAGAATATAATGAATATTAATAGGCATGCAACAGAGGACAATTTACCCTGATCCAGGGGAACCATTCTGCTACAAACTCCCATCTTCATCAGTTACCTTCTCAGTTTAGTGGTGATGGTATTGCCTGTAAGTGGTCTGAACATCTTAGTTATGTGGGAATTGATTTACACTGTTGTAAATCTTCTTGAGATAATAAAGCCTAGGCCTGTAATGATGACACTCAGTTGTGACCTAAACTGATATTCATGCCTTCTGTACATGTATTTCTTTAATCTCTCCACAGGTAGACCTAATTAACACAAGCTGAGGCAAGGCTTGTTTGAATTGTTAAGCTGAATGTAAGGTGAATGTTCAAGAGAAGCAATGATTGATTCACTTGGTTCAATCAATGCAACTTATCTCCATATATTGGCAAAAGAAATAGGCTTTGCTATCTAACTGCAGTGAGCCAGCTTGCTTGACTTGAGCAGACTAACTAAAATCTCGATATTTTGTCTCACAGCCCAGAATAACCCTGGCTTTGTAGCCTGTGCAGTGTACTGTTCCTAAAAGCCAAATCGCTTGGTTTAGGTCAGGGTTGGAGCCAAAATGAATTCAGCAGAGTTTGATTTTTAGGTATTATGAATGCACTTAGAGCTTCAAATGGCATCGATGATTTGACATCACTTTAGAGCTTAACACGTTATCTAATATCCTCTCATAACTTTACACAACTAGACGTTATCTGGCAGCAGGAAAGATCCCCTCCCCTCTGCCTCCTACACTTGTCCACCCCAACCAAATAACACACTACCTTTTACCTAGGTTCATCTTGAGGTATGTCCTCTGGCTGTCCCTACTATTACACATGTCTGAAGTTCTTTCAAATTGCAAAAGTGTGGCAGGTACTTAAATTATATATTTTTAAGGCTTCTCCACAAACTACTTGTTCCAGACCAGATGAGTTAAAGAGGGCACACAGGGCAGTACAAGCTGATGGAAGAAGCATGGGGTGTGGCAGGGGTTGGGGGGGTGGGGGGAAGAATTAAAGGATCACAGATGAAGGCCAAATACGTTCAAGAGAAATTCCTCTACCTGAACCTCAATGTGGAGCATTTTGTGTAATGTCTGCAATTCATCAAGGACACAGTCACTAAAATCTGCTGCCTGTTACAGACAATTGCAACTACAGAACCGAGCAAAGATGACATTGCAGGAGTTTTCAAGGTGTCTGCAACAGCAAGCACTTGGTTCCTTCAGAGATATTTGAAGATAGAGATAATTGCAAAACCTTGTAACTTTCTGCCTCTTGTTATGTGATTGGTGGAATCTGCTGCAAACATTTTTATTCTTCTTGCATTGTAGGAGTATGCATTGTTATTGTTGTTTGGAAATGGGAAGCTATAATGGTGATGTCAAAAAAATTTAAAATATCAGAAACTATCATTATTTGGTAATCTATCTGCATTTCAAACCATATTCATTTCAATTATTTCTTTCACAAAACAAATAAACATATAGAAAAAAATCCTCACCTTCTCAAGTTTAGACAAAGCTAGTGAATAGCAGTCTTTGGCCCTGAACTGCATGAATCTCATATTGGCTGGATGTGTCAATTCTGTGATAATACTGAGACTGGAGAATAACCTACATTAAAGAAAATAGAAAACAGCATAATTGTCAATTTTGGGTTTCATTTTCATCAAATCACCCACCATTACAGAAAATCATTTCAAATAAATCTTCCCTAAAAGTAATCCAATTCTTGATTCTGAGTTTACATAAAAAAGACACCACAGTACCCCCAACTATTCATTCTATTGATTATTAATTGATAGTAGCCAAATATGCCCCTTGTATTCACTGAATATATTTATTTGTTGACTAGAAAAAATGTCAACTTCAACAACAACTTGCATTTTCTTGCAACTTTTATGTTCAGACCAATATTTCGGATTATTTTACAAAAATGAATGGAAACTAAAGGAATGAGAGGATCAAATAACCTTTGAGGAACAAACCACAATTGAAAAGAATGAATATTCACAAGCTTTTAAGGGTGGTGTTTCAGAGGATGGGAGAAAAATGACTTAAGGAACAGTCACTAGAGGAACAAACAGTGCAATAGAAGATCAGGAGCAAACAGTGTCTTAAGTGCAAAACATGGGGGTGTATGACTGGAAGTCTTAAATGAATTAGACAAGGGTGAAACGATTAATGAGCTATTCATGAGAATCTTAAAATCAACCTGTTGGGACATGGAGAGGTAGTGGTAGAAGAATGGAGGGATGGAGTGGGTTTGAATGATAATAGCATTGGATGGTCCATCTCTTGTTTATTGCCATCTCAAATCACAACTTGTACAAGGAAGAAAGAAATGTAAAGTAACTTAAACAGGTACTGTACTATGGAGTTTAATCTGCTATATAAAAAAATAGTAGATATTCATCCAGCTCTTCAATGTTAAAAATATCCTGTCCTTTTTCTTCATGTTGCTTTCCCAAAAAAAAAGGAAGGATGAATACTTTGTGTAGGAGCAGTATGGATTCTAGAAGAGTAAGAGGGCAGTGGGTAGGTTTCGACATTAACATCCACCGAGATTTAGATGATACCACAAAATGCATGGCCAAAGCAGCTTGGTCTCAGAGCTTTTCTGATTTTTAATACTTTTAAACAATAACTAATTTCAATAAAGTTCTGAAGTTTTAAAAATTATATTGAGCCATAATTTGCTGCAATTGGCAAGTGAATGGTGCCCATAATTTGTTTGAGCTGGTCTATTCACATTTGAGCTGGTCTATTCACATTTGAGCTGGACCTGCATGAATGAGGAAAGCAAATTTGCAAGGCCTTAACACATCAGATTAAAGGATTGATAAAGCAATAATACAAAGACAGAAGGAAGTCCAAACTAAAATAGGCAGATCCAATTTCAAATGAGATAAAGAATGAGAAATAAAGACTGGGAAAGAGAGATTCAATTGAAAGGGAAAAATGTGACAAATTTTAAAAAATTAAAAGCAATTACATTTTTAAAATCTTTAATAACAATTAAAATCTGAGTGAATGAGAATTCATAATTATAATTGTTAATTTTCAGTCCCAGAAAAACTGAGTGGCAGCAAATAACACGATATGCTATTAAATGTCCTTAGACTGAAATAGAAAATGCATAATTTTCCATGCCAAATTTAAGCTTGTTAACTGCTGTGGAGGTGAACAAAGAGGTGCCATTTTCACAAAATTATTAGTGCAGCATCAATTCTTGGCACAGCTTTGGATTCCCACAATTGCCTTCACCTGAAGTTGTTACACCTTTTGTGCATTAATAATGCAAACTGCATAACTCATGCCATTATTTTCATTGGGAAAGGCTTGAACTATAAGATATTACGTTTCAGAATGGCAATTCCTACAAAATTCATAAATATACATTACGTAAATACATAATTCACACTGATTAGAACAGTTAGAACAAAGCAGTTTATACAGTAATAATGAAAACCTTGGGCAATACTACATTCCAATAAGTAGATCCTATTGTATTGCTGTACTAATAATTAAAAACAGTAACTTCAAAATCTGTAAGCTTTACAGTGGACGTGCACCTTAAGCATGTAATCTCTATGCAATATAGTTATAAAAAGTGTTATACAGTGATATGGAAACAGGCCCTTCAGTCCAATGAGTCTGCACTCACCATCAACCACCAATTTAGACTAATCCGACATTAATCCCATTATTTTTATATACTCCCACATTATCATGCCACCTTCCCCCTCACACACACACAAGCAGGTTCTATCACTCACCTACACACTAGGGGCAATTTACAATGACCAATTAACCTACCAATCTGTAAGTCTTTGGGATGTAGAAGGAAAATGGAGCATCTGGAGGAAACCCAAGCAGTTACAGGGGAATGTGCAAACTCCATGCTCTCAGCACCCAAAGTTAGAATTGAACCTGGGTCTCTTGCCCTGCGAGGCAGCGGCTTTACTCGCTGCATCTCTGTGCTGCCCCAAATGTTTTAAGAATATATGGTTCGAATAGATTATAGGTAATTAAATTATTGCAAGTTCATTCTGGGTACTCTTGGTTAATACATCTCATTCCATTTGCATTACACTGATCAAATCAAAACTGCACTAACAGTAGTTTCCTGGTCGGTTATCAATTTCTGCAATTTAAAAATGAGAAGTTTTGCATCTGGAAGACTATTTGCCTTAATAACTTTAGCAAAATGTGACAGGTTATTACAGCTTAAATCTTCAAAAACGTACAGAATAGACCTGCAACATAGTTACTGGATTTAAATAAAACTGAAACTAAAAATATAATTTCTATATTAAGGATTTTCATTCATCTTTACTCCATTCCAACTTCATTGGGCAACCGGGCAGCAAAATGAAACAAGGATACTGCACATTTTCCTTACAATTTTGAAAAGCAGTGAACCTTAGGCTGAACACTTCACACATTATTAAATCATATTTTCTGATTTACTCTCTTCAAGATTATTGTACAACTTGATTACATTATCCCTTGTTGCATACTGAACAGGGCTGCCATCAATCTCTTCTAATTAACTTCACAAAAACATTTATCAAGGTTGTTTGACCTGACAAGCTTTAAAGCATATAATAATTTCAAGTTCAATGAAATTCTTCATGCATTTGGCCAATTTCTACTCATTTCCTGTAAATATCTTGAATCTCTTTGTACTGGAGACTGAAGGTAATGGACATAATGTGATGCATTCAAAGAGACACAGTCTACCAGCCCAAAGTAGTTAAGTGTCTTTCATTCTTCCATCGTAATGGTTTGCAATTAAAGGAGACTGAAGTCTCAACGAATACTTTCAGAGAACAGCACCGTCCAATTGCTTTGCTTCTTTTTAAGAAAAACTAACAAAATTGAAGTTGGCGTAAAAAGGATTTTCTATTCAGTGAATCATTCCCCTCCCATGGAGAGCAACACTTTAGATCTCCACTTAAAGTCAGAATTGTTATCTATTTCACCATGGGGAGAAAATTGATTTCTGCCAGTCTGGACAGAAAGCCAGAATGGCAGGTCTCCATGGGAGAAATGATTCAAAGTAAATCAACAATTGCTCTTGAGAAAACTTCTTCCGTACTATTCTCCCAAGGCAGTATGCATGGGAAGATGTAGCAACTTCCAATATTATGAGAATTTTTAACTTTCCTGTTGTTATATTTCTGAAGGGATAACAATACTACTGATCAGGAATGATTTGAAAATTATATCTCTTTATTAATCACTTCATTCTTAAATCTAGTCTGAACATTATGTGTGGTAACACTCTGAACATTAAACCTACACTAGAATAATGCCTTGAGTCTGAGATCAGATGCACCAACATGCAATTCTCCATTTGGCTCTTCAGGCATCTTATTAGAGAAATACGAAATCCCTCGCGGTTCACTTGTCAGCCATCACCAAAATCCATGCAGTTTCCATGGCACCTTCTGTGCAACTGAGAAGATGTAGACCTTCTACCTTCTCCTTTCCCCACTGTCCAGCTCCTAATCTGTCTTTCCAGCTGAAACTGAAATTTACTTGCATTTTTTTTTATTTTCACTGCTTGCAATGCTGTTGCCTGCTTTGGTGGAGAACAAACGGTGATAATTTTATGGAACGTTTTTGTTTACTCCACACGGATGACCTTAATTGTTCTAGCCACCTATTACGTTCATTCTCCACCCCATATCATTCTGACCAATCCTTGGCCTTCAACACTATTCCTATGAAGCTCAACATTAGCTCAAGGAACAGCAGCTCAAAGATACATTATATTAGAGATGCATGGGATAAGGGGTCACAGTGCGTGTTTTGTGCCCGAGCCTTCTGTTATGCATTATAGCCCAATATCTTGCATAGTAGAACAGGTCTTGCACTGAAAAGGCACTCATAGCCTTCCTTCTGCTATTGTGGAATGTGTGGATGAACTCAAATAGATTGTGCGTTGAAGGTCCAGTTCTTGAACTGCAGATTGGGGGCTGGGGGTGGGGGTGGGGCAGGAAGGAAATGTGGGGAGTTGACGTAGGGGTGGTGAGGGAGATGGTGTTGGGAGAAAAGTCAGAACTTCCACTGGGGGAGAGTCTGGAAGTTTGAGGAGCAGAACATCGTAACATTGAAGATTGGGGGTGGTCTGTCATCAAAATGAAAAAGAGAAAAATTAAACAAAATTACAGCTTTAGAGATTTTCAGTAACATTTAAAAGTTGAGTAAATGAGAAGTCAAACTTGTAATAGTTAATTTTTAGTGCCAGAGAAACTGGGTGGCAGAAAATAACAAATGACATGAAATGGAAAACATGCAACAACAATGGGCGTTTGGATTAGGAACTTGATCAGATCAATGTACGGTGCTGGGGACCTGAAAGACATCTGTAGCAAGGGTTTATGGTTGGATTGAGGGATAAGCAGAAACAAAAGAGGTTTACAAAAGGAACACTGTGCAAATTCAGCAATTTCAAATATTTGCTCATTCCACTTATATATCCTTAGGATATTTTAGTTGTTCCTTAATGTCCCCAAACCACCCCATTCTGCCTTGCACTACCACCCATTTTACCATTTTATCCATCTTACCTTACAAGAATTCACAGCGTTTCTCTCTCAGTTCTTTCCTGCTATCCACCTCCATGCCCTGACTCCCCAAGAACCAAGCTCTCATGGCTCAAAAAATGCTGTAGATGCTGGAGATATGAAATAAACCAGAAAAAGGCAAAACATGCTAAGTTGCAGAGGAAGGGGAAAGGGGCAGAGAGAATAAAAGGGAAGGTTTGGGACAGGGGTGATAATCAGGAGACTGAATGGGAAAAGTGGTAGAATTGAAAGAAGTTGAGAAAAACTGGTGAATGACAAACAACATCAAGGGGAGGACCAACTGTGAGTGGACAAGTAACATCTGAAATTACCAGCAGAAAAGGAAAACTGTGAACAATGGAAATGTGGAAATCACCTGGATTTGCTCTTGCATCAAGCTCACTCACTGCTAAAAATCTATGGCATGGCTTAACCTCACCATAGAATTGACTATTCCACAGCACTCATGGATGAACTTCACCATTCCACTCTTCATAAACCTAACACCATAATAAGAATCTACTGCACACATTCAAATTCCCATCAAGCCCCTTACACCACACTATTCCCCATACCACCAAAATGCTGATCTACGTTGGCTCCTATTTAAACAACAGGTTGATTTTAATGTTCTAATATTTGTTTTCAAATTCCTCCATAGTATTCACCCTTCCCATTTCTATAGTCTCCTCTAGTTCTGGCCTCTTGATCATCCCTAGTTTCATGACCCCATCATGAACATAACTTCAGTTCCCATGGCCATAAACCCCCACTATCTCTCTACCTCATTTTCTTCCTTAAAGACACTTCCTAAAACCTACTTTAACTAAACATTTGATCATATGGTCTAATATTGCTATACCTGGTTTGGTGTCAAGATACATTTAATAATACTCCAGTAAGGTACCTTGGGATGCTTTATTTTGTGAATGGTGCAACATAAATGAAAGTTTCTGTTGTTGGCATGATTAAACCTTACTCAAGTGGAACAGTGTTTTCAATTTGTTAAAATTCAAACCCAGGTGTCAGAGGAAGTGATTTTACATCATACAAGGTTAATGTGCAATATATCTTTCATAAGGGAGGCCATAGAAGCATGGGTGAGAGTTTTGGTTACACCTTGGCTGAGGCAGGGGTAAGGATGTCTTTGGGTGGAACTAAGTGATCATAGATATGGGTTGTAATCAATTTTTTTCTTAATTATCAGTACAACGTGGGTATTATTTGCAAGGCCAACACGTATTGCCCCTCCATAATGCCCTTCAATACTAAGTTGAGTTCAGGCAATCAGTTAATTTGTATAAATTGTAGTCATTTCATGCAGACAGATTTAGATGAGCTGAACCTATTTTTTTGTGACTGCTTGCAAAATTTTAATGGGGTAGTGTCAGATCCAGTTATTTTCGAATCCGCAGGTTCTTTCAAGAGTCCAAGAATGAGTTGAAAACAACTTGGTGCTTCACAAAATTTTACTGGAAAAGTTTAAAACGAACAAACAAACAGTTACAGAGCACATGGCACCCACTTTACTACTAGGAGATGAGCCGAGACAAAGGAACTAAAAATGAGCTAGCGCCAGGGGGAAAGAGAGCAAGAGAGCAAGATAAGCAAGCGAGAGAGATATGAGAGTGGCAAGAGAGAGAGATAAGCACGAGAAAGATAGAGCCAAGAGAGAGATAAGAGAGTGATTAATGAAAAACGACACCTTTTATACCTGAGATAACAGGTACTCCTTAGAGAACAGTAGTCCAATCAGAAAACCTATTAGAAAACCGTGGCAAAATCAACCAATGAGAAAATACGTATTCACCTAATGGACGAACCAATAAACTAAGAAGTGGCCATTCCTTGCACAGCCACTTGAGGTGTATTAAACACTATACACGTTAAAAAAACTACTTAAAACAGTCAAATCCAACATCTCTCTCCCTCTCTTGCTCTCTTTCCCCTCCCCCCCCAGCCCTAGCTCATTTTTAGTTCCTTTGTCTCAGCTCATCTCCTAGTAGTAAAGCAGGTACCATGTGCTCTGTGACTGTTTATTTGTTTTCAACTTTTCCAATAAAACTTTGTGAAACACCAAGTTGTTTTCAACTCATTCTTGAACTCCTGAATGAACCTGCAGATTTGAAAATAACCAGATCCGACAGTAGGTTGCAGACAGGGATACAGTCAGGGATGCAAATAGTGTAACATTTTCTTTCATAAAGCTTCTATCTTCACATAAAGATTAAATGCAACATATAATCAAATAGTTATGCATTTTCTGTTCAGTTCTTTAAAATAAAACAAACTCTAATAGAATATTTAAATTCTGAAATGTAATGTTAAATCACTATTTACTTACAGCACAAATACCAGAACCAAACTCCTCCGATCTCTTTCCTCTCTCTTCATGATCTACCCAGTTCTTCCTACACGCACCCCAGCCCCCATCACCCCATTCTTTCCCCTCCTCCATCTAGTCCATCTGCCTATCACCCACACACTCCTCCCACCAGATATCCTCCCCCTACTGTTCCGTCTGCCTACTCCATCTCCCTTATTTGATTCCATGCTCCACCTTCCTTTCCTATCAGATTCCATCATTCATAGCCCTTTATTACCTCCATCCATCACCTGCTGGCCTCTGTCACTATTTCCACTCTTCCCTCCACCATCTGTCTATCAAACTTCCTCACCTGGATCCACTTATCACTTGCCAGCTCTTGCTCACCACTTTCTATCGGCCGACTCCCCTCTATCTTTTAGTCCAGGTGAAGGGTCTTGACCCAAAATGTTAGCTGTCCATTTCCCTCCAAGGATGCCGCCTGACCTACTGAGTTCCTCCAGCAAATTTTTTTTGTAACCAAATTAAATGTATTTAACAATGAAATAAAAATGAGATATTTTACTAAAACATTTATATTTATGCTCTGATCATAATTAAGACTGTGAGAAGAACTAAGATTGGAAAAAATAACCAAAGTTTGCTGTTTCTATTAACATCCCAAGAAAAGGTACTGTATACCTCATACTATTTTAAATTCACAGGGACTGAAAAGTACACTTTATTGATTTATGAACTGATGGGGAATTGGAACAGAGCAGGCTGAATAATACCATTAATTATGAAAAGCAAAACAAAATCTAGCTCAATGGATAATACTGAAATCACAAAACACTTCAGTGAATCTCTTGCAGGTGCAGAGGTAAAATTAGACCATGGAGTTATCCCCGATAGGGACTGTTTGGCCAAGACAGGTTGGCTGCCTTCATGATCAGAGGACGCATGTTATCATGGCACGTTAATCGGACTTCAGTGAAACTACTGCCTCCCTCACAAGCTTCAGAGAGATTTATGGCATTAATTTATAAAAAAAGTGAATGAAATATTTATTTTACTGATTGCTTTGTTGGAGATTAGAAGCAGCCCTGCAATGAAAGTAATAGCATTTAAGGGGAAGCCAATGATGAAAGTAGGTTTGTGATTTTTTAAAAAATTGATGAACAAATTCCTAGGCACGTGGTCTTGGGGATTTACACTTCTAATTTCTGCTTTTAACTGAGCAGTTTCTACATATAGAATCTTAATGATCAATTTTCATGTGGCCCAGACAGATGGCCTGAAAGTCTATGGTCTCTTAAGGGCCATGAGTAAAATGAGTTTGATCAGATTTAACACAATGATTCATCTTAAAGCACTGTATAAAATCTGGCCAGCCCCATAGTAATTGCCAATTGTTTCTCACACATCGTAAAAATACAGCTTTTGGGAAATATAAAATCTGCATTTAGTGCAATGTGAGTGCTTCTCTCTTTCTCCAGTTGAACTGCATTGTTGGGACAAAGTAAAGAACCATGCAATTTTCGTGACCTTTGGTAGAACACTGATGAACAAAAGTGCATAATTAAAATGTACTTTTTGATTAGCAGTTGAATAAATTATACATCCAGCAAAATTAATCATTTGTTATGTTTTAAGCCCCAGCCTCCATTAAGTACAAATGGAATGAGAAAAATATTAACCCAAGACAAGACAAATAATTTAATTTCATATAACAAAGTGTCTTTCCAAAATCACAAAATATTCATTTTTTAAAAAAGATGTAATTTTATATTCAATGTATCCTCAGAAGCATTAAATAGTTTTACATTTCAGGTGTTCAGAAGCAATAATGAAGGATAATTAAAGGCTTTTAACTGGGAGTGGAACTGTAACAAAGGCATAATCTAAGGGGTGAAAAACAAAATCCAATTGAATTTTTCATGAAAATTCAATTATTAATACAATTGCATGATTTTTTTTCTCTATTTTAAAATATTTCAGATACAGATTACCTTTAATTCCAACAGGGAATGGATGAAAACGCTTGGAGAACATGTGAAAAAAACATGTGAAGCTGATCTAAGGTAAGTATAGATAAAATAGGAGAGATCGTTACACCTCAAAGAAGGCAGCTTTCCCAGCAGGAAATCAGGAGTGGGCTAAATCTATTAAAACAGTAAGTTGGCAGTATAATGCCAATCAATGCCAGGCAGTGATTGGGAAACCCTCGTCATAGTCATAGAATCATAGAGCTGTACAGCACAAAAACAGGCCCTTTGGCCCAACACATCCATGCCAAATGTGATGTCTTTTTACACTAATCCTATTTGCCTTCATTAGGCCCATATTCCTTTATATCTTTCCTTACCCAAATACATGTCAAATGCCTTTTAAATGCTTTTTGTCAATTATTTAGGACTCTACCACCTCCCGTGATAGCTCATTCCATATAACCACTACCTTCCATGTGGGAAAAACTTGCTTCTTAGATCTCTTCTTACATCTGGTTCTCCCACCTTAAACCTATGCCCTTTAGCTTTAGACTCCTCTACCTTGGGAAAAACTCTGCCTATCTGTGTCCCCCATAATCTAACCTCTATATTGTCACCCCTCAGCCTCCTACACTCGAGAGGGAGAAAACCCAGCCCATGCAATCTTTCCTCGTAACTAAAGCCCTCCACTCCAAGCAACATCCTAGTGAATCTCTTCTGCACTCTTTTGAAAGTCACCACATCCTTCCAGTAGTGTGGTGACTTAAACTGCACACAATACTCCCAGTGCAGTCCATCCAACATTTTGCACGGCTGCAACATGACATCCCAAATCTTATACTCAATGCCTCAACCCATGAAAGCAACCATGCCAAATGCCTTCTTCATTTCCCTATCCACATATGTCACCCTCATCAAGAAATCATGAACTTGCACCCCAAGGTCTCTCTGTACATTGACACTCCTAAGGTCCTTGCCATTTACTGTATATGTCCTGCCTGTATTTGACATCCCAGAATACATTATCTCACACTTGCCTGCATTAAGTTTCATCTGCCACTGCTCCGATCATCTTTCCAGCTGATCTATGTCTCTCTGTATTCTTAGATAACCTTCTTCACTATCCATGACTTCTCTAATTTCTGTGTCATCAGCAAATTTACTAATCAGACCATCTACATGTGGGACAGAAGATTTGGTAATTCAATTAAGACAGCATGAAATGAAGTGACTGCAAAAGTCTGCGGCAAGAATGTACTCGTGGATTCAATGGTATAAGCTGTGTATGTCAAGAAAGGTGGGCATAACGACACATTCATTTACATCCTGATATGTGTATTACTCCATTTCCCACAATCTGACCCCTTAACTTTACTCCAATGGTCCCATCTGTACAGCCACCATTGACATTTAGTCTCATCTACATGCAAATACATCTTCTTCCTTTCTCACCAAGTTCTAGTTCCATCAATCCACATGGTTTTACTTTGACTCATTGGCCTTTTTCCCTTTTGTCCAGAAGAATTGCAGAAACAGGGATGAAGCAGAAAATGGGAAGTGGTTCTCCAGCTATCAGACAATTAACCTAAGGAGACCAATGTTAATTCACTTGAGTTAACAGGGATATTGGAGTGACTAGCCATTGGAGATAGAAAGATAGAGTTTTCACAGTCATCCAGTGACAGAATTCTTTCTCATTAAGACATTCTGGATCTTATAGTCTTTCGGTGAGTCATTAGCAGTGAGTGAAAAAGTGAACAGCTAGAACAAAAACTAAAAACTCTTAAAATTTCTTATTCAAGTCTTCAGTCGCTAACAGAGCCTTCACAGCTATGCTGCTGGACATGCGGCAGGACAAGAATGACAATTCATGCCTTTCATCTACTAATACAGATCCTTGCATGTTGATTGGGCTGGAAAGAGAGATGTGGGTTTGCACATGGTGTTCATGCATCACAAGTGAACAGCAGCAGCCAACGTACATTGCATCGGGGATAGGGAATGGGACAGGGATATGACTGGGAAGTTCCCAGCAGAGGCTGAAGGACTCTCTAATCTCTGATTAGCTGGATGCAGGTGCTGCTCTTCAGGGCAGCTGAACAACAGACTACTTCTGGAGGTGGATGGAAAACAAGTTAGGTGTTGACCTGAGTCACATTATGCAGATCGAGTGGAGGAATCCTGCTTGAGCATGTAGGCCACAATGCCAAAACCTTCACAGTGATGTCTAAAGAACGACAAATGCTCCACTCACGAGTCCATACAAATCCTCACAAACACACTGAATATGATGGATATTTTTGCCTTGACTGTTTCCCACCCCAACAACACACAGCAAACTGAAACCTCTCTATCTTTCCTTCTGCCATGAAAATATTCTTTAATATCAACCTCTTCTCTCAAGTATTTAGACATTTGAAACAATATTTCCTGACATGGCCTGGCATCAATTTTTGTCTTATAACCCTACTGTAAACAGCTTTAGAATGTTTCTCTGTTTTAAAATGCTGATTAAATGAAAAGTCTTGCTGTATTATTTAATAAGGCATAAACAGATTGTCTTGTTATGGAATCAGTAATTGTAAGTTGCTACAATGCTTAAAGACTCAAAAGAAAGTCCACAGTAAAATAATATTTATTTTGAATTTTTTGTGTAATAAATGGTGATCATTAAGTTGAAGAACAAGTGAGAAAGTGTGGAGTGATTTATTTGGCAGGAAAAATGAGAAGAAATAATATGAAGTAAATGGTATAATATTAGCTGTAGGAACAGAGACACCTGTGGGCCTCTTTGAAGATAGCAGGACAATCAAGAAGCCTTTTAAAAAAAGGCATTTGGTATCCTTGTCTTAATGAAAATAAGCACAGACTAAAAGAGCAAGCGGTTATGGTAAACCTTGATAAAATGCTGCTTAGTCCTGGGTGAAGTATTGTGACCATAGGTGGGTCCTTAAAGAGGGGGCAGAGGGGATTAACTAGGATGAATTCAGTTATGTGGAGAGAGAAATTGTGGTATTCGCCTTAAAGTATGGGAGGTTAAAGAGAAATTTGACAGAAGCATTCAAAAATTCGAAGTTTTTTTTTATTAAAAAGGAAAATTTACTGATTTCATAACAAGCCAATCTGTTTGTGCCTTATTAAATAAAACATCAAGACCTGGCCAAGGACAAATGTAAAGTTACAAATCCAGTATAAAGCTTCATTCACTCTGTCCCAGCATTGTATTCAGGCCGACCTTGAGCATGGAATAAGATTTCTCCTCTCACATTGTGGCCACTCCAAAGGACAGCATCAAATTAGAGAAAGTTTTATGTATCAATCTGGGTCCACAAGGAACTGTATTGACATCATACAAATCAGGTCATAAGCAACTCTTTTAACCATGAGAGACTTCAAAATCTATCACGCTAAGTTGGATATGAACAGAGCCCTAGAGATGAAAAGCCAGTGAACTACACAACTGCCTTCAATATATTTTCTGAATAAATAGACAAAATATCTCCTGTTTTAACCTTCATTTGCTCCAAATCTTCCTTTAGTATATAAATTAGAAGGAAGTTACTTATTGTGAAAACTTTTAAAAATGCTTCTGAACATTAAATAGTAAATACAAAAGTAGTAAGTTTGCACATTTACACTCAGGAGCCTCTGCGATACATAAAATTAATTATTTTACTTATTTAATTGAAGGGGCAAATAGTAAGGAAGTTATTGAGTCTGTGGCAAACTCTGCTTGGTGGAATGGAATCAAATACTAATTCCAATTAACTGCCTTCCTCAAATCAATGTTGGGCAAATTACTTTCACAATCCGAACTGAACGTCATTACAATTTTAATCACCTTCCATGAAGTTCCACTTCTAGACACATCTCCCTCTCTCCTTGCCTTTCAGCAATCAGAAGGCACCATTCCCTTCATGACTTCCTGGTCCACTCCTCCCCTCTACCAACCATTCTCCCACACGTGGCACTTCTTCATGGAACTGCAGGAGGTATAACACCTATCTCTTTACCTCATGTTAAAGAAGGGCATGGAGACTTTAGAGAGAGTGCAGACAGGGTTCACCAGGATGTTGCCTGGATTGGAGAGTACTAGTTATAAGGAGAGGTTGGACAAGCTCGGATCGTATTGTCTGGAGTGTTGCAGGCTGAGAGATGACCTGATAGAAGCATGGATGCAACAGGTAGTCAGTCTTTCTCCCCGGAGTGGAAATGTCAAATAATAGAGGGCATACTACAAAGATAGAATTGAAGGTTCTTCATCTGAATGTAAGTATCATTTGTAACAAATGTGTGAATTAATAGCGTGAATAGAAATAAACATTTACTATCTAATAATTATTACAGAGACATGATTGCCAACTGACTGAGGTTGGAAATTAAATACTTTCCAGGATAGAAGAGATAGGTAAAACAGAAAAACGCACAGGGAGCCCTGTAGTTTTAAAAAATGGGATTAAGGCAATGGAAAGAAAAGATCATTGGTCAAAAAATCAAGACATAGAATCAGCTTGGGAGGAGCTGGGGAATGAAGATATTGGTGGGAGTGTTTAGGAGTCTCTGAAGACTAATGGTAACTTTGGGCAAAGAATGAACCAAGAACTTAGAGTGGTATTCTTCAAAAGCAATATAATAATCAAGGGGGACTTTAATCTACATATAGACCGAGGAAACCAAATTGGCAATAAAAATGTGGATGACTTATTCATGGGAAATATAAGAGATGGTTTTCTAGATCAATATGTTGAGGACCCCATGAAGGAACATGTTTCTTTATGTCTGATACTGTGTAATGAAAACAGTTTAATTGATGCTATGGTAGCTAAGTGGCCTTCAGAAAATCACATTCAGAACATGGTAGAATTTTGTATAAAGACTGGAAGTGATTTAATTCAATCTGAAACTGGGAGCTTAAATCTGAATTAAGCAAACTATGAAGACTTGATCCATGAGTTGGCTATGGTAGAGAGGGAAACTACATTAAAAGGTATAACAATAAATAATGGTCAATATTTAGGTAGCTATGACATAACTCACGTACCATATACATATATTCCTTCTGAAGATAAACAGGAAAGTCAAGAGAAGTACTATAGATCAAAGGAAAAGGCTTATAATATTGCTAAAAATACAACAAACCTTAGAAAAACTTCAGATTTCAGCAAAGGAGGACCAAGGTATTGATAAGTAGAAGGAAAGTAGAATACAAAAGTGGGTGTGAGAGAACATAAGAATGGTCCATTAAAGCTTCTTTATGTAAAAAGGAAAAGATTTGTTATTTAATGTAGGTTCCTTTTATATTGAGGCTGGAGTAATTATATTTTGAATAAGGAAATGACAGCAAAATTAAATAAATGTTTTGTGTCTGTCTCATGGAAAAAGGCAAAAAAATCTTCTTGGAATAATGAAGAAACTCAAAGTGTAGCAGTTGCTACCACGAAATAAAACAAGACGCTAGTCAAAGGATTGTCAAACAAGAACTGGTTTATTTTCCCGCCTTGCGCGGGCCTTTTAAGGGAGACTGTTCCCGCCCAATGCAACCGGCAATGACGTAAATACTACGTCATCAAGTCTTTCCCGCGTGCGGGTTCTCCCCGTCGCTCGGGAAAGACGAGGCCCGCCGCCATCTTGGGCCTCGTCGCTCCGACGCCGCGCGACCTGACTGCCGAGCCGGTTTGCCTGACCGGACGGTGAGTCGCTACAAAAGAAATTAGTATTAGTTTAAAAAACAAGTATTGGCAAGAATATTGGAATTGAAATGTGATACATCCTCAGGATCTGATTAACCATCACCCTAGAGTTTTGAAGGAGATCAACATGGAGAAAATGGCTGCACTGGTTGTCATCCTCCAAAAGTCCAGAGATTCTAAGACTCTTTCCACAGATTGAAAGACAACAAAAGTACCTCAATATTTCAGAAACAAATGAGAGAGAAATTAAGGAACTTAGACTAGTTAGCCTGACATCAGTAAAAGGGAAAATACTGGATTCTACCATTAAGTAAGTGGTAACAGAGCACTGAGTAAACAATAATTGCATTGGATAGAGACAACATGGATTTATGTTTGGCAAATCTGCTGGAATTTCTTTAGCAAAGAAATACTTTGATAAATGTGGACACCTTCATTGCAAGAGGATTTGAGCACAGGAGATAGGTCTTGTTCCAATTACATTGAGCCCTAACGAGACCACATCTGGAATAGTGCGCGCAAATCTGCTCTCCCTACCTAACAAAGAATATATTTTGAATATCGGGAGCACACCAAGGGTACACCAAGTTTATTCCTGGGATGGGACCTTGTTGACTGAGGAGACATTAAACAGACTATGCCTATATGCTATAATTCAAAAAAAACGAGTGGTGATATCACTAAAAGTGGAAAATTCTTACAGTGTTCAACAGGGGAGAATCCAAGTTGATGTTTGCTGGGACTATAAGTGTCTAGAACTGGGGTCACAGTCTCAAAATAATGGGTTGGCCATTATTTCAATGTTTTAAACCATATCCTTTGATCCTCTAGAATTCTTTACCTAAGAGAGCTGTGGAGGCTCATTCATTGAGCATATTCAAATCGGAGATCAATAGAATTTTGTGATATTAAGGAATCCAGAGATATGGGGTTGGTGCAAGAAAATATCACTAAAAGACCAACCATGATCTCATTGAATGGTGAGGCAAGTGTGAGGGTCTGAATAACCTATTCCTGCTTCTGTTACTTCCACCCAAGAACCATGGACCTGAGATGTAGATAGCGAATGGACAAGGTCTTATCAGATTCCATGTCCTGAAGTGAGCAAGGATCAGGTTGATTCTCTGTCAAATGTGCCTTGTTGTCCAAGTCCTGGAAAAATTAAGGTGTCTGCAGGGAGCTACTGGACGGTCTCATGTTTTCTTGCCAAGAGGAAGCAGCTTCTGTCAAATCCAGATCAATAACCTGGCTAGGATTGGGAACCATTCTGGTTATTAGTGGGCAGCAGTAGAGTGGACCTCACCAATTCTCAAATCATTAAGGGAATCGACTGAATATACTTCAGTGTCTCCAAGATCCTCTTCCAAATACTTTGGGATTTGGTTGATGTTGACCTTTCCAGACAACCCTCATGGGCATTTGCTGCTTCCATGTTGGCTGCTGTGCCTGGATTTCTGATGAACCAAGGAAACATTGATACCCTTGAGCTGCTCCTGTTTTTGCAGAGAGTCCGAAAATGAGCAGAACCCCTCTCAGATTTTGGTCCCAAGCAAGCAGCAGACTACACTGGTATCTCAGCCATCTGCTGTACATCTTGGGAGAGGTCACATGTTTGATGTATGCTTCTTTTCTTGGCGTCATTTAAAGTCTACTGAATAATTCCCTGTCACACAAGACACTAAAGTCACCAAAATAATCTTGAATTCAAGAAGTCTGCTGATTATTCTAAAGTAACTGTTCACTTGTCTAGGGAATTTGTCAGCAGAATGGTGGGGGGTGGGGCATGAAAGAGGGCATTTTCTGCTCACTTTAAGGTAGGAATGTAAGCTCAACTTCTATGGATGGTCCTTCTTATTTGTCCAAATATAATCACTTTTACCCCACCTAAAATTTGCTTCTGTTCAGTGGAATTTTGATGCACATGTTGCAATAGACATACAATGACAATGTGGACTAAAATAATCAGTAATAACAAACGATGCTCATAAAAAGCTGAAAAAACTGTAACTGCTGGCTAAGCCATGCCTCTTGGCTTAGTTGACATTAAAAACTATTATAAAAACTCTGACATTGAGAAGCATTCAGAGACCCTGAAAACTTGAAACTATTAAAATATATTTTTAAATAATGAAACAAAAAATAATTAAAAGGACGCAATGAATATTTAAAGAAACTAAGTCAATTAAAAATGTAATTAAATAACACTGACCTCCTTTCTTCACAGTAGTTCCACTCCAACTGAAATCAATAGAGAAACTATGGACTTGGCGCACACCTGGTAAGTTTGCTGCTTAAAAGTGTTGAGCAAAATGGCCAAGTTGCTATTCCACAAAGGTCTCCATGAGGAGTCCAGCATTGGAATTCAGTCAAAGCACTACTGGCAAACAGATGACTACAGCTTCCATATCTGCATTTACTCAGGAATCTCAAACTTATGATGGTTATGCAGGAAACTGTCAAAATTTTCCTTGCCAAGTCTAGACTATCAAAACTACTTTTTTCAGTTTTAATGCATAAATTCTCTGCATTTCCAGAATACTTTTGTTTGTAATTTTCTCTACGTGTTTTTTTTCTCTTCACCCATATTTCACCACAATTACTTTTATCAGCAAAAACAACTTTCGTTGTCCAAGTGTGTGGCTCTATTGGTTATAATTGTACATGCTTCATCAAATCAAACCTAAGATTACTTAATTAAATGATAATGAATCACTTACCTAAAAAGTGTTTGCACATTTACTATAGTTTTGGCATCTGCCATGTAATCTTCCTCAGCACTCATTGTGCTTTCTTTGTCTACCACAACCATATTGGCAGCAAACGTCACTCCGCACCTCAGCAGATCGTCTAGGCTTTAGGACAGTAAAAAGTAAAAGTTAACATTCTCTGGATTTCTCATTAACTAATCTGGAACAGACACTAATAGAGCTATCTAAATCATTGCTATGTTAAGTTTATTGCAAAGTCATTGGCATAGTTTTTAAACAATATTTGTTAAACAATGACATGATGGGACATCATAGTAACTATGACAATAATTTCCCTAATTATGAATGATTGGTACTTTTCCCCCATTCTTCCCCTCACAAAAAAGTTGACAACCGAGAACTCCATCTTACAAATGTATTTATCTCATTAATATAGTTGAAGCCAAGTTTAGAACCGCTGACTTCTTCACACTCGTATTATGCAACAGTCAACTAATTAGCCATCTCCTATATGCTTATAAGTTTCAGTACATCTGTCAGCATCTATAAATAGGATAGATAAATTGCATGTGGAGACCTTGAAGCTGGCTAGGGATCTCAAGGAAATTTGAGACAGAACTGGTAAAGATTCAAGTGGATTTGGTGTGTACTTTCTTTCAATGTTTTTGTTTTTGATATTGCTCCAAAAGAGAGAAGAATTTACACAAGCAAATACCGTGGGGTAGGGTTTATCTATGAGAACAACTAGGGGTACATCCCTGTGAGGGCTGGACATCATTTCCATGCTATGAGTGGACCACAGCTGAAAGTTACAAATCATTCTGTCCAGGTCACAAAGTATCAGGCAGCTTGGAGGCCAGTAAGGATACCCTCAGCAAAACCCAGGGCCAGTAGCAGGCCATGTTAATTCATTACTAGGTACAGAGCAACACTCTTGGCCTTGCAAAATTAATTTTAAAACTGGTCCATTGTCACAGCATCATTAAGTTTGCGGATGATACTAAAATAGGTGGTATCACACACAGTGAAGAAGGTTATCAAAAATTACAGGGGGAATTTTGATCAGCTTGGTAAGTGGGCTGAGGACTGTCAAATGGCTTTCAATTCAGATAAGCGTGAGGTGTTGCATTTTGGGAAGTCAAACCACGGTAGGACTTGGTCAGGCCTTGGGGAGTATTGTGGAACACAGGGACCTTGTAGTACAAGTACACAGTTCACGGAAAGTGGTGCCACAGGTAGACAGGACGGTGAAGAAGGCATGCTGGTCTTCATCAGTTAGGGTGCTGAGTATAGGAGTTAGGACGTTATGCTGCAGTTATACAAGATGTTGGTGAGACCTCACTTGGAGTATTGTGTACAGTTTTGGCCGTCTGTTATAGGTAAGACATCATTAAACTGGAAAGAGTGCAGAGAAGATTTATGAGGATGTTGCCAGAACTCGAGGGCCTGAGTTATAGGGAAAGGTTGGGCAGGCTCGGACTTTATTCCTTGGAACTTAGGAGGTTGAGAGGTGACCTTACAGAGGTGTATAAAATCATGAGGGGTATAGATAGGGTGAATTCACATAGTCTTTTTTCCATGGAAGGGGAACTAAAAACTAGAGGGCATAGGTTTAAGATGAGAGGTGAAAGATTGAAAACAGACCTGAAGGGCAACTTCTTCACGCAGAGGGTAGTGCATATATGGAATGAGCTGCCAGAAAAAGTGGTTGAGGCAGGTACGTTAACAACATTTTAAAAGACATTTGTATAGTACATATATAGGTGATGTTTAGAGGATAAGGGCCAAATGGGACTAACTTGATGGGCACTGTGGTCGGCAATGCGTGAGTTTGGCCGAAGGGCCTGTTCCATACTTTAGTACTTTAAGACTCTATTACATAATACTGGTAAGGAGAGTGCACAGCCTCTCTGATCAGGCGTCTACCTAACTGGTTATTGGCTTCCACAGCACATCGTGAGACCCTAACTTACATATTGAAAGGCCTACTACTTGAAGTACGTGAACTGGCATCAGTTAAATTGGGAGAAGGAACGTTCCTCAAAGTCATTTCTCCAATTCCAGAGTATCAATGATCCATTTGTACTTAGTGGAGCCATTGGAACCTCCTCCAGTAAGTTATAACATTAGAGAGATTGTGCTATCTTTGGATTTTTTCTGCAGATATTATTAAAGCTAGGAGAAAATCTGAAATTGGCATTAGACTGAATCTTTGCACATTTTTGCAAGAGATGCAAAGGATAAATAAAGGAAAATCTGTTTACATGCAGATTGATTTGTACAAAACACAAACATTTCTACTTGAAGTAATGTAAAATTAATTTTTCATGTGCCCTTTATATCTGAACAACATAAATAACAACGCAAAATAAATAAGTCTGTGGAAAACCATGCAAACATTATTGATGGAAAAAGTCAAGAATTATATCAAAATCTTCTTCTTGAAAAGTCAAAAACTATGAAATTGATCTTTTACGAGTTTTTTTTTGTCATAGTGCATGACTACTTTTTTTAATGTTCTATTTGAAGACAGAAAAATTAAATTTCAGAACACAATTGATGTGGGACCCCACATCAAGCTTTTTGGAGTTGGTCTCACTTCACTTCTGAGGGTGTAATGAATTGGGAGCAGTACATAATATTCACTAATTTACACTTGTCGTGCCAAGGACAAATTTATTTATCTGAATAGAATGGGGTTGTGTGTGCAACTGAACAGATTACACATAAGAGATTGACACAAAATCACTCCAGAAAGATTCGCCTTTTGTCTGCTTGGAAAACTAGCCCGTGGCCTAGATTTCAAGAATTCTTTTGCCATTTGCTGTCAGCCTCTGGAATGGAGGGCAAACTATAAGACTAAAAAAATGAAAAGTTGGTTTAATGTTTATTATTGTGGAAAGTTGCAATAAAGTTTAAGTCAGTGGATAAAGCAGCAATGTGGAACAGGACTACCTCCTTGGAGATGCTCTCCTAATCCTTGCCAACCGTTCATTTTCTAGGCCATTTGTACCTCATGAACACTGAACAGGGATCGAAAATTTGTACTGAAGGGACATTAATTCTGGTTTGACAGAAGGAAAAAGAAATCTACAAATATCAAAGAATACTATTTCCTGTGGAACATTTTGCCATTGTAGTCGATATCTTGGGGAGCATTTCACAATCCCTTCAAAAATCTTTTAAGCTTCTCTGGATGCTAGGGGCAGGTATTGACAGGTGCAGAAATATGGTCACAAACATCTGAGAGCATGCATCTAATCCAACATCACAAATCAAACAAATAATCTGAGACAGGGTGGGGGTTGGTGGGGGGTAGAATCAAAACCCTAGGCTAACATGATAGTTAATGAAATAAAAAGCAAGATAAATACAGCAGTTATTGGATACCAAAAGCTAAAAATAAAAAAAATTATGGAGGAAAATAGTTTTGTTTTACGATGAAATGTATCTGAGTTTGCAATGCATTGGATTCTGAGTAGGCATAAAAAAGAAAATCACTTGGTTTGTGAATATCTACCAAACTGAATAACAAAGCAAGTCAGTTTCCTAGACTGAATAAGACCATCTTGAAAGAGTAATCACAAATATTGCACATTGCAGACAATTTATATCTCACAGAAAATGCTAAGTGTGGCTGGTTTGCTTGTATAGCTTTGAGAAGGGGACTGAGTGGAAATAAGAGTACTTCTCAAAATTAATAGGACATTTTTGATTAAATGATCATATTTGTTGCTTTAATATTACATGAAAGCATCTGATCAATTATTTCAAGTGACTTGAAATTTTTCTCACAGTGCACCAACTTCTGCCCTCAACCATCTCTTGTGCAGATAAAGGTAATTAATCTCCTTTCCAATGACACTTTATACTGCATGGTTGTCACTCAAAGCAAGGGTACCACTCACACTAATGTGTTAATATAAATTAGCTGCCATTGAAGGTAGTGAAACATCCCTGGATATTTTTTGCCCCTCTGGCTTCCCTAATGGAAATTGCAACTGCACAAAGTGAATACGCTCACTTGTGTGAAATCAGATCAAGTCTGAGCTTCAGTAAAATGTCTGAAAACAAAGGTCACTTTAACATTTTATAGTTTGTTGATTTGTTTTATTACTGCTTAGCATGACGTGGATGTAATGAATATTTGTCCCATATAGTATCAGGAATAAATAAAATACAGTCAGGCACAGCATGAGCCAAGTCATGTAGAGCTTTCCTCACTACTTATAGCCTTGAATAACCAGATGTTCCTAAGGTAAATGTTTTCCTTATCCACCCCAGTGATACACGTAACATAGAGTCATAGAGCATGGAAATAGACCCTTTGGCCCAACTCATCCAGGCTGACTGTGTTGACCAGCGAGCTAGTCCCATCTGCCTGCGTTTGACCCATAGCTGTCTAAACCCCTCTTATCCATACACTTACTGTATCTAAATGGCTTTTAAATGTTACTAATATGCCCACCTCAATCACCATTAATAAGATTTCTTTATTAGTCACATGTACATTGAAACACACAGCAAAATGCATCTTTTTTTGCGTAGTATTCTGGGGCAGCCTACAAGTGTTGCCACGCTTCCGGCGCCAAGATAGCATGCCCACATTCCAAATACACATCACCCTTTCTGTGAAGAAGCTGCCCCTGATGTCCCTTTTAAATCTCTTGAATTTGATCTTAAACCTATGTCCTCTTGTTTATAGCACCCCCTCCCTGGGAAAAAGACTATGTGCTTTCACCCTATCTATGACCTTCGTGATCTTATATACCTCTGTCAGGTCACCCCTCAATCTCCTATGTTCCAGGGAATAAAGTCTCCACAACCTCTCCTTGTAACTAAGGCCCCCAAGTCCAGGCAACAGACCGGTAATTTTTTTCTGCACTCTTTCTAGTTTAATAACATTTTTCCTATAACTGGGTGACCAAAACTGTACACATACTCCAAGTGCAGCCTCACCAACATCTTATATAACTGCATCATAACTTCCCAACTCTAATACTCAATGCCCTGATTGATGAAGGCCAGTGTGCCAAATGCCTTCTTCACCACACTATCTACCTGTGATGCCACTTTCAGTGAACCATTCACTCCTAGGATCCTCTGTCTCCCCAGGGCCCTATTATTCACTGAATAAGACCTACCCTGGTTTGATCACCCAAAATGCAATACCTCACATTTATCTGGATTGAAAGCCATTTGCCAATCCTCAGCCCATATACCTAGCTGTTCAAGATCCCCCTGTAATTGTTCATGACCTTCTACATTATCTACACCACCTATTTTAGTACCATCCACAAACTTACTAACCATGCCTTGTATATTCACATCCAAATCGTTTACATAAATTACAACCAACAAAGGTCTCAGCACCGACCCTTGTAGCACACCACCAGACATAGGCCTCCGGTCCGAGAAACAACCTCAACCATCACTGTCTGCTTCCTACCACTGAGCCAATTATGAATCCAATCTTCTATCTTCCCGTGGATCCCATGCAATCTAACATTCCAGACTAGACTGCCATGAGGGACTTTGTCAAAGGCCTTGCTAAAGTCCATATGGACAACATCTACTGCCCTACCCTCTAGGTTACCTCCTCAAAGAACTCCAAGAGATTTGTCAGACACAACTTCCCACTCACAAAGCCGTGCTGACTGTTCCGAATCAGACCCTGTCTCTCCTAATGTTGGTAGATACTGTCCCTCAGAATCCCCTCCAGCAATTTACCCACCACTGATGTCAGACTCACTGGCCTGTACTTTTTTGGCTTGTTTTTGTTACCCTTTTTAAACAATGTTACTACATTAGCCACTCTCCAGTCCTCGAACCTCACCTGTGGCCAGAGATGATGCAAAAATCTCTGCAAGGGCCTCTGCAATTTCTTCTCCAGTTTCCCACAAGGTCCAAGAATGCACTAGGTCAGACCCTGGGGATTTATCCACCTTAGTGCACTTTAAGGCCTCCAATACATCCTCCCTGCTAACTCATATGTGGTCCAAGACAACACCACTCTTTTTCCCCATTTCCTTAACTTCTATCGTTTTCTCTGCAGTAAAAACCAAAGAGAAATATTCCTTGAAAATCTCACCCATTTCCTTTGGTTCCACTCACAGATGGCCATATGCTGAGCTTTAAGGGGAACTATTCTCTCCCTGGCCATCCTTTTAATATACCTGCAGAATTTCTTGGGATTTTGCCTCTCCTAGCCTGCCAGATCCTTCTCATATCCTCTTTTTGCCCTCCTAACTTCTCTCTTAAGTGCACTCCTGCACTTCTTGTAGTCATCAAGAAAGTCACTAGTTCCCAATTGCTTATGCACAGTGTATGCCTCCATCTTTTTCTTTACCAGTGCCTCAATATCTTTTGTCAACCAGGGTTCCCTAAACCTGCCAGCCCTGCCTTTCACCCTAACAGGAATTTGCAGACCCTGAATTCTTGACATCTCACTTTTAAAGGCCTTCCACTTGGCAGACGCTCCTTTCCCTGCAAACAATCTCACCCAATCAACCACTGCAAGATCTCGCCTAATGGATCCAAAATTTCTTCTGCTCCAGTTCAGGACCTTAACCTGTGAACCAGCCATATCCTTCTTCATAACTATTTTAAAACTAATAGAATCATGGTCACTGGACACAAAATATTTGCTGACAGACGCTTCCACCCTACCTGATTCCCCAGGAGGAGGTTTAATAACATGTTTCCGATTGCTCATTCATGCAGAATTCTGGCCAGCATTTGTGCCGATTATGGAGCTCACCTTGTGTGGCACTCATTATTCAAAGAGACTTTCAAGCCTGTTTTGTTCTAGCTTGCATTTGTACGATGTTCAAAGTTAAAAAGATGATGAAATAGCCAGGAGGTTCACCTAATCAGGAAATCGTCAGTCTGGATCTCTTCTCTGAAGTCCCCAGTGCTCACCACTTACCAAGCATGAGAGGTAGTGACTTAACATTAACCTCAGCATATCAGGCGGTCCACCTCTGGACCACCCAAGTTGTTAGTACAGTAGACAAGAATAATATGCAAGTGACAATCCACAAACACATAACAAAAACACAACAACTCTACATGCAATTCATGCCACAATGCAATCACTTTTTTTCCCAAACAAGACTCTCAAAAGAAATAGAAGGAACAATACTCATGCCAAAAAAGCTACTGCTGTTCACAGGTCACACAAAGCTTTTATTATTTTGCCAGCCATGCCTCATAATCTTACATACTTGTCAATAGAGCCAACCATGTAGTAAACCATTGGAAACCAGCAGATTGCTTCCAGAAAATGTACATCTGGCCTGGAGGGAAAGCCATAATTTAGAGACTGTGTTTTACATACATTGTATCTATGAAACAAGCATTTCCGCAACTACATGTTAACTATAAACAGAGAAGTTCCAATGCACAAGATTGCCTGATACTTGCAGAAATATTTATAATGAAAACACTTTATGATTTTATTTTAAAATATTCTGAGGAAAATATTTTCAGGAAGAAATGTTAAAAATCTTGGATTCTTCTTGTCCCAATGCTTTATTGAGCTCTTCATACATATGAGGCTGCCACAAAGCAAAGAACACAGCATGATGACCACAAAGAGAATAACAAGGTCAGTACAATGCGACAAATGGATACAATGCAAAAATAATAATAAAAAAAAAAGACATTTTTTGGTATACAACAGAAAGATCACCGTGGACAAGAATTTTTCTCAAAACTTTTGCTTCTAACTATTTAATAACAATGTTAATATTATTCCATTCTGATAGATCTTTATGCGCAAATGATTTTTGTCATTTTGTGTTGAAACATACATGACTACTTGCAACATTACCTAGATATGATAGCTGAAACTCTCCACTTCTCATGCATGTCGATCAGGTATAACGCAATCCATCAGTCAACTTGACTTGTACAAATATGCTGCTGTAATTCCATGCCCTGCAATTTACGTACTTCATGCCCCAGAATCACACAATGTCAGTGAGATTAAGATTTATGGAGTTTGATGTGATTATCTTACTGAACCCAAAGTGCTGTTGGTGTCAGTGCCCCTATTTTTCTTGAGTGATGCTCCTCTGCCTGACATATTCAGAAAGAATAAGCAGGTGGGGATAACTTTGACAATTATAAACATGTCAGAGAAATAGAGATATTGCCTTTTCAGGAAAGGAGAGGCAGAGCCAGAGACAGGATTGCCTTCAGTAGATAATATGATGGGAATCTCAACCGGACAACCATTGAAATATAGTCTCAAATTGTTTTAAATTGGGGTTTTGTTAAATAGATCTTAAAAAGATTAAGATGACATTAATTGGAGTTTCAATCAGGTTATTTCCCCAAATCTTACTGTAATGGCATACTGCAGAGTTTTCAGTGCCACACAGAGCTTTTGGTCAAAAGACAATAGACACCATATATTCTGCTTATTTATTCCCAACTTATATATTAACGGTGGTGCTTTAACCAATGTATATGCCACCACTAACATAAATGAAACAAGATGCACAAGTTCAGAGGCTTTTATTACTATCTCAAGTATTGTTAAACCTAACACTAGAGTGTCACAGAGATGTCACTGTATAACTGATCAGATCACTGGTCTCTCTTCTGCATATAACTGTAGCATGTTTTTTTTAAAAATCTCTGGACAAGGAAATAGGAGATTGACAATATGGTTTCCAAGATAAGAGACACGGATTTTTCCAAACTTTCATTTTTGATCATTTTCATCTGGCTTTGACAACCCATTCTATTTTGTGTCAGTCTGTTCTGCTCAAAAGGTAGTGGCACAACAAGCTCACATCAGGGTGTTTCCCTGTGGTGCGAATGAACCACCATTGATGGTCCACTACATTGCCACACCAAGTGCACCCAAATTTGCCTGCCTTGCCATTTAAAATGAGATAGTAACAATACAGTAGGCTTTCTTCTCAAGAACTCACTTAATTATTGTGAAGGATTAATTGGACATATGCCCTCAGCCTGCTACAGCACAGGAAATCCATAGAAGAACTATGATGCCCTAAAAGCAAAACTGATGTTTAAAGGAAAACTGTACAATTACAAAACTTCAGAAAGTTAGATGTTAAAATCCTAGAGCAGCTTGTACTTGTCAATTAGTCACTGTAATATTTGAAAGAAAGACTTGCATTTATTTAAAGACATTCACAACTTCAAAGTGTCCCCAAATGCTTCAATGTAATCATTGTTATAATGTATCAAGCAGCACAGCCTATTTATACAGCATGCACACAAACAGCAATATAGTAGACCAGGTTATCTGTTTTAATGATTTTGTTTCAAGGAGAAATATTGGCCAGAACACCTGGGAGAACTCCACTGCTCTTCCTTGAAATAATGCCCCAGGAACCTTTTATTGAGAGAGCAGACAGAACCTTGACTTAAAATCTCGGCTGAAAGACGGCACGTTTGACAATGTGGTACTCTCTCAGTAATGTGTCTGCCTAGAATTTTCTGTTCCCGTCTCTGGAATGTGACTTGAAGCCAATATGTTCTGATCCAGAGGCAGGCATGTAACCCTGTGAGCTATCGATGACACTGCATATACTGTACAGAAACTAAGGCACAGACAATTAATCTTAAAATCCCCTGTAGGTGTTAAATGAACACAAAACTGTGTGCCAGAACTCAAAGCTGCCAGCCTCTGGAGCGGCACATGCAGTGTGTGTGTGTGTGTGTGTGTGTGTGTGTGTGTGTGTGTGTGTGTGTGTGTGTGTGTGTGTGTGTGTGTGTGTGTGTGTGTGTGTCTGAGAGAGAGAGAGAGAGAGAGAGAGAGAGAGAGAGAGAGAGAGAGAGAGAGAGAGAGAGAGAGAGAGAGAGATCATTTTCTTTTAATTGATTATTGTTGGGGGATGGGAATGCCCCTGCTTCCCCATCCCATCCTTGTGCACACCTAAATATTTAAGGTATTGAGAAATTCTAACTGATTTTAGTGCAGAATTGAAAAGTGCTAGAACAGTTGGTTCTCTCATTTATATCTGTTTCCCCAGGTTCCGTTCAATGTTTCTTACCCCTACGTAGATCTCAAGAGAATGAATCATGGGGAATTTGTCCAGAACTGCTGAGAATTGCTCCAATTTTCTACATGTGATACTTGGAAAGTTCAATCCTTTTTTTTCCTCTTGTTTTGTAAAGTGACTCATGTAATGTTACCCCTTTTTGTTAAATCTCCCATCACCACCACTGTCCTCAAAAAAAAAACAACCTGGTCCAGTCTGCTTTGCAAAACAAAAGCATTTGATTTGTCTGCTATTTTTCTCCAGAGTTTCTTTCACTAAGGGAAGATTAGATTTTGGTGCTTAGTCCTAAATATGTATCCAGCAAAAGAAGTACAGGATGAAAGTGAAATAAAATGGACTGTTTTGTCAGCACACCACGAACTGTAGATTAATATGGGAAAAGTGTTTACAATTATTAAACAATGGAGCAAAGTAGATGATAGTGGACTTTTAATATCATTAAAGATTAATTTGGTGATTTTAGGAGAACTTAGAGTTATGACTGAAAATCACTTCCGTGAAAATGTGAAAACTAAAGATTAGATTGGAATGAGGGAAAAGTGATTGAAGGGATACTATTTTATCTAGTCCATGAAACACTCCTCCTTTCCTCCACAGATATTTCTTGGCACACTGAATTCTTCCAGTAGTTTATATATTTTCTCCTCCAGATTCCAGCATCTGCATTCTCTTGTATCTCCACACCTCCTCCTCTTCCTTTGATTCTGTTTCTTTTAACCAGCTTCCTTTTTCTTGGCCCCACTCTAATGGTTCAGTCATCTCAGACGTTGCACCCCTCTTCACTAAATCCCCTAAGATTCTCCTAAAAAACAAACAGCCTGCTCTGTTAGGGGTAATACTACACAATGGATGCCTGCACTTTGGGGAACTATGCAGATTCCCATTCTCCTTTGGCCAGTCTGCATAAGCTGAAGAAAATGTAGCTGAAGATACCACCTGCCTCGTGGTCCTACTGCCCTTCAGATTCTACCTTATGATCCTCGAGCTCTTGTTGCTCTTCCTCTGGGATAGGCTGTGCAGAATGCAGCCCAAGACAATGAAACTTCTGCATTTGCTTGGCAAGACTGTAGAGTGAGCTGAGACACAGACGACGAAATCTCATCAAAGGCATTTTTCCCACTGAAATCCTGGTATTTGCATGGTTTTGTGCACATTGGTTGTGAGAACCCCTAAAAAAATAGGGGGATTCATCTCTCCAAACAAGCGCTGATTGCTGAAAATGCTGGCAATGAGGAGTCCTTTGGGATGAAGGAGTAATAGATGCTTCCTGGAAACATGAGGACATTGCTTTCATGATCTGTAACAAACTGCATATTGGAGTGGAATATTTTCCTGACAGTGAGCAGGTGTGGATTCTTCATGGATACACAAGTGTATTGGCAGTCTACACTCATGGACAGCCAGCAATGCTGGGACATCCCAGTTCCTAAGATACAGGCTGTTTCTCACTGAAATCAAAGTAGATGAAATCATTTATTCACCAATGGAGTGCTTGAGTAATCACAGCAGGGATATATGACAGCTATGACTGCAGGGATAAATGGCAGGTATGATCCTGTGATAAGGAAATTGAGAGTCAACATGACTCTCCACAGAGAGAGTAGTCTAGGCATGAGAGCTGAGCTAAAGGTCTTCCTTCTTAGTGACAATGTCTTTGGAACCCCTGAACCTGTGACTACATTATTCAGAGGTTTAAGTTGGAAGTGGTATTTCTGAAACTGTGTGGGAATAGATTCTTCACTGGATGGTCGTATCTCCCTCGCACCCCAAGGTCCCTGATTAAGTGACCAGCACGGCCATATCAACACCTCAACTCCTCAGTAAAGATGTGCTTCCATCCATGGAATAAGCAATTCAGTCACTGAATATTGGAAAAAAGACATTCATTGACAGTTTAAGGACACTTTGCAGACTTTGTCAGGTGTTTGAGCAGCCTGAATTGAGAGTTGTGTAACTGCCCAATTCGATCTCTCAATGTTAGCAGCTTTGTTCCTTTAAATAGTGAGAACAGCAACAAACCAAAGCAATGTGCTGCTGGTTCTACTGTGACCATTCCATTGTGATGGCAGTGTAAAGCTTTCTGCTCTTATTTATGTTGGTATGATGGAAATGGTGTTATCCAAACATTGACATCATTAGTTGTGTGCCTGATGGCTAAGTTGGACTGTGCACATAGGTGCTCTGTCCATTTTTGCAATTGGTGCAATTTCTCCCGAAAACCTTAACTTACATAATCTATACCAAGTAAAATTGAATTTTGCACAGTGAAATCCAATTTCTAGACAAGTAGATACAGGGAGAAATTAGAGCATCTTTTGGTAGGCTCAGCTACCATTTTATCTTCTTGGTTGTACTTTAATTAAGTATCCTCTGTGTTGGATTCTCCTGAAACTTCAGGCACAACAAAGAAAATGTGTGGCTCCAAACTTAAAAAGTACAATAAATAGATAATCATATCTTGGGTCCGAAGGAGCTTTTGAATGGATGAAATATGACACAAAATGAACAGATAATGGCACAATTCCTCATGCTGCATTTCTAAACTGTCCTTATATTTCAAAAATTCTATTTTTATTGTTGGTACAGCTGCTCAGAAGTAAACATTACACAATGCAATTAACACAGTCCACCTCTGGTAAAATAATGACATCTTTAAACAGTAGTTTGCCATTATGTCACTCAGCAGCAAGTTGCTAAAATGACAATGACACAAAGAGAACCCTACACACATCAAATATAGTAGTATTAAAGTTGGGATGAATGTTTCAGTGGTAGTGGCAGGGGTGAGGCAGAAGTGGGGACAGATGACGACGACAACGACAACAACAACAACAACAGAACAGATTTGGTCGTGATAAGATGAAATGCATTACTTTCAGCACAGCTCTGGGTTGAACAGGAGGTGGAGCCCATGTATAGACAGACCCAGTGTAAATTAGCAACCAAGATCAGAGATGAACTCAGTTGTAAGGAAGCAAATTGTTGATGGGGTTGGAGAGCTAAATACCAAGCTGAATCATGCTGAAGCCAACCAGTAGTGCGGTGGAAGATCAGTGGCTAGCTGGACTTCTACAGCTGTGAGCTACAGCAAGGTAGTACACAACATGATGGAAATTAATTGCCAGAGTTTCAGAACTCTCAGGGGAAGTGCAGCCAAACCTGTAGCAAGACCTCATTTAACACACAATTTAACAACCAAGGCTGACTAATAATCGACCAACGTTCAAATCTTAGCATGCTATGGGGAACCAGCAGCTTTTAAATGAACTTTTAAAGCAGGCTGTGAGCTGAAGAAAATGAACTGTCTATGTTCTCTGAATCTTTTTGATCTAGCACTCTGCAAAACTTACAAATTCACGGAGATGTAGCAACATTGCATTTATTCCCAAATCCTTTTGGAAATGTTAATGCTGAAACTGCTAATGGGGTGAAGTCCATTCATCAGCAGAATAATCCAGAACCTTTTCCATCAAAACACCTTGTGAGATAAGAGTGAAAACATCAGACAGGATGGCCTTCTCTTGGGAGGACCATAGACTAATTCACCGATGCAAGAGTAAGAAGAAACCGTTTTTACAGACTTATAGCAAACAGACAAGATTTCGATAAAAGATGGTGCAAACAAAAGTGTGCGTGTGTGGGGGGGGGGGGGGTGGGGGGGGGGAGGGTGGGAGAGGAAGGGGGTGTCCTTCAAATCAAATTGTCACATATATGACTTAAGCAAATTTCAGCACCTTGCAAGGAAGTTGTGAACAGAATTGGTCACCTGCCTACTGGGGGAAAGATTCCCTTGAGTGATCATAAGGATGAGTTATGTTAGAAACCATCTAGAGCTAAAGAGAACTGTACTTATGAGTAATATTTAAAATTAGAGGGAGAATGTTAGAGGGAGGATTTCAGGGAAACCTTGGACAGGGGTGATTGCTGTACAGACAGGACTGAGTTCCTTCAAGTGATTGCTGGAGTGAGTTGTATTCACAATCAGAGAGAACCACATGCAAATTGAAGTTGCAGTTAAGATTTAAAACTGTAAGATCATTCAAGTAGAGAGACCATATGAGTACACTGCTGTTTGTAGTCCTTGTAAAATCTTATGTTACCTTGGAGTGCTTAGTTTGGCAGCATTTGCTTAGTTTTCAGTCTTAATAAAGTTTTAAGGGAGCCCTGGGTTGTGCTGCCCTGTTCAGACCAAACTGATGATAGGTGTAGGATTTATTAACACAGGAGCAGTGGGACTTGATACACTTTGTATCTGGCTACTCGATGCTGTGTCAACTGTAGCTGGTGCATCTAGTACAACCTCCATTTGAATGGAGTTGTTAACCTGGATAAAAAAAAGGTAGTGGTTTGCTTTTAAAAAGGTTTATTTTAAATAGTAGTAATATTAATTAATTTGAATCAATTAATTGCATGGTAAATGAATATATTATTTTTTTAATAATTTGATTTTTTAAACTTGTTTCAAAAGGTTTTATCATGATTGAAATAGATTACCTGGCCATGATCACATTGTTGTTTTTAAGTCGTGCTGTGCATAAATGGACTGTTAAATTTCTTTCAACAGTAACTTTGAGATATTATTTATTGTGGAAGAGGAGGAGAGTACACCAGACATCCTGAAGAAACTACAATGAAAAATAGTTAGAGTGTAGATGGCTCCAAGAACATTCTCAGCCTCAAAATCAATGGAGCCAGCATGTCACTGCTAAGGAAAAGACTGAAGCATTTGCAGCCATGTTCTACCAGAAATGCCATCCATTTTGGCTTCCTCCTGAGATCCCTGCCATCATGGAAACCAATTACATTCACTTCACATGATATTGAGAAACAGCTGCAAGCACAGGATACAGCAAAGGCTGTGGGACCACACAACTTCCCGGCTGTAGTATTGAAGACCTGCAGAGCTTTGTGCACTTCTAGCAAGCTGTTACAGTACAACTACCACACTGGCATCAACCAAACAATGTGGGACAGTGTTAAGGCATATCTGGTGCAAATGCAATCCAGTTAATGACCATGCTTAATCAGTGTACTCTCAATCATCAGTAAAGTTGTTGATTGTGCTATCAATCATGGACCAATGAGCTGAATTCTAGAGGTGGAAGTCTTCCCTTGACTTCAAGGCAACATTTAGCATGGTCGGCATCAGGGTCCCCTGGTCAAATTGAAATCCGTGGACACAGAAAGGAAAACATCTCAATGTTTGGCATCATACCTTGCACAAAGGAAGATGTAGTTGTTAGAGGTCAATCATCTTAACTCCAGGACATCACAGCAAGAGTTCGTCAGGACAGGATCCTAGCCTCAACCATCTTCAACTGCTTTATCAATGACCTTCGCCCATCATGAAGTCAGAAGTGGAGACATTCACAATATTCAATTCCATTCACAACTCCTCAGCAAATGATGCACTCTATACCTAAATGCAGGACATGAACAACATTTGGGCCTGGGCTGATAAGTAGCACCACAGAAGTGCCAGGCAATGACCATCTCCAACAAGAAAGTGTCTAACCACCTACTCCTGTCATTCAATGGCATGACCATCACTATATCTCCCACTATCAAAACCTTGGGAGCCACTGTGTATCAGAAACTCAATTGGATAAACCACGTAAGCACTATGGCTACAAGTGTAAGTAAGAACTGGGTATTTATAGCAAGTGACTCACCTCCTTATACCCCAAGGCTTTTTCACCATCTACAAGGCCCAAGTCAGGAGTGCAACGTAATATGGTCTACTTGTCTGGATAAGTACAATGCCAACAACTCTCAAAAAGATCAATGCCTGGACAAATCAGCCCAATTTCTTGGTTTCCCATCAGCAATGCTGAACTGTCATTACTTCCACTATTAGGAAACAATGTCAGTAGTTTATACCAATTGCAAAATGAACTGGACAACACTCCCAAACCCACAACCTCTACCAACAAGAAAAACAAGGACAGTAGGTGTATAGGAACACCACCACCTGCAGGTTCCCACCAAGTCACACACCATTCTGAATTTGAAATATATCAGTGGTCTTTTGTCATTGCTGAGTCTAACTCCTGGAATTCCCTATCCCACAGCACTCTGGGAGCACTTTTACCACAAAGACTGCAGCAAGAGCAATGAGAGATGGGCAATAAGTATTGGCTTTACAAGCAATGCCCAGATTCTGAAAATGAGTGTTATAAAAAGGAAGAGGGCACTACAACACTTAGCATTTGCCTCTCTCAGAATCCTCTCACACAACACTGCCTCAGCCATTCCATTAAGCAGAATGGATAATGAGCAGCAGAGTTGACTCATTCAGCAGGTCCCAAGGCCCTGACCACAGACCATCCTGTTAGCCTTTTGACAACTCATGCTATCCGATGACCTTTTCCACTGCTTATAAATGACTGGGATTATCAGGAGAATTTAGAAACACTGGAAGTAGAATTATATATTTTAAGGAAAGTTAATTATTATTACAAAATATTAAAATTGTTTATTTTCCTCATGGTAGTTCAAAACATTAATAGCAATTAATATGGAAAGAGAAATAAACTAAGTGGTTTCACTTACCATTTTAATTAAGGCCAGTCACCCTGTTCAAATGAATGGTTGTTAGATAGGGGCCACACACAAAATATATCCAGCCCCTCTGCTCAGAACAATCAGGAATCATTGTTGGACTCAATTCGGAGTTCAAATGGATGTTCAAAGGATCAGCCACCTGACTCCACTGCATCCCATTTGTAGGAGCTGCACGTTCATGGAAAATTCTCTCTCTCTTTTTCTCTCTAGCTATAGTTCCTTACAGAACCATCTGCTAAAAATCAGTGATTCAGCCTATACACCTAACCAAGCTAAATGTAATGAAAAATAAATAATGGCATTAACAAGCGCAATATCTCAAGACTGCTAGCTTTCATCCCAGGGTTTGAAGGAAGTAGATTGGAGCACTTTAATTACTTGAATGTTAATCTTACAAAGTTTTGATGATTTGGTGATTATTCCCCTAAATTTAAATTGTATATCAGTCTGTAATTTAAGGTGAAAAAGGGTAACCTGGGAACTTCAAAGCAGTTAGTTTAACAGATGTTATCACAAAATTACTGGAGTCCATAATTAAACACAAAGTGTCCGCACTCCTTGATCAAAGAAAATCAGCAAAGATTTTTAAGAGGTAGGTCATCCCTAATGAAACTCATTAATTTTTTGAAGTGTTGATTAAAATAGTGAATGAGGAATGTGTATATATTTTGTTTATATGGAGGGCTTTTGATTAAGTCTCTCGCAGTAAATTAACTCCCATCGAACTGGAGGCAAATTATTGACCTGCTTAGTAAATTAGCTGAGCAGGAAGGATCAGAGGTTATGGATAATGGACTGATACACAAATTAGCAGAGATTTGCTTCTGCTGTTCTGCAAAAGTCTGTGTTGGGATGTAACTATTTACCAAATGATTAAGCAACATAAATCATGGGACAGAAAGCCATATATTCAGGTTTTCTGATTATTCCATGATTGGTAGCATTGTAAGCAGTGCAATTCTTATTCTGGCTTCTGCCCTCTTCCTTTCCAATCCTGATGAATGGTCTTGGCCCGAAACGTTGACTGATAATTTTCCTCCATGGATGCTGCCTGACCTGCTGAGTTCCTCCAGCACTTTTTGTGTATTGCTCCAGAATCCAGCATCTGCAGAATTTCTTGAGTCATTGTAAGCAGTGTAGTTGGATGCATTATAAAGGTTAAGCAAATTGCCTAAACTCTGGGAAATGGTTTCCCATTGGATATTAAAAGTGAGAAGCCAGAAACTGTAGGGTCCAAAGAGATATGGAGGTTCATCTTAGAATAAAATATCATCGAGAGGAACAAATAAATAAAGAAACATTGCAATTGTTATCCAGCATTCTGGAATAGAGGATGGCAACTACAGCAATATAAAATGCTGGTTTGACCACTTCTGGAGTGTTCTGAGCAGTCCTAGGCACTACAGATGAGGAACGATGCATTGGCCTTGCAAGCAATGGAGTGGCAGTATCTCAGAAAGGTATTTACATGCCAAGGATGAAGTTACAAGGAGCAATTGTACAAACTAATCCTGTATTCCCTGGAATTCAGAAGGTTAAAGAGTAATTGAATTGAAGTTTTCAAGATAGTAAGGGGAACTGATAGGGTAGATAGAATCTATTTTCATTGATTAGGGAGTTGAGAACAGAATAAAGATTAGAGTCAGACCTTTCATGATTTAAGTTTAGAAATTCTTCAATATGCAAAGAATAGCAGAAGTTTGAAACTTACTTTTGCAAACAACAATCAATGCCAGATCAGTTCTTAATTTTAAATCTGAGATTGGTTTGCAAAAATCCATCAAAGGTTTTAGTGGATGGAGCAAAGGCAGAATATGGAGTTATGCCATCAATCAACAAGGATCTCACTGAGTGGAGGTCTCAATCAACTGAGTTGGGCCATCAATCAACCAGGGTCTCACAGTCTTGAACATCTGAATGGCCTACTTCTATTCTTACATTCTTATGCATATTAGACATTACGAAGTCATATAATGTTCCTTATAAATGCAATTTTTTTCCTTTCTTCTCTTTAGCCTTCTGATATGTGATACAGGCAGAAGCTGTGAGGATAATTACATTTCTTGATTTTCTATGGACATGGAAAGTCACTGTTAATGCCAGAATTTTAAAAGCAATGTACACTCCTTTCAGTTTAAAAATCAGGGTGACACTGCTATCTCAAAGTTGTTTTGCATGGTGATTAAATCATGTGAATTATTACCTTATCGAGACACCAAAAACACTTCCACCCACTGTGTTGTAAAACCTTCTGGTCTACCTCTACCTGGGTCTTGGGAAGAGTGTGGCTGCAAGGGCAGTCAATTCTTTGTAGAAAGTGAAAGCTCTGAGGCCATTGATAAGGCAAGGAAGCAAGCTGGTTAGAAACCATACAAGATAGTTAGAAGACCCCAGTCCTGAAATTCTTCTGGCAGTGAAGGGGTGGGGCTCCTAATCACCTGACATTACTCTACTGTATAATCCATGGTAAAGTGTCAAGTACTCATTTCCCCAAGCATTCTTCAGGGCTTCAGCCAAAGGAGATCTCGTTTAAGTACGGCAAGAGTCTGTGAAAGAGCAAGTATGATGTGAATGCAAATTATATCAATCATAATAAAAACTTCTGAACATAACTGTTGATCAGCGTGGTTCATGCTGTTGTGGAATAAACTAGTTTACAATCCCTACTAAAGCTTTGCTTTATCTCCTTAACCCAGTCAATCTTGATAAGTTGAAGAAATGTGTGTGTCAAAGGCAAGTACATCCAACCCAGTTCTGTTCACGAGAGAAAGCTATTGTTATGTCCCAGTGTAATATTTTTCCTGTCTGTAATTTGAAGGAGTGCAAGACAACCTCAATAGATGTCAAAATGGCTTAAGGAAGTGACTGACATCAACAATTACAAATAGCCATGTGAGACCCGGAAATATTAACTAGAAATAACTGGATTGGTGCAGGAGATGTTTGAGAGTGTGAAGGATAGAAACATGACTCTACATTGATTTTACTTTCAAGTTAACTAGATGATTAGTGGATAAAAGTTGTGCTGCATCTGTTTAAAGCCCTGGTTAGGCTTCGACTGAAGTTCTGGGCACCTATACCTTAGGGCATGAAGTGTATATTTTCTAGAAAGAAAACTGAAATCCAAAGCTTAAATTACAAGAGAGATTACACAAATTGGAGTGTGCTCTCTATATTTTATGGTTAAGGGTTGAATGGTTAAGGGTTGAATGGTTAAAGTCTTCAAGATACGAACATAACAGATGGAGAGGGAAACCATGCTAGTTGTGGAAATATAGTACGAGGGGCTACAGAATAAATATTTCAAGCAGGCCTTTCAGAATGAAGTTAGGGGACAGCAGAAGGATAGAACAAAAGTGATGATAGGGCAATCGATGATTTGCTATCTGAAATTGATGATTATTTTATTAACCAAAGGATATTGACAGATATGGACAAAACTAGGTATAGGGTCACCCAAGGATTAAATAGTCTATTCCTGCTTCTGTTGGATTGTCCAGCCTGACATCTGTCCACCATTCATTGAGTAACTGTGGCTGCAACAGTCTGCTCACCAACCCTGCCGAGCTCCTCACCGAGTTTGACAGGCGGACTCGGTGGCAGATTCCAGGCCACAATCACCACATGACTGACTGGCTGGCTACGTCAGTGGTGAGGCATAACCCCGCCCCCAAATCATAAACCCTTTTGTTATGAACTTCTTTAAAACAAAAATCTGTTTTGTTAATGCTGCAATTTCCAGACCCGGAGACTGGAGACTGCAGAGTTTGCTCTAACCCATTTGCCTCCTCCATACCTCCATTTATCTCTTCAATAGAAACTCCTCTATAACTGAATTTCCACCCTCAACTGAAAATAATTAATAACCCCATTTACCTCCTTGACTGAAACTTCTTCATACCCTCAGTTACTCCCTTGATTGAATTTCTTTCATACTTACATTTACCCCTTCTCTCAAACTCCACCATAATCACATTTACCCTCTCAACTGAAACTCCTCCGATGATCCTGTGCAGCGTCTGGGTGTCTCGGGTGTGACTGGTCCTCCAGTCTGTTTACTGCAGGTGGGTTTCACCATAGGCTGAAATCCTGAGAGTCATTTTGAGCTGGGCACTGGTAGCAGACCACAAGAACAGTACTGATATAGACAGGGCATCTGTGCGTGACCACCTGCCTTGCCTCATGTGGATGAGAGCACATTAATCTGAGGTCTCAATGCATACCTCGATAGTGCAATGAAATAGATAGGAACTTGGAAAAATCCATAACCCAGTAAATTAACTGTCCACCATATCCAAGAGATAGATTCCCAAAGTCCTTCTCCAAACTTTACTTAGCATTGTAGCCACAACTGGAATCATTCAGTGATGATGGCTGGTGATATATTCTGACTCTAACTATATGCTGCAATTTTATGTGCCTGCCCTGACCCACCACTGGGTTAGGAGGTGTATTAGTTTACCATTGGTTTCAATTACTGAAAGGTCTCAGTGGATCCTGCATCAGTAGAACAGGAGACCATCTGCTGATGCCAGATCCCGGAGACTCAGCTTCCAATGGTGTAGCAAGGGGCCAGTTTCACAGTTTACTCCTTGCCGAAGGACCAAGCTGACCTCTTAACCCAAAGTGCAGGCAGATATTTTATGTTTTATGAGGAAAATGTGATTCTCCTTCCCCTTTCCCCAGACACTTTGCTGTAATTTTCCAAGGTTCAGAGGACATGTAATAGTTAGTGGATTTGACACTATGAAAAATACTTGAACTATTTTGCTAATAATGTTATTAGAAATCTCCAAGAGGTCTGATAATGTGTGTTGATGAGAAGATTGCACTGCAATACAACCTTTTGTCAGTAGATGGCAGCTGCTGCCTGAACATAGAGAAAGCAAAAGTTACGCAAGAGACAAGTTGTTTTCCTTAAGTAAACATTCACTCCAGGTTTTGTTCAGAAATCATTTTATCACAGATCGCGGGGTTCATCAGAAGATCTTTTGTATCTATAAGTGGCCATTCAGTCCACTGTGTCCATGCTAGCCAAAAACAGAGTTCAAGTTAATTTCACTTCCCAGTTCCTGGTCCATAGCTCTGCAGGTCACAGCTCTTCAAGTATTCATTTAAATATGATGAGGATTTCTGGCTCCACCACCTGTTTAGGCAGTGAATTCCAGCCCCAACCATTCATTGAGTATAATGATTTGTTTTTTTTCCCCTTAACAACCCTCTAAACTTTTCTATTAATTCAATTAAATCTCAAATATCTGGCCATTAGTTCTGCTGTCTCAGCTAATGGAAATAGGTCTTCACCTTGTCCAGATCTCTCTTAATTTTATACAAAACAATTAAATCTCCTCTCAGTCACTTTCATTCCAATGGACACTGCCCCAGCTTTGACACTCCTCCTGACCTTTATATTCCCTAGCCCCGGCAACATTCCCGTAAATCTCCTCAGTACCCTCTAGGGCAATCACATCTTTCCTGTAGTGTGATGGCAGAAATGTACACTGTACTGTCGCTGTGGTCTAACTAATGTTTCATACAGTTTAGCATGACCTTCCTGCTCACGTTTTCTATGTCTTCACCTGTTCCACCTCCTTCAGGGATGTGTGAACAAGCACTCCAAGGTCCTGTTATTCCTCGACATTTTTTAGTATCCTACACTTCATGGTTTTTTCCCTTGCCTTGTTTTTACTCTCCAAGTACTTTAATTCACACTTCTCCACACTGAATTCTACTTTTCATTTAACCAGTCCATTGATAACTTTCTGTAGCCTAGAACTTTTTTCTGCACTAAAGCTATCAATAAACACGTGAAATATGGCCCCTAAAATTAAATCCTTAATATATGTGATGTAAGGGTTTACTGAGCTCACTGCACACAACCCTTCAGTCATTAAAATTCCCATCAATCTTCTCCCTTTCTGCTGTGGGGCTAATCTTTAATCAAATGGCCACTTTCTCTTGGATCCCATGGGTTTCTACCTTTCTGATCACCCTGCCAAGTATCACTTTATCAAACAGCTTGCTAAAATCCATCTATCAAATGTTTCACCCTTGTCAACCCTCCTGTTACCTTTTCAAAAAATTCAATCAAGTTAATCAATTCATGACCTTACCTTAATGAATAAACACTTACTGTGCTTGATTAACATGCATCTCTCTAAATGCTGATTTACATCTCCCCTCAAAACTTCTTTCAACAATTTAACCACTCTCAATCTCAGATTAACTGACCCACAATTACTCAACTGATCTGCATCTCCCTTTATAAACAATGGTACCTCACCTGCAACCTACCAGTCCTCTGGAATCATACCTGTAGTGAAAGAGCCCTGGAAAATTATAATTAGATCCTGTGCAGTCTCCTTTATTGCATTTTTCTTTAAAGAGTCTGCTATTTATCTACTTTTAGATGCTTGACCCTTTAATATGTCCTGTTCCTCTAGATCCATCCTTTGTCATACTGCAATTTCTTCCACCTTAATATCATTTCCCATATCATTCTACCTTTCTTCACAGAAAGAGGCAAAATATTAATTCTGAACTTTACGTACGCCTTCCACCTCCACGTGCGTGCTGCCATTTTGGTCTTTAATGGGACCCATGCTTTCCTTTCTCATCCTCTTTCCCTTCACATATTTATAGCACATTTAGAGGTTGCTGTGTTATTACCTGCCATAACTGTTCATGCACCTTCTTCACCTTCCCAATTTCCTTTTTAATTTCACCCTTGCACTTATATACTTCTCCAGGTATTTTTTTTTGCATTGGGTTCTTGTTCTCTGTCATAAGCTTCCCTTATTTGCTTTAACTGCCCTTTATGTTTCTTGACACTCATGGGGGTCTGGAATTGGGAAACAACTTGGTACCATATGAGGAAGACCTATACCACTAGATTTTAAGCATCGCAATCACTTTGGAACACTTAGGAGGCATACAACATAATTTCAATGCCAAGAAAGTGGTGCTGAGGAGTTTTTACAACAGGACATCTAGACCTCCGTTCAGACCCTCATCCAACTGTAAAGAAATTCTGACAACATATTTGTTGATTTGAAAATACTATCTGGACCTCTTTCCAATAACAAACAAAATTACCAGAACATATAACATTTAAATAATGATTAAAATTCATGACTGTCAAGTTCCTCTAATAAATATGCTGGATGTTATTGGCTGATTTGCTAAATGTTTGTCAAGTATCTGCTGCAAGTAATTGCAACAACTCTCAACTGGAGAATTGTATCAGGGAAAATAAAACTACTTGAGCTATGTATATAAGTAAAATGGTAAGACTGAGTGCAACTTCCACTGCTTTTAGTGCTGTATTGGATCTGGGACATTATGCTCACTGTAATTGATGGACAGTAAAACTGAACAGAGAATAGAAAGTGTGAGTAGTTTTCTCATTTCTGGCCAACAACAGCACAGTTTACCAGCTCTATATTTTTATTTTCATAGTCAACAACATAAAAGGGGACTTGGAAGTAAATATATACATGAGCAATTAAAATTTCACCAAGGTCCATACAAACATTGACAATGTTGACTGCAGTCCAGCATTCAGGCACTCAGTTTCAACAATGCCAATTGAATAATTATCATTGTAAGCAGAAAGGCATTTAATATAGACTTGAATTTGCCTGAAATCAACTAAGTTTTTAAATTGGCAAGTAGAAAAGATTCAGTAATTAAAGCTGTTACATTTTAACAAGGTATGTAAAGGTTATTGAATTAGCCAGAGCATGTAATGGCTAACTCAATAACCTTTTATGGCACCAATGCAAGTGATTTTTTTTTATATATGAAAAATGGGAAAATGGCACGTACAGACAATTGCCACGGCAAGGGCCATATACATGACAGACATTGCAGACATGATTTATTTATTCACAAGATGTGGCCTGTTGGCAAGGCAACCATTTATTGCCCATCCCTGACTGCCTTAGACTGAGTTTCCTGCTCAACCATGTCTGAATTCAAAAGTAATCCACCCTGTGTTGGGCCAGGAATCACATGCAAACCAGATATAATAAGTAAGCATGGCTATTTAGTTCCATGAAGATCTTTATTAATCCAGACTGGTTCTACTGAAAGTTAGGCGCTTTCATGATCGCCATAACTGATATTAGTATTTTATTCCAGATGTAAGTGAATTTAATTAAATTCCTCAGCAGCAGTTTTGGATCTGAACGCAAGAAAATAGGAGCAGGAAAGGCCACCTGGCCCTTCAAGCCTGTTCCACCATTTAATATGATTATGGCTGATCTATCCCAGGCCGCCTCCTCTTCTGTGTCAGATCCCCATAGCCTTCAACACCCCAATATTTCAAAAAGTTATCTAACTTCACTTTAAATACTTCTAATGAACTAGCTTCCACAACTCTCTAGTGGTAGGGAAATTCCAGAGATTCACAATCTTCTGTTTTAAATTATGGCTATTATCATGAAATTATGTCTCCTCGCTCAAGGCTCTCCCTGTAGTGAAAACATCTCAACATCCAATCTGTCATGGCCCCTTAGGATCTTTTCAATAAGATCACCTGTCATTCTTCTAAAATTCCAAAGAATACAGACCCAACCTGTTTGCTCTCTCTTGATAGGATGATATTCTCATCCCAGGAATTAGCCTAGTGACTCTCCTTTGGACTGTCTCCAATGCTGTGATATCCTTTCAAAAGTCAGGTGAGAAAAAACGCATTTTAAACTCCAACCCCTCTGCAACAAAGGTTGATATGCAATTTGCCTTCATAGCTACCTGCTGCACCAGTCTGCTAACTTCTTGTGATTCACGCACACACACGCACACACACACACACACACACACACAAATCCCCCTGAACTCTCACTTCTGAGTCATTAATATGGAATGTTGCATTACTAATCCAGTAAGGCTACCATAATGCCACGATATTCTCTGCATTGTATCACCAGGGATTTTGCATTCTGATGCAATCCACAAAAATAAAGGAGGTAGGTTTGAGACCATAATCCCTTAGTCTGCATTATTTGTTTTGTATATTCCCACAAACCAATGGTGTTTCTCCTCAGAAAGAAAAAAAAATGGCCCTTCCCTTGTGCCTTGAAACCACTGATAATAGATCACCTACAGGTTTTCTTAGATGGGGAATTGTACTTAATAGGGCTAGCTTGAGGAGGAGATAGGTAGGCAAAATGCAAAACAATTCCTGCCTTATAAAAAAGGTATGAAGCAATAGTCTTTACATAAAAACAATTTTCATTGCTATTCAAGGACAAGCTTATCACTATTCAAAATATCGAAAAGAACTAATGGAACCATGGTTGTCAACGTCAATAGGAATTCAACACGTGTACATTACTTAAACATTTACTTTGGACTTAAAAAATCATTGACTGTGCAAGCAGAGATTTGATCAAGATTGTACATCTGTACTGACAGACAAAGTTACAACACTCAAACAAAATGTTTTTATGTACAATCATGAAGTGAACGTGCACTACGTTGATACATTCTTTTCTGCACTTTGTTGAAACAACTGCTTTTTTCCAGCAAATAGAGTGGTAAGGGAGAATCTCTAATCATGCCCATTGCCATCAGCACTGCCAAGGCCTTTATGAAGGTGGCCATGAAATGCACCTCAATCAGATCTGAAGCTCATCAAATTAAAACTCCATTGACTCACACAGGATCTTGACTGCAGTGTTGAGATAGAAAAATGGACTGGCAACAGTGGTTTACTTATAAATACGTGTTTTTTTTTTAAACTGAGTGTGATCAAGGATGTTCCTCTGGGCCCATAAAAATAATCTGAACCTATACTGACACCTGTTCTGGAAACACTTCCATTTTAAAGCTTTATCCTCATTTTCAGATCATCTCATTCCCTCCATTCATGTAACCTCCACCTGTTCTATAAACATGGAAATATCTGTGCTCCTCCACTTCTGGCCTCCTGCAGATTCCCAACATTACACCACTCAAGCCAAGTTTATATCCAATCAAGTTCCAAGATCTAGGTCTCTCTGCCACTTCACATACCCTCCCCTCTTAACATGTTTCTTAAAGCTGATCACATGGACTGACATTTTCTGTGGCTGGACATCAAATTTAGCTTGGTATCAAAAGCACCATACATTTATTTAGCATAGTGTTAAACTTGCAACATGTCCCAAGATACTTTATGGAAATATTATCAAACAAAATTTTGCTCCATGCCACATGAAGAGATATGATTTAAAGACATCTTAAAGGAGGATGGGGAGATAGAAGTTTCAGAAGGAATTTTCTAAGAGGACAGCTTGGCATTTGAAGGCATAGTGCCAGTGATAGAGTAAATAAACCTGGGGGCAAGAGGCCAGAACAGGGGAATTGGAAGCATCCTAGGAGGTAGGGAGGAATGATGCCGTGGGAAAATAAAATAAGTAAACCAAATCAAAACTTAGGCTTTGCTTAACCAAGAACCAATGTAGGTCAGTAAAGCTTGGGAGTGATGGATGAATTAGCCTAGTGGCAAGTTAGAACATAAGAAGTACATTTCCTTTTGATTTCAGGTTTACAGAACATACACAGGACAGGCTAGCTGGGAAAGTGGTGGAATCAAGTCTACACGTAACTAGGAGAAAAGATGTGAGCTGCAACAGTACATCAGTTAAGGTAGGATGGAGTCTGGGACATTCATGCTCATGAAAATAAGCAATGGCAGAACAGTTAAGAACTTTTGGATGGAATGGGAGTTTGCAAAGACGGAGGAGCTAAAAGCTGTTTGTTTAGTAGAGAGGTGATGATGGTAGATTTGAAGAAGAGCACAGTGCCCAAGGGGAGAGAAATGTAGCTAACATAAGGACAAGAAGGAAAGTTGGACAGCCAGTGGTTGAGATTGACTAGGCTCAAGGGAGAATCAACTGGATCTTATATATGAGAGGATAAAGGAGAGAGGTGAGATAGTTGAGAAAGGTGGGAGTTCAGAACTATGGCAGGAGGTACGTAACTCACCCAAAACTCCTGTCCTTGCAGGCCTACATCATCTCTTGCCTTAGCCATACTTTGTTTTCAAATCCATCTAAGCAATACCTTGTTTTCATCTCCATCTAAGTTCTAGTTATCTTGGAGAAGGGAAAGGAGCAACAGAAGCTGCGGATGGCCTACTTTGTGTTTCATATTAATACGTGGAGACATACCATTTCTTTCACAACATTTGCGAGTTCATTAAATGCTACTGACACTTGTAGAAACCAGTTTTGTAAGATGAAAGCAAATGTGATCGAGAAGTGATTCCAAATCCTATCCTAATCTTATTTGAGTAAGATTGTCTGCACTCACCAGAGAATGGGCAATAACATGATGCCAGGAAGGATTGCTGAAAGGCTGCTTCATCTCGCTAGAGAGTCTGTATCTAGAGGATAATGACTCTGAATGAAGAGTCAGCCACTTAGGACTAAGAAAATAATTCTTTATTATGAGTCGTGATTTTTCTTTTGAATTCTGGAAGGCTCTGGTTGCTCTATATTCAATATTTTGATCAGTCAACTTTGTGGCTTGAAAGGAATCATGGGATAAGTGGTTCAAGCAGGAAAGTTAATGAAGCAGAATGATAGCCATGAGCTGACACATGCTTGAGGAATCTTACAACATACTCCCATTCCTTATGCTCTCAGGTGATTGATCTGATTGAATTCAAAATTACTGAAATTTGGCAATCCATTACACAATGATAAAGCAAGAATAAGCACTTACGGGTTATCCAGAAGCAGGATTATGGGGTTTAACTCTTTCTTTGGTCTGTAGTAAGCTCTAAGAGGAACAATAAAGTTGTATAGTCCATTTCCAGCAGTTTCTGCAGAAACAATGATCAGTTTGTTCCTGAAACCATATGCTTTTGCATCTTCAGAGTAATTATGGTGGCACCCCTGGAGGGAAAAAAAAGATGAAATTCAATTACTTATGTCTTTAAATAAGAACATACTTTAGTTTTCCGAATGCTAAATCAGCTTAGTCTGCCTTCATTGATAAAACCGTCATCCTTTTCTTAAAGAAAATCTCTTCCTCCTCTGAAATCATACACATAAAGCAGAAAGAAGAGAGAAAAAGAAGGAAAACTGCTACCCCTGTGTCCTTGTAGGGGATGATAATTCAGAACAAGATGCATGTATCAAAAAATCCAGGGAACCGACATCATATCAGGATTATGAACATTTACAGACAGTGTATTTGGCATTCTAACAAGGAACCAGAACCACCTGTAGGTTGCACCCATTGTGGGAAACACTTTTTTTTTTACCTTGGCCTGCTTCTCCTCACACAAGAAGAAAATTACAGAAAATTACAAACTCTTCCATGTATTTTAACAAATACATGGAAGAGTTTGTATAAAACTAAGTTAATTTGAGTATCTCCAGGATTTTTGCTGCTTTCCGATGCCACTTTTGAGAAAATTACTATAGTTTATGTGACAAAGATGAATTTGTGTTTTATTTTGCCTCTTCCATGCAGGAATATCAGATGAAGTAAGGCAGTATCAAATAAGAGGGTACAGTATATTTATAAGATAAACTCCTAAACTTCTCTTCAGAGCAAATTGGCATGTAAAAAAATACAAAGATTTCAAAGTGCCTGAGGACTGTGAAACAAAAAAATTGTTTCTATTTTCTGCTGAATTATTAACAAAGATAGTCATGGGTGGGAATTATAATTATTTACACATCTATTTCACAGAAGCAGGTCTGTGTGACTTTGCTAATGTCAGCATGGAAAATATTTAAGATAAGATAAAACACTCCTGATGCCCTATTTTATTGTAGCAAGTTCTGTAATGGAACTGCAAAAAGCACTACCTGAATTCATACCTTATCTAACCTAAGACAGCAGAATGTAACTTTCTCCCGCAGCAAATGGCACAAGGTTGGAGAACTTCCAATATAGGGGGAGTTTGGAGGGTATCCTTTAACATACCTAAAATGTATAAAATCAGTCACGTTAAATGGGAAATCTTAAAATATTTCTAAGATCTTAATTATTTCCTAGAAATACATTTAACAGTCATAAAACATTTATAACTTCTCCTGATGAAATACTGTCATATCGAGTAGATAAAACTGTATGTGCAGCATAGTCTTATACTTTAAATACATATTGGAAATATTCTGATTATGGTATACTTTACAGTGCATGCACAAAGAATGGCTTCAGACCACAGTTGGCTCAGTTAGTAATTTCTCTTAAAGAAAATTGACATTAGTTTTAATGATAATTCATCATTGGAAATGACAAAAGGTAATCACACCTCAAGAAAAGGTTGGGGTAGGGATGCACAAATGTTAAACCATGCATGATGAGAGACTTAGTTGCACAGAAGGGCTAAAAGGATGTGTGGCACTGCAGCTGTTATATGGAAATGAATAAAGGAAAGATAGAGTTTTCGCAGGTATCCAGATGGTGTACTATTTACTTTGTGGTTGGGTAAAGGATATGAGTGGACAGGTGCAGGCCACTCTGCGAGGAGAAGGTAAAAAGCCAGTTGTTCTTGTCTGTACTTTTAGGAAAAGGATTCAGATGCAATAGACAGCATTTCAGGAGTTAGGAAAAATATTAAAGAATTACTCTCAATGCTATTTTCATTTCTGTACAGAATCAGGAAGAAGGTGTGACAAGAGAAGGTGGGGATCACACTTCTGGGGTGTTGAGATCTATGTGATTCATTTGTTGGGAGCAGTATCTTAGTTAAATGATTGACAGCTACATTAGGCTCCTGTCTGTGCTGGTATGATGAGTTGAATGGACACATTTTGTGCTTCGTGATTCTGGCGTGCTGGAGGTACAACAGGTATTTTGCCACTGTGAGGGAAATACAGTCAAAAGAGTCAACTCATTCATTACAAGAATGTGATTTAAAAAAAATGTTAGACTGTTTGTTAAAATTTATAATTTTTTTGAGTTGTTTTGCTGACACTAGAATATTAGGTATAATGCCTTGATAACCAAGGGTTAATTTTAGGTTCCCGTCACTGTATAATTAATACCTGTAGTTGTGTTGTAATAGAATGGTTGAATGATGAGAGATTGCAATGCTTTGCTTGGGAAATAGATGAATAAAGCACGTATTCAGTTGTAATTATTGGAAGCACATAAATCTATATAGCACATGGAGACATAACAGCATGGAAACAGGCCCTTTGGCCCAACTGATCCATGCCAACCAAGATGCCCATTTAAGCTAGTCCCATTTGCCCGTGTTTGCCCTATATCCTTCTAAACCCTTCCTATCCATGTACCTTTCCAATTGTCTTTTAAAAGTTGTTATTGTACCTGCCTCAACCACTTCCTCTGGCAGCTCATTCCATATACGTACTACCCTCTGTGTAACAAAAGTTGCTCCTCAAGTTCCTATTAAATCTTTCCCCTCCTTTTCTTCTTAAAATAGAGTTTTAAGGAACAATGGGGAATAGATTGGCCAAGTCTGCATTTTACAATATAGAGAGCCAAGAGCTTTAGATTTTGATAAGGATCTATTAATAGCTTTCATGTTCCAAGAAAGATAATGTCAAAAATTCTTTATCCTACCATAAAATAATTCAAATCATTGGAGAAAAAAATAACAATTCTACAAGTAACCAAATGAGAGGACTGATGGAAGTTCGAGGTCTCGGAAGGCAAATAAATATAAGGAGTTAATCACTGAGATAAATGGATGGAATGTGCTGGTGGCGAGCATGCAGGTCCATAGGGAGGAACCAGCCAGCCATAGTGCATGCAATAGTCTGTTCTGCACCTCAGCATCTGAATGCTACAGTGTAGAAATCAGGAATGAGCTGAAAGTCAGAAGTCAGGCCAGTTTCTCTGCACTAGTCATCGAGTGCAGAGATACTCCTTAAATTGCTGAACAGAAGGCCTGAAGACACTTTGTATCTGCCCCTTGAATTTTACTCCTGCCTTAGCTGGTGCATCTAACATGGCCCCAATCATTTGAATTGTGTTGCTGGCCTGAATTAAAAAGCTAAGTATTTGTAACATTTTTTAAAAAATTAATTATAGGTTTGTGTTTTAGTAGAAATACATGTGTTTTAAGCAAATTTGTTTTATTATTAATTTTAATTATTCTTTTTGAGCAGTTTCCAAATGTTTGGAGAGGAAAGGCCACCTTCAGATTAGCATCTGGGCAGTCTGTGGTTAAAGCCTTAGTTCTAGCCACCTGTAGCCTAGTCCATGCTCGCAGCCGCTCCTTGTTGCCAAAGGGCCCTGATGGCAACACTGACGGTTTGTTGGAAGTTGCACAACTGCAGAGATTTACTGCAGCTGGTGGGCTGGCAGAGGCTATAAGCAAGGTGAGGCACAGGCTGGGCCCAGCATAATTCCTCAACAATATATCTAATGAGTTGTAAGCTGCTGACACCAAAGGACCTCAGAAAGTGCTTTGGAGATCCTTCAAGGAAGTTAATTGTAATAGAATTTCTGAAATGTTTTTTATGGTAGGGATTGAAACACAATCACAATAGTTTGTGAAATTACTCAATGAACCGTAAGGTTATTTAGATTGTATTTCATATTCATATTTCCTAATGACATAGAAGGCCATTCAACATACTGAGCCCTTACTGTTTCTCAGAGTAATCCCACCAATCCTATTCCTCCATTTATTTTACTGTAAGCCAGTCTCTCTCAGATGCCACCAAAATCTCCTGATTCTTCTACCACCTGCCTACACTAAAGGTATGGTTGCCGATTAACTGACTGACGAGCAAATATTTGGGATGGGAGAGGAAACTGGAAGACCTGAGGGAAACCAATGGGGTCACAGAGAGAAGCATTCAACCCCAATCTAGTGACCATGCCTGACAAACATTCTGAATGAAGAGATGAAAGATTGCTCTTAATATATAAATAAGATTGAATTCTGTGTTAGTAACATAACCAAAATTTCTATAGAAGTAGCACAGTGGAATCAGTTATTTGCAGGTTGTGGAAGAATATCAAGGGGTAAGGCTGACGTCAATCAATCTCATGTGGGCTAATGTACACCTATTTCAGATGGTGCATTCACTTTATAATTAGAGCATTGTGACTGTTGATAAATAAATTGTACAATGCAAATTTCCTCAGCAACATCATTTTCTGTCATACCGAAAGAACATTGTGGCAAATAAACTGGAACACTTTCATTCTTCTTACAGTTCTCTCCTTCTTTTACAGTTCTTTCAGCAGGCAATAGTGTGGCATCAATACAGGCCTATGTTTGCCCACTTTATTAAAATAACTGATAGTAAATATCTTTAGGTGCCCTGCTAAGACAGACTTCTTCTCTAACCCCTCAGCTTAAAATATGTTGATTGCAAGTTGCTGTCAATGTCAACTGATAATGCAACCAGGACAATGGAATATCTTGGCTGTAATGAACAACTTCCAGAATCAATGAGATACAGTGACTGGAAAATAAAAGCTAGAATCAGGGCAATCAACATGGAATGAATAAAATACAGAAAGAGAAATAAAAAAGAAAGAAGGAATTAAGAAGAAAGCAAAAGAGAGACCAAATATAAGAAAAAGGTTAAAAGAACGACTAATTTTAAGTATCCGTGCTGGACAGGATGAATAGCATAGGAGATACATTAACAAAACTACTAGCCCTCACTTTCTGCGGTGAGTTTAATCAGTGACAAAAGCGTAAATATTGAAACACACCAGGATTTGTAGTGGGACTGCCCGTTCCATAAGGTTAAAAAGTAGAATGCTGCATATCCAGCAACTTGTGGAAATTCATACTTTAAAAAGGCCTCCCCTACCCTATATGCAGCTGGATGATTTAAATGTTAACAGAAGTATACTCATTAAACTCATGATTATTTAAATAGCAAATGTTGGGACATTTTTATTTTGGCCAGATAGAACCAGAGTTAAAAGGAGGGAAGGTATATGGCATAAAATGGAGCAAAGGACAAGTGGTTCCTGCAAGAACAAATGCCAGGAGATCAGTTTGTTCTGCAGAATAAATTGCTGATCACGCTAACAGTCACAATTAAAACTAATTTGCCCTGTTGGCATATGTATGCATTCTGTTGTTTCCTTTGCTTCTGCATCAAAGGGGAATGGCTCACCAGGCTGCTGAAGACACAGTCCAGTCACTGGTAGGGAATGAAACAAGGCTCCCTGAGAGGAGAAGCTTTCCTTACCAAAGGTCCCCAGCACGCCTGACAATTTAACTGCAGTAATTTTTAATCCATTTGTGATAATCTTAAAAGCCTTGAACTGTTTAATCCTTCTGGCTGAGAGGATTTCATGGACACATGGTTCTACAAACAAATTGACTCTAGATATAATGCATGCTTCAGTTTAAAATTATCAAACTGAATAGACTCAGAGCACATTATCAATCAGGAGCAAAACTGTACTTTCTTTGCTCATGAATTATGGATGTGTTTGTTTATCATTATGCTGTAATCTTACAAAAGGCAGTGTACAAAATATTATGCACAGTCCTATTTACATGAATTATTTAAAACACATTTGATATTTGTAAACAGGTGATGCACCAAAATTCGGATTTCACATATTATATGACGCCTTTTATGTAGGTTCAAATCAAAGAGCTGATTACACTTAGGCAATGAACAGGGAGAAATTAATACTGGCACCTTTAGGGGACTGTTTTTAAATAAGCAGTGTTCAGAGATGTTAAAAAAAAATATGGTATCTGATATTAATATAGGTTATCCTCTTCAAAATACTAAATAACAGTTCATGTAATTTGTTAACATTTCTTATAAATACATCTTTAATCTCAGATTCAATAGCTCTAATTCTAAAATAAGATCTTCCCCGTACATTCAATAAAACCTTACTCAATTGCTAAGGATGCTTCCTCATCAGAAGGATTTGCTTCATCCTCCGACTGGTCACTTAGAAGCTCACAGGCTTGAATTGATGAAACATCTGCTACTTCTAAAACTGGAGCAATACTAGACCTCCTACATTCTTTATCGCCATCTGAAGGAAGGGTCAAAGTTGGACCAGTTGGAGGTCGACACCTTGTATCTTGGAGGTCTATGGCTACTGTGCCTAAAAGTAATGAATATTATTAAAACAATTGCAAATGAATTAATATTGGTTAATAATGTGTACATTATTGCATACAGAGATTGATTTTATAATGGGCATAAAAATGCATCATCACAATATGGCAATCCTTCCTGACTTTTTACATTACACACTATTGACACTGGGTCACATTTTTTTGGAATAGGAGATCTCATGACATGCCTCATTAAGCAACAACTGGAAATCCAGATTTTAAATACATTTGCCCGCATGTTTGCTGGATGTAGCAGCTGAGTGACTTGAGGAAATAAATAGCAAAGGCAACAAGGCATCTGGGAACTGAGCAATCAATGGAATAAGATAAAAAAAATAGCATAATATAAAAGGGAAGAACTGAGGGTGAAATAGCATGGGTAAGTTCAGTGTCAAATCAAATAGAGAAAAAAGGGAGAGGGAAGAATGGAATATGGGATAAACAAGACAAAGGAAAGGGAAAAGAAAGAATAAATTTAAATCTGGTATTTTTAAAAGTCTCTCAAAACAATTTGCAGCTTGAAGGAATAAGACTACACATTTTAATTATCTACTAGTTCATGAGTGGTTATTACCAATCAAATGATGGCTGTCTATCACTTCACCCTATTACAGATATTTCATTTGTTCCACCCATTGCTCGTCTCCTCCTTCTCTATTACTTAGACCAAGCTGTAAGCAAGGTTATCTGATCAATGAGTGAATGGGAGCAGTTAGAGGGTGAGAACATAGATAAATGTTCAAAGAACATAGATAAACGTGAAATGCAGAGCAGAAGGACAAGGTCAACAAGTCAGGCTGGACATGTCCTCCACTCACAGAGAGGAAAAGGGGGAAAATAAACAAGCTGAGTTAATTTTACAGAAGGATAACTGATGCAGACTGAGAAATCAAGTTACCTGAAGTTGTAGAATTCACGTTAAGTCCAGAAGGCTGCAAAGTGCCCAGACAGAAAATGAGATGCTGTTCCTTAAGCTTGTGTTGAGCCTTAAGTGTGATAGTATAGGAGGCCACAGATCGATAGATAGGTCAGAGTGGGACTGGGATGAGGAATTAAGTGGCAAGCAACAGGAAGCTCAGAGTCACCCCTGTGGACTGAGTGCAGTTGTTCTGCAAAGCAATCACTCAATCTGTGTTTTGTGTCTCCAGTGTACAGGAGACCACACTGTGAATGCAGAATGCAGTATGCTAGACTGAAAGAAGTACAAGAGAATCTCTGCTTCACCTGGAAAGGTTTTTTGGGTTGCTGGATGGTGGGAAGGGAATAGGTGAAAGGACAAGTAATGCAACACCTACAGTTGTAAGGGAAAGTACAGTAAGAAGGGGGTGGTTGTTGAGAATGGACGAGTAGACTAGGGATTCACAAGGGGAATGGGTCCCTGTGAAATGCTGAAAGTGGGGGAGAGGAGAAAATGTGTCTGGTGGTGGAATTTCTTTGAAGATGGCTAAAACTGCAGAGAGTGATCTGTTGAATGGAGAAACTGGTGGGAAGGAAGGTGAGGACCAGGGGAACTCTATCCTTTTACCATCCCGGAGGAGTGGGGGTGAGTACAGAGGTGTGGGAAATGGATGAGATGTGGTCAAGAGCTTTGGTATCAATGGTAAAGGGGAAGCCATGGTTCAGAAAAAAAGCGCAGAAGCACCTGTGCAGTAAGTCTCATTATCGGAGCAAGTACAACAGAGACAGAGGAACTGGGAGAATGGAAGAGAGTCCTTACAGGAGGCAGGGTGGGATGAAGAGAAGTTGAGGTAGCTGTTGGAGTCAGCAGGCTTGTAATGGATGGTAGTAGCTAGCCTATCTCATGAGATGGAGACATAGAGATTTGTCTTTGACAAATTCATCAGTTCACACTTGTTGATGTGACTGCTTGTTCTCTGCCTAATTATCATTTTTAACAGTTTCCCCAGCTCCAAGGTTAAACCAAATGATCTGTAAATTGCTGAGTTTATACTCGCACCTTTTTTTTTGAACAAGGCTATAAATATGTGGGCAGGCATGGTAATATGGCAGTTAGCATAACACTAGTACAGCACCAGCAACCCGGGTTGAATTCCGGCTGCTGTCTATAGGGAGTTTGTACGTTCTCCCTGTGTCTGTGTGGGTTTCCTCTGGGTGCTCTGATTTCCTCCCACATTCCAAAGACGTACAGGTTAGGAAGTTGTGGGCATGCTATGTTGGCGCTGGAAGCGTGGCGACACTTGCGGGCTGCCCCCAGAACACTCTACACAAAAGGTGCATTGCACTGTGTGTTTCAATGTACTTGTGATTAATAAAGAAATCTTAACTTTGCAGTTCTCAGGAAACATAAATGTACATATAGATGTTTAGAAGATTTCAGTCTCTTTAGATGCTACCTTATTGGCTGATCATTTGCAACATTCTCTTGTATTTAAGGTTTCCAGCAACTGCTGGATTCCATATCTCACAAGTCTAGCATTGTTTTTTCGTCTAATGCCCTTATTTATTTCCCTCTAGTCACACTCTTCCAGACAGATCAGCTGTGATTAATATTCATTCATCATCCTTTCATCAATGGCACCGAAAGCACGTGTGTCGCTAGTTTCCACGCTCTGTTGGTATTTCCTTTGTTCTCTCCACTCCTCCCCTTCTCTGGAACTGAAAACAAGCTTGTTCTCTCACTTTCTCAGTTCTGATGAAGGGTTATTGATCTGAAACATTAACTCTGCTTCTCTCTCCACAGATGCTGTCTGACCTGTTGACCATTTCCAGCACTTTACATAGAACACAGAACACTATAGCACATTATGGGCCCTTCGGCCCACAATTTTGTGCCAACATTTTATCCTGCTCCAAGATCTATCTAACCCTTCCCTCCCACATAGCCGCCCATTTCTCTATCATTCATGTGTCTATCTAAGAGTCTCTTAAATGTCCCTAATGTTTCTGTGCCCACAACCTCTGCCAGCAGTGTGTTCCACGCACCCACCACTCTCTGTGTAAAAAATTTACCCCTGACATCCCCCTTATACGTTCCTCCAATCACCTTAAAATTATGTCCCCTCGTGTTAGCCATTGTCGCCCTGGGGAAAAGGCTCTGACTGTCCACTTGATTTATGTCTTTTATTATCTTGTACACCTCTATCAAGTCACCACGCATCCTCCTCGTCTCCAAAGAGAAAAGCCCTACATCACTCAACCTATCCTCATAAGACATGTTCTCCAATCCAGGCAACATCCTGGTAGATCTCCTCTGCATCCTCTCTAAAGCTTCCACATCCTTCCTATAATGAAGCGACCAGAACTGAACATGTTACTCCAAGTGTGTTCCAACCAGAGTTCCATAGAGCTGCAACATCACCTCATGGCTCTTGAACTCAATACCCCGACTAATGAAAGCCAACACTCCATACACCTTCTTGACAACCCTATTGACCTCTGCAGCAACCTTGAGGGAATATATGGACATGGACCCCAAGATCCCTCTGTTCCTTCACACTGCTAAGAGTCCTGCCGTTAACCTTGTATTCTGCCTTCAAATTTGATCTCCCAAAGTGTATCACTTCACACTTATCCAGGTTGAACTCCATCTGCCACTTCTCAACCCAGCTCTGCATTCTATCAATATCCTGTTGTAATCTACAACAACCTTCTACACTATCCACAACACCACCAACCTTTGTATCAACAAACTTACAAACCCACCCTTCCACATCCTCATCCAAGTAATTTATAAAAATCACAAAGAGCAGGGGTCCCAGAACAGATCCCTGCAGAACACCACTGGTCAACAACCTCCAGGCAGAATACACTCCATCTACCACCACTCTGTCTTCTATGGGTGAGCCAATTCTGAATCCACACACCCAGGTTTCCCTGGATCCCATGCCTCCTGACTTTCTGAATAAGCCTTCCATGAGGAACCTTATCAGATGCCTTACTAAAATCCATGTACGCCACATCCACTGCTCTACCTTCAGAAATGTGCTTTGTCACATCCTCAAAGAATTCAACAGGCTTGTGAGGCACAACCTGCCCCTCACAAAGCCATGCTGACTGTCCCTAACTAGCCTATGCTTCTCTAGATGCCCATAAATCCTGTCTCTAAGAATCTTCTCCGGTAATTTGTCCACCACTGAAGTAAGCCTCACTGGTCTGTAATTCCCAGGGTTTTCCCTACTCCTTTTCTTAAACAAAGGAACAACATTTGCCACCCTCCAATCATCTGGCACTACTCCTGTGGCCAATGAGGATGCAAAGATCATTGCTAAAGGCGCAGCAATCTTTTCCCTCGCTTCCCACGATAATCTTGGATCTATCCCGTCTGGCCCCAGTGACTTATCTATCCTAATGTTTTTCAAAATTTCCAGCACATTCTCTTTCCTCACATCGATATGCCCAAGCGTATCAGCCTGTTGTACGCCATCCTCACAAACATCAAGGTCTCTCTCTCTCTCTCTCTCTCTCTGTGAATACTGAAGCAAAGTATTCATTAAGGACCTCCCATACCTCCTCCAACTCCAGGCACATGTTTCCCCTTTTATCCCTGATCAGTCCTACCCTCACTCTAGTCATCCTTTTATTCTTCACATACGTGTAGAACGTCTTGGGGTTTTCCTTGATCCTACTCGCCAAGGACCTCTCATGCCCCCTTCTAGCTCTCCTAATTCCATCCTTAAGCTCCCTCCTGGCTACCTTGTAACCCTCCAGAGCCTTGTCTAAACCTCAGGTAAGCTTCTTTCTTCCTCCTGACAAGATATTCTACATCCCGTGTCAACCATGGTTTCTTCACTCTACCATCCTTACCCTGTCTCAATGGGACAAACCTATCCAAAGCCCCCTGCAAGTATTCCTTAAACAACCTCCACATTTCCACTGCACTCTTCCCCAAGAACATCTGTTCCCAATTTATGCTCCCATTATGCTTTGTTTTCATTCCTGTCAATTCTCAACTCTAACCAAATAAATTCTGCCCTGGATCATTCCAGGGAATTCTCTCCATCACTGTTATAATTTCCTTAATGAATACTGCCCACCACCACCCAACACATCTCCCACAGCATACCTGCATCAACCTATCCTTCCTGAGCACTTCTCCACCATTTTCATCCCACATGGCTAACTGCATCCTGGAAGTTTTAACCTGGTTTAGAATGCTTTATTCATGTACTGCAAATCTACCTTATTGCTCTTGGTCTGATCCTATCCAAAAACTTAACACTTCTTGCTCTAAAGCTATATGTCTCTCCCAATCCTTTGTACACCTTTTCACTTCTTTTCAATACTACTTTCTGATATCTACCCCATGCCACTTAGTTTAAAACCTACTGACAAACCTTCCAACAAGGACATTGGACCTTGCTGTGCTGAGGTCCAACTCATTGTGCCTGTATAGATCCCACCTCCCCATAAATTGGTTCCAATGCTCCAGAAATCTGAAGTCACCATCCAAGACAATTCCTTCAGCAACCTATTCATTTGCACTGCCCTTCCATTCCTTTACATGCAAGTATGTGGCATTCATAGTCCTGCTTCTTAAACTCCTTCCCAACTCCTTAAAATATAGAGCAGAGGAGAATTATTGACATCAACATTGGAATTTAAAATCAATGATCATTTGAAATATTTATGCAAAAAAAATTGCAATCTATATATGTGAAGTTAGCATTTTAGGTAACTTGCAAAGCAGTCATAATGGCCTGGTATACCATTAAAAACACTTAATCCTCAGGCAATAAACCCAATAACGTCAGGATATTTTGCACTGACACTACTTTTGTAAGATACCTGAACTTTTCAGCAATTCATCTGACTTTCCTTGATTACACCACAGATTTATCTTGATTATTCCTCGACCACTGACCACAGCCAATGGAGGACGGCTGAAACGTTGAAAGTTTACACTGAGATTTCCATGATAAATAGCACTTGCAGGAAAATTTTCAGGTTGCTGTCAATTTCATGGATGCTCAGAGTAAACACTAACAGTTTCACCACCGTTATTACAACTACAAAATCCAGGCCAATTAATCTTTCTATGATCTACTGTTATTCTGTGTAAATTGCTATGTTTCAACTTTGCCATTGAACTGTTCTTAGTACATTTGCATAGTTCTCAAACCCAAGTTATTTTAAAAATTATGGCACAGTTTTTGCAATTACAATGATTGCAAAATCACTTGTATTTACTTTCATAATATCATGAAACAGCAAATTCAAGATTCCATGCAAGTGCAATTTAAAGCCAAAATCACAAAGACAATGACAGTGCTTCACTTATGCTCTATTATTACACTGCTTTCCTTCTCCACTGAAATCAAAGAAAAATCAATTGAATTTCCAAGTATTTCTACCCAATCTTATTGTAAAACACCCTTAAAATGCTACAGTTTATGTCTTAATGTTATATGACGCCATTATTAAAGATGAGCAAACCGGCAGTGCAATTTTTATATATGGAAATTGTAATTCTCTTAGTTAATATTTTGTACTGACACAAGTTTGTCAAAATATTAGACAGTCCTACTACTCTTATTATTTCCTTGGGGAGCCTGTAACTTATTCTCTTTCTCTCTCACACACCTGACAACTCCCCTCTGATTCTTTTGCCACTTACCAACACCAAGAGCTAAACTTACACCTACCAATTAACCTACCAACATGTCTTTGAGATGTGGAAGGAAACCTGAGCTCTGGTGGAAACCCACGTGGTCATGGGGAGAACGTGCAAACTCCACATAATCAGCACCCAAGGTCAAGATCAAACCCAGATTCTCAAAACTGCAAGGCAACATGCTAACTGTGACATTCCCTCTGCTGGTGTTTTACTTAAGGACTGTGCTTTTGTCTGAGAGAATCCTTTCATTCGTCTGGTGTTTTGCCCAGAAGTTGGTACCAAAGAGGTTGTTCGGTATTTGTCGGCAGCTTTCAGTTGGGAGCACCAGGAACATAACTGAGTGATAAACCTAGACTTACTGTATATGAATGCTACTGGGAACAGGACAGCTATTTCAAGTAATTCTGTTACTGCATTTAGAATGGAATTTTGAACTGTTATTGCTGCACAGTAACAGTAATTTAAAATACAGCCAGTAATTTTGCCACATCGATTCAAACTCCATGGCTGATCAATCAGGCTCATCTCCACAATCACTTGTAAAGGCAGCAACATAAAGACAATAGAAGCCTTTCAACATCATCTATCTGCTGGCTGGAATTGCAGCCAAAGTTCTGTTGAGTATGCAGGAACTGCAATTGATAAGTTTTGGTAGTTCAAGTGACAGCAGGTAAGTTTCTAAAATGGGCAATCTGGGACTACTTTAGAAAATATCTGCAAACTATATGTTTGATGTGAAGCAAAAATGAAAGGATTTTGCTAATAACATAATGGGACATCTGGATACCAGGAATTAATATCCAGGTTTAAATTGTATTTCATAATGATCTAGAAGGCTAAACAATATATGTAAAGAACAATCAGTACACTGGAATGTTTTCCTTTTCACTGGAGGTACAGAATTATAGAATACAAGTTCACATATGGCAACGCAAATAAAGACTTCATATTTCAGAATGAATTTAGAAGAACTTAAAAATTCACTCACTGAAAATCCTTTATCCTTGCTTGCCAAACATTCCATGGGCACCAGCAAACCTCAAAAAAATCATCCAAGTAACCATATGGCAGTGTGTTTACTAGGAAGGCATCACTGCCTTGAATGCTCCACTCAGTATTACTGAACATTTAGAAGGGACCCTGGCAGTTTTCCCACCTCCATTTCTGAACTTGCACTGAAGCCAACTAGTTTCCAGTTGGAGCTCTACTTGATATTTGCTAAATTAAAAGGATTAAATTGCATCCCTTCAGATCTCAGAGTCAAATCCAGCACCAGTTCTCCACTGAAAACTCTTCTAAAATGCTCTCTGACTTTTAAACGTTTCTTTCCACAAAACCATCATCAAATGGTATGTATGCGACAGAAATATTTATCACGGTAAACAGACTCACACCACAATATCCAATTGATGACAAGCAGAAATATTTTCCATTTGCCAATTGCTACCCTCATTCGATTGAATTCAGTTATCTGGCATGATCTGTGGATCAAAGTTTTCTGATCTGTTTGGCTCAGGTGCTTACTTCACCAACTTCCCCTTACCACAGCCACGCACCATGGGAGTTCAGAACTTGCACATAATAATAAATCAGCAGAGAATTGATCAGATTGTTATGCTTACCCATACTAGCAATGATGCTGTGAACAGGTAATCTGGAAGCTCCATGATACATAGTATTTGATATACTATTTATGCTTTGTTCATTTTGCTTTATAAAAGCTGAGTTTTCTTCCTTGGTAATGTTAATATAAAAACAGATATCAGTGGAACTCATGATATATTGAGGACCTGGATTAAGTAAAATATTTTTATTTTCTTCTCTCTTTACAGCAATAAGACAGGCTCCATACCTGAAATAGATCAGAAAGAGGAGGTTGAATACTTCATGGGATTCATGGACACAAATTTTACTTATAATGTCTGATAAATACTGGTCGAAGTATAAAGCTTAAATAAAAGCAGAAAATACTGGGAACACTCAGTAAGGCTTTACTCATTGGAGAGAAGGAGGATGAGGGGATACATGACAGAGGTGTACAAAATATTAAGAGGAATAGATAGAGTGGACAGCCAGCACCTCTTTCCCAGGGCGCCAATGCTCAATACAAGAGGGCATGGCTTTAAGGTAATTGGGGGGGGGGGGGGGGGGGGGGGGGGGGGGGGGGGGGAGGCGGGGGGAAGTTCAAGGGAGACGTCAGAGGGAGGTTTTTCACCCAGAGAGTGGTTGGTGCATGGAATGCGCTGCCAGGGGTGGTGGTGGAGGCTGATACGTTGGTCAAGTTCAAGAGATTGTTAGATAAGCACATGGAGGAATTTAAGATAGAGGATGTGTGGAGGAAGGAGTTAGATAGTCTTAGGGGTGGTTTGAAGGTCAGCACAACATGGTGGGCCGAAGGGCCTGTATTGTGCTGTATTGTTCTATGGTTTTCTATGGTTAAGTCAGAGTCTTTGGCCTGAAACATGAACTCTTGTTATTCTCCTTGCAGATGCTGCCTGACCTGCTGAGTTTTTGCAGTATTTTCTGTTTTGGTTTCTGATTTCCAGCATCTGCAGTTTCTTTTGACTTCCATTAAGTTTAAATCTAGTTACTTTACCCAAAAGTTTTCTCCAAAATAACTGAAACAATAATCCCCAAGATTAAACTTTACGTGCAAACTAAAACCTGACATGACAAGAGGGTTAAAGAATTATATATTTTTATTTCTAAATGTAAATGCATCAAACATAATAGGCTAAAAACTCCATGTAAAGTCGAGAAGAGAAATTCTAGTGCAGCATAAAGGGTCATTGTTCCAACCAGTCAAAATAACTTGCAACCAAAACCCAAGGCCTCAGTCACAAGTTATCAGTGCTTAAAATACATCACTAGCTTCCTTCCTTCCTGAGGCTGGGTTCTAGTGAGGTGGTGAAGGCGATTCAGAGCACAGTGAATTAATGGACAGGTTAGGACATGGAAGGCTGGAGTAGACTGCGCAGGCTGGCAAGAAGGGTTGGGTGGAGGGGTGCGATTGACGAGACCAGCACAGATCAGAGATTAGAGTGGTGAGCAAGATGCTATGGGGGGTGAGGGGGCAAAGGGGAGACCAGGGAGGCTGGCATGAAATTATGGGGAAAGGAAGACCAGCAACAAAGACAGGTGTGGGGGAGGAGGGTCAGAGGAGGCAGAGATTGGGGAGGCTGATGGAAGATCAGTGATGAAATGCAGGAGTGGAGTTGGCCCAAGGATTTTGGGCAGCCCGAGGAAAATATGTATTAAGTTTTCCTCAATGCTTCAAAGAGATCATCATACAGGGAATGATGTTGCTCTGTGCAGCCCTGAGAGGGAAGTTGCAAGGGATCATGGGTGGAAGTGCCCATATGGATTCTGTGATTAGTGCGACTTGACCGGAAATGGTTGCAAATGCAATTTCTTCCATGTACTATCAATTTTAAATCCCTAAGTGGTGAAAAAGAGGGTAAATTGCATTTGAATTTCTGAGCATATAATCTTACATTCTGGTGGTTGACAGCAGATAATTTTATTGGGAGCAGTAGTGAGTATCACGGTGACGCATCTTTTCTGTATTGGAGGTTGAATAGTTCTTCGGACTGTTCTGGGTGATCACAGTTGCATAAGGAAGGCTTTCCATGAGTAGATTAATATTTGCACTGTCAACTTGAGAAATAGAAGGATACATACATACTTGTGGCCAGTTAACCTTCTAGCCCACATATCCCTGGGATATGGGAGGAAACCCAAGCACCCAAGAGAAAATGATGTGGTCACAGGAAGAATGAGAAAACTTCACAAACACAACACTAGAAGTCAGAATTGACCCTGGGTTGCTGGAGCTATGAGGCAGAAGCACAACTAGCTGTGGCAACAAACACATTCTACAAGCTATGCCACTGTGCCGCCCATATCCCTGGATTCTCTTTTCATGTGACTTAGAATCTTTGCTGCAGACTGGAGCCAGAGATCTCCTGCAACATACTTCTTGTGAGATTAATTTGGCTTTTGAAATTGCACAGTTAAGTGTAGGGCCAAATGGTCTTGGTTCGCTTCAGGTGGTATTGAGGGAAGCTGTTGTGGTCCCAGTGAATGGGAAATTGATTTCCCGGAAGGTCATGGCACCACAGCCAAATAGATAAAGGAACATCTGACAATATGGGCAGGGTGCTGTGTTTGACATAAGGCTCTATTGCATTGTTCAGATGGACGTTAATAACTCAAATATGGCTTCACTTGGTCTATGGCAATGCATTGTACCAGGCTATGGTGTATGCAAATTGACAATGTTAATGTCCAAAATACTAATGGTGATGCTTTCCATTCCTAGACCATATTGGATCTTTTCACCTTGGCAGCTCCTTTCTTTACGTGGTTTCAGAAGGTTAACATATGGTCTCGCTTCATTCTGAGAAAGGTCAGAGTGAGTTCACATCGCCACAGACGGTTACTTTAGGAGTGTGCTTAGTGTTTGTTATCAAGAGGGAATGCAGTTTTGAGGTGGTGTATATTGATGATCTAGAAGTATTCCTGCACAGGGATAGCAAACCTCTTTCAAGATGGACTACATGTTGTTTAAGATGGCTGGCTGCATTGGCAGGGCCTCGTAATCCTCATTGTAACTTTGCACAATATCAGTGAGGCACATTGCTCACATAGACAGAAGGGTGCAGGTTTGAGTATAAAACCTTGTGGTAGACCACCGATGAGGAACCATAGCAAACCAACTTAAATCACCCAAATTGACACATAACTGCCTGCTGCTCAACATTCTCTATAGCAGGTACAATGTTTTGATGCAAAGTGATCTTGATGGAAGTCTGAATGTAATGCACAAAGTCTGAAACACTTTCTTTCTATCATTATTCTACAGTAATGTACAAGTTCCATGATAATTTTGGGATGGGATTATTTGAGAAATAGTAAAATAATTATGCATATATACACACACACAAGTTGTAATTTTGTCAGCCAGAGGTTAGCTGATAACAATTCCTCATCTGTAAAAGTAATTGGACAAACAGTATAACTTCAAAAATGCACATTTGAATGAATCAGAACTAATTGCTGTTAAATCTGGTTAATTCAGATTTATAGCATTTAAAGGTTATTGAAGCAGTATTATTTTACTCAAGTGCAATGTGCAATTCAATATTTTTAAGTATCGCCAGCAGGAAAATCAAAAAAAAACATGTGAATCAGTTATAACTGCTTAACTAATGATCCAAGATGATTTAAAATCAGGATCAAAAAATCTTACTTTTTATGTGCATGGAAGGAAGTATAGGTAAAGCTCTTGCCCTCATATTCAGCAAAGAATGTGCTGTCTTCCATTTTAATGTGATAGACTTCATTGCCTGAGCACTTGCCATACATCTTTTGCCACTGCTCATGTGTTTGGTGACCATCCCTGGAAAAAAACAAAACAGCATCAAAAGTATCTGCATGTAGTTATTACAGTCAATAAAAAAGTAAATTGCAGTTTATAGATGCATTATTTCACCTGTTTATGGTCTGCTTTGTTCCAGTTAGTTGTCTAAATGCCTCCCATGGTGCTGACCTGAAAATGATTAAATGAAGTCCATCAGCCTACTTCTGACATTTGTTAATCTACATTGAATAAAACTACATCTTAATTATCTAAAGCAAAACAATTCAGATAACTAATCACAACTTGCACACCACTATACAACAGAAACCATGTTAGATTTATGCAAAAGGTAATACTGTTGCCTCAGAACTCCAGAGAACTGCATTCCATCCTGACCACTGGTGCTGTGTGGTATTTGTAGGTCCTCCCTGTGAATACACAGGTTTCCCAAGGCATTCCAGTTTCCTCCCACGTTGCAAATATGTGCTGATTAGCAGGTTGATTGGTTACTGTAAATTGCTCCTGGTGATAGGAAGGTGGGAGGGGAATTATGATGGATTGATGGAAATGTGAGAGAGATTAGGTTACAGGAAAATAATGGGGAATAGGAGCGATGGGATTGCTCCAAGAGCCAAAATAAACTCGAAGGGCCAAATGGTCTTTTTATGTCATAAGAAAATATTAGAAGTTTCTCACTTTCAGTGAGCATTTTGATTATAATGTTCTATTCTGCCAGAATCAATGGAAATCACTGATTACTGCATTATCCAAACCTTGGATTTCTACTTTCAATCTGATGCAATGGCCCTACTGCAAAGTGCTCGAGGGTAACAAGATTTGGTTGAGCTATAATGTCCCCCTTTCTGCAAAAACTTGCTAGCAGTACTGTATGAAAAATAAATCAGTTGAACTATAATCCAAAGTGAAGTAACAGGAAAATAATGGACACAATTATGTAGTATTTACAGGACAGAAGCACTCAAATCTCTTCCCACCCTTCTTTATCTTAGTGTATCAAGAATTGTTTCTATTTCTTTCACCTTCATACAGCCATTTAGGTTTCCCTTAAGTGCATCTCCATTATTTTATCAATCACTCCTTGAGATCCATTTTCTAACCACTCTATAAATAAAGAACTTTCTCCTGAAATACTAATGGAAAATGCTGGAAACATTCAGCATGGCAGGTAGCTGTGGCAAAGAAAGTTAACATTTCAGGTCCAGGACCGTCCATCAGCAATCTTTTTCACAGTTCTAACAAAAAGTCACAGACGTGAAACATTAACTGTTTCCCTTTCCACCAATGTTACCTGACATTCTGTGTGTTCCAGCATTTTCTGTGTTGTTTCAACTTTCAGCATCTGCAGTTTTTTTGATTTTCATTGGATTTATGGCGACTATCTTATATTTATGGCCACTAAATTTATGTCACCAAAACTGAATGAACATCTTTTTGTTTCTATCAAATTCCTCCACATTTTTGTCAATATTTTAAGACAAGAGAAAAAAGCCCCAGCCTCATTTAGCCTTTCCTAATAAATGCAACCTCTCAATTCTGCCATCATCCACTTTATCCATTGCCTCTATCTCACCTTCATAATATGAAGACTGTGATGTAAATCACAAGGGAGACATGCACAAGCATTTGCAAAGACCGAGAGATTACTTTTCAGGAATGGCAACATTTTGATGTTTTCCTATACTGCACTTTTCAATGAAGGTGCACTTTCATCCACATCTACAACTTTGAGTTACTTCATTGAAGCAGACAAACATAATGTAGTGATTGCAATATACATGCACTTGCAAAAGGCTTTAGATATAAACTCATGACTAAGATCAGAGCCTGTGCAATCAAGGGGCAAACAGCAAAGGTAATGGCAAATGGGACACAAAAGAGTGGGAACCAAGTGTTCAGTGTCTTGGCTTCAGAAGGCAAGGCTGCCAATAGTAAAGAAGTTAATGTAGGAATGCTTAGAGCTTTTGAGATGATGAGAGATGAAACCATGGAGAGTTTATAAAAATTGCATGGAAGTGTTAACATTAAGTTGTTGCTTAACAGGAATTTAGTGCACACCAGCAAGTGGATGAGTTAATGGGACTTGGTGTCAGTTAAAGCATGGACAGTAGAGTTTTGTGTCAATCTTCAAAGCTCATTGCATGAAGTCATCAAACTTCAACCACCGAGGTACATTCTTCCTTTAAAGGTTGAGCTTTTTTGAGAAGGGAAAAACATTAAACATACAATTATGTTCAAATTATTGATTCCATTAAGAATCATGAATACTATCTACCCTGAACCTTCTAATCTGCAGAGTATACGATCCCAAGCTCTTCAACACCACCACATACACCTCCACCCCGCACCCCCACATATATTGGCTTCATTAAGATAGTATCAGTTTGTTTTCCCTTCACTTAATTGCTTGGATATAGTGGAGTGACAAGAATTATATGTAATGTTCTGGATTTGGTTGTACATTTCTTTAAAGGTCAAGAATTTGTGATCAGCGGCAAGCTGACCAAGCTCAACTCTAACCCATGAAGAAATTTTCCACTTATCTCATGCAATTTCCTTGGCAACCCTGAATGAATAATAGAGTTAAATACTGATCATTTGATGTTAATGATGCTGTTTGAGGGATGAATGTTGGCCAGGAAATAAGCAGAAGTTAATGCTGCTCTTCGAATAGTGACTCTTTTATGTCCAATTGAACAGACAGATGTGGATTAATGTCACATCCAAAAGTCTGTACCTCTGCAGCACTCCTTGGCACTGTACTAATGGTATTCAATGTAGATGTTTTTCCTTGGTTGCTTCCACTAATTGCACGTACAAAGTGGTGGTTACATATCGTATTCCACTTCAGAACATTGTTCCTGCTGAAGTCAATGGATTCCAGTTACTGGAATCAAATATCAGAAGCTGAATTCAATGCATTGCTACTGCTTCATATGCAGATTTAGCATTAACAATTAATGGTAAATTCAGCTCTTTACCATTATAACCATGTTGCAATCACAATTGTCCAGCATCTCATGTTATGCATGGCTCATTTCCACAAGATCTACTCTCACAAGTTCCATGCAAAAATCCAGCTCAGGCTTGCCCTGTCATCTGATCCTTATCTTGACTTATTTCTTTCCTGCTGCTTCAACATTTCTAAACATAGACTGACATGTCTATATATGCAGTGAATGCAGCCATTTGTCCCTCAACCTTAGTATACCCATGCTTGAACAACACAAGTGCCCAAAACTTCAAATGTATGAACTACTTTGGGAAATTTTACAAATGCAGGACATCTGTTATTATGTATTATGTGCACACCAAAAGCTTAATTTTGATTTTATCATGAATCCACATTTAATAGCTTTGCCACTCTTGACTTAATTAATTCAAACTAATTCTTCTTGTCTGCCTCTTGGTCTGAACCTTCCACTTAGGCCATACTTGATCTTTAATCACAAAAGAACAATCTTTCAGGTTAGGAGTTGTTGCTAGTACAACCTTACCTAACAAGAATTTATCCAGTCTCAGATTCAAATTTATAATCAGCATAGTTAACTTATTTTGCAGGTAATACCTTTTGCCATTCCTCAATGACGCAGGTCCAGATACAAGTTTAATGCCCTCCAGAATTATCTATGGGTTTATTTGGACTTTTTTTTTTGAGTTCTTCAGAAATTGTATGTTACTTGAAAGAAATTAGGAGGCAAAAAGGGGTCATGAAATATCCTTGGCAAGTAAGATTAAGGAGAATCCCAAGATATTCTCTATCAGGAACAAGAGTGTAGGCAGGGAAAGAGTGTGTCCCCTTAGGGACACAAGAGATAATCTATGTGTGGAGTGGGAAAGTGCCTAAATGAATACTTATCTCTATTCACCAAGGAGAAATCTGTGGAAGAAACTGAATTCAGGGAGGGGTATGTGGACAATCTGGAGTGAGTCAATATTAAGGAGAAGGAAATGTTAGATGTCATAAGACACATAATGATTGATGAATCCCTGGACTGGATGAGATCTACCCCAAGCTGGTAATGGGAAGCAAGAGAGGAGATAAATGGGGGCCTGTCAGAGAATTTTGCATCGTCATTAGCCACAGGTAAGGTGCCAGAAGACTGGAGGATAGCTAATGTTGTTCCAGGGCAGCAGATATAATAGCCAGGTAACTACAGGCTGGTGAGCCTAAAGCCAGTGGTAGGGAAATTATTGGCAAGGCATAGGAGGATACAGATCTAATGCAGGCAATTGAAACTAGTATAGATGGGCAAAAAGATCAGCATGGATATGGTGGGCAAAGGGCCCATTTCTCTGCTGTATGATTCAATGACTCTGCTTCTCTTCTTTGCTACTTCAATTTGTTGGAAAGATACCAGATCAACTGGAAGAAGAGAATGTATATTTTGAAAGTACCTTTCTTGACTTTAACCTGCCCTAAAGTGCTTTATAGCCTATTAATTATTGTTTATAGTGCTTTCACCGCCTTAAGAAATGCACCATCCAATGTGTGCACAGCAAGGTCCCACAAACAGCAATAAAGCAAGGAACAGATTATCCATTTTAGGTATCGATTGAGGGATAAACTTGATCAGTGGACCTCGAGAATAATCATGCTTTTCTTTAATTGGTGAATCTTTACGCGGTTTGGAATGGCTCCTTTTAATGTCTCATCTGACATCTCCAAGGGTGCAGCATTCCCTCAGTCTTGGAAGGATTTTAGGAGTTATAAACACCAAAAGGGAAAAGGCCATAAAAAATTTAAAGACAAAAAGAGCATTCTGGTATTTACAGACTTGAATATATAACAATAGGTATCACAGTGTAGCTTATTAATGCATGCCACAGCATGAAGTTTATTTAGAATGCAGATCCTTTTGTTTTGTATGCAACCATAAAAGAGACTGTTCCAACAAGTCCCAATTAGACAGAATGACCATTTTCAGTACTTTTAGCAAAGGGAGGAAAATTAATAAGAACAGTAGGGGTTATGCCCTGTTGTTTGAATAATGCCAAGGGATTCAAATATCCACCTGAATATGCAAATGCAACCTCATTTTAGTGTCTAATTAAAAGTTTACACAATTAATTCAACATTTCCTCAGCACTCCACAACAGTGTCACCTTGATTTTGCCCTTATATTCTGATATAGGGTTCAGATTAACTGATACAGTATACTCAGATGTATGGTAGAATTGCTTATAATTTTAGGGAAAAAAAGCTAACATTCTTATATAAACGAACACTTACTGGCCCCTGGAAGTATGAACAAGTAGAGTAATCAGTGTTGATGTGGCTGGACAGATGCAATTTAGAGCGAGCATGGCATATTTGAATTCTTCTTCACATACAACATGATCTAAATAGAAATATATGAAAAAAATAAAGTGGTGCAACTAGAATTGTACGGATTTGTCTATTAACACATTAGTCAACTGACTTCATAATTTATTAACGATGCACATAAACTTCAACTTACACGCCTCTGCAAAGCACTTTCAATGTCATTGTACTGCTGAATGATGCATAAACAAGGATTTAACCAATCTTTATTAATTGTTCCAAAGCAGGAAATTCAGAATATCCACTAGCTATATGTTTATATGCAGCTACATAACTCAGACTATAGCATAAATGACGGGATTTTAACTCCATTTAAATAGCAGAAATAAGAGTGGGTAAGTTGTTAAAATCAAGTTACTGAGATTGCTCTGACACTAAATGGACAACTGAACGCCCTCCCTTCTTGGAATATGCAGACAGAGATAAAATAAGGTTATGGTGTTTTGGCTACAATGTTAGTTCTGGTCTGATCCGGGAAGTCCCTGTGCACTTCCTGCCCTAAAGGTGGCACAGTGGCACAGCAAGTCAAGCTGCTGCCTCACAGCTCTAGTGACCCAGGTTCAATCCCAATCCCTGGTGCTGTGTGAAGTTTGCACATTCTCACTATGACTGCATGGTGCTCCAGTTTCTTACCTCATCCCAAAGGCACACTGGTTGGTAGGTTAATTGGCCTTATGAGTAGCTGAGTGATAGAATCTGTGGGGAGCTGATGCAAATGTGAGGAGAATTTTTTTAAACGTGATTAATGTAAATGGGTACTTGATGGTCAGTGTGGACTCAGTGGGCCATGGGGTCTGTTTCTGTGTTGTATGACTCTGTGAGTTGAATAGAATTCAAAAGGGATAGATGCACCAACTCCATAAAACAGTCCCGCAGAACACTCTGCTCCCTACCAACTTGAGTGCTGGGATTGACCAATGGTTGCCCAACTTATTTGATGTCAGAAGCAACTTCTTTAACACTGTTCACACTGTACAGATTGAAAGTGGACTGGAGATACATTAATGAGAACCAGCAGATAAATCAGAGAGGCCTATTTATGCAGCAAAAAGGTTAGCATAGACATGGTGGGCCAAATGGCCCGATTCTGTGTTACATAATGCTATGACTGAGCAGCGGATGAGTTAATATATCAGCTCCTCACCCATCCTGCCTTGAGTTAAAACAAGAGCAGTGATCTTTTTTGCCATTTAGGTTAAAAGTAGAGATTTATAAGTGGAGTTTATCGCTACCTTGAACTCGCTACAAAAGCTTTAGTAATGTATTGTCAAACCAATTCACACTTCAAATAATAGCAGAAAACAGCCTAAACATTTGCTGCATCTGTGGTAAGAGAAACAGAGATAACATTTCAGGTCAAAGACCCTTTATCAGAACAGGAAAAGAGAAAAAATAAGTTGGTTTTCAAAGAGAGTGGGAGAGGGATGGATAAGACGAACCAAACATATCTGTGGGGGGGGAGGGACAGGTGGGGCATGATTGCCATGGTGATAAACAGTTGAGGAAGTCATCAAAATGATAAATTAATGAGTCATTCACTTTCACTCCTTCCAATCTAGTGTCCTGCATTCAGTGGGTTTCTTCTTCAATGAAGAAACCAAATGCAGACTGGGAGATTATTTAGTGTAACACCTTCAGTTGGTCCACAGAGGCAACCCCAAGCTTCCAGCTTCCTGTCAATTTTACTTCTCCATTCCACTGTGGTTTGCTGCTCTGTACCAATGAGGTCCAATGTAAACTGAGGAACACCTTATCATCTTACATCTAATCAAACTGAGCCTTTGAAACTCAATATCAAATTAAACAATTTTGGGTAACTCCCTTTCTAAGTCAGTATTAGAGTTCTGCAGGTTATCCATTTGTAATATTAACTAAGTTTTTCTCTCTCCACTGACATTGTCCAGTCTCCTGGGCAATGCCAACAGTTATGACTTGTGTCCATATTCCTCACGTGTTCCTTTGTTTGTTTCGTCTCTCTCTAAATGTCATGTCACATGAATGCAGTCTAAAAGCCTCAAGAAGTACGTACATGCTTACTGAACCTGCTCAATAGACTAAACCATGTTTGCCACTATTTTGTATGGAAAGAAAACATTAGATGGAGAATGGACAGAATTGTTAAGTACATGAACTGCATATACGAGATCTTCAGGAGATTTAAATACATGATAGATTATTACTTCAATAATAAATGTTAAGATAATAAATTATTTTAAGATTAGGATGCCAGAAGAGGACTTATGTCATATTGGATGGGGTAAATATAGTTTAAAATGTTTCCATTGAATCCTTAGTATTGCCAAAACAATAATTTGTACATTTACTTAAGATGGCATCTCATTAACAAAATCTGTTGGAAGACCCAGAGAGAGGTGTCGACCCTTGTCATTCTGCTACTTGTGCTGCTGTCATGTGTGCTGTATTAGATTACTGGAACTTAATTGGAATTATGACAGTCTCTCAACTTGGTGTACAAATGCCCTACTGATAAGGACGTTCCTCATTTCAATGTGAAAGAGAATTTGCATTTACAATAAAAATAGAAAATGTTAGATATACTCAGCAGGTCAGAGAGCATTTGTGAAAAGAGATAGTGTTAATGATTCAGGTCAAAGACCCGTCATCAGAACTCACATTTATACGTCATCTTTCACAACTTTAGGATGTCCAAGCACTTTTCAGTGAAGTGTGTACTATAGAGGTGGAATCGATCGCTATTGTTAATATTGGAAGCGCAACAAGCAAGCTCCCACAAATGGCAATGAAACAGTAAACTGACAATGAATTTTCCAGTGTTGGTCAAGAGCAAAATATTGGCTGGGAAAGGGAGAAAAGTTCCCCTGCTCTCCTTTAAAATAGTTTAAAAGGTATTTTCCTTTACTACCTGAGTTAGCAGATGGGACCTTGGTTCAATATTTCACCTGAAAGTTTTCAGCAATGAGAAGCAAGTGTGCTGTCTTTGAGCCACAGCAGAAACTTGCTGTTGACTTGGACTCTGGCTACATGTGGTGATACGCTCACTCAACCACACTGAAAAATTGTGAAAGAGGCTGTGCAAGACTCAGGTGAATAGGAGAATTCTTTCCTTTTGGATGGGCTCTGAGCCACAATACCTGTTTCTTCACTGCAACTTAATTTCTCAGCCTGCTCTTCCTTCCTCCAAGAGGAAGGCAATGTTTACTCCAGCCGAGTTCCAAAGTGAGCACCCACAGTACTACCAAATCATCTGAACAGCTTGTGAAAGGGGCTGTGTTAACAGGACTAAAAAGCAACATAAAGTGGAAAAACAAGAAACTTAGTGATAGCCTCTTGGGGATTTCTTTTAACCTACAAACCCAAATTCGTTGGAATTTCAGTCTGCAAACGCAATGGTCATCATATGCTGTCTGCTGCTGCTTATAAATAACATTAAGGACTGTGACAGTCCTTCCTATTAATATTAATCTGACACTGGGATTGTAACAACAGAACTCAAGTCTACTGCAGGCTACAGCAGTCAGAAAACTTGGGCTTCGGATTGTTTCTGCATGAAGCAAGTGACAATTGAGGGATCTGCTAGGGGAGAGTACATTTAACCATATTCCCATGGCAAGGAGACACTAAATGGAGAATGCACAGAATGTTCAAGTACATGAACAGCACAGACAGAGCCATCAAGGTATTCAAATTCGGGATGGACTATCAAGCCAACAATGAATGCAAGCTTCAAATATTCCATTTGTTATCGTGAGCCTCCAAGAAAGCTCCTGATACAATGAGAAAATGCTGTTGTGAGGAAAATCACTGAGTTTGGATTAAAAGGCATTGTTTTCCTGATGTACCATCGTTCAATCATCAGTCTAACCAAGAAAAAACATTGTTATTTTGAAGCCACATTGTATATGAACAAATAAACATGGCAAAAAGCTTCAACACTGTAGGCGAGAGGTGTTTTTTTGATAATATTACGAAATTCAAATTTCAATTATATTCCAATAAGCCTTTCTAAATGGATCACCACTGTTGTACGTGAACTTTGTATTTTACCATACGAGAAATGTAGTATTATCTTGTACTCTCTAGTGACCTCTAAACATGAAATAACAGGAAAATCAATTACAAATTTACATTTTACAAGAGTCATTATTTTCTATCCCACTGTTATTGAACACCAGCTGCTTGATGGCACCTTCTTGATCTGGCTGCAATAGTGCCTCCTCTGATGTTCTAATACTTTATTGATGTAATCACCCACTCCTGATTTTGTCTGCATTAGTTTTTCTCACCCAAATGTTTACTCATCACATAAATTAAACAATGATGTTCAGTAGCTCACTGTGGGAATTTCGTTACTTCAGATTCATTATTTACCTTTTTAACTTGTCAGCTATTAAGGTGTACGCTGGTGCCCAATCAGTATTCACTAATTATATACTCCGTGTGATGTAGCAGCTTACATAAATGGAGCAGACATCAAGAAACAGGAGATTCATATTTCCCTAGTTAAACAACATTTATCTTCAGAAAGGAGTATTTGAAAACCTGTGCACTTTGTTTGCAAAATGATGATGCAGTGACATAAATTCCAGATTTTGCTGGACTAATGATAATACAGCTGTCAACACTTGTGTTATCATTGGATAACTGTGCAAGATCTGAATTTCAATTATTTGCCCACTATTCATGCTCTATAAGCAATTTTAAAAGTTAGGAATTAAAACACAAAATGCTGGAAGCGCTCAGCAGGTCAGACAGCACGTGTGGAAAGACGAAACAGAGTTAACATTTCAGGTTGGAGATCCTTTGTCAGAAGGTTAAAGCCAGGGCTTGTCTAGTCAGGAGTGACCAAACTTTAAATGCTTAGTAAGTGATAATAGTCCTGATGCAGGGTTGCAACCCAAGATGGTGAGCATCCCTTTACCTCCACAAATGCCACTTGAACTACTGAGTTCCTCCAGCTGTTCGCTTATTGCTCTAGATTCTCTTTTGTCTACCATGATAATTATTAGTGAGCAATTGTATTCACCCTAAAAAAATAATTTTACCAAATGTGGAGTTTCATTCCTTTGGAAAGAAACTAAAGTCTGCATTTATTTTTATCAGACCATAAGATAAGGGAGCAGAATAAGGCTGTTCGGCCTGTCGAGTCTGCTCCGCCATTCAATCATGGTCGATTTTTATTCCTCAATCCCGTTCTCTCGCCTTCTCCCTGTAACCCTTAACCCCCTTACCAATCAAGAACCTATCAATCTCTGCCTTGTACACCCCGTGACTTGGCCTCCACAGCCCTCTGTGGCACTGAATTCCACAGATTCACTACCATCTGGCTGATGAAATTCCTGTTCTAAAGGGACATCCCTTTATTCTGAGGCTATGCCCTTGGATCCTGGACTCTCCTACTAATAGAAACATCCTCTCCACGTCCACTCTATCCAGGCCTTTCAGTAATCGGTAGGTTTCAATGAGATTCCCCCCTCATCCTTCTGAACTCCATCAAGTACAGGCCCAGACCAATCAAACGGTCCCCATACGTTAAGCGTTTTCATTCCCAGGATCATTCTTGTGAACCTCTTCTGGATCCTCTCCAGGGTCAGTACATCCTTCCACAGATATGGGGCCAAAAATTACTCACAATATTCCAAATGCGGTTTGACCAACACCTTATAAAGCCTCAGCACTACATCCTTGCTTTTATATTCCAGTCCTCTCAAAATGAATGCTAACATTTGATTTGCCTTTCTTACTACCAACTCACCCAGCAATTTAATCTGAACTAGGACTCCCAAGTCCCTCTGCACTTCTGATTTATGAATTCTCTCCCCATTTAGAAAATAGTCTACATTGTTATTCTTCCCACCAAAGTGCATAACCCCATATTTCCCTATGCTGTATTCCACCTGCCACTTCTTTGCCTACTCTCCTAACCTATCCAAGTCCTTCTGCAGACTCCCTGCCTCCTCGACACTACCTGTCCCTCCAACTCTCTTGGTATCATTTGCAGATTTGACCGCAATGCCATCAGTTCCATCATCCAGATCATTAACGTACAAGGTGAAAAGTTGTGGTCCCAACATAGACTCCTGCTTCACTCATCACTGGCAGCTATCCTGAAATGGACCCCTTTAACTCCAGTCTCTGCCTTCTGCCAGTCAACCAATCCTCTATCTAATGGCTAATACTTTGCCTCCAACACCATGGGCTCTTATCTTGTTTAGCAGCCTCATGTTCAGCACCTTGTCAAAGACCTTCTGAAAATCCAACTAAATAACGTCCACTGACTCTCCTTTGTCTAACCTGCTTGTTACCTCCTCAAAGAATTTGGACAGATTTGTCAGGAAAGATCTCCGTCAACAAAACCATACTAATTTTGCCCTGTTTTATCATGTACTACCAAGTACTCCAAAATTTCATCCTTAATGATGGACTCAAAATCTTACCAACCACTGAAGTCGGGCTAACTGGCCTACAAGTTCCTGTCTTTTGCCTCCCTCCTTTCTTAAACAGGAATTATATTTGTGATTTTCCAGTCCTCTGGGACCCTCCCTGACTCCAGTGATTCTTGAAAGATCACTACTAATGCCTCCACAATTTCTTGGTATCTCTAAGTTACTCCATGTGCAAGTCCCAATCTTCATCTTACTTCTTTACAATGATTTAAAAATGGACTTTATATTACTGACCTGCTGTCAGCATCTATCTAAAGATCATTCAGTGTGATAGATCGAAAACATTTTCTGCTGTTTTCTTTCACATCAACCACCCCTTCACCCCACCCCACCCAAAATCCCAAAAAAAGGACATTGAAGTTAAACAGGTACTGGGAGACTGAAAATACCTGCTGATACACCTGCTTAAAATCTGGTCATGTCTACGTGAAAGCAGTTCTGCCTTCTGCCAGTCAACCAATCCTCTATCTAATGGCTCTAAACAATATCTGAGCCACTGTATCATTTGCATGTGATTGTCATTAAAAAATAATGCAGAGCTTTTTGATATGGTTAAGATGACATATCAGTGACCCTTCTTGTATTTGTTATGTGTTCCATTTAGCATTTAAATGCTCATTGCTCATAACCTGCAGCAACCTTTTGTCTGTAAAAAGAATGTGGCATACCAAAGACTAGCAACAAGTTTAGAATTAAACCTTTGTTTCTGTAACTGAGAAGGCAAAGCAAATTAGTTACTGAGTTAAGGTTATGAAAGGACATAAATAGTAGGTTATTCAAATTACAGAAACTTTTGTTTAGCTCTCCCAATAAGTTACCTGCAAACTTGACATGAAATTTATTCTCAGGTTTCAATATCTGAACGTAGAGGGGGCACTTTGGTGCAAAGTCTTTGACAGCCCATGCCCTCAGGATGGTTTGGTGATCCTGATTAAAAAAAAATACAAAGAAAGACAAGTCTTATGCAGTTTTGTGAAGAAGACGGAGAGAATGATAATGAAGGCAATTATTGACTGTGATAATAGCAGAAAGCACACACACAATTATAATACATTGTACAGATGAGTTATGCCTAAGTGTATGCCTTAGGTGAATTCCATTGGTAACCTGATATCCATTTCATTTCTCAAAGAAGTTGATTTACATAACATTAATTTCTTTTGTTTGGAGTCTTAGTGATTACTTTGTGGGATAATTTAAAACAAAATCTAATCTAAAGGGTTCATATTCACAAATGGGAAATAACTAGTGAAAGGAAATAATAAATGTCTCAAGTAGAAACATTTTATAAAATTCTACTTGATTAACTTGGAAGGGCGATCATCAGGATTAGATAAATTAGTGGTCATGACAAACAAACTGTCATTTTTTCTTTGCCATTCTCTTTGGATGGATGATGACTTACTTCCACTTCATTTTGTGGGTTCTAAGGTGGATAATGAGGCCAATAAACTCAGTGGAGCAGGAGCATTATGAATTAAATAGTTGTAGTTACAAAAATGAGAAGTTGAAGAAAGGGAATGAAGTGTCATCACCATCAGCCAGATATCCCAAGGCTCCAAATGGCAAGGTATGTGCATGTGTATGTAGTGAGAGCGAGGATGGGGTGGGGAAAGACAATTGACCAATGTTCATCTCAGTAAAATCAATCAGATCTAATCCTGGAACATAAAATTTGGAAAGTAATGTCACAATTCATGAATACATAAATTAGAGACACATGTAGGTTTTGTTAAATAGTGTAAGTATGGAACTTTTAAACTGAGGCACTCTCAAAGTTTCACTAGTGACAATTTTAAATTAGTCAAATGTTTTGATTTAAAAAAACAAAAATGTGAGCAGGATTGTCATGGAATACCCGCAAGAATCAGAAAGATGTTGGAGGAACAAAGGACTGCAGATACTGGAATCTAGATGAAAAACACTATGATGCTGGAGGAACTCAGCAGGCCAGGCAGCATCCATGGAGAAACGCAGGTGGTCACAATTTCGGGTCAGGACCCTTCTTGGTTTTCTTTCCATTGTTAAAGAATTTGCATGTAATTGATTTAGAACAGTTGTTTTGTTGAAACGCTGTCATGCATTAATGTCCTTAATTGCTGCTCCGTCCATCAAAACCCCCTGCTGCTCAATTACATAGTTCCATCTGCCACATAAAAGGCAAGCTTCAGCAAGTTCTGGCACTTACACCCACAAATCTATATGCAGCATTACCAGAAGCCACTTGACATAAACATGAAAGGCTTCTAAAATTTGATAAGAATTTTTGTGTTATGGCATTTTCCTTACCAAGATTTCTGTTATAATTAACTAAAGTACACCAGGTACTGATCTCACGCAGAGCATTCAGAGTGCCACGTCTAAGCAGTTTACCACCTTCTGCAGATAGGGATCATGGATAACAAAGAGGCCATTTTCGTATACGTGGCAGTAACCTGGTCACCCACCACAGGTAGAACATGGAACACTGCCCAGCAAATTAGTCCTTATTGGCTTGTTTTTACTCCTTTTCCTTTTTTACCTGCATATTTATCTCCTTCTTTCTCTCTCTCACCTAAATTTCTCAGAATCCATTACCTATTAACTGAAACAAACTGTTGGAATAACAAGAAAAAAAAGTCAAATTTCTCAAAGATATTATGTTCAGGCAAAACTGCCATAAAAATTCATTTACGTAAAGCAATACTGAATATTCATATTGGTCTAACTTCTGTCAACCAATGGCTGAAGTTAATTTTATCCTCATTTCTAAAATTGGCAAGGACCTATTTTAGTTGAGTCATTTTTAAAGTTGGTAAATGTAGGAGACGTGTTTCCCTGAAGGGAGGCACAGAACATCAAAACCTAAATCTTCACAAGTTGGTCATGAGTACTTCTTATTGGATGACTATAGAAGGATCATTGAATGCTGTTACGGACTCAGTGAATGTCCCTTTAAGATAGAGAGAGAGAGTGTGTGTGTGTGTGTGTGTGTGTGTGTGTGTGTGTGTGTGTGTGTGTGTGTGTGTGGGGGGGGGGGGCGTGCTTACGTCAATAGAAGATAAAGGACGTAATGACGTTGTTGAAGAAGCAGAAGAGGAGGAAAGAAAGAGAGAGAGAAGAAGAAGAAGAAGAAGAAGAGAGAGAGAAGGGAGAGAGACACCAGCCTGCTTGTTTTCTCTATCGATGGATGAGAAACTATAACTGTGTCTGCCACTGAAATCCATGTATGGAAGTTGGAAGTAATCCGGTGGAGTTCACTTTGTTGCTGACCTGTAGAAGGATACAGGTATTTGTGTGTGGACGACCACGATTCGGATGCTTTTCGGGGTGAGGGAGTCACTACCGAGTAAACACTGAAGTGTCATTTGGGTTCCATCGTGGAACATTTGGATTTCGTATTTACTCTCTCTCTGTTTCTCTACATCTACGTCTTATCTTCAGACAACGGTGGTTGTTGAAGAAGCCCTTGCTCATGTTTCACCTTATGGCTTGCGGAACTGAACTTTAAGAACCATTCCGGAACTTGGAGTTTGGGACTTTGTCACACACACACACGAAGAGTTTAGCTTTGGGGTTAACGTTCAAGGTTTAACATTTTTGAATTCTAACATACTAACATTGTTACTTTTATTTTACGTATTAACATAAGTAGTGATTAATAAAATAGTTTTTAACACTGAATCATGCTCAGTGTGTTTCTTTTGTTGCTGGTTTGTGACAATGCAAAGGATACAACTGTTTTCTCAGTCAATAAATGATGCAAGGTAGAGGCTGATAAACAGCTGCAAGTCAGAGAGAAGTGCTCAGCCTTCACATATGAACTGTGGGAAATAACTTAGGCTTTCTATTACAATTACTGAACAGTTCATATATTACACAGTTCTTATTTGACAGTGTATAAAACAGAAATATCTTGATTATTAGAGCATATGGTAGCAAAGAAATGTTTTTACTGGTTTAGGTTCTACTGTACTGTATTTTGAATTGCAATAGGTGGGGAATTAATTTGAGGATGGCAGTAATGAGAAAAGGCCATCTAGCTTAATAAGATTTCACCAAATGAAAATTTATATTCTGATGATTTTTCACTATTCTAATCCATAAACTCTTTTCCTTTTGGAAAATATCTGATAGATGTTACTCCTATAGAAATACAACTTACAGCAGCTGTCCTGTCAACTTCATATCGACTGCTAAGGATAAAACAAGCTTCAGCATCATCCATTCTGAATCACCAGGAGACACCATTGTAGAAGAAGGCAGCATTTATGGATAAAAAGACAAATATTTGAGAATCATTAATACAATAATGATATATTTGCAAATAGTACAGAGACAATAATCCCCATGGTTGAACAATTAATCTATCCGCCCAATGTTACTTTCATTGTCAGTTTCAAAAGTGTATATGAACAAAGTAATGAACACCTAGAAATGATTTGTACACACAGCTCTCATTCAGGGGATCTTAGCTAGTGTTATAAAGCAGGGTAGCAAAGCTTCTATGGTTTTTAGCTATCAATTAAACATGGAAATAATTCCTTTCATTATATTTTTTCCTGGATGAATCAACATATTATTTTGAAGAAAGTCCCCATCCTGTTTTCAACTTTTTTTTTAATATATATGATATAGCAATTAATGTCGATCACAAATATCTTTTCCAAAAGGAAAAGAGTGTAGAAGAAGAATATTTTCTTCTCATTAAAGAATTAATGATTGTAAATGATCTGCTGACAGAACTATTGTATAAAGATTGTAAATGATCATGTATAATGATCATGAATATGTATAAAGATTGTAAATGATCAGCAAAAAAAGGGGCAAGAATATAAACCAGTATATTGCAATTGTATGTAGCACTGACAAATCACCACTGGTGCTTTTCACATAGTGTGCAGGCAGCAACATTACTTACCTTGAACCAATTCACATATTAATAAAGTTTCCCTTCTACCTTGTCTTTACAGTGGGAACTTTCACTTGAACTGTTTATTTTCTCTGCCTATACAAATCATTATTTCACCCTCAGCATTTTTAACAAGGTATCTTTCTCACTAATCTCTCACCAAATATAAGTTAACAGAACTGGGTGTCTGCTGAGCTGTTTGTGAGATTGTTCCAAACTGTACTTTTTCTGGAAGATAAAAGTCTTGGTATAAAATTTCAGAGTTTAATTTTGTTGCAATTACAGTTATTACTAGTGTCCAGAAAATGAAATTGACTTGGGTTAGATGCTGACAAGGCTTAGCCATAAATAAAGCTTCAAGAAAACCAAATAGTTCTGACATTCAGAAACATTCAACAACACTCTAAAAGTATCAAAACTAATCAAATTATTAAATGCTTGGAGAATTATTTCAAAAATGTAAGAAAAAAAATCAAAAATACCAGAAAAAAATCAAAAATACCAGACATAAAAGCATTCAAATGAACTTCAACATTTAAAAGATCTAAAAATAACACCACCACAGTCCCCTCACAGCTTTTCTTCTCCAAGTTCGAGTGAATTCCCCAGTAGAAGTGCTGGGAAACTGCCACAACCTCACGCTGCACTACCAGACTCCTACATATGAGCAGTCAGCAGCAAGTTCGGGACTTCTGCATTTGTCCACGCTGCCATTGGAAACTTGAATGCACTGGCATTTACTTGGGGAAATGCCGGCTCTTCTGGACAGAACCCCCCACCATTTCTTCCAAAATCTTGGCCATTGGAATATGTATTTTGCCTCTCATTAGGAAGCTATTTGAAATTCTAATCACATATTGCACACAAAAAATCTTTCTCTCTGGTTTCCTTTGCCTGTTTGGCTATTACCTTATATCTGAACCTTCTGATTATGGCACTGGAAACTGTTTTCATTCACTCTATGTAAATACTTCACTATTTTGAATACCTCTGATTCTCAATTATCACTGTTGTAAGAGCTACCCCAGGTTTCAACAGTCTATTCATGTATCTGTAGCAGTCCTCCACAGAAACTTTCTAATAAGTGCCTCCAAAGCTTTCACTTCATACCCACATTTAGACATAATACTCAGGTTGATGCCCTAGTAATAACAGGTTCTTTCAGAATGTGAGTGGGGTGTAAGTGGAAGTGCTTGTATTTGCAGGAATTGTTTTTGTAACTTGGTGGATTATTTTTTGTACTGAGAAAGTGAAATTGAAGAGGAAAACAGGAAATACCAATACAAAAAGGAAGAAGAAAATAGAGTCAACAGGAATGATGTATTTAATGGAATCAACAAACAAAAACTTGATTGGGTAAAGTGTTTAAATAGAGTATCTTATATGAACTGAATCTGCATTAAATATAGAATTTATCACAAGTTAGACCTTGTTAATTCACTTAGGTGCTCATTAATTATTATTAGATCCTACATTTATTTTCATAGCTTTCCTTACAAACATGGCTGCAATAGATTTTCCATGCCAAGTTATTTTACCACTTTGCATGCCTGAAATGTATATAATATTTTACTATCCTAAGTAAGGTAATCAGCAGTCCTGGAAAATGTTCCTGCAGCTTTCTATTAACAGATCATCTGGACAATACTTTATTATGCCTAAATCAACACAGGAAGATTGAAAGCCAGGCATAATTCACGCATCCAAATTTCTGCTAGGAATTAAAATATTTTTGCTAAATTTCTACAAGTGAATTATTCAGGTCGATTTTGCATAAGACTTATGAACTGAGATGGCATCTAAAGCACATAGAACAAAAAAAATGTTAAACTTCCCATCATGTCTTTCTGGATACAGGATGTTGCCTCTCTGAAGTTCCTGGACCTGACAGCAGCCATTAAAGCAGCTGATTTGAAGCACAAGTCCAATGAACAATGACTGGAATTCACCCAAATATGGTGGCCTTTTCTAGCCCTGTAATATATATTATGTAGGTAGTATGTATAAGGCAAAGCCTTCCGGATTAGGCAATCAGTATTTCCCAGAACCAAACTACCAATCTCATGGCTACCTATTAAGATACTGGCTTGCACGTGGCATTTGAGAATTTGTTAACTGTGGTTGTCATTTTCAGAATACAAGGTTGTACTTTCTTGAAAGATGCCCTGGGTTCCGTTTTGAAATGCAAATTGTGTTGCAAATCCCTGCAGCCATTTGGTGAAAGTATAGTTTTCTTAGGCATAGCAACTCTAAAAATTTCCTGAAATCTGTTGGCCTGTAATTGCCATTTGGGCATATGCTAGCATTTGGAGTTGAATAGCGAATGGGAAAGTTTCATTGGGAATTACATCTTTTTAACTTGGATCGTCTGTTTGGTCAGGAAAATTTTCTTGGCAGTCTCAGAGTTCTCAGTGCTGTTTAAGGTAAGCTCAGGTCTGTCTAGACAGAATACAAAGAGCATCCAAGTAATTGCTTTGCAAAGCTTCTCCGGGCACCAAAGTAAAGAATTTTCATGATTGCCTTCTGCAGCATGAAAATGCCATTTCTTTTATTCCAGTCATGCCCTGTGGATTGGGAATGTATGTAGCTGTTTTAATCATTTCCATGCTAGCCTTCTGTACAGATATTATTGTGAAATGAGAGTCAAACAACATCAGCACATGGGAAGGACTCAGATCCTTGATTAGATATGGCAATGCAGTCATTGTGAGATGTAAATCTGATATAAAAGGATACAGACTCCACAATCCTGCAGCCCCCATCCACCCCTTCCTGCCCAATTTGCAGTCTTCAAAAAGATAAAACATCCCAAATCCAATAGCGAGTCAAAGTGGCATCTGTGATCAAGACCAAAAGTAAAAACAAACGCCACCAAGTCAGTGTAGTTTCACAAATGGATGGGGATGATCATGCTTGGCAAATCTATTGGATTTTCTAAGCAGATGACAGAAATTAAAGGAGTTCATATCTACCAAAGGCACAGAACAAGAGCTCTCAGGTCAATCACTGATAAAGGGGCAGGTAATCGAATAGTGCCCGTTTGTGCCAAGGTAATTTTCTACCTGTGTATTTCTAGACCTAGATAGTCCCAAATCTTTGTGACATCCACCAAAAACATGTCCAAATCCAAGTGTTGGCAGACAACACCAGGCCCCATCTTACCACCACTCTTATTGACCTTTGACAGAATCTGATTTCATACTTTGCTGGTTCAAAATTGCATGAGTAACTTATCTCCATTCAAATATTGGGAAGACCAAAGTCATTGCCTTTAGTTCATGCATAAACTCAGTTCTATAGCCTTATACACCACTTCCCACCCTTGCTGTGCCCTGACTGAAGTCATTCCAAACTCTTTGCAACCTCAAGAATCTATATGACCATGAGCTAAAACCTCTGGACCTTATATTTGCTTCATTTAAGGACTCATCACCAACTCTGGTTCTACCTGATCATATTCTTTGCTGGAATCCTTATCCATGTCTTTAACTTTAGATACAAATATTCTATGCCTTCCCTGATCAGCCTCCCAGTTCACAACCTCCAAAACCTGAGCTCAAGTTCAGTTTAATCATCACCACTATGGTCACTGACCAACACTAGTTCCCAGTCAAGCAGTGTGAAATTCTCAACTTTTTTCTCATATCCTTCCCTGGCTTTGGGCCTTCCTATAAGTTCACAACCCTCCACAATCTCTGTGCTATTCCAAGTTTATTTAAAATTAGGAAATGCTGAGATAAATTTAATCCAAATTAGATTTGGAACTAATGAGCAGAATTTTAGCGTAGGCTTTACACACTTACTTGGCCCTCAGAAGGTCTTGATCTTTCAATGCTGATCCCTGTAGGTAGATCACTCTTTGTGCCCACATTGGAATCTGCAGTACTCTTCGAACCTGTATGTCCATTTCAGTAGGACAAAGAATCACCACATAGTAATCCTGTAAGAAAAGAATAAGGTCAAATATATAATTAGAAAGATACAAGGTATATTTTCTTCCATTTCAAAGCATAAGCAAAAATGTAACTTTTTAAACTGCTTGTTTGACTAACAAATCAAATGAAAGAAATATGTTTTCTTGCTTTTCTCAGTTCCCCTGATTCACTTATAAATATGTAGCTAATTAGTAAATTCACTTCTATGTCTCAAAATGTCTTGTACATTTTTTTAAATTACATTGTCATAATTGTCATTAGTAAACAATAATTTAAATGCTGTTGTGCAATGTATGTCACGATAAAGCTAACAATAATTTACAGTTAGCATTGGATACCTCAGGTATGTCAGAACATCAAATACTTTATAAACTACAAGTGGTAGGCTACAACAGTAAAACAGTAATTATGAAAATAAACTTGGTTAGTACTTCTCACAGATTATTTAGATGTCATACCAGTTCACATAAAAATGTTGCATCTTATATACAAAACTAAATCTGAGCCAGGTGTTTAGTTGTGTTTGGTGTAAGAGAATTGTACACCCAAAGGAAAGGTGTTTGCTGATACTATTTATTTTTGTTTATGCATTGTTGTAAAATATCTGAGGAACTTATTGCAGATAAATGAGTCTTCATAATCATGTTTGCCAGTTAGCTGTATTGATTCCTGATGCTTCTAAAACATCTTCACTGAAATACAGTATTTTGATAATAAAAATTGAATTTTATTGACCAATTCATTGCTCATGAATAGATTTTCTGGTTATCGTGCAACATTAATCCTGGATTCATGTAGCACAAAACTATCTGGAGAACAACATGTTAAAATTAATTGGATTCACTTTTCCACTGAGTGGGTAATGTAAAAAATTTACTGTCAATTGATCAACATTCATCAATGCCAACTGTGTAAACACTGCAAAAATTACATTTTTTGTCCTAGTTCACTATTGTCTGCTTGGCAGTAAATCAGTATAAATTACACCACTAAATAAAAACTCATCCACATAACTTATTAATCACAATACAGAGTGAAAATATGATTGAACTCCAAATGTGTACTTCTCTAATATTTATTTACTAGTTTACTGATTATGCAAACATTTCCATAATTAGATTTTGTGCTAATAGTTCCAATAGAAATATGTACAATTTAATTAAATTGCATGTAGTCCAAAAAATACAGAATATTCACTATTTCAACTAAAATACAAAATTAAATGCCTTTCTGGTGCTTTAGTACTTTAGCTTGTGAAATTTTGGATGATATTTTGTAAATATTAATACTGGGAAATGTGGTTGCAAGATATAAGAAAACTGGCACCCTCTACTAAACTCATAAATTCAACTATATTTATGTTAAAATACTTTAAGTGGACAACTAAGTGAATGATTATATATCCTTTATAACCTGGAGACGGGGATGGGCATAGAATTCATTCAAAAAATCCATGAGCAGGTCAATCTTCAAAGAAGTGACACACAGCACGACGTGCTTCTCTGTCTGTGCTCTGTGGCGACTATAGTTTCCACCTGATTTCTGTCTCTCCATCCATAGATAGGCCAGCTGTTCAAACTAAAAAGACAGCATATGAGTTACCATCTAAGACAAACAAAACCAGAAGATACTGTCCATGATTAACATTGACAGACAATCTAGGAGGCCAGATGATTCTTTTTTTCTTCTTCTGTGTAATCCAGATTATAATGCACTCATCTATTTTTGTTCATTGTAAATCAATATATTACATTTTACATACAGAATGTATAAAAAGATGCCCATCTTTATATGAATTAATTTCTACAGAAGAAAAGATTCAGAAAATAAGTTTTCCAATCAACGTTGTCCTTTTTGTGGGAAAATGGTGTGTGTTATGGAAAATGTGGGCATTTGATTGGTTATACTAAGTTGCACCCATAGTCTTATCCAATTTGTTGGTTTACAATTTTTCCATTTTAAGTAAAATAATGGGCCAAATCTTACTGTCTCAGCATCCATGCGGTCCCTAAGCCTATGCTTACAAAATTCAGATACAGAGGGCTACTTCCAGTCAACTATTAATAATGTTAACCTCTGGAGGAATTACTAGAAGGCAAACTAATGCCCCAGTGTTTATGCCAGTACAACCTCAGTAATCCATTTACTTGTGTAACTAAGGCGTCCAGAACTGTGCTGGTGCCAGTCCACAACACTACATTTAAAAAGCCCTTGGAGAACCTTCTGTGTTTTCATTTTGTTGATCTAATGGTTGTGTGCCATGGACTACCATCCTTGCTAAGGTATCACAATCTTGGATGAACTTATTACCCGACTAGAATTTCATCTTACATATTTATTTGGAGCAATGTAATATGCCATGGGCAAGTTGTCTTCACTCATCAGTAACCTTCTATCTGCATTTAAAAAAAAATGTTTTGCTGCTGAATTTTGCAGCCTAAATCAATATTGTTTCAAAGCAATCTAGGGGAAGTTCACAATATATCCAATTAATTTATAAGATAAGGGATTTAGTGTTACTCATGAGGTTACTTTGCTCCTTGGTCATGGCCCATAATTTGCACCCAGCAGCAAACTAACAATGCTTGTGGCTAACCTCAAAAACAAAGTTCCTTACAAAGTTTTAATGGTCTCTGTGGTGAAGAACATCCATTTTTCCAATGCCTGCTGCTGCAACAGGATTCCAGGCACCCAGCAGTCATGTTATCATGAAGCTGGTTGAGCAGACAATCAGGTTAAAGAATCTCACTGACCAGGAACTTGGCTTTTGAAACCATCAGCTGAGCAATAAGTGAAGCGTGAAACATAGCAGCTGTTAAAATATTCCCTGATTTTAATTACCTCGAACTTTACTGTTAAATGTTGGTAACCATTGGCAATAATGCTTGGAAATAGGCTATTGGATCTAATTCCAAGTTGGACCTGGAGTAGGATTTCAGATCCCATTAATTACATTGGAGCTTGTAGGTACTTCATGCTGGCAAAGTAGCCCTCTGTATCTGAATTTTGTAAGCACAGGCTTAGTGATACCTTGGATGGTGAGACAGTAAGTTTTGGCCCTGTGGCAACTCACCTTACTGGCATTGAACCGGCTCCTGACATCCCAAACATCGTCGGAGGCCCCGACCCAAGATGGTGCAGGGCCCTCCTTCTTCTCCATCGTTGAGCTAGAAAGCCCACGCACGGGAAGGTCAGGTGACCCGTGCGTGATGTCAGCACGGGAACCGTAGCGCGGGAAGATTTCGGGTATTAAAGATGCACAGCGCCACTGTAGTTCATTCGACTTCTGACTTCAAACAATCAACTCTGTGTCTTCATTTCATAGTGTGTAGCTAGCCGCCACATTGGTGACCCCAATGGGCCCAAATGTTTTCAGACCCACAATGTCTGCACAACAAGAGGTACAGGCAGTAGCCCTTAAACTGCACACCTTCTGGACCCTCTGGCCTCGTGTCTGGTTCGACCAGGCCGAGGCCCAGTTCCAGATTCGTCAGATCACCAGGGACGACACCAAGTACTACTACGTGGTGAGCGCCCTCGACCAAGACACTGCAGCTCAGGTCGAGGACTTCATCCAAGCGCCCCCGGAGGAGAAGAAGTACGATAAGTTCAAGACCCTCCTTCTTGAGACTTTTGGCCTTTCCCGACATGAACGGGCCTCCCGTCTCCTCCACCTCGATGGGTTGGGTGACAGACCACCTCCCCCCCGCACTCATGAACGAGATGTTAGCCCTGGTAGATGGCTACAAACCCTGCCTGAGGTTTCAGCAGGTCTTTCTGGAGCAGTTACCCAACGACATCCTCCTGTTCCTGGCGGATGCCGATTTCAGCGACCCCCAGAAGGTGGCTGCCCGGGTGGATGTCCTTTGGCGGGCGAAAAAGGAGAGCGGGGCGTCTGTCGAGCGCATTGCCATGCCACGTACCCAGTGGCCCAGCAGGCCAGACCCAGCAATCGAATGCACCCCACCCGTCACCAGGTCTGAGACACTGACTGACCAATGGTATTTCTACCACCAGCGGTGGGGCGCAGATGCCTGCAGGTGCCAGCCACCATGCAGGTTTCCGGGAAACGCCAGGGCCAGCTGCTGCTGATGGCTACGGCGGCTGGCCACCCGGATAGCCTCTTGCATGTGTGGGACAGGCGTTCCGGCCGTCGTTACCTGGTGGATACCGGAGCCAAAGTCAGCATCATGCCTCCCAACAGCCACGAGACTCGCAACTGCACACGAGGACCCACCCTCAGAGCCGCCAACGGCAGCGCCATCCAGACCTCTATCACCCGTTTGGTGCACCTCCAATTCGGCACCTGCAACTTTACTTGGAAATTCACCCTGGCCGCTGTTGCGCAACCACTCCTCAGGGCAGACTTCCTTCGCACCAACAGTCTGCTGGTTGACCTGCGGGGTAAGCATTTGCTACATGCCAGGACCTTCCAAATGTTCTCGTTGGGTGAGGCCAAGCTACCGGCCCCACACCTCAACTCCATCAACATGTCGACCAACGAGTTCGCCAGGGTCCTGGCAGAGTTCCCGTCTGTACTAACACCCCAGTTCTCCACCACCTTGCCCAAGCACGGCATCCAGCATCACATCCCCACCCAGGGCCCTCCCCTCCACGCCCGCACCCACCCCCGGACAAGCTCCGTCTCACGAAAGAGGAATTCAAAAAGATGGAGGACTTGGGGATCATCCGCAGGTCGGACAGCCCATGGGCCTCTCCGCTACACGTGGTCCCCAAGGCAGCTGGAGGCTGGAGACCCTGCGGCGATTACCGATGCCTGAATGACATAACTACCCTGGACCGGTCCCCCGTGCCACATATTCAGGACTTCGTTGCCAACCTGCACGGGCAGTCCATTTTTTTCCAAGGTCGACTGCCTCCGCGGCTATCACCAGATCCCGGTGCATCCAGGTGACATTCCAAGGATGGCGCTGATCATACCTTTCAGCCTCTTTGAATTCGTCCAGATGCCCTTTGGCCTCAAGAACGCTGCCCAGTCCTTCCAACGACTGATGGCCGCAGTTGGGCGGGACCTTGACTTCGCCTTCATATACCTCGACGACATCTTGATCGCCAGCAGCAACTGCCAGGAACATTTCATGCACCTCCGCCAACTCTTTTCTGCCTGAGGGATTTTGGCCTCACCATCAACCCAGCCAAATGCCAGTTTGGGCTTGAGACAATCGATTTCCTGGGCCATCGGATCGACAAACACGGCACCGCGCCCCTGCCTGTAAAGGTCAACGCCGTCCGCCATTTCGCCAGACCCACCTCCATCAAGGGCCTGCAGGAATTCCTCAGTATGGTAAACTTTTATCACCAGTTCATACCATCCGCGGCCCGCATCATGCGCCCGTTGTTTGCTCTCCTGTCGGGCGGAAACAAGGACATTGTTTGGTCAGACGAGGCTCACACCGCGTTCATCAAAACCAAGCGGACCTTGGTGGACGCGGTCGTGTTGATGCATCCTCGCACGGACATCCCAACTGCCCTCATGGTCGACGCCTCCAGCACAGTGGTCGGAGGCGTTCTAGAGCAGCTTATCGAAGGGCGTTGGCAACCGCTGGCGTTCTTCAGCGGACACCTTCAACCATCAGAGCTCAAATATAGCGCCTTTGACTGCAAGCTGTTGGCGCTGTACCTGGCCATCAGACACTTCCGATACTTCTTGGAGGGCAGGCCGTTTACAGCTTTCACCGACCACAAGCCGTTGACCTTCGCTTTCAACAAGGTCTCAGATCCCCGGTCAGCATGGCAGCAGCGGCACTTGTCGTACATCTCAGAGTACACCACTGGCGTCCGCCATCTGTCCGGGAAAGAGAATGTGGTCGCGGATGCACCATCACAGCCCACCATCCAAGTTTTGTCCCAGAGGGTGGATTTCGGCGCCTTGGCGGAGGCACAGCAAACGGACATGGAGATGCCCAGCTATCGCAGTTCAGTCTCGGGCCTGCAACAGCAAGACCAACTGGTAGGCCCCAGTGAGCACACTCTGCTCTGCGATATTTCCACAGGTAAACCCCGCCCCATCGTCCCAGCTGCCTGGCGTCGACGGGTGCTTGATTCCATCCACGGCCTAGCACACCCATCCATCCAGACTACTGTCCGGATGGTGTCAGACAAGTTTGTCTGGCATGGCCTGCGTAAACAGGTTTCCAAATGTGCCTGGTCCTGCACACACTGCCAAACCTTGAAAGTCCAGCAGCATGTCAAGGCCCCCCTGCAGGACTTTCAACCTACCCGCTGGAGGTTCGATCATATCCATGTCGACTTGGTTGGCCCCCTCCCAGTCTCCCGAGGAGCGTGGTACTTCCTCACGATTGTCGACCATTTTACCCGCTGGCCTGAAGCCATTCCCCTCACAGACACCTCCATCCAGTCCTGCGCACGGGCCCTTTTGTCAACTTGGGTGGCCCGTTTTGGTGTACCGGCACATATCACCTCAGACAGGGGAGCTCAATTCACCTCCGGCCTGTGGCCTGCCATCGCCGACTTGTGGGCTTCCCAGATCCGCCTCACCACCGCCTATCATCCGCAATCCAATGGGCTGGTGGAGAGATTCCATCGACACCTGAAGTCAGCACTCATGGCCCGCCTTAAGGGGCCCAATGGGTGGATGAACTCCCCTGGGTCCTGCTGGGAATACGTACCGCGCCAAAAGAGGACCTGCATGCCTCGTCCGCGGAGGTGATCTACAGAACGCCCTTAGTCGTCCCGCAACAGTTCCTAACAGTCCCTCGGGGGCCAGAGGAAGAACCTGCTGCGACGCTCGACTGGCTGCGCGAGCGGCTTGGAAACCTGGCCCCGATACCCACCTCACGACACGGATAGGCCCCGACATGTACACCAACATCCCTCCGAGACTGTAAGTTTGTCTTTGTCAGGAGGGGTGCGCACCAAACACTGCTGCAGCTGCTGTACGAAGGGCCATTCCGGGTCATCAAGAACAATGGATCAACATTCGTGCTGGACATTGGGGGGGGGGGGGGGGTGGCGAGGAGGTTTTTACAATTGACCAGCTGAAGCCGGTTCACTTAGACTTGGACCAACCCCTAGTGGTCCAACGAGCACGACACAGGGGCAGGCCACCCAAGTCATAGTTTATTTACTTCTGATTTTCGTGATGGTATCGCCGGTTCTGGGGGGGGTGCAGTTATGTGGTGACTCACCTTACCGGCACCGAACCGGCTCCCGACATCGCGAGCGTTGTCGGAGGCCCCGACCCAAGATGGTGCGGGGCCCTCCTTCTTCTCCATCGTTGGGCTAGGAAAGCCCGCGCGCAGGAAGGTCAGGTGACCCGCGCATGACGTCAGCGCGGGAACTGTAGCGCGGGAAGATATCGGGTATTAAAGGCGCACCGTGCCCGTTGTTCATTCGACTTCTGACTTCAAACAATCGACTCTGTGTCTTCATTTCATAGTGTGTAGCTAGCCGCCACAGCCCATTATTTTCACTTACATTTCTTACATTTCAAAACATGTAGCAAGAAAATTGCTCTAAATGCATGATATATATTCACAATTTTAAGTGCATATAGTTTACTAAGCTGTGCTAATGGCTTGTTTAATAAAAAATTGGCTTCATAAAGCAAAGAATTTTTTGTTACTTTGTGGAGAGCCTGCTTCAGAAATAGCTGAACATTTTGTCAGTTCCAGAGACTTCCTTTTATTTTGGTCGAGAAAATTGCAAGAAATCCCAAGGAGTAACTAAGTAATGACAGCAGATGGCAATAGTTTCACTGTTGGTTGCTACCACAAAATCCAAGACAGCATTTTAATTCCTTTATGCTGGGTGTGAGGAAAGATTATACACCAGTAGGACAAAACATGAGCATTGCTCCTTCAAGAGATTCATTCCCAACTGGCAAGAACATACTAACCTTTACTGTTCATTCTGAATAATAAACATGGAACACCTCCTGAGGGTAGCTAAAAAATCCAATAAAAATACGTCTTCCATTACCAGCTGAAACAAATGGAGTTTGTTGAGAAATGATGGGTTCAGCACTGACAGGAAACAGCGACTGGAACTGAGTGCAGTGTACACAATGGACCAGAAACTAGAAAATTACTGAACTTGAGGCAGAAGTCCCATTTTTTGTAATTATTTTCCAGACTTTGCCAGCCAAGTATATCAGGAGCACAATGTGGAGGAAATCAGAACCCAAGTAAGCTGATCCAATGGGATCAATTAATTACTTTTGAGTCATATATGGGTTACTGCGACCATGAAACTTGCCTTCTTTTATCAAACTAAAGCATGCACAAATACAAAATAGTACAATTAGGAAGGATGATGTATCAGCATTTCTTGGTGAGTTATTAAATAGAAGCAATAGCAGAGGTCAGAGAATTTCAACTTCAAATGGCAAAATAGGTCAGCGTATTTATTTTTCACGTCAATGCCAGAGGGATCTGAAATTGTTTACACTTCTTATATGATAACAAATTACATTTTAGATAATTAATTTGATTAAAAACTAATCAACATTGATTATTAATTAATTCTCAGGTTGCGGAGGACACTGATGTGGCCTGCACCTGTTGCCTTTCTCTTGAAATGGGAGGTGTGGAGCAACACCTTGAACCAATGGCACCTGGTGTGATACAACTGCTGGGTTACTTCAGCAAGCAATGATAATAGTGTGGAACACACTCAGAAATGCAGACCAAACTGAGTAAGGTTGTGACAGGAATCTTTCTCAAGATGGAGCGTATTCTGCCTGGAGGTCTGTGACCAGTAGTGTTCCACAGGGATCCGTTCTGGGACCCCTGATCTTTGTGATTTTTATAAATGACTTGGATGAGGATGTGGAAGGGTGAGTTAGTAAGTTTGCTGATGACACGAAGGTTGGTGGTGTTGTGGAGAGTGTAGAAGGTTGCTGTAGATTACAACAGGATATTGATGGAATGCAGACCTGGGTTGAGAAGTGACAGCTGGAGTTCAACCCAGAAAAGTGTGCAGTGATACACTTTGGGAGATCAAATTTGAGGATAGAATACAAGGTTAATGGCAGGACTCTCAGCAGTTTGGAGGAACAGAGGGATCTTGGGAGTCCACATCCATAGATCCCTCAAGGTTGCCTCGCAGGTTGATAGGGTTGTTAAGAAGGCGTATGGTGTGTTGGCCTTCATTAGTCAGGGTATTGAATTCAAGAGCTGCAAGGTAATGTTGCAGCTCTATAGAACTTTGGTTAGTCCACACCTGGAGTATTGTTTTCAGTTCTGGTTGCCTTATTATAGGAAGGATTTGGAAGCTTTAGAGAGGGTACAGAGGAGATTTACCAGGATGCTGCCTGGATTGGAGAGCATATTTTATGAGGATAGGTCGAGCAAGCCAGGGCTTTTCACTTTGGGGAGAAGGACGATGAGAGGTGATTTGATAGAGGTGTACAGGATGATAAGAGGCATAGATCGAGTGGACAATCAGAGACTTTTTCCCAGAGCGAAAATGGCTAACATGAGGGGGCATAATTTTAAGATGATTAGAGGAAAATATAAATGTCAGAGGTAATTTTTTTTTTACACAGAGGGTGGTGGGTGTGTGGAACGCACTGCCGGCAGAGGTTGTGGGGGCAGATACATTAGGGACATTTAAGAGACTCTTAGATAGCCACATGAATGACAGAGAAATGAAGGGCTATGTGGGAGGAAAGGGTTAGGTAGATATTAGAGCAGGATAAAATGTCAGCACAACGTCGTGGGCTGAAGGGCCTGTACTGTGCCGTAATATTCTATGTTCAAGGACATTCTAAAACTAACTTGCTTTTGACGGCAGACCTGATGCTGCATGGACATTTTTCCTGACGCAATCACCTTATTTCATGATTTTTCATGATGAATTTGAATTATGAGACACTCTGTCAGGAATTTGAACTCCGAGTCATAGAGAAATACAGCATGGAAACAGGTCTTTTGTCCCACAAGAACATGAGGACAATCAAGTACCCTTTCTTTACATTCATCTTACCCTAACACATTTTATTCTCCTCACATTCCCATCAACTGCCCCCAGATTCTATCACTCACCTACACACTAGGGGCAACTTACAGTGTCTAATTAACCTACCAACTCAGATGCCTTGGGAGTGTGGGAGGAAACTGGAGCACACAGATGAAACGGCAGTACCCGGAGATGGAGAGCACATGCAAACTCCACACAGACAGCACCAGAGGTCTGGACTGAACCCAGTCACTGGAACTGTGAGGTAGCAGGTCTACTAACTGTGCTGCACACTCACGCACATTACTCTAGGTTTTTAGATTAGCATTCCTGGGACATAACCACAACAATACTATACTCACTATACTCATTCTTAGCTATTTTTATTGACAGATGATCCCCACGTTATTGGGAGGGGGGGGGGGGGTGGATTGCATTCCTAGAAAATGGTCTGTATCGTGAATTTCTGTAACATGAAGCTACTTTAGCTGTGCTTGCATCAGGAAAGGAAAAAAAAGATTTTATTTACTTTTTTTCACCCCAAAGTTAATTCTGTAGCAGTGATTTTTATTCTGTATCTCAAAATTTTAGGTCATGAATTGTGAATTCTGTAAGGGTGAATTTCCATTACCTGAACGGGCATAACATACTTCAGTGTTTTTTTATTTAATTTCAAAAATAAACTTTATTCATGATAAAAACTATATACAAAGGAAGAAACAGTGCAAAACTTTTACATTATGGTCACTACATTCAGTAGTGCAAACTTTCTAAAACAAAACAAAACATAGTACCATGCTACTCGTGTGGCCCCCTGGGGTGATACACCCTTTCATTGTTTGAGGGGCTTCCCTACCCAACTCAACCCCTCCATGTCCAGTAATGACCCTGGACTGAGGTCCTTCCCCATAGAGCCTTTGCATTGGCTGCATCAGTGCATCCCTCAGCATGTACTCCTGCAGCCTGAAATGTGCCAGTCAGCAGCATTTTGCTGTGCTGGAAGACCAGCAAGTTTCAGGCAGACCAAAGGGCACCTTTCACCGAGTTGATGACCTCCCAGTAGCACGATGTCTCAGTGAGAGCCCCTGGGAATAGCCCATAGATTAGAGACTCCTCTGTTAGCCTTCTTCACACCCTCTTTGGAAATCTACAGTCTACAAAGAGGTTGGTGACCATCTCTTCCTCACCACAGCCATCCCGAAGGCAGCATGCGTTGGGGATATGTCATCTCTACAGGAATGATCTGACTATGAGGACCTCTTTCATCACCAGCCAAGCGAGATCTTGGTGCTTGTTGGTCAGATGCCAGATGGTTTGGACAGTCTGCTCAGGGAACCACCACACCATATCCATAGAGTCCCTATCCCGCAGTGTCTGCAGGATGTTCCGCACTACCTGATGGACTTGTGGTCAAAGGTGTTTGCTTGGAAGAACTCTTTCACAAAGGACAGGTAGTGCAGCAACATCCAGCTGACCGTGACATTGCTGGATAATGGGGCCAGGCCTCTCTTCCGCAACACCAGGGACAGATAGAACCTCAGCCCATAGTGACACGTGGTGCCCACGTACTTTGGATCTACACACTGCCTGATACAGCCACACATGAAGGTGGTCATCAGGATGAGGGCAACATTGGGTGCACTTTTACCCCCATTCTTTGGGACTTGTGCATCGTGACCCATCAGACTCGCTCCATCTTGGGCCTCCAGATAAACTGGAAAACATCCCGGGTGATTGCCAAGACAGAGGAATAGGGAACAGGCCATATCTGTGCCAAGTACAGCAGCCCTAAGAGCATATCACACCTGATGACCAAATTCTTCCCAGTTATTGACAAAGAGCAGTTTCCACAGGCCCAATTTTTGTTTGACCTTGCCAATCCTCTCCAGCCAATTTTTGTTATATGCCTCAGTCCTTCCAAACCAGATCCCTAGCACCTTCAGGAAATCATGGGTGATGGCTTTGGACAGGATCTTATAATCCACATTCAACAGTGAAATGGGTCTCCAATTCTTGATGTTCTCCCTCTCCCCCTACTGCTTGTTGAGGGTAATGATGCCCTTCCTCATGGAGTCTGAAATGTTGCCAGCCAAAAGCATACTAAACAATGGGGATAAAAGTTGCCCTTTTGAAGGGATAGAAAATATCATCTCACGATTATTTAATTGCCTTTGTTATTTCCTCATACATATTTATATTATGGTTGTTTCCTTTAAAATTCTAACTTGTCCAGGAAATGAGAGCCATGGTGAAAACTGGAATTCTTGATGGAAAAGAGGAATAAGTCATTCAGAAAGGTATGACTAAACTGGCCAATTCAGTGTAGGAGGAGTATAAGGATGATTAATTATGCAGTTCAGTCACATGATACTGCACCAGCTAACAGACTCTTGAGAGTATTCAGCCTAAATCCAGTTAAGTGCACGAAGTATTCGCTTATTATGTTCCGAAAATACATATTCTGCTGTTTGACTTAAGATGATGTTCAAATTTGGTATAAAACAAAAGAATCACACACATTAAATTAAGACGTTACTAATCAGTAAGCAGAATAATGAACATCAAGCTAGATATACTTTGGGCATGGGGAAGGTGTCATTGATGGGGCATTGTAACTTTACAGTACATTACTTGAGCTGTTTTATTGTAAATATTCTTGACAATTTTTCAGCAATCTCTAAGTAAACAACTGAATCTGTACATAATAATTTTACCTCCATGGTTCATGGTAGTAGTTTATTTTTTCTCTTGTTTTATTTGTTGTTCCTTACTTGTCACAATTAATACTTATCTGTCAAAGTGGAATGGAGCTAGTAACTTATCAACTGACAAACCATCAATGATCCATAACTTATGGAATCATACCATTTGGAATAAATAAAATATTAAAATAGGCCACATCGAAGACAAAATATCTGCCCAGTAGCTGCTAAAAATGCTTATTTTACAAAATATACACAGCACTGAAGGTTACAGGTATCATTTTCAAACATACTACATACACTGGACTGCTTACCTGTATCGGCAACACTACAAGGGCAACGCAGATCATGATGACCACTAACAACTTGGAAGGCCATACTTTGGGTGTGACATCGCCAAACCCCACAGTAGAGAAAGTGACAATGCAGAAGTAAAGGGAGTCAAACAGTGTCAGGTTATTCCCTGCTCTTTCCAAATGCTGTATTCCACAGATGCTAAAAAAAAGAATATTAAGAAGTTAAAAACATTAAAGAATCTTACAAACCTATACAAGCTAAAAGAACAGGAGGATATTTTTCCATTCTGTATTCCTAAATTTGTTCAAAAATCACTTTTTTTAAAAAATCTGTTTCATCATTTAAACTACTTTACTGTTACTTTCCCAGGAACTGTGCAATTAGGTTTTTATTAAATATATTTTTCTTGTGATTATGTATTTTCCAATACAAGACTCATTTCATTTACTGTAACATCTAGGAAACAATTCTGCTCAGCAAAACATGTTCTGCACTGAATGTATCCTGTGTGTTATTCTATTCTAACTTTACAACTGAAAATAAGTAAAAGCAAACATTTTTCCCCAGTTGGATGAAAAATCATTCTGCAAGTCTTTGGATTGAAATGACATTATGAGAGAATGTTATTAGCTAACTCTTGACTGTACTTCCCAAACAAACAACAAAGGGATAAAAGGTTGAAGTCTAGGAGAGATATGTGTTTTATTTCTCAGAAACATACCTGCTTTTGGTTGATTAAAGAGTGCCAATGTTTATGATCATTAAAAATTATCCTGGATGTTGCCCAGCAATCTGAAGTATAATGCAAAATGGCAGCACCTAGGTTCTGGCAGAAAACCTTATTTTTGAAGTTTCGTGTGGGCCTGATGGGGAGAAGATTTGGCAATACAAAATTAGGCTTCCTTGAGGAACAATGACCAACATTGTTTTGAATATTACAACATTATTTAACTTCATGACCTAATCTTAAGTTGCCATTAAAATAGGAAACCAACTCTGATTCAAATGAGGATTGTGGAAAGGAATCCTATAGGGCATGATTGAAAATGATGTACACAGTGAACCTGTACCCCTCAGGCTGCCTACCCAACACATGAAAATCAGAGGCTAAAACAGAAAGTGCTGGAAACCTTCAGCACATTAGACAGTATTGGAAAGTGAAGCAGGGTTAACATTTCAATATTAACAGAGCAAAACAGTAACTCTATCTTTTCCTACAGATACTGCCTGACCTGATGAGTGTTTCCAGCATTCTCTGATTTTACTTCAGATTTCCAGCATCTGAAGTTCTTTGATTTTCACCAAAAACTATTGGCTATACCAATGCCATTATGTTCCTGTGTGTGCAGATATGTTCTTTCTCCCATATTCCCTACTTTGTGAGGAAGGATTTATATTTGCAACCTTTAGTCTATTTGTCTAGTTTCTCTACAACTGATGCCAGACCTGCTTAGAGCTCCACCGCTTCCTGTTCTTGTTACACATCATAGCACGGCTACGCAGTTCTTCAAGCAAAGAATTAAAGCAAAGTTGTACCACCTCCAAGTGAGAATGGTGGTGAATGGTCAGGGAAGTAACGCAAAGAGGAGGCTCTATGATTGTCCCCAATCTTAACAAAGGTAGAACCAAACAGGTAAATGGGGGGAAAAGAAATGAGACTGAATTGCTTGTAAGTTATAGAACACTACAGCACAGTACAGGACCTTCGACCCACAATGTTGTGCGACATTTTATCCTACTCTAAAGGCTATCTAACCCTTCCCGCCCACATAGCCCCCTATTTTTCTATCAGTCATGTGTTGGAAAGATTGAAGGAAAGAATGTATAGTCTTCTTTCATGAGGTCCAACATCATAGGTACTGGTGTCTGGTTATTCCTGAAACATTAAGTAGATCAGTATATTGACACAAAACATCTTTTCCATCCCTCCAGTGAAACGCATTATGTTTGATCCAATCACATTTTCATGGTTTGAAGTATTTGTTGCAACATTCATCAATAAAAGCCTATGCCTCCAGTAAAAGCCACAGGATGAATTTCACATTGGTTGCCAAATGAGTACACTCAGCTGATCAAAAGTTGTGTTTAAGGTCATGAAGTTAAATAATGTTATATTAAAAAATATAATGAAGGCCCACTGGGCTTCAAGGATGCCTTATTTTGGATTGTTAAATCATTCCAAGGAAGATTAAACTTGAACTAAATCTTCTAAAGTGAATTTTCAATCTAAGCAGAGCATAATATATCCTTCCTGATCTCACAAAGCTGAACTATGAAGGTTCACAGGCAGAGATTCAGCTGATGTGCAGAAATGTTTCTCTCATTGCATTAACTTACCTTTTCATAAAGCAAAGTAAATGGCATACGATCCTTTGGTAGTAACAAATAGTTAATTATTTGCTTTTCCCATTGCATAATATTAACATTGCCTTAATCTAAACAGTTTAATTTGGATTGTAAAAATTAGACAATATTGGTTCAACCTTCAACCTTAAGCATCTGGTTTACCAAAACAGATTAGTTTCAGTAAATCATGATAAATGATTGCCAAGGCTTTGGCACAAATTTCTGTAGTGAAAGTTATTGAACTTTTCATTTGACAAAGCAGTCTCAACATAATTCACATTACTTAATATATTAATGAGAATGCTATGACTTATTTTATATTCCAATCAGAACAAGTACTAAATAATCTCGAAAGGAATCTGAAAAACATGCAATATTTCACTTTATAAAAAAGGATTTATTTAACTTTACACAAAAACATTAAAGCTAATTACATTTTTAAAAGTGCATATTTCGCTTCATTTGCAGCCCTGCAATAGCTTAGTGGATGCAAACATTACACCTTTATAGATCTTCTTGATCACATCAAACTTGAAAAGTTAATGTGGCCACTTTTCTAGAAAAGATTAAAATTCAGGAGAGTGGCCAAGATACTATGGTGATTAGTTCCATCAGATGTTGCTCTATCAGGATCAAAAACAGCACTCTGTCTCAGTTGAGAAAAGGTCACGGCTGAGTTGTTACTTTGCTCTTCCACTTCTGGAAACATACCCAAATACACAGACAATATCAGAATGGAACATAGAACAGTACAGCACAGGAACAGGCCCTTCAACCAGGATGCCAAATGAAACTAATTGGTATTGGTATTGGTTTATTATTGTCACTTGTACCGAGGTACAGTGAAAAACTTGTCTTGCATATCGATCGTACAGGTCAGTTCATTACACAGTGCAGTTACATTGAGTTAGTACGGAGCGCATTGATGTAATACAGGTAAAAACAATAACAGTACAGAGTAAAGTGTCACAGCTACAGAGAAAGTGCAGTGCAATAACATCTACCTGTACATGATCCAAATCCCTCCATGTTTGCATATCTGTCTAAATGCCTCTTAAACATGCTATCTTGTCTGCTTCCACCACTGCCACCCCTGACAGCACGTTCCAGGCACGTACCACTCACTTTAAACTTGCACCTTCTCATCTTAAAATCTAACTGGAAAATTTGGGACTATTGATTCAATACTTTCAAGAGGGTGCAGAGGAGGTTTACCAGAACGCTGTCTGGTTTGGAGGACATGTGCTATGAGGAGAGGTTGGACAAGCTGGGGCTGTTTTCTCTAGAGCGGCAGAGGCCGAGGGGAGATTTGATAGAGGTTTATAAAATTATGTGAGGCACAGGTAGAGTAGACAGCTGGTATCTTTTTCCCAGAATTGAAGTATTTCAGGTGAGAGGGGGAAAGTACAAAGGAGATGTGCGAGGCAAGTTCTGTTTTACATTGAGAATAAGTGGGGGCCTGGAGTAAACTGCCAGGGGTGCTGATAGAGGTAGGTAGTACAGGAGCATTTAAGAGATTCTCAGATAGGCACATGAATGTGCAGGTAAGGGAGGGATATGGTCAATGTGCAGGGAAAATGAATTAGATTAACTAGGAATCATTGATTTAATTAGTTCAGCACAACATCATGGGCTGAAGGGCCTGTCCTGTGCTGTACTAATCTATGTTCTATATCCTAATCCACTACACTCAACTTGATGTCAAAAGCAGCTCCTGGGGGATGGAGAGTGGCAGATAGAAGAACTGAAAAGCCAAGGCCTGTAATTTAAGTCTTAGTAATTTTGTTTCATTTAATTTTAATCAATTATTTTTTTTACTGAATCCAGGGTAGTAACAGTGGACATAATCTTTGCCCTTAAGGTGCTCCATGCATTAACTGACAACTGGATAAATAGAATTAAACTGTTCCTACCAGCAGATAGTTAAAAGGCCAGGGAGGACAGACTTAACATTTTGAGGATGGAAGGAAAAACATTTTCACGCCGATGGTAGATGCAGTCTGGAATTCACTGCAGAGAGCCTACTCTGGAATCAGAATCAAATCAGGGCTTTGAGGGATGTAAAGCAGAAAATGGTGGAAAAAGGCAGGAGGTCAGATGTCACTTGTGGAAAGAGAAACAGTTAATGTTCTAGATCCAGAACCCTTCATGAGAACTAAGAAAGAGAGAAACAGGTTGGTCTAGGTAGCAGAGACGGTGGGGGGGTGGGGGCGGTGACGGATGAAACAAAGTGAATTTTACTGACAGGGTGAAGTGACGTGGCAGTTAAAATCAAATTAAGCTTCTTTGTGCAATGTGTTGAAAAATCCACATAGGATGAATTGGAGAGGATGTGGCTTTGGAAGCAAGTCCTGGTCAACACCTTATCAAAGACTAGAAGGGGAAAAAAAAAGCAGAGAATGAACAAGCAAAAGGGCTTCCAAACAGCAGAGAAGAACAAAGTTGGCACTCCTGGTCCATTTTTCCAGCAGAGGATAGATGCAGGCTGGAATTCACTGCAGAGAGCCTAGTGGAATCGGATTCAAATCGGGGCTTTGAGGGACATTGTTATTATTTCAGATTTCCAGCACCCGCAGGTTTTTTTTAAAATTTTGATTTATTGTTGATACTCCTTCTTGAGCAAATGTTTCCGATTCCAACTCATTTTATCCAAGTTTCTCAACACATAACAAGGAAGTCTAATGTAATCATAGCTGCCCCATTATTTCATCCAATCTAAGTAATTCCCTTTGTTGTACCCATTGCCCTCCCCCACCTTTTCTGCTATCCAAGAATAACTTATTTCTCTCTTTCCTAGTTCAGCTCAAGGGCTCCAGAGCTGAAACATTGATGATCCTGCTTCACTTTGCGGGCAGAAGGCCAGAGAAACAAAGATTCACTGATGATGGGATTGAATACAAGAAGGAGATTATGCTTTAGTTATATAGGATATTGGTGAGATCACAGCTGGAGCACTCTGTATGGTATATCAATTCCTTTATTTAAGGAGAGATAATGTGTGGTGAAGGTTTACTACACCTAGAATGGTATCCTTGTTTTATGAGCAAAGGTTGGGCAAGCCATGCTTGCATCTGGTAGAGTTCAGGAGAGCAAGATGGAACTTGATTGAAACATACAAGATCCTCAGTGTCTTGACAGGCTGGATGTGCAGAGGATATTTCCTCTTATGAAAGCAGCAAGAACTAGGAGTCACTGTAAACAGTCACCCATTTTAGACACCGATGAGGTGAAATCTTTTACTCTCAGAGGATTACGAGTCTATGGAACACTCTTCCCCAAGGGATGTTAGAAGTAGTCATTAACTATTCTAAGAGCAAAGGTGGATATATAATTGATAAACAATGGTTACCACAGGTAGATTGGAATGTGAACTTGAAGTTACTTTCAGATCAGTCAAGGAGAGGAAGCTCATGGGGCTACTCCTGCTCCTAACTTGTATTTTTGTTTGTCTTAAGAGGAGAGATTAAGTATGCTGAGACCATTCTCTGTGAAGTCTAGAAGAATGAGAGACGATCACATTGAAATTAACAGAATTCCTAAGGGAATTATCAGGGTAAATGCAGTGATGACAGTTGCCCTGTTTGGGATGTCTAGAACCAAGGGTCACAGCCTTCAAAATAAGGACTGACCATTGAGCTGAGAAGACACTTCTCTGCCCAGAGTATAGTGGATCTTTGAAATTCTTTACCTAAAAGGGACGCATAGTCAAGATGGATAGATTTTTGGAGGTTAAAGAAATCAAGGAATATGGGATTAATGCAGGATGGTGGCATGGAGGTAAAACATCAGTCACGATCTTATTCAATAATTGTTCATGCAAGAGAGACCAAAGGTCCTACTATTGCCCCCACTATTCTTCTATTACTTCAGTTCATTTTCTTTTGAGAGAGAACTGGGTAGGTACTTGAGGGAAAATACCAACAATGGCCACTTTTGTACTAGAGACATACAACATGGAAACAGGTCCTTCAGCCCACGCCAGCCATCCAGTCCATCTTTACACTGATCCAATACTATTTTATTTGCCCAGCATTTTCATTAACTTCCCCAAGACTTGACCATCCTACCAACTTATCCATCTTTGGGACATGGGAGGAAACTCACACAGTCACAGGGACAACAAGAAAACTCCGCACAGACCGTGCCAGAGGTCAGGATCCAGCCCGGGTTGATGGAGCTGTGAGACAGCAGCTCTACTAGCTGCACCACCGTACTATTCTGTACCATAGCAACTCTATAAATCTATTATATGAATCTATATATGGGACGTACATGTAGTGTCAAAGAGGCTGAAATTCTGGCCCATACACAACGTTCATTTAAATTGTCATTATATTGCCAGTATAATGATTTATAATTACAGAACAATATTTTATGTAGTATCAACTTTGTTGTAGATTCCTTTCCTCCTGTTCTTTGTGGTATTTTGCTGGAACTCAAATGAGCTGGAACCTTAGTGGCAGAGGGAATCAGAACTGTGAATTTGTGTTCCATTATTATTGGATAAATCAGTGGGATTCCAAAGAGTTATCTCAGCATGCTATTTTAAATTATTTGACTGGAGAGCTTACAGCTTTGATTTTATGACAAACCTTCACTGTACTGTTTGTAGACGTGCAATATTTAGAGGTTTCACTCATACATTAGCAGTACCAAGCTGCCTAGCTGGATCCCAAAGTACAGACAATACAAGGCATTAGGGAGGGTACAAAAGTTTTCTTTGTCAAGGAGGCAATCACGTCAGTTTGATTTAGGCAGTGATCACAGACAGAAGGATGTACTTCAGGTCTATGTGGGGCTCCATAATGTAGTGATGATGGAACCTTTTTTTTTAACCAGGTAATTGGTGCTTGTCTGAACAAGAACAAAGACTGTTCGGAGGATGGACAATCTGACCATGGAATCAAGTGGATAAAAATCCATAGGAAATTGGCAGTCCTAAAGCATGGTGCTGTCAGGGGAATAGCTACTGTTCAATGTACCTCAACTGGAAATCCAAAAGACTGTGTTGCCTGTACCATGCCAGAATCACAGAAGTGAGAGAGGAACTTGAAGTGAGAAGATACAGTTGTCACATTCCCATAGCAATCAACAGCATTAACAGAATTAGTAATAAGGTTCTGCTGGGGGATGCTGAGAAGCTAGGGTCAAAATCAAACTCTATGAGTAATAACAGAATTGGTTATCTGAGTTACACACAGATTGATGTGGGGTAAACAAATCAAAATTTGAATGCTTGGTTCAAAGAGGAATGTGGGAACAGGATTTTGATTCATGGGGCATGGTCAGCAGTTCTGGGAAAAGAATTCTATTCTATTGGGGCAGGTTCCACTGAAAATGTTCTGTAACTGTATCTGGATTCACCAGGATACCAAGAGCTGTAATTAAGACTTTAAACAAACAAAATTGGGGGGGTTAAATTTGGGGAAAGTACAGAAATTTAAGAAGAAAACTCAAAGCCACAGAGCAAAAAACAGTTTGGATAGTGGAAAGCAAAATGTAACAGGAAAGGGATGGAATTCAGCGGTAATAGAATATCAGTTAATATGCCAGAATCAAGGAAGACGGTAAAAGTTAAAAGGATACAATATCTGAATGGCCAATACAACAGATTAATGGAGAAAAATGGGAAAGCAAAGACAAAACTGCATATGCTGGAAATCTAAAATAAAACTGAAAATGTTGGAAACATTCATCAGACCAGGCCGCATCTGTGGAGAGAGAAACTGTTAACATATTAGGTAGATGAAAGCTCAATGACCTGAAAAGTTCACAGGCATACAAGCAAGCATTTAGGAGACCAGTGGGATGGATTTGCCAGATGCTGTGGGGCTGCACCCATCTTCCGTCGTGTGGGAACTAGGTTCGCGGCCGCATTTCTAACTTATGTACCCTTTGGGTTACAAACAGTTCACAGGAACGGAACCCTGCTGTAACCTGGCGATGATCTGTACTTTGTTTCTCCTTCTACTAGTGCTGGTGAATATTCCCAGCAGTTTCTGTTATTCAGTTTTTATAGCACAGAGCAAGCAATACTCCCACTGGGACCACATCCTTATTATTAGAGATAATGAAAGTTTTATCGAACAAGCGTTGCAAAGGCATTACTTGGTATCCAAAATTGTGAAGTAAATATTCCAAGATACTTGATATTTCAAAAGTATGGACAAAATGGAAAAATGGGGTCAGAGTGGCTTTGGGGGATAAAGAATAATGCAATGGTCACAGTATGGAATGATATTGCCCATGCAGAATAATTAATTAAATCAATTTTGGTGGCGCTAACAGATAACAAGCAGTGGTATGAGCAGTTTAGCAACATTGCTACAATTTATTTTGGTCTTAAAAGGTTTAAAGGCAAGATTGTACCTTTACATCAACAAGCAACTAATTTACTCATCAAGCTGCATAATTAAAATCTTCTAACAGCTGACAATTTGATCTAGATTTTTAATATTAGACTATATGGCTTAATTTAGAAGTTTCAATGCTTACTCTGTGGTGGCAGATTAGTTTCAGTAAGTCATGACAAAATGGTTGCCAATGTTCCAATATGATCCGAGGAACATGCCATTAAATAAAGATTTTGTACAATGATTGAACAAACTCTCAACTTCTGTCAACTTGCATAATCTCAGCTAGAAGAGGACATTAGTTCTTTTTTATAATTATCATCAGACCCACTATTAAATGATGAATAATTGAAAACCCTACCATATTTCACTTTAAAAATGAGGATTGCAACTCCACACAGTCAATTTTATTGTCTAATTAATTTTAAAAACATTGGTACAAATTTGTTGTGCATGACTTCTATGTAACTCATAAAAAGTTTATACTTTCAAAGTTTTGCTTTATAATACAAAACTGAAGATTTAATGAAGCCACATTGTTAAATATTGACTTATTGTACTGAATATAAAACCATAGTGATCAAGTCCATTTGACCAAAAGCTACATTCTGTAATAGTGAAAAACCAGATATAGTTGAATGGTTAGTTTTCTTGGCCAACTCTAGAGACATTCCTCAGGACGTGCACACAATACTGGAAACCTAACCAGAAAATGTGGCGAGATGAATGAAAATATGAATATGGTTTCACCCCATGTACATTTGACCAGCTGGCAGACAACTGGTGCGGGAAGGTACTGGATGAGGGCAGGTCTGTAACTGAAAGTCAAAGAGTTTGGTTTCCTTTAATTATACTGTTCATCTGTACTGAATCCAGGGCAATATACCCAGCTTTTATTTTGTTTTATTATAAGGTACCCCTTATAATAAATGGGACATGCAGCACCTTTGTGCAATGTCAGTCAGGCTGTAATTCTGTTCCTTACAAGTATCATCACAGAGTGGGCATCCAGTGAAATAATAAGTAAATGGTCCTTACATTGCCAGCATGGTAATTTATAATTACATTGGATGATTAATGCACTACCAGCTTCATTTCTGTTTCTTTTCCTCCAGAGCCCCTGATATTTTCCTTCTGTTCTGCCTTGAACGTCTCTGCAGGAACACATAGACTGGAGCCTCAACGATACAGGGAATCACAACTGTAAACAGTTCTCCCACTATTCTTAAGTAAAACACCAGGAATTCAAAGTGAGCTACTAATATTTCCAAACAGCAACAATGGTTCAATTGTATACCATGGATGCATGATTTTGTGCTGAGGGCCAGATTGACAACATGAGTCACTCCTGAGGGCCATTTGCACAAACACACTCCAAGCTTATAATGTGGTTTATGCTGTTGTCATTCCAGCTGAACTCTTGGACTCTACTGGTAGACTGCTGGCTTTCTGCAGTTACAAAAGGAAATTTCTCTACTGAATCCTTGCTAGGTTAGGCCTGGTACAATTTCCGCAACTCCATTCATTTCAATGGTAATTTACATTTTTTTAAAAAATTAGCTCAGTTAACTGAAAATGCATTGACTTTCTAAGTTATGTAATTAATTTTTTCTGGTCTTGACAGCCAGCAAGCCTAGGGGCAGGACTAAAATGGCAATGTAATTCCATGGGCAGAACCACCAAGTTTACATTGCATGATACAATCTCAAAGGCTACTTTGTAAAAAATAATTTTTGTGCAATCAACAGCGAAATCATTTGAAAACTGCAGCAGAGGGTAAAATTCATTCATTAAGGAAAAACCTTCTCTGGCTGTCAATTCTCTAGGATTCAGAGTCTCTCTCACTTGTCACCCAGCTTCAGCCAATTTTTTCTGCTTTCAGTCCGACTCGATTGGACAGTCACAGAGTCCCATTGCCAGTGTACCTATATACAAAAGTAATTCGTCATGCTCCATTTCAATCTGTGGTACATTGCACGCAGCCTGTATGAACAATCTACCACTATAACTCAACTAGCAGTAAGACAGTGAGCACTAGAACCAGGGATCACAGATGAGGTAAGAGCCATGGAGTTGTAGAGGTAGGATGTGATGAGAAGAATTTCTTTTTTATCCTGGGACAGTGCATCTTTGGCACCAAGAGGCCTATGCAGACTTTGTTGCTGAGTATATTCAAGAGAGATCTATAGATAATTAAACATTAAGGGGATCAAATAAGGGGTTAGTGCAGGAAAATGGCACTCAGTAAAAAATCATACTGTATAGTGGAGCAGAAATGAGAGTGAATTGCTTTACTCCCATTACCATTTCTAATATACTTATGTCAGCAACTTGCTGCCAACTGAGACAAGGTTAATGAAACCATCCCACACCCAGGACCCAACCAATAGGCTCTATGTTGTGGCTTTATACAAACATAGACTCACGAATAATATATAATAACTTAACGAAAATCACCAAGACACCACCCACTTGTTTATTGATGTTAGAACCTGTCAGTAGATCTCCAAGGATTTGAGAATACCTTAGATTCATGGAGAATAAAAGGAAGTATTTCAAAGTAACTTCAATTCTTTGTTCACTAAATATCCTAAAGCTACAAAATAAAATAAGCTTTCATGCACTTAACAAGAACTTTGGTTCATTTTCCACAACTTGTGCTCAATTTGACTGTAGCTTATTTAATCTATTAGGATAACACTATGCATCCAAACATCTTACAACCTCTAGTAATCTGCATTGGAAAAAATCATAGGGTACAAACAACTTGTGCTTTACTGCTTACCTTCTAAGCTTTAAATTTCAGAACTAGTGCAGAAAGCATATCTAGAATTATGAATGCATGTTTAGCACAAGCAATCTAGGAGTGATTTCTAATTCCCTTTGATATAATTGGTTGAATCCAAAGAAGTTAGTGCTGCCCTGAGAGCATTACTTGAGCACAATCTGTGGTTGAAATGCTCACATGGAAAAAATTCACAGACCAAAATTTCTCAGCTACATTGAAATCACAGCAGCACTTCACTATAGTTCCTTTACACAATATAAATCAACTTTGGGGCGTCCCCGTTGTTAACACTGGAAACATGCAAGATCTACACTTTTCCATTGGTAGGATGTGTTTATCGTGAAAGATACATGGAGTTTCCAGTTCACTGTTCATAGTTTTGGAACAGAACTATATGGTATCATAGTCAAAAACATAAATATCACAGAGCCAACCAGTTATGACAATGTAAAGCTCAAATTAGTTCTGGCAAAGGATCATTGACCTGAAACATTAACTTAGTTATTCTTTATACAGATACTGCCTGGCCTGCTGAGTGTTTCCAGCATTTTCTGTTTTTATTTTATATTGGCTCGGACTTGATGCGTCTGCTGCAGTTTAGCACGTTCTGCAAACTAACTATGCAGAAAATACTGCTAAATGAAAACAGATCAACAATTTATTAAGAATATATTCAACAGCAAAGCACAATGTCTTATTTATTTCAAACATGAAAATCATGCGTAATACTAGAATTTGAAAGAAAATGATAAATTTCTCTTAATATATTATTCATTTATGCCTGTGGCTGAACATTGATTTTCATTTGATAAAGGACAAATCTATCACACAACTTCTAAGAAGAATATTCAAACTAAGTAAAGGATAATCAGGATTACTAAACACATATTTCTAGATCCTTTTAATTAACAAACTGATTATCCACACTTCACAAAGATGAATCTGATTGTTTCATTAATTCATTATTATAAGTTTTTAAATTTGTTTGTACATGTGTCACCTTTAACAAAAATTCATTTTACCACTTGAAGTATGGTTTTGAAAGTCTCTGTTCTCAACCATCTGTTGCTCATGGAAGTCCACATTACTAAGGAAGACTCCTCATTATGCAGTGCTTGCACACATTTCAATTATACAGTATCCAACTAGCACACAATAACTATGATGGGATTCCAAATATTTTTCAGATACAAGTTGGCTCATGTAATAAAATGTTTGAAGATAATTCAGAATATATCAATGGCCTCAAAAATTATTTAGGTCAACATACACTTTATCCAATAAACTTTTACAGGAATAATTTGTTCAATAAAAATTGTTTTACAATTACAATTTTTGTTGTTATTTAGTTCATTAACTGCATTTCAATCAATGGTCAGAATGCCATGAAGGATGCCAAGTTTTCTTTATAAATTATTTTTTGCATTGTTTGATTTACCTAACGAAAAACATGAGAACAGAAACCAAAATACTGCCATGTATATTAAAAATGATGTGTCTTTTTTCCTTTATTATCAGTTAAATATTTTCCATCCATTACCTTCAGGACAGATTAGATAAGTTTACAATAAAGATCATACCCCAACTTCAAAAACAAATAGATTTGACAGTGGCAGTGTAAATCCAAAGAAATGTAGTCCAAATAATGAAACTATTTACAAACCAAAAGTCACAAGTGAATAAAAAAAGGCATATAAGAGGACCACCTTTATCTTGCACTACAGAGAGGCATCCATGTCCATAAATGTTGTTGGGATGCAATATGCGAAGCTTTCATTCACTGACACCATCAGCTTGCTTTAAATTGCACTAACAGAACAGCAACAGTTCCTTTTATTTCAGATGGTGAAGGTAACTAGTAAAGACAAACCAGTAAAATTACATGTCCTACCATAACTGTGCCACTGGTCAAATAAGTTCTATCTGTTTATGCCACTAAGTGTTAACACGTCAGCCTTTCTGACTGTGCATCCAAAGCAGTTGAGATGCTTTATTTTCATCTGACCAATACTCTTCCACAATCAACATCATTAAATTACTGATTATTTGGCTGTTACAACAATGTCTGTGGAAGCTTGCTGTTCACAAACTAATTTTCCAACAGTATAACATTGACTACAGTTCAAAAGTACTTATTCATGCTGGAACACAAGATGCTGCAAGAGTAGTAGTGTCCAATACAACATGGGGACACTCCTCCCCACCAATGGTAGTATCTACAAGAGGCGCTGCCTCAAGAAGGCACCATTCATCATCAAAGATTCCCACCATCCAGGTCGTGCCATCTTTTCACAGCTACCATTGAGCAGGAGGTATAGAAACCTGAGTCCCACACCACCAGGTTCAAGAACGGCTACTTCCCTTCAACTATTCTGTTCTTGAACCAACTGGAAAAACCCTAATCACTACAGTTTAGCAACACTATTACTACGTTGATCACTTTACACTAAAATGGACTGTGTCTCTTTTTGTTCTAATTATGTTTTTTCTTGTAAAAAAAAATGTGCATTATTTATGTTTAATCTATGCTTTTATTGTGAATGCTGTTTATTTGATGCTATGTGCCTGTGATGCCGCTGCAAGTAAGTTTTTCATTGCACCGGTGCATACATGTACTTGTGCATATGACAATAAACTTGACTTTGACTGTAAAGCACTTTGGGTATCTTGAAGCATTGCTTTCTTTTTTCCTTGAACTGAAATGCCACTCAATCCTAATTCAACACCAATCACTGTCAAAGGTTGGAGGTGCAGTGAAAGATGTTGAAACCGCAGCATCAATAAATGACATTCCAAGAGAACAAACATTAGTAAGTGTACACCCATGTCCAACTTGTCCCCTTCATCCCACCCATGAAGGCTTCTCTGATTGGATGCCCATTGCACTGAGGTAATGAATCTTGCAATTAGGAAATTTGTGTGGCAGAAGAAGGGAGAAGTTTTGACTCCCATGCAATTGGTCACTCCAATAGTTGACCAGATGCCTGGTTGAAATGGACATGTGGCAGCACCTCATAAGCTCTGGGCCATCTGGAGATTGTAAGACCAACAATCAGGAACAGTAATCCCTTGACTGATGAACATTCAATCTACATATTTTCACTGTACTACCATTAACTTTACAGGGTACAACTGTATTTATTCTACTTTAACAAATAGTCCACGTCTCTCCGTGCATAGGTATATTACCAGCTTTTGGAATTTCAATTAGCAAAACATTTATTGGTATTGGTTTATTATTGTCACTTGTACCGAGGTACAGTGAAAAGCTTGTCTTACAAACCGATCGTACAGGTCAATTCATTACACAGTGCAGTTAAATTGAGTTAGTACAGAGTGCATTGATGTAGTACAGGTAAAAACAGTAACAGTACAGAGTAAAATGTCACCAGGAATAATTATAAATGAGAAGATGTGGCAGGAGATGGAGAAAGTTGATTGGTTTTGTAGACAAAGAATGGTAATGCTGCTGCTAGCTGAATGTAAAGAGATTTTATTCTTCTCCTAGAGAATTTCTGGGTTTACACCCCGATCACTAAGAAAGCAAAATACCACCGAGGTCCTTTGAGTGATTTGTCCTTTGAGCTACTTCACCTTGCAAATACTAAAGAGGTTACTGCTGAACTCATGGAAACACCTCACCATCTCAAGAAATTAGTGGAATTAATAATTACATTGAAATGGTATGCTGATGAAAGGTCAATTCAGTTTCTCTCTCCATAGATGCTGGCTGACACGTTGAATATTTGCCACATTTTCTGTTTTTTTTTAATTCAGATTTCTCGTGTCCATAGCATTCTTCTTGTGAATTAAAACAGCCATAAGGCAGAGGTAAAGTGATCCATATGTGGGAGAGAGGAATTAAAAATCCCCCTCTGATTTCACTTTGCGGACATTTGAAGCTAACCCAATTTGGAATACGTCATTTTAATATATATTTGAATTTGTATTAACAAAAAATAGAATTGCAAGTGGTTTCCTCACAGATTAACTAACTACAACTGGCTTTAAACTCTCTGGTGGAGGAATGGAAAGGCAGAGAAGGGTGTAGGAGTAGAAATTGTCTAAAGTAGAGACTGAGCCTCTAAAATTTTGTTGGCCAACTGTTGCCAATAACCTGCTCACCACTGCTCAGTTTGGTTTAGCCAAAGCAACATGGCTCCACCTAATCACAGCTTTGCTCTAAACAGAGGCAAAAATGATGAATTCCATGGTAATCTTGGCATCAGTTTAGCATTTGACCAATCATGGCATCAAGGACCCCCTGTAAAATACTTCTAGGGAAAATATTCCAGTTATGAGAGACTAAAGAAGCTTAACACCCTCAAGGATAAAGCAGCCCACTTAATTTGTACGAAACCTACTATGGTGCACCTTGACTCCAGTGTGTACCATCCATAAAATGCACTACAGTTCCTCATCTAGACTACTCCAGCAACAGATGAATGGTCCAAATCAGCAATTTTTCCTCAAAGCTGGCCACATTTAATTTGAGCCTGTGAGCTGCCAACCTGCAATGGGTACTCCAATCCAACTTCCTAGATTCAGGCCACAGCACTTTTGGGTGCAACTCCAAGAGGACTGCGGTGAAAGCAATGTGGAAGGTGGTGGTGGAGTGTGGGGGGAGACCGGCTCAGTGTCCAATATCCCAAAGTGCCAGTAGCCTCAATGCTACCCGCTCTTACCCCTTTGCCTACCCTCTTTTCCATTAAGGTCCTCCATAAAACAAAGTTTGACCAAGTTAATTGACCATGGATAGATCCCCGAGACTGGATGGGATATACCCCAAGTTACTATGGGGGGGTGAGAGAAGAGATTGCTGGGGTGTTGGCAATGATATTTGCATCCCCCTTGGCCACAGAAGTGATATCAGAGGATTGGAGGGTGGCAAATGTTCCCTTGTTCAAGAAAGGTAATGGGATAATCCTGGGAATTATAGACCAGTGTCTTACATCAGTGATGGGCAAGCTACTAGAGGAGATTCTTAGGGACAGGATTTATGAGCATTTGGAGAAGCATAGTCTTATTAGGTATAGTCAGCATGACTTTGTGAGGGGCAGGTCATGCCTCGCGAGCCTAATTGAGCATTTTCGAGGAAGTGACAAAACAAATTGATGAAGGTAGAGCAATGGATGTGGTGCATATGGACTTTATTCAGGCATTTGACAAGGTTCCCCATGGTTGGCTCATCCAGAAAGTCATGAAGCATGAGATTCATGGAGACTTGGCTGTGTGGATTCGGAATTGGCTTGCCCACAGAAGGCAGAGGGTGGTAGTAGATGGAGCGTATTCTGCCTGGAGGTCAGTGACCAGTGGTGTTCCACAGGGATCTGTTCTGGGACCCCTGCTCTTTGTGATTTTTATAAATGACTTGGATAAGGAAGTGGAGGGATGGGTTGGCAAGTTTGCAGATGACATGAAGGTTGGAGGTGTTGTGGATTGTGTAGATGGTTATTGTAGGTTACAACAGGATTTAGACAGGATGCAAAGTTGGGTGGAGAAGTGGCAGAAGGAGTTCAATCCGGACAAGTATGAAGTGATACAATTTGGAAGATCGAACTTGAAGGCGGAGTACAAGGTTAATGGAAGGATTCTTAGCAATGTGGAGAAACAGAGGAATCTTGGGGTCCAAGTCCAAATATCCCTCTAAGTTGCCGCGCAAGTTGATGGAGTAATTAAGAAGGCATGTGGCGTGCTGGCCTTCATTAGTCGAGGGATTGAGTTCAAAAGCTGTGAGCTAATGTTGCAGCTCAATAGAATTCCAGTTAGACCACACTTAGAGTACTGCATTCAGTTCTGGTCACCTCATTATAGGAAGGATGTGGAAGCTTTAGAGAGGGTGCAGAGGAGATTTACCAGGATGTTGCCTGGATTAGAGAACATGTTTATGAGGAAAGGTTGAGTGAGCTGGGGCTTTTATCTTTGGAGCGACGCAGGATGAGAGGTGACTTGGTGGAGATGTATAAGATCATAAGAGGCATAGATGGAGTGGACAGCCAATACCTTTTCCCCAGCATGGCAATGGCCAATACCAGAGGACACCAGTTTAAGGTCAGAAGAGGAAAGTTTGGGGGGCTATCAGAGGTAGGTTTTCTTTTACACAGAGAGTGGTGGGTGCCTAGAACGCACTGCCGGGGGTGGTGGTGGTAGAGGCCGATACAAAAGGGAAATTTAAAAGTCTCTTAGGTAGGCACATGGATGTAAGAAAAATGGAGGATTATGGGCTGTGTAGGAGGGAAGGGTTAGATTGATCATAGAGTAGGTTTATATAGGTCACCATAACATCATGGGCCAAAGGCCCCATACTGTGCTGTACTGTTCTATGTTAATGGTCACAGTTTCAATGTTGGGCTCCAAGTGAACAATCCTGCACTCCCTGGCCCATAAAATTAAATGAAAGTCCACTGATAGTAAATTTGGCAAGAGACTGTACAGTGGAAAGCTACCATTTTTGAAGGTAACTGTCACAGTTAGATTGCCAACTCTAGTTGAATGTGTTTTTGGAGGTTATTTGAATGACTTCCCAGTACCAATACATTTCAGATCCCAGCGTCCATAGTGTTTTTTTTTGCAAAAAGGAAAGAGGTCTTTTTGTTTCTCCACTAACCCCAATCTTCTTATAACTAAATAGCTGTTGAAGAAAATCAGAAGGAAAAAAACTCAAAATGTTTTTCCTCCAATGTTGACAGACCAGAGTCCCAGCAATTAATATTTATTTCCTGAAGAGTCCAGATCAATTGTTGAGCATTAGCCCCTGTGTACTGCATCACATTAATGTTCATATATTCATATCAAGATTTTTCTCTCTGCTGGTTCTAGTGTCCATGACTGGAACAGAACAAAGGTATGCAAAATACTAATTAAACTTACAGATGAAATCAGGAACTGTACTGTATAACTGAAAGCTATTTTTTTAAGCCGTCCAGGCATAGCATTTTCTATTGATAAGCTCAACTCTGAAAAGTCAACATGGCATACATAACTTTACTTGGAAAAATACTCAATTTATCTGCAAACTCTTGCAATGTTAACAATCAACTCAGCAAGAAAATAAGTAAATAAGAAAATGAAGTCTTTAACTTCATAGAGGAACAATCAGTACAAAACATGCAGATATTATGAATACAGTGGTACAGTGCAGTCAGCCGTAGTTAGGGTTCAAGGAGAGCATACAAAGTGAGGTTTACCACCACTATTTGTATCACTTAGGCTCTCCTCCTCTTCACCCAATCGCAAACCTTCACTTCTGTTCTCTCCACCCCCTCCCCTTGCTCTGCAACTTGAAACTCATATCATTTATAACTCTGCCTAGTTCTGATGAAAGCTGCTGATCTGATATGCAAACTCTGTTCTTCTCTCTCCAAGATGCTGTCTGACCTGATGTGTAATTCCAGCATTTTCAGTCCTTACTTCAGATTTCCAGCACCTGTAGTATTTTGCTTTTGGATTACTGTTTCTCTAATTGCTCTGCCTACTTGTTTATTAATAATGGGAGAAGTTCTGAAGCTGAAAGGAAAAGATGAGTCACCGGATTCTTTCAATCTGACTTGACTACCCTGAACATTCAGAGTCTGTTGTGATAAATTAACTACTTATTGAGGAATGTGCAAGGTACTATTTTCATCAACATTACAAAGCTTCTAAAAAGGAACCATAAGAAAGTGAAGTACTCTTGTCTGCATTAGAATATGTATTGGTTTGTTTGTTGTTGATCTTAAAAGACTTAATGCTGCTTTCTACTGGGTTTTATTTTTTAAAAATGTCCAATTATGTATTATGTTCTCACTTTTAAAAGCCTCTCCTGATAGCTTTCTGTTTACAGTTATATTCTATTCAAAATTTGTCAAGCTGAGGGAAATCAATGCATGTGGGTAGGAATTGGTTCTGTACATATTGCAAATAATTAACGAAATTAAGCTTCTCATTCAACATCAAACACCCTTCGTGATTGATATTCTGAGACTGTGGTTTAAATGGCAGTTCATGTCTGAGGTGAAAGTAGGCATCAGGCTCTGCGAAGGTCAGTGATTCTGACGGACAGCTCTGCAGCTAAGAGCCTCCAATTATGTCCACATAGAAAGCCACATGGGCTTAGGTCAACAACCCATCTGTAGCCAGCAGAAAGCGATTTAAAGAAATGAATTTTATTCTGAGGACTAACAGAATGTCGATTTGTTTTTACAAGAATAGTAATAACTTCAGCCACCATAAACACACAGAAGGAAACAGTCACAGCCTTTGCATGAGCAATAGTGTGACGTGGTAAAGTTTACACCTCCACTTTGAATTGCTGAAAATCTCATGCCAAATTCTAGAGATGTTGATGCCAGTGCCTATGTTTATAATGGCAGGGGTATTGGAGAGACAACCACCTCTATTTTCAGAATAATCCCCTGTCATGCAGGAGGATTTGGTATATAGGTGAGGAGGGTTATTAAGTCCAGACTGGACTGGAACAAAAGACAAAAGCAACTTGTTAAAAATCTGGGTTCAACCAGAATTGGGTTGCTCACTTTGTGGGCATTTCAGCAAGCCTAGAATGGATACGTATAGCATAGCGGTTAACGTAACGCTGTTACAGCACTAGGGACCTGGGTTGAATTCCACCACTGTCTGTAAGGAGTTTGTACGTTCTCCCCATGTCTGCATGGGTTTTCTCCGGGTGCTCCAGTTTCCTCCCACATTCCAGAGACGTACGGGTTAGGAGCTGTGGGCATGCTGTGATGGCACCAGAAGAGTGGCGACACTTGCGGGCTGCTCCGCAGCGCATTCTCAGTAATGCAAGAAGATGCATTTCACTGCGTGCTTTGATGTACATGTGACTAATAAATAGATATCTTAAATAAATATCTTAAAATGTTCATACTCAGTATGTGCACATAGAAGCATGCCATTAAGCTCAACCAATCCACAAGACGATTTCTACACTCAGGCCTCCTCCAATCTTCCCTTATTTAAAATTATCCTTTTCTCCCTCATCTGCTTATTCAGTCTTCCCTTAAATGCATCTTTACTACTGGCTTCAGCCACTCCCTGTGGTAGTAATTACATATTCTCATAATTTTTGGCAAAGAGGTTCCTTCTTTATTCTACATTAAGAAATAAACAATTGTCTATATGTTCCTTTTAAGTTTCAAGTGGTTCTTGTGGAGATATGACTGATACATAAAACATGGTATAAGATTTCTTTATTACTCACAAGTACATCGAAACACAGTGAACTGCATCTTTTGCATAGAATACACAACATTGTGGGCTGAAGGGCCTGTATTGTGCTGTGTACTGTTCTATGTTCTGGGGGCAGCCCACAAGTGTTGCCATGCTTTCGGAGCCAACATAGCATGCTCACAACTTCCTAACCCGTACGTCTTTGGAATGTGGGAGGAAACCGGAACACCCAGAGGAAACCCATGCAGTCACGGGGAGAACGTACAAACTCCTTACAGATAATGGTTGGAATTGAACTCAGGCTACTGGCGCTGTAATAGCGTTACGCTAACCGCTACACAACTGTGCCTGCCCTATCATTCAATGTACAACCATGAATTTAAACTCCTGAACATAAATCATTGTTTTTTCTTATGATATAATGATAATTTAGATTCATTTTTGATTAATAATCTAGTTGTTGCTTAGACATACAGTCATGCACAGAAGGGAAGGAACCTCAAAGGATTAAACGCAAAGTATTCAGCAAAATCGGTCTTTGAAGCATAAAGGAAAACAGATGTTATCATTAACAGTGAAGACAACTCAAGCTTATGAAAAGCAAACTCACTGCTGGAGAGTTAATGCTGATAATTTGAATGGGGGAAATGTTAAGAAATAAAATTAAAGACAGGGAGGGAAAAATGAAAAAAATGGAAAACTACAAAAGGGAAAAGAGAACAGGGAATGAAGATTGATAGAGATATGAAAAGTGGAAGTCAAGATTGATTGAAGGAGAAAAAAAATAAGAAAAATAAGAAATAAGAAAAAAACTAAAGAACCAAAGAGGTGTAGGAAATAAGGTATTATAAAGGGAAGTGATAGTGGGTAATAAGGAAGAAATAATAAGAGAAACAAGGACAGAAGGAACAGGAGGCAAGATAACTAAATGGAGAGAATGGAACAACTAAAATGGAGTTTAAAAAACTGAGCATTATTTAATCTAAATCCATTTACTTATAAGATTTCAAAACCAATTACCATTTCATAGATAATCTGCAGTTAAGCATTTGTCATAAATATCTGACAAATTCCTATCCTGATTTATTACCATTTTGTTCACAAAATAATCACAGCAATATTCTTTACACATTGGTTCAGTATTGAAAATACTACATCTGTAAAACAAAAAGGTCAATTTTAAGAATAATTAAAACAGCCGAATGACAAGATTATTCTTGGCTCTCAATCCTTGCAAAATTCGAAATATTTATGCATATCAATAATGCATTTCCAAGTTCTTACTATTGGCACTAAAATTTAGGTACCATAACAGTCATCACCATATAAATTCTACACATTAAAATGTACACCTGTGAAGCTGTTTGAAAAATTATTAACTTCACAAAAAATACTAAAATGGAGACATGTTGGGCATAGGGTAGTCCAAAACTGCATGGGAAATGTGGAAGAAATTCAGCATTCTGCAGTATATCTTTTAAAGATGATATAACTTGTAGGGCTCACTGTTTTTAGTTGTGGAAGGGCCTTTTATGTGTTCAGCAGTAATTGGTGGAATTTGTAAAAATCCTTCAGAGGGGTTGATTTCTATTCAGACCAGTTCGAGTTTGGTTTAAACCTGACGACTCTCATTTCAAGAGAAATGAGCAGATGAAGGTGTTGACTCAGTGGAAAGTGTAACCATCTCCAAGTTCAAATCAACTGTATAGAAATGCGGTACCCTAGCTTGCCTAATGTACATGCTTGGAACGCTCTGTGGATGACACCAGTGGCCCTGCCTAATACACACCTGATTTCTGGACAATTCAATGAGAAAGCTGACTGTTTTCACTGTCAGGTTTGGTCCACCCGAGTCATAAATTTACTGGAGAATCAGATTTTTCAGGTCTCCCTTGCAATTTCTTCAGCCATAAGCATGAAATTGCTGGCAGCTTAAACATCTTGTGCACTAGATCACCATTACCTGTTCATAAGGGATCCTCAAGCAAGCATCAACTGTTTATAAGTACCATAATCTATACTGTTATCATATTGGAAGAGTAGCACATCTTGTCCTTGTTAGCTTCATGACATCATCGTGGGAGCGGCTTGTTTGATCCAAAAATGACTAAAGGCTTACAATCCATGACTAATGCAAGGGCTACTCTGAGAGGAATTGTGTGAAGATGAATCACACCAAAGTTGATGGTCAATGACTCCAATGCTTCCTTTTCATCTGGGCATTATTCCTCTCACAAGTTGTCAGTGCTTGAGAAGCTTTGTTTTCAGCCATTCATACCTTGTATCTTTTACATGCGAATAACATCCCTCTGCTATAGTTAGAGTCACTGCTTGCACTCATTTTAAATTTGCCATGCATTTGTTCTCATACTGTTGGGGTTCACCCTTCCTTAGCAATTTGAAGGGAGGCATTTGCAGTATGAACAATTGTGGCAGAGTGTTGTAGCAAACACAGAAATTATCTTAGCTCCTGCAACAATTTTTGGTTAAGTATGAATGCTACTTCCTTTTTTACTGAGTGAAGCCCTTTTTAATCCCTCTTTAGGCCAAGGCTGACACTTTCCTTCTATAAAGTATTCTTGCTCTGCTTCAGCTTGAAATCATGATTGCAGAGTCTCTGGAAGACTTTATTCATCACTGCCACACTGCTTCAGTTTGTGTAGCAACCAAAATGTCATCCTGATTACAAAGACAGTGCAACACCAGGCCCATAATGACTTGGAACATAGTCAAAGTCAACTGCATGCTTCAGGGCAACTTCACATATGAATATCATGCCTTGATCCCATTGACTATGAGATATTGTTGACTTTCCCGATCTACATTAAGCTGGGCACAGACATGTGGTAAATTGAGTTTACTTAAGATTTTAAAAGGGAGAACATCGAAATCTCTTTCTGATTGTTTGCATTTTATTGTGTACTATTTTTCCATATGAATGATTGTAGACCATTATTTATATTTACTCATTTAACTTGTTTTTAATCCCCACGAGTATGAAACTCCAAATGGATTTTTCTCACGAAAACCACATCAAATAACAGCAAATATTAAGTTTAAGCATGTTGTGCTCATCTAGAAATCTCATCCTGCACAGAATAAGTTCACTACAAATTAGAAATGTACATGTTCACTTCAAAAAATTCCCATCATCCTGCAAATATCTTTTAATAACTTTGGTCACACTTTTGATAATGATTACTATCTTTTATCATTGAGCAGATTTAAAAAAAACAATAAAAACCTCCAAATCTTTGTTTTTAATATTCTAGAGCAAAATTATTATATGGTATATTTTTACCCAATTCTGTTGTGGAATGGATGGCACAATTGATTTTTTATTGCTGTTCGCATTGCTATGTTGAGGACTCACAGTTCACACAATGAGAGACAGTAACTTGAACAAGAATAATCAGTTGCAGGGGAACATGAGCTGAGAATAATCCTCTTAATTTTGTGTTTTGATATTCCTGAAAATAAACCAAGCTGAAACGTTGCAACTAAGAGTGTAGAACAACCATTTTCTGAGCAATTTTCAGCACACATTCTGATATTTATTTTCACCTTCTATCTACCCAAGGCCACCCTTGACTGTAAATTTACAAATCAGCTATTTATCCTAGATCTTCATTAGAGGGCTTTAGCCCTTCTTGCCAAAGCCCTCCAATAAAGATCTAGGAATGATCTGAACAGATTGTTGTGATTCAAATCTTTTCAACCAGCTTCCACTCCACTGCAAATCAATTTTAGAGTTTGGCCTTGGACTCCTTGTATGCTCTTTGAGAAGTTTTCAAAAGTAGATACAAGTCAAAACAACTATTCTTTTCATTTTCCCTTTCAGGTTTGGGGTGCTCAGAGCAGAAAAAAAAACATCATTCTAAATATTTTCCAAAGAGATGACCATTCAGGCAGTAAAGAATAAAAGAGCCAATGAAAGTATAATGGGCTATTATAGTGAGCAATGGTTAAAAGAAAACAGGTATCCAGAACATAACAAGAAATCTGCAGTTTACCAGCATTATTTCTAAGACATAAAATATTTGTAATTGGCTGAAGTTCCTGAATATTTTCTGAAAATTACAAACAATTCTTTTCCATTTCATCACCCAATGGTTTCACTTACATGACTGTGGGATCAGGAATAGGCCATTGTCCTTTGAAAATTCTGACGATTTAATTCTAATTCCCTAATCTTTCTTATTATCTCACTGTATACTGCACTCCCAAATATCTACTTCTGCCTCTGCACTTATGACCTTATGGGACAACGTGTCCTGTATTTTCACAATATGTACAACAGATTTACTTTTGGAAGTTATACCAAACTATTGAATCAAAATGTTCCTTTGTTTTAGACTTCCTCAAATCAAAAAGACCTTTTCATCAATAATGCGAATTGCTTCCCATATTTTAAACCCTTTTTGCAGATTAATGCTGAGTTTATTCATCTCCAGGAAAATAACGCATCACCAATCCCTTAATTCCAGGTACTATCTTGGGATTTTAAGATTTATTCACCCACTTGAATTTGATAAATAAATCTTTCAATAATGTGTATGATACAATTTTTTTTCTTGGTCCAAATCATGAATGTTGCTTCTACTTATAGTTGCACTTTCTGTAATTAACTGTTCTATTTATGGAACTTGAGTGCCACAGTTTACAGAAATAGTGATGCTCTTTTACAGTACTGATTTAGTATCTTTGGATTTTATGAGCTCATATTTTGAAAATGTAAAGCTTGCATCCTTGTATTTGAATACAAAGCCCTTTGATGGCACCATGATTCTTATCAACGATGTATCTTAGCTTCCACATTACACAAACTTAGGTTTGTGTATCTTGGGTTTCCACATTCCTGTATCTTTATCCATGTTTGGAGCAAGTTTTGTTCATTTTAGCAGAGATAGAAATTTGTCTTTGGCTTTGTGCGCTGTTTGTGTATATATAGACGTGGCTGCACATTGTACCCTAATTAAAGTAGAACGTATATGCAATTGCTGCTGTATGTACATGTGTATTGCAGGCAATCAGCAATGAATTTCCATCTCTTAAGCTTTTCATACACACAGACCAGGGCATTTTGTCAATACCTTGATTTGCTTTTCAATTGTAACAAATTGGCAATTTTACAAAACAAGGTCAAAGTCCACACAAGACTAAAGTAATGAGAATAGGTCAAAATTTTTACAAAATTATTTACCGAAATATAAAACCCTTCAGATGTATCATTTGTTAAGTACAAATGTTTTTATTATGGATGAAGATTGGAAATACTTAATGGAAACAGTTGTGCTTACCAAGTAAAAATGAGGCACAATAAAGTTGATATAAGAATAAGAACCTGGTTGAACATTGCAGACTGGGTTCGTTGGATTGCTCTGTGGAGATCATTCTAAATTAATAAAAAGAATAAAGAACAGTCAAAATTAAAAAATAAAGCTAATAATCCATTTGATTTTAACTTGAATAAAACACTCTTTTCATTTTTGAGAGGCAAGTTGTGTGTGTTGATGGTATATTGAAGTTTACTACCTGGAATAAATTTCCTCAAACAAGGCTAGATACAAACAAAACAGATTGTATTTGTACTTATCAACAGGTTTCACAAGTTACTTACAATTAATTATTAAAATGGCTCAAGTTAGTATAACTTAGAAAATTATACAACTATGAGATAATTATTGCTGATAGATTCTGCATTTCTGAATTCTTGTGACTGGATGAGGTCTTACATTGAGGTGTTCCATGCAATTATTTGAAGACTCACAGAGGAATATAAAAGCTATTTCCTTCCCTTTGAAGCTTCTCATACTCACAATCATATTCTCCAGGGCATGCTTGGCTAACCAGCAATTCAGAAACACTGGGATGAATAGATTTCTTAAAGGCGACCAAAATATCTGAAAAGGAACCGTTTAATTGAATGCAATTTCAGAGAACTTTGATACAAAGTATATAAAAGAAAACATGATATAATGTAAGTCATTTCAATACATAGCCCATTGTTACTGTGGGGCCTTGTTGTACAAAGATTGTCACAAAAGTAGGACTCGACCTGAAACGCAAGGAGAAACAAAAGGTTGCAGATGCTGGAATCTAGATGAAATCTAGATCTCCATCTCAGGAGATTCCTCATCCACCGACGACATCTACAAACCCACTGATGCCCACAGCTTCCTCAATTACAGCTCTTCTCACCCTGTCTCTTGCAAGGACATGATCCCTTTTTCTCAATTTCTCCACTTCATCTGCTCCCATGATGAAGCTTTCCACTCCAGGACATCCAAGATGTCCAACTTCTTTTCTCACCTTGGCTTCCCTCAGACTGTGGTTGATAGAGCTCTCACCCGCATCTCTGCTATTTCCTGCACCTCTGCTCTCACCCCACCACCCCTCCCAGACCCAACAGGGAGAGGGTCCCCCTTGTCCTCACATTTCATCCTACCAGTCAACATACCCAACACATCATTCCCCGCCACTTCTGCCATCTCCAATGGGACCTCACCAACTCTGCTCTCCCCTCCCCACCCCTTTCTACCTTTCGCAGGGATCGCTCTCTCCGCGACTCCCTAGTTCACTCCTCCCCCTACCCATCCCACTCCCACCCCATGGATTTTCCACTGCCCCGCCATAGGTGTAAAACCTGCCCCTATACCACCTCCATCCAGGGGCCCAAACAGTCCTTTCAGGTGAGACAGAGATTCACCTGCACCTCCCTTAATATCATCTACTGCATTTGGTGCTCCAAGTGTGGCCTCCTCTACATTGGTGAGACCAAACTCAGACTAGGTGACCATTTCGCCCGACACCTGCACTCTGTCTGTAACCATCACCTGCATCTCCCCATTACCAGTTACTTCAACTCCCCCTCCCACACTATCATTGATATGTCAATCCTCAGCCTCCTCCACTGCTAGGAGAAATCCAAACATAAAATGGAGAAACAACACCTCATTTTCCATCTTGGAACCTTAGAGCCTAATGGCATGAACATTGAATTCTCCCACTTTAAGTATTGCCCTCACCCACCCCCTCCCCGATCATGCTTCTTTTCTTCCCTTTCCAACCTTCTCTCTTTTCCCTACCCCCTTTTTCTCTCTCCTTACCTTTGACCCATCCCCTGGTGGATCTGCTCTCCCGTCCTCCCCCGCACCTGCCTATCACTATCTCTCACCTGCATCTACCTATCACCACCTTGTGCCCACCCTGCCTCCCCTCTTTTATCCACCTATCACTGCTCTGCTTTTCCCTCCTATATATTGGGCTTCCCCTTTTCCTATCTTCAGTCCTGAAGAAGGGTCCTGACCCGAAACATTGACTGCCTGCTTTTCTCCACGGATGCTGCCTGGCCTGCTCAGTTCCTCCAGCATCATAGTGTTTTTCAAACGTAAAACATATTGGAACATTCTAAGGATTGGACAAATAACACATAAATGGAAGTTCTTTCTTTCACTTTTATATTTCCAGACAAGATAAATCAACTGCTGGAAATAAAAGATAATGAATACTTTTGACTTTAATGTTTATTAAAGTAGATTTTTATCACTTCATGTGAGAAGTGTTCTATTTGAGTACAACATCAGTTTAGGTCTACAAATCACCACATTATTTTTGAAATGACTACCTGTTACTACCAATAGGGAAATCTCTGCCACCTTTCCGGTCTATACCATACTCTAGAAAGGTAGCAGCATCAGCAGAAGACTGGTGCAGCCTTTGTAGATCTGAATTTAGACTATGGCATGGTCGGGCTTACAGAACTGACAAAGATCACCTCTGCTTCTAAACACTACATCTATTATGAACAAAGCTGTAGGTGACTGCTTAACCACCTTGAAACTAAATCAGATCGCCTGAATAAGTTGGCAATGGTCTGCCACAGACCCAGTACTCATATTAGCACTTTACAACACCAACATGAAAGATTTGCCATCAAAAGAGTCAAGCAGATTTGCACGCAAGGATGAACTCACTCTGACTACACATGGCTCCATATACATCACTGAGTCTACACTGAACTGAGACTTAAAGATCACAGAGGAACACAAAACACCAAATCAGAAGGTTCAAGCCAAATCCCCATACAAACATTCAGTGCTTTTCATCTTGATGAAAGTGCCAAAATCTTGAATGCTTTTTGCTGCAACAAATGAGAGAAATGAGCCCACCCCAGTTTGTCTCAATCAGGCTAGATTGTACACTGACTTTCAAAGACCACCTAAAGGTAGCCAGTAAGACAAAGACGAGGACAAAGGATTAAACTGATCTGGAAACTAATAAGCATAAGTTGGAGGACATCTGCATCAATGCTGTGGATGTCAGTAATGTCCCTTGCATACCAAGTACAAGCCTCTGACTCCATCATTCAGGAGGGTCCCTCCACAAAAGCTTTATGAGGTACTCATGAGACCACATCTATAATACTATGTATGGTTTTGATTCCCTTACTTGAGGAAAGATACATCATCAGAAGCAGTTCAGTGAAGGGTTTCTAGGATGATCACAAGTATGGAGGGATTGCCTTATGAGGAAAGACTGAATAGGATGCATCTGTACTCACTGAAGTTCAGAAGAATGAGTGCCAATCTTATTTAAAATAAGATTCTTAAGAGGTTTGATGGGGTTAAATGCTGGGAGGTGGATTCTCCTCATGGAAGAATTTCAGATCAAAAGGCATAATTGCAGAATAAGGAGGTGCTCATTTAAGGCTGAGATGAGGAAGAATCTTTTTTCTCTCAAAGGTGAGTCTTACCACACTTTTAATTTCCATTACAGTCTTGACATTAAAGTCTTACCTTAAAATTACTTACCTCAGAAAGCTGTAGTGGCTGGATACTTGAATATATTCAATGTTGAGAGAGAGAGATTTTTTAATTAATAAGGGAGTCAGGGATAATGGAGATGAGGCTGGAAAGTTGACAAGGAAAGGTAGATCAGCCATGATCTTGTTGAGGGACCAAATAGTCTATTCCTGTTCCTGCATTTTTATTGTTTTATAAAAAGCCAAATGCAACTCGAATGGAGTCACAGGTTAGCAACTTATGAAAGTCCTAACACGTAGGGCTGCCTGGCTTTGATCTTCCAATGTATCCCATGGTCACCTTGAAACCGCAAAGCAGATGTGGGCAATTGATGAACAAATAGAAATTAAGAACTTCTTCCATATAATGAAGTTGTAATCAGGACAGACTACATAGACACATAACAACCTAATATTCATTTCATAAAGAGAAAGGAGGCAACCACAGTGATAAACTGTGCCTACCTTACCACCCCTAGCCTCCATCTGAATACAATGGTGTTGATATCCAAGTGTTATAGATAGCCACATGAAAGAGAGGGAACAGTTTTTGACAGCTTTAATGATGTTTTCAATTAACAGTTTAACTTTCTCATGGTCTTCATGTGTATCTCCTTTACAAAGCCAAAATAATCAGAGTATGCAATAAGTATCCATTAAGTTTAATAAGGTACAGAAAGCTGCAGTATAATTTTACTGTCACATTTAAGTAGATTGATAATACCATGTTTTAACTAAATTCATTGACAGTTTTATGCAGCTGAGAATGAATCTAAACTCTGCTTAGCATATACGGAACACATTTTTTCATTAAGGAAGACAAAATGAACTCTTGTCACCTTATTTTGCAGTGACTCACAAGCTTTGCGTGTGCAGATTTAATGGATATTTGAAGCCTATCCTTTACTAATTACTAAGATTTCTTTATTTTTTGAATTACAGGTTAAATACTGCAAGACATGCAACACAGGTTTAATTAAAAGTCTTTGCAAAATACTACAGAATACGTCCTCAAGCTGTCAGATGTGACCTTCACACAACTTTTCAGCAGTAAGCAGCATGGGTTTATTCAACCCATGCTTTTATATAAAACTATCAAAAAACATTTTGTTGAAATACAGCCCCAATGAAAGTCATGAGCAATCTGTTGAATATGTTCCTTACACTTGAACGATTTTGTTTTAATAATCTCTGCCAGCCGGGCCCCAACTTAATATTTGATGTCAGAGACAGACTTACTGTGATGATAAAGGGCACAGTGTTGATCATCTCCAGGATGAAGGGTATTCGTAGAATTTGTTCCCAAATGTTCCCCTTTCAGAAGAAAATAACCACAGATAAAAGGTCAGTGATTTCAGTATAGAACCAAAAAAGCTACAAAATATAAATAAGCACTAATATCCAAAGCAGCTCAGTATGAAAGGGTATTTAACCTGCTATGTCTAGAAATGTTATGAAGGTGGTGATGGAAGCCCATGTTCACCTTCATGTCTGATGTGCTCAGCACGTTAGAATGAGATAGCACAGGAGGAACCTGTTTGTTGCAATGTGTCTGTGCACGCCCTTTGGTGAACCCATTAATCCCAAACCACTCTTTTCCACAGGTTTTAAAAGATTTTTGCTTTAAAGTTTTTAATCTGAGTCTTCAGATAATTGCCTTTCAATCTGCTTCCATCAGCATTTTAAGCAGTGTATTTCAGTTCATCACTTGTATGTAAAAAAAAGTCTTCCTCTTAACTTTTGCAGATCATCTTAAATGTGAAGTTACAGCATTACACTACTGGAAACAGTTTTCCATTTAATCTATTCATGATTGATTCACAAATTTATTAAATCTCTATCTTCTAAGGGAGCGACCCCAGTACTCTGTGCTTGCCACATAATGTATCCATGTAATTTCCTTAGCTCCATTCTTATAAATCTCTTCTGCATCCTTTCTTAGGTGACATCCATTAAACATTTGATCTCCACATGTGGCCACAAATATTGCCCAGCTTCGGGCATAGTGAACACTTGATTTATAATCTGAGTTCAACAGTTAACAATTCAGGTCAAAGACTTGAAGAAGTTTTGATGAAAGGTTTTCGACTCGAAATGTTTTCGACCTTAAATGTTCACCATTGTTCTTTCCACAGATGCTGCCGGACCTACTGAATTCTACCAGCACTTTCTGCTTTTATTTTTAAAAATATGTAACTTGGCTTCTTACCTTTCTGCCTCACAGGTGTGAAAGCTTCATTGTGATTAAATAAACTCACACATCATCTGCCAAGTCAAAACTGGCACTGGATCGGAGAGTAGACTCTCCAACTTATGGGAAATCCAGTGGTGGAGCTCAACTAGCAAGTTCAAGGCTTCCACATTCCCATGCAAGTCTCAAACTTGCCAGCCCTCGCAAAGGTAAATGCTAGTAGTTCCCTGCAAGACTGCCAGCAAAACTCATTAAATTCCAGGCAATACATCTTAATATAAGTTTAATAACAGGAGATCCCCACGATGGAAATTGCTTAACAGTGTCTGTTGACTTAAGCAGCTGGTTAGATCAAGTACTTCAAGGGAAGTCCATTTACTTCAGTGAGGTCATTATTCTAGAAGTTACTGGGGTTATCGACAATATGTCTTTGCGAAGTACCTTGAAACATTTACCTACGTTAAAACAATTTCATATATCCAAATTGCTTATCTTGCCAATCATTACAAACAACTTCATTTTGGAATATTCCTGAAAGCCAAATTACAGCATCAGCTTTAGTCACAGAACAACAAAATCTGAATGCAACATTAACACCCAGTTCTTACTCTGATTCCAACCACTGCAAGTCACAAGTGTAGCCCAGACAACAGCCTTCGTCAGGCAAGAGCTTAATTAATTTTTATCGATGCACCATAGAAAGCATCCTGTTCGGATGTGTCACAGCTTGGTATGGCAACTGCTCTGCTCGAGACCACAAGAAACTGCAGAGAGCTGTGGACACAGCTCAGCATATCACAGAAACCAGTCTCCCTTCCATGGACTCTACACTTCTTGCTGCCTCAGTAAAGCAGCCAACATATTCAAAGACCCCACCCACCCCGCATATTGTCTCTTTTCCCTCCTTCCCATCGGGCAGAAGATACAAAAGCCTGAAAGCACGTACTACCAGGCTCAAGGACAGTTTTTATCCTGCTATTACAAGACTATTGGATGGTCCCCTAGTACAATAAGAATGGACTCTTGACCTTACAATCTACCTCGTTATAGCCTTGCACCTTATTGTCTACCTGCACTTTCTCTCTAACTGTAACACTTTATTCTGCATTCTGTTATTATTTTCCTTTGTACTACCTCAATGCAAGGATGTGATGAAATGATCTGTATGGATGGCATGCAAAACAAAGTTTTTTCACTGTACCTCGGTTCATGTGACACTAATAATCCAATTTAATAATTTACCAATTGTAACAAATTTAAGTTGGAGTCCCATAATGTACTACAAATGCAGGCCAACACTAATTGAATATGGCCACAACTTTAATGAACTGAATTGTTTGCCATTCTTACAAAAGGACTGCAGCATAAAAATCATTCATGTACTTCCTTGGCAGCTTATATTTTCATTTATCCTGTTGTATTCAAAAACGCCAACCTTATTTAGAGAATAACTATGATTTATTAGAGTACAGGTAATTTTCCCATAGCCTTGGATCATGACCATGTTCTAACACTCAAATCCAAAAATACAGAATGGATCAAGTATCCAACTGAGGCATGATGGAACACATACTTTGCATTTTAATACCGTAGTTCATAGTCTCTTGGGGGGATTTATACAATACTGTTTAGTCAAAATACAAATGGCTCTGCACCTTCCACAGTTTTATCTGGCAAAGGGGTCTAACATAAACCCAAGCAGGGAAAAATATCTGAAGACTACAAGCACAAGAGAGCAGGATTGTCAATAGTTCTGCAGTCAATGGATCAAATCTAACAGCACACACATTTTATCAGAAGCTTTTTCAGCTTATTGCCATTACAGAGTCCAGCAGCGCATCAAGATCTGTGCACAGAACCAGAACAAGCCCACAAATTAAAGAATTGTCAGGATGCATTCCAGAATAAGCTAAGTTTACATATATTAATTGCATGTATGGTATTCAATGTGCCTAGTTTTACTAATTTTTCACCACTTGGGCATCAGTGTTAAGGCTAGATTTGTCACCCAATCCTAATTACCAGGTCATGAATGGGTCTGTAGTTACATATTGCCCAGACAAGACAAAGCATTAGTGAACCAGATTGAAAATTTACAACAATCTAGTAGTTTGTGCTGAACATTAGTAAGACTATCTTTATTTTAAATCCCGATTAACAACTGCATTTTAATGTCTCAGCTACCATGGTGGAAAGTAAAGTCAGATATCTGGATTGTTAAGTCCATGCATCTGGGTTATTAGCCTGGTGACAACCACTGTAACACCACCATACACTTCTACCTCACTGTTGGCCACTGGTCAAATGATCTGAAATTTGCCTTTTTCTATTGTTTCACTCTTCATAACTAGCAGAGAAACTGAAGTGTTTAGCTTTAGGGTTCTATCTGCTGCCATATAGGATAGAGGTTACAAACCCACTCTTTCTGCTAAGCCAGAAGCTAGCTCTAAGAATAAAGGAGTACACTTATTCCAAAGTCTCAGCCTAGAAAACTATTCCATGGGAAAAGGGGATAACAGGGAGTTATGCATATGTTTGTAACCTGCAACATCAGTACATCAGCTATTGCCTTTCCTTCACTGCTGGGTATTTTGTCAGCATGAGCTGGACATTTGGTAGACAAGATATTCATGAAAGAGTTAAAAACAGCACATCATCACTGCAATTCCAAATCAGATTAATCCAGATGACACATCCTCCTTTGGACTTGAACTCAAGATCATTGTGGCAGCAGTCTATCCACTTCTGAGAATAGCTCAGAACCTCAGCTGCACAGGTCCTGGGATTAGTGACACACTTCACGGTCTGCTGCAGATTCCCACAGAGCATTAAGTAGCACTATGCTCGTGTAGACTGCAGACGTGACCAAGGATGCTCCATTGTGTTATATTCTGGATGGCACCATCTCAAAGGGCTTCTTATTGTGCTTACAAAGTTCATTTGTAAGCAGGAACTGCAAGCTCTCTATCTTAAGGCACAGCCTTGTGGCTGCCTTCTCGCCTACAGGTTATATCCCCTATGATTTCACTAGTACTTTCTCCATCGCAGTCATGCTCACAGCTTCATGAATTGCTAGGGCCCGCAATAAAGAAAAATAATGACTTGTGCCTCAGGAGCACTGGGCACCACAATTCCTTCAATCCTAACACATCATGCAATATGCAGCAGGAGCTCTGAAATGGTATAAGTTTGTTGATCTTGCATGATCAGGCAAGGTCAACGGTTGTGTGCATGGAAGTACAGAGCTGCCCTAGAGTACTAACTACACTGAACAGGGTTGTGGCTCCATCGCCTACATTCTGCACATGGCTAATGAAATTCTTATCTCAGGGGGAAAAGAATTCATCATCCCAAGTTTACATTACATGGCTTCAGCAAAGCCAACAATCTTTTGATTGTGCAGAAAAAAAAAAATCACTTAGGAAATATAGTTTGACAATTTCACAATCCTCCAAAAGAGGGAGGTGCTGAAGGTGGAAGGAACAGCTGTTCATTGTCAAACTGATTGTGCCCAAGCACAATTTTACTTTGATATTCCTGTCTGCAAATAATGTATAATTGAGTAACTGAATTCAGAACTGGGCCTTATTTATTGGATTTGCTCCTTCACAGAGGAGTAAGATAATTGTGTGACATGCCAAAATTGAATTTAGCTTTAATTTTTCATCATATCATTTCCCATTATGTCTGTGTGATTCCTCTCTTTTCCAATAAAACATTATTGCAATCTCTCTATATTAATGTATTTGACAAATGCATTACAGCACAATTAGATTATGGCTTTATATAGTATTTCTGCAGAGGGGGGACCTCTTTAAAAAAAGACAGTTCAGCGATGATGTATTTCTGACTAATCATTTTCTTCCAATCGATGTGAAAGAAAAAGTTCTTCCTTTTATCAGAAAGAAAAAAGTTCTATTATAATCATTACTTTGGTGAGTACTATTAGACTAAATTAAATGCCACTCTAGTTTCACCTGTTGTAAAATTCCTACTTTGCCATTTGTTATAATATTCAGCACACTATGAAATGGCCTCAAAATTGATGAGCGCAAGGCAGCAGAGAGTGGTAATTTGATGTAAAAAAATCTGTATGCTATGTATGGTCCCCATCCAATGCTACTGAAAGATAAAGGCAACTTCTAACAGATTCTGAATCAATCAAGTTGTAGAGTCACAGAGCTGAACAGCATAGAAACAGGCCCTTCAGCCCACTGCATCAGTGCTGAACACATGCCCATCTATACGAATCCCACTTGCCTGCATTAATTCCATATCCCTCAACATCCTGCTCATTCGAGTACTTGCTGGGATGCCTCTTAAATGTTGTTACTGTTCTTGCCTCCTCCACCACCTCTGGCAGCTCACTCCAGATACCAACTACTGTGTGAAAAATATAGCCCTCAAATCTCCTTTAAACCTCCTCCCTCTCACCAAAGTGCATCTTATGGACTTCGCTGCTTGTAAATCAATGCTGATTTTAGCAGCTCCAAGCAATCATTTGGATATCAAGATTGCCCAAAAACTATTGCCCAGAAATTCATCCTCTGTCAGTAACACTGAATGTCCTCTAAAGTTGCACTGATTCTTTGTACACTGCATTGAAGTCAAGGGAAGGAATTTCAAAGACAGTAAAACATGCCAACTATACTAAATGCTATGTTAGTGTTACTTACTGGGGACAAATTTCCAGCATGACTGTATAAGACCACTTGAATATAGTTTATTCTGAATATCAATTAAGGTTTTGTCAATTTCAACACTTCCAAGTTGAGGCCACAATGTAGTCACATTTAACATTATGATTAAGAGAGAATAAAGAAGATGATTCTGTGAGTTCCTTCATAAGCAGCAGCTAACAGAGAAGAGCACAACAGTTACAAGTCTGGCACCTGTCCAAACATGCACCACAATCTCATCACTCCAAGGGAAAATTAAGTTCTCCATTCACTGGTACCTAAATGCCACCTCAATTGAGACAAGATTGTTCTAAAAATAAAAATGGAACAAATTAAGTTAAAAGGTTTCCAGAGTTACTGTTAATATAAAGAAACATTGCTTCAAGTTCTGGATGCAACCAATGCAGAGATGAAGCTTGAAGTGATTTCACACAGCCTTCTCATTGCTTACCTAATTCTGATTTCAATGACAAGTGATGCCTCACATTTTTAGTTGATGTGAGGCCAAAACTACTATACATCAAGGCAAAATGTGTATTTTAAGTGTCATATTTAATTCTAATTTACTGAAAGAAAGCATTATACACAATTATTTGGCTATTGGCTTAGTCCTGGGAATAATGTGCAACCCATTCTCTCAACTTGTAAACAGGTGGCGATAAACAAGGCAATGTTACCCTCAAAAATAATGTTATTCTCAAATGCCAAATTCAAACAACTGCAAATGAACTGCTTTCAGAAATGCATAACGTTTGAGACACAGATGGGATGAGCTTGCCGCAGCTCATGATTTAAATACAATTTACATGAATTAAGTCACCATGCATGGATAATTTCCCATTCAATTGAAAATAATTCTTTTGTTTTTGCAATTAGCATGCACAAGAGTTGTCAATGTAAATCATCATTTTTGAAACATCAAGATTTTATGAGTGCAGAATGAATGAGTTACATTGTTAACATTTCTGTAGTTTGCCGATGCAGCATTAACTGTGTATTTTGGTAAAAAAATATTGCTGGAGAACTTGCATTTATCATGCTATGTACTTTTAGGAACAGAAATGTAAATCTTACCATTATTTTTAAATTTCTTTTTAAGCACCACAAATCATCAATCATTTGTATTTCTGGATGAGCCAGCTATTTCCAATTTTTATAACCTAAAGGCAGACCTGCCCCATTAGCGTTTCCCTGCAATAACATTCAGGCTCATGTGACTGAAGTGGTTCAGCAACCATTAACTCTTCGAGCATGGCAAAAGACATTCATTCAGTTCTTGAGTAGAAACTGTGCACAAGAAAAAAAGGGCTTTGCAGCAAATCTGCCAGTCCATTTCACTGTTGTAATGTGTTCTAAGTTTAAGGGTCTTTTAAATCTAATAACATTAAAATCAGTGGGTCATCTTCATCCTACCTACTCAGCAGAAACCAGACAAGTAGTAATTAAAAATAAAATGAAAATTGAAAATGCTGGAGATGCACAGCAGATCCAATAGAATATGTGGAGCGAGAAAAACAGAGCTAATTTTTCATGTTGGTGACCTTTCATCAGGACTAGGAAAAGAGAAATCCAACACCTTTTCAGTTGCAGTGAAGGAAGAATGGTGGAGAGAACAAAGAACTGTGACAGAGACCACAAGAGAGCCAATAGCAAAAATGACAGTGGTGCCAGCTCTAGTGAGGGTGGCGATACCTCACTAATTGCAGCTGATCTGTCTGGAGGAGATGTATATAAGGATGAATGAGGACAAAGAAGAGAGAAAAAAAAGGAGCCCTAAACACTGTGGTTGTCAGAAATTTGAAATAAAAGTGAATGTAGGAAGTACCTAGATCTAGCTACATCTGTGAAGAGAGAAAATACCAAGTTAATGTTATAGGCTGATAACCTGTAATTAGTGCTGGCCAGTTCCAACACAAGTCTGGTTATCTAAAATAGTTTTAAATTAAAAAAATTCAGTGTTGAGTTCTGTGGTCTGTAATGTGCTTAGTCGGTTGATAAGATACTCTTCCTAAAGCTTTTGTTGGGCTTTGCTGGAACAGTGCAAGTGGTCGAAAGTAGACAAGTCAGAGTGTATATACAGGATGGAGAATTAAAGTGAAAGGCAAGTGGAAGGTCAAGGTGATCTCTGCAGACAGAGCAGAGGTGTTCTGCAAAACTGTCATCCACTCTGCATTTGGTTTCTACGACATAGAGGAAACCACATTGAGCACTGAATGACAGACACTAAATTGAATGACACACAAATGAATTGCTGCTTTACCTTGAAAAAAATTTTGGATCCCTGGATGGTGGGAAGGGAAGAGGTGATAAAGCCGATCTTGCACCTCCTGTGCTTGAATGGAAAGGTGCTATGAGAAGAAAATGACCATTGGTGGTGATGGTAAAGTTAACAAAGAAGTTGCACAGGAAAAGGTGTGTTCAGAGTGCTGAAAGGGGTGGGGAGAGGTGAAGATGTGTCTGGCATCACTTTGAAGATGGTGAAAATTATGGAAAATGATCCATGAACTTGGAGGCTGTTGGGGTAGAAGGTGACGATAAAGGGAACGCTATCCTTGCTCTGGGTGGGAGGAGAGGGGGTTGAGAGCAGAAGTGTGGGTAATTGAACAGATGCATTTGAAAACCCTAAAAACCATAGTGGAAAAGAAGCCATAGTTAAGGTAAAAAGGACACTGTGAAAGTACTGGTGTGTAAACAACAGACATGATGAAGCCAGAGGAACTGGGAGTCCTCACAGGAAGTAGGACAGGAGAAAGTGTAGTCAAGGTGAGAATCAAGTGAGTCCATATGAACAGTCTTGAACAGAAACTTTGATTGTCCATTTCCCTCCACAGATGCTGTCTGACCCGCCAAGTTCCTCCAACATCTTGTTTGTTGCTTGGGAATCTGTGGACTTGCAGTGGGTTTCAATCACTAATTTATTCCCGAGATGGAGATAGAGAAATCAAGAAAGGGAAAAGAAAAGTCAGGGATGAACCATGTGAAAGTGGAAACTGACAGCAAAGGTCATAAAGTGTCCGATGCCCACGCAAGCCTAAGAAGCAGCACAAATACAGTCACCAATGCACTAGAAAAAAGGCAAGAAAGGAAGCACAAGTAGGACTGATATAGGGACTTGTCCATGTATCCCACATAGAGCCAAGCATTGCTTCATCCTAAGAAGTTGTGTTCAATGCAAGAATGAATTCTGCCAGGTAAAGGAGAGTGACAGTGGAAGGAAAGTAGTTGGGCATCTGTTCAGGCAAGAAGCTGAGAGTGCTCAGGTGATCCTGCTTTGGGATGGAGGTGCAGAGAATTTGGACATCCATGGTGAAAGTTAGCTAATTGGAACCAGGAAACAGAGGTGTCAGTGGCAGAGGATCAGATTGTCATGGATACAAATGGGACAAGATTAGAAAGGGGAGAAGAAAAAGATTCAAGGTAGAAATTAAGTTCTGTGGGAACAGAACAAGCTGAAACAAGGGACCTGTGAGTGCAGCCCTGCTTGCGGAAACTGGGGAGGTAGATGTAGGCTTTGAGAAGATTGAGAGAATGAGGATGGAAGTTGTGGAGGAAAGATGTCCAGAGAAACAAGGTCACCGTCTGGTATTCAGTGCTGGGGCTCATGGTCCAGGGAGATGCAAGAAGCAGTTTGTATTCCTTGAAGTTTCAAAATAAAAATGACGAGTGACCTTATTCAAACATACATAATCCTAAAATGACATTGAGACATTTTCACTAATGACAGAGTCATAAACAAGGGGACATAGCTGCAAAATAAGGGGCCAGTCCTTTAAAACTAAGGTAAATAGCAATTTTTTCTCTCAGGGGTAGTGAGTCTCTGGAATTCTCTGCCCCCAAGGATGGTGGATGCCAGATTATTAAATGTATTTAAAAATGGAAATAGAAAAATATTTGAAAGATTGAGGAATTGAGGGGGCATGGGGAACTGGCAGAGTTGTTGAGATCAGCTATGATTATATTGAATGACAGGGCACACTTGAGGGACCTGGTGGACGACTAATATTTTCTTGTGTCAGACCAATGAAGGTCAGCCTCTGCAAGGGTAGGGAGTTATTTCCACCCCCCCCCCCCAATAAGAGTGTTGTCCTTATCAGCAGGTTTAATAACAACATTCAATTTCTAACTCTTCCTAGTTTTGACAAAAGTCATCAGCCCAAGGTGTTAAATGTGTTTCTCTCTCTACAGATGCTACCTGCCTTGCTGAGTGCATCCAGCATTTTCTGCTTTTATTTCAGATTTCCTGCATCTGTAGTTTTTGCTTTTCAATTACTTGATTAAACATCCAGATTCTGCTGTCCAAACAGGAGGCTTCCCCCTAAACCTAGTTCCCCAAAGTTAGGAAGCACAAATTCATAAAAGCAGGTTTGCTCAGAAGCTGGCATATGCTGTTGTGAAGCAGTACTGGGCTGGCAACATGTTACTGAAATAAAGCAAGCAAAATTGCCGTGGTCCCATACAACTATGAGTGGGAAGAAAGTAAATGAAACCAATCATTCTCGATGCAAGCCACTTGGCAATTAAAATCAAACACTACTCCATCACCCAAAACTATTTGTATTCTAACATGTAATCAGCATCCTAATTTTAAAATAATTAAAATGTATAATTCAACTTTTAAAAGCTATATGATTCACATGAAACATCTCAATTGATTGTATTTCTAGACTTGTTTGTGTCTACAATTAGAGCAGTTTAATGAAACATAGCTATATTCTCAGGTGCACAGAGGAAGAATATAATTGACTGCATTATTTGTCTGTTCCACTTGTACAGGATCGCTAGGGTGGGTAGGTATTCCATGATACAACCAGAAGGAAGCCATGCAACCCACTCAATCTGCATCAGCACTTTAGAAATATTGTCAAGTTAGCCCAAATCCATGTCAGTTTCTCCACCATCAAATAATGCAAAACTGAAGTTAAAAGTATCTGAATGAGCACTTCAAGATCCATTATTTACAATTATAGGGTTAACCCAAGGTATCAATTTTTGGCCAGCAGAGGTACAATTGATTGCATTGCTTCTTCCACAGCATAAATTTCTATGATTCAATTAAATAATTATCCAACTCTCTTCTGAAAATTACTATTCAGTTTTATGCTTTCCATTCAAATTTTAACCACTCAAGTTTCTTCACATCACCTGCAATTTTGCCAATTACCTTAAATTCACATCCTCCCATTTTTAACCTTTTGTTAATGGTATCTTTATATACACAACCAAAATCCCTACAAAAGCAGCCATAACTTCTCTAACCTATCCTGTTAGCAACAGGTACTCATTCCTGTAACTATTCCAGCAAATCTTATCTGTGACTACCGTGGGCCCATCTTCCTGGTAAATTCTTTCCCATCAATTTGTAGACCAAAGGTGATGGAACACCTACTGCAGACAAATAACCTGCCAGCATTTTGATTGATCCAAAAAGCATGATTGATCCAGCTCAGCAATTGAACTAATTTCTTTCCGAATGCTTTAATTACTCCTGATGGAAAACAGCTGCACCTTAAGAAGGTTCATTAACAAAGACTTAACACCCTTGTTAACAAATTAATGTTTGCTTCAAAAAAAAGAACAAACCCATTTCAGTTTTACTTCCAAATTTGCACCAGCTGAAATAGTTGCTGTTTTTTTTATAAAGAAAAAAAACTTTTCAATGCTTATCAACTAATTGAATTATTCATCAAAGGAATTAAAATCAATTTTGCACCAATGTGTAATATATATTGTATTCCACGAAGAGCCAATGACTCATACCTCGTGGGCATCCAAATACTGAAATGGAAACACTATCTACCACTTTAACAGCGTAACCTGGAAAAGACTGTTACCCTATGTCCTTTCACTTAATGCAAATTCTCCTGACCTTTGTTTCATGACCAGCTAGTAAAACCAATCTGACGGATCCCCTGAATCCACAGTTTGTGCAAGCAGTGGGTTGCCAAGCAACAATTTCAAATCAAAAAGCTTACCTTATAACTGAGATAAGCCAACAGCATTGTTTCAAAGAAACTTATCAAGGCAACCGTAACCTGAAAGGAAATAATAGGAATTAACACAACAGACTATCTGAAGAACAGAGTCTCTGGTATTTTAACTAAGCATTAAATAATCTTTTAAAATATTACAGAATATATCAGCATTTCATTCTCAAATGCTGAATTGGGACAAATTCAATTTTAACATTGCTGATTTCCAAATTTCACAAGATTATTACAAAAGCTGCAACTTCTATTTTTTAGGTTTTAGCCAGAGAAGGATGGTTATTAATAGTTTCCTCAGCAGTCCTTGCATGGATCTTTGTTATTTTAAGGCCTATTGTATCATTTAAACATAGTATTCCTTTAACCATGCACAGCTCCTGTGTATTGCATTGTTTAATTACATAGAATTGATGATGTAATGGATGTTTAAATGTGTTACAGTCAATGAGCTCCATGGTTCAACAAACACATCATTCTTTGATGAGCTTACTCAAAATTGTACAGTGAAATACACATTTCTTTTTAAATCAAACTCTGTCTCACTTTAATATGCCATTTTCCAACTAATTCCTATTGTTGTCTCTCATTCTAACCCAGAACTGATTTATACAACACACGATTCATGCTGCACCTGCATTTGCACATTTCGTTGTAAGTTGTGTGGCCAACCAATGCTTCCTGTGGATCCTTTATGGCTAAAAAGACTCTCAAAATTGTTTATCTGGACATTCCAAAACTTTGTTCTAATGTCAGAGGTATAAAATACCAAGAATTTGATTGTTACAATATTCTGACTGAATTCATCCAGATTTCTGGATTTAATTAAAACCTTCTTACTATTTACTAACTGGCCTGGCAGAAAAAAATTGCTATCCTCAACATTGTCACAATATGTGAACAGAGATAATCATCTTAAACTCAGTTTCCACCTATCTGAAAAATATGGTCAGTGTTCATAACAATCTGTCATCAAACATTTACTTCAATTAAATAGTTAAACAGCTGGTGTTAATTTGAATATTTCTCAAATACATGCACTTACTCTCCTGATTTCAGTAAAGATGCATGAACTGTTCATAAACTGGCATAAATTCTGTTCTTTTTTAAAAAAAGTTTATTTTCAGGCAAGATAAGGTGAAACAATTGCTGAAGCCGATGGATATATGAAAAGCCGTATGGTCCAATGCTTCAATTTGGGCTCTATTTTTCTGTGAAACAATGCAATGAACTTTGTTTCAGGTGCTCCCTGTGGTAAAGCCTTCCATGCACCCAACAACCTTACACACAAATAAGCTATTTCTATCCTCTCTCTTCACTTCCCCAACAATAGTTTTAAATATATGGCTTGTTTCTGACAGCTCAACCAAAGCATTCTTTCTTTGTTCAACTTACCAACACTTTGAGGGAAAAACAAAATTTCCATTAAATTTCATTTTAACCTTTATTCCAAGAGAACGTATTCCCCATCCCCCATGTCCCTTCTTGTAAATTGGAGTTTCTAATCTGTAACATCCTTCTAGTGAATCTACTCTGTATGCTCTCTGTAGCATTGTTGTCCTGTGTATAATGTGTGAACAGAGAAACTCAGGAGAGACCAATTTGCAAAAAAAAAATCAACTGCACCAGAAGCAGTAATGATTATGTGGCAAAAGTGCTGACGGATTTGAAAAACAAAAGATCAATAAATGGCTGAAGTTGAGAGATAAAATCTCATGAGAAGCACGTGTGCAAGTTTGTTAACTACAAAGGTAAAAATTACCTTAAGGTTGTTGCAGCAAAAAACAAATGGCTGGAGGAACTCAGTGGGTCAACAGCATCTGTGGCAAAAAGGAACTGTCGATATTCCAGATCGTGACCCTGCATCAGAACAAGGTTGTTGGGTTGCTGCTACTTAAGACACGGTGTCACGTAAATATACCATGTATCATTATTTGTGTCATGCTGTGGAAAGTTGAAAATCAACTGCCCTAAATAAAGGTTGTTTACTTGAAATGTACCTCCACTGCTATAGAAATGAAACTGGGGAAGTTTGCAAATTTTCAAAACCATGGCTCAAAATTTAGAACAACACCTGATGAAATCAAGAAGATGATTGGCTGATATGGGGAAGGAAACTGGATGGAATAGCCTTCTGACAGGAATATTTAATGCTCTGGAGAATCAGAGATGGTAAAATTGATGGTAGACAAGGGCACTAAATGAGGTGCAAGGAAGCTGACTAAGTAGTCATCTTAGTTACACAATGATGGGAAGAGACAGCAATAAACAAGCCCCAGCATCAACATTAGATTAGATTAGATTAGATCAGATCAGTTTATTGTCAGATATACCAGGATGCAATGAAATTCCTTGTTCACACAAAGCTCACTGAGTAAACAGTATACATAGAATAATAAATACAATGACAAGTGGGAAAAAAACAACATAATGGTGCAAAGGTTGTGGTGCAAAAAGAAATGCTAAAGTGACAATAACAGAATGACCAAGAGAGGTAGAATTCAGAGTATGAGAATGTGGCAGCACCACCGGGAAGAGGATGTGAAAGAGGTGATTGGTTCAGAAGTCTGACAGCACTGAGGAAGAAACTGGACTTAAGTCTGGACATCTGGGCTTCCAACCTCTTGTATTTTCTCCCAGAAGCTAGAAAAGAGAAAAGGGAATGGCCAGGGTGGCAGCAGCCTTGACGATACGATTAGCCTTCCTGAAGCAATGCACCATGAAGATCGACTGGATGGAAGGAGGTGAAGAGCCTGTGATGGACTGGGCAGTGTTTACCCACTTTCTGTAGGTTCCATCGGTCCAGAGCAGAGCAGTTGCCATACTGGGCTGAGATGCAACTCATCAGCATACATTCTAAAGTGCATCTGCAGAAGTTTGAGAAAATGCTCGTGGACATGCCAAATCTTCTCAGATGCCTAAGAAAGTAAATAAGCTGATGCGCTTCCTTAATCACCACATCAGTATGAAGGGACCAGGTGAATTTGCTGGGGTTTGGTCCATTGTTGTCGATTTTGTGGACAGCATAAGTGTATCCAAGGTGAAGGACAGGGAAACAAGGCAAAATTTGAAGACGCCAGGTGAGATACCAAGTTTTGACACAGATACAATCTTTGGAAGTGGTTATAATGGAGGATCATTAAGGCATTCTGAAGATACACAGGACTGGGAACATGCTGATACAAAAATACCCATATGAACAGCACAGACTGAAGCTATAAGGAATGATACTACCTTGAGTAGAAGCATGTCATGGAGCAAAATCAGTCTAAACCCCACAAATGGAGGCAGTGCTGGAAAAAGGACATTGGATTCAGGACCAGAAAGAAATCTACACTCTGGAGCAATGAATTTTATTTTAAAGTTGAAGACAAAGGGTAATGAAATGAGAGATTGAGAGAAGTCTAAAGAGATCATAGCTGTGTCTCCTATCATTCAGATTACTTGTTATTAACATCCAATCAGTGTTGCTCAGGGAACTCTGGATGAGAAAACTCGGTCAAGGAAGAAGTGGCAAGCAAAACTAAAGCCTGACAGTTTAATTCAGAATTGGGGAATGGAAGATCTTGCTCAGGGCAAGTGGGTTACAGTCGTTGTTGGTCTGAAGTGCAAAAGAATTGACTTTGATGAGATGTGGAGCAGGTAAAGTCCACAGGCTGAAGATGCAGAGGATTAATAGTTCAATGCAGCCCACTCACATTGTAATGAACTGACTTTTGCCCATAAGTCTCTTGGTGCCTGTGGAACCCTCAAGTAAGGTGAAGTAAATACAGTTAGAGTTGGAAGAGTTATGGAAAGAATGAATAACCAAAGTGCTTTCAAAGTATTAAGCCAAAGTCCATTCTCAGTTTAGATACAGAAGCAGGCATTGTGTTAGTGGTATCTGCTCAGCACAATGTGGCTGGAGGAAAAGTCAGGCTACATAATGTCCTCACTGAAGTGAAGCCCACAGCAGCATTCCAAAAGCAATAGAGAAGAGGAGGAATGTGCAGCCAGTGTCCAAAAAGGGAAGATGGAGAAAAGGAGAAGTACAGCTTCTGGAGAGACAACTGGAAGCCAATGCATAATGCAAGACTGGGACAGGGCAGGAAGTCTGGAATATCAAGATGGCAAAGAAAGATCAAGCTGCAAGGAAGTGGAAGAAGAATATCAGGAGAACATACTTCTTCAAGTGTTGTTCATGTGGACTTGCACTTTTGTGTGAATTGGGTTATGCTTAATCCACATTTATAAGTTTGAACACTTTGTATTCAACACTTGCAAATATGAACAGTAATGTATTCATTCAATGGAATTTGTTGTGCCTTATGGACAACAGTAAGTTCATGAACATAAATATGTTCGCTGCTTCAATTTATCAGGATATGAATGTATAACAAGGCTGCTGTGTTGCTACTACCTTAAGTGATTTGGTCATGAGGTTATGGCTTATAATGTTGTTGGCATCATGCATGTAGTTCAGTTGCACACACTGTAATGAAGTGCCTTGAGTCCCGATGGAACTCTTAAATAGAGTGAACAAAATACAGTTAGAGTTGGAGGAGCTTTGGAAAGAATGTGAAATGTTATCAAGCCAGAGTCAGATTTTACTTTGAATACAGAAGCAGCCATTGTGTTAATGGTATCTGACTTCCACAAAAAATGTGGTATTTACTTGGAGTTCCAAGTGTATGCGAGTGAACAAGTGACTCTGGTATTCAACTCTAGAAACATTGTGTCTTCTGAACCAAATACAATGCAACATCAAAAAAAGTAAAAAAAATAATTTATACCCAGCAGCAGGACTAAAGATAATGACAGACAGCTACTGTTCCTTTTGCAAGTGTGAGCATGAGATTAAAATAATTTCAACTGGGTATGCACATTTTATATAAAACCAGTCATAATCGTAAACTTTAGATAATCCTGATTCAGGATATACCAACCAGATTGCTTTTATTTTGGAGATCAAATTGAGTTCTTGTGCAATATAATGTTCCGCAGGGAAACCGTTCAGCACATACTGCTTCCACAATAATAAATCATTACCAACTCTAAACTTATCTCTGCTACTTTCATGTCTCAACAAATTTACCCAGTAGCTATGACATTTTCACCAGGAAGGTTACAGCTTAATCCCCAAATAGTGCAGACTTAGCTGATCTCAGTTAGTGCTGAGAGAGGAGAACACAGCATGATGTATATCATGCAATCCTAACTACAGTGCAATTGTCGAGATGCTGACTAAAGACAGTCAAAAACCTGCTAACACCTACTGACAAAACTTGTATTTGAATGATAGCAAGCTGAACTCATTAAAGCATGATAGTCAGCATCCAAAGAACTTTCCTCAAGTGAAGTCTCAATACATTTGGAGAGTAGAAAAATTGGTGGAAAACAGAGTTAAACTTTAAGAAAAAAGTATCTGTGCTAAAGCTAGGAGATGATGGCAGGAGTGGCAATAAGTGGGAGAAACAAATGGTGTTACTTTCTAATGCACTTTTATATCTGTTCTTACGACCTGCTCTCTGCATCCTTGCATGCTGCTTCTTCCTGCTCCTGCAGTGAGTCAGTAGACACAAATGCAAAGTAGACCTATGCCAGAATTCCTTACACTGTGAAGTTAGTATTCTGACCACATATTTGAGTGAAGGTCACTGTCAAGATCCCATACTGCAGATTGATCAGAAAAGTTAGAAGTCCAGGGGATTCAAGAAAAAGTGGCAAACTGATTCCTTTAATTATGCAAATATAAGGAACAGGGTTATAAAGTTTGCTGATGATGTAAAAATTGGCCATGTGGTTGACAGTGCAAAAGAAAGTCGTAGACTGCAGAGAGATTTCAATGGATTGGTGATGAGGCTCTGAAGGTGGCAAATGGAGCTCAACCACAGAATTGTATGGAGGGCAGGCAAGGCAAAAGAATATACAATAAATAGAAGAGTACTGAAAAACACAAAGGAACAGAGAGATCTAGGAATGCACATCTACAGATCCACAAACACAGTAAGACAGTAAGGTAAGATGATTAAGGCAACATTCAAGATGCTTTCCTTTGCTGTCTAGACCACAGAATGTAAGAGGAGGGACATCATCTGAGAACTATATAAAACACAAGAGTGCTGGTTATCACATCACAGGAAGTATAGAGACCATGGAAAGGAGACTTAGGGGAACGTTACCAGGGCTGGAGAAGTTTGGTTGTTAGCACGATTGGCTAGATTGTGGTTATTTTCTTCAGAACAGTGGAGGCTGAAGGAAGATTTAATGAAGTGTATGAAATTGAAAGAGGCTTAGATAGGATGAATGTGTAAGATTTTATTTCCCTTCACAGGGTGGTGAGTAATGGGGAGTTATGCATTTTAAATGATAGAAGAATTAAAGGGGATAAAAGCCACAGCTCCCTCTGATCCTTCTACCAGGTTTGGAAGACACTGTCCGAAAGGATAGTGGAAATGTATTCAGATGAGCAATTGTTATGTCATATTCTGCACAATTATGGAGCAGGAACTGAAAAGTGAGATTAGTCTGATAGGTTATTTTGGTAAGTGTAAACACCATGGACTCAATAGTCTTCTAACGTGCTGTACACTTCTGCAGTTCTTTGAATATTAACATACAAAATGAGTCAATGAAAGGCATTGTATAAAAAGGAGCAAGTGAAAAACAATATATAAAGGTAACAAGTGAATAAACATTATAATGACGGCAATTGGAAAGGACTATGGGACAAGTTTAAATGGGCATCTTGGTCAGCATGGACCAGTTGGGCCGAAGGGCCTGTTTCGTGCCATATGACTCTATGACTACATGAAGGCAGCAAGTGAAAGATGTCTCAGTGTCTCCCTTATTAACTCTCTAAGATGCTAGCAATAGGTAGTAATTTAAACAATCAACAAAGGTACTTTATTCATGAAACAGTTTACAGAACCAGCAGGCATGCTTACAGTTGCTTTCTCTCAAAACAACCTTTTGTTCCCAAATACTGCTCGAACACTCGCCTGCATTTAGGTACATGATACAATCATTAAAGGGATGACAAGATTGAAGGAACACAGATTCTTCATGGACCGGTATTACATAAAGTACATATTGTATCCCTACTTTAATAACAAAAGATGAAAGAAAAAAGATCATGCAAATCACTGTCCAATATCTATGTGCTTTACTCTGTTTGGATTAATGGACTATCCTTCCCAATCCAATCCTAACCGGTTGTGGTTCTCCAGAGGTCTATTAATGAGCTGTGATGTTTTCTTTCCAGAAGCAGTCGAGCATCTTCTGGTATCTCCATATCAGTTTCCTTTGTAGTGATCTTTCTAAGATGGCAGCTCTTGTGTCAATGTGGGATGCCTTCCTCTATCATGAATTCATATGATCTGGGGCAGGGGGCGTGTCAAGTTACCACTGCCTTCGGTCTATCTGGTGTCAATTTTTTGTGGGCTTTATCCTTGCTGTATCTTTAGCATCTCTGTTGTGGTGGTTTTGTATTCCTTTGGCTGTCTCCAATTGTCCTCTAGTTTCAACAGCTCACTTTTTGGAGCAGAGATCTGGTTCATGTCCTCATAATCCCCTGCACTTCACTGCTCATCATCCTTTGGGGCACGTTGTCGCAGAAGGTCAGGAAACTCAACAAGGATCTGACCGTGATGATGCAGACTTCTACAGAAGTTCCTTGGCCACCTTTGCAGTATCCTGTGCCTTTCCATTACTCTGTGGAAAGCAAGCTGATCATTTCTGGTGATCAGATAACCTCACAAGGTTATCTGCTGTGAACAGTGGCCTCTTACTGTGATCTGCACCTTGGGGATGTTATAGCTAGCAGACTGCCCTTGAGGCTTGTGAGTTACTGTTGATAAATAGCTCCTCTTCGTGAAATCTCTCCCATAAATTTGAAAAATAATCACCCATCACCAAACATAATTTTTCCTCCAGGTGAAACAGACCTGACCTTTGCTCAGGGTTTATCTGGAAACCAATAAAGGTAAAATGTTTCCTTTGATTTGTTTAATAATTGAGATCTGTGGGTCTCAAATTTCCTCACATGGTCTCTCATCTTCTCTTCCATCCTAAGCCAGTAAAAACTTTCTTTTCTTCTGTATAAGCATCCATTCTCTCAGAAATATGTGACATAGATGTATTGATCACATAATTTCTTCATAACAATTATCCTCTTACCTCTGAAGATCAGATCGCCTTGAACCCAGCGCTTGTGTTGAGGCATGATCTGAGCTAAGGTTCAATCTCATGGTGTTGTTTTCTATCCTGTCTGAATCATTTGCTTCAGGCAATGCACTGTGCCAGCTAGTCTGATAGTTCCTTCAATCTCCTGCAGAGATTGGAATATCTGACCGCATTGTTTTTTTCATGCTCAATGTCCAAAGCATCTCTCATGTCCTCAGTACACATTCAGTTCAACATGCCAGCTAAGCACATGTCTTTGCCTTGGGTATTTCCCACAACCTCTCTGGTACTTAACAGCAATGATCTCAAGTGGCTTGCAATCACTGTGCACACATGCAGTTCTTTGATCTGTGCACCAGCGAAACTTCTCCAGTCCAAGGATCACGCAAGTAGCTCCTTCTCCATTTGTGCGTAACTCCTCTCCATATCCATCAGCACTCTACACGTGGCTGATTCTCCTGCAATATCGTTGTTCCCAGACACTCTTCGGAGGTGCTTACCTGCAGTGTCAGCTCCTTATCTTCAAACTATCAGAACGCAGGCTCTGCTATGACTCTCTCCTTGATTCTTTAGGTTCACCACCTTCAGAGAACATTTCCCAGCTGGCTTCAGTGTAGTCTGTCTGTACATCAACAGCACATGAGTTGTTGGTTTTAACTGCATCTACCTGAGAGTGATGGTTTGTTGCAGGAGAACATAATGGATTGCTCCAGAGTCATATTATGATACACTGGTTGCTCTTGCACCAATGTCTTGGTGTAAATACACCTAGCGGCTGTTCCTTCCACAGGTTTGATTTTGTTTGGCAGCAGGTACATATTTTTCAACTGGATTTATCTGCTTACCATGTTTTCTCCTTTAGGAAAGGATCAAAGCATTTTTCCTAGTCCTGGTTGCACATAAAAAACAATAACCATTCACTGTTTCAGTTCTGGGCAAGTTGGAAAATGCTTGTAATGCATCTAGAAGCATTCTCCATAATCTCACTTAGGGGTTTTATGTTACATAACAATTCTCTCCCATTGTAACAATGAGATACAACAACAAATTTATTACCAACAGTCTGCTCCAGCCAGCTCAAAGTAAAGTGTGAACAGTTCCTACTACCATCTCCATTTTTTAGATGGGTTGCTGCCCTGAAAATCCAGTAACTTGGGCAACTTTACTTTTCCAATGTTTACCCTCTCAATTGAATCACATAGTTCATTATCTCAATGCACATCTATGTGTTATCTAAATGGGAGGGATCAAGCCCAGCTTTGGGTATTCCAAATCAGGCATGGCATCTAAATTTTACAATTTCATCAACTAGTTCCTTGGATGTCACTTCAGCATCTCTCTCATAAACTCTCTAAGCTATGGAAGTGGTCCATAATTTAAATTACCAATGCAAATGCAGCAGAGTTTACAGTTATTTTTTTTCTCCAATTTCTGTATGGAACCTTCTGTCGCCAAGCACTACTACTTTGTACCGTGGTTCTTTTAATCCTGTCATATAATACAATCCATAAATTGGTGACAGCATTAAAAGAACTACAAACAATATGGCATATAAAACGTATGTTACCAAAGGCACTATATAAATGAAGTACTAGAGTTGGTCTTTTAATTGACATTAAAAAGAATTGGTCTTTTTAAAGCTGCACCAAAGCACATTAGGGTCACATCACAGTAGCAATTATATTGCATTATTAATGTCACCATGAAGTCAGATTGATACACTTGAATTTGTGCTAGGATTGTTTTTCTTCCTTGAAGCAGAAAAAGGGGAGGGTAGTTCCCTTCAGACTGAGTTGTATTTTTGCTATACACAGTTGTTCAGTCTGTTCCCAATGTGTGGTATCTGCTGTGTGTCTTGTTGGAACTCTACCACTATTGCTGATGGCATATTTCTTATATTTTATAGTACAACGAATATTGTATAGACTGATAGCTCTTTAATTCTGCCCAAGGCTCAGGAAAGGAACTCAGCAGTCACTACCCGAGGCCAAACATAAATGGCTAACTGAAGAACAATAACATCTCCTGACTTTTTTTTTGCAGACAGCATAAATTATTTTCAAATTCCAGACAGTAATAATCAGTTTGTGTAGCCAAATGCAAGCCAGAGAAAGAAAGAATAGAGAGCCACATTAGATTTGTCTGTAAGCTTTCAAAATTCTGTGAAATCTGACCTTATCTGAAAAGCAATCAAAACTAAGAGCAAGCTAATGGATAGAAGCTAATTTGCTACATGTTTGAATATCAGCCCAATTGTGCAGAAAGTCAGTGAGAACTGAGTTTCCAATCAGGTTAATAAATCATTCTAAATGGCAATAACAAGTTGCATAAAGGATGATATCCCTCTTATATAATTAGTACACTCTAACGATTACTTACCCATTAATGCATTAAGGTCCCTGCACTATCAAAGCAGGATTGTCAACAAGTGGAATGAGAAAATAGCTATTCTGCCTGTTGTTTTACTTTGTAATCCAAGTATAGCATCAGTACTCCAGCAAAAATTAGTTTTATTTTTAATGATTGTTTTCTTAAATTTATTTGTACTGGTGGTCATATCTTACCTGTAAACCCCATAAGGGAAGACTTCTTTCTACCCAGATTATAGGAGACCTAATGGTAAATCAAAATGGTAATCTTGGTTAGTTTGTATTTCATATATATTTGCTGTAATGCGCATAGTTGCTTATTTTAAGCACATAATATGCAGGGTACTTATGGAAAATGATGTACAATACACCATTAAAAATCCAAAAATTCTGTAATCTCAGAAATAAAAGTGCAGTTTGACTTGCTTAGTTGGCATAAAATCATGGACATTGACAAAAATCATGAATTTCTATCTACCAAACAATGGTTAAAGTCCATACATTTCATCTTATAATAATTCAGTTGTTTGCCTGGTAGACCCACTGATTGCCCACTTGTTTAGGTGAGGGGGAGAAGGAGAGAGTCCTGGAAATCATGTATCTTTGATGATAAAAGCAGAAATTGGTGAAAACACTCAGCAGGTCAGGCTGCGTCTGCAGAAAGAGAAACAGAGTTAATGTTTCAGGCAGAAGACTTTTCTGTTTCCCCTTCCACAGATACTTCCTGACTAGCCAAGTGTTTCGGGCATTTCTGTTTTTTTATTTCAGATTTCCAACATCTACATTTTCCTTTATTTTAATTACCACTGGTGGTAAGTTAGTCAGCACCTTGGAGTGGTGTATTCTACGTGCAAATGGAAACAGAATTACCTCCAAGACCTTTAATTTGGGCCACTAGTACTTCCAAGCTGTGGAGGCTCTAGTCCAGGTAGACAGTGGGGAGTAATTCTCACAATTCCCCCCCCTCCCCCCGACAAACCACCTCATCTAGAATTGTAGAAAGTCTTTAAAATTACATTTGTGATGCAAGTGGGAGAGCTTGCAATGGCAAAGAAAGTTCAATGACCTCTCTAGATTGACCAAAGCAAAAAACCTCTCTTTTTATGATCTGCTCGAAACTCCAGCATCAGCACCATTCCCAAAGTTGCCAGTACCTATGCTAGAGGAAAGCTGATGAAGTACTGACTGCAAGTACGCAGCAGCTCAGGTATGGAGCATTGCATTTTAGTTCTGACTTTGACTTACCAGTGATGAAGAAATGGTGATGTACATTTCTCAGATCAGTGTGGGATGGCACTCAGAAAAGAACTGGCTGGTTGTGCTCTTGACTTCATCCCAGGTTGTTGCGGATGCAGGTTTGATAAAAGCTGTCAAAGTATCAGCAAGTGCAACTGTGCATTTTATATGCAGTGCAGCCACCATGTGCCAGAAATGGACATTAAAGGTGCTAATCAACATGTACTGGGAAGGACTCAAGCAAGCCTGTGTCCATTGGATCCAAGGCAAGTTAGTAAATTGTATCCCAAAATTGGGTTGGTAACAGGTAGTGGTTTTTTGTGATGGAAGCCTGTGTCCAGTGGTGTACTGCATGGAACACTGTGGAGACCCACCGTTTATTACTTATATTAATGAGTTGGATATGAAGGTTGGAGGTATGATTATAAGTTTGCAGATGACATGAACAATGGCGGAGATATAAGAGACCGGAGATGTTGTAATCCGGAGCAAAAAATACACTGTTGGAAGAACTCAGCAGGTCAGGCAGCATCTGGCAGATTGGTAATTTGGTTTATTATAGTAACATGTAGCGAGGTACAGTGAAAAACTTCATTTTGTATTGCCATCCAAATAGATAGTTTCATTACAACAGTGCATTGAGGTAGTACAAGGGAAAACAATAACAGAATGCAGAATAAAGTGTTACAATTACAGAGAAAGTGCAGTGCAGGTAGACAAAAAGGTGCAAGGCCATAATGAGGTAGATTATGAGGTCAAGAGTCCACTTTATCGTACTAGGGGACCGTTCAATAGTCTTATAACAGTGGGACAGAAGCTGTCCTTGAGCTTGGTAGTCTCTGCAGATCTACTCATTACCATTGCAAGTTGCTCCCTGCAGCTGCAGAGGCAGAGTGATGGTTGACATTTCAGGTTGAGACCCTGCATCAAGACTTGATAGTGAGGAGGATAGTCTGAGGCTATAGGATGATATTGATCAGTTGGTAAAATGGGCAAAGGAATGTAGATGGAATTTAATCCTATGAGTGCAAGGTGATGTACATTGGGAGAACTAATATGGGTAGAATATATACCATGACTGGTAGAGCCCCAGGGAGTATTGAGGAACATAGGAATCTCGGTGTACATAACCAAAGATCTCTGAAGATGTCAGCACAGATAGATAAAATGGTGAAGAAAACACAGAGGATATTTGCCTTCATTAACCAGAGCATAGAATATAAGAGCAAAGAGGTTATGGAACAACTTGATAAAACATTAGTTAGGCCACAGCTGGAGTACTGTGTGCAGTTCTGATCACTACACTTTAAGGAGGGTGTGAATGGACTGGAGACCGTGCAGGGGAGATTCACCAGGATATTACCTGGGATGGAGCATTTTGATTATGAAGAGAGAGGGAATAGGGTGGGTTTGCTTTCCCTGGAGAAAAGGAGTCTGAAGGGGGGACTGATAGAGATACATAAAATTATGAGGGGCACAGAAAGGCTAGAAAGTTGGAAATTCTCCCCCTTAGCAGTGGTGTCAAAAACAAGTCAGCATAGGCTTAGAGTAAAGGATAAGACATTGAGGGGGATCTGAGGAAGAACTTTTTCACTCAGTGCAGTTGAAATCTGAAACGCACTACCTAAGTGGGTGGTGGAAGCGGATATTCTTGCAGTATTTAAGATTTATCTAGATGAGCATGTGAAATGCCAAGTCATAGAAGGCTACTGACCAAGTGCTAGCACATGAGATTAGTATAAATTTGTACTTGAAGATTGGCATGGATATGGTTGGCTGAACTATGATTCTAATTATGCAGGGTATTTAAGAATCCAATTCCAAAGATCCAGCCTTTTGGGAAATACTCAGAAATTCTATAAGAGGGCTCGGGACTTGTTATTCTGTTTATTCACTCCATGCCAACCACACGCCCACCACCCCCACCCCACCCCCAACCTCTTTTTTGTGACACTTCTGCTGAGGGAAACTTTGGTTCATGGTCCCATTCCATTCAGCATATTTTCTATCAATTGATGTGTATAAAATGTAAATAATACATTTTCTTTTGCAGTCTGACAAAGGTACTTATTCTGCACTTATAAACAATTCCAAAACTTACCGGTCAGTCTTGCTGAGACTGTGGTTTTGACTGGAACAGCCCCAACTTTATAAAACAAAACACAAAGTAAGTAATAATTTCAGACCAAACTGGTGGATTTAATTTTTGTCTACATATCACCATTATTCATTAAAATACTACTTTGCATCTTTAGGTTTAATAATAAATTATTATTGTAAATTGTAATATTTACTCAAGTACAGGTAACCAATTGATAAAAATCACAGTACCTTTTCTCCCAGAGATTTTCACATAGTCCAAAATACTCATTCCACAGCTGCAGTGCATTGAGACTGATTTCATCTGAAGTGGGATTAAAATCGCTCCAATGCAAAACCAGTGTTGGTGGGATCTCCCCTTGGGAGAAAAGATTGGGCACGTTCCGACTTATGAATGCAATATCTGATCTTCTTTTCCTAACCAAGCGTGTCATCTAGTTTTCTCTTGCAGCTGCTTCTCCTGACGTCAGGTCCAACTATAGCTACTGATGAGGAAATGACTGCACATTTTCATGGTTTCTTTGACCTTGGTACAAAACACTTCCTTGCCTTGTATTACCAAGCTTCCAGATCTATGAGGCCCCCTAGATCAACTACATAACTTTTAATTCCTTCATTTGTACAATTCCTACATAATTGTTAATAGTAAAGCCTTCCCACCATACCATGGGAGAAATTTTAAACTTTGTCAGCCAACAGAAAGAATACAGGCAAGATGAATGGTAATAGTTATCCCTTTCCATCCAACGATGTGGCTTACAGTACAATCTCAAAACCTAATTCTGGGCGATTGAAACACATTCCACAATCAGGGAGCAGTTCATTTCAGAATATACAGCTAAGGAGACACAAGAGACTGCAGATGCTGTAATTTGGAGCAACAAACAATCTGCTGGAGGAATTCAACGGGTCAAGCAACATCTGGTGGGGCTAAAGGAAAAGTTGATGTTTTGGGTCAAAATGCTGCATCAGCAGTGAGTGGAGATGGAAGATAGCCAGTATAAAGAGGAGGGGGGAGTGATGAGACAGGGGCAGAGGTGATTGGTGGAATGAGGAAGGGTGAAGGATGGTGGGCAGATCGAGCCAAGTAGGGGAGTTGAGAGACAGAGGCAGGTGGATGATAGATGGAGGCAAACAAAAAATGAGCCAGGTGGAAGGAGGGGAGGGTGGAAGTGAAGACTACTGGGAGGGTAATAAGCAGGAACATATATGCCTAGTATTAGGTAGAACACATTGAGCACAGATATTGAATTGCAGGTTCTATTTACATAATGGGCCCTGATTTACTTATAGACAAATGTATGAAACAGGCAAGTTTGAAGAAGGCATGCAGGATACTGACCTTCATTAGCTCTGGCACAGAATACAAGAGCACGAAAGACATGGTACAACTTTATAAAACCTTAGTTGGGCCACAACTGGAGTTTTGTGGTCGCCACACTACAGGAAGGATGTGAATGCTCTGTGGTGGGTGCAGAGGAGATTTGCAGGATGTTGCCTGGGATGGACAGTGTCAGGGAAGAAGAGTGACTGAATAAACTGGGTATGTTTTCCCTTGAGTGGAAGAGGCTGAGGGGGGAGCTGACAAGAGGAGAACCAAAAAACAAGGGGTATAGATAGGGTGGATAGTAAGAAATGTTTCCACATAGTGAAGATGTCTAAAACCAGAGGGCATAAGTTTAAGGTGAGGAGCAAGAGGATTAGAGGGGATCTGAGAAAATTATTTTTCATCCAGAGGGTGGCTACAATCTGGACTGCACTGCCTGAGAAAGTGGTGGAGGCAGGGACTTTCACAACATTTAAGTAGTATCTGCACGAGCATCTGAATCACCAAAGCATAGCAGGCCACAGGCCAAGGGCACAGATGGGGACTTGATGGTCAGTATGGAAATGGTGGGCTGAAGGACCAGTTTATGTGCTGTATGTTTCTATAGCTCCATGACTTTAAGTATTACCTTAAAAAACAATAAAAAAAAACTTTCACAAGAAATTCCATCTGGCATTTTTAAATCATCATTTTATGGTTGATCAATAGTTATTGCCAAGTCTGAGAAAAGCCAAGTGACTAATTTAAAAGTAATAAGATTGATTAATTTGTGTGACATTTGGTTGAAATCGTTAAAACTTGCTGCATGATACTTGTGGTAAATTGGTGAAAGAAATGTTGAACAATATGTTCTCAAATTGCAGAGGTATTATAATTGCAATGATATTATAAAAACTGTAAATTGTGCCCATTATTCCTTACTTTGTAACATACTTATATATCATTTGTTACTATAAAACATACTGAATACAACACAGTGATGAAAACATTCTAATTATTATTTTCTCCTTAAATGATCATTCAAACACAATCTAAAGCCCACTAGTCCAATGTGCTAAGTGAAAACTATATATTTTTGGCGATTTAGGGCAAAGTGAACACTATATATTTTTGGAGATTTAGGGCAAATCCATAATGATTACGTTGAATGAAATTAGCAGAGAAACACACAGAGGTCCTGATTGCATTTTTAAAGTAACATGTTAAAAAGTTCCCTCAAGGTACGCAAAACTAAAGTGGCCAAAGGCAATGCAGCATGTCCATGATTTCTTTACATAACCAGTATCCTACAAAGTTCCACATCAGAATATTGCACAATCAGCCCTCATTTGTCCAAAACTTGGTTTGCGACTCACATGTTTCAGCAAATAATTCATAAACTTAGTGGTCACATGACTCTAAGGAGCAACATCGATGAAAAACGACAAGGCTGATTAGGGACAGCCAGCATGGCTTTGTAAGGAGCAGGTCGTGCCTCACGAGCCTGATTGAATTCCTTGAGGATATGACAAAGCACATTGATGAAGGTAGAGCAATGGATGTGGTGTACATGGATTTTAGTAAGGCATTTGATAGGGTCCCTCACGGAAGATTCATTCAGAAAGTCAGGAGGCATGGGATCCAGGGAAACTTGGCTGTGTGGATTCGCAATTGGCTCGCTCATAGAAGACAGAGGTTGGTGGTAGATGGAGCATATTCTGCCTGGAGGTCAGTGACCAGTGGTGTTCCGCAGGGATCTGTTCTGGGACCCCTGCTCTTTGTGAATTTTATAAATGACTTGGATGTGGAAGGGTGGGTTAATAAGTTTGCTGATGATACAAAGGTTGGTGTGTTGTAGATAGTGTAGAAGGTTGCTGCAGATTACAATAGGATATTGATAGAATGCAGACCTAGGCTGAGAAGTGACAGATGGAGTTCAACTCGAAAAAATGTGAAGAGATATGCTTCAGGAGATTGAACTTGAAGGCAGAATACAAGGCTAATGGCAGGACTCTTAGCAGTGTGGAGGAACAGAGGGATCTTGGGGTCCATGTCCATAGATCCCTCAAGGTTGCCGCGCAGATCGATAGGGTTGTTAAGAAGGCGTATGGTGCGTTGGCCTTCATTAGTTGGGGAATTGAGTTCAAGAGCTATGAGGTAATGCTGCAGCTCTATAGAACTCTGGTTAGACCACAGTTGGAGTATTGTGTTCAGTTCTGGTTGCCTCATTATAGGAAGGATGTGGAAGTTTTAGAGAGGGTGCAGAGGAGATTTACCAGAATGCTGCCTGCATTGGAGTGCATGCCTTATGAGCATAAGTTGAATGAGCTAGGGCTTTTTCTCTTTGGAGAGGAGGAGGATGAGAGGTGACTTGATAGATGTGTACAAGATAATAAGAGGCATAGATCGAGTGGACAGTCAGAGGTAATTTTTTTTTTACACAGAGTGGTGGGTGCGTGGAATGCACAGCCGTCAGAGGTTGTGGGGGGCAGATAAATTAAGGATGTTTAAGAGGCTCTTAGACAGCCACATGAATAATAGAGAAACAGAGGGCAATGTGGGAGGGAAGGGTTAGATAGATATTAAAGCAGGATAAAATGACAGCACAACATCATGGGCCAAAGGGCCTGTACTGTGCTGTAATGTTCTATGTTCTAAGACGAATTTTGCTTTCCTTGGGCAAATCTTCATAAATATGGTGCTTCATTTTGATTAGTTTTTAAACTGAACTGTAATGAGATGTCTATTTGAGTTAGAATAAAGCTTTGATTTTGTACATACCATCCATTTCTTTCCTTAGGATCATCGAGTAACACACGAACAATATACAAAAAACAGCTTAGTAGCTTGAGAGAAAAATTGAACAGGCGTATTCGCAGACCTGAAATAATTAAAATTAAAGCCTCATTTAGATAGTCATTTTTTTTAATATATCTACTATATTATATAGTTCCAAATAACAGAATGCAGATACAAGGAAATGCATGTCACCATACAGTTATACTTTTTAATAAATATATCAGCTGAAAATAAACTTTTGTTTTAATCACAGGTCCAGTAACATTTATCTTAAGCCAATAAAACAGATGAGGAGAAATAATTTTTCTCTAACTAAAAATGTAAAAATACATATTTACCTTCCTCATGGTAAAACATAAATTAAACAAGTATTGTCAGTGAACTTAATCCTAGTTTATGTACATATTAGATTATAAATTTGGGAAATCTAAAATTAAAAGCAAAAAAAAACTGATAGGTGTGTGTTGGAGGAGTCAAGCCTGGAGGTTAGGTTTCTTGAAGTCACTGCCTGCATTTTCACGTGCACACTTTTAGCAGCTGTCAGTTAAGAACTTCAAACCTGAATACCACTGACAATCAATGTTAAGTTTATAAAGTTTAGGAAAAGATCCAACCAAAAGATTATGGCTAATCCCCCCATTACTCTGCCAAACAGATATGTAATCACAAACTAAATCATCCTCCTTATGAGAGCCTAGGTTGAATGTTTAGAAGGCTAGAGAAGATTACCTGCCAACTTGTTCTGAATTAAAAATAACGTAGAAAGAATTAAAAATGAATAAAAGCACATAAAACCCAAGTTATAAACTTATTTACAAGAATGAAAATTTATATTTCCCTAAAATAATTTTAAAATTGATGAATAATGAAATTAGTATAAGTAACATCAACTGACAAATAAAGTAGAAGAACATCATTGATATACATTTCACAGAAGCATCATTGAACAAAAAAAACCACTAAACCACAGAAGGAATGCTAGACTTGAAGACCAAAAGCTCAATCAAAGAGGTGGGTTTTAACAGGCAACTTTAAGAACAGAAAATAATGTGCACAGGGGAAGAATTTTAGAAAGAAAATTGTGGAGTTTCAGATCTTGGCAGCCAATCATGGAACAATTAAATACATAGATGATAAAAAAGTGAGACTTGGAGGATATCTTAAAGGATTGTAGGTATGGAAGCAATTATAGATTTGGAGAGAAGTGAAACCATATAGGGATTGAAAAATAAAGGTAAGAATTTTAAAAATGAGGTATTGCCTAAACAAGACCCACTGCTGTTCAGTAAGTACAGGGGTGAGGAGTAAATGGGACTTGGTGCTCTTTAGGTTGGGAAGTTGTTTTTGAATGACACCAATTTTACCAGAGTGGAACAAGGAATACTAGGTAAGACTAGACTAAGAAATAGTCAAGTGTACAGGCAGTAGAGTTTCAGCACCAAGATAGTGGTTGATTAAGCTATGTAACTTTAGTAGAGGGACCAATGGTTGGAAGCTGTCAGGGAGGGGGATGAAATTGGTAGTCACAGAACAGAGTTTGTGTCGGAGACCAAAGACAATGGCTTTGATCTTTGGGGAAATCTCTGCTCATCCTTTATGGTCATAGAGAGATACAACACAGAAACAAATTCTTCAGCCCACCAAATCCGCTAAGACCATCGACCACCCATTTATACTAATCCTACATTAAAGCAGTTTAACATCATAGAGAGAGTGGGGGATGAAGAAAGTAAGGATGGTGGATCATCTCAGCATACAAGTGGAAAATAATGTTTTTATAAGATGAGAAATAGGAGGAGTCAAGGGTAGATCTTTGGTGGGGCTTCATGCTTTGATCTTTCGTGATCAAGGTACATCTCCATAGATCAAGTAGAAGGGAGTACATTAATAGTCAATACAAGTGAGCTATGACCTACAAGTTCTCCGGCACATGCTACAGATGGTGACAAATGGGAGCGTCAGGCTACAGGGAACTATGTCCTATTTTCCTGTTTCTTCCCCTCCTTTTCTGTTGTTCTTCTGCTTCCTCGGTGATTATGCCCTCTCACGAGGCAATTCCATGCAGCCTTGACCTTAGTTAATATCTCCCAGTTTCTGGTGCCTGTATTTGCTTTGATGGTACGCTTAAGGCATTTTCTTGGACCCTTTTGAGTTCTTACTTCATGACGAAAGTATGAATATTGCATCTGTTTAGATGTCCATAAGAAAGTCTTATCCATTTTAGCTGATGCGGTTGATCATTTCTTCAGTGCTGGTGTAGTTAGCAGTGAGGGAACAGGTACTCACACACTGATCCTCCCAATTTATATGTAGGGTCTTCTGAAGATAACGCTACCCAAGAGGGTAGTGGAGGTCAGTCACCAAGTATATCCTAGATTTTTGGATATTCAGGACATTAAGATATTTGTGGTCAGTCAGGAAAGTTGTGCTGAGGTAAAAGATAATCAGTGAGTTAACTGAATGGTGGATCAATGACAATGGGTCAAAAGAGCTACTTCTGCAACTATTTCTGAAATTCTTATGAAAACATTCCAGGCTGATCAAGCAACATCTGTGATGACATTTCTGTTTCAGATCTTGCATCAGGATTGAGGGAGAAGAGAAAAAATTGCCAGGTTATTGCCATATGGGGGGAGGTGGGGTGGTGGGTAGGGGGAATAGAAGCTGTTAGGTGATAAGTGGGGAGGAGATGATGGGCAGATGGAACGACGTGGAGGAGAAGTGAACAAAGGGAGAAGGAAACTAGGTGAACAGGTGAGTGTGTGTGAGAGAAGAACACCGGGGGTGGAGAAAATTCAATGTTCATGTCATTAGATTGTAAGCTACCCAAATAGAATATGAGATGTTGTTCTTCCAATATGTGTTTTGCCTCTCTGTAGCAATGGAGAAGGCAGAGAATGGACAAGTTGGTTTGGGAGTGGGAAAGCAAGTTAAAGTGGCATGCAAGCAGAAGCTTGAGATGGCTGTTACAGAGTACAGGTGCTCCACAAAACAGTTGCCTTGTCTACACTTCATTTCACCAGTTTAGAGGAGGCCACTTGATGAGCATTAGATGCGGTAGACTAGGTTGTAAGAGATGTAGGTGAACCTCTGCCTCACCTGGAAGGACTGTTCAGGTCCCTGGATGGTGTTGAGGAAGGAGATGAAGGGTAAGGTGCTACAACTCCTTCAGATGCAGGGTACAGGGGAAAGTGCCAGAGTACAGGGAGAGGTGGAGGGGTGGGTGGGGATGGATGAGTGGACTACGGAATCACAAAGAGAGTGGTCCTTGTGGAAAGAAATCCGTAAAGTGGGGGCGAGGGAATGGATGAGAGAAAAGGGAAGATGTCTTTCTGGTGGGATCACATTGGAGATGGCGGACATGGAAAAGAATGTGTTGGATGTGGAGATTGTTAGGTGAAAGGTGAGGACCAAGGAAATTCTATTGCTGTTCTGTCTAGGGGGATGGAGGATGAGAACAGGCATGTGGTAAATGGAGGAAATGCGTGTGGAAACTCTGTCAACTATGACAGAGGAGAAGTCAAGTTTTTAGAAGGAGGAGGACGTTTCAGAATCCTGAGAGTAGCTCTTGAGAACAGATGCAGAGACAGAGTAATTGAGGAAAAGGGATGGCATACTTTCAGGAGGTAGGATGGGGGGAGGTGCAGTGGAAGTAGCTCTGTCAGTGAGTTCACAGAAGATGTCAGTGCCAAATCTCCCTCCTGAGACGGAGACAGAGAGAAGAAGAAAAGGAAAAGAAGTGTCAGTGATAGTTCAGGTGAAGTTGACGGCAAGAAGGATGGAAGTTGGTTGCGAAGATGATGAAATTGACGCGTTCTGCTTGAGTGCAGGAGGCATCATGATGCATTTGTTGATGTTGAGGAGAAAGAGTGTGGTGGGTGTGGAATAGGCTTGGAACAAGGACTGTTCCATGTAGTAATAAAGACAGGTGTATTTGAGTCCATGCAAGTACCCATGGCTACCCCCTTGATCTGCAGAGTGGGAGGAGTTGAAAGAGTAGTTGTTGAGGGTAAGGACAAGTTCTGCTAAGTGGATGAGAGTGTTAGTGGAGGGCAATTGGTTGGGTCTTTGTTCAAGAAAGAAACAAAGACCTTCCTAATGTGGGATGGAAGTGTACAGAGATTGGATATGTATAATAAAGATGAACCAGTTGGAACCAGGGAATGGGAAATTATTGAAATGGCCGAGGCCATCAGAAATGACCTGGATGCAAGTGGGAAGGGACTGGGCAAGGGAAGACAGGAAGGAGTCCAAGTATGAAGAAATGAGTTCAGTGGGGCAAGAGCAAGCAGGAACAATGGGCCTACCAGGGCTGCCCTGTTTATAGATCTTGAGTAAGAGATAGAACTAGGCAGTATGGTGTTGGATCACTTTGAGGTTTGAGACCGTGGAGGGGAGATATTCTGATGTAATGAGATCTGTAATGGTCTGGGAGACAGTAGCCTAGTGGTAAATTTTTCTAGGCAGCTAAACAGCTAAGACCTGTCTAAGGCTCCTGCTGTCAACAGAATTATTTACTTTGGTCAGATCAATAAAAGAAAGACACAATAGTTGGTGTTGGTCCTAGAATTTCTCCTCAACCTTCTGAACCTTAAAATTAATGTCATGGTGCCTCTGAACTGATTGAGGGCACATCAGAGCTCTAAAGGTTTCCTCAGCAAAGGAGAGAAATCAGTTCACTGAGATTTGAGCAAGGAACTTTCAAGTGATGGAGAGCAAGGAAATACCTTGGTAGTTTCCACAATAGACTAATTTCCCTTTTATGGAAATAGAAATAATGTTGGCATTCCTTAGGTCAGCTCGAATTTTCTCAATTTTTCCATATTTTGAGGAGCATGAGAAGTTTATTGGTCACACCTTCTCCATGGACTTTAAAGAGCCTAGCAGGAACACCATCAGGGCTTTGTTGCTTTTCATGCATTTTGTAGCCTGTCAAATATTTTCAGGGGTTGGTGGATTGCAAGAGCATTCCTAACTGGATGTTGTGGAATGGTTTGGATGTTGTTATCTATCATCTTCAAATTATGGTTCAGGAATTTTTGTAAGTGCTTCTTCCAGAATTCCTTAATAGCCTTTTAGAATTGTACTGCTATTTTCAGATCTAAGTGAGGTAAACCCAAGAGAGTGTGAGCTGGATCTAGTGAAAAAAGCTTGCATGTGCTTTATTTTACACAGGAATACAACTGTGAATGAGCAATTACAGAGATATTGATAGTGGGGAAACATGTACCCAGTGATAGGTAGATTCAAGACAATGAGTTTTCCTCTTCTGTTGCTGCCTTCATCCACCATTGCAACTGCTGATGAGCATCCCTTATACATTTGCAGAAGCCACTACCAATATCCTTTTTTTGGATTGGTCTGTTTTCAGATTGTTATCTCATGTTTGTTTACCAGGTGTCATTCTAAGGGTTATATGTGTACACAAGTCATTCCACCATACCAAGGTAGCAGTCCATGGGGAGACACCAAGAATAATGAAATGCTCACAGAAAGAACAGCACTTGCTTGCAATTTTAGTATGATATCTGGATAACTTAGAATGGAAGCAGCCAGATGCAGTGCTTGCTGCTGGGCAATATTGAAAAGGTGTTAAAGGAAGATGGTATGTTCAAATGCATCAAAGTCTAGAGACCAGCCAAGGAAGGTCATGAGAGCTAAATTACTTCTGTTGCAATAAAAGGATGTCATTTAGGTCATCAGTAGATCAAAATCAATCAGCTTGAACACAATAAACTATCTCAATAAATCATAATAGCACATTCTCCACCTTATCAGGAACTGGGTAAGGGTTCAAAATTGCAGCTTTATGAAAAATAACAAACAGAAATAGGCAGGAATTTCCTTTCCAACACAGGTCCCCAAAGTAAGGCATGCATCATTAACTCAAATATTCAATGTTACCTTGGAATTGACTGATAATTAGTTTCCAGTGGTCAAACAAATTGATTTTACATGAGAAATTTCAACTTGATTAAATTGGTAAATTGGTTTATTATTGTCACATGTTACAATTACAAAGAAAGGGCAGTGCAGGCAGACAATAAGTTTCAAGGCCATAATGAGGTAGATTGTGAGGTCAAGAGTCTATCTTATCATACTAGGTGACCATTCAAAGTCTTATAACAGTGGGATAGAAGCTGTCCTTGAGCCTGGTGGTATGTGCTTTCAGGCTTTTGTATCTTCTGCCCAATGGGAGGGGGGAGAAGAGAGAATATCTGGAGTGAGTGGGGTCGTTGATTATGTTGGTTGCTTTACCAAGGCAATGAAAAATGTAGACAGTGTCCACAGAGGGGAGGCTAGTTTCTGTGATGTGCTGAGCTATGTTCACATCTCTCTGCAGTTTCTTGTGGTCTCGGGCAAAGCAGTTGTCATATCAAGCTGTGATGCATCCAGTTGGGATGCTTTCTATGGTGCATCTATAAAAATTAGTGAAGGTCAAAAGGGACATGCCAAATTTCTTTAGTCTCCTGAGGAAGTAGAAGCACTGGTGCATTTTCTTGGCTGCAAGTACGATTTATGTTAAAAGCAGAGTCTTCCTTTAAAGATCTTCTCATGTGAAATTTCATCCAGCTGGTGACTAGATCATTTTGCAGGTTTGCTTGTCTTTACAAATAAAGTTCTAGGTCAAGAGTAAAGTGCAGTCTGAATCATGTTTACTAGTATTGCTCTTGACTCAATACTGGACCCTGTAGAATAGTGTCAGTTTTATTTTTAACCTGGAAGACATAATTACCTCAATGATGGAACATTTCAATAAGATTTAATAGATTAATAAAGAAAAATTGCAAATGTAGGAAATCTGAAATTAAAAACAATGTAAAAGTACAGCAGAATTGAATGAAAATACAGATTAACATTTCCACTTTCATCAGTGAACAGAAAGCCTCTTAGTACAAACAGAAAGGCAGCACAACAAATGACGGGCATCTAGACTGACCGGGCAAAGTAATTTGTAAATTAAGCAGTCATTGGCTCAGAGTTTGCTAGGAAATAGCAGCTGTTTCCAAGTGACTGTCACCAACTTAAGGATTTCTATTTGAAATCACAATACTATGGTCAGCTTTTGCCTGTGTTTTTTTTTGTAATTATATTCCAAAGCTTGATTTCTCACTGAGTTTAGCATGGGACCATCAATGGAACTAAACAGCTATGAAGGACCAAATATTGGTTAATCCTGTTTTTTTTTAAAATTGTTTTATTTAAATATTTTTTCTGTTTTTGTTTGTTTCATTTTTTTAAATTTAAATTGTTTAGACTTCTTAATAGCTGTGCGTAGTTGGTGAATTTATATATCAGAAACATTCAATTTTTTTTGTCAGCATAGCTTAGCTAGCTGTCAAAGGTTTGTTTTCAGCTCTCATTTGAAGAGAGAATTTGTTCCAGCTCCCTGCATTAACCATTGCATTGTGAAATACCTTGCTGTTTCAAAGGCTTTGCCTTGAGGGATGAAGTTATGCTGCTGGAGGAATTACATGAAATTAAGTCTATATTTTCTTTGGAGGTCTACGGCAAACGTGTGTGGATCACTGTTGACCACAAATTTTATGCTGTTGAGTTTTAGTGTTCTTTAGGTAGACTAACTGGGATGCAACACAAGGAATTAAACAACGAGATCTGATAGATGAGCAAGATCTGAAAATACTCTTGAAGTTTCTTTATCTCATTTTGTATGCAAAATTCTATTTATATAGGTAATTTAAACAAACTTAGCTCTAGAAATGGATATTGTGAAAGGTACTTACTTGACCTTTGGTTTTTGATGAAAAACAGTTTCAGACGTTCTTTGAATGTATTTTCATTCACATAAAATTCAACTTGTACTCTGTGAATGAACAAAAAAATTATGCAACCAAATTTCAGATTCTTTGATTTTCATAATAAAAGTCAGTAAAATTATTACTCAGCCAGTATTCACACAAACGTGTCAGCATCTGCAGTAAAGCAAATAATTAAAGGATTGCACTTTAATTTAATGTGTTGCTTTTGCCGCAAAAATTCTGAACAATTACTCATCAACATCTTGTGTTTCAGTATAATAGAGCAACTTCATCAGACTTGGACATCATCAGCAACTGTATACCTTCTACTCTGAGAAGCTGGAAGAGGGAGGATTGCCTTGTTGGGTTCACAGCAAATTACAGAAGAGTCCTGAAAGGTAGTACATAAAGAAAATGGAGATTCGATTTCCAGCAGCATTTGGCGATTAAAAAATATTTCAACCTGGCATTAACTTGACAGATAAAGACGCACATCCTAACTTAAGAAGATGGGCAAAGTAATTATGTCACATGAGTAGATGATTCAACCACATTCCAGCATTTAATTGGATCATGTCAGATCTATATCTTAACTCTATATTGATAACTGACAAGCAAAGGAAATCTGCAGAATCTAGAAATCTATAAAAGCAGAAAATTCTGGAAATATTCAGCAGGTCAGGCAGCATCTGAATCAATGTTTCAGGTTGATTACCTTTCACTCTCCACAAATGCTGCCTGATCTGCTGAATATTTCCAGCATTTTCTGTTTTTTTTATATAAACTTCTGATTTTACTCCATTTCCAGGATTTTTTTTATTTTATTCCATTTTGATAATAATCATATTCTCTCTGACGTTGCCTGTTATGCACACCTTCCATAACTCTTCAAATGCTTGTAGTGTATGTGGACATAATAGGGAACAAAATTAAATGCAATTGAAACTCATTTATTTATGAAAGAAGGTAGAACAAAAGATGCTCTGAAGTACAATAATAATGGATTTTTTTATAATCAGCATTAGAAATGAACTTGGTTTAATTTATTTTGCAGCTTTGCCTTGAATTTATTTTTGAATCATAAAAGATTAATACCCAGAGAGAGACTCAAATTATCTTGGATATTATTTATAACAAATTATTTGGATTATCTGCCACTTCAATGTTGAGTTTCCTACATACTAGACGTGTCTGAAACTAAGAAATCATCGAATAACATCTACAGACAGTTACATCTCAAATGTTGGATTGCTTTATTACTGAGTTGCCTGCAGGAGGCTTTGCTGAACAGGCAATGCAGTTGCTATGGCTTCCCCACCAAGGGAGTAAATTTTTGATTCAAGATGGTAGATTTAATTTGCGATCCAACAAACCAATCTTCTTCACAACATGCTCAGGGCAAGAATAGGCATCAAACACCTGCTTTGTCTCCTTTCTCCATGTACATAAGAAAATAAATCCACAGTTTGTCTGAAAACATGTCCTCCTTTCTGAAAAATGGTTACTAGTATGTTTACCATTAAGTTGCTGACCTACAAGCTGGGGCCTTGTTAAACTCCACATATTATTTCATTTATGATACAAGGAGTTTGACTCAATTACATATGTCATTCATATTTTATCTCTAAACTTCATCAGTTAAGTTAGGATTTGCATTTTCTTTCTTAATTATCTTTGTAGTCTACAAAGCAGGAAAAGTTAATCTCATATCTATTCTTGGATGAACCACAACTTCATATCACTAAATACTGTGAAAACAGAAATCATTATCTTGGACTCTTGCCATAAATTCTGATTCTATCTGTCTTCACCATTGCTGATAAATTGCACTGTTGGGCTTACAGAAGCTGGTCTACTGGTCTAATGTGTTTTTCATTTAAAATCTGTCCTTCCAAGATTAAGTGTTGCCCCTTCACTTGATGTGATCTGAAGAAAGGTACCCAAAGGCAGGCTCTCCCAAACTGCTACTCCAATACTGAAAGCATTAAATGCTGCAGTTTTCATTTGCTCTTTGCTTTAAAGGATCATCTGAACTGATAAATAAATAAACCCTTCTTTCAACATTGAACCACCATTGCAAAATCTAAGTACTAAACTTCCATCAAAATAGTTTTGAAACATAAGTAAAGATGGAAAATGCCAGATTGTCATTGAAGCACACAAGGATCACTAATCTACTACTTATCAAACATTAGTTTGGCCACAAATGGAGTATTGTCCCTGGTTCTGGGTTATACATTTTAGAAAAAATGTGAAAGCTTTCACAAGAGAGTGCGGAAGAGACTTACCAAAATGATTCCAGGACTGGAAATACTGGAAAGACACTTACGTAGGCAAGGCATAGAAGGGTACGGTCCTAATGCGGGCAAATGGAATTAATGTAGATGGACAAAAAGGTCACCATGGACATGGTGGGCTGAAGGGCCCTTTTTTGTACTGTACAACTCATGACTCTGAGTTGGCTTGACACAGAGGCAGGTGTCAGGAGATATGATAGAAGTAGTTAAAACCATGAAGGGTATTGACAGAGTAGGTGGGAAGGAACTTTCTCTCCTGCTAGATGAGTCAAGAATTTGGGGGGGGCAATAGCAAGAAGGTGATTGGCAAAAGTGTCTCAAGGAATTATTTTTTGCACAGCAAGTTACTAGCGTCTGGAATGCACTGTAATGGGTCATAATGGGAGCAAATTCAATTTTACCATCCAAAGTGTTCGAGATATGTGTCTGAAAGGAAAGAATTTAGAGTAAAGGAAAGAACTGGTATGAAGTTATTAGTTTGAATGGCCTCCTTCTGGGTTGCAACCATTTTAGGATTCTGCAAGAAAACTAAATTTAGGTCTTAATGGCTTCACTGCTTTGGTCTCACAGTTTGTCAGGGATAGTTATTTAGACTGCAATAAATTGTTCTTTTAAGAATGGATACTTGTCTATTCATGGTTGCTGATTTGCAATGTGAGTTAGGTCTGTATTAAACTGCATATATTATTTTTTTCTGTGATACAAGTGGTGACTGGGAATGATTGCCTCTAATCAGGAATCATCTTTTGTTCATTACCTCCATAAATCTATTATATCTCATTATAAACCACTTTAGATATCAATGGAGAGCTAGACAATTGTTTGTTTAAAAACTTTAAATCAGAATACACTTTAAAATGCTGTCAATATTCATTGCAATTGTAGTTTTTTTGGGCATTCCATTAAAGATGCAAGAAGAGGGTATAGTGTTAGAATGCCAGGAATCTGGGACGACAATTATGAGGAGTCTGAGATAACTGCAGCTGAGAACGTTATTGGGTGATCAAGAAAAGTTCTTCGAAATCATGAAGAATAATGAAAATGTATTTATTAATTCTACTAGATAGATAAAAGGTTTAACTGATAAAAGGTCTTAACTGCTCTACAAAATAGGCTAGTAAGCCACTCAGGCAACTAAAGGCTGGTCCAGCCTGCTACCAAAGAATTCACGCTCTATAAATACATTAGTGGAATCTCCAATCATCCAACATGGTTATTGTACATGATTTATTTTAAAAGGGAGTTATGTAGTTGTTAGAAAAACCTGTAATACTAATGGATTTGTTGAGACAGGAGCATGGGATTAGACAGATGATCCAGTTAGAGAAAAAGCATTGATCCAGAAATTCTTCCGTTCGGGAGAAGTTTTACCACACAGGCTATGCGAATGCAAATCAACTTAACTTGCATTGTTTTGAAAGCCTGCTTCTGCAGAGTTTAAACATGCAAAGTGCTCCACAGGGTGGAAAAGAGGGAGTGAGTTGGGGAGGGGTGTATCTTCTGTGTACATGGATGTCATACATATTTGGGTCCTGGAAGTTATTTGCCAATGTCCGTGAAAACACTGCAAGTAGCTGAGCGATATCTCACTTTCAGCAACCAGCTTTCCAATAAAATTCTATGTAGCACAGATAAATGACGGATATCCACAGTGACTGACCAAATGTCCCATTTCTGTGCTGGGCTATTGTGAAATATAGCATACTTCAAACTGGATGCAAGAGGCTGCATATTCACCACCAGGAAAGATCTCTGCACGCAATGGAATATTTATAATAACCCTTACCCTCTGCATCTTGAAATTAGTGACACTGCTGTTATTTTCAAACACTGAGCAATGGAACATTTAAACAATAGCCACCAGACTTTCACTAAACCATTGACTGTTGCTCCTGGGTTAGCAAATTTATTTCAGTTGTAAGATGCAAAGCCAAAAGTTACCAATAGAATCACATGCTAACATAGAACAGAACAAGAATTATTCCCCCATCACTTCGATCAACTTATATTACTTTTGTTTCTAATATGTTGCTGACAATTTTAAATCTTCCTACTGCATAACAAATTCTCAGCTTGAATTCTACCATCATGGTGGTGGTATGCAGGATTCAGGGCATTATACAGCTTAGGAGATTTCCTGTTTTTCCTGAGCTAATTTATTTATATAACATATCCAATTAGTCACATACACCAGTGCAACAATGAAACTAGATTTTTTTTTGTTTACTGAGCAAAATCCATTTCTTTTGTAACAGGAGAACTGAAAACTAAATACAAGGTATATTTAAAGTTCTACTGCTATGATCTTCGTTCTTTGTTTACATGGGTGCGGCATACCGAATTTAATATCGGTCTCCAAGTCAGATCTAGCCTGGACTTTCCAATGTTGCACCAGAATAATCTTGTAGGCTGCTGCAATCTACTGTGCTAGAACAATCGACGAAAGGAATGTTGTCTGCTGGTCCGTGGTTGGTGATTGGTAGAGGAGGAGGAAACATAATTAGCCCCCTTCTGCTTGGTGTTTTGTGAAGAACTCATCCAAATAGGATACCAGCAGCCACAACCAATTCTCCATTTCGCCAACAGTCCAAGCCTACCTTCCTTCATTCACTGACCATCACAACACCTGATTTGCCATTATGAGAAAGGATGAAAGCCAGCAGAGGATAATTATTTCTGACCAAATTTTTGCAGACAAAAAAACCATAATTCCCATCAAGGACTACCATTTTCCCAACTACATTTCTCTAAATGCCATTCTTCCATCTATGTTTGCCTGTCCTATTACTTCAGTACCACAAGGCATGTGCACATCCCAATGTCACTGAAGCAAGATTATTTTCTGCACTCAAGATTTGTGGACAGTGCAGGTTCCTCATTTCAAAGCATGCCTTAAATTGAGAAATGATGCTGGCTTCAATATTAATGGGACCCTGGCTTATCCTGATTTATTGCTGTGAAGGTTGAGACAATGTTTTGGCATACACAGGTACTTTACTTGGAGTTCACCACCTCCCACACCTGCTGCCATTGTTGGTCCTCAATATTCTCCCACATGATTCCTGTCAAACTGATTTCCATCACTAATTATGTAATATGTTAAGGCATATTTTATTGAGGTTGTTCTCCATAGAGCAAAGATGATTGACAACAGATTTTAAATTTAAGGCAAGAAGTAAATGGGTGTATGAGGAAAATCATTTTATGCAGAGACCAGTCATGATCTGGAACTAAATGCTTTTAAGGGTGGTGGGAAAAGAATCTATCAGGGCCTTTGAGAGGGAATTGGATGGGCTCTTGAGTCAAAAGAATGTACAGGGCTATGGGAAAGGGCTGGTGAATGGGACTAACCAGACTGTACTACTAGGAGCTGACAAAGGCTCAATGGGCTGGATGACCTCCCTCTGTACTGAATCATTACCAGGATGATATGCAATAATTATGAATTTTCACAGATAAATTTCATATAAGAATATCCTAGAAGATTCATAGACTTGAATGGTGTAAGCACATACTAAAATACAATAGAACAGTGAAATTACTTAAATCTAATATCATCTTTACATTTCAATCCACTGTACTTTCAGTTATTATTATAATAACTATATGGACTAGTGCTAAACAACATAAGCCTTTGGTTCATTTCTATGTTTTATAACACATTCTTAATGGCAGAAACCCACACATTGTTTGGGGGCACTACACTAAAACATGTTCATGAGATAATTAGGTTCTGTTAATGCAATTTTTACAATATCTCTTTAAAAGCACTTCACTCACTTTGATGTATTTCAATAAACTGAAGGCAGATGTTTTGATTTGCCTTTCTAGTAGCTGACACCATTATGTTACTAATGTTTGCATTGTATTATTGCATTAAATCTGTATGAACAACAACACTCAGGTGCATGCACTGACAGAACCCGATTTCCTATGATATTGCCTGCAGAGGGGTCAAGTTCAACTGTAACAGGCGACATAAAATGGATAGCTGCAGTTTGAAACCGCCACCAGGGCACTTGTAACTCAGTTTACTCTAAATATTGCAATCTTAGCAGGAGACTCTTAGGGACAGTGAGAGGTCACTTTTCATATGAAAAAAAGGTTCTCACCATTAATGTCCAACCCTAAATTGGAGGAACCTGTGTTGGGTCTGCACTGCCTACTTCTGCCAACATTCAGGATCTTCAGGTTGGTTTTTGATAGGACTGCTGAAGATTTCAAGAAAATAAGCCAAACCAATTTTTCATCTGAACAACTGTATCTTCTACCTCCTCTTCCTTCTTTGGCAGTCCTTCATGATCAAGGATGACTTCACTCCATTTCTGTGGTTTCTGAGGTGACTATAAGGAGCAATGTGGCAGCTGCAAACTCTTCCACAAACACTAATGGGGTGGGTGAATGGAGAGTTTGTGAAGTGGTCCACTTCATCTACCATTAATGTTGGACTTATTAAACACTCCTGATGAAGTGACCCAAGGTTCTTCATGGCAACCCAGATGTTCCTTCTTCACTTTGAGTGATCATGGGCCAGATATTCAATGTGCAGATGTTGCATTTTTTCCCAATGGGCTTTGAGAACATCCTTGACTCTTTTCCTGTCTTCCTGGTAATCATTTCCTGTGACAGTATTCATAACAGAGTGTCTGTTTTGGCAACTTGGTGTCAAGCATCTAAAAGAAATGGCCTGCCCAATAGAACCAGTTGTGTAATTAGGGCCTTAATGCTGTGATGTTGGCCTGGGAGAGGATGCTATCATTAGTTTGCTTGCCCTGCTAGTGGATTTGGAGGAGACAGCATTGATGGTATATTTCTGCTGTTGATCTCAAGTAGGCACCTCAAGACTTGAAAGCCTTGCCACCAATATTCCTATTGTTCCCCTGTCCCCAAGCCAGACTAATTTGAGATGGGTGGTTTCTAACCCTCACCAATCAACAAGCTCCAACAGAGACCTTATTTTGCATACATCATTGGGACTTGAAACTATCATGACCCTTGTAGACCAATGGTGGGGCACAATGAACTCTGTCCATCTACCAACCATCTACTTCACAACACATCATCTATAAGGAGAAACATCCGACTCACGTGAAGTGATGATAGAAATGGACATAATTAGACCAGCACACACTGATGTCATATATTGTGTCTCCATTTCTAGGTAATATTTATTTTGCCTTAAACAGCTACATAATTAAAGCTTTTGACATTTTGGGAAGCAGTGGAAAGTATTAAATAACATCAAGGTAACATTTAAACAAGAATAACCCCAAGGAGACCCAGCAAAACTAAAATTAATGGTGGTCAAAGGAAAAGATTCATCCATGCCTATAGCATTTCAGGCCTCAGCTATTGCAGCTTGAGGTGGAAAGTTGAAGGTATACAAGGAGCTCTAGGGCAAACAGCAGAGATAGCTAAAGGCATAATCTCCACTGGTGGGGTGAAGAGGGATTGCACACGTGAGAGATCAGGAAATAGAACTAATTTAATGCCACTACTGTCATTTTTTGGCCGTGACCAATCTATTAATCATAAAGATACAAAAAAATCTGCAGATGCTGGAATCTGGAGCAATATACAAAAAGTTCTGGAGGAACTCAGCTTATTCTGGCTTCAGCCCTCTTCCTTTCCAGTCCTGATGAAGGGTCTCGGGCCAAAACATCGACAATTTATTTCCCTCCATCGATGCTGCCTGACCTGCTGAGTTCCTCCAGCACCTTTTGTGTATTGTGCCATTATTCATAAACTCATGCAATTGATTATCAGACTTTGATATTTGATGTGTTATTTTATAAAACAATCCTGTTACGTTGTTAAGTACTGCTCAGACTTAATATCAGGTAACAGAATTATCACAGGGATGTCACAAAGGGGAATTGATTGCAGTATTTAAATTGGGTTAGACAATGGAGATAGTTGGTCAATCATATACAAGGAAGGCTATAATTGGAATTCTGTATTAGCTGGACATGAAATGGCAGGTCTTCTTTGCAAGAAAAACAAAAACATACAATGTGATCACTTGACTGTCTCCAAAATTATGAATTTTATATCATAAATATTGGGTAAAACTTCCAATGGCCTACAAAGGACATCCTTGGCTTGATTGCCAAGTTGAAGCATCAGGTCAGTAGCCTGACTAGTTCATTGGGTCTGTTAGCACTATTTCAGAATCTCTCAGTGATGTATCATTTGTGAATATTTTCTACATGTGACTGTCAATAGACAATAATTGATCAAATCTGATTTGGATCTGTCCTGGTAACTCCTGGGCAGAACAGGCAATAGGAATAAGACTGAATAAGCTCATTGGAATTTGATGATCCAGCCAATGCCCTCAGATAAGCTCAGACAGCAGATCATACTCAACAGCAGGAAGGACCTACCATTAGCACATTTTAAAGAAATAACCAAAAGATGGTTGGTGAGCCCAAGCCATCCTGCAATAATGTCAGTTACTTCCACATATGCGTATATTAGTTAGCCATCCCACTGAAACACTAGATGACTGAGAGAATGACCAGAGGACATGCAGAGCATGGCAAACTGTTGAGGGAGAGAGAGAGAGAGAGAGAGAGAGAGAAGGGGTCCCAGCTGATGGCCATATACAACATTGTGTGGAGCGGCAATTCTTCCCAGTGAACCTCTGTAAAGACCAATTGTAGTGTGAAAGGTCATGGCTGTCATGTGACACCATCGAGTACTGGTCGAAAGTGACGCCACTGTCAATCAAGGTCTGGCTCCACCCACTCATTAGTACACACTCTTGACCATTGGTCCCCGTGCACACCTTTTGTACCTGGCCATGACCTATTGGACCTGTTGAATTACCTGAGCTAGTTCCACCCAGCTCCCCAGCACTATAAAGAATGCCACACGTGCGTGGCTCTTTCTCTTTTGATTGCTGCAGGAGTCGAAACCACAACAAGGGACCACTGGTAAGAGTGTGCACTCCCACAGGGGTTTAGGAGCGTCCTAAGTAGATAAGTAGATTCCCGGTAGTGTAGAGCTGATGCTTGTCCAGGTTCAGGGACCGTATTGTGTTTTCCTTGATTGTTTGTAACTAGTGCACTAGTTCACTCTATGTGTGTGTGTGTGTGTGTGTGTGTGTGTGTGTGCGCGCGCGCACTTCACCCCCGTTGCAACTCCCCTCACGTTTTGCAATCACCCGTGTACGTGTGTGCGAGTGTGCATCCGTTCCGTTCCCATTCATTCTGTTCCCGCATTTGTCTTTGTGAATAAATCCTTTTTCAAAATCCAAAGACTGTGTCCAGAGTCCTCTACCTCTGAGACCCCAACGAACCTTTTCCCACAACAATTGGTGCTGCGAGCAGGGTCTTAAAGGTCTTGGCTGGACCCAGACACGGGTTGGATGTTCTGGAACAAGGGAAAAAGGAAATTGTAGGCACTGAGGAGAGGATTCCCGGGTGGACCAATGAGAGTGAGGGATTTGGGAGCTTGGCAGGCCTGCCTTCAGACCACGGTAAGCTAGTGGACTGGGCTGAGCAGTTAGATCCATGTGGTAAGAAAATGGGGCACCACATGGTGGCCCTCCTCCAGAAGTTGGGGTTCCCCAGAGCCAAAGGGAGTCAAAGGGGTGCCTTCTGGCTCCTGGCATCCCTTCTGAGGTGCCAGGTTGAGATTACTGGCCAGTTGCAGAATACATGTCTACAGAGGGAAAAGGAGATAGAGACACTCCAGCAGCAATGCTGTACGCTGCAGGAGGTAGTTCAGACTGCCCAGACCCAGGCCAATAACCTTGAGTCCAGGGGTAGCAAGGTCACCTGCCGGCTGATTCAAATACAGCAGGCGCAAGCCGCCCGCAGGTCTGGCTGGCAACCAGACCCATTTAAAATCCGAGCCTTGGTCCAGCGTGGTGACAAGCTGGACGCATGGCTGGGGGATGGGGACATATGGATGGACAATGACGAGGCGGGGGTACCCGAAGAGCCTGAGCCTCATCACACCCACCCCCCGTCCTACGCACCCGAGCCCCTGCAGGCTCAACCTGTCACCACACAGTCCCAGGTCCACCACAGGAAGGAAGGGATTCAGGATGGGACCCCTGCAGGGGAAGGTGTCCGCGGTCCCTCCGAGACCACGGAGACCCGGGACTTCTCCGTTAAGGAGCTCACCCAGCTGGCGGATTGGTACTGCCAGCGGTCAGGCAAACAGCTGGCCGCATGGCTGCTCCGGCTGTGGGATGAGGGGGGCCCCAACGTGAGCCTCTCTCACCAGGAGGCAAGCGCCCTGGGGAGCTTGTCGGACCAACAGAGCATTAATAACGGCCTGCAGGCGCCGCCGGGAGGGACCGGGGACACGTGCGTGGCACTTCCTCTTCTGATTGCTGTAGGAATTGAAACCATGACGAGGGACCACTAGTAAGAGTGTGCACTCCCACAGGGGTTTAGGAGCATCCTAAGTAGATTCCCGGTAGCTGTTCCCGTTCATTCTGTTCCCACGTTTGTCTTTGTGAATAAATTCTTTTTCAAAATTCAAAGACTGTGTCCAGAGTCCTCTACCTTTGAGACCCCAAAGAACCTTTTCCCACAACAATTGGCTGAAATGTCTGTGGTTCACTAAGGACATACTCTCTGAAATCTGTCAACAGCTGCAGCTTCACTTCCAAGCTTCAAACACAAGAAATTGGCCATGATGTGACTACAGCTATTTGTGAGGGCTTGTTCACAAACTGTGTGCCCCTTTTCCTAGGTTAAAGTGGTAACTTCAGTTTGCTTAAAATGCATTAGAATATTATGTTGAAGAAACATAAGAGAAGGCAGGTAAATATTGTACACGTCATTTATTTTCTTATCATTCTGAGTTTCCTCTGAAGAACTCGAGCCTGGTTGTCTCCACAGGTGTGTTGACAGAATTGATACAAGTTCCACGCTAGAAACAATGGGCTCCAAGCTCTGTGCAAAGCCTGGGATCACCTCCCTAAACTGAACTCCTTCTATAGCTTCTTCTCTTCCTTAAAAGTTCTCACCTGTCCTGGCTCAGTATCACCAAATAAGTGCTCTCATGAATCATCTTGAAATGTGTCATTACATCAGTAATACCAATTAGGTGCAAGCTGCTGTCCCTGAAGCAATGGGCTATTAGATAGTTGGAGCAGCTATAAAAGAGACCACAATGGGTCAGAATTTCAGGTCTGTTAATGGTGATAGGGAGGTTCAGTCCACTAAAGTGAAATATTTCAGCCATGTTTCCAATATGATGTTTTTTAAAATAACCAGAAATTACTTCCAGCTGCCTTAGTGCAGTTTTTGCTGGATTTAGTTAATAGAGCAAAGCCATTCAATAGCAATTGGCACTAAATTGCCAGTCTCACTTAGGATAGCAAAAAATAGCAAGCCTTAGAAATCAAAATGGCATCATATGGAGGAAAGGTGTTTCAGCAGAATAATAGAGTTGAGGGAGATTCAATCCATTGTAACACAGTCTGCATCTTCACAGTAAATGCTTGATGTTGACATTTAGTGCTAAATAACTAGTAAAGGGTTTTGGCACATCATTCGTTGTGTGAAAGACAAAATTCATCCTTTCCAAGTTCCCACCTAATCCACATGCTTCATACAAAATTAAATAAAATTGCATGCCTAGTTCAGACACTATTCCTGCTTCCATGAGCATTAATCATAATCCAGTTTGACAGGTTTACTGCGCTTAACAAAACAACAAGATCCAATACTTCATCAGGCAGAACCCAGTGCCAAACTACTTTGGGTAAAATTACAGCCAACCCCACCATCCTCTGGCAATGCTGCAAAACCAGCCACAGGAAAGGTTGTTCAGGATCAGCTGATCATCCCACTACTACTTGGCCTCACAAACAAAAAATTGAGAAATTGGTTTTGTGCCCAAAGCCAGATGCAGCCAGTGAAGTATGTGTTTCTCACCAGATCTCACTGGCCTAAGGCCCAAATGAAAATGGAACATGGGACTCATTTCCATTCAATAGGCAAACCTTGGCAACTGATCATTGCCTAGGAGCTGCTCAAATCCCAGCAGCTCAGATATCAGGTCCCTGAACTGGAGAAATCATTAGCAGCAGTAGCTCGCAGTAAGCTCTTCAACTGCTTGAGCATTAACCAGGTCAGAGCTGATCAGTGCTTCAATGCTATTTACCAACCTTTGTTCCATATCCCTTGATAACCTGAACAAAAATGATCTTCAATTTTTCTCCTAAAAATTTCAATTGACCTCATATTCACACCATTTTGAAGGGGGCACATTTTAGATTTCAACACTTAATGTAAAAAGTGCTTTCAATTTTCACTCCCATATGATTCTCTATTCACCTCCATCAGAAACTACTCCTCTACATCGATCAAGTTGAATCATTTAAAAATGAGTGAATCACCCTTAAAACGTTCTAAAATGAAGAAACAGAAACAATGATTTATGCAAACTGCCCTCATAATAGTTTAAGCCCCATGTGTGTTCAAGTGATGTTCTCCCTCCACAGCTAATAAATATGGCTCAGTAAATGTTTAAAGTAAATGCTGAAACTGAAGTAATCATTTAGCAATAAAAAAGTGCTTGATGCTTCAACTGAAGTTGTGTAACTGGTTCTGACAAATAGCCTACAACCTGCATAATTCTCCCTCCTGCACTCTCTCCACAGACGTTGGCTAAAATAGTTTCCAGCATTATCAATTCCAATTTCTGATCTTCAACATTTTACAGTGGTTGCAAAATGGTAGGACCATAAAATTGTAGAATTGTAGCACAGAAGGCTCACAGTAGTGTTATCCTATTAATCCCACCAATAGACCTGCAATATTTTTTCTTTACAATTATTTACCTAAATCTCTCCTAAATGTTACTTTTAATATCTATTTTCACCACCCTTTGAAGCAATACATTCTAGATCACCAACATTGTAGAAACAATACTCCAACAAAATCCATTATAATTTTAAACACTTCTATCAACTCCTCTCTTAACCTTCACTGATCCAAAAAGAACGATCTCAGCTTTTCCAGTTTCTCCACATAAATGCAGTCCCTCATTCCTGGCACCATTCCAACAAAAACTTCTATCAAAATATCCTGACATCTTTCCAAAAGTGCAGTGCCCAAAGTGGGCAGAGTACACCAGCTAAGGCTTAAATTAGTGTTTAATTAAAGGCTTAGCACAACTCTATTCCTCCAACAATAAAGAGATCCAGAAATGTTGCTGTGTACCATAATATGTATGCTCTGTGAGATATGATTTTCTCCCCCTGGAAAACTGATCACCTACCACATCATTTGCAAAGTTTGCTTCATTCCCAGAACTAGATCCAGCATTGCTTCTTTCATACTTGGATTGGTCAGAGAAGTTTGCTGGTTCATGTTTCAGCTCTACTTTGCTGTTCTCATCTAATTTTCAATGCTCTGCAGTTATTGCATCTTTCTTTGAGTGGCTTGCAGATCGTTTCTTCCATCTCCTCCACATTGTTACTCGCCACCATTGTAAATACCCACCTGCATAAAAAATTATTGTTCTATGATTTCCACTTTGATGCCTCAGCTACATCATCCCTCTCCAGCACCATAGTTGTTTCTCTATTTAATTCTGCCCTTTCTTCATGGCATACCTCTCCTGAATACCATGTAGCCTGAAATATGGATCCAGATTAAGAGGAAAATGCCAGCTGTTCCATGCACAACTACCAGCATTTCCTCACATAAATGGCAGGAAATTTGGGCTTTCTCCCCGGTAAATATTGAAACGAAACAATTAATATTTGTGTTATTTCACTATCACTTCTTATATCCACATAGTGTAAGTTCCTTGATTTACTTTCACTGTTCCTCCATCTTCTCTCTGTTTCCTTACTTGCCATGCTCTCCACTGTAGTTCATGTATTTAGCATAAACCACCTTCTTTACCCTCAATTTTCTCTCATGTTTTTGTTCATTCATGGTCTCACAACAGGATTTATATGATGTTCGGTGAAACAAATATTTTTTCTGTTCTATATAAAATCCTTCTATCTGCTTCTCTGCATTGTTGTTACCAATCTTGTTGTATGATTTTAATTTTCAATTTAAACTTTCAGCTTTCAAAATTATTCTTTTGTAATCTTTTGATCTAGGTCTTTGTCATATCCACATTCTCCTACATTTATTATCCTAATGTCACTGTTGCAAAAATGATTTCCAACTTCTCTTACTGGATCTGGGAATTTCAAATTAATAGATCCAGAGTTAATCCAGAGGGACTCCTCATTTCATCATAGAAAATACAGCACAATACAGGCCCTTCAGCCCACAATGTTGTGCTGACCTTTAAACCTCGCCTAAGACTATCTAACCCCTTTCTCCCACATATCCCTCTATTTTAAATTCCTCCATATGCTTATCTTGAATTTGACCAATGTACCTGCCTCCACCACTACCCCAGGCAGCACATTCCATGCACCAACCACCCTCTGGGTAAAAAACCACCCTCTGATATCTTCCTTGAACTTCCCACCCATTACTTTAAAGCCATGCCCTCTTGTATTGAGCATTGGTGCCCTGGGAAAGAGGCGCTGGCTGTCTACTCTATCTATTTCTCTTAATATTTTGTATACCTCTATCACGTCTCCTCTCATCCTCCTTCTCTCCAAAGAGTAAAGCCCTAGCTCCCTTAGTCTCTCCTCATAATGCATACTTTCTAAACCAGGCAGTATCCTGGTAAATCTCCTCTGCACCCTTTCCAACACTTCCACATCCTTCCTATAATGAGGCGACCAGAACTGGACACAGTACTTCAAGTGTGGTCTAACCAGAGTTTTGTAGAGCTGCATCATTACCTCGTGGCTCTTAAACTTGATCCTACGACTTATGAAAGCTAACATCCCATAAGCTTTCTTAACTACCCTATCCACCTGTGAGGAAACTTCCAGGGATCTGTGGATATGAACCCCCAGATCCCTCTGCTCCTCCACACTACCCAGAATCCTGCCATTAACTTTGTACTCCGCCTTGGAGTTTGTCCTTCCAAAGTGTACCACCTCACACTTCTCCGGATTGAACTCCATCTGCCACTCCTCAGCCCAGCTCCGCATCCTATCAATGGCCCCCTGCAATCTTCGACAGTCCTCCGCACTATCCACAACACCACCAACCTTTGTGTCATCTGCAAATTTGCCAACCCACCCTTCTACCTCCTCATCCAAATCATTAATAAAAAAATCACAAAAAGCAGAGGTCCCAGAGCCGATCCTTGTGGGACACCACTAGTCACAGCCCTCCAATCTGAATGCACTCCCTCCACCACAACCCTCTGCTTTATACAGGCAAGCCAATTCTGAATCCACACAGCCAAGCTTCCCTGGATCCCATGCCCTCTGACCTTCTGAACAAGCCTACCATGTGGAACCTTGTCAAATGCCTTACTAAAATCCAGGTAGACCACATCTATGCACTACCCTCATCAATCTTCCTAGTCACGTCCTCAAAGAACCGTATCAGGCTTGTGAGACATGATCTGCCCTTCACAAAGCCATGCTGGCTGTCCCTGATCAGACCATGATTCTCTAAATGCCCATAGATCCTGTCTCTAAGAATCTTTTCCAACAGCTTGCCTACCACAAATGTAAGGCTCAGTGGTCTATAATTCCCTGGACTATCCCTACTTCGTTTTTTGAATATGGGGACAGCATTTGCCACCCTCCAATCCTCCAGTACCATTCCCGAGGGCAACAAAGACTCAAAGATCTTAGCCAACAGTTTAGCAATCTCCTTCCTCACCTCACGGAGCAGCCTGGGAAATATTCTGTCAGGCCCCAGGGACTTATCTTGCCAGGCTTGTTGCTTGGGTATTCACTCCATTCCCAATTTCCTCTTTGTCTACTACTTCTGGCCAATTCCTTCTGGAGAATAATTCCTCTGTAATTAATACTGATCTTTTTTTTACTTCTTTCATCAATCTGTTCTATATATTCAGATCAACCAGTGGACTTTCCAAAGGTCTCCACTGAGGTGAAACACAAGACATTATTAAATAACTAAAATTAGAGCATAATGGATTGAAGTAATGTATTGGTATACACTGAGGATTAGTTAACAGAAAGAAAATAGACAGTAAGAATAAACAGGTGATTTTGGGTTTGGGTAGCTGTCATTAGTTGGGTTCCATAGGGTGCTGGGTCCCATTTTGGATGAAGAGACCTAGTACAATATATCCAAGTTTGCTAATGGTACTATGCTGGGTGGCAGTGTGGGTTGTGAGAAGGGCATAGAGATATTTTTAAGGGATATAGAATGGCTAAATGAATAGGCAAATACACAGTAAATAGAATATAAAGTGGGAAAATATGAGGTCATCCATTCAGGTAGAACAAAAATTCAATGGACTATTTTTTAGATGGCAGAGATTGAAAGGTGTTGGTTTTCAGAAGGACCCAAGTGTTCTTGTACTTGAATGAATGAAAGTTAAAATCGATGTACAGCAAACAATTAGGCAGGAAAAAACTATGTTGGTCTAAATTGCAAGAGTATTTGAGTGCAAGAGTAGATACATCCCATTTCAATTCAAGGGTGTGCTGGTGAGACCACACCTGGAACAGGTCTCATTCTCTACCTAACAAAGGATATAGTTATGATGGAGAGAGTTTATGAAAGTTCACTGGATTTATTCCAGGAATGGGAAATATGTCAAATGAGGAGAGATTAAACAGACTTGACTAATATTCTCGAATGCAGAAGGAAGAGAGGTACAAGATGAATCAAATGTACAAGTTTCTTACAGGCCTTAATTGTGTAGTTGCATGGATGATTTTTCCCCTAGCTGGGGTGTCTAGAATTAGGATCACAAAAACAAAGGGATAAGCCATTCAGAGCTGACATGAGAAGAAATCTCTTCACCTCAACTGCAGCAATTCTTTTAAATTCTCTACCCAAGAGAGCTGCAAAGGTTCAGTAACTGAGGAACTTCAAGCCAGAAATTGCTAGAAATGAATAGAATCAAGGAATATGGCATTAATGAGTAAAAGATCAACCACATTCTTATTGAACTGTGGTTCAGGCAAGAGGGACAAAATGGCCTATGCCAGTATCCATTTCCTTTGTTCTTATGATAACATAGAAGTTTCAAACTTTCTGATGACTGCTCACTGGTGTTTCTGCATTTACGCTCTTTTGCTGGACACCTCGTGAATTGTATAAGAGCTTGCAATTACAAAATAAATCTGTATGTCTGTTGTCTGTCTAAAGCAAAAAAGCTCTTTACCCAGATCTCATAACCCAAATGAGTCATACATCTTGCACTCATTAGAAATATGAAGATGTGTAAGAGTCTGGAGAGTGTGCTATACTGATGGACGACATGGAGTTGGTAAAGCTAATTGAACATTCTGTGCAGATGAGAGACCTTAATGAACCAAGTTACTGGGGGGAACCAAGTTATGAGCTAATGGCAAGTCAGAAGTGGTGAACGGTCCTAAAAGACATTCAAGCTAAGAGAAAGAATGTACACTTTTGTCACAGCAAAATGTCATTTGCCATAACCAGACTGAGTATGATCCAAGTGAAATATTCTCCATAAATTACACCAACCTCAGAAGTATTTCCCTTCAAATGAAAACATGTTCAGGAATTTAAACTTTTTTCTGGAGGGACAGGTTAAATACATATTACACACATGTGCATTTACATGTCTATTGTAACGTGTTTAGTGATTGTTTTTATGGGGTTGCATGCCTAGCCTCCCTTCAGTTTTAAAAAAAACTGAAATATAGCCCTTCACACTGATGCAAAACCTTCCTTCTTCTGAGTACTAGTGCATTCACTAACTCAGCATGAGTCCTTGGAATGCAGCTCTAATATAACAGAAACATCCAGCATAATTCCTCTTGCTGCTCTACAAATTGGTAGCATATGAGCTGATTGTTTCTCTGAACAAGAATAACAATATTGGAGCCTCCCAGATCTACAATAACTTCCCAGTGGTTTCAGATAACGCAACACATTACCAATGTTTTGAAAGCCAGAGATAACCTCTCAGACTCCAGCAATCTATTCCACCATGCAACCCACCCTTGTAGTCCCAGTCTTTTGAAATTAATTCTGTGCTCTTCATCTCAATTGTTGTTCTGACCTGCCCATCTACTGGGCTACACAGTGCTGCAAAATCCAAGTTGTTCTTCTCCAATGTTCCCTTAGTCAGAGACTCCATTGAACAGCATTGCAATATTCCAAGTCTTTATCTATTGCTGTATTTACATGAACAATAAGAGTCTCAGAGCATTAGCTGCAGTAGTCCTTGCAAAATATTGCATGGAAAGTATCATTGTTGTTACAAAACCATGGCACAAAAGGAGGCCAACGGTCCCAAATTGTCTATGCCTGTAATAAAGGTCTTAATAAGCTTCCTCCTATCCATGTCCACCTAACCCTATTAGCAGACTTTATCTTTCTTCATTCTTTCTGTCTGTTGATTTTCTCCCCAAAATGGCAATGACAAAATATTTTAGAATAAATATATAATAGAAAAATAAAGACAAAGGTTAGCACACAAAATTAATGCCAAAATGCAATGTCATGAATTCTCCTATAATTCTTTCAAATGAAGTGTGGAACATTACAGTTTACTTCAACAGATAACTATTCTACCATGAAACAGTCCAGCTCAGAAATTGAGGTGAAACAGTTTTAACTCTAAATGGAAGTCTACAATTGTTATTTTCTTCCATGTTTCTGTTACATGCTTTTATATTTCTATTGTTTGAAAGTATACAAGTAACTTGAAGAAATTGTACTATTAAAATTAAATTTTTATTAAATGGAACATAGAACAATATAGCACAGTACTGCCCTTTGGCCCACAACGTTATGCCAACCTCTATAAACACCTACTCCATGAACAATCTAGCCCTTCCCTCCTACACAGCCCATAATCCTCCATATTTCTTACATCCATGTGCCTATCTAAGAGTCCTTTAAATTTCCCCATTTATCAGCCTCTACCACCACCCCGGCAGTGCGTTCCAGGAATCCAATGCTTTCTGTGTAAATAAACCTACCTCTGACATCTCCCCTAAACTTACCTCCTCTGATTTTAAACTGATATCCTCTGGTATTGGCCATTTCCACCTGGGGAAAAGGTGCTGGCTGACCCTCCATCTATGCCTCTTATAACCTCATACACGTCTATCAAGTTGCCTTTCATCCTGCATCGCTCCAAAGAGAAAAGCCCCAGCTCGCTCAACCTTTCCTCATAAACATGTTCTCTAATCCAGGCAAATCTCCTCCGCACCCTCTCTAAAGCTTCCATATCCTTCCTATAATGAGGTGACCAGAACTGAACACAATAGTCTATGTTTGGTCTAATCAGAGTTTTATGGAGCTACAACATTAGTCAGGCAATTGAGTTCAAGAGCCACGAGGTAATGACAGCCAGCACACCATACACCTTTTTAACCACCCTATCAACTTATGCAGCAGCTTTGAAGGATCTATGGACTTGGACCCCAAGATCCCTCCGTTCCTCCACACTGCTAAGAATCCTGCCATTAACCTTATATTTCGTCTTCAAGTTCGCTCTTCCAAAGTGCATCACTTCACACTTTTCTAGATTGAATTCCATCTGCCACTTCTCCACCCAACTCTGTATCCTGTCTATATCCCGTTTTAACCTACAGCAACCTTCTACGCTATCCAAAACACCTCCAACCGTTGTGTCATCTGCAAACTCATTAACCCATCCCTCCACTTCCTCATTCAAGTCATTTATAAAAATCACAAAGAGCAGGGGTCCCAGAACAGATCCCTGTGGAACACCACTGGTCACTGACCTCCAGGCAGAATACGCTCCATCTACCACCACCCTCTGCCTTCTATGGGCAAGCCAATTCTGAATCCACGCAGTCAAGTCTCCATGGATCCCATGCCTCACAACTTTCTGGATGAGCCTACCATGGGGAACCTTGTCAAACATCTGACTAAAGTCCATATACTCCACATCCACCACTCTACCTTCATCAATTTGTTTTGTCACCTCCTTGAAAAACTCTATTAGGCTCATGAAGCACGACCTGCCCCTCATAAAGCCATGCTGACTATCCCTAATAAGGCTTTGCTTCACTAAATGATCCTAAATCCTGTCCCTAGGAATCCTCTCTAATAGTTTACCCACCACTGACATAAGACTCACTGGTCTATAATTCCCAGGATTATCCCTATTACCTTTCTTGAACAAGGGAACAATATTTGCAACCCTCCAATCCTCAGGGACTACTCCCATGGCCAGGGAGGATGCAAATATCATTGTCAATGCCCCAGTAACCTCTTCCCTCACTTTCCATAGTAACTTTGGGTATATCCCATCCACCCCTGGGGACTTATCTATCCTAATGTTTTTCAGAAGCTCCAACATTACCTCTTTCTTAACCTCAACATGCTCCAGCATATTAGTCTGTTCTATGCTGACCTCACATTCAAAGTCCCTCTCCCTAGTGAACATTGAAGCAAAGTATTCATTGAGGACCTCCCCAACTCCTCCGCCTCCAGCTATATGTTTCCTCTTTTATCCCTGAGCGATCCTATCCTCAATCTAGTCAACCTCTGGTTCTTCCAGTGTGTAGAACGTTTTGGGGTTTTCCTTAATTCTACTTGCCAAGGCCTTCTCATGTCCCCTTCTAGCTCTCCTAAGTCCCTTCTTAAGCTCCTTTCTGGCTACCTTATAATTCTCAAGAGCCCTGCCTGATTTTTGCTTCCTAAACCTTAGGTATGCTTCCTTCTTCCTCTTGACTAAATGTTTCACCTCTCTTATCAACCATGGTTCCTTTACCCTACCATCCTTTCCCTCTCTCAGTGGGACAACCCTATCCAGAACCCCAATTAAATGTGCTGATCCTTTATAAAGAAAACTGGAGCTATAAAGAACAAAAAAAAATTCATGGATTACATTTTGACTGAAGGAGGCTTTAATCATTTGAACAGTCTTCCTACATTTATTATCTGTGTTAGGCTTTCAGAAAAATTCATGGTGTTCTGTCACAAGGCAAAACTTCACTGGGTTTGTGACTAAAATTAAATCTTTACTTAACAATTAACTCAAGCACTCTGCAACACAATGAATTAGATTAGGACATTGTTCTTTTACCAGGATTCTGGTTAAATTCAGGCTAATGGGATGAAAATGTCTTTTGCTAGCTGTAAGGTAAGAAAAGTAATGACTTTAGTGAGTTCTCAGTAGTTGCAGGTCCACAACACAAAATTGGAAATGTCATCCAGAAAGGCTATAAGAGAAAAAGAAAATGTCATGTTGGTACTATAGTGGGTTTCCTCTGTGTAATCAGAATTGAATTCAATTCAGGGAAAATCAAAGGGTGTTTCATGATGTATTAACCAGTTACAGATGAATTACAAGTGTTTAATGTTGATCCATGGAGACAAAAATTCATGGCTTTGCTAATTTTAGTCAAAAATATGATCTGATTATAAAGCAATGGAATACATCTTCATTAAACTTAGCAAGAATAGGAATATCGTCCACAGATGTTGGCCACAAATTTTGTATTTGCATTCCTTCCCTGAGACATTTACTTCACTTTCTCACCTTGCAGGAATCATTTCAGGCTGCCCTCATGGACTTAAGAAGGCAGTGGTAAGGGTGTAAGAGTTGTGGAATTTCATCTGACACTGCCCCCAGGGTCCTTGGATTCAACCCTGAATACTGATAGCCTTTCATTTCCAAAATCCTTTGTGAATTCAAGGTTAGCCATGTCTAGGTTTTTCCAAGTCTACCAGAGTTGTAACTTTCACAAAGGCAGCAATGAGAATTTTTGGGTTGGATTTCATTCGGCTCTGCCCTACTGCTCCTGTCACTTATCTCCCTTGTGGCCCATGACCATTTTGTACCTGCTTAATGTGCCCTCCTGGCATCCCTGGTGTAAATTTTTCCTTGTAGCTCTCAACCTCATCTATCAGGATATTGAGGCCCGTCTCATAATTCTGGGAGCCAGACCAGCTGAACCTCTTTCCTGCCATTCAACCACAGAACTCAGGCATAATTTTGCATGCTGGTGTGCTTTAATAGTAAGAACCCCTATAAGAGCTGAAGCCCCAACATCAACAAGACTCTGGTCAGTTCCATAATGCTCATTTTAACTTTACTAATTAGCTTTAAATCTGCAATCATTACATGGGTAACACTTGGAACGTACAGGCATGTTTGCATCAGTCATGAGTAAAAACTGGCAATTAATATTGCAATTACTTTATTACAATTGTCACATGTTCCAAGATACAGTGAAAAGTTTTTGTTTGCATGCCATCCAGACAGATGATGCCATACATAACTACGAGGTAGTAAAAAGAAAAGCAGAATACAGAATATAGTGTTACAGTTACAGAGAAAGTACAGTGCAGGTAGACAAATGAAGTGCAAAGATCACAACAAGGGAGACCAGGAATTCATCTTTCAGCATATGAGAGATCCAGCCAAGAGTCTTATGACGGCAGAATAGAAACTATCCTTGAGCCTGGTGATACATGCTCTCAAGCTTTTGTATCTCTGCCCGACGGGAGGGGAGAAAGAGAGAATGACTGGGGTGAGGGGGTCCTTGATTATGTTAGCTGCTTTCTCGAGGCAGTGGGAAGTGTAGACGGAGTCAACGGAATGGTGGCTGGTTTGTGTGATGGACTGGGCTGTGTTCACAACTCTCTGCAATTTCTTGCAGTCTTGGGTGGAGCAGTTGCCATACCAAGCTGTCGTGCATCCGGATAGAATGCTTTCTATAGTGCATCTGTAAAAATTAGTAAGAGTCATTGGGAACATGCCAAATTTCCTTAGTCATCTCAGGAAGTAGAGGCATTAGTGTGCTTTCTTGGCCTGAGTATCGATGTGGCTGAACCAGGACAAATTGTTGGTGATATTTATACCTAGGAACTTGAAGCTCTCAACCGTCTTCACCTCAGCACCATTGATACAAACAGGTGTGTACTCCACCCCTACTTCCTGAAGTCAATGAGCAGCTCTTTTGTTTTGCTAACATTGAGGGACAGTTTGGTGTCTTGACACCATGCCACGAGGCTCCCTATATCTTCTTCCTGCACTCCGTCTTGTCGTTCTTTGAGATCCAGTCCACTATGGTAGTGTCATCTGAATTTGGCCACACAGGCATGAATGTATAGGGAGTATAGTAAGGGACTGAGGATGTAGCCTTGTGGGGCATGGCTGTTGAGGATAATCATGGAGGAGGTGTTGTTGCCTATCCTTACTGATTGCAGTCTGTTAGTCAGGAAGTCAAGCATCCAGTTGCTAGAGGGAGTACAGAGTCCTAGGTCTAGGAGTTTGGAGATGAGTTTGTTTAGAATTATGGTGCAGAAGGCAGAGCTATATTCAATAAGTAGGAGGTACCTTTGTTATTCAGATGTTCCAGAGGTGAGTGTGGGACCAGGGAGATGGCGTTTCCGCGGTAGACAAATTGCAGTGGGTCAAATGTTGTCTGGGACGCTGGAGTTGACGTGTGCCATGACCAGCCTCTCAAAGCACTTCATGACGATGGATGTCAGAGCCACAGGGCAGTAGTCATTAAGGTGCATAACCTCATTTTTCTTTGGCACTGGGATGATATTGTCTTAAAGCAGGTGGCAACCTCATATTGGAGTAGGGAGAAGTTAAAGATGTCTGTGAATACTCCTACCAGCTGGTCAGTGCAAGACCTGAGGACTCCATCCGGGCCAGGCGCTTTCCACTGGCTTACTCTCAGGAAGGCCATCTGATGTCTGCAAATGGTGACCATGGGTACATGTGGATCAAAGGCCAAGCAAGATAATTGAGTGTGGCTTAACCACACACCCCCAGTTTGTAATTTAAATTCCCTTCTAATTCTATTGTTCCCTCATCTAGTATCTTCCGCAAATATAACAGTTTTTTTTAATTCAAAATTCAGGTATTGACCCCCTCAAGATGAACTGAGGAATGCATTCACTATTTTATCTGTCCTTAGATGCAGCTCATCGTACAGATATTCATTGTTGCCTAAGGTTTTGGTCTGTTACTTTTTTTTTATTCACAATGTATAGGTATTACTAATTGCTCAAATGACTTGCTGGACCATCTCAGGAAATAGTTAACTACTGACTGGGTGAGGATGTTAGATTACCTTCCCTGAAGGACATTATTGAACCAGATGGGTTTTTATGGTAATCTGGCAACTTTATGGTTCCCATTATAAATCCTAGTATTTTTTTAAAATTCCAAATTTAAATCCCCAGCTGTCATGATGGGATTTAAATTCATGGCCTGGTCTCGGGATACCATTTCAGTAACCTAACTTGTATGCAACCACACTCCATTCTTAATGCCAAGATTTAACCCTAAATAATGATAGTGCTTCATCTCCAAAAACCTTTTGGATTTCAAGGTCAGCTATGTCTTAGGGCTTTCAAGTCTACTTGAGTTGTAACTTCTACAAAAATGGCAATGAGATTAATCAGGCAAGATTTTCTCCTTCTGAAATAATGAACTGCTAGGTTATTGTTTTGCAAAATTATCCTCTAGCTGTCCTCATAATTGTATTTTACACAGAATGGATGGGAGACTTAAGCATCCTTCTAAATACGTAACCCATGTTAATCTGTTTCCAATGTACTCATAACATTTCCATTAACTTCTTCAATAGGATGACAGTATCGTTGACAAATATTTTTCCTTAATTGCCCTTTGCACTCAAATATATATCATCTCTCAATGGGAATTTATTTGTTTTGTCTCTTCTAGCCTTTTTAAGAGATCTATCTCATTAGTCCGGAAATTGCTAGGACATGTGCAACCAACGGAACCTCAGAAAAAGAATGAAACAAGTAAATGAAAGAATGGAATGTGAATCAAATTAGATACCAAAAAAGAGGGAAGGAAAAATATTAGATTAAGAAAGAACAAAATAAAGGAATATATAACAGAAAAAGTATAATATTTAAGGAATCCCAAGCAACAATTTACTGCCTGTAGGAATGATGCACGACAGTTTCATTGCTCTTATTGTTCACCCATGAATATTGAATGATCTACCAATGCCATAAATCACATAATTAAAAGCAGCCTTACAAAAAGAATTATTAGCCCTGAGTAGCTACAGCAAGATTAATTCATATCAATAGTGCAAATCCAGCAATTTCATGACATACAATAAGGAGGTTAATGACAAAATGGTTATTTTTGTCAGTTTCAAAAAAGCTAACACAGGGAGCAACACAAATCATCCAGCAATCTGTGGAGAATAGGTACTAATTGTATATCTCTACCTTGCTACAAATTGTTTTTATATAGAAAAGATATGGTCCATGACGTTGTCATTATTTTTTCTTGGCAATTTCTGAGCCAATTATATTAAAACTGATTGGCTTCATTAGGGATTTATTAACCTGAAGAGAATATGATTCCTTTTGAATAATGGCAGTAAGTAATGTTGTCTTTTGAAAAAAAACTTGGAAAAGGTTATCATTTTGAATATTTTCTCTTTAGTGAAATATTTACAATATTTTCAGTTTGTCATTCTACTCATCGCCACCTTCAATGAGCCAGCAAAGTCATTGGACAATTCAGGAATTGGATATCAGACTTGGCACAAAATGTCTACTGGGCAGCAATGATCTTGGCCTTCAAAATGCTTCTGAGACTTGGACCACTTACAGAAGGGATCTCAAGCCAATGGAAAAATACAACTAACACCATCTCCACAAAATCCTTCTCTTGGAGGACAATATCCCCAGCACTGAGACCCTAGTTACTCCCAGTCAGCTCCATTGGGCAGGCCATGTTTATCACATACTTGACAGAGAATTCCTGAAATAGATATTCTTCTCCAAGCACCATTGTGGGAGGAGGTTACCAGACAAACAGACTGAGAAAAATTTACAAGGCTGTGTTCAAAGATTCACTGAATAAGTACAATATCCCCAATTACTCCTGGGAACATTTGACCCATGACTGCTCAAAGTGAAGAAGAGTTCAGTATGGTATCGAGAAACTTGAGTCCATGCATCACAAGCACACAAAAGGCCTGCGTAATTGGAGAAAGGAGCAGATCACCTCGCACATTATCCAACCACCTGCCTTGTTGGGCACCACTTTCCCCATCTGCAGAAGAGTCTGTGGTTCCCCTGCGATTCATTAGCCCCCTCAGAACACACAAAACTGGAGTGGAAGCAAGCCATCCTCGATCCTGAGGAACTAGTTTGGGAGAAAAAGAATCATGCTTCTTGATTTCTATATTCACCTGTTCTCCCAACAGGATTTGTGAAGGTCATTTTCTCCTTCATCCCACTTTAATGCGCATATTTATTTAAAGCCACATTTGATTGAACTTAGCTCTTTTGAAAGTTACACATCTCAGTTGTGAGCATTTCTGATCAAGTTAAACTTGCTCATTTTGGGTCATCGTCTTCCACAGGGGCTATAACTGCAATAATGAAAGAAAAAAAAAGACCCAAGCATTAGGTTGACGGAGAACTAAATGACACAGGAAAGACTCTATTCAGGTATTTCAATGGATAAAATGTTTTCATATGACCCACTGAATGATAAACTCGTTATGTAGAATTTATCCAAAGCTCATGCCCTAACGGTCAGTAAGGAACGTAACCAATCTTAAGCATTGTCTATTAAATGAAGGATATATTGGGCATCCTGAACTGATAAACTGATTTTTTTTTGTACTTATCATTCCATAAAGGTCTGAATTTGCCATATTTTGCAAAACTTCATGAATTGGATAATATGGATGTACTGAAATTCAGATAAGAGCTAAGGAAAGAAATGCACTGAAAAATAAACTTGAGGTCTTTATTTAAAAGTAGCTTTTATTTTCCTTCTGTATTTGGAAAGGCAAACAAAGGAAAACTGTCATGACTCAATGGGAAGATTATTTTGTTCAGGACTGAAGACAACTACCAAACAGTTCAATCAACAAACAGATTGGCTGGTCATTCTGCTCTTTGTAGCCTATGGGAAATAGCTAGTGTGGAATATTTATTTGAGATGTATACAAGATGAAACTCAATGCTCATTAAAATTTGTATAATAGTGCTTTGAGATTAATTGCAGGATAATGCATTACATAAATGCAAACATCATTAATGTGAGCCGTCATGTGTTGTTCAGAAGAGCTGAAGTTCAGCTGTTATCTATTTGTTGTTCAATCTCACTTGTGATCATAGTAATTCTTTAGCTTACTGCATCAAGATATTGAAAATCCTGAAATAACACTGGCAAAACACTTCCCGATTGCTCCCTAAACAAAACAATGAGCAGTAAACCTAGTACTAAAAGAATAGACAATATCAGTTAATTACAATTTAGTGAAAACCAAACAGCAGACATACTGCTCCCAATGTTGTTCATAATGTTGTTATATTCAGTGGGCCACATGAAAACATTTTATCCATTGAAATAGCTAAATAAAGCTTTTCCTGTGCACTTTTTGTGTTGATTTGGTCCAGTGAAATAGTGAGCAGTCTGCCCTAAATCTTTTATTTCAGGTTATGCAACAAAAACAATGCAGTTTTCAGTACAGCTTCAGTAGTCTGGCAACTTAGCTCAAATTATTAGGATATAAATACTTTACAATGCCTGCATTTGAGGACTTCATCAAGTTTCACAATGATGTTCAAGTATTTGAAAGCTGTGGAAAATCCTGGCAATGGGGAGGAGTGTCAGGTATAACTGAAGTGAATAAAAATGCCCATCAAAATCTGATGCAAGTCAGTGAGTGCTGCAGTACCCATTTATTTGTTTTGGGGAAGGCTAAGTGGGCATGAACCAACATGAGTGAATAGCACACTGCTGGAGGAACTCAGCGGGTCTCCCAAAATGTTGACAATTCCTTCCCCCCGCCCGCCCCCCGCCCCAGCACTGTTCCATGTGGTACACCACTAGGCACAGGCTTCCAATTACAAGAACAACCTCTCACCATCACCCTCTTCCTCCTATTACAACATGAATTCAGTGCATGAAATTTCCCAATGTGAGTACCCTCATGAGGCATCAGGAAGATGCACCATTTTGCCAGATGGTCAACATCATATGCGCTTCCTGTGGGGCCTGAGAACAGATGGCAAAGGAAGACAACACACAAACATTTGGTTGTAAACTACTTCAGCCATACTTACATAAAGCATATATGGCTCAAATCTGCTTGGGACAAAAAAAGTCATCTGTTTTACATTTACTCTTCGCCTAGACCAAGCTTCATTGCAACCTTACAGTTTGCAACTTAAAAAATCATAACATACTTTTAGCCCAGGGACCATAATCAAAGATTGAAGTTATCAATAATGCCATGGCATCAATTTACTGGAGAAGAAAATTCTGATAGTTCTTGCTCCATATCACCAACAGTAAATGGTTATTGACATCCAAGCTAGAATATTTGTTATACCTTGTTACTTTACCATAAGGGTGCTCTTTCAACTTCCAACACCTCAAGAGTGCAACAGGAGATCTCTACACAAGCTGGATGGTGATTGATCTCACAAGATCTCCTATGACTTAACTATGAAGATCGAACTACTGGGCTTATATTAACTAGAGTTTAGAAGAATGAGAGGGATCTCAGAAACCTATAAAATTCCAACAGGAGTGGACAGATTTGATCCAGGAAGGATGTTCTTGACATTGGGCAAGTCCAGGACAAGGGTCACAGTTTAAGGATAAGAGGTAAGCCATTTAAGACAGGGATGAGGAGAAATTTGTTCTCCCAGGACTGGAGAAGAATTTACTACCATAGAACACAATTGAAACCAAATAATTATATTTATTCAAGGAGTGAGCAATAAAGATAGGACTAAAGAGATCAGGAGGTATGGGGAGAAAGCAGGATCTGAGTACTTAGTGTGCATTAATCAAAGAGTAGGCATTTTCTATTTTATGTTTCTACCTGGATAACGAAGCACATTTGATGCAAATCCCTATGAAGGATCATCTGGAAATCATCCCTGATTACCTGCTTCCAAAAAGAGAAACTCAATGACCACCTTGCTGTGACCCACACTCAGGACTGAAACCTAAAAAAATGAAAATCTAAAAGCATGAAGCAAGTGAACATAGAAATATCAAAATAGGAGCAGGAAAAGGCTACTTGAAACTTTGAGCCTGCTCTGCCATTCAATATGATCATAGTTGATCATATAAGTTCAGGACTCTGTTACTGCTTTCTCCCTAGATCGCTTGATCTCTTTAGTCCTAAGAGTTATATAATTCCTTGAACATCTTTAATGATTTGGCTTCAACTGCCTTCTGTGACAGAGAATTCTACAGGTTCACCCTTCTCTGGGTAAAGGTGTTTCTCCTCACCTAAATGCTATTGGCTCACTCCTTATTCTTATACTGTGACACCTGACCTGGACTCCTCTGCCATTGAGCACAAGCTTTTCGTATCTGGTCTGTCAAATCTTCTTAACTTTTTGTAGTCTTCAATGAGACCCCCCCCCCACCCCCCATTCTTCTAAACTTTACTGAATATAAGCCTAATCAGCCCTCCCACGAATCAGTCTGGTGAACCTTTACTGCATACCCTCCATAGCAAGAACAACTTTCCTCAGATAAGGACACCAAAAATGAACACAGTACTCAAGGTGTGGTCTCACCAAGGCCCTATACAATTACACCAAGACATCCCTGCTCCTGAAGGTAAATCCTCTCACAATGAAGGCCAACATACCATTTGCCTTCTTGCCAGCAGTTGCACCCGCATACTTACTTTCAGCAAATGATGTGCAAGCTCATCTGGGTGTCATTGCACACGTCCTTTTCCCAGTCTATCAATGTTCAGATAATAATCTGCCTTCCCATTTTTGCCTCCAAAGAGAATAACCTTTATACAGCATCTGCCATGCAGTTGCCCACTCCCTCAACCAGTCCAAATCCAGAGCTTCTCTGCATCCTTCTCAAAACACACACACCCATCGAGCTTTGGGTCATCTGCAAATTTATAGATATTACATTTACTTCCTTCATCTAACTTATGCATGTACATTGAAAATGTACATTGTAAGTAGCTGGGATCCCAGCAATAATGTATTTGGTACCTTGTTAGTCAATGCCTGCCACTTGGAAAAACAGGCTCATTTATTTCAACTCCTTTTTTGCTGTCTTCCAACTAGTTCTCTATCTATGATAGTATGTTATTCTCAATCCCATGTGCTTTAGTTTTAAACCAAAAAATTAAAACAGCAATCCAAATCTAGCAAAGCTTCAAATATAGACGGGTATTATCATGATTTCCCATCAATAGTATATACCATTAAAGTATGGCATAGGCGCAAAATGGCCGTGCATATATTAATAAGGCTTGCAAATGTACAGTGGCACTCAATTATACAATTGAAGTATTGTGAGGCATTCTGGGCACAACTTAGAAACAATAATATTGGTGTTGAAGAGTGTGCAATGTAAACTTATCAGGATGATACTTGAACACGTAAGTTTAAATCAAGTTAAACAGTACACCAACCTGAAAAGCATATCCTGGAATTAAGACATTTGTTTTATTTGTTTTTTAATATATTAAGGGAACTGATAGCACAAAGAGATGAATTATTTTGCCTGACCTGCTGAGTTTTACCAGCATATTCTGTTTTTGTTTCAGTAACTATTTATGTTGGTTGGGGAGCATAGAAACTGGGGTTCACAGTTTAAAAAATAGTACTGGGCCCCTTCAGGAGAAAAATTAGGGAATACTTACATTCAAAACAATGCTGGAAGTTTAGATCTCACTTCTGCAAACAGCAATTACTGTTATGCTAATTATTAACTTTGAATCTAAAATGAACAGACTTTGGTTGACCAATGTTATTAAGTGACAAAGGTTAAAAACAAACACATCAAGTTGGCTCATCCATTAGCTGCACCCTCACTAATGGGCAGAACTGATTTGATAGGGTAAAACAGCCAACTCCCGTTCTGGTTCTGGATTTTTTGCACCAGATTCCAGCACCTACAGTCTCTTGTCTTTCCTGTTTTATTGTTCCTATTTTCAATTTGAATTCAGGTTTTACATAAAATGAATGCAAGGTCAAAAGTCTTGATTTTAAACTAGCATTCTCCCATGTCCAAGTCACAATTACATAAGGGGATAGATTCAGAGCCAATTTTTAACTACAATTGGTGCTAATGGATAATAATATATCAGGAGCAAGAGGGTAGCCAGGGAAAGAGGCGTCCATTGTGTGGAGCCCAGCAATGTGAGCAAGGTCCTAACTTGATACTTCTTATCTGTATTCACCAAGAAGGGTGTGGAAGAAAGTGAGTTCAGGCAGTATGTGGATAATCTGAAGCAGGTCAGTATTAAGAAATGGGAGATGTTAGATGTTATGGGACAGAGAAGGGCTGATAAATCTTCATGGCTGGAAAAGATTTATCCCAGGTTACAATGGGAAGCAAGAGAGGAAATAGCTGGGGCCCTGATTAAGATTTCTTCATCTTCATTAGCCACGAATTAGGTACCAGAAGACTGCTAATAAACAGATAGCTAATGTTGTTCCTTTACTTAAAAAAGACTGTAGGGATAAGCTAGGTAACTGCAGGGCAGTGAGCCTTGCATCAATAATAAGGAAATTATTGGAGAAAATTCTAAGGGATTGGACTTTTGTACATTTGGAAAGGCAAAGGCTGATTAGCGATCATCAACACAGTTTTGTATGGAGGGAATCCTGTTTTGGAGCATTGGCATAGGAATTTAATCCTGACACATGCAAGGTGATACATTTTGGGAAGTCAAATAAGGGTAGGATATATACAGTAAATGGTAGAACACCAAGGAATGTTGATAAACAAAAGGATCTTGGGGTTCAAGTCCATAATTTCCTGAAAGTGGCTACAAAGGCAGATAGGGTAATGAAGAAGGCATTTGGCACATTTGCCTTTATAGACTGTGGCATAGAATATAAATGTTGTGATGATATTTTGCAACTTTACAAAACACTGATTAGACCACACTTAGAGTATTGTGTACAGTTCTGGTCACCACACTATAGGAAGGATATGGTTGCATGAGTGAGAATACAGAGGAGATTCACTATGGTGTTGCTAGAACTGGAGGATTTCAGTTATGAGGAGAGATTGGATAGGCTGTTTGTTTTCCCTTGGGCAAAGGACACTGAAGGATGGCCTGATAGAGGTGTAGAAAATAATAAGAGGCATAGAAAGTAATAAGAGGCATAGATAGTCAGAATCTTTTTCCATGGTAGGTATATCAAAAACAGTAGAGCATAGGTTTAAGGTGAGGGGAAGAAGTTTTAAAGGGGATTTAAAGGAAAAGTGCTTTTACACACAGAGTGGTTGATATCCGGAAGGAGGTGGTGGAGTCAGAAACCACTACTATGTTAAGAGACATTTAGGCAGGCACTTAAATAGGCAAGGCATAGAAGGTTAAAGACCTAGTGTGGGCAAATGGGATTAGTGTAGAAGGGCAAAAAGGTCAACATAGACGTGGTGGATTGAAAGGCCCATTTCTATGCTTCATAACGGCACCTTATCCATAAGTTTTCAGCTGAAACAATCATCAATGTAATGTACATCACTAACTCAACGTATTGCCATGTGAGGTTTACTAAAAGTGGGAAATTTTGGGAGATTTCTGCTGTTTGGAGGTGATTTAAATTTTCAAACTGAAGTGATGGGATTTCTAGTCAAATAAAAAATGGAATGTTGGTTAATTTTATTTACAAGTCTGATTTTTGCAGCCTTTTAGGCTTGAATACAACATTGCAGATTGACCAAAAAAAGTAGCTGAGGATTAAAGCACACAAGTGATTATCCTGGCTACACATGAAGTGAGAATATCCAGGGAGGCCCTCCATTATCCAGATGGTAATTATCATTTACATCCTCCAACTGTCATTACCTTACCATCATTTATAACCAAATTTATTTTAAGTGGAATAATGGTCATTGGAAAATCTAAGTGGCTTATACGAAGCTTTAAGCGTATTCCCCATACATTGATACCGGAAAGTAATGTTTAAAAAAATTCTGCTAAGTCGCAAGCTGCTCTCTATCTTCTTTGAACAGATGTTAATATAAATCACTCTCAGCTACAGCATAGTTTCAACTGAATATTCATCTGCTACCAAATGATAACTGTTGTAAATTCAAGCAATTTCTGCTTGTTCTTGCAGTGACAATGGAAATTATGTAAACTGCACTGAATCGTAGATCTTCAGATAATTGATGAACAGACTGAGTTATAAAATGCAAATAAGTTCTGTAAATATTATACTTTTTTTTCTTGAATGGTGTGCTACATCAGCAGTTTGGCAATGAGAGTGTGATTAGTCCCAAAAAGCATAGCTCAGTGTATATATAAACAACAGATAGTCATCAGCAAATCTGACTGGAGCTCCCAGTACTCCTCCAGCAAAACTGCAAAGACAGGCTTCTGTTCTCCAACAACAACCATCTCCTCAAGGTTGTTTACCTACCTCTGAAATCAAGTGTGAGAAACATAGAGGCTTACTTATCACAAAAACTGAGACCATCTATGTAACTACCTTTTCTTATGTCCACATCTTGCACACCAGTTTAAGATTCCCACCCCACACCCCATAAAGTTCTCCTACTCTAATCTTAATCTTTTTCAAGTTTCACCCTGCAAGAGCTCTTCAAATGCATCTTGTCCACAAGACCCACCTCCCATTCCCTTGATATTATTCTTAATTAACCGTAGCCTACCCAGTGCCTCCCCTTTGTTAGAATCATAGAGTTATACAGCACTGAAACAGGCCCTTCAGCCCAACTCATCCTTGCTGACCCAGTTGCCTACCTGAACCCGTCTCATTTGCCTGCGTTTGGCCCATATACCTCTGAACCATTCCTGTCCATGTACCTGTTCAAATGTCTTTTAAACAATGTAATTGTACCCACCTTTCATACTTGCTCTGGCAGCTTGTTCCATATTCCCACCACCCTGTGTAGGAAACCTGCCCCTCAGGACCTATTTAAATCTTTCCCTTCTCACCTTAAATCTATGCCCACTAGTTTTAGACTCCCCTGCCGTGGGAAAAACGACTGCGAGCATTCACCTTATCCATGCCCCTCGTGACTTGAGGGGGCTGATCTTTTCAGGGTTTACTCTTAGCTATGCAATGGCAGCCAAATAATCTTCTGCAATTGCTTCCACAGGAGATTAAAGATGCAAGCTACCTCACACAAACACACTAAACCCCTCCATATTTAAGGAAGAATATACTTGCATTGCATTAATTCAGAGAAGGTAGGTTCATGAGTGTGATTTCTGGAATGAAGGTGTTGTCATATATCAATTTAGCAGTTGCAGCCTATAGTTAAGTTTGGAGGAACGGGAAGTGATATTATTGGAACATTTAAGAATATGGCAGAGCTTCACTGGCAGGATTTGTGAAGAGGTTCCCCCTTGTTGGTGAGTAGAAAACGAAAGGGCATAGTTTCAGAAATAAAGAGTTGCATATTTGAGATCTAAATATAGAAGAAGTTCTTCGCTTAGCGAGTCACAAATTTTTGAAGTTTTCTCCAACAGGGAGCTGTGGAAGCTGAGTCATCCATATTATTCAAAGCTGGAATAGACTTTGGGACAACAGGGGAATAAAAGATTAGGGGGACAAGGCATGAAAATAGAGTTGGCATGATTCCATTAAATGATAAGGCAGACTCGAGGGAGAGTTTGGCCTACTAATCCTATCATAAAGCCATCATGCTCCTCATGTTACAATTCTCAGCATTATTTTCTCCAATTAATCATTGGGAACGATGAAGCCATTATCTTCAGCTCACATCATAATCTCTAGTCTCTCACACCGATTGGTTCCCATTCCCTTACAACTGCCTCAGTTTCTAAATTACTTGTAACCTCAGCATTCTATTTCACTGACCCGAGCTTCTGATCATACAGCCCCCCAGAACAAAACATCTATTCCCTCCTCTGCAATGTTGCCACATCAACTTGTCACAGCATTCTTATTCCACCTCTTAAATCTTCATTACTGCCTTTGGATCTCCATACTCTAATGGTTGACTTCTCATATTCCAGCTTCCCCGAATTTACAGTTAAATTCTGACCAGTTCATCCATCATAACTGTGCTCCTTTACTGGCAATTCAACTGTCACCACCATCACTGTGCACAATGGGGATCCTGTCCACTGACACTTTAATTACAATTTCCTGTTCCATCTTTGGAATTCATCTGTGGCCTTCACAGCTTTGCTGCTCCCCATCTCGAACCTCCTTCAGTTCTACAGTCTTGCAATTCTGTATTCTTGTGCGACAGCCATTCTCTTTATCTCACCATTAATGGTTGCATCATCAGATGTCAATATCTTGAGCTCAAGAATTTTCCCTCTAAACCTGTCTATCCAATTCTCCATCAATGTTTAAAACCTTTTTTTTGCAACGTACACCTGTTTGACCAATCCCTCAGTTAACTTTAGTCGAAAGTCAATGTTTCTCTTATACTCTTGCAAAGCACTTTTGAATAATTCCCTTAACCATAGCACTGTATCCTATGTTTATTTACTGCTGCCCAAACAGAACAGTTAACTATTTCTGCAATACTGAAACTTCTAGGCCAAAAATTTACACAACTCAAACTAAGGTACAAACATAGTCTCCACAAATAGTACAGTTTTCAATTTTATATAACATGAAAGACGTCAATGGTTGCATATTAAAAAGAAATCTGTTTTGCCCAACCTTCCATGAAAGATAAGGAAATACATTCAAATATTTTTATTCTCCTGCTTAAGATTTTCCTTTCTCCTCAGTCATTTGCATCATTTTTTTTTAATTTGTAATTTCTGCTGAATCTGTTGTGGTGTTCCATTCTGCAGTACATTTTTCACCAATAGAAGTTTTCAAATTCACTTGAGGATAGCGGTCAATTACCCTGGTGCAGGTGGACTTGTTTCCCTGGCTAATTGACTAAGCCCAGCTAAGCTGTTAAACACCAAATGACAACAATATGCATTTATAAACTGCAAGGTCTCAAGGCATTTCAAAGAAGTGTAACTAAAAGAATCTGACACCAAGCCATATCAGGAAGTATTCAGAGAGATGACATATACTTGGACAAAGAGGTAGGTTAAAAGATCAAGAGACACACAAGAGATGAAGATGCTGGAATCTAACTGCTGGAAGAACTCAGTGGATCAAGCAGCATCTGTGGGGGAGAAAGGAATTGTCAATATTTCGGGGAGAGATCCTGTGTCAGATTAGAAGATCAATTTAATGCGGGGAATAGAAGGGAAAGCAGAGAGCTGAAAGTATGGCCGAGTGATTAAATTGGGGGTGTACACATGGCCAGGACTTGTGAATGCAGATATTTCATAGAACCATAGAACCATGATTATTGGGCTGGAGGAGGCTAAGCAGAGCTAAGCAGTATCAAAGCCATCGAGGGATTTGAAAACAAGAACAAGAAGTTTAAAAATGAGGCAATGTTTAATCTGAAACCAATGAAGGTCACAAAACACAGAACCTGGGTCAAGGTAGGATGCAGGTAGCAGGGGTTTTCACATTTTTTCGTTATGGTGTAAACTTGGGCAGACTGGAAAGCTTTGAATAGTCAATGTTACAGGTTAAAAACCAGATGTCAACATTTGGAACTGCTGAAGTAATAGAGGAAGATGAAGGAACTGTTAGCAAGTTGTGTTAACCTGGAAGAATTATCAAGGAAAAGGTGGACTCTAAGACCAAGGATTGGAATCTGACCAAAAATTATGACCTAGAACTTGCTTTGCTACATTTTAATGGAATTAAAACAGTGTTCTGGGTCATGGTAATGCTTCTTGTGTCCCATAAAAACTGAGATATTCAATTACAATGTACAGGAGAATAGCTTTATTGACCTTCTCTGTGTAAAATTACACTATGTCAAACTTCCGTGCAGTGTTCTCTTCTGATCTATTACATGTTTTTCACACTTCATGATATTTAGCCTAGCAGCAATCTCTACAGCTAGCTCTCAAAGAGACATATGTAACAATGTAAACAACACTCTACCAGGTACTGGGAAGTATTGCTGTTGAATGAATGGATGATTCAATGATGGGATAGGTTGGAAGCATGCTCCCAGGAGTCACAGAGATAGGGACAGGTTGGTCTCACAGCTGGCATTGGGCAGGAGATACAGAAGCCTCAAGTCCCACACCATCATGTTCAAGAACAGTTACTTCCCTTCAACCATTCAGTTCTTGAACAAATCTGCACAACCCAAATCACTACCTCAGTACAGAAACACTATGACCACTTTGCATGGACAATGGACTTTGATTTTTTTTTGTTCTAATTATCTCTCTTGTATAATTTTGTATAATTTATGTTATTAGTTATATTTTTCTTGTGACTGTTGTATGTCTGATGCTATGTGCCTGTGATGCTGCTGCAAATAAGTTTTTCATTCCACCTGTGCAGACATGTACTTGGGCATATGACACTAAACTCAACTTCCAAAGAACAGTGCTCATAAAAGGTATGTTCCTTACGTAACGGGATGAAACAAACTCTCAAGGGCCACAGCCAGGTGCTCCTGGCTGCAGATTGCCAGGGAGGCTTCTGCAAGGGCACTAATGCAGTCTATGAATGTCTACCGTGAAACCTGCAATGCAAACAAAAACAGTTTCCCAATTTGCCTACTCCTGTGCACTGAAGAAAACAAATGGACGCAATCTTCTCCCTTTGTGCAAAGAGTCTGGGAGACTGCAATAATGCAGCAGTGAGCTACAAACCATGGCATGCGACAGAGATCAACCAACAGCAGCCTGGAGCAGCCTAAGACTTGCAGGCTGAGAGTGACAATGACTTTCACCTCCACAGGCAAAGCATCCGCGCATGTGCAGAAGAGTGTATTTGTTGTAGTATAAGGTCATAGATGTCAATGAGGACAAAGAATATAATTTGAGATGTGTGCTGGGTGCAGCAGTTAATACCACTACCTCACAGCTCCAGGAACTGAAGGCTTGATCGCCTTCTTGGCTGCTATCTATGTAGGATTTGCACTTTCTCGCCATGACTGTGAGAGTTTGCTCTGGGTGCTCTGTTTTTCTCTCCATCCAAACACTTTGTGGTAGGTTATTTGGCAATAGTAAATTTTGCCTTAGTGTAGGTGGATAGCAGGAGATTCAGGTAGGAATTAGTGGGATTGCTCTACTGAAGCTGACACTGACTTGATTGACTGAATGACCTCCTTCTACGTCATTGTAATAATGAATGTTACTTAAAATACAAGATTGGTAAAACCTGATTGATCTGTGATTAAGAATAGCTGTTTTCCAAACAAGTGATGTTAAAGATCACAATAGAGACAAGGTTTGGGTACTGCCCTATTGTTGACAGTATTTGGGGAGTTTTACAATGAGAGAAATGACATGACAATAGAAAATCCACCTAAAACTCAGGTATTGGTTTCTTGATGGCCAGTAAGACCAGAAATAGGTATAAACATTTACTCATGACTTAACTGATTTTCAACTGCTTTGCAACATCTGTTTTTAAAAAAGATATGCAAAGGAACTTTTAGGTCAATGGTGCTGAGAAAGTACTTGTGGTATGTGTGTCCAGTCCTGATGAAGGGTCCTGACCAAAACATTGACTTGTTTATTTCCCTCTAATAGATGCTACCTGACCTGCTGAGTTCCTCTGGCATTTTGTGTGTGTTGCTCCAGATTCCAGCATCTGCAGAACCTCTTGTGTCTCTGTGGTATGTATGTGACTGGGTTGTTCTGAAAAGGGCTTGCAAAAAAAAGTGGGGAAAAATGATATCTTCCATTTATTCCCTAATTTGCTGGCTTGCGAATGGTAATTTTGAACAAATAAATGGAGCAATTGATTATTCAGTTTTGCCGGTTTTTTTTATTGGTACTTTATGTTTGATTTGTTCCCATTTAACCAAATGAACATTTGATTGATTGTCACTTCAATTACCCATCAGTAGTGTTACTCACGACTTTTTATTTGCCTCACAGAAACTAAAATAAACATGGGACCAGGTTTTATTGTACCTGGCTTATATACACTCAGCTGGAGTGAATGCAAAAGCCAAATCTTGCTGACCTCCAAGACCTGGGGGTTGGGTAGGGTGGTACAGCAGGCTTCTGTGGCAAACAGGTCTCAAGAACACCACCACTAAGACCTTGCCCATGGAATACCCCTACAGATACTGACTGGAGGCAAGCTAAAGGTGGAGACACAAGAGAGACTGCAGATGTTGGAAACCTGGAGTAATGAACACTAAATGCCGGAGGAACTCAGCAGGTCAGGCAATATCTATAGAGAGAAGTGAACAGCCGACGTTTCGGGCCAAGACCCTTCTTCAGATCTGGAAAGGAAGAGGGCAGAAGTTAGAATAAAAGGGTAGAGGGAGGGGGAGGAGCATTGACTGGCAGGTGATAGGTAAGTCCAGGTGAGAGGAGGTAGATAGATAGGTGGGGGAGGGGGATGAAAGGGAATGATGCAAGAAGTTGGGAGGTGATAGGTGGAAGAGGCGAAGGGCTGAAGAAGGAATCTGATAAAAGAGGACAGTAAGCCATGGAATAAGGAGAAGGAGGTGGGCAGGTTGTGAGGGCAGGGGAAGGGAAAAAGAAGTGGTGAAAGGGTCACAGGAATGAGGTAAAACAAAAGGGCAGGGGGAAGGAAAACAGAGGGGAGTGGTTACCGGAAGTTAGAGAAATTAACATTGATGCAGTCAGGTCGGTGACTACCAAGACGGAATATGAGGTGTTGCTCCTCCAACCTGTGTATGGCTTCAACGTAGCAGTAGAGGAGGCCATGGACAGACATGTCAGTGTGGGAATGTGAAGTGGAATTAAAATGGCTGGCCACTGGGAGATCATGGCTGCTGCAGCAGACAGAGCGAAGGTGCTCTACAAAGCAGTCCTCCAATCAGCGTTAGGTGTCACCGATGTAGAGGAGGCTGCAGCGGGAGCGCCGGATGCAATAAATGACACCAATGGATTCACATGTGCTAAAGATGGAGCATCCTCACCTCTTGGCAAAGCAGGGCCAACTTTTCTTTCCTCTACATTTGTTAACCTGTCTCTGGTATTAAAAAGGATTTTTTAAAAAATTCCCAAAAGCCAATAGCTCCAAACAAAACCACCGACTCCAATGATCAGGTTTTACCTCACTGGAATTTCAATAAAAATTCTCCAATTATACATGTGGTAAAAATCGGTGACATTGTTGATAGTCTCAGGTTACAGAATGATATTAATCAGCTGGTGAATTGGGTGAAATAATGCTATGTGTGAGGTGATGCACTCTGGGAGATCTAACACACCATGAATGATAGAGCCCGAGGGAGTATTAAGGAACAGAAGGATCTTGGTATACATGTCCAGAGATTCTAAAGGTGACCACCATTAGATAAGTTGGTGAAGAAGACATTTGAATGCTTCCTTCCTAAGTCAGGGCACAGACTATAAGAGTAGGGACTTTATGGTATAACTTTTTAAAACATAGAACACAGAACATATGGAACGGTACAGCACAGGAACAGGCCCTTTAGTCCACCATGTCTTTACTGACAATGGTGGGCTGGATAGACTGTGTTTGTTTTTACTGGAAGAGACTGAAAGGGGACCTGATAGAGGTATACAAAGTTATGAGTGGCATGGATATAGTGGATGGTGAGAAACTGAAATAGTGAGAAGACTTCTACAACCAGAGAGCATAGGTTTAAGGTGAGGGGTAGGAGTGTTAGATGGGATCTGAGGAAATATGTTTTCACTTAGAGGGTGGTTGGAATCCGGAACGCGCTGCCTGAAAAGGTGGTAGAGGCAGGTGCTCTAACAACATTTAGAAAGTATCTGAATGAGCACTTTAATCAACAAAGCATAGAAGGCTTCAGACCAAGTGCTGGTAAATGGGATCAGCAAAGATAAGTACTTGATGCTCTGTATGGACATGGTGAGCCAAAGGACCTGCTTCTGCACTGTATGACTCTATACCGTCAAAGATCCTGCTCAAGTTGGGTGTTAAAGACAGATTTTGTAGATATAATCAATGACAGTGAAAACTTTGCTTAGAAGTTCACTGTTCAGTTTTGCAGGACTTATAACATCATATTAATCTATACAGCCAACTACACAATAATGAATGGTGAACTTGACTGCATTCTTTTATCGTTCCAGGACATGGTGTCCTGAATATATTTAACAATAATTTGATTTATGAAGTATTAGCTGCAAGGCCAATTTCTACAAGGATGTCATAAAATCTGCATTATTAAACAGCATAAAAGAAAGTATCATTATTAAAACATTCACTCATTGCTTTATTCTGTTTTGGAGCAGTTAAAGATGTTTTGTTAGAAGCTTTCTGCCAGAGTGAATAAATATTTTCCCCAAGGGTATAATTTCTTTGGCAGCTTACTCAACTCAATGAGCAAAAAAGTACATTGAGCTGAATCCTACAGACTGATAGCTGACAATCCTGACAGGAATTGTAAACATTCTATGATTTTGCTTCTATATTGATCATTAAAACACAGTTTTCTGCCCAGTGAAATGGAGGCTGCCTTTACTGTGCTTTAGACTAACTTCTGCACATGTTCTTAAAAGGGAAATATGGAGTGTTATGAAGTGTTTGCAATAGCATAACACAGCATCACTCCCCATGTCAATTAGAAAGCAAGTCACGTTTTGATTTCTTAGTCTTCATGATTTGTCTTTTCTCTTGTTTGGAGAAGCTTTAGGCATCTCTGTGAACAAAGGTTTTGTATCACTTTCTTTCAAAAATCAGATCCAAGAAAAGTTTGTGGAAGGCTGAATGACTTCAGGATATCTGATGGCAATGATTGTTGCTACAGTTGGGATTGTTCATTATTTTTTCTGTAATCTCAAGGTTATCCATTTGGATTCAATATCACAATGTTATCTTGATTGCTTTTAAAAATAACATGTTTTGTGTGATGTGTTCCCAATCATTTCATCACGGATTCTTTGGTGATGGTCATTATCAAACAGTTGCATTGTCACATGGTGTTTCTTGCTTGTTTATTTGGCTATTATGTTTCACAAGAACTTTATCCCAAGACTGTAATAGCATGTGTTTCTCTCCATTTGCTTTCATGCTGTTTCTCTTGGCTTTGTCATGCATGTGCACTGGTTGATCACATATGTCATAGGGTAGTTCTAGAAGAGGTGTACGGTGTGGCAGGTGGTATGCAAAAAGTAGCTGATAGCACTCCTGTCATTGAATGTGTTATTGTTCTTTGCTTTCATAGAAAATGCTGATGTTTTTACTTTAAGTTATGCCTTTGGCATAAGTGGTACTAGTAACATTCTTTAATATCTGCTTAGATCTCTCCACTTCACCAATGGTGCATGGCCAGCAAAGTATTGTTTTGCTATATGTGAAATCTAAGCAGGTTTGAAAATGTCACAAAATCATCATTGTTGTTGGATGGTCCATCCTGTTTGCTGAACACTAAACAACTCAAAGAAGTGGTCAAGTTCTGGGATTTAGAAATTACAATTTCTATGACTGAGTATCCAGCACAGCCATTCTCAATCAAAAGTAAATGAAGAAGAGAGAGTTGATTTGTGAAAGCAACACTAACAAGAATCAATGGCACAATGGGCAATTCTAACCCTTGCAGTGGTTATTGCACACTTGACATTGTGGTTTCTGGCATGTAAGATATGGTTGCTTTTGTGTTTAACTAAATAATCTGTACTCAGAACCATGCTTTTTCCATAGGTGCTGTTGTGGGCTCATTGTGAACTTCCCACAAACTGTGCTGTGTACATGAAACATCACAAGAGGGTCCATGACAGATTTCCATTTTTGCCACTGAACTGCAGCAATGCACTGAAAGAGCAACATCTTGCCTTGCTACAGTTTTGATTTTGCTTAGTGTCATTGTCCTGTGCGTTATGTTCAATCTCACATAATTAATATGCTATTCTGCAATTGTTTCTTCACAGTTTGTCAGGGTTGGTTGTAAGCACAGAATGGTGCTAATGGTAATCAGTGGGAATTAATTTCCCAGGTTGACAGGTGGCATGATAATCATCCTTTCGGAGCATAAGTATCAGCAATCAGTGAGAGATTGCTGCTTTGATTGTTAAACTCACCAACAGCTTATGGTCTTTGAAGTTATACTTTGAAGATATCAACAGGTATAGGTGAAAATATAAGCTGTATCAAATGAAAGACAATGCTTCTCAGAAGGTGAAAAATACTGATCCATAAGCAATCTATTTGCCATAACAGTGATTTACATTTGTCTGGCTTTGTTTCTCTGCATGAGAACAGCACCAAGACTAACTAAACTCAGAGTTACAATCAAATATACAGCTTACTCTGGGTCACAGTTGGCAGTTGCATAGTGAGCAGTTAAGTGCTGTTTGATCAAACTGCTGCTTACTTGTGAGTTTCGGTTCATTTCCATTTCAGTGCAGGTGGGCTGATTAGTAAGTTTGCAGACAGCACCAAAGTTGGTAGAGTTGTGGATAGTGAGAAGGGTTGTCAAATGATACAACAGGAACAGAGATCAGTTGGAAATTTGAGTGGAGAAATAGCAAATGGAGTTTAATCCGGACAAACGTGAGGAGATGCATTTGGGAGGACAAATGCAAGAGGAAAGTATGTAGAAAATGGCAGGACCCTTGAGAGCATTGATGTACAGAGAGGGATATTAGAGTGCAGGTCCATAGCTCCTTGGAAGTGCCAGCATAAGTGGATAAAGGCGGCATTCAGACTTGCCTTCATCTGACAGGAAATTAAGTATAAAACTTGGCAAGTCATGTTGCAGCTGTATAAAACTTTGGTTGGGGAACATTTGGAGTATTGTCTGCAGTTCTGGTCACTACATTAAAGGAAGAATCTGGAGACTTTGGAGAGAGTGCAGTAGAGGTTCACCAGGATATTGCCTGGATTGGAATGTATTAGCTACAAGGAGAGGTTGGACAAACTTGGACTGTTTTCTTTGGAGCAACAGAGGCTGAGGGGCGATATAAGTATATAAAATTATCAGAGGCATAGTCAGAGTCAGGTCTTTTTCCCCAGGGTGAAAAGGCCAAATATCAGAGGGCATAGGTTTAAGACAAGAGGGGGAAAGTTTAAAGGAGATGTGCAATGTAAAGTTTTTTTATATATACACAGTATGGTAGGTTCCTGAAATGTATTGCCAGGGGACAGGACAAAATCATTCTTTAGGAGCTTAGGTATCAACAATCTATGAGAGCTAGCTGCTTGGATTGTGAAACAAACTCCCACAGGGGAGGTGGTAGAAGCAGATACAATAGCAATGTTTAAAAGACATTAGATGGACACATGAACAGACAGGCAATAGAGGGAAACAGACCATATGCAGGCAGATGGAATTAGTTAAAATGGCATTATGGTCAGTGCAGATATGGTGGGCTGAAGGTCTTGTTCCTGTGCTGTTCTATGTTCTATTTCATTGATTCTTGTTAGGTGATATTAAGAATAACTGAAATAGAAATTGGATTAGGGCTTTTTTGCCTGCTCCATCATTTAGTAAGTTCATGGCTAGGCTTTTACATCAGTGCTACTTTCCTATATTAACTTCAAATCTCTTGATTCCAGAAATATCTATCAATTTCTGTCTTCAGTCAGTCACTGCGCCTCCACAGTCCTCTTGCGTACAGAATTCCAAAGATCTATTGCCTGCAGGGTGAAGAGATTTCTTTTCGTTTCAGTCCTGAATGGCTGACCCCCTACTTTCAGTGTGAAATCTGATTGTAGACACTCTAATGAGGAAAAACACCATTCCTGCATCTCCCCCATCAAAGAATTCAGTAAATTTCAAAGAAATTACCTCTCATTCTCCTAAACTCTAGACAGCATTGGAACAGTCTGTTTAATGTCTCCTCAAACTTTCCTATCTCAGGAATCAAGATGGTGAACCTTTACTGCACTCTTTTTTTGTGAGTACATCCTTTCTTAGGTAGGGAGAGCATACCTGTGCACAATATTCCAAATGTGGTCTTACCTGGGGTCCATACAATTGGAGCAGGACATCTCTACTTTTGTACTCAAATTGTTTTGCAAAAATAGCATACCTTCTGCCTTCTCAATTGCTTTAAGTACCTGCATGTCAAATTTCAGTAATTTATGGACGAGGATACCCAGGTCCCCTGAAGACCAATACCTTTCATTCTGTCACCATTTTAAAAAAAATTGTTCCTATTTTACTGCCAAATGGATGACCTGATTTTTGCAAATGACAATTCTTTTGACACATCCTTGCCCTCTTAATTGTCCATATTCTTCCTGAAGATTTTCTACATCCTTTTCACATCCCACCAATAGTCACAGCTTCCTGAAAATTCCTGTTCACTGTCTATCAACCAATTATCAATCCATACCTGTATATTACTTCAAAACCATGCATTCTAATTTTGTTCAATTGTCTCTCGTGTGGCATATTGTGGAAAGTCTTCTGAAAGTTCAAATGCATCACATCAACTTGTTTATTTTTTACCCATTCTGTTAGCTATAACCTAAAAGCTCTAACAGTTAAGTCAATCAAGAGTTCCCTTTCATAAATCCACATTGCCTCTGCTCACTGTGTCACTGTGACCAATCACTGAGCCATGGCCTTTCCATCACGAGTTGATCAAAGCTTCCTTTTCAGCCTGAACACCAGTGTTAATATTGCAGCTGAAAGGAAAGGTTGGAGGAGGGCACATTTAAATTTCCATCCCACACTTGACCCATTAGTACCCATCTGTGAAGTGTGGTGGGGTAGGGAAAGAAGATGGATTAAAACTGAGAGCATGGAGAGATAGCAGTTAATGTGTAAACTGCAAGAAAATAAAGTGAACTTGAGTTGTTAAAGCTCATCAACAGAAAATAGCACTGACAAAATATTGGCAACAACTTTAACAAACTTTACTGTGAACAACAAAACTTCCAGAAGCATTTGGATGCCACATTACCCAAGCATCATTCCCTCATACACTAGTTAAAAATCCTCAATCTGACTCTCATATTCTACCAATGATATTTCAGAAAAGCAGAGGGGCAGAACCTGTCAGGAATAAAACCGGGTAACAGACCAGTCACCTGTTACACACTACAGATGATATCCATTTCTTTAAATGGATTTAAAAATCAGATAGTCATTGTGCCAGTTTTACACACAAGCTGCAAGCTGAAAATCTGCCTCAGCATATACAGAAATATTCAGAAACAATCATTTCATTTAGGAAGGCACAAGCTTCACAGCCCTTTGTCACTTATTGCTCAGGATTTATCTTTGTAAAGAGGTAATCCAAAATATTCTTTCCCTTCCTTTTTATGTGTTCTTTTGCCATTTTAGACAGATTACTATGGGTACATGCACTTAAAGTCATTAATGGCATTATGCAATACTGACAACCTGGCTCAGAGACACGGGGATATAATAAACCATTGAATGCCAATGCTTTCATTATCAATGGAGGTCTCCTTTAATCAAAATGTGTGGGAATCAGATTACCTGGAGGCTCTGAACCCTATACCACCGTCCATGAATATATTGTTTCATTGTTTATCCTCCATTGCCATAATGCGACTCCATTTCTATATAGTTTGACAGGCCAGTTGATCTAAAAAACATTGTTCAACCAAATGTTACGTAATCAGTCCAAACAGCAGTAGATTCAAATTCTCCTGTTGGAGACTATAATGACATAAGTATAACGCAGTAACTAGTGGAGTGCCCAAGGGATCGGTTTTTGGCCTTCAATTGCTTACTATTTACATTAATGACTTGGAGGAGGGAACAAAATTTATGTTTTCTACTGATGATACAAAAGTAGGTGGAAGGGTGTGTTGTGATGAGGATGCTGTGATTCTGCAACGGTATATAGATAGATGAGTGATTGGGAGAAAACCTGGCAAATGGAGTTTTAAGCTAGAAAGTGTGAGGTAATGCACTTCAGTAGGAGGAATCAAAAAGCAAGAGATTCAAATGAGTGAGATTGAGAAAGATCTAGGTATTCTAGTGTATGAATCACTAGAAAGTTAGCAGGCAGGTCCAACAAGTAGTTAAGAAAATGCAAACGGCATGTTGGCCTTTACAGCAAAGGGGTTGAAGTTTAAGAATAGGGAAGTTTTGTTACAATTGTACAGGGTGTTGGTGAAGCCTCACCTGACATACTGTGCATTTTGATTCCCTTACCCAAAAAAATACAGTAGCATTGGAGGCAGTCCTAAAGAGATTCACCAGGCTAATTTCTGGCAATGAGAAGGTTGTCCTCTCAAGGGAGGCTAGACAGTTTGTATTTCTTGGAATTCAGATGTGGGACGGGGGGGGTGGGGGGGGGGGAACCTTATTCAAACATACAAGATCCGGAGGGGGCTTGACAGAGTAGATGCTGAGATGTTTTCACTAGTGGGAGAGGCACAAACAAGTGGATATAGCTACAAAATAAGGTACCTTTAAAGTGAAGTGCCTGGAATTTTTCTTCCCTCTCAGAGGATGCTGAATTCTCTGCCCGTAAGGGTAGTGGAGGCCAGATCATTAGATATTATTGAAGTTGGAGATAGATAAATATTTGAAAGATCAAGTAATTGAGGAATATGGAGAACTGGCACAAAGGGAGATGAGGCCAGCATCAATCAGACATGATCATATTGAATGGTAGGGCAGGCTTGAGGGGCATGGTGGCCTACTCCTGCTCCTATTTTCTTGCGTTCTTCTGTGACATAAATTATCTGAAAAGAGAAAAAATAAGCAACTGTTTCTATTTCAGTAAATGTTTATCACTATGACTCCGAATTGCCAGTTATGTTATGCTCAGTGACCACTTCAAAGCAAACTAAAGGAGTTGCAGCAAGGTCATCTTGGTGACATTGATAAAGAAGTCTTAAATGTGATCAGCTGAAATGTGAGACTATAGAAAGCCTTTAATAATTTCAGTTTCATGTGGTTGCTAATGATATGATCAATAGACAACCATGATCATACCACACTTGTTTAGAAATTATGGGAAATAGTCATATTAATGTGTGTATTTGAGCAGTAATGACATATCTTTAAATTCAAGCACTGAGTGCTAAGATTCCAATTTTATTTCCAATTCCATTGTAAGCAATTTTATGTTATGAATATATTGTCCAAATCTGCAGCTGATGGGTATATTGTGTCTCTTTATATATGTGATCCAAAACACCCATGATAAACATGCTTGAGCTGACTTTCAGAATCTGACAGATGTAGTGAATTCCCCCTCAAGAAGTCTCTGCTATTCAGAATCCAATTTATTATCACTGACTTAGATGACATGAAAATTGTTATTTTGCTGCAGCAGTAGTGTGCAAAGATATAAAATTACTATAAAAATTACAAAAAAATAAATAAATAGTGCAAGAAAAGGAATAACGAGGTAGTGTTCATGGGATCCTGGACCATTCAGAAATCTGATGGCGGAGGAGGAGAAGCTGTTTCTGAATCTTTGAGTGTGGGTCTTCAGGCTCCTATACCTCCTCCCTGATAGTAGTAACGATGGTGAGGGTTCTTAATGACAGATGCTGCCTTCTTGAGGCACTGACTATTGAAGATGTCCTCAATGGTGGGGAGGGTTCTGCCCATAATGGAGCTGGCTGAGTCTACAACCCTTTGCAGCCTCTTGTGATCCTGTGCATTGGAGGCTCTAAACCAGGCAGTAATGCAACCAGTCACAATGCTCTCCACTGTGCATCTGCACAAATTTGTAAGAGTCTTTGGTGATATACCTCCCATCAAACTCCTAATGAAGTAGAGCCACTGGCATGCTTTCTTCATGATTGCATCAATGTGTTGGGCCCAGGATAGATCCTCTAAACTGTCAATGCCCAGGAACTTGAAGCTGCTCACCCTTTCCACCATTGACCCCTCAATGATGACTGGTGCATGTTCTCCTAACTTCCCCTTCCTGAAGTCCACAATCAATTCATTGATCTTTCCAAACTTGTTATCGTGACACCATTCAACCAGCTGATCTACCTCACTCCTATATGCCTCCTCGTCACATAGAACATTAAAGCACAGTACAGGCCCTTCGGCCCACGATGTTGTGCTGACATTTTATCCTGCTCTAAGATCTATCTAACCCTTCCCTCCCACATAGCCCTCCATTTCTCTATCATTCATGTGGCTATCTAATGTATCTGCCTCCACCACCTCTGCCGGCAGTGCATTCCACACACCCACCACTCTATGTAAAAAATTGACATCCCCCCCATACCTTCCTCTAATCACCTTAAAGTTATACCCCCTCATGTTAGCCATTTTCGCCCTGGGAAAAAGTATCTGATCTATGCCCCTTATCATCTTGTACATCTCTTTCAAGTCACCTCTCATCCTCCTTCGCTCCAAAGAGAAAAGCCTTAGCTCATTCAACCTATCCTCACAAGACATGCTCTCCGACGCAGGCAGCATCCTGGTATATCTCCTCTGCACCCTCTCTAAAGCTTCCACATCCTTCCCATAATGAGGCGACCAGAACTGAACACAATACTCCAAGTGTGGTCTAAACAGAGTTCTATAGAGCTGCAGCATTACCTCTTGGCTCTTGAACTCAATACCCTGACTAATGAACACCAACACACCACACGCCTTCTTAACAACCCTATCAACCTGCATGGCAACCTTGAGGGATCTAAGGACGTGGACCCCAAGATCCCCCTGTCCTTCCACACTGCTAAGAGCCCTGCCAGTAACCTTGTATTCTGCCTTCAAATTCGATCTTCCAAAGTGTGTCACTTCACACTTTTCCGGTTGAACTCCATCTGCCACTTTTCAGCCCAGCTCTGCATCCTATCAACGTCCTGTTGTAACTTACAGCAACCTTCTACACTATCCACAACACCACCAACCTTCGTGTCATCTGCAAACTTACTAACCCACCCTTCCACATCCTCATCACCATCTGAGATTCTACCAACAACAGTAGTGTCATCAGTGAATTTGTAGATGGTATTTGAGCTGTGCTTAGCCACAGTAGAGCAGTGGGCTAAGTACACACCCTTGGAGTGCACCTGTGTCAATTAAACTGTCTGACGGATAGTGTAAACCAAAGGTAGCATATTGTTCATAAACTCTTAATCTTCATCTGATGGTTTATAACATTAACCTTTTGCTCTCCTCATTCATGTCATTAAAATAACAATCCACATTTTTAAAAAATAATTTGTAATATGTCATGAGATCATGAAGTCTGTAGATCACTGGGGAAGCATTAAGTGATGTCTAATTAGATAGCAGTAATTTCATTTAATGATCAAAATTATAAAACTAGATACCATAAATACTTCTATTTGTTAAGCCATTCTTTTGAATTAATGACATCCAATTGATGGGGGAGATACAGTAACTAAGTGGTTCAGTTACTATGCTAATAATCCAGAAAAATAGGTTGATGACCCAGAAAGAAAAGTTCAAATCCCAACTCAGAAGTTAGGACATCCGAATTGGGTTAATTAAGTAAATTCTTGAATTTAAAATAAATAGAGTATGGTAACCCTGAAATTACTGGTTGTTGTAGAATCTCAAATGATTCACCAATGGCTTCAAGGCAGGAAATTTACCCATCTCAGTCTAGCCTACATGTGATCTCAAACTCGTGCAGCAATATACTTGACCCTTAATTGCCTGGCAAGCTACTCAATTCACTGGCAATTGTGGATTGTCACCCTTATTAACGAATAATAAATAAAAATGACAAGTTTTAGAGCTCCTGCTGCATGTTTTACCACACTCACTGTGAAGTTAGGCTTGTGCTCACCAAAGCACATAATCTAATGCCAGACAAGCATTTTTTTTTGGAGACAGTAACTAAAAATTATGCCACTGACTGTGATTTTGTAATCCATTGTCCTGGCAGAGTCTCAATGGGGCTCATATCAGGTATTAGATTATTTTCCTTTCACCACAAGCCTCGGTTGACGGGCTGTTAATCGGTTTCACCAAGGCAAAGCAGCTCAGATTCTGATCTATCACCAGATTAGATTATTAATATTTCAACATAGAGAATCCTATAGTATTTTGAATGCTATAACTTCATACTTCCTTTTCACCCGCATCCTTACCATCTTTTCTCTGTAAGTTTCTCCATAGTACATGGCCTGTGAAATGTACATCATAACTGCATGCTGAGACATGGATGTCCCTCTCATTGAAAAAGGTGAATTCCTACTTTGCTGGAAGGAAACCATTCATGTAAAGAAGGGAAAATCCTGCACAAAAGCTGCAAACCCAACTTTACCTTCAACATTAGAGGGAGATCCTAAAGATGTGACAGGAACATCTAAAGACAGAGGAAATCTTTGAGTGAGTGAAAATGTTTTTGTCAGGTTGTATCACATTTCCTCCCCCCCCCTCACTTATTCATTCATTCATAAACAGAAATACTGCAGATTACCGAAGCTCATGTCAACTACAGTACCTATTTTAAGTGCTCAGATCATAATGTGAGAGAGACGGAGACAGATGCGGAAAGAATCTGAAAGAGAGGAGAAGGAAAGAGATGGTACCCAGATATAGAGAAGAGTAAAGGAGTTGGCCTTTTGATGGGGATGGTCTCTCCAGATGACAACCTATCATCCAACCATTTTGACTTTGACTGTTTTATGCACGGAAGTAAAACAAAATTGTTTAAATGCCACTTTCTTAGCAAGGGCCATCTCACCGCAGTTCAAAAGCTGCCCCTATTAGGTGAGCTGGTCCTGAGCACAAAACAGGCTCCACCTCGCCTATGCTTATCACTATGGAAAAGTGGTTCGAGAGCATACCAATTGCACTCTCTTGACAACTGGAACTGCTGGATTGGCAAATAGCAGCAATATGACTGGTAACATTGCAAATATTAATGTTCATATCCAGAATTATAAAGTTGGACATTATATTATCATTATGCTTGGTAATTCAGCAGAATAAAAAAGAATCAATGCAAGTTAATCTTGCTGTTAACCCCTGTGGCAGGCTAGCATGTCTATGATGTATATGAGGAAGTCAGAGCACCCAGAGGAAACCCATACAATCACAGAGTGAGCGAGGAAGAGAGAGGAACAGAGGGAGAGAGAATCAGGTTTATTATCACTAACATATGCTGTGAAATTTGTTGTTTTGCAGCAGCAGTACAGTGCAAGACAGACAGAAATTACTATAAATTACAAAAATAAATAGTGCAAAAGAAGAATTGTGAGATAGTGTTCATGGACCATCCAGAAATCTGATGGTGGAGGGAAAAAGCTGTTCCTGAAACGTTGAATTTGGGTCGTCAGGTTCCTGTACCTCCTCCTGGATGGTAGTAACGTGAAGAGAGCATGTCCCGGGTGGTAAGGGTCCTTCATGATGGATGCTGCCTTCTTGAAGCACCGCTTGTAGATGTCCTTGATGGCAGGAAGGGTTGTGCCCGTAATGGAGCTGGCGGAGTCTACAACACTCTGCAGCCTCTTTTGGTCTTGCACATTGGAGCCTCCCTACCAGGTGGTGATGCAACCAGTCAGAACGCTCTCCACCGTACACCTGTGTAAATTTGTAAGAGTTTTTGGTGACATACCAAATCTCCTCAGATTCCAAATGAAGTAGAACCACTATCCTTCTTCATGATTCTGTCAATGTGTTGGGCCCAGTCATGAGTGCAGAGGGATTAGAGCAGTGGACTAAGCATGCATCCTTGAGGTGCGCCTGCTTGTTTGAGAGAGCGAGTGCAAGAGAGAGAGCGAGAAAACTCCATACAGACTGCACTGGAGGTCAGCACTGAACTAAAGCTGTAAGGTGGCAGCTATTCTAGTTGCACCATGTTCTGCCCAATGAGCTCAAAGCAAAGATATTGAGACCCATTGACAAGAAGGTGCATTCCAGTGAATTTGTCTACAGAGCATTTGTAACAAGACAAAATTCAAGCACAACTTTGCTGGATAATTCCGACCTCCACACAAAATCCAATTTAAAAATGCAGTTAAAACTAGCAGACCATTCCTCAAATACATTTCTCTTTAAAATTAGCTTCTTCATCAGGCTACATGTCTAATGAGAGAAATTAATGAGAGGAAGTGACACAAGCTTCCAAATGATTTCATTTGAACTACATTCTAATATGACTGGTTACACTGTAAAGTAGTTTATCTGCTGTATTGTACTTTGGAAAATCCTAAAAGTAACATGGAAGGTGCTATATAAATGTAGCCTGTTTGCTTTATGAAAATTAAAGTGAAGATTTCATCTGTATGCCATGTATATCAAGGACAACCATTCATTGTAAGCGATGACTAGAAACCTATAAGAAACATTTTTGGCTTCAATTCTTGTATTTGTTTTTTTTAAAAGATATGAACCTTTATTATTCAGTCCTCAGGTGGTGTTTGTTCTCTCACTATAGGCAATTAACTTCATGCTTCTGGCCACTGAGCTTTTGCAGTGCGCATGAAAGTCCACTCGGCAAAGGTAAAATATAAATGCTGGCATCAATGGGCCTTCAGTCAATACTAAAGGCAGGTCCCAGCAGAAAAAGTTAAGGGTATCAGTAATCTATATTTGTTGCCAGTGTCCTTCAAAGGCAGGGAACAAAGCTTGAGCTGCAGTTCCCTGGTTCCAGAGGGATGCATATTGATCTACTTGCACAGTAGCTTTATTTTCAAGGGATTGTTAGAATGTATTATGGACAGATTCAAGCGGAAGCACCCTAAGCTGTTTAAAAAAATACCCTTCAGTCGTTTGTTTTAATATTACTTGATTACTTCAAGCAGACATCCGGTAAAACAGTTATCCCACTCATGACTACAATATTAATTTTTGCTCTACACAATTCTTGCATGTTAAGATCATATCACAATAATGCCACATTTATTTAATGATACTTTTATAATGGACAGATATGAAGGCAGGTTGATAATTCATTGCTTATTAAAATAAAAATGGATTTAATATTTATTTATAAGCCCATTATAATTAACTAAGCTATAATACATCATTCATCACAAGTTAAACTTAGCATAATGAAATTAGTGAAAATATCTGTGAACATCATAACAATTCCTGCTTTTCTGGTAAAGGCTTTGAGGTATTTTTAAAGTTCCCTATCAAAAAGGCATTAGCCTTGAATATTATCATCCATATTATGAAGATATGAATTATTTTTAATATTAAAGTGCCCTCCAGCAAAAAGTGTCAATGATTTTATTAAAGAGGCACCACCAGAGGGAGAAAAATGTTGAACCATATATTGTTAACAAATATTAGTCCTTATTTGAAAGAAAATGGGACTTCTGTTTGCAAATGTATATTGTCATCCCTTTCTGTTTGACTTTCTACAAGCTAACCCCAACTGTCCTTACCCCAGGTTTTTAAACATTTCCCCAAGTGCAAACATATTTTGTCACCTAATCTTTTTAGTTTTTATTTCCAAGTGCCAATGGCAAAAGGCACAGTCATCTGCTGTGTTTAAAGTAAGGCTGAAAAACAGGAATTTAGTAATGGTTTATTGAACCCCTTGAATTTTCTTGCTATGATAGTCTGAATATACGATTAATTGAAATACTGGGCCAGGTCACACTTAAGCTAAACTGTGCCAAACCCAACCCTGCACGAATCAAATTAAGCTCGAAGCCCCACTGCCATAGTCACTCCATGAGGTGTGAAGGGCTACTGTGGGGGGGGGGGGGGGGGGGGGGGGGGGGGGGGGGCAGGGATAACTCAACCTTTCCTCAGATCATAGTCTGGTCTTTTCAGAGCAATAGCTGGAAAAAAATTTAAAATTGTTAAAATAATTTAAAAGACAGATTAATTTATTTAGAAAACATTTAAATTTAAGAAATTAATTTTAAAAAATAAGATTGAAACTAGATAAGAACACAACTTACATTGTAGGTCTGTAACCCTCTAGCATGGTCTCTCAGTTCAGCATGTTGCATTCTGAGCTCTGCCCCGGACTAGGTAATGAATCCAATAGCAGAGCAGGAAGTCAGATGCACCATCTAACCTCTGTATTACAAAGTACAAGCATGGAAGTCAGGAACCAGCTGACCCTACACAGCTGCTGGCTAGTAGTTCTCCATAGAATCAATGGCTAACCATCAACATGACCTATCCCATTGAATTGGAATGTTGGAGGTTTAAATCTGACATTTGACCTCACAACATCTGCTGCATATATAAAAAAATACAAACTATTGATACTGCAGCAAATTCTGATCTTCACCTGGTATAAATGCACATATTACCTCTTTATCATTAGAGGTGACCTGTTGCCAAAAATACTAATATGGTAGGGTATATTTCAAAACCTGTAGCTATAACTTGAGTGACGCATTATGTGGCAATTCATAAAATTTTTCTTCTCTGTGGGATCTCAATTTAAAATGAACAATTTAATGAGAATATGAAATATAAAGAATGTAAAACGTACAATTGAGTTTTATGATGTGTTATGCAGCGGTGATTAATGCATGTCCACATAGAGAAGTTTGGAAAAGGAACAGGTGTTATCTAAGCCTTGGTATTAACCTAGCAATTGCTCTTTCTTCCCTCAGAGGGCAAAATAGTGGACTTTTTAAAAAAAAATAAACTCTATGTGAACAAGGCTGTTAGAAGCCTACATGAAGGTGAGAAGAATAGGTGCATTTGCAATATTAAGCTCTATAAAGTATAATCATAGCATACAAATCTGCAGAGTAACTTGAAAGAACAGGATATAGTGCTTTCTTCAACTCAACATTTCTGTCCTGCTGAGATGTTGGAGCACTCAACTTCCAGCCCCCAACTTCATTGCTTAGTGACATCATTACCTCTCACATTTTCAAGAGATAGAATAAGCAAGCATTATATAGGAGGATCTGCTTCAGGCTGCACTGGTTTAGCAGTACCATACATGGCAAGGATTTAACCTTTTGAGGATCTGCCATGGTGAACCAGTTTGGATCCAAAATAGCCAGGCTCTATGCATGGCAATACAATCCCATAACAGGCAGACCAGACCCAAATCCAACCAGCTGGTTAAGCTGTATCCCCAGTTTACCAACAGTTAAATATGACAAGGACTTTAAATGTTTCAGAATGCTCCTGCCATTCAGAAACGCTAAAATAAGATCAATAAAACAATTAAGGAGTCTTAAAACCATGAAAAAAGCTTAAAACAAAACTTTAAAAATTCTTGAAAACACTTCTGAACACTAAATAAATTAAAAGCACTAAAGAAAAAATATATTCAGAATATTACTTAAATGTGAAATACATTGTTAAGGAAATCTTAAATATCATGAGGAAAATCCAAATTCATCAAGGCCAAATACAACTTCAGCATCGCATTAAATTTCTAGGTTCTGGTTTGGCAATTATTCCTGATATTTTATTTGATTTCCTTAATATTGGCAAATATTGAATTGGTTATCTGACACTAAAACCCCTAGATCTCTTACTTGATCTGTTACCCGAATAACTGTAGCATTCAATCCACAAACTTCATCATCAGATCTTTTCCCAAATTTAATGAGTTCACACATCCTTGTTGAAATCCATTGACTTTCCTTTTGCCCACAGATCCAACTCGCCACATCCCTTGGTTCAGGCTATTGGTTATTGTAGCCAACATTGTTGGATTCAAATCTAGACAACTTGGTCAATGTTTTATTCTCCACATGAACCATATTTAAGAAGTCACCTCAACCTAATCCCCAAGGGACTCGACTGACAATGAGTATCCACACATCATTTAATAGTACTCATGATTTACTACATACATTAGCAACTTTTTAAATCAGAACATTCAGGTACTCTTCCAATGCTTCTAGTCAATCATAGGCCATCACCAGGTTACAAACGCCCAATTTATGTTGACTCATACATGTGAAAGAGCTCCCATGATATTTTTAAATTCAAAAGTCTGGCGTATGTACACACATTCATTCCTACAAACGACAGAACTAGTTTCCTCTCTCTCAACTTTTATTAATTGTCCTCTCTTATTAGTCTTGTGTGTTTTTGATGCCTGTTACTTGTATATACTGTTAATTGTGTATTTTCTGACTCATGGACAAAATCAAATTATGGATGTCTGTAAAACTGTTACCCAGTGACAGCCTGTGTTCCAAGTTGCAATTAAAATGTTATCTCCACAGTTTTTGGATGACCTATTGAATACTTCCAGCAGTTTAGTATTTCATATTTCCGGCATCTACATTATAATATTTTCTTGTGTATTGTGTGGGCGGCACGGTAGTGTAGCGGTTAGTGTAACGCTATTACAGCGCCAGTGATACGGGTTCAATTCCCGCCACTGTCTGTAAGGAGTTTGTATGTTCTCCCTGTGTCTGCATGGGTTTCCTCCGGGTGCTCTGGTTTCCTCCCACATTCCAAAGACATACAGGTTAGGAAGTTGTGGACATGCTACGTTGGCGCCGGAAGAGTGGTGACACTTGCGGGCTGCCCCCAGAACACTCTACACAAAAGATGCATTTTACTGTGTGTTTTGATGTATAGGTGACTAATAAATACATCTTACCTTATCTATATTATGAAATAGCATCAAGTTCCATTTTGAATTCTACTGTACTGTACTGCTGTCGCAAAGCAACAAATTTCACATCATATAATCCAGTGATCTGATTCTGATTCTAGCAAGATAACTTTTGCTGCCTTCTTTATCCAGCAGAACCACAGTCACCTCAAAGAATTTCTGCAAAGTGGTCAGGTGTAATTTCCTTCTTTTGAACCTTTGGTGGCTGTGCTCAGTCATATCCTCTCTCTTTATGTGATCCTCTTTGCTTCTTTAAGTCTCAAAAAGTCTGTCCACAAATGAGAAAGTTTACATGACTGCAATTTTAAGGATTGGGTTCTTTTAAAAATGAACTTTATGATAGCTTTGAATCTCATTTCAATAAGCTTTAAAAAGGTCTCACCAAGGGGATTAAAAATCTCTTCACCAAAGGCTCCATGCACCCACAGATGGAAATTTTAAGTGCTTCCTGGAGACTTCAACTTTCTGAAGTTCTCTAACTGCCTTTGCATGTTACATAAAAGTTTCACTGTATTTCTTCTATTCTGTATTCACCTCTCAGCAATGATCTGTATTCCTATGTATTCCTCATATAGAGAAAAAAAACTGCTTTATTGTTCCCTTTATGCTTTTTGCTCATATTCTTTCTCATCACAGTAACAAATGAGGCCATTCAGGCCATCAAGCCCATGCCAGCTCTTTCAAGAACCTGTCCAATTTAGTTCTACACCCCAGCATTTTCCTTACAAACATGCAAGTACATCCTTTGCAAATCCATGTCCAAAGACCCCCTTCCCACTAAATCCAGTTTCATTATCTTTTATGTAATGTGCTTCAGTTCTCAGTAACACTACGGTGAAAAAAGATTTTCCCCTGGTTCCTGTTGAGGCTCAATGCCCAAGGTATAGAAGGATAGACCAGAAGAGTTCCAGCTCACGTGGAGAAATTTAAAGAGATGACAAGGATTTATAGTTTTGACCCAACTCTTTTGAAAGAGAGCAGAAATCAAATGTCCCAAGGGGCATTACAGCTAATAAATTATTTTTCAACTGTAGTTGCTATTGTTATACAGGCAAATGTCAATGCAAACCCAACAGGTTTAGTGTCTCATCTGAAAAATACCAACTCCTTCCAATAGCACTCATTCAATACAGCACTGTAAGGATAACCTAATATAAGCAGTCAAATATTGGAGCTGGACTCAAGCTCTCAACCTTTCAGCACTGCTAAAATTGAGCTGACAGAAAAAAATCTATAACATACTGCCTTGAATGAGCACCCTGACTAAATAGAGAAAGTACAAAAGCAACTGAAATGCAGATGATAGTTTAAGAAATAAACAGATCCAAATCATTACATAAAAGCAATTTGGTATGGTTGAAACTCTCTAGTCTGCAACCCTTGGGACCTGACTGTGCCAGACCACAGAAGATCCAGACCACAGAAATGCCCCTGATCGTCTTTCTCTGGGCAGTAGAAATGTTCTTTTTAAGTATAGACACTCCCCGGGTCACATGGGTGTTCCAAAAACCACCTGTAACCCAAAGTTTCCATGAGTCAGAAACGCTATCAGCTGAGATCACCATTAGCTGAGATCACAAAAACTGCACTGGTAGGTTAATTAGCTACAGATTAGTGTAGATCTTAAATAATTTTAGATCTTAGTTAGAATTAGTTAATTAGTACAGATTCAAAACACGTCAAACCACAGGAGTTGCCAGACCACAGAAAACTGGACTAGGGAGTTTCAACCTGTACTAGCATGGTTTTTACTTCTTTATGTCAATAATATTAAACACTTTACTAAATTAGCCATTAATAATAAATAATGCCCAATTGCATATGAAAATTCTAACTGCAAGAAAAAAATATTGGCCTGAAAATGTCACACTTTATCATCAGACCTGAAGCCATCATCAAAAATAACAAGTTGTACATGGCACTTCAGAATCATTTCTGTCTTTAAATTGTATAATACTAGATACATTGACAGAAATCTAATTAACTGCAGCCTACATAAAGCACTTCAGCTTAATCCCTGTTTTGCTGTCCCCAGATCTAACCAGGAACTCGATGTGATTTTTAAAAATAATTTGACATGTTCTCTACACTTACTAGGTTAAGTGTAGCAAGATCTGATTTGTTTCACTAAACTAATTACTCCCTATTAGTGGAGTGGTTCATGGTAAAGAAAATACAAGCAAACCTTTCAGCATTTACTGATAAAGCCAGAAATGTCTATGGCACCGAAATTGCATTGCAAAACATTCATAAAACAATTAACAGTCACCTTAAATGTTCCTCTTAACTACTTGCACAATAAATGGGCCACTCCATATAGACTCATTAAACGTGTTAAGTCGTGTGTGGCATACAATATTCTCAAAGGCATCTTCTAGCTGAAGAATACATGGATGAAACAGCAGAAAACAGAGATTAGTAAAAGAAATAATCAGTTATATAAATTCTACCACACATATTTTATCAATGTTGCAGCCACTTCATTATTCTGAAAATTATAATCTAAACCTCTGTCATTTAATCCCTGCGTACACTAACATACTCCTCCCCCAAATGCCATTACTTCTGGTCTCTCGGGCAATGTATGTCACTTTCTCCAGTTTGGTAGTTTGCTCCTCTTTTGCTGACAAATTTACTTTTTTCCAGCTGCCCACTATTTTCAACTCTATTTCTGCCTGCAAAATATCAAAATGTACTTCAAGAGTATTTTTAGATATGAAGAGGAAATGGAATTCGTGCAAGAAAGTGGCAATAAATTAGAAGATCAGCAATGGTCTTAGTGAATGGCAGAGCAAGTATGAGGGGGCCACATGGCTAACTCCTGCCTCTCTTTCTTTTGTTCTTTTGTTAATAGTACTGGCAACAGGTCAAAGTTTGATAATAGTATTTAATAATTCACGTGCTACGCAGGAATCATGCATCTGCATTGTTCAATAATCTGATCTGTGGAATAAAAAAAACAGAAAATGCTGGAAACACTCAGCAGGACAAATAGCATCTGTGAAAAGAGAAACAGTTAACATTTCAGATCTAGGACCCTTCATCAGAACAGTTCTGAAGAAGGGTGCCAGTCTCGAAATGTTAACTGTTTCTTTTTCCACATACGCTGCCTGATCTGCTGAACTCTTCCAGCATTTTCTTTTACTATTTCAGACTTCGAGCATCTGCAGTTTTCTTTTTTAATTTTCAATTTATATCCTTGGGTGTCATTTGAAAACTATTTTATCTCATGTTCCAATTTTCATTCATTTTTGATGCAACAATGAATTCTAGTGATAAAACCCAGTTTTCTTTTTTTAATTGATTTACCTTTATTATTAAAACCTGACCATTCTAGTAATACATTCTTGTAAATTGAAACTTTAGTGACATGTTTGCAATTTTGTTCTTCACTGGAATTAAAAGATACAAAAACTATTCTGTATCACAGTAGATTTGTTGCTATTGTAAATTTTCTAAGCTAAGATAATTCCAAAGCAACAGTCCTAGTTATTGCTATCTGAAATTTTTTAATTAGATTGCGATGTGCAAATTATCTTTTCAATATCTATGATTCCAATTACACAGAAGTATAAACACATATTATTTCAAGAACAAATCTTGAGATTCCACCCAGTTTCAACACAAATTTTGTTGCACCCATATTGGGCTGTCACTACGATGTTGATTCAGCTCCATGATGTAAAGTACCGCATATTGTACACAGTAAATGCAATATATTTTTTTTCTGATAGTATCGAGTAACAATTTAATCCTACTCCCTTTATATTTGTTTTATCTACATAATTAAGCCTGGCAAAGCTACAGTCATGTTTGATTCACGTGTTCAAATGAAATCCTCAAACCTTGAAAGAGCATTTTAATCCAACTTTGGTGGATTCCATGGAAAAAGTGAAACAAGTGGCAGAGATACTCACTTCCTGCAGAACCAGAGAGATTTTTAAAAATCTAGAAGAATTCCTAGTTGCTATAAGTTTCTAGTAATTAAGACATTTAATGCAGCAAATGAGACAATATTAAACTTTTGAATTTGCAGAAATTTTTTAAGAACATATTTGGAACATACATATATGCAGTGCAATATATTCTAACAGTGTCACTTTATTAGGTTGTATCAACTGGACATTTCATGGAAAGCATATCTGCTTGTGCCCTTCATTTCATAGAATCAGAGTCCTGCAGCACAGAAACAGGCCATTTGGCCCATCTTGTCCATGCTGACCTGATCTTCTGTCCGTTGCTATCGACCTGCACCCGGACCATATCCCTCCAAACCCCTCCCATCTATGTACCTATCCAAACCTCTCTTAAATGCTACAATTGAACCCACATCTACCACTTCAGCTGGCAGCTCATTCCACACTCACATCACCCTCTGAGTGAAGAAGTTTCCCCTCATATTACCCTTAAATATTTCACCTTTCACCATAAACTTATGTCCTCCAGTTCTAGTCTCACCCAACCTGAGGGGAAAAAGCCTGCATGCATTCACCCTATCTATACCCTTCATAATGCTGTACACCTCTATAAGATCTCCCCTCACTCTCCTGCACTCAAGGGAATAAAGTCCTAAACTATTCAACCTTTCCCTGTAGCTAAGGTCCTCATGTCCCAGCAACATCCTCGTAAATTTTCTCTGTACTCTTTCAAGCTTATTGATAATTTTCCTGTAGGTAGGTAACCAGAACTGCACACAATACTCTAAATTCAGCCTCACTAACGTCTTGTACAGCTTTAACATGACATCTCAACTCATGTACTCAATGTCCTGATTTATGAAGGCCTAAGTGCCAAAAGTTCTCTTTACGACCCTATCTACCTGTGACTCCACTTTCAAGGAACTATGGATCTGTATTCACAGGTCCCTTTGTTCTACCTCACATTTCAGAGCCCTGCCATTCACTGTGCAAGTCTTACCCTGGTTTGTTCTCCCTAAGTGAAACATCTCACACTTGTCTGCATTAAGTTCCATCTGCCATTTTTCAGCTTGCTTTCCTAGCTGGTCAAGATCACACTGCAAGCCTTAATAGCCTTCCTTGCTGTCCACTATGCCCCCAAGCTGCAAATTTGCTGATCCAGTTTACCACATCATCATCTAAATCATTAATACAGATGATAAACAACAACAGATCCAGCACCACTAGTCACAGACCTCCAGTCCGAGAGACAACCATCCACTACCACTCTCTGGCTTCTCCCGCTAAGCCAATGTTGAATCCAATTGGTTACTTCATCCTGAATGCCAAATGACTTAGTTAACCTTCTGGACCCACCTCCCACGCGGGACTTCGTCAAAGTCCTTGCTAAAGTCCATGCAGACAACGCCCACCACTTTTCCCTCATCAACCTTCTTGATGACTTCCTCGAAAAACCCTAAGATTGGTTAGACATGACCTACCATGCACAAAGCCATGTTGACTATCCCTAATCAGGCCCTATCTATCCAAATACATATATCCTGTCCCTTAGAAGACCTTCCAATAATTTATCCATGAGTGATGTCAGGCTCGCCAGCCTATAATGTCCTGGCTTATTCTGAGAGCCTTCAAATATGACTGGATTATTAATGATCTTTCTCAAAACATTCTTCAATATCTGCGCAACACTGACAGGTACACCATCTGTGTTCAATGTCAACAAACTACAGTGTAGATGAAACTGCTCGAGGAAGGTGGTAAGATGTTTCAACAACATCTGTGGCTTGGGTTCCTTCAATCTTCCACTCAATTCATGCAGTCTTTTGATTTCAAAATGAGCCTCCATGATGCCAGATTGCAGCCTCTGTGGTCTCTTTTCTCTCTATGTTGCCATGCACCATAACTTTCCTACCCATTTGATGATGCACCTTTGTGTCCAGTCACAGTATTTTACAATCATTGTTCATATTGCACAGAATCAGCCCTGCGGCCCACTGTGTCATCGCCGACCATCACGTTGCCACCTATACTAAAGCCATTTACCAGCACTTTCTCCGTAGCCTTCTCTGCCTTGGCAATTCAGGCACTTGTGTAGATAATTCTAATATGAGAGTCTCTGTGTCCACCCTCCTTCAGGCAGTGCATTCCACATTCCAACCAACCTCTGGATGAAAAGACTTTTTCCCCTCAAACCTCCTACCCTCACCATAAACCCATGCCTTCTGGTTTTAGGCTTGCCTGCTGTGGAGAACAGTTCTCACCAATCTTATTTATGCTCCTCATAAGTTTCTAACGAGCCCATTTGTCCAAGTTTGGTACAGGTTATTTTTCCAGCTGGTTGAACAGTTTTGTTTTCCATCTGAATAGACAACTTGATTCAAGGCCATGATGTGGGATTTAAATTATGTCTCAAACATCAATGTGTTAATTAAATGTGTGAATTATTTCCTCAGGGTTGGTACTCCTGTGTTTATATTTTAAATGTACTCTACTCCTGATAGTAACCAAAAAATTAGCTGACTACATTCAGGTGGTGGATGTAACATACCTATTGCTCTCTTCATCAACAAGGGCGAGGCAAATACATTCCAAGGCAACTTGTGGTATAGTGGTTCAATTATTGGACTAGTAATCCTGAAACCATGGCTAATGACCCAGTGATACAAGGGCCTGATACACTGACAAATTTGGATCAGAAGGATACAGGTGGGATTTGAGGGAACAAGTCCCACAACACGCCCCGCTCCCCCTCCCAAGCCTGCGCACATAACAGAGTAGTTATGATTTGGAATTTATTTATTCATTCATTCAGTGGCTTCAAAATGGAACATGACAAGCACTTGAGAAAAAATTAATTTGCTGGGCTTTGGAGAAACAGCAGGGGACTGACAGGATTGTCCTTATGGGAGCCACAATAGTCTCAATGGGCTAAATGATCTCCTGCTCTGCTATAACAATTCCATAATTGTATGAAAAGTTACATTCATTCAATGTCTTTGAATAATCATTCAGGTACAACACAATGGTCACCAGCTACAAGGTTTTACTAAACAATCAAAACTTACTGTCTTTTAATCAGATGTTTGCAATTTAAACAAAATGCTTTTGATATGACAGGTATATTACCTACAATGGAATCCTAACCAAAAGAGAAAATAGAAAATAAAAAAAGCTGTCGTAATGAATAGTCAATGGGGATATCAAAAGACATTGTTTTGCTTGACTAACTTCAATTAATTCTTTGAAGAGGCAACAAAGAAGATGGACAAGGGAAATGTAATACATGTGATATAACTAATTTCTAAAATGTTAATTTGGTACCACATAACAGATTAATGAATAAGGTCAGAGCATGCAGATGTGCAACACAGGAGGATGTGAATAAATTTGCAGAAGACTTGTTGGTAAATGATTTTCAATATAGATAAATGAGGCCTTTATTTGGCAAGAAAACAACTGCTCCTTGGAAAATAAGGTGCAAACTGGGTGGAGTTGAAGAATCTGGAAGGACAGATACATCACTAGAAGTAACAAGGCAAGTTAATAAACCCACAAAAGGCAAATAAAATGCTAGGAATTGAAGACCAATCAGACTACCATCCTAGGTCTGAAAAAAAATGGAATCCTGCTAAGAAGAGAAAAAAATCATTTAGAAACCAGGCTTGACCTAGTTCATTGATTTTTAAAATGTAACAGAGGAAATTACAAGAGGTAGGCAATAATTTTAATTAATCCAGATTTTCAAAAGCTCATGAGTGAGGTATCACAAAATAAAAATGGATAAAGTCAGACCAAGTGGAGTCAGCAGCAGAATGGAAGGCTACCTGACTGCAAGACAGAAATCTGATAGTGGGCATAAATGGTGGCTATGCAGAATGGCAGGAGAGAAATAGAAACCTGCAGGCTCAGTACTGGAATTTTCCAAGTTATATTAATTTATATTATACTTCAGAATCAAAAATAATTTTAAAATCTAGTGATGGCATCAAATTGGGAGAGAATGTCAAAACTAGGGAGGACTGTGCAATTTGCAAGATAGTGTTAACATGTACAGAAAGGGCATTAACTTCAAAACAGCAAACTCTGAGGTATAACATTTTGGTAAGTGAGGAGGTCACAAATGGCTAGTAATTAGATCACTGGAAGCCCTAGTTTGAGGCCAATTGCATCATGGTTAATTAACTCAGCTCAGACAATAGATTGAAGAAATGTATGTAATATTTATGCCGTTAAACAGAAATATAAAATTATAGAATATTAAAACAAACAAAACTTGGGAAACATGGGAAATAATTATGAAAGCAGAACAGAAACCAAAACAGAATTTAATGAGATGATACACAATAAGTGCTGGAGGAACTCAGCAGATCAGGCAGCATCTATGGAGGGAAATAAACAGTCAACATTTCAGGATGAGACCCTTCATCAGGACCGGAGGGGAAGAGGGAAGAAGCCAGAATAAGAAGGTGGGGGGAAGGGGAGGAGCACATACAGGCAAGGGAGAGGTGAGATCAGGTGCGAGTCCAGGTGAGAGGCAGAAGGTAGTGGTGGGGGAGGGGGAGAAGATGTAATAAGCTGAGAGGTGATAGGTAGAAGAGGCAAAGGGCTGAAGAAGGAGGAATTCAGTAGGAGGGGGCAGTGGACCATGGAGTAAAGAATGGAGGAGGGGAGGAAGAGGAGACGGACAGATGGACAGGTCATCAAGGCGGGGGAAGGGAGCCACAGGAATAAAAGGGAAGACAAAGGAGTTGGGGGGGGGGTGGTAGGAGGGGGGAAGAAAAGAAAACGAAGGTGTGGGGTTACCAGAGGTTAGAGAAGACAATGTTGAGGCCAGTTGTAGATTCCCAGGGCAGAATATGAAGTGTTATTCCTCCAACCTGCGCCTGGCCTCAACATGGCAGTAGAGGAGCCGTGGGTGGACATGTCAGTAATGGGAATGGGATGTGGAATTGAAGAGGGTGGCCACCAGGAGGTCCTGGCTGTTGCGGCAGACGGAGCGAAGGTGGTCAACGAAGCAGTCACTCTACCTGCGTCGGGCCTCACCAATGTACAGGAGGCTGCACCGGGAGCACCGGATGCAATAAATGACACCCTCGGACTCGCAGGTGAAGCGCTGCCTCACCTGGAAGGATTGTTTGGGACACTGAATGGGGTGAGGAAGATGGTGTAGTGACAGTTGTAGCACTTGGTGGGGTTGCAGGCATAAGTGCCGGGTGGTTATCGATGGGGAGGGATGAGTGGACAAGGGAGTCACAGAGAGAGCAGTCCCTTCGGAAAGCAGAGAGACGGGATGAGGGCAAGATGTGCCTGGTGGTAGGATCCTGTTGGAGGTGGCAGATATTGCCGAGAATGATGTGTTGGATACAGAGGCTTGTGGGGTGGATAGGTGAGGACAAGGGGAACCCCATCCCTGTTATGTCAGCGGGGGGGCGGGGGGGGGGGGGAGAGAGTGAGGGCAGACGTGCAGGAAGTAGGGGTAAGGGAGACATTGATGATGTAAGGGAAAACCCAGTTACTGAAAAAAGAGGACATCTCTGATGTCCCAGAATGGAAAGCTTCATCATGGGAACAGATGTGGTGGAGGCGGAGGAACTGGGAGAAGGGGATGGCGTCCTTACAAGTGACAGGGTGGGAAGAGGTGTAGTCAAGGTAACTGTGAGAGTCACTGGGTTTGTAGAAGATGTCTGTGGTTAATCTATCTCCGGGGATGGAGACAGAGAGATCCAGAATGGGGAGAGAGGTGTCGGAGATGGACCAAGTGAATCTGAGGGCAGGGTGGAAGTTGGAGGCAAAGTTGATGAAATTGATGAGCTCAGCATGGGTGCAGGAAGCAGAGAAAGAGTTGGTGGGGCGTTACCGGTGCAGTCTTGGAACATGGACTGTTCCACGTAGCCGACACAGGCTGGCATAGCTGGGGCCTATGTGAGTGCCCATGGCTACACTTTTAGTTTGGAGAAAGTGGGAGGAGCCGAAAGAAAAGTTGTTAAGGGTGAGCACCAGTTCCGCCAAACGGAGGAGGGTGGTGGGGAGGGGAACTGGTTGGGTCTGTAATCAAGAAAGAAACGGAGAGCCTTAAGACCTACCTGATGGGGGATGGAAGTGTACAAAGACTCGGCGTCCATGGTGAAAATGAGTCGGTCAGGGCTGGGGAACTGGAAGTTGTTGAAGTGATGGAGGGCATGCGAAGTGTCATGGACATAGGTGGGAAGGGACTGAACCAAGGGGGAGAAAATGGAGTCAAGATATGAGGACACAAGTTCAGTGGGGCAGGAGCAGGCAGAAACAATGAGTTTACCAAGACAGAGGGGTTTGTGAATCTTGGGTAGGAGGTAGAAACAGGCTGTGCGGGGTAGGGGAACTCTGAGGTTGGAGGCTGTAGAGGGGAGGTCCCCAGAGGCAATGAGGTCAGTGACAGTGCAGGAAACAATGGCCTGATGCTCCTTGGTGGGGTCCAGGTTGAGGGATAAGTAAGAGAAGGTGACGTCTGGCCTCGGCAATGTAAAAGTCAGTCCACCAGACTACAACAGCACCACCCTTGTCTGCAGGTTTGATAGTGGTATTAAGATTGGTGCGGAGGGCAGTGCATTCAAGGGGAGTGAGGTTGGAATAGGTGAGGGGAGTGGTGAAGTTGAGACGGTTAATGTTCCGTCGGCAGTTAGAGATGAAGGGATCCAGAGCGGGCAGAAGGCCAGGATGAGGTGTCTAAGAGGAGGAAGAGGGCTTAAGGCGGGAGAAGGGGTCATCAGTGAGGGGTGGGGAATCCTTGCCAAAGTAGGCCCAGAGGCGGCAGAAGAAGAGCTCGGCATCATAGCGGACGCGGAACTCGTTGAGGTGCGGGCGCAGGGGGACAAAGGTAAGGCCCCTGTGAAGGACAGAACTTTCAGCCTCAGAGAGGGGAAGGTCGGAGGGGACAGTGAAGATGTGGCAGGGGTGGGAGCTGGGGTCAGGGGAGGGTCGACAGTTGGAGGGGTCGGAAGAGGGTAGAGGGTTGGAGGGGTCAGAGGAGAGTTGGAGGGGGTCAGTGGAGAGTTAGAGGGGTCAGGGTATCACTCCTTATGTCAGGGAAATAAGGCTCTTTAGCAAACTCTCGCCAGTTAAAATGCCTTTTAATTAAACAATTGATCAATTGAAGAGTTTCATCTAAGGCACAAAGTTCTTCACCTAATGTTTTTCCATTGTTATTGGATTAAAATATATGGAGAAAGAATTTCTGAATTTCTGGCAGTTTATCATATTTACTTTGGGGGCAGATGGAGTTGATCCTTCTGAAAAATGTGAAAACAATGTTTCTCCAGATATCTTAATCCAATAACAATGAAAAACATTAGGTGAAGAACTTTGTGCCTTAGATGAAACTCCTCAATTGATCAATTGTTTAATTAAAAGGCATTTTAACAGGCAAAAGTTTATTAAAGAGCCTTATCTTATTTCCCTGACATAAGAAGTGATAATGGCAACACTGGCAATTTGTCTCTGCACCTGCCATATAGAGGATCATTGCATCCAAACCTTGGGTTTCCCCAGCTAATTCTGGGAGTTATGTTTGTTTACAGAGGAAATGGTAGTGAAAAGGTTGGTGGAAAAGCATACATGCAAATGCCTAAATCAATTTCAATAATTGCTTTCCAGGTCCATAAATTACCAAATAATTGGCTGACAGAGTGCCCACCACTAATTTTTGGTCGACAGGTTGCAAAGAGGATGGAGGAGGGATTGATAGGACAAAGGCAACATCTCCCTTCAGGTGAAGTCTGCGTTGCCATTGACTATCCTGGCTTCACCCTTTCAGAGATATTCTCAAATTATTTGTCATATTATCTCATGACATAGGACACTATCTGGCCCTTCAAGTCTGTGCTGGCTCTCAGAGCAATCCCACCTTAATGCTTTATTTCCCTATTCTCTTCCACATGCCCAACAATTCCACCCTGATTCTGCTACCATGCCACAACACTGGGGGTAATTTACAGTAGCTAATTAACACACCAACCAACATATATTTGGGATGTGGGAGGAAACCAAAGCACCTAGGGGAAACCCATGCAGTTACAAAGGCAACAGGCGAAATCCAAACACAGTACTGGAGGTCAGAATTGAAGCTGGGTCGCTGGAACTAGGAGGCAGCAGGACTAGCTGCAGTGCTACTCTGCCACCTACTTTGTCCCTTCCACTCTCCTACATCCTCTCCACAACGTAAAACTAACTTATTTTTTCACTTTCTCAGTCTGACAAAGGGTGTTCAACCTGAATCATTAAGTCTACTTCTCTCTCCACAGACACTGCCTGGCCTGCTGATTGTTTCCTGCCTGACAATATGACTGACAGCTTCTCCTTTTATGACCTGCTGTGAACTTCATTACCTGCTATCTAGTTGACAATGCTTAAGCAAAATATAGAGAAGTCCATAGACCTGTTGTAGCAAAGTTCCTCAATCTCCTGCAAATAAAAAGCTCTTTGCATCTTTATTTACTTTTATAAATTATGATCCTTACAAATTTATGATACCTTCATGAAAGATATAAGCACCAATGCTTCTTTCTCACTCATCAAGATTGCAATCTTTCATTACAAGGAAGTTAATGTTTATTCCATCCACAAAAAAAAATTACATTTTATTCCATTCCTCCTGAAAAATTTTGGAAAGGCTAGCTATTTTAGGTGAGATATAAAAGCATAAAAGAAAATCAGTATCTGCAGTAGGTCACACAGCCTATAGAATCTGAGAAACTACTACAGTAACTCTACGCAAATGTGTCCTTGCTGCTGCATGTATATATCAGTGTATGTGCATTTTTGCAGTGTGTGTCAATGAATGTGAGTGTTGCTTTGATTGTTTGTGGATGGGGAGGGTTGGGATGTGTTTATGTCGACACTAACAGCCTGCAGTATATGTGAGGTGTGATATGTGTTGGACTGCTGAAGTGGCATTATAGTTATGAATGGCATGGTGCAGTTGTTGGTAGATGGGAGCAGTTGTTCCCACAAACTTGACCACCTGAGTTCATTAAATACTTTGTGGTGGCGGGACCATGCGTTCAGACCTATGAGCACTGATTACACTGGCCACCTTCTTGTGCCACACCTCCCCAGTGCAAAAGTCCTTACATGAGATATTCGTACAAAAATCATGCATTAACATTACTGGAGCAAACCAGCACAGATCCCCATATTGGTACCAATTTACCACAAGTTTTCATGGCAAACTAACCTCTATGAGTATGGTCCATTTAAAAAAATAGCATTACAGGAGATGTCTAATGCTGCATGAGTTCTAGAAGTCCCCACGTGCTTCGTAAGGTTTGCTCATCCTACCGTTTAAATGTAGCATGTGATGAAGTGCTGCCTAGATAAAATCAATAAATGTTATGAAGGCTGGAGCTGTGTGTTGTCATGATTTTGGAATGGTCTTGATTAAGTTTCAACCATTTTGAAGCTTTGGAGCCACTGTAGCAAAGTTAGATGACTGGCTCGCCAATTGGAGTATTTCAACAGACACTAAACTGGAAAAAATCTCTTGGTCTTTATCATTTTTTTTAAGCAGAGTGCAAAATAAAGATTGAGATGTATACTAAAAAAAATTGCAGTTAAACTATTTAAAAAAAATTAAAGTACATAGAATTTTTGAAATAATTCTGATGGAGTTAGGTCTCACACATAAAATTAAGTCTTCCAGATGTGTGTTTGTTTTGAAGTATTTACAGACGTTGCCAAAACTTAGATATTTAAAAAGGCAACATTTTAAATAATTTTTAGAGCAGGAGTAAAGCATAAACCTGAAGTTCATGTCAATTCAGTGATTTTCTGTTGATTGCAATAATAAACGATGCAGTGACACAACTTACAGAGAAGGAGAGTATGACTGGTAGCAACTTGTACCAGAATTCATGCACTCATTTATTTAACTTGTAAATGCACTTTTGTCACTGAGTTTTAAATGAACTCCACAAATATTGTGTGTTACCTTTATTGTTTTTCCAGATGGATGTAGACAGAGTTACCAATAAAGGACAGGCTAGTGGAAAAATTCTGTACTGTTCTACATGAGTATTATATTCAGAGTGGAAGTTCGGAAATACTGGAGAGATTATCAATATCAAATAATATTTGCATTGTCAAGTAATTCAAACTGCCAAACAGATGGAACTCAAAGTAAGCAGAATAATAATTTGCACACTATTTCTCAAAGTAATCTGAAGTAATAACAATAAACAATTCAACAAATTCCGTAAATCTTTCATATTTCTTAAAAGCTTCATCCCAGAGATACGTAGAGAAAAGTTAGTTTTCATACAAATGTGTGTTCAAAGTTAAAATTAAAACTTCGTTCCACTTTCTTTCAGTCTTCCTGAAATCTTACAACAGATCATATGAACACATTGTTTAGTTTACAGGACAAAACCAATAACTTAAGTAACCATCTTGTATCCTAATTAGAATGAAGTCAAACAATGAATATTTCCTTGCATCATGAAGAAAGCACATTTCAACATGGAAACTGAAGATAAAACTTCTCATTTACTGCAGTTTCTGTAAAAGACTGAAAAGCCTAAGAATGCAAAATTTTAATCTGCCTGATCTGATTACTAGATTTCATAATTTGCATTGTGGTTAAGGGTCAGCCATAGAGTCTGCAATCACATACAAGCCAAATGGGATAAGCTCAACCAATTTCCTTCTCTAAAGGATAATACTGAACCAGAGAGGTTGTTACGCCAACCCTGTTATTTCATGGTTTATTCTTACTGAGGTGTGCTTTTTTTAAATCCATATTTATTTAATAACTTGACTAATTTGCATTGGATGTTGGAGTACATCATGGATTTCTTTTTTTAAATAAATGTGTCACCAAAGGAACATTCTATCAAAAGGTACCTGTCTGTTTGCCCCCTTCCACGAGTCAAAATTGCATTCATACTGATCCTACAGCTGTTACTCAAATCCTTTCTAAGTAGTCTTCTCCTAATATTTATTCATCCATTCTCTCTACTATCAATTTCCCGATCATCTTTCTGATCAGTTCTTCCTCCCTAGAGTTTCTTCATTTTAAGGTTGAAATTTAAAATAATAATATAAACAGCCACCGAGTAACAACAGACGGCACACAATCATAGAGACCTCAAGCAATACTTATTATTGATAATATCAACATATCACCCAACTTGAAATAAAGCACCATAATGCATCACAAAAAGAGAACTTTTACAGTTTGAGCAAGAAGAAGATGGAAAGAGAAGCCAAGACAGGCACAACAAAATGACAAGCAGCCACAGACAAAAGTAAATGAATTGAATCAGTCACAACGCAGGCTCAGGAATTCATATAACATGAAACAAAAAACAAAAGAATTACTGAAGTCACTATTGATGGGATGTCCTTCATCAAACTGGTCTTTTAATTCTTAAGGGCTTGACTACAGCCTCAGTTTCTCCCTGAACCAGTGAGTCCAGTGAGTTAATCATTGTCCTGTGCTAGTCCAGTGAGTTAATCACCATGCTACCACTGGCAGGGTGAATCAAAATTCTTTCTTGGCGTTCATCTGTCTGGGTAACACTGACAGCAAATGAAAGGCAGTGAGTCAGACTTGCTGATAATGCTGAAAAAGGCAACGGTGCCCCACAAAGAGGATGCAGACAGGTAGTGGGTCCACAGTGTTTGGTATGTTCCCAAGCAGGAAGTGGCAGCTTTGGCTGCATTCAGTTTCTAAAATGGCAGAAAAAAAAGTGCAGCACCTGAAAAAACATATTCCTAGCAATCAAACCTAACTTAACAGTGATAGAAAGATGACAGGAAGCATCCAGTGGTTAACCAGCTGGCTGACATGGCAAACCAACAGCATCATGTTTTCCCTCCAAGTTTTCCTGATGAAAGCTTGTTGCTGCTTGGTAGAAGTATGAGCTATTGGAGTTTGGCTTTTGGTGAGTCAGTTTCTGGGGGAGAAGGGAATCAGAAAATGGTCCTGCACTGAGTTCTGGGAGCTTTATTTACATGTTATTAAATTCTAAATAACCTTTGGACACCTTTGAAGAAGCCTGATCTGCCAGTGTCACACTTTCAGCTCCAATGAACATGCACTTTCAATCCACCACACTGGAGGTTTATACGCACACTTAAAGGGCAGTAGAGTCACATTTCTAATCCTAATTGCCAATGCTAACTCTGGAAACAATGGTCATTTGATCAACAAAAAGAGCAGGGGGGAGGAGGGAGAATTTCCCAAATGACAGTACTGCTTTTTTTTTAAAGAAAACTCAAATATCAGAAAAAAAAGTGCTAGGATCTGACTCTACCCATGTAACATCAATCTTGAGTATTGACAGCAGGAATTTCAATCACTTAGCATAATCAGGTAAAATAAAAACAATTTTTAATGAGTGATGAGTAATGACATCAATTAAATCTGGTCAAAATATGAACATTTGAATAACCTCATGGATTTTAAGTAATTACAATGTGCAAAACAAAAGTACTTTGTGAATGAATTTTAATTGATTACTGTATCTCTAGGTAAGGAATAAGCTTTCTCATGGCATCACTGCTCTAACATCTGATGAAAGCGAATGCATCTAAACATTAGAAAAGAAATAAATTACACCACGTACAACTCACATATTGACAAAATCAATTTCCTATTTTTTCAGATGAAAAACATTTTTAAAAATAGCTTTTGTGACAAACATTAATTAACACAATTTAATGTCATTTGGAATATAAAACTACACAAAGTTCAGATGATATTTCCCTGCTACTTAGATGCCACTGTCAGAAATGTAGTAGGACATTATGCTGTTTGTATACTTTACCTTTGTCCTGCATCAGATGCTATCAAATCATGGCCTTGAAATAGCATAAAGGTAGAGCCACAGTGAATAAGATTTTGTGGTTTATTATTTGTCTGCCCAGCACAAGTCCCCTTTGTTCAGAGCCATTTTGTATCATTTAGTCCAGTTTGACACAAAAAAACTTCACATTCCAATCATCAGTAAAGAGACTACAAATTTGTATTGTTTGCTGGATCCTCCTCAGCTGCTTCAACAGTCACTAGTGAAGAATTTCATTGGCATTTTTGGCTGAAAGCAGAAAAACCAATTGTCTAACTAATTTGATTATGATCCAGCTCTGCGCAATAATTACTTCCAGCAACCTGTCTTGTATAGTTTGTGATTCTCCACATTTGTTGTCAGATTGCTCAAGCTTATCTGAAGTTCCGTGATCATTCTGCAATTTTCTTTACAATATAAGAAAATAGACACAGGAGTAGAAAAACTAACTAAACTTGCTTTTTCAATAAAAACATATAATGAGATAAAAAGCAAAAAACACTATTTTCTTTCTGTGAGGAAAGAGATACAAAAAGATGCTGCATTAGCAATAAGAAATTACTTCTCAACTGTAAATTAGTAAGAGGCAAAAAGTAATACTGTATAAGAAATGTACATGGTTGTCCAAAATTATGACAAAGAGAAAATGATATATGCAAGAAATTGAACACAACATCTACAAAGTTAACCAGTGACCATCCACAGCCTTTTGGAAACATTAGTAACCATTTATCCTTTTTCTCCAAAATACACATTATGAATTTACCTAATTTTCTCATCCACTACCCATTTTAAATATATAGGAGCACAGGTCATTCAACTAATCAGTTCTGATCATTTAGTTAACTAAAATAATCAAACTTGGATTTAAGATGGTCAATTAATCTAATTTCAAATGCCAGATGCAGAAGAGTCTTCAAAACTTATACCACTCTTTGAATGCAAAACAAGACCCCTCGTCTGTCACTCTCCAACTGGCAGAAATTGTTCCTTTCAACCTGTCCAATCAATTCCCTTGGATATTTTGAAAATTCCATTCAAATCACCCTGCAATACCAAATATATAAAGACATACAGTTATAGATGCCAAGGTATAAAGCTCAGTATTTCATTAGAGTTTTATTATTTTCTGTTATTGTGTGTAACATTAATGAGCTGTAGACACAGACACACAAGTCATTTTCCATTTCCATGCTTTGAGTTCTTTGCCATTTAGAAAATATTCCATGCTATCCTTTTAATGCCCATAGTGGATGGCCTTCCATTTGCCATGTTGAAATCTTTTTGCCTAATCACTTATCCAATTAATATTTGGTAAATCAGTTCTTTCATTTTTATAGTTTTCAATACCATCTTTCTGTGAATAAGTAGAAAAACTATCATGTCTGGTTTTCTATGCCTTCATCCAAGTTTTTTTAAGAATATGTAAACAGTTACGGACCCCAACACAGATCTTCGTGAGAACTATTAGTTATATCCTGTGAATTTGAATTAGTGCTTATTATTCATCCTCTCATTATCTTCTGCCACTCAGCCAACTTCCTAGCCAGGTCAATAATCTACTATCAAACCAAAACTAAATTGTTTTTTGGGAGATAATGTATCAAATATCTTTGCAAAGTCCGCATTATATAACCTTGCAAAATATTATCCATGCCACGACTTTAGTCAGAAAAATTTAATCAAGTTTGACAGGGTTAATCTAAACTTTCACGATGGCACTGGAGCAGTGCATGGATTCACTTTGGAGCATCCGCAATGCTAAGAATATGTGGATAGCGCTTACAGTGAGTTGGTCACACCGCAGTTTAAAGGTCTAGGGAAAGATAAGGAATGGGTGACCAACAGGCAGAGCAGTAGCAGGAAGGTAATGCAGGAGTCCCCTGTGGTAATCTCCCTCTAGGACAGATATACTACTTTGGATACTGTTGGAGGAGATGGCTCATTAGGGGAAGGCAGTAATAGCCAGGATCATGGCACTGTGAGGCCTCTGCTGCACAGGAGGGCAAGGAAAAGTGGCAGAGCTACAGTGGTAGGGGATTCCACGGTATGGGGAATAGATAGGAGCTTCTGTGGGCCGCAAACAGGACTCCTGGTTGGTGTGTTGCCTCCCAGGTGCAAGGGTCAGGGATGTCTCAGATTGGCTGCGGGGCATTCTGGAAGGGGAGGGTGAACAGCCAGTCATGGTGCACGTAGGTACCAATGATACAGGAAAAAAGTAGGATGAGGTCCTACAACCCGAATTTAGGGAGCTGGGAGATCAATTAAAAAGTAGGACCTCAAAAAGGTAATAATCTCAGGATTACTACCTGTGTCACGTGCTAGTCAGAGTAGGAATAGCAGCATAGTTGGGATGAATATGTGGCTTGAGCAGTGGTGCAGGAGGGAGGCTTTTAGATTCCTGGGGCACTGGAACCAGTTCTGGGGGAGGTAGGACCAGTGTAAACCAGATGGTCTATACCTGGGCAGGACTGGGATCAATATCCTAGGGGGATTGTTTGCTAGTGCTGTTGGGGAGGGTTTAAACTAATATGGCAGGGGGACGGGAATCCATGCAGAAAGACAGAGGGAAGCAAAGCAGAGACCAGAGCAAAAGTTAGAAAAGAGAAAAGTAAGAGTGGAGTACAGAAAAGTCAAACGCAAAAGGTTATTAGATTCTAAAAGGACAATGAGTGCAAGGGCACTGTATCTGAATGCCTGTAGTATTCGAAACAAGGTCAGTGAACTTGTGGCACAAATCAGATACAAAGGGGAATAGCAAAAGGTAAAAAGAATCACTGATAGAAGTTGTCTATGGGCCATTGAATAATAACATTACAGTGGCACAGGCAATAAACCAAGAAATATTTGATGCATGCAAGAATGGATTGGCAGTTGTCATGGGGGACTTTAACTTCCACATAGATTAGGTGAATCAAATTGGTCGAGGCTGTCTTGAGGAGGACTTCATATAATGCATCCGTGATAGCTTTCTTGAACAGCATGTTAGTGAACCTACAAGGGAAAATGCTATATTAGATCTGGTCCTGTGCAATGAGACAGGTAAAATTAATGATCTTATAGTTAGGGATCCTCTTGGAAAGAGTGACCATAGTATGATTGAATTTCTCATACAAATAGAGGGTGTAATAGTTCAATCTAAAGTCACTGTATTATGCCTGAACAAGGGAGACTACAACAGGATGAGGGAGGAGTTGGCTAGTGAATACTGGAAATACAGGCTATATGGTGGGACAGTGGAGGAACTGACTTTCAAAGATTTTTTTTTACAGTGCTCAACAAAAATATATTCCAGTTAAAAGCGAGGACAGTAAGGGTGGGAAGAGCCAGCCTTGGAACTCTGGAAATATAAGAAGGTATCAAGCTAAAAGCTCATGCATACAAAGTCGCTGAGAGGAGGAAACTGGAAGATTGGGAAAACTTTAAAAAGCAACAAAGAACCACTAAGCAAGCAATAAGGAAAGGGAAGATAGATTATGAAAGTAAACTAGCACAAAATAAGAAAACAGATGGTAAAAGTTTTTATTATATAAAACAGAAAAGGGTGGCTGAAGTGAACGTAGATTCCTTGGAAGATGAGAAAGGGGAATTATTATTGGGTAATGTTGAAATGGCTGAGGCCTTGAACAACTATTTTGTGTCGGTCTTCACGGCGGAGGACATGTCTAACATGCCAAAGAGAGATGTTATGGATGTGATAGGAGGTGAGGACCTCGATACAATCGCTAACACTGAAGATGAAGTGATGAGCAAACAAGTGGGCCTAAAGGTAGACAAGTCCTCTGGTCCGGATCAGATGCAATCCAGGGTACTGAAAGAAATGGCAGAAGTTATAGTTGAGGCATTTTGTGATAATTTATCAAAATTCTCTGGACTCTGGGCAGGTCCGACAGATTGGAAGACAGCGAATGTCACACACTGTTTAAGAAAAGGAGGTAGTCAAAAGGCAGGTAACTATAGGCCAGTTAGGTTAACATCTGTAGTCAGGAAAATGCTTGAAGCTATCATTAAGGAAGAAATAGCGAGACACCTCAAGCAGACAACATGGATTCAGGAAGGACAGGTCCTGTTCGACAAAGTTACTGGAGTTCTTTGAGGATATAATGAGCGCAGTGGATAGAGGGCAGCAGGTGGATGTTGCATACTTGGATTTCCAGAAGGTGTTCGATAAGGTGCCGCAAAAAAGACATATCCATAAGGATGCATGGAGTTGGGGGTAATATATTAGCATGGATAAAGGATTGGTTAACCAATAGAAGGCAGAGAGTTGGGATAAATGGGTGTTTCTCTGGTTGGCAATCAGTGGTGAGTGGGATGCTGCAGGGGTTGGTGCTGGGTCCCCAACTGTTCAGGACATACATTAATGATTTGGAAGAGGGGATCGAGTGTAGCATATCTAAGTTTGCAGATGACACTAAACTGAGTGGAAAAGCAAATTGTGCAGAGGATGCAGAGAGTCTGCAGAGAGTGGTACAGTAGCGTAGCAGCTAGTGTAACACTGTTACAGTACCAGCGATCGGGGTTCAATTCCCGACACTGTCTGTGAGGAGTTTGTATGTTCTCCCTGTGACTGCATGGGTTTCCTCTGGGTGCTCCAGTTTCCTCCCACATTCCAAAGACGTACGGGTTAGGAAGTCAACAGGGGTGCAATTGAGTGGTGCAGGCTTGTTAAGCCGGAAGGTCCTGTTATCATGCTGTATAAATAAATTCTTAAAAAAAAGTTAAAGAGATCTAGATAAATTAAGTGAGTGGACAAGGGTCTGGCAGATGGAATACAATGTTGGTAAATGTGAGGTCATCCACTTTGGAAGGAAAAATAGAAGATCAGATTATTATTTAAATGGTGAAAGATCGCAGCATGTAGTTGTGCAGAGACTTGGGAGTGCTTGTGTGTGAATCGCAAAAGGTTGGTCTTTAGGTGCAACAGGTTATCAAGGTGGCCAGTGGAATGTTGGCCTTCTTTGCCAGAGGGATTGAATTTAAGAGCAGGGAGGTTATGCTGCAACTGTACAGGGTACTGGTGAGGCAGCACCTGGAGTACTGCGTGCAGTTCTGGTGTCTTTACTTGAGGCAAGATATACTGCCTTTGGATGCGGTGCAGAGGAGGTCCACCAGGTCAATTCTGGAGATGAGGGGGTTAGCCTATGGAGAGAGATTGAGTCTCCTGGGACTATACTCACTGGAATTCAGAAGAATGGGAGGTGATCTTATGGAAACATATAAACTTATGAAAGGGATAGATAAGATAGAGGCAGGAAGTTGTTTCTACTGGTAGGTGATATTGGAACTAGAGAACATAGCCTCAAGATTCGGGAGAATAGATTTGGGACGGGGATGAGATGAAACTGCTTTTCCCCCAGAGAGTAATTAATCTGTGGAATTCTCTTCCCATGGAAACAGTTGAGGCTACCTCATTAAATATATTTAATACACAGTTAGATATATTTTTGCATAGTAGGGGAATTAAAGGTTATGGGGAAAGGGCAGGTAGGTGGATCTGAGTCCACGGCCAGATTAGCCATGACCTTGTCGAATGGCCTACTCCTGCTCCTATTCCTTAAGTTCTTACATTCAAGCTGTTCAGTAGTTCCATCTTTATAAATGTGACTAATTTTCCAACAACAAGATGACTAGTTTATACTCCCTTACATAATCTCACTTTAAACAATAAAATAACATGCATAATCTATAAAGTACCTCAACATTTAAACACAGGATGCATTTCACCTTGCATGTATCACCAGGCTCAGCATGTAATGCCGGTCTCGAGGACAGCTTCTATACTGCTGTTATCAGACTTCTGAACAGTCCTATGTTCATAAAGATGAACATCATTATGCCCTATGGCATAAAGATGAATTTTTAATCTCCCAATCTACCTCACTATGGCCCTTGCACCTGTCTACCTGCACTGCACTTTCTCAGTAACTATAGCACGATATTCTGCTTTCTTTTTTTCCTTTTTACTACGTCAATGTGTTTATGTGTGGAATGATCTGTCTTGATGGCACACAAACAAAAGCATTTCACTGTATCTCGGTATGTGTGACAATAATAAACCAATTCCAACCAATTATAATTATAATTCCTTTATCTTTTGAGTCAAACCAAGCAGATTTCTCTGGCAAAAAGAAAATTGCATGAAATATGTCAAGGCTCCCTCAGTGTGCCATAATGGACACACTTCAAGGCTACTTTTATTATAACACTATCTCTGTGCTGTTTATTTTGATGATTTAGTTACAATGGGTTGGATTGTGCTGTCCCAGCATCTGGAATCTGTGTCTGTGGTCTGCCCGTGCCAACATTTACTCGAGCCAGATGTGGTCAGCTGATCTCACTGGCTTTCTGCACCCTGGAGTCATAATCTGGACAACGGCAGTATGCCATGTATTACAGAAAGGAAGTCCAGTCTCTGAAATGCTGCTCACTGCTTGTGGGAGCAGGACATTGCATGCTGGAAAAGCATTTATTGATTTTAATGATTTTTGAATGTCTGTGACATTCAGAGACATTGAAAATTATTGGCAAATGCTTACAATTTTTTAAAATTAACTGAATAAAAGCACAAATAATTAATCATATTAAAGTGAAGCAATATAATTTGAAAACAAGAAATTGCCTTTTCCTTCATCTCCAAAGACTTTGCCCTACAATCCTCATTGAAATTAACTGGACCTCAAGCAGGTCTCACCGGACAAAGTATATGGGAGGTAATTCCCCCAGCAAAATAGTTTCGCAGGACTTTCTTCAGTTTCAACGGCCTAACATGGAATCACTGGCAACATTCTGCCATTTGATACACATGTATTTCTGCCAGTGAGGGTTTTGCTATTTGTTGTAAATTACCATTAATTTATAAGTATAATCTTGAAGTGGTGGTGAAAATATAAATATAAAATGGCTAAGAAGATCACAGATGCATGCAAGACATACTTCTGTGATGAGGCAGGGATTGTCCATGGTAAATTGGGCAAATTTCTTAATGGGTACATTGACAGAAAATCAATGCACATGAGGCTGCTAAACAAGATAAGAGCCCATGGAATTACAGGAAAGTTACGAGCATCGATAGAGCATTGGCTGATTGGCAGGAAACAGAGAGTGGGAATAAAGAGATCCCATTCTGGTTGGCTGCTGGTTACCAGTGGTGTTCCGCAAGGGTCCGTGTTGGGGCCACTACTTTTTACGTTGTATGTCAATGATTTGGATTATGGAATAAATGGCTTTGTGGCTAAGTTTGCCGATGATACAAAGATAGGTGGGGGGGGGGGTAGTGTTGAGGAAACGGAGAGTCTGCAGAGAGACTTGGATAGACTAGGAGAATGGGCAAAGAAGTGGCAAATGAAATACAATGTTGGAAAGTGTCTGGTCATGCACTTTGGTAGAAGAAATAAATGCGCAGACTATTATTTAAATGGGGAGAAAATTCAAAATTCAGAGATGCAAAGGGACTTGGGAGTCCTCGTGCAGGATACCCTAAAAGTTAACCTCCAGGTTAAGTCAGTGGTGAAGAAGGCGAATGCAATGTTGGCATTCATTTCTAGAAGAATAGAATACAAGAGCAGGGATGTGATGTTGAGGCTCTATAAGGCATTGGTAAGACCTCACTTGGAGTACTGTGTGCAGTTTTGGGCTCCCTATTTAAGAAAGGATGTGCTGACATTGGAGAGGATTCAGAGAAGATTCACTAGAATGATTCTAGGAATGAGAGGGTTAACATGAGGAACGTTTGACGGCCCTTGGGCTGTATTCCTTGGCGTTCAGAAGATTGAGGGGGGACCTCATAGAAACATATCAAATGTTAAAAGGCCTGGACAGAGTAGATGTGGCAAAGTTGTTTCCTATGGGAGGGGAGTCTAGTACAAGAGGGCACGACTTCAGGATTGAAGAGCGGCCATTCAGAACAGAGATGCGGAGAAATTTCTTCAGCCAAAGAGTGGTGAATCTGTGGAATTTGTTGCTATGGGCGGCTGTGGAGGCAAAGTCATTGGGTGTATTTAAGGCAGAGATTGATAGGTATCTGAGTAGCCAGGGCATCAAAAGTTATGGTGAGAAGGCAGGGAAGTAGGGCTAAATGGGAGAATAGATCAGCTCATGATAGAATGGCGGAGCAGACTCGATGGACCAAATAGCCGACTTCTGCTCCTTTGTCTTATGGCAATATACAGTGGAGCAAAAATTCAGGGCATTTGTCCCCACCAATCCACAGGTGGCACAAAAACTGCAGTTTGAGGAGCAGCTATAAGTACTGCAAAATGGGTGGAAGATGTGGAATTCCCAGGGTACAGCCAGTAACATCCCTTTTACTTAGAAGCTGGGCAGTGAAGCTGCCCAAGAAATTACAGACAATAATCAGTGGGACATTCTGTTCTGCCAAAGGTAGTAAAAGCTGTATAGGAAGAAGTGGCAGAGTTTGGAAAATTGTCAAGGCACAGGAGTCCTCAACTGATTATATTAATCTACAATAGCCCTCTGGCAACACACTTATCAATCATGCTTATCAGATACATACTCAATTGGAATGTTTTCTTTTCTTCACGCATCCCTTGCCTGGAATGCTTTAGCATTTTTCAGGTACGCCCATGAATACTTCCTCACTAATCTACTTTTAGGGGATCGTGGCCAAGAAATGGTTACATAGGAACCAATAAACTTGGGGGAAAAAAACTTGGATTCATCTTTGCCTTGTGGCTCAAAGCCTGCTGAGGCTAGGTTCTGTCACAGCCTTTCTTCTGTTATAGCACATTTGAGTCTTCCTCGATATAAGAGAGTTCACTGAAGGAATGCCCACAACTAGGAAAATCAGTTGAATCCTTTGATTCAGGGTTACCCAGGTTCCCAAATTTACATCTGGAAATGGCTTCTCCACTCGAATTTGAAAAGACTGAAAACATTGAGCTGTAGGGTGAGGAGAGAGAGAGAAGAATGCAGCAAACAATCTCTGTATTTCAAAGTAAGGCCTAAATCGCACCTGATATTGGATCATGGACCTCATTATCATTGGGCTAGTGAGTTGTGAACACGAAAAGGACAGCTCACCAGCAAAAAGGAATGGCTGTAACAATACCAACGTCGGGAACTGGAGACCTAATGTGTGCCTAATAGTTCTGGACATATTTTGCTCATTTGTTCAATAAATGGGACCACGAAAGTAGAAAAATTGGACATTTACTTTTATGCAAAGAAACACTGTAAACAGTAGAGTGAAACCCAGCATCTGAAGTGAGAAAAGCTCAGTCTGACTTTTTGTTACTCATGATTCATTTGTGCAAAAATTTCCATTTTGTTCACAATTCAAAATGTTCTTCAATTCTGATGTTTTGACAACAGAAGCTCATGATGAATGATGCACTGAAATTGAGAAAACTTCCTACAGTATTATGAACGCCACAACCACTCTCACAATTTAATATTGTTGGTGACCCAACCGTAATAATGGAAGAAAATTAACCTGGTTTTCTTAATCAGATAAATAAAACTAATAAATGCTGAAGGTTCTCAGCATGTTAGGCAGCATCTGTGGAGAGAGAAACAGAAAACGTTTCATATCGATGACCATCTCTTGTTTCTCTCTCTCACACAGATCTTGCCTGACTGTATGAGTAATCCAGCATTTTGTGCTTTCATTTCAGTTCCATTCTTTTTTTTACTATTCTTTATCAGGGGTCATTTCCTATATAGTGATGATAATGCAATTCTTGCCACTGTTCCCAATCTCTGCTGGTTGGTATTGGTATTGGTTTATTATTGTCACTTGTACCGAGGTACAGTGAAAAACTTGTCTTGCATACCGTTTGTACAGATCAATTCATTACACAGTGCATTGAGGTAGTACAGGGTAAAAACAATAACAGAATGTGGGCTTAATTTTGCAATGGCAGATGAAGCATCCTGCTCCAAATACAGTTGAGGTTTAAATAGCACTGCAGAACCCACGGCTTTCTCCAATGAGATTCAAACTAGGTTTTAAACTTAATTGTTATCCAAGCTTAACACAGGAACAACTTTTCAAAATGACTCGTGATGAAAGAAAAGTGGGAAGAAATTTTTGAATGGAACTCGGTTCATGCGGTTTTATACAAAATGTAATCATAATCTCTGTTGGTTCTTTGAAATTTCAATTAAAACTTTGCATTTTCCAGCTGCTAGTACTTTCTGACTTTCAGACAGGATAAACGAACCAACATCAACCTCCTCTCCCAGGCCAATGCCCCATCAATAAGGTCCTACACTCAGTAGGCTACTTTGGGCTGGCTACATTACTGGCATTCCCGACTCCCAGACTCCCGTAAAAGATACTCAATTCCGAGCTCTGTCATGGGAAGAGATTTCTTCTATCTGCCTAGTAAAGATTCAAAGAGGTGTTCAATGAAACCAATATCCTAACCGACTCCTGGGAAGCTCTCACCCATGATTGCTCAAAGTTGAGAAGGAGCAATTGGGGTGGGATTGAGAATCTTGAGGCCATACATCAAGAGCTCACATAAGTGCAAGCATAAGAAACACACACTCTCACAAACTATGCAACCACCCACACCATCTGCCACCTTCTGCTTCATCTTTGGGTTTGGAGTTGCTACATCGGCCTCACCTGCCACCTTAGAACCCACAAGAAAAAAGGGGAAGCAAGTCTTCTGCAATCCCAAGGGGGAGGGAAAGAAGGCAGACTGAAGGAGAATAAAAAGAAGAAAGCGAGGGAGAAGGAGAAGACGACAGCAATGATGACAGGCACAAGTATGAATCAGAAGCAAATTATACAGGCCCCAAACCTGCTCCCCATTTTAAAAATTCAAGGCCATTTTTAAACCTCTATTTCAACTTTCCACATTATCCTCCTATTCCTTTGTTCCCTTATCATCTAACATTTTTGTTTTGAACATTCTCAAAGACTGAGTATCCCAGTCTTCTCAGACAGAGAAATGCAAAGGTTCACAACTCATCAATTAAAGGCATTTATCCTCATCCCAACCAAGGTTGGCACCTTAGTCCACAACAGTGCCTCCTAGTTCCAGACAGAACCATTCCCATAATAAATAGTATTTACCACGTCAATACTGCCTTGATTTTGTTTTGTGTAGCAATGAAGATAATTCACATCCCTCCAAACTCTAAGAGACCTAGGTTACTGAATCTTTTACTGATGGGATAACCCCAACTCCCTTTTCTATATACTAGTCTAGATTAACTTCAATGAACACCTTCTAAAACAACTATACCTCAGGCAAAGAGTACATTGTGTTCCAGGTGTTGTCTCACCAAGGCTGAAAATAAATGCAGTCCACTGAGACATCCTTACTCTTGTACTCCATTACTGTAATAAAAACTTATCATTGGTGATTTGTTTTGAATCAATCAACAAAAGACACCAGTTTCCTTGAAATTCCAACACTGCCCAGTCTCTCACTGTTTAACAAGAACAGGAACAGAGCAAACAGGGCTAGGCCATTAAGCCCTGCTCCACCATTCAACACAATCATAGCTGATCATCCACTTCAGTACCCTATTCCCAGATTCACTCCATATCCCTTGATCTCTTTGGCATTAAAAAAAATCATCTTCCTGAGTATTTTCATGACTTGCTCCCCATAGCCTTTTGTGGTAGGGAATTCCACACAGTCACTACCTCTGGTTGAAGAAATTTCTCCTCATCTCTGTTCTAAGTGACATACCCTGCACCACGAGGCAGTGACCCCCAAAGGTTCTGTACTCTCCAGCCATCAGAAGAACCTCCCTGTATCTCATCTGTCTAGTCCTCTTGGAATTTCATGGACCATAGAAGACTGAGTAATGGTAGAGGGCTGTTACTCTGACTGGAGGTCTATGATCAGTGGTGATCTGTAGGGATCAGTGCTGGGACCTCTTGTTTGTGATTTTTTTTAAATTTACACATATACATACACATACACACACACACACACACACCTCTTGAACAAAAATGAGGATGGGCTGATTAGTATGTTTGCAGATGGCACAAAAATTGAGGGAGTTGTGGACAGTGAAGAAGATTGTCAAAAGATACAACAGTTATAGATCAGTTGCAGATATGGGTGGAGAAATGACAGATGGAGTTTAATCTGGGCAATTGTGTGGTGTTGCACATTGGGAGGTCAAATGTAAGGGGAATGTACATAGTAAATGCAGGATCCTTAAGAGCATTGATGTACAGAGGGATCTTGAGGTCAAAGTCCATAGTTCCCCGAAAGTGGCAATAAAAGTAGATAGGGTGATAAGGAAGGCATATAACATGCTTGTCTTCATTGTCTGGGGCATTGAGTACAAGAGTAAGAAAGTCATGTTGCAGGTGTATAAAACTTTGGTCAGGCTGCATTTGGAGTATTGTATTCAGTTCTGGTCACCCCATTAAAGGAAGGATGTGGAGGCTTTGGAGAGGGTGCACAGGAGGTTCATCGGGATACCGCCTGGATTAGAGAGTAATTGCTATAAGGAGAGGTTGGACAGACTTGGATTGTTTTCTCTGGAGTACTGGCAGCTGAGAAGAGACCTGATAGAAGTTTATAAAAATAATGAGAGGCATAGATAGGGTAGATAGTCAGAGTCTCTTTCCCAGGGTAGAAATGTTAAATACTACAGGGCATAACTTTAAGGTGAGAGGGGGAAAGTTTAAGGGAGATGTGTAGGGCAAGTTTTGTTTTAAAAAACAGAGCAGTATATGCCTGGAATGAGTCGCTGGGATGGTGGTGGAAGCAGCAGACTCAATAGTGGCACTTAAGAGGCATTTAGACAGACATATGGACAAGGAGCTAATGGAGGGATATAGATCATGTGCAGGCAGATGGGATTAGTTTCATTTGGCATGGTCAGCACAGACATTTTATGCCGAAGGGCCTGTTCCTGTACTGTTGTGTGTTCTGTGAGATCCCTTCTCATTCTTCTATAGTCCAGTGAATATAGCTAACCCAATTCCTTCTCATATGTCAGACCTGCCATCCCAAGAATCAGTCCAGTAAAACTTTATTGCACTCCCTCCATGGCAGGAACATATTTTCTCAGATAAGGAGACCAAAACAGCACACGTTACTCCAGATGGGGTGTTACCAATGCCCTCGGCAGCTGCAGCAAGATATCCTTGCTCCTACACACAAATCCTCTTGCAACTAAGTCAACATACCATGTGATTTCCTAGCTGATAGCTGCACTTGAACGCTTGATTTCAGTGATTGGAATAAAAGGACACCCAAGCTTGATTGCAGCTTCCCTTTTCCCAATTTATCACCGTACAAATAACAATCTGTTTTTAGAACGAAAGTGGGTAATCTCCCATTTATCCACGTTAAACTGTATCTGCCGATGCATGTGCCCACTTGCATGAATCACATTAGAATCTCTTTGCACCCTCCACACAGTTCACTTTCCTCCCCCCTCACACTAAAACTCTGTTGTCCATAAACCTGATTTTGTTACGTTAAACTGTGAAGAGCTGGGGTCCAAGCACCTATCCCCATGTTATCCCAATAGTCACTGCCAGACATTTGGCAAAAGGCCTGTTTATTTCTACTGTTTCTTATTAACCAATTCTCATTCCATAAGACCATAGATATAGAAGCAGAATTAGGCCATTCAGCCCATTGGGTCTGCTCCAGCATTTAATCATGGCTGAATTTTTTTCAGCCCCCATTCTCCTACCTTCTAGGTAGAACCTATCAACCTCTGCCTTAAATACACCCAATGACTTGGTCTCCACAGCCATCTGTGGCAAGGAATTCCACAGATTTACCACCCTCTACCTGAAGAAATTCCTCCTTATCTTAGTTTTAAAGGAATGTCCCTTTATTCTGAGCCTTTGCCCTTGTATCCTAGACTTTCCTATTAATGGAAACTGCCTCTCCACATCCACTCTATCCAGGCCTTTAGTATCCAGTAGGTTTCTATGAGATCTCCCCTCATCCTTCTGAACTCCATTGAGTACAGGCCCAGAGATGTCAAACACTCCTCATATGTTAAGCCTTCCGTTCCTGGGATCATTCTTGTGACCTCCTCTGGACCCTCTCCAGGGCCAGCACATGCTTCCTTAGATACTGGGCCCAAAGTTGCTCATAATATTCCAAATGCAGTCTGACCAATGCCTCAGCCGTACACCCTTACTTTTATATTCTAGTCTTCTTGAAATGAATGCTAACATTGCATTTGCCTTCTTTACTACCAACTCAACTTGCAAGTTAACCCTGAGGGAATCCTCCCAAGTCCCTTAGCACCTCTAATTTCTGAATTTTCTCCCCATTTAGAAAATAGTCTACACTGTTATTCTGCCTGCCAAAGTGCATAACACCACACTTCCCTACACTGTATTCCATCTGCCACTTCTTTGCCCACCCTCCCAACTTGTCCAGTCCTTCTGAAGACTTCCTGCCTCTGTGACACTAACTGTTTCTCCACCCATCTTGGTATTGTCTGCAAACTTGGCCACAATGCCAATCCATGCCAGTACCTTTCATCAATCCATTACGCATTAGTTTTGCAAACCAACCTCTAATGTGGAACCTTATTAAGAACTTCCTCAAAGTCCACATTCACTGGCCCTCCTTTATCTTTTCTACTAGTTACGTCCTCAAAAAACTCTAATAGATTTGCTAAGCTTGATTTCCATTTTTTAAAATTTTTCTGCCAATATGGTTAACTTAACAACTCTCCATGGTTTCTTCCATCTGTCACTTTCTTGGTACTCTCACTTTTACCTGCCCATATCTTTTCATAGCTTCTTTGTAGTAACACTACCACTTTCTTCTTCAACTTTGTACTGTAAAGAAACTTGCATTTATTACACTTTCTCCTCACAAAAAAAATATTGATTAATATGGAAAATAGCTCAGGCCCCATGTCTGACCATTACAATCTACTTAAGCAGTCCTTCAGGACCCAGAATAACTTGTTCCACTCTTTTATGAATTCTGAGGTGACAGATGAGACCAAAGTGGGAACTGCAGACTCTGCCACTGAGGAGACAGGTGGTTTTTGATGGTACAGGTGAATGGTTAGTTTGCAAGGTGGTACACTCCTTTTGTTGTTTACACTGGGTTTCTGTGCATTGCAAGATTCTCAATATTATCCCAAATCTGAGTGGTTGTGGGCCAAGACTCCCAATAGTTAGCAGGGATGTTGCAGTTTTTCAAGAAAGCTTTGAGCACATCCTTGACTCTTTTCCTGTCTGCCTGGTAATGTCTTCCCATTGTAGAAAGTAATGTATGTTTTGGGAGTCTCGTGTCAGGCATGTCAATAATAGCATGCTCAATGCAGCTGACTGAGTGTAATTAAACTCTCAATGCTGGGGATGTTGGCTTGGAAAAATGTTTGTTCACTTTTCTTTCCAGTGGATTTGGAGGAATTTTGTGGAAACAGTGATGGTAGCATTTTCTTGTGCCTAGAGGTGTCTGCTGTAGATAGTCCAGGTCTCAGAAGCATACAGGAGAGGGAGGATAACTGCTGTCCAGTCCACAATAAGTTTGTGCCAGATTTGAGGTCCTGATCTTTTTGCTCATTTGATTGAAAGCAATTAAGGCCGTGGTAAATTTCATCATTAATGTCTACCTCTGCTGGGATGTAGCCTGCAAAATATGAGAAGCAGTCCACTTTTTCCCCCAGAAGGTCTCGTCATGAACCAACGTCAGAGAGCGTTGTCGTACAGTGGGGGCGAGCTGGTAGAGGACCTTTGTCTTGGAGACGTGTCGTGTGAGAACCATACTGTCATTTGAACAAGTCAATGATAGTTTGGAGTTCACTACAGTACCCCACTTATTATAGCCAGTCTATTCGAAAATTATTCCAAGAAAAAATGTCCCAGCAAGTTCAGTACAGACTCTGACACTTCCTCTTCTGTGATATAGTGTGCACTCACTTTAATTTCTGGCCGCTTATTTTTTTTTGACAGCATTCCTCCCATTTTATAACAGTTTGCCTTCCAAATCATCCACAAGATCACTTTTATGAAATTTTAAAATGATCTTTATTACAAACGGTAATAAAATTTCTGTCCTAATGGCTTTATAGTTGCTCAGTTTAGTTATGTAAAACAAAACAATTCCACAACACTGCCACAGTTTCACAGTATGTTCTACAGAAATGTTTTATGATCTCCAGGCAATCTACATCTGTGTATTGGTTATTTTAAATCAATCATTCATCGGAATTCTTGTATGATGCAGGCAGTGAAAATGATCCGCACCGAGTTCCATAATTTTTGGCACTCAAAGCCATATCAAGATTCTCTTAAAGAGATGGAACCAATCATTCACTTGGTTTTATTACACCGTAATCATTTTGTTGCACTGAATAACATATTAGGTGTTGCAAATAAACTTTTACTATGAATCATAATGCACCATTACTATGACTTTATTGCAGCACATAGTAAAATATATTGGGTCCCTCTCCACCCCACCCCCCCCCCCCCACACACACACACAGATAAACAAGTAAACATAATTAACACCTTACTTGGTTTCCCATAAAAATCCTGTTTTTGTATACCTCCTGAAATCTCAAAAGGTGCATGAAAAATACTCATTGCCAAAGACACAAGGAATCAGAATCTGTTGGAAATGCGTATTTGATTCTTTTGCCAACAAACACAATGCATTTTTCTGAGAAATTACAATTGGATCTCACTTGAAGCAAATTTGAATAACATCTGCTTTGGACAAGTGGCTAATGACTAGGGAATATCTACAAAACCTGGTGCAAATCAAGAATGGATAATTTGTCCTCAAAGGATACACTTGAATGGGCAGTCATATGAATTAGAGACAGTACCATACTCCTCCACAGAATAATAATCATTGAGATATTGCTAGCTATGACTTAATCGTATGACAAAATAGTGCATTGCCATTGTGTCATTTTCAATCAAGCAATGAAGCACAAAAATAAGTGAAGAAAAATTGTTGAACAGTTTGAAAATGGAAACACTGATTCCAAGCTTACAAGGAAACACTGATTCCAAGCTTACAGTTACACTTTGGTGGAAAAAAAATAGAAAAGCTTATAAGCTTATACATTCTTGTTAATTGGGAAGACTGGGAAATGTTGGAATGTTAAGGAATCTTTGTGTCCTTATACACAATTTGCAAATAGTAAATAAACTCTGGTAACTATGGAGGAGTCTCCCTGCTATCAACCTTCTCCTCTCAGTGTCTGAACAGCTGTCCCCTGAATTACAATGAGGATTCCATCCATCTGGAGGCAGAGTAGACATGACTTTAATTGCACTTCAAGAGAAATGAAGTGAGCAGCATCAACACGTCTTTCAACCTCATTAAAGCTTTTGACTCATTCAGACAAGAGGCATTCAGCTATGCCAGTGAAATTCATCTCCATCTTATGCTTGCTTCATGATGCCATACAAGCCATGATCCTATTACGGAGAAAATTTCAGTTAAAAGCAGTGTCAAACAAGGCTGCAGCATTGCCCTGACATTTTTTTTCCAGTCTTTCTCTCTACACTTCACCTGCAACAAACTCTCCAGAGTGTCTGGAGCTAATCTCCAAATCTATTGGAAAACTATTCAAACTCCAGCAACTTCAGTCTTAAACTCAGATGACAATCAGTAGTGTGCAGAAAATGTTTGTGTTTGCATATGCTGCAAGCAACTGTGCATTTTTTTTTATTATTGAAGCACGCGAGAGGATGCAGCATACATTCAACATCCACGAGGCAAAAGGTCCTATTCCAATCTCCCCTGCTATACAACTCCATTCTCTTACAATAAAATATCACAGTGAGACTCTGGAAAACATGGAGCATTTCTCACATCATAGGTACTACCTCTCAACAAAGGCATGTGACAATGATGAACTTCATCATCACCTTGAATATATCAGTATAGCCTTTGATCAATCGAGGAAAAAATAGTTGAAGGTCAAGATTTAAGATCTGGCACAAAATGCATGGTCAACCAGGCAGCAGTGATCCCTGACCTCCAATATGCTTCTGAGATCTAGACAACATACAGCAGGATTCCCAAGGCACTAGAAAGATACAACCAATGTTATATCTGCAAAATCTTCCAGATCCGTTGGAAGGAGAAGCAGTCCAATGTTAATGTCCTCTCTCAGGCCAATATCTTTTACGATCAGTTGACTCTGCTGAGCGGGCCTCAGTTTTTGCATGCCCAGCACCAGACTCCCAAAACAGATACTTTTATCCAAGTACTCTCACAGGAAAAGTTTGCCACTCAGACAGAAAAAGATTCAAACCTCCATGGAAAAGAAATACAGCCCCGCATAAATGGTAGAAGGAGCAAGTAACTAATAAATTAACTTCAGGTAGCTCTTGCCTCATCTGTGGAAGAATCTGCAGCTCTCTCATTGAGTTCCCCACCATTTCAGAGCCAACAAAAGCAGAGTAAAAGCAAATCATTCACAATCCATAGGGACTGACTAAGAAAATAAAAGCACTGAAGTGCAAGAACAGTGTCTTAATGGACTGCAATTATTGAGGACCTTGTTGAGATTACACCTGGAATATTATAGTTTCAGCCTTCTTCCCTGAGGAACAATATACTTGCTTCAAAGGGAGTTCGGTAAAGGTTAACTAGATCTTTAGATCGGAAACAAAGTAACTCCTTTGAAATGTTAACAATGGTAAAATGGTATGAACAATGCAATGAATCAAATTCAAGTTTAAAAACAAGCTGACAATGTTCAGTTGTTGTACTCTGCAAGGTACATCATAACTGGTGCTGTTAACAGAAATAGAATTACTGCACAAAAGTGTAAAGAAAAATAATGCTGAATCAAAGGGGGGGGGGGGGGGGAGGAGAAATAGGAGGAACTGTAGCCAAAAGCTTATTCAAAAAGAATAGCGTTGGAGATATTTATAAAAAGATGAATAAAACAAAAGAGGTTTGGGTGTTGGTGGTAGGGGGAGGAGGACTCAGACCAAGGCAAGCTATCTGATGAATCAGTCTCCAAGCTATAAAGAGGTTACAGCACTTCAATGACTTTCAGAGAGCATCATGGAATACTCTTCACTTGTCATAATGAATGAAGCTCCAATAACCTTCAAGAAGCTCAGTGCTGCCCAGGATAAAAGCAACCTTCTGATTAGCATCCCAAAAAAGTATTTGTTCCATCCACCACTAGACCATGGCTGCAACATGTTCCATCTACAAAATTTGCATTGCAATTACTCATCCAAGCTATTTTGACATCACCACCCCAACCCACAACCTCTACTACCAAAGAAAGGTGTGGGAACACCACCAACTCCAAGTTGCATAGCATCCTGACTTGTGAATATATCACGGTTTCTTCATTGTCACTGGGTCTAAATCTTAGAACTCCCTAACCAGTTGGGAGTACCTTGTTTGAAGGACTGCAGTGAGTCAAGAATGCAGCTCACCACCACCCCTTCAAGGGCATTTAGGTATAGGCAACAAATCCTGGCCTTGTCAGCCACAGCCTGAGAAATGAATAGACAGAAAAACAGTCAAAATGTTTGAGGATAGTAACTCTAGCAATGGACTGAGTTACAAAGCTAGTGAGCCCATGGAGGATTCAAAGAATAAAAAAAAATTAAATTTGCAGAATTGTAGAATCAAGAGACAAAATAGATCTATGACAGAGATGTTAGGGTAACACAATGTGTTGCAAGATAGAAAGTGAACTGCATAGTTGTGGATGAGGGTGAAGATTGAAAAGCCATCCCAGAGAGCAGTAGAATAACCAGGTTTGAAAGTGACAGATGGATGGGCCTTTTACCATGAAAGGCATATTATGAAGCATAGGTGGCTGACGCAACTAAGCTAGAAGTTGATATATCCAGAAATTAGATCTTGTAGCACCATTTATTTCTGAACCACCTGATTGAACATGGAACTACCACAGGAAAGTCAGCATTGACCGTTTTCAGGTCGTGGGAGTTGTTGATGTTTGCAGCAGTAGGCACATGATCAAACTGTTTATCACCACAAGATTGAAAACTCAGCCTTTGGTTGAACATTCACAGTGGTTCCATCAGAGACAGTGACCATGGAAGAGGATGAAGTTGATCCTAATAGCGTTAACTTTTCTGGCTATGATCTATTTTCCAATACAGGGGTTCTCTGGCTTAAAGATCTGAAATCCAACTTTAAAACAAAATTGAGAGAATTTGTGTAAAGAATTTTTCAAAATAGTCAATTTAGTTACAGAAATGCAAACATCTTCTGGAGTAATGGAGCTAGTTAATTCAAAAGACAACCTGTCTTCAAAAAAAGAAAAACTGTTTATGTGTAACCTTTGCACAGTAATCAAACAGACACGATCGTCATTAAGAGCACACGCTGCCAGTTCACAGCAGGAGGCCACTTAAGTGATTTGCTTTGGAATCTAACAAGACAATATCTCTTCCATTGATACTTTTAGGTCATCAAAACTAGCCATCAGATGTAGGGCCATTATAATTACACAGGAAGACAAGAAATATTCATGTTAATCAACCCTCATTGAAATTGTTTATTTCTGACTTACAGAAAAATTGGTTTATAGACAGTTCTCAGGAACAGAATCCTTACACAACCTGGGAACTGCCAGTACTTATTTGGAATACAGCACATCCAAGACCAAATACACAAAAGGCCATTAAAAAGATAGATCCAAGCATCATAACACTGTCAGCTGTGGCTCTTTGGCGACAGTTTTGCTATAGGGTCAGAAGGTGTGGGTTCACTTCAGAGACTTCAGAACAAAAACCTAGGCTGAAACCCTTAGGGAAACTCAGGTCTCACTATCAGTGATACTCCCCTTTAAATTATGTCTAAAAGCCCTGTCTACTCTCTCATGCATCAGTAAGAGATCTTATAGTATTATTTTCAAAGGGAAGTATATCCAGTATGTTGGCTGGTATCCATGCCACAATCAATATCATCTAAAATACAGCAGTAATCTCACTATTGTTGTAGATCTATTGACAAATCCATTACTGGGTAAACTACTTTCCAACCTTGACCATGCTTGAAAAACAGCTCTTTGACTGTGTAACACTTTGGGGTCATAAAAGGCTCTATACAAGTACACATCTTTCTTTTCCAGCGTATTTACAAAGCATATCAGTGGATGCTGTAGGAGTGAGAAGCTGCAGTATCTAATAAAATACATCAGGACCTATTAATAAACATCAGGAAGTGGTGGTTTAATTACAAAAGTTATGTGAATACTGAGTTTCCACTTAATTGTGGGTATCCTGGTATAATGCAGATCCAATGAAGTACAGATGCATTACAAAATTAGTCCAATTGGATAACAGTATATCCATATATGGATATCCATAAATGGACTTTGTTTTTTGTTCTAATTGTGTTCTTGTAAAAATTGTTTAATATGTTTACTTTGTTTTCCTGTAAATGCTGCTTATATGATGCCATGTATCTGTTCTGCTGCTGCAAGTAAGTTTTTCATTGCACCTCGGTATACTTGTGCATATGACAATAAATTCGACTTTGACTTTGAAAATACACTACAACCTGCTCCCCTCCTTCTTAACAAATTAACTAGCAAGCCCCGATTTAGTGTCATCACAAGCTTGTGAGTTCTGATCTCAGAACAGGAGATTGGCACAGCTGCAGATCCTGTTCAAGGGCCCAGGATTCCATTCTGACCTCGGATGCCATCAAGGTAGACTTTGCATGTTCTCTGCATGACTGTATGGATTTCCCTTTTGTGCTCCAATTCCTTCCTGCATCATGAAGGTGTTCTGGTAGGCTGGTTGGGTTCTGCAAATTACCTCTAGGTAAGTGGCAAAAAGAATCCAAGCAGAGTGGACAGGCTTGCAAGAGAGTAAACGAGTTACATAGAAACAAAAGGGTGAATGGGAAAGCCATCATGAGAGCAAAAAGGCAATTCCGTGTGAAATTAGAGACACAATTGGATGCACAACAGCTGTGGCAGGGTTTGCATGCTATTAATTCCTACAAGACAAAACCTAACAACTTAAGTGGCAGTGATGCTTCACTCCCCGAAGAGCTCAATGCCTTTTATGCAGGCTTTGAAAAGGGAGAACAAAACTACACCAGTGAAAATCCCCACAGCATCCAGCAACCCTGCGATCTCTGTCTTGGAGGCCATTGTCAGAACATCCGTCAAGGGGGTGAACCCTCGCAAGGCGTCAGGCCCGAATGGTGTACCTGGTCGGGGTCTGAAGATCTGTGCCAACCAACTGGCTGGAGTGTTCGAGGACGTCTTCAACCTCTCACTGCTGCGGTCTGAGGTTCCCACCTGCTTCAAAAGGGCAGCAATCATACCAGTGCCCAAGAAGAGCAGGGCGTACCAGAATGAAGTGCTTTGAGAGGTTGGTTATGGCTAGAATTAACTCCTGCCTGGACCTGCTGCAATTTGCCTACTACCACAATAGGTCTACAGTGGACACAATCTCACTGGTTCTCCACTCTGCTTTGGAGCACCTAAACAGCAAAACATATGTCAGGCTGCTGTTTATCATTTACAGCTTGACCTTCAACACCATCATCTCATCAGTATTAATCACCAAGCTTCTAAACCTGGGCCTCTGTACCACACTCTACAAATGAATCCTTGACTTCCTTATCAGGAGACCACAGTCAGTACAGATTGGTGATAACATCTCCTCGCTGACAATCAACACAGGTGCACCTCAAGGATGCATGCTTAACCCACTGCTCTACTCCCTCTACACTCATGACTGTGTGGCTAAGCACAGCTCAAATGCCATCTACAGATTCACCGATGACACCACTGTTGTTGGTAGAATCTCAGGTGATGATGAGGTGTACAGGAGTGAAATAGATCAGCTGGTTGAGTGGTGTCGCAACAACAACCTCACACTTAACGTCAGCAAGACCAAGGAATTGATTGTGGACTTCAGGAGGGCGAAGTCGGGAGAACACACACCAGTCCTCATTGAGGGGGCAGCGGTGGAAAGGGTGAGCAGCTTCAAGTTCCCGGGCGTCAACATCTCGGAGGATCTGTCCTGGGCCCAACATATTGATGCAATCGTGAAGGTGGCACCTCAGTGGCTCTACTTTGTTAGGAGTCTGAGGAGATTTGGTTTGTCACCAAAGACTCTTGCAAATTTCTATGGATGTATGGTGGAGAGCATTCTGACTGGTTGCATCACAGCCTGGTATGGAAGCTCCAATGTGCAGGATCTTAAGAGGCTGCAGGGGGTTATAGACTCAGCCAACTCCATGACTGGCACAACCCTCCCCGCCAAGGACATCTTCAAGGGGCAGTGCCTCAAGAAGGTGGCAGCCATCACCGAGGACCCTCACCATCTGGGACATGCCCTCTTCTCGTTACTACCATTGGCGAGGTGGTACGGAATGAAGACCCACACTCAATGATTCAGAAACAGCTTCTTCCCCTCCACCATCAGGTTTCTGAACAGTCCACAACCCCATAAACACTACCTCATTATTCCTTTTACTTTGCACTACTTATTTTGTAATTTGTAGTAATTTTATGTCTTTGCACTGTACTGCTACTGTAAAACAACACATTCCACATCATAAGACAGTGATAATAGATCTGATTCTGACTGACAAGATCACTCATCTGGGACCAGCATGAACCAAATGGATCAAAATGCAACTAGCAAATTAATCTTTTCTCCACTTCTATTTCCACCTTCAGAAGAAACAGTCAAACTTCCAAATCTATTTGAACAACTTTGTTCAATATTCTCATTCTCTTGAAAGTTTCCATTTTCTGTATTTTGAACAGGTGTTATGCTGATGTTGACCTTTGAGAGCTCTGGTGATGGGAGTGTTGTCATGGAATCTATTTTGGATAATGTGACAAAATCTTGAGCATCATTTGACTGTACTTTGAACTGGTTGTGTTTGTCTCCAGATGGAAATATGTGACCCATATTATACACTCGGGATTTTGTCAGCAATCTGATCAAGATACTGCTTAGAACAACAAACAGTAACTCTCCTGGTTTCCCACTTGCCTGCATTCATTTTGTTGTTAAGGTGGATTCAAAACTCAAAGTGGTTGTTGACCTGAAATCTTCTCCCCATTGAATCGGAGTTTGTACCATCTTTAACTCTTAATCCTGTTCCATCTCTTCATTAAGATCCAGTTGTACTAAACTCAACCTCATTCTGAACCTTTTCAAAAGAAACTTTGCCATTCTGTACTTCTTAAGCATCATTGGCATAGTTCTATATTTCAACAGGAAACTTGCCAGATGACATTTCTATGCTAAAAAATGAGAATACATCTTTTTTTAAAAAACTTACTTCCTTGAGTATTCTTTGACTATTTGACAGAACATTCAGCTGCTCCTCTGGATTTGGGCAATAATGTGAGTTTGGTAGCAATTTTTCCCTTCAATCTTTAAATTAGCAAGGCAAGGCTAGTCTGTTGTCACAAACCATTTCCTCTAGTAGGCAATGACACACAAAAATTGTTTTAAGCTCACCTAACATACATTTCATGGTAAAAATTCCCAACAGTTAGAATGACTTTCAACGAAAAGTAAAAAATTGCTAAGTCTCTTTTCACAGAAATCTGCATGGACTTACTGGACCGGTTCCTTTCTCCACATATGTTGGCCAGCATTGCAGGCAGGTGTAACATTGACTAATCAGCTCCTCTTGATCATTATCCAATCCAGTATATAAAATTGAGGAAATGCCTTCATTTCCACCATTCATGTATCTTCGTGTGTAACAGATAATATCTTTGGACTTAAAACTGCAGGATTACTCAATTTTAAAGATGTAATTGCACGATTACTCATTTCATTGAAAGACAAATGGGCTTAGCCCTTCATCTACACAAGCCTTTGACCCTAGGCCAAGGCTTTTCCTTTTCTTCAATCTTTTATTGTTTGTTCTGCAATTTCAGAAGCTATCCCCAACTTCTCAGCCTGGCTACATGCATTCAGGTACAGTGCAGATACAAGATTACAAGGTTCATCCATACATGTAAATAAACTGCAGTCCTTTGTTGTTATTTAATTGGATTCAGTATATTCAAATATACTACAAAAGCCATGGATAGAGATGGTCTGAAAATGATCAGACAGCCCAGAGTGGAACCAAAAGGGTCGTCCCACCCAGCCAGATAACAGACTGCTGGGACTCAAGAATGATGGTGTGGTCATTTTTTTTTTAATGCCAAGTTAAAACACACACGAAATCATTAAAAGAGATTTGCTTTAAAATTCTGACAGAGCAATGAAGAGTAAATAATAACATTCTTTCATAAAATATACTGCAACTCTTACTCTATCTGCAGAGCAAGATAGAATAAGAGTTATTGCATATTTTCGATACATTTTAAATAATCATGGCAATTTGTTTTTCACTAACTCCTTGGGGTGGCAATTGAGTCACTATGGGAATCAGGTAGGAAAATTACATACCAGAATCATATTTCAAATAGTTTAAAGTGTGGGTTAAAAATATAGTCGTTCTGTTCAAATACTTCAGTCCAGACTTTTCTGGTGTCCTTTTCCCTGGTTTCAAGCACCAGAATAAAGTGCATTTTGTATCCCAGTCCTTATTTCCCTTTTGTCATCTCCTCTAAACAACTTGTACCTTTCATTAAATTCACACCAAATCGAAACCAAGCTATTTAATTCAAGCGAATGAAAAATATTTACACAACACCAACTTTTTTTTTTATTACTGCAGGTGATTGGGATAAAAAGCAAAAGCTCCTTCCATCTCTGATGAGCGTAACATTTTCTTCTTTTGATTTTACTGTCAGCTGCAAAACATTTAAAAGTTTTATGTAAAATGCCAGCAATTACTTTCCTAATGTATACATCAGTGCAGATTTATTTTTTTAATATACATCTTTAACTAAGCCTCCTCAGGTAATTGACTGGGTCCTAACACTCTTTGGCCAACCAATGCTAATGTATCCAAGTAACTTTTTCTCCTTCAGATATTTGTTTAATTTTCCCTCAAAAGATACAACAATCCCTGCTTCAACCATTCCATCTGGTGGAGCACTTTGTGGTTAAAGTGGTCAAATGAAGTTTTTCTGCATCTCTTTCAGCACTCTCAAGTGGCTATCACTCACTGGTGTCCTCACTGAACACCCCAAGTCAATGAAATTGTTTATCTTATTTAGTCTTCATCACTTTTTTCAAAAAAAAGTTTTACCTGTGTAAAATGTTTTCAATACCTCAAGTCTATCCTCGGACTATAGCTTTTTATCCCCCCCAGATTGCATCACCTTAGTCAATCTATACTAGTCAACAGTAATACCCTTTCTATAAGTGGACTCAAAATAACTGTTCACAATATCACAACTGGGAGTACAAATAGTGCTTCATATTCCGATATTACAGATTTCTTTTGTACCATATCCCTCTTTATAAAACAACACCAGTGTTTTTTTTTAAAATGGCTTTATCAACCTTCAAATTTTTGGGAAATAATTGTACTTGAAACTCTTGGGCATTCTTAGTCACCCAAACTTTTTGGTGCATTTCTATCAAGTATGCACACCTTTTTGTTTTCCCTCAGATATACAAATCTGGTCTTCCTAAACTGCTCACTGAATGCGTATTATTCTTTCATGGTACAATGCCAATCTTATCATAAGACCTCAGCAAACAGCTCATTTTTGCTGCTTTCCCCCTTGGTCTGAACACTGCATCCAATTTCAATAATACTCAAGCAGCTCAACACCATACAGGACATAGCAACCCACTTGATAGGTTTCCCCATCCTCAACCATCCACTCACTCCACCACCGACACACAGCAGCAATAGTTTGTACCATCTACAGGATGCACTGCAACAACTCACCAAAAGACTCTTTTGGCAGCACCTTCCAAACCCTCCATTTTTACCATTTAGAAGAACAAGGGCAGCAAAAGCACAGGAGTACCACCACCAGGCAATCACCCCCCCCCACACCATCCTGATTTGGAAATGTATTATTCCTTCACTAGTGTTGAGTCAAGATCCTGTAACTCCCCCCTCTAACGCATTGTGGATATACCCACACCTCAAGGAGTTCAGTGGTTCAAGACGACAGTTTACCACTGCCTTCTCAAGGGTAACTCAGGCTGCAAAGCCCACATCCCTTGAATGAATATATAAAAAAAATATGGTTGTGCCAGACAGAGTCTGTGCTCCTGAGAGTGAAAAGCCAAGTAACTGTCTTGAACCAGAAGACAGTGATAAGGGGACAGCCATTTAAAATGGAGGTGCAGAACAGCTTCTTCTCAGAGGTTGGTGAATATCTTAAGTTTTTGTCCAGATATTTGAAGGTACTTAAAGAGAAGGTAAATACATTTTTGAAAGATCGAAGAATTGAGAGTTATGGGGAACTGGTACAAAACAGCAGATGAGACCTGGGCAAACCAGCATCGAATGGCAGGGAAGGCTTGAGGGGCCAAGTGGATTTCTCTCCATCCTATTTTTTTTAAAGTTCTTATGTCTCCCAATCAGTGGTAAAGGTTGATCCTCTCCAATGTTGCACGGAGTTATAATTCTCATCACTCACCAGGTCAAAATGTTCTCAAATAAAATCATTTCCCCATGACTTTTGTCTCATCTGCTATGACCCAACTGATCACTAGACCGGCTGCTGCAACATCCTAACAGTAAGCTTACACATAAGTGATAAACTTTCAGTTATCAATTCCAACACGTCAACCATTCCACAAGATTCTAATCTGCTTTGCAAAACTCCTTAGGAAACTTCTGCAAGTTTGAATCAATGATCATATAATCAGTACACAAGGTTCAGTGATGGTAACTTTTATGGCCATCCCAGAGAAAGTATGCTACTATACAACTAGGATGAACTAATCTATTAAAATATATGGTTCACTCAGGATTTCTTCATCAATCACCAAAGCAAAACATTAATTATGCAAAATAATGAATGTTGTTCTACCATGATAATATTTAAGCTATTCAATAATTTAAACATAAATTGAAGGCATATCATTGAATATCGGGAATACATGAATTTGAGAGTTGGGGATAAGAAATGGGGGTAAAATTATGAAACTAAAGTAAATGCTTTCAGGAGAGGATTCCTGCGCAGTATACCTGAAGTGAATTGTTCCCATCATGGTCTCCATTTCCTTGCTTTCAGCTTGTATTGACCGTAGATAATCCTGTTTTTAAAATCAAAAATAATTCCTTTTACTCTATTCTATGACTCATATTTTCTTCATTTCTCAGCCTTTTGTAAAATACTCATTTTCTTTCCCAAGGTTAATGTTAATTTGAGTTCATTAATTGAGCTAGGCTTAGAACTTGCAGCTCAGCACAGATCAGCAACTGCGAAGGATTGCTGGTGCACTTGGGGATTGGACCCTTGCAGTTTTCAAAGTCATTCAGAGCCAGCCACTTATCAAAAAGCCACAGAGTTTCATTGATCAGCTGAGAGCTGGTCTGTCATTGGTGGCCCCAGTTTGAAACCATTCTGGTAGAAATAGAGTGGTCCGAGGGCAGGTGACTTACAAATTACACAGCTCGATGGTTATTGGGCATTCCAGCTACGCTAAGTTGCATCTACCACCAGCCTGCCCATTCAAGGAAATATAACAGTGACTACACTATGAAAATAAGGGAACTGACATGGTAGCTAATACTTTCACAATAAGGTCTCAGCAAGGGGGAGAAATCTCAGCATTTAACTACTATGACACAATCGAGATTTTAGTTTGCTTTCAGTGAAGTCGTTCAAAAGATAAATATTGGCTAGAGCACAAATAAAAACTCTCCTGTTCTCGAAAATATTCCCTTGAAATCTCATCCATCTACCAGAGAAGAAAGATGGGGCATAGGCATGATTGCTCTTCCAAATGTTGGCATTTCCACAATGTAGCTCCCACTTCGTTCTACACTATGTTAGCCTAGATTTTCAGGACCAACATTTTGGACTGCAACTTAAACCTTTTGATTCAGAGATGAAAGTGTTACCAACAATGCTACAGCTGACACACATAAATATGATGTAACTTTTGCCTATTGATCATTTGATCATCCATTGATTTTTCAAACTGTTGTTTGTTCTTTATCAATATATCCAATATTAGTGGACATATGATGGAGATGTGATAATCTCCTGAATTGCATTTCAATGTATCACTGAGGAACAATGGTGACGTTATCAGGACGACCATCTTAAAGTGCTTTCATTCATAAAGCTGTCAACTGGTACTTAGTGGCTTCAAAAAGCAATACCATTATTCCCTATTAAGAGCATGTGTACTGTTCCCAATTTCCCTTCATGACATCCGCAGCCACTAAGAAGCAGAAGTCATTGTCAAAGCTGACTAATGATGATAATTTCTTCTGCAAACAGCACAACCTCCCAAGTTCATCCCCTGAAAGCCGAATAAGAGGGAATACTTTGTGTACACAATCATGAGTGCAAATGAATACAAGATTTGAGATTAGTATTTTTCTCCCCTGCAGAGTAATAGATCAATAAAATAGTAACTCCTGCTATGTTGATTAAATACTTCTGAGAAATGCTAAATAAATATGTTAATACTGTAACTGGAAATACTGGAGTTTACCCCAGGCTTAAATGAAAAACACTTATGACATACAGAGTAGAGGGGAACTTTGTTTAGGGATAGATATATAATTTGGAGTGGTTTATTTCAAGGAATAATGCTGTACCCAACTTGTCATCTCAAATAGATTATTTTGTTTTCTTGGCCTCTGGGCCAAAATCTTGAAAAGGTGTTGATGTTTCACAGGAAGAAAAATTGGCAAAAAAAGTGAGGGCTGGGCAGGACGAGGAAAGGGACTCAGTGAAAGGCTTTAGAAAAAACATGGACAGAGATTGTGAAAGGCATCATATCTATGTCAGTCTTTCTGTATTCTGGAAAGAAATAGGAGCAGAGAAGGGCGAAAATGTAAATAATCCCCAGAGAAAATATTGGCTGCTGTTTACAGCATTTGAATCAGAATTCTGTACTGACACTATATTAAATTTAACACTCACAGACTCAATACAAATCATTAGTAATCTGGAACTGATGAACACCTAAATCAAAGTAATCACGGAATGGTTCTACTCGACATCCTAATTAAATGCCAAGAATAAAAACAATGACAGATATGCAACTGTTCATATGAACAAATATTGCCATATAAAAGTTGCACATTATGATCTTAGGATATCCCAAAATGTTTTACAGCCAAATAAATGTTTTGGAAGTTTTATCACATTTGTTATTTAAGAATCACAGCAGCCAATTGCCACACAGCAACCTCTCACTAACAGCAGTGTATTACTAACCAGATAATCTATTTTAATGTTAGGCAAAGTTTGGATATTAGCCAGTAACTCAGCAAAATTCCCTATGTTCTTTGTGAAATAGTACTATAGGATCTTTAACATCCATTTGGGACAACAGATGGAGCCTGGGTTTAATGATTCAACTAAAAGGCAGCACCTCCAAGAGCGCAGCACATCTTCAGTACTGCATTGGTATCAACCTTGATGTGTGCGCTCTAGGAAGATTTAGCATGAGGCCCAATTAAAACAAAATATAATGGTGGTCGAAACAGATTTTTTTTCCCCAGCATATTCCAAGGGATCTGGAAGCACAGATGAACATCGAAATTAAAATCTGCTGTTTTCTATAGCACAGTAACAAAAAACATTGAGTGAAAACAGGCACATATAATCACTAGAGTAACAATCCAATCTGCATACACTCATGCCAGTTCTATTCTGTACCCATTTCCAATGTCTAATGAAGGTTCTTCAAATTGAAATGTTAATTTTATTTCTCTTTCTGCAAATGCTGCTTAACCTGCCGACTGTTTCCAGCATTTCCCATTTTTATTTCAGAATTCCAGCATCTGCAATTTTTGACTTTCAATTTCCAATGTACATTAAAAATGAATGCCTGGAAATTCAATTGCATTATGCTTTCTTCAGCATTATGCATTTTTTTTTGCCCTGAAACAGCTCACTGACCATTTCCAAGTCATTTCAGGTTACTCCAAAAATTCTACTTCCAGTTGTGAGTCAGTCTTCTGCATAATGATGCAATGGCCCATGCACCAATGACTATTTCAGTTGATGAGTGAGAATTTATGGAAAATAAAAATCACCATCCAGCTGTTCTGGATGATCAGGATGCCTCAGTCCAGGAGATCAGTATCTGGACCTCGAGATCTGCATTGGGATTTGTAGGGTGGTGGGGGTGTAGAAGTGCAGTGCATTAAGGGGCCCTCCCTTGACAGGTGTCCCAGTTCAAAATTGCATTGTAAAGATCAAGTACTCGGAGGAGTGCTGAATGGTGGTCTCTCCTGGGACAATGTGACATAAGTTGTGCAGCAAAATTCCGAAACGAGTGCTCTATGATAAATAACGCTATGCTGTAGGTAACACAAGCCAAAAAGTAACTTTTCAAAATGACCATCATCACATTTCAATCTCATAAATCCTTTTTTTTTTAAAATTGCATAATGCTCAGAAGAAAGCTCATTTCAAGGTAATGCATTTTATCACAGAAAGGAGGAAGTTGCTGCCTTCGATTCACTGCTCCCACATATGCTCCATTGTTGCAATCTCTGCAGAAGTAAACACAGGATTGGCAATTTTACTTCATTTTCTTTTTATGCAGTATACTCCTTGTAAAAATAATCCTTGTTGAATGAGGTACAACAGGACTTTAACAGCTAATCTGGTCATAATAGTGACTAAACAATTACTGACCCTAAAGAGCTAATTTTACGTTCAGGATGTGTCATTCCTTCCAATTCATGATGGAATCTCCATGGTTTTACTATTTTAATCACATTAAAACATCTTTTAATTCATGCAATTTTATCTTCCATGAAATCCTGTGTGCATGTCCAAACTTTTGTTTCCTGTAAAATGATCAAAAATTGAATTGTAATCTTACTTCCCAGTTATAATCCTTCAATCTGAATCACTATTCAGCCACTTGAAGAGATCACTGTCGCTAGGTAGCAGTGATTGTCTTTTGGTGGCACCAGATTTAAAAATTAGAATCCTACTAATTGAAAACATGAATGTTCTTGAGCTTTTCCTGAAGCCAGTAACAATGGCATCCTTTCACCACTGATCCCCAAAGCAGGTTAATGTCACTACTAAATCTTTACAGTTACATCTACATTCCCCAAAACTCTGGTATTTCACGTTTGTGAATACATGATATCAATTTGTTAATTCATGGAACAAAGCTGAGAACACGGATACATTATTAGTGGAGAGCTTTCAATGGACAGAATATAGCATAGAATATGAAATGATCCGAAAAGACTACTTCATTCGTTTTCTATGTTATGCCCCATCCACTATTGTAATGCTGGTCTCAAACTGAATGAAATCATTGAATATAAAACTGTTAAGCATTATGAAAAACATGATCAGTAAGTCATTTAATGATTCAGAAGCAATCTAATCAAATTGGCAGCTGTTCATCCAAGAAAATATTTCAAGAGAAAAAACAATATTAAACATAATTAATACGTTCAGTGGCTAAGCAATGCATGAGTAATACACATGTGACATGATGCTACGCAGTACTGCCCAGGAAGGAGGAACTTATAATTATTATAGTAGCTGACTACATTTTCAGTGGTTCATAGCCACTGACTTTTCAAACATAATTATTTTTATTTGACCAAGTGTGGCAGATAATTTGCACACAAGAAAGTTCCACAAAAGATCAAATTAGATGAATGATTGGTACATTAAATCTGCTTGATATGGTATTGGTTCAGGGAAGAATGCTGTTCAGGTATAGAACCATAGATTTTTTTTCATCCACCCAAGTGAATGGGACTTGTATTTAATGTTTCAAAGTCCCTTCCAAAATGCAGCATACTTGCAATTACTGAACTGAAAAATCACCCTAGGTTATATGCACAATTTCTGAAGTGATTTTGCAATCACAATCTTCTGCCACAGGGGAAAGACAAATTCTAACTGCAGCACACAGTTCTGCCTGTTTCAAGATAACCAGTCTCAGCTGCTGGATTAACGTTAATGTCTGCCACATTAAGGAGCGATGAGTTATTTAACACTTAATTCACTTGCCAGGAATGATGTTGACATTCTGGTCCACATCCCAGTCCTCATCACCAACGCAGGGAAGCTGGCAGAGTGGAAAAGAAATGGGAATAGAAAGAATGTGTGTGTTTCATATTAGTTGAAGTACACAAAGCATCTGAAGGAAGCATCATAGCTGAAATTACAGCTTTTGTCTTAAGCATTATTCACACAGACTCCTGTTGCTTGTACAATCATTTATGCAATTGCCATATCACTGAAAGAGGCAAACAAGATCCACATGTGACGAGATAAGGAAAATATGCCTTAAATAATATGCAGTGTTTATCATCCACTGGTCATTACTAGATCATCGCTTAAGTCATTGCTTAAGCATGACCTCAATGCATGGCTATGCTGGTTACCTTCCACAGCAACAAATACTGCACATTTTTTTCTCTCAAAAGAGATTGGGCTAAAAAAAAAGGACTCAAATCTCCTGAACAATGTCTTATGATTTCCAGGTTTCCATCAATGTGCTTATGCAATTTACAAGTGCTCACTTTACTCAATTAGCTCTGGCTGCATCCAGGCATATCCATTTCCACTGACAAAGTTGATAGAACACCTAGACCTACACTTTCTACAAACTGCCAGCTCTGCAGCAGTTAGCCACAAGGAAAAGATATGGAACATGTCAAAATGACATCTTTCTTTCTCAATAAATCTTCATCCTTTATTTCCTTGTGATTTTTCTTGATCAGATCCCTGCTCAGTCTATTGAGCAAAATGCATTGAAAGAACTTAACAGCCCTACTTCAATGATAAGCATACAAATAATTCTGCTTTATAGATGCAGATCCATTGAATTACAATTAATTATCGTTGGCTACTGAAGACTCAGTACTAGGCAAATAATAATTGTTTTTGCATGTGCAGTCCAGCTATGCCAATTAAGTTCAATAAATGTTGTAAAATTGAGGTGTTTATCAAAGTGTGGCCATATCTAATGAGCTAAATATAGTTCTAATGTGGACTGCAGTTCCATAGAGAACTGCCAACCCTCTATCCTCTGATGCTCGGTACATCTTTAACTTTTGTCTTAAGCATCATTCACACAGACTCCTGTTGCTTGTGCAGTCATTTATGCAATTGCCATATAACTGAAAGAAGCAAACAAGATCCACATGTGATGAGATAAGGAAAATATGCATCAAATAATATGCAGTGTTTATCATCCACTGGTCATCACTAGATCATTGCTTAAGTCATTGCTTCAAACTGCAGTATGCAAGTCACAGATGGTTTAGAGATCAGATGTCAGCATATCTATCTTCTCACTCTACTGCTGAACTCAGCACTGACCACAGTGCTGCTTCACCAGGACGTTGAGGTACAAGAGGTTGGCCAAACTTGGAATGTTTTCTCCAGAACGTAGAATGGCTGAGGGTACACCAAAAAGTATATAAAATTATCAGAGGGATAGATAGTGTGATAGTTCTTTTTCCTCTTCTACCACCACCCCCCCCCCGCCCCCCCCCGGGTGGAATTGCTAAAAACTTGAGGGCATAGCTTTAAGTTGAGAGGGAAAAAGTTTAAAGGAGATTTGTGAGGTAAGTTTTATTTTACATGGAGGGTAGTTGATGCCTAGAATGCACTGCCAGGGGAGGTGGTAGAAACAGACACAATTGCAACATTTAAGAGGCATTTAGACTGACACACAAACAGGCAGGGGATGGATAGATACAGACCACATGCAGTCAGATGGTATTACTTTAATTTGGCATCACAGCTGGCACATACATGGTGGCTAAAGGGCCTGTTCCTGTGCTCTTCTAATTTTTTTCCCCCCATGTCCTATATTTTTCACCATCCAAGGCCTAGTCACCAGTTGCAGAAGGTTCAGAGAGTAGCGACTTCCCATACAATACATCCCAAAGGGCCAAGAAGCTTGATGCAGCTATGGGTATATCATGGGTGTGAACATGAAGCACAGACTGGTCCTAGTATGACTCGACCCAATGAAGATAGTGCAGACAAATAAATACAATTCTCCAAATTATTTTAAAACTCCCTATTGCTGTTATCAGAAGGTTCACTTTGACTTGATTAACACAAGGTGAAGAAGATTGGTGATAACAAGAGAAAATGGAAGCAGCAACTAAAATTAAATCCATGAAACTGATTGGTTTTAACAGTACCGCATCCCATCTGCTCTCCAGATAACACAAGGGGAAGTCAAAATGAACTCCTACATATGCCAAAAGAGAATTCAAGAACTATACATGAAAGCAATTAGACTACAATTTGACCTACCTCAACACTGCAAAGTAACAGGGTGAGACTCCATATCCATAATCAAAACTCCACATCATCAGGCCTTTGCATCCAACTTATAAAATTTGGCTAAACTAAAAAAACTAAACTTGAAATATTAATGCACTGTAAAACATAAAAGAACTCAGATAGGATATATCCTGATAGGTCTGTCTACTATTTGAGATTTCATGGAGCTATGTGCTGATCTGGATGGTTGCTGTTTGCTGGACTACCAAGGAGTTGAACCTTAATACACAAAATTCTAATTCAGTGAGCTATCCTCCTGGCATGGAGTTTGTTTCCACTAGATACACATTTCTAGATCTCTGCTGTGCATGGATGTATGCCAAGTCTTAACTTCAAAACTGAAGCGTTAGCACACTGTCACAAATATACACCCAATCTAAGGGAAGTGATGAAGATAGATGCCCTATGAAATATCACTGCCTATAAGTTGGTCAGTGCTGGTAAAGGCACATTATGTAGCTGGTTTATCATTAGAAATGCATTAATGCATACAAAGTAGTGGTCCATGTGCACAATTAATCTTCAGACACTCTTGTACTCAGACAGCCAAAGGCTGTGCTGATGCACTGGAAATAATGGTGAATTTCATCATTGATGGCTGCTTTCATTAAGAAATGGCTACTGGGATGTGGGAAATGGTCCAGGATTTCTAGAGTCTCAATGTTGTCCTTTATTCGTGGAGGGTGATGTTGTGCAGTGGGGGCAGATTGGTAGAAAACTTTGGTTTTGCGGACACTCTCTCATGCTCCAGTGTGTGAGTCAATGACATGGAGTCTTGCCTGTGAGCATACACATCTGCAGTCTTTGTCTGTGTACCACTGACACAGCTCAATGACTGAATTTGGGGTGGCCTTAGTTCTGGAGCCAAAGCAACATTGGCAACAAGTTTCTAATCTGTTTTATAGATTACTCCAGCCCAGCTGGAAACTTATCAAAGACAAGTTGTAGCATTTTGGTAAGAAAGTTAGAGAAAAGCTTTGGAGCAATGATACAGCTTTGTTTGACACTGGTGTTTATGGAGAGTCCTTTATGAATTCATCAGTTTAGATGAAAATTTGCAGGCAATCACATAGCAGCTAGAGATGAATTTCTACAAGCAGCCAAGTTTCAGAAAGATGATCCACAGTCTCTCTGAATTAAAACCAAAGATGTTGAAAGGTCAGAAAAGGCCATATATAGTGGTTGATGCAGTTCCCTGCATTTCTCTGGGAGTGAATGTGTAGTAAAGATCACATCCCTTTGCATATGGGTGAATGGAAAGCACATGCCAAATCAGGTTACAATGCTTTGGGATGAGGCAGCTGAAAAGAATCTCCCTTCTGTCTACCCTTCTGTGGTAGACAGAAGGGAGATTCCTCTGTAGATAATCCAATCATGGCCCACCTCATTCCAATCAATGGTCACAAGCATATTATTTGGCTCCATCCTCTCCCATTCATTCTCTGTGTGATCCTATTGGGCATACAGGATTGATCTGGGCTTGCAATTGATCAACTTTATATCTTAGAACACTACAGCACAGTACAGGCCCTTCAGTCCGCAATGTTGTGCCGACATTTTATCCTGCTATAATATCTAACCCTTCCCTCCCATTTCTCTTAACTGATAAAAACGTGAGCATTGCACCCCATTTTTGCCGGTACAACTGTTTTCAAATATATTGTCATCCCTTTCAAACGTAGTACCAAGGTGCAACTTTGATTTATCAATGCCGATTACATTCTTCCTATCCAGCTTGACTTTTCCCAGCCAGCCCTTCCCCACCTAAGTTTGTTACAATGGTTAGATACACTATGCATTCTATATTACCCTAATGTCTGTAAAATCTCAAGGGTTGATTTTTTAGAGACACAAGAGAATGCAGATGCTGGGATCTGGAGCAAAAAAAAACAAACTGCTGGAGGAACTTAGCTTGCTAGGCACCATCTGTGGAGGCAAAGGGATAGTCAACATTACAGATCGAGACCCTGCATTAGGACTAGGATAGATTTTTAGTTTGACATGCTTTCCATCAGAAATGTCTTGCTGAACTTACCTGAAAGAGTAGCTTTGCAGCACAGCAGTGTAGCTACTAGAGCTGCTGCCTCAAAACTCCAGTTTCAATCCTGATTTCCAGTGGCATCAGTGTGGAGTTCGTACCTTCTCCTGTGACTGAATTGGTTTCCTCTGAGTACTATGGTTTCCTCCCACATCCCAAAGATGCATGGGTTGGAAGGTTAATAAAGCCACTGTAAATTGTCTCTAATATGTGAGTAGTAGAGTCTTGGGGGAATTGAGGGAAAGGTGGGGAGAATAAAATGAGATTAGTGTAGGATTGGCGAAAATGGGTGCTTGATGGCTAGCACAGACTGGGTAAGCCAAAGGGCCTGTACAACATACATTCCATGTTATACGGTTCTATGAAAGCCTGTTGGTTTGCTGCCATTACTGCTTGTGGCATTGATACTGAACAAACTCATTCCTCACTGTCTGAATGAACTTACAAACTATAAACTCCTCTGTTGAAATTGCTTTTGTTGTTTGTCCTAGCCTTGGATCTACAGGCTGTCATAATATGACATTTCTTTTGGAAAGTGAAACACGTGGCTTTTCTCAACTGAGAAAGAGATCACTATTGCAATGATGGCAACAGAACGAATTGGTCTGACCTGTACACTATACTAATTGCATGAGGTGGACAAAATCCCCTTGCATGCCATATACAATGATACAATAATATTATATGCAAGTTCCAATATCAGGTTTTGAAAACTCAACAGCTTTGGTGGAATTTATTCATCAATGAATCCACATACAAAACCTGTGCTTAAGACACTATCTAAAAAAGCTATACAATTGCACTGCAAGGATAAGTTATTCAATGAAACAATGCACCCAGTGAGGACTCCAGGTGAAGGGTCTCAACCCGGTATGTCGACCAAGTTCCTCCAGCTGTTTGTGCGTTTCACTCCGCTTCTAGGTCTTAGACAACCAAGTTCTTGTACCATTTAATAAGATCATGGATGATCTGATTGTAACCCCATCTATCCATTGTACCCTTTCACCCGCTTTCTTATCAATAAAAGTATCTACTTCTGCCTTAAAAGTATTCAATATCTCTGCTTCCGCCCCCTTTTGAGGAAAAAAGTACCAAAGATATATGGACCTCTAGGGAAAAAAAATACCTCATCTCCATCTTATATGAATATTTTTAGTGACCCTTGTTCTAGACACTCCCTCAAAAGGAAGTATCCACTACACATCTACCCCAGCGATGCCCTGCAGATGAGGTGTTAAATCAGTTGGAAAGTGGTTGGTGCCAATCATCAGTAAACAGCTGAGATTGGCGGAGTGTACTATCAGTCATCGGCAGCATGGTTTGGTGAGAGTGCTGGCAAAGTCAGTAAGTAATGGGTTCGATTGGTGATCAAGGAACAATGTTTGAATCAGCAGATTAGTGGTTTGAAAGTGGGAAGGGAGTCAAACAAGTGTTACAAAGAGCAGGATAACTACTTACCATGAAGTGAAGCTACCCACGATGGGTTCTCTGAAGTTCCTTTCAAAGACACAGATGCATGACTGTGAATTATGGAAGTGTCATGTAGGGAAACATTATGCAACACTCCACATTCAGGGTTTTCTACGTGCTCCATTGTGCGGATTATGGAAGACCCCAAACAAAAACTGTAAACTTCATGTAACCTGCCTCAAGTCCCCAGTTTTCAAACATTTGATCTTTCATTGAAATTGGACCACAATCTGTTTTTTTTTGTTAGTTGTTTTTGCCTCATTATTTATTGCAGAGATATTGACCTGGAAAAATGTCTCACAAAGGGTCGTCAAGGACTACATTACATCAGTCATAGAGTCATACAGCATGGAAACATGCCCTTCAGCCGAACTCAGCCATGCCAATCAAGATGCCCATCTAAGCTAGGTCCTCATCCCTCTAAACAGTTCCTATCAATAAACCTGTCCAAATGTCTTTTAAATGTTGTTATTGTACCTGCCTCAACTACTCTTTATGGAAAAAGTTGCCCCACCGATTTCTGCTAAATCCTTCCCCTCTCACCCTAAGCCTATGCCCTCTAGTTCTTGATTCCCCAACCATGGGAAAGAGACTGTGTGCATTCACCCTATCTATGCCCCGCATGATTTTATGCACCTCTGTAAGATCACCCCTCAGTCTCCTATGCTCTAAGAAATAAAATCCTAGCCTGCCCAATCTCTCTATAACCCAGTACCTCGAGGCCTGGCAACATCTTTATAAGTATCCTCTGCACTCTTTCCAGCTTAATTACATCTTTCCTATAGCAGGGTAACCAAAGATGAACACAATACTCCAAGTGTGGCCTCACCAACGACTTATATAACTGCAATGTAACTTCCCAACGTCTATACTCCGTGCCCTGACTGAAGGCCAGCATGCCAAAAGCCTTCTTCATCACACTGTCCACCTGTGACGCCACTTTCAGGCAGTTCAATTCCCAAGGTTCAGATCACCCACACCAAGTGGTTACTTGACTAAGCCACTCTCCTTGATTGCTGATGCATGACTCTTAAAGTTAAGCTATTGATGAACAAGCTAGTGGCTAGCTTAAGGTTTTTAGTTATTATGAGCAGTTTGTTATTGCATTAATGTTTGTTGCTGCAATATTCACATTAAAATGCTTGTTTATAACAAATACAATAATCAGAATCAATTTGCTGAGAAAATACATTTTAGGGGTTCCAGTAGAATTGAATGATGTGTACATGGAGGAGCAATAAAAGTAAAATGTGAAGTTATTTTAAAACAAAACCCTGAGACTTATACAACATCTAGCTTGTGCTGAAGAGTGACAAGTAACATATATACCACTAGTGTCACAGTGTGACAATTTCCTATCAGAGCAAGCCAATCCACTTGACATTCAATAAATTACCATCACCAAATCCCTCAACATCAAGATCTTGATGGTTACTGATGAAAAGCAATTCAATCGAATCATTCATTACAGTTGCTATTGCTACTAGAAAAGGTTGGTACTGTGTGCCCAGTGGTAAATAACTTAGTTTTACTGCCCAAAGCCTCTCCATCCCCTGCAAGGCGCATTAGAAGTGATATGGAATATTTTGTACTTACTCCGGAACAGCTGTAACAAGACTCAAGTAGCTGAACACTAATCAAACCAAAAGTGCCTACTTTAGTAAAACTTCATCCACTAATCTAAACACCCACATTCCAATGATGAATGTTTTGTTCATTCTAAATCTTGCTCAAGACAATGATAACTCTCCAAAATAGACTAGGCCAGATATTACTCGACTGCCCAAATTTGCCACTTGCCGTGCCCTCCCCTCTGGTTTGCCCTGATCCTGGATGACCCTCCATATGCAGCCCCAAAGTGGAGCAGGCCACAAGAACTGAGTGGGCCTCAGGCAACATACTTTACAGCCCCATCCCCCAACTGACCTGATGAACGTTCAACAGCTCACACCTGTCAAAGGCCTTAGAACAGTGTGTCTTTAGCAAGTGCAATGCTTTGGGATGAAGCAGCTGAAAAGGACTGTGCTGATGATCTTCCCTGTGGTAGACAGAAGGGAGATTCCTCTGTAGATAATCCAATCATGGCCCACCTCATTCCAATCAATGGTCACAAGCATATTATTTGGCTCCATCCTCTCCCATTCATTCTCTGTTTGATCCTATTGGGCATACAGGATTGATCTCGGCTTGCAATTGATCAACTTTATATCTTAGAACACCACAGCACAGTACAGGCCCTTCGGCCTGCAATGTTGTGTCGACATTTTATCCTGTTCTACTATCTAACCCTTCCCTCCCATTTCTCTTACCTGATAAAAATGTGAGCATTGTACCCTATTTTTGCCAGTACAACTGCTTTCAAATATATTGTCATCCCTTTTGAAAATAGAAAAGAAACATCTTTGGAAACCAGTAACAGTTTGAAATGGTTCAAATGTGCTGAAATAAAAGTTTTTTTTAAATAAAACTAAAACATAAACAAAGCGAAATAATGAAAAGTAAGCAAATGTTCTTACTTTTTCCACTCAGAATCGGCAACCCCATACAAATGGAATGGAATCACATTACTCATTTATTATGCCTAACAATCAGAATTAAATCTCAGCAGAGCAAGTCTCAATTTCTTCAGTTTTCACATCACTGAAATCTCTTCTCCCTGGGTGCCTTGGTTGGCTAAAGTTGAGAAGCCCAGTACAAAATGCATCCGGCTCCTCTGCTCAGGACACCGTGGTGAGATGCAGACTTATCCAACCTCGAACTCATCCCTGACTTCCAGGTTTCAATGAGCAGGTCAGAAGTCAGAAATGAGTGGAATAGCAAATGACAGTAGACTGTTTCCCAGAGAACCGCCGGCAAAAGGTTATAGCGGTCAGGATTGTTTGCATCAGGAGAAAGTCATAAATTTTCCATATTTACTTGTTAAGGCCAAACTTACCAACAAAATCTTTTATCAGAATTTTATGGTTCAACATCTTAGGTCAGAATACACCCATGGAGAGTAAATCACCTAAAAATCTTGATAATTTCCAGGAATGATTACCCCATCATTCTGGGGAACAGCTTAAAAAAGGTAGTCATGAATATTCATAGAATCTACAATTAACAGCCATATATTGTCAAGCATTTCAAATCTACCACCACAGAGTAATTAGTTCAGAAGAAAAACACTTAATTTCATTTATCGGATAGCATTAACATGTTTGCAAAATATGTTTTCACTATTTTTACCTAACTCATCTTGTTACATTTCTCCTATGACCCAGCCATCAATTTTCACAAATTGCTTTTACTTCCCAAGTTTAAATACTAGTTTTATTTTAGAAATGCCCAACAGATCTTTACCTGAACAACCCATCATGAAAATTCAAGACATTAAACAGTTCAGAAAGTTGTCCCTCACCTTAAACTCTATTCCAAAATCAAATTAGCACTGTCAGGGAAAGGAGTAAAAAAATGTGACACTTTAAAAATTGTGTAGGAAGAAATAAAATTGTAAGGATATTCCTTGCATCAAAACCACTCAATTTTTTAAAAATGTGAATGAAATCTTCTCTTGGCTCTCTCTCCCTCCAATCTCAGCAGAAGATGACTATTTTTTTCCCCAGTCTCTACATAACTGAAATCTCTTCACCCTGGTATGAATTCTTCAACCTTAACAAAATGTTTATTTCTTAAGAAAATGAAATGTCATAATTTGGTATTGGTTTATTGTCATTTGTACCAAGGTACAGTGAAAAACTTGTCTTGCATACCGTTCATACAAATCAATTCATTACACAGTGCATTGGGGTGGTACAGGGTAAAAACAATAACAGAATACAGAGTAAAGTGTCACAGCTACAGAGGAAGTGCATTGCAGGTAGACAATAAGGTGCAAGGTCATAACAAGGTAGATTGTGAGGTCAAGAGTCCATCTCATCGTACAAGGGAACCATTCAATAGTCTTATAACAGCTGTCCTTGAGGCTGGTGGTATGTGCCCTCAGGCTTCTGTATCTTCTCCCTGATGGGAGAGGGAAGAAAAGAGAATGACCCAGGTGGGTGGGGTCTTTGATTTTGCTGGCTGCTTCACCAAGGCAGTGAGAGGTATAGACAGAGTCTATGAAGGGGATGCTGGTTTCTGTGATGTGCTGGGCTGTGTCCACAACTCTGCAGTTTCTTACAGTCCTGGGCAGAGCAGATGCCGTACCAAGCCATGATGCATCCAGATAGGACGCTTTCTATGGTGCATCGATAAAAGTAGGTGAGTGATATGTTTCCATTAAAATCAATTTTCTGTGATTATATTATGCAACAAATGAATGTCCAAAGATACATTTTCTTTCAATTGTACATAACAAAAAAAGGGAAGAAATGATTTGTGCCAGGAGGAGTGATCAAAAATGAGGTGAAGATGAAAAATCAAGTGAAGGTTACCATGAGAAATTGAACTATGACAGTTTAAGGATAAGAGAATACACTGACCTAGAAATTCCTTCCACAATGCTAAAATAAATGCTGTGCAATTGAAAATTGGCTTCACCTAGAACAATATTGCAATACTTTCAGCACTAGGGAGAGAATCTGACCCCCAACTTCCCAGCTGGATATTCATTAACTTTAGAAGTATTGTTCCAAGATAACCAGCCCCCCACGCTCCCCCGCCAAATAATGCCAAGAAAAGCACATTTTTCTACTTCATCACTGTGAAAAACAGGACTTCTTATTTACTCACAGTACTACCACCTCTTTCAAACCACATTTCTCCTGAAGCCATGTTACTTGAAGGACCAGCATTCTTCAGATGTGCATTTTTTGCCACGCTGCCCCATAATGCTCTGCTGCACAATGCTCAACACTTAGGACTCAGCCTTCTTTGCGCCATCAACAATTCTACATTCAAAATGGTAATTCCATAGGGATTTGCAACCAGTTCTCTTGATACATGATATTGAGGTCGGCCATAACTGTCAAAGACATGACAGGAAATATTTTGAGACTTTCACAGGAACTTTTACAAAGATAAAAACTTTCATAAGACCAATGTCAAATTTTAACAATTACTATGCAAAAACTAATTCCATGGCTTCCCTGTCCATTATTTGGATATTCTGAAGTATAGATTGGTTGAAAGTTTGCTTTGACTCAATGACAAAAAGTTTTGCTTGAGAAAATATCACCAAAATATGAAGTCATTTTTGAAATAAAATATTTAATGCACACCAAAACTTATTTACTAGCAACTCTGCATTTTATATCAACAAGGAATTAACTAAAAATAAACCAGCAGATCCCTTGCGTTTCACCAGTAGTCAGATTTTGCATTTCCAGTATGTTTTAGAGCCATTTAATTTGATGTGCTGTAATAGCAGAACCATAGTCATCACAGGGCATCAGGGGTATCACAAAGAATTCCTATGCTTTTCTTCAAAGTAGTGCCATAGTCTCTGGAAAGACCTCAGTGCAATGTTCCCTCAGTACTGCACTGGAGTGCAAGCTTAGACTTTATGCTCAAAATTCTGCAGATTGGTTACATTCAGAGCCATCTAGCTTGGGCGCGCGAGAGAGTCGTCACTGAGCCAAAATTTAATGAATTCAAACTATGACTGTACATGCAAGCAAATGTTGCATCACTCATTGTTAATACTTATTCATTTTTACTCAAACACTGCAACATGCAGTATTCAAGTACACCTTGGTATTAAGATAGAATGGTGTTGATATCAGATCACAAAATCTAATTGCCTAATTACAATAAACAGGCATTCTTTGCAGTTTGTTTGTTAGCCTCTTAGAGACATTCAAAGGTCAATTAAAGGATATTGTTTTTCTGTAAAATGATGATCAAGTCAATAAGAAAGGTAGCCTTAAGAAACTGCTTTAAGTTTATAATGAATAGTGGCACAAGCTCATATACAGTTCATTAGGAGAATAAAAAATACACTCGATTTTTTTTCCTTAATTAAAACTCAAGCAGAATGATGCCAAATCATTTTGATTGCAATTAAGAACCACCTCCTAATAACAATGACTCAAGCTTAGCTCTGCATTATACATGAAATCCAGATATGAAAATGATTACCTTGAAGTAAGCAAATTTATATGCTGATTAGAAGAGGTTATGCTTCACCAATTTAATAATTCCTCCTGTAGTCCTGTAACCTTCTTGAAGTATTTCATTTCAAAAAACAAGTTTTATTTCCTTGTCAGACTGCTGTGACATTTTAAAAAAGCATAGGTGAAAATTTGTCCAGATTTGTTATCTATAAAGTTGTTTTTGCTCTCTGACAGTCAAGTCTAAATCAGAGAATTATGGTCTTGCTTTTGTAGAATATATAATTTATTGACATACTATAGTGCAAATTGTAAAATGACATACAATGTTTTAACAATTAAAAAATTATAATGGTTAGAAAATTGTCAACCTACAAACACTTACTTAATAGTTCAATTTTTTTCTGTTATTCTAATGTTAACTCTTTCACTGAAGTAGTGGAGAGAGGAAAGTTCAAATGAACAAGCATTTATATGCTGATATCCAACAGCAGAACATTTGACCATCACATTCCTTACCTGTGCCTTGCAGATGCTGGAAAGGCTTTGAGGCATCAGTGAGAGTCACTTGACACAAAACACTCAGCTCCGGATCTGCTTAAATAACCACAAGCTTTGTGGCTGGTCCAGTTAAGCTTCTAGTTAATACTTATCCTAGAATATTGATGGTGATAGTTTCAGCAGTGGCAATGCCATTGAATGTCAAAGGGAGAGTTTTAAAATCTGCACAAAAGACAGTAAGATGATGGAGGTGGGCATAAGAGCTGGTGGGTGAAATGAGTAGGGAGGGGTAGATGGAGCCCTGAGGGGGAAGGGGATGAAAATGGGCAATGGGACCAGAGGAGGAGGGGGAGAGAGTGAGAGACCAAACAGAGCACAGGTGCTCTGCGAATCCATTGCCTTGTCTGCACTTGGTCTTGCCAGTGTAGGGGAGGCCACATTAGGATCATTGAATGCAGTAGATGAGTTGAGGAGGTGCACATGAATCTTTACCTCATCTGGAGGGGTGTTTAGGACAAGTGTTGCACCTCCTGTGTTTGCAGGGGAAAGTGTCAGGGGTCAGAGAGGGATAGGTGGGGAGGGATGAGGGGATCAGGGGGGCACGTAGGGAGTGGTCCCTGCAGAAAGTGGAAAGGGTGGGGAGGAGATGATGTGGCTTGCTGTGGGATCACGTTGCAGCTGGCAGAATTGACGAAGGTTAATGTGCTGTTTTAAAAGCATCCCCTGAGCAAGTTAAACCATCCATTCCAAATTATAAATATCCAGCGCGGCAAATGGATTTTACTTTTCAAATTATAACTCTTGTGACTTGTGCATCTCAAGCATAGGAGGAGTGCAAGAAATGGAGATGCATTTGGGTTTCTGGGTCAACCACTGACATTTCTCAAGTCCAACGGCATTAATCATTTCCATTAACACATCTCACTTCCTGAGTCCTGGAGACAACGCACACAGTTCACTCCTTCCTTATAAACTAGGGTCACCTATTAGTGCAATAAATGTTATCCCCTTGAGATATGAACTGGATATTCAAATCTTTCACATACACAAATGCCTCTGCAAGCATTTTGACGATAGTTTTAAAATCCATCTTGTTGGAGATTGTCCTTGGTTGGCACTTGTGTACCATTTACGACCTAATGCCTTAATGTTGTCAGGTCATGCTCTTCTTAATTATCATTAAGAACTGGAAGGTAAAGTGAACACAATGCAATAACTAATCATTTCTATTTCTGACATTATGATTGAGAAGAAGTTACTGATGAAGTAGATGAAGATGGTTGGGGCTATGGAACTGCCTGAGGAGCTCTGCAGAGACCACTGGGACTGAGATGATTGGCTTCCCACACCACATCTTCCTTTATCCATAGCAATACACACACAAAAATGATGCAGAATCCAAGAATAAATGCTGGGCAATACCATCAAGCTCCTACTCCACTGCTGGAATCCATGCAAAATCCAGTGATGATGCAAAGCCTGGATATTACTGGCAGAGGTCAAATAGCAGCCCCAGGTTACCATAATGGCGAAAGAGTCCCAAACATGCTGAACACATGTGTAAATGTCAGCAAGATTGCTGGAAAATCCCAGCAAATCCGTGTCATTTAAGTCTGGAATCAAAAGGCATCATTCCAACATCGATACAGAGTCACTCAGTGTGGACAATCAACAAATATATGTGTAATTCATTCAGCTGAACAAATTTAGCACATATGGTTTCAAAATTCATAAACTTTACCTTTAGTATTGCACAAGTCAATTGAGTCTTAAATATAAAAATAACCAATTTTTTTAAACAAGTTTCTGCACAACTGGAAATGTAACATTTAAGAACAGCAGCACCATAAAGTTTTCAAATTCCTCCATGATCTTGCCCCTTTATATATCTATAATCTCCTCAAGTAAATAACTCTTCAAAGTAACAGTGCTCCTCCAACTTCAGTGGGACAAAGGAAATTTCAGTGGAACAAAGGAAATTACAGTGGCATGAGAGAGGAACCGGCCCAAATTGATTGGAAAAGTAAGCCAGTTGGAGGGACGGCAGAGCAGAAATGGATGGAATTTCTACAATAAATAAGAAAAATGCAGGATAGATATATTCCAAGAAAAAATGGCACAAATGTGGATAATGAGAGAGGTGAAGGCTAAAATAAAAGCATAAGGGAGAGCACACAAGGAAGCAAAAATTAGTGGGAAAACAGAAGACTGGGAAACTTTTAAAAACTTACAGAAAGAAACTAAGAAGGTCATTAGGAAAGAAAAGATGAATTATGAAAGGAAGTTGGCAGGTAACATTCAAAAAGATACCAAAGAGTTTTTTTTTAAATATACGAAGAGTAAAAGAAAGACACAGGTTGATATAGGACCAATTGAAAACAGTGCGGGAGAGATTATAATGGATAACAGAGAGATGGCAGAGGAACTAAATGAGTATTTGGCATCGGTCTTCACTGTGGAGGACATCAGCAGTATACCAGATAGTCAGGGGTCTCAGGGAATAGAACTGAATTCAGTTAAAATTACTAGAGAGGAGTTGCTCAGGAAGCTAAATGGACTAAAGACAGATAAATCTCCCGGACTGGATGAGGTGCACCCCCGGGTCCTGAAGGAGGTGGCTTCAGAGATTGCGGTGGCATTGGTGATAATTTTCCAGGAATCAATAGACTCTGGCATGGTTCCGGAGGACTGAAAGGTTGCAAATGTAGTTCCACTGTATAAGAAGGGTGGGAGGCAGCATAAAGGAAATTACAGACCTATTAGTCTGACATCAGTGGTGGGAAAGTTATTGGAATTGATCCTCAAGGATGAGGTTATGGAATACCTAGAGGTGCAAGGCAAGATAGGCCCAAGCCAGCATGGTTTTGTGAAGGGAATATCCTGCCTGACCAACCTATTGGAGTCTTTTGAGGAAATTTCAGGTAGAGTGGATAAGGGAGAGGCTGTGGATGTTGTGTATTTAGACTTTCAAAAGGCCTTCGACAAGGTGCCGCACAAGAGGCTGATTAATAAGATGAGAGCTCATGGAATTACAGGTAGGATACTGGAATGGGTGGAGCATTGGCTGGTTGGCAGAAAGCAAAGGGTGGGAATAAAGGGATCCTGTTCTGGTTGGCTACCGGTTACTAGTGGTGCTCCACAGGGGTCAGTGTTGGGGCCACTTCTTTTTACTTTGTACATTAACGATTTGGATTATGGAGTAAATGGCTTTGTGGCTAAGTTTGCAGACAACACCAAGATAGGTGGAGGAGTAGGGAATATTGAAGAAATAGGAAGGTTGCAGAAAGATTTAGATAGTCTAGGAGAATGGGCAAAGAAATGGCAGATGAGATTCAATGTTGAGAAATATGCCGTTGTACACTTTGGAAAAACAAATAAACGGGCAGATAATTATCTAGATGGGGAGAAAATTCAAAGTGCAGAAGTACAAAGGGACTTGGGGGTACTCGTGCAGGATACCCTAAAGGTTAACCACCAGGTCAGATCGGCGGTAAAGAAAGCAAATGCTACGTTAGCATTCATTTCAAGGAGGTATAAAGTATAAAAGTAAGGAAGTGTTGATGAGGCTATATGGGGCACTGGTGAGGCCTCATTTGGAGTACTGTGCACAGTTTTGGGCCCCTTATCTTAGGGGGGATGTACTGACGTTGGAGCAGGTTCAGAAAAGATTTACGAGGATGATTCCCAGAATGAAAGGGCTTACTTATGATGAGCGTTTGTTGGCTCTTGGACTGTACTCATTGGAGTACAGAAGAAGTCCCCTCTCATAGAAACATTTAGAATGTTGAAAGGACTGGACAGAGTAGATGTGGTTAGGCTGTTTCCCCTGGTGGGTGAGTCCAGGACTAGGGGGCACAATCTTAGAATTAGAGGGTACCGGGTTAAAACAGAAATGAGGAGAAATTTCTTTAGCCAGAGGGTAGTGAAATTATGGAATTCTCTGCCATGTACAGCTGTGGAGGCCATATCATTGGAGGCATTTAAGGAGGAGATTGATAGGTATCTAACTAGTCAAGGCATCAAGGGATATGGGGATGTCAGAAATTGGGGCTAGATAGGAATAGTATTAGTTTAGCTCATGGAGCAGACTCAATGGGCCAAATGGCCTACTTCTACTCCTTTGTCTTGTGATCCTGTGAATAATTGTGTCTTCAGCTCCTTAGGCCCCAACATATCTCACTGATTTGCCAAACACCCTCCTCCTCCCCCCAGATCTATTTCACACTTTAGGATGGTCCTTCAGACTGGTCCTTCTGGCAAAGCTTTTGGTCTCAGCACATGGCTCGGCATTCATTTCTTTTCCTTTGTCAAAGTTCATAGGAAGTACTTCAGAGACATTTTGCTTCATTAAAGATGGTATATAAACCAAATTTTTTGCTGTTGCACAGCAACCATCTAAAGGGCAGCAGTGACACCAGTTTAACAAATTCATAGAAATTCCTGAAGTCATAAAATCCTACATCCAATACACGTGTTACCATTCATTAAAGAACTCTCAATGCTGGAGAACATTTGCATTGTTTTAAGGATAGTTAAAATTTAATACTTAATATGTACATCTAAAATGTCTAGAAAATATGTGTTCCCTTTTTCAATACCATTATCAGAAGGATCAATAGGAATGACAATTCCTAGAAAGTTAAAACAACAAGATGAAAATAATTTATTTGTTCCATAGCTCCATTCCAGAAGATGATACCTGTTGCATCAGAGTACCAAATGGGAGGAATAACTGAATTACTATTCACTGTTAAAAATGGGTAGCCCAAGTTCCTTAACTAGTCAAATAATATTCAGGCTCTAGGTGGGGACAGATGAGATTTATGGATAATATTGAATGTAATTGCAAGGGAGGTTTAAAAATGTAGAGATGTTTAGACTGGAATAGAAGTAAACAGCGAAAAATTCAAAAATTTCCAGCATACAGCAAAGTATATATCCTACAAACAATGTAAAAATCTGCTCTTCAAAAATCACAGCATCTACTTAGCTAAGAATTTGGTCTGTGAGGACAAACTTTAATTAATTGTGCAGCCTAGGTTTCCAGCACATTTCCCAGAGAATCAGTGCAGGAAGTTAAGTAGTTTTGAATTCTGTAACCAATGAAAGGAAGTGCATTAGTCTCAAAGGTTGAGTATATTCTAATGATCTTTACATTGTTGTGACACCCCTTTGCCCAAGGAAGTTCTTGGCTATCAATTGAGCAAGCTAAACCATGCATCCCAGATTATAAATATCCAGTGAGACAAATGGATTTTGCATTTCAAATTATGACTCATATGACTGGTGCATCTCATGTGTAGGAGTGCAAGAAATGGAGATGCATTTGAGTTTCTGGGTCAACCATCGATGTTTCTCAAGTCCAACAGCATTAATCATTCCCATTAACATGTCCCACTTCTTGAGCTCTGGACGTGACTCATACATTTCACTCCTTCCTTAAAAACTAGGGTCACCTATTAGTGCAATAATGTTATCCCCTTGAGAAACAAACTGGATATGCACAACTTTCACGTGCACAAATGCCTCTGCAAGCATTTTGAAAGTAGACAAAGAAAGTACTCATGAAGTTGATGCCACATAATAATCACTTATATGCTTCACTTCACAGCTTATAAACAAATATAGTAACACTTCGCAATCCTAATGGTGAGATCCTTCACTTTCCACCAAAAGCGGACAGGAAGACTCATTAGTCTACCATTCTGAGGAATGACATGTCATTTGACTGGTAAAGTGCAAGAACTGCAGAGTTGCCCAAACAATACTCATTGATTACAGAATGGGAACAAACAAGTTGGCTTTCACATGTTCCCAGCAAGTAACAACCAAGTTACCAGTGCTGTCCAATGAGCAACATCTAATGATGCCTTTAATGACCACCCACCAAATGCTCGGATTGACCTGAGATGCACGGGTCTCTTGCAGAGCTTCTTCCCAACCCCTACCCTCAGATTTTCAATTACTGAGTGCCTATTTCACAGGTGAGAGACAGAGGAGCAGTAATTAAAAGATCACATCTTGAACCAGCTTTTCATGTTCTAAAGAATCACCTGCAAGGGGCTTCTCTTCTCATTGTTGCTCTTTTAAATTTTGGAATTCCCAAAGGCTTGCTCCTTCCATCCATTTCTCAAATATATTGCCCGTCACTAACAAATCTGAAAACATAACATCAGCTTCTTGAATAAATTAATCCTACTCCATCGCATTACCACTTCTCTCAAGCCTCACACCCCACTTGGCAAATACCTTGGCAAAATACTTCAAGTGCTTGTTCAACAACAATTAGTTGTGAAGTTTCCTTGAACTAAACTTTGGGAAGAGTAAAGCCATCATCTTCAGTCTTTGCCATTAACACCATCCCACTCTGAATCCAAATCAGACCACTGACAACCCTGATGAAGGATCTCAACCCGAAACATCGACTGTTTATTTCCCTCCATAGATGCTGCCTGACCTGTTGAGTTCCTCCATCACTTTGCGTTGCTCCAGATTGCAGCATCTGCAGAATCTCGTGTCACTGACAACCCTGTACTTCATCCCAAGAGGAGTCAGCCCACACGTCTATGCCTCCACTAACATACCTACTGCCATCTTCACAACACCATTAACTCTTCCCCTGCCTCCATTCATTTGCCATTGAAACTGTCAACCTCTGATACGTGTACACTTTTGCTTCAAGTCTTAGCTGGCCATCCTTCCATTTTCCACCTGACATAAACATGAATTTATCAAAAATTTTATTGTTTGCATCTTAACTCACACCAAATTCAATTTACCCATCACTCCACATATGAGAATATAGGTGGCATGATTAGTAAGCTTGCAGATGACACTAAAATTGGTGGTATAGTGGACAGTGTGGAAGGTTCTCTGAGACTACAATAGGATCTTGATCAACTGGGCCAGTGGGCTGTGGAATGGCAGATGGGAGTTTAATTCCGATAAATGCAAGGTGTTGCATTTTGGTAAGACAAACCAGGCAGGACTTGCACAGTAAATGGTATGGCTCTGGGGAGCGTTGTAAAATAGAGAGACAGAGGAGTGCAGGTACATATTTGTTGAGAGGTGGCGACACAGGTAGGGTGGTGAAGAGATCATTTGGCATGCCCACCTTCATCGGTCAGGATAATGAGTACAGGGGTTGGGAAGTTATGTTACAGCTATATAAGATATTGGTATAGCCACATATGGAGTACTGCATATAGGCATGGTCATCCTGTGATAGGAAGGATGTCATTAAACCACAAAGGGTTAAAAAAAAAAATTTAAGAGGATGTTACTGGGACTGGAGAGCTCAAGCTACCAGGAGAGGTTGGATAGACTAGGACTTTTATCCCTGGAGCATAAAAGGCTAAGGGGTAACCTTATGGAGGTTCATAAAATCATGAGGGGTATAGATAAGCTGAATATCCACAGTCCTTTCCACAGGTTAGGGGAGTCCAAAACTAGAGGGCATAGATTTAAAATGGGGGGGGGGGCAAAGATTTAAAAAGGACCCAAGGGGCAATTTTTTCTAAACAGAGGGTGGTATGAATAAGCAATGAGCTGCCAGAGCATGGAAAAGTTAGGCAGAAGGGCCTGTTTCTGTATTGTATAACTCTACGACTCCTATACTCAACAACACGGATACCCAGTTAAACCTTATTCACATATAGTTCTCTGGCACACACAACCTCATCTTCACCATGGATGTCCAGTCCCCATCTACATTCATTCCCCATCATGACAGCCTCACTGCCCTCTGTTTCTTTCTCGACCAAGGACAGAACCAGTCCCCTTCCACTAACACTCTCCTCCGCCTGACTGAAACGGTCCTCACACAACTTTCCCACCATCCCACCACCACCCCCCCACCCCCGCCGATTCCTCTCACTTTCTACAGTCCAAGGGTGTAGCCATGGGCACTCGCATGGGCGCCAGCTATGCCTGCCTTTTCTTTGGCTACATTGAACAGTCTCTATCCCAAGCCTACTTCAGCCCCATTCCCCAACTCTTTCTCCACTGCATTGATGACTGCATTGGTGGCACTTCTTGCACCCGTGTGGAACTCAGTTTCATAAATTTCACCACTAATTTTCACCCAGATCTCCAATTCACTTGGACTATCTCTGATAGTTCTCTCTCTTTTCTTAATCTCTCCATCTCCATTTCAGGAGATTCATTATCCACCAACATGGTCTACAAACCCACTGATGCCCACAGCTACCTTGATTACAGCTCCTCTCACCATCCCTTGCAAGGACCCTACCTCTCAATTTCTCCACCTCTGCTCCCATGATGAGGGTTTCCACTCCAGGACATCAGAGATGTCCAACTTTTTTTTTCTAACCATGGCTTTTCTCCTACTGTGGTCAAGAGAGCTTGCACCAGCATTTCTGCCATTTCCCACACCTCTGCCCTCACTCCCAGACCTAACAGGTATAGGGTCCCCCTTGTCCTCACATTTCATCCCACTAATCTACGTATCCACCACATCATTCTCCGCCACTCCCGCCATCTCCAACCAGACCCCCCCCCCCAACCAAGCACATCTTCCCCTTCCCACCCTTTTCTGCCTGTCGTAGGGACCACTCTCTCTGCGACTCTCTAGTTCACTCCTCTCTCCCCACCCATCCCTCTCCCACCCTGGGGACTTTCCACTGCCCCCACCATAGGTGTAACTCCTGCCCCTACACCACCTCCATCCAGGGGTCCAAACAGTTCTTTCAGGTGAGGCAGAGATTTACCTGCACCTCCCCTAATATCACCTACTGCATTCAGTGCTTCAAGTGTGGCCTCCTCTACATTGGCATGACCAAATGCAGCTCAGGTGACTGTTTCATAGAACACCTACACTCAGTCCGTGACCGCGATCTGCATCTTCCTGTTGCCAGTCACTTCAACTCCCCCTTCCACACTATCACAGATACGTCAGTCCCCGGCCTCCTCCACTGCCAGGAGAATTCCAAGCACAAAATGGAGGAACAGCACCTCATTTTCTGTCATGGGACCTTACAGCCTAATAGGAAGAACAACAAATTCTCCCACTTTAAGTTAACCAAACCCCCTCCCCCCACACCTTGCATCTTCTTTTCTTCCCTTTCCTAGCCTCTTTTTTTCTCCTTGCCATTTTTTTTCTCTCCTTCCTTCCCCCCATGCTACCTAACTTCATACCTTTGACCCATCCCCCAGTGGATCTCCTCTCCCGCATCTGCCCATCACCATCTCCTACCTGCATTTACCTATCTCCACCTTGTGCTCACCCCACCTCCTCTCTTTTGTCCACCCATCACTGCTCTGCCCCCCCCCCCCTTATATAGGGCTTCCCCTTTCCTTATCTTCAGTCCTGAAGAAGGGTCAGGGCCCTGGTTCTAGACACTTTGCCAAGGGAAACATGCCTGCATCAACCATACCATGCCCATAAGAATTCTGTATATTTACATGAGCACCTTGCATTCTTCTAAACTGGAGTGTATAGGCCCAGTTATCTTAACCTTTCTTCATAGGACAATCCCACCATCTCAGAAATCAATCTGGTGAACCTTCACTGCACTTACTCTACCACATGTATATCCTTTGTTAGCTGGGAAGACCAGGCTTGAACACAATATTCCATATGTGGAATCAACAGGGCCTTATATAATTAAAGCAAGGACATTATTACCCTTGTATTCAAATCCTCTTGCAAAGAAGGTCAAGAAGATAACCACCATGCCAGCAAGTGGATTCTCAAACCAAATTGGATTTTTCAGGATATGAATGATACCTCAGAGTTCAACTGAAATTAGTAATAACATATTCTGCCAAGTTGAAAGTTCAGATGGTGTGAATCTCCTATTGATAAATGTAACAGTCTCTGCCCAAATGAGCCACTACCAAATTGTTACACTTCGAGAAAAATCATTGACATTCAAGCATAGAGACATGGTAAAGAACAGAACCTTAAATTTCTTGACCCTAGTTCAAAAGCACAATCACTAACAAGTTAAAACTGCACCGCTTTCCCTCTTCTAAATGGCTAAAATATGTTAGGAACGCCAGAATGAATAAAATCTCTCTTTATGCATGAAGAAAACAATTGAGAAAGGATACATTCATTCACTCCAAAGGGTTATTCAAAATGCAAATTTCACCTCTCCCAAGTGTTTTTTTCAATAAAAATGGTGATGGAGAGGAAGGATGTTTCAATAAACAATTAATTGAAATTACAAAACACTCCAAGGTTCTTCACAGCTACAAACAGGCAGCAGTCCAAATAATATTTGGTCATTAAATAATCATTGCACATAGGTTTAACTTAATGTTTCAGTCAAACAAATGATTAAGAACAGTCCTTACTGCTTAGGTGTTATTTAATAGATATTCCAAAAAAAAGTCACACATGCACACCAACTGTCCATAAAATGGCTTCTTGTTAAATATTCACAGGATTTATTCCTTTTGAAATTGCCAGTGTGGACTTATTTCCCCATCTCAAACAGCAACAGATCAAATGACTGCTAAAGTGAATTTTTGAACATACACCATGGAGCTGCACAGAAACCCACTGACAGCTTGCTGAGCCACTGTGCAACTGATGTGCGGAGGAGTTACCAAGTCTTTCTAACCCTGCCTTTTCCAGACAGAATTGACTGTACATATTATCATTTACTTTCTAATGCATCTTTTTTTTAATCAATTATCTTTAGGCTCCCTCATCTCTTGGCATCAATAATAAGCAAATTATAAATGGTTCACATTTTTTGTTGATGACAAGTGATTTATTGTGCACAATTTCCGCAAATGGAATTTCTTAATGATGATACCTTATCGTGATCAAAGTTTACCAAAAAGGCTTTTCAGAATTTCTAAACCACATTTCCTTGGAATTCTTCTGCTGAAAAATAAACCCTACACTGATGTGATACTCCATAGATGCAAGTCTCAACATCATTACATAAAATTGCTGAAAAGATCATGATGACCTAACCTGACACGTGTCTGTTCATGATTTAATCCAGAGAGATTTCTTGTTCCAAACTAGTTTTTCACCACAGTTAGCATTATTCTTTTGCACCATTTTCTCTGTGTACTGTCAGAACAAAAATCTTAATATGCTGAGGAAATACATTAGAGATAACATTGCAGGTATTGCATGGGGAACTTCTTTTACCAATGAACATCCATCCGTTTTTCATGTCTTAATTTGTATACAGATTATTTATCCCATTAATTCCCACAGATTCTATTAATGGAAAATAACAAATAGCAATATTGCCAGAATGAAACTATATGAGAGTTTATCAAATAAATTTGCTTACCGTCAAGTAATTTGCCAAGTTACTCAACAGGTTTTACATCTACAGCATCTATACTTGTTTTTATTTATATATTCAGTTTTCTAGCATCTGCAGTATTTTGCTTTTGGTGAAAGATGGGAAATTGTTACAAAATGGCTCAATGATGTTTCACATCAAAGAAGATTAATTAGTTTATATAACAGGAAGCATGTTCAAATCTAAAAACACTGGAATTTTATTTTAGTTTGCTTTTTGTTAAGGTTTACGCCTGAAACAATGGAAATGTGAAAAGATAAAGAGTTTTCACTTTACTGCCAGAGAAACAAGAGATCAGCAACCTTAGAAGGATCCTTAGCAGGTCATAGTTTTCAAACCCATTACTGGATAAACAAAAACACACACCCTCAACAGCCAGCATGTACTTCAAAGAATCACCATCACGAAAGCACCCATAACATAATGGCAACTGGAGACCCAGTGCTACAATCCTACTTAAAATAATAGAATAAATTAAAATGATGAACGTGATTTTCTACAAAATATTAGCCCAAATGAAAATAAGAGAAAATTAAAATTTAACCTGATTAAATTCAATGAATCCCAATTGGATTGCAATAGGCCCTAAAATATATTGGTTAACAAATGTGATCATGTAATGCTGGTTTTACCTCATAGCTATGTGAATGAAAATCAACATTTCCCCAGAGTGGTATGTGACTCTGATGCTTTCTGGGTCAGTTCATGCCACTCCAGAAAATCCAACTGGGCATTTCCAGTCACAAATAGCTCAAGAAGATTTGCCAGTTTCTGCATCTGCCATGCAATATTGATGGTATTCCACATGCTATTGGGTGAAGTTAGTACACATTGTCTTGAAGCAGGACTATTATGGGTGGTCAGCCCAACCAGATTACAGCAACATTGCTTGATCGCTGTGGCACAATCTGAAGTGGTCCAGTGAACTGAACATGTTACATGTTCAGGTTCTGCAGAAATCAGATTTAAATTGGTTTACTGTTGCCACATGTACCAAGGTACAGCGAAAAACTTTGTTTTGAACGCCATCCAGACAGATCATTTCATCACAGCAGTACATAGAGGTAGTACAAGGGAAAACAATAACAGAATGCAGAATATAGGATTTACAGTTACAAAGAAAGTGCAACGCAGGCAGACAATAAGGTGCAATGTCATAACGAGGTAAATTGTGGGGTCAGAGGTTCATTTTATCGTACTAGGGGGCCATTCAATTGTCACCTAATATGATAGCATTCAATAGCAGGATAGAAGCTGTCCTTGAACCTGGTGGTACGTGCTTTCAGGCTTTTGTATCTTCTGCCCAATGAGATGGGAGCGAAGAGAGAATGTCCAGGGTGGGTGGGGTCTTTAATTACATTGGCTGCTTCTCCCCAAGTGTCGACAGAGTGCATGGAGGGGAGGCTGATGTGCCAAGCTGTGTCCACAACTCCCTGCAGTTTCTTGCGGTCTCGGGCAGAGCAGTTGCCATACCAAGCCGTGATGCATCCAAATAGGATGCTTCCTATGGTGCATCTATAAAAATTGGTGAGGGTCAAAGGGGACATGTCAAATTTCTTTAGCCTCCCAAGTAGAAGCGCTGGTGCGGTTTCTTGGCCGTGGTCTGTACGTGGTTGGACCAGAACAGGCAATTGACGTTCACAACTTGAAGCTCTCAACCTCGACATCGTTGATGTGAATAGAAGTGTGTGCACCACCTTCCCCCCCCCACCCCCCCACTTCCTGTAGTCAATGGCCAGCTCTTTTGTTTTGCTGACATTCAGGGAAAGGTTGTTGTCATGACACCATGCCACTAGGGTCTATCTCCTTCCTATACTCCAAGTCAACATGATTTTAGATTCAGCCCACTCTGTGGTGTCCTCTGCCAACTTTTAGTTGGAGTTAGAGCAGAATCTAGCCACACAGTCGTGAGTGTATAGGGAGTAAAGCGGGCAGCTGAGGATGGAGCCTAGTGGGGCAATGTTAAGGATAATTGTGGTGAAGGTGTTGCTGCCTATCCTTCCTGACTATGGTTTATTGGTCAGGAAGTCAAGGATCCAGTTGCAAAGGGAGGGGCCAAGTCCAAGGTCAAGGAATTAGGAGATGAGTTTGCTTGGAATTATAGTATTGAAGGCGGAGCTGTAGTCGATGAACAGTAGTCTAACACAGGTGTCTTTACTATCCAGATGCTCCAGAGATGAGCATAGGGCCAAGGAAATGGTATCTGCTATGGACCTGTTTCAGCAGTAGACAAATTGCAGTGGGTCGAGGTTGTCTGGAGGCTGGAATTGATGTGTGCCATGACTAGCCTCTTGAAGCACTTCATGATGGTGGATGTCAGAACCACCAAGCGATAGCCATTAACACACATTACCTCTTTTTCCTTAGGTACCAGGATTATAACGGTCTTCTTAAAGCAGGTGGGGACCTCAGAGTGAAGTAGGGAGAGGTTAAAAATATCTGCAAATACCCCCACCAGCTGATCTGCGCACAAGCTAAGGACACAGCCAGGACTCCATCCGGGCCAGATGCTTTCCATTGGTTCACTCTCTGGAAGACTGATCTAACATTTGCAACAGTGACTGTGAGTACAGGTGCATTGAAGGCTGTCAGGGTGGGGGTGAGACTCCATTCCCTTTCTGATCAAAACATGCATAGAAAGTGTTAAGCTCATCAGGAAAGGATGCGCTGTTGTCGATGGTGCCCAACAGTTTTGTAGCCCGTTATAGCATGCAAGCCCTGCCACAACTGACGGCTGGTCTGGTACTTGATTTTGGACTGGAATTGTCTCCGGGCATCCCTGATAGCTTTACGAAGGTTGTATCTCAATTTCTTGTATAGGTCAAGGTTACCTGATTTGAACGCTGTAGTCCTGGATTTCAGTAGAGAGTGAACCTTCTGTTTCAACCATGGTTTCCAGTTTGGGAATACCCAGACTGACCCCTTTGGTACACAGTCCTCTACACACTTGCTGATAAAATCCGCAACGGTGTTGACATGCTCATTTAGGTTGGCTGCCACGTCTTTGAATATGGACCAGTCTACCGACTCAAAGCAGTCATGTAGAACCTTGGCTATTTCCTCAGACTAGCTCTGTACAACTTTCTATATCCTCACATTTCAGCTTCTCTTTGTACGCAGGGAGAAAGAACACAGCCTGGTGGTTTACCAAAGTGTGGGCAGGAGGTGGATCGATAGGCATCCTTGGCAATTTTAACCCATCATTTGGGTGGCAGACATTAAGTGCAAACTTCTCAAATGTACAGACAAAATTAATGAGGTTGATCAGTGCAAATGAAGATAGTTCAATAGTAACAGAACAAGGCAATGATGTTAATTGAACAAAACAATGGCAAATGAAGTTTAATGCAGACAAAAATAAAATAACATGTTGGAAGGAAAAGCAGGGAACACATTTATTTCCTGGATGGTGCTGAAGTAACCAGTTAAAGATTGAGACTTGAAATTCCTCAAGGGTGATAGGGGAGGTTGTGTGGGGAGAAGAGTTGCCAGACATCAGAGATGAAGCCTGTTCAGGAAAATCCACCCTTACAGAGCCACTTTAAAATCATTTGCCTTTCTCTGGAAGATTACCAGCAAGGTTCTGTCACAAATTCCTGACATCCTCAAGTGAGCAAGTTTTCCGACCGCTCTGATATCATGAATTCAAGGTCATCAGGTGTTTTGTGATTTGATATTCAACATGCATTCAGTGCAGAGCACAAAACTGTAAAACCAAAAGAACATTCAGCCAGAAGGCCAATAGATAGAATGCAGGTCAGAGGGTTCAAAATCTGAGTGCATAGAAACTGTTGTGCACGCTCTTTTGGTATTGACTTGGATGCAGTATTGTGTATGATGTGCAGATGCACATTTGCAACGTGAACTATATTGATCCCTATATTGGAAAAGCCGTTAGCACATACAAGACTAACCACTGCAGAAAGACCATTCTTTGAAACAATAACTTAGTTTCTCTGACTACAGATGCTACCTGGCCTGTGAAGTATTTCCAGCATTTTCTATTTTGATGCCCACTTTCCAGCATCTGCAGTTTTAAGCTTTTCAACAAATAAGGGACATATGCAGACTATGATGACATACCTGAGCATTACCAGATGCTCTACACACCACTGAGTTATCCCCATGTACCAGTGTGCATATATAACTCTGTGGATCAGTTTTGAAATTGTCTCTTACAAGCATAGACTGTGTCCTCTGATTCTACTGTGAATAGTAAAATAATTTGACATAATCCACATTATCCAGTCCCTTTGGAATCCTTTAAAAACACTTCTCAACCTGCTTATTTCTAAATGGGAAGGTGCTCAAACTTATACAAAATTGCCCCCCATCATCCAATCCCTCTATACCCTCAAAGATTCTGGTGACTCTCTTCTGTATCTTTTCATTAGTTACAAGATCCTTTTAGTACTTTGGTGACCAGAACCACACATAGCATGGTATATGCAGTCACACCAAAGTTTCTTAAAAGTATTAAAAGGCATTGCATTGGCTTATTATTGACCTATTAATATATCCCAACATTTGATTTGTATTACTTATTCTACAGGAATTTAGCAATTGCTTCAATTTATTGTCGACCAGAGCACCCAAATCTCTTTCATCTTCTGCACACACTTTATTCCATTTTATGTAAAGTCTTTTCTTGGATTTTTATTTTGTCACCACATGAAGCACTTTGCATTTCTTTACATTTCATTTGCCATCTGTCAATTCACAAGGATATTAAAATCCTCTTGCAGCTTATTCTGTTCAGCTCTGGAATCTGCCTCTTTCATCATCTTTTTTTGACATTTGCAGAGTTAGCCACAGCACTGGCTACTCCTCTTCTACAAAGATATTCAACAAGGTATCAAACTTGTGGGACTGCATTGGTAGCCATCCGAAGGGTCGATGGCAATTCCTATATAACAGCCCCTCAGAATTACAACAATAAACCAATAAAATATACAATGTGAATTTCCACTGTTTCTGTCGTCATTGTCAAGCAACTGAATGCTGCTTTTAGAAGACTTTGTAGGGCTTCCAGATGAATGAGTTGAGATGAGCCGAAAGGTTTCCCTCATCCCTAAGGATCTCACAGTTTTAAGGAGATTGTCATGACATGAAAGAGGTAATACAGACATTGGAGACTTGTGGGCAGGTGGGAGACCAGATTACAAATACCCTCAGACTAGCTATGGAATTTAAATTTAAGTAATTAAATACATTTGGAGTAAAAGCTATCATTAGTAATGCTGACCACATAACCTATGAATTGTCATTAAAACCTAGTTAGTTCACTAATGCCCTTTACAGATGGCAATCTGTCATCGTTACCTGGCTTGATTTGAACTTTAACTTGCCTTCTGAAATCACCACTCAATTTTGGAGAAAACTAGGGATAAACAATAAATGCCAGCAATCTGCAAATGAATAAATCCAGAAATTGTTGAACAGGATGTTTTATCCTCCAAAAGCTTTTTTTAAAATGGTATAAATAACTCCAAGGATCAATATCCTTATTCACTGAGTGGCAAGGTTTCTGTACTGTACATCAAAAATACATAATAAAATAAACCAATGTTTGCCCATTCTAGTCTACTGACTTTTTTAAACACTTAGTTTCAAATCGTGGAAGCAGAGATTGAGCCACTTAATAATTTAAAACAATATTGGAAGTAAACAACATCTGTAAACGCCCCCCTCACCCCGCAAGCTAAATTACTGCTGGGAATAGAACATTTTGTATGAACCTGATGAAATTGATCTATTTATAAATAAAAATGGTATACATAAAATGTTCAATGTGAGTAAAAGGACATGCAGCTTTAAAATGTCATTTATGCCATGTACAGGGAACATCAGAACCAATGACATCAAAAGGCTGAATAAATCATTCTACTTATTTTAAATCCATGTTCATTATATAAAAACAAAGAATCATTTATGTGAAAGTGTAACCAAATATGTATTTCTGTAAAAAATTTAAAAATTCAACAACCTGAGAGAGTCGGGGAAAGAGAGGTTGCTATTCTGGGATCACCATAATTTCAAGTTATGCACAGTAATGGAAGGCACATTTAAATCCTAAATGGTGTTCAAGTGGCGAATGATCAAATGCTTGGAAATATGCCCAGAGCTGGCAACCCCTGTGGTCTAAGCAAAAAACTTAAATCCTTCAACGATCTAGAACAGTGTACTTACATCCTTGTCTCAGCCACTACACAACTTGTACACCACTACTTCCTATTGTGCATTTATTTACAACATTTAAACTTGATCTCACAAAATTACATTTCAGAATGTGAAGCCTTAGACATTCAGAAGTCGGTTAACCCTTTTAAGAAAAAGGCAACTCAAGGTAACGACAACATATTTTACCAGAAATCCCAGAACTCCCTCAAAGATCGGGTTTAAGGTGGTGAATCAGAGTATTTTAGTCGCTATCCTGCCACATTAAACTAGTCATGCCATTGCACACTTTTGCAGGGAAAAAATGTGTCACTTAGCCCTTCTCTCCATGTGCTCAGAAAGTTGGTCACAGGCCACAGTGAATTGGGGAAGGCAGGAGGGGGCAGAGGGTGAGAGTTTGGGCAAGGCAGAAACAAATGCACTCTTAAAATGAGGGATCAGGAGAGAGGAAACAAGCATACTGCTTGGGGATCAGGAGGGAAGAAACTCTGCTGCTTGGAGATCAGGAGGAGATGGGAATCAGGTAGAGGATTGGTTGAGTGGGAAGCAGGACAGCATGGTGATATAGCATTTGGTGCTACTATATCACAAGTCCAGGGACATGGGTTTGACCCTGACGTCAGGGCTGTGTATGTGGAGTTTGTACACTCTCTTCATGACTGCATGGCTTTCCACCAGGTGCTCCAGATTCCTCCCTTCCTGGGACATTTATTGACTACAGTAAATTACTTCATTATAGCTAAGTGCAAGAAAGAATAAGTTGCAATGAAAAGTGAATGGGACTGAAGGGATTGCTGCACTTGATAGGCTGAATGGCCTCCTTTTGTGCTGTACCAAGCAACATTGTCTAAGTTCATGATATCACACGAATCCTCGACACAGAAAGGGTGACTCACAACAAAAGTACCCAAATGGATTTCCCAAATAGTGTGATGTGATCCAGAAATAGTGGAAAGTGCATTTTACTCAAAACTAAATAGGCATTTACTGCTGCTGGAAAAAGTATTAAGCAATTCAATTCCTTGATATTAGTCTTACTGCCTTACTCTTCAATTAAAAATCTCATTTATAGATCATGTCTGTAGACATCATTACACAGCTAACTGCTATAGGATGCAGAAACTGTGTTGGAGTGGCATCAGAAATGGTGATCCCTCTGCAATTTACTCTACGGAACCAAATAACAGCTTGTTTGTTTTTCCTTTATTTAGTCCCCATCAAGCAAGCAATTCTTCAGATTTGCTGGAGGCAAGGAAAAAAAATAATAGAAACCATGTCTCCAAAGACACCAATGCATCTGCTTGTATGCAATAGAGTCACCGAACCCTGCCTCATGCAAAATCTACTGCGTGCTGTGCCACATAAAATCTTCATGTAAATTGGTTCATTTTGCAACCAAGTAGGCAGGGAAGTACATTCTAATTGCATTACCAGGTTATTCTGTCAGCTGTATTATCAAGTGGCAAAGAGAAAAGACCTGTACTAGAATTATGTTATCAGAAACAAAACTGCACCTTGTATTAATTAATATTTACCATAGGTTCTTATTACATTAAAATTAAAAGTAAAGATTATTCTTTAGCACCAAATACATTCCTACAATTCCCCATCTCCTAACATTATTGCTAAAGATGCTGTGAAGTCTTGAAAGTCAAAGACAGCGAGATTAAAGCTTACAATGATCACTAGTGACAAAATGCTGTATGAAAGAATTTTTTTGTTGCAGGATTACAACCATAATAACTGTACTTAGATTCACGAAATTCTTAATGGTTTCATGACCAGAAAGGCTTTCCTTTCTATAAATGACCAGATGATTGCTGACTAAAGAAAATCCTGTACGTCAAAGCCTGCTTCCCAGGGAGCAATCGTGACTCATTTATTCTGCAGCAGTCACTGTGCCACAGCTCTGCAGATCGAAAGATTCGACTTTTCAAGGGATCATGACCATTAGTGGCCTGAAGCAGAGCAGCAAACAATCAGGAAAACACTTTAACACTTCCAGCAGAAGATTGTTGATATCGTAAGGCATATGACATGATCAGAATTAGTGTTGGGCATATCATAGCAGGCTAAAGCAATGTTTTTGTTATTTCAAGGGAACAGTGGGGGAGAATGAAGCATGCATTTCTACTGCATCTTTCATGATGCAGGAGATATCTCAGAGCAATTTGCACCCAGTGAATTAATTCTTTAAGCTGTAGTCATTGTTGTGATGTAGGAAGCATGGCAAGAAAGTTGTCCAACATCCCTAAGACAATAATCAGGTAATCTGCCTTGGTGATATTTGTTGAGGGATGATTATTCATCTGAGGGTTCACTGAGGGTTTCCCCAGTGCCTCTTTCAAGTAATTCCATAGGAACTTCTACATACACCATAAAGGCCATAACATTTTATTTAAAAGGAGAAGCCTTCAACAGTTTAGCATTTCTTCAGTACTATAGTGTAACCAGGCTAACATTCCACAGCGAGAAAGACAAGCAAGATGTATTATTTGCAATTCACATTCTGAAAAATATATCCAATTGACCAATCTCTCTCTGCTAATTGAATTTAGGAGCCGAGAGGTAATGTTGCAGCTATATAGGACCCTGATCAGACCCCACTTGGAGTACTGTGCTCATTTCTGGTCACCCTCACTACAAGAAGGATGTGGAAGCCATAGAAAGGGTGCAGAAGAGATTTACAAGGATGTTGCCTGGATTGGGGAGCATGCCTTATGAAAACGGGTTGAGTGAACTCGGCCTTTTCTTCTTGGAGCAACAGAGGATGAGAGGTGACCCGATAGTGGTGCATAAGAGGCATTGATCGTGTGGCTAGTCAGAGGTTTTTTCCTAGGGCTGAAATGGTTGCCACAAGAGGACACAGGTTTAAGGTGCCGGGGAGTACGTACAGAGGAGATGTCAGGGGTAAGTTTTTTTTTTACTCAGAGAGTGGTGAGTGCGTGGAATGAGCTGCCGGCCATGGTGGTGGAGGCAGATACGATAGGGTCTTTTAAGAGATTTTTGGATAGGTACATGGAGCTGAGAAAAATAGAGGGCTATGGGTAAGCCTAGTAACTTCCAAGGTAGGGACATGTTCGGCACAACTTTGTGGGCTGAAGGGCCTGTATTGTGCTGTAGGTTTTCTATGTTCTATGTTTCTAAAAGATGGGAGAAAATACCCATTTAGAAGTTTCTGTATTTAAGCAGAGATAAGTGGAGTAGAATTATCCAGTAGGCAAGTACTTTCAGTGAAGGACTTCTTTTGGTACTGCAAAGCTGTGAAATCACACAATCTGACAGGGTAAAAAGTGTTGGCAGGCTGGTAATGGCAAGCTACGTTCCTACCACAGAGAATTGAATCATCTGTTGCCCTAGCAATATTGGAGACATAAGCAATGGGCAGAACAGACAAAGCTTTATTCTGCATTTGGACATTTGGTCCTGATTCAAGAGGATTCAATACTGTCAGCGAATACCTGAAACACGCTGCCATTACATTAAGTAGAGCAAAGAAAAGTGAAGACTATGTTTAGAACTCCCATGTAGAACATATAAAGAGCTCCAAAGACAACCAGTAAAATCCCCAGTTTATTGACAGGGTCCAGTTAATGTATGCAGCAGGAATGATGGTTGTACTTACAGAGACTGGAAGTTTGCAGCCTAATATTTCTCTTGCTGATTTCCTGGAAAAATTCCCCAGGGTGAAGGGAATTATGCAACTTAATAAACAGACTTCACATCTGGAACATGATCTCACCCCAGCCAGATTCTAACTGTACCAGGTCTGTCATGGTCTTCTCTAATCAAGATGGTGAACAGGTTTCTTTACAGCAGCATGAGAAAAAAATGGAAACATATATACAGCTTATTACACCTCCTGCTAACTCAAGAACTATCTATATACTTCTGTTCCCCTTTCGCTATGGGTCTTTAAAAAAAAAAATATCCAAAAAGGTTACAATTAAGTTTTTATGAATTGCCATTCCCTCACTTTATTTGATCAGTTATTCTTCTGGGTAAAAATTAACTGCTAAACTTTGTTCTTCTATGACTTTTGTGACTACTGAACCTCAACAATTAAAGTTAATCTCTCCGAATACTATGACAACCAACTGGATGTGTGCCTGCCGAAAACAGGAGTTCCTAAGCACACAAGACATACTTTTCCCTGCTCTCTACTGTGCAAAGTCACAGATTCAACAGTAGTATCAATTAATTCCTTTTAGCTAACACTTCTCTACAGGAGCAAGTTGCAGTTTTAAATCATAAATTGGTGACATTGCTACCTAAATATGTATCAATTCATTATTCATAAAGATCATCATGTTTCAGTCACTCAAGAATGGTGGAAAATGGACAAAACACATGGGATACATGCAAGACTTGAAACAACTTGATACATTTTAATCAATTTAGAAACAGATCCAGGGTATCTACATTTGGGGCAATTGCTCCAATCACCTAAAATGTGTAATATAACTAGGTCCAGGCAATTCATGCTCTAAGTCAGGCCCAGACAATTCATTAACCAACTCCACTTGGACAACTCATTAACCAACTCATCCATTGATGGAATCATGGAACGTACTGGGTGCCCTTAGAAATTGGATACACTGTCTTGGTATGATATTGTCAGCCCAGGTATTTCTGCTTAATGCGAAACCAGCTACCTTCAATAAAAGGCATTCTATTGTTAGCTCCATTAAGTCTAAGTGACAGTGTTTTCAGCAACACCAAAGCAACCCACAGATATTACAATGGCAATGAGCTTGGGATGTTGCTGTTTGTAAAAAGTTACAGGAGACAGATCCAGAGAATTGGTTTCTGAGCAGGGCACATATGGTGAGGGTGTTAGTAAATGGGCATGATACATGTCCGGGAACTTGAAAAGTATGAGTAGACTCAGCTGTTCTCTTTTTACATGGACTGGGTTGTAATGTTTCTTTATGGCAAATGACATTAGTCATGTCCAGAAGAATGACACAGAATAGAGATACACAGTGCAAGGAAGGTGATACTGCTGCCAAATGGTGGGGTTGAGCACGAGACACTGGCAAATCCACACATGCACGAATTACAAACAAGGTCTCTAACAAGAACAGTGTAAATGTCTTTAAGGAACATTCCAGTCCAAAGCTTTCAGAAATTGTTGAGAGAATTCAAGTGAAATGTGTTAACATGCTGAACCTATCGTTTGAGGGGGCATGCAGGATTGTCACCAACAGGAAATTGGCATACGAGAATGCAATACTAATGTGCAGGTAATGGAGGCTGAACAGCTCTCCATTCGTCCTGGAGACTAACTCCACTTCATTTGGAATCTGGTTGGATGACAGGTGGAATCGCGTAGTAAAAAAGATTGGGAAAGGGTTGGAGCAAAGACACAGCCTTTTTTGACCACTAGAATCAAATCTGTGAATCATGGGTTTTATCCCAGAGACAGATCTCTGAGGGCAGCCAAATCTAAGAAAGATTCTGTGCACACCCTCTCAGTTGATACCTCTCTAAGGTTTTGTAAGGTCAAAAGAAAGCCAGGTACACTGGTAGATGCTGTCCCTACTTTGCTATGAAAGCAGTTGTGCAATGGCGATCAAATGGACAAAATCCACACTGCAATTCACAGCGAAGCTCACTGGCCACAAGGGAAAAAGTGAAAGTACAAGACTCTTGTAAAAACTTTTCCTATGGCAGACAGCAAGGGGAATTCTCTGTAGTAACCACAATCGAATGCTTCTTTCTAAAAACATCCAGGACAACAGCATCTCCTGAGTCCTCCTGGGACCTTCTCAAGAGCAATTAGAACGAGACAATGTTGCCCTTACAGTGATGCCCAGATCCCAAAAAATGAAAAAATACATGAGATGATTTACAGGAGCCCAACATAGATATTTTGGAAATATTTGTACATCTTATAGTAAAGAGTTTTGCAGCTGACAAGATTATGAAACTGAGCTAACTTATATTTGATTAAACTTAAAAATTGTTATACCACATACCTCTGATTAGTTTGGAATGGCTGCCTTCAATAAAGAATGTTCTGCTGTTAGCTCTGCCAGGCAGGAACACCAAAAGAAACCCAGAGACACTAAACATGTTTCATAACAGTCTCCTATTATGCAGCTCCTTATGCACTTCCATTCCACATAAAAAAGATAGAAGAATCAATTGTTGCTCTCAAAAATCCATCAATTTGTTCACTGCCTACGTGAGTACACCATCATTGCAGTATCTACCAACGTGTTCTTGTCCAGGCAGCAACCGATTTTCTAAAGAATATGTCAGATGCACTGGAGATCTCCAGAATAAGGGCACAATGATCAAAATGCACCTTGAATCAGTGCCTGCTCTTCCTGATGCAGACAGCACAGTTTTGTTTCAGATGCACAGGAAATGCATGGTGGCTGCAGCAACTCTGACCTACTTTGTGCAAGGGGAGAAAATGAGGAATGGTACAGACTGGGACAGAACAACTCCAAGGCATTAGACAATTCAGTAAAAGGAGTTAGCTTTTTCACCTTCTCCATCACAAAGCCAGGAAGTGCTTCAAACAGTCATAGAGCCAGTGAGAACAGATACTTCAGTTAGTGTACTTAATTTAGTCACAAGAACCTGGAGGGTGTGCCACAAGAGATTTCATGGTCAAAATCAGAGAATGTCAGTGAAAGTCATTCAAATAGTACATCACCAGCTGCCTCAGAAATTGCTCTATTTGCCAATTTTTGTCAGTATTCATTCCCAACAATCACATGCTCAAATTCACATCCAAACATTTGGCTTTACGAACACATCTTGCATTTTGCACATATTCCCAACGATTTAACCATGAGACCTATAACTGGAGGCAAGAGCAGAGGATGGGTGCAGCTACAGGACTTTACCCTAGTGGAGGGGAGAACGCTCGATGTACAGACACTGACCAAGGTCATGGCCATGGGTGGCACTGAAATGAAAGTATCTGCATACCAAAACTGCTCACCTCGCCTTCCTCCCACAATCCCTTCTCATATACAAGCTGAAGATGGTGTGAGCATTATTTACCTACTTTGGCCCTCTTCACTGTAAACAATACTTTGTTTTCCTTCTTCTGAATCATTAAGAACTGCAACTGAAAACTCACACGGTTGCCATCACGATTGTAGATATATGTGTACTTGCAGGATGTCAAAGTAGTCCAGCAAACTGCCCTGAATTGACTGATGGGACTGAGGCACATTCCCAAGGGAATAGGGGCTCACTTGATGGTTTCATAATTTTTTCCTGACACAGAAAGCAGCCGTTTGGCCCGTTTAGACAATGCTGGCTTTCAGAACCAATATATTCCGCACTTATTTCCCTGAAAGTTATTCTCACCCACAAACCCTGATTCTCATACCATTCACTTATGAGGGGTAATTTACCTTCATTTCGGCACATCTTTGGGATTTGGGAGGAAACCAGGGCATTCGGGGAAAATCAGCACGGCCACAGGTAGAATATGAAACCTTCACTTATGAGGGGTAACTTACCTTCATTTCGGCATATCTTTGGGATTTGGGAGGAAACCAGGGCATTCGGGGAAAATTAGCACGGCCACAGGTAGAATATGAAACCTTCACACAGACAGTAGCAAAGGGCAGGATTGAATTGGAGCTGTGAGGCAGCAACACTAACTGTTGGGCCACCGTGCCACCCACAATCTCAGCATACGTCCTCGCACCATTGCAAATCTACCAACACCCTGCAGTTGTCCGTCAGTTACCCAATAAACTGTTGCCACAATGGATCTGGAAGCTGAACCAAAACTTGTCCAAAGCAACTTGCAGTCCCCACCACTGAAAGTCAGCAAATGTCCTCCAGTTTAAGACCTCAAGGACAGGTAAAGGCACATAAATGACAGACATCAAGAGAACACAAAGGAAGATTAGTCATTGTTTCCTCAAAACATGCCCTGATCTATTAATTTTATTTCAATCATTAATTTTGTATTGGCTCTAATTTATGCACTGTGGCAAAGCAAATACAGTGTCGAGCAGCAACAGAGGGAAGACAAGGTGTGGGGTTGTTGGTGAACAGGGAATTGGGACACCATAGTCAGCCTGACCAGAAAGGGGTGCACAGCGTGCCCTTTCCCTCTCCTCAGCTGCTCTGCCTAACTGATGCTAAGGTGTTAAAACATCTTGTTTGCTTATTTTGTTTATCTTATCATCCATTTGTTCTTTTAAGTGCAAAGGATAAATATAGGATTAAACCCCAAATGGACAGGTGATGGAGAAGAGTCTTTTTTCTTTGTGATTGATCTGGGAGCTGGCATGTGGCAAGCACAAAGCAACGTGCCTGCAGCAAACCTGCCTGCAGTAAATGACACCTTGCACCATAGGAAAACCTGAACTTCTCATAAATCGCTTCAATTGCTCATTTCTGGTCTGAAAAGAAACAGTAATCAGCTTGCTCCCTATACAGCAATGAAGGCAAGTATTGCAAATATTTCCTTCTCCAATCTAGAAGCAGGCCAAAACAGAGATGTTCTTGGCCAGGGTCATTTTGACAATCTTGGGAATGAACTTCCTGCCCTTGTCTTATTGAAGAAAAAGGCAGATTTCAATGAGAACTTTCTTGAAGTACACTCATTTTGCATATTGTTCCTGATGAGACCAAGGTAGGAGAATTGCCTATAACACATGTGGCCTCTTACTTGGACCTTGCCTTCCCCTCCTTAGTTTACTATATAACAACGCGTCCTGCTCTGTGTGCTCCCTTGCCCAATCTTGCACCCTTGTTCTATCCCGAAGGAAATTCCTGTCATTCCAACCTTGTCCAATGGCAACTGGTTTGTGCAGAAGCTTTGAAGTCAGGACAAAGCCATTCAGCAGCAACCATGCCACTCTCAGCAGAGATTAACAATTTAAACAACTCTAGAAACTATTAAACACCTGTAGAATCATACCAGCAGCTGATACAAAAAGCAATTAACCTACCAGCAACAGATGATCCCTTCAAATAGGAGGGATCTTTATATTTCTTCATGACAAAGCGGCTATTCAGTTCATCAAGATTAAGCTAGCTCTCAGAGTAATCTAATCAATCCCATTCCTTCACTTATTTCCTTACAACCTCCACTCCCCCAAATGGTATTGTTTATTTTGGTTTATTATTGTCACTTTCACTGAGGTACAGTGAAAAACTTGTCATGTATACTGTTCATACCAATCAATTCATTACACGATGCATTGGGTTAGTCCAAGATAAAACAATACAGAATGCAGAATAAAGTGTCACAGCTACAGGAAAAGTGCAGTGCAGGTAGATAATAAGGTGCAAGGTCTTATAACAGCAGGATGGAAGCTGTCCTTGAGCCTGATGGTATGTACTTTCAGGCATTTGTATCTTCTGCCCAATGGGAGAGGGAAGAGAGAATGTCCGGGGTGGGTGGGGTCTTTGATTATGTTGGCTGCTTTACCAAGGCAGCAAGTAGTATAGACAGAGTCCATGGATGGGAGGCTGGTTTCCCTGATGTGCTGAACTGTGTCCACAACTCTATGCAGTTTCTTGCGGTCACAGGCAGAGCAGTTGCCATACCAAGCCATGATGCATCCAGATAGGATGCTTTCTATGGTGCATTGATAAAAATTGGCGAGGGTCAAAGGGGACATGCCAAACTTCTTTAGCCTCTTGGAGGAAGTAGAGGCACTGGTGAGCTTTCTTGGCTGTGGCGTCTGCATGGTTGGACCAGGAAAGGCCATTGGTGATGTTCATTCCTAGGAACCTGAAGCTTTCAACCCTCTTGAACTTAGCACTGTTGATGTGGACGAGGGCATGTGCACCACCCCCCACCCCCCTTCCTGAAATCAATGACCAGCTCTTTTGTTTTGCTGACATTGAGGGAAAGGTTGTTGTCATGACACCATGTTACTAAGCTTTCTATCTCCTTCCTGTACTACGAATCATCATTATTTGAGATACAGCCCACAACAGTGGAATCATCTGCAAACCTTTAGATGGAGTTAGAGCAGAATCTGGCCACACAGACATGAGTGTATATGGAGTAGAGTTGAGGGCTGAGGACTCAGCCTTGTGGGGCACCAGTGTTGAGAATAATTGTGCAGGAGGTATTACTGCCTATCCTTACTGATGGCAGTCTGTTGGTCAGGAAGTCAAGGATCCAGTTACAGAGGGAGGTATTGACTTCCAGGTCTTGGAGTTTGGTGATGAGTTTGCTTGGAATTATAGTATTGAAGGTGGAGCTGTAGTCAATAAACAACAGTCTAAAGTGTGCGTCTTTACTGTCCAAATGCTCCAGAGACAAGTATAGGGCCAGCGAGATGGTGTCCACCGTAGACCTGTTTCAGCATTAGGCAAATTGCAGTGGGTTGAGGTTGTCTGGGAGGCTGGAGTTAATGTGTGCCATGACCAGCCTCTCGAAGCACTTCATAATGATGGATGTCAGAGCCACGAGGCGGTAGTTATTAAGGTACGTTACCTTGTTTTTCTTAGGTACTGGGATGACAGTGGTCTTTTTAAAGCTGGTGAAAACCTCTGACTGAAGCATGAAGATGTTAAAGTTGTCTGCAAATACCCCCACCTACTGATCTGCACCGGATCCAAGGACACAGCCAGGGACATCATCCGGGCCAGATGCTTTCCACGGGTTAACTCTCCAGAAGACTGATCTTATGTCCTCAATGGTGGCTATGGGTTCAGTGCATTGGAGGCTGTTCTGGTCAAAATTCAGAACTCTGGGTTCACTAGTCACCTACACCAAGGGTGATTTACAAATTAGCTTTATTCTGAAAAGTTACTGTTGTTTCTCCTTCCACAGATGCTGTCTAACCCATTTGGTACTTACTGCATTTCCACTTTTTTAAACCAGCTTGTCTTAGCGATGTGGGAGGAAACCCATATGGCCATAGGGAGAACATGCAAACTCCACACAGGCAGAATCAAAGGTCAGTCAAAACTGGGTCACTGCAGCTATGAGCAGCTCTACTAGCTACAGTGGCACTCTACTACTCCTTCCTGCTGTTAAACACATAAACCACTGTAGGAGATTAAGAGAGGGGCATTATATAATGATTTTGACTCTAAAATGGTAGCATCAGTGCAACTTCCCCATATGCAACATTGTGAAATTAATCAACGTGCTATTTCTGACAGGCATTAGCAGTGAATGTACTAATATTCTCTACAGGTTGGTGCCTGGTGCAACTTGCATCTCCAATGATTCCATGCTGGTTTGGAACCAGCTCAGCACATGTAATACCCACCAAAAATCATATGTGTCAAAGCACATAATTTAATACTGATCATTTAATCCAGCTGAAATGTATGAAATTATTCATATGAATATGCATATTCTAAAACTGTGTAAGTATTGGTTTAGGTCCAATATAATTTTTCAATATTCTACTATCCCTGATATTTTATCTTATTAATTGAGCAAATAATTAGTACAAGTGCAAAATAATTACACACTCTGCTGGCTCTTCCGTACATTAACTCTCTGCCAGCTGAAAAGTACTTTGCAACCTCTTCCATGTATTCATTTGTTTGCTCTGTGCATCTTTCCTTTACTGGATTCATTTCATGTTCTGCTTCCATTTATCAGTTTATTGCTTTGCTTTCCTTTGTCTATGTCTCCTCCAAGTTCCTTTAAATATTGCTTGTTTGTAATATTAATCTTCACGCCCATTTTCAATACTTTTATTTAAAAAGGACTTAAAGGGTTATACGGCAACAGCAAATCTACATTTAGTAAATAGTTCTCTTAGGTGAAACATTCTTAGTCGTGAATCCCAGCATGAAGGACATGGATTTCACTTATTTACATAATCAGTTACGTTAGTATAAATTACACAGGAAATTAGCTATGATTGTGTCAAGATACATTATTTTTCACTTCCACTTATTATTGTTTTTTTTACACTATCCATTTTTTTTCTAACATCATGTCTCTGACCTCTGCATTTGCTACCTTCCTCATTGTGATCTACAGGCTTAAATTAGTTCATGCACGGAAGTGCATACAGCACAAAAACAGAGTTAATACTTCAGGTCCTTGAATCTGAAATGTTAGCCATTTCTTTCTTCCTGCAGATGCAGCCTGACCTGCAGAGTATTTCCAGCTTTTTCTATTTTTATTTTAGATTTCCAGCATTTGCAGTGTTTTTTTGATTTTCGGATCACGTACAGCATGCTGCTATTAGTGTGATATCACACGGACACTGATCAACCCACGCTTTCATTGGAATATATTTTTAAATTAATCTATCCAATTAAAGTTTGGAATCTGTGTCAACAGCAAAGTGTGTGGGAAAATGTATACTACAGATCAAAGCACCACACATACAAAGTGCCTATCAGCCTTTTATCCAATTGGCTAAAGTGACAAGAATTTAAGTGACTTTATCTACAGTAATACATATAGAAAAATATTGCCAATTATCAAACAATCATCAAGTTGGCAAAGCTAATCCCAATCAAAACCAGTGAAATAACTAATCTTTCCCCCAACCAAGAACCAATAGCTTTTCAAAATTTATCAAATTGCTCAGTTTCCTTCTGGTTTTATTTTGCAGCTGAGTTGTTGCTTATGTCAACCAAAGCTAAGCCTACAAATTTGAATAAGCGTACTATAAATATATAACGAAACAAAAAATATTTAAACAATGTATCAAAATTGCACAAGTTCTAATGGAAAGCTTTTCATATATTGCAACTCCAGGTGTTTGCTTTCTCAGGTGTTTGGGATAATTCTCTCCTTTCACACATTTCATATTTTCTTACAACACTCAGCCCATCAGGTCTACACTGGTTCTCAACAGGATCTCAATTCTATTTGCCCATATCTTTCCCTGTAATCTATTCTCTCTCACATGTCTACCAACTCCCTCCAATTCTCCCACCACCCATATATACTCGGGGTGATTTACAGTAACCAATTAGCCAACATCTTCAGGATGTGGGAGCAAACTGGAGCACCATGGAAAACCCATGCAGTATCAAACAGTATACACAGACTTCGTACAGACAGGGATGAAGGTCAGGATTAAACCTAGGTCACCGGATCTGGGAGGCACCAGTATACCTGCTGTGCCACTGCATAGCTCTCTCAGAGAAATGTTTGTATAGTCACCTTATCCCTTAATACATTTATTGATTCCCATAAATATATCATTTCGGTAACCATTAGAGCAATTATAGTTTTTAATTCAACTTAAAAAATTCATTTCAACTGAATTCCAAATAATTACTATCTCACAATTTTCCAGTTTTAACATTCATGGCTTACACAAGAGGCAATTTTGGCTGACCTCTTGGGAGCTACTGGAACATAAAATTTAAATAAATTGCAGCCTTGTTTCTTTAAAATACAGTGTAGCGGCACACAATGCGCTACTAATGGAACACATGGAGGCAGAGAGTGCTGAAGTCAAAGACCCTTTACCGATTCAAAATCGCGCGCTTAAATCTCCCATCCCATGGGCCCGTGACCCACGGGGCGGACGTGACGTCCGACTGTCCCCGGAGGGTCCGCCCCAAGCGGGTAGTTCCAAACGCGCTACTGCGTGTCTGCCCACAGCTCCCGATGGCGATTCGAGTCCCGTGTGTGCAGGCCACCACACCACCCCCCCAGAAACATCCATCAGGGGAGTGGAGCCCCCAGTCTGTGTGGCTTGCCTGGGTGGCCAGCCTTGCCGGCGCAGTGCGGGTACCCTCACTGGTTGCTCAATGTCCAAGTGCGCCGGTTTGAGGTGGTCCACTGTAAAAGTCTCTTCCCGGCCACCCACCTCCATGGCACGTGGATCCGTTGTGCCGGATCACCTTGAAGGGTCCCTCGTACGGCCGCTGTAGAGGTGACCTGTGCATGCCCCTGTGAATAAAAACACACTCACAGACTTGGAGGTCTTTAGGGGTGAAGGATGGCGTGGGACCATGCCTGGAGGTCAGGACCGGTGCCAGGGTCCCTACCTTGTCCCGCAGCCTCATTAGCACCGCTGGAATTTCTTCTGAACCTCGGGCCTCTGGTACTAACTCACCCGGGACCGTCAGGGTGGCACCATAGACCAATTCTGCCGAGGAGCCCAGGTCCTCCTTGGGGGCTGTGCGGATGCCCAGTAGGACCCAGGGAAGCTCATCTGTCCCGTTGGGGCCCCTGAGACGCGCCATCAAGGCCGACTTGAGATGCCCGTGGAATCGCTCTACCAAACCGTTGGACTGGGAATGTTACACTGTGGTGTGATGCAGCTAGGTGCCCAGGAGGTGCGCCAGTGCTGTCCACAAACCACACATGAACTGTGCTCCTCTGTCGGAGGTGATGTCTGTTGGGAGGCCGAACTTGGCGATCCAGTTTGCAATGAGCGTCCTGGTGCAGGACTCAGTGGATGTGTCTGAGAGCAGTACGGCTTCCGACCATCTGGTGAACCTGTCTATCATGGTAAAGATATACCTGGCACCCCGGGAGACTGGCAGGGGGCCGACGATGTCCACGTGGATGTGTTGGAACCTCCTGTGCGTCGGCTGGAACTGCTGGAGGGGAGCCTTCACGTGCCGCTAGACTTTGGCGGTCTGGCAGTGTACGCAGGTCCTGGCCCAGTGTTTGCGCAAACTGTGCCAGACGAATCTGTCCGCCACCAGCTTGATGGACACCCGGATGGACGGGTGGGCCAGGTCGTGCAGCGTGTCGAACACCCAGCGCGTCCATGCTGCTGGTACCACGGGTCGGGGTTTGCCAGTAGACACGTCACACAGGAGTCGATCCGCTGCCGGACTGATGGGGACATCCTCCAACTGGAGCCCTGAAACGGTGGTGCAGTAAGCCGGGATCTCAGGGTCCAACCATTGGGCTTCCGCCAGTGCTGTGTAGTCTATTCCTGAGGACGATATGCCTGCTGAGTGGAGGCAGGGGTGAGACAGTGTGTTCGGCGATGACGTTGTTCTTCCCTGCGATGTGGCGGACGTCCGTGGTGAACTCTGAAATAAAGGACAGGTGCCTCTGCTGCCGAGCCGACCATGGGTCTGATACCTTGGCCTTTGCGAAGGTGAGGGGCTTGTGGTCTATATACACGGTGAACTCCCTTCCCTCGAGGAAGTACTGGAAATGCCGGACAGCCAGGTAGAGCGCTAGCAACTCCCTGTCGAAAGCGCTGTACTTCACCTCTGGTGGCCATAGGTGCCGGCTGAAGAAAGCGAGTGGTTGCCACTGGCCCTCAACGAGCTGCTCCAGGACTCCACCGACTGCCGTGTTGGAAGCGTCGACTGTGAGTGCCATGGGTACATCGACTCTCGGGTGCACTAGGAGGGCCGCCTTTGCCAGCGCCTCCTTGGCCTGCTCGAACGCCTCCGTGGACTCTGTGTCCCATGCCACCTCTTTGGCCTTGCCAGCCATCAGGCTGAACAAGGGTCTCATGATGCGTGCCGCCACCGGCATGAACCGATGATAAAAGTTGACCATCCCTACGAACTCCTGCAGGCCCTTAACCGTGCTGGGCTTGGGGAACTGGCGGATGGCCTGGACCTTGTCCGGTAGGGGAACTGCGCCATGTCGATTGACTCTGTGGCCCAAGAAGTCGATCTCCATCAGCCCAAGCTGGCACTTCGCTGGATTGATTGCCAGTCTGTGGTCGCTCAGGCGTTGGCAGAGCTGGCGCAAATGTGCCACGTGCTCTTGGTGCGAACTGCTGGCCACCAGGATATCGTCCAAGTAAATGAAAATGAAATCCAGGCTGCGTCACACTGAGTCCATGAGCCTTTGGAAAGTTTGGGCTGCATTCTTGAGACCAAAAGGCATCCTCAGGAATTCGAACAAGCCGAACAGAGTAATGAGGGCTGTCTTGGGCACGTCGTCGGGGTGCACTAATGTTGCCGCATGCAACACGCTACTAATGGAACACACGGAGGCAGAGAGTGCTGAACTCAAAAACCCTTTACTGATTCAAAATCGCACGCTTAAATCTCCCATCCCATGGGCCCCTGCAACCCGCGGGGCGGCCATGATGTCTGACTGCTCCCAGAGGGTCCACCCCGAGCGGCTAGTTCCAAACGCGCTACTGCATGTCTGCCCGCAGCTCCCGATGGCGGTTCCAGTCCCACGTGTGCAGGCCGCCACAACAGCAAAAAAAAAAACAAACTGCTGGAGAAATTCAGCAGGTCAGGCAACATCTGTGGAAGGAAATGGACAGCCAACATTTTGGGTCAAGACCCTTTATCTGGACTGGAAGAGTAGAAGGAAGGTAGCCAGCAGAAGGGGGTGAGGGGAAAGGGTGGGGCAAGAGATAGGTCAATCCAGGTAAGGAGGGGGCGATAGGCAGATGGAGGGTGGGGAGGGGGGTTAAAGAGTGGAAACGGTGACAGAGGCTGGGAGGTAATAGGTGGAGGCAAAGGGCTGCAGATGACCAAATTTGATAGGATAGGAAAGTGGAGTATTGGAGATAGAGGTGGAGGAGACCCATTGCAAGGCATGAGTGGATGCTGGGCAGGTGGAATAGGGGAAAGAAATAGGGTGAGTGGGGGAAATTTGGGTGTATGTGTAGGAAGAACTGGGTAGATCAAGAGGAAAGAGAAAAGAGACAGAAGGGGAGCAGCAGTTAACCTGAAATTGCAAAATTGAATATGGAGACCTGAAAGAAGCAGATGGAAGATGAGGTGTTGTCATTCAAGCTTCTTTTGGGCTTCATTAGAACAGTGCAGGTGGCCACAAACAGATAGGCAAGTGCAGGAATGGGATGAATAACTAAAATGACAAACAACTGGAAGCCAGGAGGCCAACAGATTGAACTGAATTGATCAGCAAAGTGGTCATCCAATCTGCATTTGGTTTCCCAAGTATGGAGTTAGGATCAAAATTGGTCTTCTCTCAAGCTTGTCCACAACTGAACGTTGAGGAAGTTAGTCAGCAAAGTCAGTCAAAACTTTCTTGTCCAATAGCATCTCTGTATGTTCCTGCATATAGATGCATTACACAAGATACTTACAAAAATTTTGCAAAGGAATCAAATTCTTGCCATCGATTTTCCACAAAATAATGGACAAATTCTTGCAAAGAGGGGTGCATAATCTGTTGATTGCCACAAGCGTAAAAGAATAAAATGTTCTAATTTTGGAGGAAATATTCAGATCTGCACACAATGTGACATGGAAGCAAAGCAATTCTGGGTTTTTGTAATGAGAACCAGATTTGAAGATTGGTGCTAAAGCTTATGCTCAATGAGGGAAAAAAAAGCAATCGCCAATGCACCAAAAACATAGCAAAACCAGGGTCATTCCGAGGGATGGTGTATTTCATGCAATTACTTCCAGATCTTGCAAAGGTACTCAAACCATTGCATTGCTTGCTAACAGATACCAGATGAATGTGGAGCAAATATCAACAAAGTGCGTATGGTAAATGCAAGGAAAGCTCATCAAGCAAAGTGCTCTTTGTTCATTATGATGCTACATGCATGCTGAACTTGGCATGTGATGTATTAAGTTATGATGCAGAGATAAACCACAAAGTGGGCAAGAGAAACCCACTGTTTCACTTCTCAAACCCTCACAAGGACTAATCAGCATTATTGTGGATAGCAAGGTACTGATAATTGAGTATTATTGTGATGGATCAGGAAGTTGTCAGTCCACACATGAAACTTTACACTTTATTGATATTACAGATGTGTAGTGCATAGTTGTGAAATATGAGGGGGCCAAGAGCAGATTTTTGATGGACAGATTTTGCAGTGCAGTAATAGAAAGAGAAGACAATGCAAGAGGTTACAAATGGATAGACAAGAATAAAACCATCGAAGGATCACCCCACACAGCTGAGTAACAAAGGAAGTGATAGAAATGAATAATATGGTAGTTACTTCTCACCAATTGTTTATTTCTTTATAATAAAGAAACAAGTTAACCATCCCAATTCCTGGGATGGCGGGACTGTTATACGAGAAGAGTTCTGAGTTAACTCAGCCTGTGTTCACTAAAGTTTAGAAAAATGAGAGGAGATCTCATTGGAATGTACAAACTTCTGACTGTTTGACAGGCTAGTTGCATGCAGGATATTGGAGTGTCTAGAATCAGGGGTCACAGTCTAAGGATACAGGACAAGGCATTTGGGTCTGAGATAAAGAAAAGTTTCTTCACTCAGATGGTGGTGAACATGTCTTTCCCAAATGGAGAATCCCACATGGTGGACCAGATGGCCTTTATCTGTGTGTTCTAAGTATTTTATGCTTCTATGCTGTACTAAGATCACATACGCTATCCAGAGCAGGAGTCAATGTTATCAGCAGTTAACTCAGCACCACCATTTGCCTGAGGAACGCAAATTAATTTCTGAAATAACTACAACCTCGCATTCTAAGACCAATATAAAAATCAAAACATCATGAGTAACGAGCAAACTTCCTAGATTGTGAAACTGCATTAATAGTATACCACTGCTCAAATAATTATGTACGAGACATAATAATACATTTGACTCCACTGAACTACACACTCATATCTCATGATAATCGTTTTTACACGTGTGGTGCTTTGAGCCACATTGGGAACCATCGTGCCAAAAGGATGGAGAATTATAAAGTAGTTAAGAAAAGGCAAATGTCACAATCAGCCAACTATGTGTTCACTCAGTAACAACAGAAGCATAGGCAGCAAATTTAAATTTGTTCAGTTCCCAAATGTCCACAGCTGCAGAACCTTAATTTTCTATTAAAAAGTTATGGATGCTAAAATCTTATTTTCAAAAACAAGTGAACCAAGACAAACTTATGATATCCTGATTTCTGCAAAATCATGCTCATAACAATCTATTGCCATAATAAAACAAAAAGTGCAAATTTTCTAGAATGCTAAGTAATTTGAATGAGTGAGAAATTGTCAACTCTTTCAAGGAGCCAAGTCTGAAACTAGCAACAGGTGCCAAGTGTTTGTTCTCAAAGTGATCAGTGGTTAGACTGTTCAAATACCTGTCACCAATGGACTGATTGCACACAGTGGCAAGGAAAGATGGACCAAATTCAGCTGGCAGCAGGTCTGGATTATTTTGTACTACTTTTCCATTCATCCCCAGCCCTAAAAAGAAAATAATTCCAGGAAATCTTTGGGTCCTCTTTTTCACTAATTACCCAATTTGAAGAAAAAAGCAGCTTCATGACATGATCAGACCGACAGTCAAGTTAATGCCTTACTTACATCAGGCATGCTTCAGATATTAATGGGTTGGCTGAGCTAACCTCCTTCCTAAATTTCAACTGCTAGATGCTTGTTATTACACAAAAACTGAAAAATGATCAACCAGCACACACAAAAAAATTACCACACTGGCTTACAATGTACACATTTTGTCATTTGCTAACTTCATTTAGGAGTTAGGAGTCGTCCTGATGAAGGATCGCAACTAGAAACTTTGACTGTCTATTTCTCTCCATAGATGCTGCCTGACCCACTGAGTTCCTCCAGCATTTTGCGTGTGGCTGTTAAAGAGGGATTTCCAGAATTTTCACCCAATGATGGTGAAGGACCGGCAAAATGTTTTCAAGTTAGGATGGTGTGTGGCTTGGAGGGCAGCCTCAAGGTGGTGGTGTTCCCATGCTTTTGCTGCCCTTGTCTTTCTAGTCGGAAAATGTTCTGGATTGAAAGATGCCATCTGAGAATCCTGCAAGTTGCCGAAGTGCATTTTGTAGATAGTGCAAACTGCTTCCAATGTGCATTGGTGGTGGAGTGAGTGAATGGTTGGAGTGTCTATCAAGTGGGCTACTATGTAGAACTTCTTAAGTGGTGTTATATCTGCACTCATCCAGGCAAGTATTCCATCATACTCATGACTTGAGCCTCATAGATGGTGGAAAGGCTTTGGGGAGTTAGGAGGAGAGTTACTCACCACAGGATACCTAGCTTCTGACTTGTTCTTGTAGCTACAGTGTGTGTATGGCTATTCCAGTTTAGTTTCTCAAGTAGGGTTGATGACAGTAGAAAAGAGAACTTACGTAAAAACAAAATTGAAAAAAAAAACTCCAAAACATTAGCATTTCCTTAAAAATAAAATTTCTATAAATCAAAGACAACATTTCAATGCATTTTAAAATGTATTTTTCAGGTAAATAAAAGATCCCTTAATACAGAGTGGCAACATATTACAAATAGGAGATTTTTGTTGTAAAACTTGCATTAAAAAAGAACAGAGTTAACTATCTTTCATGTAGCATTGCCTTCTACAGAAGATCTCTCTAAAGGTTAGAGTTGGATAGCAACCAAAGAACAACAATCGAGACATGTTGGCTGAAAGGAAGAGTATGGGACCAAATGAAGGTGGGAACAAAGGGACAGGACGTTGTTAAAAGTTTCAAGAATTGTGGAAATGGAATTGAAACAGGAACCTGTCAAAGGAAAGCAGGAATTGTCGGCATCAATTGTAGGACTGCGGTGCAGTTAAATGAGACCGATTCTTAAAATATAAAGCTCTTGCCAGCTCTCCTGTCAATAAAAGTTATCCAGGAGACTAAATGGCTAGTGCAACATACATTTCTTGCTGTCTTAAGGAAAAGGTTTACATACATTTGTGCAGTATGTCCAAATGTTCAAACCTGTGAATGAAATCCTTCCTTTCCAGCAAAATCAATTTCACCCAATAATGTTGCTTGCATTTCTACATAAACACCATCTATCACTTTTGAGTTTCACAAACTCAACTGAATTATTGAAGCATCACTTCAGTTGTTGGATGGTCATGGAGAAATAGTTATGCTTTGTCGTCATTACAGCAGTAATCTGGGTTACACCGCATAAAATGGCTTATTGATTGCCAAACTACAAAAATCACTGGTGGCTGATACAAAACTGAGTGTCTTGTTTGATAGTTTCAAAATGAAGTCGTATGCTGTATGGTCAGTCAGCACAATGTACTCTGCCCCTGAAATCTGGCCCACTGGCTAGGAAATTCAATCAGTTGAATTCAAAATTAAAAGTATTGATTCAACTAAACAGTAATTTAACACAACTGACCAGGAACGAATTTCTAGACAATGGTTTGTAAAATATGTCAGAGAGCATATTTTTTTCATGACACAGGTCACTGTAATGAGATGGTTTGCCAGAAATTAGTTGATTCACTAAATTGGTTCTGGGATGACATGATTGCCTTGTAGTGAGAGATTGAATGTGACTGGCCCATATTCACTGAAATTTAGAAGAAAGCAAGATGATCTTATTAAGACATAGAAGCTTCTTAGTGAGGACGTTTACTAGAGACATTTACTGTATGCTTCCTTTGGCTAGAGAAGCTAGAAATAGGAGACAAATGTCAAGATAATGGGTGTGCCATTTTGACAAGCAGAGAATTTCTTTATGCAGATGGTTGTAAATCTTCAAAGTTCTCTACTTTCAATATCAATGGATACTCAGCTTTTGCTTATATTTAAGGCGGAGATTAGTGGATTAGTTTTCTGCCACCAAGATGACAAGGCTGGCAGGTACTTGGGAACACCATCACCTGCAGATTCCCCTCCAACTCATATACCACCCTGTCTAGGAAATATTCCATTTCCTTCATTATCGCCAAGTCCAAATCCTGGAATAACTGACCTAGCAGCATCGTCCGAGTACCTTCACCAGAAGGACTGCAGTGAGGTCAAGAAGGCCTGAATAGACATTTTTGGAAAAGACAACTACAGAATATGGGGAATGGACAAGCAAATGGACTGAAAGCAGCTATCAGCCACGATCTTAATGGCGAAATAGGATCAAGGGGCTGTTTAGTCTGCTCTTACTCCCATTTCTTCTGTCCTCACAGAAGTTCCACTGTAAATGGTGTTGGTAATGGTATTGGTTTATTACCGTCACATGTACTGAGCTACAGTGAAAAACTATTTTTTGTGTGCCATCCATCCAAAGCTTGATATACACAAGATTATTGAGGTAGTAAAAAGAAAATAGATTGTAGAATATAGTGTTGTAGCTACAGAGAAAGTGCAGTGCAGGTAAACAAGTGCAAAGGCCGCAACGAGGTAGAATGGGAGATCAAGAATTCAGCTTTTGCATTTGAGATATCTGTACAAGTGTCTGATAATAGTGGGATAGAAGTTGTCCTCGAGTCTGGTGGTATGTGCTTTCAAGCTTTTGTATCTTCTGTCCAATGGGAGAGGGAAGTAGAGAGAATGATCAGGGTGGAAGGGGTCTTTGATTATGCTGGCTGCTTTCCCAAGGCAGTGGGAAGTGTAGACCGAGTCAATGGAGGAGAAATGGTTTGTGTGATGGACTGGGCTGTGTTCACAGTTTTCTATAATTTCTTGCAGTCGTGGATAGAGCAGTTGCCATACCAAGCTGTTGTGCATCCAGGTAGGATGCTTTCCATGGTGCATCTGTAAAATTTGGCAAGAGTCATCAGGGACATGAAAAATTTCCTTAGCCTTCTGAGGATGCAGAGGTGTTGGTGCGCTTTCTTGGCCATAACATCAACATGGCAGGACCAGGAACTATCGTTGATGATATTTACACCTAGGAACTTGAAGATCTCAACTATCTCCACCCAATCACTGTCGATACAAATGGGTGTGTATTCCACCCTGCTTAAGTTGATAACCAGCTCCTTCATTTTACTGACAGAGGGAAAGTTTGTTGTCTTGACACCATGCCACTAGGCTCCCTACCTCCTTCCTGTACTCAGTCTTTTTGTTGTTTGAGATTCGGCCCACTACAATGGTGTCATCTTCAAACTTGCAAATGGAATTAGAGCAGAATTTGGCCACACAGTCATGTGTCTATTGGGATTATAGTAGGGAGCTGAGAATGCAGCCTTGTGGAACACTGCGGTTGATGCTAATCATGGAGGAGGTGCTGTTGCATATCCTTACTGATTGCAGTCTGTTGGTCAGAAGGTCAAGGGTCCAGTTGCAAAGGGGATGCAGAATCCTAGGTCTAGGAGTTTGGAGAGGAGTTTGTTTGGAATTATGGTATTGAAAGTGGAGCTATAGTCAATAAATAGGAGTCTGATGTAAGTGTCTTTGTTATCCAGATGCTCTAGAGCTGAGGGTATGGCCAAGGAGATGGCATCCGCCATAGACCTGGTTTAGCAGTTGGTGAATTGCAGTGGGTTGAGGTTGTCTGGAATGCTGGAATTGATGTGTGTGTGCCATGACCAGTCTCTCGAAGGACTTCATGATAATGGATGTCAGAGCCACCAGGCAGTAGTCATTAAGGCACGTTACCTTGTTTTTCCTCTGACACCAGGATGATAGTAGTCTTCTTAAAACAAATGGGAACTTCAGATTGGTGCTGAGATATGTCTGTGAATTGTCCTGCCAAAATTGAAACCATATTCGTATTGTATTTTTAACAATTGGGTTAATCATATGTTTATTTAATTTGGTAAGTGCAAAAGGGAGTGAAGCTCCTAAAATAGATGGGTGCTCAGGGTGTACCCATTTAGGGCATTGAATTACACCTGAATCTTGTATCCAAAAAATTAAGTGTCTGATATTAATTGCCCAATAATATAATCTAAAGTTAGGCAGGGCCATACCACCATTGATTTTTAGTTTTTGTAAATATTTCTTACTTAACCTTGGGTTTTTATTCTGCCAAATATATGAAAGAATTTTAGAATCAATAGTGTCAAAAAAAAAGTCTGTGAATTCTCCTGCCAGCTGGTCCACACAGGTCCAAATGGACCAATGGCTGAATTGGAGGAGTATGATGGCTATCTGCACCGCTCAAACTTCAGGCCATGCTGAATAGTAGTTGCAATAATAATGACAGTGAAACTATTAGCATTCACTGCTATTACTCTCTGAAACTGGCTCTTCAGGACTTCACACTTGCATTCACATGAAAATTCTGGAGTTGCACATCTCTGCTGGCTGAAGTGTTTGCACCACCATAAAGCAGCACAGGGGGAAGAAAAAAACCCACAACCATTTGAACTGATGTAGATTTAAGCTATTTACTGATTGGTCCCATTGTACAATAATCTGAAAATCTCATGCTTTGTTACAGGAGGTTTGAGTTTTTAGGCAGCCGACTAGCCACTATTACTATCTAGAAAACCAGTTTGCTAAGCAGTATATATGGTTAGTAAACTGCCTAAAATGTTTATCACAATTTCTTCACGTGAATATTTTAAATACATTACAAAAAATTAAAATATTTGTAATTTTCAACTTCCACTTCAATGATGTGTACACTCCAATCTTATTTCAAACTCAAAATAATTAACTAAGAATGTTGCTTCATCCTTTCTGTTTTGCTCTCTGTGGAAATCTTTAATGTAACTATCTTTTTCAACCATCTTATAGGATAATAGCAGCTGGATGGCTATGATCTCTTTGAACTCATGCCTGACAACAGCAGGTGTTAGAAAAAGGGTAGTTTTCACAACAGCTAAGCTAGGCAAACCTGAAATGCTACAAAGATGTGGATACATCTAATAAGAAAATCACCGTATAACATTTTTGATCAAATTGATGTGCCATTTCTGCATAAAACTTGTATCAGCGCTTCACTCTATCCACAATGTAACAGTATAAGGCACTGAAATTCATGTTTGTTGTTATATTGTTTGATTCCCTTTAACCCCAGCTGGTATTAACCACAACAATTATTTCCTTCAACCAAAGATGGAGAAAGCAAGAGCATTTTCTACCAAATTCCTATATTCAGAAGGAAAGATTATAAAGTGAGCAATATCTTACTTTCAGGGACACTTTTGTAGATAAAACTAAATCACACAAATGTAAACAGTAATATAGTTTGAACAAATATAAACGAATATTAAATTGTTAATTTGGATTTGAATCCCATGCCCAAGTAAAAAGCATTGGCAGGTATATTTTCATAACTTATATTTATTTTAAGCATTAGTGCAGGAAAAGAAAAACTGCTTCAGTTTGGTTGACTTGAACATTTTTTGCAGCTTCAGCAAAGTTACTGCACTTACAAAGTCTTTACAATCTGTATCAGCATAGAATGCCTGCCATTGGGTATTGTAAAAATGTTATGTTACTGGACAGGTAATCCAGAATACAAGTATGATCAACAGCAGTGGAATTTAAATTCAGTTAATTAAATAAATCTGGAAAGAAAACCTGGTGTCAATAATGGTAATCATGGAACTACTAGACTGACATTACAACCCATCTGGTTCATTAGTATCATTCAGAGAAAGAAAATATTTGACTTTACCTGGTCTGGTCAATATGTGACTCCAAACTATCAGCAAAGTGGTTTATTCTCATCTGCCTCTGAAATGCTGTACCAACCAGATACAGGAACAATCATGGATGAGAAACAATTGACAGCCATAATAATGATGCCTATATCCTGTGAATAATTTTAAGAAGTGTCTGATCTTCTGTTTCCACCATAGCTATCCACATCACAGAATGTAGCATTTTTTTTATGCATAACACACAAGAGGTTTAACAAAATCTGACAATGCATTTACAGACATTTGATCCAGATTCTCCTGGGAAGCCATTGGGCATATCCACTGACATCAAAGAATATAATGCTCAATTGGTATCCATTGCTTGAAAAGCTGCCACACTCAGAAGCCAAACTTTGGATAATGAATGTGTCAACCATAGGGCTGAGTTAAGACACTTCCTAATGAACCATGCAAGATGCCTTGCACTTTGTGTGGGAGAATATCGCAGCCTTGAGGCCTCATCCAAAACTAGCAACTGTACCAGGCACAGCACCGATGGTTGTTACCATGTGTTGAAGAATTCCTCAACCACAGAATTTTATTAAGATTAGTATTAATCAATAGCAACAGACCCAAAGCCAACATTTGAAGCAAATACTTTCCAGTGGTTCCAGACAACGACTTCCAATTGCACAGCACCTATATGTTAGAACACTTCCAGGAGTTTCACAGGAACCACATCCAGGCTGCAGCAGGTTCTGCCAGAATTTCGGTAAAATCACAAGAATTTAATTTCATCTAAGTTAGGGTCACTATCAATGATAGCTTCTAAGGAATATCCCAAGTTTCCATCACTTAGCAAATAGTATTCAAGTCTTTCTTTACTTACAAACAGTCAGAAGTTTTGTGCTTAGCTTAACCGTGTTGCTTTGACACTATTACACAATGATAGATAGAAAGCTTCTGCTCATCATACAAGTCATTAGGTTTTGATAAGAAACCTCAGAAGATACCCATATAGTATCTTCTGCAAAACTGCTCCACCTTGCAAAAGTGTAGTACAATCTTATTAAAATGCACTTGGTACATTAAAAGATGTGATCGAGCTCTCCTGTGCACATTATACTCGCACATCTGAAAGATGCAGAGGATGTTGGAATGTTGACAACCATCATGGAACAGTGACTTGACCCCTGGCCTGGTAAATTATTTCACATGCTTGCAAGTAACATGCAATATGGGCTCTGCGTAGGAAATCTGGTCAGAACAATAGGAAGAACCTCTGCACCTGTACGATTTGAAGAGAATGAGAATAACTTGTTGGAGAGTCCTTATTGGATGAGAGGCCTGCAGGATTGGGTGTGATGCACTTAGGAGCTGCAACACTTTTATAGACTTTTATTGACTACAGTCAGGAGTTGCTACAAAACCAGAAATATGAAAGGGGCCAAAGGCAAAGTTAACTTCCCAGAAGTAGTTCCAGGAGGTGAAGGAAAAGGGATCTGGCAGAGGAGCATATCGCCCAGATATAACCACCACTTGCCTAAAGAGCAATGTACAATTTTGAAAGGCAGGAAATGACCTGGTACCTTCTGCAAGCAGAGTTCTAGCCACGCTATGCCTGGGATGCTGTGCCTTTAGACTTGAAGGCCATTACTACCCTAAATCTTGGATTCCAGTGCAATTCAGGTAGTGGCTGGTATCTATTGCATTGTTGTTTACAGCATGCTGCTACATTCAAAGAAGTTTCTAAAGGAAAAAGAACTTCTCCTCCTCATTGGATACATAGCATTAGACAGCACAAGTGCACAGATCTGTTGACTCAGAGGCTCACTGTAGGTTCTGGGTTGGTGGTTTGGAGAAAGGAGTTCTAGGATTTAAAGGTGAACCCAGGTAATCTGAAGAGACTATAACACTTCAAACATTTCTTTTCCCGGGTTGCTAGACTGAAGGTTGCTCAGCAGACTACAGTGAGGGTCTCTTACCTTACAGTATCTTCATTTGTGAAGTCCTATCCTGTTTTACTATAATTAAGGTATTGTCCTTTCTCACTGCACATTAGCAGGAGGACAAAAAATAAGTTGGCAGGTGGCTTTCTCCATATGTGATTCACAAAGCAATTAATCAACTAATGTTCAGATGAGGACCCTGTTTCAGTAAATGAGTCCATGGCTAAATAAATTGTTGCCATCATTCAACTAGGATAGTAAATGGCAAATGAAAATAAAACTGCAGATAGTGGAAATGTGCAATGAAAATATTGCAACTATTCAGCAGGTTAGAGAGTATCTGTGAAAGGAAAAACAATGTTGTGGGCTGAAGACCCTTCATCAGAACTGGAAAATTGAGAAAACAAGTTTTTTTTTCCCCCAAACAGATGGGGGAAGAATGAATTGGACAGTGGGATCATCTTTGATAACATGAGGCCCGGGTTGCCCTGGTGATGTGCTGTTTGCGGATCACTGTTTGGTCGATAGATTAGCGAAGGCAGTCTCTTTTTAACTGCCCTCATTAATTTATCAACCAGACAGCTTGGTAAACAATATATGACCTCAGCAAATCTGGCTTCAGCCTATCAGAGATATACCCTTCATCTTATCCATGAGTTTGCCTTCCCTCAGCTCTGCAACTTAAAACTAACTTGGTTTCTCACTTTTCCAGTTTTAATGAAGGGTCTTCAATCTGACATATTCTGTTTCTCTAACTGACCCAATGTGAAGTGATGGGTTAGCATGTGCCATTCTATCTCCATCAGTGGTGATCTCATTGTTTTCCCCTTAACTTTGAATGATGTTACCAGTTTCCTTTCCTCCATTAGCCACTCATTTAGCATTCAGTTTGTCTGTTATTGGTGTCCGGTGGATGCAGTGTGTGCCATCTATTAAATATACTGCAGTTACTTGCCTAGACTACTCAGATAACACCTGCCAAACCCATAACCTCCCCAACCATGAAGGATATAGTGCATGGGAACACTGCCACCTGCAAATTTCACTTCAAATCAAACACCAACTAATAGGAAAATATTTTGCCAGTCCTTCATTGTCACTGGATCTAAAACCCAGAACTCTCCATGCAACAGTATCATGGGAGTACCTTCAGCAGGAAAATGGCTGTGATTTAAGAAGCTGGCTCATGACCATCTTTTATGGGCAATTAAGATCAGTGAGAAATGATGGCCTTTCCAGGAACACACACATTGTGAAAAATGAATAAGTAAAAAGTAGAAAATAGCTGAATTTAGTTAGGCCTAGGACACTACACTTGAAGAACTCCTACAGCAATGCTTTGAGGTGTGATTTATTGACCTCCAGCAGTCAAAACTACCTTTTTTTAAAAATGTGCTATTCACTCCAGTTGGTAGAGAGTTTTCCTTTGATGTTTCAATTTCATAAAGTCTCCTTGATATCACTCACTGTGAAAGGCTGCTGTGATATAGATGGCATTCATTCTCACCTTGCCTTTAGAATTCAACTTCTTGATCCAAACATTGAGAAAAGCTGTAATGAGGTCTGAAGTTGAAGTTTTTTTTAGCAAAAATCAAAATGAGCCTGGTGCATAGGGTTTTTTATGGCTCTGGCTCAACCCATTCCGTCATTTGCTGATGGTTGATAGCAGCTATGGGTGATAATTGGCTTGACTGGATTTGTTCTGCTTTTTCTGGAAACCTGGCCAATTTTCTAATTTCCTCAATAGGTCACTTACAGCATGGTAGCTGTTCTAGAAAAGCTTGGCTAAAGGTGTTGCTAGATCCAGTGCATAAATTTCCAATCTTGATCTCGGATGACTTTGGAGCCTACCGCCATTACCATGACCGGCTCATACAACAGCTCATTGAAAATGTATGGAGTTAATCAAATTGAGTTGTGGTGGTGGGGACCATTGATGGAGGCTGTTATCTTTTGGCTGAGGATGATTGCAAATTTTTTGTGTTATTTGCACTAAGAGCTTGAATCTGCCATAACTGAGGGTTCAGATTTGTCATGGAGCCACCTCCTCCTTTTATTAGTTGATTAATTCTCCACCACCATTCACAAGCAGGTGTGGCAGAAATGGAGAGCTTTGATCCAGCATTGATCTATCTATAACATGTTGCTTCTGATACTTAGAATGCACATGGTCCTCTGTTACTGCTCCATCTGTTTTAGCAACATATGTTTAGATATGTCCGCATCTGCTTCAGTTATGGTTTTCACATATTGGGGTTGCTTCCCTGACCTCATTGAAGCCAAGTCTCTTGATAGCAGATTCAAAGATATGCTATGAGGTTACAAACTGTGTGGGAAGGCAATTCTGCTACCATTGCTGTCCTCAGCGCATTCACACAGTTGTGGAGCTGCCACATTACAAGTACTTATAAAGAGTATATTCCACAACGAGGCCTTGCTGAATCATGCCAGTATTTCCAACCACTGGAGTTGATGAGCAGATTTTCAATCCCACCCTAGATCATGTCTGGGCTCCATGAGATCTCGTAATTGTAGTTTGTAAATTATGACAAATGATGCATTGTCAATAAACTATGGCATAATTTACAAACATGACAACTTGCTCGTCACTTCTTTAATGATGCTTCCCCATTTAAAACTTGTGCTCTAGGCTTCTCTGCCCTGTGGATTCTCAAAAGCTGAAAGTGAATCAGTGCTGCAATTTTCTTGGACCTCTTACACATGTTATCTTTCAGCAGCTAAAATTGTGTATGGCATGATTCCTTTTGCCACCGCATTCTTTTCTTCACTGCAGCCTCTTTTCAGAAACTATAAAACACTGAGGGATTTCCAGTTTGCGTTCCAGTATGTTTGTGAAAGTAAGTTGACAGGATAGAATAAACAAAGGCAGAGGCACTTGCACCTTGGGCATTGACTTTACTTTAGTCTGGGACTTAAGTTTTCAGACTCTGAGAAATATACCCAATGACATGCCTTCATAGTCTCTCTTATGTGGCCTATACAGACATAACATTTATGCCGCCTAAATTAGACACACCCTGAGATGAGATCCATCACATATAATCCTGCCCAATGGTGTGAATTTTATCTTATCCTTTAAAATTGATTTGACCAGATTAAATAATACTGGCTTGGAAATTGTATCTCTCACACACGCACACACACACACACACACACACATACCAATCTTCAGTCCACGATGCAGTAAGTTTCAGAACCTTTTATGATGGCCCACCCCCCTACTTTTTGCTCCATATAAATCAAAACAGCAGATTTGCTTGTAGCGCTCAAGTGTGCTAAGCTATTGAATTGTAGACCATTATGTCCCTTGATAATCTCTTTCCCAGCATTCAAAATTATAATAAATGTTAAATAACAATAATGCAAGGTTAATGCATAAAATCATTTAATTTGGTGTAACGATGCCATTTCAGTTATCTGCAATGGAACCAGTTTTTGTTACTAGATCAGACATTGCAGTTGTTCCATTGTTGAAACTAGTATTTAATTTGCAAATGTACATTTTGAAGAATCAACCAACTTTGAAAAGCAAGCAATGTATCACTATGCTCACTCGAGTACATATGACCAAAATTTATTGGAGCTTTAGGAATATACTTGTCAAGAACATACCTTATGGTTAAAATTGTATTTTATTGTCAAATTGTTACAGTTAGTTTTGCAAATTCTACTGTGGCTAATGAAGGTTTTTTTTAAAAAAAAATGCAGGCATTTCAAAAAAAAATACTGTGGATCAAAAAAAAAGTAGTTTCAAAGAAAGCCAAATTCAACATGGGTCAAAACATTGTAGGAATCTGAAAAATCATAATATTAAAATTATTACAAGCAATTAATAAACACTTACTTACCATCAACTTTTTGTATCAATTTCTCTGTCAGCACATCTGTAAACTTATCATATGGTAATGATACTTCCCCAGATGGAAGTTTCACACTAGCACTGATGGCAGGAAGATGCAATTAAACCACAGCATGTTCACCTGCGCCATTGCAAGTTTCTATTCTAAGCACAGGCATAAAACTTCATAACAAAATACAAACCAATAATGTTAAGACATATGTTAAGATAGGGATTGACTTCTGTCTGCATGGTCTAGCTCAGTTGTCCCCAATCTTCAACAACACTTGACGCAAAAATTACACTTGATCCTGAATTCTCTTGTACAATACGGCAGGTCATCAGCTAGACTTCTCTATTATTAAAATGCTTTCAATCACTGCATATCAATATAATTAAAATCATCAAGTGTGTCAATTCTCAACAGGGCAAATGTCCATGTGTCAATTTTTTAATATTGTTTCAACCATTAGCTGCTAGACTTGACTCCTCAAATACTGGAAATAATGAAAATGTTAAAATTCCATTCAGAAAAAAATTTCCATTTAATGGACCAGTAGAAAGGTTAACTTTTCTACTTAGCTTTTAACTAGCACGCACAAAAGTGTTGTGAGACCAAACCACCTACCAATGAAGCAATTTTGCTCCAATCAGTGAATTATGCTATTGTAAAAGCATTTGGGATGTTGGACAAATTAAATATATAACCAAAAGACAAAAACGAATTCAATAAACCACTAAATGTACTCATCTATTTTAGAAATTTCGAGAAACTTTCACCAGTCACACCCGATTAAGTCGGAGTTCCACTGGGTTTCTTATCTCCTGTTGATATTATTCTCCTTTGGAACATGCCTCATCTCACTTTGCCACTGGCAACCATGCATTAATTTTTTTTATCCTTTGTACAATTCAAGTCTCCTACTCATCAATAAACAACGCTTAGTAAAAAAGTTAGTACGTGGTATTGAGAAACTGAAGTAACATGGTCAGAGATTTTCCAGTAAAATTTGTCTCAACGCCATCATAAAAACGTCTCCAAATAAAATTTCACTGTTTTTACTACTATAAAGACACTTAAAATTAGTATATATACGGCATTCTAGGAGTTTTCAGTAGACTTTGTCAGATAAAAAATGCTAAGCATTTTCCATTGCACATCAAATAAACCTTCTGTTGCTGAATGGCTTGGGAGTTAGAACTCTGATGCAGATGCACTCTAGGCAAGAGGTACTTCGATCAGATCCTTGTATTTGCCGGGTCGTGGAATTTCGGAATGCCGAATTTCCAATGATACTGTACCACTGAACTAGTAATTATGGTTTCCATAATATTGGACTGCTTTAATAGATACCACATCTAAAAAATAAGTAGTACCTTCCACTAACCAGGTAAACAGGCGATGAGATGGGAATACAATAAACATCTCAGTTAATAATTCTATTAGTTAACCATAATATGTCTATGAACGTTTTTATTTGTACATCGGCGCTCGAGATATTTGTAACCTGAACTATACACGCACCTACACATGGATGTTGTTTTTAAACAGCATTTCAGCCAAGCAAAGGAGCAAACTTTCCAATGTGTGTAACAAGTTGCATCTTTATTAAAATTGTGCGTCTTCTCCAAGCATCCGCGACAGCCAGCATTCAAACGCCTATTAAGAGAGAAATCAGTAACCGGACCTACCTGTCATCTGCCTGCCAACCTTGATCTCCAAGGAGCAAGTCGCGAAATCTGTACCTTGGAGGAAGAGGAGGCACTTCATTTTCCAAGTCCACCATTCTTTCCAGCCGTGTGGTGTACCTGTGCTTGATGAATGTATTTTAAACGCATGTACTTTTCCTCCCTCCAGTGTGCTGCCTCGATGAAGGCAACGGAAGCTTTCTAACCACACAAGAAAACGGCAGCCCCTCCACACAAAAGGTTCGCTTTGGTCGGCAGCGGGAGCCTCGCATGCAAACGGGGTGAGCTGCTGCTGCTGCTCTCTCTCTCTCTCTCTCTCTCCTGCCCTTCGCGTTGCTGGGAATGCGCGGCAACCCCGGAGCGATCCAGGAATGGAACGCTGCCCAGAGCGCGTGCCCACCGCCAGCTGGAGAAGATTCGGAATCAGAATCTCCTCGCACCTGTGTCCGCGGGGCGCGTAGCCGCCACTGCCGGAACCACGGGACTTGTCTCCCTGAAGAAGGAAAATCCCTCCCTCGGGCTGTTTACTGATTGGTGTCGTGCACGCGCGTTCCCAGACAAATCGCCTAGGGAACATCCTTTCATAAGGAGTCGTGTGATTTATCATCCTTCACCTCGCAGCCACCCAGCGTCCAACAGGGCGCACGAAAGCAACATCTCCCCCCCTCTCTCTCTCTCTCACACACACACACACACACACACATACATACATAACGAGAGGGGTTTCCCCTCAGCTGCCAAGCGTGGGAAATACCTTCCTGGAGACGACAATGAATAATGACAAGTTTTAATTGCAGTTATGCATTTAAAAATGTAGGAAAGCTCAGCAGTAAAAATCATATTTTTGAAGAAAAATCTCAGAATGTGGTAACCAATTGTTTCCCATCCATTATTACCTTTAAGGAGGTGGTGGGGTTTGACGCAGCATCAACCAAGCTGCCTGTGATAAATGTGTCCAAGTGATCGGGAATAGTAGTTGAAGGTGGTGGTGTTTCCAAACACCTACAACTTTAAATAGTGGCGGCCTTGCGTTTGATTAGTATTGCTGCAGAAGCCTTGGTGAGTTGCTGCAGTGACATTCATCTTGTAACTAATGCATATCTTAATTAAAGTAAGCTGATGACGAATATTTAGCAACAACTGGTACTTAGATAATTACGTATGTCAATATCCAAACGAGCTTCACCAGAAGTTTAGCAAACAACATTTGGCCCTGAGTCACGTGGAGATTTTGGGAAGGTAATCCAAAGCTTGGTCAAAGAGGTAAGCTATGAAAAGTATCCCTATAACGAGATAGGGAAATGGACAGATACAGAGAGAAAGTCCAGAGGTTAGGACTGTGGCAGCTGAAGGTGCGTCTACCAGCTGCGGAATGATATGCAAGGCAAGAATTGGCAGAGTGCAGTGATCCCAAAGGGTTGTTGAAATGGAGGAAGTTGCAGAGATAGGAAAGGGTGGCCCCTAGAGAGGGTTGTAATTTTAAAACTGAGTTATTGTCAAGCCAGGAATCAATGCAGGATAGCAAGCATGAATGTGGATGAAGGAAAATTGATGTGAAATACAACAGCAGAGTTTTTGATTACATTGATTGGAGATGGTAGAATGAGATAAACCTTGGGGGACAGAAAGTGGGTATTTATTGACTATGATTATTTAGTTAGAATGGAACCAAATGAGTATAACTCGACAGTAGTGGACAATAGGGAAGAGATATTATAGGAAGCTGGTGTGGTCAATTGTGTTAAAGCCTGCACACCGATCAAGTGATGATAATCTATCACAGTCATCATTACAGATTATATTATTGTGACCATGTTGAAGGCCATTTTAATTCTCAAGTGAAAATTTCATTGCTGGAACTTGCTGCTTAAGCAACCCATATTATTGAGATGCTGTCCAGTGTCTAGTGTTGCTGGACCTCCATCTAGGCATGCAAGTGGAAAGTATTTCAGGATTATCCTGATTTATGCCCTGCAGGTTGTAGTGACATTTTAAGATTTAGGAGGTGACTTACTTGCCCACAGAATACACAATCTCTGATCAACTCCATTCCACACCACAGTTTTGTGGGTATACATTTCAATTCCAGGTCAATGGTGATCCTCAGGAGATTGGCATTAGGGGACATGGTGATTCAAATGCTGTTGGAAGTCATGGAGTGATAGTTATGCTCTCTCTTGGCGGAGGTGCTCATTTTGTGGTGTGCATATTAATTGGCAATTGTCCTAAAAACTGAGGTGATTGATCTCCAGTCTGATCCATGGACATCAGTTTTACCAAGACATTCTCATGGCACAGCATAGTCATTTTGTACCATGTTGTCAAGGGAAATCATTCCCACATCAGCTCTGAAATGTAGCTTGTGCCCATGTTTGTTCAAATGCAGCAATGTAGTCTGGAGCCAAGAGATTCTGATGGAATATAAATTGACCAGGTAATTGGTGAGCAAGTCCTGCTTGATAATTCCTTCCATCATGTTGCAGATGATTGAGAGTGGAATGATGGGACTGTAATTGATTGTGATAGACTTGACCTGCTTCATCTAAGTCGCATACCTGACCTGCACAACTTTCCACATTATTGGATAAATGCCAGTAATGAACTAATGTTAGAAAATAAATATAAAGACAGTATTCATGTTGTTTTCCTAATTCTGCATGTGAAGAAAGCAGAACGATGACATGTGATATTGCAAGAATATTTTGTATGATATACTCAAAAATTACATGAATAGGTTTTAACTTTGGATGTTATTACTTTTGTAACATAAATACTGCAAATAAAGAAATGGTTTGCCTATTCTTGAAGGACATACACCTGAAAGTTTCATTGCATTGCATCACATTTCCAAACACTAACAATTGGCTAGTGAGCTGACACATGCAAAACTGACCAACTCTAACATCATCGCTGTAGGAGAGTTTAAGTAAAGTGCAATAGGTTTATGTAGACAATTTAGAAATATGGACAAAAGAATTTGTTGTGGAAAAGTCACACAAAAACACTGCTAGAAGAAGATTTTGTAAAAACAAGTGCATACAAATGAGAGTTTTAGCGTTTGGCAGATTAAATAAATCCTTTATGATGCCACTACAGACAAAATGTATAACTGTTATTCATGCACTTCATATAGTATAATATTGCTATATTTTGTTCTGATTAAAGCTGAATCTTGTATAGTTCGAGTGGCGTGAGAGAAAAAAAAAACTGGAAAAGAACATGAACTTTTAGATGTGGTACAGGTTTTGGAACCAAACACAGGTTTATAAGAGGTCGCCAATACGGAAGCAAAATTTACAACACTATGTATGCCACCCTTAATAATGTAAAACTATTCAGAGTGGCACGGTGTCACAGCTAGAAGAGTTGCTGCCTTACAGCTCCAGCAGCCCAGATTTGATCCTAACCTCCAGTGCTGTCTATGTGGAGTTTGAATATTCCCCCAGTGACTGCATGGGTTTCCTCCACGTGCTCCAACTTCTTCCCACATTCCAAAGGCGAACAGGTCGGGAGCACAATTAGCCACTGTATTTTGCCCCTAGTATGCAGGTGAGTTGTAGAATCTGAGGTGGGGTGGGAGGGTGTTTTTGGGAATATGGGGCAAATAAAATGAAATTTGTTTTGGATTATTATAAATGGATGCTTGATGGTTTTCACAGACTCAGTGGGCCAAAGGGCCTGTATCCTTGCTGCAGGATTCTATGACTTTGCAGGAGTGTTATATATAAAATAAATACTAATCCATGTAAGGAGATGTTACGGTAAATGACCAAAAAAAAAGTTGTAAGGAATATTTTATTGGAAGAAAGAGAGGTGGGGAGGGTTACAGTGAGAATGAATGCATTAAAATATTGAGAAAAAATCTCTAGGATCAGTGTAAATGGGTGGTTGATGATTGGCATGGACTTGGTAGGCAGAAGGACTTCTTTCCATACTGTATCTTTTTATGACTCATTGACATTCCAAAATTGGTTGTATTTGTAATATTTGTGTCACTGTGAATCAAGCATCAATATGACTCAGAAGTCGATGGTGACAGCCACCTCAGTGTGCATAATTTCCTTTGTGATGTCAAGCAAGATTTAAAAATGCAGAAGAATGCCTTTGGATTGGAGATAGTTTTATAAACTGGAACAGAGTGTTCAGCAGGAAGTGTTGTGCCTACAAGCACTGCTGTCTGCATGCTGTAACATTTAACATTTGTTAATGGAACATAAAATTATAAACATGGATTCAGCTCTCCAAGAGTACAGGTTGGTTAGCCTGGAGCATAAATGCAGTACTTTGAGCTGCAGTTCACTCAGTGCAGCTGTTGAGTAATAGCAATCTATAACAATCTTAAAGATACAATCCTCATCAGTGTATGATTCCAAATTGAACTAAATATGTATATGAGACAGCTGCATCATTCTGAGGTCAATACCTGCTGTTTAGGTTCCAGCTGGAGGAATTTGTTTGCGTTGTATAGCTGGAACTAACAACCCTTTCTCAGGGAGCTTTTAACTTGCATGGATAGTTTGCTTTTGAAGATCTTAGTTGTCACAGTTATACTTGAAAATGTCAGTGGACCATTCTTGGGGAGAGCTTTCCACTAACCTTCTTGAAGGTGATGTTGCTTGTTCAAAAGTGTATCCTTTCACTGGCACATGAAAAGGGAGCAAAGGTTATGATGGTTCTTTGATGATAATGTAGCGACATTTTGCTTTACGCACAATGATTGACAGGGAATTGTCCTTCATTGTCTACTTTGGTTCCAGCGAGCAACCGTTTGAATTGAGTGAGAAAGAAAGAGTGCAGAAATGTAGACACAAACAATGATCTTAAAGCCTTTTGCTTCCCTATCTCCTATATCCTTCAGTGTCTGTTCTTTTTTTCTTTGTGTCACGTTCTAAAATGATGTGAAAGAATTGAGGCTGGTGGAGCAAGTGGAAGGAGGGCTGCTGCTTCATATTTAACTTCTCCTCACTGTGTGAAATATTGTGTAATATATTCTGTTTCTAATTCATGCATTGAGTGGTAGAATAATTGATATTTGATGAAGGGCAGGGGTATCCATGCCCCAGCCACCGGGACCCTAAAAAGAGGGGCAAATATTTTCAAGGGGAACAATAGGCCATGTTAAGAGGCTAGAAGAAATAGCAAAGTATGTCCAGGTATATAGTGAGTACATTTCAAAATGGCATTCTATTTTATGAGTATTTTATCCAATGTACACCAAGTACATACTTGTGCCGTCTTTGAGAAGGAAGCTGGGATTGGACAGCTTTTGGATGAGATTGGCAATGTGTGTAATGGAAGTGTCAGAAGCTGAAAGGTCCAGTACTTTATCAGCTTAGTTCTGGTAAATGCTTCAGCATTTCAGGATCAGGCATAAAAAGTTCTCCCATTTAGTTATGCTAGCTACATAATGGCTATTTAAACATGAACAACTCCCAGTTCAATATAGCGTTCAAAAATGTGGGCACAATGCAGTCCAGTTTTGCCCCCTTTATTTTCCAGGAGGCTATAGCAATACTGCTTGAAAGTTTATCACCATCATCTTTCCAGGAAACTAATGGTCAGTTGCCAATCAGAATAATAATTTGTTCATGCTGCTTGCCCACAATATATTTATTTAAGTGGATTCAGCAATCCAACTTGGGAAAGTGTTAATCTTGGCACACCTGCTGGCTCCAAAATTGAAGGAAAAATTCAGTTCTTTTGTCTACCTTGTCAGGTAATTACCTGTTCCACAGCCAATAAAAAGATTATTCCCTTTCTCTGTTGCAACTCCATGTCTTACTTGGTAAATTGGGTTTTTCAAAGTTGTTGCTGAACCATAATGATAAGGTTTATGTACACTCTGCAGCTGGATGAACAGAGCTTTCATTATTTATATCTCTGAGTGGTAAATTAGCTGATTAAAAAGCGTGAAAGGAGTTTTATTGCATATGCATTGTGATTGGTTCCTTTCACAAAATCAACTTCAGGGTAATTATGTCCAGCCATCACTTTACTTGGCAACAATAAAAACGTAAACAAAACACATCATTAAGCCTTTCCCAAAAAAAGGTGTTATGTAAAGTTGTACTCTCAAAAACCTAGGGTTACATTTGGTTCTTTTTTTTATCTTATATAATGCTGCTATGTTTGTTTAAATAATAAAGTTGCACAGATAGCAGCATGAACTTTGAATAGCTTCCTCTACATAAATTATCTCCAACATGCTAACTCACAAAGAAAACTGTTAAGGCCATGTTTTGCCTGCAACTGTCTTGTATTGCTCACTTTTTGCAAGATTTAAAGTATGCAAGAACAGAAGAAAAATGGTCAAACTTTATAATACATTTTTGTTTTGATAAATTAGTCTCCCACAAATGTAACAGCCATAAAAATTTACAAACATAAAGAAACACTTTCTTCAATAATTAGTCTCTAATTGGCCCTGGATCTGCTCATTAATATAACTTCACCAATGGATTGATATAAAATAAAGGAGCAGGCCAAGATAGAACAGCAGTATTTTAGTTTCAGTAAAGCAACTTGGGATCAGTTTCTACATTTAAAGGCACAAAATAAATACCGGTTGTTGTTGCTGCCAGGGATTCACTTTTAAAAGTTGCCTATGAGACCAAATACTTATGGAGCACTTTAATAATCCCATTTATAACTTGCCTGGCAAAGCAGAAATAAATTGAAGAATTTTGCTCCTGGCTAAAGTTATGACTTTCCCTCTATTTTCAAAACATAGTGAATCAAAGAGAGATCAAAAAGGATCCTTCCAAATTAAATAAAGTAGTCAGATAGAACTAAACTTCAAAGGAACAGATTCTGCCTGGTGGATATTCAGCAAGCATTTCACAGTTCTCCAAGACATAGCCAGAATAAACCAATACCAAATGTTCAAATCCTTTTCCAAGATGCATTCCAAGGCCCATGAACTCTGCAGGATGATAATTAGACCTCTGGACAACAAGTTCCTCTACACTGACCTGCTTCTGATGACTTGTGTTGAATGTATCACCCATGAATGTGCTTGAGTTTACTGTCCAAAAGCCTGAGGGTGGATGCATTCAATGTGCAGTTTGTGAGAAGATGGCTAAATGATTGTGGTTGCTACAAAATACTGCCAAACTAAAACATTTAGTGACACTTGGCAAGGTGCCTATAGCACATTTAGAAAAGGAGACAACAAAACTAGATTGTTGCTGTCTGCATCAAAATTACTCTTAATATTGTATAGATATGCATCTTTCATTGTTTCCACCTTCCCCCCCCCCCCCAACTACCACCATCAACTCCCAGCATCCCCATTCCTGCAATTCACCAAATATCCATTTAAGTAATACCAGTTTGATAACGTAGGGTGGGATTTCATGAAAGAATATAGATTTATTTCAGATGTGTCTCTAAATACCTTATTTGAAACAAAGTGACCAGTTTTGTTAGTGCTGAATTATATAAATTAATGATATTGACATTTTCAAAGTAAGTTTGTAAAGTTGACTACAAATTTAAAAAATTGAAATTGATTGCTCTGTCTTTGTATTATGTTCAATTAGTAGTTCCGCATAATGATTTTGTCTACTTACATGTTTTACTTGGTTGATGGAAATTAATCTACATTAAATAAATAACAAATATTTAATTAACAATTGGTCAGGTAATATTTGTTTAAATTTTAATGTAATATCCTAATTTGAAACTTTCTGTACATATTGGATCTTTATTGCAGTTGGCATCCTGCAAGAAGTAAACTAAAATCTAGAAACCCCTAGTTTACTGCATTAATAGTGTAAATCAGATGAAGGTTAAAATTCATGGTCAGCTGGTAATGCTGGAGAAACAAAGTGAGAACCCTGCTATTGGATCCCCAAAACTCCTTAGTAGAATGTGGTGGCCAGTATATACTAGAAGGAGGTTGAGCAAGGGCAGAATTTGTATGATCAAAAGTAGTGAAAATGCTGAGTAACATATTGAATCAGAGACTGAAATGGATTGGTGGGAAAAATAACCAGATCACAAAATATACAACTTACGATGCACGGGGTCTGATCTTTCCTATGGTGAACTAACTCATCATGCTTGGTTGATATCTTTGCCTATCAGATGGCAACATATTACTATCTCAGAAACATAATCACATGCCACTTTGTCAAGTGACCTAGCATATGTAAAATATTCTAACACATTAAAATCTCCATTCCCAGGTCTTTGCAGCCTTACACCTGTTATTGCTACCACCCATTCTACAAATTCTGATTGATCTTGATTATAGTATCTGGAGGCTACAGTGGCCAATTAACTCTAAGTTCCACCGGTGGGAGCAATAACATGGAATACCAAGCCTCTGGGGAAAAATGCTCCAACACAAAGCGTTTAATCGGTCATCAAGAGGAAGCAGTGGGAGTAATTTGTGTTCAGCTCATAGCTGGCAATTAGATGGGGCCATGCGCCTCCATAACTTTGGAAGAATATACATTGAGCACTTTTATACTTATTTTTCAAACTTTTTACCAGCTACCATATGCAACACCAGAGATCCTTAAAGGAGCTGAGCAGTATGTATTGTTATGCATGCACAGTATATACCAAAGTATTGTTTGTTCACAGCCCTGAATAATGAAAGTCATGAGAATGAAGAGAAGGTTGCTGAAATAAAATATCTTGTAGTCCAATTCACCAATAATGATGACTACCTATCCATGCTATCATTTACCATAATTGCCTGGTAACCAAGAAAATCTTGCCTAAAACAGCACAGAAAGTTATAATTAATACATAGTGAGATATAATGAATGAGAAACTCAATGGATGCAGATGTAGAAGTGGAAGGTACTCTGGCTACAGAGAAAATTGATAATTATCTCAGGAGTTCTGATATGCAGAAAAGGCTTTCGGTAGAATATCAAGTGTATAATTATAGAGAAACAAAGGACTGCAGGTGCTGGAATCTAGATGAAAAACATGATGATGCTGGAGGAACTCAGCAGGCCAGGCAGCATCCGTGGAGAAAAGCAGGCAGTCAACGTTTCGGGTCAGGACCCTTCTTCAGGACTTTCTTCAGAGTGCTGAAGAAGGGTCCTGACCCAAAATGTTGACCACCTGCTTTTCTCCACGGATGCTGCCTGGCCTGCTGAGTTCCTCCAGCATCATCGTGCTTTTCATCGTGCATAGTTATGTGTGGCCACCCTCAAGGAATGAGGCAAATGTCTGGGAGAGCGGCACAGTGAAATGTTGGACGATGGGTGGGATTAGGGGTTGATGGCAAGGGCGAGGAGGTAATAATGTCCAATTCATTGAAGAATGGAAAAAAGTGGCAACTTCTTTCTCCATTTCAGAAAATGTCATTTTGTGAAGCGAATGGATCTTGGATAACTGGGGATATTAATGTAAACTAGATCACAAATATTTGCTTAATGCTCTCGAGAATGATCTTTCTAATTTTTGTGAAATCCATTCTCCAGAATCTTGTTCCTAGCAACAGAGAAAAATCTTAAGTATCTACCTTCCAGTCATGGCCCTCAGCTCCCCACAGAAATCTTTGTTTTATTTTAGAGACGGACAATAAACTATGATGAAATGTTAAGCAGTCTAAATTATCAGAAGCTACTGATATTTTGCCACCAGACCCAGTCACCCCAGCCCTGTGTTGCTATCTCTCCCATCCTGCACACAAATCCCCTTGCCATCAGTAACAGTTGGAAATGATAACGCAAAGTAGGATATGGCTTTTACAAATGGCCTTAATAAATCAATGTAATGTTTGATGTTTGCTTCTCTTGTGCAACATTGGGAAACAGATAATGTAATAATGTGAAGACTCAGGATTATGATGTAATGACTATTCATGAAGAGCAAAGAATTTTCCCAAGAATACAGAGAGGTGTTAAGCTGTGAATAGTTGAATGATCGATTTTTTTTCATATAATATTCTACTCATTTCTGGATGTGCGCCTGATTCATGCAGTTCTTTCTTAATCTGCTTCCTTACACCAATTGTCTCTCCCTCAAGCAGTCTGGGATCCTTTGAGATACCCATCATCATGATTTTTCCGATTACAACATTGCAAAATACATACATGCTCTCATGATTTACAAGACTTTACTAGGTGCATAATGCAAGGAACCCCCAGACATATTTATTGTTACCTTACTTTGTTCATCACAGCAATTCAATCAGTTCTTGGTCTTCTTTTCATGCACATTTCATTGCATTTATATGAATCATGAAAGTAGCCAGTCCATGTTTATGCTCTTGAAAGGGAGTAGATATACCAGACAAACTCTCATGGTATCATAGCAGCTCCAACTTGTCATGAATAAATCTGAGTTTTTGAACATTTTACATAAACATAAATATAATCAGTAGCTTTCAGAAATAGTGTATGCTTAGTGCTGGATTGGTTGAATTTTCTGGTTCCAACTAATTACCTTACTGCTCTTCGATGATTTATTTGCTCCAGTATTTACGTCATATTGTAAAATTCATATTGGATGCATAAGAAACATTTTTGGGCATTATTGTCCTGAGAAGCCACTGGTAGTATTTTCAAGAATTGTTGATTTTCTTTTGAATTTTCAGTGATAACTAACTGATTACTATTTGCAAAATATGAAAATGTGAGGCAATTAATTTAGAATTTCAGTGTTAGGTTTATATAAGCACTGAAAAGTGAAGTGAAAGTAAAACTTTTTGTGTAACTTCCAGAACAATAAAATAGTGTTGTTTTATACAAAGAACAAGCTATGCACCCATTTATAGATTTTTAATAATATTTAGCAAGACCAGGTCAAAATTACATTTTATAGCTATAGATTTTGTAAAATCACTTGTAAAACTAAGTCCTCCCATTATCCTTTACCAATAAGCTGTCATGTATTCCAACTGTGATCCTAATTTTGTATGCTAGTATCATGGCCCATACATTCATGTGTGGGCTCACTGTCCTTACAAGTCCCATTCATGAACTCTCTGGAAACATTTGATATCCAACAAAGCCTCACCTTCAGCTTTGCCAGCTGTCAAAGCTTTCAATATTTTCAAAGGTCAAACAAATTTTTAAAATATGGAAACTATGAGCCTTGTACCAAAATGCTGCATTATACTGAAATTAAATCTTTAATTAAGGAATACTGATGCGGGCAGAAACAATGTTAAGTGATTTTGAAATAGGTATGATTATTTTCAGAAGCTTAAGAGAAATTAGACACATCCAAAGAGATCTCGATTGGGTTAATGAACAGGAAGTGAATTGTCAGATAAGTTTTGATAAGTGCAAACTTTTGCACAGTTAAATGGACCATACTCTATGTTCCAGGATGGCCGCCAGCACTTTCTTCCACTGGTGCCTAGTTCTTTGGCATAACTGATGTAACAGTGGGGCTTCCTCAGAATAAAGAACCAGTAGCACTGAAACAATGTTTTTAACAGCTGATGAGTTGGCTCAGTGTGATCAAGGACATTGAATATTCATCTTTCTTTGATATTCACAGAATTTGTTAAAAAAAATAAACTTAAACAGATGTTTTTTTTTAATATCCAGCACATTAAAATACATTCACATACTGCAGTAGAGAATAGTGAAATGGCTCTGCAGCACTGTGGTAGAGAGCAAGGGAATGATCATGTAGCAGAGAGATAAAGGGGAATTCTGCAGGGATGGCACCAGGCAGAGAACATCTGTAACTGGTTCAAACTGACCCGAACCACAAACTGCAGGCTAAAGTGAACTATTAGTAAACTCATGACGGAGACACAAGAAATTCTGCAGATGCTGGAATCTGGAGCAATACACAAAAAGTGCTGGAGGAACTCAGAAGATCAGGCAGCATCCATGGAGGGAAATAAACAGTCGACGTTTCGGACCGAGACCCTTCATCAGGACTGGGAAGGAAGAGGGCAGAAGCAGAATGCATTCGAAGGGGGTTGCCATTGAACACTATGATAAAGTAAGAAAAAAAATGATTTAAAGAGTATGATCAGACTAAAAATGAAGGAAGATCAGAATGCATGGTGGAGACAGTTGATAGGGGACAGATAGAAAGAAGGAGCTGTTTTATGCCTCGATAGAGGCAGAATTTACAGGGTTAAAATGCAGAATATTGGATAGGTTTATGGATATGAGAGGTATGGAGGGCTATGGTCTGGGTACAGGTAAATGGGACTAGGCAGAAAACCAGGCCGGTATGGACTAGGTGGGCCAAAGGGCCTGTTTCTGTGCTGTAATACTCTATGACTCTAAGTAGAAACAGTGGTGCAAAACTCTCCAACAAGAATCACCCACTATGAGAATGTACAGTGAGTCAGAGAGGAGTTGTTTAAATTAAAGGAAGACCTGTTTAAGTATTACACAATCATGAAGTGTTACAGAAGGTGAATGGGGTTTTATGGGATTAAGGATAAAACCAGCACAGTTTTGGCTGTAATGACCACAGTAAGGCAAGAGGATGGATCAGGGAGGAGATGACACAGATAAGGAGAGAGAATGGGACATTAGCCACGACCCAGACTTTAACCCCCAAACACCAAAGAGCCCAAAGACAAATTATACCCGAGTCTTGATGAGACAGGCTTCAAGAGAACACTCTGCTAGTTAGAGAGACAGAGAAGGAGAGAGAGAGAGAGGGAGAGGGAGAGAGAGAGAGAGGGAAGAGAGAGAGACAGAGAGAGAGAGAGAGAGAGAGAGAAGAGAGAGAATGCATGAGGTGAGTAAGTAAATAAAAGTTGTTGTATGTTTGTTAAATCTGTATTGGGAGAATGTTGAATTAATCCTATGCTCCAGAGGAAATAGAATGCAACCAAGTGAAGGAGTCTACTGTTTTATGTGAAATAAATCTGCAAGACCTTTATCTTTTAAGAGGTGGTGTCTCTTTAAGAAGCTGTGCGAATGTGTGGGGGGGCCCCATCTATCTACCTTTTCTATTCCTTTATTCTTTAAATTGTGTATTAAATGTTTTTCACTGTGGAAATTAATTGTTTATTCTAAGTTTTAAATGTCTGAACATGGATTTTAATTTAATTTACCTGTGTTTCAAGTGTGCGTTCTTTTATTTCTTTCCTTTGAAATTGATTTGGGAGAAAGAAAAAGACCTGGACTCCACACTGGCCATGTGGAATCCAGGTTAAGGGGTAAGAAATATGAGTGTCTCTATTCTGGATACGAGGTTCCCACAGTTTGGGGAGAAGTACGCATCTGGGGAAATTGGTGATTAGCGTAAACTTAAATTGGGAATTTCAAATGTGGTATTTTGGTAGGTAGATAGGAACATTTGGGGAGTAATCTTAAATGTTGCTTTTCATAACAAAAATGTTTTTCCAGAGGGTTAAAAGAAGTTGTTCCAGACTTTCAACACACTCGTTTGGAGTTTTAGATTTCCTTTGACAGACTTGTTTTTCAAATGTAATCACGATGTGTCTCATAAAATGCAAATGAGAGTTCAGTTTAAATCATAGGTTGGACAGATGGTAGTTTCGCATTTTAGTTATATTGTCAGCCCCAATCCCCTCACCATTTTAACAGAGCACACAGCTATGCAGCTGCTGTTGGATAGTCGAATTAAAATGATGTGATCAGTCAGCACCGTCTCTCAAGACTCTCAGGGTTGGGATATTACCGTAAAACGTATTAAAGTTCTTACCTTCCTCACTGAATTAGACTGGAGAAGCACATGAATATACTGAGCAGATAGAGTTAGAAAAACCAAGGGTGAGTCTGAGAAGAGTCCATAACAAAATCGGACATGGAACTGTATGTGGATAGGCCGAGGAGATATTATGATGGTATTTCCAAGACAGGGTGGGCAATAGTCAGTGGGAAAGGCTATATCCTAGATAGAGGAGCATTACCCAGAATTGACTCCACACAGATAGCTGAGTTGGTGGCCCTTGTATGAGCTTTGGAATTGGGATCAGACTAAAGAGTCAATATTTACACAGAGAGTCATATTGTTTTGGGGGTAGTACATGTCTATATGCTGGTGTGGGCTTGAAGGGGATTCATGATTACTAGTGAGGCAGAGGTGAAGAACGGAGATAAGATACGACAACTTGTCCAGGCTATTGAGAAACACTGGGAAATGGCTACCATAAAGGTTACAGCACATGTTGGGAGAAAGAACAAGACAGAGTAGGAGAATGCACAAACATTAGGGAAAAACTATGTAGATCAGGCTGCGAAGAAGGCAGCTATAGACCCATCATTAATTACTGGAGAGACAGAAGTAGTAAGGGCCTTAGAAGTTGGGAAGATTAAGCAGGGTACCAAGGAAAGAGTATGGAAAGACAGAACAGGGGCTACAATAGAGCCCTGCTTAAGACAACAGCTTCTAAAAGCAAATATTGCCAGAAACGTAACATCTGTACAAAGAACATTGTGGGTAAGAAGTGTAGTGTCCAGATGGGCCATCAACAATGATCACTAGGACCATGGGAAAACACCCAGGTTGACTTCACCAGACCCCTCAATCCTGACCGAGGTAAGAAGATTTGTTTAGTTATTATTGACCATTTTACGGTGAATAGAGGCTCTTGTGATGCATGACTGTTCCATGAACAGAGTTGCAAAAATACTCGTGAGCGAGATTGTCTCCAGGTGGGGTATGCCAGTGCAAATTGACTCTGACAATGAAACACATTTCACTGGTAAGATAATGAAAGAAACCTGTAAACTGTTGGGAGTCAAACAGAAATACCACATTCCCTATCACCAACAGAGTTCTGGATTTCTGGAGAGAACAAACTATATCCTAAAGGGAATGCTGGCAAAAGTCAAACAGAATACTGGTAAAGGATGGACAATTTTATTACCACAGATAGTGATGCGTTTAAGAGCAACACCTGGAACTAAAACTGGATTGACACCATTTGAGTTAATGATGGGTTGTGCCATGAAATTGCTTGGAGACGCAATAACTGAGGTGAGTCAAGGGTACAATTTCATAGAATAATAGAATCATAGAATCATAGAACAGTAAAGCACAATACAGGCCATTTGGCCCACAATGTGTTGCCGACTTTTAAACCTCGTCTAAGACTATCTAACCCCTTCCTCCCACATATCCCTCTATTTTAAATTCCTCCATATGTTTATCTAGCAATCTCTTGAATTTAACTAATGTACCTGCCTCCACCACCACCCCAGGCAGTGCATTCCATGCCCAAACCACTCTCTGGGTAAAAAACCTCCCTCTGATATCTCCTTTGAACTTCCCACCCATTACCTTAAAGCCATGCCCTCTTGTATTGAGCATTGGTGCCCTGGGAAAGAGGCGCTGGCTGTCTACACTGTCTATTCCTCAATATTTTGTATACCTCTATCATGTCTCCTCTCATCCTCCTTCTCTCCAAAGAGTAAAGCCCTAGCTCCTTTAGTCTCTCCTCATAATGCATATTCTCTAAACCAGGCAGCACCCTGGTAAATCTCCTCTGCACCCTTTCCAACACTTCCACATCCTTCCTATAATGAGGCGACCAGAACTGAACACAGTACTCTAAATGCGGTCTAACCAGAGTTTTGTAGAGCTGCATCATTACCTCACAGCGCTTAAACTCAATCCCACGACTTATGAAAGCTAACATCCCATAAGCTTTATTAGCTACCCTATCCACCTGTGAGGCAACTTTCAGGGATCTGTGGATATGAAGCCCCAGATCCCTCTGCTCCTGCACACTACCCAGAATCCTGCCATTAACCTTGTACTCCGCCTTGGAGTTTGTCCTTCCAAAGTGTACCACCTCACACTTCTCCGGATTGAACCCCATCTGCCACTTGTCAGCCCAGCTCTGCATCCTATCAATGTCCCTCTGCAATCTTCGACAGTCCTCCACACTATCCACAACACCACCGACATTTGGGTCATCTGCAAACTTGCCAATCCACCCTTCTACCCCCCCATCCAAGTCACTAATAAAAATCAAAGTCCCAGAACCGATCCTTGTGGGACACCGCTAGTCACAGCCCTCCAATCTGAATGCACTCCCTCCACCACAACCCTCTGCTTTCTACAGGCAAGCTAATTCTGAATCCACACAGCCAAGCTTCCCTGGATCCCATGCCCTCTGACCTTCTGAAGAAGCCTACCATGTGGAATCGTGTCAAATGCCTTACTAAAATCCATGTAGACCACATCTACTGCACTACCCTCATCAATCTTCCTGGTCACCTCCTCAAAGAACCCTATCAAGCTTGTGAGACATGATCTGCCTTTCACAAAGCCATGCTGGCTGTCCCTGATCAGACCATGATGCTCTAAGTGCCCATAGATCCTATCTCTAAGAATCCTTTCCAACAGCTTGCCCACCACGGACATAAGGCTCACAGGTCTATAATTCCCTGGACTATCCCTACTTCCTTTTTTGAATAAGAGGACAACATTTGCCACCCTCCAATCCTCTAGTACCATTCCCGTGGACAACAAGGACTCAAAGATCCTAGCCAACGGTTCAGCAATCTCCTCCCTCGCCTCATGGAGCAGCCTGGGGAATATTCAGTCAATTTACAACATCGAATGAAAGAATAGCTGGTTAAGTTAAGTGAGGAGGTAAGGAAAAAGTTGAAATGAGTGAGAGAATAGCAGTAGATTGCAGACAGAGAACAAGAGTTTCTGAATAAAAATGCACCAACATTATCCTCTATTGGAGACGGGGTAATGAGACGGCAGATTGATAGGAAGGGACTGGGTCCCCACTGGAGAGGACCATATGAGGTTTTATTTGTAACTCCAACAGGTGTTTGATTAAAGGAATGAACCGGAGCGAGATGGAGACATTGGTCGCAGATTAAGGCATATGAAGCTAAAACCTCCTTTGCACCCCTCTCTATCAGGACAGAACACTCCAGAAATGACCAAATTTGATTGGGTCATGCTCCATTTACTCCTGGGAACCAAGATGATATGGTGGACAACATTATGGGTCAGGATTCTACTGACCACCCCCCCCCCCCCCCACAGATGATCAGAGAAGAGTATGAGGTATTGTCTTGTAAAGGTGGAAAGACCAGAGTAATATCCATTGGGCAGGACTTACAATGTACCATTGGATGGGACATAACCAAACTAATCAGGCATAACTGTACACAAGTTGACATAAACTACAATCCAGGATGAAAAGTGGAATGGATAAAGGATAAAAGGACCAGCATGGAATGGGGAACAGATAAGAGGATTCAGCCGAGATGGGGCACCCACTTGGTGACAATGTAATGGGGAAAGTTGCTGGATAACTTATACGAACTTTACAAGTACAACTACATTACCAACAGCTACAACAACTTCGCGGGTGAGTGTACCGAGACGGCTGGAGTTTGATGAGGATATCTCACAAGTGACTGGTCATGGACTGGTGATGACACCTAACAGAGAGAAGGTAGCATTGGTACCATATTATCAACATGTACAGGTGATCTTGAATTCAACTGACCTTGCTTGGTGTCCCACTCTCACACAACAATTATTTCAACACTTGTTGAGGGAACTGTTAATGGAGAAGGGACTTAGGGCCCATAGAACTAGTTCCACCTTAGAGGGCAGGTGGAACTAGTGGGGACAGGATATGCAGCAGGAATATCTACAGTGAACACTCTGGATTGAGCAGTACTAAACAAGCAGATTGAGCAGCTAAAGGGTAAAAGTAGGCGAGTGATGGCACAGGGTTACCAAGATATGACTGAGATGAGCAGAATAGGAGAAAAGACAGCATGTGGGCTCCCGAAGGAAGTAAGGATTCTGAAGCCTTATGAGGAAGTGATGAATAATATTATAGATAGGGTGGGGAACACATTCCGAGAAGAGCATAAGGAACGTGTGCTCCATGTAGTCTGCATGGCTACTTTCCCAAGTGCAAGGTGGACCACTACAATTAGCTGGGCATCAAGTCCCAATGGAGTAATGACACACAACCTGACTGCCACCTTAGGGTCTTAGTTGTAGCGAGCCAGGTAGATCAAGTTTGTCAGGGTTCCCAAGGGGAATACATCATTGGATTAATATTGCAAATCCCTCACCAGCTGCTGAATAAGACCCTTGCCCCATACGAAGTTCACGATAGTGGGCAATATAAGCATGGGGCATGGATTACGGTGCATGATGCCCCAAACCACGCTATAATAATTGTCGGGAAGCCCAAAGGGGTGAGATCTCACTTGTGCCACCAACAAGGAAACCACTGGACTTGTCCAGAGGAAGTAATCAACACGGTAGATTCCAGTTGTGGATTTACCCATTACAATGACTGTTATCTCGCAGTTGATGTGAAGGCTAATGCCTCTTTCGCCAATGTTGAATTCTCCCAGGGAAAATATTAAGTAGCAACATCAGCTATGTGGTACACCAAAGGCAGACTGAACTGTACACTACTGGGGCGCAATTTAATAATCCGAGGACTCACACACCTAATCTTAATCAGAGGGAAGAGACTGGCAGTTTTGAGGACAGGAATATCTGAAATGATCGACTTAATGGTCAGGAGAAGTGACAACGATAGGGTTCTGAGACAGTTTGTGGCTACAGAGTTACCACCCATTCCACCCCATCCATGCTGACTGGAAAATGTTGGTAAAGGAAGGTAAAGAGTTAATCCTCAAAGTGGTCAGAAGAGAACAAACACAAATACAACCACACAAAGGAAGCAGGGGAGATTTTATGTAAAAAGACTGTGTTTGAAGAGGATTGGAATTGATGATTAAATATTAACATCCACCTTGGGTTAGAATCATATCTCAAGTCTTAATGGTAGTACAGTTAGTGGTATTGGTAGCTTTGTTATGTTTTACCATTACAGGAATAGATATAATAGGTTAGAGTCATTATGATTAATAAAGAGATGTAAAAAATGGTAGTTGAAATAAACATGAGATTGGAACAGTAAAGAGGAAGATGTATGTGTTCTATGCTATGTAAACCATCCTGGAGATTGTCTAAGTGAAGGGAGAATTGGACTTATGAACCAAGACCCTCCCGAGGGCCTGATCAACCAGAAGGAGGAGTGCAAATTAGTGGCCATTGCGACTATATTGGCTAAGTCACGGCCAAGAGGGGAGAACTGCAGTAGGGAATGGTGAAATGGTTCTGTAACACTATAGTAGAGATCATTTAGCAGTGAGATAAAGGGGAACTCTGCAGTGTTGGCACCAGGCAGAGAAAGTCTAGAACTGGTTCAAAGCAACCTGGACCACAAACTGCAGGCTAAAGTAAGCTAAAGTAAACCCATGCCTGGTTACCATTCTAACAATAATCCCATGAACTCCAGGATAGAAGCTGGTCATTGTACATGTAAGGTAAAGATGGAACTGCACACAGCTCATGTAGCACACGAAACACTCAAGCTTGACAGCTCACGTAGCACGCAGGTGCTGAAGCTTGACACTGCAAAAGGCTTACCTCACTCCATGTATACACAGCATATGTGGGGTAAAGATGATGGGGGAAAAGTAGATGAGAAATAGTATAAGAATAATGGAAACTTTGGATCAGGGATCATTCGTTCCCCTGACGTTAGCTTGTAATAAAGAGAAAGTTTGTTTTGAAGGTAAATCCCAGACTCCGCATGAATTCTTTCCATCTACACATACCAAAAATAAATTAAAAACATTAAAACAAACAAAGATATAATTACAAAAATAACTAATTTATTCCCAACAGGTGATTTCTCCCATTAATTTGAGTAAGAACTGCAGTTCCCTGCACCATGTTTCAGCAGGTAGCAGGCACAGGTTCAGTGGGTAGTCCTCTCAACATGAGAGCTGGAAACCCTGAGGAAGTTTGCATTGTCCCATTGAACTCCACAAGGAATCCACCAGTCCAGCTCAGAAGCAGCTGTATGTGTTGGCTTAGGCCCACGCCAGGAATGAAAACCAACATTTCTGCAGAGACATGCAACTTCTCCAATCTATCCACGTAACTAAAGTTCCTCAATCCTGGAGTCAGCTTCTACTTCACCAATGCTGAAACCTTTACATCTTTCCCAAAGCACGACACCCAGAACTGAACACAACAATCGAGTTGGGTCCAAACCAATGTTTTGTAAAGTTTTAGCAGGTCTTGCGCTCCATGACTCTATTTAGAAAGCTCAGGATCCCATATGATTCCTTGTTAACTATTTTCTCAACTAGCTCTGCCACATTCATCTGACTGTACTAATTTACACAAATATCTATTCTTATACCTCTTGTAGAATTGTGCCCTTTCGTTTGTATTGCCTCTTGACATTCTTCCTACCAAAATGTAACACTTCACATCTCTCAGCATTATATTTCACCTGCCAGCTTTTTGCTTTCCTACCAGCCTGACAATATCTGTTTCTATCCTCTTCAGTGTAGATATACCTGGAAAAGTTCCAGTAAAAGTGCTGGAGTAGGGATGGTTGATCTGCACTCTTATAACTCAAGATAAAAAGCCAACAACACCTGCATCATACCCCATCACCTTACAGTTTACAAAATTATGTCTGACACATTTCATATTAAGATAAGATAAAATAAGATCTTTATTAGTCACATGTACATCAAAATACACAGTGAAATACATCTTTTGCGTAGCGATTTTGGGGCGCAGCCCACAAGTGTCGCCACGTTTCTGGCGCCAACATAGCATGCCCATAACTTCCTAACCTGTATGTCTTTGGAATGTGGGAGCAAACCGGATTCATTTCCTCCGGAAATGTATGCCCATGTTTAGTTTTCTATTTCATGGCCCTTTTAAACCACATAGAAATAATTTGAGTATTCTGTATCTCAGTATATCTTTGATCATTTCCTCATTTACACATAATTTCCAAGGAGTATGTGGCTACAGATAGAAATTATAATAATAATAACCATATTTCATTATGCTTATACTCACATTCAAAGGTATATATTTGCCTTGATCATTCAATTCTCAGCAATTTCCTATCTATGGATTGATTGTATGCAGTAGGATCAAGAGTATTTGAAGATTGAACAAAACCTTTATCTCTTGTAGCTAACATACAGAAAAGCAAAATAAATAATTTTGAAAAGTATCTCCTCAGGCATCTCTGAATTTGCTCTTGAAAGAATCTGAATGAAATGTTATTTTTTAATCTAAGTTGTATAAAAATTCAACTTGTAAGATGCAGTTTATTAATCGATCAGATAAATCACATCATGATTTTGTGTCTGGAATAAATTTTCCCAAAATATAAAACTCTATGAATATACCTGGGTGCATTTGTCAAGATACTGCTTCATGTTGTGGAGTTGGTGTGGAGTGTGGGAAATTTACATCAACAGTTCTAACTATAAATTTAGAGATGATGATTACAAAATTAAACCAAAGTGTAAGTCTTTAAATGTGGACTGAATATCAGATCCATGCCTTAGTCTACATATCTCTCGACACTGTGCTCTTGCAACTTAAAACTAACTTTGAGACAGACAAAGTCTCTCTTTCCCAGGTCTGATGAAGGATCTTAACTCTGTTTCTGTTTCCACAGATGCGGCCTGACTTACTGAATGTTTCCAGCATTTTTATTTCAGCTTCTCAGCAGTTTTTTTTTAATTTTCATTTATCTCTTAACTCTAGTTCATCTTGAAATTACTTTTGCATACTTTTTGTCATTGTATATATAAATATATTCATATACAGTATGAAATATATATATGTTATATATAATAAATAAAATTACATAACTACATATGGGTACTTTTCATAGTGTAATTACAGTTTCTTGCCAGTAGTAAACCTCTGGCAGCTCTTCTGGTGGGAGGATGCATTTACAGTATGAAGAATTTGTATTTCCCTGTATAATTTTGGGCTTAGATTTGACTTCCATTATAAATTTCTAAGGACAGAATAAATTAATTTAGTATGGAATTAAATTACATTTTTTTGTATTCCTGATTCATTCATCCTATCTTTACATTTCCATTTCACATGATAACAACACTGAGTCTAGCTCTTCCAAATGCAAAATCATAGGAAATTGATCTGTATTTAAAAGTATGTGGATTCTTCAGTAGGTTGTTTTTTGTTAAAAGGACTTTGGTTTTAATGTGAATATATTTTATATTAAATACCATGGGGGGGTGATCTTGGTAATTTAAAGGAACTTAACTACTTGCCATATCCCTATTATTCAAGAAAAAATTATGCTCAAACTAAAGCGGTAAGAGGATGTATGTACATTTGACACAGTTATTTGTGGCACTTCATTTAGTTAATCTGAAGTGCTATCATGAGCGCATATTCATAGATCAAATTTCTAATATCCCTTACCTTTCACATTTCCAAAGCCATTTCTTTATAATAATCTGCCACTTTCTCCATCTGTCTCCACATCTGTTTCAAACCAAGTTCACATTTCCTGGACATTTTCTATTCTGTCTTTACTCGTCTTTCCTTTCTTCTGTATCACTTATTCCAGTGCATATTTATTCCATGACCAATTATGCACTTCTGCTAAGCTGTAGCTGACTGAAAAGTCTGTATGCTAACGGAGTACACTCAGAGCTACAGAAGTATGTGAATGCATTAATGACTATTAAATGACAGCAATAAAATCATTCAGACAATAAAATGAATACTTTAGTCAGTTAGACCAAAATTTTAGGGCTGTCATAAAACATCAAAATATAATTACACCCTAGTTATCAAGGCTGTATAGAGAGTGCAGAATGATTTGGATGTCAAGGAAGGGGAACTTAGTTATGTCTACTGACATAAGGCAAGCTGTTCTCCTTAGATCAGAGGAGATCACAAAGAGATTTAATGGAGGCATCCAAAGTTATGAGAAAGAGCAGTTTCCCAAAGCAGAAGGGTCAGTAAACAAAGGACAGAAACTTGCATTGATTGGCTAAAGACCCAGAGACAAAGTGGCACAGTGAGATGTTTTTGGAATGCACTGTCTACAAGAGTGGTAGAAACAAATTCAGCACAAATGTTAGGAAGACAATCGCTTGAATGGAAAATAAATGTGGAACTAAGGGATAAGAGCTGGCAAGAAGTGTTAATTGTTTATCTCTACAAAAAAGTTAGACTGGCAAGGTAGCAGAAAAAAACCTTTTTTGTGCAACCTCATATGAATCTCTAGTTACTGTAATTAAAATTTTTGAATACACCTGCAAGTAGAACAACAATGACCAATATTTTGATTTGGAAGTTGGACAGGCATAACAAAAGTACCATCTGTACAGGAGAAAGGAAAATAAATTCAGTCGAGGTGACTGTTTATCATAATACATTAAGTAGTAAATTAGGGTTTGCAATGAACTTAGGGCACTGTTCTGTTACAAATAGATAGCAATGAATAATTCTAGAGGTGTGTGGGGACCTGTATGTGATGGTAGATGTAATGAGGATGCTCACCAAGAAAAGGTGTCAGGTTCTGGAAGACTGTTTTATGAAAAAGAAGTACGAAAGGAATGATCAAGAACCATGCACCCTACCATACAGCTACACAATAGTACCTGAAAGAATAAAGACTTGACATTACAGATTTTGATCTATTAAAACAAAAGATTAATTTAAAAATTAAGATCCTCAATTGAACTAGAGGTTGAGAATATGAAAGGACAAAACTATGTTCTGGAGGAAACAATGTTTAGACAAGGAGTGAAAACAATGGATTGGGATTTAGGGCAGCATAGTGGCGTAGAAGATAGTGCAGCTGCTGCTACACTGTTCCAGCAACCTGGGTTCAATGCTGCCCTTGGAGTTTGTAGGTTCTTCCTGTGACCATATGGGTTGCGCCCAGTTGCTTTGGTTTCCTCCCACATCCTGAAGACATGTTAATTGGTAGGTTAATTGGCTGTGAGTTACGCTGAGTGTTGGTGTGTAGGAGAATTAGTACAAAGTCAATGGGTACATATGAGGGAGTAGCCTCTTGTAATGACCTGCTCCCTATTTCACAAGGAAGTATTAGGTATGAGGTTTACAGCTGGGAGCCTTGGACATCATGTCTAATTGGTTCACAGTCAGCCTACATTAAAAGTAACTCAATCATCAATGTCAAGCTGAAAATAATAGACATTAACATGGAAAACATGCCATATTGTTTGAAATGCCACAAGGTGTTTGTACAAAAATTTTTGTGTTTATTAGCAAAGTGGTCAGTAAAGTTTATAGAATCCAGAAATAAAAACAGAAAATACCGGAAAAAATTGGCAGGCCAGGCAGTATCTGTGGAAAGGGAAACAGGCAATGTTTCAGGTCAAAGACCCTTCATCAGAACTTCGACCTGAAGCATTAACTGTTTCTTTTTCCAAGGATGCTGCCTGAGCTGGTGAGCTTTTCCAGCATTTTCTGCTTTTATTTCTGATTTTCAACTTCTATAGTGTTTTTGATTTCATTTGCTATGGAATCCTAGACTTTATAAATAGAGATGAAGATCATGAAATTTGTAGCATCCATAGTTTGGATGTTATGAATACTACTATTTGGATAATTAAGAAGACCGGCCCCAAGTCCCCTGCATCCCTAATCCTGTACTGCCTTGACCTGTTTACAGTACAGCAGTCAGTGATGGTAACCAGGTAAGACTAAAGAGTGGCTACTTGGACAAGGAATATCTGCTAAACATCTGGCTCCTCACATCGGTCCCAAGCTTGTGCACTAGAGAAGACACAAGTAACTAGGACCATACTACTACCAGCAACTTTATAGATGTTAGTGAGTGACCTAAACAGTACTTTCACTGCATGGAACTCTCTGGGTGCCGTCCAGCATAGTGTGGTGTTGGTTTCCATGTTATAATAGCCTGTTGCATTCTCCTCAAGCTGGAAGTTATGCAGGCTCAATCACTATCAGTAACTGGTAACAGGAAGCAATGCAGCTGAATCACGAAGAGGAACAGAAAGAGAGCAGAAGGCAGAGAAGAGGTGGTGTTGGGGGCTCATTTTCTAGGTGAAGATTCAGGAAGGGAAAGATAGCACTGCATTACCATTCAACTAACAATGAAGAGTAACCTGAGCCTAATCACCGCTTCTCAAAGATTGAAGTAGTCCATGACTGCAATCAAGAAGACTGAGACAACATTCAGAGATGGGATGATCAATAACAAGTGATTTTGGCATCACACAAATGTCAGACAATGACACCTCCAACAAGATGGAATTTAGTTGTCTCCCTCTGACATTCAACAGTGTTATCTTAAAGGAAGTACCCACAACACTATTATGGGGGCCAGGATTGACTGAAAACTTAATTGGAGTGTCACAAAATTTTACCATGGCTTTAAGAGTCATGAGGATCAGACAGGAAAATGGAGTTGAGGCCAATGATCTGATCAGCCATGATCTTATTAACTGGCAGAATGGAGAAGAGGAGATCCTGCTCTTGTTCACATAGTGTTCTGATATTTTTTAAAAAACTGAATGGAATACCATTTTATGTATTAATACTGATTTTGCTTCATAATTTATATCCAGTTAAGGATCATGCATTGCTAATATAATTGGCACCTGCAAAGAGTAACCTGATTTCAGATTTGCAAAACTACAGCATCACATTAATATGAGAGCTAGAGTACACCTTTGACAAAGTTGATCTTTGCAGTTACATAGCAACACAACTAGCAGTAATCATGTACTTTTCATTTGGATCGAGACGGCAGTTATATAAAGACAAATGACCTCTATGATGAGTTAAAATGTCACACTAATACAGGAACAAAGAAATTATCCCTCAGAACTTGAAGAACTATAGGAGTAGTCTTTATGCTGATTAACTCTGACATTGGAGTTCATTGGTGGCATTTATGTTAATTATGCTGACATAAGTTTAATATGTACATAAAGCTATTATGTCATTAAAGTAAAAGGATCAATTAAGCCAGTTATCTGGAGTGGCTGCAGTCAGGTTCAGGAATACTTTCAATGGCAATGATTTATATTGTACAGTCACTTAGGTATGTGGTGGTAGTTGTGGACAACATTATTGTGCTGTTGAGTGTGGTTCAGTTCAATTTCCTGTGTTGCTTTCAGTGACTAGTTAGTGTATTGAAAACGAACCGGATAACTGTGGTCTATTTGTGTATGTATGTAAATGAATCATATGTATGAAAGGATGTTGCAATAGCATTAGTGGCATAAGCACATGTGCTAGCTGTCAGTCTGCAGCAAGGAGATTGCACATGTTCCATTTGTGGCCAAATCAGTGTTTTATACTAAATGAGTATTTTGCATCAGTCTTCACTGTGGAGGACATCAGTAATATACCGGAGAGTCAGGGGTCTCAAGGAATGGAATTGAGTTCAGTTAAGACTACTAGAAAGAAGGTGCTAGGAAAGCTAAATGGACTAAAGACAGATAAGTCTCCCGGACCGGATGAGGTGCATCCCCGGGTTCTGAAAGAGGTGGCTTTAGAGATTGCTGAAGCACTGGTGATAATTTTCCAGGAATCAATAGACTCTGGCATGGTTCCGGAGGACTGGAGGGTCGCAAATGTAGTTCCGCTGCATAAGAAAGGTGGGAAGCAGCATAAAGGAAATTACAGACCTATTAGTCTGACATCAGTGGTGTGGAAAGTTATTAGAATCGATCCTCAAGGATGAGGTTATGGAATACCTAGAGGTGCAAGGCAAGATAGATCCAAGCTAGCATGGTTTCATGAAAGGAAGATCCTGCCTGACCAACCTATTGGAGTTTTTTGAGGAAATCTCAGGTAGGGTGGATAAGGGAGAAGTTGTAGATGTTGTATATTTAGACTTTCAAAAGGCCTTCGACAAGGTGCTGCACAAGAGGCTGATTAATAAGATGAGAGGTCATGGAATTACAGGTAGGATATTGGAATGGGTAGAGCATTGGCTGGTTGGCAGAAAGCAAAGGGTGGGAATAAAAGGATCCTATTCTAGTTGGCTACCAGTTACTAGTGGTGTTTCGCAGAGGTCGGTGTTGGGGCCACTTCTTTTTACTTTGTACATTTACGATTTGGATGATGGAGTAAATGGTTTTATGGCTAAGTTTGCAGATGAAACCAATATAAGTGGAGGAGTAGGGAGCATTGAGGAGACAGGAAGGTTGCAGAGAGACCTAGGTAGTTTAGGAGAATGGGCAAGGAAATGGCAGATGTACACTTTGGAAACAGAAATAAATGGGCAGATTATTATCTAGAAGGGGAAAAAATTCAAAGTACAGAAGTACAAAGGGAATTGGGGTTACTCGTGCAGGATACCCTAAAGGTTAACCACCAGGTTGGATCGGCAGTAAGGAAGGCGAATGCTATGTTGGCATTCATTTTGAGGGGTATAGTGTATAAAAGTAGGGAGGTGTTGATGAGGCTCTATGGGGCACTAATGAGGCCTCATTTAGAATATTGTGTGCAGTTTTGGGCCCCATATCTTAGGAAGGATGTGCTGATGTTGGAGAGGGTTCAGAGGAGATTTACGAGGATGATTCCTAGAATGAAAGGGCTTACATATGATGAGCATTTGTTGGCTCTTGGACTGTACTCACTGGAGCACAGAAGAATGAGAGGGGACCTCATGGAAGCATTTAGAATATTGAAAGCACTGGACAGAGTAGATGTGGCCAAGCTGTTTTCCTTGGTGGGTGAGTCCAGGACCAAAGGGCACAATCTTAGAATTAGAGGGTACAGGTTTAAAACAGAGTTGAGGAGAAATTTCTTTAGCCAGATGGTAGTGAATTTACGGAATTCTTTGCCACGTACAGTTGTGGAGGCCCGATCATTGGAGGCGTTTAAGGAGGAGATAGATAGTTATCTAATTAGTCAAAGTATCAAGGGATATGGGGATAAGGTCGGAAATTGGGGCTAGAAGGGAATAGTTTTTTTTTCCTTTAGCTCATGAAGCAGACTTTTTTCCCCCATTTCTTATTTCTTTTTTCTGTTTCTTTTTGTGTATCCCTTTCTTTTCTTTGGAGCAGACTCGATGAGCCGACTGGCCTACTTCTGCTCCCTTGTCTTGTGATCTTGTATTCTGTGCCTTGATTTAGAAAGACTGGGCTCCTGTACGTTACGTAACAATTTTCTTGACTTGCCCTGCTACTTTCATTGAATTATATACAAATATACCCAGACCTCTATTTGTGTACCCTTTTTAGAATTTTGACCTGTCACTTACTTTACCTCTTCTTGTTTTTCCTTCCAAAATCTAACCTCACTTTTCTTAACACTAATTTATAACTGCCTGCTAGTTGACCATTCCACCAGTCTGTCCATTGCTATCTTCTTCCCCGACCACTGTACCTTCACATTTTGTGCCATCTACAAATCTGGAAACTGTGCCTTATACACCCAATTCATTAATATATATTAAGAAAAACAGTTTCTAATCCTAGTACTGACCTCTGGAGAACTTCAATCATTCAGTTCTTGAACCAACCAGCAAAACCTTATTCACTACAGTTTAACAACACTATGACCACTTTACACTAAAATGGACTTTGTTTTTTTTGTTCTAATTGTGTTCTTCTTGTGAAAACAGTGTATAATTTATGTTTAATTATGTTTTTCTTGTGAATGCTGCTTATATGATACTATGTGCCTGTGATGCTGCTGCAATTAAGTTTTTCATTGCACCTGTGCATATATGTACTTGTCATATGACAATAAACTCGGCTTTGAACCATAGAACCATAGAACCATACAGCACAAAACAGGCCCTTCGGCCCACCATGTTGTGCCGTCCATCAAACCACCCTCACACTACCTAACCCCTTCCTCCTGCATATCCCTCCATCTCACATTCCTCCATATGCCTATCCAACAAGCTCTTGAACCTGTCCAATGTATCTGCCTCCACCACCACCCCAGGCAGTGCATTCCATGCACCAACCACTCCCTGGGTGAAAAACCTCCCCTGAACCTCCCACCCATAACCTTAAAGCCATGCCCTCTCGTCTTGAGCATTGGTGCCCTGGAAAGGAGGCACTGACTGTCTACTCTATCTATTCCTTTCAATATTTTATATACCTCTATATGTCTCCTCTCATCCTCCTCCTTTCCAGTGAATAAAGCCCTAGCACCTTAAGCCTCTCCTCATATTCAATACTCTCTAATCCAGGCAGCATCCTGGTAAATCACCTCTGCACCCTCTCCAACGTCTCCACATCCTTCCTATAATGAGGCGACCAGAACTGAACACAGTACTCTAAATGTGGCCTAACTAGAGTTTTGTAAAGCTGCATCATCACCGCGTGGCTCTTAAACTCAATCCCGCGATTTATGAAAGCCAACATCCCATTGGCCTTCTTAACTGCTCTTTCCACCTGTGACTTTGACTTTGATTTTGACTCCAGTGTAGACTTTCCTTCATTCAGCAGAAGTTACCCTGTACTCTCTATGTCCTGCTACTTGGCAAATTTTCTATCCCTGTTGCTGCAGTCCCTTTTATTTCATGACCTTCAGTATGTGGCAGTTTATCAAATACCTTTTGGAAGTCCAAGTGCATTTCCCTTATTCACCCTTGCTATTACTTCAAAAATATCTAATAACTTAAACATGATTTTCCTTTAAAAGAAAGCCATGCTGGCTTTCTCTCATCAATCAAACCTTCCATTATGAATGGACCTTGGATACTGCTTGAATTCTACTGAGTTCTACTTATAATAACAGTAACCAAACTCAGGAATTTCAAATAAAGGTTCTGGCCTTATTCAGCTGTAACATCAAGGAATTCGTGACACATAATGTGTAACTACATATTGTATGTATCTCAAACGATGATGCCAAGATGTCCTATTGTTTACATAACCATATACAAATACACCACAGGGCTCTCCTTGAGACTAACTCCTTCTGTAAGATAAGCATGTAGTAGCTTATAAATCTCATTTTTTAAATGTTGATTCTGCCATTCACAAGAAGAAGAATCTATATTGGAGGATATGGAAGCGTTGGAAAGGGTGCAGAGGAGATTTACCAGGATGCTGCCTGGTTTAGAGAGTATGCATTATGAGGAGAGACTAAGGGAGCTAGGGCTTTACTCTTTGGAGAGAAGGAGGATGAGAGGAGACATGATACAGGTGTACAAAATATTAAGAGGAATAGGTAGAGTGGACAGCCAGCGACTCTTTCCCAGGGCACCAATGCTCAATACAAGAGGGCATGGCTTTAAAGTAATGAGTGGGAAGTTCAAGGGAGATATCAGAGGAAGGTTTTTTACCCAGAGAGTGGTTGGGGCATGGAATGCTTTGCCTGGGGCGGTGGTGGAGGCGGGTACATTGGTCAAATTCAAGAGATTATTAAATAAGCATATGGAGGAATTTAAAATAGAGGGATATGTGGGAGGAAGGTGTTAGATACTCTTAGGCAAGGTTTAAAGTTCGGCACAACATTGTGGGCCAAAGGTCCTCTATTATGCTGTACTGTTCTATGTTCTATGAACCATTTGTCTTGAATATCAGTGTAGGCTGGAGATTACAAAGAGAAAATCCTGTAAAGTTGTCGCTTGATTAAGATAGGCAAAGTTAGATGATAAAAACAACTATATCAGAAATCTATATCAGAAAGGCTGCTGTGTTGTGTAGAACGTGTTTGAGAGCGGGAAGTCTCATTGCCTTGGTAAGTACTGTGAGAGCTAGAGCAAGGGTGAGAGCGAGAATGATAGCAGGAAGCAGTTTGAAAAGGTAGGCCCGTTGTTGTTGCTTTTGTTGCTGTGGTGAGTTGATAGGTCTGTTGATTAGCCTATTGGATAATTCGGCAGCAGCTGCCAATAAAAAGAAGTTAGGGTCAAGCGGACCGGTCATTGTGGGAGTGGGCCAGTGCTAGAGTGGGGAGCTGAGGCTTTGGCCCAAGAGGTTTCGGCATAAAGAGGCAGAGTAGGTGAGTGGAGGCTTCTGGTAGGTTCTCTTTCTATCGTTGTTATTTTTTATTTTCTCTGTATAGAACAGTGGGAATGGCAGTCAGGGCAGACGTATGCTCCTCCTGTAGGATGTGGAAAGTGAGGGAGACTTCCAGCATCCCTGATGACTTCACTTCCAGGAAGTGTGTCCAGCTGCAGCTCCTTACAGACCACGTTAGGGAGCTGGAGCTGGAGCTGCAGCTGGATGAACTCCAGATCATTCAAGAAAGTGAGGAGATGATAGATAGGAGTTACCAGCAGGCAGTTACATCTGGAGTGCGGGATGTAGGTGGTTAGGAGAGGGAAAAGGAATAGGCAGTCAGTACAGCATACCCTGGTGACCGTTTCCCTTGATAATAAGTATATCATTTTGGATGCTGTTGGGGGGGATGAGTCACCGGTGAAGAGCCACAGCAGCTGGGTCTCTGGCACAGAGTCTGTCTCTGTGGCTCAGAAGGGAAAGGAAATGTGATAGCGATAGGGTATCCGTTGGTTAGGGGGACAGACAGGACATTCTGTGGACAAGAACGAGACTCCCGGATGGTATGTTGCCTCCCAGATGCCAGGGTCAGGGACGTCTCGAGTCAAGTACACAGCATTCTTAAGGGGGAGGGTAAGCAGCTAGAGGTTGTGGTGCACATTGGCACTAATGACATAGGTAAGATAAGGGATGAGGTCCTGAAGAGCGAGTATTGGGAGTTAGGAAGGAAGCTAAAAAGCAAGAACTCAAGGGTAGTAATCTCTCTATTGCTGCCTGTGCCACGCACCAGTGAGGGAAATAATAGGAAGATACGGCAGACTAATGAGTGGCTGAAGAGTTGGTGTAGGGGGCAGGGGTTCAGATTTGTGGATCATTGGGATCTCTTCTAGGGTAGGTATGACCTGTACAAAAGGGACGGGTTACACCTGAATTGGAGAGGGACCAAGGTCCTTGCGGCAGGTTTGCTAGAGCTGTTGGGAAGAGTTTAAACCAGCTTGGCAGGGGGATGAGAACCAGTATTAGATTAGATGATGGATCAGTTGGTGTAGAAGTAGATGCGATGTGTACAGAGAAGGTGAGGAAGGATAGGCAGAGGATATGGCATAAATGGGTTGAGATGTGTTTACTTTAATGCAAAAAGTGTTAAGAATAGGGGTGATGAGCTTAGAGCATGGATCAGTACATGGAATTACAATGTTGTGGCCATTACAGAGACTTGGCTGTTGCAAGGGCAGGAGTGGCTGCTTGAAGTTCCGGGGCTTAGTTGTTTCAAAAGGGATAGGGAAGGAGGTAGAAGGGGTGGAGGGGTGATATTGTTAATCAGGGACAGCATCATAGCTGTAAGAAGACATCATAGAGAGATCGTCCATTGAGTCAGTGTGGATGGAAGTCAGAAACAGGAAGGGAGTGATCACTCTATTGGGAGTATTCTCTAGGCCCCCAAATAGCCATTGGGACACAGAGGAGCAGATAAGTAGGCAGATCTTGGAAAGGTTCAAAAATAACAGGGTTGTTGTCATGGGTGACTTCAACTTCCCCAATATTGATTGGCACTTCCTTAGTGCAAAAGGTTTAGATGGGGCAGAATTTGTTAGGTGTGTACAGGAAGGATTCCTGACACAGTATGTAGACAAGTTGACTAAAGGAGAGGCCATACTGGATCTAGTACTCGGCAATGAACCTGCTCCGGTGACAGACCTCTCAGTGGGCGAACATTTCAGGGATAGTGACCACAACTCCCTGACCTTTAGCATAGTCATGGACAGAGATAGGAGCAGACATTATGGGAAAGTATTTAATTGGGGGAAGGAAAATTACAGTGGTATTAGGCAGGAACTCGGGACCATAAATTGGAAATGGATGTTTAGTAAATGCATCGCAGAAACATGGAGGTTGTTTAGGGACCACTTGCATGGGGTTCTACAAAAGTTTGTCCCTCTGAAACAAGGAAAGGATGGTAGGGTGAAGGAACCATGGTTAACAAGAGAGGTGAAAGGTTTAGTCAAGAGGAAGAAAAAAGCATATTTAAGGTTTAGGAAGCAAAAATCAGACAGGGCTCTTAAGAGTTATAAGGTAGCCAGGTAGGAGCTTAAGAAGGGACTTAGGAGAGCTAGAAGGGGACATGAGAAGGCCTTGGCAAGTAGGGTTAAGGAAAACCCCAAGGCATTCTACATGTATGCGAGGAACAAGAGGATGACTAGGGTGAGGGTAGGATTGCTCATGGATAAGGGGGGTAAATATGTCTGGAGGTGAAGGAGGTAGGGGAGGTCCTGAATGAATACTTTGCTTCAGTGTTCACCAGGGAGAGGGACTTAGACAAATGTGAAGTTTGCATAGAACAGGCAAATGTGTTGGAGCATGTTGAGGTTAAGAAAGAAACAGTGTTGGAGCTACTAAAAAGCATTAGATAAGTGTCTCCAGGGTCAGATAGGGTACACCCTGGGTTACTATGGGAAGCAAGGGAAGAGATTGCTGGAGCATTAACGATGATCTTTGAGTCCTCCCTGGCCAGAGGACGGGTACCGGAGGATTGAAGGATGGCAAATGTTCCATTGTTCAAGAACGGTAAAATGAATAATCATGGGAATTATAGACCAGTGAGTCGTACTTCAGTGATGGGCAAACTATTGGAGAAGATTCTTAGGGTCAGGATTTATAAGCATTTGGAGAAGCATAGTCTTATTAGGGACAGTCAATATTGCTTTGTGATGGGTAGGTCATGCCTCACGATCCTCATCAAGCTTTTCAAGGAAGTGACATGACAGATTGATGAAGGGAGAGCGGTGGATGTGGTATATATGGATTTTACCAAGGCGTTTGACAAGGTTCCCCATGGCTGGCTCATCCAGAAAGTCATGAGGTATGGGATCCATGGAAAATTGGCTGTGTGGATTCAGAATTGGCTTGCCCACAGAAGGCAAAGGGTAGTTATTGAAGGGGAGTATTTGACCTGGAGGTCGGTGACTAGTGGTGTTCCGCAAGGATCAGTTCTGGGACCCCTGCTCTTCATAATTTTTATAAGTGACTTGGATAAAGAAGTGGAAGGGTGGGTTGGTAAGTTTGCAGATGACACGAAGGTTGGTGGTGTAGTAGATAATGAAGAAGGTTTGTTGTAGGTTGCAGGGAATGCAGGTAGAATGCAGAGCTGGGGAGAGAAGTGGCAGATGGAGTTCAATCCGGAGAAGTGTGAAGTAATATACTTTGGAAGATCGAACTTGAAGGCAGAGTACATGGCTGCTGATAGGATTCTTAGCAGTGTGGAGGAACAGAGAGATCTTGGGGTCCAAGTACATAGATCCCTAAAAGTTGCTGCGCAAGTTGATAGGGTAGTTCAGAAGGCGTATGGTGTGCTGGCCTTCATTAGTCGGGGATTGAGTTCAAGAGCCAAGAGGTAATGTTGCAGCTCTGTATGACTCTGGTTAAACCACACTTGGAATGTTGTGTTCAGTCACCACATTATAGGAAGAAAGTGGAAGCTTTGGAGAGGGTGCAGAGGAGATTTACAAGGATACTACATGGGTTGGAGAGCATGGGTTATGAGGAAAGGTTGAAGAAAGGTTGAACGAGTTAGGGCTTTTCTCTTTGAAGCGACAGAGGACGAGAGGCGACCTGATAGAGGTAATATAAGATTATGAGGGGATTAGACAGAGTGGACAGTCAACATTTTTTCCCCAGGGCTGTAATAGCCAATACTACAGGTCACCTGTTTAAGGTGCATGGGGGAAAGTTCAAGGGAGACGTCAGAGGTAGGTTTTTTCACACAGAGAGTGGTGCCTGGAATGCACTGCTGGGGGTGATGGTAGGGTCTGATACAACAGGGTCATTTAAGAGACTCTTAGACAGGCACATGGATGGAAGGAATATAGAGGGTCATGGGAGGTGGGGGAGAGATTGAATGTGGATAAGGTTTATATAGGTCAGCACAACATCATGGGCCAAAGGGCCCATACTGTGCTATACTGTTCTATGTTCTATGTTTATGCAGCAGATTTAGTAATCCTCACAGCAAGTTTTGAAAAAGTTTCAAGATCTTTGTTTGAAAATCAGAAGTTCACCAATCTTGCACTCCCACTGGAGAAGATTGATAAACAGCAATCATAACATCCACTATTTATGTAATAAAACGTCCCAGACTGATTCACAGGATCAAAATCAGACAAAATTTGACTCTGAACCAAAAGTGGTGTTAGGAAAGAGGACCAAAATAACTCAAACATTATTCCGTCATGCATTTCTGAACAGAATACTTAACAAAAGAGAATTGATTTTCTAATTCAGTGGATATTAACTGTTGGTAGAATTCAGGTAAGCAGAAATCAAGAACTTGTGCCCAGTCAATCTATTATTCTTCATTCTCGCACAATTTGAGCGGAAACACTTATTTTAATTTATTCATCTTTCAAGGTGTGGAAATCACTGGAGAAGTTAATATTTGTTTCCCATCCTTGAATGCCTTTGAGAAATGTAGTGGTGAGCCACTTTCTTGAACCATTGCAGTCCTTATGGTGAGGGCATTCCCACAATGGGATTTAGACCACACAACAATGAAGGAATAACAATACCAAATCACAATGGTGTGTAATGTGGAGAGAACCCCACAGGAAATTCATATTCCCATGTGCCTTCTGCCCTCATCTTTCTTGGCTGTAGAAGTTATAGGGTTGGTAGGTACTGTCTGTGTAATCTGAGTGAGTAACCATAGTGAACATTGTGGGTGGCACACACTGCAACCAGGGTGTGGAAGTGCTGAAGGGAATGAATACCAATCAATGGGCTGCTTTATCCTGGTTAAGACTGAGCTGCTTGAGTGTTGTTGGAGTTGTACTCTTCTAGGAAAGCAGAGACCATTCCAAGACTTTTACCTTCTCGGTGACAGAAAGGCTTCGAGGTATTAAGGGATGATGGAAAGGCTTTGGGATGGCAAAAGCATTCTTGACATGCAGAGGTACCAAAGCACGGCAAGGAGGGATTTCATTTTTTTAAACCTTATAAGGAATTTTAAAGTTGTTCAATTCCGGCCACCGTCTGTAAGGAGTTTGTACATTCTCCCCATGTCTGCGTGGGTTTCCTCTGGGTGCTCCAGTTTCCTCCCGCATTCCAAAGACATACAGGTTGGGAAGTTGTGGGCATGCTATGTTGGCGCTGGAAGTGTGGCAACACTTGCGAGCTACCCTCAGAACGCTCTACGCAAAAGGAGGTATTTCACTGTATGTTTCGATGTACATGTGACTAATAAAGATCTTATCTTATCTTATCACAGCATTTAAAACTCTTACTAGAAAAAAATCAAATTTAAAATATTTTTGTAAAATATTTCAGTTTCTTTTGTGTAGAAGTACTGACATCTTGTGGTTATTATGGCACATCATTTGATCATTCTATGACACAATTCCATGAGTCCAAGCAGGTCTGCGTCACAATAATAGAGAGAAGCTTAGGTGCAAGCACTAAACGCATGAAAGGATACTGACCATTGGTTGAATTTATCTTTGAATATTTTGTTCCATTGATTTCAGACAGACTGATTGTTCTGACATACACTCACCATTGTTGACCAAAAGAAGAATTTGTCCCCTCAACAGAGCATGTTATAAGTTTAAGCCTAGTTCTGGTATTGCCAGATCCCCAATTTATGGAACTTCACAGCCACCAATCAAATGCAGTTGATGTAACCTCTTTCCAGCTGTGCCACCTGGCTTAGGTCAGTCAATTCAATGCCCACCAGAAACCAATTTGTGATTTTTCTGGTTTGCATAACTTAAAACCATAGTTCAGTGTGTGAAATAAAAACAGAAAATGCTGGAAATCCTCAACAGGTCCGACAGCATCTGTGACAAGAGAACACAGTTAAAGTTTCAGATCAGTGACCTACGTACCGAACCAAAAATTCTGATTCCTGTGCTCTGAATTTCATTTTAAGATATCTTATTTCTCCAAAGGTATTTCAAATTTACAGCATTACAATCAACTCTCTCCTTGGATCCCAGTACAGTCTTTATCCACAAAGAACTGAAAATCAGAAAGTTTTCAGACGAATTGCCTTTGGCATCAAGACAACAATAAGCTCAAGAAACTGACATACTCTTCAACATAACATATTCGGTAGAAAACACATGGTTTGTGTCCTCTACCTAAAACCGGTGTGCAGCTACAGAAGTTCAAGGGAAAGGTTCATTGCCATCTCAGGACAACTTAGGATGCGTAGTAAACACACCCTTGTCAGTTACACCTGATCCAAAGAAAAAGAGCATGTATTTGAAACATGATAATCCAAATTTAATAAACTATTCTTTTTATAAATCAAACAATTAAAATGAATGCTTCCGTTATGAAATGATGCATGCATGAAAGTGCAATTTATTTCATTTGAGCTTTACCAATACTTGGAATGTACATTATTGACATAATTTTAAGTTCGTTCAACTAAAATGTCACTATCCAAACAGACAAGGAGTTAGATATTTACATTTGTAGTAAAACTTTAACATATTGGTTTCAGTCTGTATTTCATTAGTCCATCGCAAGGCTACAGATCTAAAAGTCCCAATTTATCTTCCAAAATGGAACTAACCCATTTTGTTATTCTTCTAGGCTTGTTTGACAGTTATTTTGCTCTTTCTCTCAGTGACAGTGGTGAGTACGTCCAACTTATAACAATGATATCCTTTTAAAATTGGTATAAAAATAAGTACTTAGAAAGTATCCAACTGGGTGCTAATGTGCTTTGTATAAATTGTACAGTTAATTGCAATTGCTTTTCATCAAAATGATTACCCTTGATTGATTTCCTCTCTCCACATTTTTTACAATATTTGTTCAGATGAAATAACTAAGGATATTGACATTCAGATATTGCTAATGAAAGACATTCAATGAAGTATTATTTCATCATGAGTCAGGGAGAGTACAGCAAGGAGAAAAAATGTTTCACACCTGGGGCTTGTTGTAGCATAAATGTTTCTAACTCATCAGCTATGAAACTGAACTTCCCACTTTAACAGTCCTAAGAAGTTGATATTGCTAAGAGAGCTGTATTTATTACATCCATAGCAATATTTCAGCAAAATCAATGAATCTATTCACTTTATGGTGATGATACTTTTAAAGTACTTATTGTCTTTGGAAAGTACTTTGTGACATGCTGAGGTTAGGAAATGGCTCATACAAATATAAGCTTTAAACATAGACACAAGTGGGCATAAATTGCATTGAGTATTGTGTAATCTTGGTGTACAATAATGGTACCAAAGGACAAAAGCATTTTAATAGCATTAACTTTGGGGGAAAATAATTACCTAATTGATAAAAATATTCCTGGAGATATAAATTGTACAGAGGTAGTACAAAGTAAACACTGAAAATAAAGTAGCATTACTTTCATAAAGACTACTAAATTAACAAGAAAAGTATGAAGAAGTTAGAATTGAAACTCTCAAATAACAGGAGAAACTTTCGGATAGTTGTGATGGTTTTATTGGGATCTGCAGGAGAATAGATAGATTGACACTTTGAGTGTCAATTTCTTATCACCTCATTTCTAAATGCCTGTTTGATATTGCCAGCATTTGCAAAACCATTTATTTTTTATATGGGGAAATGCACCAGAGGAACAATGATGATATCATGTATGTCAGGAGTGTATTTACAAAAATAGCAAAATTGTCATGCATTCTTTTCAATAAGCAGGGAAGAAAAATTTACCTACGTGAAAAGTTGGCAAAATACTGTGATAAGAGCACACCCTGGGAAGTTGTGAGGAGCTGGTAAAACAAGTGCATTAGCAAGCAAGCTGGCAGAAATACAGGTGAATCCAGAGAATGGTACTTTGAACAGATAATATAAAAACCCAACAATAACATGGGTATACCAGCAGACAGATGATTAAGATGCTTGTCCTGGTTACCAGCTTTGCTGTGCCAACGCTGTAAATAGTTTTGGTTAGAATGAGTAGGAAAAGAGAGATATTTGGTGAGACTATCCAGTGAATGGGATTGCTTATATCAGTGGCTCAAATTTATAAATAATACCTTGTACAATGTCTCCATCTGCTGGACAACAGTAGCTATATCCATTAAAAAGTACTGGGGGGAGGGGGAATCAAAAAAGAATTGCAAATGCTGGAAATCTAAAACAAAAACTAAAAATTCTTGAAATACTCAGCAGTCAGGCTGCATCTGTGAGAAGAGAAAAAGAGTAAACATTTCCAGTCAAAGATCCTCTGAAGGCAGGTTTCTGACCTGAAATGATGGTTGTTTCTCTTCCCACAGATACAGCCTGACCTGCTGAGTATTTCTAGCATTTTCTGTTTTTATTAAAGAAGAAGTACATTTCAGCTGAGCAAATGTTTAAAACAGGCAACAAGCCCATTAAATCTGCACAAAATTCTATAATCTGTGTAGGCTGAGCATGTAATTAGTCCAACCATCGGAGTTTTCATGGAATATCAGTAATAAAAGAATATCAGCAACATTCTTGCCATTTTCACCTTGGAAATCTTTGGTATATTTGAGTGGTATGTCTTTTACAAAGATAGTGGTTGCCAGAGAAGGTGGTGGAAGCAGGTACAATTACTACGATTAAGAAGCATTTAGACAGATAGACTTAAATGGGTAAGGCACGGAAGTATGCAGTCCTCATGCAGGCAAATGGGATTAGTGTAGATGGACAAAAAGGTCAGCATGAGCATGATGTGCCAAAGGGCCTGTTTCTGTGCTGTATAACTCTTTGACTCTATGACTCTGTGGAATTTCTAAAGCTGTCAAGTGAATTTAAAATTTGAGGTTGAGAAACTCCTATTGCAACTAACAACATAGCAATAAACTTTAGTCAAAGAACTACTGCCCTGGTCGTCTTTTAAAAATAGAGACATTATTTGGCCATCTTGAAGCACACAGTTAGCCCACTAACATTGTAAAAATCTAAAAGATCTTTAAGTGGGAAAGTTGGCCAGAAAGATTTACATGCAATAGATGAAATGAAATGTAGGCCCAATATTTTATTTCTAACCTGAAAATATGGCTAAAATGTCATTAATTACCTACTGAGTGTTTTCAGCAAGTTAGATGAAACTTGGGGCCCAATCAGTGCACAAGATTGCTTTGGGAGAGGAACGAGGGTGTTCCAACAACTTATCAAAATATAGTTCTTTCTCAATATTGAATACATAACAGCTCATAATGATGTGTTACCCTATTTTGTAGTTAGCAATAAAACAGGAGAAATCCGAATTTCTACATGTAATTTAATACTTTGATTACAATAAAAACAAAACAAAATATTCAATTTATATAGCTGAGTTTAAAATTAAGCCTTTACAGAAGGAAGTCTTTACAAAAGCAGTCAAGAATTAAAAGGTTCAATTAATTGGAAGTGTCAAACAGACATTTTTCAGAAGAAAATAAAATCAACTATTAAAATAAGTAGAACCATATGGTTTCAAGGGAAGATACAACATAAGAAATATAGAATGAAGAAAATCTCTTTGATTGACTAACGTTCAGTAAATATTGGAAATGGTGGGACCTGAGCAGGACTTGAGCAGCTTTGGTTGCATAAGTCAACATAAAATCTACCCAAATATATTTTAGAATTTTTTCAGACATCAATAAAAATATTTTGCTATTACCTATTCAATTCTACATAAGCTTTATATAATCAACAATAATATTGAACTTACCTTTTCTTTTACATTAGACTGCAGTCCACCTCAACATCTTCAAAATGCAGAGCCTATATTAAAAAGCACAAATGAAGTTTATTCTGATGGAACCATTGTGACTTATCAATGTAATTCCGGATATGTGGGTATCTTACGGTACAAGTGTAAGAATGGAGAATGGATAAGTGCAGATAAAATGCTTAATTGCAGATGTAAGTGAGATTTAATTCATTTTAATTCATTATTCCACCTAAAGATAACATTTTAATACAACACATAAAACAAAATACTGATCAAAATTGCATGGGTGCAATGTATCCTCTGTTAGTTTGTTGCTGTTTAAGGTAAAACTTAGGAACAGTAAAGAGAATCCTACCTTGATCCCGAGAACTAGCTCTGCCAGTTAATGAGATCATGACTAATCTGACTGTAACCTCAACTCTGCAGTCTCATCTACTGCTAAAACATTTCATCCCTTGTTTGTCAAGTATCTATCTACTTCTGGCTCAAAAATATTCAAAGACCCTGCTTCCACAGCCCTTTGAGGAAAAGAGTTCCAAAGACTAAAACAAAAATTTAACTTCGGCTCCATCTTAAATAGATGACCCCTTATTTTTAAGCATGACCACTTGTTCTAGATTCTCCCACAAATGGAATTATCTTCTCCACATCCACCTCACACTCTTGTATGTATCAATCATCCCGTATTATTTGCCTAAACTCCAGCAGATTTCAAGCCTCACCTGTACAATCTACCTCATAAGACAGCTTGCTCATTCCCAGTTCAGTAAACCTCTGAACTGTTTCCAAAATACTAACAGTCTTTCTCACATAAGAAGGCCAATACTGTACATAGTTCTCCAGGTTTGGTCTCACCAGTGACTTATGCATCTGAAGGATAACATCTCTACTTTTGCATTCAATTCTCCTAGCAATAAACCATTAACGTTCTATTAGCTTTCTTAATTACTTGCTGTACCTGCATACAAGCCTTCTGAGAATCATGTGCTAGGACATGCAAATTCCTTTGCACCTCAGACTTCTGTAATCTCTCAACATTTAGGAAATATGCATATATTTTAGCTTTCTTACATTATACTCTATTTTCTAAATTGTTGCAAACTCGCATAAACTATCTGCATCCCTTTGTAGCCTCCTTACATCCTCTTCACAATTTACCTTCCCACCCATCTTTGTGAAATCAGCAAATTTAGCAACTGTATCCTTGGTCCTTTCATCCAAGTCTTTTGTGTAAATAAAACACGGAGCCCCCAGGACTAATTCCTATTGCATGCAACTCATTATATCTAGGCAACCAGAAAGAGATTCATTAATGACTACTCTGTGTTTCCTCATCAGCACTCAATCTTCTTTCCACAACTTCCTGTTACCTCCAATTACATGAGCTCTTATTTTCCACAATGTCCTTTCCTACAGCACCTTCAAATGTTTTCTGGAATCCTAAGGGATGGCACTGTGATACTGCAGGCAGTGCAGTTATCTCACACATCCAACTAGAATCCTTTGGTGCTAACCTCCGGTGTTGTCTAGGTGAAGTTTGTACGTGCTCCCTGTGGCTGGGTGGAATTCCTCCAGGTGTTTTCGTTTCCCACAGCCCAGAGGTATGCTGATTGTTAGGTTAATTGGCTATAGTAAATTACCCCTACTGTAGGTGCTTGGTGGGAGAATGGTTGCTAATGGGCATGCAAAGGTATAAATTGCAGCAAAATAAGTGGGAGGATGTGATTGATGGGATTACCCTGAAAGCCATCATGGCCACATTGTCTGAAATGGAATCGTTCCATGTCATAAGAAAAAATGAAAATTAAAAGTTGTGAATAAGGACTCTGGATAATTTTTCTCGTGGTGTGGAAGTCTAAAGTGACATCTACACATCTAACATTTGGATGCAATGGAATCTCTTAAAATATGAAAATGATGATTGAAATTCCACCTTTTCTCCTTAAGTCTTCAAGGTATTGTGTGAAATCCATGACACAACTCTTTATCATGATCAGCCACTGTTCAATCTTTCACAGAACGTTTAAAACACACACACACACACACACACACACACACACACACACACACACACACACACACACACACACACACACACACACACACACACACACACACACACCACTTCTGTGGCCATAATACATCTCCCCTTTAAAAGGTAATTACAATAACAGACCCATGCAGATGCATGTTTATATATTATCATTTACAAAGTCTTTATGTTCATTGTTTAGTTAGAAATATTGAAACATCATAAGTGGCTAAGGAAATTAGATCTTTATTCTTTGGATTTAGAAGATTGAGGGGTAATCCTATTGAAATACAAGATCCTTGGGGGGGGGCGCGGGGTAATGACTGATCTTGTAATGTTTCCATGAGTAGGAGAATCTCAAATGAGGGAACAGAGCTATGAGCTAAGGGGTCGATTATTTAAAACTAAGGTGCAAAGAAACTTCTCAGAGAAGGTCATGAATCTCTGGAATTCTCTACACTGGAGTGTTGTAGAGGTTAGGGGTAATTCAAAGAGGAAGTAATAAATATTTGAAAGAATAGGGAATTGAAAGCTGTGGGAAATTGGCACAGGAGAGGCCTGGAATAGATCAGCCATGAACTTATTGACAACAGGTCAGGTTTGAGGGGCTGGATGGCCTACTCTTGCTCCTATTATCTTATGTCCTTATGTTCTTTTAGCAGTCACTGCAATATTAAAATATGCATGATATTAGCTAATAAATATTGATTATTCTTTACTGATAAAACCGTCAACTAATGTTTACAACTATTTCAAACCCAATGTCAATATTAGTAAAGCCTTGTGGAAGTCCTGGAGATATTTTACATGGAACATTTGAACTAAAACGTGGTGATGCTTTGGTGTTTGGTGCACGCATTGAATACAAGTGTGATGAAGGGTAAGGACTGCATTTTAATAATCTGATTTTATTGCTTGTCAGGAGAAAGCATAGGTACACATGACAACTTGTAATTCTTCTCATCATTTTTTTGTGATTTGGTCAATGAATAAAGTTATACATTCTTTTGTGCACATTGATCAATTGAAAATAATTGTGTTATTAACCACGTTGCTTAGTATTGAGGTACAGATTGTATGCATCACAATTTTGAGTATACTTTTTATACCAGCATTCACCATGGAGGAAACCTATGTAAATGTTTGTTATAACACTGTATGTGTATAATAAATTACAATGAAAGCAAGCACTGATATTTACAATGAGAGTAATATATTAAGTTTTGTCTTCATAAATCATACTTGAATAATCAATTCAGTTATGATGCTTTTTGAAAGAAAAATCTTTCTTTTTCTCTGTAACTATTTCATAGTCCCAGAAAAAGCTATAAATATGTTTTATGAAAAAGGGTGAAATATTTCACAGTAACCTATCTTTAATTTCTTTCAATACCTTCAGTAAAGTTTTCATTTAAATGTCTGAACTCTCAACATCGATGTTTGATGCTTCTGCCAAGAGCAGTGACTTTTAGTTGACAGCAAATCCTGGAATTGAACATATGCATTTGGAAAATGTTGGTGCTATTTATGCTAGTTCAATCTGCCAGCTAGGATGTTTTTCAAAATTTTCTGAACAAAAGAGACAATTTTTTCAAAATTGTAAAGATTGGAAGATGTATAAGAATGAAATTGAGTCACTGAGATTTTTTGCTTACTATGTATAAAGCTGAAAGAGCATTACTGCAGAGCTGCCAAATTTAGTGAACTCTTTCTTGGTTCTGCCAAAGGACAGGACTTTCTTCCAGAAATTGTCAAAATCCATTGCCAACTGCAATACTTTCAAGGGCAAAGGCAATTAATTCTCCAAAGGCAGTCATTAACTGTGGCACCAAAGTCTACTCCTTGCCATCTTGTTGGCAGCTATGTATTGAGTCATTCAATATTACCATTTTCATGAAAGGGAAGGGATTCCACTCCCCCAGCATTCAGCTGGAATTGCATCACGTAAGTTGAAGCCTGGTATTCTGGCAGCAGTCATGTGCAGCATTCTGATGTGCTAACTTTATTTCAACCATCAATGCAAAGCCAAATGTGATTTCTGATGAGAGGAACATCCACTAAAGGCTCATAACTCTAGTTCCCAAATTACATCCGCATGCCCAACTCCTCCAAGACCTGACGTAGGGTTTCAACCCAAAATATCAACAGTTCCTTCCCTCCCCACAGATGCTGCTCAACCTATTGAGTTCCTCCAGCAGATTGTTTGCACCTCCAAGACAATGTCTGAATACATGAAGTTGCAGGCTCTCCCAGTTTTCTCTCTTCTCTACTTTAGATTCAACAATACAATGATTGCCAACATACAAATCTGCCACAATGCATCTTCCCTTTATGAAGATTAATAAACCTTAATTTCTTTGGGCTAGCTTTAAATCACAAAAGTCAGTGATGTTATTTCACCCAGTACACTTGAGTGTACAAAGTAAAAGTGCTGAATTCATGTAAAAAAATCAATGGGCTGGCAAATGCTAGCAAGTCCTTGATTTGTGAGTGTACAAAGTCAACAGTGGAAGTCCTGAACTTGCTCAATTATAGTTGCAGACTTGTCTTTTCCAAGTACACTCAATTATAGTTCTACCTTGCTGAGGAATCCTCATGCAAGTTTAAACCTGGTGCAGGATCCATGAGCCCATTAACTTCAAAGGAAATTGGTGGGAAGAGGTAAGGGGAAGGTAATTTCCTTTCTTAAAATACTTATGTTTTTGTTTAATATTTTTACTCATTTGCAAGTATTTTAGTTAATTTCAGTTTAATTTTTAACAGCATTTAAACATTTAAAATTCTATTTCGATAGTTTTTAAACATTTCTGAGATATTATACTGCTTGAGCTTCATTCCTGCATTGTGGGCCACTCTGAATCACTGAGATAGGCAATCCAAATTTGGACAAGGCAAACTTAGCCATGATTGACCATGGCAGCTGGCATGGGCAGCAGTATCCCTATAATTAACGGGGAACAGGTATTTAGTAAGTAGCCTGCTTTCTGCTCAAATAGTTATTGGCAATTCCTCAACTACTTTCAGGGGTTAGTTAGGTGACTCAGCAGTTAATGTTGCTGAATCACACTTCTAGGAACCCAGATTCAATCCTCATTGGATGCAGTCTGTGTGGAATTTTCACGTTGGTTCCACGACTGCATGGGTTTCCTCCGAATATGGCAACTTCCTCCATAATCCCAAAGATATGTTGGTTAATTGGAAATTGGAACTTACAGACAGTCCCCAGGTTACGAGAGAGTTCCATTCCCAGGAACTGATCATAAGCCGAACTGCCGGTAAATTAGAAATGAACAGAGAGCAAGCAGGCGCGGGAAGAGCAGCTGTCAGCCAGCCTCATTGATTCAGTGAGTGAGTGAGTCTCCTCAGTGGTCCCAGCTTTGCTTGGCTTTACCCAGTCCCTGATTGTTGCAGCTTTGGGGAGCTGTGGAGTTGGTGGGGGCGGGGTGTGGAGGGGGTGGGTTGCAGGGAGAGAAGATATGCGGAATGCCCTGTTCCCACCCGACAAAAGATGCCTGCAGCCCTGCAGCATCCAGCAAATCTGTCCCTATCCATCCCGCCGGTCTCCCATATGGTCATTCACATGCACAGGGTGTCCATAAATCAGGCAATTGTAACCTGGGGAGAACCTGTATGTACCCCTCAGTGTAAGTTAATGGCAAAAAATAACCAAAGAGTAGCTGATGGACATGTGTGAGGGAGATTAAGTTGAAGGGATAAAGGGAAATAAGGAGAGGCAAAATGGGACTGATGGGTTTGCTCTCCTGCGAGCCTGCATGGACCTGATGGGCTAAATGGCCTCCTTATGTGTCAGTATAAGCATAAGGTTCATCCTGTATGACTCCAAATGTCCATGAGAGATGGAACAAGCATCTCTGCTGAAAAAACTCACCTAGAGTTCTACCACTAACCCTGCTGGAGTTTGTAGAGACACAAGAGGGTAAAAATTAGCCCTATGTTGTCTGTGCTAAATATGTCATCCTGCAATGTACGTATATTGAACACTCCAACTGAAATTTAGTTCCATTGACCTTCTGATAGCATATTTCAATATCTATTGTATAATTACACAGGAAAATTGATAACAATGAATGTTTGAAGCCAATGAAGCAAAATTTCAGAAGTGGAGTTAATAAGCATTGCTATTTGAAACAAAGACAAGAGGATGAATTTCTATACTAGAGAGTTCCTTTGACTCTAAAAATATAGATAACAAAGCTTCATTCAATTAAGCCAACATTCTTCATTCGCAAAGTGATATGAAAATGTTGACTGGCTTCAGGCTTAGAGAAGAATTAAGTTAATCACTGATTTATTCAATGGAGAAAGAAGCATTGTTTTCAACATTCTAAGAAAACCAGATACATTGGTGGAAAATTTAATTTCTACACACCACTGCTTTTTGTTACTTCTTAAAAAGATAAATTCTATGGAAAATGATAAGGAAGATTTGTAGTTGAATGCTGCACCTGTAGCTAACCAGTCCACTGCAATGCACTTTGCAGTTCCAGTAAAGTTGAATAGTTGCCCTCTCTGTGCTTCTCTGTGTTGATGCCTTATAGTGACATCTATCCTTGTTGAGGATGAAATATGCTGACTACTTATATTCTGTCCTTTTAAAGATATCAGCTGGTGGGTACAAGAAATTACCGTGATTGTGAAATATCTGGGTGGAGTGGTCTTGTTCCATATTGTGAAGGTAACAAAAATTTGAAAAATAAACTTTGTCATCACTGATTTGTGATGGATCATTACTGTGAGATAATACACTGGATAAGAATAGAAATCCAGAAGTTTAAACACATAGTGCTTTTTCAGAGCATGCATATAAAATTCAATTCTTTACGGAGTAAAATGTGATTACAACTATTTCTTTGTCAAATTACACCAATCCAGAAATTTGAGTATTTTCAGTGTGTGCAGTTCTGATCACCTCACTATAGGAGGGATGTTGAGGCTTTGGAGAGGGTGCAGAGGAGGTTTACTAGGATGCTGCCTGGATTCCAGGGCATGTGCTAACAGGAGAGGCTGGACAAACTTGGGCTCTTTTCTCTGGAGTGGCAGAGGCTGAGGGGTGATCTGTTGGAAGTGTATAAAATTATGAGGGGCGTAGATAGGGTGGACAAGCAATATCTTTTTCCCATTATTGAGTGATCCAATACCAGAGAGCATGCATTTAAGGTGAGAGGGGTTAGGTTCAGAACAGATGTGAGGGGTATGTTTTTTATTCAGAGAGTGGTGGATGCCTGGAATGCGTTACCTGATAGGGTGGTGGAGGCAAACTCATTGGGGGTTTTTAAGAGGGCTTGGATGGGCACATGAATGAGAGGAAAATGGAGCGACATGGGCATGCTGTATGTAGGAAGGATTAGCTATGTCGGCACAACATTGTGGGCCTAAGGGCCTGTTCTGTGCTGTACTGTTCTATGTTCTATGTTCTAATCCCTCTTCCATAAGAAATGTGTGATCAGGTTCCTTGTGAATAGATTAATACTTAGGCCTACCTTTCCATCTCAACTGTCAATCACTTTGTATTTTCCAATTTCCACTTCAAACCTGAATGAGCTTTAAATTCCTCCTATTTGATATCAGGACAACCAAAGCCATCTACTTCAAAACTGCAGAACACCCCAACTTCCCATCCATCAGCTTCTTTGTCTGCATGCAGAGGTTGGAAACTTCTCCATTCTGCTCAGACATGCACTTAATTTATTGCTTTCCACATCTAATTGGACAATTTCATGCCCCACTTGATCCTCACCCCATGAAACACTCTCTCTGTCACTGATACTCAAGGCTGCATTTAATCAGCATTCATTCTAATCATTCTCTTGCCCATTGTCAAAGTACAATGCAGCCAGGGCACAGCAGCTTATGTCCTCAGCTGCACTAAGTCCCAACATTTTGGCTGGGCTCCACTTGCTTTCTGTACCCCAGAGATTAGTTATTTTATCAGTTATTTTCATTAGTTGATCAGTTAGTTGTTTTCATTTTGTTATTTTATTTGTTATTTGTCAGACAGCATCGATCTGAGGTAATGTGGTAGACTACATTATCCACCTAACAGTGGAGCCCACCTGATCTTTATTTCAGATGGATAGATCCATTTGCCCATGTTGTTGAATTGGAGTCAAAAGTGTAAATTATGCTTCTCCTAAAAGATTTGCTGTTAAATCACATAAGACTTGTTGGACAGTAATAAGCTGGCAGTTCAGCATCGCAGATGAAAAAGGCAATCTGTGTGCACAGTGGCTTGCAATATTTTGCATTTGATGCGGAAATAATTGCGATATTACGTATGTTTTACAGTAAAGACCTGTCCTCCAGTGAAAGCACCAGAAAATGGAAGGATCATAGGGCCAGATGTATATGACCTTGACCAAGATTATCCTTATGGCTCCCTCCTGACATTTGAGTGTAATTCTCCTGACCTGCAAATTCAAGGTGCTAAAGAAATTTATTGCTTAGAAAACGCAACATGGAGTAATCCAGTACCAAAATGCAAAGGTAAGATTCAGTGTCCATATCCAGACAAAATTTCACAAAGCCTTCTTATTTGAAATTCACAAAAAGCAAAAGAGCCTCAGAAATGTAAACAGGATAAATTCATATTTCTCCTCAAGTTTGCTCCACCATTCCATGAGATCATTGACGATCTTCTACAATGTCCACTTTCCTGTCTATAACTCTTGATTCTCAACAGGGTAGAGAGTTTTGATGATGCACTGCGCCTGAATATTAGAATCTCATTTACCTCAGTCCTAAATGCAGATCTTTTTACCCCTAACCTCTCAATAATCCGGCCAGAGAAAACAACCTCTCATCATCTCCCCAAAAATTCCTTTCAGAATAATCCACTCATATTCTTCCAAGCTCCAGCAAGAGTAGATCAATTTTTTCTCACAAAAAATCCTTCATCCTGGAAATCAATCTATCCAATTGACACTGCAACACATAGGTAGAGAGGCCAAAGTTAGCATTGGATGCTGATGAATCACAGTGAGCTTTTCGTATGAGGAAACCTAATTTAGAAGAGACCAGTTATCAAATCATGATCTGCCCAGATCAGCATATGACTGGCTACTTCTTGTGGGAAGCTGCCGGAAGTCCTGCTTGGAAATATATTTCTCCACAAATGCATCATCACGTTTAAGACTCCCACACAAGCATGGAAGTTCCAAGCTTACTGGCCCCATCAAAATGCAGTGAAGATTTACAAGATTGGTTCCAGGGACGTCAGGTATGAAGAGAAATTGAGTAGACTTGGCCTGTATTCTCTACAGTTTTGAAGACTGAAAGGAGGTCTCATTAAATTTTTCAAAAATTTTACTGGGCTTGACTGGCTCATACAGGGGAGAGTTTCCCCGACTGAGGAATCTAGAACCAGGGTCACAGTCTCAGAATAAGGGGTTGTCAGTTTGCGCTGAGATGAGGAGGAATCTCTTCACTAAAAAGATGGCAAATCTTTGAAATTCTCTATCCTAGAGCACCCTGGAGGCTCAGTGGTTGAGTTAATTCAAAACTAAGATCAATAGATTTTCTCCATTATAAAAGAACCGAGAGATGCAGCATTTAGAATTGGGATGACTTTGAGCAGCATGTTGTCAATGGTGGATCTGCGAAAGCTAAGTTAGGACTGAGAGGTCATCAGCAAATGCAGGCAGCTTGCCACTAGCAAGAAATTCTGTGTCACTCTATTGTGCCTATACAGAGTTGAGGAGCTTAAACCTTTCTATGCTTAACATTCCTCCATCACCCCCACCCCCCCCCCCCCCCCCCCCAATGCAGCAACAAATCTTGGTAATTTATTCAACAAATTTAATACAGAGATAGCCCAATCAACAAAATGCAGCTTTTTGCCAGATTTAGCATAGGGCCTATTAAAAGTGGAATTAGCATTTCACAGAATTTCCCAAGTCATTTTGCAGCAGACATTCGCTTGACGTAACTGAAGTGTCTTATGTCTGAGGAGCATGAACTGAATTGGTTGAGGAGGAAGATAAGGTTGAATTTTCTTAATTGCTTTGAAAAGCTTTGTACAAGGAAATTCTAACTGCACAGGAAGACCAGAATATTGTTCATTCCAAACAACAGAGATAATATTTCATCAATACCACCTTTGCAGTTTAAACTACACTCATCTTGATCTTTTTTGTTGAATAATCCTACAAAGTATCGATGTTCAAAGTGCAATTGTGCTGAAAAGTCACTTGGATCTTTTTGATATACTTTTCATATTTTATTAAACTTGTCAAAATCCAATTCTCACCACATTTTTGTGACCATGGTGGTAAAAGGACATGGGAGCATTGGTAAAGCTTTGTCAAGTTAATGCACTTAATAGTCCAGACCTAAAACGGATCATATACAAGAACAGAATTGGATTTCAATTTCAAAATCTACAAGTACTAAGTTTAGTATTGCGACAGAACTCTTTGGGGTTGAAATTGGACTTCATTGCGCCCATTTGAAATGTGAAAACTGTACAACAAGTACAGAACTGAGGGAGTAATATCCTGCAGCTGATCTTTAGCAGGGTTATAAGCACAGTGAAACTAGTAAAAGTGGTTGCCCGGTTTCGTCCGATACCTGTCTGAAACTACCTTATGTATGTAAATAAGGAGCCTAATTTTTCAGAGCTGTTGCACTCATTAGGTACTCCTCCCATTGGGTCCCCTCCCCTTACTGTTCCCATCTGCCCACCCAACCTCCCTTATTTAGTTCCATTTTCCATCTTCCTTTCCAATCAGATTCCATCATTTGCAGACCTTTGTTGTCTCCACCTATCACCTCCCAGCCTCTGTCACTATTTCCACTCTTCCCTCCTCCATCAGCCTATCACCCCTCCTCACCTGGATCAACTTACCACTTGCCAGCTCTTGCTCCACTCCTTCCCCTCACCTCTTTATATTGGCTGTCTCCCCTCTACTCTTTCAGTTCAGATGAAGGGTCTTGACTCAAAACGTCAACGGTCCATTTCCCTCCACAGATGCTGCCTGACCTGCTGAGTTCCTCCAGCAGATTGTTTTTTTTTTGAGGTCAGACTTGGAGGCCGGCTTTATTCAAGATTTGTTGACAGGAGCTGCCACTAAAAATGATTGTTTTTAAGACTAAAACACTTTCCTGTGAAGGCAGTGGTACTTTGGTAAATCTGCAAATCATTCTAAGGGTAACTGCCAGCCTGCATTTGACCCTTCTCCATCACGATATTTGATATTTGATATTTCCTTACAACTTTAGACTCCATTCAGCCCAACAAATCTATGCCAGTTTTCAGATCGATCCCATCAATCTCATTTCTGTACTAATTTCCCTGTAATCTATTCCCTTGCACATGCCCCCCCCACCAATTTCGCTCCTACCCACCTACAGAAGGGCTATTTGCAGTGGCCAATTAACCTAACAACCAGCACCTCTTTAGGATAGAAACAAAGAAAATAAGAGCAGGCCATTCAACCCTACGGCCTGCCCTACCATTCAACATGATTATGGCTGATTATCCATTTCAGTCCCCTGTACTTGCCTTCTCCCTGTATCCCTTGATCTATTTAGCATTAAGAAAATATATCCACCTCATCCTTAAGTATCCATGATGAATTGCTGAACACTGAATTCTGCCAAAGAATTCCACAGGTTCAACACCCTCCAGGTGAAAAAATTTCTCCTGAACTCAGTACTGAATAGTTTTCCTCATATCCAGAGGCATGAACCAGAGTTATGGACTCTCCAGCCATAAGCCGTAGTTTGTCTTTCATGTTCTGTTAGAATTTGATGGGTTTCTATGAGATCCCCTCTCATTCTTCTACCACCGAGAGAATATAGGCCTGACTGACCTATACTCTCCTCATTATCGGTCCTCCCATCCCAGGAGTTAGCATAGTCAATTTTTGTTTTACCAACCCCACACTCTCCCCAAGGAATGACCTTCTTCCACAGACCAGGAGACAAAACTACATGCAATACTGCAGATGGGTCTCATCAAGGCCTCTGCAGCTGTAGCAAGACATTCTTGTTTCTACACTCAAATTCTCTTACAATGAAAGCAGACATACCATATTGTCTGCCTGCTCCTGCCTCATGTATCCCCCTTACCTCTTTATACTGGCTATCTCCCCTCTACACTCTCAGTCCTGATGCAGGGTCTTGACCAAAAACGTTGACCATCCCTTTACCTCCACAGATACTGCCTGACCCAGTGAGTTCCTCCAGCGATTTTTTTTTGGTCCAGATTCCAGCATCTGCAGTCTCTTATGTCTCTATTTGATTTCCTAACTACAAGCTGCACCTGAACATTTGCTCACATTGACTGGTATAGAAGGACATCCAGTTCTCATTGTATCTGTGTTTTTCCCAGTTTATTACCTTTCAGATAATCCATTTTTCTGTTTTTAGAGCGATAACCACAAACTTATCAGCATTTAACTGCATCTGCCGTGCACTTGCCTACAATCTCAATTTATCTAAATCACATTGAAGACACCTTGTGCACTCCTCGCAGCTCCATTTCTCCTCAACTTTGTGTCACCTGCACAACTTAGAGCTGTTGCATTTAGTTCCATCATCCAAATCATTGACATATATCGTGAATAACACCAATCTCCACAACACCCCACTCATCAGTGCTTGGCACTTGAAAAAAAGACCCATTTATTCCTGCGGTCTGTTTCCTGTCCGTCAACCAATTGACAATCCATGCAGTACATTGCCCCAATTCCATGTGCTTTAATTTTGCACAGTAACTTCTTTTGTGGAACCTTATCTAAAGCCGTCTGAAACTCCAAATACACCACATCTTCTGGCTTTACGTTATCTATTCTACTAATTACACCCTCAAAAAACTCAGCAGATTTAACAGGAATTCTTTTCCATAAACCCATGGTGGTTTTGTCCAATGCAATTAAAAGTTTTTAATTCTTCTTTCATTGCATCATTTTTAACAGAAGGTAGCATTTTCTACTATTTGCAACACCACTTTCTTTAGAACTCTGGAACATAGGTTATCAGGCTCTAGGGATTTGTCAGTCCTTAGTCCCATTCATCACCCAACACTATTTCTTTGCAAATAGTGCTTTCCTTCAGTTCCTCCCTGCCTCTAGAACCTTTGTTCCCTGACATATCTGGCAGGTTATTTATGCCCCCCTCTGTGAAGACAGAAACAAAGTAAATGTTTAATTGTTCTGCCATTTCTTTGTTTCCTCTATTTCTTATTACTCAAGACTTATAGTTCTTCTCAATGACTTTCGGAGGAAATATGGAAACCCTACTTTGCCAGATCCTCCTACCATAAGCTCTTTCATTTCCCAACAGCTCCTCATCCCGTGACATACCAGACAGAAATGAAACCCTGATTATGGGCAAGTGAACACTGAAATCATGAGAAATGCTTCCAATAGCTCATCCAAAAACCCAAGGCCAAATTTTGATGAGTCTTGCACCTCATAGTTGGTCATCTGTGTGCCTGCTTGACATTGAATATGCCTAAAAACAAAATGTGATCAAGTTTTAGTTCTTTGCCTTTCTTTGTGAATAGACTGATCAGAGAGATTTTTATATTTTACACTTTTTTCAACTTTATAGAACTCATGTATTAAAATTATCTCAAATCCATTATATTTTTGAAATACAAGTATGTTATATGGGTAAAATTGATACATTCAGCATTGACAGACCTACTCCCTCCTTTGATATACAGTTATTATTTTGGTTATAATATTTTTAAGAAATTGCAATGAAAACAAGAACAAAATAGTTTAAATATTTTTATTTTTAGAATTACAATGTATGAAACCAGATATACGTAATGGGATTGTGATGACCATGGGTGAGGTTTTCAGATATCTTGAACAACTACACTACACGTGCAATCGTAATTTCAAACCTTCTGGTATATCGACCACATGCACCCAATTCGGATGGAGTCCACCACCATTTTGTTCACGTAAGCAGATTAGTTTCTTTCCTTGCATGCTTATTTCAATTATTATATTTGACAGAAGACCTCCTTTCTTGGACTGTAGGCTACATATGACCCATTGCCCCGAACTGTACAAAGACTGAAAGAAAACTTAATTCTTAATCTCCATCTGGATGCAGTACTGATCCTAGTCCTTCACCATCCTGTCCTCAATCCCACAGAGCTTTATGATGCAACTTAAACAAAGTGGCATCCTTACATTTAATGCCAGTGTTGCCTTAACAAAGAGCAATAAGTTATGGCCATGAGCAGAAATTTATAACCTTCCATTTGTATCTTGAGAGTGAAAGTTGGCCATGCAGGGGAGAAATTTCTCAGGGATATGGTTCTTAAAATATAAGTTGAATTGCAACCCAAATTGGGTGACAAACAATTTTTTGGCAAGTCAGAAGAGAGAGTGGTATCGCTTGCTCTCTTGACCACAGCTATCTGGACCATCCATATCCACCAACTACTTATGTGCACTAGGCAGCACCAGTTTGCCAATGACAGGTGGCATTGAGCTGGCAGCTGGAGATCCATGGAGGTTTCTTTTTGCAAGAATAGGGGACATAATTTTAAGGTAATTGGAGGAAGGTATAAGGGGGACGTCAAGGTTAAGTTTTTTACACAGAGAGTGGTGGGTGCGTGGAACGCACTACCAGCAGAGGTTGTGGGGGCAGATACATTAGGGACATTTAAGAGACTCTTAGAGACACACATGAATAATAGAGAAATGGGGGGCTATGTGGGAGGGAAGGGTTAGATAGATCTTAGAGCAGGTTAAAATGCCAGCACAACATTGTGGGCCAAGGGCCTGTACTGTGCTGTAATGTTCTATGTTCTATGAAAGCTTGGTGGAAGCCCGTGCAAGGCCAAAGGCTTTGAAAGGCACCACTGCTGAAACTGGACTTGGGTGACAGAGGGCAGTGATTGGAGTGTGGTCTCAATGCAGGAGAAAGAAAGCTAAGGGTAAGATGGGAGAGAACTTGGAGAGTGGGAAAGGGTAGTGGGAGCAGTATTAGCAAAGCAGGAATGTGGAGGAGGAAGGGAAGTGTGGGATAGGGAGGAGTCAGAACAAGGAGCTGTGAAAGCAGAGACAAATGTAGAAGAATGGAAGCACATGGAAGGCAGTGAGAGTCTCGAGAAAAGTGGGTACTTTGGGATTAGAGAGAATGGGAGAGCTGGGGGTAAGTGAAGGGCAGAAAGGGAGTGAGTTTGTTTGTGGCAAAATGAGAGCGAGGAGCAAGCGAATGGGTGCTAGTGAGAGAGTGTGTGCATGCAGAGGGAAATAGGAGGATGAGGGAGGAGTGAGAGAGCACGGATGAGTGGCAAGAGCATGAAGTGGCAAAAGCTAGTGGTAGACCAGAAGACTGGGAATTTTTCAGAAACGAGAAATGAGAGACTTGAAAGAGAAAATAGATTTTGAAAGCAAACCAGCAAGAAATATCAAAACAAACAGCAAGAGCTTCAATAGAAATATAAAAGTGTGAGACTTCTGGAGAGAGACTAGAGAATTAAAATGGGAAACAAGGAAATGGCAGGGAATTTAAAGCAATACTTTGCATCAGCTTTCATGGTGGAAGAAACTGCAAAGATCTCAGACATAGCAAATAGGTTAGTTGAAAATTAGCTGGCGCTGGAAATTTTAAGAACACAACCTCATCTGAGGAACTGTCTCATGCCCCATGTTTCCTGTCATGTACAGAGGAACAAAGCTGGACACTGCAAGCAACCACCATGTATTCCTGATATACATTTCTGTTACATCAGGTGGGAGGCTAAAATTTGAAATGCCCCAAAGTAGAGTTCAAGCTCAAAGTCAAAGTCGAGTTTATTGTTATATGCACAGGTACATGTTTGCATAGGTGCAATGAAAAACTTACATGCAGCAGCATCATAGGCACATAGCATTAGAGACACAACATTCACAAGAAAAACATAAACATAAATTATACAAACTAATACAAGAAAGAACACAATTTGAACAAGAAAAAACAAAGTCCATTGCAGTGCATAGTGGTCATAGTGTTGCTATACTGAGGTATTGATTAGGGTTGTGCAGGTTGATTCCAAAACCGAATGGTTGAAGGGAAGTAGCTGTTCTTGAACCTGGTGGTGTGGGACTTCAGGCTTCTGTACCTCCTGCCCGATAGTAGCTGCAAGAAGATGGCATGGCCCGGATGGTGGGGATGTTTGATGATAGATTTTGCCTTCTTGAGGCAGTGCCTCATGTAGATACATTCAATGGTAGGGAGAGTTGTGCTCATGATGTATTGGGCTGAGTCCACTACTCTCTGCGGCTTCTTATGTTTGAATTGCCATACCAGACCATGATGCAAACAGTCAGGATACTTTCAACAGTACATCCATAGAAGTTTGTTAGAGCGTTTGGAGACGTGCTGAACTTTCTTAGCTTCCTAAGAAAGTAAGGATGCTGGCACACTTTCCTTGTGATTGCATCTATGTGCTAGTCCCAGGACAGGTCATCTGATATGTTTTATGCCCAGGAATTTAAAGTTGTTGACCCTCTCCATCGCCAATCCACCAATGTAGACTGGCACATGTTCACCATCCTTCCCTTTCCTGAAGTCAACAATCAGTTCTTTAGTTTTACTGACATTGAGGGAGAGGTTGTCATTGAGGGACCACTCAATCAGGTGTCCTATCTCGCTCCTGTACACTGACTCATCACCACCTGTGATTCATCCAACAACAACGGTGTCATCGGCAAATTTCTATATGGCATTGGAGCTGTGCTTAGCCACACGGTCATGTGTGTATAGAGAGTACAGCAGAGGGCTACTTGAGATGCTCCTGTGTTGATGGTCAGTGAGGAGGAGATGAGTTGAAATAATCACAGGGTGAAATTCTATCAGTCATTGTAGAAGTCCGCCTGTGCTTCACAAGGCAATTTCTGCTGCACAATACATGGGATTGATGGTCCTCGGTGGACCTTCCCCTCCACTGGATATCCAACATAGTCAGGGGTCTAGCCTAATGAGCTGTATTCTGAGAAATCATCCAGAGTTAGTGACATGGGCCAAATCTTCCCGTCAACGTCATGCTGGAGAATCTAATTTTGGAGTACTTGCCTCACTTCCTGGGAGTCTGACTGATGCAGGTTTCATCACCCAGTGTGTTTTCAATGTGTATGTGTGCTGACTCCTGTCATGTGACTGCCAATGCAACATATTTCGGTTTAAACATTTACGATTGTTTTCCTCATAAAAGTTTCCTATGAAGTAAAAACTAAATTTGTCAATGTAATTTTCTGATAGCCATTGATCAGGCAAGGGAATAACAGCCACATCAAACCCTTTGACTTTGGTTGGCCAATAAGGAAATGTTACTATGACTATTGGATTGAATCAGAGTAATTATTGTCACATTATTAAATAAACTGCTGACTTCCAAGGAACTAAAAATCTAAAACAGTGTGAAATAGATTGCTGGTTTCCTATCACTCATTTTGCACAAAGTCTCACTTACTTCCAATGTGTTCTATCAGAATATCTTTTAACTGATGGCATTGGTAACCTAAAGTCATTACGATCAATTATTTTACATTTGGTTCCCATTGATGTAACAAGCATCCATTAGAGCAATTGTAATCTTCTTTAATCAAGGTGATAAAAACAAAACAAATGTTCAGTTACTACTTCCAATCACCAGTTCAAAACCTAACACTGTTCTTTTTCAGCAATAACATGTTCAAGAACATCAATAGAAAATGGTCAATTTCTAACCAGCAAATGGACATTTGCCTATCAGGAAACAGTGAACTATACTTGTAATGAAAATTACAGACCTTCAGGACCAAGTACAGTTCAGTGTGAAGCACAAGGGTTGATGCCAAATCCAAGCTGTGTAGGTAATTGACTTTTGTTTATTAATAGATGGCTAATGAATGGAAATGAACACAGGTCATTTGGATTACCCACATTCCATAAAATACACTGCATTATTAAATAAATTTATCGGCATATTACATTGGGTTAATTAAAAAATCTTCCATCATTTGCTCTAAAACATTATTATGAAATATTGCTTGATGCAATAGGCTGAAGAGGGTTATTTTAATGTAAGGATGGTAACAACAGGTTCTTTTGAGCATGGTCCACCCTGTACCATGTACATCAATTGGCATTTATTTATCTTGGCTTGGATTTATCCAGCTGGCTAGATAAATAATAATCTCATCTTCTCTCAGGATGTTTTAATCTTTTGTCTGAAAATAATACTCAAGAGTCAACTAAGTTTGTACCATGATTTGCACAAAAAGAAATGCTCGTGGTTGTTGGAGGTTCATCAGGACATTACTGCAAGGGAGCAATTTGGGCCATCTATCTTCAGCTGCTTTGTTAATGCCCTTCCTTCCAACATAATGTCAGAAGTGAGAATGTTCATTGATGATTGCACTCCTTTCCTGAATTGCTTTATTATATACGGTTGCATTTGCAATTATGTTCAAACAGAAGTGCCATTTAGATGGCCCAACTCGGCATTCTCCTGAGATTCCTACAACCCAGAAGCCAGCCTTCTGCTATCTTGAGTTACTCACCCAGTGGACTCTGACTGCACTTCCATGGAAGTCCATGACCTCTACCATTAGGAAGAACAAAGACTGCATGTGCATATGAACACAACCATGTGCAGATTCTCAGACATATTTTACAATACCCTTACTTGGAAATATACTTCCATCCATTCTGCATTGCTCTGTCTGAATCCTGAACTCCCTCCTCAAAAGAGTAGGGCATTCAGGATTCAGACGAGTACCTTGATATTTTTTAAAAATTTTATTTACAGCGTGGTAACAGGCCCTTCCAGCCCAACGAGTCCGCCGCACATTTTAAACCCAAATTAGCCTATCCGTACATCTTTGGAATGTGGGAGGAAACCGGAGCACCTGGAGGAAACCCATGCAGATACGGGAGAACGTACAAACTCCTTACAGACAGCGACGGGAATTGAACCCCGATCGCTGGTGCTGTAATAGTGTCTCGCTAACCACTACGCTACCGTGCTGTTATTCCCCACTTTTGTGCAGGAGGATGCAAAATATTCACTGAGAATCTTACATACATCTTATGCCTTCACACACAGGTTACCATTTAACCTGCACATTACTAGTTTTCAAATGCTCCATCTCTAGCAGTCATACCGAGGCAATACCCTCCTTAAACCTTTCCAACTCTTCTCATTACTCCTGAAGATTATTCTTGACACAGAGCTCTGATCAAAATTGTCCCTTTATCAACTGTATGACTCAGTGTCAAATTGTGATAGTGCTTCTCGGAGCATTTTATTGAATTAAAGATGCTTTATCAACACCACTGGATGTAGAGACACTGGAAATAAACACATTAATAAGTTTCTTTAATTGAAATTAACATTGTAATAGTGAACATAATTTAGTATTGGAAGTTGCATCTCATTTCCCTCTCAGTACCAAAACTCAACTTGTGTTTTGGGCAAAATGTTTTCAACATTGTCAAGTGCCATGTGGATGGTCTACAGTGCAGGCCACTGATTGTGCAATGACAGATGTCCTTGAGTTTATAATGATCCAGCAACTTTTGTTTGCTGTGCTTTTTATCTTTCTCTGCTGTTTAAATCTACCCTTCTAATTTTGACTGCCTTTCCTTCAGATCCATTTCAATCCATGCCTTGCTTAATTTTCCACCTTTCTGTTAAGTGGGCAGCTGATTTGGAGGCTTTAGTGCTGGCAGTTTGCCGATTAAACTTAAACAAGTTCCTCATCCTCGACATTCCCTCTGGTATACATTGGGGGAGTGGTTACCTGGTACAAAATCTGAATCCATGGAGAGCCATGGCTTCCTACAACTCCCTCCCTGAACACTGGCGTCACTTTCCCTGTCATATCCCATTCCAGCATTCTCCCTCACCCGGCTAATAGGAAAGAACAAAGGAAGAAAATGGCAGAGAGAGAAGAAAATAGCAAATGGCAAATGGAGATGGAGAAAATGGATAAGAGAATGGATAAGAAAAAGAAACTAGTACACATTACAGACCATGGGAAAGTAACCATATTTTTTTTTCAATTTACTGCATAAAATCTCCCAGGCAAGAATAATAATTACTGTATTATCAAACTTATGCTTATGAGTGGGTTAGTTTGTTTTTATTTTCTCTGTATTCTAATCATATGGGATTTTTGGAGCATTTATAGGAAAAGACTGAGATATTTTTAAGTCTTCAAGTACAATCTTATCCAGTGAATGGAAGTACTGATTGTGACAATGGGGGGGGGGGGATCATTCAATTATTAGACTTGTACCACGTGTGATGCCATGAACAATGGCAATAATAACATTTGATAATGTCACATGACTATTCTCAGAAATCAGATGTTACAGACCAAACATTGATGCACATATTTACTGGTATCAATCGCCGAAACGAGTTGGAGAGAAGATAGCCTATGATTGCAATCATGATGGATCGCGACACTTTTCTGTGTGTACAGCAACTGGATGGAATCCCCCTCCAAAATGCCCTGGTATGTGTCCTCTATTTTACTAGTCTATGGGAAACCATAAGTTAAAATAAAATTAATTAATTTTGTATCAGATATAAATAAACATTTGATATCTTACTGAATACAATCTTAGTCAGGCCACTGGCGTAAAACTGATAGTGTTCTTCAAAGTGTGGGAATAATTGACAATTTAAAAGGACACTCACATCTTAGAATAACCCTCATAATACAAAAAATCTCTTCAATGTATATATGTGGGGAATAAAAAAGTCTAGAAAATTGTTCTTAAATTTATAGTCTGGGCATTAGTTTCTTTCAAATTGTTCAATTAGTTATTACCACAATCAATAATTGTCTGAGAAGTTCATCCATACTGTGCCTTAGAAATTGCAAAGGAAAAATTTCATGAATGCAGCACTGAACTGCCTGTGCATCAATGCCAATTATTAAAGAAGGTGAACTTAGTGCAAGAAATATGTTCACCTCAGCTCTTTGTCTCAGCCATTCATCCTGCCTAAACGATGTCAGTACTGGTATACCACCCAAGATTTGTTTCTGCCAAGATTTTCCACCACATTGGTTTGAATAATAACTATTGCTCTTTCACGGAAATAGTAATGGCTTTTAATGATTATCAAAACTCAAAATGAGAATTAATTAAGGGGTCAGGTACATCTCTCCTGCTGCCATAGGCAGCGTGCTGCAGAAGTGAAGCCGTGACATTGACGAAACCTAAAGTAAGTTTCACATGGAAGCACTGTCAAAGACAGGTTCTATTACTTTATTGATGATAAACAGCAGACTGATTGGCTGGTAATTAGCTGAATTGGAATTGTGATGAGGATGCACCTGGAAAATTTCTCACATTTTTTGAGACGTGCCAATGTTGTAACTGTACTGGAACAACTTAGCTGAAGGTACACCTAGCTCTAGAGTGTAGGTCTTCAATAATACAGGTGGGATTTTGTCTGTTGCAATAACCTGTGATGCATCCTGTACTCTTATCTACTTTTTGACATCACATAGAGTGCATTAATTTGGCTGGAGACTGGCTCTGTCATGGTGGGAATCTCAGGAGGAAACCAAGATGGATCATCAGTTCTGCACTTTTGGCAGAACATGGTTCAGAATGATTCAGCCTTTACTTTGGCACTCACGTGCTGGGTCCCGCCCTCGTTGAAGAAAGAAATAAACTTGGAGCCACCTTCTCTTGTTGGCTATTTAATTGTCCATCACCATTCATGACCAGATGTGACAGATTTGCAGAAATTTGATCTGGTCATTTGGTTGAGAGATCACATGGCTCTGTCTATTTTCTGCAGTGTTTACTGCTTAGTATGCATGTCCTTTACTGTGACAGATTCACAAGGCTGGCACCTCAGTATATTTTGGTGTGCCTGGTGCTGGTCCCACAAGCCCGTCTGCACTCCAAAGTGAACCAGGGCTGATCTCCTGGCTTGATTGTAATAATAGAGTGAGGGATATAGCAGTTAGCGATTGTGGTCGTGTATTTCTCTGCAACGGATGATGGTCCACAGTATTTCATCAATGCCCTGTTTTAAGCTGGCAGATCCATTCTTAGTTTATGCCATTTAGCACGTATGTCATGCCACACAATGCAATGGAGGATGCCCTTGGTGTGAAGATGGGATCTTATCTCCACAAGGACTGCACAGTGGTCACTTGGTATTAGTGGACTTGCTGCCTGGTGCAAGCACACTCTGGCAGCTATGTCCTTCAGCACTTGGCCAGGTCAGACTGTGGTGTTCCTGCCTAGTCGCTCTTGGTGATGGACATTGAGGGGCCCCAGCCAGAGTACTTTCTGTGCCCTTGGCACATTCACTGTTCCTTCCAAGTGTTCTTCAACAAAGAGAAGTACTGATTCATCAGCTGATGGAGATGGTAAAAAGGTTTCCTTGATCGTATTTATCTAAATGCCTTGGTATTTTAAAAATCCGTTTAAAATTGTTTGAACATATTTGAATGTTGTTCAATGTTCATAATTTCTGCATATTTTCTCTGTATTGAAATTAAGTATGCTTGTTTTATACATTTTTAGTGGTTTATGGAAGTTTTCCAACATGTCAGAAACAGTCCAAATACATTGACAGGTCTGTAAGCCAAGCTAAGCCAGCTGTCAAAGTCTGGTCAGCATTTTCCTGGACAGAATCCATAGAGCCCCACACCTCATTTGCACTAGGAAGGTCCTGTTGTAGAGCAGAGCCTGGCCGCTGCATTTGGAGCTTTCATTTTCCAGCTAATGGTCACTGGGGTTTGCATAAAAGTTAAATGGGAACTTGATCATCATCAAAACCAAGGATGTTTTTGTAAACCTGCCTAATGAGAATTAAATCAATCACTGTTTCGACAGGTCCATGTCATCGTCCAGAAATTGACAACAGTTTACTGCCCAGAAAATATTCATACAGCCATGGAGATACACTGAGTATTAAATGCAAATATGGGTTTAGATTGCAAGGAACTCAAAACATCAGGTGCCAGGATGGAGAATGGCTTGTCGAACGATCTTTCCCAGCCTGTATTGGTAACTTGCCTGTATTATTCCAAGATTCAAATGAATATGATAATAGAAATGTGGCAATTTGCAAAATTACCAACATTTACTTGCAGTAACAGTTACAGCAAAGTGTAGTTATTTCACTAATTATGATACTGTTCATAGTCAATCTGAGAGTTTTATTCAATAAGTTTTGGTTCACAATATCTGATTTTATGTATTTGATCGACAATATTATTTTAAGAGACAAGGTGACATGCGATAATACAATCCCGCATATCAGGAATGTCTGTTTTCAATTGTGCTTACATGCTTTTGGGCTTCTGCTCATCCCTGAGTGGACTCTTGTCAAATCTGTTTGTACATCCCACAAAAGCCAAACACAACTCAGTTGTCAACTTTGAACAATTGTGACGCTCCAGGCCTTCACATGGTTGGATAGCTCCTGACAACACAGAGAATGAATGCAATAACCAGAAAACAGTCCCATTTTTATACTATTCAGCTACTTTCTACTCCGACATTTGTTGTATATTATTTGCATATACACTGAAGCAGCTTCTAATCTTTCAACCTTCATTTCAGTTTGATAAGTTTATTGAAATGTTGCTGGAACTTTACTGTAGTCATTCGATATATAGGGATAGATATCTGTTGTTCGCAGCATCTGTGTTCTTTGTGTAACTGTGTCTGAGGAACTGAGCAGAATCTCAGACTCAGGAGCTGTAGAACAACATAAATGTTTATTCCAATGGCCTCCCTAAACTGCTTCATTAGGTCCCTACAGATAGTCTCTACAACCTGGAGAGCACTCGATTACATGACACTGCAAGCAATAAGGTGGCAGTCTTAAAACTACAGTCACCTTTTAACAGCCATTACAAAACACACTACTTTCCTGTGGTGCTGTGCTGTGTGAGTAATTATTAAGGTTTATGTGCAAAAATCAAATAAGCTTAACAAAATAGCACAAATTGCGCAATAGGAAACAATGTGTTTCCATGCACACATGCACCACAATGTGCAGGAAATTTAAAATGTAGTTCAGACATGGATGGCATCAATTCTGCTGTGGTGGTTGTTTTCACTGACTGAAATTGGATCAGTTTGCCTGATGAAGAAACAATGTGAAGCATTTGCAAGGAAACAACTTTTCAGAACTTCCCATTCACAGTAACTATGCCATTTAACAGGCTCCCCTGTGCATCTATTAACTTTATCCAACAAAAAGCAGGACTGATTCAATCAAATATAACAGCATCCAAATCAGAATATTCTCAATCACCAACAAATTTTGGTTGAAAGTGCTATCTCATGGCACTTAACAACAACGTACTTATGGAAGATCAGTTTGAGTTTAGCACAGACCAGACTTCTTCACAAACTTGATCCTAATGTGGACCAAAGAGCTAAATTCCAGAGGCAATATGAAAATGACTCCCTCTGCCTTTAAACAAGCCTTCAAACAATTCTTTAATTGTTTAAACAATTCTCGCATGAGCAAAGGTGATTGTGGTTGTTGGATGTCAATCATCTCAACAGCAAGGCATTGCTATGGTAATTTCATCAGCCGAAACATTCACTCCCTCCATCAATGGTGCAGTTTTTCTATAATGTGCACCATCTCCAAAACGCACTGCAGTAATTCACCAAAGCTTGTTCATCAGCACCTCTCAAACTTAGTGGTTGTGCTTTCATTACCTGGACTAGAGCAGTTCAAGACCATGACCCAACACCAGCTTCTCGAGGGAATTCAAGACCATTGACCTGTTGATCCATTCATGACTTATGAAAACAACAGCTTTTCTTTTTTGGATCAAACAACATGTTCTGTCTATAAACACTTACTCCTAGAAAATATTTCCACTCTTGCCACAATGGGGCACTCATTCAATGAAGCCACAACTTAATGGTCAGTTTAGCTGAGTACACCTGTCCAAACCGTAGATCTCCTTCAGATATCAAATCAATTGCTCCCTCTGGTATCAGTGGTATCTTCCCTGCTTTTACCTCGTGGCATACGCAACATAAATTAAGAGTGTCTGTTTTAACAAGTTGAAGCATTTGGTATTTTTGACCAAGACAGTTGGAGGAGGAAGAGTGATTTTATCTATATAGTTCCTTTTTATGGTCCTGAATGTCCCAAAGAACCTCAGAGCCAATAACATTCAAGCTGTCATAAGTACAATGGCCCTGTCTGCCTGAACTGTGATGTTGCTGATCTCCTCCCCAGCACCGTTCATGAGCTGAAAAGTACAATAGTTTTCGAATATGATGCTGTGTGGATGAAATGGATGTCGTAGGTGAGAACACACACACTTGTGGGCAGCTCGTGATCTGGCAGAAAGTGGGATAATAAACGGATGTGAACAGAGTGACAAAGAGGGAAATGTTACAATTTGATAAATCATAATGTTGCAGCAGTTTTCTACATGAAAATAATTTGATAATATCCAATTCTAATTTAATGATTTACTTTGCAGCGCTTGGATGTGATGCACCGCCAGCAATAGCAAATGGAAGATATTCTCCTAATCGTAGAAGATATGAAGAAAATCAACGGGTGACTTACTCTTGTATTGAAGGTTATGAACTTTATGGACAAAAGAACTTGATTTGTGGTTCCAGTGGATGGTCAGAGCCACCTCGTTGCCTTGGTAAGCAGGGATTTTTATTCTTGAAAGCAAAACCCATATTTAAACAACAGTAAGATGCAGCAACAGTGACTTGACCTATTTGATCACAAAATGCTTGTCTATAAGATGTAAAATATAAATACTTACAGGGGCCACCCATCACTTCATTTCATATACTGAATGTGCTTAAATGCCATCAGAATCTATGATGTTACAATTACCTCCAAACATTCCCATCATCCAGCAACACGGTCATTCTATTGCAAATGTCTACAGTTCCACCCTGCACATTAAACCTAACTGCTCCAATGGAGTATAACAGGTATCCAGCAATGTGCCTTGATTGAAGAAACCTGATTTCCAGAGCTGACTGACAGACAGGGCACAGAGCAGCCCAAGTAAAACTGAAGTTGGTGTTGATCAGAGGCTATTTTCCCCGGCAGCTGGTCTCATAGCTTTTACAGGAGATGATACTTGGAAATGTTTGAAGCTCTCATCTCAGAACTAGGATGATTCTTCATCTGGATTATAAAATAAGATTCAGCTTCTTTCAATTCTGCAGATCGTTTGTTAACCCCCCTCTCTCCTGCTTCTTCTACCTACATCTCCCATAATCTGTGTGAAGAGCTCATGGACTTCTTTATCACTGAGATATTCCAGTCTGAAACCTCTGCAGCTTCCTTTCCTTCCCCTGGGCTGTCAGATCAGATTTGCAACATTCCCGCAACCCAAGCCACGAACTCACATTTTTTTCTGATTTACTCCTATCTCCCCTCTTGCTTTCTGTAAATTCATTTTGACCACAAGGCCCACCCCCTGCTTCCCCCTATTCTTTGTGTACTACAGACCATCCTAATTCCCTTGCTGGCTCTTCTGCTGTTGAATGTTTTTCATAGTTTTCTCTCCTTTAAGTTTGTTGTCTTCCACTCTTGCAAACTACTGCCTGCCTCTAATCTCCTTTCTCTTTCTAAGCTCAATGAATATAGTGCAGTCTCAAAGTCTATTCCCAGAATCACTGCAATCACATTTATACCCTCGCTATAACCCTGAGGACAGCTATGATCATATTCGCGAATTACAAACCCGTGCAGTTGTGACAAAAAATGATCTATCCCTTCGTATCTTTTTCAAGCTGTGTGTAACAATTACATGGTTGGCCACAGAATCCACCTCCAATACAACTCCATTCTCATCCTGCCAGATAGTTCACACTCGTTTGGTTCAACTCCTATATAGCCAGCGGTAGCTATAGAGTCAAGAACAATTACTTTTCTTCCTGTGCCCAGGATTACTTATTGCTATCCCTCAAGAATCTATCCCTGATCCTCTCATATTTATTATCTGAAGGCTGTCTCTCAACAACATCGTCAGAAAGCAGAGCGCCAGTTTCCATGTCAATGTTGATAATACCTGGTTTAGCCCCTGCAACTGCAACTATTCTAGTGTACACCTGCCTGGTTGTCCTTATTGTAATCTGTGTACATTTGAGTTTGGGTCAAGTTCCATTCACTGTCACTAATAATGGTTCAGGTTAAGCACATCTCAGTTTTAAAGCTCTCTTCCTTACTTTCCTATCCCTCTGTAGTCCTGTGGCACCATGACTCCTCTCTTCCTCTAACCCCTCAAGATATCTGCACTCCTCCAGTTTCTGCCCCTCGTGCATCCTTGATTTTAATCACACCATTACTGGCAGTCATGCCTTTAACTCTGACATTCCCTCTCACCTCTCTGCCTCACTTTCCTTCTTCGAGAGGATCCTTGAAACACTCCTCCTTGGCCAAGTCTGGTGGGGTGTTCTTGCTGCATCAGAGGTGGGGAAGTTGTTGTTTTTGTCATTGACCCAAATAAGAATAACAGATTTCCAGTGGTTCCATGGGGAGAACTGCAGGGACACATGTTAGCACATTCTGGACTTTCCCCTCAGCACTCCTGACCTCTGGTTCCACTTTGGACTCACCAGGGAGTAGTCCACTGGAGTTCAGTACAGTATTGAGTCAAGTGACCCACTACATATCTTAGCATCAGCCAGCATTGGGGCATCGAGTAAAATTCTTTAATTTGACAGGGTCACTGATTCCTAAAGGAAAGTTTAGACATTACTTAGTTTAGTTTTTATTTATTTTTCCTTTATTTCCCTGCTGTTTTTGATAAATTAACTGTTTAAAAGTGTTTTAAATGATTACTTCCTGTTTTTAATTATTTAAATAAAATTCAACTTTTAATGTTTCTCTTATTATTCCACACATTTAAAAACACTGAAACTTGCCTTGAAGTTTCAGCAGCATGAGCTGTTAAAGTCTGTCAGGGCAGAGCTGGGTGCAGGGCTTCAGCGTATGTCATCAAGGCCTGGTCACCATTCGCCGTCTATTCCGCTTGTGGGGCTTCCCTGGACCAAAGCCTGGAGCTGCCTGGTAACACTGAGTATACAGATATCAAGCAAAGTACTCCAGTGGAGCCTGACCTCACCCAAAAGAAGATAGTTATAGTTTTTCGAGTTCAGTACTGTGAGTTCTTACTATGTACATGAACCTTTTAGGCACAATTTATAGAATGCCTTCTGGAAATCCAAACACACGACATCTACAGGTTCCCCTCTATCGACTCTACTTATTGTATACTTGGAGAGCTCTCGCACATTGGTCAGAAGTGATTTCTCTTTCATAAAACCATGTTGACATGGTCTAATTGTAATTCAGCTTTTTGAAATGAGTAGCAATTTCTTCTTTGATCATGAACTCCAGTATCTTCACAACAAAAGTACATACCAGGTTACTTTAACTTCTGATGCAGTGCAAGTGAAGTGAGCTGCTTTGTTAATGAAAGTTGGAGCTACACTCATCCAGAAAAGTGGAGAGTGCTCAATCTAATCCTGCATGTTCATTGTTGATGGTGAAAAGACTTGGGGAAATAATTTGCTGCCAGATTTGTACATTTGATCTGCTCTGAAAGCTACAGTTTTTTATTTTGATCACTGGGTTGACATTGTGGTCAGTGGTGAGCCCCAGGTTGATGATAATCAACCCAGCTCCAGGATGTTGCTATCAATGACTTTACTCTGATCTTTTGATAAAAGCAGAGATAACACAAAACATGCTGGAGGAACTCAGCAGGTCAGGCAGCATCTATGGAGGGAAATGGCCAGTTGACGTTTCTCGTCCAGACTCTTCATCTGGATTGAAAGAGGAGAGATAGCCAGTATTAAAAGGTAAATGGAAGGAATGGACGAAGAACTAGCAAGCGAGAGGTGGATCCAGGTGAGGAGGGGTGACGGTCAGATGGAGGAGGGGAGGGTACAAATACAGACAGAAGCTGGGGGGTGACAGGTGGAGGCAACAAAGGGCTGCAGGTGATGGAATCTGATAGAAGAGGAAGGTGGAGGATGGAGTCAAGTGAGGGAAGTGGTAACTTGGTAAATTGGTTTATATTTGTCACATGTACCGAGGCAGAGAGAAAAACTTTGTTTTGCCTGCCATCCATACAGATCATTTCATTACAACTGTGCACTGAGGTAGTACAAGGGAAAACAGTAACAGAATGCAGTGTGAACTGTTACAGTTACAGAGAAAGTGCAGGCAGACAATAAGGTGCAAGACCGTAGCGAGGTAGATTGTGAGGTCAAGAGCCCATCTTATCAGACTAGGGGACGATTCAATAGTCTTATAACAGAGGGATAGAAGCTGTCCTTGAGCATGGTGGTATGTGCTTTCAGGCTTTTGCATCTTCTGCCGGATTGAAGGGGTAGATGAGTGAATGTCTGGGGTGGATGGGGTCTTTGATTATGTTAGCTGCTTTACTAAGGCAGGGAGAAGTGTAGACGGAGTCCATCGAGGGGAGGCTGGTTTCCCTGATGTGCTGAGCTGTGTTCACAACTCTCTGCAGTTTCTTGCCGGCTTGTGCAGAGCAGTTGCCGTACCAAGCCGTGGTGCATCCAGATAGGATGCTTTCTTTGCTTTCCTTTGTTTCTCTGCTTTCTATGGTATTTGATAAAAATTGGTGAGGGTCAAAAGGGATATGGCAAATTTCTTTTGCCTCCTGAGGAAGTAGAGGTGCTGGTGCACTTTCTTGGCTGTGGTATCTACATGGTTGGATCAGGACAGGCCATTGCTGTTGTTCACTCTGAGGAACTTGAAGCTTTCAGGCCTCTCGACCTCAGCATCGTTGAAGGAGTGTGTGCACTGCCCCCCTTCCTGAAGTCAATGACCAGCTCTGTTGTTTTGTTTTCATTGAGGAAAGTTTGTTGTCATCACACAGTACCACTAGGCTCTCTATCCCCTTCCTGTAGTCCGACTCCTTGTTATTTGAGATTTGGCCCACTACAGTGGTGTCACCTGCAAAATTGTAGATGGAGTTAGAGCAAAATCTGGCCTCATAGTCGTGAGTGTATAGGGAGTAAAGTAGGGGGCACCAGTGTTGTGGATAATCGTGCTGGAGGTGTTGCTGCCTATCCTCACTGATTACAGTCTGTTGGTCAGGAAGTCAAGGATCCAGTTGCAAAGGGAGGTGTTGAGTCCCAGGTCTTGGAGTTTGGAAATGAGTTTGCTTGGCATTGTAGTATTGAAGGTGGAGCTGTAGTCAGTAAACAATAGTCTAACGAATGTGTCTTTACTGTCCAGATGCTCCAGAAGTGAGTGTAGGGCCAGGAAGATGGCATCGCCATGGACCTGCTTTGGCAGTAGGCAAATTGGAATAGGTTGCGGTTGTCTGGGAGGCTGGAGCTGATGTGTGGATTAGTGTTAGGGTTAGTACTTCATGATGGTGGATGTCAGAGCCACCGGATGGTTGTCATTAAGGCATATACTTCCTGCTTCTCAGGTACCGTGATGACAATGGTCTTCTTAAAGCAGGTGGGAACCACAGATTGAAGTAGGGAGAGGTTAAAAATATCTGCTGATAACCCGCCAGTTGATCTGTGCAAGATCAGAGGACATGGCTAAAGACACCATCCGGGCCAGATGTTTTCCACGGTTTCACTCTCCGGAAGACTGTTCTGACATTTGCACCAGTGTCTGTGGGTTCAGGTGCATTGGAGGTTGCAGGGGTGGGTGGTGATGTACCAATCCCCTTTGGTTCAAAGCATGCATAGACTGCGTTCTCATAAGGAAGGAATGCACTGTTGTTGCCAGTGCTGCCCGACGTCATCTTGTACCCTGTTATAGCAGGTAAGCTCCACCACAACTAGTGGCTGGTCTGGGACTCGATTTTGGACTGGTATTGTCTCTGGGCATCCCTGATAGCTTCATGTATTGGTCAGGGTTACCTGATTTGAATGCTGCAGTCCTGGACTTCAGTAGGGAGTGGATCTCCCAGTTCTTCCATGGTTTCCAGTTTGGGAACACTCGGATTGACCTCTTTCATACACAGTCCTCTACACACTTGCCCATGATGTCCGTGATGATGGCGACATATTCATCTAGGTTGGCTGCTGAGTCTTTAAATATGGTCCTGTTTACCAACTCAAAGCAGTCGTGTGGAAGCTTATCTATTTCCTCAGACCAGCACTGTATGACTTTCTGTACTGGATCCTCATGTTTCAGGTTCTGTTTGTATGCAGGGAGAAGGAGCAAAGCCTGGTGTCTGATTTACCAAAGTGTGGGCAGGGTGGTAGCTCAGTAGGCATCTTTGATGGTTGTATAGCAATGGTCAAGGGTGTTTGGGCTCCTGATGAGACAGGAGATGTGCTGGTAGTATTTTGGTAACAAATTATTGAAGTTGGCCACTGTAGCTCACTGCACCTCCTATTTTCTTGTGATTTCATGTTCTTAACCTGTACTGTGGAGCTGGATTAATTCAAAAAGGCGCCTCACAAACAATTTCTCAAAGGCATTTCAGAATGGCAATAAATACTGATCTGCCCTGTCCATACATCTCCACCTTCTGAAAAAGAAATAAACAAAGTTTGTGGATAACACTACTTCAACTCGTAGTGTTTCCTGTACCATGTCAAGTGATATCTAATCTTATTATTTATTTACAAAAAAAGTAATGCAAAGACTGGGTAATATATTATCGGAGAGGACAATTTCAAAATGTTTTCATGTTTTCCAGATAAGCAAGCTGTATGTAGAGATCCATATCCAATGGTAGAGCACGGAGAGATCACCTCTGAGAAATCCTACAAAATAACTTATGCATGTCATGCTGGATACATTCAGAAAGGATCAGATGTGGTAATATGTGCTGATGGGAAATGGTCACAGCCTCCAACATGCAGTTATCCTCCAGGTGAAATCAATAATCAAATGGTGACAACAGGAGTGATCAGGAGGAAATGTCTTATATCAGATCTTTAGAGCGGAAGGACAGGGTGGCGTCTCTCCCCAGAGTTTTCTGCACTAATACCGAGAAAAATGAAGTGAATTAGATCGACCTTAGATGTCATTTAAAGTGTCTGCCGTTGAAAACTATTGAGATCTGATGATAAGTCAGGTCAGCATCTTCTCTGCAGCCATTCAATTATATGACACTTCTTCATGATCTGCACTTTACTACCATGCTAATATTGGCTACTTTGTTCACTCTCAGTGCGATAGAAAAGAATAAACCTACTTAAATAGCTACAGCTATGGTCTTCTGGCCATCATACATCAAGTATTTAGCACGTGTATGTAAGCAGCCTTGTAACTTGCCCTCTGCTGATTTCTTGGAAAATTACCACCAATCGCATCAGATGAGGAATGATTTCTTTTCAGTTGCAATGCAGTTTAAAGAATTAATAACAAACTTCTATTTGTATCTCATTCATTAGATTCAACTCGTGTCTGTGGTTTTCCACCTGCAATAGAAAGTGGAGACACAGTGGGAATCTCTGTACCACCATATAATCATGGTCAGAAAGTAACATATCAGTGTCAGAATTACTACACTTTGGAAGGAGAAAAAGAAGTGACATGTTCTGGTGGGGAATGGTCAAAACCTCCACGCTGTATTGGTAAGTAATATTTGATATTGGTTATAATCCTCGATGATTATTGCAATTTTTCAGCCACATACAAAATTAAACTGTGGAATTCACTCCTGAGGTGTGGTTAACTTGAGCATCTAGCATTCCTATAACGGGAGTTTGAAATGTCTTGTATCCCATGCACATCCATTAACTTTAAAACAAGGCTCCCTTTTCAATTGACTTGTCATTGTCCCTCTTCTCTCCTGCAAGTATATGAATGCCTTGGAGGCCCAGAATTCCACAATAAAGTTACAGAATAAGTCATCTATAAACTTTCCAATGCAACATGTTATTAAATGATAGGGTAAAACTTTGCTGAAACTGTCAAAATAAACCTTATAACAATGAAACGTAATTTCACTGCAGTAAAACTCCAATGGTCCAGCACTCTTGGCACTTCACTGGAGCCAGTTGAGCAGATTTTCTGGACAATTGATATTATTCCTATTATAACCCAAACACACTTTTATTCACACATTACGCAGACGTATAATAACATTTCCATTGAATCTGGTGGGAGTAAAGGCAGCAGGAAATAGACCAGCACTCTGGATCCGAGCTTTGGTTGCAGATCTTCCCACATTCCGGATCTTTGCTTTCCGGACCCCAGTCCCTGCTCCAGTCTGTTATATACCAGCAACAACAGAAACAAACTGAGTCATGTATAAGTGTTAGAAACTATTTTATTAATAACTACTTGTGATAATAAGAAAAGCAAAAATATAAGGTGTTAAACATTAACCCCAAAACTAATAAACTCAAAATGTGTGTGTAGCAAATTCCCAAACCCCAAGTCAAGGAGTAGTTCTCAACGTTCAGTTCAGCAAGTCCTAAGGTGAAATGTGAGCAAAGGCTTTTGCAAAACCACCGTTGATTGAAGAGAAAATTTAGAGGGAATGTAGAGAGAAATTATGAAATCCGCATGTTCCACGATGGAACCCATATGACACCTCAATTTCCAATGATCTCCATTGCTTTGTTCTGAAGTATCTGCCACCCTGAAGGCATTCGATACATGGCCACCCACAGAAATACCTGTTTCCCACTACAGGTTAACGACAAAGTGGACTCCACTTGATTGCTCCAAAAATCTATACATGGACTGTAGTGACAGACACAGCTATTGTTCTTCATCTATTGTTATGGAGACCAGCAGTCAGCATTTCTCTCTCTCTCTCTCTTCGACTCACTGAGCAAAAAAGCCAGTACGTTGTTATCTTGCTGTCTTGATGAACACCACACACACACTACTACTCTACTGTCCAGGCACCTTAAAGGGACCTGGCTCATAACACCTCCCCCTAAAAAAAAAATTTTGATCTGCAAGAGCAAAATATTTTACCATGCATACAATTAGTAAAGCAATGCGTTATAATTACCATGCTACACGATTACAGAAAATCACATGAGTAAAGATACATTTTTCCATTTAATATCGGGAAAAAGGCCATTGCTGATTGCCTTCCATGTGACCTATCACACGATCACATGCATTCTTAACCATTCTCAAACATGTTTCGGAATTTTAAAATTAATTGCTTCACTTGTTGACTTTGCTGAGGTTGGAACCATTCCAATTTTGTTTCAATGTTTTGCAAAATATTTTTTGTTTTTCAGCTTTACTAATACAATGTTTGGTCTAAACTGATTTTCTCCAGTCTCAAATTCAGGTACACTTGGGTCAACAACCACATTATCAGCCATTGCCACAGCTGTATCTTTCTCCTAATAAGGTTTAAGCATGTGTACATGACAGAGTTGTTTTTTCTTTCATCGATCAGGTGTCTTGATCACATAATTTAAATCATTAATCTTAGACACAATTACATATGGCCCATGACACCGGGCTTCATGAGGGTTGTTTTGAATAGGGAAAAACACTAACACTTTATCTCCCACCTTAAACGTCCTTGAGAAGCATGCTTATCAAAATATGTTTTCATTTTCGTTTGGCTTGTTTTTAAATTCTCTCTTGTTAACTGGCAAACTCTCTGCAGCCGATTTTTAAATTTCTGAACATAGTCCAACAAATTCAAGTGCATCTCTTCATTAACCTATTGTTCTCTTAGCAATTCTAAAGGTCCCATAACCTGATGTCCAAACACAAGTTCAAAAGGACTGAACCCTAAGGATTCCTGCACTGTGACTCCCTTACTGCAAACAAAATCAAATGAATTCCTTCATCCCAATCCTTTGTGTTTTCAAAACAAAAAGTCTTCAGCATATTTTTTGAGAATAGAGTGAAATCTCTCCAGAGCTCCCTGAGATTCTGGATGATACGCAAATGATACAACCTGCTTTGCTCCCAGCTCATAGACTAATTGTTGAAATAATCCTAACATAAAATTACTTCCCTGGTCAGACTGGATTTCTTTCGGCAAACCAACCAAAGTGAAAAATTTTAAAAGAGCCTTTGACACAGTCTTGACCTTAATATTTCTGAGTGGCATTGCCTCTGGAAATCTAGAAGCTGCACACATGATGGTTAACAAATACTGATTCCCAGCTGTAGACTTTGGCAATGGGCTAACACAGTCCACAATCACCTTCGAAAAGGGTTCACCAAAGGCAGGAATAGGCTGTAAAGGGGCCACAGGGGAACTTTGATTAGGTTTACCTACCATCTGACATGTGTGACAAGTTCTACAAAACACCACAACATCTTTCCTCAAACTAGGCCAGAAGAATTGTTTCAAAATCTTTCTTACAGTTTTATTCACACCAAAATGACTACCTAAAGGCATACTATGGGCCAGGTTTAAAATGTCAGTCCTATAAACTTTAGGAACCACAACCTGGTGAATAACTTCCCATTCCTCACTGGCAGGAACATTGGGAGGTCTCCATTTCCTCATGAACACTCCATTTTAGAAATAATATCCAGTTGGCACCTTCTCAATCTCATCACTTGGGAGTGCTTTTTCTCTCAATTCAGTAAGCTCAGGATCTTTCGTCTGCTCCACTATAAATTCTTTCCTGGATAGAGACAAATCTTTATATTCAGACTCAATACAAGGATTTTGATCCACCAGTGAAGACAGAAAAGTCTCTGACAAGTCATCATAACTTGCATCCTGTTTAGAGCTGTTACAGGGAACAAAATCAGGCTGGACAGGACTATCGGCCTTGGCCAATTCTTTAGCCCTTGCTCGAGTCACTGCACAGGATGGATAAACATCTGAATCATTTTCAGATGGTATGTTGCCTCCCAGGTGCCAGGGTCCGGGATGTCACTGATCGGGTCCACAGGATTCTATAGCGGGAGGGAGAACAGCCAGAAGTCGTGGTTCATGTTGGTACCAACGCCATAGGTGGGAAGAGGGATGAGGTCCTGAAAAGTGAGTTTAGCGAGATAGGCAAAAGGCTGAAGGACAGGACCTCAAGGGTAGCAATCTCAGGATTGCTGCCAGTGCCACGTGATAGTGAAGGTAGGAATAGGAGGAGGTGGCAGATAAATGCGTGGCTGAGGAGTTGGTGCAGGAGGGAGGGTTTTAGATTTTTGGATCATTGGGATCTCTTCTGGGGAAGGTGGGACCTGTACAGAGAGGACGGGTTACACCCGAACCTGAGGGGGTCCAGTATCCTTGTGGCCAGGTTTGCTAGGGTGGTTCAGGAGGGTCTAAACTAGATTGCGAGGGGGAAGGGAACCAGAGGAGTAGGTCAGAGGAAGAAGGGGATGGGGAAAAGGCAGATCTGACAGGTAGATAGGCTTTGAGGAAGGAGAAGCAGAGTACAGGCTATAAAAGTAGAAAGGTGGATGGGCTTAAGTGCTTTTACGTGAATGTGAGAAGCATCAGGAATAAGGGAGATGAACTGAGAGCTTGGATAAGTACATGGGACTATGATATTGTGGCTATTACAGATACATGACTGACATCGGGGCAGGAATGGATATTGAATATTCCTGGTTTTCAGTGTTTTAAAAGGGATAGGGAGGGGGGGAGAAGAGGAGGAGGGGTGGCGTTACTGGTCAGGGACACTGTTACAGCTGCAGAAAGGGTAGATAATGTAGAAGGATCCTCTCTAGAGTCAATATGGGTGGATGTTAGGAACAAGAAAGGGGCAGTTACCCTCCTGGGAGTATTCTATAGGCCCCCCCGGTAGCAGTAGGGATACTGAGGAGCAGATTGGGAGGCAGTTTTTGGAGAGATGCGAAAATAACAGGATTATTATAATGGGAGACTTCAACTATCCAAATATTGATTGGCACCTACTTAGTGCCAAAGGTTTAGACAGGGCGCAGTTTGTTAAGTATGGCCAGGACAGATTCCTGACACAGTACGTTGACAGGCCGACTAGAGGGAATGCCATATTAGATCTGGTTTTAGTTAATGAACCGGGTCAGGTGACAGATCTATCGGTGGGTGAGCATTTGGGGGACAGTGACCATTGCTCCATAACCTTTAGAATTGTCATGGACAGGGATAGGAGCAAAGAGGAGGGGAAGATATTTAATTGGGGAAAGGCAAATTATGAGGCTATAAGACAAGAACTTGGGAGTGTAAATTGGGATGACATTTTTGAAGGGAAATGTACTATGGAGATGTGGTCGATGTTCAGGGATCTTTTGCAGGATGTTAGGGATAAATTTGTCCTGGTGAGGCAGAGAAGGAACGGGAAGGTGAAGGAACTGTGGGTGATGAGAGAGGTAGAACAACTTGTTAGGAAGAAGAGGGCAGCATACATAAGGTGTAAGCAGCAAGGATCGGACAGGGCTCGTGAGGAATATAGAGTAGCGAGGAAGGATCTTAAGAAAGGGCTGAGGAGAGCGAGAAGGGGACATGAAAAGGCTTTGGCGAGTAAGGTTAAGGAGAATCCCAAGGCTTTTTTCTCGTACATAGAGAGCAGAAGGATGGCTAGGGTGAAGGTAGGTCCGATTAAAGACAAAGGTGGGAGGATGTGCCTGGAAGCTGTGGAAGTGGGTGAGGTTCTTTATGAATACTTCTCTTCGGTATTCACCAAGGACAGGGGTCTTGACGATGCTGAGAACAGTGTAGGTGAGGGTAATGTTCTAGAGTATGTGGATATTAAGAGAGAGGACGTGTTGGAGTTGTTTGAAAATATTAGGACAGATAAGTCCCCGGGGCCTGACGGAATATTCCCCAGGCTGCTTTGTGAGGCGAGGGAGGAGATGACTGATCCGTTGGTTAGGATCTTTGAGTCCTCGTTGTCAACGGGGATGGTACCGGAGGATTGTAGGGTGGCGAGTGTTGTCCCCTTATTCAAAAAAGGTAGTAGAGATAGTCCAGGGAATTTCAGACCAGTGAGCCTTACGTCTGTGGTGGGTAAGCTGTTGGAAAGGATTCTAAGAGATAGGATCTATGAGCATTTGGAGAAACATGGACTGATTAGGGACAGCCAGCATGGCTTTGTGAAGGGAAGATCTTGCCTCACAAGCCTGATAGGGTTCTTTGAGGAGGTGACCAGGAAGATTGATGAGGGTAGTGCAGTAGATGTGGTCTACATGGATGTTAGTAAGGCGTGTGAAAAGGTTCCACATGGTAAGCTTCTTCAGAAGGTCAGAGGCCATGGGATCTGGGGAAGTTTGGCCGTGTGGATTCAAAATTGGCTTGCCTGTAGAAAGCAGAGGGTTGTGGTGGAGGGAGTGTATTCAGATTAGAGGGCTGTGACTAGTGGTGTCCCACAGGGACTGGTTCTGGGACCTCTACTTTTTGTGATATTTATTAACGACTTAGATGAGGGGGTGGAAGGCTGCGGATGACACAAAGATTGGTGGTGTTGTGGATAGTGTGGAGGGCTATCAAAGCTTGCAGAGGGATATTGATAGGATGCAGAGCTGGGCTGACAAGTGGCAGATGGAGTTCAATCCAGAGAAGTGTGAGGTAGTACACTTTGGAAGGACAAACTCCAAGGTGGAGTACAAGGTAAATGGCAGGATTCTGGGAGGTGTAGAGGAGCAGAGGGATCTGGGGGTTCATATCCACAGATCACTGAAAGTTGCCTCGCAAGTGGATAGGGTAGTTAATAAAGCTTATGGGATGTTAGCTTTCATAAGTCGGAGGATGGAGTTTAAGAGCCGTGAAGTGATGATACAGCTTTACAAAACTCTGGTTAGGCCACACTTAGAGTACTGTGTCCAGTTCTGGTCGCCTCATTACAGGAAGGATGTGGAGGCGTTGGAAAGGGTGCAGAGGAGATTTATCAAGATACTGCCTGGATTAGAGAGTATGGATTATGAGGAGAGACTAAAGGAGCTAGGGCTGTTCTCATTGGAGAGAAGGAGGATGCGGGGAGACATGATAGAGGTATACAAGATATTAAGAGGAATAGATAGAGTGGACAGCCAGCGCCTCTTTCCCAGGGTTCCAATGCTCAAAACTAGAGGACATGGCTTTAAGGTATTGGGTGGGAAGTTCAAGGGAGATGTCAGAGGGAGGTTTTTCCACCCAGAGAGTGGTTGGTTCATGGAATGCGCTGCCTGGGGTGGTGGTGGAGGCTGATACATTGGACAAGTTCAAGAGATTGTTAGATAAGCATATGGAGGAATTCAAGTTAGAGGGATATGTGGGAGGAAAGGTTTAGATAGTCTTAGGTAGGGCTTGAAGGGCGGCACAACATGGTGGGTTGAAGGGCCTGTATTGTGCTGTGTTGTTCTATGGTTCTATGGTTTTTGGACTCATCCATAATTGGTTTGGTCGTTAACTGCACCACAGGGACAATTCTTCCACCTGCAAGGTCATTCCCCAATAACAAAGAAACTCCTTCCACTGGTAAACTAGGTCATATCCCTATCTTAACAGGCCCTTCTACTAACTCTAACTTTAAAATTACCTTGTGCAAAGGTACAGACACAGTGTCACCTGTAATGTCTCGCACTAGATTTACCTCACCAGTAGCAGTTTCTTCACCAAAATTTAAAATACTGTCCAACAAAATGGATTGGGAAGCCCCAGTATCCATAAGGATTTTCACTGGCACTTGGGGTGACCCAACATTCAGTGAGACAAAACCCTGTGATACAAAAGAACGGAATTCCTCCCTAACCTCATCCAACATTTCAGCATTTACCTCTGGCAAGAACTGATCTTTAACAACATGTCCAAACCCATTTTGAGTTTTGGGTTTAACTACTTGCAAACAAGCATTTGGTATGGTTTCCTTTTCTTTTATTTCTTCAAGAGGGGACAATTAGCTATCACATGACCAGGTTTCTTACAGTAATAACAAGTACACTCAGCAGGTTTCTCCAGCACTGGCTTCCGATCATTCTTCCCCCTTTTGATTACTTCCCAATTTAATCTCCGGTTTACCTGGATTGTCCTTATAACTCTTTTGAAAGGTCTTCGTTTGTCCCCATTTGGATCTATGGGTTAAAGCATACTCATCCGCCAACCGAGCAGTTTCTTGCAGAGTTTCCACTTCCTTCTCATTTAGATATGTTGTTATTTCAACTGGGACACACTTTTTAAAGTCCTCCACTAAAATCAATTCTCTCAGTTTATCATAATCCCCATCTATATTTTTAGACGTGCACCATCGTTCAAAACATATTCTCTTTCCATTGGCAAATTCCATGTACATCTGATCTGCAGACTTCTTCAGGTCTCTAAATTTTTGTCTGTAAGCTTCAGGTACTAATTCATAAACTTTAAGCACAGCTTGTTTTACGTTTGTATAATCAGCTGCATCCCCAACAGACAAGGCAGAATAAGTTTGTTGAGCTTTACCTTTAAATCACACTCTGTGACATAAGAGCCCATCTTTCCTTTGGCCACTTTGAACTCTCAGCAACTTTTTCAAAATGGTGGAAATACAGCTCAACCTGATCTTCCTCAAAAGGAGGGACTAATCAAACATCCCTACTGGCTATAAAACCATCATCAGAATCAGTTTCAGATTCAGAACTCTTTCATTTCATTGCTAACTCATGCCACTTCTGTCACTCCTTATCCTCATCCTCCATCCACTTCAGTTCTATCTGGGCATTTATCTTCCTTTGTTCTGCCTCAGTATCTAATCTTCTTTGTTCTAGCTCTAGCTCTAGTTTCCTTTGTTCTCGTTTGGCCTCTATCTTTGCTAGCTGATAAATCTCTGATTTACTCCCAGGAAACTGTTTTAACATATCCTCCCCAAACACCTTCTCCTTCACATAATGGCCAGCTATCTGTCTCTGAATATCAGCCTTTTTCATAGACGGCTTCACTGTTTCAAGGTTTAGCTCTATAGCAGTGTTCAACAAATCATCCTTCTTCATCCCCTGCAATCCCACAGGGGATGGCTTTTTCAAAAATGTATCCATTGTTGCTGGTTTCCACACACACAAACCAATCGAGAAGAAATTTACCAGGCCGACCAACAATCAGTCATCCAATAAGCCCCCATTTGTTCAAACCCAGACCTCTCGTACCAGTCTTGAGTTCGATCTCGGACTACTCTCATCAATCTTGGGATCGATCTCAGACAAGCCCCCAATTTTGTTACGTACCAGCAACAACAGAAACACACCAAGTCATGTATAAGTGTTAGAAACTATCTTATTAATAACTACTTGTGATAATAAGAAAAGCAAAAACATTAGATGTTAAACATTAACCCCAAAACTAATAAACTCAAGATGTGTGTGTAGCAAATTCCCAAACCCCAAGTCCAGGAATAGTTCTCAAAGTTCAGTTCAGCAAGTCCTAAGGTGAAACGTGAGCAAAGGCTTTTGCAAAACCACTGTTGACTGAAGAGAAAATGTAGAGGGAATGTAGAGAGAAATTACGAAATCCACATGTTCCACGATGGAACCCATATGACACTTCAATCTCCGATGATCTCCATTGCTTTGTTCCAAAGTATCTGCCACCCTGAAAGCATTCAATACATGGCCACCAAATAGAAATACCTGTTTCCCACTACAGGTTAACGACAAAGTGGACTGCACTTGATTGCTCCAAAGATCCGTGCATGGATTATAGTGAAAGACACAGCTATTGCTCTTCATCCATTGTTATGGAGACCAGCAGTCAGTGTCTCTGTCTCTGTCTCTCTCATTCTCTCTCTTCTTGACTCACTTCGATTCACTGAGCAAAAAAGCCAGCACATTGTTATCTTGCTGTTTTGATGACACCACACACACACACACAACTACTCTACTGTCCAGGCGCCTTAAAGGGACATGGTTGTAACAAGTCACAGACTCAGCCCACAGTTTGGATCCCAGCTCAGCCTCATTCTGGACCCTGGCTCAGGCTGCACACCCTGCTGGCACTCTGCAACCTTGGTTCACATTAGAGATCAATGAATGAACCAAATGCTGGACATCAGGATTTCCAACCCTCAAATTCCAGGTTATCTGATTTTTACTGTATTTGTTGTCATAAATCAACACACAAAAAAGACCTGGTGCTCTTACTCAATACACAGTCAGCAACCCAAACACTGGAAGATCTTCAGAATAAGTTGCACAACTCACATTGAAATAGGTGGGTGCATTTCCACAAAACTCAATGAACAGTAGTTCTCTTAATTGGATATGGTGGGACTATAAGAGGATCTACTTCCCTCACTGTAATCCATTAACAGTCAGCTCTCAATCCTGGGCAGACTCTGATACCTTGATTACAATTTGTCTGCCAGCGGTTACTTTCCCAAGTCTCAGATCTGCTGCTTTATCAAACCTCAGATTCACCTCAACTGTACCAGTGACATCTGTCTACAGTGTTTTGAAATAACCCATGCAGGGCAGTTGTGAAGTGTCATCACTTGTCATCCATTTCCAGTTGGATAAACCTATGTCATTCTGCCTTGAGGTTTGGTTCTTTTGTACAGATATTTCTTTCCAGACTAAAATACTCATTCTCTACAACTAATGTTTTTTAATTGCCGTCTTGTTTAGTCCTGGATCTCACATACAATCTAGTCGTAAATACTAGAGTGGCATTTATTGCCCATAACCAAATTCCCTTGAGAAGTTGGTGATGAACAACCTGGTACAATCCCATGATGTTGTTAGCCAATGAATCCCATGGTTCAGAAACAGCAATGGTAAAGGAATGGCATTTATTCCCAGTCAGGATGGTATGCCACTCAGAGGGGATCTTGCAGGTGGTGGTATTCCCAAGCGTACCCAGTTGAAATGTTTTTTAGGTGAAAACGGTAATATTGACAGAGCAGCCTGGGCAAGTAACCTTTAGTAGAAAATTGGATTAATGGTGATGGAGGGAGTGAATGTTTAAGGTGGTGAATGGGTGCCACCAAGCAAGTTTGTTGTGGATGGTGCCTTTTGACATATAATGTCATGCTTACTATTTGTGCCTCAAAGATGGTGGAAAGGCTTGAGGTGTCAGGAAGTGAAACAATGATTCTAGTCAGCTGTTGTAGCCAAAGCATTTATGTGCCTGGTACCATCGCTCTTCTCGTCAATAGTGATGTTGAACATGGGGAAATTAACTGTGGGAATGTCATTGAATATCACATGTTGGAGGTGGTCAGTGCTTGTTATGTTAGTGGCACAAATATTGTAAGCAACTTTACAGTCCTTGGTGACATGGATGGTTTCAATGGAATCGAATATTCAAAAATCCTCAGCATCCATCCTGACTTTTGACTTTATGATGAAAGGAAGAAAACTGATGAGGCAGGTAGAAGTGACCTCAGGAACTTCCCTGTGGAATCCTGTAGTGATGTCTCAAACACAAACAACTATCTTCCTTTTGTGTGAGACATGGCTCTAACCATTGGAATATTTTCCCCTTGATACCCATGGGCTTTATTCTCACTGGGTTCCTGATGCCGCATGTAATTAACTGCTGTCTTCAGGCTAAAGGTGGTGACTCCCTTATTGCTTCCAGAATTCAGCTCTGTGCCATTCTTGGACTTTGCTGATGTTGGAAAGTGGGCTGATTGTTCAATAATTGTGCAAGTTCAAATTGTCCTACTACTTCTGGACTGTACATATCTGGATAATTTTCCATTGTTTTGGGTCCATGCTTGGCTGGCGGCACAGCCTGTTCTGTTTTGTCAGTCTTCAATACTATCGCTAAATTGTTTTCTGGTCCCACAGTTTGTTTTTAGGTATCCAGTGCCATAGAGTCATACAGCACAGAGAACATGCCATTGGGACCATTGAGTCCATGCCAACCTTCAAGCATCCACTGACACTTATCCCATTTCACTCAGACCACGTTACCATTACAACATTTCCCAGGTTCTACCACTTACCTACACACCAAGAGACAATTTGTATTGGCCAATTATCCTACTAACACATACATCTACGGGAATGTGGGAAGGAGCCAGAGCAGCCAGAGGAAATCTATGTGGTCACAGGGAGAACTGCAAACTCCACACTGATGGCACAGGACATCAGGACTGAACACAGGTCACTGCACCCATGAGACAGCAGCTCTATCAGCTGTATCAACATGCCACCCCAAAGTCATTTTTTTGATAGCACATTAATAATAACAGAGTTGTTGTGATGGGAGATTTTAATTTCCCAAACATCAATTGGCATCTCCAGACAGTGAGGGGTTTAGATGGGGTGGAGTTTGTTAAGTGTGTTCAGGAAGGATTCTTAACACAATATGTAGATAGGCCTACAAGAGGAGAGGCTGTGCTTGATTTGGTATTGGGAAATGAACCTGGTCAGGTGTCAGATCTCTCAGTGGGTGCACATTTTGAAGATAGTGATCATAATTCTATCTCCTTTACGATAGCACTGGGGAAAGAAATAGGAACGGACAGACTAGAAAGGCGTTTACTTGGAGTAAAAGGAATTATGAGGCTCTCAGGCAGGAAATTGGAAGATTAAATTGGGAACAGATGTTCTCAGGGAAAAGAAATGTGGGAAATAGTCAAGGGATATTTGTGTGGAGTTCTGCATAGGCATGTTCCAATGAGACAGGGGAGTCAAGAGAGGATACAGGAACCGTGGTGTACAAAGGCTATAATAAATCCAGTCAAAAGGAAAAGAAAAGCTTACAAAAGGTTCAGAGAGCTAGATAATGTTAGAGATCTGGAAGAGTATAAGGCTAACAGGAAGGAGCTTAAGAAGGAAATTAGGAGAGCCAGGAGGGGACATGAGAAGGCCTTGGCAGGCAGGATTAAGGAAAACACCAAGGCATGTTACAAGTATGTGAAGAGCAAGAGGATAAGAAGTGAAAGAATAGGGCCTATCAAGTTCAGCAGTGGGAAAGTGTGTATGGATCCAGAAGAAATAGCGGAGGTACTTAATGAATACTTTACGTCAGTATTCACTACAGAAAAAAGATATGGGGGATTGTAGTGAGGAATTGCAGCAGGCTGAAAAACTTGCGCATGTAGATATTAGGAAAGAGGAGGTGCTGAGACTTTTGGAAAGCATCAAGTTGGATAAGTCACTGGGACCGGATGAGATGTACCCCAGGCTGCTGTGGGAGGCAAGGGAAGAGATTGCGGAGCCTCTGACGATGATCTTTGCATCATTGATGGAGACGGGAGAGGTTCCAGAAGATTGGAGGGTTGCGGATGTTGTTCCCTTATTCAAGAAATGAAGTAGAGATAGCCCAGGAAATTATAGACCAGTGAGTCTTACCTCAGTGGTTGGTAAGCTGATGGAGAAGATCCTGAGAGGCAGGATTTATGAACATTTGGAGAGGTATAATATGATTAGGAATAGTCAGCATGGCTTTGTCAAGGGCAGGTCCTGTCTTACGAGTCTGATTGAATTTTTTGAGGATGTGACTAAACACATCGATGAAGGGAGAGCAGTAGATGTAGTGTATATGGATTTCAGCAAGGCATTTGATAAGGTACCCCATGCAAGGCTTATTGAGAAAGTAAGGAGGCATGGGATCCAAGGAGACATTGCAATGTGGATCAAGAACTGGCTGGCCCACAAAAGGCAAAGAGTGGTTGTTGAAGAGTCGTATTCTGCATGGAGGTTGGTGACCAGTGGTGTACCTCAGGGATCTGTTCTGGGACCCTTACTCTTTGTGATTTTTATAAATGACCTGGATGAGGAAGTGGAGGGATGGGTTAGTAAGTTTACAGATGACACAAAGGTTAGAGGTGTTGTGGATAGTATAGAGGGCTGTCAGAGGTTACAAGGGGACATAGATAGGATGCAAAGTTGGGCTGAGAAGTGGCAGATGCAGTTCAACCCAGATAAGTGTGAAGTGGTTCATTTTGGTAGGTCAAATATGATGTCAGAATATAGTATTAATGGTAGGACTCTTGACAGTGTGGAGGATCAGAGGGATCTTGGGGTCCGAGTCCATAGGATGCTCAAAGCAGCTGCACAGGTTGACTCTGTGGTTAAGAAGCCATATGGTGTATTGTCTTTCATCAATTGTGGAATTGAATTTAGGAGCTGAGAGGTATTGTTGCAGCTATATAGGACCCTGGTCAGACCCCACTTGGAGTACTGTGCTCAGTTCTGGTCGCCTCACTACAAGAAGGATGTGGGAGCCATAGAAAGGGTGCAGAGGAGATTTACAAGGATGCTGCCTGGCATGCAGAGCATGGCTTATGAAAGCAGGTTGAGAGAACTCGGCCTTTTCTCCTTGGAGCAATGGAGGATGAGGGGGGACCTGATAGAGGTGTATAAGATGATGAGAGGCATTGATCAGGTGGATAGTCAGAGGCTTTTCCCCAGGGCTGAAATGGTGGCCACAAGAGGACATAGGTTTAAGGTGTTGGGGAGTAGGTATAGAGGAGATGTCAGGGGTAAGTTTTTTACTCAGAGAGTGGTGAGTGCGTGAAATGGGCTGCCGGCAATGGTGGTGGAGGTGGATACGATAGGGTCTTTTAAGAGACTGTTGGATAGGTACATGGAGGTGAGAAAAATAGAGGGCTATGAGTAAGCCTAGTAATTTCTATGGTAGGGACTTGTTCGGCACAGCTTTGTGAGCCGAAGGGCCTGAATTGTGCTGTAAGTTTTCTGTTTCTATGTTTCTATTAAATGAATTGAATTGGCCAAAAATTAGTGTCAGTGAGGGTGGGGATCTCAGGAGGAAGTTGAGGTACATCATCCATTCAGCACTTCTAGCTGATCATGTTTGCAAATAATTCACTCCTCGCATCCTGGAACCGGTGGTCATTGAAGATGGGGATATTCTTCACTCACGTCCGCAAATCAACTGTTTAATTGTCCACCACTATTCATAATTAGACATAGCAGCTGACAACAGAATGATAATCTGACCCAATGGATGTGGGAACACTGCGCTCTACCTATTGCATGCTACTTTAGTCATCTCGCACACATAGTCCTGTGGTACAGGTTTGACAATTTGCTTCTCATTCTTAGGTTAACCCAATGTTCCTCCCTCATGCCCTTCTGCATTTCTCATTGAACCGGGATTGAACTCCTTGCTTGTTTGCAATAACAGAGTTGTGGATATACTGAGCCATGAGATGAAATACATTTCTGCTACTGCTGGGAGTCCATAGCTTTCTTTGATGCCAAGTTTTGAGCTGCAGGATCTGCACTGTATCTCCCCATTTTGTACCTCTGTGGTATCACATAACTTGGTGAAAGTTTGCTTAAGTGAGCAATGGGATTTTCTCTCCGGAAGGAATGTGCAGTGATCCAATGTTGTCCTGGAAAGATGTATCCATCACAGGTGGACTTGTGAGATGGTAAAGTGATTGATTAATGCAAATCACCCTGTATTGATACTTCTGAAACCTTCTCCAAAGATACATAGGGATATAATAATACAGAGATGCACATCAGGTTATTCTTCATTTTTCAAATCCAAGTTAAGTACAATGTTAAAACTCAAGTATTATCTGTGAAATGTGTACCAAGGACCTTACTTTCAGCGCCAAGCAGCTATTGCAATTTAGAAGTACCCAGCAAACTAAGCAGTAGTTTAAATCAATCCACTGAATTCTTTGCAAAATAACCTCCTAAAACATTGTTCAGAGAATGCAGTTTTAACCTTTTGACTGACAATGAGTCTAACATTAGATGGGAGAGCTTAGAAGTCATAACTTGTTCTGGAAATACCTAGGCTTGGAGTCAGTTGTCTAAAAACAAAAATCTTAACAGTAATGAAACAAGATATTTCTGGGAAGATACCAATACTGTCCATGAAGTCTTCTACTTTTCAAGAGATCTCCTAACCTTTGATTTTTTGCCTCAGTCTCCATTTTTCCAGTTTCCATGTGTTACAGTGAGGCACCTTGGAAATGGCATTGTTAAATATTTATTGTGGGCTGTTATAAGCCAAATCTTTGAGAAACCATCAACATGTTTTTGGATATCTTCAAACAAAAACTGTTGACTAACTAATTTGTCCAGGATGCAAGAGTCTGTATGTTCCCAGAATTCTGTGCATTGGTATTGTGGGTTTTTGCTGCAGCCACTACTCTTTATACATTGGCAGAATCTCCCTCAGTGTTAAAGCATGCCGTTGATTGCTTTCTGACAGTCTGAATAGGTACTTTGTCAATAAATCTGCAAAATTAAGGAATAATGGCTTTAGCCTCTGCTGCTCCCAGGTACTGTTGAAGTGGATGTTTATTGGTATCTGTTAGAATTTCCACAGTGAGGCACTGGGCAAAGAACAATCAGCCATATCCTTTGTTGATTCTGCAGATGCATGGAAAACTCCTATATGGTAAATGCTCAGGGGAGTGTGAATTGTTCACTATCTCTACAGCTGTTATTGCAAGTATAAATAGTCATTGTTCTATCATAGTGTCCCAGGCTTCTGTCATACACTGACATTCTCCCAGAAAATGTGCTGATTGGCATGGTTCCTTGTAAGATTGTGACCTCTGTTTCCTAGGAATTCTTTGTCCATCAGCAGTAAAAACGAAATGTCCTAAGTTTTTTAGCATGGAAAGGTTTGATGTACAACCAAGAGTTTGATTCCATCAGACTGAGCTGAGTTTTGACACTCATCACACAGTCTCCTGAACTTTATTGCAATTTTTATTTATTGCTTTTTGTAATTTGATTATGTAAGTTTAATATCTCTATGAGAGATTTGTTGTAAAAACAGGAAATAGTATTTCAATCAAGGAATTAAAATATAATTCACAGCAGTTAATCAATATACTGTGGCGACTCACCATCTAGTCGGGCGAACCGGCTCGGCAGTCGGGTCGCGCGGTGTCGGAGCGACGAGGCCCAAGATGGCGGCGGGCCTCATCTTTCCGAGCGACGGGGAGAACCCGTGCGCGGGAAAGTCCTGATGACGTAGGACTTACGTCATTGCCGGTTTTTTGGGCGGGAGTTTTCTCCCTTAAAGGGCCCGCGCAAGGCGGGAAAATAAACCAGTTCTGTTTGGCAATCCTCCGAGTGAGTCTTGTTTTATTCCGCGGTAGCAACCGCTACAATACATTGATTTGTTTTGAGAAATTATGATTTATTTGAAAATTGTTCATCTCAAGTGTAAATATTTCAATGATTCTTTTCTGTGATTTAGCACCATGCATTTTGACAGAAGAAGATTTTACAAGAAATGGAATAGTCTTAAGGTGGAAGTTTGAGACGAGATTAGATGTGAAAGATGGAGATGTCTTAGAATTCAGATGCCGTGAAGGATTTCAAATTGAACCTCCGGCAAGGAGATATTGCCGAAATGGACACTTGGAAGTTCCCAGATGTATCAGTGGTAAGTTAAACTGATCAATGTTAATAAAATTGAACTGCCATTTAACTTTTTATTTTGCAGCTGTGTTGACAAAGAACCTAATGTTGTAATATTTGTTAACATAAAGAAAACGACAGAAGGAATTTTGCAGCTGAAAATGCCCCTGGAATGACAGGTGCTGGGAATAATATTTTCCATCATTTCCATGAGTGTTTGAACTATTGAGGGGAATAACAACTAAATACAGGAAGGCAAAAATATATTCCAGAATGGATTTTGAATTAGTGAATGAACTTCAGTTAAATGTAGTACACTGTGTTCGGAAGGAAGCCATAAATTCATTGGAAAATAAAATTTTAAATAGAATGAAAACATAGAGGAATGTAAAGAGTAGAATAAAAATTATTGAAATAATGAGACAGGTTAATAAGACCGTTTGGAAACATAATCCTGGTATCCTCGGAACCACAGACAAATTCGCTTATCGTTGGCCACGGGAAAGCAATGGAATCCTCATTGAAAAATAAATTAGTAAAAAACATTTTGAAAACATAGCATGAAAATGAATAGGGAACATGAATTTCAAAAGGAAAAGTCTTGCTTGACCAACCCCACTGAATTTTTGAAGTAGTAACAGAGGAAGTAGACAAAAGTATTTCGGTGACTGTAACTAATTTTGATTTTGATAAGATCTTCAATAAATTTTCACATCATCGACTAATGTATGAGCAGATAGAATCAGCTAACAAGTGCAGAGTAGTAAGCAATCTGAGTACAATGTAGAAAGGCAAGTTCATTCCTTTCTGGATAGGATGAACAGGGTGTGTCCTTCCTTGTGGAAAGAGAAATCTAGAGGGTGTCTTAATAGAGATCATTAACATTTTGAACATTTTGCTGAAATAGAGAGCTTTAGCTTCTGGAAACAAGAAAAAGCAGTGGCCATCAATGTGAGTGTCACAAAATAATTTAAAAATCATTTCAAAAGAGTTTACCCAGAGAGTGCTGAGAATGTGGAGTTCATATTTTGGTGAATAGCTTAGACACTATTAAGAGAAAATTTGATCAGCAGATGAGCAAAAGGGAACAGAGGATCATGTTGTTAAAGCAGGCTAAATGTGGGAGAAATCACTGCAAAACACACGAGTGCTGGCATGGACAGTTTAGGCTTGGTGCGCAATTCTGTGCTGAATGTTCCATGTCATGGATTTACAGAGGGGTAGAACTGAAAAGCAAAGAAGTTGTTTTGAACACGTGGAATTTAGTGAGAGCATGTTTGGAAGACTTATGAACTGATCTGCGTTTAAAAAATCCAACTGCTGACCATCCATAGTTCAGGCACACTGCAAGTGTTTATTTGCAATTTGGTTCCAATCTGACATGTGTGCAGACATTTGTAGTGCAGGTCAAATAAGCCAGAATAATAGGAAAAGGTTTGGGCACATTGCTGTATTCGTCTGCCAGAAATATGTTAGTCTTGATGTTATATAGTAAGCATCTCAGATTTAATGCCAGGACTCCCAAACTGGAGCTCAGCATTGCAGCTGTTGTATGTCTATAGCATATGTGGAAGATCAAGTGTTCAAAAACAGAAAAGGACCTACCTAGCTAGTTAAAGAGATTATTGAGATTTTGTTAGTTTCAGATTGATTTCTACTGAGTGTTAGTTGTGTTTGATGTTTCTAAACTGCTTTGGAATTGACAAAATCCACAGGCCATGATTGCCCAGGAGCTGCCGGGCTGTGTCTTGACTTTAATCCTTCAGCAATAACTATTGCTCCCAGATCTGTGTGCTTTAATGGACATTCCTCTTGGAGTGCAACATAAATAAATGTATAAATAGCAGGACAACCTGCTCGGAGAGGTAGTACTCTCACCAGGAACCTACAGGGAAAAATTTTCCTGTGTATTTTTCAGTGAGGAACAATGTGTGAGGTCCCTGTGATTCAGTAAGGTGGTCCTCATTGAGATGTGCCACGTGCATCATCCAAGGTGATCAACAGCATATTTAGGGCTAGTGTTACCAAAACCATTTTAACTATGCTATGCCTACATGGGTTAAGTACACAACACAATCTATTGATTTTTATCTCCATATTGTTAAAAGAATGTAGCTGCACTGGACAAGATGGAAAAACAATTTAATAGAAAGGTGATGGAACTGAGAATCATACCTATCAGGAAATACTGATTCTCTGGAAGAGAACAGTCTCAGATGGGAGCTTCATGTTTATAGGGTAGAGATCAAAAAGCTACTTCATGCAGATATTGAGACAAGAACTAGAGACCAGAAAAGTAAGATATTTATCATTGTAATCCAGTAAGGACCCTAGGATGAATTTCATTACTTTGAATATAGTTATAACGTAGGACCAGGTAGCAGGAGAAATATTGGAGCAAAGAGCAATGATGCATTGAAATGGAAGTTACAAATGGAAGGAAGGAATGGAAGCTTTTAAATAATTAGATTGTATGAAGTTATTTGTTTACACTTCACAAGAGAAAACCCTTGTGAAGTATAAACATAGGATATTGGGCTAAAAAGCCTGTCTCTATGCTGTAAATGAGGTGTAACTCTTTGCCATTGATACGGCATTTGAACATAAGCATTATTTTGGATGTAACAAATTCCTTAATTGAAACTGTGATGTTGCATTTGCTGATGTTACGTAATGCCTCTAAGTTATCATTATGGAAAGTCACAAAGCAAAAGATTCTTATTAGAACAGTTTGTATCTATTATTATTATCGGCCATTGATTTTCCCACATTATCTGAAACTTCCTGGATTCAATGTTTAATGATAGTACTTTTGAAATCTTTTTTAATATTTAGTTTTGGTACGATATTTAAATGTCTTTTTTTCTGCAGATGACAGGAGTTCGTGCACTGCTTTGGAGTATTCTAAATGCCAATCATGTGCAGGTGATGAAATCTGTACTCAATATAATGCTAAAAGGGTATCACTAACAAGACCAGGTAATTTTTTTTTTCCCAGTGTACTGCCTGGAAAAATATCTTGCAATTGATTAAAGTTTACAATAGTAATGCATAAATATTGAATGACACAATTGTGGCATCTTGTCTAGTCTGGAACAACCTGGCTGCAGCTGGCAGAAAGTAAAGCAAGACATCTGCAGTCCAGTAACTGAGGACATCTACCATTTAATCTATATGTCTGTAGCCATAGGTAAAACACTATAACAAAATTTAAGTTAAGAATCTCAAATGCCTCATTGTTAAAAAATCTGTATCTCTCAGTGTTTTCAGCTAAGTTAGCAAAGGAAACTGTGATGATCTGTGTATATTTCCAAGCATCTGCGAGCAGATAAAAATATGATTTCCATTTACTTATAACTTCCTAGTGAGATCACATCTCAATTTACCACAAGGAGCCTATTTTCCATTGGTTAACTTTTGGCCTTTGCTCTTCATGTTTTGAAAGTCAGCTCAAGTTCTCGTTGATCGTGGTTTTGTAACATTTCTGGATGTTAGGAGTATTTCATGAAGTATCAAGGTTCTTTCGCAACAAAGCCAACCTAATCTCAATTCTGAAGTGGAATCTGGACTATGTTCTTCACAGCATCAACCCACTAGACTGAATTGATTGAATGAGCCTTTTTAATGTTCTCATATGATAAGACTTGGTTGGATCTGGAAACAATGTTCTCGATTGCTTATTAGGAATTGCAGGTTTTTTTGTTGTTGAAATAAAGGTGTTTTGATTTTATACATTTTTTTTCTATTCTCTCTGATTAATCTGTAAACATTTTGTTTTAATACCTAGATCAGAGCACATTGTTGTTACTTGCTAAAAGTGGAGAGAGCAGTGCTTTATTCTCAGTGAAACGAGGCACAACAAAAAGGAAAAGCACTATAAAGTTTTCTATAAGAGAATCCAATTATACAATAATGAATGTAAAATTCGGAGATGGGCCTCAAAGCATACAATATGAACAACCTGCAATAGGAGAATATTGTTTAACATTCCACATGATTAATTCTGTAAGTTTACAGATATGTACTTCTCTCTATATAACATCACAGCCTTTGGGAAAATTATAAATTGAGAATTCAGGAAGTAAGTTACACTAACTTTCCCGGTGTATTATCCCCAAGGATAACTTTGTAAGGATACTGATCTGTACTTCCCTTTATAACATCATTACCTTCTAGATTGCTGTAAATGGAGAATACAGAAACAGTTCCATCCTGTCCTCTGGTGATGTCCATATTAAGTTTGCATGAGTGACCGGGTGTGTTTCCCCCCGGGTGTTCCTGCTTCCTCCCATATCCCAAAGATGTGTGGAATGGTAGGTTAATTCGCCACTGTAAATTACCCTTTAGGTAGGTGTGCGATAGGACATTCAGGATGGAGGTGATGGGCATGTGTGAGAAGATAAATTACAGGGAATTAAATGGGGGAATCAGGTTGCTCTGAAAATCAGCAAAGAAGACTTTTGAACAAGTGTCACATGGGAAATCACAAAATGGATGTACAACACCTGGGATTTGGGGGAATATTCAGCTGTGAATTGAGGATTGGTTAATGGGCAGAAAGCAATGTGTAAATTGTGCATTTTTCAGATGGGAAGCCGTATCTTGTGGAGAGGTGCAGTGGAGCCAGCTGGTTTAAAATCTAAACCAGTAATTTGTTTGAATGGACTAGAATCAGAATCAGGTTTATTATCACTGACATGTACGACATGACATTTGTTGTTTTGCAGCAGCAGTACAGTGAAAAGACATAAAAATTACTATACATTACAAAATAAATAAATAGTGCAAAAAAAAAGGAATAACTAGTTAGTGTTCATGACCAGGTATAATATATCCAAGTTTTCTGGTGACAGGAAACTGGGAAGCACTGTATGCTGTTTAAAAAATGCAGAGAGGCTTCAAGGGAAAATGGACAAGATATATGAATAGCAAGGTCATGGGAGATGGGAATTCATGTGCAAAAATGTGAAAGGCTGAATTTTTTTTTAAAAGCTGTGAGATTGAAAGGTGTTTGGAGAGACATGGGTCTCTTTGTACACAAACCACTGCAGGTTCATGTGTGCATACAAGAAATTAAGAAGACAAATGGTACAAATGGCTTTTATTGTACAAGGACTTGAATAGAAGAATAAAGATGTATTATTTACATATTTATTCCACTGATTGACTCCTGGGATGATGGGGTTGAATATGAGAAGAGATTTTACAGACTAAGCCGATACACTTGAGTGTTTAGAAGAAAGAGAGGTGATCTCATTGAACCTCGTTATTCCTCTTTTACACTATTTATTTGTTTTTGTAATTTATAGTAATTTTTATGTCTTTGCACTGTACTGCAGCTGCAAAACAACAAATTTCACAACATATGTCAGTAATAATAATAAACCTGATTCTGATACAAAGATCTCAGCAGGCTTGACGGGGTAGGTGCAGAGATGATGTTTCCCTTGGCTGGGGTGTCTAGAAGCAGGGATAACTGTCTCAAAATAAGGAGTAGGCCATTCAGTACTGAGATTAGAAGAATTTTTTCACATAGAGAGCAATGAATCTTTAGAATTTTCTACCTAAGAAGGCTGTAAAGCCACTGAATATATGCAAGACATATCAAACAGATTTTTGGGTAACAAGGGATACAGGATTAATACAGTAAAAGGGGGCTGTGGGAAAAGATCAACTTTCAGCAGATGGGAGAGGCTTAATGACCTAGTTCTGCATCTTTTATGTGTTTGCACAAGGTGGTTGAATTCATGGATTCATCCCTATTCTGCTAGGATTCTTGTCTGCAGCTTGAAGGCACCTGGTCTACCTGCAACCATGAGAAGACTGCTTCTTGGGCATAATTCCCAGTTTTTTTGTGAGAGAGAAAGGTCTCAGGTGCTTATCTGATGACAACTGCTGGGGATGTCATTGTTCAAATGAGATGCTGAACTGGGTTTGCTGGTTCTTGTACATAGACAAAAAGAAATTAATTGCACTATTCAAATAAAAAGTGCAGGAGTATTATCTGCACCCTGGCCAATGTACAACTCTCAACCAACAGCACTGAAACAGATTATCTGGTTAGTCATCTCTTTGCAGTGTGTGGGGCTTGGCTGAGTAGAAATCAGTTGCCACATTTGCCTACATAAGTTAGGTAACTGGCTGCACAGATGTCTGGTTTATCTCTAAGGCATAAAAGTCAGCATAACGTTCAACAAACTGCATATCTCTCTCTCTCTCCCTCTCCCTCTCCCCTCTCCCCTCTCCCATGTACCTTTTGTATATGTTTAAGAAGGGTCTTTTTACGTACATTTATTGTCTTATAGATCACATTCAATGTTACATTCACTGGAAATTTCAGCATTAGATTTGATAATAGGAGTTGACATCAAGGCTAAAAGCTTGAAAGCTAGAATGGTAAGTGACCATATTGACATAAGAATATTTTTCTGGTGAAAATTACTTCAGTCACACTCAATATTGGATGGCTCAAATGGACTTGTTCTTAAGCCTTATGCTGTCAGGATTACTGCTGCAGGTTCTGGAGGCAATATGCGCTACAGCCAGCATATTCTGATGGTGAGGATTTGGATGTTTAGAACATGGATAGAGTACCAGTGGATAGCACTGAAGAGCTCCACCATATGAGGTTTTGCATTTTGTACAAGGTTTTGCATTTGGGAAGATAAATGAGGATAGGACTTTCACAGTGAAAAGTAGGGCCCTTGGGAGTATTGTAGAACAAAGGGACTGAGAAGTACATGTACATGGTTCCCTAAAAGTGGCAACACAGGTAGACAGGCTGGTGAAGAAGGCTTTTGGCATACTGGCCTTCATCAGTCAAGGTATTGAGTATGGAAGTTGCGATGTTATGTTGCAGTTGTGCAAGACATTGGTGAGGCCACATTTGAATATTGTGCTCAGTTTTGATCACCCTGCTATAGGGAAGATGCCATTAAGCTGGAAAGAGTGTAGAGGAGAGTTATGGAGAGAGGTTGAGCTGGTTAGGGTTTTTTTCATTAGAGCATAGGAGAATGAGAAGTGATCTTACTGAGCTATACAAAATCACGAGGGGCACAGATAGGGTCAATGTGCACAGTCTTTTTCCCAGGGTTGGGGAATCATGAACTAGAGGGCATAGGTTTAAGGTGAGAGGGGAAAGATTTAATAGGAACCTGAGGGGCAACCTTATTCACCCAGAGGGTGGTCAGTATATGGAATGAGCTGCCAGAGGAAATGGTTGAGGCAGGTACATTAACAACATTTAAAAGGCAGTTGCACAGCTACATGGGTAAGAAAGGTTTAGAGGGATATGGGCCAAATGCAGGTAGATGGGACTGGCTTGAATGAGAATCTTGGTCAGCATGGACCAGTTAGGCCGAAGGGCCCGTTTCCATGCTATATGACTCTATCATGCCAAATGGAGAGTATTCAAAGAGGTTTGAGCCAGTCACTGCAGTTCTGCACCTACAAAGGTAATGCCAGCACTCATGCATCTGATCCACCAATTTCCAGTCAGTGGTGACCCCCATTCACTATCCTGCTCCCATGATATTGATGATGAGGAGCTCAATGTTGGGAATTCCAATGAATGTGAAAGTGAGGTTGTTAACTCTCTCTCTTATTAATGATGGAGTGTCAATGTCTAATGCTTGAGTGGGGAGAGCATATAATTTGCTACTGATGCTGAACTAATTATCATTCAATCAGTTTAGGTGATTCAAAAGATTTGATTTTTTTGTTTTATTTTTGAATGTGTTACTTTTGATTAACGTCCTCAGATCCTGAGAGATTCCATGACAATGAAGTTGCCAACCATGTTTTTGGAAGAACTGAGTTCAAGTTGCTTATCATGGCCTTCACTTTCATATTTACACAATTAATTACTAAAGCACACTCTGCAGATCATATCCCAAATAAAGTGATAGTAAGGCTGGATTTTTCTTTCACTTTCCTCATAATTTCAGCTACATTATTGCTACTGCACTTCTGACTCAATATATATATTTTTTTGGTAGGTGAGACGAGAACTAGGGGACATAGCCTCAAGATTTGGGGGAATAGATTTAGGACGGAGATGAGGAGAAATTGCTTTTCCCAGAGAATTGAGAATCTGTGAAATTCACTGCCTGGGGAAGCAGTGGAGGCTACCTCATTAAATATATTTAAGACACAGATAGACTTTTGCATAGTAGGGGAGTTAAAGGTTATGGGGAAAAGGCAGGTAAGTGGAGCTGAGTCCATGGCCAGATCAGCCGTGATCTTATTGAGTAGCGGAGCAGGCTCGACGGGCCAGATGGCCTACTCCTGCTCCTATTTCTTATGTTCTTATGTCAGGCATAGAACAGTTCCCAGCTGATCATTTCCCACAGTTGTATTTAAATGCCAGTGATAGTTACAGAGGTGTTCTGTCTCCCTTGCCTGTCTCCTGTCCCTCTTGGTGCAGCCAGCCAGGAACTCTTGGCAAGAATTAGCAGTGTGCTGAGAACAGCAGTCATAATGGTCAACTGATAACCCAATTTTAATATTTATTAAAATTTAAATATGAATTTTAAATTAAAATACTGTTGTACCACACAGATTGCAATCATCACCTTAAACATTGCTGTCTAGTTTTTATTTTTGCATCCTGTTCTTTAATATACAAATGATAAACGATATTTAGTTTGTTTTTACATCAATAACAGATGCAAGATTGTTGTTACAAAGTTCAAGAAATGGTGACTGACTGCTCCCAAGTATTAAAGATTTGATTACTGAATGAGGGACATTAATAGGATAGTTCCTTCCACAACTACTACTTTTGAAGCAAAGTATGAATTATGCCGGAATATCTTGAAATGATTTCTGGAAAATTAATCTGTATTTAGGAAATTTTAGAACTTCTAGAGATCTCTTTTTTCTTTTTAAAGATTGCTTTAATTATTATTCATGGAAACATAATCATTTAAAATATGAGGAAATGCTTAAATTAATCAAGTTGCTTTTAAGACTTCCTTTCTTTGTCAATTACTATATTGTGTAACTATGCAAAAGCAAATAGTGCATATTATGCATTCATTTATTTGTATCAGCAATGGATAAACAGGTTCAGTTAATATTCAATGAAACTAATTATAAAGCATGAAAATATTGATGGCAACATCATTCAATGCAGTGGAATTTGTTTCAAATGTTGTTAATGCTTAATTGATGAAATATTTGATGCTGCTTCTGTCTTTCTTCATTTCATTTTACAGTAATGAAAACTGTGTATGTCTTGGCTTTATTGTAACAATGAGATAAACAAGTATATCAAAATTCAGCAATATATGTTTTAATGAGAACGCTAATCACACCAAGATTAGAATCTTGTACTTGGTAATTGCTATCTTGAAGGTTGGAGATTTGAAAAGATCATTGTCTTTGTTTTAGCATGTTTTGGGTGCAAACATTTATTAAAGTTCACTTGTACCATCTTTAATGTATTTAAGCATTATTATTAACAGAAACATGATTAAACAAGACTTTAGATCAAACCACATGTTTACAATAGGTGACTGAGGCCCTTATAAAAGTGAAAGCTTTTAAGAACATCTTAAATAAGGAGAAAATACTACCATGGTGGAGAGATTTTGAGAGAAAGTTTCATTACGTGAGACCTAGGACCCTGGCATTTAAACGCATGAACTGGTAATGAAAATCGGGGCTGAGCAAGTGGCCAGAATTAGTGGGATGCACAAATCATGGAAATCACATGTAAGAGTGAGGGCATGGAGGAATTTAAAAATCAATAGACACGTTTTAAAACAGAAGTGTTAACGCACCAGATCCCAACATAGGTCAGGTGATGGGTTAAATGGACTTAACACGAGTTGGAAGGACAACAAGGTTTTGTATAAGCTCATGTTTAAGAAAGTACAAAGTGGGAGGTGAGCCAAGATTTGCTGAAATAGTCAAAAGTTGAAATATCCCATGTCCGTTACAAACAGTCTCAGTAGTGAAGTAATCCATCACCTCAACAAATTAATTTTCCATCATTTATTTAAATCATTTGCTCTAATTTCAATGGAAAATCTGCAGAAATTACAGAGAAACATCGTGTAAATGTTTGATGCTGCAAGAATAGCAGGTAAATGAAATAACACCAAGAAAATTTAATCCCTATATCTGGTGTAAATAAGGACAGCTACTTTCTGACTTATTTCTGCAATGAATTTCAATAGTTCTTCATTTAACGATCATATTAGCAATCCTTTAGATCATAATCTATAATCCAATCTATTCTTCACAATCTCCTACAAAGATATATTGTTCTGTTCATTCATGCTTTTCCTCAGGAGAGTGAGAAAAATGAGGAGATAATTGCAGTACCAGCAGTTATGGTGATTAGAAACGCTAAAGAGGGGATAAAACACCAATGATATTTACAAATGCAAGAATGGGCTACCTGGGGAAGAAAGGGAGGAAGATAATCTAAGAGCAAAATACATCAATAGTATCTACACATTGGGCAGAGACATGTTATTGCTTCAGACTATATTAATACTTTTTCCAGGAGTGGATGCTTCCCTTTGATGACTTCCAACCAAACACTCCAAATCTACTGGAGACACAAGAGACTGCAGGCACCCCAGAAGGGGTCTTGACCCGAAACGTCAACTTTCCCTTTCCCTCCATAGATGTTGCCTGATCCACTGAGTTCCTCCAGCTTTCTGTGTGTTACTCCAGATCTACTATTTGTCATTCCCCGGAAACTAAGATCACAAATATCCAATTTCACTGGCAACAGTTAAAAAGTACCAGTGAGCAAAAGTAATGGGGCAGGTCATCCATTGCCCTGAGATCACTGTCTGGCTGCTCCGAGGCCATGTTGTTTCTTCTAGCGTGGACACAGGCTTCTGCTGGGAAGCTGGTACCACCTACAGTAGTGTGATTCAGTGAAGCACAATGCAGCACAGGCGGAGCAGACTCAAAGGGCCAAATGGCCTAATTCTGCTCCTTTGTCTTGTGATCTTTCCCAGTGCACGTGACAAACTATGCTTTCAGAATGGTTTTGACAGCCGGTGGTAATGCTATTAAAATGAATGTTTGCCTTTGTCTTCACCAACTGGAAGTATTAAAAATTCAGAATTATTTTGAAAATTTTAAAAAAGAAATAAAAACACTATCACACCTGAAAAAAAAAACAATTAAGTATATATCATATGCCTTCCAACACTGATATGAGGTGCAAATAAACATCAAAATTGTTTTAAATTAATTTTCAGGACCTGTGTATCACTGGCAAGGCCAGCATTTATTGCCTGTTCCATATTAGCTTTGAGAAAATGGTTGTTGTCATCTCCTTGAATCCCTGCAGTGCTTCTGGTGAAGGTTCTCCCACAGTTCTCAAGGAGTTAGACCCAGCGATAGAAAGGAGCTGACATTATATTTCCCAGTCAGAATGGTGTGCAACTTGGAGGGGAACCTACAAACCATGATATTCTCATGTACCTGCTGACTTTTTCCATCTTGGTGGTGGAGGTCACATGTTTGGGAGGTGCTGTGTGAGTAGCTTGGGCAAGTAACTGGCATGCATTTTATGAATGGTACACACTGCAGATATGGCAACCAGCGGTAGAAGGAACAAACACTTCGGGTGGTAGATAGGTGCCAATCAAGCAGACTGCTTTGTCCTGGATGGCATTGAGCTCCTGGAGGGCTGTTGGTGCTACATCCATCCAGACATTCCACACTTGTAGAAGGTGCAAAGGCCTTGGGATTTCAGGAGCTGAATCACTCGGTACAGGATACTGAGCCTCAGATCTGCTCGTTGCCATAGTATTTATATGGCTCAGTTTCTGGTCATTGGCGACTCACAGGATATTGACGATTAGCTATGGTAATGTCAGGGGCATGTGATTAGACTCTCTATTGATACAGACTGTCATTGCCTTGCACCTCTGAGACACAAATGTTACTTGCTACTAATCAGCCCAAGGTTGAATGTTGTCTGGGCCTTGCTGCATGCAGGCGTTGACTGCTTCATTTGCAGAGGAATTGCTAGTGGAATCGAAAACCATGCAAGCATTAGTGAACATCCCTACTTCTGACCTCATCGTAGAAGGAACCAGCTGAAGATGGTTGGGCCCAATATACTACCCCGATCAACTCCTGCAGTGATGACCTGAGGCTGGGATGATTGATCTCTGTCAATCACAACCAATTCCCTTCATAGTAGGTCTGATTCCAATAACGGGAGTGTTCATACATTGATGTCAGTTCAGTTTTATAAGGCTGCCTTAATACCACACTCAGGCAAATGATACCTTGATATCAAGGGCAGTAAGTTTCACCTCTGGAATTCAACTCCATGCTTAGCCCAAGATTGTGACGTGGTCTAGAGCAGAGTGATCCTGATGCAACCTAAACTCGGCATGGTAAATTGGTGAGTTGGTATTGATGATAGCAGTTAATAGCACTGATGATGATCGTTTGCATCATTTTGCTGCTGAAGGTGAATGGACTCAGTGGGTAGTAATTAGCCAGATTGGTTCGTCCTGCTTTTTGTGAACAGGTCACTCCTGGGCAATTTTCCAGCCTTTGCTATATGCAGTGCTTTCAGTTGTTTCTTGGAATCTTGTGAAATGAATCAAATTGACCGCTGACAGGCTTCCATGGTGATGGAAATCATAGGAGTAAACTTTTTTCTCTCCGTACAGTGAAGAACAGGATGATTTCTCCCAGCTCTCTCATTCTCACTGTAATTCAGGACAAGTACTGAATGTTATGGGTGAAATCAAATGTGCATGCTGCAATTCAATTATTGAACAGTTTTCTCTTCCAATAACATCCATACATCATTGCAAACATTGCGAGATTACTGCTGGCTTATCAAATACTGCACAACCGGTCAAGATTTGAGGAACTTACATTCATGAAGGAACAGCGAGTAATTATTCAGAAGTAACTAATTGTGAGAAACATAATTGAGCACTATTACTGACAAAACATACCCTGGAATGCATTGCTTATTTTAGGACATTCTTATGTGTGCTGGCTCAGGAATGCACTGTGCTTACAGCACACAGCTCCTGCATACACGGTCCTCATTAACCCTGTCCTTCTATATCCTGGCATTACATTGCTTTCTGTTGTATGGGATGAGATGGGATGGGATGGGGTGGGGTGGGGCGAGGCGAGGCGAGGCGAGATGAGGCAAATGTAGTTATCGACGGACGTAATAACAACATGACAATATAATTAAGAACCTGGAAAAAGCTGCTGGTGCAGGAGATGGGAGTTGGGGACAGGCTGGTGGGGATCCAACATTGCCCACCCCCAAGTATTAAGCATAATGGTCGCATACACACAATGTGTGTCAATTTAACATCCCCCCTCTTAGGCAATCAAATTTAAATTTCTCCACTCCTGCAGCTTGAAAGAATGAAAACTAAGTGACTGCAGCATGAGCAAGAAACAGGCACCATCTACTATTCTCTGACGGGAGCTGAAAGCACTAAAGTGGAAAGCTGCATATCTAACACCAGATCACAGATCAGGGCAATTATATAGGTGCTGCGTGTGGAGTCTCCACTCACCCACAGTCACTAAATATGTGCAGTACAAGAGGTGACAAATAATCAAGTATCAGGAAACAAGATTAAGGAGTCAAAGGTTGACAGACGTTTACTAGATGTCCTGGTAGAGACATTACAGTGGAAGAGGGAGGTCCTCCATCCTCAGGGGCAGGACAAGGAGAAGGAATCTTCTTCATCTTTCCTCGAGTAGTTGGGGCTGTTCCAATCCTCCTCCCATTTCACATCCGGAATAAGATGCCCATGACCAACCATTCCTGTTATCTTAGTGACTATTATAAAGGTGGAACACTCACTTAATGACTGCTATAAATGTAGAGTAAAAGAGCACATACTTTTTTCAAGGAGATTCCTCCAAGAATTTTCAGAATATTTGATGGTGATGTCCTAACTACGGCAATTCCAAAAAGCCAACAAATTAACATGACCAGCATATACTGTTCCTTTAAAAATACATCCGACAACTGCTTTCTTCTGTTGAGATGTAACTTATAATTAACAATTTTTAGAAAACCTCGTGTGGCATTCACACGAGAAATAGTTGTTCTAATTATAAACGTGTAAGCTGTGAATAGACATTATTAAGCTCTTTAAAGAGTTAGAACATGTGATAGGGTGGACAATAGAGAGGTGATAGCATGTCACAAGTGAAGTGTTCTGAGTAGTAATTATGCATCTCGAAGTACATTATTCAGTTTAATAACAGGAAGATGATGAGATGGCACAAAAGCTTGATAAGCGTTAGCAAATTCCACAAGAGGAGCTACAAAAAGAATTCCCAAATATGTAAATTTTACTGGTTGGTTTGCTTTACATTGAATTTGATCCTTGCTGTCAGATCCAATTTTAACATACATTCTGCAATGTATTTAAAATTACACCCTACATTATAATGTGCATAATTCAGCAAGAAATTTCACTTTTGAATAAACTTGCATTTCATAATAATAGGCACCCATGATATGCTGCTTTAATTCATCTAACCACCATCTGAGTCACACCACCATCAATATCTTAGATTAAAGGACCACATCCTGTGATAGTGGCTTACTCAGCATGCTTGCCTTCTGGCCAGGGTGTTTGAGATTTTACATTCATGCGGTAGTTCAAAACTTACAAAGGTAAATGCTGCCACTTTGTTGCTGAATTGCCAGCATCTCCCTATAGGTTCTGACAAAAATAATTAGTGAATTAGTCATTATTGCAAGATTTCCTTCATGCTTCTATTGTGTCAGGATCCTTCAATATCTAGAAATCCACAGTGCAGTTGTCAGATAAATTTCACAATGATTATGCTATTATTATTTGAGCATTGTCATTCTGAAAACAATGTACTAGAATATAACTGCACAGAACAAAGCTGACATTATATGAATGCCAATTATTTTGGTTTGCTGTTATTCCTGGCTTCCAATTTATGCTTTACGATGCATGATATATAAATTTGATATTAAAAACCGAACACACCAAAGGTATAAAAGACAGCACATTAATCACTGAAGTTTTGCTATATCTCACAAAAAAAAACATTACCATGCAAAGGAGAGGACCCAATGTCTTTGATATTAAAACAGCATTAGATGTATCAGCGTGACCTTGTCCTCACCAGTCTACCAATGGCAGATGCATCTGTCCAGAAGAGCATTTGAAGAAGTGACCATTGCATTTTGCTTGTGAAGACCAAATCTTATTTTCACACTGAGGACACTGTCCTTTATGCTGTGTGGCTCCACGTTCCTGCCAAATGAGATAGACTCGGGATGGCTCCAGCAACTCAAAATTGGGGATCCATGAGGTACTGTGTAAATGTATCACATGGAACTTCGATCTGATCCATTGGCTATAAGAATGCTCAGCTCTGCCTATTCCTTTCTGCTTAGCATGTAGTGAGTGCTGTATTTCACCAGGCTGATACCTCATCATTTTAAGTATGCCTGGTGCTGCTCCTAGCAGGTCCTTCTGCACTCCTCACTGAATCAGGGTTGATTCCCTGACTTGATAATAATGATGGTATCATTGTTATGCCAGACATGAGGTTACAGATTGTGGTGGTGTACACTTCTGTTGCTGATGATGATCCACAGCATGACAAGGAAGCTCAGTCTTCAGCTTCCAGATCTGCTCTGAGACTATCCCATTCAACATTATTTTAATGCCGCACAACATAATGGAGGGTGTCCTCAATGTGAAGTCAGGACTTAGTCTCCACAAGAATTGTGAGGTTGTCACTTCCACCAAAGCTTTATAGGCAGATGCATTTGTCACAGCAGATTAATGAGGGCAAATTATTATGTACATCTTCAAATGCTGTTCTTAAATTAATGACATTTGGTTCTGATCTACACATAGTGCTACATTTTTGTGCAATATATGTTAGTCCAGTCATTAATGTGCTGTCTTTTAAACAGTTGATTTTATTGGTTTAATATCTAATTCATATATTATGCATAAGAATGAACATTGGAAATCAGCAAACTGCATTCTGGGATTACACGGGAAGGAAAAAATCTGTCCTAGGAACAACTAAGACAATGATCTCAGGGCACTGACAAATCTGCCCGATTACTTTCACTCACTGGTATTTTTTGACTGGTTGCCAATAAAATTGGATATTTAAGATCTTAGCTTGAAAGGAAGGATGGCTAGTAGATCCAGAGTGTTCAGTTGAAAAGTAACCAATCCTGGTAAAAGTATTAACATGGTCTGAAGCAATGACATGAATCTGCCCCATGTGTAAATGCCATTGACGTACTTTGCCTTTAGATTATTTTCCCCGTTTTCACCAGATAGCCTACCTGGCTGCTGCACTTGTAAATGTTGTCATTTGATTTTTATCCCCATTTCTAATAAAGGGCTTTTATTATCACCATAAATGCTGGCATTGTAATCTATACTGTGATCTCTTTTTTCCTCACTCTCCTGAGGAAGTGCATGAATTACCAGAACAATATATACTCATAGGAGATTGTGACCCACTGACAGGATTATGGATTACGATCTGAAGCAATGCTCAATTGATTACTAGATGAAGGACAATTGAAATTCATTGTTAGAAAGGAGTCAGAAAGTAGTTGTGTTCATTACAGCAAACACAGGGATTAAATTTCCTTGGCATTCTCTCAATTATCTGCTATTCCTTTGGCATCAAACAGTTACGTGTTTCTCTGTAGTTCCTGCAGATTTTCCATTGAAATTGCAGCACATGATTGGAAACGAATGGTGAAAAATTAACTTGTTGGAGAAGTAATGAGTTGCTTCTATATTAGGACTATCTGCAGTGTTCATGGAATAATTCAACCTTTGACAATTTCAGCAAACTATTGGCTGACTTCCCACCTCATGCTTTCCCAAACTTGAACTCGTACAAAACCTTGCTGTCCTCCTAACTTGCATCATCCAATTCACCCATCACCACCATTCTTATTGACCCATGATGGGGTCTGGTCTGTTAACCTGGCAGATTTAAAATACTCCTGACTTATTTTCAAATCCCTCTATGCCCTCACCTGTACATGTCTCTGTGGCTTTATCATGATCCACTAACTCTGGCCACATACTCAGCTCTGTGTCCAACATGCAACATTCTCTCCTCCTTTAAGGGGGTCCTAAAATCTTCCATTTTCACAAAACCCCCAACCACTTATAGTAAATATGTGGTTTGATCTTATATATCGTTTAATAATGTCCGTTCATTGGAATATATAACCATATAAGAGGTGCTATGTGACTGAACTTCAACAAATGTTTGTACCCAAAACACACATCTTTTATGAAATGTTATTTTCAAAGCCAGTCTTCAAGGTAGCAGTTATAAAACACAAGGCTTTTTGACGTGATTATATTTTTCATTAAAACATACATTGTTGCATTTCAATATCTTTATTATGATGTTGCAATGAAGCCAAAGCATACAGCAATTTCATTACTATAAACTAAATTTCAGAAAAGCAACTGTAGCATAAAATAATATTGCATCTATTCAATGTTAACGACATTGGAACTAGTTCTACTGCTATGAATGTCTTCATCAACATTCTCATGTAGTATAAGTGAAGTTTCACTGGATGTTAAGTGACCCTGTTCATTCATTGCTGATACAAAGAAACGAACACACAAGATGCTCTAATTCATTATGTATAGTTACATAATATAGTGATCACTCATGAACAGTAAATGAATAATACTGCAGGATAGAGACATTGGAAGCATTAACAAGAAGCAGCCCCACATATTGGAAAATCTTTTAAAGCTTTGAAGGTTGCTGTTTTCATTATTAATTAATGAAAATAAATCAATGTTTTGAAACTTACAAGAGGTATGCAGAATACATTATTATTCCAGAAATAGGCACAAGAAGTTGCATTATAATTGAATTAAACAGGCTTACAATAAATCATACTTTGGCTTTAGAATTAATAGTTAAGAAAGAAACGATCCGTAAATGTTGCTCATTCAGTTATTGTATCCTTAATTCTTGGGAGCAGTTAATTACCATTTCTCCAACTTGTAACTCCACAGCTTTCATCTGTTATTGATGTAAATACATTGTCATAAATGTAACACATTTATCCACTGTTAATTAAACAAGAGGATACTAACATTAAATTCAGGCTGTGATTTTAAAAGAATAATTAAACTTTTGATAAATATATAATATTTGAAATAATGAGAGCACTTGAGGAAGAGCTGAAAGCTGCAATGTATATCAAACTCAATGCTTACTCAATCTTATGAGTAGTGCTGTATCCTTTGTCTTAAAGGGACTTGCTGTGATACAAACCTTTAGTCTGCAACTTTGAGAATAGCACAACCCCAACTCATTAGCCTCAGTCTTTTCTCTTTAGGAGCATATGCTGTTCACAAGAGGAAGCCATCATTTCTAGATAATGAAGATGAATGATTTTTAAGGGGACAGTGGAGCCCTGAATTGAAGACGTTTACCCAACATTGTTCCACTGGAAATCGTGGCCATTAAGAGTGTGCCAAGTGTGGGGGAATATAGCCTTCACTTGATCTATTCCTCCATTTCAATAAATACGACTGCTGTCCTCAGCACTCTGCCAACTGTTGCCAAGAGTTCCTGGGTGGCTGCACCAAGAGGGACAGGAGACCGGAAACAGGAAAGGGAAACTAAGCACTTCTGTACCATCACTGGTATTTATATGCAACTGCGGGAAATGCTCAGCTGGGAACTGTTCCATGCCTGACAAATATGTACAGTAAATCTGAAGTGCAGTAGCAATAATGCAGCTGAAATTTTTAAGATTAGGAAAGGAAAATCCAGTCAGACGGCCTGTTTGTTTGGGATATGAATTGCAGTGTAATTAATTGTGCAAGCATGAAAGAAAAGGCCATGAAAAGCAGCTTAAACTCAGTTCTTCCAACAACATGTTTGGCAACATTTTCATCATGGAATCTCTCAGATCCTGAGGAGAATTATAATCACAAGTAAAACATTCAAAAGTGAAATGCAGCAAACCTTTTGAATCACCTATACTAATTGAATGATAATTATTTCAGCATCAGTAGCAAATAATACTCTCCCCACACAAGCTTAGGTCATCATTAATGAGGAAGAGAATAACTATCTCCCCTGCACATTCATTGGAATTCCCAATATTAAGCTCCTCACTATCAATATCATGGGAGCTGGACAATGAGTGGGGCTCACCACTAACCAGAAGCTGGTGGACCAGATGCATAAATACAGGGACTACCTTGTAGGTGCAAAGCTGCAGTGACAGGCTCAAGCCTCTTTGAATACTCTCCATACTTGAATATATTACATGGTGGAGCTCCAAGTATACTAAAGCAACTCAATGCCGTCAACTGGCACACCATCCATGCTCCAAAATATTCACCTCCTCATCACCAGAATCTAGCGGCTGTAGCGCGTATTGCCTCCAGAATCTGCAGCCGTAATTCTGACATCATAATGCTTAAGAGCAAGTCCATTTGAGCCATCAAATATTGAGTGTGACTTTTATAGAAAGTAACTTGCACCAGAAAAATATTATGTCAATATCACTTACCTTTCTAACTTTCAAGCTTTTAGCCTCGACGTCAACTCCTGTTATCAAATCTAATGCTGAAATTTCCAGTGAATGTAACATTGAATGTGATCTATAAGACAATAAATATACATAAAAAGACCCTTCCTAAACATATACAAAAGGCACATAAGGTACATGAGAGAGAGAGATGCAGTTTGTTGAACGTTATGCTGACTTTTATGCCTTTGAGATAAACCTGACATCTGTGCAGCAAGTTACCTAACTTATGTAGGGAAACGTGGCAACTGATTTCTACTCAGCCAAGCCCCACACACTGCAAAGAGATGACTGACCAGATAACCTGTTTCAGTGCTGTTGGTTGAGAGTTGTATATTGGCCAAGACGCAAAGAATACCCTTGCGCTTTTTGTTTGAATAGTGCAATTAATTGCCTTTTGCCTATGTACAAGAACCAGCAAACCCAGTTCAGCATCTCAATTGAAAAATGACATCTCTAATAGATGTCACCACATAAGCACCTGAGACCTTTCTCTCTCTCTCAACAAAACTGGGAATTATGCCCTTTTGGGCATACTTTTTCCTCATGGTTGCAAGTAGACCAGTGTATTCAAAAGCTGCAGACAAGAATCCTAGCAGAATAGAGATGAAGCCACAAACTCAGCCACATTATGCAAACACATTTAAAGAGATTCAGGAGAAGGTCATTCAGCACCTCCAGTCTCTTCTGATATTCCTGGTCAATCATTTACCTCTGCACCACTATCTTGCATTCATCCCGTATCCCTTGATTACCTTATTAACTATAAATCTATTGTTCTCTTGCTTGAATATACTTGGTGATTGAGACTCCACAGCACGCTTTGGTAGAGAATGCCAAAGATTTATTCCCTCTGGGTGAAAAGAGTTCTTCTAACCTCAGTCCTGAATGGTCAACCCCTTTTACAAGACAGTGACCCCTATTTCTCGGCACCACAGCCAAGGGAAACATCATCTCTGCATCTATCCTGTCAACCCCTGTGAGAATTCCTATGTTTCAATGACATCATTCCTCTTGTTCCTCTGAAGTCCACAGTCTACATGCCAGTCTGCTAATCTCTCCTTCACTGCAGTCCTTCATTCAAGTATATCCTTCCTTTGGTGGGAAGACCAGACCTGTACTCAATATTCCAACCACCGGGATCCTATATCATTGCAATAAGGTATCCTCAAGGGAAACATCACTGCATCTCCTTATCAAACCTCATAAAAATGTTTGATTTTTAAATGAAACAGTGTCTCATTCTTCTGAATTCTGGAATGTGTTGAATTTCCCCTCATAGATCAATCCCCCACCGTTCTTGTTCCAGCAATGAATCTGGTGAATCTTCACTGCAGTCCCTTTATCATAAATACATCTTTCCTTTGGTAAGGAGACCAGACATGTGTACAATACATGGCCTCCACTGTCAAGTTCACATCTTATTGCAGTAAAGGCTGACATACAATTTGACTTCCAAATTACTTGCTGTACCTGCGCAATAAGCTTCATTGATTCACTTATATGTACATTCAGATCCCTCAGAACGCCAGCATTTTTCAGTCTCTCACCATTTAAAAAATATTCTTTTATTTATTTTTCCTACCAAAAAGGATGACCTACCATTTTCCCACAATCTCCTCTGTTCCAAAGAGAACAGCCCCAGATTTCCCACCACATCCCCCACCACCGACGAGCTCAACAATTTTTATGCACGCTTTGAAAGGGAGAATAACATTACACCTGTGCAAATCCCCACAGCACCCAATGACCCTGTGATCTCAGTCTCGGAGGCTGATGTCCAAACAGCCTTCAAGAGGGTGAACCCTCACAAGGCATCCAGCCCCGACGATGTACCTGGCTGGGTACTGTAAACCTCTGCCGACCAACTGGCTGGAGTGTTCAAGGACATCTTCAACCTCTCAATGCTGCGGTCAGATGTTCCCGCCTGCTTCAACAGGGCAGCAATCATACCAGTGCCCAAGAAGAGTAAAAGTGAACTGCCTCAATGACTATTGCTAGGTAGCATTCACATCTACTGTGATGAAGTGCTCCGAGAGGTTGTTTATGGCTAGAATTAACTCCTGCCTGAGTAAGGACCTGGAGCCACTGCAATTTGCCTACCATCACAACAGGTCTACAGCAAATGCAAGCTCACTGGCTCTCCACTCTGCTTTGGAGCAACTAGACAACCGCAAGGCTACTATTTATCGATTACAGCTTGGCTTTCAACACCACCATTCCCTGACCACTAATCACCAAGCTTCAAAACCTGAGCTTCTGTACCTCCCTCTTCAACTGGATCCTCGACTTCCTTATGGGGAGACCACAGTCAGTGCAGATCAGTAGTAGCATCTCCTCCTCGTTGACTATCAATACAGGTGCACCTCAAGGATATGTGCTTAGCCCATTGGTCTAATCTCTCTACATTCATGACCGTGTGGCTAAGCACAGCTCAAACAGCATCTATAAATTTGCCGATAACACACTATTGTTGGTAGAATCTCAGATGGCGATGAGGAAGCATACAGGAGTGAGATATATCAGCTGGTTGAGTGGTGTCGCAACAACAACCTCACACTCAATGTCAGCAAGATCAAGAAACTGACCGTGGACTTCAGGAAGGGGAAGTCAGGAGAACACACACCAATCCTCATTGAGGGGTCAACGGTGGAAAGGGTGAGCAGCTTCAAGTTCCTGGGCGTCAGCATCTCAGAGGATCTATCGTGGGCCCAACACATTGATGCAATCATGAAGAAGGCACACCAGCAGCTCTGCTTTGTTAGGAGTTTGAGGAGATTTGGTATGTTACCAAAGACTCTTGCAAATTTCTATAGATGTACAGTGGAGAGCATCCTGACTGGTTGCATCACAGCCTGGTGTGGAGCCTCCAATACACAGATCGCAAGAGGCTGCAGAGGGTTATAGATTCAGCTCCATCATGGACACAACCCTCCCCACCATCGAGGACATCTTCAAGAGGCGGCACCTCAGGAAGGCTGCAGCTATCGTTAAGGACCCTCACCATCCAGGATATGCCCTCTTCTAATTACTACCATCAGGGAGAAGGTACAGGAGTCTGAAGACCGAAACTCAATAATTCAGGATTAGCTTCTTCCCCTCCACCATCAGATTTTTGGACGATTCATGAACCTATGAACATGATCTCATTGTTCTTTCTTTTGCACATTTATTTTTGTTATTTATAGATTTTTGTCTTTGCACTGTACTGCTGCTGTAAAATGACAAATTCCACTTCATATGCCAGTGATAATAAATCTGATTCCGATTCAAGTCTATCCACCAGATTAACATATTTCTTTCCAGGAATTATTGTCAAAAATTTTCTTCTGCACTCTCTCCAAAGGCTTTATATCTGTGCTTAAAAGTGCTGCCAAGAAATGGACACAATGCTTAACTTATGGTCAAACATTCTAGACAATGCCCACCATTTTTTTTGCCCCTTGCTGTTTCTTGGTTCCATCTAAACTGATTCTACTTCATGATTTATCAAGCTAAAGGTCCTTTCACACCACTGCCTTTATCTTATTAGATCCATTTTATTTATTTCTTCCAAAAGTGAAATATATTGGAATATATACTCCTATGTATTGGGCTTCCCCTTTTCCTATCTCCAGTCCTGAAGAAGGGTCCTGACCCAAAACGTTGACCGCCTGCTTTTCTTCACAGATGCTGCCTGGCCTGCTGAGTTCCTCCAGCATCATCGTGTTTTATTATTTTCCCAGCTTTGATGATTTGCAACCACACCTCCATTTTGACTATGAGATCATAATGATTTAATTCTATTAGTGCCATGAGTTCAACTGTCTTATTGTGAATGCTGAATGCATTCTGATAAACAGCATTCAGTTTTTTTTTACCATTTTTCCCCACTTAGACGCTAATTTGAGGTATATACGTGTTTATGTATGTATGCTCTGTCTCTTGCTGATAATCTGGTTATCATTGCACACTTCACTAGCCTTCACTTTAACCTTTCTCTCTAACTTTCTAAATATTCCCCTCACCAGAAACATCCTCCATTATTTGTCTTAAAGTCTTATCACTGTCAGAAATAACAAAGTGACTTGCTCAAAAACACTGCCATAAATGCATCCTTAAATTTAGTGTACAGCTGATGCGACTGTGAGTCTTCTAGGTATTGGTTTACAACCATTGAGCATTCCAATGCATTTGTACACTTGGACCTACTCCTATCTGTAATCTTATTGGGCATTCTCATCAGGCATTTCTGTTACTGACAATGTGTGGTCAATAATAATAAGATTACCATGATTACTATAATCCTAACTATTATCCCTACCTATTAATGCGTGACACAACAATATTGTTGATTGTCACTGTAACAGCACTGACAGTTCGGGACTGTCATCCTGTCAATTGTCACCCCAAACCCTTTCTGTAATTCACGTATAAACTAAAGTGTGGACAGGTTTATTAAATTTCTTTCAACATATCTTTTTTAATCCAGAACTAATTTGGCTAAGTTTCTTTGAATTGTTCTCATCCTTTCTTCCTGGCTTGGTGTGGTCAGCAAATTTTCTTGGACAACCATAGGTTTCTTATGTTTGAAGGATATGATTAACTCAAACATATTTTAGTTTTAGGTTGAAAACTTATCATCTATTTTATAAGTTGGAACCTCAAAAACTGTCAAGAACAAAATTCCATTGAGTGAAAACAAACTAGATGTACAGAGCATCACTGCACCAGAAGAGAGAAATGACATAAATTGAGTTCAATGGATTGTGAATGATGAGCTATTGCCAGAGATTAGCTGGAGAAGCATGCAGAGGTAGGTACAGTGTCTAGGGAGCCATTATGGAACCATTATGAAATGTTTCAATTAGGACACATTCAATAACTTTACTGTATATCTAGATACAAAATAATAGTTGCTCCCCATTAGTTTAATGTTTACCTACAAAACCTTACACATAATGCCATGAATTTCACTATGCTTATGGCAGTAAGGTATTGAAAAGTTGCATACCCTGAAGCAGGTCACCAAGGTCACTCGGATAATGGTAGTCAAGAAAGAATTTTTCATCTGGACACTTCCACCATGAATGTTAGTGTAATTACTTTCTGAATTCTCAATTTCAAATTTTCTCAGTTTGTGATGTTATATAGAGAGAAGTTCATATCTGTATACTTACAGAATTAATCATGGGGAATGTAAAATAATAATCTCCAGTTACAGGATGTTCATATAGTATGCTTCCAGGCCCATTGCCGAATCCTACATTCAGTATTGCACTGTTGGATTCTTTTATAAAAAACTTTAAAGTGTTTCTTTTTTTGGCTCTGCTGCATTTCAGCGAGAATAAAGTATTGCTCTCTCCACTGTGACTGACAAACAACAGTGTGCTCTGATCTATGTATCAAAACATAATGTTTACAGATTAATCAGAAAAAATACAAATAACATCCATAAAATCAAAACACCTTTATTTCAACAATAAAAAACATGCAATACCTAACAAGCAATAAAGGACATTGTTTCCAGATTCAAGCAAGTCTTATGATATGAGAATGTCTGAATATGCAAACTTTAAAAAGGCTCATTCAAACAAGCCAGTCAACTGTGGATTGATTCTGCAAGGAACATAGTCCAGGTTCCACTTCAGAATCAAGATTAGGCTGGCTCCATTGTAAAAGAACCTCTATACTTCAGGGAATATTCTTAGCATCCAGAAAGAGTTTGCAGCAAAACTTCATCGGGAAAATGCAAGGATTAAGATGCACAACTTGGCCTATTGATTATGGAAGGCTGAAGGGTGAATCAAGATGTACAAGACTTTGAAAGGATATAGTAGGATATGGTCAAAGAAACTATTTCTTCTGGTGGGAATACAAGGACAGGTGGAGATAATCTTCAAGTTAGAGTTGAACTATTCAGAAGCAAAATCAAAAAGCACATTCTGATAAAATTTGGGAGAGACCTGCCTGCTGGAACCTGATTTTCTGGAAAATTCTGAGTAATTGAGCTCTCCTTACTGAGTTTCTTAGTTTGGTGTGGGTCTCAAGGGAAGTGAAGTAGGACTGGGCAATTGGGGCTGTGATTTAGTCAGATATACAGGTATCCCTCAATCTACGAACATTCTACTTATGGACTTTTGCTTTGATGGAAATGATGCTTCAGTGTATGTATCTTTGATTTACCAATCTATTCTCACTGTAACAAATAGCATGCTGCTCTGTGCCCTTGCAGATAAATCTGTACCAAAACAGCCATGATATATTTCACCAAGTCTTTTTGTGTTATGAAATGAAATTTAATGAAACATTTGTCAAGAACACAATCCTTTCCTAAACCTGTACAATTACAAAACTACCACCATTGAGAACTTGGGCTAACTTTCAAAACAAAAAGAGCAAAGGCAAAAGTTTATGGAGTCTTCCTGGATAAATTTTGAAGCTGGTTTCTTGTGGTAAATTCAAGTCTGTTCTCACTGGGAAGTTATAAGTAAATGGAGATCATATTTTTATCTGCTTCCTAATGCTTGGAAAGATAGACAGATCATCACAGTTTTCTCTGCTGAATTAGCTGAAAAGCCATCAAGAGGCAGACTTTTAACTTTTAGCCAAGGTACATTTTTTTTCCCCATCTGTTTTACCTATGGTTGCAGACATAAGGCTTAACAATTGGAGGTTAAGATGGAAGATGTCCTCAGCTGCTGGATTGCAATTGTCTTGCTTTGCTCTCTGCCAGATGCAACCAGGTTGCTCCAGACTAGACAAGATGCCACAATTGTGTCATTCAATATCTATGCATTATTATTGTACACTTCAATCAACTGCAAGATATTTTTCCAGGCAGTACATTGGAAAAAAAATTACCTGGTCTTGATACTGATACCCTTTTAGCATTATATTGAGTACAGATTTCATCACTTGCACATGATGGGCATTCAAAATATTCTAAAGTAGTGCATGAACTCCTGTCATCTGCAGAAAAACAAGCCATTTTAAAGATGGTACCAAAAGCTAAACATTAAAAAAGATTTCAAAAGTACTATCATTAACTATTGTACCCAGGAAGTTTCAGATCATGCGGAAAACTCAATAACAATAATAATAGAGACAAACTGTTCTAATAAGAATCTTCTGCTGTGTAGCTTATAAATACCATATGATAACTTAGAGGCATTTGCTTAACATCAGCAAGTGCAATATCACAGTTTCCATTAAGGAATTTGTTACATCCAAAATAATGCTTATGTTCAAAACCTGAATCAATGACAAAGAGTTACACCTCATTTACAGTGTGGAGACAGCCTTTTAGCCCAATATCCTATGTTTATACTTCACAAGGGTTTTCTCTTGTGAAATGTAAACAAATAACTTCATATAATCTCATGAGTAAAACCTTCCATTCCTTTCTTCCATTTGTAACTTCCACTTCAATGCATCATTGCTCTTTGCAACAATATTTCTCCTGCTACCTCGTTCTACATTATAACTGCTTTCAAAGTAATGAAATTCATCCTATTGGATTACAATGATAACCGTTTTATTTACAGAGTCATAGAGTCATATAGCACAGAAACAGGCCCTTTGGCCCTACTGGTCCATGCTGACCAAGATTCCCACCTAAGCTAGTCCCATGTGCCTGCATTTGGCCCATATCCCTCTCTATTTTGTTATCCATGTACAAGTCCAAGTGCCTTTTAAGTGTTATTAATGTAACTGCATCCACCACTTCCTCTGGCAACTCATTCCATAAATTGACCACCCTCTGGATAAAAAAGTTTCCTCTCAGGTTCCTATTAAATCTCTCCCCTCTCATCTTAAACCATTGTCCCCAGTTCTTTATTCCCCAGCCCTTGGAAAAATACTGGGCACATTGCCCCTATCTATGCCCCTCATGATTTTGTACAGCTTTATAAGATCACCTCTCATTCACCCATGCTCCAATGAGAAAAGTCCCAACCTGCTCAACCTTTCTCCATAACTCAGTCCCTCGAGTCCCGCCAACATCCTCATAGATCTCCTCTGCACTCTTTCCAGCTTAATGGCATCTTTCCTGCAGCAGGGTGACCAAAACTGAACACAATATTCTAAATGCAGCCTCACCAATGTCTTGTACAAATGCAACATAACATCCCAACTTCTTTCCTCAATGCCCTGACTGAAGGCCAGCATACCAAAATCCTTCTTCACCGCTGTCTACCTGTGATGCCACTTTCAGGGAACCAAGTACTTGTGCTCCTAGGTCTCTCTGTTCTCCAACAATCCCCAGGGCCACAGTTCACTGTGGAAGTCCTATTTTAATTTGTCCTCCCAAAATGCAACAGCTCAAACTTATCCAAACTGAACTTTATTTGCCATTCCTTGGCCCATTTACCCAGCTGATCAAGATCCTTCTGAAAATCCTGATAATCATCTTCACTGTCAATGATACCACCTATTTTATTGCCATCTGCGAACTTACTAACCATACATGAACATTCTCATCCAAATCAGTGATGCAGATGACAAATGGTAATGGGCCCAGCACTGACCCGAGGAACATCACTAGTCACGGGCCTCAAGTCCAGGAAACAACCTTCCACCACACAATCTGCTTCCTACCATCAAGCCATTTGGGTATCCAAACAGCTAACTCTCTCTGGATCCCAAACAATCCAACTTTCCACAGCAGCCTACCATGCAGAACCTTATCAGAGGTCTTACTGAAGTCCATATAGACCATGTCTACCACTCTGTCCTCATCAGCCTTCTTGGTTTCTTTTTCAAATAACTTAATCAAATTTGCGAGTCATGATCTCCCGCTCATTAAGCTGTGCTGACTATCCCTAATCAACCTGTCTTTCCAAATGCTTGTATATCATATCCCTCAGAATCCCCCCCTAGTAAGTTACCTTAGGCTTACTGGTCTATACTTCCCAGGTTTTTTTCAGCCCTTCTTAAATAAAGGCACAACATTTGCTACTTTCCAGTCTTCTAGCACTTCCCCCATTGCTAATGATGATGCGTATATCCCAGCCAGGGCTCCCAAAGTTTCTTCTCTAGTTTCGCACAGCGCTCTTGAATATACATGATCAGGCCCTGGAGATTTATCTACCTTCATACATTTTAAGACATCTAGTACCTCTGCTGCAATGTGAACTACCCCAAGACATCCCATGAACTATCTCAAATTCCGAAGTCTTCATGTCCTTCTTCATGGTAAAAACAGAGGAGAAATATTCATTGAGGACTTCACCCATCTCCTGCAGCTCCTTTGGTTTTTGAAGGGGTCTATTCTCTCTCTAGCTACTCCTTTTTCTTTAATATATGTAAGATGTCTTTGGATTCTCCTAAATCTTCTCTGCCAAAGATATATCATGCCCTCTTTTTAGCCCTTCTGATTTCCTTCTTGAGTATACTCCTGCATCACCTATACTTTTCCGGGGATTCACTTGATCTCAGTTGTCTGTACCTGACTCATGCCTTCTCCTTTTTCCTGGCCAGTCTCAATATCCCTCATCATCCAGGGTTCCCTACTCCTGCCAGCCTTGCCCTCCACTTCAGCAGGAACATGTACATCTTGAACTCTCAGTATCTCACTTTTAAAAGCTTCCCACTTGCCGGACATCCCTTCGTCTGAAAACAACCTACTCCAATCAATTCTTATAAGTTCCTATCTAATACCGTTAAAATTTGCCTTGCCCCGCCCCAATGTAGAACTTGTGTCCCTCATTGGTCCCCTTCCATAACTAATGTAAAACCAATAGAACTACGGCCACTGGTCCCAAAGTGCTCTCCCACTGACACCTCAGTCACTTATCCCACACCATTTTCCAGGAGTAGGTTAAGATTTGCCCTCTCCCTGGCAGAGCCTTCTATATATTGCCTGAGAAAACTTTCCTGAACACACTGAACAAATTCCACCCTGTCTAAGCCCTGAAGCACTACGGCAGTCCCAGGCTATAGTAGGAAAATTAAAATCCCCTACTCTGACAACTATTATTTTTGCAACTTTCTGCAATCTCCCTGCATATTTGTTCCTCTAATTCCCATTGTCAATTAGGGGGCCTACAGTACAATCACAAGATAATAATTCTCTTATTTCTCAACTCTACCCATAAAGCCTCACTGGATGACCACTCAGTAATTTCACCTTGGACTACTGCCACGACGTTCTCCTGAATCAGAAATGCAACTCCCCCTCCTCTCTTTCCTTCATCTCTATCCCGCCTATAGCACCTGCACCCTGGAACATTTAGCTGCTAATCCTGTCTCTCCCTCAGCCATGTTTCTGCAATGGCTGTAATATCCCAGTCCAATGTAGCTATCCATGCTCTGAGTTCAACCTCCTTAACTGTCAGGCCTCTTGCATTGAAATAAATGCAATTTAATCTGACATACTTTCCTCTCTCCCTGCCACGCTGCTGCCTGTCTTCTCTACTGACATTACTGTCATTGAATTCTGTCTCAACAGCATCCCACCTACCTCACTTCTGCTTTGGATCCCTCTGCCAATTTAGCTTAAACCCTCCCTAGCAGCACGAGCAAATCTGCCCACTAGAATGTTGGCCCCCTCTCTAGTTCAGGTGCAACTCATCCCTCTTGTACAGGTCACCTCTGTCCCTGAAGAGATCCCAATGGTCCAAAAAAACTGAAACCCTGGCCCCTGCACCATCTCTTCAACCACGCATTCATCTACCATGTCCTCCTATTCTTACCCTCACTAGCACATGGCAAAGGGTGTAATCCGAAGATTACTACCCTCAAATTCCTGCTTTTAACCTCTTTCCTAACTCCCTATACTCACTCCACAGGACCTCATCGCTTTTTCTACCAATGTCATTTCTGCCAACATGCACAATGACTTCTGGCTGCTCACCCTTCCCCCTTGAGAATGTTCTGCAGCTGCTCAGAGACATCCTCAACCCTGGCACCAGGGAGGCAACACACCATTCTAGAGTCCCTTTTGCAGCCACAGAATCTCCTGTCTGCCCCCACTAACGATTGAGTCTCCTATTGCTATGGTCCCTTTTGCCTTCACTTTCTCTGCTGAGCCTCAGAGCCAGTCCTGGTGCCACAGACCTGGCTGCTGCTGCTGCTTTCTCCTGAATGGTCATCCCCCAAACAGTATCCAGAACGGTATCCTTGTTTTGAAAGACAATGGCAACAGCGAAATCCTGCATATCTGCCAATCCTCTCTACCATTCCTGGTGGTCAGGCAACTACCTGCAGCCTGCACCTTCGGGGTGAGCACCTCACCAAAACTCTTATCTATGATGCTCTCAGCATCCCGGATGATCTCGAGTGGGTTCAGCTCCAGCTCTATAATGCGGTCAGCAAGGAGCTACAGCTGGACACCGTTCCTACAGGTGCAGCCTCAGGTTCACTGGAAGTCTCTCTGATTTCCCACATCCTGCAGGGTGAGCCCTAACTGCCATCCTGATGCACCAAGCATGAAGATTGAAGCTGAATGACCTGATCTTGACTCTTACCTCTGCACAGCCTCTTTGCTGAAGCTTGCAAGCCAAAGCCTCAGCATTTTGACTTTAAACATTGCACTTTGAATTAAAACAAAGCCACTCTTAAAAAAATCTGGTCTGTAATTCTGGTCTCAAAAGCTAGCTACACTGCACTTGTTTGCGGATTCCATTTGCTCATGCATTAGTCGATGATGTGAAGGTTTATCAAACATCTCTTGGAAATCAAAATTAGATACAGTCACTGCAATGCTTTTGTCTACTTCCTCCGTTACGACTTCAAAAATTCAGTGGGGTTGCTCAAGCAAGACTTTTCTTTTTCAAATATTACAACATTAGGTTCTTTGTCAACACAGCTGTTAAATAAAAAAGTTAAACGGCAGTTCAGCTTTATTAACATTGATCAGTTTAACTTACCTCTGATACATCTGGGAACTTCCATATGTCCATTTCGGCAATATCTCCTTGCCGGAGGTTCAACCTGAAATCCTTCATGGCAACTGAATTCTATGGCATCTCCATCTTTCACATCTAATCTCGTCTCAAATTTCCACCTGAGGACTACTCCATTACTTCTAAGATCTTCTTCTGTCAAAATGCATGGTGCTAAATCACAGAAAAGAATCATTGAAATATTTACACTTGAGATGAACAGTTTTCAAATAAATCATAATTTCTCAAAACAAATCAATGTCTATTGATTAACTGCTATGAATTATATTTTAATTCCTTGATTGAAATACTATTTCCTGTTTTTACAACAAATCTCTCATAGAGATATTGAACTTACATAATCAAATTACAAAAAGCAATAAATAAAAATTACAATAAACTTCAGGAGACTGCGTGATGAGTGTCAAAACTCAGCTCAGTCTGATGGAATCAAACTCTTGGTTGTACATCAGACCTTTCCATGCTAAAAATTAGGACATTTTGTTTTTACTGCTGATGGACAAAGAATCTCAAGGAAACAGAGGTCACAATCTTACAAGGAACCATGCCAATCAGCACATTTTCTGGGGGAATGTCAGTGTATGACAGAAGCCTGGGACACTATGACAGAACAATGACTATTTATACTTGCAATAACAGCTGTAGAGATAGTGAACCATTCACACCCTCCTGAGCATTTATCATATAGGAGTTTTCCATGCATCTGCAGAATCAACAAAGGATATGGCTGATTGTTCTTTGCCCAGTGCCTCACTGTGGAAATTCTAACAGGTACCAATAAACATCCACTTCAACAGTACCTGGGAGCAGCAGAGGCTAAAGCCATTATTCCTTACTTTTGCAGATTTATTGACAATGTACCTATTCAGACTGCCAGCGAGCAATCAATGGCATGCTTTAACACTGAGGGAGATTCTGCCAATGTATAAAGAGTAGTGGCTGCAGCAAAAACCCACAATACTAATGCACAGAATCTTGGAAGCAGACAGACTCTTGCATCCCAATTAGATAGTCAACAGTTTTTTTCTGAAGATATCCAAAAACATGTTGATGGTTTCTCAAAGATGTGGCTTATAACAGCCCACAATAAATATTTAACAATGCCATTTCCAAGGTGCCTCACTGTGACACATGGAAACTGGAAAAATGGAGACTGAGGCAAAAAAATCAAAGGTTAGGAGATCTCTAGAGAAGTAGAAGACATCATGGACAGTATTGGTATCTTCCCAGAAATAATGACCACCGGTTCCAGGATGCGAGGAGTGAATTATTTGCAACCATGTTCAGCTGGAAGTGCTGAATGGATGATGTACCTTAACTTCCTCCTGAGATCCCCACCCTCACTGAAACTAATTTTCAGCCAATTGAATTCATTTAATGTGCTATCAAAAAAAATGACTTTGGGGTGGCATGTTGATGCAGCTGATAGAGCTGCTGTCTCATGGGTGCAGTGACCTGTGTTCAGTCCTGATGTCCTGTGCCATCAGTGTGGAGTTTGCAGTTCTCCCTGTGACCACATAGATTTCCTCTGGCTACTCTGGCTCCTTCCCGCATTCCCGTAGATGTATGTGTTAGTAGGATAATTGGCCAGTATAAATTGTCTCTTGGTGTGTAGGTAAGTGGTAGAACCTGGGAAATGTTGTAATGGTAATGTGGTCTGAGTGAAATGGGATAAGTGTCAGTGGATGCTTGAAGGTTGGCATGGACTCAATGGTCCCAATGGCATGTTCTCTGTGCTGTATGACTCTATGGCACTGGATACCTAAAAACAAACTGTGGGACCAGAAAATAATTTAGCGATAGTATTGAAGACTGACAAAACAGAACAGGCTGTGCCTCCAGCCAAGCATGGACCCAAAACAATGGAAAATTATCCAGATATGTACAGTCCAGAAGTAGACAATAGACAATAGGAGCAGAAGTAGACCATTTGGCCCTTCGAGTCTGCACCGCCATTTTGAGATCATGGCTGATCCTCAACAATCAATATCTTGTTCCTGCCTTGTCCCCATATCCCTTGATTCCCCTATCTATAAGAAGCCTATCTAGCTCCTTCTAGATAGTAGGACAATTTGAACTTGCACAATTATTGAACAATCAGCCCACTTTCCAACATCAGCAAAGTCCAAGAATGGCACAGAGCTGAATTCTGGAAGCAATAAGGGAGTCACCACCTTTAGCCTGAAGACAGCAGTTAATTACATGCGGCATCAGGAACCCAGTGAGAATAAAGCCCATGGGTATCAAGGGGAAAATATTCCAATGGTTAGAGCCATGTCTCACACAAAAGGAAGATAGTTGTTTGTGTTTGAGACATCACTACAGGATTCCACAGGGAAGTTCCTGAGGTCACTTCTACCTGCCTCATCAGTTTTCTTCCTTTCATCATAAAGTCAAAAGTCAGGATGGACGCTGAGGATTTTTGAATATTCGATTCCATTGAAACCATCCATGTCACCAAGGACTGTAAAGTTGCTTACAATATTTGTGCCACTAACATAACAAGCACTGACCACCTCCAACATGTGATATTCAATGACATTCCCACAGTTAATTTCCCCATGTTCAACATCACTATTGACGAGAAGAGCGACGGTACCAGGCACATAAATGCTTTGGCTACAACAGCTGACTAGAATCATTGTTTCACATCCTGACACCTCAAGCCTTTCCACCATCTTTGAGGCACAAATAGTAAGCATGACATTATATGTCAAAAGGCACCATCCACAACAAACTTGCTTCAGTGGCACCCATTCACCACCTTAAACATTCACTCCCTCCATCACCATTAATCCAATTTTCTACTAAAGGTTACTTGCCCAGGCTGCTCTGTCAATATTACCGTTTTCACCTAAAAAACATTTCAACTGGGTACGTTTGGGAATACCACCACCTGCAAGATCCCCTCTGAGTGGCATACCATCCTGACTGGGAATAAATGCCATTCCTTTACCATTGCTGTTTCTGAACCATGGGATTCATTGGCTAACAACATCATGGGATTGTACCAGGTTGTTCATCACCAACTTCTCAAGGGAAATTGGTTATGGGCAATAAATGCCACTCTAGTATTTACTACTAGGTTGTATGTGAGATCCAGGACTAAACAAGACTGCAATTAAAAAACATTAGTTGTAGAGAATGAGTATTTTAGTCTGGAAAGAAATATCTGTACAAAAGAACCAAACCTCAAGGCTGAATGACATAGGTTTATCCAACTGGAAATGGATGACAAGTGATGACACTTCACAACTGCCCTGCATGGGTTATTTCAAAACACTGTAGACAGATGTCACTGGTACAGTTGAGGTGAATCTGAGGTTTGATAAAGCAGCAGATCTGAGACTTGGGAAAGTAACCGCTGGCAGACAAATTGTAATCAAGGTATCAGAGTCTGCCCAGGATTGAGAGCTGACTGTTAATGAATTACAGTGAGGGAAGTAGATCCTCTTATAGTCCCACTATATCCAATTAAGAGAACTACTGTTCATTGAGTTTTGTGGAAATGCACCCACCTATTTCAATGTGAGTTGTGCAACTTATTCTGAAGATCTTCCAGTGTTTGGGTTGCTGACTGTGTATTGAGTAAGAGCACCAGGTCTTTTTTGTGTGTTGATTTATGACAACAAATACAGTAAAAATCAGATAACCTGGAATTTGAGGGTTAGAAATCCTGATGTCCAGCATCTGGTTCATTCATTGATCGCTAATGTGAACCAAGGTTGCAGAGTGCCAGCAGGGTGTGCAGCCAGAGCCAGGGTCCAGGATGAGGCTGAGCTGGGATCCAAACTGTGGGCTGAGTCTATGACTGGAGCAGGGGCTGGGGTCCGGAACACAAGAGATCCGGAATGTGGCAAAATCTGCAACTAAAGCTCAGATCCAGAGTGCTGGTCTATTTCCTGCTGCCTCTACTCCCACCAGATTCACTGGCAGGCACGGTAGCATAGTGGTTAGCATAATGCTTTACAATGCCTGCGACCCGGGTTCAAATCTGGCCACTGTCTGTAAGGAGTTTGTACGTTCTCCCCGTGTCTGTGTGGGTTTCCTCCGGGTGCTGCGGTTTCCTCCCACATTTCAAAGACGTACAGGTTAGGAAGTTATGGGCACGTTATGTTGGCGCCAGAAGCACGGCGATACTTGCGGGCTGCCCCCCAAAATCACTACGCAAAAGATGCATTTCACTGTGTGTTTAGATGTACATGTGACTAATAAAGACCTTATCTTATCTAAATGTTATTAGACGTCAGTGTGATGTGTGAAAGAAGTGAATAAAAGTGTGTTTGGGTTATAATAGGAATAATATCCAATTGTCCAGAAAATCTGCTCAACTGGCTCCAGTGAAGTCCCAAGAGTGCTGGACCATTGGAGTTTTACTGCAGTGAAATTACGTTTCATTGTTATAAGGTTTATTTTGATAGTTTCAGCAAAGTTTTGCCCTATCATTTAATAACATGTTGCATTGGAAAGTTTATAGATGACTTATACTGTAACTTTATTGTGGAATTCTGAGCCTCCAAGGCATTCATATACTTGCAGGAGAGAAGAGGGACAATGACAAGTCAATTGAAAAGAGAGCCTTGTTTTAAAGTTAATGGATGTACATGGGATACAAGACATTGCAGACTCCCGTTATAGGAACGCTAGATGCTCAAGTTAACCACACCTCAGGAGTGAATTCCACAGTTTAATTTTGTACATGGCTGAAAAATTGCAATAATCATCGAGGATTATAACCAATATCAAATATTACTTACCAATACAGCGTGGAGGTTTTGACCATTCCCCACCAGAACATGTCACTTCTTTTTCTCCTTCCAAAGTGTAGTAATTCTGACACTGATATGTTACTTTCTGACCATGATTATATGGTGGTACAGAGATTCCCACTGTGTCTCCATTTTCTATTGTAGGTGGAAAACCACAGACACGAGTTGAATCTAATGAATGAGATACAAATAGAAGTTTCTTATTAATTATTTAATCTGCTTTGCAACTAAAAAGAAATCATTCCTCATCTGATGCGATTGGTGGTAATTTTCCAAGAAATCAGCAGAGGGCAAGTTACAAGGCTGCTTACATACACGTGCTAAATACTTGATGTATGATGGCCAGAAGACCATAGCTGTAGCTATTTACGTAGGTTTATTCTTTTCTATCGCACTGAGAGTGAACAAAGTAGCCAATATTAGCATGGTAGTAAAGTGCAGATCATGAAGAAGTGTCATATAATTGAATGGCTGCAGAGAAGATGCTGACCTGACTTATCGTCAGATCTCAATAGTTTTCAATGGCAGACACTTCAAATTACATCTAAGGTCGATCTAATTCACTTGATTTTTCTCAGTATTAGTGCAGAAAACTCTGGGGAGAGACGCCACCCTGTCCTTCCGCTCTAAAGATCTGACATAAGACATTTCCTCCTGATCACTCCTGTTGTCACCATTTGATTATTGATTTCACCTGGAGGATAACTGCATGTTGGAGGCTGTGACCATTTCCCATCAGCACATATTACCACATCTGATCCTTTCTGAATGTATCCAACATGACATGTATAAGTTATTTTGTAGGTTTCCTCAGAGATGATCTCTCCGTGCTCTACCGTTGGATATGGATCTCTACACACAGTTTGCATATCTGGAAAACGTGAAAACATTTTGAAATTGTCCTCTCCGATAATATATTACCCAGTCTTTGCATTATTTTTTTGTAAATAAATAATAAGATTAGGTATCACTTGACATGGTACTACAGGAAACACTATGAGTTGAAGTAGTGTTATCCACAAACTTTGTTTATTTCTTTTTCAGAAGGTGGAGATGTATGGACAGGGCAGATCAGTATTTATTGCCATTCTGAAATGCCTTTGAGAAATTGTTTGTGAGGCACCTTTTCGAATTAATGCAGCTCCACAGTATAGGTTAAGAACATGAAAACACAAGAAAATAGGAGGAGCAATGAGCTACATCAGCCAACTTCAAGAATGTTAGTGTAACGTTATTACAGCGCCAGAGACCCGGGTTCAATTCCAGCCGCTGTCTGTCAGGAGTTTGAATGTTCTCCCTGTGTCTGTGTGGGTTTCCTCCGGGTGCTCCGGTTTCCTCCCACTTTTCAAAGACGTACGGGTTAGGAAGTTGTGGGCGTGCTATGTTGGTGCCGGAAAAGTGGCGACACTTGCGGGCTGCCCCCAGAACACTCTACGCAAAAGATGCATTTCACTGTGTGTTTTGATGTACACGTGACTAATAAAGATGTCTTGTCTTGTTCAAAATACTACCAGCACATCTCCTGTCCCATCAGTGGCCCGAACACCCTCAACCATTGCTATACAACCATCAAAGACACCTACTGATCTAACCCCTGCCCACACTTTGGTAAATCAGACACCAGGCTTTGCTCCTTCTCCCTGCATACAAACAGAACCTGAAACATGAGGATCCAGTACAGAAAGTCATACAGTGCTGGTCTGAGGAAATAGATAAGCTTCCACACGACTGCTCTGAGTTGGTAAACTGGACCATATTGAAAGACTCAGCAGCCAGCCAAGATGAGTACGTCACCACCATCACGGACTTTATGGGCAAGAGTTAAAGGACTATACATGAAAGAGGTTAATCCGAGTGTTCCCAAACTGGAAACCATGGAAGAACTGGGAGATCCACTCCCGACTGAAGACCAGGACTGCAGTATTCAAATCAGGTAACCCTGACCAATACATGAAGCTATCAGGGATGCCCAGAGACAATACCAGTCCAAAATCGAGTCCTAGACCAGCCGTTAGTTATGGTGGAGCTTACCTGCTATAACAGGGTACAAACCAATGTCAGGCCACATCGGCAACAACAGTGCATTCCTTCCTGATGAGCCTAACGCAGTCTATGCATGCTTTGAACCAAAGGGGATTGGTATATCACCACCCACCCCTGCAACCTCCAATGCACCTGAACCCACAGACACTGGTGCAAGTGTCAGAACAGTCTTCCGGAAAGTGAAACCGTGGAAAACATCTGGCCCGGATGGTGTTCTCGGCCCTGTCCTCTGATCTTGCACAGATCAACTGGTGGGTTATCTACAGACATTTTTAACCTCTCCCTACTTCAATCTGAGGTTCCCACCTGCTTTAAGAAGACTGCTGTCATCACGGTACCTGAGAAGCAGGAAGTATATGCCTTAATGACAACCATCCGGTGGCTCTGACATCCACCATCATGAAGTACTAACCCTAACACTAATCCACACATCAGCTCCAGCCTCCCAGACAACCGCAACCTATTCCAATTTGCCTACTGCCAAAGCAGGTCCATGGCAATGCCATCTTCCTGGCCCTACACTCACTTCTGGAGCATCTAGACAGTAAAGACACATTCGTTAGACTGTAGTTTATCGACTACAGCTCCACCTTCAATACTACAATGCCAAGTAAACTCATCTCCAAACTCCAAGACCTGGGACTCAACACCTCCCTTTGCAACTGGATCCTTGACTTCCTGACCAACAGACTGTAATCAGTGAGGATAGGCAGCAACACCTCCACCACAATTATCCCCAACACTGGTGCCCCACAAGGCTGTGGTCTCAGTCCCCTACTTTACTCCCTATACGCTCACAACTGTGGGGCCAGATTTTGCTCTAACTCCATCTACAATTTTGCAGGTGACACCACTGCAGGAGGCAAAAGAAATTTGCCATGTCCCCTTTGACCCTCACCAATTTTTATCAAACACCATGGAAAGCAGAGAAACAAAGGAAAGCAAAGAAAGCATCCTATCTGGATGCATCAAGGTTTGGTACGGCAACTGCTCTGCACAAGACCGCAAGAAACTGCGGAGTTGTCAACACAGCTCAGCACATCACAGAAACCAGCCTCCTCCCCATGGAATCTGTCCACACTTCTCCCTGCCTTGGTAAAGCAGCCAACATAATCAAAGACCCCACACACCCCAGACATTCACTCTTTTACGTCTCCCATCGAGCAGAAGATACAAAACCTGAAAGCACATACCACCATGCTCAAGGACAGCTTCTATCCCACTGTTATAAGCCCACTAAATGGTCCCCTAGTACAATAAGATGGGCTCTTGACCTCACAATCTACCTCGCTACGGTCTTGCACCTTATTGTCTGCCTGCACTTTCTCTGTAACTGTAACAGTTCACACTGCATTCTGTTACTGTTTTCCCTTGTACTACCTCAGTGCACAGTTGTAATGAAATGATCTGTATGGATGGCAGGCAAAACAAAGTTTTTCTCTCTGCCTCGGTACATGTGACAAATATAAACCAATTTACCAAGTTACCACTTCCCTCACTTGACTCCATGCTCCACATTCCTCTTCTATCAGATTCCATCACCTGCAGCCCTTTGTTGCCTCCACCTGTCACCCCCCAGCTTCTGTCTGTATTTGTACCCTCCCCTCCTCCATCTGACCGTCACCCCTCCTCACCTGGATCCACCTCTCGCTTGCTAGTTCTTCGTCCATTCCTTCCATTTACCTTTTAATACTGGCTATCTCTCCTCTTTCAATCCAGATGAAGAGTCTGGACGAGAAACGTCAACTGGCCATTTCCCTCCATAGATGCTGCCTGACCTGCTGAGTTCCTCCAGCATGTTTTGTGTTATCTCTACTCTAATCTTTTGATGAAAGCAAAGTCATTGATAGCAACATCCTGGAGCTGGGTTGATCGTCATCAACCTGGGGCTCACCACTGACCACAAAGTCAACCCAGTGATCAAAATAAACACTGTAGCTTTCAGAGCAGATCAAATGTACAAATCTTGCAGCAAATTATTTCCCCAAGTCTTTTCACCATCAACAATGAACATGCAGGATCAGACTGAGCACTCTCCACTTTGCTGGTGAGTGTAGCTCCAACAGCATTCATGAACAAAGCAGCTCACTTCACTGACACTGCATCAGAAGTTAAAGTAACCTGGTATGTAATTTTGTTGTGAAGATACTGGAGTTCATGGTGAAAGAAGAAATTGCTATTCATTTCAAAAAGCTGAATACAATCAGACAAAGTCAACATGGTTTTATGATAGAGAAATCACTTCTGACCAATGTGCAAGAGCTCTCCAAGTATACAATATGTAGAGTCGATAGAGGGGAACCTGTAAGATGTCATGTGTTTGGATTTCCAGAAGCTGCAGAGGTTTCAGACTGGAAGATCTCAGTGATAAACAAGTCCATGAGCTCTTTGCACAGACTATGGGAAACGTAGGTACAGGAAGCAGGAGAGAGGGGATTAACAAAATCTTCTGCAGAATTGAAAGAAGCTGAATCTTATTTTATAATCCAGATGAAGAATCATCCTGGTTCTGAGATGAGAAGCTTCAAACAACCCCAAGCATCATCTCCTGTAAAAGCGATGAGGCCAGCTGCTGGGGAAAATAGCCTCTGATCAACACCAACTTCAGTTTTACTTGGGCTGCTCTGTGCCCTGTCTGTCAGTCAGCTCTGGAAATCAGGTTTCTTCAATCAAGGCACATTGCTGGATACCTGTTTTATTCCATTGGAGCAGTTAGGTTTAATGTGCAGGGTGGAACTGTAGACATTTGCAATAGAATGACCGTGTTGCTGGATGATGGGAATGTTTGGAGATAATTGTAACATCACAGGTTCTGGTGGCATTTAACCACATTCAGTGTATGAAGTGAAGTGATGTGCGGCCCCTGTAAGTATTTATATTTTACATCTTATAGACAAGCACTTTGTGATCAAATAGGTCAAGTCTCTGTTGCTGCATCTTACTGTTGTTTAAATATGAATTTTGCATTCAAGAATAAAAATCCCTGCTTACCAAGGCAAAGAGGTGTCTTTGGCCATCCATTGGAACGACAATACAAGTACTTCTGTCCATGAAGTTCATAGCCTTCATTACAAGAGTAAGTCACCCGTTGATTTTCTTCATATCTTCTACGATTAGGAGAATATCTTCCATTTGCTATTGCTGGCGGTGCATCACATCCAACGGCTGCAAAGTAAATCGTTAAATTAGAATTGGATATTATTAAATTATTTTGATGTAGAAAACTGCTGCAACATTATGATTTATCAATTTGTAACATTTCCCTCTTTGTCACTTTGTTCACATCAGTTTATTATCCCACTTTCTGCCAGATCACAAGCTGCCCACAAGTGTGTGTGTCCTCACCTACTACATCCATTTCATCCACACAGCATCATATTTGAAAACTATTGCACTTTTCAGCTCATGAACGGTGCTGGGGAGGAGATCAGCAACATCACAGTTCAGGCAGACAGGGCCATTGTACTTATGACAGCTTGAATGTTATTGGCTCTGAGGTTCTTTGGGACATTCAGGGCCATAAAAAGGAACTATATAAATAAAATCACTCTTCCTCCTCCAACTGTCTTGGTCAAAAATACCAAATGTTCCAACTTGTTAAAACAGACACACTTATGGTGGGCCGAAGGGCCTGTTTTGTGCGGTATGGTTCTATGGTTTAATTTACGTTGCGTGTGCCACGAGTTAAAAGCAGGGAAGACACCACTGATCCCAGAGGGAGCAATTGATTTGATATCTGAAGGAGATCTACGGTTTGGACAGGTGGACTCATCTAAACTGACCATTAAGTTGTGGCTTCATTGAATGAGTGCCCCATTGTGGCAAGAGTGGAAATATTTTCCAGGAGGAAGTGTTTATAGACAGAACATGTTGTTTGATCCAAAAAAGAAAAGCTGTTGTTTTCATAAGTCATGAATGGATCAACAGGCCAATGGTCTTGAATTCCCTCAAGAAGCTGGTGTTGGGTCACGGTCTTGAACTGCTCTAGTCCAGGTAATGAAAGCACAACCACTAAGTTTGAGAGGTGCTGACGAACAAGCTTTGGTGAATTACTGCAGTGCGTTTTGGAGATGGTGCACATTATAGAAAAACTATATGATGGATGGAGTGAATGTTTCGGCTGATGAAATTACCATAGCAATGCCTTGCTGTTGAGATGATTGACATCCAACAACCACAATCACCTTTGCTCATGCAAGAATTGTTTAAACAATTAAAGAATTGTTTAAAGGCTTGTTTAAAGGCAGAGGGAGTCATTTTCACATTGCCTCTGGAATTCAGCTCTTTGGTCCACATCAGGATCAAGTTTGTGAAGAAGTCTGGTCTGTGCTAAACTCAAACTGATCTTCCGTGAGTAAGTTATTGTTAAGTGCCATGAGATAGCACTTTCAACCACAATTTGTTGGTGATTGAGAATATTCTGATTTGGATGCTGTCACATTTGATTAAATCAGTCCTGCTTTTTGTTGGAGAAAGTTAAAAGATGCACAGAGGAGCCTGTTAAATGGCATAGTTACTGTGAATGGGAAGTTCTGAAAAGTTGTTTCCTTGCAAATGCTTCACATTGTTTCTTCATCAGGCAAACTGACCCAATTTCAGTCAGTGAAAACAACCACCACAGCAGAATTGATGCCATCCATGTCTGAACTACATTTTAAATTTCCTGCACATTGTGGTGCATGTGTGCATGGAAACACATTTTGTCCTATTGCGCAATTTGTGCTATTTTGTTAAGCTTATTTGATTTTTGCACATAAACCTTAATATTTACTTACACAGCACAGCACAGCACTACAAAAAGTAGTGTGTTTTGTAATGGCTGTTAAAAGGTGACTGTAGTTTTAAGACTGCTACCTTATTGCTTACACTGTCATGTAATCGAGTGCTCTCCAGGTTGTAGAGACTATCTGTAGGGACCTAATGAAGCAGTTTAGGGAGGCCCTTGGAATAAACATTTATGTTGTTCTACAGCTCCTGATTCTGAGATTCTGCTCAGTTCCTCAGACACAGTTACACAAAGAACACAGATGCTGCGAACAACAGATATCTGTCCCTATATATCGAATGACAACAGTAAAGTTCCAGGAATATTTCGCTAAACTTATCAAACGGAAATGAAGGTTGAAAGATTAGAAGCTGCTTCAGTGTATATGCAAATAATATACAGCAAATGTCGGAGTAGAAAGTAGCTGAATAGTACAAAAATGAGACTGTTTTCTGGTTATTGCATTCATTCTCTGTGTTGTCAGGAGCTCTCCAACCACGTGCAGGCCTGGAGCGTCGCAATTGTTCAAAGTTGACAACTGAGTTGTGTTTGGCTTTTGTGGAATGTACAAACAGATTTGACAAGAGTCCACTCAGGGATGAGCAGAAGCCCAAAAGCATGTAAGCACAGTTGAAAACAGACATTTCCGATATGCGGGATTGTATTATCGCATGTCACCTTGTCTCTTAAAATAATATTGTCGATCAAATACATAAAACCAGATATTGTGAACCAAAACTTATTGAATAAAACTCTCGGATTGACTATAAACAGTATCATTATTAGTGAAGTAACTACACTTTGCTGTAACTGTTACTGTAAGTAAATGTTGGTAATTTTGCAAATTGCCACATTTCTATTATCATTTTCATTTGAACCTTGGAATAATATAGGCAAGTTACCAATACAGGCTGGTAAAGATCGTTCGACAAGCCATTCTCCATCCTGGCACCTGATGTTTTCGGATCCTTGCAATTTAAACCCTTGTTTGCACCTAATAGTCAGTGTTTCTCCATGCCTGTATGAATATCTTCTGGTCAGTAAACTGTTGTCAATTTCTGGAGGATGACATGGACCTGTTGAAAGAGTGCTTGATTTAATTTTCATTAGGCAGGTTTACAAATACATCCTTGGTTTTGATGATGATCAAGTTCCCATTTAACTTTTATGCAAACCCCAATGAGCATTTGCTGGAAAATGCAAACTCCAAATGCAGCGGCAAGGCTCTGCACTATGACAGGACCTTCCTAGTGCAAATGAGGTGTGGGGCTCAATGGATTCTGTCCAGGAAAATGCTGACCAGACTTTGACAGCTGGCTTAGTTTAGCTTACAGACCTGTCAAAGTATTTGGACTGTTTCTGACATGTTGGAAAACTTTCATAAACTACTGAAAATTTATAAAACAAGCATACAATTTCAATACAGAGAAAATATGCAGAAATTATGAACATTGAACAACATTCAAATATGTTCAAACAATTTTAAATGCATTTTTAAGATACCAAAGCATTTGGATAAACACGATCAAGGAAACCTTTTTACCATCTCCATCAGCTGATGAATCAGTACTTCTCTTTGTTAAAGAACACTTGGAAGGAGCAGTGAATGTGCCAAGGGCACAGAAAGTACGCTGGCTGGGGCCCCTCAATGTCCATCACCAAGAGCGACTAGGCAGGAACACCACAGTCTGACCTGGCCGAGTGCTGAAGGACACAGCTGCCAGAGTGTGCTTGCACCAGGCAGCGAGTCCACTAATACCAAATAACCACTGTGCAGTCCTTGTGAAGATGGGATCTTATCTCCACACCAAGGGCATCCTCCATTGCATTGTGTGGCATGACATACGTGCTAAATGGCATAAACTAAGAATGGATCTGCCAGCTTAAAACAGGGCATTGATGAAATACTGTGGACCATCATCCGCCGCAGAGAAATACACAACCACAATCGCTATCTGCCATCTCCCTCACTCTATTGTTACGATCAAGCCAGGAGATCAACCCTGGTTCACTTTGGAGTGCAGATGGGCTTGTGGGATCAGCACCAGGCACACCAAAATATGATGAGGTGCCAGCCTTGTGAATCTGTCACAGTAAAGGACATGCATACTAAACAGTAAACACTGCAGAAAATAGACAGAGCCATGTGATCTCTCAACAAAATGACCAGATCAAAGTTCTGCAAACCTATCACATCTGGTCATGAATGGTGATGGACAAGTAAATAGCTAACAGGAGGAGGCGACTCCAAGTTTCTTTCTTTCTTCAACGAGGGCGGGACCCAGCACGTGAGTGCCAAAGTAAAGGCTGAATCATTCTGAACCATGTTCTGCCAAAAGTGCAGAACTGATAATCCATCTCGATTTCCTCCTGAGATTCCCATCATGACAGAAGCCAGTCTCCAGCCAAATTAATGCACTCTATGTGATATCAAAAAGTAGATGAGAGTACTGGATGCATCACTGGTTATTGTAACAGACAAAATCCCACCTGTATTATTGAAGACCTACACTCCAGAGCTAGGTGTACCTTCAGCCAAGTTGTTCCAGTACAGTTACAACATTGGCACGTCTCAAAAAATGTGACAAATTTTCCAGGTGTATCCTCATCACAAAAAGCAGGACAAATCCAATTCAGCTAATTGCCAGCCAATCAGTCTGCTCTTGATCATCAATAAAGTGATAGAACCTGTCTTTGACACTGCTTCCATGTGAAACTTACTTTAGTTTTCATCAATGTCACAGCTCCACTCAACTTTCAAGTTAACCTTTAGGGAATCCTGCACTAGGACTCTCAGGTCCCTTTGCACCTCCGATTTCTATATTCGCTCTCCATATGGAAAATAGTCTATGCCTTTATTCCTTCATCAAAGTGCATGACCCTTTCTCCTTAAACCTATGCCCTCTTGTTTTTGTTTCCTGAACCCTGGGACAAAGACTCTTGTGTATGCACCCAATCTATGCCCCTCATAGTTTTATACAACTCTACAAGGTCATGCCTCAGTCTCCTCCACTCCAAGGAATAAAGTCCTATCTTGCCCAAGATCTCCCTATAACCCAATCCCTCGAATCCTGACAACATCCTTATGAACCTTTTCTGCACTCTTTCCAGCTTAATGGCATTTTTCCTGTAGCAGGGTGACCAAATTGTACACAATACACCAAGTGCAGCCTCACCAGCATCTCATACAACTGCATCATAATATCCTAACTTCTATGCTCAATGCCCTGACTGATGAAGGCTAGTTTTCAAAAGTCTTCTTCACCACCTTATCTGTTATATTTTTCTTTTCTAGGGTCACTAATTCCTTTCTTAATTTATCATTTTTAATTTTAAGCTTTTTATTTTTAGTACATTGCTGTGTTAATGCAGAGCTGAGTATCCATCCCAGTTCTCTCTCTTTGGGGAAGCCTTCTCCCTCCAAACACTTAACAATTGATTGCGGTATCACTTCCGGCTTTCCCTGCAGATCACTCTCCCAATACTGAGGTACTGAGGTAGTCCCCATTTACACAATACACATGCCAAGCTACCGAATCCTTCAGAATTGTCTATCCACCCTGGAGTCCAGACAGTGAACAGCTTTACTCCATTGGTAGCTTTCTTTTTCAACACTGTTCCCCCACCACCCCCCCCCCCCCCGCACTGAATCCCGTCAGGTACGCCAATTAATGTAATGAGAAACGGTTCTTTTGGATTCAAGTTAATATACGAGAAAAAGAGCAACACAATCATAAATTTTCTAAAGCGCATTCTACAAGTACATAGAATTATGGAAAGAGAAAGACAAATAACGGGTCTCAGAACCTTCTGCCTGTCGGCGACTTCGGCTTGGGATGGCTGGTCTGGAGTACTTGGTGATCTCGGCACTCTTCATGATCCCAGACTGAGAAGTCCGAGTCAGACCAAAGCTTGATCCTTTCATACAATGAAACAAACAACTTATAGTACACATCTACAAAGCTTACCAGACAATCTACAAGCCAACCAGTAGACTCTTAACAATGTTACTTTCTTAACAATGTTACATGCAAGTCAATCAGTAGTTGTTCTTGACAATATCACCTGTTCTCTCTGTTAAGAACATACAGCAGAAGTTGCTTTGTGAAGCACAGATGGACTTTTACAATGATTGATTAAGCTTCACCCTGTGGTGACTTCAACTTCACTTTAGGGCATTTCAATCCCATTCCCTCAGTAACTTTTAATGCAGCAACTTCTTCCTACATTTCCCTGAACTCTCCCACCCTCTCCTCACTCCACCTCCCCCCCCCACCCCCAACTCAACCCAACCCAGTCACTAGAGGCAATTTTAGTGTGGTCAAGTTACATACCTTTATGAAGGACTTGGTAGATTATGCATTTTGAAATAGTTTAGAAGAATTTATGAAAAGTTCAGGGACAAGAAAAAAATCATTTTGGCCCATTGAGCATTTCCTCCAGGCAATTTAGCTAAGTCAGACAAGTTTCCAACTGTATTTTGAATTCTCCCAGCATTTCTAATTACCAAATTGTTTCAAAACTTATATCAACACATTTCTTAAACTAAGTTCACTTTTAAGTTTGGCTTTCATTCTACCAGCCCAATTTTTGTTGATGTGCTGTTTTGCCTTAAGAATCCCTAACTTTCTTCTCTCTCAAAAAAAATTAACTCGTTCACTCCTGATCCTTTAAAGCAGGAATTATATTACTCACTTTCTTTACTGCCAGCAATTCCACCTGTAATGTTGCATCGAAATTCTTTCATATTATTAAAATATTTGAGACTTTTCACAGGAAAGGAACTTCCTTTAACACCCACTCAGTGAAACCCAGTATTAGTACCCAGTAAAGTACTGATTTTGCCCTAAACACACACACACTGACAGATTCATTTTGCTGAAGCTTCAGATCAAATATTTACCAACATCACCCCCGTTTTGTAATTATGAGAGTCTGAGATCATTCTGGATGCCTCTTTGGGCTGATTTAATTCACTTTTGTCTGGGAACTCAGCTAAATGCAAAGATCCAGCCAAATAGTCATACCTTAACTTTTCTTCCTTGATGTCAAGTTTTTCAAAAATGTTGTACAGCTTTAAACTACCTACACAGCCATATTAAAATACTGTTACACATTAATTGATGTTTCATGAAATGTTCACATAACAGTACCCACCTTGACATTTTGGACAACTTAGAATGATGCAAACAGAAATGATTGAACAAAGTTTCATTTTTGTTGAATAATTCGACTGACTTTACTTTCAGGAATTCACTCTTTCCTCTGCACAGCGAAAATAGAATGTAGATATTGCTGTCAGTTTGTATTTGGTTAATAATTCATTGCAAAATTGATTTCACGTTAGCACAGTGATTGCACATCCTCATATCTTTTGGTAAAAAGAAGCATTTCCCGTATGTGTGTTTACCAAGTTAAACAATCAAACAAATTATTTTCTTTTAAAAAAAAAGTGGTAGTGGATACCAGCAAAGTTAGTTTTCAGACAGAGAATGTGGTATTGGATTTTGGACTTTGTATATCGATCTCCAGTTACAAGCAATCAGTTAGATCAGTACATACAGATGTTCCTACTTGCTTCTTTTACAGTTATCCAGCAATGTGTTTGTTTACATTATATCAGTAACATAAGATACAACGCCATTGTAAAATGTCACAAATAGTTTTAATTAGAAAAATGATAAGAGGCTGAGGATAGAAGATATCATATGCAAGAACAGGGAGACAGGGTGAATGACAAGTTCAAGAAATGTTGAGTAGAACATCCATGATATAGTCAGTGATAAACTATTGTTAACAGGGTCACGTTGGCTTTGCAGATTAAACCACATTGAGTGATTGAAAACCTGCTTTGCTTGTATCTGCTTAACACACTGTAAAAATTTAACCATTTAAATGATATTAAATGTTTGATTAACTGTTTTCTTTCAAAGAACACACACGGGAAAGTCTTTCTCATATGAACAGATTTGAGAATATGCAATCACTGTGCTAAAAGACCATATAGGAGTGAATTGATTGAAATATTTCAAAGAGCATCATTTGAGATGTGGTTGTGCTAATGGCTGTACAAAAAGGAATGGGATTGAAATAGAAAATTAAGAACTGTCACACAAAGTACATTTGACAGCGTGATTTGCAGCTCTGCCTCCCATGGCCTGAAATCCTCACTTGGTCCAAGTTTCATTATTTTATAAAGCATCCTACAACTATGTATAATCAACAGATTTGGAAGATTAGGAAGAAAATAGCTGAATGCCCGAAGAAAGGAAAGTAACTTTCTATTTCATCAGAAGCCAAACATAATTTTACAATGTTTAAACTTTTATCCTGGTCTTTTATGCTGCAATTAAAATGTTTATGGCACGCCAACTGTTAATACAATTATCACAAGTTCTCATTGTCAGAGAAACAGAGACATGGAAAATCAGAGGAGCCACCATTCAATATGATAATGAATGATCACCTACTTCAGTACCTTGTTCCTGCTTTCTCCCCTTAACCCTTGATCATTAAGAAATATATCAAACTTCCCCAAGAATATATTTCATGATTTGATGTCCATAGCCTTCTGTGGTAGAGAATTGCATTCTCATGACCCTCTGGGTGACAAAATTTCTCGGTTCTAAATGATTTTCTGCATACTGAGGCTGTGACACACAGATCTGTCGTCCTCAGCCATCGAGAACTTCCACCCTGGATGTGGTCTGTCTGATCCTGTTCAAATTTTATAGTTTCGACGAGATTTCCTCTTTTTCTCCTAAACTCCAATTAACTTGGGTCTAACCAATCCAATCTCTCCTCATGTGTCAGACCATCGCAGAAATCAGTCCAAAAAACTTCTTTATGCTCCCCCTATGGCAGGAACATCCTTCCTCAGAGAAGGAGACTAAAACTGCACACCATAGTCAATGTGTGGTCTCACCAAGATCCTACACAACTACTGCAAGGCATCATTGTTCTAGTACTCTTATCCTTTTGCAGTGAAGGTCAACATACCATCCTTTCAGTGATTGCTATGCAAGGACACCCATATTTTGATTGGGAAAAGAGGAGCTACAACAATCACAATTCTGACAACAATCTCGTTTTTAGCTCTAATGTGGATGATCTAACATTTATCCGCGTTGCACTGCATCTACCATGCACTTGGCCACTCACCCAACTACTTAAAAATCATATTTGGATCCCCTTTGCATTCTGCTCACAGCTCACAATCCCCCCCTAGCATTGTGTTGTCTGCAAACTTGGAAATGTTACATTAAGGTTCTCTCATCCAAATCACATATATTGTGAATAACTGGTGACCCAATCCCTGAGCTGTGAGTTTCCATTAATCACTGTCTGATACCTGGGGAAAAAAAAATGCTTATTCCTTCTCTATCCTGTCTGTCAACCAATCCTTAATCCAGGTCAGTATACTTGCCCCATTCCCGGTGTTTTAATTTTACATATTTGTTGGACCTTATCAAAAGCCTCCTGAAAGTTCATATATATCACATCCATTTGCTCTCCCTTGCCTGTTCTACTAATTACACTGCAAAAAAGTAACCAATTTATATGCAACTTCAAGTGTTTGATTGTTTACCTTTGTTTATGAAGGGGGTTACTGTAACATTTCCTTCCCGAGTGGCTTGACTAGTTGCACCACTTGGCCTTCTGTCCCACCTTCTATTCAAATCACAATCCATTTTTTAAACCAGCATCAAGAACAGAATATCAGTATTTCTAAGTTAAGACTGAGTCTTAGAAGTGATGGTGTCCCCCCGCACCTACCGTTGCTGTGTTAGGTGGTGGAATACACAGGTTTGGAAGCAGCAACTTACTGCAATGTGTCCTTTAGATACACAATACTTCACTTGAGTGTTAAAGGGATCTTCTTTGTATCTTTGGAGATGCTCCTTGCTTGGATTATACTGCACGTGGACAAGGTTAGCTTCATTACCTGAAGAACCGTAAATGGTGATGAATACTGCAGTGGTCAACAAACAGTCCTACTTCTGATCTGATGGAGGAAAAGTCATTAAGAAAACTATGAAATTAATTTGGAATTGGAAGCTGTTGCTGAGGTTCCTAACACAAGGCTGATGGTTGGCCTCCAACAAACCAGTCACCTACTTTTGCTTAAGTTATGAGCACACCTTTGCATGTTTCACCTGGGCACTTTATGCCAAAGACAGCCGTAATAACTTCAGCTCTGGAATTCGGTATAATAGCTTTGCTTTTTGAGAGCAACAGTGACCAACGTCACTTGATGACTCTATTGATAACTCCTTCCTCCAACTAGACTTTCAACCCTACTCTGACCTTGCGTGGGCTAAAGGGCCACTGGTTGTCCAGATTAGATTTGGCTTTCAGTTTGTGCACAGATTGGTAGATCTCAATTTTGTAGCTGCATTGGAAAAATCTAGTTGGAGGAACAGCCTGATCTGAAGCACATCTTCAAGTGTTTGATTGTTTACCTTTTTTCATTGTTTATGAAGAGGGGTTCCTTTGTGCTCTTTTGGAGTTGGTTATGGATAAAGGTGCTTTACTCAGCACTCTGCTCAAATGGATCGAACTCCTAGTTAACACCACTCTGGGAACACATTTTGCAAAGATTACACTGGTTCTAGGTGAAAATAATAATCATCTTAAGGCAACCAAGGTTAGGCAGAAATTGCAGCCATGCTAATATGCTGCATCCCAAATTGTGTAATCTCAATCCAATCAAGTGCATTCTTGTTCCCTTGAATTATGTACCAGAAGCAGTGATAAGCAGTGAGTTACTTATCTGCCCTAACAAAATATTTAATCACCAAAGTCCAGTTTCCTTGCCTTTCTACTGGCAATCATGAGAGCTCTTCAGATTTTTTCGTGTCAACATGTTATTTCAACAGTTTGCCACCTATCTAAGCTGCTTAAAATAACGAGGTTGAAAAAAACCTGATCCCCCTTGAACCTTTATCAAGTTTGCTTAGCTTTGCAATGATAATTATTTATTTTGTATAATATTTTAGTGTGACAAAGCACAAGCAGAGTGCACTAAATCTGCTTAGGGAAGTGGTCAACCTAGAGGAGTCGAGATTATTGAACTGTTCTGTTACTACAAAACACATGGTTTTTGTTGACATAGTTGCACCTAATAACTGTATTGAAGTTCAGTGGAGACCAGGGTAATTATCTGTGAGGAGGCTCCTGTGTATGAAGTTTGCCTTCCCTACTTTAAACTATTAACAATATATTGATACAGCCAGGAAAGAGGATGACATCATGACATTTCTATTTACAGTACTGGGTGTAGTATTGTAAAGATTTATTTCTTTTCCTTGAAATGCAATAAAAGACAAGCTTTGAAAACACACTGTACAAAAAATATTAACAAATTTTGTTAAACTTAGAAACAATTCATTGATTTTCAGATTGAAGGTGAACGCTAACATTTCACCATGATGTGTGACTCGCATATGAAAACCGCTTGTGTAACCAAACTGTATTTATCCAACTTTGGCAAATATACAAGCAATACAAATTGGAAAAGTTTACAAGATTTTTTTTGCATACACATTTATATAAACATACCCATCAGAAAAATCAATGTTTGTCCTATTTTTGAGATTTTAAAGAGAAATTCCAAGTGTATCTACTATTAACTGAATTGCCTTTAAAGGATCCACAACTTCTTTCACATTGTCTCTCCTCAAGACCCAGTCTGGTTTTAGTCTGTAATACAAAAAAGTACAAAAGCTTAGCCATGTCCCACAGGAAAAATTAAAGGAAAATGGAGCGGGCAAGGCAAGGGAATGCCAGTGATGAACAATTGTTAAGTGAATAAATGGAGTCTTACTTAGAAACTGTCCTTGTTCGCATTGGAGTGGCTGGAATATACAAACTACCATTGAGAGGAGCTTGCATCCGTTGCTTAACATTTATTCTGTCTGCATCCATTTTATGTTTTCTCACCGTCAGTTTGTAAATATTTCTGATTCGATCTTCTGCTTTGGGCAAGCTACGGACCTCCTGGAAGCAAAAACCACCATTAGATAGTGTCACATTGACCAAATAATCACACTTTATTCTTTTGTTTTGGTGGGACCAGCTGGGGCAAAAGAGATAAGCAGAAATTGTGACTCATTAATTTTCAACATAAAACTTTATTCTTTGTAACTTCTATATGTTCAACAAAATAAAACTGCTACTCTGTTCAAACAGAACAAACCATAAACTGCATCCTGAGAGTAAAGTGAAGTATCACTTCTAATGTGTTATGAAATTATTTTAGATATGACAATAACCAAGTTCTTCACACAATTGTTATCAAAAGAGTATTATTTCATAAATTCGAGATCTGCTATGATGTGATACCCATCTATCCAATGTCAGGCAACACCAATTCTTTCAACCACTGGAATATGAGAATAATTTCAATTACTTGTAAGTAGCTCATGAAGACCAACGACACAAATCTACACCATTTGTGTACCATTTTAAATGATAATTATCGTCTATAAGTCTTTAATTGCTACTTTATTTGTAACAATTAGCCAGAAGTATACAAAGATTTCCTGCGCTAAACCAATGATCCTTGGACAAAGACTATTCTCAGCTATCAGTGCCCTCACAGACCTAGAACATTTTTTTCTTGACGGTATTACGTCTAGCTGAAATTTATAGGTCGACATGAACCTTGCCACTTGTGCAGTAGCCTCTATTGACCACCAATTCATTGGAAAATAAGTGAAATGTAATGAAACATTAACTCAAAAACAAAATTTACTCAAAGCATTGCCAAGGTTTTTCAGGAGGAACTTTGACAACCACCAAAATGAAAGCTTTCTTCAAGTTTTCTATACGTCATTTGTCACAAAAATGAAGCCCACAAACTTGTAAGGGGATGAGAAGGTGGAGTTTGTGTACCGAGCCATTCTTCCTGTTACTTATCTCTCTCTCTGATGTTCTAGGGTTTCTCAGAGGAAGTGATCAACTCTCAGCTTTTTCACTCATTTAAATGAGTTTCCATTTTAATACCTAATGTTTGGTGATTTCATTAATCAAGGCTAGAAAAAGAGCAGGAATTTTACAACTGGCTTCAGTATTAGGTCCAGAAAAAAGTTTGGTATAGAAGTTTTGCACAAAGATATTTCTGAAATGATCCCTCATCACTAGCTGATGATACATAACTCCAATGAAGAGCAAGCATGACATCTGCTTGGATTGTTCTCCTTCAGGTAGACTAGCCTGCCAAAGATCGCCCACATGTAGGATTAGTTATTCAATGTACGAGAGGTTAGCTGGCTCCATGTCCAGACATTACTGCATTCAACATGGAAAGATAAGGGAAATGAATGAAATGGAAACTCTCCACATTAACCATGTCTAACAACTGCTTACTTACAGCCTATTCTTTGGACTTAATTGCCCTATAGTGCTTGCTTTTCCATTAAATATTCAACAAAAGCAGGAAGCCAATTGGTAACACAAACACCTTCTTTAAGCTGGAATGTAAAAAGGCTATACCTAACATAAAACTTAAATGTTAAAACATTAAACATATACTTAAATACATATACTCACTAAAGCCTTCTTTGAGTCCTGTGACAGAATTGCAAGTAAACAGCACACTTTTGTAAAAATGCTGCCACATTTGTCAGATGTCTTATCACCAGCTTTCCCTCTGTATGTGTACAACAGGTCGAGCAAAGTATCAATGGAATTGTCCACTTCATAAACCACTGAAGCAGTTTTTTCATACTGGAGGCAATGAAAAAAAAATATATTCACAATTAAAATTAAAAGCTGAAAATTTATCATCCAAACAGAAGGAAAACCTAGAGAATAATCAACCGCTTGACAACTTTGATGACAATAATAAATTTTCTCTCAAAAAATTCAATATTTATATGGAGGAGATAAGAGAGAGCAGATTATGTAATGGTATGATCAATCTCAGAAGCCAAAGCTGCAAACAGCAAAAGAAAAGGGCTGCACTGAAGGCAGAACATATTAGATTATGTACACCTTACTAAGGTGTCTCATCTCCTCTAAACAAGTAGAAAGTGATCTATTGTTGGGGGGGGGGGGGGGGGGGGGGGGGTGTGGTGGTGAAGGGCGGGGTACATTTAAAAAAAAATTGGAAACACGCCCATAATTTGTGTTCAAAACTTCCCACAGATCATAAAAATAGACCTCTTCCCAAGGCTCTGTGACATGAGGTTTGTTGCCATCCAATGTCAGTTCAAAGGGATCTCTGAGGCCCACAGGTTGGTTGTCAAGCTGGTTAAGCAACTAACCACATAAAGGAGTTCACAGATAGGAAACCAGAAATCAAATTGTAAGTGCTAAAAATTAGAACATTGAGGGAATTAAAGCAGCTGAAATATAACAACTAAAAAAAAATTAAAATCAATTACACTTGGAAATATTTATGCAAAGATATCGCAACAAAAATACTTAAATCACTTTCGTTATAATAGGATGGAACAATTATTATTACCATTAAGCTAGATATAGGTCAAAATCCCAAAGTTTCATAATGATAATAATAGGAACACTAAGCTAATACTTCACTGAATTAATTGTCAAGCTACAAACCAATTCCAAATGGGATGCGAAAGATGTAGATATAATTCAAATATACAGTACAAAAATTTCTTCTAGATAATACTTTGGTGGTAAGAATACAAGTATTGTGATAGAGGAAGTACAGGTGTAGAACGCCTGGATTAATACAGATGGAAATCTGCTGCCCAAAACTTTCTAACACTCAAATTTCCCTTGCTTTACATGATTGGGTTACTATGGACTAATTGAAAAACAATGAATATTATGACAAAACCACTAATTCCATACCCAAACAGTTGAACTAACTGAACCAATTAGCAATTCCTATTTTGGCATTCCGCCTGCAATACATTAATTTAGATCTTAAATAATTTACTTATTTTCTCAGTTTAAGAAATAGGTAAACAAATAACTTAAAACAAAGCACTTGATTGCCTGATGAGGAAACTACCTACAGTTAAAACAATCTCAGTACATAGGACAGTTAAAACTATTAGGGTATCGAATGCACAGTTACAACTTTTTGAGTACTATCTTAAGTTAAATATACTCATTTACGTCCATAAAGCAATGACAGGCTAAAGAATTTATACCTATAATCATGCACTTGGATGCTAGTAAAGCCATGATAAATAAATCCAGTTAAGATTTTGAAAATTTAATGAGCTAGGCAAATTTTGTAACATACTGTTCCTGCAGTCAACATGTGCTACATAAATAGTTATTTTTATACCAATTTTATACCAATGTTAAATTGAAAGGATCAACCGAATAAAGAACCAAACTGCTTGTGAGAAATAGAAAACAGTATTTTAACTGACAATTGTGAAAGACTTCATACAATACCTTAGAAAGATTGAGGAGAACTTGAACTGCATTTTTAATGACATCCATACAAGGCACACTGCGGTTACAACTTCTGATCAAAGTGAAAATTACAGGTGTTGCTCCACTTTGAGCAAGATTTTCACAACAAATAGCAGATAGCCTAGTTGCAACTTCTGAAATTAAATTAATGATAAAACCACTCAGAATCTTATGACGAGAATTAGCAGAAATATTTAATAAATCAGTAACTATTATCAATTTCCATTTAAAATATTTTTAAACACAACAGAACATCACAATGGACTTGAGAAAAGGAGTCTACTTGTTTCACTAGATTCCTTTCTTATGCATCTTCCAACTTCAAGTTCTAGAGTTTGGACTTCCTTCTCATGATATTTTAAATTCAAATTCTAGCAGGCATAGCTTTAAGGTGAGAGATAGAAAGTTTAAAGAAGATTTACCTGGCAAGTTGTGTTCTGTTTTAAACAAAGAGTGTTGGGTTCCTGGAACACACTGCCAGGGAGATGGTGGAAGTAGATACGACAGCAAAGTTTAAGCAGCGTTTAGTGAGTCACATGAACAATCAGGGAACTGAGGGATACAAACCTCGTGCAGGCAGATGTGTGGTTTAAATTGGCATTGTGGTTGACACAGACATGTGCTGTGCTGTGTTCTAAACTGCCTGTCCCCTCAGTCCACAATGCCAAACTTTCTTAAATGATCCCTCTGCTCTCCAACTTGCAGTTTTCTATAGTTTCTCTTCAACATCATCATAAACCCTTGGACTTAGCTTGTTCAGAAGCAATTGCTCGCATTCTTTTAATCCTAACATCACTGAATTGGTCACACACATTTTTCCTCCTGGATAAGTGAAAGTTAATAACAAATGGTTTTGCCTTCTCAAGTATTGCCTTTCCTTTCAAACCTGCAATAATCTGTCAAAAATATGTTTGACAAGGGCATTACAAAGTACATAACCTCCCTTGCATCTAAAATCAAGGAAATGTTGTTGCCATCCAAGGCCAAGTCCATTACACTATCAATTACACAAATGAACCTCTCCAATAATTTTTCAGTGCCATCTATAGCACTGAAATAGACCTGACCAAACTATGTCTCCTGTGACTCTTATCGTGGTATATGGTCAGTTTTCACTATTCTCAACCTTACAACACCCTCTGACAGAATCGGCCACATATTCTCCTCCAATCATCCTTCTGGATAGTTCAGCTGAGATGGCCAAATCTCATCTGCTTCTGCTCTTGTCCATGACTATAGCCAAGGAATCTACTATATTTGCTTCTCTTCTTAACCTTGTTTTGCAATCTCTCAAGTTCTCCTCTGCATTTCTCACCTGCATGCTACCCTTTGGCAAACCATACAAAGAAATGATTTTTAGTTCCACATATCTACTAATGAAAGCCACTTTTACATCAATTTCCTCAGTCTTGAACCCTTCATTGCCAACCAGGTCATTTGAAATTCGCTTCTGAAGTTTGCTCCTTGTCAGCACTTGAAAGTCCTAAGCCACAGTCTTCATCCTGCATCACTACCTCCATCCTTAGCCACTGAATCTATCCATGTTCTCCAAGGATCCAATCAGTCTCAACTGCCTCAGGCTGAACTAGTCTTTCCAACCAACATCCTATCTGATTCTGAGCTAAGTTTCTGACCCAAGTTGAAGTGTACTACCAGAATTGCTCTTGAAGCACCCATCAATGCCACTTATACTACCATACTGCCAATCAGTAACTGGTGCGTCACCGGCATCAGTGCTGGGACCTCTACTATTTATAGTGTTGAATGATGACTTGGATGAAGGGACTGCAGGTACTGCAGTCAAATTTGCTGAAAATACAGAAACAGGTGGGTTCCCAACTTGTGAGGAGGACACAAAGAGCCCACAAAAGGGATGGACGTAGGTTGGTATAATATAGGTATAGGTAGATATAGTATAATGTAGAAAACTGATATAGGTAAATACAGTATAATGTGGGAAAATGCAAAGCTATCTACATTAAAAGGAAGAATGAAAAGCAAATTATTTTTTTATATGGAGTGAAATAATATGTTGTGGTTCTAAGGGATGTAGGGGTGCTAGTTGAAGGTACAACAGCTCGGAAGGCTAATGGAATGTTGGCTTTTACTGTATAAAGCATGGAGTATTAGAGTAGGCCACTGAAGTACTGGGTAGAGTATTGATCTCCATTTTTAAGGAAGGACATGATTGCATTGGAGGCAGTGCAAAATTGGCTCACTAGTTTGATTCTTGTGATGAAGGGGCTGAAGTATGGAGAAAGCTGGAGCCTGTACTCATTGGAATTTTTAGCAATGAGGAGTGACATTATTGTAACATATGAGATTCGGAAAGGAATTGACAGGATGGATGCAGAGGTTGAAGGAAGAGCCATGGTTAAAAGATGGCAAATGAGCAGAGATCAGGAGGAAGGAAACAAAGCCTTTGGATTTTCCTTTGTAGAAAGTGGAGAAATTCTGGTTCAGTCTACAACCTGGTGTCAGATACAACCTAACAGCAACATATCATGCCAGTAAATATCAGCTGAGCAGCACAGCCACAAGAAAGATTAGGACTCAGATGCATTTTGGAAACTTAATTTATGTGGGAATTAGAAGAGCCTCTGTTGGGACAGAGAGAGGAAGAACAATACACGAGAAATACTGTGTATGAGAAACAAAGCAATGTATAGGTAGGATGAACTTCAAATGTATTTGGAAGCTGATCAAGGAGATTAGCCTGCTGTAGATCAATAAAAAGTGATGGTTTTTGACGATTTTGACCACCTCCACCTTGAAAGAGCATGAACCAGATCAAAGGAATCAGAACATGAGAGAGAAGTGGCCACAAAATTAAAGGGAACATGCAACGATCTTAGATTGAAACTGGAAGCAGTATCTGGAGAGTTCAGTATAGAGAGTGCTAAGGGAATGAGCTTTTTGGGAAAAAAAAAACAATAGGCTTGGAAACAGCTTGAAAAGAGAAAAAAAAATGTGGAGTAACTATATAATTGAAGAATCGTTAATAGTAATGAAAACAAGCTGGTATTACAAAACTTTCTAAAGTGCCGAACTGGTACACATGAAATTATATACAATTCAAAATAGGTTTATAGCCAAACTCTCACCTGTAATATTGATATTTTTTTTTAAATATAAAAATGGACAAAAAGACTTACAAAAAAGAATAATGAACATTTTACATTCTTGCAATCAAGTTTTTCACCCAAAGTAGATTATGAGTTTGCATAAATATAAGTGGTTTAAAAATATTGCATCTCACCCAGCAAATAAGGTGATATAAAAATGACAGTAGCATAAAGGCTAAAAATAAGGATGGTAGCATAAAGCTCGTCATTTATCAGCTTCATCTGAACACTAATATTTATAGCAATGAAATATGCTTAGGTGGAGTCTATTTACAAGGTACAATAATGGTTCTGTACTTGCTATCCAGAGGTTTAGGCTCATGGTCCATGAGCACATTCAAATCTCAGTAAGGCAGTTGAGAACATGAATTTTCAAATTCTTGTTTGGTATACAACCAGATATCAGATGCATTTACTTAGTAACAAGTAATGTTTCAGGTGCAGCATCAACACAAGAAGAAAAAAAAACCAGGAGGGAAAACATGCATTATGGAAACTTTGGTAATAGCCACGTAAGAGTTAGAGGAATCACTGCTGGAAATGGGTTTGAACAGAATCATACATGGAAAACATTGTGTACGAGAAACAAAACTTTGAAGCACGTTAAACTGCAAATATTCTTGGAAACTGCTCAATAATTACATTTATAAAGATTGTGAATCATAGAAATATACAAACCTAAATGCTGTAAAGCTGCAAGAATGTAGGAGAAATGTTTATATTTAAGAATGTAATCTACAGCTATAGCCGTTCTGTTGCACAACTTCTGATCCTCGTAGCTGTTCTCATTGACCTGTTGTATGCGCTGTCTGATAGCAATGATTTGAGGATTGCTGGTTTTCTTACGCAACCAATATCCTTTCCACAAAGCCTGCAAAATTAGACAATGTTGATATTTTCTTAAACAAATAGGTGCATAATTCCAATAAACATCTAATGTTCACCAAGAACACTAATAAGCGTAACTAAGATATCTTCATTTGTCACATGTACATCGAAATACACAGTAAAATGCATTTTTTTGCATCGATTGTTCTGGGAGCAGCCCATAAGTGTCGCCACACTTCCGGTACCAATATAACATGCCCACAACTTCCTAACCCATATGTCTTTAGAATGTGGGAGGAAACCGGAGCACCCGGAGGAAACCCACGCAGACACAGGGAGAACGTATAAACTCCTTGCAGACAGTGGCCGGAATTGAACCCGGGTTGCTGGCGCCGTAATAGCATTACGCTAACCGCTACACTATTGTGCCTGCCCTAACTCCAATGTTTTGTGTACTATATCTATCAACACAGCAACTATTATGCAATGGCAAGTAAAATTCAATTGGTATTCAACATGCCTTTGCAAACTTAAATGCAAAACTATTAAGTGGATATTTTTCTTTTACAATATTTGGAATGTCAAGAATTCTCAAATGGCAGCAACAACTAACCTGCATTCTGATAATTCCACTGCGAATTCTCTTATTCCGGATTTTATAAAGAAACTTCCTTACAGATTTCTGAATGACAACAGCAGCTTTGTGTCGTCGCATCAGCCAAGCTTTTACAATTCGCTGTGCTACAATGATCTTTCCACGTTCATTAAGATATCTGCTGCGCTGAAGACAAGTCCGGAACCATCTCTGTAATGGAAGATTTGTAATAAATAAACCACCACTCTAAAAGGACAATTTGACTTTTCACAAGGAAATGAGGATATCTTTCTCCACCAATCTGTGGTGGACCAGAAAAAAATTTGACAAATACCAAATGAAATTTTAGGGGTCAGAGACATACAGCACAGAAACAGGTGCTTTGGCCCACTGAGTCCTGCTGACCATCAAGCATCCATTACTCCTCTGCCAATCTCATTTTTATTCTCCCCATATTCCCTTTAACTCTCCCTCAACCCCACCCAGATTCTATCACTCACCTAAACAGAGGGGACAATTTGGTGCAGCTCATTAACATATCAGAACTTGGAGCACCTGGAGAAAGCCCAAAATAAACACTCCACACAGTAAGGATCGAATCTGTGATCACACTCCTCTGAAAACTACACTTTCTGTCTTGGCACAGATAATACTTCCCTTGATGAACTTGATACGTGCATCGAAAAGGCAGCCATCAATTTAGCCAATTCACAAAATGGCACAGAAGAATAATAAACTTGTCCTCTGGACTAAGATGCAGATCTGTAAAGTCTACATTGTTAGCATATTTCTGTATGGCAGATAATTTACACAGCTGCCAAGAAAGGCAACTTATGTCTTTACGGAGGATGAACGGAGCACGACCAGCTATTGATGCTCCCGCACCTGTTTGGCACTTCTAGTCCTCAAATATCCCGACCAACATTTCTTGGTCAAGTATCATTACAGATGTTTTGGTTGTTCAGCCATTACCTGTTTTATATTTTTGCTGTAGGTAGTAGGCTGCCACAATTATTACATGGTGACTTAGGAGGAATTCATATTTTATCTGTTCTTGGACATCTGTTGGATATGTTAGGAAGTTATGAAAGTTTTGTTTTTCAGTACTGATTAAAATTGTTAAAATGACACATGAATCTTTTAAAGCAAATTACAATTGTGGAATAACTCCTCAAATCAACATATGCAGAGATTTTTTAAATTATGAATTACAATATTATAATGCAATGACCAGATTAGTTCTTCTGTTAAGATGTTAAATTCTAGATTTTGAAAGAGACATTTTCAAAATTTTGATCAGCCAGGTGAAGTTCACCTTTTCCATTATTTATTACCTGGATATAAATGACCGAGTTGATCTTGTCTTTTGCACGTTTAAGAGCCATGTGGGCTCTGTATGCTTTTTGAATCTTAATAGCACAAAGATTGTGATAGACAGCAGCAGCAAACCTAAGCTTTCTTTCTGCCTGTTTTTTCTCAGCAAGCTGTAAATAAAGACAAAAAGCAAAAAAAAAGTTAATGTGGCATCATACTACAGTAAAAATACACTTTTATGGTATTCTAGACATTACAAAAATCACATTTCCAAAATTGATAGACTAGTTACAGCCCTGACGCAAACTGTCACAGCATTAACATATTTGTACAACAACATATTCATTTTTACAATCTTTTTCAACGTGGTGTCACCTTTTCCTTTTCCCAATTTTATCGCTACATTATCAAATACACTATACTCTATCAAAAAAGCCTGTATGGTTTACAAGTACAGGACAATCGCTCCACTCCGAATTGTCCTGAAGACAGACAACTGCTGTTGCATTGTTGCTGTCAGATTTGACACATGCTTTCATTAATCCTTTTGATTAGTGCTGTGGTAATATGTAAAATCTTGCCATTAGTTTAGTTTTCATTTAATGTACTTCTCCAACGGGAAACTGGTAATGTTCTGGATGAGATAATTAAATAAACCTCAACCCCAGCTCATTTACTACAAAGCTCTTGTCCATGGATTTTCTTACCTTTAAATTAACTGTTCCAACAAACTCCAAGCTAGCATCCCTTACTCTAATGTCCATACCAGGTCATTAAAAATTCTGCTGTATTGTCCACCCATCACCCTAATGCTTGCTGATCCAATGTACCCCTTTAAGCTATGGTTCAATTTTATACTCTCATCCTCGTTTAAACTTCAGTTACCAAAGCTCAGCCCTTTGCGATTCCCTCTCCAAATTGCTCTATCCTCCTCTAAAGGTGCTCAATGAAGCCAAACACTAGCATGTTTTTGAGTCATCTGATTTCATATCTCCTCGTGGCTCAGACCAACAAATTTTAGATAAAACTGCTTTTCGTGCCAAGGGATGCTTTGCTGCATTACAGTGAGCAGAGAAAAATATGGTCCCAAATCATCATTTTCTTCATTCTCTTTATAAGACATCCCATTGACATGAAGGAGTAAAAAGAAAATCAATGTGGGGTTTACAGAAACCCAACTCCATTGAAGATTGGCTTCAATAAATACTGTTCACTCAAAGCACCCATTTCAGTGATTAAAATCATACCTTTTTGCGAACCAACCATCCACGACAAACAGATTGCAAGTGAATTATGGACTTTCTAGTTTTATTGTATTTCACATTTTCAGCTTTTGCAAGGTGCCATGCTTGGTATTGCCTCTGTATCACCACTGCAGCTCTTCTTTGTTGAAGGAACTTCTTTCTTTGGGTACAAGCTCTAAATGCAAGTTGAATTTGAGAAGCTGCTGCATGTTTCTGCAATTCCAATAAAAAAGGATAACACTTGTAGTACATTGATTTGACAGTGCCATCTGTCCAACTAATTAAGCTTCACATTCAATTTCACATATTGGATCAGGCTTTCTAAGCATACCAAGATTCTTTGAAGAAATTAAATTATTAGATTAGGGGAGAGGTAATATAGTGCCATGCAGAAGGTGGTGTAAAATTCCAAGCTCCATGCAGAGTTTAATGAGTGCAAAAGAAAGCAATTGTACAGAGAGACTAATATGTTAATATGAAAAAGGTGTGGGGTTGCGCAATGATCTTCAACTGCAAGCTTCACATAACGATAGAAGCTGTTGAAAACACAGGAGTCTTTCAATAACAGAGAAAATGCATGACAATTCAGATACAACAACCTAAAGGAAAAGTCATGCTATTGCAGCTCCTGAAAACAAAACCCTCTACCTTGAAAATAGTGTGGAATACATGGTCTTAAGTTACTTATGAAACCATTCCAATCACAAAGCCACAAAATTTGACACTATTACTTTTATTCCATCTTGAATCACTTAGTATTTTTCAGCTAAGATGAAGGGATGCACTTGAAATATTCATTTTCTTCTCATATAAATTGACTGCTTCTATTTAAGAAATTATTCAAACCCTCCAGATCGGTGGGGTGAAAATACTATCCGAACTTATGCTGGAGTTTCCACACCAGTGCAATTGATTTAATATCAGGCCAACCAGCAACAGCATGTTGAAATCGTACAGTAATTTCAGGGCGAAGAAGAAAAGCACAAGTATGAGTATGCAACGGAGATAGTACACAAATGAGTGATATGGGGGAAGGTTTGAAGGAGAAAAGAAAATGAACAGAGGGAGGGGAATGAAGTGGTATGAAATCCACTTGGTTTGATTTGGGCTAGTGCTCTGGCCACTGGCTTGTGTGAGCATTGGATATGGAACCATTCCCCCTGGACTAGCAAACACTGTTGTCACTCTGGGTGTGTAGCTCTGCTGTGGATCCAAGTGAAGTCTAGTGCTAACATGTTCTCTGCATGACCCTGGAACCAAGTCTGGTTTGCCTCAGCAAGCAACCTGCTAAAGGAACTTCGCAGGTTGAGCAGCATCCCTTCCAGCAGATCGTTTGTTGCTTCACATTCTACCATTTGCAGTCTTTTGTGTCTCTGGTTTATCTCAATACAACTTGGTCACCAATACCAAAGCATGTGGAGACTGCAAGGTGATAACACTCTTATTGGACCCACATATATGGTTTCTATCTAAGAATAAAACCCCATTCAAATTTGAGCTAAAAGTGTAACAAAGCTTTTTAACAAATAGCCATATGGTTTATTGGTGGTGTGACAAATTAAGTCAGAGCAACACAGACCTGAATTGAAGGAATGTAGCGATCTAAGATTTGCAGGACTGGAAGATGGTAGTTATAGGGAGGGTAAAATCCATTGAGGGATGGATAAATGCCCATTTTTCCATTTGGAATATGCATAAACGTTGGTATTCTATTATCGCTGAACAAATGTGATTAAAGGTGCAATTAACTCTATTTTTTTTCCACATTGCACAATTAAAAAATAATTGCTTTACATTCCTACTTTTAAATACAAAGATACTTAAGGCACTGACAGGTATTACCATTAAAGAAAAAGAATCATTTACTAAAATCATTAATAGTCTGACCCAGATTGCTGTTCTTGAAAGCATCAAGTATTTTCTTCAAAACATAGAAAAAGATTATATTCCTTGCTGCTATCTCATCGATCAAGATTTTACATTCATTGATGTGTAAATGAGCAGAAACTTGAACAATATTTCACTTTGCAAAGCCAATGTAGTTTGCTCTCCATTTGCCAAATGCATCCAAAGCTGACCCTCTACCCTGTTACATCAGGTTGTGAATGCATATATTGGAAACCCCAAAAGGAAATCACAACATGCTGGTAATACTCACCAGGTTAGGCAGCACCTTGGAAAGAAACAGCTAACATGTTGTGTTTCATTTGAAGCAGATAATGTTAGAAATTTAACATTTAAAGTGGTTGGTGGGCTGAGGTAAAACACAGGAAAGATCTGTGATGGGGTAGAAGTCAGGAAACTTGAGGGATGATTTTAAGGCAAAAAGGGTCAAGGAACAAAACAGATTATCAACATGAAAAACACCCAACCAAACCACTCCCTTTTCAATCCCGATTGGTAACCCATTCAAATGAATGGGGTTGCACTACATACACCAGAATGCCACATACAAGTGCATCCTGTCCCCTCACCTCAGACCAACCATGCTCTACCCATGCACTCAATGCTGAGTGTAGTGGCAGAGCTGGAATGTCAGATGCATTAGCATCATACCCTCAGTTCCCGAGTGTTTGGGTTGCAATGCATAGGCACAGAAGTCAGGAACGAGTCGACCTGTGCACCATACAACTACTGAGCAGTTTGATTTGCTCTTCTTTCACTTTTTCCGCAGGTGCTGCCTGACCTGTATTTCAAAGTATTTTGTATTTATTTCACGAGACTCCAAAAGGGACTAGTTCACTATCAAAAGTGGTTACCCTGATCATTTGTTTTCTGACATTAAATCCTTTCCAAAAGGCCTGGATTTTGATAGCTGCCATGGTTCTTCTAAGGTTTGCATCTTCCAATTTCCTTGCTGCAATAGCCATTCTCCATCTGCGTTGAATAACAATTGTGGCAGCCTGGATCTTTAGAAACCTACAACCATGGAATTTGAGGAGGTTACTAACTTAATCAAGATATATTTAACATTCAGAGGACTTATCATTCAAGGACAACTTCATCTAAAGAATATTACTCAAACAAACAACCCACGTGTATTATTTTCCAAATTCAGTTCTTTTACATCAGTGATAGCTTCTGGATTCTTCCTCCTTCCTTGTGCTCTAACACGACTTAGTTGCCTTCAGGTCCTAGAAATTTGCTAGTGTGGGGGTAATTCTTTTTCCAATGCACAATGAATGTTGGTGCAGATGGTAAAACAGATTGTAACAGTACACATGTTGTTCTATTGAGCAGGTCATATCAGGATTCTGTAATTGTGCTTAGAGTAGAATAATCATTGCATGAAGAGTGATTTTTAAGTCATCCTAGAACTCTATAACTGGGTGGTGTCTTTGCCAAAACTTGAATAAGCCTGAAAACAGTGTTAAAAACAAATATGAAGTAAACTACTTTTTCTTGAATAGAGGAACTCAAGTTTTGCAGGGGATGCAAACCAACCAGTTTACTTCTTTCTTGCTACTAAAGAGTGAAGTACACAGAGTTAATATGAAATATACTTTGGGAAGCAGAAGCAAATATTTCAATCAGTCAGCGAAAAGCAAAAAAAACTGCAGATGCTGAAACTCAGAAATAAAAACAAATTGTAGGAAATATTCAGCAGGTCTAGCAGAATTTTTGGGGAGGAAAAACAAGTTATCGTTTCAGAACTATTAAACCATGAAAATTTGATCTGTATCTCATGTACGGGGCAAAAATATTGTAGAAAACCCACACAACTTTCCTTTATTGAAAAGTTACCTGGATCTATCTTGTTTTGCTCTGAAATGCCTTTGGACGAATATAACTGAAGCAAGAATGGCCTTGTACTGTTGACGTATAACTTGCCCCTTAAACCAAGCCTGAATTTTTTGTGCAGCTGTTGTTCTTCTAACTTGTTGTCTCACTTGGTATCGACGGAATGAAGTCTAAAATAAAATTAAAATGCAGGATAAATTTTGCTGACAGTAGGTACAAAATTTGATGAGAAAGTACAGATTTTAAAGAAAAATCAATGATGCATTTCAACCACAGAAGTAGCACATTCACATTAGAACATTCTTGCAGTTAAGATTAAGACAGTAAATTGGAACCAAAACAGGAAGGCAAAATAATATAATTTAAAATGAAATTCTTAAATGTCAATGTTGGCAGCATAAAAAGGACTCAATAAGGAGAATTAACATTGGACTGACAGACTTGTTTAAATCAATGTTTGGAGTTACAATACTTCTATTACTTTAAGGAGGCATAAAACACAAAGCTACTATGGATGAGATTTTATGTCAACAGCAAACAATTCTGAAGACATCTAACCAAAGTGCAGAGTTCAGAATAAAGTTCAGGATTAAAAGAAACATGTTAAACCACAAGAGGAAGAAACATTTAATAATAAACACAGTGTGTTGATGGCAGTTTCAATAACCAAAAATCTCAAAGTTATGGAGTGAAACTGCAAATGGTCAGTGCATTACATTTTGATTTCATGGGGTTGGCAAAAGGTACATAAGTCTGTTGTAGTCCTGTGGAAGAACAAAGAATGTTATTGTTGAAACACAGGTTCATGGCCAGCTGAAAGCAATATCAAAACACCATGCTGGAAGGCCTCACTACTCTAAAAGAATTACCATTGTTAAAAATTAGTACATATTGTAAAGAAAGGAATTTCCAGAGTTGTTTTTGGGATGAAATTCAAGAAGAGAGTTTTCAAATTAAGTTTGAATCAGTCTTTACAGGGAGGAGAAAGTCATTTAGTCAGATCTAGAAATCAAATCAAAAAGCATCCCAGCAAACAAACATTCCGAAGACTAGGTACTTTTGAAGCAAATCACCTGGCCCAGATAATGTGTGTGAAACTTTCAACATAGAAATGGCACATGTTATAAACAAACTTTTTAAATTCATACCTCTTAGAATTTGCCTGAAAGTGAAAAGTGATAAATAAGCATTATCTGACAACCTTGGTCAGGAGATATGAAGACAGGCAAACTTATCAATTATGGGGGAACTTCATTTTTTTTTAAAAGGAACAAATGGAGTAGCATAACTTAATTAATAGGTAATCAGTATGGATTCAAAGGAAATACCTGTATTATGACAGCAGCACATTTCATTTTCAAGTATTTTTCTTGTTCAACCTTTCTTTGACAATAAGCTCTGTAGTGTTGTTGTATCACACATGCAGCTTCCTTGTAGAGAAGGAATACTTGCCTCTGTTTCTTTCCACGATAACAAGCCTGCAAGGATTATTAAATACAAATAAGTAACCCACATGAATTTGTATGTGCGCTTCCAGTGCCAGATCTTTTCCTTACTTAATTAGCATTTGGTGAGTGTCCATGCACAAGAGGTGAGCCAGAAAAGAAAATGTTTTAATGAATTAGTTGGGCAAAAATGCCCCTCTTGATCATGACACTCAATAATTCAACGCAATATACAGTAAAGCTCCAAAGCTCTGATAATCCGCTAACTAAATAATATGAAAACCCAACAGTTCAGCATCTGGTTCACTGGGTGCTGTTTACTGCAGCTCCTTTCAACTCAGTGGGGCCCTGGTTCCCATGGTCCCTTTCAATTCATTGTGTATATTGGAAAATTTATCATACTGTGTAACATCGTGAAAACAAAAACACATTGGGTATTAATAGGAATAACATTCAATAGTTCAAAGTATCTGTCAGTCTGACACCAAAGTCATGAGTGCATTATATTATTGGAATTTTACTATCTGTATTGCAGTGAAGTCAAAAAGTTCCTCTATTTACAATTTTATTCTTCAACTGCTTTCAAACCTTAGAATTGCAATAAGATATTACTGTACATATCATAGTTTAAATTTTCTATCAGAAATATTACCTGAATTTTAGTGATACTCTGATAAAGTTTTTTATAGTTCCTTCGAACAATAAAGCTTCGTATTCTGGCTTGAAGGCTGATGATTGTCTGACGGAATGTTAAATAAGTACTTCTCTCTTTCTTCATTAAGAGGTAGGATCGGTATCGTCCTTGCAATACAACAGCTGCTTCTACATATTTTCTGTATAGTTTCCTTGCTTCATAAGCACGGTAGTGAGACTGCAGTATAATTGCTGCACATTTTAGTTTGAGGAAGCCTCTCCTGTAGTGAATCATACGGAGTAATGACTGAATTTTTGCAGCAGCTCGCTGTTGCTTAACCCACCGTCTCACCACCATACCTTTGTAGGCAGCCTGAATTGCAGTGGCTGCATACCTCATGGACTGATATTGCACAAACTGTGAACGTCCTACTTTGCAGGCTCTATACCATCTCTGGATCAAAATGGTTGCCAGCCGCATGGCTCTGTAGCGTACCCTTACTCGATAACCACGGAATGAAGCTTGCAGAGTTACAATAGCTGCCTTCTGAATCAAGAAACGTTTCCTGGTAATACACATCAGCAAGAATGAATTAATACGGTAAGTTGCCTTCATTTTATGAGCCAAATCTCGGGCTTTTTTCCCACGGTAGAAGGCCTGAATACAAACTGCTGCTTTTCTTAGAGTATCGTACTGTCTCACATGGGCATCTCTTATTTGACAAGCTCTATATCTTCGCTGTATAGCAGTTGTTGCCCATTGCAATTTCTTGAAGCACTGTTGCTGTTTGTGCGTTCGATAATACGTCTGTATGATTCTGGCAGACTTGTGCAGGTTCCTCAAATGCCCTCGAACAATCATTCCTCGGTAGGCAGCCTGAAGCAGCAAAACGCTCTTGCGGATTGTCACATAATTAACACGATCGGTTTTCCTTTGAAGGTGTGCTCGATAGTGGTTTTGTATTATCATAGCCGCCAGTCTCATTGCCCTGTACGGAAGGTATACCCTATGCATTCTAAATGCTGCTTGTATCACAGTTGCGGCCTTGTGTTTGTGCCGGATCTCTTGCCGTGCCTTCATTCCTCTGTAGGCAGCTTGTATAGATAGAGTTGCATTCCGGATCAAAATGTATGCTTGCTTTTGACTTCTGGCAAGCACAAGTGCACGGTACCTCTGTTGGATTACAGAAGCGGCAGCTCTTAGCAATAGGTATCTTTTCCTTTCAATATAGGCCCTGAATCTTCTTTGTATAACTGTTGCAGCTAGGTGAATTCTTTGGATTTGTTGCCTGGTTTTCATTCCGCGGAAAGCAGCCTGAATGCAAACTGTTGCTCTTTTCATGGCATTATACTGTTTCATGTGGGCATCTCTTACTTGACAAGCTTGGTATCTTTGTTGTATAGTGGTTGCTGCCCAACGCAGTTTTTTGAAATATTGGTGCTGTTTGTGCATTCGATAATATGACTGTATGGTTCTGGCAGACTTGTGTATGTTCCTCAAATGCCCTCGATCGATCATTCCTCGGTAGGCAGCCTGAAGCAGCAAAACGCTCTTGCGAATTTTCACGTAATTATCACGATCAGTTTTCCTTTGAAGGTGCGCTCTGTAGTGGTTTTGTATTATTATAGCTGCCAGTCTCACTGCCCTGTACGGAAGGTATACCCTGTGCATTCTAAATGCTGCTTGTATCACGGTTGCTGCATTGTGTTTGTGCTGCATCTCTTGCCGTACTTTCATACCCCTGTAGGCAGCTTGGATGGATATAGTTGCACTACGAATGGACAGATAGATTTCTCGCTGTTTTCTGGTCAGGAGCAATGCTCTAAACTGCCTTTGCAGTACAACTGAAGCAGCTTTAAGTGTGGTGTAATGCTTCTTAGCCAGGAAGGATTTAGTTGCTCTTTGAATAATTGTTGCAGCTTTGTGCATTTCTTTCAGCTTTTTTCTGGTTTTCATGGCATGAAATGCAGCTTGCAAAACTATTACAGCAGCCTTCATATTTTGATATTTTTGATGTTGATATTTCCTTTGTATATGAGCCCTGAAGTGCTCTTGTATTAACAATGCTGCTTGTCTCCTTGTTTGAAACTCTGTACACATTTTGTGCATTCTGAAATAAGATTGTATTACAATACAAGCCTTCCGTTTCCTTCTAAGTTCTTTCCTTGCAATCATACCTTTATAAGCTGCTTGAAGTGTTATTGCTGATTGGCGTATTGTCAGATATGCATAACGTTCTTTCCTACCCAACAACTTTGCTTTAAAATGGGATTGAACAGTCATCACAGCGCTTTTTAACACAGCGAAATGGTACTGTGCACTGAACCTCCGGAAAGCAGCTTGAATGGTCACAGCAGCTTGATGTTGTGCTTTTATTTTTTTCCTTGTAGATAATCCACGGAATGCTGCTTGAAGAATAATCACTGATGCCTTCATATCAAGGTACGTAAGTCGCTGCTGTTGCCCAGCTTTGCAACTCCTGTACCAATTCTGGATTGCAATGGCGGCATTTTTCATTGCCAAATACTTGATCCTTAAAGCATGCCCTCTAAAGGCTGCTTGGATTTTGCCGGCTGCTTTATATTGAAGCTTCATCTTTTTGCGTACACTATATCCTTTGTATGCTGCCTGCAAACATATTACTGCTCCTTTGGTTTTTAGGAAGTTCTGCCTTTGACAAGTTCCTTCCTGGTAGGCACGGAATCCTCTTTGAATTATGACTGCGGCAAGATGAATCCGAAGGTATTGACTCCTTACTCTGTACATCCTGAACGTAGATTGAATTTTAATTGCAGCTTGTCGACTCAAATACAACTGCTTTTGAGCTCGGTGCTGTCTAATAACAGACTGAAGATATATACAAGCTTCCTTTTTTCTCAGATATTCTTTTCGCTTTTCTAAAGAAAGCTTGTTAGCCCGGTAATGTCTCTGGATATATGTTGTCGCTTTTTTAAGGGATCTGTAATATTTCCGTACTTGGATCATTTTTACCAAGGCCTGAATTTTGACTGCTGCACTTCTGATTTGCAGGAATTTCTTTCGTGAAACATATGCACGAAAGGCAGACTGGATCTTCACAACTGAATGCAACAGGCAAATTTGTCTTCTCATTTGTAACCGCCTATAGGCAAACTGTAAGACAATAGCTGCAGCCCTTACTGCCCTATACTCAGCTTGTGCTTTCTTTTGAGCTAAAATAGCTCTGAAGTGGGCCTGTAATGTAAAAGTTGCTATTTTCACTGAATGGTATCTTTTTTGAGCATATGATCTTCTCACATGGGCTTGCAGTGTAACAATACATTGCCTATAATACAAGAACTTCAATCTCTCTTTTCTCATTTTCCAATATGACTGAATGACTCGTGCAGCTTTCATTCTTCTGGCAAGCTGACGAGTGTTCATACCACGAAAGTAAGCCTGTATAATCATTGCTGCTTTGAGCATTAATACATACTTTTCATGCTGAGCTTTACTTTCCCTGTAAGCTCTGTAATATTTTTGGATAGCTAATGCTGCAGTTTTCTTAGAATGAAAAGCATGTTGAGCAATGCAGCATCTATACCATGATTGGATTCTAATGCAGCTTTTTTTTGCATGTAGATATTTTTGTTTTCCTCTGTGCATTCGGTACCAAGATTGTATTGTAACTGCAGCTCGATTCTTCCTAACCTCTTTTTGTGCTTGCCTTTTCCGAAAAGACACTTGTAGTTTTATAGTTGCTTGTCGAAGTTTCAGGTAGTTCTTCAAGTCATTCTTCCCCTGCTGTTTAGCCCTGAAGTGCCTTTGTATGGTAATGGCAGCATGCCGGCATTGTAGAAACCTTGTTTGAGCCAAATGCATTCTTACTAAAGATTGCATGGAAATAGCAGCTTTCCGGACAGCGACAAATCTTTTTCGCTGCTTGTACATTCTAAAAGTTGATTGGATTAGTACAGCTGACATAGTTAGATGATAAAGCTTTCTCATTTTTAAGCGACGGTAAGCTGTTTGAATTATTCCTGTAGCCCATTTGAGTCTCCGATAAGAATCATATTCATGCTTTGCTCTCACATAAGCCTTTATGTACTTCTTTAGGGTGAGAGCAGCATTTTTCCTCCTGCGCATATCAGTTCTTATGAGAAATCCTTTTGCATGTGCTTGTATCAAGGATATGGAGTGTCGAAACCGCTTATATTTGCGTCGGGAGAGAAAACCCCTTATATACTTCTGTAGTACAATTGTTGCCTTTGTCTGCTTTTCCATTTTGTGAGCTTGCCACCTTCTAAATGCAGACTGTATTTTAACAACAGAAGCCTTCAATTTTAAGTAATTCCTTTGCTCAGATAGACACAGGAGACGTGCTCTGAAATGCCTCTGAATGATAACAGTAGCCCATTTAATTCGTCTGTAAGAGATGACCGCAATTTTCATCCTGATGCGACTTTGCATGAGAATGCAATACTGCCGTGCTCTCAGAAAATGCTTTCTAATAATATATCCTCTCCAGTAAGCCTGTAAATGAAATAAAGGAAACATTACATGAATAACAAAAATTATGCACCAAAATTAAAGGAGAACATAACACCATATTAAATTAAATTGGCACTCAAATAATGTTCTGTGATCTTTGTTCATTTATTGCTCAGTACAACGCAGAGCAGATTACAACTAGGGTTGAAGTTCAGCCTTCAAAACTTATTTTTATAAATAGAATGACTATTTTGGGCAAAATACAGAATATTTACCTCTACGGTTAATTACCTCCTAAATGATAATTTGGCATTCAAACTCAACTGTCTAGAGTGCTGCATTTTACCTTTAACTAGCATTCATCAAAAATCTGATCATCAACCATCTTCATGCAGAGTCCTTCCTTTGGAAAAAGTCAAAGCATAGACTTTACAAAGAGTAGAAAAAAGCCTTAATACCACTTTTGCAGTCACTGAAGAACCTATCCAAGCCAACTAATTTTGTGGCCTGGAGATTTATATATGGATACGTGGCCCCCCTGTGGCCAGTACTAAACTAGAATCATATTCATAAAATGAAGCTGTACATTTCTCCAGAGATTCATATGACAAGATTTATGAATGAATTTTTAAAAAATCATTTCACCAGAAATGTCAGATTTTGAAGTGCATCCCTGGAAAGAAATGTGGATCAAAACTCATAGTTGACAAAGTCCATTGCAGAGCTTGTCTTCATAATAGCAAGTTATACCATTAAACACTTGAACCAGTTTAAGACCAGGTTTCAGTCAGTCAACTCCAACTTGAAAAAGAACACTAAAGCAAATGAAGTTAAAGGGAATTTTAAGATGTGGCAACAAATGCAGATATATTTCTGCATGGTTTCCATGTTCTGAACAGAGAGGAACAACCCAAGACTGCTAGCAGACAGCTCAATCACAGCTTTCACGTACAACTCTGATATCTGCAACTACAAAAATAGCTACTATAAATATGAAGCAAAAATGATCACCAGGAGAGCAGAAGAGTCTCTTCCCAATGGGACTGGTTGCTGGGAAAGGAGGCCAAGACATGACTGAGGAACTAATAAGGACTTTACATTAGTCTATATCAAGAGCAACAATGTTGTTGGAAACTCAGCAAAGGAAGATGCAGTAGAGATTTTAGATAGGCCAGACATCGATAAAAAGGAGTTACTAACCAACTTGTTTTGTTAAAATGGAGGGTTCATGAGGGAAATACAGTTAGTGTGATATGTATGGATTTCCTAAAAGTATTTGATAAAGTGCCACATAATCAGGTTATCATCAAGATTGAAGCCCATGGAAATAACTGGGCTGTACTAACATAACTAAAAAGTTGACAAAGTTACAGGAAACAAGGCTATTTTCCCAACCAGAGGGAAAGTACAAGGCTAATAGTACAGGCTGATTCAATTGCAACATTTAAAAAAGCTCCATAAATATTCAAAAGGAAAGAATTTGTAGATCTGCGTGGAGAGGGACTGGCTGGATTACTCTTGCAGAGCCAGTGTGAGCAGCTTCTCTGCTGGAATGATTCTGTGAAAGGAGGTCAAGTTGAGGGCAGAACAGAAAGAAATGACTATATTATAGCAGGTATAATATTTTTGAAAAGATGGAATTTAACAAATTTCCCACTCATGCGTCATGTTGTTCAATAGCCCTCTATTATGGGACAACATGAAAAAATAAACTTTCATCCAGTGCAGGAAGTTTTCAACCAAAATATCTGTTTTATCATTTGGAAGAAATTACCACCTTTTGTTTTGTCACCAAGTGTTCCACAAATAAACTCAAGGTGATCCATTCCTTCATCTTCAAGTGTTTGTTAAAATATTACTTAGCTTTTCCCACTCAAGCTATTTTCTTTGGTCAAGGTGCAGGTAGTGGAAATTGTTATTACTCTTTGGAATAGAAGACTAATCTCAAGAGTAACCATTTATGCATCAATGAGTGAAATTTATGAATAATGTTACTACTTAGAATGAGAAAGTCATGTGTAAATAGTTTGGTTTCTCCCTCTAATCTACCAAAAGATGCCCGGAATTTTTGTTGGCTGTCAAAAGCTTTGCACAACTTGACTTGCTTTTCAGGTCTGACAAAGTAGAGAACAAAAATGCAGCATCACTAATGTTCAAGTAATTGAAACTTACTTCTGCCTTGTATACTTAAAAGTTAACTTCATAGAATAACATTTGTAAAGTGGGAAGTCAGCAAATGCAGCAAGGTATAGGTTCTAAATTGGATACAGTGTGTATTATTTTAGTCATAAATTTATTTCTTAAGGCAAAATGATCCAACCTGAAGAAGTGTTGCTGCTTCATTCCGCAATGCTTGCATCTTAATCATCAACAGTGCTTTGGTCTTCTGCCTTGCCACATAGCCACGCCAAATAGCTTGTATAATAATTGCAGCATTGTTTTTCTTCTTGATCTGCTGTCGATGCAAAAATCTACGCACTGCTGCTTGAATGACACCTGCAGCTTGCTCTTTCTCCTAAAATGCAATACAATTGTTAAATTTAAAACAGTAAGCTGGCATCTTAGTTCACACTTTCACAGCTTTAAATTCCAAAATTACATCCAGCAATATATTTCCAATAACGAACAGCATATTCAAATACATAAAGGATAATATTGATACAAGTTTGGGAAGACAATGGCTTAAAAGTGCAAGTTCAATACTTTGCACTCTACAGACCATGTAACTTTCTTTTACTCTCAACAGAAGACAGCTACCCAAACGAAGATGAGATATGGAAAACAAATTCCACATTCTTGCTTTCTGCGCTGCCAAATCTACTTTTAAAAATGGGGGGGGGGGGGGGGGGGGGGGGGAAAATAGTTGGAGGAAACTTTTAAGTACTTAGTCGTTTAATAGAAAATTAAAAGATCTAATACATTTCAGGAAAAGTATCATAATTATAAATTATGCCTGTTCCACAAAACCACTGAAAGACGGTCAAAGAAGGATTGCATCAGTTGTTGAACTCAGTTCATGCCACATGGCTTTTGAAAGGACTGAGTTGTTCCTTAGTTCCTCCACTGAATTTTCGCACAGCTTATCATAGACAATGTACCAGCAAGTATTCACTGTTTCGTAAAAATATTAACAAAAACAGGAAGGAATGGGCCATAGACATTTTAAAATTTGCCCTGCCATTTCAATGTTATGATGGCTGATCTGATTATTGTCCTCTGCAGCAGTTTCACTCCTGATCATATAGACCAACAATCTTATCTTTGAATACATCAAATAACTCAAGTTTCAATAGCTAAGTGAATTCCAATTTATAATCCTAAAAAAATCTCAATCTTTAAAAAAAATCTTTTAATCTTAAATAGCTGTCTTTCCCCCCCACCCCCAAAAAATATTACTCCTCCTTTTGTTCTGGATTTTCCCCATCTATATTTTCATAAGCATCCACCCTGTCAGGTAAACCCCCACCACACCTTCCCCCCCCCCCCAAAATAATCTTATTTCAATAGAATCACCTTTCATTCTACTAAACTCCAGAGAGTAAAGTCTAATGCAGTCAATCTTTGTTGATTAGACAACTTCCACCCTAGGAATCAGTCATTTAACCTTTTCTGTAATTGCTCCAAGATAAATAATAAGACCAAGTCTATACTCCAGGCGTGGTCTCACTGAAGCCTTGTACCGCCGTTGCAAGACTTCCTTATTTTTGTATTCTACCAGGCTAAGCAGCAAGAATGGTGTCTGTCACCTCCTGAAAACCATTGCCACCTCCCGAAAACCATTGCCACCTCCCGAAAACCATTGCCACCAACCCTAAAAGTGGCATTCAATTCCTTGCTACTTTATCAAACAGCTCTTCAAGTCACAAACATCATCCACGTCTACGTTAAAAGGTTAATAGATCTCTCCAGACTTGTCATGCCCTCAATATTGGGCAAATCAACCTCCTCCAATGCCTTCCTCCATCTTCTAGCTGAGTAGGATACGACTTACTCAATTCCATTCTTATCTAGTTAGTTTTACATTCATCCTATTGTGTTCTTCCAGTGTTACTTCTGGCACTCCTCAAGGACCCATATGCGGGTGTCTCATTCTCATTCATAAGACATAGGTGCAGAATTAGGCCATTCGGCCCATCAAGTTTGCTCCACCATTCGATCATGGCTGATTTATTTCTCCCTCTCAACCTCATTCTCCTGCCTTCCTCCTGTAACCTTTGACACCCTTACTAATCAAGAACCTATCAACTTCCACTTCAAATGTCTTGGCCTCCACAGCCGTCTGTGGCAATAAATTCCACAGATTCACCACCATCTGGCTAAAGAAATTCTTCCTCATTTTTGTTCTAAAGGGATGTCCTTCTATTCAGAGGCTGTGCCCTCTGGTCCAGACTCTCCCACAACTGGAAGCATCCTCTCCATGTCCACTCTATCCAGACCTTTCAATATTCAGGAGGTTTCAATGAGATCCCCCCCTCATCCTTCTAAACTCTAGCAAGTCCAGGCCCAGAGCCATCAAACGGTCCTCACACATTATCCCTTTCATCCCCGGGATCATTCTTGTAAACCTCCTCTGGACCCTCTCCAACACCAGCACATCCTTCCTTAGACATGGGGCCCAAAACTGCTTACAATACTCCAAATTTGGTCTGACCAACGCCTTATAAAGCCTCAGCATTACATCCTTGCTTTTATATTCTAGTCCTCTCGAAATAAATACTAACATTGCATTTGCCTTCCTTACTACTGACTCAACCTGCAAGTTAACCTTTAGGGAATCCTGCACTAGGACTCCACAGTTCTTTGCACCTCTGATTTCTGAATTCATTCCCCATTTAGAAAATGGTCTACACCTTTATCCCTTCTACCGAAGTGCATGACCATACACTTCCCTACACTGTATTCCATCTGCTGCTTCTTTGCACATTCTCCCAACCTGTCCAAGTTCTTCTGCAGATTCCCTGCTTCTTCAACACTACCTACCCCTCCATCTATCTTTGTATCATCTGCAAACTTAGCCACAAAACCATCAATTCCATCATCCAGATCATTAACATATAACATGAAAAGTAGCAGACCCAACACCAACCCCTGTGGAACACCACTAGTCACAAGCAGTCAACCAGAAAAGGCCCCCTTTATTCCCACTCTTTGCCTTCTACCAGTCAGCCAATCTTCTATCCATGCTAGTACCTTTGCTGTAATTGTAATATCATGGGCTCCTGTCTTGTTTAGCAGCCTCATGTGCATCACCTTGTCAAAGTCCTTCTGAAAATCCATGTAAACAACTTCCACTGACTCTCCTTTGTTTATCCTGCTTGTTAATTCCTTGAAGAATTCCAACAGATTTTTCAGGCAAGATCTCCCGTTAAGGAAGCCATGCTGACTTCAGCATTTTATCAGGTGCTTCCAAGTATCCCGAAACCTCATCCACAATAAGGGACTCTAAAAATCTTACCAACCACTGAGGTCAGGCTAACTGGCCTATAACTTCCTATCTTTTGCCTCCCTCCTTTCTTAAAGAGTGAAGTGACGTCAGCGATTTTCCAGTCCTCTGGAACCATTCCTGCCTCTAGTGATTCTTGAAAGAAGCTGCTCCTTCAACCACTGGCAGTGCTCAATGATCAACATTGTCTTTCAATTAAGTGCCAGATGGTAAAATTACTACTTTGTTATTGTTTTCTTGCTTTCAAATTTGTTCACAACCTCACTCCTTGCTATTTCTAATGTTCTTCTAGACACAATATTTTTCAAATTCTGGCTTCTTGAGAAACCCCCAATTTAATTGTGTGTTACTGGTGTGCCTCTCTTCGAAGGAAGCTCAAATCTCTGCAACTCCCTTTCCAAAATGCTCCACCTCACTATCATCCTTTACTTTGCTCTGCAAAAGCTCTGCGTGACTGAGCTTTTCGTCAACTGGTCAGATATTTATCACTTTGAACTGCAAAAGAGTCGAGGATTACAATGAACAGGCCAATAAGTGAAGTTGAGGCCAAGATCAGATCAGCTGCGATCTTACTAAAAGGCAGAGCAGGCATGAGGGGTCACATGGCTGCACCCAATTCTTGCTTTATGAGCTTTCTTTATATGTGGCTTGGTGTCAAATTTTGTTGAAGATCATGTTTTGTTGCTTTAAGGATTCCATAAAACATAGATCTTTCTAACCTACACGTTTGACATAAAAATGTGGAAATCTGGCAATACATCATGCATGCTTCCATGAAGATTATTGAACTTTACTGGATGTAAAGACCTTGCCTCCAAAATACATCATTTTTGCAAACCTTTGATATTCTGAATTTTGTCTACAGACTACTAAAATACCTTTTTGCCTCATTTCATTAGGATGCATATATGTTTAAATGGTTATTAAAATGTATAAATATTTAAATGGGATTTTCTTAAATTAACTTGATAGAACTTAACTTGCCTCACCAAAGGCATAATGTGTTACAATAGTTTTACCCAATATCTTGCAAAGAATAGGCAACTTTGACAGCAGAACAGAGCAGGATAACTACACTACCTGTAAAAGCTGAAGCTCACAGTTTAGCTTGTATTTCCTCCAAGCAGCCTGTATGATTCTGGCAGCTCTTGCTTCTTTTCGTAGATCAAGAAGACGTGCGCAAAGAAATGAGACATAAATGATAACAACCTGTTTAAAAAAAAATAATTAATATGTACCTCAGAGAAACAGTTCATAAAGCAATTATAGAACTGCCATTTTGCTGCAGTGAATCATTCAATCCAAGAAGCAAACATACTGATACTTATTGCTGGCTCTAACATGACTACTCAACAGTCATGGTCCATAAATAAAATGAAATTTCAAAATTCAAGACATTCATTTTATTAAAAGAATTGTCTTGTAAACCTTCAAATGAGATGCAATACTCCCTTGCTCAGAATTAATTAAACATTTCAATTCATTTTAAGCTTTCATTTGAAGGCAAGAAACTTGTACCTTCTCTTCTGGGATGGTGTTTGACATGTCCACGTGCCGTATCATAGCTGGGATGCCTCCAAGTTCTGCAACAGCAGTTGTCACTAAATTAAGATTCTTCTTCTCATTCTCCAAGAGTTCTTCATAGATACTGGCTGAAGGCAATGCTAAATAAAACGGATATATTATTCTGTATCATTTGAATAGCAAAACTAAAAGCAGCAGATCACTCAGACATATGTGATCATTAGTTTTCACTCTAATTTATTCCAATCAGCAGAATTTCATTTTAGCATGACACAGTGATAGAAACCTGCCACCTGACTCTGTTTGTGCAACTCAAAATTACTCTGTTGTTTGCCAAGATTGCCCCAAGTATCCACTTGTTTTTTTTTGTTTTAATGGACTAGCCTTTGGATTCATTTTGCACAAAAGAATTGATATTTGATCTCTGCAGTTTTCCAAATGCTTTCAAGTTGCCTATTTAAAATTGACCAACTTGCCAAAATGAATAGCTTTTCTCTATTCATAGCAACAAAATACTTATAATTTTTTAAACTTTTGCTAAATATCTGCTGAACTTCAAACAGTTCTGGTACCTAAACTTTCTCCTCATAAGTAATTTTTCATCAATAGTAAATATGGATTAAACACTTCAAGAATGCAATGTTCAAAAACTGTATACCAATCAGACTGTGGCCTAACCATTTACTTCCACACATTTGCATTCACTAACACTGCCTTAGTTGGAAAACCCAGAAAACTGGGCAATTTTTAATGACTATCTCGCAATACTTCCATTTAAAACAGCACGTTGGCTGCTGTCTGCATTGTGTCTTTGATATTCAAGCCACTTGAGGCTTCCACCTCAACCAGGGGAAGTACGGCAATATGAGTGGAGTCTGAACTGAAATTTAAGTCAGAGCTGGTTGCACCAGAACTGGGGAAGGCAGGGGAAATAGTCTAGCAAAATGTAGAGAACCTTGCACTCCCAACCCTATTAGTATTTTTCTTATGCTGGGAACCATCCACTACGGTCATCCATTCTAGCTGTCAAATACCGAAAAACTGGTTCACAGGGAAAAAAAAAGCCCAATCAGCCAGCTCCATCATTTATGCTCATTTCGAGTCTTCTCCTTTCTCATTTAATTTTATCCATGCAAGCTTCCATTCCCTTCTCTCTCACATGCTTTACCAGTTATCCTTAAACATATACATTGTATTTGTTTCAACCATACCCTGCAGTAGCCAACTCTGCCTCCTTACCAATCTATGGGTAACAAGGTTTGTCCGTTCCCTCGCTGGATTTCTTAGGTCATAATAATGGCTCCAGATATACATTTCCCCACAAATGGGAATATTCTTTTTTGCATATGAAAATGTGTCATAATTAAGCCCCCTATATTCTCAAGAAAAATCTAGTTTTTCATCCTTTCCTGATACTCATACCCTCACATTATCTTCCTTGTAAATTTCCATTTTGTCCTCCCCAGTGCCTCTGCATCCTTTTTACAATACGGCATGTCGGACAGTATGCAGTTCTAACAAAGGTTCAATTCAGGTTAGCATGACTGCACTACTTTTCCCAATTACAGCCCTCTGGAATTTCAGAGCTATTTGCTTTTTGTTTAAAATATTAAAAAGGCCTTGCTAGTCTTCAGTTTGCATTCTGAAATCACTATGTTTCTCTACCCCAGCTGAACTTGCATCTTCTAAATGAGCTTGATTATTACTATCAGAATGTACTCATCCTTGTTCTATTGCATGTGCCAATTATTTGTCCATTCTCTGTTCATAAATGTCTTCCTGTATTGATTATACTTGTTACCTGCCACTATTTACATGGCTCCAAAAAAAAGTATCAACTACAAATTTAAAAAAAAGTGTATTTCTGATTGCAGTGTTTCAGCATAAACAAGTTGTTCACAGTAATGGAGTGTTGAAAGAGGTGGCTTCAGAGATAGTTGATGCATTAGTTATCACTTCCAAAGTTTCAAAGATTCTGGAATTGTTTCTGTAGATCAGATGCGAGCAAATGCCATCCCACTATTTAAGAAAGGAGGGAGAAAACAGGGAAGTACTGACCTGTTAGCCTAATGTGAGTGATGAGGAAAAAGTTAGAGGCTATAATTAAGAATGTAATAACAGAAAATCTTGAAACAAGGATCGAGCAGAGTCAATATGGATTTACAATATGGAAAATCTTGCTCGACTAAACAGCAAGTGTTTTAGAATTACAGAGCATGAAACAGGCCCTTGGGCTCAACTTGTCCATGCCAACCAAGTTGCCCACTTGAGCTAGGCCTATTTGCCTGCCTATTTGGACCAATCCCTCTAAACCTATTCTATCCACATACCTGTATAAATGTCTTTTAAACATTGTAATTTTACCCGAGTCTACCACTTCCTCTAGCAGCTCATTCCATATATAGACCAAACTGTTTGTTAAAGATTTACCTCTCGTCCCCTTTAAATCTTTCCCCTCTCACCTTAAAACTATGTCCTCTAGTTTTAGACTCCCCTACCCTGGGAAAAAGACTGACTATTCACCTTATTTATGCCCCTCATGATTTTATAAACCTCTACAAGGTCAACCCTTAGCCTCCAATGGTCCAGGGAAAGAAGCCCCATCCCATACAGTCTCTCCACATAACTCAAGCCTTCCAGTCCTGGTAACATCCACATGAATCTTTTTGGCACCCTTTCCAGCTTAATGACATCCTTCCTGTAGCTAGGCGATTAGAACCGTATACAATACTCAAATGTGGTCTCATCAACATCTGAAAATTGATCAGACAAAGCCAGCAAGCAAAACGAGAATAACTGGCTTGTTGTCAGGTTGCAAACCACAGGGTCTGAGGTTTGGGCCCCAGCTTTTAAGTCTTTATCAATGATTTAGCAGAGGGGATCAAATGTGACTAATGACACTAAACTAAGCGAAATTGAAAGCAGAGGATGCTGCAAAGATGCATCAAGGGAATATGGACAAGCTGACAGTGTGATTGAGAATAGTCAATAGAATAAAACAATGGAAAAATGTGAGCTTATCCACTTTGGAGCACATAACAGGAGGAGAGTTTTTGTTAAATGGTGAGAGATTGAGTAGTGTTGATGCTCAAAAGAACTTGGGTACACTTGTAAACAAGCTGAAGACCAACATGGAGGTACAGCAAACAATCAAGATGGCTTTATTACAAGAAGATCTAAATACACGAGTGATAAAATGTGTCGTAAAATTGTACAGGGCCTTAGTGTGGCTGCACCTGGAACACTGAGTACAGTTTTTTCTCTCCTTACCATGGGAGTGCAGTGAAGGTTCACTTTTCTGGATTCAGGGATGAGAGATTTGCCATTTGAAGACAGATTCAGTAGATTGGGACTATATTCTTTAATGTTTGGAAGAATGAGAGGGGCTCTCATCAAAACAGAGCTTTACAATCTAGATGCAGGAATGATATTTCCCTAAGATGAGGGATCTAGGACAAGGGAACAGTCTCAGAGTAAGGGGTAGGGCACTTAGAACTGTGATGGGGGAAGGGAATTTCTTCACTCAGAGGGAAATAAACCTTTAGAATTCTCAACCCTGGAGGCTTGGTCATCACGCTCATTCAAATCCACAGTTTTCTCAACATATCAAGAGATAAGGGGATAGTGCTGGAAAATGGCTTTGAAGTGCAAGAACAGCCATGATTTTAATGAATGGCAGAGTGGGCTCCAAGGGCTGGACAGCCTGTCCCTGCTTCATCATCTTATTTTAATGTCCCAGCACCAACTTGTGGAAAAACACCTCTCCCACTGCAAAGAGCTCTTTACTGGTCCTCTCTTTTAGTGCAACATTATAAGATTTCACCTACCTATTTTGTGCACTAACCACCCCAATGATCTTTACAGATTTAAAAATCAACCTCAGTGTTAACCTAATTTTATTGTGAGGGCATTCCCAGAAAAACTTTTTTTTATTTACAAGTTTCACCACAGCCATATGGAACACCAAAAATACTCACAGTTTGTAGGTATGGCATCAATGGAACTTTCATCAGACTCACTGGTTGATGTATCAATTGCCACTGTACCATGTTGTGCACATTCCACTGTCTGAGTGGTTCGCTGACAGATGTTGTCCACAGCCAAAAGGCCAGGGTGGTAATGATGAATAAGGTAACATAAAACTCTACCATCAGAAAAGGGAACAGTAAAATTCTCAACCTGAAACAATAAAAAAAATGCATTATACATCCAATTTTTAAAAATGCAATTTATTACAGTTTTTCTCATTTAGGCCTCATTAAAATAGCCATTTGCTAATATTAGAGCAAAATGACAAAGTTCTGCATTGACACTTCAATTAGAATAACAGAATTATGGCAAATAATTTGCTAATTCTTAGGTAAATAAGAATTATTTGCCTTGTGTTGTTGCAGGCTTTATTCCAAATGTTAAATCTTTGTCCTCTAGCTACCAGACAATTTCTAATACTAATAATTTCTCTCTACACCATCCAATGACCACTAGTTGATCAGTTATTCTTCATGTGAGCTTCAACTGTGTACATAGCATTTTATTCAACAGCAAGGTAACATCATGCCCACCCTTATACTATAACCACAGAAGCAAGATTTCTGGCATGGGTCACTAAATCATGAGTGGAAACACCATATTTCTAGTTTGCTGATACCAGGATGAATTCTAATTGATGATACTGTCCTGTACTATCAATAACACATTGTTCATGAATCAATAACAGGACCACCAGTTTCCCTTCAAATCATTTACAAGCCAAATTCAGTGGTCTCATGTTTTTTCCCCCCTTCTTCAAACAACGTCAAGCTTCGGTAAAATTCAAATTTAACACGGTAGACAAAGGGTCATCTTCTTTCACTTTACATGCTGGGCATTGGGAAAAAGTGAACCATGTATGAAATAGTAAGATTTCAAACAAAATAAATATTACTTACAAGATGGTGAGAATAACAAAACGTTTGACTAAAAATTTGTCAGTTGTATCCATCATATGAACTAATTTTTAATCACTGATTTAGTTACAACAGAAGAAAACTTTTAATTGAAGATGTTTACATGCAAAATGATAAGACAGCTTGTGTGTTTTTCCATTATCATGTTATGGGTTAGGATTTTTGTTCCTTACCTGTTGAAATTTCACTTTTTCCCCTTTTAATGCCTCCAGATCTGAACCATTATTTTGAAAGAATTTTAAAGTCCCGCAGCATTGATTAAAAGATGTTCAAGGTACAATTTCATTTGAAATGAGTATTAGGTAGATGAAGACTAACATAGCAAGACAGCAAAAACATTACAATTAATATGAAGTTGCAGGATTCCAATTAGCACGTATATTCACACGTTGCATTTGTATGAATGCAAACCTTATCCTCCCCAACATATTTCAGAACCACATTTCCAATGTGTTAAACTCTTAAACATTTTAGAGACAATGTTATAATTGCTCACAATACAGTTCACCTGTCTTTATAAAAAGTGACCTGTAAAGTTCTAAGATAACTAACTGCCTTGCTCGGTCTGTTTGAAAATCAGTTGGCTCTTCCCTAGAGTTTCAAAGATAACTTGAAAACCTACAACTTTTGGAACAAACGAGTTCTCCTCCTTAAAAATGCTAAGATTATTACCGAATTTATAGACCTTCTATAAGCCTCAAATTAGACAAAATTTGTTAATCAACAGATATGAATATATTGAATTGCTTAAAGATAACAATAATAATAATAATAAAGATATTAGTTTCTTGTCATTGCAGCTTTCAGGTGGTTCAAAATATTGAATTTATAACATTAACTATATCTGGAAAAATATTCTTAAGCATTAAATTTCATTAAGCATATGTGAGACTTAGAAAGTTGCATCAAGAAACTAAGTTCATGAGAGTTTGATGTCTTCCTGAAATGAAATCAGTCATGTGTATTTTTTTCCCCATGGATCACACACAGTGATGTGCACATCCTAAAAGTAAATAAAATTTAAGTCAGGGAATGTATGAGAAAATATGCTTATACATATTATCGCCTGAAGAGCCTGTCAAAATCTTGCACCACCAGCAGAAAAAGTCAAATACACAAGGCAACCAATGACGACTCATTTTAAATGCAAAAAGCAAAATTTAATTCATTATAACAACTTTACCTACTTTCACACCATAATATGCACATACAGCATTTATCCAATTCATCAACAAAGTGATCTGTGGACTATATTTTTCAGGCATGCAGTTGAGGTCTTTATCTTTCACTGGGTGGGATGGAACAGACAGAGAACGCAGAGCTGCGAGTTTGTGTGATGTATGCAACGCTTTTTTCAGAAATTCAATTTCTTCTCGCAGCTGATCTTCATTTAGCAAAATCTCCACCTGAGTAGATGAAAACAATGTGGTCAAAACTGGAATGTTAGTACTCTATGCACAATACTTAAACTGGTTAACTTTTTGCTGTCAATCTTATCAGTGTTATTGAACCGCTCATTTTCTATTTGAACCTTGCTTCTAATAGCGAGACACTAGAAGACAAAAATAAAATTAGGGCTTTGGGCTTTTATAATATTCTTAGTTATATTTGTATGCTCCATGCACTTCATTGTACATCTGCTTCCCTGTACAAAGGTGCAGGGCCAGTTACTACCATTTACTTTTGACAAAAAAAAACTAAAATTAACAATGAAAACTAAAAGAAAGTCATATACGATTTCCCAACGTGTACTTCAATATTTAATTTCAAAACTACCCAAGCAACATTTAATGATTATAAAAATAGTATAGGTGAAGGTCACAACTCTTCAAAGTTCACTTAGATTTCCATAGTCTATACTATACCTGAAAGGCAAAGATGATTCTCCACAGTAGTGCCAAAGTTTTTTCCCGATGTCCATCTACAATATCTCTAGGATCTATATCATTGCCTGGTGGAGGACAAAAAACAATTGTATTCAAAATCTATTTGAAAATTAGGAAAAAAACTAATCTTTCTGCCGAAGTTAAGAAAATTTAATTTTACCCCGTTCATCTTTCAGATCAACTCGAGTTTTAAGGGCATTAAGTGCAACATCCACATTATGCAGTTTTTGAAGGCGGCTAATTGCTGGGACCCTTAGCTGCTTTGACAGTTTCCAGTTTTGAGTAAGAAGCTCCACTGCTCGCCTGTAAAAGATCACCCCAACAAAAAAAAACATGAATTTTAAAAGTGCACATCTATAAGAAACACTTCACAATTGCAACCCTCCAGCAGTGTTAGTGCATAATTTTCTTTCATAAAAACTTCATCTCATACCAGGAGGATAAAATCATGGACTGCAGCCAAGATGCTTCTCTACATCAGTACATTGAATAACTATTTATATTATACTTTGAAAGAGGGTTAATTAATGCTGTGGTTAATACATTTAGGAAAGAACAATCATAGTAGTGGAGATTTTTATATAAGAATTGAAAGCTATTTAGTTCACTCTGAAATTATGGCTTTGCAACTAAAAGCAATCTGGAATAATAGGAGGCACGAGTTGACTATGGTAGATTGGAGAAAATAAAGAAGAAATGTATGGCAGTAAATGGAGCAATGACTAACATCCAAAGAATTAATAAACAACATGACAAGTACACTTCTTGTTGGGTTTTTGAGTCTTAAAAGGGATAAGTGGTCAAAGCATGATTCATAAAATCTGAATATTTTATTAGATCAATGGAAAAGGTATACAACATTGTCAAAGAAAACAGCAAATCTGAGGATTTGAGCTTTTTTAGAATTCAAAGGGCAAAGACATCGATTAGGGTACATAGAATACTTAAGCAATCTCAAGGGAACAGGCTGGAAAAGCATCTACACATTTAAAAAGGAAAGATTAGTAACGTTATTGTGGATCCCTTATGGACAGACAGGATAAATTATATTTTGGAATAAAATAAAATTTTATTTTATTCAATATTCAAATATTTTGCCATTGTCTTCACAGAAAGACACATATAACCTCACAGAAAAGGTGGACAAAAACAATTAGCAATAAAAAAAGTATTCAAGAAATTAATAGGCCAGAAAGGCAAAGAAGCCCAAGACTTCTTGATCTTCATCCTAAGATTTTGAAAGAGGTTGTGATAGACTTGTAGAAGCACCAGTTGTCATCTCCCAAGTGCCACAAATTCTAGAATGATTCCTACAGATTAGAAGGCAGTAAATGCAACTTGCCTATTTGAGTAATCTCCAACCAGGGAATCAACTGGATTGCTTCAACAAAGAGGGTTGTTGTTTTAATTAACTAGAAAGTATCAATAGAAGAGATTGCCCTGTCAATTTACAAAGCAAATCTCAAGTGGCCTCCCAACTGTGAACCAGCAGCTGTGATATCGACAGGCAATGGGTCTGCTTGATTACTATTGGGAAGTTACAATTATCCATTTTGTGTTTACTACACCACTCCCCCCACTTCCCCACATTCCGCAAGTGTGAATTTTTATTCTGTATCTCAGAACCTTTTGTAGTGATCTGTGAAGATTGCAAGATGAATTCCCATTACCTAAACTGCTGTAACGCAGGGGTCATCTGTACTTGAACCATTGATAAGGAAACAGAGAAGAGATTATTGAATAAAATTCCAAGGTCAAAGACACTGACATTGATAACAGTAAATAAAGAACAAGGTTGTGGTCAATACATTGATGTAGATGAAGATTGCTGAATGGACAAAAAGCAGTAAAATAAACACGTCATTTTCAGATTGGGAGGCTGTGACTTGTGGGATGCCATGGGGGTCAATGCTAAGGCCCCAAATGTTCCCAATCTATATTAAAGATTTGAATGCCAAGACCAAGTACAATATATTCAAGGTACTAAACTGGGTAGCAGTGTGAACTTAAGAAATAATGCAGAAAGCCTTCAAGGGGCTGTAGACAAGCTTAATGAATGAGTACATGGCAGAAAGAATATTAATGCATAAATATGTAAAGTCATCTATTTTGATGGAAAAAATAGAAAATCAGAATTTGTTCCCCCCAATGGCAAGAGACCGAAAGGTTTTAGTGTTCTGAAGGACATGAAAATACACAAATCACTGAAGGTTAATGTGAAAGTTCAGTCAGCAATTGGAATGACAAAGGGTACGTTGGCCTTTATTGCAAGAGACTTGAGTAAAGACATTGTACCACAATTATCCAGTGTCCGAGTGTTACCACAACTAGAATTTTATCTACAGGTCAGATCTCTGTACTAAGATAATTTAGTGGTACAAGTGCACCCAAGACTCATCAGATTTGGGAGTGTGGGTGGAAATCATTCTATGAGGAGACACTAAACAGATTGAGCCCACACAGACTCTAATTTAGAAGAATGAGAGGTGATCTTATTGACAAAGTACAACATTTTTGTGGGGATTCACAGGGTAGATTCAAGGATAATGTTTCCTGACTAGGGTACCTAAAACCAGGGGTCACATCGTCTCGAAATGTGGGAATGGTCATTCTGGACCGAGATAAGATAAGACTTCACCCAGATGGAGAATTCAATCTTTGCAATTCTCTACTCAAGAGGGCTGTGGATCTCAGTCACCGAATATGTTCAAGATAGAGCTCCTTTGATCTTTGGCTATTAGGGGAATCAAAGGACATTACGTTAGCACAGGAAAGGGAAGCGGAGGAAAGAGATTTGCCAATGGATGAACAGACAGGAAAGGTCAAATAGCCTACCCTTATCCCCATCTTATATTCATAAAGATCTACCAGTAAAACATTAAATTGACTGTTTGGTCCAAAGTCGCAGCAAAAACCATTACTGCATTTGTAATTTTGTATGAATTACTTTCAATTTAACATAATTATGTTAATTGCTACTCAAATTTTTAGATCACACAACTCATTTAACAATTAATTTTAGAAGCATCATTGTTCTACTGGATGACTAAAATATACTTACACCAAACGAATACCACATCGAAGATCAACAGCAAGGTTGGTGACCGCAAAATTAAATTCATGAAGGGGCGTCTGACAATGACTGACCGTCAACCCCAAGAAACCAAGATGACGGGAAATGTCTCCTTCACCACTGAGAAAGTCTCTTGAGAAGGCAAGTAACAGGTCTTTGCTTGTCTAAACAAAAAGAGCAAGTTAAGGGAGCTTGGTAGTAAACAAAATCATCTTGTAATGCACCCTCATCCTTCTGTCCAGGACATGCACCATTTTAGGCCAACTACAATTTCACAGATGCAAAAGGTTTTCTAATAAAATGAAATTCATTTTCAATTCAGTAGTATTACCTATATTACATTTTAACAAAATCAATAAAATTGTAGAACCCAAATTAAACACTTCACTTGTTTACCAAATGAATTTAATTGTCTTTAACAGATGCCACAAGTATACAGAAAGTCCCTATGCACAATGCAACGAACTGATGAATCTTAATTTAAGTCATTCATTCCATCTTTGGTGTGCACCCTTATGGCCCTCGTGCATTAAAACAATTTTTCAAGCATTAAACTAAATCTCAAATCTCCAATTTATCTCAAATTCTTTTGGTCCAGAACATCACTCAAAATGGAGAACATAATATCATGGATAAACATCAACTACAGTTCTGAAAATACAACTTCACATAAAAACATGAACACAAGTTAATGTAATAAATGTTTTCATTTAAGTACTAGATTTGAGGGTTGAACAGGTTAATCTAAAACATTCTATCCAAATGACCTGCTTAAAAATTTAATAGTTCCACTAAAACATTGGAAGAGTGAAATGGCTGTACAGTTTGGCAATTCATGCTGGTAGCACACAGAATCAAGGGTCTATCCGTGTTCTAGACTAATACGTTCATCGTTCCAGAAGATAATTAATCTTCTATCTCATATATTGCTTTTATACTTGTCGTTAAGAAAGAGAAACTCTATGACAATTGCTCAGTGACGTATCTGGAAAACTACCATATATTAGTATCTTACCTTAAACTCAGCATCTTTGCAGAAAAGACATGGATCATGATCTATCATTCTGGATTGTTTGGCAGTGTCAAGAAACCAAACCAGAAGTAGGAATTTCTTCAGTGTGAATTGTGCCAAAACTTCTTGGTGCTCTAGAAAAATCAAATCACAAAAACTACAATATTTAAGATTATTCCCCAATTTGCATTAATACTACAAAATATCAAATCCAAAATTTAGCTGTCAAAAGTCATCATTAAAATGGCTTTTTTGAAAAAATGGTTTTAAAAAGTGACCAGCTTTAAATGTATTATTGATCACAAACTTAATGTTTAAACATCTGGGGACAAAAATTCATATTTGGCTGATTAGGAATAGTAAAGGAAAGAAAAAGTCACTGGGAGTTGTCTATAGGCCATCAAACAATATTACAGTGGCATAGGTAATAACCAAAAAATATTTGATCCCTGCAAGAATGGAACGGCAAATGTCACGGGGTACTTTAACTTCCACATGAATTGGGCAAATCAAGTTGGTTGAGGCAGCCTTGAGGAGGACTTCATAGAATGGATCCATGATAGCTTTCTTGAGCAGCATGCCAGTGAACCTACAAGGGAAAATGCTATCTTGGATCTGGTCCTGTGCAACAAGACAAGTAAAATTAACGATCTTGTAGTTCGGGATCCTCTTGGAAAGAGTAATCACAGTTGAATTTCTCATACAAATAGAGGGTGCAATAGTTCAATCTAAAACCAGTATATTATGCCTAAACAAGAGAGACTACAACGGGATGAGAGGAGTTGGCTAGGATAGACTGAGAACACAGGCTGTATGGTGGGACAGTTGAAGAACAGCGGAAGACTTTCAAAGGGATATTTCATGGTGCTCAATAAAAGTATATTCCAGTTAAAAGCAAGGACAGTAAGGATAGGGAGAGCCAGCCTTGGATAATTAAGGAAATAAAAGAAGGCATCAAACTAAAAGCTCATCCATACAAAGTCGCCAAGATTCCTGGGAAACTGGAAGATTGGGAGAACTTTAAAAAGCAACAAAGAACCACTAAGCAAACAATAAGGAAAGATAGATTATGAAAGTAAACTAGCTCAAAAAATAAAAAAAATTTAATAAAAAAAAGTAAAAGTTTTTATAATTATATAAAGCGGAAAAGGGTGGCTAAAGTGAATGTAGGTACCTTGGAAAATGAGAAGGGAGAATAAATATTGGGTAATGGGGAACTGACTGAGGCCTTGAACAACTATTTTGTGTTGGTCTTCAAGGTCCTTGCCTCCCATCACATCCAACATGCCAAAGAGAGATGCTATGGATGTGATGGGAGGCGAGGACCTCGATACAATCGCTGTCACTAAAGGGGTAGTGATGAGCAAACTAGTGGACCTAAAGGTAGACAAGTCTCCATCCTGAAGGGATGCATCTCAAGGTACTGAAAGAAATGGCGGAAGTTATAGTAGACACGTTTGTGATAATTTACCAAAATTCTCTGGACCCTGAGCAGGTTCTGGCAGATTGGAAGACAGCGAATAGCACACTACTGTTTCAAAAAGGATGCAAGCAAAAGGCAGGTAACTATAGGTCAGTTAGCTTAACGTCTGTAGTCAGGAAAATGCTTGAAGCTATCATTAAGGAAGAAATGGTGAGCCCACTGGATAGACGTAGTTCCATCAGGCAGACAGCATGGATTCAGGAAGGGCAGGTCCTGTTTGACAAAGTTACTGGAGTTCTTTGTGGTTATAATGATAGCAGTGGATGGAGGGGAACAGGTGGATGTTGTATACTTGGATTTCCAGAAGGCCTTCGATAAAGTGCCACATAAAAGACTTGTGCATAAGATAAGGATGCATGGAATTGGGGGTAATGTATTGGTTAACTAATAGAAGGCAGAGAGTTGGGAATAAATGGGTGTTTCTCTGGTTGTCAATCAGTGGAGAGCGGAGTGCCGCAGGATTCGATGCTGGGCCCGCAACTGTTCACGCTATTCATTAATGACTTGGAAGAGGGGACCAAGTGTAGCGTATCTAAGTTTGCAGATGACCTTAAATTGAGTGGAAAAGCAAATTGTGCAGAGGATGTGGAGAGTCTGCAAAGAGGCATAGATAGATTAAGTGAGTGGGCAAGGGTCTGGCAGATGGAGTACAACGTTGGTAAATGCAAGGTCAGCCACTTTGGAAGGAAAAATAGAAGATCAGATTATTACTTAAATGGTGAAAGATTGCAGCATGTTGTTGTGCAGAGGGACTTGGGAGTGCTTGTGCATCAATCGCAAAAGGTTGGTTTGCAGGTGCAACAGGTTATCAAGAAGGCAAATGGAATGCTAGCCTTCATTGCTAGAGGGATTGAATTTAAGAGCAGGGAGGTTATGCCACAACTGTACAGGGTACTGGTGAGGCCACACCTGGAGTACCGTGTGCAGTTCAGTTCTCCTTACTTGATGAAAGATATACTAGCTTTGGAGGCAGAGGAGGTTCATCAGGTTGATTCCGGAGATAAGGGGGTTAGCCTATGTAGAGAGATCAATTCGCCTGTGACTATACTCACCGGAATTCAGAAGAATGAGAGGGGATCTGATAGAAACATAAAATTATTCGAAGGATAGATAAGACAGAGATAGGAAAGTTGTTTCCACTGGTAGGTGAAACTAGAAACAGGGGATCTAGCCTCAAGATTCAGGGAAATAGATTTAGGACAGAGATGAGGAGAAACTGCTTTTCCCAGAGAGAAGTGAATCTGTGGAATTCTCTGCCCAAGGAAGCAGTAGAGGTACCTCATTAAATATATTTAAGACACAGATAGATTTTTGCATAGTAGGGGAATTAAAGGTTTGGGGGAAAAAGCAAGTGAGCCCACAACCAGATCAGCCATGATCTTATTGAACGGTGGAGCAGGCTCGATGGACCAGATGTCCTACTCCTGCTCCTATTTCTTATGTCAGCACTAAGTGGGTACTAGATTAATGACTGCCCACTATATAGCAAATACTCCAGCAACCAAAGATGAATTTTTAACTCTTGGAGTTAGGCATCAAGTAACTTAACATTTGAGACAACTGCAAAAACTGTATGTAGAGAAAACACATCCTCAGATGATATTATTGCAGCTACAAAATACAGTTTTGTTTTAAAAAGAAAGGCAATCCCCCAGCTGGGATTTGTATCACTCATACTGGTCTAGAAGCATTAACTTCTAAAAGAGTGTACTGAAGTACATGTGATTACAATATCCAAAACTAATCCATGGAAATTCCACAGTATTTTCTCTTATACACTCCCAAAAGCATTGCATGATACAGATTACTGGCATTTTAAATGTCATTTTTGGGAATCTATATGTAACAAGAATAAACAAAAGTGACCAGCTTCATTCCAAAAAAAGGTGAAATGATGGAAAGGATCAATTTGAAAAGCAATATAAGCTTAAATGACATTAAAGAGCTAAAGATTTGGGGAAAAAAATCAGAACATGGTAGAGCAAGAAAGATCATACAATTGCTTTGGCAAAATCTCCAATAAAGAGAAATCAAAGAAATATTAGCACAAATAATGGCATATTTCTGCAAGCTTCTCCACTAGAGTCACTCATAACAACAATTATAGTTATAGCACTGGACTGGGCAACTGAAAGTTGCAAATAAAAATCCTACATTGAGATACAAATTTAATCCTAATAAATCTGCACACTTGTGGTTTGACACCCAGACAATGAAAGCTCACAATCACAAAAACACAACTTATTCCGTCATTCAATGGGACTGCCCAATACTACCTTGTAAAGCATCCGATTTGTGTGTCACATGTAGGTATTACAACTCACCAACAAAGTGGACTAACAAGCCACTGCAATGGATAATTAAATATAATAATAATAAGAAGCACTAAAGATAATAAAAATAGTAGTGGAAGCAGAATCCACAATAGCTCTTGAAAGGAGAGAGAGTATACATTTAAGGGGAATGGAAATAAGTGGAAAACTTTCTCAAGAGATATACTGCATTGAACAATGCAACTACTGATTCTATGGTTCTAATGCAAAATTCTATAAATCTGATCAATGTAAACCAAAATTAAACATCTCTTCACATCTAGTCAAAACTTGTATCCAATTTTCTAAATTCAAATGGAGATCCTTCCATTTGTTTTAACTGTGACCTACATGCTCAATCTAAGCTTTGGAATACAATCCACATATCGAAAGCATAATTGCTTACCATCACGATATAAATGTGGCACAGTTGGATGTCTATAAGCTGCAGCTATGTCAGAGTTCCAAAGCAGGCGATTCAAAATGAATCTGGCCAATCCAGTAACATCGCTGTTGCTTTCCAGTGGAACCAGTTCACCAAAAACACACTAAAATGTAACAAGAGTTAAAGAATTTAAACAAATACACTAAAATTCACTGCAAACAGAATTGCCTTTATTATGCATCGTCTTTATTATTGTTAGTCTTGCTCACTACACATACCAAATAACGTAATGTAAAGAAATGTGTATCTAAATAAAGAAGCAATTAAAACATAACTATTTTACTTTACAGTTACACCAAATAAAACCCTACCTCTAGTCCAATTCGTAGCCACAGAGGATTATATGACAAAAGCCATTTGAGGATCTTCTGTCGATGTCCTATTGTGGAGAAAAGAATATTAACAAAACAGCAAATACCTACTCCAAATGTGTTCAAATATTAAAAATTCAAAACAGAGCTCAGCAGTGACTTTAGTGAAAAGCAATTAAATTAGAAAAGCAGAAGTTATGGTACGGCCCACACTAAAAAAGGTATGCTCAACGCAAATTGAACCTTCAGTTATGAATAATTTCATTCTAATTGACTTGCATTGGTAATGGAAGAACTCAGCAAGGCCATGGATCATGCTGAATAACGTTGGAGGCCCCCACAAAACAGACAGCTGGAGAAGGTTGTGTAATTCTAATCTAAAGAGTGTGGAAGTCATGGTCATTAAAAAATGTTATTCTGTGTAAACATTCTCACCCTGTGAAAAAGATCTGATGTCCATTCAACATTACAAGTGATTCACTAATACCAGGTATAAATGTACTACTCTGTACCTATAAATACTGAATGCATTGTGGATTCCTGAAATGTACTTGTGTTCCTTCAGGCCAGACAATCATTAGAAGCTGAGAATGCGTGTGGAGAAACAATTATGGAATATTCAGGCTTCAATAACCATTGGAAAAGTATTTCAGGATTGTCTGATACTTTGCAAGAGGGACAGGGAGAGAAAATATACCCAAATACTTCTGACTATGAGCAGAAGTTAGAGAACCAGCAAAACATTAACTTAAATATTCTATAGTGATCTGTTAAGTTCTTCAGTTTGGTGTGTATTGTGATGATTTGGTGGTTTTAAATCATAGCAAATGGTAAATCAGTTTATTTTAACTGTAATGGCACAGAGATACAGATGATGGAAACTTCCTGAATAAAAAATGTTTCTTGAATATAATAGCCCCTTGACACTGCATATATGCTGATCAAAGTTTCAATAATCATTTACATTAGTGTACAAAAGTGCATAGATTTTTACCCAATTGAGAAGTTTCAAAACTAAAGATTCGAAATTTCACCCGAGTTCATGCTTCCCTCCCTTCCTCCTCCCTTTGTGTATAAAGTATATGAGGTGCATTGAATGAACAATGCAATGAGGGCCCGTGACTGTTTTATGAAAGGGCTCAAGTAGTAATATTCCATTATGTTGGAACTATGGCAAAGTAGGCAGCCATTGGCCCATTAAATGCCAACTGATAGTAGAACAACTCCCCCACTCCTTCCCCATAGCTCTGCAAATTGTCGTTCATGTGCCCATCCAATTCCCCCTTGAAAACCTGCTCAATTGTTTCTATCAGTCTTACAGTTTGCGAGTTCCAGATCATGTTTTATTCATACCCTCTTTACATCTTTTACGTAAAATGTTAAACCTATACCCTCTGCATATGATGCCAACTTGCCACCATCTAACCTAGTCATGATTTTGTACAACTCTAATAATCTCTTCTTAACCTTCTTTGCTCTGAGAAGGACCACCTTTATGGAGCAAGCCTTCCACACATTACATTGGTCATGGAAGAACTCAGATCACATAAATAACGTCGGAGGCCCCCACAAAACTGACAGCCGGAGAAGGTTGTGTCAGTGAACAGCAGAAATGCTTAAAACCCAAGTGCCAAAAGACAACACCTCAGGCTCTCTAGCAGTAGACCTCTAAAGACTGGGGCACTTAACACAAGAAATATCAAACCCTCCAGTTAAAAACTGCTTTGATCTAAGGAGCCTGCATTGTTCCTGGCATTGAATGCAAAATGTAACATTGCTTAAAGCAAGCACGTACGTGCTTTTTGGCCTCTGAATTTTTGCATCATATACATAGAATGTCAGAATAAATTTCTGTTAGTGCATGGCACACACACAAAACAAATGATCAGGCTGCAGATAATATTCTTAAACTAGCTTACATTTCATGCTCATCTGTTGAATGTACTGTATTCAAGATGGGACATTATCAGGAGGCAGGAAGAGAGAAGGGATGAAGAGCTAGTTGTCGTTGTACATAGTGATATCAACAAGAGATGAAAGAATTAGGTACTTCAAACTGAATATAGGAAGTTAAGAGCTACAGTAAATTAAGAAGACAGACCTGAAAGGATTACTCTCAGTGCCATGTATGACCAAGAGCAGAAATAGTAAGATATCTTGGAATGAATACATGGCTGGAGAGATGGTGGAGAGGGGAGGGATACTGATTCCTGGGACATTAGGACTGCTACGAGCTAGAGAGGTCACACCTGGGCAAGACCGGCACCAATGCCTTGCAAGGGTAAGGGTGGTGTTTGCTTGGGTTAGCTCGGTCGGTTTTAATTAGAAATGGCAGGGGAAGGGGAACTTGAGCACGGAGACAGAAGAAGAAAAATGAAAGTCAAGAAAGAAAGGTGGAAGGGAGAGGAAACAAAACTGAGAGGCAGATAGGGCCAGAGTGCCAACAGGGCTAATGTTAAAAAGTCTAGTTTAAAGACAAGGTACCTTAACACATGAAGCATTAGCAATAAGGTGAATTAACAATGCAAATATATAAATATAGTTATGATGCTGTTGCTGTGGCTGCATGGTGACCAAAGATGGGAACTGAACATTTAAGTGTTTTCATTATGTAGGAAGGACAGACAAAAGGAGGAGGTAGGCTAACATTGCTGATAATAGAGGAAAACAATGTAATGGTGAGGATGGACATTAGCCCGCAAAATCACGATATAGAATCTAGAATGAGTGCAGCTAAGAAACACCAAGGGACAGTAAACGTTGGTGGGAGTTAACTATAGGCCCCCCAAATGGAGGTGGTGATGTAGGGGGATTGAATTTTAACAGAAAACTGGAAATGTATGCAATAAGGGTACAGCTATAATCATGGGTAACCTCAATCCAAATTCTAGAGGGTGTAATTTTTTTGAGACCTGTGTGTTGATGAATGAACCAGAAAGCAGCCATCCCTGACAGGGCATCATGCAATGAGAAAGGAATAATTAATCTTAGTGTGGATTTTATCATTTAGGGAAGTGCGACAATAACACAACAGAATCCTTCATTAACATGGGACAGTGAGGTAGTGGGAGCTAGGGTCCCAAATCTGAACAAAGGAAAGTACGTGGAGATGTGGCACAAGCTATGGTAGCTGGGGAACATTTCTAAATGGGTTAACAGTGACTGGGCAGTTAACAAAAATTAAACAATATATATGTGAATTATAATTATTCATTCCTTTCAAGCCCAAAAAATTAGTCAGGAAAGATGGTCTACTTGTGGCTTATGAAGGGAAATAGGGGTAGTATTCCTCCTCTTTAGATCTAATACAAGATTGCCAGAAAAAGCAGCACGATTGGGAACCGTTTAGAATTCAGAGGACAAAAAGAGGGGAAACATGAAGCACGAATACAAACTTACTGAGAAGATAAATGCAGATTGTAAAAGCTTCCCTAACTAAATGAAAAGAATAATGTCCGTGAAGAAAAATGTAGGTCCCAGAAGTCAGAAATGGGACAAGTTATCATTGAGAACAAAGAAAGCACAGGTGAACATAAAATAGGACACAAATAACCTTGTAGATGTGCTTGAGAACCAAGAGTTAAGTGAGAGGAAGAAGTGAAGGAAATCATATTCATCAAGTATTGCTATGGAAACTAACGGGACTTAAGACTAACAAATCCCCAGGACCTGATAATCTGCAACCCAGAGAACTAAAGTAAGTGGCCCTGGAAATAGTAAATGCATCTGTGGTCACCTTCCAAAGTTTACGGAGACACTGGAGCTGTTGCGACAGATTGGTGGGTGACAAATATAACCTCTCCATTTAAAAAAGGAGAGAAACAAAGGGATTTACAGATCAGCGTCCATTCTCAGGAGTGTGAAAAATGCTAGAACCTATTGTAAAAGAAATGCATTAAATAAACAATTGTAACATATCAACAGGATTGGATAAAATCATCAAGGGCTTATGAAAAGGAAATCATGCCTAACAAATTCACTGCAGTTTGAGAATATAACTAGTAGAAAAGGAAGAATCAGCAGATGTGATGTATTTGGATTTTCTGAATTTTTTTAAAAATAAGGTTCTGCACAAGAATGGAGTGTGCAAAATTAAAGCAAATGAGACTGGGGATAACGAACTGACGTGGTTGAGAATTGGTTGATGACAGGAAAACATTAGTGATAAATGGCTCTTTTTTGGGTGGCAGAGAGTAACAGTCTAGCTGAAAGGTCCCAACACGAAACGTCGACTCTCTGTAGATGCCACCTGACTCGCTGAGCTCCCCCAGCATTTTGTGTGCTGCTCCAGATTGCAGCATCTGCAGTCTCCTGTGTCTCCAGTAACTAGTGGGGCACCGCAGAGGTCACTGCTTCAGTCTCAGTTATTCACGATATATAGTGGTGATTTAGTTGCAGCAGCTAAACATAACATCTCTACATTTGCTGGGATAAGCGAAATGAGCCGAGGAAGAAAATCTTCCCTGAATCTAGTCTTTCTAGTTCTGTTAATTTTTGTTTTAAATATAGGTTTCTATGAGATACTTTCTTGATCTTCCAAACTCTATGAATCTGCCCTTGGAGCAAAGAGGCTCCAATGTGATTTAGACAAGTTGAGTGAGTGGGAAAATGCTTGGCCATTACAATTTTATGTGGTTAAATGAGGTTATCCACTTTACTTCCAAAAACAAAGACTTCTTACCTGAGTGGTGACAGATTAGGAAAAGATAAAATGCAATGAGACCCAAGAGTCCTTGAACACCTGTTGCTAAAACCAACAGTTCAGCAAGCAATTAGAAAGGCAAATGGTACATTGGCCTTCACTGCAAGACAGCTTGAGTACCAGGAGCATGGATGTCTTGCTGCAGTTGCACAGGGCTTAGATGAGATCCCAAGGATGTTTTTGCCATGGTGTAATAAAGATTTACCAGACTGATTGCTAAGATGGAAGGACTGATGTACAAGGACAGTGTCATCAAGTTGGAAAAATAAGAGAGGTATCTCACAGAAAATTATAAAAAAATTTAACAAGACTTGAAGGCATGGATCCTGAGAGGATTTTCCCTGTGGCTAAGTATTCCAGAACTGGGGGGGTCCCAGCCTCAGGATATGGAGTAGACCATTTACAACAGAGAAGATTTTTATGCCCCCACTGAGAGGGTGGTGATTTTGTGGAATTCACTTTCATGGAAGGCTGTGAAAGAAAAATCAATAACCATATTCAAGATAGATCTATCCCTCAATGCTAAAGGAATTAAGTGATATAGGGAAAAGGCAGGAACAGGGTACTAATCAGTCATGTGTCGAACGGCGGAGCCTGCACAAAAAGGATGAAAAGGTCCTATTTCTATTTTCTGTGTTTCCATGCAAAATAGATAGATGTTTTAGGTACTAAGGGAATCACAGGGTTAGTGCAAGAAAGTGGCAGAGATAATTGATTGGTCAGGATCTTATTGAATGGTAGACCAGGCATGAAGGCATGAATGGCCTCCTACTTCTATTTAACCTCTTGCCAATAGTCTGTGAACATGATTCCTTATCAATTCTAATCAAGCATCATCGTTGTACAAAGAATAAACCGCAAATCATAACAATGATCATTTGGCTGCATTGAGTAAGAATTAAATGTTTGTAAGGTTACCAAAGTCTTTCCAGAGACATCGATCTTTCCGCACAAGGAGATGTTTTGCTTCAATGGTTGCTTCCAGTTTCTGTATAATTTTGACCATCCCTTCAGATGTAAATAACCTGCAGGCTGCACGGCGGAGACGATTGAGTCTACATTTTGCAGTATATGCTCTCAGTGACATTTCTTCTTTAGTTGGTGCTGAAGAAACACTAATTTTGTGGTGCTGAGTCTCAGAACCCATAAACAATGTAGCAGTATTCACTGGAAAGTAGAGCCAAACACTTAAAAGTTAATATGATATATAAAACATACAGCAATTTTCTCCCACACTATTGAATGCCCAAAAAGAATTTCTTTTAATTGAGCTTAATTAATTGAATTTTGAAAACAGATGCAAATCTGAAAATGTGAAGACTGATTGAATTGCATGGACCATAGAATGTCGATGAGCAAATGAAGCGAATCCAAAACAACATGACCGAACATAGTAAGAGTAGCATACTGTAATCATCAGAGCTCACCTTTGGAGGACTCTGTGTTCACTGTAAAGTCATCAGGAGTAAGAATAAAATTTAACCACCACGTGAATCCTCTTTCCTGCTTCTCTTTCCATCGTTCATCATAAAACATGTTTTTTGCAGCAAATGGCAATGGATGTCTAGGAATCACTGAAAAATACAGGTAACCATCTTAAATGCTTATCAATGGAAATTCAAATCAAAATGTTTTTTGAAACAATAGCTTTCAATTTACAACATGTGCTTTAATGCAGGATAGTTGAACACACTGGCCATTAATCACACATCTAAAAGGCATCCCCATGTGGCTAACTATAGTTGTGATCAATAAAAGTGAATCAAGAGTGATATCAATACTGATGCATACTACTAATATTTGTAATTTAACCTTTTGTATACATTTGCTGATGACATCATAAAAGATAACCCCGAGTGTGGGTTTCTTCTGATGTTTTGAGTGTTTTGCTTCTTATGGAATTGTGGCTTATGCTTTGAAGAAAATATACATGGAGTTGATCTAATGGAATCAATACATGTAGCCATACAAGGCCAAACCTGTGATTATTCAAAAATGCTTTATAGTTCAGTTAGTAATAAAAGAATATCATCCTGTATTTAATGTGTTTCTCAGTGACATTTATTCAAAATTTCCACTGTATGGTACTTGTGACCAGTGCTCTAAATTAATGAAACCAGCTTTTAAAAACAAGCAGCAAACAATTTCCATGGACTGAATAGATAGAAAAATAAAAACCCTAACTTTGATCAGTCTCCAAATTTTATCAATTGATTTCCTTAAGTTGTATTTTTTGTCAACTTTAACATCCCTGCTCTAATGCCAAAAGAAAGCCATTAATATGATCCATGTTCCAGTGACTTGACAGCTTCAAGGCCAATAATTTATAAACTTATCTGCTTGTAGTGACAAGTAGGTATTCACTAGAACACTGAACCAGACAATTTCACCAACACCAGCCCTTTGCGTCAGGTCAAAAATCAAATTTTCTATTATAACCAAATGCAGCATTTCTTGAACTGGATTAATCCCAGGTATAACAACTTAAAAAAATTTTAAAAAGATTTTGCATTATTACTTTATAAGAGTAAATTTCAAAGAATCTAACACAACTTTTAAGATAAAGCATTTTTTCTGTCAACAATCAGAATGCAATAAAGCTTGAGTTCAATTTAAAACCTTTTATAAAATATGGAACAAACATTTACACGTGCTGCAAGCTTGAACTTTTCACTCACCAGTCTTCATCAATTTTCTGAAAGTTAATTGTGATTGTGCAACTCCAGGCATAAGTTTACCCCTGTTGGCTAGAACAGTGGAAGACTTGACTTGAGAAACTGTAGAGTGCAACGTAAAAAAAAGAGCATGTTACTATACATCCTATTACAACCTGAATTAACTGACAGATTTTTTTTTAAAAAAGAGAATAGAAAATGAAAATGTTATCATATGTTACTAGTAATCAGTTATACAGATATGATCTTTATTGACAATTATAGTGTTGATATACAATAGCTAAGAAATTGCAAGGCAGTAGATGGGACAAGTTGACTCCTGTTTTTAGGAAAATAGATTTTACTTTGGAAGGCATTTCTTAGGCAATTCAGTGCAGTATTTGTGTATTACATATTAATGTCACAAAATCAGCCTCAAAGTGGTAAAATGCAACACCTTCTAACGTAACCCAAGGACTTGTCTAATTGGGCGTAACTAATAAGTAGCTTGATTATGTGGTGATTTGTACAGTATTGTTTTGAAATATCAACACATTGAACAGAATAGACAGGGCTTAATTTGAAATTTTCAGTGGCTGTTTAACCTTGCATTGGTGGGCATCAAGATAACAAAGTTAAACTAAAGTAGAAACAACATTCTTAAGGATGAAATAATCTCTGTCGTTAAGCTTTCGGCAAGCCTGGAGTGTAAAATACTCAGTTTCAGTGACGTGCACTCAAAACAGTTCTGTTTGCACCAAACTTTAGGGCTCTACAAAGATAAATTTGGTTAAACTGAAACATCATTTCTACAGCTCAGATGAATGCATCAGCGTTGAACTTATTAAGAATTTCAGGCCACAAAAACTTGAAAAGACTTTGTTTATAAATACTGCGTTGGGCTCTAGTATTCAAGTCCTGTCCCACTGAAGTGTGGGATGCAGTATAACACCAAAAAAGAAGTTGAATGAAATGATCAAACATGTTGGTAAGCTGCATCTTGCTTAGTTTCAAACACCAACACATTCATTGTATGCTCAAACAAGCTAGAGTACATAATCTGTTTAAATTTATTAATCCATTGCACTATCCAAATACAAAAAGGCAAGTACTTAAATTCATACCAGATTTTCTTTTCTGGAGTCGTTTACCACCTCCATTCAAGCATCTTGAAGTAGTCTTCTTCAGAACATTTGACTTCAGACTAGGTTGTTCAACACACTTAGACTTTCTTTTATTGGTATCAATATCCTTTTCACATGCATTATTTGACAAATATTCTGAACTTTTTCTCTTTCTGCTTGGAAGGGATGACCTGTTAGCAAGTTTAGGGTTTCTGTTTTCAGCTTTAGTCTCTACACCAATAACAGACCTTGATTGGAAACGAGAGTTAACTTCAACAAAATGATTGCTTGAAAGTTTAACTTTATTATCCAACTCGTGGTGACCCACAGATTTATTTTTGATGTCTGTAGTAGTGAAAACAGGGAGCATCTTAGTTTGAGCAGTGGACTGATGTACTTGTCCACTTGCCTGTGAATTCTGAGGGAGATCAGAAGTTTTAGAATTTACAAAAAAAGTTAATCTTGACTTAGCTGGCTTCAATTCTTCCACATTTACAACAGGTGATCCAAACTTTGATGCAAATCCTGGACTACTTTCCTGCAGTGAAGAACTTCCAGATTTCAAATTTTCAATGGAGGAAGCTTCAACATACTTATCTTGACTTGACCAATGCTGATTCATAGACATCTTTGCATCCTTCAGAAATTGATCTGGTGATAGCACTGATGATTCAACAATTGGTTCAACATCTTCATCAGGGACATAACTGTCATTTACAAAAGAATCGGGGCTTAAAATCCGCCGTTTGTTCACAGGAGTATGAGGAGCGGAAGTGCAAAGAAAAGTTTGTGGTGTTTTATTCAGTCCAGACTTCACAATCTCAGATGCACACAATTCATCAGTCTTCTCCTCATATTCTAGCCTCCCATCTATCTGTAATGACATTCCTTTACCTTGACAGACAGAGAAGGAAGCAAATTTCTTAAGTGATTGTGGAGTATAATTTTCAAGTTCTTTTATTTGGCATGGAGGCAATATTGGTGATAGACGCATTATCTCATAGTTAGCGTAGTCTAAAGTGTCCGCAGGGTGAAGGGGAGGAACTCTTTTGCCAACTGATCCAAGATTTTCACATGGCTGAAGAGGACTTAAAGGTCGGCCCATTTTCATAAGATCCTTCTTCTGTGATATGATGATTGTCTTGCTGCCAATTGAAACATTCCTTTTTTGTTTCAACCGAAGAGTACTTTCTGAAACTTTCTTGCCTTTAATTGATTCCCATAGGCTTCGCTATGGAAGTAAATTAAACAGTTACACTGCAAGCAAGAATATATGGCTTCAAACTATTTTGGTCAGACATGTTCAAAATTAAAATTAATTCATTGATTAGAATTATTGATATTGTACACATAATAAAAGACATGTTAGAATTATGATCAATCTCTTAGTATTCCTATTTGTTTTAGAATTAACATATACATAGAACAGTACAGCACATCCACACCTACCATGGTGCCAATCTAACCAACATCATCTGTCGGCATACCATCTGTATCCCTCTATTCCTCGCCTGTTCATGTGTCTGTCTAAATGCCTCTTAAATGTTGCTATCGTATCTGCTTCTTCCACCTCCCCTGGCAGCACGTTCCAGGCACCTACCACTCTCAGGGTAAAAACTTGCCCTGCAAATCTCCTTTAAACTTTCCCTCTCTCATCTTAAAACTAAGCCCTTCAGAATTTGACATTTCCCCCCTGTGGAAAAATAATCTATCCTATCTATGCCTTACATAATTTTATAGACTTCTGTCAGGTCGCCCCTCAGCCTCTGACAATCCAGAGAAAACATCTTCCAGTGCATCAATTTTGAAATCCAAAACTCTTCCTTTGCTACTTCATGTCATGACTAAGTTGATTTTACCATCATTGCCTTTGGTGTTTTAATTAATGTATCATCACCTGTTGCAGAAGATAATACTTTGTGATTCAGTACGTGACCTTATCAAGTCACAAAAGTCTAGCAAGTGAGCATACTTGAAAGGAAGGCCAACTGAACAAATGGGACAGGCAAGACCGTAGAATCTATATGAGATGACTTTTTTGTTGCACTTGTGATGTTCCTTTTGGCCAGTCATTTACACAAAAGAAACCAGGTCTTTTGAAAAAATTCTCCCAATCAGATATCACTCAATTGTGAAGCTTGGAATATCTGCAGATATATGCACCAATATATCTAAAATTCATAATTACTGTATTTTGGAAAGTGTAAACATTTGTTTCTTGGTCCTACTACAGCTAAAAGAATTTTAATGGCAACAATATGAACTTGCATTTATATAGTTTTAACACAGTAGTGTGTCCCAAGGCACATCACAAGAGCATAATCTAACCAAATTTGACATCTAGCCATGAGATTAGGACTGGTGGCCAAAAGATTGATTCAAAGGTAGGTGAGTTTCAAGCAAGCGCAAGAAATAGAAGCAGGCAAGTTTTGACTGAGTGCAGGGAACAGAACCAGGCAAGTTCCAAGGGAGCACGAGGGGCAAGAGACAGATGCAGAACCATCAGCATGTACAAATAGTTGGATAGCTGCTCATTTTTTTTTTACTACATTCAGTTGAAAAATCCTTTGGGATGTCCAGGGATTGTGAAAAGAACAGCATAAATGCAAGTGATAACATATTTCCCTTCCAAACCAACTCTCAGTTTTTACCTGGAATATTTGAAACAACACAAAACTTTTGTTTATCATTTGGCCCTCCATTCCCCACAACAGAATTTACAAATATTGGCAGGTTTTCATCAAAGCAACAATCCCAATTCAATTATCAATAGGAATACCTGGATAGCAAAAGCCTTGCTCCAGAAAACACCCACTTTGGAGGGAAGTTCAAAGAAAGGCAATGGTTTTTAATCCACAGGCAGAATGGAAGATAACAGTATGTAGGATGAATTGGATGCATAGAAAGATCATTACAGGACTGCCAAGATCACAAGATCACAAGATAAGGGAGCAGAAGCAGGCCATTCGGCCCATCGAGTCTGCTCCAAGGAAAAGGGAAAAAGAAATGGGGTGGGAAAAAAAGAGAGAGAAAAAAAAAACTATTCTAATCCCATTTGCCAGCCTTATCCCCATATCCCTTGATACCCTGACTATTTAGATATCTGTCTATCTCCTCCTTGAACACCCCCACTGATCTGGCCTCCACTGCTGTGCGTGGCAAGGAGTTCCACAATTTCACCACCCTCTGGGTAAAGAAACTTCTCCTCATCTCTGTCTTGAAACTGTACCCTCTAATTCTAAGATTGTGCCCTCTGGTCCTGGACACGCCCACCAAGGGAAACAGCCTAGCCACATCTACTCTATCCTTACCTGTCAACATTTTAAATGTCGCTACGAGGTCCCCTCTCATCCTTCTGTACTCCAGCGAGTACAGTCCAAGAGCCGACAAACGCTCATCATACTTAAGCCCTTTCATTCCTGGAATCATTCTCGTAAATCTCCTCTGAACCCTCTCCAACGTCAGCACATCCTTCCTAAGATGCGGGGCCCAAAACTGCGCACAGTATTCCAAATGAGGCCTCACTAGCGCCCCGTAGAGCCTCATCAACACTTCCTTACTTTTATACACTATACCTCTCGAGATGAATGCCAACATAGCATTCGCTTTCTTAACCACCGATCCAACCTGGTGGTTAACTTTTAAGGTATCTTGTATAAGTACCCCCAAGTCCCTTTGTACTACCGCACTATCAATCTTCTCTCCTTCTAGATAATAATCTACCCGCTTATTTCTACTTCCAAAGTGTACAACTGCACATTTCTCAACATTGAATCTCATCTGCCATTTTCTTGCCCATTCTCCTAAACTGTCTAGGTCCCTCTGCATTCTTTCTATTTCCTCTATGCTCCCTACTCCTCCACTTATCTTGGTGTCATCCGCAAACTTAGCCACACAACCATTTATTCCATCATCCAAATCATTGATGTACAAGGTAAAAAGGAGAGGCCCCAACACCGACCCTTGCGGCACACCACTAGTAACCGGTAACCAACCAGAACGAGATCCTTTTATTTCCACCCTTTGCTTCCTGCCAACCAGCCAATTCTCCACCCATTTTGCTACCCTGCCCATAATTCCATGACCTCTCATCTTATTAATCAGTCTCTTGTGAGGCACCTTATCAAAGGCCTTTTGAAAGTCTAAATACACAACATCTACCGCCTCTCCCTTATCCACCCTACCTGTGATTTCTTCAAAAAACTCCAATAGGTTGGTCAGACAGGACCTCCCCTTCACAAAACCATGTTGACTAGGTCCTATCTTGCCTTGCGCCTCTAGGTATTCGGTAACCTCCTCCTTGAGGATAGACTCCAATAATTTTCCCACCACTGACGTCAGACTAATAGGTCTGTAATTGCCTTTGTGCTGCCTCCCACCTTTCTTATATAACGGAACTACATTCGCTACCCTCCAGTCCTCCGGAACCATGCCAGAATCTATCGATTCCTGAAAAATAATCGCCAACGCCTCCGCTATCTCCACAGCCACCTCCTTCAGAACCCGGGGATGCACCTCATCCGGTCCGGGAGACTTATCAGCCTTAAGCCCCTTTAGTTTTCCAAGCACCTTCTCCCTATTAATCTCAATTGAACTCAGCTCCAATTCGTGAGACTCCTGACTAATGGGCACATTGCTTATGTCCTCCACGGTGAAGACCGATGCAAAATATTCATTCAATTCCCTTGCCATCTCACTATCATCCATTATAATACCTCCTGCACCGTTATCAATTGGTCCTATGTCAACCCGTGTCTCTCTTTTATTCCTTATGTATTTAAAAAAACTCTTAGAATCCTTCCGAATGTTGTCCGCCAGCTTCCTTTCGTAACTCATCTTTGCTTTCCTAATGACCTTCTTAGTTTCTCTCTGCAGATTTTTAAAATCGTTCCAATCTTCTGTTTTCCCACTAATTTTTGCTACTTTGTACGCCGCCCCTTTTGCTTTTATTTTATCCTTCACCTCCCTCGTTATCCACATCTGTGCCTTTTTTCCATTCAAAACCTTCTTTTTTCTTGGAATATATCTGTCCTGCATTGTCCTTATTTCCTGTAGAAATTTCTTCCATTTTTCCTCTGCCGTCCCTCCAGCTAACTTACTCCTCCAATCAATTTGGGCCAACTCATCTCTCATACCTTTGTAATTTCCCTTATTCCACTGAAATATCGATACACCAGTTATCAGCTTCTCCTTCTCAAACTTGAAACTAAACTCAATCATATTGTGATCACTTGTTCCCAGTGGTTCCTTTACCTTTAGTTCCCTAATCACCTCGGGTTCACTACACAGCACCCAATCCAAAACAGCCGATCCCCTGGTGGGCTCCTCAATAAGTTGCTCCAGAAAAACATCCCTTAGACATTCCACAAACTCACTCTCCTGAGTACTACCGCCTTGCTGCATTTCCCAGTCCACCTTCATGTTAAAATCCCCCATAATTATCTTCACATTGTCACTCTGACATGCTTTTTCTATCTCAATCTGCAACTTATGGTCCACTTCCTGACTGCTGTTCGGGGGCCTATATATGACTGCTATTATTGTTCTTTTACCCTTGCTATTTCTCAGCTCCACCCATAAGGATTCCACCTCCTCTGACCCAATGTCCTTCCTTTCTATTGATTTTATATCGCTACTAACCATCATGGCCACACCTCCCCCTCTGCCTACCCTCCTATCCTTCCTATATACTGTATACCCCTTGACATTCAGTTCCCAATCACATCCATCATGAAGCCACGACTCAGTGATTGCAACAATGTCATATTTATTAACCTGTAGTTGTGCCACTAGGTCATCTACTTTATTCCTGATGCTACGTGCATTTAAATATAGTATGTTTAGACTGGTATCTGCTATTGATTTTATTGTACCTCTATTGATCAGCAGATTATCCTGACTTTCTACCTGTCCATCCTTCTTACTATCTTCGCTACCTACTATCTTAGACATGTTCGTGTAGACCTCATCCCCTATCCTAACATTCGGTATCCGAACATCCTCATCCCCGATCCTAACATTCTGTATCCTAACATCCGGATTTGTTGTACTTCTATTATTCAGTAAATTATCCTGACTTATCACCTGCCTGTCATTCTTGCCATCCTCAATGGATTCGTTTCTATACACTTTCTCCCTCACCTTAGCATCTTGTAACCTAGCATCCTGGTTACCATCCCCCTGCCAGATCAGTTTAAACCCTCCCCTACAACTAAATTAAACATTCCCGCCAGGATATTGGACCCTTTGGAGTTTAGATGCAACCCATCCTTAGCAAATAGGTCTTGCCTCCCCCAAAAAAGGTCCCAGGTATCCAAGAATCTGAAGCCCTGCCCCTTGCACCAGTCACTCAGCCAGGCATTTAACTGCCAGAGCTTTCTATTCTTCCTGTCATTGATACGCGACACGGGTAGTAGTCCTGAGATTACTACCCTTGAGGTCCTACTTTTCAACCTTCTCCCTAATGCCTTGTATTCCTCCTTCAGGACCTCTTCTCTTTTCCTACCTACATCATTGGTACCTACATGTACCAAGATTTCTGGCTGCTCACCCTCCCCCCTCAGAATATTCTTGACACGGTCTGTGATATCCCGTACCCTGGCACCAGGGAGGCAACACACCATCCGAGACTCATTATCGCTATCGCAGAATCTGCTATCCGTACCCCTTACTATCGAATCCCCAATAACCACTGCATGTCTCTTCCTCTGCTGGACCACTGCATGTCTCTTCCTCTGCTGGACCACAGTATCAGACACGGTGCCAAGGTCCTGGCTGCTGAGGTCTTCCTCTATGAAGTCATCCTCTCCAACCGAATCTAAAATGAGATATCGGTTTTTGAGGGGGACTGCCACTGAGGTGCTGTCTACATAATCTTTATAACTCCTGTCTATCTCCTGCTCGCTCTCCCTAACCAACCGAAGGTCATCCAGCTGCTGCTCCAGACTCTCAATCCGTTCCTTGAGGAGCCGCATCTCGGTGCACTTTGCGCAGATGTAGTTATCAGGGAGTCTGGTCGTCTCCCAGGGGCCCCACATCTGACACTCCAAACACAATACTAATCCCAGATGCATACTGCTGAATATCACTGAGCTCAACACTAAACTAAACTAATAACTCACCCCTCTCTATAATCTGGAAGCAGCTTTAATTGCAATGTACAGGAAGGTAGTGACACAAGTCCCAATAAAGTACTGCTGATTGGTGAGAAAAACATAGCTATGATTTTATCCACAGAATTTGAGTTTGAGACGATAAGAAAATAGGAAGTTACGAAGGAAGAAATGCATAGAGAGAAAATAAGCACTTAGTTGGATGATGTGGGAGAGCCCCAGAAGAAATAAAATATACAAGTATTGGCAAGTATCTGAAGTGTTTGTTGAAATTCACAGACAGATACAAAGGAAATTTGGGCTAACACAGACTGCAAGGATTTCAAGAGTCATTATGGGCAACATATAGCAATATTGATTTTGGAACAAAGACAGTGTTATCTCTTAGAAAAATAGCAAGTTTGGCAAACAGTAAGGAATGTCAGACTGCACAAGATAGAGACCATTTCACAGAATGGACAGAGACAGCAATGATAAATTAATACTATACAAGACCCCAGTACAATACATTCAGGTTGTAATAAGGAATAAAAATTAAGATGCTAAAGGATACAACATTTCTCACCTTTTTTTTGGGTGGGTCTTCTGCCTTGCCCAAAAGAACGCAAAGGACTTTCACACAACCAACACTAAATGTCACTGTTTCTCGGACTCCTCCAGCTTCCACCGGTGTCCAAGTTATGGAAAGATAATACCTTTCTGCTGGCTGTGAAAGTGAGGACACATTTCAAAAGATGGATTAAAAAGTATATTTTTTAATTAATTTCTTGCACAATTAAAACATGAGATACCAATCCTAACTTCAGGATCTGGAACAATAAATTCCAACTTTTGTACTGGACTTAAGAGCTTCATATTTACTTAAAGCTATTGCTTATGGGATATGTATTAATTTTCATAAACCATACACAGCCCCTCAAGCCTATGCTGCCATTTAATAAGATTGTGACTGAAATCATATTGTACATTTTCACACAAGACAAGGGGTCATTCAGCCTGTTGAGTTTTTGCTGGCCCTCAGAGCATTCCCGTCAGTCCCATTCCCGTCAGTCCCATTCCCTTACCCATTTCTTGCGACTTCTACATTTAATAGTGCAATCTCTGCAATTTCAAACTTGCCCATTCATCTTTCCCTCCCTTTCAGCATTTGAAAGGGTCTCTTCACTCAGACTTGTTACTCCACTCAAGTCACCATTCTGTCCAACTGAAACCAACAAAATCCATCACCTCTTTCCCCACTCTCCAGAGCATAAAACATTATCAGGTGGAGCGGTTCGTTTGTAGTACTTCGATTTAGGATATGGTATTCAGTGTTAATGATATGTTCTCCACTCTACTGACGTGTCTAAATAAAGATGGGGAGTTTTCTTAACGGGACGGCTGTTCGGTCACATCACTTAATTTTCCTCCTGACCTCCCAACAAGTTTCCACCTTTAGGAATGCAGAAAATATCAAAGGGGGTGGGGATGGGGGAAAAGAAGGGTACTTAAAGAAATTAGGACAAAGAGGACACATGAAATATCTCTGGCTGATAAGCTTAAGCAAGATCTTGAAGCATTTCATAAAGGAAAGAGATGGGCTCATTTGGAACCTCTTTATTTGGCCAGAGGTGAAGTCTTCTCATCAATGTTTACAAAAGAGAAGGACATTGAGGGAGGAGGACAATGAAATTCTGAATATGTTTCTAGAACAATTCTAGACTGGTGAAAGCAGCCACCTTAAACTCCAGGTATCATTGGATAAAGTGTTCCAGGATTTAAATTCAGTGACCATAAATGAATGGCAGTACATCTTCTTGTTGGTTTGTGTGTGTGACATGCAGGTAAACCAATATGTAGTGGTGTCCCCTTGCCCTTTGTCTGGTAAAGGGTGCATGTTTGGGAGGTGCTGTCAGGGAATTGGAGTCTATTTTGTTGACGGCACCATGTACAATTGGTGGAGGAAGTGGACATTTAGAGTGGTGGAAGGGATGTCAATCAAGTGACTCCTTTTAAGATTCATCTCTGGATCATTATCTGTCAAGGTGCTAGAAATGCTGTTGTTGCTCAGCAACTTCCACTCCATATTTTGTTTTTTTATAGTTTAACAGTCCACTATATTTTAATGTATAGTTTTATTTAGCATTTAAGGCATTTTAACTAGAAGAATAGTGAAACAAAATTTAAACATATATTTGGGCCGGTGAGCAAATGTTTGATTAATGAGGTGGTTCTGCAAAACCAAGTGCAAAAGATGAGGTGCAAATTTCAGAGCTTGAGGTCCTGAAGAGCCACACGCAGCGTTTCAGGAACAGCTCCTTCTCCTCTGGCATCAGATTTCTGAACAGTCCGTGAACACTACCTCCTTATTCATCTTCTGCATTATTTCTGCAAATCATAGTAATTTTTGTCTGTCTTGAATTTACTGCTGCCACAAAACAACAAATTTTACGACATATATCAGTGATAATAAACCGGATTCTGATAACTCAAGGCATTAATTCCGATTTGACATTTAAATTTGAAAGTGATCAGAATTAATATGCAAATATCTCGAAGGATTATGCATATGTAGATCACAGAGACAGTGGGGCCATGGCAAATCTCAAAAGAATTTCAGAAACAAGGAGTTGCTTAACCAGTATAGATCATCAAACACAAAGGTGACAAGTGAACGGGGCTTGGTGCTGTAGCACAGGGGAACTCAACCAGAAACACATTGGGGTATTACATTTAGAAGAGCAAATGTGGATTTCAACGGGGAGGATGAGCTTGAAACGGCAGAAATCATCATCATCGGGATGGCTGGGCAGAGGACACTGCTGAAACGGAAATATTCAGACTTGATGACAGCCTGGATACGAAACCCGAAACTTATCTCAGGGTGGAGATTGACAAGGATGCGAACAAGCATGTCCGTCTGAAGGAGGCCAGGGAAAGTGATGGAGAAAGCAGCTCGGGCACGGTACATTTTGCGGGTAATGAAGATGTTGGCTTTGAGCTTCCCGATTTTCGGTCGTTGGAAATCTCTGCTCAACTTTCTGCCAGACGAAATGGTTGAGGCAGCTACAATAACAACGTTTAGAAGACACTAGAACCGGTACATGGATGGGAAAGGTGCAGAGGGATATGGGGCAAACGCGGGCTTGCTCAAATGGACATCTCGGTATGCATGGGACCCGTTGGGCCGAATGGCCTCTTTCCACGCCGCACGATTGATCCTGCGACCGACTGGTTTTCCAGCCGACGAGAGGGCAGCCCTTACCTCCACCACGAACTCCCGCTCATTCACCGCGAACCCCTTGCAGCTGGGGAACTTGTCCACCGTCACCAGGACCGGCACACTCTCGGGGTTTTCCACGGCCAAGCGCTCGGTCCTGGCGCAACCTGTCCTCACCGTCTTGAAGCAGACGAAGGGAGTCCGGGCAAAGTGAGTGAGGGTGAGGACGGGGACAGCCGCCTCCTCCTCCTCGGGTCCGCGGTGCGGCCGTCGGCTCGGGCCCCCCGCCACAGCGGGGCTTTGAACCAGCGAGTCCATCCGAAGTGTGCGTTGGAGGCTACACGGGTACGAATTCGGCCGCCTCCGGCTCCGCTCCTCCAAACCCCTCCTCCCCCCAGATCGCACCTCACCACACCCGCCGCTCCGTTCAAACTTCCCGCCGCAGCCAATCGCCCGCCGGCGTCCTCACCGCGCATCGCCAATCAATCGGGACGCCGAGGAAACGACAGCCAATGGCGGAGAGGCTCCTCCCGCTCACGCCCCGCCCCCCGCCCCAGCGCGGCCTCCGACCGCGTCGCCCAATCGGCGCTCGGCGTTCCACGGGTGACCAATCACAGGCCGCTGCTCCAAAATATTTTGTTTCAAATACCCAGGGCCGGGCCGGCTCGTGCGGATTTGAATCTCGGCTTCGTAAGAGCCCGGTAATAGCTGGTGGGGGAGCCGGAGGGGCGCGGCGCTGGCAAGGTGATCACACGCTTCCACACAGAAAAGCATGGTCACTGCTGTGGCAACTCTGACGCGATTTGGTGCTTTATTAATTTTTTTTTTGGGGGGGGAGAGCCTTGCCAGTGAGGCGAATTATAATCCCTAACAACTAGTTGGACCGAGAGCGCCCTGTCTGGACTGTGATTCAATAAAATGCAAACGAATAATGACAGCGTGTTATTTTATTTGCAAAGTACTGCAGGCACTGGAAAGGTTAAATAATACAGAACATTCTGGGAATGCTCGGGGTCAAGGAGCATCTATGGAGGGAAAAACGGAGCTCGAGTCTATAACATTTCAAGCGTGTTTATTCACTGGTGCACACTCAGCTGTTGACAGCCACCTCCCCAAACCGCTCCAGTCCTTGCGTGTTGGTGCTTATCAGTGCAGCTGGGTCGGGAAGTCCCAGGATTTTGACAATGCTGAAGAAACAATACATTTGGTATCTCGGAGGTGTTGGCGTTTCCACGCATCTGCTCCTGGTACAGTTCGAGGGGGTGCGAGCTATAATGACATATAGTACCAGGATCTTGTGAATGGTGCACACTGCAGTGATGGAGGGAGGGCAGTTTTAAGAGCCTCAAAACATGCAGATGACGAGACTTCAAAAATATGATTGTGATAAAGCAGTTTGCAATAGAAGTTAATCGAAGTCCAGTCTTTCAATGAGAAGCTAGACAATGAAGTTGACTTTTTTTTGTTCTGGTTGATTTGGGCTTGCCCTTGCAGCACAAGCTTTGTGGGGCTGGTTTAGTTCAGTTTCTGTTCAGTGGAGGGCTCTGGACACTGGCTACAAGTGGCAAAAGCAGGGAACTGGCTAGAGAACAAGATCGTTTTGGAGATGATTTATAGTTTTGATTAACTCAGTAATTTTCTGATCTTATTTCTGAGAATAAAATAAAATGTTAAATTAAAATGTACACGGTGAACAAAAATAATCTCCGACCAAGCAAAATGGACCTTATAAAACAGTTAAACAAATCGACCACACAAAAAAAAGCCAACTGCCAATTCTGTAGTTTAGTCTGTGGCTATCATCTGGTGCTTACTGCATGAAGAGAACTTGGGTTTCTCTATCAAATATAAATGATCAAAACAGAATAAGCTTTCATTATATTCATTCACAAAAACATGGGAACTGTTGAAATGATATAGAGTTCACCAGAAAATTCACTGTACCATACAAATTGTGTTGTTATGTCACTGCTTACTGAATGCAGAGAAATAAGCGTGAAATTAATTTTTCAAGCAAAATGTCAATAATGTGTCAATATAGAGGTGATAGTTGTTATTGTGCTTTCAAAAGAGTCATACTGTTTATCCTGTGAACATGAACAATTTTGTATAAATAATTCACAGTGAATTACATTAATTGAAGTGTCTAATTCCTGCAAAAGCACTTATAGCAATGAAAGTTATAAGATAATCTAACTTCAATAAAGAGAAAATCCATCAGTATTTACTTTGGAAAAATAAACCATTTCCTTTTTCAATAACTGTAATCATGGTTTGGTAAAGGGTTTAAATTTTCCCTTGCCACTAAGAATGTGAATAAGTATTGCTTATCAGCCAGACTGAATTTCTGGTCTCTGCCACAGCAGAGATTTTTATGTTATGTGGCCTTGAAGGAGCCAGATGACACCAATATGTGGATAATGTGGATTACAAAGCAACAGACCCTCTTCGTAATAATGGCAAATATGTGGAGAGTAAATATCAGAAATAATACCAGTTTCTTCCATATCACAGTGGATCAGTGAAATACTTACAGTAAATGAAATATTACACCAAGGTGGGATACTTGATACAACACTCTGCATGCCGACAAAAGAATTATTCCCTTTAAATGTACAATATATGGGCAAATCTCCAGAGCTTATCATTCTTCTAACTTTTTCCATTCAAATAATGATATCCCTTCATTTTTATACTCATTTTTTTTTACTCTTTGCTGGATAAAGTAGTCCAAAAGCATTGGGTACCTCATGCATTGAAAGGTTCTGGTCCTTGCAACAAATACCTCCAAACTCTATATCAAACAAGTCTCACTGATCCTGATCTTTCATTCAGCCAAAATTGATGACAGTCAAGGAAGTACTGAAACACCTGCAAGTCAGTATTGGCTAAATGCATCAAGCTTGATTAATGGTTTGGGAAAGCAATATTAGCAAGCAACACAATTAGTCACTTTCATTATCCACAAAGAAAAGCTTATGATAGCCACTTAACATATCTTCATTTCTGTCTCTAGAACTGCAAAACAAAGATGCCAGCAAGGAAGCAGCAGCAAGAAGACTTTCACATCAGCTCATCAACCACATCTTCACCCAAGCTAGCAATCTAACAAGCCTAAGATGTGAACTGCACAATTTTAACTTTGCAGGTTGTTGTCATGGTCCTGTCATTTTGCACACATCCTTCACAAACAAATCTTGTAAGCATCCACTTCCTTTGAAATTTACAACTTGCATTTATAACACTTAAGATAGAAAAACATTTCAAGGTAATACCTAATCAGAAAAAAATGAGCACTATCCCAGAGAAGTTACAAAAACCTAGGTCAAAGAGATGAGTTTTCGAGCATGGTTTTAAACTGTTTAGGGTGTAGTTCAGGGTGCAACTCTTGGAAGGCTTAAGTTATAGCTGTCAATGTTTGAAAGTGACCATAAAGAAGGGAGGGAATGCATTGATTTGGACAACAGTTCAAACAAAGACTTTGAAAGGGTTAATGCAAATGATCCTTTCAAAGACTGTGCAAGAGTAAAGGAGAACTAACACCCGAAGCTTGTTTGTAACTGAAATTAGGACTGTTTGAAGTTGATGGGAATGATTTCAACAGTTTAGTAACAAACTGTCTTTGAAATTGCTCTTTCTCAAATTCAGGACAAAGTTCAAAGAGGATGTTTGAAGATGTATTAAGAAATATGAATATGATTTATTTGGTGGTATTTGATGGTAGTTTTGAAAGAGAGAGAGTGTGTGTGTGTGTGTTTGTTTGTGGGGTGGGTCATTGTGGATGGAAAAGGAAGCCATTAATGATGTTAGAGTATATGTGAACAGAGAAATTATGTTGACAGAAGTTGGAGCTAAAGGAAGTGCGGTGAGCCACATGAGCAAAGTGAGCTTGGAGAAGGGCACAAAAAGACAGAAAATAAATAGAAGATGCAAAGGATTAGGTGATTGAAAGAGGTGAACAGACGATTCTATCTTAAGATAAATACTGCAATTTTAGGACGCGAGGAAGGCAGGATCAGCAGATAGAAATTGTTGGTTCCTGGTGCAAAAGAGAACGAGAGGTCATTGATGCTCTGGAGGATGATGCCAGAGTTCTAAATGATTTTGGGAGAAAAGGATCGAGGTCCAAAAAGCACCTGATTTAGCACGTATTCTAGAATGGGGTTATACACTACTGTACATAGCATGAACAAAATTTGTGAAATTTTGTAATCTCCAAATTCTAAAGTCTGGTGCCAAAGTTAATCCAGTTTTAAGCTCCCAAAAATTGTTTACCTAAGGTATCCATCTTTGGGGAAAAAAACAAGGCATTATATATATTAAAAAAACATAAAATTGTGCACTGGATTTCCTTGGAAGTTTTGTTGCTGATAAGTAATATTAAAAAGCCAGACCATTCATGTTTGTGCAGATGAATATACTTATAGGTCCCTGATTCTGCAGAAACCCAACAATTTCTTGATAATTCTTCACTGATCAGTCTGAAAGAACTTCAAGAATGCTGAGATGATATCATTTATAAAAGTATTACAAATACAAGAGATATTTTTCCAGAATTTGATACTGCACAGCAAATCAATTACATAAAATTGTTTGGTTATAATCTGTCAACACTTGTCAACCCGATTGATTAAAAACACCAGAAGCACTAGGCTGAAACTGTTTCTCTGTCATCAATTAAGGTTTTCAATGCAGAGACTTAATTTATAATATTTATTAGATATTGATACCCACAAACAATACAATGATGGAAACACTTAAGTACTTCATGATACAATTGTTTGACTGCAGAGTGATTTAACCTATCGTAATATCCTTGCAATGGTCTCTAAGCCCAGAGAAAAAAAACTGTGCCTCAAATCTCTTCCATGTTTTTCAGTCTTGATTATATACCAACCTATATTAGCTTGGCAGTCCAAGAATGGACCTCGTCAGTACACAAAATACAGTCTAAAACACAAAATCAAGCATTTCACAAAACTCTTCCTGATAGGATTCTTAACAAATGTGAGAAAACTCGTGCACTAGTAGTGACAATTGAAAGTGAGGTGTAATCAACATTTATGTCAAGATGCACATCTGATAAATATTTTTATTCATATACTTTAAAGTGCATGGTGCTACCTGTCATAGCATATAAAACAGAACTGAATTTAATAATGTCTTAAATATGAAACCACTGCTTTAAGTTTCTTGCTATTATTTTTAAATAAAATTGTGCAAGTATCCAGCAAAATTGATCTTTAACTACTGTTATGCTTTAACTTTTTTTCCTGCTAAGTACTTACACAATTTTGTTTTTGCTAATCTTTATTCTATATAAAATCTGGCTAGAAAGGATGTCTGTGCCTTTAAGATATTTTAAGCGCCAACACCCATATATTTCTTTGATGTATATGTAAAGCATTGCAATTAATCAATTAAAGAGGCAGAAACAGGAGGCCAACCCAGCCTAATGAGCTTAGCTTATCCTATATCTCTCATCGACTTTCCCAGCCAATATCAACATTTCTTGACCTCTTAGTACCCAGTTTTTCTTTTTTACTTCCACCTTGAATATTCTCAATAACTGAACACTCTCATCCTATTGTGGAATAATATTGTCTAAGATCCACAATGCTTTAACTAAAGGAATTGACCATCTGTTTTAAATAGCCAACTTCTTATCTTGAGATTGTGTCCCTTGTTCAAGCCTCTTGTCTAAGGAGCAGTTTGTTGGCATTTACCTGTCAATCCCTCTCAGAATTTTCTGTTTCAATTAGGACATTCTTTCAATGTCCGACGAATAGATACCCATCTTATTTGCTCATTCCTCACAGAAAACCCCATAATCCCAGGAATGACCCTAATAAACCTACAGTACAACAACTCCTCCAAACCAAGTACCTTTCTTTAGGTACAAAGACCAAAACAGCACACAATGCTAGTTCCTTTTTTTCCACTGCAATTGGCAACAGTAACAAGGCAAAGTGCATGTTGTGTACAAAACAAATCTTCCTCTGAAAAAGATTAAATTTATAGGCATACTTTAGAATGTTCTGAACATTATATCAAGCTCTAATTTTGAGTCTGGCACAAGCTGCAGCTAAATTTGACAAATTATTACAGTAATGAATGTCTCTGATGTTCCCTGAATCTCAAGTTTGGAGAGAAATCAAGAATACAAAACGTGCTCAGCTAAGAGAAATAATTGAAGATTTACAAAGCAGAAATTTAAAAAAATATTTTAAATTGCTTCCCACCTCCAATCTATCACAAATCAGAAAGGGTAGGAAGAGGGAATAATCTGAAGCAGACAAAGCCCATTTTATATTAGGAAGCATTCTCCAAGGCCACTGTAAAATTGCTCTTGGTGTGTCAATCAGTAGTAGAATCCAAGGGAAATTTGATGGGAATGTGGCAAGAGTAAAATGGGATTAAGGGAAATGAGTGGGGCAAAGTGCCTGTTTTCACGTTGTATGACAGAGGATTTAGGTGTGGTACTGAGTCTGCAAAACCTTCACAATTAGTCACAGAGAAAATGAACCTAAATTTAAACTGCAGGATTCATTGTATAATACTTATTTATTGAGAGTGAATATGTAGAATACTAAAATACAATATACTCCTAATTGTTAAATATTTAATAACTAATCTTCCTGAACTATTTTTATCTAATCCATCCAATACAGTCCACTACCTCCCAACTGCCATGAGTTCTCAGCTACTCCTGGAATGTAAGATAATTATATCGATCAGCATTTCATTTATATCTCTTTACTAATTGGTTTCCAGGTTAAGTAACAAAAAACTCCATCATCGGAATATATGGACAACATTGACCATCAACCAGAGTAGACAGAATAGCTTCTCAAAACTACTCCCTGATTGCACTTTTAAATGACGTCAATTTGAGTGGTACTGAAGATAGCTTTGTAAACCTAAAAGAGCCAACCATAGTTGACAAGACCTTTTACTTGTGTGTGATTAACAAGGGATTTTCCACATTTGGTGTCATGGTTACAATTTTTATTCTCCATACGATGTAAAGCATCTTTTAAACAAAATGTCTATTCTCCTTCTATTGCTATTCTATATTACAGATTCCCAAGTTTTTTTTGGAAGGAGTGGGGAAAAAGTTCATCTTAGAGTCATCACCTGATCAATCTTATATCACAGTCCAGATTATAGAATATTAATATTTCCTATCTAGTTTTCAGCATACCTTTGTATCTAATGGCTTTGCATAGCAGGAAACATGACATTTCAATGGATACACATTACACTATCATAAATTCATTTCCAGGATATGGGACTGATTTAAACTTTTCATTCAATGGAACTGAGGGCAACCTATCTTGATACTGAATCTGATGACAGAATATTTCTATCAGTCAAAAGAATTAAAGTATCTACATGAAGCAGGTTGTCTTGGGTCCAAATTTTTAAAAACTAGTTTCTTACTAAAATGCTTCTTAAAGAATCAGACATCCATCAGATATTTTAAGCTGCATGGTTAATTTAATAGCACATAAAATATAACCATGTAAAACAAAAAGGATGACACAACCTAAAGCTCTTTTCATCCTCCAATAAGCATGAAGGTATTATGCTCAAACAATAAATATGATTGCTTTAATATTAATCTTTAATATTTATCTTTGGGTTCGAATAGTTTAAAATCATTCAAGTCATTTCATAACAGGAACTGAAACACAATTTTAGTTATATACAATAGCCAAGCCTTGCATTGTCAGCTAGATGATAGGCTGAAGAACATAAGTAAATACAAAATGACAAATCCATTTTTTAAAATCCCTAATTATAAGCATTCCCACAGTACAAAAACATGGATATTGGTGCAAATCATACCAATTGACCAACATGATTCACAACCGATATCAAATAAATTTTGAATTAAAAGTTAATGTTTCACTTTCCTGCATAAGACTACAATTTTACACAGTGTGCTGTTCATTACTGTTAATGTTCTACATTGGAAATACTTTGCACAGGTGTACCTGTGTCAAGTCCAAGTAAAGTTCCAAGATATGACGGCTCTCTGGGATCTAACATTTGATCATCACGAACTGGATGCACAATATTGGCAGGTTGTGGTGTAAGTGTATACTTCTCCAGAAATGCAAGGTCTGTAGCTCTTTGAAAATCAGTCTGCTGAGGAGGCTGTTGGGAGTGAAGGAGGTTGTGAGGTTGTGAAACCAAAGTTGTTGTATGCTGAGTAGCATCAGACTGTACCGCAGCAGCACCAATCCGTACGGGTACAAGAGTTACATCTCCATGAATGTTCTGAATTGCTGTTTTGTTCTCTGTTGAGTAAACCTTATTTTGATGCAAATATGATTTAGCATCTGTTTGGTACATTTTGCCATCTTGGGCATATAGCAACTCCTGAGATACTATTTTCACTTCAGAAGCAGCCACAATTGGCTGTTCTATAGGCTTAGTGCCATGAACATGATCCATATGATACTTCAGTTTGTCTTTCCGTTTGAATGTCGCATTGCAATGATGACAGTTGAAGGGGCGGGCATCTGAATGAATGACCATGTGTTTTGTTAAAGTCTTCTGAATTCGAAATGCTTGGTTACAAACTTGACATTTATAGGGCTTTTCACCTGTGGTAAAGAAAACATCTTGGCTATGTTTTATCTTGAGTTTTAAGAAAGATATGATATGCTCAGACCAATTTTCATAACAAATCTTTACTGCATAATAATTTTCCAAAAAAGACCTTAGCAATAGCATTAGAGGATAGCTGGAATAATTTTATGTAATCAAGCCCAAATCAATTCAACTACCTTAGGAATAGCATTGGAGGATAGCTGAAATAATTCTAATTAATCAAGCCCAAATCAATTCAACTTAATTGTGTTGAATTCAATTCAAGGTAAATTTTGTGTAACCTTATAAAAACAAATCACTAATGAATATAATCTAATGAAAACGAAGTTCAAGACTTTCCAGAACCAAAAGCAAGTATCCCTACATGAACAGACAATTTCCTTCATCTATGTTGCAGGATCTGGGGCTTAAAATCAAAGGGAACTCTGGAATACACAAGGAAGATGAAATACCAATACATTTTTGTCTTTTTTTATTGAAATGGCAGTTAACAGCTGCACGTGCCACATTTCTACAATGCACAGCAAAACTTTTGACTCCATGACTATTGAAATGCTGACAAAGAAGAAACCTTTGCACACCTTCTTAGACCACAATATCTTTTAGGATCCACTCAGTATCACAAGGTAATTGCAAATGCATACCATGTATTACTGACTTCGTTTTGCATAATTCAGTGATATTCATTCAAAGGACTTTCAGATTTGCAGATATTCTCAAGAATTGGAGTTCTGAATTCAGCAAGTAGAACCAAAGGGGTTCTCAAGAAGGCATGGAGGCACTTGGTCCCTGCATCAATGTTCTTGCGGTCCACTTTAAGGACAGTTAAAAATTAGTACTGAGAGTCCACAGGACACTTGCCAGACTGCTGCAAAAATGGTCAAACTGCAGATGCAGCTCATACATCTTTGACTTGGCCTGGAAAATGGTTCACACATGGGACCCCTGCATTAAGCATCTGACATATTGTTTAGCCAACAGATGAAGTTTTGAAGAATAGTGGATTCATGGAGGCAGTTCAGATATAAATGAGTAATAGGGGATCACATACAGTTTGGAAATTACTCCAAGGTTGCTGAGCAATTTGAAGATACAATCAGCATGTCTGGAAAGCTGAAAATACCACTATGGTGAGAGAACCAAAGGATCCAATTGCTGCCACTCTCTATAATACCTTATTGTTTTTGCTCAACTCCAACACATTTAACTTGACAATTGAACAGATTTCCCAGGAAACTTGTTACTCATCGTCAATAAGCCAAAATATATCATACAGTCCAGAGTATCCAAACTAAAGAAACCGTTATGGGTCTCAGTAAATCCAGAGAGTTAAACCTCCACAAGCACTGCAGTCTTTGCTGATTTTTGTCTGTGTCAGACACTCCATATCAAATTATGATACCTATCTTCCAGAACAAGGACATTAAATGTAAAACTACTTCCACTTAATCTGTGGACATTAGTTTGTAACTCACATTCCAAAAAACTAAAATTCAAAGGAACATGTATTCCTTCTTGAGTGCAGGGCAAGTAACCAGGTGACTGAAGCATTGTTCACTGATCACTGGTGCTGCTATTCTCTCACTATCTATTTTAGTGGGTGGATGTCCAAGTTTGTTTGGAAAACTAATTGAAAGGGCCCATCTTAAAATCATGCCTTCCATGAAAAGGGAAGGATAATGTACAGGCAAGGCATTGGGGGAAACATCAGAATCTGTGCTTATGTGGCAAATGTTAGAAACCCAACCAACAGCTCCCTGAAGAGTAAGTGTTTGATACTCCAAATGGCCACATGTTTTGGATGAAACATCTTAATATTGGTCATCTTAGGAAACCATGAAATCAAACTATGTTCTTGTTGTGTTTGCAAAACTAATTTATACTATTCCACATTGCAGGATTGCAGAACGTGAACAGATCTCGTGTCACAACTTGAACTGTGAGAAATGTCAGTTCAGAAAGATGAAAAATCACAGTAAATCTTTTAGAATATCAACAATGATAAGCTTTGGTTACAAGGAAAAACTAGAGAAACTAAGTTTGTTTATCCTAAATTGGAGATGATGAAGGGGGAAATAAAATCAAGGAGTTTGAAGTTGTGACAAGTTTTGATACCAAAAAAATTATTACAACTGTTAGGAGGGTGGTAAGCAGACAATAAGGATTTAGGTAACTGGCAAAGATCCAAAAGGAAAATCCTATTTCATTTTGAAAACATTCAGCAAGTTGTTATGATCTGGAGAATATCTGAAGAGGTTGAGGAAAGAAATTTAATAATAATTTTCAAAGGCAACTGATACATCAGATAAAAATTTAATATAACAAGACTAGAGGAAAAGGATAGGGGAGCTGGAGTAATTGTCATCTCTTCTGGATGTAGCACAAGAAAATTAATGAATAGCCTGCTTCTGTACCATATGGTCCCATGAGGAAGAGAAAATATAGCAGCATAATGACACCGATCATCTTAATACCCATCAAATATTGCCACTACAAAAATTAAAGGCACGTCAAACAGTCAGGATCAAAGCTTTAACAAGAAAATGATGAGCAAAATTAAAGAAGTGGCAAATTACACTTAATGCAAGAGCGAGATAATGCATTCTGGGAGAAAAGAAGTCTGGGGGCAAGTACTCAATGAAATGACATCAAAGCCGTAGAGATGCAAAAAGAGATTTCAAGGAATTAACGAAAAGACCAAGTGCATTTAAAATTTTGTAAATAGTGATGGAATCATTGGCTAGACCACAGAAGCACTGTTAGCGATCTTGGACATTAAACCGATAAAGTGCATTTATGGATTCATCCACCTATTGCAGGAGATAAGATGGTGGGCTAAGAGTGCGGATTTAAAACAGTGGGACTATTTCTGTTGGAACAAAGAAACCCAAGTGGAGACAACTGAGATTTTGAAAATTATGGAGAGTTCTGGTAGGGTGAATGAGCAATAATTATCTCTGGCTGGGGATTAGTACTACAGAAATATTACACTGAAATGGTCAAAAAAAAGTTGATAGGAAAGGAGAGAATGATGGAAAAAGATTGTTGTGTAGATCTTAGTGCATGGATTGGTTTGCTGGAGAACAATTGAAACAGAGACCACTTTATTTTAGAAAGAGTATTTACATCTTTGCAGAGTTTGTGGGGACATCAGGATAGCCATACGGCAATTGTCAGTGTCATAACTTATTCTGGTCTATAATTCACCTTACATTGTGGAAATAGTCTTAAAAAATGAGATGCACGTGGTTCTTTTTACATCAAAATTCCTTGACTGGATGGTTGGGCTTCCCTCTCAACTATGGGGAGAATTAGGTTTCTTTATTAGGTACTTGGTACTGTGAGCATACAGATGCATGCTGACCTATGATTGATTTCACTGGTCTTCCTCTTGTTCTTAAAATGTTAACGTTTTTTAAAGCAAGAATAAGGTGCAAAAGATTGATGTTCACAGCATCATTACACCTATGAGTAGGCTATCATTCACAGCAACAGTTAGATTTCCATCTGAGTGCACCATGTACAGGCATCAGAACTTGCTGGCTGCTTCACGGAGTAATGATAGAGACTGACAATTTCACCATAATTACAACCACAAATTCATTAATATTGAGTTAATCTTGTAAACTAATTAATATTTGAATTTTTCACTATCTGCAGCTTTTTATTAAATTCATTTATAAGCTGTGAATACTGATAATTTCATGGTCACTGGTGCTAGATTTTTAATTTCAGAGTTACTCAATTTAGATTTCTCGAATGCTGCAACAGGATTTGAATTTGCATTTCTGCGTCTATAATCCAGACATCTGGATAAAAATCCAGTAATATAAACACCATGAAACAGTACCTCTTCAACGACCACTAAAATTTTGCCCGAAAACATTATTAGGAGCCTCAAATATAGACCAGAGAAATTAATAGGAAGTTTAACAAAATCAATAAAATAAAAGAGAGCTGAAATGGACTACAGCTGCAAAGGTTGTCACAAGCATATTATCAGGATACCTGAATGTGTCCTAAAATGCATGTCCAAGCTTGATTTTCCTTTAAATTCTTTTTTGCATACTTCACATTGGTGAAGAGTGGCTTTGTACCTGTAATTGGTATGGAAAAATGTTAGAAGTTTTGTTGCTATTATTCATACTCCAAAACTCAAAGTTGTATCCAAATAACTCCTAATTTTAATATTCACCCACTGCAATGGAGACAATTGAAGTGGTTTTCAGTAACAATTTCAATGCTGCACAGTTAGTGATCTTGCACATTATTTCCCCCCTCCACTGACAGAAGACAGTGAATATTGCCAGAGCAACACTCAAGAGAAAACCACTATCATCCCAGTGCCAAAGAAAAATAATGTAACTTGCCTTAATGACGACTGCCAAGTGGCTCCGACATCCTTCATCATGAAGTGCTTTGAGAGGCTGGTCATGGCATGTGTCAACTCCAGCCTCCCAGATAACCTCAACCTACTGCAATTTGCCTGGCACCAAAACAGGTCCAAGGCAGATGCCAATTCCCTGGCCCTACACTCATCTCTAGTAATAACAAAGACAACTATGTCAGACTCCTATTTATTGACTACAGCTTCACCTTCAATACCATAATTCCAGACAAACTTATCTCCAAATTCCTAGACCGAGGACTCAGCACCTCCCTCTGTAACTGGATCCTTGACTGCCTGACAGCAGAACATAATCAGCATGATTACCCTCAACCTGTGTCCTCAGCTCCTTATTTTACTCCCTATACACTCACGACTGTGTGGCCAGATTCTGCTCTAACTCCATGTACAAATTTGCAAATGACACCACTGTAGTGGGCCAGATCTGAAACGACGACAAGATGGAACACAGGAAGGAGATAAACAGCCAAATAGCATGGTGTCAAGACAACAACCTTTCCTTTGATGTCAGCAAAACAAAAGAGCTAGTCATTGACCAGGAAGTGGGGTGGAGTACACGCCCCTGTCTGTATCAGTAGTGCTGAGGTGGAAGTGGTTGAGAGCTTCAAGTTCCTAGGTGTAAATATCACCAACAATTTGTCCTGATCCAACCACATAGACACTGCAGCCAAGAAAACACACCAGCACCTCTACTTTCTCAGAAGGCTAATGAAATTCGGCATGTCCCTGATGATCCTCACCAATTTTGACAGTTGCACCACAGAAAGCATCCTATCCCAGCTTGGTGTGGCAACTGCTCTGCCCAAGGCAACAAGAAATTGCAGAGATTTGTGAACATAGCCCAGTTTATCATGAAAACCAGCCTCCCCTCCATTTAGCCTCTCTATACTTCCCACTGCCTTGGGAAAGCAGCCAACATAATCAATGATCCCTCCCACCCCAGTCACTCTCTCTTCTTCCCCCTTCCAACGGGAGAAGATACAAAAGCTTGAAAACACATACCACCAGGCTCAAGGATAGCTTCTATCCTGCTGTTAAGACTCTTGAACGAACCTCTTGTACAATAAAGATGAACTCTTGATCTCTTAATCTGCCTCATTGTGGCCCTTGCACCTGATTTGTCTACCTGCACTGCACAATCTCTGTAACTATAACATGATATTCTCCATTCTGTTATTGCTTTTCCTTTTGTAATATCTCAATGTACTTAAGTTTGGAATTATCTCTCTGGATGGCATGCAAAACAAAGCTTTTCATGGTAGTGACAGTAATAAACCAATTACCAAGCATTTATCATCAGAAATATGACAGTAACACAGCTCTCTTTGGCATCAAATTCTCTAATCAAATTTTGCTTTCATTACAAATCTGCCCAATGTACAGTATACCCAGGCTATACTGGACCTAGCTTCTATGTGGATACCAATGACATATATCATTGCTTTTAAATCCTTCATTTCTGCAGTTAGTTAAATATCTTGTCCAATGTCCAGTTTGTAATGACTCATACCTTCAACCAGCTGCCTTGCAGAGACTGCATGTTTCCCTGTAATTGTGGGTTTCCTTCAGGTGCTCCCATTTCCTCACACATCACAAAAATGTTTTGGTTGGTAGGTTAATTGGCTGCTGTAAATTGCCCCTAGTTTGTGGTAGAACCTGTGATGGTGGTTGGGGGTGGGAGAGTAGTACACAAGAATGTGGGGACAATAAAATGGGTGACACAGGATTAGTGTAAATGAGTCTAAATGGTTGGTGTGGACTAAGTGGGCCAAAGGGCTTGTTTACGTGAGACAAGTCTCTCTCTCTCCCTCTCTCCCTCTCTCTCTCTCTCTCTGATTCAAAGAAAACCACAACTTCTCTCAGCTTCTGGAAAATGATCTGTCAGGTGACATGACTGCTTCTTAGAGGATATATTGAAAGTAGCAAGGATGTAAAATGTAAGCTGGATGGGGTACTTTGAAGTCAGGGTGCTTCAAATTATTGTCTAGAAATAATTCTCAGGATCCAATTAAGTTTCCATGTAGGAAAAGACTACTTAGCTCGATTTTATATTAAATATGCGTGCATTTTAACCATGTTCAGATAGAATGCCATACAGATGATCATCTTAGCTTCCTCCTGAGATCCCCACTATTACAGAAGCCCGTCTGCAGCCAATTCAAGATAATACGAAATGGCTGAGAGCACTGAATACAATAAAGACTATGGACAATACACTATCCCAATTGTGGTACTGAAGACTTGTACTCCAGAGCTAAGTACATCTCTTGTCAAGCTGTTCCTGTACAGTTACAACCCTGGTGTCTACTTGATAATGTGGAAAATTGCACTTGTTCATCCTGTCCACAAAAAGCAGAACAAATCCTGTCCAGCTATTTATGGCCACTCAGTCTGCTTTCAAAGGGATGGAACCTGTCATTAACAAGGCTATCAGGCAGCACTTACTCATCAATAACCCACTCAATTTTGGTTTCAATGGGACCACTCAGCTCCAGACCTCATCACAGACTTGGTCCAAACATGAAACAAATAGCTAAATTCAAAGTGAGGCGAGTGACTAGCTTTGACATCAAAGTAGCATCTGACCTAGTATGGCATCAAGGCACTCTGCTTAAACTAGTCAATGCAGATCAAAAGGAAAACAATCCAGTGGCTCAAGTAAACCTTGCACAAAGGAAGATGACTGTGGTTGTTGAAGGTCAATTATCCTGACCTTAGGGGTTCTTCAGGGCACTGTTCTTGGCTCATCCATCTTCAGCTGCTTCATCCGTGACATTCCTCCATCATAAGGTCAGAAAGTGCAGATGATTGCACAATGTCCCATTTAATTCACAACTCCTCAGGAAATAAGGGAACTATATGTGCATGCAGCAAGACCTGAACAACATTCAGGCATCGGCTTATGAATGGCAAGTAACATTCACACCACAAAACTGCTATACAGTGACCAACAAGGAAGAGTCAAATCTAGCCTTGAAATTCAATGGCATTACCATTGGCAAATCTCCCAACATCAATACCTTGAGGGGATACCGCTGCTAAAAAAAGCCTCCACTGGACCAGCCACAGAAGTACTGTGGCAATCACAGCAGGTCAGAAGCAGAATATAATGCAGCGGATGATACATCTTCTGACACCCCAGGGCCTCAGTTATCCATTAGGCACAATTTAGGAGCATGATGGAATACTTTCCACTTGCCTGGATGAGTGCAACACCAACAACTCTTAAGAAGCTTGATACCATCCAGGACAAAGCAGCCCCTTGGTTGGTATGCATCAGCCACCCTAAAAATTCATTCCCTCCACTCCTGGTGGACAATGAATGCAGAGTGTACCATCCAAAAAAATACATTGTTGTTACTTGCCCAAGCTAATCCAACAACACCTCCCAAACTTGCAACAGATCATAGGAAAACAACCACCTGCAGGTTACTCTTTAAATTGTACATCATCCTAACTTGGAAAAATATCACCAATCCTTCATCGTAACTGGGTCTAAGTCCTGAACTCCCGATTGAACAGTACTGTGGGACAACACTCAAAGTGAACTTAACTATGGTGAGGTCTCTCTTAACATTGTAATCTAGAATAAGATAACTCACTGGATATTCTTCATAGAATCATAGAAGATTTACAACACAAGAGGCAATTTGGGCTACGTCCTGTGCCAGTCAAGAAACAATCCAGTCCAATGCCACTTTTCAGCACTTGGTTCATAGTTTATAGCTCTTTATGTGCACACACACACACAAAAACACAAATATTTTTTAAACACAATGTTTTCTGCCTCTATTATTCTTCCAGGCAGCAAGTTCCAGACCCCCATCATCTTCTGGGAGGAAAAATATTTTCTCCAACTTGCCTTTAATCCTTCCTCCAATTATTTTAAATCTATGCACAATGGGCTTTGACTTTTCTAGGGAAATAACATAGAACAGTACAGCACAGGAACGGGCCCTTCAGCCCATGATGTTGTTCTAAACTAATTAAACTAGTAATTAAATGCCAAACGAAACTAATCCCTTCTACCTGCACATGGTCCAAATTCCTCCATTCTCTGCATATTCATGTGCCTATCTAAGAACCTCTTTATCATATTGACCTCCACCACCACCCCTGGCAGAGCATTCCAGGCACCCATCACTCTCCGTGCAAAAAAACTTGCCCCGCACATCTCCCTTGAATTTACCCCCTCTCACCTTAAATGCACGTCCTCTAGTATTAGACATTTTGACCCTGGGAAAAAGATACTGGCTGTCTACTCAATCTAGGCCTCTCAATCTTATATACTTCTATCAGGTCTCCCCTCAGCCTCTGCCACTCCAGAGAAAACAACCCAACTTTATCCAACCTCTCCTTATAGCACATGCACTTGAATCAGGCAGCATCCTGGGAAACCCCTCTCCAAAGCCTCCACATCCCTCCTATAATGGGGCAACCAGAATTTAATCCAATACTCCAGCTGCAGCCCAACCAGAGTTTTATAAAACTGCAACATAACTTCCCGACTCTTGAATTCAATGCCTCAACTAATAAAGGCAAGCATGCCATATGCCTTCTTTACCACCCTATCAACCTGTGCAGCCACTTTCAGGGAGCTATGGACTTGGACCCCAACATCTCTCTGTGCATCAACAATGTTAAAAGTCTTACAGTGTACGACTTTACATTTATTCTCCCAAAGTGCAACACCTCACATTTGGCTGGATTAAACTCTATCTGCCATTTTTCTGTCCATATCCTGCTGTACCCTTTGGCAATCTTCTACGCTATCCACAACACCGCCAATCTTTGTATTGTCTGTGAACTTACCAATCCACCCATCTACATTCTCATCCAAGTCATTTATATATAATCACAAACAGCAGAGATCTCAGTACGGATCCCTGCAGAACACCATTAATCACAGACCTCCAGGCAGAATAAGTCCCATCGACCACTACACCCTGCCTTCTATGGGCAAGCCATTTCTGAATCCAAATGGCCACGTCACTGTGGACCCCATGCATGTTAATTTTCTGAATGAGCCTACCATGAGGGACCTTATCAAATGCCTTACTAAAATCAACTTAGACAACATCCACTGCTCTACCTTCAATCACCTTCGTCACCTCCTCGAAAAACTCAATCAAGTTAGCCCCACACAAAGCCATGCTGACTGTCCCTAATTAGACCAGTTTTCCAAATGCTCATAAATCCTATCCCTAAGAATCCTCTCCAATAGCTTCCCTACCTCTGACGTGAGACTCACCAGTCTATAGTTTCCTGCATTACTCCTATTTCTCTTATTGAATAACAGAACAATTTTAGCTACTCGCCGGTTCTCTGGGACCTCACCTGTGGCTAGCGAGGACATAAAGATCTTGATCAAGGCCCCAGCAATCTCATCTCTTGCCTCTCTCAATAACCTGAGGTATATCCCATCAGGCCCTGGGGACTTATCCACCTTAACATTCTTTAAGAGACCCAACTCTACCTCCCTCTTTATCTCAAAATCTCCCTAGCATATTAGCACACTCCACACTGATGTCACTATCCTCCATGTCCTTCTCCTTGGTAAATACCGACACAAAGTTCTCTCCCACATCCTCCGTCTCTAAGCACATGTTCCCTCCTTTATCCTTGAGTGGTCCTACCCTCTCCCTAGTTATCCTCTTGTTCTTGACGCATGTATAGAATGCCTTGGGATTCTCTTAAATCCTACATGCCAAGGACTTTTCATGGCCCCTCCTGGCTCCCTTCTTTTTGAGATTCGTTAAAATACTCAATGGCTCCATTTGATTTTAGCTTCCTAAACCTTATAAATGCTTCCCTTTCCTTCTTGACTAAATTCACCACCTCTTTCAACAACCAAGGTTCCCTTACCTTGCCATTCTTGTCCTTCCTTCTTACTGGAACATATCTGTCCTGTCTTCTGTGCAGTTGGCCTTTGAACAACCTCCATATGTCTGATGTGGACATGCCCAAAAATACCCTAGTTCCTGCCTAATACTCTTGTAATTCGCCCTGCTCCAATTTAATACTCTTCTGCAAAGTCCACACTATAGCCATCTTAAACCTTAAGGAGTTGTGATCACTGTTCTCTAAATGTCCTCTCACTGAAAGGTCAGTCACCTGCCTAGGCTCATTTCCCAACACCAGGTCCAGTATGGACCCACTTCTCATTCGACTATCTACATACTGATTTAAGAAACCTTCCTGGATGCACCCTACAAATTCTGCACCATCTAAACCTCTTGCACTAAGGAGGTCCCAGTCTATATTGTGGAAGTTAAAGTCACCCACGACAACAACTCTGTTGTTTTCACACCTTCCTTAATCTACCTGCGTATCTGTTTATGGGTTCTTCCTAGTTATTCCATCTAGTTCCTCAATTTTATACACTTCAACTTAGGTCTCCCACGTGTTCCAAAAAAATCAATCCAAATTTATCTTTTTCCAGAACTAAAATTATCCAATCTTGGCAGCACCCTGGTAAAATTCCTCTGCTTCAGTACAAATGCTTCTTTCCTGTAAAGCAGTGTCCAACACCGTGTACAGTACTTAAGTCTTGTTCTAACTAATGTCATATACCGCTCTAGCAAAACCTCCCCTGCTCGTGTTCAATGTCTTGACTATTGAAGAAAAGCATCCTTTCTGTTTACCTTTAGGATCTGTGGACATACAAGAACCCTTTGTTGCTCCATACCAGTCAATATGCTTCCACTTAACTTTGATACACCCAAACAACTGCATCATCTCAGTTGTCAGAATTAAGTTTCATTTGCCATTTTCTACCCAACTGACCAAACCATCCAAATCTATCTGCAGTCTGAAGCATTTCTTCTCAATATATGTTTCTCTGCCAGTTTTGTATCATCTGCAAACTTCTTTATCATGTTCCCTACATTTAACTCCAATTATTATTCTATTACAAAAAGTAACGGACTGAGTACTGAACCCTGTGCAACTCCACTGGTAACAACTTTCAATCACAAAAATACCACTAACTCATGCCTTCTGCCATTAAGCCAATTTCAGATTCAATTTATCACTCTCCTTTGGGCTTTACTTAGACTTGATTTTAATAATCTGCCCTACACGAAAGTTAAACTAACTGGCCTGCATTTAATACATCTCTTCTTGCTTTTTAAACAGTACACCATTTAACAGTCCTGTAATCCTTGAGAACCCCTCTAGTAATAAGGGATAAGTGAAAAATGATAGTCTGAACCTCTGTATTTTCTTCTCTTGCTAACTTTTAATAGCCTTGGATGTATTTATTCACCTGGCAATTTATTCACATTCAAGGATGATAAACCTCTTAATACTTTCTCTTAAACAATGCTTTTCCAATTCAATAAATTTATTTGCATCCTCCTTAATGACCCCACAAGTGTCATCGTGTTCTTTGGTGAAAAGAGCTACAAAGTATTCATTGAGAACCTCAGACTCCACACAGAGGTAACCTTTTTGGTCTATATTAACATCTATTCTTTCCTTAGTTATCCTCGTTACTTTGTATTTCTAAAACATATTTAGATTTTCTTTGATTGTATTTACCAGTATTTTTTCATACTCTCTGCTTTCCTAATTTCCCTTTTAAATTCTCTCCTAGACTTTCTATGCTGTTTTTGGCTTTCCGCTATATTAGGATCTCTGTCTCACAAAACGTTCCCTTTTTCGCCTTGCCATACCCTCTCTGGCACAGCTAATAGAGCCACTGTCTCACATAGCCAGAGGCACAAGTTCAATCCTGACATTGGGTGCCATCTGTGGAGTTTGCATGTTCTCCCTGTGTCCATGTGCGTTTCCTCCAGGTCTTCCGGTTTTTCCTCCCACATCCCCAAAATGTGGTTGGCAAGTTAATTGGCCACTGTAATTTGAACCTAGTGTATTGGTGAGTGGTAGAATCTGGGGGGAGTTGATGAGATTAAGGGAAGAATAAAAATTAAGATTAATGCAAGATTAGTGTAAATGGGTAATTGACGGTCGTTGTGGACTCAGTGGGTCAAAGGGCCTGTTTCTGTGCTGCATCTCTCTGTGACTCTATATTTGATCGAAATTGGGGTTGGGTTCCTTACATTGTCCAAAATAATTCATTGAAGCTCTAATTAAGACATTAAATCTTAGCTGCAAAGCCACTTGCAGTGATAAGCAAGTCTGTTGTTAAACTTCAAGGTATATTCAGACTTTAAGCTCTCAGCTATGGTTACTGTTCTACTGGAGCCCAACAAGTTAAGAAATGTCTGAGATCTAGTGAAGAGAAAAGGAGTAAAATGAGAGCATGTGTTCAAGCGCTATTTCTCTTGGAAGGTGGAAAACAAACAATAGACCTGCAGTACGAATGGAGAAGAAATTGACAGGAAAACCAAAATAAAGCAAGGGAAAAGAGACTAAGGAAATGGTATGAATAGGATGTGTGTTTTTGATGGAAGTTATATAATATTTTAATCTAACTTAAAATATCACAAGATTTCTTTCCCCATACATTTCAAATATGACTACTTAAATTGAGCTATTTCAAATTAAGCAGACTTACTTCTGCCAGACTTTTTCTCCCAAATGAACACTTCTGTAATGAACACTCAGATGATCCCTGCGGCCAAAACATTTTCCACATTCTTCACATTGATGAGCTTTTTCTCCTTTTGAGAGAAAGCAAAAAATACTTGATTATATAGACTCCAGCTGATTAAAACTGCATCTCTTCCAAAGTTAACCAAAGAGTTAAATGGAAAAACAACTAAAATTAGTTTTAAAAAAATTGGGGAAATGTAGTCTAGTAACAAAAATATTCATAAAGTTAATACAGCTAGAGAAGCTAAGAAATTAAAAGGAGTCTTTCAGTGAAATCATGTGGTGCAGAAATTAGAAATGTCAAAAACTAAGGCAGTTAAAGTGAGGAAAATGTAACATTAGTGATCTAAAACTTTAATTTGTAGGTAGGATGGAAAACATTTTGGGTAATCAGAAATCCAGCTGACAACCATGAAGGCACAGAGGGAACCACAAAGGCATCTGTTTCCCCTTCTGAATATTTTACCTGAATGAGTTTTTCTATGTTTGGTGAGATGGTCATGGCGAATAAAGGTTTTCCCACATTCTTCACATTCATAACGCTTGTCATCATGATGCACACGGAGATGTAATCTAGTAACAAAATGTGAGTTTATAAAAATGTTCAAGTAAGATTTCTTGCTACTCTACTGTCAAACATATAAAATGGAAAGTTTAACTTGTCAAGAAAAGTTTCAATAACTTGAATAGATATGATATCAAATTGTACAATCTAGCTGCAGAAATTATGTCCTAATAATTATTTAATAATCTAAAATAATTATAATAATATTAAAAATTTGCCTATACCACTGAAAATTTAGAAAACAATCTAGTGCCTCTACCAATGAGGGGCAACTAAGAATGCAAATAAATGGCACATCAAGAACAATAAAAATGTCCCACTACATATATAACCACACAGATTTATACTGCTTCACAAGAGTGTCACTTATAAATATAGGCAACTTTATTTTAAACAAAGTAAATTTACTCTTTCAATTGATTATTCTATGATGGACTACTGCAACATTTCTACATTGTGAGTTAAAAGTTAAAGTTAAAAACTAATTATAACTAAAAAATGTTATCACCAACAACTACTCACTGTGAACGTTAACAACTTTAAAAATTTGTGCAATCCTAGTAACAATCAGTGGATGTCAGTTACAAACCTAGAAATCGGTTGGGGCTGCCTCCTGCTGCTAACTGGATTTTTAACCATGTGAGGTTTAAAAATCTGCATGAGTTGGAGCAATGAACCCCATTATTGTGATGCTGACATGAACTCATCATTCAGGAAGAACTCAGCGGGTCAGGCAGCATCTATGGAGGGAAATGGACAGTCGACGTTCTGAGTCGAGACCCTTCCTCAGGACTGAAAACGGGGAGGTAACCAGGGGGTGATAGGTGAATCCGGGGGGGGGAAGGTAGACAAATGGGGGAGGGGGAGAATGGGAATGATGTAAGAAGCTGGGAGATCTTAGGTGGAAGTGACAAAGGGCTGACGAAGATGGAATCAAAAAAGGGGGACAGAGGGGAGCAGTTATCGGAAGTTAGAGAAATCAATGTTCGTGTCATCAGGTTGGAGACTACCACGGCGGAACATGAGGTGCTATTCCCCTAACCTGCGTCTAGTCTCAACTTGGCAGTACAGGCGGCTGTGGACAGACATGTCGATGTGGGAATGGGAAGTGGAATTAAAATGGCTGGCCACCGGGAGATCCTGGCTGTTACGACAGATGGAGTGAAGGTGCTCAACGAAGCGATCCCCCAATCTGCATCAGGTCTCACCAGTGTAATTTATTGCATCCAGTGCTGCCTCTTCCACAGCACCTCATATTCTGCCTTAGTAGTCTCCAACCTGACAGCATGAACATTGATTTCTCTAACTTCCAGTAACCGCTCTCCTCTGTCCCTTCCTCCCCACCACCCCCCCCCCTTTTGTTTTCCCTTATCCCACTGGCCTTTCTTTTCCCCCTCCCCTGCCATTTGATCTGCCCATCACCCACACATTCCTCCCTCCGGTTCCTCTTCTCACCTCCTTCCCTTATTCCATGGTCCACTGTCCTCTCCTATCAGATTCCATCTTCTTCAGCCCTTTGTCACTTCCACCTATCACCTCCCAGCTTCTTGCATCATTTCCATTCTCCCCCTCCCCCATTTGCCTATCCATCTTCCTCCCCCAACCCCCCCCAACCTGGATTCAACTATCTCCCTTTTATACAGGTTACCTCCCCTCTTTCTTTCCAGTCCTGATGAAGGGTCTCGACCTGAAACGTCAACTGTCCATTTCCCCCCATAGATGCTGCCTGACCCTCTGAGTTCCTCCAGCATTTTGTATGCTGCTCCAGATTTCCAGCATCCGCAGTCTTTCTTGTGTCTCCATGAAATCATCATTGCTGGTTTATATCATGATCTGTTAATGATGCTCGTGTCTGGCCAGCATTAACAATGCACAAGCTGACACCATCAATAACATGCAATCTAATGCAATAAGCCACACATACATCAGCTTTTTTTTCTTAATTCATTTTCTGATCTTGGCATACATAGCTAGGCTAGCATTTATTGGCCATCCCAACTGCCCTCGAAGGTGGCAGTGAGCCACTTAACTGCTACAGTCCTTCTGGTGAAGGTACTCACATAGTGTTTTCAGGGAGTTTCAGGATTTAAACCTGGTGACAATGAAGGGCTGACGATATTTCCATTAAGTAGTCATCAGTGCACACCCAACTTCTGATGGAAGGAACATCATTAATGAAGCAGCTGAAGATAGTTGGGCCTTGGGCACTACCCTGAGGAACTCATCTTGGGGCCAGAATAATTAACCTCTGACAACCACAACCATCTTTGTATAAAGTTTGACTCTAACCACTGAAGTATTTTCCCTCTAATGCCCAATGACATCAATTTTACAAGGGTGTGCCAACGCCACACTCAATCAAATGCTACCTTGATGTCAAGGGCAGTCATTCAGCACTTCAGGCCTTGTTTGAATCAAGGCTGTGATGGGGTGCAGAGCAGTGATCCTTGTGGTGCTGTTCTGAAACTAATCTACCAGCTTTAGCAAACAATATTAATGAGCAACAGAATCAAATTCTGTGCGTTTTTTTTTAAGTAGTAACTCATGAATGACTCTCAAATTATGTTTTAAGCTCCAGAATACTGTGCAGGACACTCTTAAAATACAAACAGATTCTAACCCATGTTAAAATGGTGCCGCTCAGAAATCTAATCCTCTAATATTTTTTTGAGCTTCAGGAATCCATGAGTATTGTCATGAAGGAAAGGTGGTAGAGTGTTGCAGGAAGGTGCATTTCTTACTCTATACTTAATGTTCTTACCTGTATGAACTACCATGACGGAAACTCTGTCCACAAATACTGCAAAGATGTGGCTTTTCCCCACTATGGATCCGAAGATGTTCTTTTAATGTAGTTCTGTTTTTAAAAATAAAATGAGCATTATTTATCACTTTTGTCAATTAAGAGTTATTGTATAGGAGTCGGTTTTTAAATTTATTTCGACTTCGTATCATGCTGAATTAGTAAAATACTTTGTGCTCACGTAGATTCATAAATTATGGTTTAGTTACAAAATAATTTTAAGAAGTTCAGTTTTCAATAGCACATCCTAAAACTTACAAATGATTTACTGCGTCTCATGTTTACCTTTCCCTTACAGACTTCCCACAAATAAGACAAGTCCACTTTCTTTTTCCTCCATGAGTGCATTCAATATGTCGTTTGAGATTTCCTGTATCATTAAACTGCCGACCACAAATATCACATGGGAAAGGCCCTGAAAGAGTGATGAACTTTAAGTTATAGTCTGTGTCTAAAGTTCAGTACACCAAAGAGTCAAAGTTATTTTCTTTTCATCAAACTGAAAAATAGAAATTGGTCCCCAGACAAACCTCCAGGCTAGATCACACTTCATCCTGAACAAGATTTTTTACATTGTAGCACAAATAACTTCTTGCAAGAAGTTTAGCATTTATTATGGTGTTTGAGAGATAAAGAACAATTAAAATTGAAAACAGTATTTATTTTACTAACTGATTAATCTTCAATTTTTTAAATACTCACTGGCATCACTGTGGCATCCAAGGACTGTCTGAGAATGAACAAATAGTTTTTGTGCAACATGCTCTCTAACAGCGCTGTTATAACTTCTGCATTATTAACGTGGATTTGTGCCCACAATCTACTTTGTACCACAGAATTATAATTTTATTATGCCACTGGAAGTCATTTCTTGCAAAATGTCCTTCCTCAAGCTGTTTTTGGGTACTTTTGTAAGCAATGGTTTTGTTTTTTTTTCTTCCCCAGTTATGTTGCTCAGATTCATATAACACTTCTAACCAAATTGGTTGGAAATCCATCTCAAACCTCTTGATCAACCACCATCAAAATCATGGCAGAACAAGCTAAGGGGGAATCGTCTGTTCTTAATTAAATGCACTTATATTCCTGTCATTGTTAATAAACAAGAGAAGTTTATTCAGCAAAACAATTGCAGTAACTGAAAGGATAATCACTTTCAACTTGCTGTGTCTCACACCAGAGTCTAATAAAATGACCCACCCATGCAACATTACAAACATAGACCAAGATTACAGTTGTAATGACTATGAAGCTATCACTATTCACCATCATTACACCGTGAAACTTACAACCACAAAGTATTGCTTTGCCTACATAGTTTCATGTGGAAATTCAAAGAAGCAGCCAGTGATTCAGCACTGCTCCATAAGTTACACTATTTTACAGCCTTCTCCATTGTAATCAAGGAAAATCAGTAACTGAACATAAAAAAAACATATTTATCACTTTTTTGTAAAATAACCCGAAAATATTAGGTTTTATTGCCTGAGGTTGTAGTGAGTTTCCATTGATTTACCAAGACACAATTACTGCTTAGCAAGCTCACTGACTGTAAACAATCTAATTTTAATAATGCCCTCAAATATTTCAAAATATTTCTATATGATCTTTTACACCTTTTAAAAAAGATTATTCACAATATTTTAGCTTCCATCTTGATTTTAACTGAATTTTCCAATTTTTATTTCTTGTTCTGTAAAACATTTAAACTATTAGTTAAAATGCTGCTTGCTTCCCGATTTCTTGGCTGAGAGTGTCTTTTCAGTACAAATAGATATTCATGCATCTCAAAGACATGACTGTCAATGGATGCGTGGAATCCTATAAGAGTTGGCACTTTACATCAATCATTAGAACAGAGGAAGACACAAATCTTTGTGAGCAACATCTTTTAAGGTCAATAGTAAATAGTTACTTCATCAATGAATACAAAATTCAGGTCTGACAAAACAAGAACCAAGAAAGGAAAAATGTCTTGGATATATAGGCATGTTTTATTGCAACTGGAATAGAATATCATTAAGCAATAGTAAAAAGAGTGCTTGAAATCAAGATTAGACTGTTTTGCTCACAAATTACTACTGAATATAAAGAAGCATCCTGCAAGATGAATAAGCTGAAGGTTATTCTGAGTATTCTTTTTGCTGATTTGATCACATGAATCTGACCTGTTCCATTTCCATACTTAGGTTATTCAGAAAATATTTTTAAAAATTGGTCTTAATTATAAGTTACCTCAGATTTTAAGACAGAATCATGCACTGGAGACCGCATATTTTCAAATAAGAACAGTCCAAATGTTGTCCTCTGTTTTGCTAATCGGAAAACTTACACATTTATCTCAAGGGAGCTACCCTGTTGAATTTTTATTGTTAATTAAGAACTTGGATTTAACAATGCTTTTGACATCTCCCTGATGTCTAATTCCAGTTTATTACTAATAATAAGAACGGCCACTTCTAGTTACACTGCCAAGTACAACTGCATTTACTTTCAGGAAGGTCATCAAAATAGCAAACTGAATGACTTCTTCTACCACACTTTATAATGACGTAAAAACAGGTAAGAGAGGTTTTGGTTGACCATCTCTCTGAAAAATGAACTTTCAACAATACATTACATTCTGCATCAAGGTTGTGCTGGAACTATTTGAATCATAAGTGCTGACAATTCTACCGAACTGACAGTAGTACAAAATGTAACTGGCAACAAAAAAAAACTATTTGTGTCTGCTTGATTTTACTCTATACTTCACCAATACAACTTTAATTTATTGTGAAAGGATGAAGCTTTCTCATGCCAATGTTTGTACTTTGTGGCTCGTATTTCTATTTAACAAGAAATGTATTGTGCACATTAGCCCTTGTGCAGATTTAATAAGCAATATTCCAAAGTGAATATTCAGTGTAACACACAAAGGCAGCCATTGACTACAAATCCAAGAACATGCCGGGGGGGGGGGGGGGTGGCGGGGTGGTGTGGGAGGGTGTTAGATCAATCAAGGTAAGGTTAACTACTTAATTTTACAGTACAAGATGATAAATGGTGACATCAGACCAAGAACATTGTACAACCAACTGAAATTGTAATAACTGCCAAAAGAGAACTGCATTCAGACAGAACCAAAAAACCTAGATGATAATTGGTAATCAGCGACACAATCAGTCAAAACCTGTTCTGAATGAAATGGCATACACGCTGAAATAACAAAAATCCAAAACATATGGACATCCATACCCAGATGAAACTTTTCCTGATGTTTAAGCCTTGCAAATCTTGATTTGAAATGTTCCTCACAATAATTACATTTAAATGGTTTATCCTGTGTGTGAAGAATCATGTGCTCCTCAAGATGAGGTCTCCGTGTAAACGTTTTGTTACATACCTATGGCCAAAAAAGCAATTGAGAATTGTCACAGAGTTCCAGAACTTCAAATACTGCAACATAATATAGAGGGGCAAGAACAGTTTAAATCAGCTACCACTTGCACATTTAACTTTGATAAGTACGTTTGTGGGAGGGAGTCCAGATCAAGAAATGGAAAAGAACTTACATCACATCTCCATGCTTCGCTCCTCTTCTTTCTGGCAGCAAAAAACTCCTGTATATTATCTGGATGGAACCTGTAAATATTCTCAAATCAGTAAGTGTAATGTTGTAAATCACAAATAAAGATGAAAGCAGGCTTGAAAAAGCAAACAATTTTTCCTTTTTCACAGTAAAAGAATTTTACCAAATTTCAAATCCTCAACACAATAAAAAGTAGCTGAATCTGTGCACTGATAACCTGTGAATTTTAGTTTACACTCAATGCAGGGCTTAATGCTGAAAAAATTTCTTTGGGCCCTCTCTTCACCAGTTATAATATAGGTTATACCTCATGTGCATTATCACTTCATTCCTCAACATGGCAAAGCAATTTTAAGGCCACAACACCAACATCCTCTTTTATTCAATACTGGCATAAAAAGAAAGCTTTCATTTTACTGTACGTGACTTTTTTTCATTGATTTCCTTGCTACCATTAGCAAAGAGCCCGCAGACTGCATTTGTTTTAAAAAATATTTGTATTAATTTCAAGAACCTCAACAAAACATGAGTAAAGGAAATACAATTTGCCAAAGCTAAAGAAACTCAGTGGGCCCAATCTTGCTGGCTAATGCCTCTAGTTGCAAACAAGCTGTTGGTGTTTAACCACTACAAGTCCTGGTGTTCTGCAAATGCATTGTTAAATGCAGAGGTCCCAGAATTCCTGAAAAAAGTGTAATGCAGAACTTTCAGTATACACCAGTGGTAGATTCCACAAGAAGCCAAATTACAAAAACAATCTTGATGAGATTCTCTAACATTTACACTTTAGAAATTGCCCCTTGGCTCCTGTAACAGTTTGGTGTTGTTGATATGAAGCAATGTTTCCTGTTTTGTTTTAAATTTTGTCTATTGAATCCTTTATAATTTTACTATTTTAGTGCTTTGAGTTTGGCTTAACATTTTCATTTTTTAATGATTTTTATTTTTCTATTTGCTTAGATGTTTTTCAATTTCTCTGTATTTTAGAAATTAATAGATGATATTCAGCACCTTTATAGCAATGAAGTTGATGGCTGGGTTTTGCCAACTGGGTGGGACTTTCTGAATGCACTTGTTAAACTCAGGTGGTGTCTCAGGCCATAAAATCAACTCTGTCCATTGAAACAGGTAGAATGTGGGCCAAGAAAGACTCTGGGCAGTAATTCCAGCAGGACACTGAGCCAGAAAGAACTGATCTGTTACTTATTGCCACCTACGACTTTAATTTTCAACTGAATGCAAATATGATGACAACATTTTATAACAACATAGTGGTTTTACAATGCCTTCAGTCACAGCATAACTGCATATAACAAGCCCAAACCTGTATTCACTAATCAATTAACAAACTAATCAGAAACACAAGTTTCACCTGTTTATTTCCTTCTTTGTTAGCTTGCATTTTTGTTTTACATTAGGTATTAGGGCCACTTTAAATGAGCCACATCTGGTCTGAAATCAGCTGTTCCAAGACTTTTCAAAAATCAAGTAGGACTCCCATACAGGTCAAAATAGATTCCTTTCCACTTAAAATACATGCCTGCTTTTTTTTTAAAAAGCAAATAAATTATTTCAGTAACTGTCAATCCCTTAACAACAACAAACCTTTGATTCTGTCACAACTGCAAAAAGAACAACTTTTCAAATAAAATGTATATGTTGTTCAGTTCTATTAACAATACACTTTATTTAACATTCTTATTTTGTTCCATTTGGCAAATGTAGCAGGATAGTAATTTTACTGAAATTTGTTAATAGGACAGGTATGGTCAGAACAGTGAATACTAATTCATCTTCATCAATTCAACTACAATTCTTGTACTCAGTATGATGAAAACAAGGATGTAGAAATATTATAATAGGAAATAAGCAATAGTTTACACATACCGCTTCACGTGCTTTGCTAATGTTTTTTTTGCTCGCATGCAGCTTGTTGCAGAATGGGCACTTTTGCTCCTTTCTTTGAAAAGAAGCTTGTGCGTTATGCTTCTTCCTATGAGCAGTTAAGTTGGATTTGGTGGAGTAACGCTGATTACAAATATCACATTCAAAAGGTTTTTCCCCTGTATGCACACGTGTGTGGCATTCATATTTTCCTGTAAAAATCCAAGGACACAAAATTAAGGTACATTAAGTTTTTGGTCAACTTCTAAATTATGGCAGCTGTGCACAATAGTATCCAACATTACACAGAAGAGATTCACTTAAAATAAGCCCCACAGCCACTAACTTTCAATCACCCATCTGCTTCAAAGGGGGATTCAAGTACTTCTTCATTTTAATAAAAGAAGAAGAGCAAGAATTGGTCTGCAAGCCCGAAGCAGTATTTAAAGAGGCTTGCCTAGCTTCACAACCAGGGAATGGGACATGAAGCAAAAACACATTTGTATTCTAGTAATGATTAGATACACTTATATGTCACATGATGAAATGGAATTAAGTTTTGATAAAAATACATATCAGATGTTAGATTCTGTCACTGTACAAATATTTACATATGATAATTAAAACCAAGATTGCTCTGTTAGGTCAAATTCAAAGTAATTTTAAATACCAATTTTGTTTCTATAGTAGTCACATTCTATTAATTGGGAACAAAGGACAACCACTCTCCCAACAAACAAGCATTATTAATCTTACCAACCTATTCGGTCAAAACTTTTATCACATTTTGGGCACTGGAGTGTTTTCTTGCTCCCAGTCTGTAAAATGACCGGAGGTAATTCCTTGGGAATATTTTGCTCAATTTCATCTGCATCCAGAGAGTCATTCTCATCATTCCTTTGAATTTCTTCCTCTCTTTCAATTTCTTCAAGCTTTGCTTCAACTTCTTCCATTTCGTCTTCACTTTCTACACTTTCATGGGCATCATTGTTATTCTCAGAGTCACTACTATTTTTACTAGAACATTCATCTTCAGAGATATCCGTGTTATCAACACTTTTACTCTCAAACTTTGCTGGACATTTGCGTGTTCGCATTGACCACCTCCTTCTACTAAGTTCCATTTTTGTTGCATCAGAACGTTCTTCCTGTACCAGGGAGCTAGCATTATGAGCTTTAGTTATGTGGTTTTCTAAAGATTTTTTATAACAGAAAGTTTTATTGCAGAAGGTACATACATTGCTATGCTGTAGCTTGGCAGTTGTTTCAAGGGGATCCTTTTCTTCCAAACACTGGTTGTTTTCCGTTAACAGTTCTGTTTGGGTTGACCTGGACACATTTTCATTACTGGTCAACAATTTAACTGCATCGATAATGTCTAGAAACTGAGCAGCTTCCAAAATTGAAGGGATTTCACTTTCCTGAATAAAGAATTCAGAGGTGTATAAAAATTCTAACAAATGATGGAAAACATAATAACTTACATGGTCCAATTGAATACAATCCATGTTTGGGTTTTTACTTAAACAAGCATGGAAATAACTGCTACCTACAGCAACAACCACCTTATGGGCACAAAATTGCTTCCCTTCTACCATGATAACTAAATCACAGAAAGGTGACTGCTTGAGTCGATCATCATTCATATATTTCAATAGATTCTTGTTATGCAGCAGTGATCTCAGATGTATAATTGGTGATGATTGTCCTAAAGGAACATCAAGATTGTCTGAAATATTTGAAATGCTTTGAATTGATCTTGGACCATAGTATAGATTTTCAAATTTTGTTGTCTGTAAATCCAAAAAAACATCTTTGCACTGTGCTCCGGATAAATTTGACCCAGTTTTATAAGAACTGTCAATATTCTGAGACATGGTGTTTATTAAAATTGCTGTGGATGAATACCAGCTCTTCTCAGTCTGCTGTTTCACAGTGGACCATCATTGTGGAACAAGTACACAGTCTCAACATAAAATCTCCTTGTAATTTTCATTGGTATCAGATGACCTCATACCACACAATCTTCTCAGGATGGTTGCAACATTCATCAGGCCTGCAAGATCATTCAAATATGTGATGCAAAAAGTTACAACATGATTTAGCTTTACTTATCTAAAAGGCCACACTGAATACTGGTCAATTTTTTTTAAATATGCCCAGTTGGCATTTAATGTCAAATTTCCAGAGTACTGCACAAAATAATAACGCCAGTTGATAATTTGTTACCTAGTAATTGAACTCATTTGTGTACCCATGTCCCAAAGGTGTGCTGGCAGATTGACTGGCTATTGTAAATGTAGGCAAATGGAAAAAGAATAATAAAAGGGAGCTATTAGCCACGTGAGAGAAGATAAGTTGCAGGGCAACAGGAAAAAAGAGGGGAGATGAGACTGACTGGACAGCTCTGCTGGGAGACAGTGTGAACTGGGACCAAGTAACCTCCTTTCTGTGCCATAAATAATTGCCCAGTGTCCAATATGCATCTAATGGCTTTATCCAGTGCACAGCAGCCATTTCCACATTTGCAAACAGAAACTGGCTGCTCATGGTGCATCCTTTGACCTTAAGAATTTTCACACAAAGAAAAACAAGGGATAAATTCTGCAAAGTCAGTAACGAGGTAATTAAAGGGTCCATGTGGAGCCTTTTGATACTTTACCCAAGGCATCTTAAAGACTTAATTTTCCTTGCTCTACCTTTGTTCCATTGTCATAAGCAATAATAGCAGCATCTCTGTATTAATTACTTCACTACAATGCTGCAATTGCTGGTCCTTTGATAAGCCGATACATGTCCTCCCCAGCTTACGAACGCCCAACGGATGGATCTGCCGGCTACTGCAGGGATATTTGTTGTGTGGGAATTTGGTTCGGGTTATGAACAGTTTGCAGAAATAGAATCCTGCCGTAACCTGGGGAGGACCTGTAAATTAGAGACTCCTGGCACAAGGATTGATCAGACCATATCATTGCACGGAGTGTTCAGCCACACATACACTTTCTTTCATTTTACTGAATAATCACCTGAATGTTACCCATAATTAAAATTAAACTAATAGAATATATAGCATCCAGTAATTAATGAAAACCATGAAACATTATTATCAGTTTGAAAAATGCTTTAAAACATAGGGGAGAATTTGCATAAAGCTGGGTTTCCCCAAATCAGGTCATTCGTAACTCTGGGTGCCCCTGTAGTTGAATTATTTCAAAGGAGACTGGTAGATTACAAGACAAAATTAGAATGCCAAAAATATTTTTCTAATCCATAAGAGGTGTTAACCCAGAAACATGCCATTCAGTATTATTTAAATCTCCATTTTCTTTGAACTCAGAAATAAGCAGTGCAAGGGAGAAGAATTTGTGATAATGTCAACATCACGTAGTCCAAGCTCAGGCACTGCATATACAACAAAATGCCCTTATCTCGATATCAACAAAGCAGTAGCTCCTGGCAATGAAAGTGACTTATTTCAATGATTCAGTCTTTGTAGGTTGAAATTGAAATGATAACACTCCTACAAAGTAGCATGGGATCTTTTGCTGCAGTAGATCAGCAGAGCACTGTTTCCTAACCAATCACCTTTGTTTAAATCTAGCCCCTTGATCTATCCCCAGTTTTAATATTTCTTCATTTGTCAAGACTCTAATCTCTAGAATTCCTCTCTTAAAATTTATGCCTCTATTTTTGTCGTTAAGTAACCTCCGAAGCTTACCTTCTTGACAAAGATTTTAGTCACCTAAAATTCGTATCTTAACCTGTCTGTATATACAGTATATGTATGCACAGGTGCAATGATAAACTTACTTGATGCAATGTGCCTGTGATGCTGCTGCAAGTAACTTGTGCATATGACAATAAACTCAATTTTGACTTTGATATGGCTCAGCTTGTCAACATTCCAGTGAAGCACCATGGGATGTTTTGTTACATTAAAAGCACAGTATAAATGGAAGGTTTTGATGCTCTCAAACTGTAGAAACTGGAGTATGAGCTCCCACTTTCATTTCCGTCACCAGAGACCAAGAAGTTTCATCCTATCAGCTTGGGCTGGATTCAAAACAAGGCAGGAGAAGTTAAAAGCGGTTTGCTAACTCAGTGAGACAGCGGATCCCAGCTCTGTTTTCAAACTCCCCACCCTCTTCACCCTAACAGAAAATACGTCAGCCTTCTACTGACAAAAATGATACCTTTGCTAATCCCCTGTCTCTGACGGAGCCCCCTTATTTCTAGCAGTTAATATCAAAAAAATCATTGATCTTGTACTGGGCAACTGGGGTGGAGGATGTACGGGCGTGAGGAGGGGACACCAGCTGTGATTTCCAGCCTCTTGAGCCACATCACCCAGGTGAACCCAGCAGACTGAAGGAGGTCCTGGGCTGGCACAGGCCGGGCTTGTGAAGAACCGGCGCACAACTCGGAACCGGACCGGTCGGCGAGGTGGGGTTTCACCTCCCGAAACCATCGATCTCATTGCACTCGATGGCGGTCAACCCCAAGCCCGTGCCTGAGCCTGAGCCTAACCCCGGGTCCCGGCCCAGACCGGGGCCCGTCTCCCGATGCCGGGACGCGCCGCCTCTCCCTTCGCCAACGGCCGCCGCCGCGTTCCATCTCCCTCCCGCCGGCCGGCTGCGTGCATCGCTGCCATTGGCTGATCCCAACGGTCCCGAATCCCGGGCCCGATGCTCGCGCTCCCCTTCTACTTTCAAACCTTTGTTTCCGTTCCCGGACCACAAGTACCGCCGGGCGCCCGCGCATGCGCGGTGGCGGGCCGGCCACTTGGCCGGCCCGGCGCGCGTTGCATTGTGGGAGTGCCGGGAACCAGCCGCCGAGGAGGGGACTCGGTGAGCCCTGGCGTGTTTTCCGCCGCTCCTTGAGACAGTCTTTCACGTTGGTATTGGTAGTGCCGGCGCGGCGAAGTCAATGCCAAGGGGAAGTTAATGCTAAGGGGAACACATGTGGCTCTCGAGGTGAGTTGAGTTGAGTCTAGGATTCCTCCCGAGTGAGTGCACATGGCTCCTATGGTTTAAACCCTGGTTCCCGCCGCCAGGACCTGGTTAGTCAGTCCTCTTCCACGACCACTTGAGTTTGAGTCTGGTTACATTGTAGCTGTGTTGTTCTTTTAGGGTCTCTGCAGCACAGCGAGTCGCGCCTCCCCGCTGGAAACACCTTGACTGGTGGCCAAAGCGACTTCCCACGAACCCTTTGGAGGTGGTGTTCGCTGCACCCTCCAAAGGTCTGTCATTGCCCCGTCGTCTCTCTGAGGTGTCCAACTCACTGGAAGCAAGAGTCAAGGTAGCTGGAAGTTAGACGTTGAAAGCCCAAAATCATACTGGTTAAAAAAACATTTCCTGAGTGCTAGGAACGTTCAACGGCCCGACGAGGGGAGAGCTGAAAGATTGTTGGAGATTTAACAGATTATAGGTGAGCAATGGCAAGGTTTTGGGGGGACAGCATACACGCTCCCTGATTTGCTGGCTCTTCGCAATTTCGTTTATTGGGAATTATTTGTCTTTATCCGGTATTGAGTTGTTTGACTAACTTAAAGAACATCCTATTGCGATGTTTATAGTTATTTAGCTGTATATTAAGGTAATATAATTATTTGATCTAAACGTGCACAAGTGCGCGCACACACAATATACTCACACAGATGTTCTCACATACGTTCTATAACATTTGAGGCACTAGCTAGCAGAGCAACAGATAGTACAATCACTTTGGAAATGAGAAATCTTCTGCAAAAAAAAAGTAAACATAAGACAGATCGGGATAGGTCTTTGATAAACAACTACGGGTTGATGGAAGTATTGAGTTGAGGCTACAATCCGATCGGTCATTGAACAGACTTGAAGGGCCGGTTCTGGATTTGTTGTTATATTTAAACCAATTGTTTTGCAGCGTAAAGTGATTGATAAAATTACATATCTACTTCATTTGAAAATACAATCCTGTTATGAATTATAAGGTACAATATATCAATAAACTTTAATATTTAATATGTAAAAATGTAACATGAATTCCAGAGGCAGGCCTGCATACAGAAGGTCTTAATCCAAAGAATTTACAAACAAAATATTCAAAATGTACAACACTGGATGAGTAATGTATTTATTCGGCATAAAACTGGAGCCTCTAAATGTCACATTTACATCATATTGGTAACAAAGTATGAACATGAATAGACTGCACAATAGAGTAAAACTTCAATAATATGCATCTGGAAATCCTGATGGTTTGGCACCTGACTCACTGGATGATGTTTGCTAAGCTCCCTTTTAATTCACTGGGTTCCCTGTTCCTCCATCCCCTTTCATCTCCTGGGGACCTCCATTCCCACAGTCCCTTTAAAACTCACCAGACCCTGGTTCCTGTGCTCTTTTTAAACTCACTGAGGCCCTGAATCCCACACTTCCTTTGAATTTACTGGGTTCACTGAAATCTTAAAACAAAAGTGGGGGATTATTAGGAATAACATCCAAACGTCCAGAAAATCTGCCAGAGCAGCAGCACCTAAATCCCAAATGTGCCAGATTATCAGAGTTTCACTGTAGTTAAAAGCAAACAAAGGGAAATAATTTGTTTCACTCAAAAGAAATAAGTAAAAATATAATACAGATTCAGTAGTACACAGGCAAGTAAATCCCATTGCAATGCATCTGCAAATGAGTGCTTTAATGGACAATCTGGACATTATGCAGACAAAGAATAAGGTTCCTGAGGCACTGCAAACATGTTTCTTAGTGGCTAGTACAATGGAGTAGTGTGAATTTCCCAGAACTTGCTGTTCTACTCTCTCTGTACCCACTTCACACTTGTGGAATTTGCGGCCAAATTATCTGATAAAGCAGCCAGTTTTGAATTCAAAAACGAGAATGACTTGTACTTGTGTAGTTCAAATTGGCATAGCAAAATGACACAAGTTGAATCCAAGGAGTGTAACCAAACAAAATTTGACAGAGCCATGTAATGAGGATGGCAGAACATGCAAAGACTGGGTCAAAGGAGTGTGGTTAATGGGTTCTCCTAAGGGAGAAGAGAAAGTCAGAGAGGTTAGATGGGGATTTGAGAGTTTAGGCCTTGTTAACTGACAGTGTGGTGGAACAGTTTAATTCAGAGGTGATTAAGAGACTGGAATTGGAAGAACACAAATATCTCAGAAGGTTGGAGGGCTGGAGATTCTGAAGAGGGGAAGAAACAAGGATGAGTACTTTAAAACAGAGGCATTGTTTAATTTGGGGAAAATGAGTAAATAATGAGTGAACAAGACCTGATACAAGTTAGCATTGCAAAGGTTTATCTCAAGTTTGCGGAAGGTAGAGTATTAGAGGCCAATCGAGGCAGCAATGGAATAGTCAAGTTGCTGAGAGTATTATGAGAAGATGAGGTGAGGCAGGGATGGAATCAGGAAATGCAAATGGATGGTCTTCGTAAAATATCAGTCATATGGTCCAAAGTTCATCTCAAGTCAAAGCAGTCTGATTCGATTTCAATCAGTTGCCAGGGAGAGTGATGAAATTAGTGGTTTGGAAACAGAGCTTATGATAAGAATTGAAGACAATAGCTATGGTCTTTCCAATATTAAGTGAAAAAATTGTTTTCTTTTTATACTGCATCAGATAATCTGCATAATAATTTAGAAAATGTTAAAGAGATCAAAAGAAGTAATGGTGAGTAGATCCCTGTGTTGACGGCATACGTGTAGAATCTGGTGATGGTTTTCAGAGGGACCGCCAATGATACTGATTAAAGCTCCATTATCTTGATTGAAAGCCCTCATGGAAATCACTCTTACCATCTGGCATGACACTACCAGGAGTGAAAGGGGAGTTAGCTACATCCAGTTACTGGTGATTGTGGAGGAGAATCAGGAACACTGCAAACATTATGGAGTATTCCCTTTATTCTTTACAATTAAAGAGTTTAATTTCAGAAAGTAGAATTCACTATTGTTATGTTTCTAATGGCTTAAATCTACATCTAAGTCTGGCCAATATTTGTTCCTCAACTGGAAAAAAAGTTCTTCCTTAAAAAGATAATCAGATTATATTACATTGCTCTTTGTAGGATTTGCTGTGTGTAAATTGGCTGCTGATTACAAACTCTTAAAAACTCTTTTCATTGACTATGAAGTAATTTGCAGTCTTCCAAGCAAAGAAAGAACTATGTATTTTCTCTTAAGCCTGACACCCCAATGGGTGTTTTCTGTGCATTAAAGAGAACTGTGAGTTTTGCTGATGAAGTTGCAAAATAAACTATGATCACACAGCATAAAAGGTTCCTCTAAAATGTTTTTGTTATCAGGAACTGAGGGTGATTTTCTACGGAATGAGGCTGCACATGTAAAATACAGGAGCCTGAGGGCACGTACCACCAGATTTAAGGACAGCTTCTACCCCACTGCGATAAGACTATTGAACGGTTCCCTTATACGATGAGATGGACTATGACCTTACGATCTACCTTGTTGTGACCTTGCACCTTACTGCACTGCACTTTCTCTGTAGCTGTGACACTTTACTCTGTACTGCTATTGTTTTTACCTGTACTACATCAATGCATTCTGTACTAATCCAATGTAACTGCACTGTGTAATGAATTGACCTGTATGATCGGTATGCAAGACAAGTTTTTCACTGTACTTTGGTACAGGTGACAATAATAAACCAATACCAATGTATATTTGGCTGCATTTACTAGTGGCATAGGCAGCACATTGTGCTCATGAAATATTCAAACCTGTCTTTATAAATTGGTGCAGACTGACATTCCCTGCATGTAGAATTTTCACTAGCTTTTAGGCATCTCTAACTTTGCAACCTATTGTTACTTGTTCTATGTCTACCTTCAGTGCCGCTCTCCTAATGCACACTTATACAAGAAAATGGGCACTTTTCCATCCAGGTCAGAACATGTCAGTGGCATCCAACCTGTTAATGCTCCATGCAAAGGATGCGGCGGTGAAAGATTGCCAAGGTAGATAGATGATGCAAAGAAAATTAAAGGGGCATTTTAAAATGGTCAAGATTTTACTGGCAATTAAAAGAGTGCATGGGAACCACAGTGGTCCATTAACATCCTCAATCCTGTTTGCTAAAAATATTTGGAATGATTAGAAGAGGAGCAGAAGAAACAAGGTCCAGAAGATGGATGATGTCTAGAAGGTTTGAGAAAGAGAGTTTTAAATAGTTAGTTTGAATCATTTCCTCAATATAGAGGAAATTCCTCAATTTGGCAGCCAGCACAAAGTAAGTCAGTAGTAAGTTCTGGGATCATATGAGAACAAGGTTGTTCATTGGTTTAAAAGAAGAGTGAGCATATGGTCTTTTTCAGGTTTAGAGTAATCAATCCCAAATATAAAACCTTCCTCAGAGAAAGGAAATTTTATAAAATAGAAGATCTCTGGATTAAATTTTAATTTATTTAGATTTGAAGACTTTGACTATAAAATTACCAGCCTTCAATAAGACCCAGACTCAATGTTATTAATGACAAAATTGAACAAGAAAGTAAAGGAGACAAAATTTAAAATTTCTATCTGAAATTCAACAGACCGACACAACAATCCTGTATATGTTTTTGACATAAACATTAACCAGTTTACTTGAATGTCAGCAGTTGACCATCTTTTCTCATTTTTAAATACAATCTCTACATGTCTCATTATAAATTTGAAGTAGTATTGTACAAAAGTGGTTTATATTGCTGCAGTTAAGTAGCCTTGCACACATTTGGAAAAGGAAAAGAAAGTTTAATTAAAGTATCTTAACAAAGTGAAATCATTGATGGTGAACATATTTGAATCATTGTTCCAAACAATTGCATTTGAATATATTGCCATTAGAGAGCGATGTTCTCACTCCAGTGGCTGTGCAGTGTCAACAGAGTACTATGCAAAATAATATACTGGTTGAGAACAATCAATGAGATTTTAGCACAAAAAAGTTGCATTTTAATAAGAAATTTACTTTCTTTACTAATATAATCTTATAGTCCCAACGCATTTATATTTTCACAGTTGAAATTTTTTTGTAATTTCCATATTTCAGTTTAAGAATTTCTTTTACAAAATTAAACTTCAAACAATTAGCATAATTGGCATTTCATTCTTACGTAACTTAGTGGGCATGAAAGATGTTGAAAATTAATAAAATGGATTTGAAAACCTTGAAAAGCTTCACTCAGCTGTTTCATTTTCCAGCAATATTTGGAGGTCACAAATCCAAGTAATTTTACTACTAGGAAATACTTTAGATTTAGTTTGTCTTTTTCTTGATTTATTGAGTAATCCTATCAATAATCAAGGGAAGAATCTCTGTGCTAATTATTGAGCATTTTTTTGTTTACGTACTCCACAAACATTTCACTTCAACATAAATGCTGTGCAGAGAATACATATGTAAGCATTGTGCTTTATTTGGTATCTATCAATCATTTGTTTCATTTCACCTGCTTTAACTTATTAATAATATGACATTCATCCTGATCAATTTAAAAGGTGATAATTAATATAATATTTCTTGGTTTAAATAAAGATCTACCCTTACTTTTAGCATCCTTCCTGTTGTGAATTCATTCCTACAAACTGTCCCCTGATTTTCTACTATTATTCAGATGCTATTAGGAAAAGACAAATCCCTTTGGAAGTGGAAACAGACAAGAACTTCAACATGACATGCATGGAATAAATGTCACAATGTTTCTGTTTTTTTTCTTGTTTCTGTTTATTTCGGTTACCTTGCTGACACTCATCGACTTTCCTCTCCACTCTCTCCCTTCTTGGTAACTTAAAACATGTTTTATTTCTAACTTTTCTTAGTTTTGATGAAAGAAGATAGACCTGAACTGTAAATTCTGTATCTCCATTCACAAATGCTGCCTGGATGGCAGTCTTTTTTTTTAAATTTTAAATATTTCCATCTGCAGTGTCTTGCTTTTCTTGTTTGTTTGTTTGCCCTTGTTAGATTCTGCTCATCATCATTCATATCATTACCCCACATTATCACCTTATCCATTCTCTTTAACTTTCTGAATTCCTTTCACCTGAACTATTCCCCATAATTATTTAGTTTAAAGCCTTATTTGATTTGGCTGGATGCTTGGAACATCTCCCTCTTTCCCTAGGACAGCTGCCATTGCCTCGTGAACTGAAACCTATTTCTCTCACACAGATCTTTGAGCCACGCATTCAAATCTCTGATCTTATTGATCCTATGTCAATTTGCATGCGACTCCAGTAGTAATCCAGAGACTTTAGTGATTCTGCTTTCGAATTTAGATTGTAGCTACCCATACTCCCTCAGCTATGTTGTTGGTTCTTATGTGGAGCACAACAACTGGATCTTTCCCCTTCCACTTCAAGTTCTTCTCCAGCTCTGAGAAGATGTTCTTAACCCTGGTGCCACAACCTTCATGGCTCATAGTCACTACTGTAAGACTAGTGTCCATCCCTCTCATTATAGTGTGGTCTACCATTAATACATTCCTTTTTAGTTCCCCAGTTTAAATAGCATTCAGTACCATGGTGGTCAGTTTGGTCTTCTTTTCTGAAGTATCTGCTTATGCCCACACCAGTTGTAAGAATGTTGTGTCTTTTGGACAAGGGTAAGAGCTAACACTTCTCCAAAACAATTCTCTGAATCCCCACACCTGTTTCACTTATAGCCACATTCTCCTGTACACTGATCAAATCTATAGTACCCAATCTAAAGAAAGTGACTGTTCCCTGGAACAAAGTATCTGGATGACTTTCTCCTTGATGCATTGTAGAATGCATTGTGGCAGCAGTATAGTGCAAAGACATAAAAAAACTATAAATTATGAAATAAATAGTGCAAAAAAAAAGGAACAATAACGTAGTGTTCATGGGTTCATGGACCATTCAGAAATCTGATGGCAGAGGGGAAGAAGCTGTTCCTGAATTGCTGAGTGTGGAACTTCAGGCTCCTGTACCTCCTCCCTGATGGTAGTAATGAGAAGAGGGCATGTCCCGGGTGTTTAGGGTCCTTAATGATGGATGCTGCCTTCTTGAGGCACCACCTCTTGAAGATGTCCTCGATGGTGGGGAGGGTTGTGCCCATGATGGAGCAAGCTGAGTCTACAACCTTTTGCAATCCTGTGCATTGGAGCCTCGATATCAGGATCAAAGTCAGGACTGAGTTCATCAACTCTAAGCAAAGTTCCTTGAGCTGCAGACATTTAGCACAGATGTATTCTGTGGATCACAGTAGCCTCCACCAGCTTCCGCATGATAGAGCAACAACGTATCATCATGTCAGCTACACTTTATTTAATCGGTGGTTAAGTTCTTCAAGTATTATTTATCATCTTATTAGCATCTACTGGCATAAATAAAAACAATAATATTTATAGGGCTCTTGGATAAAATAAACTTGTCTCCAGGACCCTGGACAAAATGAGTGAGAAAGCAAAGGAGTTGAGGCTGAATAATTTATTCGTGGCATGTTCTCTCTGTTGGTTCAGGGACAATGAAACTAATTATAATGTTCCACTGATCAAACTAAAATCAAGTAACATGATACAGATAAAGAAAAAAAACAAAATACTTTCTTGGTATATGAGGCTCAGAGTTACAGTTGCATACCATATATATGTGTTCTACCCATCGCCGTATTTTTGTATTTTCTTGAGTCTAGGCCAGGTCTCAGGGCAATCCTGTCAACCAACATGTTTCCCCTGTGACCTATTTTTCTACGCATGGCCATTAACACCACCTGATCCTCCCAGCAGCCACCTACATTAGGGATATTTTACAGGAGCCAATTGACCAACCAGCATTTTTCTTCTCAGACATTTTGAAGAAGAACAGAATGGTCCAACTGATTGCAGTGTTCTACTGTGATATGGCCAAGCCCATCCTTCACAACAATAGGAATGGTAGCAGATAGAACCTCAGCATGTAGTAATGCTTGGTGTTTGTGTACCCCGGATCCATACCCAGCATAATGCAGGCATGCACAAAGGTAGCCATCAGGATGAAGGCCTCGTTGGGTACATTTTTCCTCCCTTTCTCTAGCAATTTGTATGTTGTGTCTCAGCAGACACAATCCATTTTCACTCACAAATAAACCTGTCATCATTTTGACTCAGGTTTTCTTTTTCTATCTGTAGAATCTGGCTTGTTATTAACAATACATTGCACAAAGGAGTATAATGTGCTTGTAACTGGTATTTTAACTGCCTCCATCAACCTATTTGGACTCTCCCAATCAGAGATGCTCCCTTTATATCAGAGATATTCACCTTAGATCCAAAATTTCTATTAATATCCGTCCAACCATCTCTCCCTCATCTTCTCTGGTACTGAAAACTGACTTGCTCAGTAATCACTGACAATCAGTCCTCCTCCTCGCTGACAACACAGGTGCACCTCAAGGATGCGTGCTTAATCCACTGCTCTACTCTCTCTTCATTCATGACTGTGGCTAAGCACAGCTCGAACGCCATCTACAAATTCGCAGATGACACCACTGTTGTTTGGTAAAATCTCATTTCGTGACGAGGAGGCATACAGGAGTGAGATTGTTCAGCTGGTTGAATGATGTTGCAATAACAACCTTGGACTCAACATCAGTAAGACCAAGGAATTGATTGTGGACTTAAGAACTGGGAAGTTGAGAGAATACCTACCAGTCTTCATTGAGGGATCAGCGGTGGAAAGGGTGAGCAGCTTCAAGTTCCTGGGCGTCAACATCTTGGAGGATCTGCCCTGGGCCCAACACATTGATGCAGTCACGAAGAAGGCACATTAGTGGCTTTACTTCATTAGGAGTTTGAGGAGATTTGGTATGTCACCAAAGACTCTTGCAAATTTCTGTGGATGTATGGTGGAGAGCATTCTGACTGGTTGCATCACAGCTTGGTATGAAGGCTCCAATGCACAGGATTGCAAGAAGCTGTGAAGGGTTGTAGACTTAGCCAGCTCCATCACGGGCACAACCCTCCCCACCAGAGAGGACATCTTCAAGAGATGGTAACTTAAGAAGGTGGCATCCATCACTGAGGACCCTCACCATCTGGGACATGCCCTCTTCCCATTACTACCATTGGGAAGGAGGTACAGGAGCCTAAAGACCCACACTCAGTGATTTAGGAACAGCTTCTCCTCCGCCATCAGATTTCTGAATGGTCAATGAATCTATGAACACTACATCGTTATTCCTTTTTTTTTGCACTATTTATTTATTTTGCAATTTGTAGTAATTTTTATGTCTTTGCACTGTACTGCTGCTGCAAAACAACAAATTTCACAACACACAAGTCAGTGATAGTAAACCTGATTCTGATTCTGACTTGGTTTTCTCTCTATCCCAATTCTGACGAAGGGTCCCAGACCTGAAACCATAACAGCTTCTCTTTCGTAGATGCTGCCTGACCTTCTGAGCGTTTCCAGCATTTTCTGTTTCTATTTCACTAACAAACACTGCATAACATATACTACAAAAACCAAACGACCACACAAAACATGATTGTGCAAACCATTGCTCCTACTGTCTGGACCCATAACATATCATGTTTTCCAGATGAGAATGATTTCTACAACTCTGCTACTTGCTGCTTCAATTCTGATGTTTTAGGAGGTGTCAACTAGCTTTAAGTAGTGCCTACTAGCTTAAACTAGTGATATCTCTGCTGGGTTTTGGCTACCTGTGAACAACTACTGAACAATGCAGTTAACAGAGGCTCATATTGGCATCATGTAAATTCACAACCAACACAAAGATGGTAACATCAGAAGCAACAGGCACTATTTTGTTTTGCATGGCATGGACTTATTGGGCCAAGCAACCTGTTTCTATATTGTGGATATTTTATGGTTCATTGTGGATTTGTAAAGTCATTTTTGGAAGGTGTGCAAAAAATTAGTATTTTATTTCATTATACCTTCAATACAGCTTGTTCCTGCCATAGTGCAGGGCAAGGCTAGAAGGATTAGGGAACCCTGGTTGACGAGCATTATTGAGGCACTGGTCAGGAAGAAGAAGGTGGTGTATGTCAGGTATAGGCAGCTGGGACCAAGTGAATCCTTGAGGAGCATCACAGATTTAAGAGTACACTTAAGAGGGGAATCAGGAGGGCAAAAACAGGACATGAGATAACTTTGGTGGATAAGATAACAAGATCACAAGACAAAGGAGCAGAAATAGGCCATTCGGCCCATCGAGTCTGCTCCATGAGCTAAATTAATACTATTCCTGTCTAGCCCCAATTTCCGGCCTTATCCTCATATCCCTTGATACCTTGACTAATTAGATACCTATCAATCTCCTCCTCAAATGCCCCCAATGATTGGGCCTCCACAGCTGTACATAGCAAAGAATTCCATAAATTCACTACCCTCTGGCTAAAGAAATTTCTCCTCATCTCCGTTTTAAACCGGTACCCTCTAATTGTAAGATTGTGCCCCCTAGTCCTGGACTCACCCACCAGGGGAAACAGCTTAACCACATCTACTCTGTCCAGTCCTTTCAACATTCTAAAGGTTTCTATGAGGTAATGGAGAATCCTAACATATTCTCTAAGTATATTAAGAGCAAAGGGTAATTGGAGAGAGAACAGGTCCCATTAAGGATTAATGTGGTATTCTATGTGTGGAGCCACAGGAGATGGGTGAGGTGTTAAATGAAAGTTTCACATCTGTGTTTACCATGGAGGAGGTCCTGGAGGCTAAGGAATTAAGGGAAACGAATAGTGATGTGTTGGAAAATATCCACATTAGAAAAGAGGAGGTGCTGGTGGTGTTAAGGCATATTAAGGTGGATAAATCCCTGGTATTTCTATTGGTTTATTATTGTCACTCGTACAGAGGTACAGTGAAAAACTTGTCTTGCATACCGATCGTACAGGTCAATTCATTACACAGAACAGTTACATTCAGTTAGTACAAAGTCCATTGATATAGTGCAGGTAAAAACAATAACAGTACACAGTAAAGTGTCACAGCTACAGAGAAAGTGCGGTGCAATAAGGTGCAAGGTCACAACAAGGTAGATCGTGAGGTCATAGTCTGTCTCATTGTATAAGGGAACCGTTCAATAGTCTTATCACAGTGGGGTAGAAGCTGTCCTTAAGTCTGGTGGTACATGCCCTCAGGCTCCTGTACCTTCTACCTGATGGAAGAGGAGAGAAGAGAGAATGACCCGGGTGGGTGGGGTCTTTGATTATGCTGGCTGCTTCACCAAGACAGCGAGAGGTAAAGACAGAGTCCAAGGAGGGGAGGGTGGTGTCCGTGATGCGCTGGGCTGTGTCCACAACTCTGTGCAGTTTCTTGCCGTACCAAGCCATGATATTATCCAGATAGGATGCTTTCAATGGGTGCATCAGTAAAAGTTGGTGAGAGTCAGGGGGGACAAACTGTATTTCTTTAGCCTCCTGAGGAAGTAGAGGCGCTGGTGAGCTTTCTTGGCCGTGGCATCTACGTGATTTGACCAGGACAGGCTGTTGGTGATGTTCACTCCCAGGAACTTGAAGCTCTCAACCCTCTCGACTTCAGCACCATTGATGTAGACAGGTGTATGTACACTGCCCTCTTTCCTGAAGTCAATGACCAGCTCTTTTGTTTTGTTGACATTGAGGGAAAGGTTGTTGTCATGACACCATTCCACTAAGCTCTCTGTCTCCTTCCTGTACTCCGACTCATCGCTGTTTGAGATATGGCCTACAACGGTGGTATCATCTACATACTTGTAGATGGAGTTAGAGCAGAATCTGGCCACACAGTCATGAGTGTATAGGGAGTAGAGTAGAGGGCTGAGGACGCAGCCTTGTGGGGCACCAGTGTTGAGAATAATCATGCCGGAGGTATTGCTGCCTATCCTCACTGATTGCGGTCTGCTGGTTAGAAAGTCAAGGATCCGGTTACAGAGGGAGGTGTTGAGTCCTAGGTCTCGGAGTTTGGTGACAAGCTTGCTTGGGATTATTGTATTGAAGGCAAATATATCCTAGGACATTGTGAGAAGCTAAGGAAGAAATTGCAGCGGCCTTGGCAGAGATATTTGCATCATCTTTAGCCATGGGTGAGGTACCAGAGGACTGGAAGGTGGCTAATGTTGTGCCTTTATTTAAGCAGGACTGCAAGGACAAGCCAGGGAACTGCAGGCCGGTGAGCTTGACATCAGTGGTGGGAAAGATACTGAAGGGGATTCTGAGAGACAGGATCTAGCAGCATTTGGAAAGGCAAGGACTGATTAGGAACAGTCAACATGGCATTCTGTGTGGGAAATCATGTCTCACGAATTTGAGTTTTTTGAGGTGGTGACGAAGAGGATTGATGAAAGTAGTGCAGTAGACATTGTTTGCATGGACTTTAAAAGTCCTTTGACAAGGTTCCACATGGTAGGCTAGTCTGGAAGGTTAGATCACATGGGATCCAGGGTGAGCTAGCCAATTGGATACAAAATTAGCTTAGCCACAGATGAGGGGTTATATGACCAGTGGTGTGCCACAGGAAACAGTGCTGGGTTCACTGTTGTTTGTCATCTATATTAAAGATTTGGATGACATTGTTGTTAACATAGCAAATTTGCGGATGACACCAAAATTGGCGGTGTGGTGGACGGTGAAGAAGGTTATGTAAAATTACAACAGAATCGAGATGAACTGGGGAAGTGGGCAGAGGAATGGCAGATGGAATTTAACTTGGACAAGTGCAAAGTGTTGCATTTTGGTCAGTTAAACCAGGGCAGGACTTACACAGTATATGGTAGTACCCTGGCAAGTGTTGTAGAACAGAGGGACTTCAGGGTACAGGTACATTGTCCCATAAAAGTGGCGACAAAGGTGGACAGGTGGTGAAAAAGGCATTTAGCACACTTGCCTTCATCAGTCAAGGCATTGAGTACAGGAGTTGGGACATCACGTTGCAACTATACAAGTCATCTGTGAGACCACACTTGGGCTATTGTGTGCAATTCTGGTCATCCAGCTATAGAAAGGATGTCAATAAGCTGCAAAGGATGCAGAAAAGATTCACGAGGATGTCACCAGGACTGGAGGGCTTGAGTTATAAGGAGAGACTCAGTAGGCTGGGACTTTTTTCCTTATAGCATAGGAGGTTGAGGGGTGGCCTTACCACCCCTACCACTAAAGGGATGTGTAAAATCATAAGGGGAGTAGATAAGGTATTAGTCACAGTCTTTTTCCCAGGGTGGGGAATCTAAAACTAGAGGGCATAGATTTAAGGTGAGAGGGGAGAAATTTAAAAGTGACCTGAGGACCACTTTGATCACTTTGCACTAAAATGGACTTCGTTTTCTTTTAATTGTGTTCTTTCTTGTAAAAATTGTGTTTAATTTAAATTTTTCTTGTGAATGCTGCTTATATGATGCTATGTGCCTGTGATGCTGTTGCAAATAAGTTTTTCATTGCACCTGTGCATACATGTATTTGTGCAAATGACAATAAACTTTAACTTGACTTGAGGGGCAACTTTTTCACACAGAGGGTGATGGGTATATGGAACAAGCTGCCAGAGGAGGTGGGAGAGGCAGGTACAATTACAATGTTTAAAGGACATTTGGACAGGTACATGGATAGAAAAGTCCAAGAGGGAAATGGGCCAAATACAGGCAAATGGAACTAGTTCAGGTAGACATCTTAGTCAGCGTGGACGAGTTAGGCTGAGGGGCCTGTTCTTTATGACTTCTCTATGACTCTGTAACTTTGTGCTGTGCAATAAATTGGTAATTTTAATTTGAAATGAAACAAATGGTTGAAGGGAAATGATATTCATGCATCCAAATTACATACTTTTGGAATTTGTACCTTTCCCATGGATATCCTGGCAGTTTCAATATGAAATGTAATATCAGCAATGGAAACAGGGTTCCTACTATACACAATGAAACTCGAGCCAGTTAAGTATTTGGATTAGAGAATGTTTGCAGCAGGTATTCGATTAATGTACCCAAAACTCAGGAGGCCAACTGAATAGTGTATTTTATAAAATCAGCAGGACTTAAAATCATACTCATTAAAAATCAGCAAACAAATTTGACCAAACTGATTACGTGAACCAAGAAGAAAGATTTGTGTTTAAGGAACGTTGTATTTATTGCAGAGGGTTTAAACTTATGATATAATCACTGTGATTGAGATCACACTTAAAGTGGTCGTGACAGCAATTTCAAATCAGCACAAAGAATGAAATGGCCAGACTGTGAGATTATCATACTCCAGCATGCCAGTTGCCATGGCAATACTCCTTGGCAAGACCGACTTTGTCCTCTCATCTGGTTCAAGAGATTTATTCAGCAAATCAAATATGTATTTTTATCGAGAACAGACAGTGAGTTTAGGGAAGGAAAGGGAAGTTAAGAAATTTGGAATTTAATTTGCATTGTTTTCAAAAGGTAAGAAATTGATACTGGATGGTTAACACTTTCACTTCTGAAATCCATTGCCTGATGGGACAAGTGAATGGTAGTTTGGGAGGAGGTTCAAGTCAAGCTGAGTTTATTATCATATGTACAAGTATGGTGAGGTACAGGTGCAATGAAAAACTTGCCTGCAGCAGCATCACAGACATGTAGATTCAGACAACAATGGAAGAACATAAGGTTTCATTAATTATATAAGACAATGAAGAAAAAAAAGACAGTGCAAAACATGACGCTAGTCCAATCCAAGACAAGTCTATGGTCAAGCAAGAGGTGGTCTGTAGTTTTCCATTGCAGAAGTAGATGACGGTTGTACAGGTCATTTTAAGAACCTGATGGTTATAGGAAAGTAGCTGTCCTAGAACCTAGTGGTGTGGGACTTCAGGCTTCTGTACCTCTTGCCCAATGGTAGCAGCAGTGCTCCTTCCACTATTTATGCTGGCCTTCTTTGAGCTCCTGGCACACAAACTCGTGGTTCTACATGACATCCCAAATGCTCATTCACCACTTTGACCAGTCGTGGGCCAGGGATTCCCAGGAGTCTGTGGGGATGTCACATTTTTTCAAGGTTTTGAGAACATTCCTCTATCTACCTCTGTCTTCCTGTGACATATACCTCAAAATATGTTTCAGGAGTTTGGTGTTGGCTATCCAAATGATGTGGCCTGCTCAATGGAGCTGACTGAATCTAATTAAGGTCTCAATGCTGATGTTGGCCAGGAAAAGATACTGACATAATTTTCTTATCCTGTCAGTGGATTTGGAGGGTTCTGGTGTAGAGACACCATTGGTGGTATGTGTGCAGTTCCTGAAATGCCTGATGTATATTGTCCATGACTCAGAAGCATACAGGAGGGCTGCCAGGGGACCATAAATTATGTGCTGGGTTTCTGATCCTGAACTTCTGACATCCTTTTCCTCAGACGGTCAAACGTCGGCCTTCTTTGAAAGATAGCTCCAGAGATATGGGAAGTGGTCTATGTTTTCTAGGGTCTTGCCATGGACCTTTGTTGTCAGAGGATAGTGTTGAATTGCGGGGGCAGGTTGGTAGTGGAAATTCGTTCTGCAATGCTGAGTGGAAGATCAAACCTCTTGTATACTTCAGTGAACGAGTTGACAATGACTTGAAGCTTGGCCTCTGAGTGTGCACATATGCAAGCATTGTCTGATTACTGCAGCTTTACAATTGAGGTTGGGATGACCGTGATTCTGGAAAAGAGGTGATATAGATCCTGTAGATTGGTTCCACTCCAATAGGGAGTTTTTTGGTGTTGAGATTGGCTCAGTTGTCTACCAGTTGGTTAGCATCATGGCTTGTATACAATCATGAAGCAAATGTAAAATGGAGCTGAGCCAGATTTAAATACAGCACAACATTGTCAGGATGAGAGCCACCAGCTAAACAGCAAACTCCTAAGGAGCCAAAGAACAAAGAAAAGGTGAAGAAGGAAGGGTGCAAGCAATATATCCAAGCTTTTATAGCCTTGACGTCTGTGAACAACTTATCTGGCAGCATTGTAAATAAAGCAACTCTATACTCCATGCAATTATCATGTAATTATCCTTGTGTGTTCATGTAGTGACTGCCTCCTGTGTGTCCTTGCCTGAACTAATAGTACTTATGCAGAATCCTGCCCCAGTAGCTGCAGCATAGCTTGTGGAAGGCTGCTGAATATCATTGATCGGTACTGCAGGTGGCTCTGGAGGACAAACTTAAGCATTTTGGTGTCTAGAAGGAATTCCTTTACATCCTCTTGTTGAAAGCAGCAATAATCTGAGCTGGCCAGCTCAAGCAAGCATCAGGAAGGGCACTAACAGTGTGACAAAGGTGGGTTGATAAATACCAAGTTCATGTTCCAGGGGCCCGGTGCCATTTTCTGGAGTAGAGACCTAACAAATTTTGTAATCTGTAGAGATTAAATTGCTGCAGTGCTGTGAAAGCCTGCAAGCCACTTGTAGAACTGGTACCCACAGTCAGAATAGCAGCAGCATGAGGTGGCATGGCAGAACTCTGAGCAACCTTAGCATCTGGATGTTATATGGCGTCTACTTGTGCTGAGAACTTGGTCAGATTCTAGGTTAGGGTTTGGTCTACAAGTGTTCTTAATGCAGTTTCCCATTACTTCCATGCTGAAAAGGCCTGACTCAAGCTACTTCATACTTTTTAACATTGCATGCAAGCTTTCTGGTGGTCCTGACATCATACTAAGCATTTCATTCTATATAGCTGCCAGTTTCTTCCTCTGCAGGTTGTCTCACTGATGTGTCATCATGAGACCTCTGCAACAGGACTCTTGTGTGAACTAACCTCCTGGAAGCTAGCACCTATGCTTTCCTTAACACTTGCCTTGGCTGCAACACTGCCTGCCTTTTAACTCACCATATGATGTTCCTGCTAAACTAACATCCAAAGTATGTATGATATTTGTATCTGAGTTGGTGAATCAAGTGATGGTATGTCTTCATCTTCAATTTCATTTTGCACCTCTACCACTTCCATGCCAATGTGTGAGGATGCAAAGACAAGACCTTTAATTGATAATTGGCAGGGAGGTGTGTGATGGGGGACTGTTGAATAAAGCAATGTCTCAAAATAAGGGTTCAGTTAGTGGGATATGGCATTTGCATTCACTGACCTTAAAGACAGGTGTGAGATCTTTAAAGTTAGTGCACGTGTGCATGCAGCTTCTTGGGTTTGGACTCCCATCTCCACTGTTCCCTGCACCCTGTGTTTCTGCGCAGTTTGTCTGGAAAATATCTTGACTCCCAAAGGTTAGATCACAACTCTCCTCTTCACTTCCTCCACCCAGTCCTCCAGTTCAACATCAGGAAATCGAGGAGCCCAGTTTTATCAGTGGTGCCCTGCTCAATGAATTGAAACCTAGATATACATTTTAAAGAACTCTCATCACTTCTTGCAATGCAGCTCCATTTGAAGAGGCACAAGCTGGGTTTAGTAGTGTAGACTATTTATAATTAGTGATAGCCACACTCAATTTCAGCCCCTTCCTGAGATGTGTGGGCATTGAACAGCACACTCGTGCATATGAGCAGAGAGCATGAAATTGGAAACAAAAGGGATGGGTTAATCTGGTTTTTATGTTGCTGCTTTTGGGCACTGTTATACCCATCCCCATGATCTCCCAGTTGACAGTATCACAATTCAACACCAGATTGCAGAAATAAGTCTTCAGTAATAGTAATCTGTGCAACAGAAACAACTACTGATATCATACTACACCTGAATATATTGCAATTATCAATCTAAACTGGAGTGACTCTCCTTGACATACTAAAATACGTAAATTTGTTGTCGTTTTCCTTTGACCACATAAAAACATTTAGTAATTGTTTGGAATAGGTTCAACAGCATGTTGATTACTTTGCCTTTCTGAGATCCATTAGTGTCTGGGTGCCAGGTTTCTAAAGCCACCTGGAAGAGTGGGGTCACACAGTCTGAGTGAATGATGAACATCTTTGTGTGTGCCCTTGTTGAGAAGACAAGGGATTAACAGCGGCAAGGAGCCTAGCCTTTGCCAATTAATTAAAATTTGATCTTTATAAATCTTAAGCATGCATCTGTTTCAAGTGGCTGACATCTGGGCATGATCATGTGATTAAATAGTTTTCCTTCATTTTATCCAGAATTAAATAGATGGAACAGGGATCATGCTTTGCAAAACCAAGGGAATAAAAAAGTATGCTGTTGACAATAAGATCAGCTAGTTTTCACAGAATGTGCATGTTTTGGAAGTGAAAGCAAATTGATGGATTTTAAGAAGCAGCTTTTTAGAATGAAGGAAAGGTTATGTAAAAGTTAAAGGTAAAAATAACAGGAAATATTCAGCAGGTCAGGTAGCCTCAGAGGAGAGAGAAAGGTTAATAATATATTGTTTAATCTGGGAAAGTTGAAGGTGAGATTGATTTTAAGTGACTATATTGTCAAGAAACTTAACGGAAGGAGACAACTGAACAAAAGGGGAGGCCTAAAATAGATGGAAGGCTGGAGATTAAGTGGGAAAAGGTATATTGCTGCAAGGCCCTATTTCAATTACATCTGCACTGATGGTGTCATATTCCACACCAGTGCTTCTGATATTTCTTTCCTTTTCCCCAATTGAACATTCCTCTCCAATTCCATTGGTTGGGTCTCGGTCCAATCTGTTCCATCTCCTACACTTCTGCTCTGACCCCTTCCTTTTCTGCCGAAATCCTAATGGGCTGGAATGCCCTATCTGCCATTCATCACCCAGTTACTTTCCAGTCACGGCCATTATTTGCACTACTCAGCAATCCCTTGCAGATTCTACCAAGCTCCCAACAGAGCTCATGTCCACCTTCCAACGAATCCCACTGGTCTCATTGGTGCACATGGAGGTCAGAAGACTCAGCAAGCATATGTGCACTATTGGTGTTGGTAATAAAGACATACCTCCATCTTGAAGAAGCTTATTTTTCAAGCTATCCAAAGCCTGACTGTAGTTGATATGCATGACTTATTTCTATGTTTCAATTTATAGTCAGAAAAAGTAAAAACATTCCATATAGTAATTCAGATCAATTATTTGTTTTTATTGGCAACATTCGTAAAGGAAAATTATTTTTTTAAAACAATCATATTTTATACTTAATTGTTTAAAATGTTTATGGAGTTTTATTCACGAATTTGGAACTTCTACCCTCTCCTTTGGCTGACCACATCATGCTAATTTTGTGAGTTATTTATTTCTCTATGTGTATTCTATTAAAAAAAATTCTCAACATACTATCAAGCTAGGTAGGGTGAAATGATTGTCAGAGGTCAGAAAGTATGTAATATGGTAATCCCAAAATTTATTAACTTTTGGGAATACATTTGTTAGATATAAATAGAAAACCTAATCACTAATAGCCAATCACTATAACACTGCATAATTTATCAAATTAGTTGGGCTTCAGGAGGTGATTTTTTTATTTAAAGTTTTCAATTATTTGATTATCCTGCCTAACAGTATTACAATTGAATCTTTTTAGCCTATATTAATGTATGTTACAACTTTAAACACTGGAATCATGATCTTTGCATGAAAAATAAGTGCAACTTAACAATATTATTTTCCTCTCAGCAGTTATCCTTCAACCATAAAGAGGGAGCATGTGCATTGTGGAGGTTCATCCTATTTTGAGAACAGTGATCCTTTCTGTGGTTACGTACATCTCACTGCAGAAAATATGGAGATTTTTCAATAGGTTCTGACCTTGTACCATCCAGCTGAAAATACTCAAGTGGTCATACAAATTGTCAGTCAAATGGTTCCACCTAATGCATATTTATTTGCAAAGATCAAGGTTCTTTACCAATATGTATGAAATAGTGAAACAAGACTATAAATGACCTGATTAATATTGTTAAAATGTACAGATTAAATACCAATAATTTTGATACTGCAGTCATTTCTAATCACATAAAATATACATTATTATTTTATACTATCAACATTATTTCAAGTATAGTTTGTCTCCTGATTTTAGGGGATATGGGGATTGTTACTGTCTTAAGTAAATAAATTCGTAATACAAATCATGGCTGTTTCAGAATTGGTATACTATTCCACTAATAGCTGTCACTTGAAATATATTAAATGAATATAATATTTGAATAATTTTAATAGAATGACACTGCATTTTGCTTCACCTGGCAATAAATGATCTGATTAACAAGTCAACACAATGATCAGCTGCACAGAACTGAAACTGATTGCCTTTTAATTGTAGCTAGTATTGTTATAATGAAAATCATAATAACAGTATAGTACCATGTTACATTAATTTAGGTTTTTAGGTAACTGAAGCATATAGTGAGCTACTACAATATGTTGTAGTTTGATTTGATGTGTTATGAGAAAAGGTTATCCTTCTTACATCAGTCTTTTGAATTTTATTCCTCACAACAGAATATTGAGATGTACAAATGTTTCAGATTTAGAGATGTAGGATTTTACAAGAATTAATCAACATCTCGGTACTATATCTCTCCACTGCACTATCAGGACATACCCACTGACCAGTAGGCTGCAGCCATTGTCTTTGCCTTTGTCAAGTGATGTTCAGATTTCTTTTTTAACACTTGTTAAAACATTAATAGATATATGGTTTCATTTAGTGGATAAGATCCAAATTTTGAGTTTTGGAGTAATCTAAATAGAGGCAGATGCCATATAACAAGCATCAGGAATATTAACTTCATTTACAGGGAGAATTAATCCAAAAAGCTTTTGGATCACATGAAATAAAGATTCCCAGAGAAAAATCTTTTACAAGGGGATCGGTGGATAGGATTTCCGTGTGCTTTCTTTGATAAACTATTTCCAGAAATACACGTTTTCATGCCTTCTCTGTGTACAACATCGCTGAACTCAATATTTGTCCTTCACTCCCCGTGGTATTACATTCAAAATGACTTCTTTGTCAGCATTTCAGCAAGTTTCTTTTATTTCAGACAGATGTTGATTCAAGCTACGGCAATGGGATTTTGTACCATAATGCTTGGATAACATCAGAGATCCAAGACCATGAGTATTAACAACCACCAATGAACAAAACCAAAACACTTTAGGTACTCTAGATTCTGCAGTCCTTCAGTTTCTACTCTCCTGTTTCAGCACTGTTGATTGGATACTTCTGTTTGGACGTTCTTGTTTCTGTTCTGTGTGGGCACCGCTTTTTGAGTGATCCAGTTTCAGCACCCCTGTTTCTGTTCTGTGTGTGCACACTCCTATACTCACATTTTGGCATGCCTGTAGGACACTCTTCTGGTTAATCCCGTTTGGCAATACATTTTGAACACTCCTTTTAGGGCTGTCTTGTTTTGGCACTCCTGTTTTGACTGTCATATTTCAGCACTCTTGACTAAGTACAACTGTTTTGGGAAATGCTTTATCAGCACTCCTGTTTCGGCTATCCTGCTGGTCTCATGCTTCAACACACGGGCATTCCTGATTTGGTACTCCTATTTTGGCACTATATATTCATTACAACTTCAGCAGAGTCATCCCTCATACATTCCCAGCTGGTCTTTGATGGAATTTTGTTCATATCTAATGTAACTCTCTGATTGATTGAAGTTGATTATTAAGAAAATCCTCATGAATGAAAATCAGAAAATGACAGATGCTGAAAATCTGAAATGAAAACAGAAAATGCTGTAAACACCCAGCAGGTCAGTCAACATCTGTGGAGAAAGAAACAGAGTTAACATTTAAGGTCAAATAAGGATTCTGAGAAAGGATCTTCAGCCTGAAATATTAAGTCTGTTTCTCTTTTCACAGATGCTGCCTGACCAGCTGAATGTTTTTAGCATTTTCTGTTTTTAAGGAACACCTGGTATGAGTTCACAAATTTCAGTTAATGATTCTGCTTGTCCATGTCACACCTGCTGTGGACTAATTTTGGCCTCCTGCACCCTTACAATAAGTTGACGAACAAAACCTCAGCCTCTCTGTGGGCATTTTGCAGTCCTCTGGACTCATTATCAAATCTTTCAACTCTTTCTTTCTATCTATACGAAAGCTAGCCATTTCTGTCTGTCAACATTTGGCTCAGTTTTTCTTCTGTAAATATATTCTGACCTGCAGGACATATCCCACAGCCTTGCTATTAGCAACATATTACAGAGACAAAGAAGCATAATCTGATCCTAACTGTTACATTAACTCATTTGGTCTCACCATATCAGAGATAGTCCCTTTGTTCTACCCATCCCCCTCCCACCTCTCCTACTGAAAACAAATGTTTTCTCTCTTTCCCCATTCTGATAAAGGATCTTGCTCCTGAAACGTTAATTGTTTCTTTTTCTACAGATGCTGCCAAACCTGCTGAGCATTTCTAGCATATTCTGTCTATATTTCAGATTACAGGCATTTTTTGATTTCTATTTCCCTATTGATATGTATCTATCATATCACAGCAAGTGCTGGAAATATTCAACAGATCAGGTAGCATCTTTGGAAATATTGTGAAGAAATAATTAGAACCATACAGTGTTATTACACACAAAAAATCAATTCATTGGTTGTGATTTTCTTAATGAGTTACCTATTGCTAATTAAATCGATTCTTGTTCACCCAAGGTGTTATAACAGGTTACTCGGTGATTTTGAGTTATAGGGACCATAGATACATATCAAATGTTGCTGACTTTTGAGTTAGGTACAACGAAGGAATGAATTATAGCACCAGTACCCTTCTTAACAATCCAGTTTCATTTTAGGATGGTCTTTGATTTCAAGTATTTCCTTGTTCTTATGAAGAGTTATCAATCTGAAATATTACCTCTGTTTCTCTCTTCACAGATGCTGCCTGACCTCCTGAGTATTTCCAGCATTTTCTGTTGTTATTTCATTTTTCCAATATCTGCAGTCTCTTTGCTTCTTACTTCCACTCTCATTGTCTGCAGACATAGGCTAGCAGACCTCAGAATTCCTTTTTACTGCTGGTTTTTTCAACTTGGATAACAAATTATTTCCATTCTTAGCCAATTTGTTGAGCATGGATATATAGTTTCATACACCATGGAAACATGCCATTCAGCCCAGGCACAGTAGTATAGTGGTTAGCGTGAAGCTTTACAGCACCAGTGACTCAGGTTCAATTCCAGCTGCTGTCTGTAAGGAGTTTGTACTTTGTCCCTGTGTCTGCGTGGGTTTCCTCCGGGCACTCTGGTCTCCTCCCACATTCCAAAGGCGTACGGATTAGGAAGTTGTGGGCACGTGATATTGGCACTGGAAGCGTGGCAACATTTGCAGGCTGCCCCCAGAAGACTCTATACGAAAAGATGTATTTCACTGTGTGTTTTGACGTGCATGTGACTAATAAATAAAATTTTATTTATATCTGCGCCATCCATACCAATCCCCACTTCTCGCACTCGGCCAATTGCCTTCTACGCCTAAATGATTCAAGTGCTCGTCTAGATTTTTCTCAAATGCTGTCAGCGACTTTTTCCAACACACTCTCAGGCAGTGTATTCCAGCTACTCACCACTTTCTGGGTGAAAAAGATCCCCCTCAGTGTCGTCTCGAAATTAAGTTCTCACTTCTGTCCACTGTAAAGTAACACAGTGCCACAAGGTCGATTCGATAAAACTCGTTTATTAGCAGTGCACCGCTAAGGAGAAGTCTTTTCAGCACTCGTTAAGAGTCGCTTCCCGAGGTCTCCCCATACAAAGGAGCAGACAGAAATTTATACAGATATTGTCACTCACACCTAATGCGTGCGGCACCACGAGTTTCGGTCAAGCCACAGAGATCCCAAGACAGACATTGCACCTATTGTCCAGCATAATTGAGTTATAATCAAGAAATTCAAAGACAGGTATCACCCCTCATTGTTTCGGACAAGCTTCCCACTCGTTGTTTATTGCACCCAGTACCCCTATTGTCTAGCATAACGGGACTGAAACCAAGGTTCAGAACACAGTAATTAACACCTTATCCATTGAGTCAGCAGCTTGCGTGCTCTTGCTTGCGAGGTATTTTTTCTATCAGCTATAGGTATGGTTACAGTTTTTAACCATTTACTTCCTCATTCCCTCCTTTTTATCATTACATGATAACCTGGAGGGGCGCCGAGAACGGGGCTGAGAGTTTATTAATAAGGACCTTGCGACAGGTATTTAGACAGGCCAGCACCACACAGCATACTATTATAATAACAATTAGCCCCACTGCTCCATGCAGCAGGTATGATGCCCACAATCCTCCTAGTAGCCACCCCAACCAACCCGTCCCTCCTGTAAGTCCCTGCCTAAAGCTATCTACTTGCTTCTGAATGTCCTGAATGGCATGGGAAATGTTGGACTCATCTCTCACATTGGTGACACATTTGTCCCCTACTATGGCACATACTCCTCCTTGCTGAGCCAACGGGTAGTCCACAGCATACTGGGTCTGCTGGGCATAAAGTCGAAGCTCCACCAGTTCCCGGTTCACTGCCTCCAGGCCCTTCATAGTACTGTTTCCCAGCGTGGCCAGTCCACAAATAAAGGTAGTTCCGTTTTTTTGCGGCTATAGTTCCTGCCAAACCCCCCAGAGAGAGAGTGCTCAGAAACCCATAGCCTAACGACGATAAGGAAGATTCCAACGTAATAGGATCCCTCCAGTCCTCACAGAACTCCTCACTCACTGATCGCACCACAAGTCTTCGTCGGACATGAGCCTTCTGGGGGCAGGGGACCGTGACCCGATCGTTCCCATTGCAAACCAGGCTGGCAGAGTGGGTGTGGCGGTAGTGTAAGTACCATTAAAGAGGAACACATACCCTTCCTTGGCCCGGTAACAGGTTACATTTCCCGATTGCTGTGGACTGGGCATCTGAGAATACCAAGAGATTCCAACAACATTTCTCCCATGATCTCTTCGGTAATTCTCCCTGGTAAACCATTCTAAAGAGACATTAGACAATTTCACATGGGTCCCATTCCCTTCCCCACAAACCAATTGCTCCCCTGCAAGTAACATAACACACCTAGTGGCAGCGCACTCACACCTAAACCATTCCCCCTTAAATCCACATTTTCTCTCTGTACAAGTAGTGGTGGCACATGATATCATATGCTGTGCAATCACTATCCCACAACACCATCCTTTACCGGTGAAGCAGCGGGAGAAGGACTGGTGGTTGGTTGTGCTACTAGGACCTGTTACTGTTCTTTGCAAGCATTTTCCCGGCAGCACCCTCCCGTAAGTTCCTGTCTGCCCAATACACTTTGTTTTTGAGTGTTCGTACTCTAAGAGGGTCCTGGGGCTCCAGCTTGGTGTGGCTACAAAATGGCCTTCCACTGATTCTACCAAGGAGTAGCAAACGGTGCGATTCCCATGTAGCTGCATATGTACTTTGTAAAACAAATTATCCTCTAATGCCTATGCAAGAGTACTAGTAATGGTAAGGAGTCCGAATCTAAGAAATATCATCTTTCTTCCGGCAGCCATCGTTTACAGTCACTCAGATGAATCCAGCGATCCTGGCCCTGTACTTTCATGGCTGTAGGAGTTTGGAGTAGTACCTGGAAGGGGCCTTTCCACCGAGATCCAAGTTTAGGGCAGTCCGAATCTTGTATCAGTACCGAATCTCTGATTTCCAGGTCAGGCAGTTCCGCATTCTGTCCTTCTAGTGGTTTAAAGGCACTCTCCACCTGTGAATGAAGAAACTTTAGAGAGGACATAAGTTGTCTGAAATACTTTTGTAGTTCATCCCCCATGATATTAAGGTCAACCTGGGTGGGGGGGCTGGGTGTCAGCTTCCCATAGGGTTCTTCCCGGACGTCCACAGTCGATTTCGGCAGCTGACACCCCGGTGGCCGAGTGGGAGGTAATTCTCATGTGGTATAATGCTAAGGGGAGAACCTTCAGCCAATTTAGACCCGTCTCTGATACTAATTTAATTAGTTTATTCTTCAGGGTGCTGTTAGCTCGTTCTACTATACCCGCTGCCTGAGGGTGGTAGGTGCAGTGGAACTGCTGTTCGATATGCAATGCCTCGCACAACTCCTTATTTATTTTCCCTATGAAGTGGGGACCATTGTCTGAACTTATCTGTCGGAGTACCCCAAACTTTGGTATGATCTCTGTAAGCAATAACTTCACCACCGTTGAGGCCTTATTGTTGGTGGTTGGAAAAGCTTCAATCCATCTACTAAATACATCAACAATAACAAGATAGTACTTATCCTAATGTACACGCAGTAATTCAATAAAATCAAGTTGTATACATTCAAAAGGACCACCTGGCAAGGAGGTTTTGCCTGGGGTGCACTTCACCCCTTTCCCAGCATTGGTTTGTTAGCATATTAAACACGATCGTATTTTGCCTTGTGCTGCTTCCTCCAATCTGGGGTGCCACCAGGTACATAGTAAAATGTTACTCATTCCCTCCTTGCCAAGGTGGGTGTCAGAATGTAGGCAGTCAATAAGCATCGGTAACAAGGAATCAGGTATACAGACTTGACTGACTGGAGTAATCCAGAGGCCATGTGGCGCAGAGTGCGTACACCGTGCACCTTCCACATTTGTTTTTCTGAGTCAGGGGCATCCCCCTGTAAGTGCTGCACAGTGACCATGTCTGGGGTGCCCTGTGTTGTTATCTTTGGCATGCAAGCAACTGCCTGTTTTTCCTCAGTCGAAACGATTTTAGACCCCTGGTGTGCTGCCAATTTGCCTCTGCATCTGCCCTGTTATTGCCCTGTGTTACTAGGGAGGGGTCTGAAAGGTGAGCCGAGCATTTAATGATAGCCAATTTGTTAGGGAGAAGGATGGCCTGGAGGAGGTTCTTTACATAAGCCGCATTCTGTAGAGGTCAAGAATCCCCTGTGTGCCCAGAGTTGGTCAAAATCATGGGCAACTCCAAAAGCATAGCGGGAATCAGTGAAGATGTTAGCTACTTTGTCCTTGGCTAAAATACAAGCTCTGGTCAGGGCAGAGAGTTCTGCTTTTTGGGCAGAGACTGGGGGCTGCAAAGATGCAGACTCCACAACATGGGAGTCGTTTACTATTTCATAGCCGCAAAGGCGGGTTCCCTGTTCGGAAACGGAGGAACTACCATTGACATACAGGTTTAAGTCTGCTGACTGGAAGGCCTTATCCTAAAGGTCTGGACGGGGTGTAGTCAAAAAGTGTTTATGCATTAAACAGCCATGTGGTGGATCTGCAAGATCATCCAGTGGGGCCTCTAGAAAGGTGGCAGGGTTAATGGTGGTGCTGTAGGCAAAAGTGAGGAGTGGGTTATTCAGGAGCACTATCTCATATCTGTTTAAGCAGGCCTGGGTAAAGTGTTGCGTCCGATGAGAGGTTAGGAGTGCCATTACTGACTGTTGCAGGGTTATATTGGAGGCTGCTGTTACTAGGGAGTAGATGGCTGGAAGCATCTGTGAGCATAGCGGGAGCCCCCTAGCAACTGGGTCCAGCCGAGTGGAGTAATATGCCACCGGTCTTTTTCTATCCCCACGGGTTTGAGTAAGGACGGCTGTAGCGCAGTCCTCCAGAACATTCACAAAAAGCTGAAATGGGCGGTCACATAGAGGGCATCCCTGGGCCAGGGCGCTGGCAAGGGCCTGTTTGAGCTTATCAAAGGCCTCTTTTTGTTTCTCCGTAAGTTCAAAAGGTCCCACGGACTGGCTTGAAGCAAGGGGTGTGAGGTGCTTAGTAAGGAGGGCCACGTTAGGTAGTCACTGCCTGCAGAAATTTACTAAACCTGAGAAGGGGCACATACCCTTCGGGGTAGCAGGCGGTGGGGTAGCAATGATGGGTGCAATACATTCAGGAGTGAGCCACCGCTCAGTAGCACTTAAGAGGGTGCCTAGAAATTTCACCTGACGCTGGGTTCATTTTACTTTCTGTGGAGGTATTACATATCCTCAAGAGTGGAGTGCGTTAAGTAGTCTATTGGTGTCCGTGATGTTGGCGGGCTCCGAGGGGCTTGCCAATAAAAAGTCATTGACATACTGGACAACGGTGGATTTGTCAGAAAGTTGCAACCATTGGAGTCGTTTATGCAAAACTTGGGAGAAAATAGTTGGGGAGTGTATAAAACCTTGCGGGAGGCGTGTCCAGGTGCATTGCTGACCTTGGAAGGTGAAAGCAAACAGGTACTGCGAGTCAGGAGATAGGGGAATTGCAAAAAATGATTGCTGGAGGTCCACAATAGTAAGAATACAGGAGTCGGCAGGGATGCTGCTGAGAATGGTAGCTGGGTTCGGGACCACAGGATGTAGTGGCTCCACTATCTCATAGACCTTACGCAGGTCTTGTACAAGGCGCCATTCCATCCGTCCGGTTTTGGGGACGGGTAAAATGGGAGTGTTGCAAGGTGATTGGCAAGGAATCAGAATGCCCTGTTTGCAGAATGAATCTATTAAATGGGTTATTCCATCAACTGCCTCTCTCCGAAGGGGGTACTGTGGGTCAGAAGGCAGTTGTGCTCCTGGTCTTACACGGATTTGGACTGGGGTCACTGGGGTGCATCCTACCTTAGCTTTCGATGCGGCCCATAAATCGGGGGTTGGCTCATCCGAAGGGAATCGGTGGGGCTGATGGTGGCATAAACAGCCTGTCATCAAGAGGGGTGAGGTAGTAAGTCAGGGTCCCTTCTGGCAGTATCTGGGGAACCCCGTAAAGGCCTGTGTCTGCCTGTGCCTCAAGCCAGTGGGCTAGGAATCCCAGCTCCTTCAGCTTATGACCCTCATTAACTGACAGGGTAATGTGAGGGGACATCAAGCCTGACTGATTCCACAATTCATTAGGCATTTGAACTAAAAGTGCTGCCCCCTCCTTACCCACTACTTCCCCTAAAATAGTGACAGTTACCATGCTACCCAGGAAGGGAGCATACAACCCTTCTAGCTCTCTTGAGACCCCTGTGGTGTCATAAGCTAGCATCACATGCAGGTCAGAGGTTTTCAAGGGTGGGTCAAAATCTCCGTTCGTGAAGTTCACCATCCACCACTGAGGAGGCTGGTGAATCCAGAGGATCCTATGGGGTTTAGGGCTGGTAATGGTAATTCCTTCATCCAGGCATTGTATTTTGCGTCGGAGGGAGCAGAGCAGGTCCCTCCTGGCCAAGTTAACCCCTAGGTCTGGGGTTACTGCGAATTGGATCAGACATTCCAGATCTCCAAATTTCACTTGTAAAGGTTCAGTTAAGGGGTAGGATCTTTCCTGTCCCTCCAGCCCGCTCAATGGAACTGAGGCAGTGGACAGTTTAAAATCATGCTGGGCAATACAAGGAGCTTCAAGGGTCAAGGTATTTGCCCTCGTGTCTATCATAAAGGGGATCGGTTTTCCCTCAACTAAGAAATTGACAATGTGTTCATCGTCCGGGTTATCGGTGAGGGTAGGGTACATGGAATGGCTACTCCCCACAGCTAGTCAGGCAGAAAACGGGTTGTTAGTTGAAAAAGGTTGTTGTCTACTGGGGGGTCTAGTCTGCTGATGGCGGTAGTGAGGGCAGTCCCGCTGCCAATGGTCAGGTGCGCCACAAAGGTAGCATCCTGTTGACCTGACGCTTGCTGGTGCGGATTGTTGGGGTGTTCTGGGTCCTGGGTAATTACGAGGGGGTGGTGGTGGCTCACAAGGGGGCCCATACGCTGGGGCTCTTGCGTCATTGGGGTACAGTGGATATCCTTTACCAGGCTGGTCAACCCCTCCTGGAGCGCAAAACTGCCATTCCATTTGATATCCCGTATTATCGGAGTAGGGAGGTCGGGGCCCGGGGGTCTCTGGACCATTTCCTGTTTTACCCTTGTGGCTTTCAAATCGCGCCCATTACTCCAGAAGTGGACTAGGGCCCTCCTCATGGATTGTCGTGTATGGTCAGGCCAATTCATGTTATTAGTGCGGATAGCTGACACCACTCCCTCAGGAATACATTGTAATAGGAGGGCGTTAAACTGGGGGGAGGCATTGCATCTGTTGTAGACATCATCCCCCGCTTAGGTACCGTAAAGTGAACAGAAACAGTCCCAAAAATCTGGGCCGTCCTCACCCTGTTTCAGTCGGCATTCTAAAACCTTAGTTACGTCAATAGGCTGTTGGAGGGTTTTGCGAAGGGCAGTTCTAATGGTGGTTACCTGGTCCTGAGGCCGGACAGCTGCCTGAAAGGCTGTCCAGTCCACCTAGTTTCCCAGGTGTTCTTTCCACCTTTCCACCTCATTAGTTGTAAGGGCCATGCAACAAAGACTGAGAAGGTCTTGGGGGGTGGCCTGGTACATCTGAATTGTTCCGATCACATAATCTATGAAATCCTCCAGGTTGGTTTTACAGTTGGGCGCCTGACTCATGATTAGGCACATCTCCTGAGGCTTCCAAGGGGTGTAGATTTGGATCGTAGGATTAGCGCTCGCTTGGGTTGGATCGGGATTGGGAACACTCCTGTTGGGGAATTGTTTTTTAGCCTTGGCTCCCTTTACCTTATTCAGCATAGGTGGTGGGCCAGGATTTTTAGGGTCATCATAATCAGGGATAGAATCAGAGTCATAATCGGTGTCTGTCTGTGAATCTACTAAAGGTCTGTCCCCTACCAAAAAGTTCCATCGCTTGTCTGTGACCTTAGAGCCATTCGTATGCGGGTTTTCTCTCTGTCTAAGCTGATTCCTGGTTCGGGATGCAATAGGGCCATGGAATTGTCCTTGGGGTGGGACTTGGCTAGCAGTCGTTGGTGGTGAGAGTGGAACGGTTTGTGGACTAGTCGCATTATATGGGGGCGGCAGTGAAACGGGGGGGATAGGTAGGGCCTGTGGGTCGGACTATCCAATCCTCCTCATTTTCACCCATATCATTACTTTGGAACAACAGGGGCACGCCAGACATGTCGGGAGGTACCTCCACTTTATCTTTATTTCTTTTATTTTTATTCCTACGTTTTTCCGTATTCTCCTGATCTACCCCTTCTCTCTCCCTTCTGTTCCTCTCAGCATTGTGGTCTCCGCACTGAGACTTCAGGACTTCCCAACTCTTAGGATTTCCCTTTTCATCACACACACTAATTCCCCTTCTGCGCACATTATGTTCCCAACTATTCTGTTTAGATTTATTTGTTAGGTCATCGGCCATTTTTCTCCAAGTAGACATTAATATTTTCCATTTTTCCCCCATATTGCACTCCCAAATCGCCCTTTCTGCTTTTAGGCACTTATCCACATTCCAAGTTCCCCTCAAAGGCCATATTTCATTTCCCAATTTTTTATTGAGGCATGCCAATAAGTTACCGAAGTTACTCTCACTCTTTGGATCACCTTTACGTAACTTAGATAGTGGGGTATTGGACCCAGACTTATCGAGAGTTTGTCCCATTTTTTTCCTTCCCGATCATACGGTACAAATTGCTGCGAGTATCTTTAAGATCGGTCTCTTTCCTTCACCCACTTCAGGTTCCTGACCTTTCCGTGGGGGATTTCCCCTCTTAAGAACCGGTCTAAGGCAGGGTGGTAGTATCGGAGAACTGATCTCAAAACTTAGAGCTCAAAACCTTGAAATTCACAAACTTAAAACCCAAACCTGGGGACTCGAACCCCAAACCCGAAACTGGGGACTCAAACCCCAAATGCGAAATTAACTTAACTGGTGACTCAAACCTCTCTTACCTGTGGCACTCAGACAGGTTCACGAGGAGTCCGTCAGAGGATATTCGACAAGCAAAGGGATCGATCAGATGTCCGACTCCCTGAGACAGATCAAGGTGAATCGTACCTTGTGGGCCCTTCTGTCGCAGGTAGTCATTATCCCCATCGATCGCTCACGCTGCCTCCGAAACCTCGTCTTGGACTCCTGGCTGGCTCGCCAAATTGTCAACTCGAAATTAAGTTCTCACTTCTGTCCACTGTAAAGTAACACAGTGCCACGAGGTCGATTCAATAAAATGCATTTATTAGCAGTGCACCGCTAAGGAGAGGTCTCTTCAGCACTCGTTAAGAGTCGCTTCCCGAGGTCTCCCCATACAAAGGAGCAGACAGAAATTTATACAGATATTGTCACTCACACTTAATGCATGCGGCACCATGAGTTTCGGTCAAGCCCCAGAGATCCCGAGACAGACATTGCACCTATTGTCCAGCATAATTGAGTTATAATCAAGAAATTCAAAGACAGGTATCACCCCTCATTGTTTCGGACAAGCTTCCCACTCGTTGTTTATTGCACCCAGTACCCCTATTGTCTAGCATAACGGGACTGAAACCAAGGTTCCGGACATAGTAATTAACACCTTATCCATTGAGTCAGCAGCTTGCGTGCTCTCACTTGCGAGGTATTTTTTCTATCAGCTATAGGTATGGTTACAGTTTTTAACCCTTTACTTCCTCATTAGATCCCTTCCAAATCTCTTACCCCTTACCCTAAATCGATGTCCTCTAGTTTTATCTGCCTCTGATGTGGGGAAGAGCTCCTGCAGTCTACCCTATCTATACCTCTCATAACTTTGTATACCTCAACCATGTCCCCTCTTAACCTTCTCCACTCCAGGGAGAACAGACCTAGCTTCACCAGTCTCTCCTCAAAACGGAAACGCTCCATCCCAGGCAACATCATACTGGATCTCCTCTGCACCTTCTCCAGCTCATCACATCTTTCCTATTGTATAGTGACCAGAAATGCATGCAGTACTCCACTGAAGTGACTGATTTCTTTTTCTGGTCAATTTGTGAAGCTATTTGTCTCATTTCCCATTGAAGAACAACAGAAATGTGGTCCAATTTCCTTGCATTGCTGCACTTCCTAGCCAGAAAACTCACTCCTCTTAGTACCAGTGCTAATTCTTCCTTTATGTCTGTCACCCATTGATATTGTCATAAGGTTAATAGTTGATCTATTGCTTTCAAAGATTGGTGAGGTGTAGAACTTTTTTTGAGGTTCTCTCTTCAGCAGCCTGGTTTTCCAGACATATAATGAAAAATTGCTAATATTAAAATGTTCCCCATGCAAAACCTTTTGAACAGCTCACACTTTAAAAGGTCTGCCATTTGTGTCATTGATTATCCAAGGTGGGGGTGGGGGGGAGGCAAAACATAAAACCTGGGTTGGACACTTTCTCAATTGCTGGAGCGCTTTTATCGCTCCTATCAGCAAGAAGTCCGGCGTACAAGCATTTAAAGAGTTGGTAATTTCTGAGCCATCTGCCAGCTCGGGTATAATACCAGGCATTATCTTGAGTGACATATGCACAGTGACGGGTGTATGGAAAGCCAAAGGAGAGCAAACAGGTTCTATGGCTACTAAGCATCGCAGAAACAACGTACATTTTGGTAAGAATGCAGTTGTTAACTTGCATCTGTTTAATAAGATACTTTGTCAAATAATAAAATGTTAACAGATTCTACTGCAATATTCTGCAGATGCTCACATTTCTCCACGTATTTTCTTTACATTTTAGATTTTAGGAGAAACTTTTTCTAAAAGATTATCCATATACAATTGAGAAATTCTTCATTCTTCAACAGTGACTATATTACAAAATTACTTCACTTGCCGTAATATTCTTCCAATGAACTTAAAATTGTTATATAAATGAGAGTTATTCAGTGTATATCATAGTTGTCAAGCATTTGGCCAAATATAATGAGGTAATGTTCAGCAACTTAATTATTATATGGTCTTGTTCAAATGCTTTCATTACATGGAGCTAATTTTCCATTCTACAATCCAATTGAAATCTTGCACTTAAAATTTTGACAATAATTCACACAATGCTGTTGAAGTGTCATTGTTTGAAATAATGTTTAAGAATCGGTACCAAAATATGTATCACAATTATTTTGTAATTTTTAGTAATCTATTTAGTAACACCTTGTCGCTCATTCTATATTTACTTTACTGCAAACCATCGTATAACATATGCAAAACTTGTAAACTACTGTACTTAGTAAATAATTGTGGAAAATAGTGATTATCCGTGAGTGATTAACTGAGGACATTTTAACAACTGAGACACACGTTCAGAATGGCAAATGGTCATTTTAGGACTGATATCAGGAAATAAGTCTTCAAACAAAGAGCTTCATTTTAACAGTAAGTATGAGGTTAAGGCAAAATTTTGGGAAATCACTCAAGAAATTGCATTGTTCAGATGTTATGGTCTCCCAGTGTGGCTTGCTTCAGCTAAATTGAATGGTTTTTGTCTGTAGTTTGCAGAAACAACTTTAAATCTATGGCTAATGATTGAACATCAAAATTCAGATTGGTCGCCAATCTCTCAACTGTCTTTTATTTGATACCAATAGTATGATATCTTGATTTTTGATTGTGGTGGGGAAAATATGCATTACCCCTTTTCCAGCGATGATAGGTTAGTTTGCTGAGGCAATTAGAGTCTATCTACTGAACAGCTTTTGGACAATTCATACCAAAGTCACGCCTGAGTAACTAAGGTTTTTAAAAGGTAAACAGGAACTAAATAAAAACTGCAGATGCTGGAAATCTGTAAAAATATAATAGAAAATGCCGGAAGCACTCAGCAAATCAGGCAGCATCTATGGAAGGAGAAAGAGTTAACGTTTCAGGTTGAAGACCTTTTTGAATTTTTCTACAGATGCCGCCTGACTCAGAGTTTACAGATTTTTCAGTTTTTACTTAATGTTTTCAAAATATTGATAATATTCCTTTCTTCTTCAATATATCTTAAAAACGTTTTGTACCTGACTGTGGAGAATTCACATCCGCCAATAAAAAGTTCGAAACAAAAAAGTAATTTTATTCAGCAGCTCTTTCGGGGTTAAAGAGTAACACGTTTTCTGATTCATGTAGTACAGCAACAAGTTATACATAGATCATTTGATGTACCGTCGCATTTATGTTGCGCTGTGGAGAAATAGGGGAGCTTTTCCTGGCCGTACTTTTACACAGGAAGATGAAAAGACAGCGCTGGCCGGAGCGAACTCCAATCCGATTAGCATTCAGATCTGTAGCGGGTTTGGAGAATCGCCCGAGCCCTTGGAGTGAACTCTGAGAAGGTAGTGATTGCTGTCTCTGGGATGAAAGCCTCGCAATACTTGGCTCCTGAAAGAACTGCGTGCAGATGTCACTTGGCAAGTGCTTTGCCTTAGAAGCGTTGCAGCGTCCGCAGGTGTGGTAAATACCCAGCACGGAAAGAAAATCTCGCACGTACATCAGAGCTGCAGAATGGTTTCTTTTCAAAATCATGGCTTTGCGTAACACTTCAAGAGTGGCTTCAAAGCCCACCCTTTCCCTGCGCCTGTTGCTCTTCGTCGTCACCCAAAGTAAGTTCCCCCACTGTAATATCGACTGTTGTACTTCTAATATTCAGCATCACCTTTCCACAATTTGTGTATAAAGGTTAATGAGACTTGAAATGCTAATTTTGGGCCAGCTTTTCATCATTTCTTTGCAATATCATTCATTGTGAAACAAAACGTTCTTTCAAGCGCACCGGATCACTTGATTACCATCGATTGACCAAACAAGTTAATTTCAGGTGTACAAAGACTATGTTCTTGAAATGTTTTTGCGTGTGGATTAGATTTGATTTAAAATCTTAGCTAGAAGCGAATGGGAACGTGCCGGATGAATGGAGAGAAGCAACAATAGATTAGAGAAAGGGGTCATTTTGTATCCCGACAACTGCGAAATAGTCTTCTGAACTCCTTCGAGAGTTAGATTCAACCTGAACAATCGTTTTGATTCAATGTAGGTCATCGCTTGGCCATGAGGAATTTGAATTTTACCAGATTTATCTGAATGTCGCTTTGGAGCCAGCTGTTCTTAGACTGGGATTCGGCGGAAGTTCTGCCCACAGTGTTTGTCTTATCTGGGTCACCTTATGCTGCCCAGATCAAGTAGATGCTTCCAAACAGAAATCCAGTATTAGCTTTATCCTTGCCCTTTCTACCCCGAGAAGACTAATTGTACAAAACAAAATGAACGCCTCTGAATATGTTGGACTGTTCGTTTACTTCATTTACATAATAATGTGATTTTGGTTATCTGAACTTGCTGCCTTCCACCAGTTTAGTATTACGGGCAATGTTTCAAAAAATAACTTCTGACAGATTTGTCAAATGCGATGAAGATAGCGAGGTTCAATACAGAATTAATATGTATTCTAGATTTGTAAAGGTGTTCGCTTGCAATTGAGTGGCCTGCGAAAATAACCACCTCGCTGCCTTATTTTCTAATCTTCACATACTGAAAATTAGCCGAAAATATTAACGCATTATAGACCTGCGTGAATCTTGGAACCCTAACCTTGCGTCCAATGTAATGACTGGTTAACTGATTCATCAAAATTGCGGAAAGTTCCGTTAAACGTTGTCCCGCCTCTTTGTGTCCAAAGTAATTGCATTTAAAGCAGCTGTTGCAGTTTGTTGATTTAAGAGCCTTTGCAAAATCAGGGAAGTAGTAGACATAAGATTTTTGTTTAATCGGAGCCTATGATTCTAACATAACTTCTTGGAACTCGAAAACATAGAACTAAAAGCCTTCTCCCTTTGACAGCCCCAGAAGCACTTTAAATAGCATTTTTAAACCAATGAAGTAGATTTGAAATGTTGTCACTGTTATTTTTTTAGGGAAATGGGGAACTGATTTGTGTACAGCGTCGTTTCACGAGCAGCAATGTGGTACTGACAGGAACTCTTTTTCTCATGATGATGTCTGAGATGTAACTATCAGACAGGGCACGTGAGAAGGATTAGGAAAGAGGAAACGAACGAGAACTCTCCCGTTGTCTTTTAAATAATACTATGGGATCTTTTACTACTAGGGCCTGATTTTAACGTCCTCCCAAGCATAGCAGTCTGTTGATGCAACATGCACTGTATCACTATGATAGGCCCGTTGTGTTCAAGCTTCAAGAATGGGTCTTGAACCCGCAAATCATCTAATTTGGAGCAATTGCCTGCAGCTGAAGACAAACCAGCTGTGTTTCTGTAAAGTTCAGTCGGAGCAAGAGACTCTTTAAAGTAAAACACTTGGCAGTTACAATTTATTGAAAGAAATTAGATGAGACCCTTTTATTGTTTAATTCTGGAAAATGTTACTTTAACCCCTATTTTATTGTTTCCATTTTCCTTTGTTTCCCATCCCTCACCTCCGAGTAACCTTAGTAGTTCGCTATTTCCATCAGTGTTTGTTCCTTTTCCTCCGGCACATCTCGTTCCGTTGACCCTTCATTTTCACCCCAGCTGCAATGAGGCGGCAGATTTCTTTTTTGCTTTCTCCACACTTGTTTTCGGGATCTGGCTTTGCTGACTGCATCTCCCTATTTCAGGATCTCTAAACCTGCATTGCAAATACCATTTAAAAAGTTAATCAGGCTGTTTTAAGGAAATGGTGCTTTAAATGCCAGGCTCAACTTCCAATGTTCCAATCGGAAAAACTTGAGAGCCCATTGCTGGAACATTTTCGGGACCGAAGCTAGTCAGTCTGTCTTCATTTTAGGACTTAATTTTCACGAACATTTTGACACTTTGTATCCTAAACATTTTAAAAGCAGAGTTTTAGTATTTATTTGCTGTTAATTCCATAACTTAAAAATATTAGACGTATTATTAAATTAGACCAAGAAAAATGTACCTTCGCAGAACATTTCATTTTGCACGAAGTATTTCAAATATTCAAATATTTTTGACTTCAGCATATTTCAGTGACATTGAAAGAAGGCTTAAAGTAATTGTTGAAAATTTATGAATAGTGAAATTGTCTACTAGTTGATCAATCTGAACTATGAAGATAAATAAGATATCTTTTATTAGTCACATGTACATGGAAACACACAGTGAAATGCGTCTTTTGCGTAGAGTGTTCTGGGGGCAGCCCGCAAGTGTTGCCACGCTTCTGGCGCCAACATAGCATGCCCACAACTTCCTGACCCGTACGTCTTTGGAATGTGGGAGGAAACTGGAGCACCCGGAGGATGCTCCATTTGCATGGGCCAGGAAATAAAAGCATCTATCAGAATCATTAATTTTAAATACTTATTGGACTAGATGTTTCTGTTATTTTACATCAAATTAGCTGTTTTCCATCTTATTGGAACTCTTATAAATCTACTTAAATGTACAAAATTTTGTAGAATTATTCTCTAAAAGTCAGCATATTATTAAAATGAAAATTAAAAAGTTTCTACTTCAAACACAGCCTGCTTTGAAATATTATCTGTGACTAAATTAGAAAATGACATTTCAGAATTTTTGATGGCAACGTTACAAATAACTCTCCCCAAAGCAATGGTCTTGTTTGACTCCCCTTCACAATTTCCATCTGTGTAATATACTGCAAACAATCAAAATACATAATGCTACCACAGAGACTTCTGGAGTGTTATGCAGCATAGTGGAACTTACAAAATAAAAATCAGGAACTATTAAACTTGTGCACATAAATCATTACAAAAGATACAGTAAATGAATTGTAATGCTTGTGAATAATACCACACCTTTAGGAACAGACATTTTTTAATTGCCATATCAAAAGATTGACTTGGCAAAATGCATATCAAAGGGATGTGCATGGGGGTAGGGAGGGGTGATTTTTTTTGGACACGTGATGTGACCCTCTAAAAGCCAGCAAATTTACATTCCTGTATGTGCCTTTGGAACCAACTTATAGTCATTAGTCTAAAGACCATTTGTACAAATTCAATTTAAATCAACTCCTTGTAATGTTCTGAAAGCAAAATACTGCAGATAGTGGAAACAAAAACAGAAAATGCTAGAGATACTGTACTTAGCAGGTCAGGCAGTATCTGTGGAGAGGGAAACAAGAGTTGGTTTAAAATCCATGATGAACTGAGAACACATTTGCACAGTGCTAGTATCTTGAGAATAATTTCTAAGAAATCAATATTAAATAATCTATATGTGGTAACTCATCATGTGCTCTCTAAAGTTTCACACTCTGGTACCTTTCTCATATGTTGGTGCTGGAAGATCAAAACCCACCCATGAGACAATGTTGTAGTATCTTCACTGTATTTTCAATCTGACTGCGGGAAAGTTTTCTCCATTTCCTTTGTGTTCACACAAATAACCTTGATAACCCACAGAAAGCTCTTGCTCTAGGTGGGCCAGCTTCAGACTATTGCCCAGGACCAGCTGCAGAGGCGTTATGGGATGTCTGACTGTGGTGAACTTGATGTGTGCCAGGTGCATTGGTGCCCTGGTGAGGGGGATCATCAAATTTTTGGAATTGGTTTATTATTGTCGCTTGTACCGAGGTACAGTGAAAAACTTGTCTTGCATACCGTTCGTGCAGATCAATTCATTACACAGTGCATTGAGGTAGTACAATGTAAAACAATACAGAATGCAGAATAAAATGTCACAGCGACAGAGAATGCAGTGCAGGTAGACAATAAGGTGCAAGGTCATAACGAGGTAGCTTGTGAGGTCAAGAGTCTATCTTGTCGTACAAGGGAACCGTTCAATAGTCTTATAACAGTGGGATAGAAGCTGTTCTTGAGCCTGGTGGTACGTGCTTTTTGGGTTTTGTATTTTCTGCCTGATGGGAGAGGGGAGATGAGAGAATGTCCCAGCTGGGTGGGATCTTTGATTATGCTGGCTGCTTTACTGAGGCAGCAAGAAGTGTAGACAGAGTCCATGGAGGGGAGGCTGGTTTCCGTGATGTGCTGAGCTGCGTCCACAACTCTCTGCAGTTCTTGCGGTCCCAGGCAGAACAGTTGCCATACCAAGCCGTGATGCATCCAGATAGGATGCTTTAAATGGTGCATCAATAAAAATTGGTGAGTGTCAGAGGGGATATACTGAATTTCTTTAGCCTCCTGAGGAAGTAGAGGTGCTAGTGAGCTTTCTTGGCCATGGCATCCACATGGTTGGACCAGAACAGGCTATTGGTGATGTTCACTTCCTGGAACTTGAAGCTCTCGACCTCAGAACCTTTGATGTAGACAGGAGCATGTACACCGCCCCCTTTCCTGAAGTCAATGACCAGCTTTTTTGTTTTGCTGACAGGGAGGGAAAAGTTGTTGTCATGACACCATATCACTATGCTTTCTATCTCCTCCTGTACTCTGACTCATTGTTACTTGCAATACAGTCCACTACGGTGGTATCATCTGGAAACTTGTAGATGGCGCTAGTGCAGAATTTGGCCATGCAGTCATGAGTGTATAGGGAGTAGAGTAGGGGGCTGAGGACGCAGCCTTGTGGGGCACCAGTGTTGAGAATAATCATGCTGTTGCTGCCTATCCTCACTGATTGCAGTCTGTTGGTCAGGAATTCAAGGATCCATTTGTAGAGGAGGTGTTGAGTCCCAGGTCTTGAAGTTTGCTTGGAATTATAGGATTGAAGGAAGAGCTGTAGTCAATAAACAATAGTCTAACGTAGATGTGTTTACTGCCTAGATGCTCCAGAGATGAGGGCAGGGCCAGGAAGAATGGCGTCCGCCATAGACTTGTTTCGATGGTAGGTGAATTGCAGTGGGTTGAGGTTTTCTGGGAGGCTGGAGTTAATGAGTGCTATGACTAGCATCTCAAAGCACTTCATGATGGTGGATGTCAGAGCCACCGGGTAGTAGTCATTAAGGCACGTTACCTTGTTTTTCTTGGGTACCGGGATGATAGTGGTCTTTAAGCAGGTGGGAACCTCAGATGGAAGCAGGAAGAGATTAAAAATGCCCACAAATACCCGCGCCAGCTGATCTGCACAGGATCTGAGGACTCAGCCAGAGACACCGTCCAGGCTAGATGCTTTCTGCGGGTTCAATCTCCAGAAGACTGATCTTGTGTCCTCAATGGTGTCCATGGTTTCAGGTTCATTGGAGGCTGTCGGGGTGGGTGGTGACAAACCAATCCCCTTCTGTTCAAAATGTGTATAGAATGCGCTTTGCTCATTGGGAAGGAATGCGCTGTTGTTGGCAATGCTGCCTGACTTCATTTTGTAGCCCATTATAGCATGTAAGCACTGCCACAACTGATGGCTGGTCTGGGACTGGATTTTGGACCGGTTTCGTCTCTTGGCATCTCTAATAGCTTTGTGGAGGTTGTATCTCGATTTCTTGTAAAGGTCAGCATCACCTGATTTGAATGCTGCAGTCTTAGACTTCAATTGGGAGTAGATCTCCCAATTCATCCATGGTTTCTGGTTTGGGAACACCCAGATTGTCCTCTTTGGTGCACAGTCCTCAACACACTTGCTGATTAAAGTCCATGATAGTGGTGACATACTCATCTAGGCTGGTAGCTGAGTCTTTGAGTCAGTGACTCAACACAGTCACGTAAAATCTCATCTATTTCGTCAGACCAGCATCGTATGACTTTCTATACTGGATCCTCCTGTTTCAGCTTCTGCTTGTATGCAGGGAGAAGGAGCACAGCCTGGTCGTCTGAATTACCAAAGTGAGGATGGGGGGTGGCTCAGTAGGCATCTTTAGTTGCATAGCAATGGTCAAGGGTCTTTGGGCCCCTTGTGGGACAGGAGACATGCTGGTAGTATTTTGGTAACATTCTCTTGAAGTTAGCCTGGTTGAAGTCACCTGCAATGATGAAGAAGGCCTTGGGGTACCCTGTTTCAAGGCTGTTGACCACAGACTGTAGTTCATTGAGTACAGGCTTCATGTCTGTCTGGGGTGGGATGTAGACTCCCGTCAGAATAGCTGAAGTGAACTCCTGTAGCAGGTAGTAGGGGCAGCACTTCACCGTTAGATATTTCAAGCTGGGTGAGCAGGAACTCACCAGGACTGTCACATCTGAGCACCATGAGTTATTGATTAAGAAGCAGACCCCTCTGTCTCTGACTTTGCCCGAGGACTCTGTATAGTCCATCCGGTGAATTGAGAAGCCCTCTGTTTGTGTGGGGCAATGAGGTGAAGTAGATATAAGCCATGTTTTGGTGAGACATAGCACACAGCAGTCCCTCAGTTCTTCTTGGGAGGTCAGTCTTGCCCTTAGTTCATCAACTTTGTTCTCAATGGCCTGGCTGTTAGCTAGTAGTATGCTTGGGAGGGGGGTGTCTTGAACCCACGTTGTTTCAGTCTCACCTGCAGCCCAGCCCTCTTACCATGTTTCTGAGGTAAGTGACTGTGACTTGTTGGTCTTGGAAGTCCTGGAGTGGAGCCACCTGGACTGGAAGGTAAGTGACTGCTTAAGGACAGACCTGGAGTGGATTCAGCTGGCCTGTGAGGTAAATTGTTGTTCCCATACAGATCTAAAGGTCCTGAAGAGGAGTGGCTGCCCCAGCAGGTAAGTAGGGGCATCTAGGGGACCCTCGGCATCTGGACTTGGTCTCAGGTGCTCCGTAGGGTCGGGCTTCCGATCCGGAGGGGCCCTGGCATCAGGCGTCGGTGTCGGGCGTCCCCACAGGTCGAACCTGCAGACAAAGTGACCTCTCAGGTTTGAAGTTTAATTGTGGGCTGAGAGTAGGGGATGGTGCAGGAGAGGGTGGGATATTTGGGAGAGTGCATGAAGCAACACCTTGTGTGTGTGAGGAGCAATGTTTTTAGCAGTGTGCAGTTCACTTTGATGTCTCTTAGGACATCATGAAATTTCTTGCAATGTTATATTCATAGAGTTGTACAGCACAGAAATGGGTCCTTCGGCCCACTATGACAATGCCAGCCTTTTTGTCCATTTACACTAATCCCATTTGCCTGCACTATCCTTCTATTCTGTGCCTATTCAAGTGCCTGTCTAAATTTCTCTTAACTGTAGTGATTGTATCTGACTCCACCACCTCCTCTGGCAGTGAGTTCGGGGGGGGGGGGGGGGTGTGGAGGTGTGGGGGGCGGAGATAAAAAAGCTTTCCTCTCAAATCTCCTTTGAAACTCCTCTCTCTGACTTTAAACCTATGCCATCTTGTTTTTGACACCTTTTATCAGTGGAAAAAGTTTATTTCTTGTTTTTTTACAAGATGCTTGCCTTAATGAGCTGGGCAAACATGTTGCTCCAATGTCTGGGGATTCTGATTCCTGGAAGAACCAACTCCATCCTCTCTTGGTGGCTTTGGCAGATCTCCAGGCATCCCTGGACCACAGTCTCTCCATCCTGGCATATATTGTATTCATCTGGACCTCCTGGGAGTTCTCCCTCCTTGATGGCAGCCATAGGGTATGTTGCTGCCAAGGGGATGGCTGATGTCCCACTGTGACTGGTGCCAAGCAAAGGATTGGCAACTGAGCTGAAACTTGCTCTGATGAACTACCCTACTGCTGCTTTAAAATTTCTTTTGAACAATTTTGCAATTTTATTTATTTTTCTAAGTTTATCCAGATTCTATCCTGCTGTTATCAGACTCTTGAATGGACCTCTCATGTATTGAAAAAATGAACTGTTAACCTCCCAATCTATCTCATTGTGATCCTTGCACTTTATTTGTCTACCTGCACTGTACTTTCTCTGTAACACCTTATTTTGCATTCTGTTTTCCTTTTAACTACCTCTGTGTACTTGTGTGTGGAATGATCTGTCTGGATGGCACACAAACAAAATCTTTCACTGTATCTCGGTACATGTGACAATAATAAACCAATACCGCTATGGTTTAACACACCAAAAACAGATGGAATGCATTTTCTAAGTTCAGGAAAAGACAGTTTGGATAAAGAAAAGCTAATTTATTTACATAGTAATGCTACATTAAACTGGTGTATAATTTAAGAGTTGCCAAGAATAATGTTACAGTATAGAATAATAGAAATTAATACTTAAACATGTTTTGAACAGTACAGCTACAGGAGTATGCCCGTCAGCCCATGCTGTCTGCACCTAACACAATGCCAAATTAAACTAAATCTCTTTACCTGTACATGGTCCATATGCCTCCATTCCCTGCATATTCAAATGTCTATCCAAACAGCCTCTTAAATGCCACAATGGTATTTGTTTCCACCACTACCCCTGCCAGTCTGTTCCAGGCACCTTCCATTCTCTGTGTAAAAGCAAAAACTTCCCCTGCACATCTCCATTAAACTTTCCCCCTCTCATGTCCTGTAGTATTCGACATTTCTACCCTGGGGAAAAAGATTCTGTCTGTCTACTATATCGGGGTGTCTCATAATTTTAGATCTCCCTTCAGTCTCTGATGCTCCAGAGAAAACAAGACCAAATTTGTCCAACCTCTCCTTATAGCTCCACCCTCTAATCCAGACAACATCCTGGTAAACCTCTTTTGTACCCTTTCCAAAGCCTCCATCTCCTTCCTGTAATGAGGCAACCAGAATTGCACACAATAGTCCAAAGTTTTATATAGCTGCAACGTGACTTGCTTACTCTTGTATTCAGCGCCCTGTCCTATGAAGGCAAGCATGCCATATGCCATCTTTACCACCCTATCTTCTTGCATGGCCACTTTCAGGGAGCTGTGGACTTGGGCCCCAAGATCCCTCTGCCCATGTGCTTTTAAGGGTCCTGCTGTTAACTGTATATTTTCCCCTTGCGTTTGACATCCCAAAGTGCAACACCTCACACTTGCTTGGATTAAACTCCATCTGTCATTTCTGTACCCAACAAATAACCCACTGGAGGAACTCAGCAGGTCAAGCAGCATCTGAGGGAGAAAAGGAATTATCAACCTTTCAACCCAAAACATCAATGATTCCTTTCCTCCCACAGATGCTGCTTGACTGGCTGAGTTCCTCCAGCAGATTGTTGCTCCAAATTCCAGCATCTGCAGTCTCTTGTGTCTCTATTTCTGTGCCCATATCTGTAACTGATCTATATCCTGCGGTATCCTTTGCAGATGACACAGAAGAATGGTGGAGTTGTCTACACTGCCCACAACTCCACCGTTCTTCTGTGTCATCTGCAAATTTACAAACTCACCCATCTACATTTTCATCCAAATCATATATATCACAAACAATTGAGGTCCCAGCAACAATCCCTGCGGAACACCACTGGTCACGTACCTTCAACCAAGATAACACCCTTCCACCACTAACCTCTGACTAATATGGGCAAGCCATTCTGAATCCAAACTATCAAGTCACCACAAGCTCTATATATCTTCTGTATCAGCCTACTATGAGGGATCTTGTCAAATGCCTTGCTAAGTTCCATATAGACAACATTCACTGCCCTACCCTCATCAATCACCTTCGTCACCTCCGCAAAAAAAAAACCCCAATCAAGTTGCTGCAAGTTGACATTGACCAACTGTACTTTTATGCTTTTTACTGGATCATCCAATTGCATGCAAACTTTTACTATTTTGCTGTTTTTAACAATGAAATGTTTTCTACTTTAATTTGCAACTTTTTACAAAGGATACATAATACAACCTAAACTGAAACAAGTCTAACGATACAGTATCAGTTTAACATAAGCACAGCTATTTAGCATGTTATAATATCACATTGGGTACATTTATAATCAGATTCTCAAAATCTACATAAATTTATTCTTACTGATTTTTTTAAGAGTTGTTATAATTAATATTACTTCTGTTTTCCCTTTCCCATTAAAATAGTTTGGATCATGGCAAGCCTTGTAATCTGTGAAGTTATTAGATGCCCCTGGTATTGGTATTGGTTTATTATTGTCACTTGTACCGAGGTACAGTGGAAAAACTTGTCTTACAAACCGATCTTACAGGTCAATTCATTTCACAGTGCAGTTACATCAAGTTAGTACAGAATGCATTAATGTAGTACAGGTAAAAAAACAATAACAGTACAGAGTAAAGTGTCACAGCTACAGAGAAAGTGCAGTGCAACAAGGTGCAAGGTCACAACAAGGTAGATCATGAGGTCATAGGTCATAGTCCATCTCATTGTATAAGGGAACTGTTCAATAGTCTTATCACAGTGGGGTGGAAGCTGTCCTTAAGTCTGGTGGTACGTGCCCTCAGGCACCTGTATCTTCTACCCGATGGAAGAGGAGAGAAGAGAGAATGTCCCGGGTAGGTGGGGTCTTTGATTATGCTGGCTGCTACACCAAAACAACGAGAGGTAAAGACAGAGTCCAAGGAGGGGAGGCTGGTGTCCATAATGCGCTGGGCTGTGTCCACAACTCTCTGCAGCTTCTTGTGGTCTTGGGCAGAGCAGTTGCCATACCAAGCCGTGATACGTGAACATGGCTCAAAATAAATATTTTTTTATAACAAGTTAGATATTCATTGAGGACTTTTCTGGTCGATGTGTTGTATCAGGAAACATTTTTTTGTATATCATTTTGTTTCCTATTTTCCTCATCAGGTCACTGGGATTTATTCATATCATTTTTCACATAAGGGGCTTGTTCAGTGATGCACTTGACTCAGTCACCAGGAGCTATACCAAATAGTGTGGACTGACTTACCACTTGTCCACATTCTCCCAGCCTCTCTGCAAGGAAAAGATATCCAACGTGTCATTTTTTCCAGTCAGCACAGTTAAAATCATCTGTTGAACAGTTGGGGAAGTGCACTTCAGAAAGTATGGCTTTCTTGTTTGTGATATAACTTATTTGAATGCACATAGTTGCCAACTCTTGTTAGACATATTTCTGATGTTATCATCACAAGTTATTCTGTCTTTCCAAGCCAAACAGCTTTTCGTCCTTGCTCTACCACTTTTATAAATACTCAACTGAAAAGTATTCAGTTTAGAAGAAGGAAAAGAAGTGCATATTTTAATGAGGTAACATTTGCTACTCTCCAAGCTGCAGTAAGCATTCCAGAGTCTGTAGATCTTCAAAAGAAGATTATCGGAACCCCCACATTCTCAACAGCCATCTCTTTCAAAACTGGCATCTAGGTCATCAGGATTTATGTGTTCAGTCTAGTTAACTTCTCAAATACTACATTTTCACTAATACTTGTTTCACTCATTTGCACTGGACCCTTGGTTCTCGAGTATTTCTGAGAGATGCCTCGTGTTTTCATTCAAGACAGACACAAAATGTTTGTCTGCCATTTCCTTATTCCTCTTTATTAATATTTCCTGCTGTCTGTAAGGAACCTACATTTACCCTCACTAGTCTTATACTTCTTACATACTCACAAAACTCCTTTAATCCATTTTCACGCTTCTCGCTAGTTTACTCTCGTATTCTGCTTTCCCTTTCTTTATCAATATATTTATCATCCTTTGCTAATTCTAAAATGCTGTCAATCCTCAGGCTTACTGCATTTTTGGGGGGGAAATTTTACATAACTTTTCTATAGATTTAATGATATTCTTAATTCCTCCTGTAATCCGTAATGAACTGCTTTTCCTGTTTTGTCTTTGTGCCTTTAGGGAACTCATGTATTACCTCTTTAAATGCTAGCCATTGCCTATCTACTGTCATGCACTTTAATGTAGTTTCCCGATCTACCACAGCCAAGCTGCCCCTCATAACTTTGTAGCTTCCTTTATTTTATCTGAAAACCCTGGTTTCAGAACTGCATCTCTTTTGAACAATGTAGAATTTTATTGTATTGTGATCATTCTTCCCTATGGGCCTCTGCACTACAATGTTATTAATTAATGCTTTTTCTTTTTCAGTGCCAGATCTATAATAGCCAGCTCCCTTGTCAGTTCATCAACGTAAGGATCTGGAAATCATCATGTACATTATTAGTCCAAATTTGATTTGCATAGTCTGTATGTAGTTTAAAGTTCCCCCTGATCACGGTGTTACCCATGTATCTCTCATTTTCTTATCCATACTCTGCCCTACACAACTTCAATTTCGAGATCTATAAATAACTTCCAATGTTTTCTGCTCCCACTGTTTCTTACCTCCACCCAGACTTATTCTAATTCTAAACCATGATTTGCCAAGTCCAGATCCTCTCTAACCACAGTCCTGATGTCATACTTTTTTGGCAGTCCTACTCTATCTCCTTTTTGCTTCTCCTTTCTAAATGTTGAATACCATGGAATATTTAGTTCCCAACTTTGATCACCATGCAGCCATGCTTCTCTGATGGCAATTAGACCATATCCATATACGGCTATCTGTGCTGTTAATTTATCCGCCTTGTTACAAGTGCAGCATGCCTTTAAATTTGGCCTTTTAACATTGTTCCAGTATCCAATCTTACTTGCTGCTGCTTGTTGTTTCCACTGTGTATTTAGTTTGCTTACAACATTTCTAACTTCCACTTCCAGCTTTCTTTCTTTCCCTCCTGACTTTCCTCATGGGTTCCCATCCACCTGCCAAACTAGTTTAAGCTCTCCCCAAAGCAACCCCCACTTCCTGCTCCCCTTCCCAATTCATGGTTCTGTTGAGGTGTAATCTGTCTGAACTGTGCAGGTCCCACCTGCCCCAGAAATGACTGCAAAGCCCACATTTCTGCAATGCTTCCCTAACCATTCATTCATTTGTTCTATCCTTCTATCTTTGTACTTATCAGCATGTGGCAGTGTGAATAACCTTGAGATCCTGCCTTTTAAACCTCCTTCCTATCTCAAAACCTATTTGCAAGGCCTCAACCCTGCTACCTGCAACACTATGACCAATCTGATCACTCTGCACTAAAATGGACTTTGTTTTTTTTTTCCGGTTCTAATTTTTTTTTTCTTTTTAAAAATTGTGTTTAATTTATGTTTTTCTTGCGAATGCTGCTTAAATGATGCTATTAAGTGATGTTGCTGCAAGTAAGTTTGTCATTGCACCAATGCATACATGTACTTGTGCAAATGACAATAAACTCAACTTTGACTCAATGTGGACCACAGCTTCTGGTACTTCAACACTTCAAGATGTTCTGTAGTGACATCCTTGACCCTGACACGAGGGAGGCAATATACCAACTTGAATTAATGTCAGCTTCACATAAGTGCCTGTCTATCCTCTGCACCCCTCCAAGAAACCATCTACTGATTTTCCTTTTGCATTACCTGCACTCTTACCCTGGAGATTGAACATTAATCCCTAAATACTTATGACAATTCTGGACGGTTGACAAAATTAGGAATGTTGTGATAATGAGATACTTCTTGGAACTCAAACCTGAAAATGGTAAATCAAAAATAAATTATCATACTTCTCAATGCACATGGAATGAAACACCTTCTTTACAGATACTCTTCAGTGCTCAAAGTATAGGAAAGGGCTTCCTGCAAATGGAAGCATGCACGACTAAATAAATATTGCTGGATTTGTCAGTGTGGACACTAGGGCTGAGACTGAAGCTTACTAGAAAACTGTAGCCACACTGGGCTATTTGTGCTCTGCTTTCATGGCTATGCCTTGTACCAGCCATTAACTTCTTTAATCTGTTCCAATTTGTTCTGCCACTTTGATGTTAGAACAGTAGGAAGTCATCAGTAAATGTCCTGCTGTTATTCCTGAGGTCACTTTTTTCATGTCTTCCATCCATCTATTAATGTATGAGCTTCAATCTTATAGACAACACATGCTTAATGTCTTTATACTTAATATTTTTCAAAACTTGTAACACAAATGTTTGCCTCCTATTAAATGTTAGAGAAGCTACAAATAAGCATTTAAATTCTGGAATTCAATTAGAAAGATATTTTGTGGTACTTCTCTTTAATAACCTTGCATTTGCTTAGGAACCATGATGCATCTTTCATTTTATGAAATATTACAGGGCAGGTTAAAACTGGTCTGATTTAATGGCCAAAATACAGTTTAAGTAAACTTGTGCAGGACCTCAACCCTCCTTTCAGAAGCAGCATGAATATGTTCAGGAAGAGTAATAATTTATTGCTTCATTCATTTTTGCTTTTCTTTACATAAGGAAAGGCTATGCAAGTGTTAGCAATTTTTGTTCAGGATTCCCATCATTAGAGTCCAAAATATTGAGAGCTACATTGGTTTAATCTTTTCATTATCAGAGCAACTTCATTACTTTTAAAACTGTTAATACGGTTCACAGGAAAGGAACCGTGCCATAACCTGGGAAGGACCTGTATGTAACTTTTCATGACATTTGAAAAGTATTTTCCACAAAGGTTCAATGTTCACAGTAAAGTAGAAATAAAAAGTCATGACATTGAACATTATGCAGCAGCATTGAATGCTTATAAACCGATAGCAATGCTCAATTACAATGTAATAAATTTTGTTCTATCTACATGTAGGTTTGTGTTGATTCAGAAGTACAGTTTTAATAATCAAACACAAAAAGTGCTTCAGGACCTCCCGGTGGCCACCCACTTCAATTCCACATCCCACTCCCATACTGACATGTCTATCCGTGGCCTCCTTTACTGCCATGTTGAGGCCAGACGTAGGATGGAGGAATAACACCTCATAGTCCGCCTTGGGAGTCTCCAACCTGATGGCCTTAACATCGATTTCTCTAACTTCTGGTAACCCCACCCCTTTTTGTTTCTTCCCCCCCCCCCCACCCCCTCCCCAACTACTTTGTCTTCCCTTATTCCTATGGATCCCTTCCCCTGCCTTGATGACCTGCCCATCTCCTCTTCTCCCCTCCCCCATCCTTTATTCCATGGTCCACTGTCCTCTCCTACTGGATTCCTCCTTCTTCAGCCCTTTTGCCTCTTCTACCCATCACCTCTCAGCTTCTTACATCTCCCCCTCCCCCACCCCCACCCCCACCCCCACCCACTACCTTCCCCTTCTCATCTGGACTCGTCTATCCCCTGCATGCATGTACTCCTCCCCCCTCCTCCCATCTGGCTTCTGCCCTCTTCCTTTCCAGTCCTGATGAAGGGTCTCAGCCTGAAACATCAACTGTTTATTTCCCTCCATGGATGCTGTCTGACCTGCTGAGTTCCTCCAGCACTTTTTGTGTATTGCTCCAGATTCCAGCATCTGCAGAATTTCTTGTCTCAGTTTTAATAATCATGCTTGTTGGTTGTCATGGTAATGACAGAACTAGCTCAATTTAGAAGAATACAGAAAGTAGTTATGGAGTGTGCTATCTTATTGCTAATAAGAATAAATTAATTCAGTTTCTTTCATGTTTAAGGAAGTATGGTGTTGCTAAGGTAACATAGTTAAAAGAATGAATTAGTAGCATGATATTGAGTATGGTAACTGACTGCATGTTGGGAATGGATGCAATTAAAGAAGTGCAATCAGTGTGCGAATGATGGCTGGCCCCTCTGTCCATGAAGACGCATGCATCTGCTGCTCTTCTTCCAACAGATCATCATTTGCAGATTCTAGAGAACTATCTCAATGTTAGTACTGACATAAGGCTTCAGTACTTAATGAATGTAGATCTGTTTGTATAGAATTGTAAGGATTTTTGCAGCACAGGAAGAAGCCATTTATTCTGAGTACATGTGTCACCTCTCCTGGAAGGGAGCAGTAATATGCTGTTTTGTGGTGTGGGAATGGTGATACACTTCCAAGCTGGGAATGTGTGATGAGGAGGGCAATTTGGAGATGTTTGCGGTCCCTGCTAGCTTTGTCCTTTTGAGACACAGAGGATACAGGTGTGGGAGATGCAGTCAAAGAAGGCTTGGTGAGTCACTGCATTACACCTTGTAAATAGTACGCACTGTGGCCTCATCATTTGGTGGAACGAGTGAATATTTAAGCTGGGGAACAGGGTGCCAATAAAGTGGCCTTGTTTCTTCTGGATGGTGATGACTTTGTGTCGTTGAAGCTGCATTCTTCCAACAAATTGCAGAAAATTCCATCATGCAGGTTTTTAGATGTGGAAAGACTTGGAGTTAAAGTTCACTACAGGATACCATTCATCTAAACTACTTTTAGGATGCTGTATTTATTTAGCTGGTCTGGTTAAGGTTTTAGTCATGATAACCCCCAAGATTTTAATGGTAGGATTTTCAGCATGGGTAATGCTGTTGTGATTGTGAATAAGCCACTGAAGATGAAGCTGATGGATGTAAAAGGTATTTCATTCATCGCGACAAGCAGGTATTCTCCTGGATCCCCTCTTGGTGGAATCTCCCTGAACTTGAAGTACATCAGGTTTTTATATGCTCAAGAACAAAGACAACAGCAGGTGATTCAATACAATGGCATTGTTTACTTTGTTAATAGTTCCATGGAATTAAATTTTTTTACAATGGGAGCACACTGCAATTGACAAGCCACCTATGAATGTTCAAACACCTTTTCTGAGACAGTCATTGATAAGGGTGGTCTGAAAGCTTCTGAGGACACGGAACCCAGGCACCCAAAATTAGTGTTGTGAGACCTGGCTCTCTGGGTACACAAACATCCCAGTTATGGATAGACAGAGCAAATATGCTTAAGACCATGTTTGATGTTCTCAGTAATGGTTTGATGTAGGCCAATTAACATAGCCCCATTATCGTGTCTGATGCATATAGGAATATCTCATGATTATATCACATTCCAAACCATATCTCTTGAGCAGCCTTCTGCTGTGGGCCAATACTTTGTAGACAGCACTGTTTGTTTACAAAGCTGTCCTTTTAATTTCAGACTGATTACTGTTAGTAATTTACATTAGAATGGGTTTTCATGAAGACTGGATCTTGTTTGTATTGGTGCCTGCTGTACCCACAATTGCATAACTCCTGAATCACTAACGTCTGTAATATCTTACAAATTTCCAGTAAGTAGCTTTAGATAAACTTCAAGGATGTTGTAAAAAAATCATTAGGGTACAGAAGCTAATCCGTTAAGGTTTACTTTGTCCAACAAAATTGATGGAATCTAATGAAACTTGCTTCCATGTATTTTAATATGAACAATTTAAATTCACAGGATTTTCTCAGTCTCTTCATTCCATGTTACTTTTAGAGTAGCCTATTGGAAAGGTTTTCTGTAAGAGATTGCCTGTTGTAGGTTAAGCATTGTATAAATTGTTTAAGCCTGTCATACTCCTTCGGAGCTACGGACAAATCACATATTATGCCCTATGGGAAATTACATTACCAGTGGTACAAAAGGCAAGATTTCAAAGTTGCCTTCTCCAAAACAAAAAAAATTCATTCAATAATATGTCAAATATATATGCATTGTGTGAGCTTTGGAGTGCAAGTGACAGGGACTGATTAATATCACTGAATCCCAGAAGATATCTAGAGCAGGCCCAAATCTGAATCGAGTTGGCTGAGACTGTCATCTATCCCGCTGGGGACCGCTGGAGAAGGTCGAGGTGGATCCTCCACTCGGCACTTCTGGGTGATGATTCTTGCAAATGCTTCAGCTTTCTCTTTTGCACTAATGTGCTGGGCTCCCCCGTTTGTTGAGAACGGGGATATTTGTGGAGCCTGCTCCTCCAGCGAGTTGTTTAGTTGTCCACCACCATTCACGATTGGATGTCGTAGGACGGCAAAGCTTAGATTTGATCCGTTGTGGGATCGCTTAGCTCTGTCTATTGCATTCTGTTTATATTGTTTGGCATGCAAGTAGTCCTGTCTTATAGCATCACCAGGTTGATTCCTCATTCTAAGCTATGCCTGGTGCTGATCCTGGCATGTCCTCCTGCACACTTCGTTGAACCAGGGTTGATCCCCTTGATTAATTGTGGAGTGGATATATGCCAGGCTATGAGGTTGCAGATTGTGGGTGAGTACAATTTTCTTGATGCTGACGGCCGACAGTGCCTCATAGATGCTGAGTTGCTCGATCTGTTCACAATCTGCCGCATTTAACACGGTGGTAGTGCCACATGACACGGTGTATTTTCACTGTGAAAATGGGATTTCTCCTCCTCAACGACTGTCTGGTGGACACTCCTACCGACACTACGACAGATAGATTGGGGAGGACGAGATAAATAGGTTTTTCCCTCTTGTTGGTTCCCTCACCACCTGCCACAGGCTCAATCTAGCAGTCGTTTAGTGCTCAGTCAGTAGTGGTGCTATCAAGCCACTCTTGGTTGAAGCCCCCCACCCAGAGTACATTCTGCTCTTTTGCCACTCTCAGTGCTTCCTCCAAGGGTGTTCTACATGGAGAATTATTATTGATTCATCAGTTGGGGGGGGGGGGGTTGTGGGGAGTAGGTAGTAATCAGTCGGAAGTTTGCTTCCCCAAGTTTAACTTGATGCCATGTGATTTCATGTGATCTGGAGTCAGTGTTAACAGTGTTAAGGACTCCCAGAGCAGTTCCCTCCTGACTATACCACTATGCTGCTGCCTCTGCTGGGTCTGTCCTGCTAGTGGGATAGGATATACCCTGCGTGGAGATGGTGGTGTCTGGGATGTTGACTGTAAGGTATGATTCCGTAAGTATGACTGTGTCAGGCTGTTGCTTGACATGTCTGAGACAGCTCTCCCAAATTTGGCACAAGTTCCCAGATGTTGGTAAGGAGAACTTTACAGGGTCAACAAGGCAGTTTTTGCCATTGTGGTTTCTGGTGCCTAGGTCAGTTTCACTGGTCCAGATTGTCCTAGAGCTGAGCAGCAAGCCCCTAAGTGGGGCAGGGTCACAGTCAATGTGGAATTGGTTTATTATTGTTGTAACTTGTACTGAGGTACAGTGGAAAAACTTGCCTTGCATTACCTTTCATAGATCAATTCATTACACAGTGCATTGAGGTAGTACAAGGTAAGACAATACAGAATGCAGAATAAAGTGTCACAGCTACAGAGAAAGTGCAGTGCTGGTAGACAATAAGGTGCAAGGTCATAACGAGGTAGGTTGTGAGGTCAAGAGTCCATCTTATCGTACGAGGAGACCGTTGAATGGTCTTGTAACAACAGGATAGAAGCTGTCTTTGAGCCTGGTGGTACGTGCTTTCAGACTTTTGTATCTTCTGGGGAGGGGAGAAGAGAGAATGTCCGGGGTGGCTGGGGTCTTTGATTATGCTGGCTACTTTACCAAGGCAACAAGTAGATAGACTGAGTTCATGGAGGGGAGGCTGGTTTCTGTGATGTGCTGAGCTGTGTCCATGACTCTTTGCAGTTTCTTGTGGTCCTGGGCAGAGCAGTTACCATACCAAGCCATGATGCATCCAGATAGGATGCTTTCAATGGTGCATCAATAAAAATTGGTGAGTGTCAGAGGGGACATGCCAAATTTCTTTAGCCTCCTGAGGAAGTAGAAGCACTGGTGAGCTTTCTTGGCCATGGCATCAATGTGGTTGGACCAGGACAGGCTATTGGTGATGTTCACTCCTTGGAATTTGAAGCTCACAACCCTCCCAACCTCAGCACCGTTGATGTAGACGGGAGCATGTGTACTGCCCCCCTTCCTGAAGTCAATGACCAGCTCTTTTGTTTCGCTGACATTGAGGGAAAGGTTGTTGTTATGACACCATATCACTGAGCTTTCTATCTCCTTCCTGTACTCCTACTCATCATTATTTGAGATACAGCCCACTATGGTGGTATCATCTGCAAACTTGTAGATGGTGTAAGAGCAGTCTGGCCATGCAGTTATGAGTGTATAGGGAGCTGAGGACACAGCCTTGTGGGGCACCAGTGTTGAGAATAATCTTGCCAGAGGTGTTGCTGCCTATCTTCTCCGATTGTGGTCTGTTGGTCAGGAAGTCGAGGATCCAGTTGCAGAGGAGGTGTTGAGTCTAGGAGTTTGGAGATGAGTTTGCTGGGATTATAGTATTGAAAACAGAGCTGTAGTCAATAAACAATAGTTTAACGTATGTGTCTTTACTGTCCAGATGCTCCAGAGATGAGTGTAGGGCCAGGGAGATGGCATTCGCCATACACCCATTTTGGCGGTAAGCAAATTGCAGTGGGTCGATGTTTTCTGGGAGGCTGGAGTTAATGTGTGCCAGTTAATGGGTGATGACATACCAATCCCCTTCTGTTCAAAATGCGAACAGAATGCATTAAGCTCATTGGGAAGGGATGTGCTGATGTCGGTGATGCTGCCTGACTTCGTTTTGTAGCCAATGATAGCATGTAAGCCAATGTAATATGTTGACATGGATGAACATGAACATGAAAGTCCTTCAAAGTGATACTTCCAACTTTGCCCTCGGTCAAAGATTTTTTACTACTTTCAATATTTATGAAAGTCAAAGGCATTTAAAAGCTTTTAAAAATAAATAATAAGAAAACAAAAATAATTAAGAAGTTTTGATGAGGATCGTGATCTAAACACTCTTGAAATTGTAACTGATTCCTTCTTATCTTCCCCAAAAGCCTACAATCCCCATTCAGATGAACTGGTTTTTGGATCCTTCAAGTCCAGATTCCCCACTGTAAGTGCTGGGGAGACTCTATAGAACCATACAGCACAAAACAGGCCCTTCGGCCCACCATGTTGTGCCATCCATCAAACCACCCTCACACTATCTAACCCTTTCCTCCCACATTTCCCTCAATCTCACATTCGTCCATATGCCTATCCAACAAACTCTTGAACCTGTCCAATGTATCTGCCTCCACCACCACACCAGGCAGTGCATTTCATTCACCAACCACTCTCTGGGTGAAAAATCTCCCCTGAACCTCCCACCCATAACCTTAAAGCCATGCCCTCTTGTCTTGAGCATTGGTGCCCTGGGTAGGAGGTGCTGACTGTCTACTCTATCTATTCCTCTCAATATTTTATATACTTCTATCATGTCTCCTCTCATCCTCCTCCTTTCCAGTGAATAAAGCCCTAGCACCTTAAGCCTTTCCTCATATTCCATACGCTCTAATCCAGGCAGCATCCTGGTAAATCTCTTCTGCACCCTCTCTAACGCCTCCACATCCTTCCTATAATGTGGCGACCAGAACTGAACACAGTAGTCTAAGTGTGGTCTAACTAGAGTTTTGTAAAGCTGTATCATCACTTCGCGGCTCTTAAACTCAATCCCACGATTTATGAAAGCTAACATCCCATAGGCCTTCTTAACTGCTCTATCCACCTGTGAGGCAACTTTCAGTGAACTGTGAATATGAACCCCCAGATCCCTCTGCTCCTCTACACTGCCAAGTACCTTGTCATTTACCCTGTACTCTGCCCTGGAGTTTGTCCTTCCAAAGTGTACCACCTCACACTTCTCTGGATTGAACTCCATCTGCCGCTTGTCAGCCCAGCTCGGCATCCTATCAATATCCCTCTGTAAGCTCCGACAGCCCTCCACACTATCCACAACACCGCCGATCTTAGTGTCGTCCGCAAACTTACTAACCCAGTCTTCCACCCCCTCATCTAAATCATCTATAAATATCACAAAAAGTAGAGGTCCCAGAACCGATCCCTGCGGGACACCACTAGTCACTGCCCTCCAATCCGGGGGCACTCCTTCCACCACAACCCTCTGCTTTCTACAGGCAAGCCAATTCCTAATCCACACAGCCAAGCTTCCCTGGAACCCTTGGCCTCTGACCTTCTGAAGAAGCCTACCATGAGGAACCTTATCAAACGCCCTACTAAAATCCATATAGACCGCATCCACCGCACTACCCTCATCAATCTTCCTCGTCACCTCCTCAAAGAACTCTATCAGGCTTGTGAGGCAAGATCTTCCCTTCACAAAGCCATGCTGGCTGTCCCTAATCAGTCCATGATTCTCTAGGTGTTCATAGATCCTATCCCTTAGAATCCTTTCTAACAGCTTACCCATCACAGACGTGAGACTCACCAGTCTGTAATTCCCTGGACTATCCCTACTACCTCTTTTGAACAAGGGGACCACATTCGCCACCCTCCAATCCTCTGGCACCATCCCCGTGGACAACGAGGACTCAAAGATCCTTACCAGCGGTTCAACAATCTCCTCCCTCGCCTCTCGAAGCAGCCTGGGGAAAGTCCCGTCAGGCCCCAGAGATTTATCTGTCTTGATATTATTTAGCAACTTCAACACATCCTCTCTCTTGATACCTACAACCTCGAGAACATTACCCTTGCCAGCACTCCCTTCGGCCTCATCAAGACCCCTCTCCTTGGTGAATACCGAAGAGAAGTACTCTACTCATTGAGAACTTCTCCCACTTCCGCCGCCTCCAGGCACATTCTCCCAACTTTGTCTTTAATCGGACCTACCTTTACCCTAGCCATCCTCCTACCCTTCACGTATGTGAAAAAGGCCTTGGGATTTTCCTTAACCCTACTAGCCAACGCCTTTTCACGTCCCCTTCTAGCTCTCCTCAGCCCTTTCTTAAATACCTTCCTCGCTACTCTATTATTCCTCACGTGCCCTGTCTGAACCTTGCTGCTTATACCTTATGTATGCTACTTTCTTCTCCCTAACTAGTCGTTCCACCTCTCTCATCACCCACGGTTCCTTCACCCTGCCATTCCTTCTCTGCCTCACTGGGACATATTTATCCCTAACATCCTGCATAAGATCCTTGAACATCGACCACATCTCCATGGTACATTTCACTTCAAAAAGGACATCCCAATTTACACTCCCAAGTTCTCTCCTTATAGCCTCATAGTTCACCCTTTCCCAATTAGATATCTTGTCCTCTCTGCACCTGTCCCTGTCCATGACAATTTTAAAGGTTATGGAGCAATGGCCACTGTCCCCCAAATGCTCACCCACCAATAGATCCTTCACCTGTCCCAGTTCATTTCCTAAAACTAGATCTAGCATGGCATTCCCTCTAGTCGGCCTGTCGACATACTGCATCAGGAATCCCTCCTGGATACATTCAACAAATTCCGTCCCATCTAAACCTTTGGCACTAAGCAGGTTCCAGTCTATATTTAGGAAGTTGAAGTCTCCCATTATAACAACCATGTTATTTTTGCTTCTCTCCAAACACTGCCTGCCAATCTGCTCCTCTATATCCCTTCTGCTACTGGGGGACTCGGCAAGCTCCTCCTCCGTGCTGGAAGCCCTGCGATGCAGTGCAGCTGGAAATTGGCTGACTGGGCTCAGATAAATTTGGGACTTCTGTATCTTCCGTAAGACTAAGTTAAAGAATTCAAGACCAAGCAAGGGTATACAGCCTAAGCAACTGTTGACGAATCTCAAAAAAGCAGAAACTGCTGGAAACACTCAGCAGGTCAAGCAGCATCTGTGGAGAGAGAGAAACAAAGCTAACATACCGCGTACTTAGTACGCCAGGGTAATAAACAGTTTCACAGTGTCAGCTGAGTTATGTTGCAAAAGTGACGCTTTAATGATATCCTTTTTGAAGCGTTCTTTCACACATTAATCATCCCAAGACATCATTTTTTAAAAAAAGACTGACTTCCGTGATGTTTCAGGTTGGTGGCAAGCCATTATTTCTTTCTTTCTTGTACCACTGCAAATAGCATTTGATGGCTAATTCATCACATTATCTGAGAGCAAATTGTACCCATCCTGGCAGAAAGGACATAATAAATCAACCATTTCTTTGTCTTTTATCTAATCCATTTCAGCTCTTTTAGTATTTTTCCCCTGCCTGTTTTATTTAAACCTTTCCAATTTCTCAGTTGTTTTGTTCCTCCTTATCTTTGTATAACCTTGGGCACCCGTGACGTCATTTTAGTCATGCATAAAACCTTTTACTTTGCTGACCATTTCCTCGACAAGATTTAAGAGTTAACCGAAGAAACAGCTGAGTTAAACTAACAGATTGAAAAATAGTGATAAACTTGCTTAAGTCCCGAGAAATACTGAGGAGCAAAAGCGGAGAATTTCTTGTACGAAATGAAAAGAGCAGCATCAAATACAGCAGATATAATGCACAGTATTAAATGGAAAATGCTGCTGTCTGCAGCTGTTCATTTTGTTTAATTTGATCTTAAAAAGGAAAGCTTTCAGAGAACAATAGCTAGAAATCCTGCTTGGAAAATGGAACTTGAAATTCTAATTCTGTTTTAGATGAAATCCTGGGAATAAGATTGCAGCAACCTCCACCGCGCCCCCCCCCCCCGCCCTCCCCACCCAGTTAAGCTTCCATGGTAACCAACTGCCTGAGGTGCTTGTTGATGTATCTGAGGGGCACAAGTGAAGGGGTCCCATCTTTTCTTGTTCGAAGATTTGGAACAGGTGGAAGAAAGAGCTGTATTGTGTGCTGAAAAAAAAAGTACAATACCAATTTACTTCTCTTCCTCCAGATCAGGATATATAAGACAAAAATTTTGAATGTGTCTGGTGTGAAAGCTAATCAAATGTTTCACTTAATTAAGAACAAGTCTTTTCGGTCTTGCATTTATAAACAACGAACATAGCTGAGCCTTTTCACGGAGGATTACATTCCCTTCATATTCAAATTTACTTTGTTCTAAAGCTTTTGACTACAATTTCTATCATTAATTTAATTTTTAATAACCATTTATGAATAAAATTTATAGCCCTATTAAATGTTCAAGGACTGAAGTGTTACGGATGTCACAAGAACTATAACTAGCATTCGGATTGTTTGACTGTTTAACATTTATGGTATAAACGATGCTTGTTGCAAGAGGCTATCAAAATGTTAAGAAGTAAATTGATCCTGGATAGGCCATCCTCCCAGGCATGCTAATTCTTTATTCACAATTTAATTTTAGCATCACTGAACATTTTATAGTACAAGGTGTTAGCTGTCATTCAGTGTTAGCAGTCCCACCTACAATGGAAGATTGTAGTTTAGAGTTCTGCTCCAGGCATTTGAGCACAATTTATACTGGCTCTCCAGTACCATAACCTTGGGTGGCATCTTTCAGCTTAAAGGTTAAGCTTGAGGTTTAGTCTGTCTTCTTGGTTGCAAATATAATATGTCTCTAGGTACCATACTAGGAGTCGCTAATGAACTGGCCAAATCTGTCTCTCACTGAATATGATTGAAACAATGGCCAAATCTGTCTCTCACTGAATATGATTGAAACAAATCTTGTGTCAAATTTGTATCTGTGAGAGCTTGCTGGGCACACAATATCTTGTTGCATTTCTGACAATTCAACAGTGATACTATGGTAAAAGTACTGCTTTGGGTGAAAAGCACCTTGCTGTGTGTCAAGGCGATGAAAATCACTATACTTGCAGCAATTTGTTTTAGATAAAAGCCAAAATATGGTGTCGGGTGTGTAGGCTTATTTCAGGATTCAACTGCAGCATTATTCTAGTTAACAGCATACCTCACTGAATTAAGATTTAAGTGTGCAATATTATTGAAAAATTGCATTAGAAAAGTACTTGTAGTACATGAGTGTTATTAGTGTCCCACAAGGATTGGTGCTGGGACCCTTGCTGTCTGAAATGTACATGAATAACTTGGATGCGGGGTGCAAGATCAGTAATTTCACGGATGACACTAATGGCAGATTTGGTGATAGTGTGGAAGGTTGTCTTAGACTGTAGGGAGATATCGACATGTTAGTGAAATGGGATAAAAAATGGCAGATGGAGTTTAATCCATACAAATGTGAGGTGATGTGTTTTGGGAGCATGAATGAGGCTAGACATAAACCACGGATAGTAGGGTGTTGAGTAGAATTGAAGAACAGAAGTCCATACAACCTCGAAGGTGACAATGGAGGTGGATAATGTGGTTAGGAAGGCATTGGAGATACTGACCTTAGTTGGGGTGTTGAATATATAACTAGGGAGGTTATAAAACCTTGATCAGACCTCAGCTGGAGTACTGCATGTAGTTCTGGTCACCAAAAGTGTAGGAAGGATGTGATAGCACTGGAGAAGGTGCCGTGGAGATTAGCCAGGATGTTGCCTGGATGGAGCAACTCGGTTACAAGGAGAGACTGGAGAAGCTAGGTCTGTTCTTCCTGGAGCAGAGGAGGTTAAGATGGGACATGACTGAGATGTATAAAATTATGAGGGGTGTAGATAGACTGCAGGAAACATTTCTCCATATCAGCGGTAGATAAAACTAGAGGACATAGATTTAAGGTAAGAAGGAAGAGATCTGGAGGGGATATAAAGGTGACCTTCTTCACCTAGAGAATGCTGAGTACCTGGAATGCAGAATGCACTGTCTGAAAGAGTGGTTGAAGCTGGTTCACTCATAGCATTTAAGAAGTGTCCAGATGAGCACTTAAATTGCCTAGGTATAGAGGGCTATGGACTAAATGCTGGGAGATGGGATTAATAAGGAAGGTGCCCACTGGTTGGCATGGATGAGTTGGGCTGAATGGTTTGTTTCCATACTGTATGATTCTGCGTGTATATTCCTGGCACTTAGCAGAAGGTTCAGCAGTCATGTAATGATTTTGGACTGCCTCAATGGTTGTACCTCAAGGATGATTTTGTCTGTCATCATCTCCAAACTTTCCTGCATCCTCACCACAAAATTCAGCATCAGAAGTTTGCAAAGGAACATCTAAACAAGCCTAATGCATTTTGGAAAGAAGTCCTGTGGACTGATGAAGTTAAAATAGAACTTTTTGGCCGCAATGAGCAAAGGTATGTTTGGAGAAAAAGGGTGCAGAATTTCATGAAAAGAACACCTCTCCAACTGTTAAGCACGGGGGTGGATCGATCATGCTTTGGGCTTGTGTTGCAGCCAGTGGCACGGGGAACATTTCACTGGTAGAGGGAAGAATGAATTCAATTAAATACCAGCAAATTCTGGAAGCAAACATCATACCGTCTGTAACAAAAAAAAAGCTGAAGATGAAAAGAGGATGGCTTCTACAAAAGGATAACGATCCTAAACACACATCAAAATCCACAATGGACTACCTCAAGAGGCACAAGCTGAAGGTTTTGCCATGACCCTCACAGTCCCCCGACCTAAACATCATCGAAAATCTGTGGATAGACCTCAAAAGAGCAGTGCATGCAAGACGGCCCAAGAACCTCACAGAACTAGAAGCCTTTTGCAAGGAAGAATGGGTGAAAACCCACCAAACAAGAATTGAAAGACTCTTAGCTGGCTACAGAAAGCATTTACAAGCTGTGATACTTGTCAAAGGGGGTGTTACTAAGTACTGACCATGCAGGGTGCCCAAACTTTTGCTTTGGGCCCTTCTCCTTTTTTGTTATTTTGAAACTGTAAAAGATGGAAATAAAAAATAATCTTGCTTAAAATATTAAAGAAATGTGTCATCTTTAACTTTATGCCTTTTGGAAATCAGGTCATCTTTTACTCGCTGAGCTATTCACAGTAACAGAAATTTTGACTAGGGGTGCCCAAACTTTTGCATGCCACTGTATATCTGAAACAAAATCCCACCACCTTCCTATTACCAACTAATTACACGGAAAATAGCAGCTTAATATGCTGGTATCTGTCCCCATTAAGCCATTTTGACTGATCCTATTACTGACACTCCTTTTGTTTTACACATTGCTCTCCCAGTGAAAATCTACCTGCATCTCTCTTTCCCAGTTCTGACAAGGGGTTGCAGATCCAAAACGTTAATGGTTTCTCTTTCCACAGATGCTCCCTGACTTGCTGAATTTTTCCAGCATCTTTTTTTGCTCCTAGTTTTAATACTAGCCTTGAAAATTCTCTTAACTTCCCTTTTAAGCTTCCTATCTCCTGCACGTGTTTATTAGTTTCTCAGACTGTTGACTCCACAAGTGAGCCATGGGATCCCTCTCCTGAACTCTTATCAGGTAGAACAGTAACTGTATGATTTCTAGGCTAACTGGCCAAGGCATATTTGGCCGTCTTTAATCCATTCAAGAGGCATCATCCTGCAAAGTATCACCCTACTTGTTTTCAGATTCTAAAGTGCTAAGTTGACCTAATTAGGTATTTATTGAAAGCAAGGAAATACATAAATGTATAACTTGCATAACATTATTAATATACGTTTGCATGTGTTTTAATTAAATATTTAAATTTGCATAATCAATCAACAGAATAGATAGAAAGACATGGTTTAGTCAAATAAGCTTTAGTTATTTCTTAAAGATGTTAACTCTGAACAAAAAGGATATTCCTTGTTGAATGGACACAGACCTTTAGTTAAGAGTCAGTTTGGCATCAATATGAAGCTGAAGTTGCTTTTCATTGGATTAATTTGTAGTATTAATTAAGTTTTGTGAGATCACCTAAGGTACTTTGTGCCCATTGCATTGAATGAATTTCCAGTCTATGAAAGATAACTTCAGCTTGGTACAAAATCCTATTTTGGATATCTAGTAAATTTCCTGGACACTGTGTCAATTTGGATTCATTTTTAATCCTCATTTTAAAAATTACCCCACCCTGCTTGGGTGTCCTCAAATAATTAGGATTTCTTTCCAAAGTTATATCAGTGGATGGACAGTTATAGCTGTTGTCATGCTCCTGGCTTTCAAAGAAAGGCAACAAATAAATCCGTCATCAAAGCTGACACTTGAAAATGATTTGATTGTCCACTAATGATGTCCTCATGCTCGATGTTTGTCAAGAATAATTTGACAAAGTCCCAGATCTACCATTTAATTGTTTTTTCCTTCTGGATTATCTGACATGTCAGATTAGTTTTATTTAATTTAACATGAAATAATCCATGTGGAAAAAAAACCTCGCCTGAAAAGCAAAAAGGATTTTTTTTTAACCCCTGTGTTAATACACTAAGAGGATTAGTCAAATTCAGAATAAGAAATATGGCAATTTGATTGTGAACCTGCAAGTAAAGCTGCCGCATTGATGATGTGAAATAGCACAAAAGAATTGCATTAGATTTTGAGCTGTGAGTGCAGCTGAAGAAAGCTGAATTGTGTGCATCGCCAGAGTACGAAGAGCATGCATGCTAAATCTCCTAGCACGACTCTACACAGGCACAGTCACTTCACACTGGCCTTGCTGTGACCTGGCACCAGTCCAGCTCATTATTTTTGCATTTCAAAAGAAATTTCAATCACCAACTCAAGTTTAAGTGCAGAGTAGCCCTCCAATCTTCAGTTCTCATCGCACATTCATTTTTTTTCCCCATTTCATCAGCCCAGTAAAAATGGATATTAAACACTTTTTCCACAGACTGGATTGCAATTTTCTTTTAAATTGGAATGTAGGACAGTTTTTACTGAAGGTGCTTGGTGAACTAAAAATGTTTAAAGTTTATTTAAAACGTAGTAACACTTCAGTTATCCCTTTACAAAGGGCTTACACCCAACTTGTGTTTGATATATAATCTCTAATTTTCTGGTCTCTGGCCCGAATAATTTTTCATCTACATGCACAAACAAATTTTGAATTAAGTAATTTCTACAAATTGAATGCAATCCTAAAACTCTTCAATGATATTGTTAGACTACTCATCGTTTATTTGCAGATAATGTCACAGAGAATACTACTGATTAATATATACAAAAATGACCAGGAGCAGAAAACATGGTACTGCTTCAACAGTGCCAGGACTGTTGCTTTTAGAGCATTGTGCATGGCTGTGATGCTTGCTTCTGACCTGGGCTCTAGTGTAAGGTCAACTCATTATAACAGTCGCTCACCAATTTCAGTTTGCAGCTCATAACATGCTGGCAGCCCCACAACCAAGGGGAGCCAGGAGATTTTAAAAACGTTGCTATTCACCCTCAAAGCCAATCTACAATTAAGGAGGTGTGAGGAAAACACTGTGATGCTGGCGGTACTCAGCAGGCCAGGCAACATCCATGGAGAAAAGCAGGTGGTCAAAGTTTCGGGTCAGGACTTTTCTTCAGGACTGAAGATAGGGAAAGCCCAATATATATATAGGAGGGAAAAACAGAGCAGTGATAGGTGGATAAAAGAGAGGAGGCAGGGTGGGCACAAGATGGTGATAGATAGATGCAGGTAAGAGATGGTGATAGGCAGGTGTGGGAGAGGAGGGGAGAGTAGATTCACCAGGGGATAGATCAAAGGTAAGGAGGAGAAAAAGAGAGGCTAGGAAAGGGAAGAAAAGAAGAGGCATGGTTGTTGGGGGTGGTGGGGGGCAGGGTTGTGGGGATTACTTAAAGTGGGAGAATTCAATGTTCATGCCATTAGGCTGCAAGGTTCCAAGACGGAAAATGAGGTGCTGTTCCTCCAGTTTGCGCTTGGAATTTCCATCTTGGAACCTTGCAGCCTAACAGCATGAACATTGAATTCTCCCACTTTAAGTAATCCCCACAACCTCCCACAACCATGCCTCTTCTTTTCTTCCCTTTCCTAGCCTATCCATTTTTTTTCTAACCCCCTTTTTTCCCTCCTTACCTTTTGACCCATTTTCTCGCACCCCCCCCCGCCAGTGGATCTGCTCTCCCCTCCTCCCCTACACCTGCCTATCACTATCTCTTACCTGTATCTACCTATCACCACCCTGTGCCCGCCCCACCTCCCCTCTTTTGATCACCTATCACTGCCCTGCTTTTCCCTCCTATATATTGAGCTTCCCCTTTTCCTATCTTCAGTCCTGAAGAAGGGTCCTGACCCAAAACATTGACCACCTGCTTTTCTCCACAGATGCTGCCTGGCCTGCTGATTTCCTCCAGCAACTGCAGTCCTTTGTTCCTCTCGGTTTGAGGGAAGATTTGAGGTGAACAAGGACTGAGAATCGCAACAATTGATGACAATGCATTGAATGTCCTGTGCTAAGAACATAAGAAAATAGGAGCAGGGGTAGGCCAACTGGCCTGTTGAGCCTGCTCCACCATTCATTAAGATTGTGGCTGATCTGGCCGTGGACTCAACTCAACCCTCCTGCCTTTTCCCCATAACCCTTAATTCCCCTACTATGCAAAAGTCTATCTAACCGTATTACATATATTTAATGAGGTAGCCTCCAGTGTTTCCCTGGGCAGAGAATTCCATCGACTCACTACTCTCTGGGGGTGGGGTGGGGGGGGTGGGGGGTTGCAGAAAGCAGTTTCTCATGTCTGTCCTAAACCTACTCCTGTGAATCTTGAGGCTATGTCCCTTGGTTCTAGTCTCACTTACAGTGGAAGCAACTTTCCTGCCTCTATCTGATCTATCCCTTTCATAATTTTATATATTTCTATAAGATCCCGTCTCATTTTTCTGAATTCCAGCAAGTATAGTCCCAGGTGACTAAATCTCTCCTCAAAGGCTAACACCCTCATCCCTGGAATCAACCTGGTGAGCCTCCTCTGCACCACCAACAAAGCCAGTATATCTTTTCTCAAGTAAGAGGACCAGAACTGCGTGCAGTACTCCAGGTGTGGCCTCACCAGTACCTTGTACCGTTGCAGCATAACCTCCCTGCTCTTAAATTCAATCCCTCTAGCAATGAAGGCCAACATTCCATTTGCCTTCTTGATAACCTGTTGCACCTGCAAACCAACCTTTTGCAATTCATGCACAAGCACTCCCAAGTCCCTCTGCACAACAGCATGCTGCAATCTTTCACCATTTAAATAATAATCTGATCTTCTATTTTTCCTTCCAAAGTGGATGACCTCGCATTTACCAACATTGTACTCCATCTGCCAGACCTTTGCCCACTTACTTAACCTAACTATATCTCTCTGCTCGATTTTCTTCAGAGAATGTGACGCTCTTTTTATGGCAAGAATTAACCCATTGAGCAACAGATGGAGGGAGCAGAATGAGTAAATATTGTCTTATCTGGGGCAATATGACAAAGATACTTGAAGGCTGGAAATTGAATGTGTTGCCATGGCTTCATTTAACAATATTGTCAACAATATATCTTAAGTCTGCTTCATTCTAAACCTGGTTCAGGGGGTCGATGAACTGTGCTGTACCAGCCGTTGATCTCTTAAGTGGGTGGGGTGCTCACGATGTTCCTGAGAATTGGTCTCCATTACCATATCAATCAGTTATCTGCATAAACACTCAAACGTGGCAAGAATAAGTTCCAGTTATGTTGTCCTCTTAAACTATCTGAACCCTGCACATTTCCAGGCCAGGAGCCGAGGCAATGTGTTGACATCTATTACTAACATTTCTCTTTATAGTAAATGCTTATTTTATAGTGACCTACAAGAGAAGGCTGCAGTTAACCAGAGGCAACCTCTACGGGCAAGAGGATGGTACATAGAAAGATATGATCCTGAACTCTGAAATTGAAGGCCGTGGAGATTTTCTGCATAGTTGATGTTGAGAGTGAGCCTATCATCAATTTAATTTTTGTATGCTTTTCATTTTTATCTTCATATTCATTTCTTTCTTCCATGACTTGCAAATATTGCAGCCAAAAACTATAGTCTCTTGCCATAGTGATCTATTGAAAGAAATCAAAAACGTCATTCTCTACCTCCCAGCTGCTCAAAAACCAGAGATGACAGTATTCAGCATGACTGTGGCAATGGGCATTACTGGCTCCTTAGAGTGCTTGGCCAAGTTAAGTGTTGATGTCTGCAGTGCCTTATTTGTTTCCAGTCTTCTGATTTCCTCCCACATCTCAAATATGTGTTTGTTGGTAGGCTAATTGGCCACAGTAAACTGCTTCTTGTGTGTAGGTATAATCTGGGGGGACTTGAGGGGAATGTGAGGAGAATGGTCTTCAAAAAAAAAAGATGGGTGTTTGATGGTCAGCTTGGACTCAATGGGCCAAAGGACCCATTTCTGTACTGTTTATCTCCATGAACTGTTACCAACTGTGGCTGCAATGTATTTTGATACTCAGCAGTCATTTGTGCATCTTAAAAAGTTTTATGGAAACTGCCAAATATTGAGCATTAGGTATATGATTCTGCCCTGTTTACATTACATGGTTTTGAGGTGGCAACTATTTCTCTTAAGGAACAGATTTGTTACTGGGATATTGGCACACATGATCACTTGAGTTTCATCCAGAAAACCTGACAAACTGGGAATCCTGGTTGCACACAAGAATTGATGGTCTCTTTTATGTTGTAGGCTGCTTTCCAAGCATTCTTTGATCATTACTGTGTCAGTGACCAGACTGATACAAATGCGCACTGCGACAGAGACCTCCTGTGTTGACTGCAAACATAAAGGCTTTTATGCAGCAGTTAGCTTTGCAGCCCTTAATCAAGGGCTGTCATTGTCCTGAAAGTTGTGCCAAAGCCTGGCTATGGATTATAACACTCCTATATGTTTCTGAGCCAAGACTATGAACAGCAGGCACCTCCAAGGCACTGGAAAGATACCAATAACTCTGTCTCCACAAAATCCTCCAAATTCACTGGAAGGATAAGCAAACTAATGTGAGCATCCTCGCTCTGGCCAACACATCCTGTGTTGAGGCCCTAGTAACCCTCAGTCTGCTATGTTGGGCAGGCCATGTCATTTCCATGCCCAACACCAGACTCCCAAAACAGACACTGTATTCCTTTCCCTTCTCTGTCATGTGAGGAGATGAGCAGGTGGACAGAGGAAAAGGTTCAAGGATGTGGTCCAAAGCTTCCTTCAAAAGTTGCAACATCCCACCTGACTCCTAGCCCATGACCGCTTTAAGTGGAGAAGGTCCTCTTGGGATGGTATCGAGAACATAGAGGTCAAGCATCAGGAGCACACAGAAGCCTTTCATAAACACTGGAAGAATTGCACTATCTCACAAACTAGCCATCTTTTGCCCCACTTGTGGTTCCCACATTAATCTGATTAGACACCTCAGAACCCATGAAACCGAAGAGGAAGCAAGTTGTCCTTGATTCCGAGGGACAGCTTTTGAAGAAGATTAACATAACATATCGAGGCACAGACAGACTAACTAAACCAAATATTATTTCCTAAAATCATGCATCATTTTAAGTGAACTGTAATTCTGATGAGGTTCCAAACCAAAGGGCTTGCTTGCTTTGCTGTAACTTGTGATCACATTTGAAGATTAACTTCGTCTTTCTTTTGCCCTCTTCTTTAGGTTCATGTTTTGCTGCAATTCTTAACAAGTGCTTCTCCAACCCTTGCAAAAACAATGCAGCCTGCGAGGACCTTATCAACGACTATATTTGCCACTGTCCAAAAATACCTGTGGCGTTCATGGGAAAGAACTGTGAGGAACTGCTTGATGTTTGCGAATCACATCCCTGCCAGCACAACGCAACATGCAAGAGCACTTTGGGCACAGCTGACTTCTCTTGTGATTGCCCTCCTGGTCATGCTGGCACCAGCTGTGAAAGTTACATCAACAAGTGTGCTAGCATTCCCTGCTTGAATGGTGCCACCTGCCTGGACAATGCCACTGGCTATAGCTGTGTTTGCCCTTTAGGTTACACTGGCACTGACTGCGGAACCAACATGAATGAGTGTGCGTCAAACCCATGTGAAAACGGAGCTGTGTGTAAGGATAAGCTTAATGGATTTTCTTGCTTCTGTGTGCCTGGCTACCAGGGCAGACTGTGCGAGATTGAAGTGGATGAGTGTGCTTCAGAACCCTGCAGAAATGAATCCACCTGTGTGAACAAAATTGACAAGTATGTCTGCATCTGCCCACCTGGTTTGACAGGTAAAAAAAACCACATTCCGGGTTTGCCTGAGCATCACCTGGGGAAACCTTCTGCAGGGGAATTTTGCAGTGAACAGTCTGAAAGATTCAAATCAGAAGCAAAAACGTTCAGTGTCTATCTTTTTCTGATATCTATAAGTGGCTATCTTTTTCATCTCGTATTTCCCTGAAACGTAAGAGGCTGAGGGGTGACTTTATAGAGGTTGATAGAATCACAAGGGGCATAGATAAGGTGAATGGTCACAGTCTTTTTTCCCAGGGTAGGGGAGCCTAAAATAAGTTTAAGTTTAACAGGGCTTAAGTTTAAGGTGAGAGGGGAAATATTTAAAGGGGACCTGAGGGGTAACTTTCTCACACAGACGGTGGTGGGTATGTGGAATGAACTGCCTGAGGAACTGGTAGAGGCAGTTAGAATTACAATGTTAAAAGGACAAGTGGATAGGAAAGGTTTTGGGCCAAACACAGGCACATGGGACTAGCTGATATAGGCAACTTGGTTGGCACGGACAAGTCAGGCCAAAGGGCCTGTTTCTCTGCTGTGTAAATCAATGACTCTAAAAATGGAAAGGAAACTAATTCTACATTCGGAATTATACAATAATGCATGCTCTTTGTCATCCTCATGGCACAGATCAGTAAATGCCTGATGTCGGTGGATAATTTCAGTTATTAGTATGGAGCTGTGCTTGAAAGGGGCCTAGGGTGGAGATTGTGCCTCTATTTATAACCAAGCCCACGTTCATAGTTTTCCATTGGGAATGCAGGATCCCTTCAGTTATCCTGATATCTTACCAATAAGTAGTTCAAAAAAAAAAGAGAAAAAATAAATAATTTATTCTAATTTACAAACTCACTAAGGTCCTTCATTTTAACTCTGTTTTAAGGTAGCTTATAAATGCAGGTGGTCACCGAAACTATACCATTTAGCAAATAGTAATTCTGGAAGTTAATTCCTAAATTCTGTTCAAACATTAAACAAAGCTCCTACAATACTTCAGTAAGGCTTGCCCATTATCATAAAAAGAGTTGCACATTTTAAGGTCTACCTAATTATACAAACTTCAAGGAGGAAAGATAATACAGTGACTAAAGGCAAACCAGGTGCATCAATTTCAAAGACTCAGAATGTAGCTGGAGATTAATGAATATGCTTATTTCAATGAAACTAAAACTGACTGTGTTGTTTACATAAGCCAATATAATTGAAATAAGGCATCTGTTGTTAAAATGGGCATATTTACAGTTATAGCCACACTTGCGCTCAATCTGTCACTGAATCTAAATGGATAGGAAGTTACCTCATGCAAATTATTTGCTAAACCATTTACTGCATTATTTACAATATTTTGCTATTTTTGTGTGCAGAAACAGAATTCTAAGCAGCTTGTACTTTCTTTGCTCAATGCTGTTATTTTTCTGATGATAACCAAGAGTGTCACCCTGGACCCTGAAGCACAGCCATAATAATTTTGCTTAAGCAAAAAATGTCACTAAGATGGAGACCTCAACAAACACCTTGAGGTTCTGAACAGGATCTTTCCCAAAGACACAGAGCCACATATTTTGGTCAGATTAGAATCAGATTTATTATCACTGACATATGACGTGAAATTTGTTTTGCGGCAGCAGTACAGTGCAAAGACATAAAAATCTATAAGTTACAAAATTAAATAGTGCAAAGCAAAAAGGAATAATGAGGTCATGTTCATGGGTTCATGGATCATTCAGAAATCTGATAGCAGAGGAGAAGAAGCTGTTCCTGAATCATTGAGTTTGGGTCTTCAGGCTCCTGTACCTCCTGCTTGATAGTAGTAACAAGAAGAGGGCATGTCCCAGATGGTGAGGGTCCTTAATGGTAGCTGCCGCCTTCTTGAAGCACTGCCTCTTGAAGATGTCCTCGATGGTAGGGATGCAGGATCTGTGATGGAGCTGGCTGAGTTTATAACCCTCCACAACCTCTTGTGATCCTGTGCATTGGAGGCTCCATACCAGGCTGTGATGCAACCAGTCAGGATGGTCTCCATTATACATCTGTAGGAATTTGTAAGAATCTTTGATGACAGACCAAATCTCCTCAAACTCCTAATGAAGTAGAACCACTGGCATGCCGCCTTCGTGATTGTATCAGTGTATTGGGCCCAGGATAGATCCTCTGAGACTTTGACACCCAGGAACTTGAAGCTGCTCACCCTTTCCATCGCTCACCCCTCAGTGAGGACTGGTGTGTGTTCTCCCGACTTCCCCCTCCTGAAGTCCACAATCAATTCCTTGGTCTTGCTGACGTTGAGTGTGACGTTGTTGTTGCAACACCACTCAACCAGCTGATCTATCTCACTCCTGTAAGCTTCCTCATCATCATCTGAGTTTCTACCAACAACAGTGGTGTCATCGGTGAAAAATGACCTCCAGCTTGGTGAAAAAAGTTAGATGAGAGCAAGAGAGATGTTTGGAAGAGGATTTGAGATAGGAGATAGAATGGCACAGGCCCTTCAGCCCACAATGTCTGAGTCGAACACTACGCCAAATTAAACTAATTCTCTTCTGCCTGTACATGATCTATATCCCTCCGTTTCCCTACATATTCATGTGTCTATCTAACAGGTTCTTAAATGTCACTATCTTATCTGCCATTTCCCCAGCAGTCCATTCCAGGCACCTACCACTCTGCTTTTTTAAAAATAAAACTTGCCCCACACATCCCCTTTTAAACTTTCCCCTCCTATTGCCTTAAATGCATGTCTTCTGGTACATGACATATTCTACCCTGGGAAAAATATTCTGACGGCCCACCCTATCTATAACTCTCATAATCTTAGAAACTTTTATCAGATGCTCCAGAGAGAACAACCCAAGTCTGTCCAATCTCTCCTTGTAGCTCATGCCCTCCAATCCAGGCAGCATCCTGGTAAACCTCTTCTGCTGCCTTTTCAAAGCTTCCACATCCTTCCTGTATTGGCGTGACCAGAATTGCATACAATCCTCCAAGTGTGGCCTAACCAGAATATTATATAGATGTTGGGGCTTGTGGCTTAGGATGGGGATGGTGTGTGTGGATTGAAAGCAGGGATGTCATTGGTGAAGAAATTAAATTCAGAGAAAGCCAAGGAGCCAGAATTGGAAGACTTAAGGCACTTTAAGAGATTACTGAAGTTGGGCTGATAGGGTAGAGGAGTGTGCATTAGGCCACACGGCAGCTTATGGGAAGTAATTGTGACTTAATTAGTGTAAAATGGGTGATACAGTAGCAGAGCTCAGTTGTACATCACATCCCAATCTAACTTTACATTTACTTCCTATTCTCATATCTTGTTGGACATTGGAGTGGAGCTCATTGGCCTGGTGCCCCACCTGGAATCTCTACCCATGGTCCTTCACACCCCTGCACTTGCCTTGTCTAGACACAGGGCCTAAATCCACTGTCCTTGAGCATCTGCGAGAAGAGTAGGGTGGTCTCGGTCTCATCAGGACCTATGGTGGTGCCATGAGGAGATTCAGCCCCTGAAGCATTACAGAAAGCATTGAAAATCATCAAAACCCCAACCTCAGCATTCAGAGACATTTAAAAGGTATCAACCAAAGGAAGTAATTAAAATAAACCATTATTTTTTTTAATGTAGTTAACTAAAAAATATAAATAATCAAAAACAGAATTAAAAGGTAAGTAATTATTTTTAAAAAGTAACATGCCTTCCCCTTGATCTTGTAACCCAAAGCCCCACAGTTCCCATTGAAATCAGTAAGGTCTCTGATCCCAGGCAGGTCCAACCATGTGCAGGTAAATTTACCTGTTGTAAATACTGGTGAATCTCTGTGCAAGATTGAGCTGCATGTGGAGTTTGGTGGAGTGAGCCGACAAATCTGGTTTTGCAAATCTGTCGGTAAATTTTGGACTTGTTCCCTTCACAGTGTCACAGTGAAATACAACATGGAAAGAGGCCATTCAGCCCATTGACTCTGCACCAACCATCAGCCACGCACTTATGCTATTCCTACATTAATTCCAATTTTACTCTCCTGACATTCCCATCAACTCCCCCCAGATTCTACCATTCACCTACACACCAGGGACAATTCCATTTCAGGACGTAGGAGGAAATGGGAGCACTGGGAGGAAACCCATGCAGCCACAAGAAGAATGTCTAGGCTGTGAAAGGATGAGACTGGGTAGAAGGGACAAGTATTTGGATGTGTTAATTTATCATTCTGATGTTGAATGTTCTCAATGTCAAATATTATTGAAGTTTAAGTCTGTCAATGGGTGTATGTATACCTGGTGAAGTTCACAGAAGCACCAAGCTCTGCCAAAGAAGGCATCGATGCTTCCTATTACATTGATGTTAAATCAGTCTGCCTGAGCCTTTGTTTTCAAAGACAACCCTTTGGTATGGCATAAATATAAACAGAAAATGTCAGAAAAAAATTCAGCATATCAGTCAGCATCAGTTAAGAGAATACAGTTGACATCCTAGACTGAAGACGTATCTGATGGAGGGTCTCAACCTGAAATGCCAACTACTCCTCACTGCTGCCTGACCTGTTGAGTTTCCAGCATTTTCTGTCCACCTTTTAGATTTCGAACATCTGCATTTTTGTTTCAAAATTTTTAATTGCCTTTGGTGTAGCATGATGGCACATTCAAGTTACTTGAAGACAATTCTGTCTATGGTGCTTAAAGCTTGAATTTCTGTTTGAAAGTGTCACCATTAGCTTGCAAGCTTTAGTCCCTGTTGTTGAAATTTCCAGTTTAGGCAGTCAATGCTACAAGTCATCACGTCTGCTTGATTGATGGGAAAATGACTTCCTCCTGCAGTTTTCCTCTCTTTCTTGAATGAATGGAAAACTGGTCAACAGCAGAGCAGTTGTGTGTGTTGCATGGAATCTGTAGTGTAGCTATCAGGTAATTTGTTGATCTTGTGGCTTCCAAATCACGGTGTGATGTTAAATTAAATTTATAAAATAACAGAGGAAGTTCAATTGATGACTTTTCTGCATTCAATTGTATGTTGTAGGAACTCATTGTGAACTGGAAATCAACGAATGCTTGTCGCAGCCTTGTCTGAATGGGGCAACTTGTCAGGATCACTCTGCCAGCTACACTTGCACATGTTCTCCAGGGTTCATGGGCAGCATCTGTGAAATAAACCTTGATGAATGTGCTAGTCACCCCTGTCAGAATGGAGGGAAATGTATTGATGAAGTAAATGGGTAAGTTAATAATGATGGCAAAATCGCCCAGATATTGGTCCATATTTTGAGGGCAGTAGTGAATGGAATGATAACAGGTGTTCATTTTAGATGCTCATTCCAACTGCGTGCCTTTCTTTAATAATTTGCTGCAATTAGAAAATCTTTATTAGCATCTTTTTATGGGATATGGGTACAGTGTGAATTGGACCAGCAAATATGTCTCTCTGCAAACAATTGGACCTACTATGGCACATCAAGTGTAAGTTAGAATAGTTAATTCTGTGCTGCTGAACTTACTGGTCAAACACTGCTGCTGACTCTTTGACTGTTTTCTGATGCTGAACAACTTGTGGTGTATACTGATGGAATATGAAAGCTGCAGTTGCCCAGCAGTCACACCGAGGGAACTGTCTGCTGAATTCACTCATTCCAGGTTAGACCCAGTATGTGAACAGTAGCCCAAACAGAAAGGAATTGCTATTAGGGTCAATGGCAAGTATAAGGTAAGTAACATTGTTTTTGAATTAATTGACTAAAATGTATTTTCACTTTTTAAAAAATATTTAATTTTCAGCATGTCAGGGTCATTCAAGTGTCTGGTTTGACAGCCACTAAAGCCTGGGGGTGTGGTGACAAAGTTTTCAGTTGTTCTGATCCACCCATGTAACATCATTACATCATGCAAGGTCCTCTTGCTCCAAGGGACTGCAATACTTTGGATCAGGATAGCTCCTGCAAGCAGGTCAAGAATGGCAGAATTGCTGCTGACAGTCGTGTCTCACAAGTTCTGGACCAATGATTTGTTGGTGTTTTTTTTACTTTAACATTTGAGGGAATGAGACCACACACTCTTTAAGGGTTAATTTTCAGCATCCGAAATGTTGTTCATGAGTTATTCAAAATTTGTAGTTGAAAGACTGGAGTGGATAGTCCTTACTTTTTCTGGGGAGCTTTACGTTCTATCTTTTAGGTACAGTAACACTGTACCATTGTTTCAATACTGAATCTCTCAGCATGGTATTGGTATTATACAGCTTATGAAGGACCTTGGCAATGTGGACAGTAACATCTACATACATGTGGTTGCTAGACATTAATATCCAGTTTAAGTTTAAATAACCATGTGTGATAATATCCTCACTGCTATCTTTACTGCAATACCTAGGCCAACGATACCTAACTTGTCACACGGATGTCATGAAGAATTCTTTTTTTTATTGTGGTCATCCACTTGAATTGCAGAATTTAATAACAAAATTAGAGATGCAATATTCTTTTAAGTCTAGGATAAAGCATCTTACAGATCTTGAAATGCAATGAAGAAACTAGAATATTGACTGACTTTATTGACTTGCATAAACTTTACTGGAAAGATGAGCTCTGTGAAGATCAAAAATTATTTTGTTTGTTAAATTGTTTTCTCTTTTAACAGTGGGGCTGATGACAGCTTTGCACAGTTTTCCCAACCTCAGCTGAAAATAACACAGCAGGGAGTGAATTTGATTTGTACTGTTATATCGTGACCTTATGACCACAGGAAAGAAAGGTGGTACAGTGGCGTAGCTAGTGGTGCTGCTGACCCAGGTTCAGTCTGCGGTCTGGTGCTGTCTGTGTAAAGTTTGCACATTCTCCTCCAAGTGTTTTGGTTTCCTCCCACATTCCAAAGATAGTCGAGACACAAGAGACTGCAGGTGCTAGAATCTGGAGCAACAAACAATCTGCTGGAAGAACTCAGTGGGCTGAGCAGCGTCTGTGGGAAGAAAGGAATTATTGATGTTTTGGGTTGAAACCCTGCATCAGGACTAAACTGTCAACAACTCCTTTCCTCCCACAGATGCTGCTTGACCCGATGAATTCCTCCAGCAGATTGTTCATTCCAAAGATGGTAAGTTAAGTGGCCACTATAAATTGCAGTTAGTGTGTAACTGAGTGAAGTGGTTGTGCTGGAATCTTTAAGGGGTGTTTGATGAGAGTGTGGTAAGTATAAAACAGGATTAGTGTAAATAGGTGCTTGATGCTCAGTGTGGTGGACCGAAGGCCCTGTTTTTATGCGGCTGAACCCATTGAGTACTTCCCGCAGTTTATTTTTCTCCATGAAGATGGTGGTTTTCAGGATGCTGCATTGTGATCACCTCTCAAGAGAAGCCTGCTTGCTGTGATAAACTTCTGAACGGGAACAAAGAATGAAAGGGTTGATTGCCATTAGAATGGCTTCTCTCAGTTTAGCATCTGAAAAGAGGAAAAATATTTTAATTGGATCCCTTGAGAATAATTAATGTTAATAAATGACTGCTTTTTAGTTAGCTGTCATGAATTTCAACATATTCGTTAAATATTGCTCAAGTATTACTGTATTGAGGGACAGAAACATTGAATTAGTGTACTTTCTGACTTTTCTTTATTTACATATTTTATTGATTGTTTTGTTAGAGAATCAAGTGCATGGCACTAACTTGGTTAATGAAACCTACTCATTTCCATAGGTATTTCCAGTGAATGTGGGCATTTTCTACTTTACTATTTACTTATGACGTAGGCTATTCAGCCCATCGAGTCTATGTTGGCTCTTGGAGCAATCCCATCTATTCCATGCCCTCACTAATTTCCCTGTACCCTATTGTCTCTCTCATACCCATCAACTCTCCCAATTCTCCTCATCACTCACTGACACCAGGGGTAATTTACAGTAACCAATTAACCCATGTCTTTGGGATGTGGGAGGAAACCACAGCACAGGCGAAATCCACACAGTCACTTCTACTGTGACCATAAGATCAAGGATAACTGAGGAATAAGTAATTTTAAATTGTTTTGGTCCTTGGGATATATAATTTTAAATATTGCAATTCTTACTTACAACTGTAATCATTAATTCTGTCACAAGACATTGGTTTGCTCATTATAAACTCTGTTCTCAAAGATCACTGATCATAAATAAAATTTAAAAACAGACTGCCTTTTATTTGCTTATTGCAGGTATAACTGTGACTGTGTGAACAGTGGATACACTGGTTTGCACTGTGACATCTACGTCCCAAGTTGTCTTTCGCATCCCTGCCTCAATAGTGCCACCTGCCAGGATACTGCTGGAAATTACACTTGTCACTGTTGGCCAGGTTTGTATTTTGACATTTTGTCTAAAGCAAGTAATCTTGTTAAAGGAATCAACAGAAATTTGTTACACATTTATATTAATTTCTCTAATTTGGGGAAGATATGGCCGTGTATTTTTTTTAATATGTACTCAGTTTTTTGACATGCCTTATGTGCTGATTGCAAATATTTTGTGCTGTCTGCTGCACTCGTGCCCATGTGGTTTACCTCACCACATACATAGTTACACAATCAAGCAGTACACAGAATGTACCTGCTTGTCAGAGGAAGTTGCTAGCCTTGTCCATGGGTGCGTTATGCCTACCTACCGATTTTTGTTTTGCCCTCTTTTTATTTTGTTTTCCCCCTGTGGTTTAGCCAGCAGATAGCTCAGCAGGTTTGTACTGAGCTGTTGAGTGGTGATTAATGTGATGTTACTGGTCTCTGTGGTACTTCATTGGATGAAGTAATTTAACGTGTGCTTTAAGTCAAGATGACAGCACTAACATTATATATATATATATATATATATATATATATATATATACACACACACACTTATTTCCTTTGCAATCTTCATTAAGACATTGCCATTTGATTTCTATTACAATAACTCATAACTTGTAGTGTGTCATTTGAATCAACATGGCAACTAGCATTGCCCAACATCACTGGCTGATGTATTGTGAAGTTCATAATCGCAATTATAAAAGGTGAAAACAAATCATGAAATTTATTTTAGAAAGTGTTTATGGCCAAGTATCTTGACTGGTAAATTATAAATGTATGGTATGATTCTGAAAAATTCAGATTCCCAATGTATGACAAGTTCTTAGAATATGGAGTTCTGTCTAGGATTAAGCTAAAATTACGATTTGCCAGAAAGCTGAAGCCTGGAAAGTGAGGACCTACATAAGCAAAGCTAAATATGTAATGGGAAATAAATAAAATTATCCCTTTACATGATTAGCTAACTGCTGCAGGACCATGAAGTAAAGGAATTGTTGTACATTCTTTTTGAACTGCTCTACCAACTCTGCCATCACTAATATTTCATAGTGTTAATGGGTGGAAGGTGCTGTGGACACTTGTAGATGTTCTGTGTAATATCAATCAATGTATTAATCTGAATGAATATATCAGTGAGTGTTCTTGACAATTTCACTTAACTCAGACTGTCAAAGAATAGCTGAGCATTTTACAAAGTAATATTTGGCAATAGTGCTTTTGAGTTGAATATTTTTTAATTTTAAAGCCAATACTACCATCACACTGTCAAGGAAAGTGTAAAGTAATGCTGCATTCTTTTAAAAAAAAACCAAAAAGATGTTTATCAAGTCCAAACTGAAAAAGCTGCTTCCATGAGGCACAATTATCAGTGACAGCTGCGCATAACCATGGACATTATCTGCTGTTGGTACTTGCCTTCCTCTGATTCAGATTGTCAGCATCTCTTGGAGCTGACTGAGGTATTCTTAACTTTATTGTGGAGAAGGTGGGTGGAAAGACAAATGTGGGAAGGAGGTGGCAGACGAAAGGAAAGACGCAACTAAAATTAAGGGGAATTGAAGAGTAGAACAAGAAACTGGGAACAAGAAAGATAAAAGGAGAATGGATAATGAGTGAATGGGGGAAAAACAGGATAAAGAAAATAAACTGAATCAAGAAAGGAAGGAGTGGAAGAACAGATCAGAAGTAGCAGGTGGAAGAGATGAAAGCTGTTATAATATTTTATTCCTCTGCTTAATTTACTAATTTCTACCATTTTTAAAGAACTTGAGTATTGAATTAGAAGTTAGTTAAGGTGTTTGTTTTCTTCCACCCCCCCCCCCCCCCCCCCCCCCCACACCTCATTCCATGACTGAGGTCAAAAGTATTGATTTGTTCTATTATACTGTCCAGATTGTAAAGAGAAATGTTATCATTATATGCATTTTGTGATTTATCCAGGTTTCATGGGGTCGCAGTGTGAGACTGATATCAATGAGTGCTACAGTAATCCTTGTCTACATGGGGGCAAGTGTATTGAACTCTCCTGGCAAAATATGTATGGAAACACTACAGAATTGCCTGTAGTCTTCAGCTATGAGCATGCTTCTGGCTACATCTGTAAATGTCGGCATGGATTTACAGGTATCTTTCAAAATTACACTTTCCATTTTGTTTCCTGAAAAATAATATAGAAGTTGGAAGAAATTTCGGTTTACTTTGGTAGTAAACCAGTACTTGGAGCCAAGGTGAGGCTAAATATTTTGCCCTTTCTTGCATCTGGGTACTACAATTAGTTTAGTTACTGACCTTACAGTAAGTGATATCAGCTGGCAAAACACTTTAATAATATGGCATAGGTCAGATAATAATGAACTAGTTACATGGAAACTGGATTCTAATTTAGAAATATTAACAAAGGAAATAGATGTCCTTAACATTTTATGAGTTGCCTGCTGAAGGTGAATTGAGCTTCAGTGCCATGGGTTGATTCATTAACTAGCTTAGAGAAAATCCACTGGCTTAAAGAGTTTTCATACAAATTTTTAATGTGGCACTACCGTCGAATCCTCAGAGGGATTTTACACTGGAAAATAGGAATAGGGAGAACAAAGATCCCACCAAAACAGAGGTGATGAATTTCCTGTTGAGCAATAAGACACCCCAAAATGTCAGCAAAATTGTTCCACTCCAGGTTGGGTCAATCTTCAACAGCACAGCACCACTTTGTTTGGAGTTGGATGAACAAATTTCTAACCTGATTTATCCATCCATTTTAAGCTTAGTGGCTTTGGGACAGCATGTTAAATAGACTCTGAAAAGGCAAACCTTTTTGTTTTGGGGTGGGTTCTGGCTAACGTGCCAGTTTTGTGGAGAGAATAGGAACAATGTTCTTTCAGTAGAGACAGCCAAAAACATTATATCAAAGAAAAAACTCCATCAAGAGCTTTCCCTTTCTCCAATGTTCTCCAGCAGGAGGAGGGCAGGATATATGATGCCAGAGAAATGACTGCCCCCACCACCTCCTCAATTGGTAAGCCTGCATCAAACTGCTACAGTGCAAAAGTGATGCTAATAACAGACATCACACTGCTAAAGAACCTTAAGTGAGACACAATTCAACTGGTACAGCTGGGTGTAACCACTCCTGGGATTGTAAGATTATTTCAAATGATGAAAAAGGATTAATCTCAGACATTTTTTTAAAATTAATGTAATTAATACTATATTGCTGGTAACCTGATGGGTTATGGGATTAATTTGAACAAATTTGCTTGCTTTTGGGTTTCTCAGTGTCATTCATGGTCTGAGATTTCAAGGGCTTCAGGCTAGGACTCCTGATTTGTCCTTTAGGACATCTCACCACAGCCATTTTCCCATCAGTATTTGGTTAATAATTACCTATCAACAGGGGGTTAGGTAGATTAACAAACAGACTAACCAGATTACGATTACTGCTGTTAATAGCAGATGGAAGAAATTAGTGTTAGCAAGTGCTGGAGAAAATGGACAACTTCGATGCAATGGGATGTGCACGTAGAACGTGCCCACTCACTTGGTGGTTGGATTCATGATAAAAGCTCCCTCATGCAGGGCATAAAATAATTGTGTTTCGTAATAAGATACTGAGACAAGAAAGTCATCATCTTAGCTTTATTGGTAACTAGGAACAAGTCTTGAAATTGACAATCCAGTGAGTCACTTGGACCTGTTCCATTTCAAATTACTAGTTAGTAGTTTGTTTGAATTTGACCTAAACTATGGGATAATAATTGAGAGGCAAAGGTGAAGTTTGAGTAGCTTTTGATTCTTTGTAACTCAAATATTTGTAAATAGACATGTAACGAGTCGTGATGACTTTTCCTGGCAATAGTAAAAGGGAATGCCCACCTGAAGCTCACATTTACAAAATGTCATTGCAATTGATTTCTCCAGTTACACAAGGCAATTTCAGGGATGGTAATGTTTCACTGTATTCTTAATATTTCAACTAATAATGTGACCAGGCTATGCATTTGCCCTATAAGGGCAAGGTTCTATCATGCAACACATAGTTTTGAGCAATTAATTTCCAGGAAAAAATATGTGCCTCAAAACACTTTATAGTGGTAGGTTAGTGTTACACTCTGCCTCTGCTGTGTACTCAGGAGTGCAGCCTGCAGGAGTTACTATATATAGTCATCTTTTTAGCATTACTGACTGGCAGTAAGTTTCTAGGCCACAGCTCCTTTGGATTGAAATGTTGTTAGATTGGTACCTTATTAATAAGGGGAGTTCTTGCATCTCTTCCACGTTTCATAATCCCAAGTCCTCATAGTACCTTCACTACCAACCAATGTAATGTGGTCAGGGAACATAGCTACTTGCATCACCAAGCTCTCTCAAGTAGTGCAGTCATAACCAAATAATTTATTTTAATGATAATGGTTCAATGATAAATATTTGTCTGGACACCTGCTCTTTTCCAAAATGAACATCATCTTAGGCAAGTAGTCAAGGCCTCATTCAGCCTTCCATCTGAAGGATGGCACATTCTACAGTGTAGCATTCTTTCATTGCTGAACTGAGGTGCCAAACTAAATTATGTGCTCAAATCTCTGTAATGGAATTGGAATCCACAACCCTCTGATTCGGAGAAAAGGCACCGTTGGAACCTGATTACTTGGATAGAATAGCATTGCCAAATTTGGCACAACCTTACCTTACCTTGCTACATTTTAATCAAAGTTAATGCTGATTTTGTGCCATTTTATTCCTGATTTTAAAAACAATCAAAAATTGTGGAGATAAGTAAGGCTATTTCTTCTTTAACTGTTAAAAAGTCAGAGTTTAGCTTGTTTAAAATCTGTAACAGAGGCCTTTAGAGCCAGAATAGTGTTTTGTATTTGTCTTTTTTTTGCAAGATTTGTTTTTGTGCTGCATTGTACACTTAACCAATTTATTTAAGTGATGGGATTAAAATAGCACACAAAAGAACTTTGTAATGGTTCACAATATTTGCAGTCATGTTGCCGTCATTTTAAAGTTTAAATAAAAACATCAGGTTGGCACAAATGTAAACACATGAATCCACTGAAAACAGCTAAAAACAGATGTATAACTTAATGAAAGTAATAATATGACAAAATCTATTACCTCACTTAATCTGATTATAGTAATAAATAGCCTTTAAGATAAAATGCACTGCTGGAGAAACACATTTTGAACTATCTTCAATATTGTTTTTCTTCCACAGTTATAATCTAATATTTCTTCATATTCTTTTCAGTGACTCTAGTTATAGTTGTGGGGAGTAGCACAAATGGGTCACAGAGACAAACCGTTGGGTAAGCAAGGAATTGACTAATTCTTAAGCTTAACCTTGCTGATCTGGCTTTCAGAACATTGAGCACTGAGCTGAGTCAGCAGGCATGGCAGACAAAGGAACAATGTGTACAGTTAGGATATAAGTTAACAATAAAAAATGAACTACAGTCGGCAGGGGTTGAGCTGACACAAGACTAAGGTTTTTCGAAGATTTTCCTCGTTTTTAAAGAATTTGGGTGCAGATCCTTTTAAATCTCTCTTGGAGCAATGGTATTATCAGTTCTTAAGGTTTCCATTTTTATGATGGTTGTCGCAGGTAAATATTTTTCAAAAAAAATTCTTTTGTAAGAGCATAAGAGTGGAGAGTGACATTACTTTAATACTCGGGGAGAAAAAAGTAGGTGATGATACCATGTATAAACACTGTGTAATTGCTGTTTTGTTAAATATACTTCTAATGAGTTCATTGCAGTCATTAAATTTCAATATTGTGTGGTGAAGGATCAGGGCATCATTTAGACTTAACTAACATTCAAAGATTTTTCATTAGTGTTGCACCGATCCAGAGGAACCATCTTTATAACCATTACCGTGGTTTATGTTTTGAAAAGTGTAACTAGCTTTATGAATTTTTCAAATGTAATTAATTTGGAATGACTTTGTGGTTTTACTGAACTGGAAATAATTTGCTTGAGTTTGGCTGATTTTTTTTTTCCAAAATAGGCATGTTAAGCTGCAATTCCATAATCAAGAGTCACCGAGATTTTTGTGTTCCACACATTTAACCAATAATAGATTAATCTCCATAATCCACAGAGCAGCTGTCACTTTAATATGGAGGGTTATAGAACAATTTGTTTATGAACTGATTTTCCCAAAGTTATTTCATAATTATTTAAATTATTTCTATTTGCTTATTTTGTACATTGCTCAGTGGAACAAATGTATAACAAACAGCACACAGTATCTTGTAATTTAAAAAATAGCACAACTCTATTGGCTATCCTGTCCTATTAAATTGGTACCAATGTACAGTATATAAAATCTTTTACTTACCATGTGTCGTCTGTTGTTGGGACAGAACTCCTAACTGGTTAAAATAACTACAAAAAGACTAAATGTTTGCTAAGAGAAGGCACAAATTTAAACTGGTTGGCAAAGAAACGAGGTGATGTGAAGACACAAATCTCTGAGACAGCACGGGTGGGGATTGGGAAGCCATTTAAAGACAGTGCTGGAAACACGCAACAGTTCAGGCAGCTTCTATGAAAAGAGAAACGGAGTTTATGTTGTCTGTTGTCATATTAAAGTGACAGGTCATGTTGTCTGTTTCCAGCATTTTCTATTTTTGTTTCAGATTTCCAGCAACTGCAGCATTTTGATTCTGTACAGTATAACTCTATAATAGCTTCATGAGAAAAATGAAGTAATTTATGATAGTCACTGAAAAATTCAATAAACTTCAGACTATATCCACAATGTACAAAATTTTTAACGTATTACCTATCAGTAGAGCAAAAATTTATTTTCTTTCTTTTCAAGGTTCGCACTGTGAGATGGATGTTAATGAGTGTGACTCAAGCCCTTGTCAAAATGGAGGAACATGCCAGAATACCCTGCAGGGTTACATTTGTCACTGCCCAACAAGCAATGCACAAGGGATATTTTATGGAGGCCAGAACTGTACAGACATTCTGACTGGGTGTGAGAACCATGAATGCCAGAACAAAGCAACGTGCATCCCTTACCTGATGGATTCACAACACAGGCACCATTGCCGCTGTGCTAATGGCTACATTGGTTTGAACTGTCAACTATCAACTACATTTTCTTTTGCTATCAGTGGGTATCTTCATTTTAAAACACCACTTACTGAGAAAAATGAGGACTTGGCAAATAAACTTCCTTATCACATATTCCTAAGGTGTAGAACTGTGCTGTCTCATGCACTTATTTTTCATAGAGGGAACAGAGAAACATTTATGAAATTGGAAATACTCAATGGGCATTTATCTGCATCTCTGCAAATAAGCAATGAACTGGTTGCAGCTCTTGAGATTTTTAAGAATGTAAGTGATGGAGACTGGCACACTGTGGAAGTGACATTCAGGAGTCACTTTTCTGTCAAACTCCTGGACGATTCTTGTTCAGGAGAATGCATGATCCTAAAGTTTGTAGGGATGGAGAGTGACCAACTTGCATCTGCATTTGAAAACATATTCTTTGGAGGCATGGAGGACGACTATGGAGATTTCCAGGTGATACCCAGCCCCAGAACTGGCCTCATTTATTGGTTGCCTTCAGGACGTGACAGTGGAGTCAGAAGTAATAGACGTGGACACTCTTTTGTTGATTCGACGCTGAATGTGAACCAGGATGCAGCAAGACTGGCTGGTGCCAGAGGGATCCGTGCCAGAGCAGGGGTCAATGTATTGATTTGTTGATCACAATTACAGATGTGAATGTTTCAGACCATACATTGGATTGAACTGTTCTGAAGGTAATAGTACAAATAATATTTTAAGGCTTGAAGTTAATACTCTTCATTTTCTTTGATGCAATGTTCCTTCACTGTAAGTGCTACATATTCCTATAATTTAGTTGCCCAATTCAGTATTAGTTATACAAGAACATAAGACGACAGGAGCCCAGAACCTTACTCCACCATTCAATAACGTCACAGTTGATCAGATCTTGGCCTCAATCCCATTTTCCCGCCAATTCCCATAAGTCTTGATTTCCTGATATATTCAAGTTGGGACAGCTAAATTTTGGAATAATTTAATGATTTAGATTGTACAGTTTTCTGGGCTAGAGAATTCCAACGTTACTGACCTCCTGAGAGAAGAAATTTGTCCCCATTTCTGCCTTGAATTGTTGATTTATTCTTAAATTATGCCTTCAAATTAGAGTCATGTAGCATAGAGACAGGCCCTTAGCCCGAGATGCCCATCCAAGCTAGTCCCATTTGCCACTGTTTTGGCCCATAACCTTCGAAACCTTGTAGCTGTCCAACTATCTTTTAAAAGTTGTTATTGTACCTGCCTCAAGCACTTCTTCTGGCAGCTCATTCCACCTACACACCACCCTCTGTGGAAATATAAAAAGTTGCCCCTCAAGTTCCTATTAAATCTTGCCCCTCTCACCCTAAACCTATGCTCTCTTGTTCTTGATTCCCCATATAACCTCTCCCTATAACTCAGTCGCGCGAGTCCTAGCAACATCTTTGTAAATCTTTTCTGCACTCCTCAATTGCTAAATTCCCTCACAAAGAAGAGCATCCTCTCAGATCGTCCCTGTCATATGCACCCCCAGGATTATGTGTTTGTTAATTCATTCTTATTCTTCTAATTTCAAATGAGAAGAAGCCCAAATGAGTACCTCCTACCTCTAATTTCTTCATCCTTATTGTCTGTGGATTTTCTACTAATGGGATACTTTTATTATCTTCCATGAATTAGATACAAAATATTTGTTCATAAGTGTCTTGACACTTCATTATTTTCTATTTTAATCCTCCAATCTCGCCTCCAAGGGACCAACATTTACTCTATCCGTTCCCTTTCATTTTACGTACTTAAAGGAGCTCTAGTTGTCTTTTAATGGTTCTTGCTCACTTGCATCCATAATCTACTTTCTACCTCTTTAGTACCTTTTATTCATCCTTTATGGGTTTTCCATATTTTTTTCCAATCCACTAATTAGTAATAGCATCGTATGCCTTTTTCTTTCATTTGATAACTTTCCTTTGTTAGCCATGGATGGATCATCCTTATCGTGGTCTTCATGGTATAAACCATTGTTAGGAATTGTGAAATAATATGTACTTAAAAGTTTTGCCACTACTTTTACTACTGCTTTATCTTTAAATCTATTTTTTGCCGGTTTACTTCAGTCAACCATACATTCATACTTTTATAATTATGTTTATTTAAATTTAAAGATACTAGCTTCATTCACCAATTTTTCGGTCTCAAATCAAATATGAAATTCTATCATGTTAGTAACCACTGTTTCCCAGAGGACCCTTTACTATGAGATCAGTGATTAATCTTTTTGTATAATCAGATGTGAAGAAGCCTATACTGTAGCTGGTTCCACAGTATATTGTTCGAAGAAATTGCCTCAAATACACTCAACTTATCCTCCAGGGTTACCTTTTTCCATTGACTTGTCCAATCCCATGAAAGTTAAAGTTACTCAAAAATATTACAGTACTTTTATAAGCCTGTATTATTTCTCGATTCACACAAGCCTACAGTCTAGCTACTGTAGTGGGCCTATTGATGACTTTCTCCAATGACTTCTTTCCCTTCATATTTTTCTATCCTCCACCAAACAAGTCCTAGATCTTGACCATTCATTTGCTACCTCCCTTTGTTAAAAAGAGCTATCCCACAACTTTCTCCTTTATGCCTATCTTTTTTGAATGCAAAGTACCCTGGATTTCCATTCCCAGCTATAGTCAACACTGCAATTATCTCTCCAGTAAAATCTTTCAGATCCTATCCATTTATTTCTACTTATGTCATCAATTCATTTATCGCATTGTAAAGGCAGGGTGCATTCAACTGAAGAAAATTAATTTTGTGGTCCACCACTTTTCCCAACTCTGTTCTTTTAGCAGATGCATTTTTATGTTTCTATGTCCTGTCCCTTCTTGAGGTTCTCTTGTTATCATTATCCTTATTGCCCTTATTGATACTCCACACTATTGGATTGGCTTTCTCCTTAACTTTCTTTCCCATTGGTAATAGCTAACAAGATTTAACCTTCTGTTTTGAAGTGCATTAGTAATAAACTGTATATAAAATTGCTTGTGCCAACAATAAATTGGGCTACAAATCATAACTAGAAATGTTTCAATTGTATAATTAATCCAAATAATCTAAATCTATTAAAATTAAATGTATAATTCTGAATTTGAAAATGTTGTCTCAGTACAGTATCTTTACAATTAGAGCTTTGACCTTTCCCTCTCCTCCCTTGTGCTATTTATTGTAAAGTCTGATCTACATCACTCAACTAAGCTTCATTTTAATTATCATTTCATTATAAAGCATTAAACGCTACTCTAATTAGTCAAGATTAACAATGGGCCAGATCTTGCTGGACACGTGTTGAAATCCCTGCCCGTAGTCCCCATAGGTCCGCACTCACCTGAGCCACCTGCAGGGGAACTCTTGTTGGCCTCGTGTCCAGGTTGGACGGTGAGGTCTGGATGTTGACTGCACTACATCCAGCATAAGGTAAAAGTCCCAAGCCTGGAACAGTCCTAGCAGAAGGCATACACGGCATGGTCAAAACCATCACTGAATGTAACAATTTTTACGTGTCTTTCACATTCATAAATATTTAAAATCTGTTAATTTTTATTCAAAAATGTATGTAAATATTAAGCTAATTAATATACATGGACACTGTTAATATTACATTGAAGTAAACTAATTGTATAAAAAGAAATCTTAACTTCCCCTTTGCCTCCCAGGCTTAGAACCCCATTGAAATGAATGGATAAAAGTGAATCGGCCACCTATTTTGCAACCTTGCCCACCTTCCAACATAATGCTGGGAAATCCCAGCAAGACTTAAGTTCCACCATTGGACTCCATGTTCAGTTCAGCAACAAAGTGCAATGACAGACATGGGGCCACCTGTCAGTAAGTCCAGGACACTCAGCATGTGCACATGTATTGGAGACTTGCTTCTGCTTGGATGACTGTACCTTTTTTTAACAGAATTAACCCCGGGTGGATTTGGCCATGAAGGTTCCAAAGGCTATGCTTCTTTTACCATTGATGATGATCCAGGAGAAGAAGTGAACATATCCATGTTTGTTCGCTCTCACAAACCAGATGGTTTGTTAGTGAGCCTGGGAACAGCAGTGTTGTCTATCTTCAGATGGAGTTGGATGCTGGCCGTGTTGTAGTCCAATCCCACTTGTCTAAACCTCTCACAAGTGATCACTACATCACTGACAGCGATTTTTATTTCATAACTCTGGAAATAAAACAAATGAAATGAAACTTGTTCAGTCAGGACAAGTGGTTGGTCACGTTCAAATTTCTCCAATTAGAATTCAAGCTGGTGATATGGTTTATATCGGAGGCTTGCCAGATCAGCTGGAACATGCTCAAGACACAAGATACTTTGAAGGATGCATCCAGGATTTAAAAATCAACAACAAGAGACTTGAGTTTTATCCCATTGGTATCCCTGAGGAGTCTTACAGTAACAGAACACTTGTAAATATAACAAGCGGCTGTAGTGGCAAGAATGCATGTAAGGTACAGTATACTGATAACAACACACACACCTTCATTAATTTTTTTTTAATTAGACACAAGGACAACTAATTGTAACCAAAATATCAGCACAGCACTATAATCTCAGAGCAAACAAGAAATTGTCATGAAGACAATATTGATGGGATCCACCATTTGAACCATTCTCTTTACCTCAGGGTATCAAGACCCCTAGCTTAATTAAGAGGTGAAGTGAAAAGATTATAAATATAAATATCAAAACATGTTCCAAATTAAGATATATATGCTCCAATAACTCTGTGCAAACACCTTTCACGCTGTGAATCTGAAGTCATTGAAGTTTTGAGACAAGCATGTGTTATTCAATGTTTGATGAATTTATCTTAAATGGAATTTTGCAAGGCCTTAATCTTTTAGCAAATGTAACATTTTGACTAAAGTGTTCTGATCTGCTTTTAATATCTTTTCTTCAATCGACTGCTAAACCTAACCTCTAAATTCAAAGGAAACAGGAATAGATTATGTGGGGAGTCTTTTATTTTTCTGAATAGTCGCAATAAAAAGTAACACAAAATGCTGGAGGAACTCAGCAGGTCAGGCAGTGTCTAGGGAGAGAAATAAACCGTCGACGTTTCGGGTTGAGGTGAAGGTCAACCCTTCATCAGGATCAGAAAGGAAGAGGGAAGAAGCCGGAATAAGGTCGAGGGAGGGGGAGGAGTACATGCAAGCAGGTGATAGGTGAGCAGGGGAAGGTAGGAGGGTGGAGCAAGGGGAAGAGGACCACAGGAATGAGGGAGGGGGAAGAGGGGAGGTTTACTGGAAGTTAGAGAAATTGATGTTGAGGCTGTCAGGTTGGAGACAACTAAGGCGAAATATGAGGTGGTGTTCCTCAAATCTACATCTGGTCTCAATGTGGCAGTAGAGGAGGCCGTGGATAGACATGCAAGTATGAGAGTGGGATGTGGAATTAAAGTGGCTGGCCACCGGGAGATCCTTGCTTTTGTGGCGAATGGAGCGAAGGTGCTCAACGAAGCGGTCACCTAATCTGCGCTGAGTCTCACCGATGTAGAGGCGGCTTCACTGGATGCAATAAATGACACCCTCTGATTCACTGGTGCAGCGGTGCCTCACCTGGAAGAACTGTCTAGGGCCCTGAATGGTGGTGATGGAGGAGGTGTAGCAGCAGATATAGCACTTAGTGCAGTTGCAGGGATAAGTGCCGGGAGGGTGGTCAGTGGGGAGGGACAAGTGGACAAGGGAGTCACTGAGAGGGAGGGAAGGGGAAGATGTGCCTAATGGTAGGATCCCTTTGGAGGTGGTGGAAGTTGCGGAGAATGATGTGTTGGATGCGGAGGCTTGTGGGGTGGCAGGTGAGGACAAGGAGAACCCTGTCCCTGTTGTGTCGCGAAGGGGAGGGGGTTAGGGTAGATGTGCGGGAAATGGAGGAGATGTGGGTGAGGGCAGCATTGATGGTGGTGGAAGGGAAACCCAGTTGACTGAAAAAGGAGGACATCTCTGATGTCCTGAAATGGAAAGCCTCATCATGGGAACAGATGTGGTGGAGGCAGAGGAACTGGGAGAAAGGGATGGCATCCTTACAAGTGACAGGGTGGGAAGAGGTGTTGTCAAGGTAACTATGGGAGTCGGTGGGTTTGTAAAAAATGTTGGTGGTTAATCTGTCTCTGGAGATGGAGACAGAGAGAGCCAAGAAAGGGGAGAGAGTTGTCAGAGGTGGACCAAGTAAATTTGTGGGCAGGGTGGAAGTTGGAGGCAGAGTTGATGAAATTGACGAGCTCAGCATCGGTGCAGGAAGCAGCCCCAATGCGGTTGTCAATGTTGGGGAGCGTTACCAGTGTAGGCTTGGAACATGAACTGTTTCACATAGCCAATGAAAAGGCAGAAATTGCTGGGGCCCATGCCTACACCTTTAGTTTGGAGAAAGTGGGAGGAGCCGAAAGAAGTTGTTGAGAGTGAGCCCCAGTTCAATAAAAAGTATTTTGTTTAAAAAGTTACTTTCTTTTTTTACTGTAATGATGAATTTCTAGCTCCTTGAATATGGCCCTGTTCTGATCATAGATAATCTGCCCTCTGTAAGAATATTAAAAATAGGAGCAAGAGCAAGTGCCCCTTGTTTCCACTCTGTCATTCAATAAAATCAGAGCTGATCAATTTCACATTGCTGCCTGATCCTCATATTCTCTTAGTGTTGATCTCAGTCTCGAGGATGCTAAGTAACTGAACAGCAACAGCCTTCGGAGGTAAAGAATTCCAAAAAGTCACAACCCTCCACATAAAGCACTTTCTCTTCTGATCTGAAATGGCTGACACTTTATCCTGAGGCTATGCCTCTTCTAGTTTTAGGTTCTCAGGCTTTATGAAAAAACTACTCCCCATCTCACTGTCAGTCTCTATCGCAATCTTGAAGGTTGCAATGAGACCATCTCTCCATCTGGAAAAATAGGCTAACCTCCTGTGCACCAATATTATTGGAGGGTCCAGACAGGTCTGACATGAAACTTGCCACTGTATGCATTCCATAATCCTTGATACAAAATTTTGTAAAAGTTGACCACAAACATTACCTTTTAATGAAAGAGAGTTCCATCATACTATTCACTAGTTGCCCTCTGTTACTGTTGCACCCAAGATCCAATTTCTACTTGGAAGTTGAGGAAAGTGAGTGGTGTTTCTTGGGAAGTGCATCCACCTCCTCAGCTTGGGCTATTTGTGCTGTACCCCTGGTCTCAGAGCTGATTCACGCTGAGGAGCAGGAGGTCCAACATGCCAATATCAACATCCAGCTCATCCCCAACTTGCATGTTGCCCTGCCCAGGTGCACGTCAGGGACTAGCTTACCTGCGAAGCATCTCTTGCTGTCAGTTCTCTACAGAACTGCCTGAAAGTGGTAAGTATATTGAGTCAGTATGATTTAGAACAGAAGAATAGAATTCATATTTTGTAACTATTATAACTGTGCATCTTACTGAATATACACAGTCATAATAATTACAAAAGGTTTGCGTGACACCCTGCAATTAAATCCTAAAAACTAATATAAGTATTAAACACATTACTTATCACTATCAGAGATTCCCTATGCAATTCCAATAGGACAACCTGTTCTTTATATGGATGCCAGTTCCATGAAATACAGATACAATTTTTTTGAAAGGTCGACATAGGATAAAATATAGCACATTGTTTTTAAGCAGCTTGATTTAATGTCTAAAATTTAATCTGCCAGACATAATTTTTCATACTGTAATAATTGTTTTTTTTTTTGCTTACCTAGTCCAGCCCTTGCTTGAATGGTGGAACCTGCTCTTCCATCTGGGGTGACTTTGTATGCACCTGTCCTCCAAATACCTCAGGAGAAACCTGCAGCCAAGTCCAGTGGTGTCAGCTTGATCTGTGTCCACAAGATTCAAAATGTCACCTGCTCAGAGATGGATTTGATTGTAAGTGGGCACCTTTCCAGTTTTCTCAACAGATGTTCTTGGAAAACCAATGTCACTATCATCATAGAATATTGATTAAAACCATGCTTTGAAAATTACTTGCTTCACTGAAAAGTAATAAAGTCTATCTTCGGTGATTTTGAGTAAAAGCACTTAAGAAATCTTAATTTGCAGTGGGGATTCTAGTGTTGTTTCCTAGTGCCTCAAGGTGGCATCAACTAGAAACCTAAGATGATTAGACCATCTAATGGAGTGACAGATCACATTGAACCTGAAAGAGGAGTTATAGCAGACCCAGATTTGTAACACACACTTTAAAACAAAAGAAGCAGTTGCAGTTTTTATGTTGCCATTTGAAAACTGGATCATGACTCTTCCTCAAGCTAGTCCTCATTCCAGGGCATTGCAAGGAGCAGGCATCTGCAATATATGAATTATAGGTGAAGACATAAGACAGAAATCTCATGAGCTAAGGGCTCGCCTCAAATTTCAACATGTTCCTCTCCCTCTGAACTCAAGGTTCAGAGATTTGGAGAGAGTTTATTTTTTCTTTCCATTCTCTCAAAGGAAATAGGTTTCTGCAGGCAGCAGGCTGACTGACCTATATTTCTTCAGGTGGCTTGGAAAACTGCAGTAGTGTAAAAAATTTAGCGTGGTATTAAGCATCACAACAATTATCAGAACCAATTTTGTTGACAAAGTTGTCTGCAAGTGATGGCTTCCCCAAGATAAATAGGTATCAAAAACACATTTCCCGTGAGATACTCATTTGGAATCTGGACAAGCACAGATGTGTACATAATGACAAGAGCATAATTGTATCCACCTTTCTCACCCCCTCCTTAGTTCATTTGTCCATACCTTCTATCTAATGAAAATACAAAGGATTTGTAAATTTTCAAATTTTATTTAAGTAGCTCTGTAGCTTTAAGTGATGAATTAAATCTCAAAGTCAATATGGATAAGACAGTAAAAAAAAATTTAAAATATATGCAACTTTGTAACCACTACTAGAAACTCCAACACTTGTAGGAAGCCTACTTCTGCAGGCTGTGTCTTCTCAGCCTTTTAAAGAGGTGAGCTAGATTACAGTAAAATGACAGTATAAAACTGACATTTCTGCTCTGTGACATTTTTGCCCCCAAGTGAAATCAAAATTAACTTATTTAGGAACTCCATATGCAGTACATGGTATAACAAGTAGATGGATTTAAATTAATAATGCACACTCTCTTCATGCCAATAGATTAACCTTGGGAAAACTTGTTCTTGGTGTCAGACATCCTGATAAGTCTGTTATGTTGTTACACTGCTGTGAAACCAAGATTAATTGATTTTTTTTAGATTCCTTGCCAGCTGTTGGTTTCTTTCTTGATAGGACACTTTTAAAAATGATAACAATTAGGCTGTTAGAAAGCTGTACACAACAATGAAAGTAGTTTGGTTACAGAACTGGAATGCTTCAAAATTTAATGCCATGGACTCCTTCATGATCTCTGTTAGCATATGATGGGATTCATATTGGTATCACTATGGATGCTTATTGCCAACAAGATTATTATATCTCAAGTAAATATATTCTGCTTCAATTAATAATTGACTAAATGCTGAAGGAATTTCACACATCGATCGCAAGTTTTTTAAGGTCCAGAAATGCTGTTTTGTTTTTAGAACTGGCTCTGTTGAACAAACAATCACACAAGATATGCTTTTCAAGTACAAATGTGGAACATGATGTATGACAATATTCATCAAGTAAACTTTTTGAATTAAATTTCCTTGCCCCTGCAGGTGTAAATATGACAGATGCTGGAATTTGGTCAAAAAATGTTACAAGAAATTACGCAGCAGTGACCAATATAATATTTATAAAATGATCATGTGGAACTACGTATTGAAAGGCTTTCACCTCCATGTACTTACCATTATTTTTTTCTGTTATAAATTCGCACATGCATATTGATAATGGCAAATGGCTCTTAGCGCATCTGGTTGTGAATACTCCTTCGTTCTCATGGTGGCAGTCCACTGCTGGGAAGATAACATTACAAGATTCATAAAGAGTTCATGATGCAATTATTTGTGCAAAGGCCTAAATTGATCTGGACCTGGGGTATTATTATGAATTACAGCCTGCAGTCACAGCACACTCAATATTAGCCACATGGGAGCATTGATCTCACAGACCTCTGCTCTTTTGAATTGGGTAGTGAAGTCCAGTTGGTGAATGAGCCTCAGATGAATTGCAGAGGTGGCATCCCTTTAATACCCCTAAAAGTCTCCAAGAAAAATTTTTTAAAAAATTGAGTTCTAAATAATAAAAAAAATTAGACACATAAAACCACTTAAAATTAATCTAAAACATTAATTAAAGTTAGTTAATCTCAAAAATAACTTACCTTCCCCTTGCCTTCCAATCTGCTGTCTTAGAATTTCCACTGAAGTGAATGGGATCTCTAAAACAAATCCAGCATATTACTGCGGTGTCCCAGCAAGAATAGGTTCTCTGCTGGACTTGACGTGGAATCCTCTGGTGGAGCACTGTAATGAGTACGGTACTAGCTTTCACTCAGTTCCAGACTTCTCAAGCATTTGCTTAACCCAAAGCCTCATTTCTTTTGATTGGCTGAACCCCATTAATTCTGAAGTGAAGCTACCGATCATAGCCAAAAATACTGGCCCCAAGGGCACTAAACAGGTACAGCATTACATTTAAACCTGGCATCCATCCCATATATCTGAGAGTCATAATTGATCTTCTCTGCTGCCCTGCAGTGAGTTATCTAATTTTATATTAAACAATTACCAACTGTAGTCATTGTTTTGCAATTAATATTGCCAGGAAGGATTTTTTAAAATTTTTCTAATGATTTGAAAAGCAGATACTGCAACTGAAATTCTTAAGGGCAATTTACAGCTGTGCACTTGACTGAAGGAATCCAAACAGCTGAACAGGCTGTTAGAATAACTGTGGACTCACTAGTTAAGGGGCTGCACTCTTCCAACTGGATATTGGTTTTCACCTGCTCTCCAGAGCAGAAACCAGGGCCATGACCAAAAGAGGCCAAAAACATGAAGCTTTTCCATGCTGGAAATCTGAAAGAAAAACAAATGCTGGAAGTACTCACCAGATCAAGCAGCATCTGTGGAGAGAAAACAAAGTTAACAATTCCAGGTCTGAGATCCTTCATCAGAACTGGAAAATTGCAACAGAAAAAATAATTAATATCAAGCACAAACAATACCTCACCCTCCTTGGTTCAGGCAAAGGCAGCTCATTTTTGTCGCACTGCAAGACAAGAATAGAAATAGGACAGGGGAGGCTCTGTAACAAGTTTAGTATAGTTTTTTTCATTTTGTTGGGCCATTGCATGCTACCTGAAAAGTTAAGATAAGGGATAAGATTTCTTTATTTGTCACATGTACGTCAAACCACACAGTGAAATACATCTTTTGCATAGAGTGTTCTGGGGGCAGCCCGCAAGTGTCGCCACACTTCTGGTGCCAATATAGCATGCCCACAAACTTCCTAACCCGTACATCTTTGGAATGTGGGAGGAAACCGGAGCACCCGGAAGAAACCCACGCAGACACGGGGAGAACGTACAAACTCCTTACAGACAGCAGCCGGAATTGAACCCGGGTCATTGGCGCTGTAATAGCGTTACGCTAACCGTTGAATGCTTTGGGGTAATGCCCTTCCATATAAGGACTTCACAGAACCTCTGAATAATTTATCTGGGTACTGGGACTATTCTTTTAAATTAAGATCTCCTGATATCCTGCTTCTGCTCATCCATTCCCATTGGTTTCAAGCACAAGGTTGAGTGTCCATGCTAATAAGACCCAGTCATACATAATATCCAGGCATTACATTTTCATGGTAGTGGGGTATTTTATTCTCTATTTCAGACCCTACCCACACAGCCCAAAAACCGGAACTTTGGATTGCATATGATATAGTTGGCTCAATTGGTTAGTGAAGGAAATTCAGATCATAGAAATTATCCAGAGTCGAAATAGCATTTCTGATTATCGAATCTTCCTTCACTTACATATCTCAACAACTAGTTAGGTTTAGTCATTGCCAGTTGATTTTTATTCAGTTTACTGGAATGCAAAAATATGCTCTCCAATTCTATGATTTGTGAAAAGAATTGCAGTGTAATCAATTAAATTAAAATTGTAAAATTCTTCACTTTTTGAATATTTTATCCTTTTAGTTCTAAAGAAAGTTGAAATGTTCAGTATAAGCCTCTGACTTTGCTTCCTCTTGTCTTAAATGCAGGCCTTACTAGTGCCACTTTAAAGGAGAAGAAGGCCTGACTTTCAGAGGGAATGGCAAAATTGAGAGAGAGCTCACCAACATTACTTTCAGCCTTCGGACGAGGGAATCGAATGCTGTCGTGCTCCACGCGGTAAAGGAGCAAGACTTTATCACCATGGGCATCCAGCAGTGCCATTTAATATTCATGATACGAAGTGGAAACAACTGGGGCAACCTGAGTATCCTCAGCTCAAAACCAATAAGTGACGGTCTCTGGCATGATGTTATCTTTCGCATGAGTGATCCCTTACTTCAGTATTCCAGCTGGCAGCTGGAAGTAGACAAGAAAGAAATTGTAACCAGCGTGGCCATCAGTGGCAACTTGAACTTCCTGAGAGGAAGAACAGACATTTACCTGGGTAGTGGAGGTGAAGAGAAAGGACGAGGCTTCAAAGGTTGCTTGAACACAGTGAAACTTGGTGGCATCTCGTTACCATACTTTGCAACTGATAATGTGCACATTGTCAGACCTAAACAGGAACAATTTATACAAACATCCTTCAAAAACATATTACTGGGTTGCCCAATGGAGAATATTTGTGCATCCAATCCCTGTAAAAATAATGGGACCTGTGAGGACATGGTCAGTTACTATCAATGTAGCTGTCCTACAGGTTGGGTAGGCTTGAACTGCGAAAACAACATCAATGATTGCCAGTCAAGTCCTTGTATTCATGGCAATTGCACAGACAAAATGTCAGCGTACAAATGTGTCTGCTTGCCTGGTTTCACAGGCGCTAATTGTGAAGTGAACATAGACAACTGTCAAAAGCACAAGTGTGCCAATGGAGCTACCTGCATTGATGCCATAGACAGTTACTCATGTAGTTGCCCAAGTAACTTGACTGGAACATTTTGTGAGTAAGTAGACATGTATTTTACAATTAGAATTGACAATGGTGAAGCAAATCTGCTCTTACATTGCAGCACACTTATTTTTTTTGTTTGTATGAGTAACGAACACAATATGCAAATATGTATCGATGACCTTATTCCTCAAATTGCTACATCAATTGCTCAATTGACGATTCATTGCGGGTACCATCATTGATTTAGGGACTCAACAAGGCACATACTGTGAGTCTTAGCCTTTTTATAAGCTGTTCCAGTGCATGAGTAAACTGCAAAAGTATTGAGTGATTGCAGGCATGATGCTGGCCTTATTGTCCATTACAAGCCCACAGAAAAATTGAAAGGAAAATTGAAAAACTGCAGATGCTGGTACTCTGAAAGAGAAACAGAAAATACTGGAAGCACTCAGTGGGTCAGGCAGCATCTGTGGAGAGAGAGAGAAACAGCTAACATTCCAGGTCTGAGATAGTTCATTCTGGTCTAGACGGGGTAAGTGGAGAAAATACATTCCCACGATTGAATGCTTGGATGACTGGGCTTCATTGGCTAAAATATATGGGGCGTAGTGGGTTATATAGGGGAGACAGATGTAAGGAAAGATTTTTTTTAAGCAGAAGTTAGTGATGATATTAGTGGCAATGAAAATAGAGCCAGAGCATTCAAAAGGGAATTGGATAGGTGCTTGAGGAAAAATGATTTGAAGTGCTCCAGTGAAAGAGCAAGGGAATGGGACTGAAAAGACAGGGATAGGCATGGACTCAACAGGCCAAATTGGCTGCGTTGTATACCATAATAATTTAATGACCCGGTAAGTTATTTGTTGCTTAAAGAAGACATGCTCATACTTGCAAAATACAAACCCTCTCATAGACAAGTAAACTGGCTCTTGGAACTGGGCCATGTCAGCAACGGGCTTCCTGATGAAACAGGTATTGTGAGATCTTATGCTGATACCTGAAGTCAATTCCCTGTAAATCATGGTCAAAAGGAATGTGAAAATAATTGGGATCTGTACAGACTGACCTTACTTCATCCTTGTTACCAGTTCTGGCTGCTTCTTCACATTGATATTTCATGCTTTATAAAACAACTATCCAGGTGCAACCGAATTTCAATAATCTGCTCTTTGTTGGATTCTGTTTCTTGCTTTGTGGCTTAGTTGATTGGTTATTGATAATTGATCGGTTAAGGAACCTTACATAATAATCCCTACAAAAAAATGTTGCAGATTTGACTAGTTTTAAAAATACTTAGTAAATGTTCCAAATGTTTTTGTGACTTTGGGGAAATTAGAACTCTTATTTGAAAAGAGCACAGACTGAATTATTAATAAGCTATGGGGAGAAAGATATAACTTGGTTATCATCTCATTACTATACAAGTTTGATACAGAATTTTCCTTAATCCATCAGAGGGTATTAGGCTCAGACTAGTTTGTTTCAGATGTCTCAATGATACTTGTTTAATGATTCAGCCTCTCTCTGACTATTTTCTTACGCAAAAAAGCCTGACAATGCTGTCTATAAATGAACTACAACTTGAAACCCATGACTTTCTCTTTATATTACATGATGTAACCATTGTTTGATGTGACTGACAATCCCATGGGGATCTGAAAGTAAATACATATAGTGCAACTTATGGTGTTTTGCTGTTGCATCTGTCATTATGTTGGATAGTAGAAAATCTGAAATGCAAAATTCACTGTCAAAATAAATTAGATGATTGACAAATTTTATAGAATTATCAGATTGTACAGCACCACTTGACCCATTGAGCTCCGTCAGAGAAATCCAGGTGCACCAATTCCACTCCCACCAATAGACCATATTCATAAAGCATTAGCAATAATTATATAAAAGACTTCAAAGTAACTCAGGGTTAATTTAGGTTTTTCAAGCATCCATCAACTAAAGGCAGATTATGCAACAAATACTGCTTTATGCTTTTCTTACAATTGCTTGGAATAATCCTTCTCATACTCCTTGATGAACATAATATTGAGGTTCATTTTAATTCAGAGAGGGAAATCATTCCCACAAACTATTTTTTTTTCCCCTGAAGGAGGCAGTGTTCGTTTAAATAATGCTAATTTCCAGCTCCCATCAGAGGTGAAGAGAGCTCAGAGTACAAGCAGAGATCAACAACACTTGGTTTCTTCTGTGTAAGTGGTGGAGTAGATGCTTTCAGGAAATTATTGAGAGGAAGAGAGAGAAAATTTTTGAGTGGCTTTGAGTCCTGAGTTGTGCTATCCTGGTACAAAAGCCATGGTGCCTTCCCCACTTAGGTCCTAGTTAAAAATATTATTCTGATGCAGCCATCAGAATGGAATCTAATCTTCAAATCCACAAGGCTCTTGGCTATTTAAGAGTAATGTCTCTTTCAGTTCTAACGTTAAACTTGAATGTAAAATGCTGAGATTCAGAAGGTAGTTAATTTTGTTTCTGACTGCCTGTACTTTTTGTTTGAGTCCCATCACCTCCATAAAGAAGTAATGTAGAATAACGTGCCCACAACATCACTGATTTGATTCATTCTTGTTATTTATGCCATTTCTTTCTTTGGTAGAAAGATGATTTATTTTAAATTGCCCTGGGCTTGAAATCCCATCAAAATTAAAAGCCTCACACAAATGGCAAGGCAGCTGTTAAACAAGTTGTCATATGCCTGCACTAATCCCAGGAAGTAATGCTTCAGTAGGTCAGATTCATGCATTACTATACTTGCAGCAGCTCAAAGCACAGTGGGTCAGAATTTCTGGGGCCTTTTGCACACCACTGCCAGGCAAGGCAGGAAACCATGTCAAGAGTTAGCCTTCAACTACTTAAAAGGCCATAAAAACAAAGTGGGAAGCAGAGTTTAGCCAGGGGGACAGCTGAAGGCAGAAAACTTCATGGAAATCCATAGACCCCATAACCTGGCAGAGGTTGGAGCATCTTTGGAGGACCATGCATCCAATGAAAAGCATTACTCTGTGTTCTATTTGGGAAATACCTTGTGTCTGTGCTAGGGAAATGCCCACAAGCTCCCTGGATCCTTCTGAACTAATGAAGCATCTTAATCTAATCAGAAAACCTTGATTGTAGACACATGCAATATATCATTATCTCCGACAGTTTATTAATGATGGATTTACATAATTTGAAAAATTGTTTCAATCCCACCCTACATCTTGATTTAATTGATAACATTTAGCCTGCGGCACTGAAGTTATTTTGTGGAAAGAGCACCATCATCAACTACTTGGGTTAGCTAAATGTTCATTAGTTTATCAGAGAGATTCATAGTAATTACCCTCCATGCAAGTTTTGACATCTTAATTGAATGTGCATTGTATTGTACTGGAAATGGTTTTTAAAAAATGGCTTCAGTTACTGAACATTTGCATTGCATCAAAGAGATCACTTTGAAGCATTGTATTTAAATCTAACCAAGACAGGCGACACTGCAGCTTTCCCTTATTGTTTTGCAGCTGCTTATAGTACTATATAAAATGTTTCAACAAGCTCATGCCCGTCGTGCGCAAGTGACCTAATCCTACATCATTGGGGAGTTTTACTCAGTAATGATCAGAAATTAAGAATAGCTCAAGGACACAGTAAGGATATTTCATTATTCTGTTGCGGTTAAAGCACATTGTTGAACACAGCGAAGTATGTTTTACACGGTGTATCTTAGAATCATAGAGGGTCAAAGGTTTGCTAGGGTGGTTCGGGAGGGTTTAAACTAGTTTGCGAGGGAAATGGGAACCAGAGGGGTAGGTCAGAGGTAGAAGTGCATGGGGAAAAATCAGATCTAACATGTAGAGAGGCTTTGAGGAAGGAGAAGCAGACTACAGGGTATAAAAGTAGAAAGGTGGATGGGCTAAAGTGTATTTACTTAAATGCAAGAAGTATCAGGGATAAGGGTGATGAACTGAGAGCTTGGATAAATACATAGAACTATGATATTGTGGCTCTTGCAGAGACTTGGCTGTCACCAGGGCAGGAATGGATATTGAATGTTCCTGGTCAGTGTTTTAAAAGGGATGGTGGGGGGGGTGGGGGGGGTGGGGAGAAGAGGAGGATGGGTGGCGATACTGGTCAGGGACATTATTACAGTTGCAGAAAGGGTGGATAATGCAGCAGCATCCTCTCTAGAGTCAGTATAGGTGGAAGTTAGGAACAAGAAAGCAGTTACTCTACTGGGAGTATTCTATAGGCCCCCCGGTAGAAGCAGGGATACTGAGGAGCAGATTAGGAGGCAGATATTGGAAAGATGCAAAAATAACAGGGTTGTTATCATGGGAGACTTCAACTTCCCAAATATTGATTGGCACCTGCTTAGTGCCAAAGGTTTAGACGGGCCAGAGTTTGTTAAGTGTGTCCAGGACGGATTCCTGTCACAGTATGTTGACATACCGACTGGAGGGAATGCTATATTAGATCTAGTATTAGGTAATGAGCCGGGTCAGGTGACAGATCTCTCAGTGGGTGAGCATTTGGGGACAGTGACCACCGCTCCATAACCTTTAGAATTGTCGTGGACGAGGATAGGAGCAAAGAGGACAGGAAGATATTTAATTGGGGAAGGGCAAATTATGAGGCTATATGGCTAGAACTTGAGAGTGTAAATTGGGATGACATTTTTGAAGGGAAATGTACTATGGAGATGTGGTCAATGTTCAGGGATCTCTTGCAGGATGTTAGGGATAAATTTGTCCTGGTGAGGCAGAGAAAGAATGGCAGGGTGAAGGAACCATGGGTGACATGAAAGGTGGAACAACTAGTTAGGAAGAAGAAGGCAGCGTACATAAGGTGTAAGCAGCAAGGATCAGATAGGGCTCGCAAGGAATACAGAGTAGCAAGGAAGGAACTTAAGAAGGGGCTGAGGAGAGCAAGAAGGGGACATGAAAAGGCTTTGGCGAGTAGGGTTAAGGAGAATCCCAAGGCTTTTTTCTCATACGTGAAGAGCAGAAGGATGACGAGAGTAAAGGTAGGTCCGATTAGAGACAAAGGTGGGAAGATGTGCCTGGAAGCTGTGGAAGTGGGTGAGGTTCTCAATGAATACTTCTCTTCAGTACTCACCAAGGAGGGGGGGTCTTGATGATGCTGAGGACAGTGTTGGTAAGGTTAATGTTCTAGAGCATATAGATATCAAGCGAGAGGATGTGTTGGAGCTGTTAGAATATAGTAGGACAGATAAGTCCCTGGGGCCTGATGGAATATTCCCCAGGCTGCTTCATGAGGTGAGGGAGGAGATTGCTGAACCGTTGGCTAGGATCTTTGAGTCCTCGTTGTCCACGGGAATGGTAACTGGTGGATTGGAGGGTGGCAAATGTTGTCCCCTTATTCAAAAAAGGTAGTAGGGATAGTCCAGGGAATTACAGACCAGTGAGCCTTATGTCTGTGGTGGGCAAGCTGTTAGAAAGGATTCTAAGATATAGGATCTATGAGCATTTAGAGAACCATGGACTGATTAGGGACAGCCAACATGGCTTTGTGAAGGGAAGATCTTGCCTCACAAGCCTGATAGGGTTCTTCGAGGAGGTGACCAGGAAGATTGATGAGGGTAGTGCAGTAGATGTGGTCTACGTGGATTTTAGTAAGGCGTTTGACAAGGTTCCACATGGTAGGCTTCTTCAGAAGGTCAGAGGGCAAGGGATCCAGGGAGGCTTGGCCGTGTGGATTCAGAATTGGCTTGTCTATAGAAAGCAGAGGGTAGTGGTGGAGGGCTGTGACTAGTGGTGTCCCACAAAGATCGGTTCTGGGACCACTACTTTTCGTGATATTTATTAATGACTTGGATTGGAGTGTACCAAGTCATTGTGCCTGGATTGGAGAGTATGGATTATGAGGAGACACTAAGGGAGCTAGGGTGGGTTAGCAAGTTTGCAGACGACACAAAGGTCGGTGGTGTTGTGGATAGTGTGGAGGGCTGTCGAAGCTTACAGAGGGATATTGATAGGATGCAGAGCTGGGCTGAGAAGTGGCAGATGGAGTTCAATCTGGAGAAGTGTGAGGTGGTACACTTTGGAAGAACAAACTCCAAGGCGGAGTACAAAGTAAATGGCAGGATTCTGGGCAGTGTGGAGGAGCAGAGGGATCTGGGGGTTCATATCCACAGATCACTGAAAGTTGCCTCACAGGTGGATAGGGTAGTTAAGAAAGCTTATGGCATGTTAGCTTTCATAAGTCGGGGGATTGAGTTTAAGAGCCGCGAGGTAATGATGCAGCTCTACAAAACTCTGGTTAGACCACACTTAGAGTACTGTGTTCAGTTCTGGTCGCCTCATTATAGGAAGGATGTGGAAGCATTGGAAAGGGTGCAGAGGAGATTTACCAGGATGCTGCCTGGATTGGAGAGTATGGATTATGAGGAGAGACTAAAGGAGCTAGGGTTTTACTCATTGGAGAGAAAGAGGATGAGGGGAGACCTGATAGAGGTATGCAAAATATTAAGAGGAATAGATAGAGTGGACAACCAGCACCTCTTTCCCAGGGCACCAATGCTCAATACAAGAGGGCATGGCCCTAAGTTAATGGGTGGGAAGTTCAAGGGAGATATCAGATGGAGGTTTTTCACCCAGAGAGTGGTTGGTGCATGGAATGCGCTGCCTGTGGTGGTGGTGGAGGTTGATACGTTGGTCAAGTTCAAGAGATTGTTAGATAAGCATATGGAGGACTTTAAAATAGGGGGATATGTGGGAGGAAGGGGTTAGTTAGTCTTAGGCATGGTTTAAAGATCGGCACAACATGGTGGGCTGAAGGGCCTGTATTGTGCTGTATTGTTCTATGTGATCCATGTGGGATCCAGCTGGGGTTAGTCAATTTTAAGACTGGGAGCAAATTATAGAAAATAATTTTTATTCCTTCACCCAACATCTCTCAAAAAGTTTTTCACAAACTAATTTCCTAAAGAATTAATAATATTATTAATTTCCTAAAGAACACAAAAAATGGAAATTGGAGCAGCAGAACTCTTGTCATTGTCTGAAGTTGAACAATGATGCATTGGAAGGTGGACAGATTGAAGTCTTGCAAGTTGGAGCAGAGTTCAAGCCCTGTTTGTAATTTGTATTTAGTAATGAAATGGAAAAGCCAATAAAAGAAAACTGTGATATGCAGAGTAAAACTACCTTTGCACTGTTTAACATTGTGCCTTAACTAGAAAACCCACTTTCTGTACAAGTGGCATGATTCAAATGCAGAAGTGATGCGTCCAACCTGACATGCAAGTGTTACTTGGACATTCATATGACACTGCCTGCGGTAAAGACTGCATCCAGCCCTGGGAAGTTTGATGCAACTTACTGCTGCAAAGGTAAAGTAAAGAATGTTGAATTCTTGAATGTAAACATTTCTAACATGAAAGCACAAACACATGGGGGGACAAAAAAATTAAAACACTTGACATGTAACTGTACCGAGATGTTTGTCTAGCCTTTTTTGTAGTCAATAACTAATATAGAATTAATTTCCTTTTGTCATAGATACCTTAGATTATCTCTTACGTTTTGCAATGATGAGAAGAAAAATTGGACCTGTTACAATGGAGGCAACTGTACTGAGAAGGACACAAGGTGTACCTGCCCCATAGGATTCACTGGAAGCCAGTAAGTGAAAGACAAATTGAATGTAGCATATTCTGGTCAATTCCATACTAAAGGTGGGGAGAGACATTTAGAGTTGAAACATTTTCTTGGAGGCAGCATGTGGAAGGACAGAAAGAAACGTTTTAAGTTCAAGACTTTCCAGCTGTTCTAACTGTAGAGAGCTCAACACAAGCCAATCAAGATCAATACAAGCAGGAACCTACATAATCCTCACCAACAGAGTCGTGTGGCAAGTAACAAGAATAAAATTGCAAACAGCTAAATCGAATCTGAGCAAAACAATAAAAGGAAGATCATCACCATATTTGAAAGTCAAAAAAAATCATGACAACAAATTCATTAATGTGCATACTGCCTGTTGAGTCTTCATAAATGGGTAGAAAAGTGTATGTTATTTCTGAACAATTTTATAGAGAACAATATTCCTCTAAAATCAAAGCTAAAGTAGAAATAAAACAAAATATGTAAATATGTATTAAATTATTTCTTTTCATGCAATCTATCTGCTGTTTCAAAGAAGAAAACTTCTCATCTCAGATTTGTCAGCAAAATCATGTTTGATCCAAATTTTTATTCTGTTCTTATGCCACTTGTTTATTTTAAATCATAGCAAGTGATGGAAACAGCTTTCCCAATTCAACTTGCTAGGTATGTGCAAGAAGAAATGCATCACAGTTCAAAGTGGCAAAAGTGTGACTGAGTTAAGTTCAGCTGCTTCAACAGTGATGGTCCCTCTGTTTTAAACTCAGAAGAGGGGACATTGGATTTTAATTGCATCTCCACAGATAATGAAGCTGTCCATGCCTGAATATAGCAGGAAATTGAGAATATTCTGGCATGGGTTAATAAGCAACAAGCAAGAAGTGCCAAACAATGACCATCTCCAACAAGAGAGTGCTAAATATTTCCCCTTAATATTTAACAGTATTACCACCACCCACCAAATTCCCAACCATTCATATCTGGGGTGGGGGAGTGTCACCATTATTTAGAAAGTTAAGTGGACCAGCTTTCTAAATACTGTGGCTGCAAGAATGATCAGGGACTCTGTATCCTGTGGCAAATGACTCACCATCTGGCTCTTCCTAGTCTATCATCATCAAGGTTAAGGGGTATGATGGAACATTCCTCACTTGCCTGATGATTGCAGTTCCACTGACACTCAAGAATCTAAACACCATGCAGAGCAAAGCAGCCTGCTTGACTGGCACCCTGCATACCCACCCCCACACGTTTACCCCCTCATAGTCTTGGACAATGCTGCCATGTGCATCATCTGCTAAATGCACTGCAAGAACTTGCCAAATTGTTTTTAACAATATCCCATCCAAGCTGCACAGTGACTTGAAGACATATCCCCATTTCTTATCAGTGCTAGTTCAAAATTCTGGAATTACTTATCAGCACCATCGAGATATTTTCATCACTGGAGCTGTAGCTGTTCCAGAGGGCAGTTAGAATGGATATTATATGCTGGCCGTACCAAAATCTGCCCATGACCTGTGAAAGAAGAAAAATATCAGTCAACCTTTGGAAAGAATGTAGAAGCCCTGATGGAGCACAAGTAAACAGAATGAATATTTTATGAGATGCTATTGTTATGCTGACACGGACCCTTTTCCTGCATTCAGCAGCTGTTCTCACTGTGGAGGTCCTATCATGTTGCCCCAAATCCTCGGTGGCAGCAGATCCTCTATCAGTGCAGTATTGAAACCCTGCTCCTAACAGCTAGCAAAGTTTTGCCCCTATCTTTGCTGAAAGTCAAAGCCAAAAAGGTTTCTAAATTTCTCAAGTTTAAAAACAATTAAAATTATTTAGAACTATATTAAGACTAACCAAATGCATAGTTTAATTAAAAAGCATTAAACGGTAGCGTAGAGGTTAGCGCGACGCTATTACAGCGCCAACGATCGGGGTTCGATTCCCGTTGCTGTCTGTAAGGAGTTTGTACGTTCTCCCGTGTCAGCGTGGGTTTCCTCCAGGTGCTCTGGTTTCCTCCCACATTGCAAAGACGTACGGGTAGGTGAATTTGGGTTTAAAATGGGCAGCGTGGACTCGTTGGGCCGGAAGGGCCTGTTATCACGCTGTCAATAAAAAAATTTTTTTAAAAATTAAAAATCAAAATAGTTAACAAAAAAAGCTTTTTCTTTTCCACTTTGCTTTTACTGCACAGTCCTCAATCTCCTACTGAAATTAGTGGGGCAATCACCCCCACTCCAGCTTTGCCAAATGTCAAAACTTTAATGTTTGTAAGTGTTTCTGAAAAAAATTCTAGAAATGAAATAATTAACAAAATTATCGCAAAAATATCAAAGTAAAATGAACTAAACACAACAACAAATAATTACATATAATAAACAAAACAAATTTTAAGGAAGGAATTTACCTTCCCCTTTCTTCTCTGCAGTCTGACAATCCCCATTGAAGAGAGCAGATACCCAAGTTTAAATGGTGGGGATTCTCAGCAAGATTAAGCTCTGTCAGTGGGCTCCATGAGGAACTGTATGGCAGAGTGTCTGATGGATCCAGTAGCCATTAAGTTTGGCACTTCCACATTTGACAATGCATGCATGGAATTCCCAGACTTCCTAACTTGCCTTTAAGTGGGTACCATTGGCATTTACCAACAAAATCTGGGCTGACATTGTACAGGACAGGCACATTTTGAGTCATAAAGTATTCAGACCACATATAGAAATGACTAACGTATGGTGCTGCATTCCAAAGAATATCTGAAACTCAAATTTGCAGCATTCCATAATACTGCAGTGGATGTGGTTTGAAAAATTTCCTACAATTAAACAAGTGACTACTTAAAGACTGTTATTCTCCTAATTTAATCTCTAAAAATGCAGAGCAGTTTTCATTTTGGATTCTGGGCATCACTGGTAGGCCAGAACTTATTGCCCTCGAGAAGATAGTGGTTCACCTTCTTGAACTGCTTCAGGCTTTCTGGTGAAGGTACTCCCACACTGCTATTGGACAAGGAATTCTGGTAACGGAGAAGCAATAGTTATTATTTTTCTAAATCTGGATGGTGTGCAACTTGGAGGGGAACCTGCAGGTGGTGGTGTTCCCATTGTACCTGCTGCCCTTCTCCTCGGTGGTGGAGGTAATAGGGGGAGGGAGGTGTGGCCAGAGTTGCCTAAGTGAACAACTTCAGTGCATTTTGTCGATGGCACAAATTGCAGCCATGGTGTGATGATAGTGAATGGGGTGAATGTTTAGGGTGGTGGATATGATGCCAGTCACACAGGTTGCTTTGTCCTGGATGGCATCGCGCTTCTTCTGTGTTGTTTGGAGCTGCACTCATCAGGCAACTGTAGAGCTTGGCTAAACGTCTGCTTGGATACCTCATCTATCAAGCCCTTAAATGTGAAACTGATGAAAAAAATGTCATCAGGGTGGTCAGGCTTACCACTGTCTCCAGCACTGTTACCAATCACGTTCTTCAGGATTTGTTTTGATTTATGGTAGTATCTCTGAATGAAGACCAGTTAAGCAGTAGTCCTTAAAGATAAGAGTAAAATAATTTGTCTTGAGTGTTTTATTTGAACACTTCTTCTGAACATCCTGCAGCTGTGAAATCGACATTGATGAATGTGAATCGAACCCATTGTCTTAATGGAGGCTTCTGCCAAAATCTGCCCAACGAGTTTCAGTGCATCTGCGACATGAGCTTTGCATGGTGACCGCTGTGAGTTTGATGTAAGCGATCTCTCCTTTTTCATCTCTTATTACTCTGGCAGAATCTTTTCCAGCTTCTTTCTTATCTCATTCTACGAATGGATGATGAACCAGCAGTTGAGTGGGCTTGAAGGTCTTGGATACCAAAGTAATAAATCAGTTTATCTAAAAAGGATGACACAAGTAACTTATGCCTGAATAGGTCTTGATGCTATGAGGAAACAGCTTATTAGTGGAAACTTCTATGAACCCTGGGAGAACTCTGATCCTATTTTGGCTTTCAAAATATGTAACATTTAATACATATTATCTGGGGAATTTATTTTCTGTAAACATTTAGGCATCAGATATTTCAAAATTGAAATATAACACACAACTTAAACTTTTTTCGATAATTTGGGAATAAATACATGTGGAGATAACCTCATTATATTTTGTTTCCAGTAGAGGTTAATAAGGATATCCAATTTAGCTAGTTTAAAACTCTTGCTTTTTGCAAAGCAAATGCACTACACTGAGATCAACCATCCCAACTCACTTTATTTAGCAATTTTAATTATCAGGTTCTGCAATTTCTTTCAGATGAAAATAATAAATGATTAAAAATGGTAAACATTTGCCATGATATCATTTCCTCCTATCAATGTATCATAACCGCTTTTCCCCTAATTTTCATGTTCATCTTTTTAAATACATTTATGCTATCAACCTCAGTCACTTCAAATGGGAGCAAATTTGATGTTTTAACCACTCTGAGTGTAATTATTACTCCTGACCTCCTAATTGATTTGTTGGTGACCATCTTATAAATTGGATCTTGATTTTTGGAGCTGTACTTCTCCGCTGTTAAAGACCTCTAATGTCACCACTACATCTTTTTTCTGGAGTAGAGAGTCCCAGAACTGCTCAGCTCTCCCTATTTTTTTTAATTATTAAAACAAGATAGACCCGAGTACCAACGAGAATATGGTTTGAGAACCTGCTGGCCCATCAGATACGACCTAACCGATGTCACCCTATTCTGAGCTTCTTGCTGGTAGAGGTTGTTGGTTAGAGAGGTGTTGCTGAAGTAGCCTAGACAAGTAACTTAAGTGCATTTTATAGATGGCACAAGTTACAGCCATTTAGTGATGACAGTGAAGAGGGTGAATGTTCCAAGTGTTGGATATGGTATGAGCCAAACAGGGAAGGAGCAAGTGAGCTTTCATACCAGGAGGAAAGTCCAGGCTATTCCACCACTTACCTAGGACCTGGGTCTTAGGGAAGTGTTGCTTAAGGTCCAAAGCAAAACCTCCATTGGTAGAGTGCAGTGCAGAAACTGCAGAGTGTGGGGCTGATTGAATTGCTCATCTAAGGGGCTGGCCATACCCATAATGATTATTATTTTGGCATGAGGGATATCTGGCAAAAGGTGATATTAATTTGCAGGAAGAAAGGACGATAAAATCATATATATCAGCAATGCTGCTTCGCAAACCAAAAATTTCAGCCCATTCACCCAACTCCTCAGAGAAGAAAAGAAGCTGTCCATTGCAGGAGGAACTCAGCAGGCCAGGCAGCATCCGTGGGGGAAAAGCAGACAGTCAATATTTTGGGTCAGGACCCTTCTTCAGGACTGAAGATAGGAAAAGGGGAAGCCCAATATATAAAGGGGGGGAAAAGCATTGAGAGGTGGACAAAAGAGGGGAGGTAGGGTGGGCATGAGGTGGTGATAGGTGATGTAAGTAAGACATAATGATAGGCAGGTGCAGGCGAAGAGGGGAGAGCAGATCCACCAGGGGATGGGTCAAAGGTATGGAGCAGGTGCCCCATGGGGGAGGGGAGGAGAGGAAAAAAATAAGGCGAGGAGTAAAAAGAGAGAGAGGGAGGCTGGAAGGAAGAAAAGAAAAGAGGCATGGTGGGGGATGTTGGTTTACTTAAAGTGGGAGAATTCGATGTTTCTTGTTGTTAGGGCTGTAAGGCCCAAGATGGAAATGAGGTGCTGTTTCTCAGTTTGCGTTTGGACTTCTGGCAGTGGAGTAGGCTGAGGACTGACAGATCAGTGATGGAGTGGGAGGGGAGTTGAAGTGACTGGCCACCGCAGGTGTTCTACGGACTAGCTGACTGTTTCTTAGAATACCTGTGCTCCATCCGTAACCGCGTTCTGCATCTCCCCATTGCCAGTCACTTCAACTCCCCTCCCACTCCATCACTGATATGTCAGTTCTCAGCCTCCCCCACTGCCAGGAGAACTCCAAATGCAAACTGGAGGAACAGCACCTCATTCTCCATCTTGGGACCTTACAGCCTAATGGCATGAACATTGAATTCTCCCACTTTAAGTAAACCAAACTGCCCCCCCCCCCCCTCCACATGCCTCTTCTTTTCCCTTTCCTAGCCTCTCTCTCTTTTTTCTCCTTGCCTATTTATTTTCCTCTCCTCCCCACCCCTATGCCACCTGCCTCCATACGCTTGACCCATCCCCAGGTGGATCTGCTCTCCCCTCCACCCCTGCACCTGCCTATCGCTATCACGCACCTGCATCTACCTATCACCACTTGTGCCCACCCCGCCTCCCCTCCTTTGTCCACCTATCACTGCTCTGTTTTTCCCTCCTATATATTGGGCTTCCCCTTTTCCTATCTTCAGTCCCGAAGAAGGGTCCTGACCCAAAACATTGACTGTCTGCTTTTCTCCACGGCTGATGCCTGGCCTGCTGAGTTCCTCCAGTATCTTGTTGTTTTTTCATCTAGATTCCAGAATCTGCAGTCCTTTTGTTTCTCCAGCTGTCCATTGTACTTTGGAATAAAATCACAAGGCAAAGCTGATCACCACAGAGTGGTGTCTTAACCAACTCAGATGAACTCTGGCAAATCAAACTCATCCTGAAGTTGTCCCCTTTCCCATTGATTATCAAGTAAATCACTGTGAACATCACCTATGACTACCTTAGTCATGACAGGAAATACATGCAAAGAAAATACATTAATGGACTACAATTGTCTAGGGCATTTGGGAACATCTTTAGGGCTGCAGCATAAATCTGGCTGTGATCGGCAACATGAAATTCCCATCAAGATAGAGAGAGATGCACTAGTAAATTCAGCAATCACTCATCAACCACAATATCTCTCTTTTTAAAAAAAATATAATTAAGAAATAAATCTAGTTGTTCTCAAACTGCTAAAGTTTCTACTGGCCCATTTCAAATCATCCCATTGCTGATGCAGTTTTTGAAGCCTTCAAAAAGTGCATCAGCGATGGTGTGAAAATTGGTTTAAATAACTAATTCAAGAACAAATCACTCTCTTAAGGTGTTCTTTTTCTCTGGTAAGAGATTTCACCAAGGTTCCATTGAATCACAAGTAGCAAGTGAAGCAGAAAATGTTAATGCTTTCATGAACATCTATAAGAGGTTACACTTGATTCTACAAAACAGCCTCAGAAGATTGTGCTTCGGAATTCATTCACAGTAAGCTTAGCATTAATGCACGGTGGCTTCACTTTCACATGATGCTCAACTTGTGATGTACAAATTAGGAATACCAAACCAAATCCAGGATTAAGTGGTGTGTGACTCTTTTCAAAGGAATCCCATTCCACATTTTTGCAATTCCAGGTTAAACACTTATCAGATCAGGCTACATTTATTGCCATAACTCCAACATAACATAACATAAATCAGTGGAAAGATGCTGTTGTTGTTAATCGAGTGCACTACAAATACCTCACGCCTGTTATCTATGCAAGTCTAGTATTCAATTCACAGCGATAATGTATTAATAAGGACTTGCATTCCTTTGGTGGTTGCAATAAGTATCTAATATAACTAGCTGGCCAAAAAAAATCCTAATCTTCATGCCAGCATCTTGATGATGATTAAGATTGATCATTAAGAAATCATGTAAATTGTGCTATTTCTTATTGTTGCTATGAATGTGAACCAATTACAATAAGAAAAAAAACTAAGCACACTTTATGTTATACATCAGTCTATAAGTATTTATACTAAAGGTTTATAAATGTTCTTATTGTTTATTTTATATATGCATGTGTTACAAATATTTTCTATTTTTCCTGTTACCTGAAATTATATTTTTGACTGGCAGTGAATATAGTAAGTCAACCTAAATAAAGCATGATGTTAGTGAATAGTGGAGTAGGCTCAAGGGGCAGGGTAGCAAAGGCCTGCTCCTTTTTCTTGTGTTCTTATAAATAATGGAGCTGCCCTGGTCAGAAAAACACAGACCAAGGGGAAGTATGAAATGCACACAAAATAAAGTATGAGCTCTGGTTTATTGGAACAGGGCAAAAAAAGACAAGGGAATACCTGGGTTGCTTAAGTTGTTTTTTTGTCCCTTTCCTTGTTTGTACACAGAGTTCCTGTATTTTCAATGTCATGAGACTATAAATTTCCTCAATAGTCATCAAGTTTATAAAGTTGAATGTGTGTGAGCTGGCTTTCCTGTGTTTCTCCTTTATGTTCATTATTACTAACTTCACCAACCACTATTGCCATTCTATGTCTCATCACTGTGTCTGAGTTCTTTTGGCTAAACCACATCATCATTTGGCATAACTCCCGACGATAAACGGCTCTCTCAATTCCTAATATTCACAGTGTTGTTTTATCTGTCACTACATGTGTAAAAATCCACATTTTTGGGGCACTGGCCTATTGCTATTGTTTGAAATCTTAATAAACACACCATCATTGTTGTAGCTGTGTGTCTCCATTTCTTGTGCTTTGTTTAATGTTAAACATGTGCACTTGTAAAAAGCATACAATGGGAGTGAGGTAACTCTGTGCACATGCATTTGTGTAATGTGTTGTAATTATTCTGGTTGCATTGATGCATAAAATACCCAATCCATTTTTGCCCAATTTTCGAAGTTCCTTCTTGGACTCTACCACTTTAGTTTGTGTCAAGATTTCTAACATCCTTTAGGTTACAAGGAAAGGACATAAAAATAGAGTTAAATCAGTTGGTTCCTGTGTGAAAACAGCATTGATACAGGCACAATCAGAAAAACTTGTTTTTGTACTAAATCTCTGTGATTGCGCAACATACAAATAAAGCAGTATTATTTGCTGTGCTTTCAGAAAGGGATGTTGAATATCAATTAAAAGTATTTAAGCAGACATGGAAGCAAATAGTTAAATTACTGACCACGTGTTCAGAGACCAGCTCTTTTTAAATAAATCTGGCATCAATATCGACAAGACTAAAACTACCAGACCATCATAAAAGCCCATCTGATTCATGACTGTAATTCAGGAAAGGGAAATCTGGCCTTTCTGAGAGTCCAGGCCCACTTATGTGGTTGACTCTTACCTACCTCAGTCTAGCATGCATTTCAATTGAGAAGGCAATCAGGGATAGACAAGTTATGCTGACCTTGCCAGCAGCATTCATATCCTGTGATTGAGTAATGATAAACAATAAAATTTTTCATACTTTTAAATTCATACCAATAAAAGCTGCTATTAAGACCATGAACTGCAGGGTAATCAGTAGAAGTCCAGCACGAAACATTGGATAAGATAATTGTAAAGTGGAGCTTAGCTGTTCTGGGTAAGGTATCTGTAAAGGTAGGTCAGGGAGACTGATTTAGCTGAGCACATTTCAGAGGGGAAATAAGTCCATGGCTATTGGAAGATGACCAAGGTTTGGTGCTGACCCATGTAGAATGTCTGGCAGAGGAACTAACTCAACTTCACCACGAAGCAAAATGCAAAGAGACTGAGCAGATGAATTGTTCTTAATCCTGGAATGAGACGTACAATCAATTGGCCACAACAGTGCTATGGTACAATTAACAGCAACACTAGTTACTTGTATTGATATGGCACCTCCATTGTAAGGAGTTTTATCAAACAATATTTGACACCGAGCCACATGAGGAGATATTAGGACAGCTGATCAAAAACCCGGCTAAAGAGGGAGCAAGACAAGTGACAAATTCTTTCCAAATTACTAGAGCCACAGACACTGGGATTTAAAAAAAAGACATGCACCTTTATTTTGAACATGAGGAATGTTCTCTGATGTTCAATAGATAGGGATGCCACTCATTGGTATCCATACGATCTGTAATCACCAACAAATCATGCATGTCAATGAAGAGTTTACTGGGAGAGGCCATTCAAGTTCTACCTTCAGGGCCTCGTGGGCGGAAGCTTGTATCTGGATGGTAACTGTTTTAATGCAAGCTTTTGAGCTATTTGTTTTTTTTCAAAAGTAAGCTTTATGCAGAACAAAAAAATATATACAAAGAAAGAACAGCGCAAAATGCAAAAATCTGAACATTCATGGTTGTTACATTCAGTGGTGTAAAACTTTAAAGAGAAAAAAAAACACAAACTAACATAGCACCATTGCCACTTACGTGGCTCCCTGAGGTGATACCCCTTTCATTGTTCGGGGGCTTCCCCACCCAACTCTGCTCCTCCATATGTGGTAGCAGAAGGAGCCAAGACTGTGGTCCTTCCCCACAGAGCCTTAGCACTGGCTACCCAGAGCTTCAGTGCATCCCTCAGCCTGTACTCCTGCAGCCTGGACTGTACCAGTCGGCAGCATTGCCTTACAGACATCTCGCTGTGCTGGAAGACCAACAAACCCAAAGGGCGTCCTTCTCCGAGCTGATGACCTGCCAGCAGCACTTGATGTCTGTCTCGGTGTGTGTCCCTGGGAACAGCCCATAAGGTCAGAGAGTCTTCAATCACGCAGCTGCTGGGGATGAACCGGGACATGGACCCTTACATCCTTCTCCACACCTTCTTCAGCAAATCCACAGCCTGCAAAAAGTTGGGTGACCGTTTCTTCCCCACCACAGCCATGCCAAGGGCATGTTGGGTGTTGGGGGTGATATGTCGTTTGTCGAGGAAAGCTCTGACTGGGAGGGCACCTCTCACTGCCAGCAAGCAAGGTCTTTGTGCTTGTTGGTCAGATCTGGTGATGAGGCGTTCTGCCATATAGTTTGGACTGTTTGCACTGGGAACAAAGTTACAGAATCCATAGTGTCCCGGTCCCGCAGTGTCTGAAGTACATTCCGCACTGGCCCCTGCCTGATGGACTTGTGGTCAAAGGTGTTTACTTGGAAGAACTCTTCCACAGAGGACAGGTGGTGCAACAGCATCCAGTTGATGGGGGCGCGGCGCAGTAGAGGGATCAGGCCTGTCTTCCGCAGCACCAGGGACAGGTAGAACCTCAGCACGTAGTGACACTTGGTGCCCATGTACTTGGGGTCCATACACCGACTGATACAGCCACGCACAAAGGTGGTTATCAGGATGAGGGCAACACTGGGTGCACTTCTTCCCCCATTCTCAGGGGACTTGTGCAACGTGACCCATCGGATTCATTCCATCTTGGACCCCCAGATGATTGACAAGGCAGAGGAGCGAGGAACAGGTCATACCTGCGCCAAGTACAGCAGCCCTGAGAGCACATCACACGTGATGACCAAGTTCTTCCCAATTATTGACAGAGAACGCCACTTCCACAAACCCAATTTTTGTTTTGCCTTCCCAATCCTCTCCAACCAATTCTTGTTACACACCTCAGCCCCTTCGAACCAGATCCCCAGCAACTTCAGGTAGTCAGACCTGACGGTGAAGGGGACATTGAATCGGTTGGGCCAGTTACTGAAGAACATGGCTTCGCTCTTCCTGTGGTTGACTCTGGCTTCTGATGCCGAGTCAAACTGGTCACAGATGCTGATCAATCTGCAAACTGACCTTGGATCCAAGCAGAAGATGGCGACATCATCCATGTACAGGGAGGTTTTAACTTGTGTGCCTCCACTGCCTGGCAATGTCACCCACCTTAGGCTCTCATCCTTCCTGATGGATTTGGCAAAGGTTCTATGCAACACACAAACAAGACAGGGGAGAGTGAATAACCCTGCCTGACTCCAGACTTGATGGGGAAACTATCTGTCTCCCACCCATTGATTTGGGCTGCACTATGGATGTCTGTGTAGAGGGATGGCATCCCTGAGCAGCGCAAGGATGTCAGAGATTTTCCTGCCAGGTACAGCACAGGTTTGGTCTGGGTGGATCATCTGTCCTAGACTTGACCCGGTTGGTGATGGCCTTGGACAGGATCCTATAGTCCACATTCAATAGTGAAATGGGTCTCCAATTCCTGATGTCCTCCTCCTCCCCCTTCTGCTTGTCAGTGAGGGTAATAATGCCCTTCCTCGTGGAATCTGACATGCTGCCAGCCAGCAGCATAGCGTTATACACTTCCAGCAGGTACAGGCCCATCCACTCCCACAGATCCAAATACAACTCTGCCGGTAATCTGTTGCTTTCAGGAGTTTTATTCCTGCCAAAGGAATGGATGGAGCCAGTCAGCTTCTCCAGGGACAGTGGCTGATCCAGACCCTCCCACTTACTGTCATCAAGCACCTCCGTGATAGACGACAGAAAATTTTGGGAGGTTGTGCTGTCTGTGGTCTTACTGTCATACAGATTGGCATAGAAGGATCTGCAGATCCTCAGTATGTCTGTCTGTGATGATGTTACTAAGCCGACCTATTCCTTAAGGCTGTGGATCACAGAGCTCTCCCTGTGAACCTTTTGGAAGAAGAAGTGTGAGCACATCTCATTCTGCTCCACAAAGTGGACTCTGGATCTGAAGATTATCTTTGTAGATTCAGAGGCAAAGAGCGCAGTTTGCTGGCTCTTCACCTCTTGGAGTTCTTCTCTCACTTCCACCCCCCTCGACTGCAGAAGGAGAAGTTTCTGCAGGTCTGTCTGGAGTTGGCGCAGTTCCCTCTGACTCTGTTTTGCTTTCTGAACACCTTTGGGGAAGAAGAACCTCTTGATGTTCTCCTTGGTTGCCTTCCACCAGTGAATTGGTAAGTCAAAGAGGGGCTTCACGGTTCTCCAATCAATTCTAATCCCTCTTTAGTTCCTCAATGCTCTCTGGGGTCAGCAGCTTGACAGTCAACTTCCACGTCCCCCTGCCTGCCTTCAGGTCCTCCAGTAGGTGACAGGAGGCTTGGAGGAGGCAGTGGTCAGAGAAGAACACCAGCAAGACATTGGTGGATGTGACCATGACTGCCTTTGATGTGAAGAGGAAGTTTATCCGGGACCGTACTGAGCTATCCGTTCCAGTCCAAGTGTATTGTGGCTGTGCTCCACCTGCAGGGGTGCTGAAGGCGTTGCACAACTTTGCATCTTTAACCGTTCCCATCAGGAGTCTGGAGCTGCTGTCCAGTCTCCTGTCGGCAATGCCCGATTGTCCAGCTGCATCAATGATGCAGTTGAAGTCAGCGGCCAGAATGACTGGTAAGGACATTGCCAGCTGTGGTGGGAGCTGCTTGAGGACAGCCAGCCGCTCGCTCAGCACGGGTGAAGTGTACACATTAATTAGCCAGAGCAGAGTGTCACGGTACTTTACATCAGCCACAAGGAACTGCCCCCACCACCGTCCCCCCCTCCCCTCCACCACCTCCTTGCCTTCAGTGATAGAGAAGTTACCTCCCCGCAGCAGAATTCCCAGGCCGGATGTGCGACTATCATTTCCATCCCCATCCCACCACCCCCCCTCCCCGCCCTGACCATATTGACAATCCCTGGAACCACCATTGCATCCACCTCCAATAGATGAGGAGTTGAGGCAGCCCACACTCCTGTAAAAAGGTTACATCAGTCTCGACCTTGACAAGGTATTGCAAGGGTTTCACACATCGCACGGTGCTCTTCACACTGCGCACATTTAAAAATGCCAGTTTTATCTCCATAGTTATTTGAGTTCAGGGATCACAAATGCTGTCCATTGTCAGTCAGCCTGAGCCCTCTAGTTGACACCCTTAGTGAACTGCAGCACTGTTTGTGCACTCAGGTACTGGGAATGGTCCTCCCCAGGGATGGCGATGCTGGTGGTGTCACTGGAAGGAGATTAGTCTCTGTTCTGCCCTCTGGCTCTCTTTGTTCTGTACCCTCCATCCCTCAGAGCTGGGATGTGCCAGATGTCGTACTGCTCCTGGTCTCCCGGAGCTGGGGTGCACTGGACGCTCTGCTGCTCCCAGTCTCCCAGAGCTGGGGGCTGATGGTTTCTGTGCTGCTCCCAGTTTCCCGGAACTGGGGGCCAATGGCCTCTGTACAACTCCCAGTCTCCCGGAGCTGGAGTGCGCTGGTGGCCTCTGTGCTGCCCTCGGTCTCCTGGAGTTGGGGGGGTGGCAGGCTGAATTTCTTCCTCACTTGTATTTGTCTGTGGCCTCCCCTCCCCCTTGTCCCCTCTGCCTACATCGATGGTTTCTCATATTTGCTTCATCTTCTGATGAGGAGAGGTTGCTGGCATCTGTCTGTTGCATAGCCCTTTTCTTCCCATACTCTTCATCTCTGCAGCCCGTTGTCTCTTAGGTGGTGTCTTCTGGGACTTTTTCCTTTTCACCACCTGCCATTCCCCTTCTTGTCCCTCTGCCCTCCCCTCTCCATTGACTCCTCCTCTTGGGGAGGGGCCTGGGGACTTGTGGCTGAAGTTTGGGAGCTCAAGGCAGTTGGCTTTTCCTCAGGGAAACAAAGACTGCAGATGCTGGAATCTGAAGAAGGGTCCTGACCCGAAACGTTGACCGCCTGCTTTTCTCCACGGATGCTGCCTGGCCTGCTGAGTTCGTCCAGCATCATCGTAGCTTTTCCTCATCTCTGGTCTCAGTCTCTGCTGGGGTCTCTGCACTGGTGATGGGGGGGGGGGGGTGGGGGGGGAGGTGTCAGCATTCCTCTGGGGGTCATCAGTGCCAGCTCCCCCTCTTATTGCCTATGCATAGGTACAGGCACATTTTGGGCAGGTCCTTTTGGCAACCTTTGCTTTCTCTCCGTCCTTGGTCTGGTGGCCTTACTGCTTGCAGTTCTTGCAGACGACTGCACTGCATTGGGCCAACACATGTCCGGACTTGTTGCAGTTACGACACAGTCTGGGTTGTCCTGCATATACCATGTACCCATGGTTCCCTCCGATAGCAAACATTTAGGGAGGGTGGATGATGGCACCATTGGCATCCACCCTTAGCTTGACCTTCACCTGGCACTTGCTGGTCCGGATCCCAAACAGGTCTTTGATATCCACGCAGCTTCCTGCTCCCTCGACATAACGAGCCAGGAAGGTGAGGACATCCACAACGGGCACATGTGGATTGAACATGTGCACTGTTATTTCTCGCTCCTTCTGAGTGGGGAGGGTGAAGAGTGGCTGTGCCTTCAGCAATGACAGTGGAGCCTCATTCCCCCTCTCCTGAAAGTCCAGTAGCACCTTCTGCCATCCCGCTGGGTTCTTGAAGGTAACGTCAAAGTACCCGTTACCTGGGAAGTCCTGGAGGCAGTAGATGTCCTTCACCTCAAACTTGCAGCACTCCAATAGGACATTCTTAATGAAGAGGTGCCTGCTGAAGGGATTCCCCTCACTGAGATCCTTCACTGCCACCCTGACAGTGTTTTGGATCCCGTGTCCTCCTTCCAAGGCGCTCGTCGCTGCAGCCATCCTGATGGAGCTGACTGGTTATAGCAGGTAATTTGCTGGAAAAAGGGTGTTAGATTGGTTTCCCGATCAGCATTAGGATCCACCCCCACGTCAGCAGGTTAAGCTCTCATCAGGCAGCCATTTGACTGTTGTCTTCCTTCTTCAACGTCAATGTTCGACTTCACCTGCAAATCTATCTCCGTGATTACCGTCCTGGAACCTTGGCCCTCCTGTGTCACCGATGATTCCTGCCAGGTAAGTAACCACTGTAAAAGTAACTAATTAAACTGCCAAGCAATTTTAAACACCCTCAGCAAACTGCATGCCGTGAAGCTCATTTGAGAAACAGCACATTTACACTTGTACAATTCTTGTAGTACACGCTCAAAAACTTCTAGAAAGTGCATAAAATATAATTGAGCAAACATGCTTAATGCAAAAGCAAAGTGAAGTAACTTCTTTTCATTTAACCAATTGTATTCAGAGCAATATATCGTAAAGCCAGTTCGAGCATGATTGGAGTTTATTCATTTGAAAACCTATTTCCCTCAGCAGGGTGGTCAATAACTAGGAGTGATAGATTTAAGATGAGGGGAGAAAGACAAGAAGGAATTTGAAGAGTATTTTTTCCCCCACTCATAGACTGATGAATTTTCAGCTTGGAAGAGTGGTGGAAACAGAAACTCACAACACATTTAAGAGAAACTCCTTAACCATTTGAACTGCTGTAAACTGCAAGGGTGCAGACTGAGAATTAGGACATGGGAGGCTACCAAGTACTTTTGCATTACCTGACACGGAGATGATGGGCTGAATGGTTCCTTTCTGTGCCATCAATTTCTTTCCTCTCCCCGATACAATGTTAGCCCAGTTAAGTTTAGCAAGGAAAATTTCTGGAAGGTTCTTAATGTGTTACAAGAATCAGTTGTTGGAAAATAAAGGTAACAGGAGATTTTCAGGCGAGTAAATATTGATTTAAAAATTACTGATCTTTTCTGCAATTTATATTTGGTTGCTCTAAAAAAATTTCTGAAGATTTTGTAGTTCTGTGAGATAGCAGTTGGTTCTTCATTCCCATCTCAATATAATTAGCATTAGGGCAAGGTTGTCAGTAGAGAATGCCAGAGACCGTTATAGTATTCTGTTGGCTGGTTTGCCAGTGCAAGCTCACAATAAGTTGAGTGCATTAACTAATAATTCAAAACAAAATCATACATCATCATCAGGTAATAATCACATACCTTTGGAGACATACTTATCAATGCTTCAAGTGTACTCACTTTGATTCTTTCTCTCCAGAAATTGGCATGGCTCATGCACAAGACAATTCAGTTCCAGATTACAAAAAAAACATGCATTTGTATTGTTTCTTTCTCAATGTAGTGAGATAACGATCAGACAAATTATCTTAGTAATGTTGGCTGAGAGATTTCTATTAATCAGGACAACAAGAAATTGTCCCATTCTTTCCTTCAAAATAATATGGTCAAGGCACCAGTACACGATCTACAACAGTATAGGGGGCTAGACTGGATGTCACTGTGTGTTGGGATTGCTCTGTCTGATTAAGCCCCTTATACTGGTGAATGGTGCACATGAAATTCATGCTTACTGCTCATGAAACCAGTGAACTATGCTGTTGGTTACCCAAGTGCCATGTCTCAGCAGTGGCTAATATCAAGCCAGCCGGTTCTCTTGAAAGCCAACCTGCACCTCTTGAATGGAAGACAGTGTATGACTGAGACCACTGAAGATGACAGCATGCTTAATCCTCCTCCTGACATCCCACTGCATTATCCCACAGTCCCTTCTGATCGCAAGCTGCAGATGTGTAAGTATGCCCTTCTCACTTTCACTCTCCTACCCTTCCCTCAAATCATCCATGTACCCCTCTCCTTTTAAGAGTCAAATCTGGCCAAGTGGTGGAGTACAGCAAGAGATTGAAGATGAGGCCACCCCATCACTCGATCCTACTGCTCAGTCAACAGCTGAGAAACAGACACTTCATCAGAGGGAGTCAGGGTCAGACGGCAGGGAAACAGGCCCCTTGGCCCACTAAGTCCAAGTGCCCATTTACACTATTCTGACATTAATCCCATTTTTAAAAAATTTTATTTACAGTGTGGTAACAGGCCCTTCCAGCCCAACGAGTCCGCGCCGCCCATTTTAAACCCAATTAACTTACCCGTACGTCTTTGCAGTGTGGGTGGAAAGCAGAGCACCCGGAGGAAACCCACGCAGACACGGGAGAACGTACAAACTCCTTACAGGCAGCGACGGGAATCGAACCCCGATCGCTGACACTGTAATAGCGGTGCGCTAACCGCTACGCTACCGCGCCTCCCAGGTTTATTCTCCCCAGGTTCCTATCGACTTCCCTCAGATTTTACCACTCACCATCATACTAGAGGCAATTTACAGGGATCAGTTAACCGACCAACCTGCACAGCTGTTGGATGTGGGAGGAAGCCAGAGCACCTGGAGAAAGCACACATGGTTACAAACTTCTACACAGGCAGCACTGGAGGTCAGGACTGAACCCGGGTCACTGGGAAAATGAGATGGTAACTCTATCAGCTGGGCCACTGTACCCTTCTGCGTGCTGCAGAGTCAGTTGGAGGCAGGTCCTGCACCTGGCAAGCGTCTGGGTTCAGCTGCAGCCGGAGCCATGTCCCGAGAGGGTAAGGTCACAAATGAGTTCTGCAGGACAGGACTTGGGAGGAATTTAGTGGAATGGTTTGCAGAAGAAGACAAAGGATTTGCATAATGACATTGGTCAGTGCGTTGACATGCCTGCCACAGTGTTTAGGTGCGCCGAGAAGTCCAGCTCCTTGACAAGGCTTTGTGCAGAACTTGGATCCCTTACTTTCTAGGGTAGTGGGGACCTGTCTATTTTAACACTGAGACCCAGGCATTATGCAATACATCTGATGACTGATATCTGATGTCTCAGCTTCCAATACAGTACAAATGAAGCCACCCAGAGTCCGAGAGCTTTGACAGACACTCAGACCACAGCCGCCATGGCTCTGGATACTACTTTCAAGGCGGTTTGCTCAAGTCATCAGACCTCTCCCAGCCCTATTGAAGCTATTGCTGCTGCCGCAAAACAACAACTTTCACGACATATGTCAGTGATAATCAACCTGATTCTGACCTATGGGCACAAGGACAAGAGGATAGGTTGTCGGGCTTTTCTCTTTGGAGAGAAGGAGGATGAGAGGTGACTTGATAGAGGTGTATAAGATGATAAAAGGCATAGATCGAGTGGACAGAGACTTTTTCCTGGGGTGACAATGGCTAACACGAGGGGGCATAATTTTAAGGTGATTCAAAGAAGATATAAGGGGGATGTCCAGGGTAAGTTTTTTTTTTACACAGAGAGTGGTGGGTGCATGGAACGCACTGCCAGTAGAGGTTGTGGGGGCAAATACATTAGGGACATTTAAAAGACTCTTAGATAGACTCATGAATGATAGAGAAATGGAGGGCTATGTGGGAGGGAAGGGTTAGATAGATCTTAGAGCAGGATAAAATGTCGGCACAACATCATGTACTGTGCTGTAATGTTCTATGTTAAAAGACAAATGAAGGGCAGTCACAAAGGATACGCACAGGGGTGATTATTTGGTGTTTATGTGGTTATTGGCCTGGTTGGATGCAGCAATTCAATTTTGAATGCTGGTTTAGTGCTATTTGCTGTTATTATGCTCACCCAGATGCTGTGGTGATCAACAGTTGAAAGTCAGATGAGAACAGTTGTGCAATGCAAAGTTAATACTGCACTCAGTGAAAATCCACTCCGCCTCACCACAAGTACCAGTGAACCCTATGGTACAAATGTGCACGTGGGGATAGCTCACCATTATTGGAACTAAATTGACACTGTGAACGATCAAACAATAGATGTAATGTGGATGGATTTTACAATCTCCACCAAACAGTAACAGTACGTTGAAGGATTAATTTTCAATGCCATGTTATGGTGGAAAGCGAGTTCATTCCTGGGCTTCCACCTGGATTCTCATTTCGGTTATTCAGTCAGAGGAAGGGCTTCCTGAGCCTTACCCTTGACGTGAGGGAGAAACACTCGACTGATTTTGGAATTGTTAATTCCCAGTTGGTTGAAGTCTGACCCACCTTCTCAGAGAGCTGGTGCTGTATGTGTCCCCCGGGAGCCCTTTTTGGTAGTAAATAAAATGTTACACAGCTTCCAATCGAGTGTACTGTTACAGTTAAACGAAAGGGAGTAAAATAATCTGCTGAATGATAAATAGAAATAAAATAAAAATGAAGATAAAACGGTGCCCACACAAAGAATGGGGCGGGGTAAGGAAAGCAGGACATCGCAATGAATGGAATGTGTAACAAAAGCAAAGATGAAAGGCACAGAAAGAAAAGGAGTTGGCAGAGGTAGGGTAATGTGGAAGAGGAATGCATGTTAGGGAGAGTCACCATGTCTGAGGTCTTTTGAGTTTTCTAGAGATTAAAATGACAATGGTTTAATTCATCGCCGACAGAAACTGACTCCAGATCTGCAGCTACAAGATAAGCATCACTGTGTGGTAGCACACAGGTAGCTAGCTATCAGTGAGGTCTGGTGGGAGAGAATCACTTCAAACCTTCAAGAGCTGTAAATCTAGATGCAGCTTTTTTTCTGTAAAGAACTCGTGAACTAACAAAGGCAACATGGGAAATAGAGGTTGCTGTGAATTATTTGATGTTTTTTTTTAAATGAATGGTTTTAATTTTCCAGGGAAAGTAAAGAGCTGAGTGAGGTTTATTTTAACAGCACAGAACAGTGGCATGTTCACTGACAATACATGCAAAGTGAGAAAGTTTTGATCGGCCAGTTACATATCGTTATAGCTGTAATGTGAGGCTCTTGTCCCTAAAGACAGGTTTCATCTTCCAGGTATGTCTTGGACATCCCTCCTCCACCCTTCCAAAAGGTTTTATTTGGAAGAATTTTTATATTTTATAGAAATAAAATTTATTTCAAGTTTTTTCCTTGGTTGCAAATATACATGTAGAAATAGGAGTTAGATCACATGGATTTCAAAGAGACATCATGGGCCTTCCTTTTGGGAGGTCTGATTGTCTGAAATGTTTGTTATACATTCTATTTCATACTGAGAGTCTCAGAAAAAAAATATAATGGTATTGGTATTGGTTTATTATTGTCACTGGGAGCGAGGTACCGTGAAAAACTTGTCTTTCACACCGATCGTACAGGTCAATTCATCACACAGTGCAGTTACATTGAGTTAGTACAGAGTGCATTGAGGTAGTACAGGTCAAAACAATAACAGTACAGAGTAAAGTGTCACAGCTACAGAAAAAATGCAGTGCAATAAGGTGCAAGGTCACAACAAGGTAGATCGTGAGGTCAGAGTCCATCTCATCCTATAAGGGAACCGTTCAATAGTCTTATCACAGTGGGGTAGAAGCTGTCATTAAGCCTGGTGGGTGGTGTAGATTGGGAAAATATATTTATTTTTTGAATTTTGAAAAATAGCTTGGTCTCTCCAACACTGGCATCATCTCTGTGACCATTACTCTTTCCTGCCATTCACCCAACCTTAAATCTCACATCAATCAGAAATTTCTCCAACCTGTATTTGCCATTCTGGTCACGCCTCTCCTCAAACTCCACTCAACAGCCCTCGATTCCACCCTGTCCCCTACTGCCTTTTCAGGCTGACCTGACCTGACATGACATTTAGCAACCTCAGTGTTGAATGTAGACTTTAAATTCTGCAGCTTCCTCTTTTCCCACCCCCACAAAATTACTTGCTCACCTCTACCACAATCTGTGCCGATGACACCCTCAGTCCTCTCATTTGTCACCTCCAGCATCAATGGCCCAGGAAGTCAATAGTTCCATGCCTATTTTTCTCAACTGCAGAAGGAGTGCTGCTCCTCATATTATTACAAGCAGTCCACAGGTTATGACTGGGTTCCATTCCTGAGAACTATTCGTAACCCGGAAATAAATAGTGTGGGAGAGGATCGCAGAAACAGCTGTGATGGGAGAGTGAATAGGTAGGGGTAGAGCAGCCGTCAGCCAGCCTCACTGACTCAGTGAGTGAGCGAGTGAGTCTGCTCAGCGCTCCCAGCTCTGCTCAGCTCGACCCAGCCCCCCGATTGTTGTGGCTGGGGTGGGGGTGGGGGGGGGGAATGCCTCATTCCCACCCAGCAGAAGATGCCTACAGCCCCGTAGCAACCGGCAAATCCATCCTCATCCATCCCGCCAGTCTACCAGATGCTCATTCATATGTGCAGGTGTCAATAAGTCCAATAAGTCAGGCGTTCGTAACCCAGGAGGGACACGTAGGGGCAAAAATAAATAGGTGTCCAGTTCTACACCTGAAACGACACTATGTCCACTGCAAATGCCTTGTTAGAAGCCACCTGTACAAAACTGGGTTGCCTCAAATACTGACAGTTTGTCCACTAGTAGGTTCTCCCACTTGGAATCAGCACTTGGTCTACCATGTTGAGGAAAATGCACACAAAATCCAAATCCCCTACCAGCATGGGTGTATAAAACATACTTAGCAGAATGTGGAACCTGGAAGAGTAATCACGCTCAAGGTAGCTTCCCATTAAAACCTGGGCTGCTGCCCAAGCCATCACTCTCCACCCGTACTTGACCTCATTTCACATTATCAAAGCCATTGGTGTAGATTGAGACTATAATCTTGGATCTTGATCCTCCAACGCAAGCCTCATGACATTATCTCAGAAGATGAAATCTTGCACGTTGTATTTGTCTGCCTGCACTGCGCTTTCTCTGTAGCTGCAACACTATGTTCTGCAGTCTGTTTTTCTTTTTACTACCTCAATGTACTTATATATGGCATGATCTGACTGGATGGCATGCAAACAAAATCTTTTCACTGTATCTCAGTATATGTGACAATAATAAACCAACACCAATACCAATGACGAGCATCTTCTCCAGCAGTTTGCATAACCCTATATCTGGCATTAGTCAGAAATTTTGACCAACTCATTCCAAAACTTCACATAGCAGCCTCTTACCACTGAACCAGCTCAACATGAGGAGTGCGAAAGGATTGCATTTGGTTCGGTTAGGACCAAGGTCATTTGGTTTACTTTGGTGTTAGCCTGACTGACATTCAACCTACCACAGCCTTCCCACTGCCTCATACTGCAGGATAATCAGATTGAGTGGAGTCCAAACAATGGCCTAATTCTCTCTGACAGTTGGCGCAATGCAGAGCAAGAGTTCACAGAGAGAGAGAGAAAACAAGTTAACTTGTAAAACCTTTGTACACCAGCGGAATTGCAAAAATGCACATTGAAATTGTAACATGAATCAATCTTTAATCAAGAAAAGGTGCTTGAAGTATGAACACCCCAAGAGGTACAAGATCTGGTGGCACCTGGACAGAAGAAACTAACCCCCCCCCCCACCCCCACGGTGTCTCAACTGAGTGTTGCAAACTGGCACTTGCACAGAATTACCTGGGCAAGTCCCTGCCTTTGTGTTGGTATCAAGCCAGAAGAACTGCCCTTGCCTTTCGTCCCTGCAGTCTGGAAATCCTCATCCAAATAAATAGACATGGATCCTGCAATAGGATTCAAGAGCAGGATCCCAACCAAGCTTCTGCACTTCTATTAGAGTCCCTGGGGAGCCCAGTGGTGGAGTACACACAGGAAATCACCAATGAAGCTCAGACACTAAGTTCAGGTACTGCATTCATCCTGAAATTTACTTGTACTTACACTGAGAAATGCCAAGGAAACCCAACCGAATCTTGCCAGTATCTTCAAGCCTATGAATTGTCTGGTGCGTACAATGGTGTGTTAATTGGGTAGTACGTGGCACCGAATGACTGAGCACGCAATGGGTTCATGTCATTGTTATGTGAATGGGGCATCACAGGGAAGGGAGGTCTGGGATAGGGATTTGGTCTTCAATTGTATCAGGACCTCATGGGCCAGACTAGAGCAATAAGGGTAGGAGGGGCCATCACAATCTAATGCTGGGGATCATTCAAGTAGTTGGGAGAGAGATGAATGCAAGGGTTCAGGTGGGAGATTGTAAAAGTCAAGGTGAAGGTAATTAGGAGAGTGGCAGTAGTTTTGACTGGGAGGGAGGAACTTGAGGTAGAGTTGTTGTGACTATGAAGTATTTTACTTGAAGGGGACTTACCCAAGATGAATTTCCAGCATCAGACCCCATAGCCTGGGAGCTGCTCAACCATGTGCCCTATAATTAACAACATACTTCCCATATGCTGTGAAGGCTGTCCACAGGCTACGGATGTAGCCACCAATATTACAGAGCTTGCAGGTCTATGACTTGCCTTTGCAGTGACTTGTATTGGAATTGAGTTATGTAGTGGACAAAACCATTCTACTACACAATTCAGTTTCTAAGCCATTTTCTGTACTGATAAAGCTAACACATAAATACTTTCTCTACATGAAAACATTTGTGTTATCTATATCAGTTCTTTCAGGAAGTCCCAAAGTGTTTTACAAAAAGCAAATTACTTCTATAGTCACCCTAGTCATGCAGAAAACCTGGCAGCCAGTTTGTTCACAGCAAGCTCTTAGAAGAGCAATGTGCTAATGTGTGAACCGCCACATCATTTGCTCTGTCATGATGTTGGCTGACAGATGAATATTGGCCAGGACACTGGAGAAAACATTGCTGCTTTTACCCTTTAAGTAATGCCTGGGGATCTTTTACAATCCCTTGAAGAGCAGTCAGAGCTTTGACTTAATGTCTTATCAGAAAGGCAGATGAGATTTGAACAAGCAGCTTGTTCAGATGTGTTTATCTACACATCTAAATGTACATTCAGCATTCACTTTATGAATTACATCACTTCCCAAGGTACTTACCCAAGCTTGAAAAATCCGGAGGGATGTTTATTGTCACCTTGACAAGTATGATTGATTAATATATTCAGGAAGAAGCTTTAACATAAAACAATGCTGCTCTTTGAACTGGAAAAGAAAAGAACTCTAGATTTTATTGCATTAAAATTTAAGATTGCTTTTTAAGGCCAGCCAAAGACAGCAAAGGGGACCTAACAGTCGATTACACCACAGGCTACAGCTTTAGCTGCAGGGTTCAGGTGTGGCTGTAACCTGACACCTGAGCCAGGTATCGAGTAGGATCTGACAGAAAATGCTGGTTTTCAAAATGTAAAGACAGAAACTACCAGTAAAACCGGAAGCTGGGCTAAATGCAGAGAGAAGGGATATTTTTAAAATCAGACTCAACGTCCTATTATTTTGAAGATCAACCACACAGCAAAAGAACGGTGGATTAGTAAGTTGTAAGAGTACAGGTAACTCATCGTGCTGTACTGCAAGGTTCTTAAGTTCCCATGACCAACCACTTCAGAAACATAACTCAAAATTTTGGAGTTGGTTTTCGAGCTGCACGGCTATGGACTCGTAGAATGGAAGAACGACTGCTGCCTTGCCTTGGCTGGTTATTGGCTACAATACTTTTACTAAAGGAAGGATTTCTGCTCACACAAGGTAATCATCTATTTGCTAAAAGTAAAGGAAGCTGTAGAAGCAGAAATGTACTTTTTCCAGATGGTGCTGGATTGGATAATGATGTAGGAAGTCAGTCAAAGCTAAATATATCATAGACTCGAGCTCGCATAGCATGGAAGCAGGCCTTTTAGCTCACAATGGTTTCTTCTGGCCATCATGTACCAAGCTATATTCATCCCTTTTACCACCACCTGGCTTGTAACCTTCTATGACATGGTATTTTAAGTGCTCATCTATGTACTCCTTCAATGTTGTGAAGAGACCTGCATCCAAATTACAAACACCCTCTGGGTGAAAAAAAATCTTCCTCAGATCTCCCCCTCACCTTAAACCTATGCCCTCTGATTGTAGAGACATCTCTGCTTAGGGATGAAGTTTCTCACTAATTCCCCTTGCAATTCCTTGCATAACTTTGTATGCCTCAATCAGGGTGCTCCACGACCTTGTCCACCATGGAAAGCAAACCCAGGCTGTGCAGTCTTTCTCCCAGCTGAGACACTCCATCTCAGGCAACATCCTGTGAGCAGCACAATGGTGCAGCAGGTAGAGGTCAAGCGACAGGTTTGATCCTGACCACTGATGCTGCCTGTGTAGAGTTTGCATGCTCTCCCAGTGACTGCACAGATCTGCTCTGTTACTCTGATTTTCTCCTACATTCCAACTGTGTTCTGCTTGATAGGTTAATTGGTAGTTGTAAATTATCCTTAGTGTCGGTAGATGGGGAGTTGATGAGTGCGTGAGAGAGGTTAGATTACGGGTAGGTATACAAATGGGGGGGAATGAGATTGACAAGATTGTTCTGAGCAAGCACAGGTTCATTGGGCTGAATAGCCTTCCTCTATGTCCTCTGCACCATTTCCAGTTGAATCACATCCTTTGTATGGTACGGCAATCAGACACAATATTTCAGCTTCGGCTGAGCTGATCTATAAACTAGTTGTGAATTCCCTACTCTCAGCCGTGATATATAATTCGTACTTCTTTGGAAAAGAATTTTTTATGAATGAAATGTCAGGTAGGTTCGTATGCTTAAAGACTGGGCTGAGGTGAAGCTTTTACTATTGGTGGATATGTTTTTGTTGGTGCATAATGTATGAGTCTTTACATAAAGTAAAAGGTAGCATGTTTGCAGAAAGGAAATATTTTAGGATGTATACTTTTTGAATAAATAAAAGAAAGAGCCACTGTTGTCTTAGATATCCCAATACAATCAAATTATTATCATTTTCCACAAAGGAGTTTGTAGATGCTTACATCAATTTAGACTTAAAAATTTTGCTCATTTTATATTGGCATGGTAGCATGGTAGCATAGCAGTTAGCGTAATGCTATTACAGTGCCAGCAATCAGGGTTCAATTCCCACCACTGGCTCTAAGGAGCTTGTACGTTCTCCCTGTGACTGCGTGGGCTTCCTCCAGGTGCTCCAGTTTCCTCCCACGTTCCAAAGACGTAGGGGTTAGAAGTTAACATGGGTGTAATTGGGCAGCGCGGGCTCATTAGGCCCGAAGGGCCTGTTACCATGCTGTATAAATAACATTTAAAAAAAAATTATTTAAGTTTTAAACACTCAGGAATTTATAAAAATTAAAATATTTGATGTGGGATTAATGAAAGAAAATAATAATTACAGGTGAGATTTTCTGTGGGGAAAGGGATTCAAAATATGTCATTGATTCTCTTTTCCTCATTAAGCAATTGAAATTAATTCTTGTGGTTCCAGAGGTGAACAAAGCATACTCAATCACAGCTGTCAGATTATTTCATGATGCACTAGAACCAAAATATTACTGGGATTAAACTTGCTTCAGGGCATTGTTTGGCGTTTAAGGATAATCTTGGGTATGAGTGAAATATTTTCACCTATTTATGAAACAATTGAACAAGTAACTATTCTAATTCCGAATGCAAATGATTAACTTGCCCTGACCCACTCCTAGAAGGTAGCTATTCTAATTCCCAAATGGGATATATAATGATGCCTACTACCTGTGCAAATAACTAATAAAATCAGTTCTCAGTCCAAACACATCACAATGCCAATTCTGAATTTGAACGTGCAACTATATTAACTCAAATTCCAAAGGTAGTTTCACCATACAAGTGGTTTTAGGATAGTGACTTACACACACGAGTTACTCATACAATATACAAGTCACCAAAACTACTCTTTAGTCGGGCATTCCATTTGCAAGATCAAATAACCTGGATACCAACCCCACCAACCCAATCCCCCATCTTGCAAACAACATTTTTCAAGGCACAATTTAATACATCTGGTCTTCTTCACTTATTCATGAGTATTTGAATTTGTTACCTTTAAGGTCTCTCTATTCAATTTAATTCCTTGCTACTTAATATCACCCTTGAGAATTCCATTCTACCCATTCCTATAAACACTGAATCCAATGTGAACCTGGATTTCCAATTGATTTATATTCCAGGATTATATTGCCAACCCTGCCCTGAATCCTGGGAAAAATATATAAAAGCAATCAGCTCTCCGAGCTAACCTGTTGATTAATTAGCACCCCTCGCCACTTAACTAATTAGTATCACTCTCACTGGTCCTGATGGTAATCACCTCACTCCATTTAATTTCCCCTGTACTTTACTTTGTGACCAGCCAGTCTTTGAGTTTACATTTTTCCAACTGGAGAAACACCTGTCTTTCATCTCTATTTTTTCTAACACTTGGTGGTTACTTCCCAAAATACACCACTGGCCACAGGCTTCCAATCATAAAAGCAATCCCCAACCATCATCTTCTGCCTCCTGTCACCAAGCCAATTTCAGATCCAATTTGCTAAATTACCCTGGATCCATCTCCTGGACACTTACCTTTTGGACCAGTCTCCTATGTGGGACCTTGTCAAAGATTTTACTGAAGTCCACATAGACGACATCAATTGCACTGCCCTCATTGATGTGCTTAGTTACCTGATCAAAAAATTCAATCAAATTAGTATTTAATATCATCATCAAAGTAAGTGTCGTTAAAATGTTAAATCTCAAAAATTAAAATATATAAAATAATGCTAAATAATTGATCAAGGTGCACATTGGGAAATCACAATTTAAAATGACCATGAAAATACCAGATTATATTAAATATGATTTACAATTATTCTTCAGGAAGGAAATCTGCCATCCTTGCCTGACCTAGCCTATATGTGACCTCAGGCATACCAAAATCCAAACATGGAACTTGCTGCTCTGTACCCATCCTGCCAATAATAAAGAGATCATGGGTCTTTACCTTGTTAAGTCCTAAAATAAACCAGGTTTTAGCTCTATACAAAAGTTGCGTAATTGCTAAAAATAATCTTAGAAATGCATTTAAATGGAGCCAAGCATAGAAACTCCTGAATGAGAAGAATACCAAGACTCACATACTTGGCCTGTCTCCATCACTACCATCACACAATACAAGAATGGAGTTGTCTACACCATCAATGAATGCCCACAGCAAAGTGTCTGTTAGTTGATAGATTTAACACAGCCTATTATTAATATAGACTATGGTTTTAGTCTAGTTCAGCTTTTTAAGGTTCAGTTCACAAAGGACTTAGATAAAAACTGTTTCTGTAGCATCATGCACATTCACCTTTGAAACTTCAATTCATCTTCCAATGATCACAAATAGGATACTATGATGATTGGTACCATGATCAATACTGCAGCATTTAAGAAGCCTTCTCAATTAAAATGAAGGCAAATTAGTGTAATTTTAATGATGACCTGAATGACCAAATACTGCATTTCAGATAAATTGCATATTCCCTGAATCTCTTGCAGCAGGCTGCTTTGTACTGATAGCTACTCCTATACAACCAAACTAGGAAAGCCTCTTTCTGGCACATATAAGAAATCCACTTGAACATCAGTGGACCCTGTTTTCTGAAATTTAAAATAACGTTAATATTTCAGAAAGGACTGCGCGTAATTTTAAGGCCTACTGCTGCAAAGGAAAAATAAAAGTTTGTTAACTTTTTTAATGTTAGAAAAAGAGGAGCTGGAAGGGTTTTGTACGTTCCTGCTGCCATTCCTTCCAGTCAGGTCCAGGACTCAGCTTTCCAGTGGGAACCCAGAGGATATCAGCATAACCCCGGGCAGTCCATTGTAGGGCCCAGCTGCTCTGACAGTAGAACTGCTGCATCACAGCTTCAGCATCCCAGGTTTAATCCTGACCTCCAACTGCTGACTCTGTGGAGTTTGCACATTCTCCTTGTGACTGCGTGGGTTCCCTCCGGGTGCTCTAGCTTCCTTTCACATTCCAAAAATGTGCAGGTCGGTAGGTTAATTGGTTCTAGTGTGTAGCTAGGTGGTAGAATCTGGGGGGAGTTGAGGGGAACATGGGGTGAATTAAGTGCAATTAATGTAACTGGGTGCTTGATGGGTAGTGTGGACTTAATGGGCAGAAGGGCCTGTTTCCGTGTTGTATGAGTCTATGATAAATCAGACTTGAAAAGTAGTGAGGTCCCACCCCCAGGTTCACCGGCTGTGAAAGCTGTCACTGTTATTGAATATTCAAAGTTACCTCGAGCCTGTTAATAAATGAAAATAATATTACAAAAAATTGGATTTCTTAAAACACATGTGCACACCCACATACTTAACGATGATTAAAACTATTTAAACAGACCTAATTAAATGAACAAAACGAAAAGCTGTACTTACCTTCCTCCTGATAGATGATTTCAAGCATTTCAGTGGGGCTATTGTACTTGCATCAGTTTGAATGGGAAGATTTCTCATTATGAGAGTTGGAAGACAATGCAAGTTGGTGCTGTGATAGTGGAATCGACCAGGAGTCCCCTTGCACTGCGGTGGTGGACCAGGACCAGCAGTGTGCTTAGCACAAGTCTACAAAACTGCCTCACTCTGGACTAGCCCGGTTATAGCCTTATCTGCCAGCAGATTCAGGCAAATCATGACAGATCTGCCCCAGTATATTCCATCTTGGTTAATATTGTTACACTGTGAGTTTATTTTTTTAGTAAGTTAGCCTTTCCACAAACTTCCTGAAAGGTTGTATTCCTTGTTAGACTTGAAATGCAGTGCATGGTTTATGCATTATGCACAGATTATGCATTAGATTTGGTCATTTTAACACCTACATTTACATTATGTCGGCATCTACTTACATCAGATGAAGTTATGATTTGCTTATCATTAGTTACTTCGCAGCGTATTACCAGCAGATTTGGTCTATAGCTCAACCATTGCATTTATGTTGTTATCGGAGGCCAAATATATGTAACATGGATAAGATCTGGTGAGGTTTATATAGCTGGAATTCAACTAAGTAGTATTTTCACAACCTGTGACATTCACACAGGCTGCCATTAGTTAAAGAGAACAGAAAATGCTGGAAATACAAAAGGTAGCTTCTGTGGAGAGAACAACAGAGCTAACATTTCTGGTTCTTGACCTCTCAGCAGAACAACTTGAGGCCAGGCCAACAGTGTAAATTAAGTGGTTGGACCAAGACAGGCTATTGGTGATGTTCACTCCTAGGAACTTGAAGCTCTCAACCCTCTTGACTTCAGCACCATTGATGTAGACAGGTGCATGTACACTGCCTCCTTTCCTGAGGTCAATGACCAGCTCTTTTGTTTTGTTGACATTGAGGGAAAGGTTGTTGTCATGACACCATGCCCCTATTCTCCAACTTATTGTTATTTCAGATATGGCCCACTATGGTGGTATAATCTGCAAACTTGTAGATGGAGTTAGAGCAGAATCTGGCCACACAGTCATGAATGTATAGGGAGTAGATAGGGGGCTGAGGATGCAGCCTTGTGGGGCACTAGTGTTGAGAATAATCGTGCTGGAGGTGTTACTGCCTATCCTCACTGATTGCGGTCTGTTGGTCAGAAAGTCAAGGATCCAGTTGCAGAGGGAGGTGATGAGTCCCAGGTCTCAGAGTTTGGGGATGAGTGTCCTTGGAATTATAGTATTGAAGGCAGAGCTGTAGTCAATAAATGATAGTCTAACGTAGGTGTCTTTACTGTCCAGATGCTCCAGAGACAAGTGTAGGGCCAGTGAAATGGCTTCCACTGTAGACCTGTTTCGGCTGTAGGTGAATTGCAGTGGGTCAGGTTTTTCTGAGAGGCTGGAGTTAATGGGTGCCATGCCCAGCTGCTCAACACACTTCATGGTGGTGGGTGCCAGAGCCACTGGTCAGTAGTCATTAATGCATGTTCCCTTGTCTTCTTAAAATAGGTGGGAACCTCAGATTGAAGCAGGGAGAGATTAAATGTCTGAAACTACCCCCGCTAGCTGATCAACACAATATCTGAGCACACGGCCAGGGACACCATCCAGGCCAGATGCTTACCATGGATTCACTCTCCGGAAGACTGACCTCACGTCCTTAATGGTGACCACAGGTTCAGGTGCATTGGAGGCTGTCGGGGTGGGTGGTGACATTCCAAACCCCTTCTGTTCAAAACGAGCATAGAATGCATTAAGCTCATCGGGAAGCGATGCGCTGTTGTCAGCGATGCTGCCTGACTTCGCTTTGTAGCCCATTATAGCAATGCAAACCCCGCCACAACTGATGGCTGGTCTGGGACTCTATTTTGGACTGGTATTGTCTCTTGGCATCTCTAATAGCTTTACAGAGGTCATATCTCGATTTCTTGCAAAGGTCAGGGTCACCTGATTTGAACGCTGCAGTCCTCAACTTCAGTAGGGAGTGGATCTCCCGGTTCATCCATGGTTTCCAGTTTGGGAACACCTAGATTGTCCTCTTTGGTACACAGTCCTCAACACACTTGCTGATAAAGTCTGTGATGGTGGTGACATACTCATCTAGGCTGGCAGCTGAGTCTTTGAACATGGACCAGTCCGGTAACTCAAAGCAGTTGCATAGAAGCTTATCTATTTTGTCAGACCAGCTCTGTACGATTTTCTGTACTGGACCCTCCTGTTTCAGCTTCTATTTGTATGCAGGGAGAAGGAACACAGCCTGGTCGTCTGATTTACCAAACTGTGGGTAGGGTGAGGTGGGGGGGGGGGGGGGGGGGGTGGTGGTGATGGCTCGGAAGGCATCTTTGATGGTTGTATAGCAATGGTTAAGTGTGTTAAGGCCCCTTTAAGTTCTTTACCTCACATTCCCTCACCTTGTTAAAGAAAGCCTGCGATAGAAATACATTCTCCATAACCGTTTTGTCAGAGAAAGGTTGGTGATTTCTGTTTAGAAATTGGTAGCATGTAGATTTAAATTTTCAACATTCCAGTATTGTCTTCATGTTAGTGTTGGTTCCTTTACAGCAGTGAATGAAACAACCCCTACACCATCAACAACCCCTACACCATCAACGAATAACACATCATCTGTAAGTTGATAGATTTAAATTGACCTAATGTTAATATAGACTATGGTTTCAGTCTAACTCAGCTTTTAAGGAACAATTCAGAAAGGATTTAGTTAAAAACTGTTTCTGTAGCACTATACAGGTTTATCTTTGGAACGCCAATTGATCTTCCAATTATCACTAATAGGATACTATAAGATTAATACCATGATCAACAATGCAGTTTTTAAAGAAGCCTTTTCAATTGAAATGAAGATAAATTAGTGCAATTATATGCATTATCCAGCTAATGCATTTATGTATAAGTGCCACTTAAGAGAACCCGATTGCAGTTTTGAAACCTTTCATGCTTTTGTTGTGGAAATATTCCTAATATAGAAGGGCACCATATTCATAACAAGTACTGAATTAGATACAAAAAGTATTAATTTATTATGCATGAAATATTACAGAAGGGCTTAATGTTGAATTAGTCCATTGTGTGACCAATGTTACCCAACAGTGGGTGCTTTTGTCAGACACATAAAAATATGGGAGTAAAACAAGCATGATGAAAATATAAAACCTGAAACTGCAGTAGATGAGTAACTCTATTGCTGCCGACTTGGATTTATATTCCAGCTTCAGTTCACCCTTTAATCTCCAGTAACCCCAAAATAGTCTGGAGTGCCAGGGGAAGGGTGTGAAAGCGTGCCCATCACTGGCAGGCAGACAGCTGTGTGCTGAAGCTGGACATTGGGCAGGTCCGCATGAGATCATCATCTCACTGATTATCAGGAGTAGAAAAGGAAGGCAGTAGAAAAGAGGATGTAAAGAGAATATTTTAAAGAACAGGAAGGTTATATGCATTTGTAAAAGTTTTTAAAATTAAATATGTTTTTAAGGTAAGTGGAAACACTTGACCTGGAAGCATTTTAATCCTAGAATACAGACAATACAGACAGCATTGAGGACAACTATTTAGCTCATCATGTCCGTGCCTCATGCGCAAAAGAGCATTCCAGTTAGTCATACACCTCCTGCTCCTTCCGCACATCCTTGCAGAATATTTCCTTTTCAAGTATTTACCAAGTTCCTTTCAAAAATTACTTGTGAATCTGCTTCCACCAGCCATTAAGGTAGCGCAATCCAGCTCATAACTTAAATAGGTTTTTAAATGAAAGAAACAAGCTTGAGCTTCTGATTCACAAGCCTAGTCTAGACGAACGTTTGTCCCATTTGGGTCAGACTTTCTAATAATTAAAATATGGATTATTTTCACAGACAAATCCGCCACCTAACCAAGTAAACATAGCAGCCATTGTGGCTCCATGTGTCATTGGCGGGGTGATAGTTCTTGCTATCATTCTGACTTTGCTAATCCTAAAACTGCGTGAGAAACGTCAGACTGAAGGGAACTACAGCCCGAGCAGCCAGGAGCAAACAGGATCTCGGATGGAAATGAACAACACTCTTAAACTACCACCAGAAGAACGCCTGATCTGATGCGTTCAAGCTTTGGGGTTCATGGTGGAAGAAGTCAACAGACCCCAGGTATTCCCTGTGCTACTCAACAATTTGGGATTAAAAAAAAAACTCTCACAAAGCTGTGGAACTCAAAGTCTGTGTGCGTGTGTGTTATTTCTTTAAACCAAGGCAGCTTCAAGGCTAACCCAATGTGAGTTACCCCTAAACATTTAATCATTTTGACTCTTGTCAGCAGGATGTGGAAGCCTGGACCTCAGAGCTTCTGCTTTATACTGGGTTGGTCACCGTCGTGTTGTTGCTGATTTTCTTTCTAGTCCTCGCTACCTGTATTGTGACCCTGAATAAAAGAGCAACGCACGGGGCCTACAGCCCAAGCCGGCAGGAGAAGGAGGGATCACGAGTGGAGATGTGGAACATGGTGCAACCACCACAGGTGGAAAGACTTATCTGAATGAGCCCTGACCAATTGTTTCCACTGTATGTTGGCCAATATCACTGCTGTATGTTATAGGGTGAGGACCATCCGATTCAACATGCCACAAGAAATGCTTTAATTGGCACTGAATGTTTTCTTTTACTCATTCAAGTGGGTATCACCAGCAAGGCTCACTTTTAATGCCAATCTCTAACTGCCCTTGAGACGATACTAATGAACTGCCTTCTTGAACTGTGGGCCGTCAACATGGTGATGGTGACAGTGTAGTTAACGAGGAAGTTCCAGCTATGATGAGGTTTAATCTGTCAATGTCTTGGCCAAATATTCAAAAATACCGGGTAAATTGCTCTTCCTCAAAATTGTCAACCGACAATGGGTCACAATGCTAGTATCTAAGTGATGTTGGGAATACAAAATGTGCACAAATACAGACAAAAACCTATGGAATTGGATGGTTCAACCAAGGTAATAAGCTTATTTACCAACAACTCTTCATTTAGGGATCACTGTTACAAAAGAACAAGATCGTCAGAAATGGACCTTCAAACTCCTCCATGTGATAGAAGAGAATTGAGCCCAAATGCATTGAAACAGGGGGAAAATGTTAAAAACTCTTCTCTTTCCTTTCGTTATAGTAGTTCAGAGTTTTTGTAATACAGCACTGTTTTATCAGCATAGTTTACCCAAGATCGCCAATACCAGGGGCAAAATGTTACAGAATTACAAATTGTAGTCGGTGAAAATTGAGTTTTTGCGATCTTTTGAGCTGATTTAAAATTAAGCTGGAAGATGACAGATTATAGTTTTGCTAATAAGCAAATAAATTTGAGTGGAAACATGAGAAAGTTAAAATATTCGACCCAATTTGTGCTGGTTTGTTAACTGTGTTGAAAATGGACATTTTATCACAGGGTAAATCTTTTTATAACATTACTACAACAGTGTTACAAAGCACATAACTTTTTATGGATCTGATGAAATAAACCTTTGTTACAGATATTCAAATTAGTCACTAGTTTCAAACTAATTCTTTAAAGGAATCAAAGCTGGTTAATATTTAATGGCTCAATCCTGCACCAAAAGAATGGTGTCCACATAAGATATTCCTTCAGTTTGTCCTCTTTTCAAGCACTTTTTATTTATATTATTTTCTTTTCTTATTTCTGTTCTTTTTAACTCTAGGAAAATTGACAATTTTTAAACTTGTATAGGGATAGGTTTGAAGAATTGTCGAATGGAGGGAGTTTAATATTTGCCAGATTATGCTTTAATCTCCATCTGCAATGAACAAACATTTCAAATTGAATGCATGCTGAAAGTAGCACGGTGAATTAATTATTTTCGATACCCGACTACTGCATAGTATTATATGGCAGAGTTGGGAAAAAGCAACTGAAAAATGTTTATCAGTTTTTGATATTTTCTGATTTGGGAATTTTTTTTTATAGTCCACACAGTGGGAAATGTATTGTCAAAGAGTTAAAGGTCAAGTACCCACACAGATGATCTCACCAGCAACGATCAGTGAGAGTAAATACAAAGAACAATAGCATAAGTTGCGTGGGGCCAGTTTTAATGTGTATATACTTAGAATGTCTAGGGACTCATTTATGGTTAGGATTAATTCCAAAGATATGTGTTTGTTTAAGATGAGTGAGAAGGCTTTTCTGGCGATGGTGAAACTATTAAGACAAATTGTAGGACAAATTGCAGTTGACTATAAGAATTTTACAGCATAGACGCCGGAGACAATTCAGCCCAACAGATTCACACTATGGTATATGTCCCACACAAGCCTCATGTGTCTCACCCGAGCAACATATCCCTCTATTTTTTTTTCTCCTTCAGCTTTTTTTCTCCTTCTCATAAATGCTACTCACTTTGATTACTCCATTTGGCAGCAAGTTCCACATTCTAACTTTTTTTTAAAATAAATGTGTTTCTCTTGAACTCTTTATCGTTTTCCTTAGTAAATTCTTGTGAATGTTTTTTGTTAAGCACCACAAATTTTGGACTAGCTCAGAAGTAGAGTTATCTATCATATTGAACACTTTAATAATTTCTTTTAAAGTCCTTGTCAGCTCATCTCCCACTCTTCCCTGGTCCATCCAGTCTTTCCTGGTAGTGATATCCTCACAGTACTTTAGGCCAAATTAACTCAAAAGACACAACCTGCCAGGGGACCAGTGCGACATGGGTGAAAGGTTCTACCTGTGCAGATCCATAACCGCAGCAAGTGAACAGCCAAGGGCCAAGAATTTGGAGGAATGCAAAGTGGGAGAGAACTTTGCTCAGGGAATATGCACAGGGTACCCTGATGTACCTGCATCTACCTATCACCACCTTGTGCCCACCCTGCCTCCCTCTTTTGTCCACCTATCACTGCTCTGCTTTTCCCTCCTATATATTGGACTTCCCCTTTTCCTATCTTCAGTCAGGACCCTTCTTCAGGACTCTACAAAAGAATTATTTTAACTGCAACAGATTTTAAAGAATCAAACAGCAGATATTTTGGATGGATGCAGTGGATAGTTATTTGCTGGACATGGATTCAAAAGGATTTGCTGGTCTCCCCTAGGACAAAAGAAAATGGATCTATCTATTGAACAAACTGAACAACAGTACTCGCAACAACAATAAAGTCAAACTGGAATCACGCTATCCATCTTATCACAGGACATTGTACTGCAAAATGGGTTAAGTTTAAAAAAAATTGTGACCTTCCAAACATATTCTCAGATTAATTTTGGGAAGGACAGCATTATGGATATAGTACTCGACAGGCTGAACTGCATCATCTTATCATTTGTGGGTGATGCTCTGGCGATAACAATATTTTGAGTATTTGAGCCAACAAGAAGAAATAATTTGGCCAATGGCTTAACGAAAATAGTGAAAACAAAATGTTGTTGACACCTGATAATATCAGGCAGCATCTGGGGAAAGATGGGTCTTCAACTAACAACTCTAAGTTAATTTGTTTAAGTTGAATTCAAATCATGTAATTATAATCTAGAAAATTAGGGACTGAAAATTCCATTTAAATATCTCTGAATTCTAGTGTTGAAGTAATGATTTCACCTCAAAAATTTTGAAGGTTTGTTAGAAATGAGAGATTGGCCTGGATTCTGTTTATGTGTTATGAGTATTTTAATGAATATGCATAATTCATTGAGATGCTGCCAAAAGCTTTGTCTAATGTTGTGAGCCAAAAGTTTTCAATGCATTAGGCGAAAAAGAATAACCGTTGAATGCATTCAGTGCATGATTCCTTATTGTATTGTGTTATGAGTCAGTATTATCTTAACCCACATCCACCTCCTGTGGGTACCCTTGGAGAAAGTTCCCTTCCAGCTCACATTCTTCAAAAATCTCAACACTTTGGCTGTTAGTTTGCTGCAAAATTTCTGAAGTTACTGATCTGCTCAACCAATCCTTCGCTTTATCATCGGATCATTCTGGACCACCTCAAGCAATGTTGGTTCATAATTTCATCTACTCCAGGATTATCATAGAACGCAAAAATGACCCACAACTTTTTTTTTGTCTGATGCAAGCTGTGTTCTTAAACCTCTTCTTTCATGATTGAAAATGAAACTTCCCTGAAATTAGTGTAAGGAGCTCATAAACATCTTTTAAGTGAATATTGAGACCATCTGGTCTACTGCTTCTCTTCCTGCTCCTAACTCACTTGACTAATCATCCATTGTTACCTCTATCCCTAATTCCAAACTTAGATCTTCCTTGTTGTCCCCTTTGTGAAATCATCTTGCTATTGAGACTCACTTTCTGCTCCCATAATGCACTAAGCTACTAACCAGCCAACTTATCTTCATGGCTCCTATTGATATTGTTAATGGTCCCATCACCCCTGGTACTGCCTTTCAAAGCAGCCATCATCACTCATCTACTCCAGTGGCCCTCCTGTCCTTGCAACTTGCTATCCCATTTCCAATTTCCTTTTTCTCTCCAAAGTCCTTGAATGTGATGTAGTTTCCCAAATTTGTGCCCATCTTACCTGGAACCTTCTGTTTATATCTCTCCAATCAGTGGTGATCAAAGTCACTAATGACATCTTATATGAATGTGACCAAAGTAATCTATCTGCCCTAGGCCTTCCAAACTACAACCGTTGACATGATCGATTGCCCAGCCTTCTTTCATCTGGTTCTATTCTAATCCAGAGTATCACCATCAATGTCCTCTCTTCCCAGGGTCAGAGCATTAGCCCTCGTATTTCCCCAAGGATCTATTCTAGTCCTCCTCCTCATTCTATTCTGCATAGTCGGTGATTGCTGAGTGTTAGTTTTCTATTTGTTAGCTAAATATGAATAAGGATATCATTTATTTCCATTCTGATTTTCTAAATACACTGTATTAACAAACTGGGGCTCTGAGATAAACTGGCAAAACACTACCGCATAAATGTTCAATGTACCAACATACAAATCATTGATATTTGTTTTAGGGAGGTGTGAATCTGTTTAAAATGGTCTGTTAATACCTGTGCTAAGGAAACAGGAATTTCAAATAGATCAAGTGTTTACACGTTATGATTCTGCTGCCCTATCAGCCAAAGTTTAAAGGTAAAATGTGTGTATTTTACAAGGATGTGTCTTTTTTTGATATATCTCTACTGACGGCTTTAAGTTAGGTAGCCGCGGAGTTCATTGTCAATTAATCACATTTTTAAGAAATATTTTAGTCAAGTTAAAATTTCACTTGTCTCTAGATATCCAAACCAATTTGAATTTGAGAACTGCAAGCAACTCTGACACAAATTTACCAAAACTGCGATTCTGCAAAGCAAATACTTCAGTCTCACTGTCAATCCCCTGACTGACATTTCTTTGTATTTGCATATGTTGCTCCTTAAAACTGCTCCACTGTCTGTCCTTTGATAGTAATATTAGTGTCATTTCTTTGTGCATCTGCACACAATCTCTAACTATATTTCAACTTGCATTGCAATGTAGGCAACTGAAATCAAGATCAACTAATTCCCCCCAAATGGTGGACATGTTATTTTAAAACTGACTTATAGTTCATATGTTTTACAACGTTCATAAATCAGTTAGATTGAGCAATGCCATTTTGATTATAGGACCAGGTTCCTTAATGTGCAGGGATAAAATATTGCTTTTGATCTTCAATCTCAAGACAAGTTATTTGAAGAAATAGGTAGTTCAGTGGCAGATGGGCTGAAGAAATAATGATAACATAAATGCATTGTGAAAAAACATGGTTTGGACAGTATTTCTCCTATGAAATTTAACTGGTATTTGTGAATAAGCAAAATGATAAATTCAACACCAGTCATTTCTGTAATATTTACAAATCTCACACAATATGTATTGTCACTCTAGCAGAGAAAAGAGGAAAATGAAGAACAACACTATTTATCTGTTCATACCAACTTCTTGGGAATTTTTTTTCCATTTTGCAGTCACTAGGTACCGTAGTATTGTAGAGATTGTACAGCAGTCTCTTCCCTGGAATTAAAAGACTGATCAGCACTAGCTATATAATGCAACCTTGAAGTTTCAAGTTAATATTGTTAGACTAAATGCCTTGAGTTATCTCATTTCTTTTTGGGTAGGAATTTTCAATTTTTGAATTCTCTTTTTGTTAGAAAGTATTGTGTGTTAGTATCCCAACAAAGACATCATTTCAATCCTTTTTCCTCTGTTACATACCTTGCTATCTATTCAGAATGTTGCTTAAAGAATTTCTGTGAAGAAATAATCTGTTATATAACTATATATTCAATAGGTGATAGCAAACATTAAAGAAAAAATGATCATTTAAATTACGTATGTAAATTGGAACCTCACTTTATCATCTGAAATTGACAAAGAAGTCACAAATTATAAAAGGCACAACTAAAATTGCATAGCTTACATTAAACCAAAACCAGCTTGCATGGTAACCAAAACATCAGTGCTTTCAGAATGGTTCTTTTCCTCTCCTGGTTCTGCATGTTTCATTAAAGTTTATAAATGCATAATGGGAAATATATAGCACAAATGAAGCATGCCTTATTATACCTTGTCTTCAAATTGAAATAGAAGTCAATTACTTTAGCACTTTACCATAGGGTTAAATACAAGATCCAGTAATCCTGTTTATAATATTTTTTTCTGCTGTTGTAATTGTGGGTCTACAGCTATCCTAAATTTTGTGAAAATAATTTGAAAGTGAAAAACGTCAATGTACATTGTGATCAACCAACACCAAAAGGAAACCCAGTTTTGCAAAGTGCCAATTTTCTTGAGATTTTTGTTTGCAATGTTTCTGCAACAATTGTGCCCAAAACTTCTTGTACATGATATATTTTAGAATGTTGTTTCAATTTTGTATTTGATTTTAAAGACAAAATGTAGAACATTTTTGAATGTAGATATTTGATGTTTAGAGCAACTTAAATGACTGTAAATAAATTGTGAAGCAGAATAAACTATCTCTTTCCCTAGTGAATATTCTTCCATTGCTCACTGATTCATTTGCAAATATCTCTGTTTATGATTTTTGAATGTAGATATTTGATGTTTAGAGCAACTTAAATGACTGTAAATAAATTGTGAAGCAGAATAAACTATCTCTTTCCCTAGTGAATATTCTTCCATTGCTCACTGATTCATTTGCAAATATCTCTGAAAAATTGTTTGAACTGGCTCACACTATCAGCTTTTAATGCAACAAGTGGTTAAAGACCTAAATCACATCTTATTTTTCACGAAAATATTAACTTGTACAACTATCTTATTTGGTGTCTGTCTGCATCTGTTATATTTTGTGAAGCATTTTTAATAACATAAACAGTATCTCCTATGGATTTATATGTATAATTTTCTCCATTATGCAAGACTTGGGAGATGGAACAAATTAAAGGCTAACTGCAGGTTCTTGTTCAAACAGAAGCTGAATTACACCGACAGCTAAGTCATTCAGCTCTATCTAAATAATATGGTTGTGTTTCATTTTATTTTATATAATTGCACCTTTGTTCAAAAGCACTCCATGTTCCCTGATTCAAGACTCCTCATCTTCTATGAACTGTGGTTGACAATGGCAGTAAGATTTCAATATGTTTGTAATTTCAATTGTGTGCACACTTGTGCCACTCAGCAAATGGGGCAGTGCGTGCACCGCGCGCACGCGCGCACACACACACACACACAAGTCCTGCAGAGAAGGCGGCTGATGTTAACCTTCTTGCAGTGTTGGATTTGACATCACCCTTCTCATGTTGGGAGATGAGAATCTACTGGCCGCCATTGTATTTTTCAGACATATGAACACACAAGTTAGGAACAAGAGTAGGTCAGATCTGACTGGAAATCCGAAATGTTCGATGTTTCTTTTTACACAGGTGCTGCCTGACCTATTGTGTTTCTCCAGCATTTTCAGTTTTTATTTCAGATTTCCAGCATCTGCAGTTTTTAACTTTGGTTTTCATTGAGGTGACTTGGCACCTTAAGTCTGCTCCGCTATTCGATGTGACAATAGCTGATCCAATTGTGACCGCAAATTGTATTCCTGTTCTACCTACTATAGCCTTTCAACCTCTTCCTTACTACATATCTGTCTACCTCTGCCTTAAAAATATTCAGAAACCCTGCTTCCACCATGTGAGGATGAGACCTCCAAAGACTCACTTTTGAAGCAGTAAGAACCTCTCCAACTAAGTTCTAAAGGGTTCCTAAATGATTTGCAGGTTTGTTGGGGGTTGAACGTGAGTGGAAAGGATTATAGAAAATTGTGGATTTAATCTTCATGGAGAAGGTTATCATTTTATGGCAGTTAAATACAGATTAGGATTACATATCTTTGCACATGGCTCAAGTAATAGCACCTGCCATACCTTCTGGTTCGTACTTTATTTGGAAAGTGACAGAGCAATTCATCTCATCCTGAGCAAAAAGCGAGCACTCTAGACTTCACTAACAATGGTGGGCTTCTCCAGTCACAAGATCACAAGACAAGGGAGTAGAAGTAGGCCATTCAGCCCATCGGGTCTGCTCCAAAGAAAAGGGGAAAAAGAAAAAAGAAATGAGAAATGGGGGGGGGGGTGGTAGTCTGCTCCATCAGCAAAAAAAAACACTATTCTCACCCCAATTTCTGGCCTTATCCCCATATCCCTTGATACCTTGACTAATTAGATATCTATTTATCTCCTCCTTAAACACCTCCGATGGTCGGATCTCCGCTGCTGTATGTGGCAAGGAATTCCATAAATTCACTACCCTCTGGCTAAAGAACTTTCTCCTCATCTCTGTTTTAAACCTGTACCCTCTAATTCTAAGATTGTGCCCTCTGGTCCTGGACTCTCCCACCAAGGGAAACAGCATGGCCACATCTACTCTGTCCAGTCCTTTCAACATTATAAATGTTTCTATGAGGTCCCCTCTCATTCTTCTGTACTCCAGTGAGTACAGTCCAAGAGCCGACAAATGCTCATCATATGTAAGCCCTTTCATTCCGGGAATCATCCTCTTAAGTCTCCTCCGAACCCTCTCCAACATCAGCACATCCTTCCTAAGATATGGGGCCCAAAACTGTACACAGTATTCCAAGTGAGGCCTCACTAGTGCCCCATAGAGCCTCATCACTTCCTTACTTTTATACACTATACCTCTCGAAATGAATGCCAACATAGCATTCGCTTTCCTTACCACCGATCCGACCTGGTGGTTAACCTTTAGGGTATCCTGCACGAGTACCCTCAAGTCCCTTTGTATTTCTGTACTTTGAATTTTCTCCCCTTCTAGATAATAATCTGCCCGTTTTTTTCTGTTTCCAAAGTGTACAACTGCACATTTCTCAACATTGAATTTCATCTGCCATTTCCTTGCCCATTCTCCTAAACTATCTAGGTCTCTCTGCAACCTTCCTGTCTCCTCAATACTCCCTACTCCTCCACCTATCCTGGTGTCATCCCCAAACTTAGCCACAAAACCATCATTACTCCATCATCCAAATCGTTAATGTACAGGGTAAAAAGAAACGGCCCCAACATCGACCCCTGCGGAACACCACTAGTAACCGGTAGCCAACCAGAACAGGATCCCTTTATTCCCACCCTTTGCTTTCTGCCAACCAGCCAATGCTCCACCCATTCCAGTATCCTACCTGTAATTCCATGATCTCTCATCTTATTAATCAGTCTCTTGTGCGGCACCTTGTTGAAGGCCTTTTGAAAGTCTAAATACACAACATCTACCGCCTCTCCCTTATCCACCCTACCTGAGATTTCTTCAAAAAACTCCAATAGATTGGTCAGGCAGGATCTTCCCTTCACAAAACTATGTTGGCTTGGACCTATCTTGCCTTGCACCTCTAGGTATTCCATAATCTCATCCTTGAGGATCGATTCTAATAACTTTCCCACCACCGACGTCAGACTAATAGGTCTGTAATTTCCTTTATGCTGCCTCCCACCTTTCTTATACAGCGGAACTACATTTGCGACCCTCCAGTCCTCCGGAACCATGCCGGAGTCTATCGATTCCTGGAAAATTATCACCAATGCCTCCGCAATCTCTAAAGCCACCTCCTTCCGATCCCGGGGATAAACCTCATCCGGTCCAGGAGACTTATCAGTCTTTAGTCCATTTAGCTTTCCTAGCACCTTCTCTCTAGTAATCTTAACCGAACTCAGTCCCATTCCTTGAGACCCCTGACTCTCCGGTATATTGTTGATGTCCTCCACAGTAAAGACCGATGCAAAATACTCATTTAGTTCCTCTGCCATCCCTTTATCATCCATTATAATCTCTCCCCTACTGTTATCGATTGGTCCTATATCAACCCGTGTCTCTCTTTTACTCCTTATATATTTAAAAAAACTTAGTATCCTTTTCGAATGTTATCTGCCAACTTCCTTTTATAATTCATCTTTTCTTTCCTAATAACCTCCTTAGTTTCTTTCTGCATGTTTTTAGAAGTTTCCCAGTCTTCTGTTTTCCCACTAATTTTTGCTTCCTTGTATGCCCTCCCTTTTGCTTTTACTTTAGCCTTCACCTCTCTCGTTATCCATATTTGTGCCTTTTTTCCATTCAAAACCTTTTTTCTTGGAATATATCTTTCCTGCATTTTCCTTATTTCTTGTATAAATTCCATCCATTTCTGCTCTGCCGTCCCTCCAGCTAGCTTACTCTTCCAATCAATTTGGGCCAGCTTCTCTCTCATACCACTGTAATTTCCTTTGTTCCACTGAAATATCGATACACCAGTTATCAGCTTCTCCTTCTCAAATTTGAAACTGAACTCAATCATATTGTGATTACTAGTTCCCAATGGTTCCTTTGCCTGTAGTTCCCTAATCACCTCCAGTTCATTACACAGCACCCAATCCAAAACAGCCGATCCCCTGGTGGGCTCATCAACAGGTTGCTCCAAAAAGCCATTCAGTAGACCTTCCACAAACTCACTCTCCTGAGATCTACTGCCTTGCTGGATTTCCCACTCCACCTTCATGTTAAAATCCCCTATAATTATCTTAATGTTGTCACTCTGACATGCTTTTTCTATTTCTAACTGCAACTTATAGTCCACTTCCTGACTGCTATTAGGGGACCTATATATAACTGCTACTACTGTCCTTTTATCCTTGCTATTTCTTAGCTCCACCCATAAGGATTCCACCTCTTCTGACCCAATGTCCTTCCTTTCTATTGATTTTATATCATTAGTAACCATCATGGCCACACCTCCCCCTCTGCCTACCCGCCTATCCTTCCTATACACTGTGTACCCCTGGACATTTAGTTCCCAATCAAATCCGTCATGAAGCCATGACTTGGTGATTGCCACAATGTCGTATTTATTAATCTGTAGTTGTGCCATGAGGTCATCTACTTTATTCCTAGTCATTTAGATGGCTGGAATAGTCTGGATTTCTTTTTCTATTCCTCTAAACATTCCCTTGCTCCACTACAGTACAGGAACAGAGGAAATTTGGGACATGTGTGCAAACCTTCGAAGGAGATAATGGATTGAGAAAGAGGTGAAGAGAAACAAACATGATCCCGGGCTTTATAAATGGAGTCAAGGGATGCAAACAGAAAGGTGTTTCATTGACCCCATATGAAACATTGGTTGAACCATGACCATGGTATTGTGTGTACTTCTGTGTACTGGATTAAAGGAAGGAGTGAGGGCTTTACAGTGGAGCAGCTGGGGCTTGGGGTCTTCTCCTGAGAGATGTTCAAAATCATTTTAGATGTAGACATCGTAAAGAAAGAGTAATTCTTTTACCATAAGTGAAAGGATTAGAAACGAGATACAATGAGAAGGAGATTGGAAAAATGAGTTAAGAGGCATTCCCTTACTTAGCTATAAAGTAGGGGAATGCCTCCCATTCCAACTTGTACCATACCCGAATGATCATGTCCACAACTTGAAATAATCTCTTTCAATCCAAGTGATGTAGTTGAGTCTCCAAACTCACTTTGTGATAAGAGGAGATTTAGGAAAAGCTTTCTCATTGATCGAGAACACTGAGTTTGGAAATGTGACAGAAGCCAGGACTTTCAAAAGCTATTTATCCACGTATTACAAAGTAAAAGAAATTCATAGCTGCAGGAAAAAAGGCCAGTGAACTAACTGACAGGATGGCCTCTACAAGAAGCTGGTTTGGGCTCAATGGGTCAAATTACCTCTTTCTGTGCCGTGGTTGCGATTGATTGAGACTGTTGTGAAGTGATGGTGGTATATTTCATGGAGCAGTGTGCATGAGAATTAGAGGTGTGATTATTGTAATGGCATTTGCTAATATGCTTACTGACCTTCACTACACAGGCATGCTCGAGGAAACTTTTCCAGCACAGTGTGCATGGCATTGATGCTTCATCCCCATGTTGACTTGGTTTCATTATGGATTTCTGTGGTTCCTAGGCACAAATGACTTCTTCCTGTATTCCAAGATGACAAGAAAATTAGGATGGACTCTTGCCCATGCTCCATCATGGCTTCCACTAATTCTTGTTATAATTTCCAGCAGTGGTTTGAGGCAATGGGCATCTCCCCATTTAGGAAGTGCAGGCACAGCTTCAATCCATGGTGATTAGCTTCGACTAATGCTTGTCATCTGTGAATAAGTGAGAAACTAAGAGAAAAACGCCAAACTGGCTGTAGTCACACCTTGCACAAAGGAATGTGCTTGTGTTCATTGGAGATCAATCTTTCCATCCCTGGGAAAATGTCTAGGTTGTGCCCAACTTCTTACTCATTGAGCTTCCTTCCATCGTAAAATCAGATGTGGGGATGTTTGCTGATGTTGCCACTGTAACAATTTACTATAGTGGAGTGGGAATAATTTTGCATGATCTGTACAGGGTCAGAGAGGTACCGGTTATTAACACATCACATTTCCATTACACACATTCCATTGCTATACAATTTCTGTCCTGTTGTAAACATGGGTCCACAGCTTTTAAGTAAGGGAATGCCTGCCATTTCAAGCTGTACCATACCTGAATGATAATATCCAGAACATGGAATAATCTCTTTTAATCAAAGTGATGCAGTTGAATTTCCAGACTCACTTCATGATAAAATGAAGATCCTTCAATAGAAAGGTGGATACACCTGTGATGGAAGAGGTGAAAGGGAGTTATCTTGTTGGAATTTGATGAGGAAAAATGGGAGCTTCCAGTCTTTCACAAAAATACCTGCAAGAAGTAGCTGGGAGGAAAGCCCTCTCTTTCGCAATGTATATTCTTTGTAATCATCTGCTAATTTGGATTTCTTCATCATGCCACTTACGGCAAGATTACCAGAGGATTCAAAATTAAGGACTCGGAACTAATTGATGGTGTGTGTGATGATCCGTACTAGAGATTAACATTGTCATCCTGCAAATCAGAAGACACTACAAACTGATCTGTGAGTTTGGTGCATGTGAACTTGCAATTTCTACCACTGTGATGGATTGGATTGTTTCGGAAAACTCCCACACTAATCTAGGACACTTAGATTAACGTGAATATCAAGTAATCTCATTTTCTGCAAGCTCCAAAAAGCAGGGAAAATAGAGAGGTGTACATTTAAAAGTGAATCCAAGACTGAGAACTATGGAATGAGAGATGCCCAGAACTGAATGGATTCTGCAGAGAGTGAAAGTACGAACAGGGAAAACTTAAATAAAGAAGGCCATTCATACCCCAAAGACAGCATCTTGGCTTATCTATAGAAATGATAATTGGCAAAAAGAGCATATTTTCAAACAACATTGGGACTGGTAATGCAAGCGTGGCAGTAGGTCGGTCGGTCAAAACAGGTAAGATCAAATTTGGAATTATACCCGCATGTAATGAAGACGGAGTGATATATTCGATGCAGTGTTAGTTTGCAGCTTCATTGAAAGATGTATTGGTTTTGTTGTGAAGAGGCATAAAAGTTACAAGAATCAGCAGAGTGATATTATTTCTCAGGTCACCTACCACTTATGCATTTAAATTACACATCACCTGCCCAGTTTGAGGTTTAAAGCTGCAATACAATTTTCTGCCAAGAAATACCCAGTTTACAATGGGAGTATTTTTCTGCATATAGGTTGGCACAAATGAATTCCTCCTGCAGTTCAACCTCTAAAAGTTGTGTAGCTGCTAAATTTATCAGGAACCACGATTCTGGTTTAATGCACATTTCAGCAGTTTTGTTTGCAAAATATTGTGGATCTTTATTACAACTAATTGGTTGGAACTTTTGAACTACAAGTAACCCTACCACTTTTGCACCTAAGTTGAGGCCAGGCTTGTACCAGCGCCTGTGTGATGCTGTCTTGGCACGTGATCTTGCAAAGAAATGCCATCCTGACCCTGTTCCTCTAATGTTCTGAGTCTTCTGTCATACACTGGGCCAATTTCATTAAGTGCCAAGGTTGCTATTACAAATGCCAGGTCGTGAGATATTCTCATAGGTACATTTGTGCCAATTAGTTCAAAAAGAGACAGTGTTTCCTCTGAGTACATTTACTACCTACTGTCTAATAAGTGTGAGGTTCAACAAAGTAACATGAAAATATCCCATTTTATGCAAGGAATGCTTGAGCATGCTACAGATACCTTATTCATTTCTTGTATCATTTGGAAGACAATCTGAACTGGTATCCTTGAAGAATGTTTCCCCACAAAGATTTGGTGACCTTTGTGTGGAAATGTCCTCTTTTCCTGATGTTTGCTGCTATCACGGATTCCCATTATCCAGTAGCTGCTATGTCATCAAACTGGCTGAGCAGCCGATGACATGAAAGGATTCTCACAAATAGCAAACTGGGGGGAAAAGCACAATGTTTTAATTAACCCTACAAGCAGTTTACAGAACACTAAGATAAATAAAAATGTAACAACTAAACTCATATTTTGAAATATTTATGAGGCATACAGTGGCATGAAAAAGTTTGGGCACCCCGGTCAAAATTTCTGTTACTGTGAATAGCTCAGCAAGTAAAAGATGACCTGATTTCCAAAAGGCATAGAGTTAAAGATGACACATTTCTTTAATATTTTAAGCAAGATTACTTTTTATTTCCATCTTTTACAGTTTCAAAATAACAAAAAAGGAAAAGGGCCCAAAGCAAAAGTTTAGGCACCCTGCATGGTCAGTACTTAGTAACACCCCCTTTGGCAAGTATCACAGCTTGTAAATACTTTCTGTAGCCAGCTAAGAGTCTTTCAATTCTTGTTTGGGGGATTTTCACCCATTCTTTCTTGCAAAAGGCTTCTAGTTCTGTGAGATTCTTGGGCCGTCTTGCATGCACTACTCTTTTGAGGTCTATCCACAGATTTCCAATGATTTTTAGGTCAGGGGACTGTGAGGGTCATGGCAAAACCTTCAACTTGTGCCTCTTGAGGTAGTCCATTGTGGATTTTGAGGTGTGTTCAGGATCAGTATCCTGTTGTAGAAGCCATCCTCTTTTCATCTTTGGCTTTTTTTTCCACAGACGGTGTGATGTTTGCTTCCAGAATTTGCTGGTATTTAATTGAATTCATTCTTCCCTCCTACTAGTGAAATGTTCCCAGAGCCACTGGCTGCAACACAAGCCCAAAGCATGATCGATCCACCCCCGTGCTTAACAGTTGGAGAGGTGTTCTTTTCATGAAATTCTGCACCTTTTTTCTCCAAACATACCTTTGCTCATTACGGCCAAAAAGTTCTATTTTAACTTCATCAGTCCACAGGACTTCTTTCCAAAATGCATCAGGCTTGTTTAGATGTTCCTTTGCAAGCTTCTGATGCTGAATTTTGTGGTGAGGATGCAGGAAAGTTTGGAGAAAAAAGGGTGCAGATTTCCAATGAAAAGAACACCTCTCCAACTGTTAAGCACGGGGATGGATCGATCATGCTTTGGGCTTGAGTTGCAGCCAGTGGCATGGGGAACATTTCACTGGTAGAGGGAAGAAAGAATTCAATTAAATACCAGCAAATTCTGGAAGCAAACATCACACCGTCTGTGAAAAAAAAGCCAAAGATGAAAAGAGGATGGCTTCTACAACAGGATAATGATCCTAAACACACCTCAAAATCCACAATGGACTACCTCAAGAGGCACAAGCTGAAGGTTTTGCCATGGCCCTCACAGTCCCCTGACCTAAAAATCATTGGAAAGACCTCAAAAGAGCAGTGCATGCAAGACAGCCCAAGAATCTCACAGAACTAGAAGCCTTTTGCAAGGAAGAATGGGCGAAAATCCTCCAAACAAGAATTGAAAGACTCTTAGCTGGCTACAGAAAGCGTTTACAAGCTGTGATACTTGCCAAAGGGGGTGTTACTAAGTACTGACCATGCAGGGTGCCCAAACTTTTGCTTCGGGCCCTTTTCCTTTTTTGTTATTTTGAAACTGTAAGAGATGGAAATAAAAAAGTAATCTTGCTTAAAATATTAAAGAAATGTGTCATCTTTAACTTTATGCCTTTTGGAAATCAGGTCATCTTTTACTCACTTAGCTATTCACAGTAACAGAAATTTTGTCCAGGGGTGCCCAAACTTTTGCATGCCACTGTACAATGTACATTTATTATAAAATTAACTCTTTTAGGGTCAGAAAGTGTGTTAGGCAGTAATTATCGCTTAGTACTGTATTAAAATCTCACTGAGATTTCATACAACAAAGCACAAGACTTTGTGTACTTTTGGTAAATATCTTAAAGCTCATATAGATTTAAATGATGTCCTTTGATTACTGCAGAGATGCAGCACAGCCCATGGCATAGCACTTGGCCAATGACAATAATTTTGGTATTTAGTTATAAATATCCCGCAATCTTACGGGTACTGAGCAAGCACCAGTCACTATCACAAAACCCAAGCCAACAGGTAAATGAGGACTTAAGCTGATGGCTCATAATTCACAGACCACAGCAAGTCACCCACACTTGTCACTGTCCTACACACTAAATTTGTACTTACCTGGTACAGACCTCTTAAAGGCAACATGGTGGATGAAGCCAGGTCAACAGCAGCAACAAGGTCCTGCATGGTGAATGTGCATTTCTTGTCTAAATCTTGATACAAGGAGTGGCCAGAATGAGCTATGACCATGAAATTGCTGGGAAAAAAAAATCTGACAAGTGGCTGAGTCACATTCCTCCTCCGGCTTAACCAGTTGCCCAGGCTTTCAAAATTCTTGGATGCTACTGACATTCAGAAACATCCCCAACTAATTAATAATATTCAAACCATTAAAATACTAGTGTAATGCACTTAAAGCAAATCAAAAACATTTAAAAAATTTAAAATAATTCAAATGTATGTGAATTAATCAAAACTTAACCATAATGCCTCACAGCAAAGGACATGCTGTTGCTGGTCCTGTGTAAGGTCTAAGCTGGTGCAGATCTTTGAGCAGGTTCCTCACCTTAATGTTGGAGAATTGCTGCATCTTCACAGTCTGCTACTGGACTCCCTTTGACTACAATACCCAGAGCATAGTCAGAAGTTACCTGGTGTACAGCTGTCGGACACTTTGGAACTTCTGAGTTGTGCATGCACAGGAATCCTGAATGCATTGGGAATATGCTGGGACTTGCCAGTATTTCCTTGTAAATCTGGTAAACAGTTTTCACAGCAAGGTAACCAATTTCAGACTCATCATGATAGTATACAGAATAATATATTTTGCACACTCATATCTTCCTAATGACAGGAAGTCAGTGAGAACAACTTTTTCTCATGGATTTAAGTAATAGCACTATCTTTGACTTCATGCTTCAGCTTTTCACAACAAGAATTGACTCACCAAGCCAATCAAAAGTACATCACAAATTAGAATCCACTGCTTTGGTTTGGAAGCCATGGGGGAACTGTATTGTCTATTTAACAACAATCCCCTCCAGGCATGATCAATGGAAACTACTCTTGTGTTAAAATGAAGTTATATTTGGAAGGTGTCGAACAAATTTTGTCTCCAATTGAGATAGAATGTCAGAATACATGGTTCTGGGAAGGACAATTTTTGAACTTACCCTAAATAACATTCCAGTTAGTTTGTCTGTATCACTTCATTCTGCCAACTGTAGTTAAGATTTTATGAGCAAAATCTATATTCAATAGAACTTCATTATATAATGAAACCAAATTTTATTGCTCAAAACGGTGCTAATTACATACTGCTATCTTGAGCACTGGGGCAGAACCAGAAGCTGAATTCCTTTAGTTCCCAAAGAGAAAATTAAAAAAAAATGTAAATCAGACAATTAGCCTCTGATCTGGTACACATCTTACTTTGAAGCAGCAGAGTGGTGCGGCTAGCAAAGCTACTGCTTTACAGCTTCAGTGACCAGGGTTCAGTCGTGACCTTGGGTGTTGTCTGTGTTGAGTTTGCACATTCTCTCACATCGCAAGGATGTGTGGTTTGGCTGGTTAATTGGCCACTATAAATTGCCACTGGTGTGTGAGTGGTAGCATCTGGGGAAGGTTAATGGGAACGTGGAGAGAATAGGTTACAGGGCAAAATTAGTAGGGAAATGGAATTACTGGGTAAGCCAGTAAGGACTTGGGCCAAAATAGTCTCCTTTTATGCCATAAGGAAATATGGACCTGCAGTTTTTCCCCATGTATAGGGGGAAATCAAAACATACCAGAAAAACTCATCAGATTAAACTGAAGGTGGAAACTGCTCTGAAGCCCATGGGAGAAAGAAAAATCAACATATGTAGAGACTTTGACCATAAAATGCATACAGTCTGCCATCCTGCAAGTGACAGACATAGTAAAAATTCAGATCTTGCAGTGTGGATCATTGGTGTTTTAAAATGAACATAGGATTTCTTGCTCTGTTTGCTGGAACCTTTCATAACAATTGCACACATTGCCTGTGTTCATATTTGCCCTTTTGATTGGATCACATGATCTGAATTCACGGGGTAGGTTCTTCTGATTTCAACATCAAAATCACAAGGCTTTGAAGAGAAATAGTTTGGACAAAACATTTCAATGTAAAATCGAAATTTTATTGTTCGGCAAAGGCAAAGCACAGCTCTGCAATGTCTCAAGAATAACTTTATTCAGCCAATTTTGCATTATTCTCCTTAACATTATACAGCAGCTTGGACAACCATCAAAAGAACAGATCAACCAAAGACATCAAGTTTCCACATCAGTGTTACTGTACATACTGGCTCTGATGAAATGTTATTGGTTTTCAGTTTTAGACATGGTCTGAATTGGAATTGAATACATATAAATGTCCCAAAATGTTTATTTGAAGGTAATTATTATATTTTGCCTCAGTGTACAAAAAGGTCAGGCAGTTGGAACATCAAGACCAATTTAAACATGGCTGGAGACCACACAGCTATAAATGCAATTTTCTTGCAGTTCTTTGAATCACAGAGAAGTTATTGCACTCATAAAATCTGTGGCAAACAGCTTTCACCATGTTAATCTGGATAAAAATGGGTGGTCTGTACAAATGAGCTCCACAAAGGAACACTGTCAATGAAATTGGCACCAACAGTAGTTGTACAGATTATTAGTTCAAAGTTTTATGAGCCAAGTGGTTGGATTTTCCATTAGACTCCTGCACAACTTTTTTTTTGTAAAAAGCTAGACTCAGCTGAGATATACAATTCAATGGCATTACTGTCGAATGGAACTTAAGCAATAAGCCAGGTGGTATTTACAATAACTGACACACGAACACAACTTAAAAGTTTTAGCTAACAGTGAACTGGTTAGTTTTCAGTGATTCCTTATCAATTATGTTTTAGCTAGATGTTTAAATGAGCAATCAGATAAACAATTGCATAAATTACACATGCAAGTAATTTACATGATGAACATCATGTGCACACAATCGGACTTGGACAGCCATAACAGTGGTGGACACTTACTTTTAAAGATGAACAGACAAACACAACAAACATGACAGTTTAACAAAATATTGCATATTTAAAAAGTGCACTCCAATTTATGCATGTGATATAAGCTATGCAACTCTAAATTTTGAAGCACTTGTTGGAACATGATGGATTATTGGTCTAATAAGATACTGAAGACTAGGGTAGGAAATGAAAAATAGCAATTAAAGATAATTTAACAGTGATCATTATTCACAAATAACCTCTTGACCTTATTCCTTGACTCTGTAGTTGACAATGGAGCAAGTTTTAAAGTTAACTCAAACCGCATGCAATTTAGCTGCTTCTCTGTGTTAAATTTTATTATTAAAAAATCATTGTGCAAAAATCTAACTTAAAGCCACATCTGAAATACAAACCATTGGTAAATAGGATTCATATTGCACAAAATTATTATAAAAAGGATATCATGCCTTCCGGACTCAGAAATAGGCGGCATTTAAATTATTTTCAATATATAAACTAAAGACAATAGCATGTTTGATTAAGAGAGCATTTAAAACAAAAACTCAGATTGATTTGAGTTCTTGGGAGTCTGAGGTATATCAAATAGGATTATCCTACTGACTTTATGTTTTGATACACAGCCTATGTAACGTGGCAGCAACATTACACCTCAATAGGTCAGTGCACATGATATCTTTTTATACACATTACATTCTCACTTTCTGCTCAAATTGTTCCAGTTCCCAAAATAAAATTCAGTACCATCATTCATATGTTTCCGTTAAGGCACCTATTCCAGCCTTTGCCGCAGTGATGTACCAGGCATTTCAAAAAAATTATTTATGTACCTCTGACAAATTAACAATTGGAATCCTTTAACAACATCCAATTACAAGAAAGTTAGAACAGAACAACAGAGGGCCAAAGTTTACCACTTGACCCTAGTGACAAAGAGTGCAAGGCAATATCTTATTAATGGTTATAAAGTAACCAAATGTTATCTACAGATTTAAAAGTATTAAACATTAGTGTAGCACAAGTTACTAGAATCATCAGATTTAATATGCTGTCATCTATCCTAATATTTATTTTCCCTGTTTGTACCACTAGAAGTACCATTGTGAAACAAGGGTGTTAACAGGTTCTTCTTTTCCCTTAGATACCAGTGTTGGTTGTCACTTACATAGACCAGCTCTATCACAACACATTCTAAAGACACAACAATATTTCACTATTAACACCTAAAGCATTTGTGCACAATTGTTCAATACAAAAAAGAAATACTTTACACCAAGATTATTTTTTAAAAAATGGTAACACTCAAATCCTTATCAAAGTGTTAATGCCTGTATTTTCACCACAGGCCAGAACTCTTAAATGAGGTCTCAAGATAGCCAATTGAATGTCCTGAAAATTTGTTTTCTTGTGAAAGTATCACTCAGAGATTCAAATAAGCGAACATTAAAGATGCTGGGGTGGAGGAGAAACAATTCAACTTATTTCAGAAAGCCATGGATTGAAAACTCATTGGTAAAAACCAAACCGAATTCTTATGTTATAAAATGCAGCATTATCTCCACAGGAGTTTTTTTTAAAATTTTCTCCCTTAACTAACACAGTTGCATTATAATCCCAAGTAATTATTGCTTAATGGGTTGTTTTCAAGCATTTTCAGGTTATGCCATTTAAGTACCATATGGTTTGAGAAAGATGCTACAGGAAGATCTAGGATTTCTGTAACTTTTAAGGCAGGACCTTTGATCATTTGGCTTTAATTTACTGCATATTTCATTCATTAATGTAGGTAGAGCATAGATAATGGAAGAACACAGACAAAATACAAATGGACTGTTTAAATAATTCAGCGTATCCAGCTTAGAAATATTACAATGGAACAGAATGGGCTGAGGAGAGTTTAGGTGTAACTAATTGCAGAGAACGGTGACCACTATTCCCCCCTCATTTTGCTTCTGAGCTTTGGTGAACCAACTGCTGACTCTCTTCCGCTCTCCATGGTACAAGATTTTATATGTATGTTTTATAATAACCTTTGCAAACATTTAAAGTTCACCATATCCCTCTAAACCTTTCTTATCCATGTGCCTGTCCAAATGTCTTTTAAATGCTGTAATTGTACCTGCCTTTACCAGCACCTCGTCTTGCAGCTCATTCCATATACCCACCGCCCTCTGTGTGAAAAACCTGCTCCTCCAATGTCCAGTACCGATATACCACTTCCATCAAAGCAACAATCGGTAGTCAACTGTTTAGCCCAAATCTATAAATCAGAAGTGATCTTAATGGTCATTTTAGAAGTGTGGGTTAAAAGTTAAAACTATAAGAAAATCTGTATTTCATTTTGCATAATTCAGTGAAGCAGTGCTTTTCTTTTACTTATTCTGCACTTTAGAAAGTCTTAAGATTTTTTTCCCTCCCTGCAGTCTAACACACACTTTCAGTTTCTTAAATAGTTACCCAAATCTACCCCAGCTTAAAACACTGCTGCACGTTCACACTAGGTATTGGTAGTGGAAGCATCAACACTGGAAATGGTGTGACCAGTTTTAATTCTGGAACATAAACAGTCAATCTCCTCAAGCAGGTCTATTTCACTTGTGGGTTCAGCCTCAACATCATCTTTTTCCCAAGGGATTAAAACAGATGGGTTTTTTGGTGTATTTTGACACTGCTCTTTTTCTTCACTGGTTAGTGTTCGTTTTGGTTTCTGTCTGGCTGAATTTTTTACCTCCTGGCTCACTTCTTTGCAAGAGGCATGAGTTCCCAGTGAATTTTTAAATGATGAGTCACTATTGAGTTTCGGGAAATCTGTCAACTCTTCAACAAACTCAACGGAGCTTTCACAAGGCATTGGTTCAAAGGTGACTGGATGTTCAGAATAGTCATAAAATGATTTCCTTGGAGATGGGGGAAGGGGCTTTCTGTGGACCATAGTATCATCTTGTCCCAGGTGCCAACTCAGATGATCATTGCACTGCACACTGAGTTCAGCCAGGTTCCCCTCACTTGGAGTATTGGATTTATTCTAAGAAAATGAAAAGAAACACAATCAGGTCTGAGACAAAAAACTGGCAAAAATAAAACAAATAGCTGTCAAGTATGGAAGCCCAACACAAATCTCTTACACAAAATGACTATTTCTTTATCACCTTTACAGAGTTAACATTTTGTAAATCATGATTTAAACAAAGCAATGTTAATTTTGATTTTTCCCTCATTTTCTTTCTAAATTAAATCTCAATTGGATTGTGTGCCAGGATGGAGGTTGATAGCCGTAACAAAGGTACCTCCAAGCACTGCCCCCATGGCATTCCTTGACAACCAACTAAGACACATGCACAAGAAAATTAAGAAACAACATTGTTAACCTCTCAAGCAAACTGACTCGAATGAAGAGTATGAGCTCTTAAAGCCTGAATACAAACTCCCTTGAGACAAACCATTGGTCTTTTTAACTTGAGTTATTTTATCCCTGATATTTTAACTTGATGTACAACCGTGATCCAAGAAATGGAATACAACGTACTCACCCTAGTTTTATAACTGACATCATCCATTGATTTGAAAAAGTCCAGGCTCTTTGCCGCACACAGCTTCCCTTGGTCTGAACTGTGGGTACTGAGGGTGTCGAGGATTTCTCCCAACAGGTCCATCTGGCCTGGAGATTCTGATTCCAATTCCATCTGTTCAGATTCATCACTGTCATCAATATAGGCACATATCTCTCCACTGTCTTCAGACGACAACCTAAGAAATACAAATGTTTTAAATGGCTTGGCTCTTAAGGTGCAAATCATACTAGCCTAGGTCAGTACTACCATCTGCACTAACAAAATCATCTCCCATTTATTGGTACATTGAAAGAGTTTATTAAAAGCTATCAAAAAAGTATCTTAAGCGCTTAAAAAACATGAAACTTAGAAAAATGTAAATTAATTTAAAATGAAGGAAAGGTTAGCAAAAAGGTCAAGTAATGCACTTGCTAAATAACACAAATTCTTTCAACTGATCCCAGGATAAACTATTTTATTCCGTGTGTCTAGGAATTGTGCAATAAAGAAGTTCAAGCATTTGTAAGCTATTAAAATATAAATAAATATGCCGCAAGTGGAAAGGATTGGTACTGAAAGGACACATTAAGCACTTATGAAACAAGTAGTCAGAAATTAATTTGTGAAAATATCAGTTGAGAGTTGTGAAACTGTTTTAGATCCAGTCACAAAAAGCAACAGAAATAACAAAGAAAAAAACAAAAACAGACAATACAGTTCAGACAACCAACATGGAAGAAGATTGCCCCATGAGAGACTCCACTTCATTCAGCAGAAACCAACAACCAAGTTGGGGGCTGAAGTTGAGCTGATAATTAAAATAAAATTGTCTCCCATTCATAATAATACTCAATAATGACATCAGGACACAATGGAAATTGTATAACTGATTACAAGGTATAAAGATTAAGTCTGATGAAGATTTTTTGAGATGTGGATGGAATTGCCCTTGGATCTTGATACCAAATGAAGTGGAGGAGCCAAGGAAGGGGAAGGATAAACATTCTGATTGGCGGACTTTGAATTTGTGTGGCAGCAATGTGCCCATTGTCACATGGCATCCAAAGGAAGCATTTATTTGAAATTCAGTCTATAAAACCTGGATAACATCAGCACTTATGAGCATCCATTTGGATATCTAATTGGCTGGATCTAATTATTCTGCCTGTTGCAGCACTGGCTTGTAGAGTTACAAGGAAAAAAATGGAAGAATATCAGCACTTAGTAATGTCTGCCCCTGCAGGCTCCACTGCGAAGCCAGACTCGTTGCTGAATCATGAGCAATATCCTGGAAGATGAAGACCTGATAGATACTAGAGCAGGATAAAATGTCGGCACAACATCGTGGGCTGAAGGGCCCGTACTGTGCTGCAATGTTCTATGAAGTTCCATTTTATTCTGAGCATAACACTTCTCACCCTGTTGACTTTAACCTCAAAAACACACAGCTTGCCTTGTACCTCCCATCCTTAAATAAACACATAAACCATGCGGTTTATTTTTAAGAATCACAGGTACCCCACTTTAAGTTGAATTGTGTAAAAAGTAACATGTTTATTAAAATAGTATTTATGCTTAAATAATAAATCTGTAATTATTGACAATTCCAGATTTCCTTTTCCTCACTCTGCCTGCTAAACATAGCTAACAAATTTTGCTTTCTTTCCAAATGAGGAACGTCAGATACAAGCAAGAGGTGGTGGGATTTGTCCAGTGCAATCTCAGCAAAGGTGAAAGCTGCCTTGTAAAATTATTAAAGAATTAGTCGTAACAGGAGTATAGTTAAATCCTGACCACCACTGAGTTACTACAACAAGTCATTTTGTTCTCGCTAATTGAACTAGTGATGTATTTCGCATTCTAAGATCTGATGAATCCACAATCAACAAACATCATTCTTAAAAATATCCCCTTGGCAGTCATTAAATAACAGACAATATAAAGGTATCAACCTTTGCTAGGCAGATAGAAGGTTTGCAGACAACTCACGGTAAAATATGCAATTCCACTGTCACCATTCCTTGGTCTACACCAGAAACAAACTTGACATCCTTTCGGAAAATGGCATAACCAGTAAGTGTAATAGAATAATAAGGAAGTAAAATACTGAGCCAGAAGATAGTTTGTATCTGCTTTCAAAGGAGAAGATGCACATAATGTACCAGTTTTACAGCCCTCAAGATCAGTAAAGGGTAATCTTAATGACAGAAAAATGGGGGACTATGTGAGAGGGAAGCGTTAGATAGATAATAGAGCAGGATAAAATATCGGCACAACATCGTGGGCCGAAGGGCCTGTACTGTGCTTTAATGTTCTATATTCTATGTAATATCTACCGCAGTACAATGCAGGTAAATCAATGCAGTCATCAAGCCTTGGTTAACTCATACCATGCGTCAAACCAATGCTTTCCACCAAGTCTAATATCTTACCTCCACGCCCCTGGTGCACATTTGCCATCAACATGTTGGAAGAAGTTAATAGTGCTTCCCAACTTAACTCTAATGTCTGTCAGGCATATACACATATAGTTTAATTATTGTTTTCCTACAACGTACAGAGTTGTTTACATGAGGGGACTGAAGTGCTATCTCTTGCTCTCCTCACTTTCTTTGGATGCCTGCTTTACTGACAATTCCAGATTTCCTTATCATCACTCTGCCTGCTGAACAGAATTGACAAAATTTTTGCTCCCTTTCCAAATAAGGAACATGCCAGATACAAGCAAGAGGTGGTGGGATTTGTCCAATGTAATCTTCGCAATGGTGAAAACTGCCTTGTAAAATTATGAAGCAATTAGTTGTAACAGGAGCATAGTTACATCCCAACTACCACTGAGTAGCTGCAAGAAATCATTTTGTTCTTGCTGATACAATGCGAAGTACGTCACTAGTTCAAAGATCTGATGAATCCACAATCAACAAACATCATTCTTAATAAAAGTAGACACCAACCATGCTTTTTTGTGTTTAGTTCACAAAATTAGTAAAAAATAAATACATATACACACACACTCAATATAAAATATTAAGTTTTTATATTTAAACACATTATTAAAAAAGGTGTGACTTTCTGAAGGTTTTTTTTTTAAATTTGATGTAATTTTAAAAATGGCTCAGATTGCGACACTGTGTTTACTTATGGCATGCACTCACCTGTACTCACCACATGCCTGTTCTATTCTTGGGTCTCACTTGCTCTCTGCGGTACCAATCAACCTCAAGGCCCGGACGCTATGGCTTTGTTGCAAAATGGACTGGGCCATAGCGGCAGGCCTAATGGGAATAAAGCCGAAGGGTCGTTTGAGAAGTCCATCTAGCTCCTCAGCTCAGTAGGTCTGTGCTCCAACATTGGAGTCAATGGTGAGGTCAGCGGTGAAGCTGGAGGTCAGAGGCATGTCCCCTTTGGCCCTCACCAATTTTTATCGATGCACCATAGAAAGCATCCTATCTGGATGCATCATGGCTTGGTATGGCAACTGCTCTGTCCGTGACTGCAAAAAACTGCAGAGAGTCGTGGACACAGCCGAGCACATCACGGAAACCATGGACTCTGCCTACACCTCGCTGCCTCAGTAAAGCAGGCAACATAATCAAAGACCCCACCCACCCCGGACATTCTCTCTTCTCCGCTCTCCAATCGGGTAGAAGATACAAAAGCCTGAAAGCATGTACCTCCAGGCTCAAGGACAGTTTCCATTTCACTGTTATAAGTTTACTGAATGGTCCCCTGGAATGATAAGATGGACTCTTGACCTCACAATCTGCCACGTTATGACCTTGCACCTTATTGTTTACCTGCACTGCACTTTCTCTGTAACTGTAATACTTTACTCTGCATTCTGTTATTGTTTTACCTTGTACTACCTCAACGCACTGTTGTAATGAACTGATCTGTATGAATGGTATACAAGACAAGGTTTTCACTGTACCTCGGTATATATGACAATAATAAATCAATTTACTTCAAAGCACAGGCATGGAAGTCAGTGGCAGAGTGACCTGTGAGAAGGACATTGTCAGTAATTCTCTATGGAGACAGCAGAAGTCAAGAAATGTTGGCCAAATATATCTCGACAACAGCCTTAGGAAAGAAACTCGTATCTAACATCTTTTAGAGCTCTATGATCAAGCCTGTCTGTTGGTAGTGCATACGTGTAATGGTTATCTGAAAACAATGAATAACACTAGAAATAAAAGCTGATTCTATACACCTCTCAGTTCTACTATTGCGAATACACCAAATAATGTTATTTTGTCAGCCATCGAAAATGCAGATCACACACCAATCTAAAGAAACACTCAAAAATAAAAGTGCACATTTAAAGTGATTTGATATTTTGAAACCAGCAGAGGTCAGCATTGATACACACATTTCTGGTATTCTGCACCTTGAATCCAATATGATCTTTGCATTGGCAAGAATACACGAAGTATGAGAAAATAATAATTGTAACCATTGGAAAATGTGATTTTTCCCAAATTTTGTACAAATTCTAACAGGAAACTAACATACAAAATATTTTTTTCTGTAAATGTTTTTGCAAGATGAATTAAAATCTTTCCAATGAATATAAAACTGCAACCACACTAATATAGTTACTCAGTGGTTCAAATATCATGATAATCTGACTGTTGTATCAGCAAATAATTTAACAAAGCAATACTTGGGATCAATTTACTTAGTAAGACAAGCTGCTACTTTTGAAAAGAAAATGGAGCCACTCAACATGATGTGTGAAGAAATATTCACAAATGCAAAGAGAACATATATCCAATGAGTCACAAGCACCTTCACCATTCTTGGAGTTTGCAAAGTACATCGATGGTACTGCCTTTATGTTATTATCTTAACAACTATTCAGATTTATTTCAAAGCATAATTGAGTATTCCATGCAAAGGTTAGTGGCAAGGGAAGCGTTGCACAAACAGCACTTGACAATTAAGCACACTGTTTTGACATTGCATAGAAATTTAGCTGAGAACTGTGTGCATAAGGATGACAATCAGATGAAACACAGAAGAAACAAGCAGCAACTAAAATGATTCCTTACTTGCTTGCTGTGTCTACCTCATCATCATCCAGTGTGGAAACACCTCCAGTGTGTGATAATCGTTGAGGGCGAATCTAAAGACAAACATAACAAAAAAGTGGTTCTTATTTCAAATGGTCATTCCTTATCCCCATCCCCACCCCCCCACTTTCTTCCTCCTACACTTCCATAGGTGGCAGCAGCATACCCAAGTAGACAGTCACTTATTTGAGAGTCAGAGCAGAGAATGTTAATGAACTCTTTAATCAATCCTGCCTGCAGTTAAGGTCTCAGAAGCACCATTTCTGAAGAAGGCACTCAGAGGGCCAAACAGGAATAGCAAAACTGAATGGTCCTGAATCCAGTCGATTCTGAGAACAGTACTGCACAAACTTTAATCAGCTAACACTAATCCTGTGGAACAATGCTGCTGTGTCACATTGTAATGCAAATTTATTTATTATTTTCATTTTTGGGACCAGGGCACTCCTGGCAAGACCAGGATTTAGAGCCCATCCATAGTTGTACCTGGGGACATGCTTGTGAGCCACTTTCTTGAACATACTTCCACGGTACTGAGGGAGTTCCAGTGACAAAGAAAGACCGGTGATACATTTCTAAGTCAGGGTGGTGTGTGACATGGAGGGGAATTGGTGACGTGGTGGTGTCACCAACGCACTGCTGACCTTGTCCTTGGTGGTTGAATGCCATTGGCAGAGCAACTGTAATGCATCACGTCGTTGATGCATACTTCAGCCATTCTTCACTAATATTGAAGGGAACATATGTTCAGGGCTTTGGATGGGGTAATGATCAAGTGGGCTGCTTTGCCCTGAACGTTGAGCTTCTTGAGTGTTTTTGGAGCTGCACTCATTCAGGCAAGTGGAGATGGCAGGCATGCTCCTAACTTTTGTAGATGATGGAAAGACTTTTGGGGTGTCAGTGGGTGAGTCACATACTCCAGCATACCCAGCCTCTGAATCTATTCTTGGAGGCACAGTTTTTATGCGGCTGGTCCAATTGAGTTACTGGTCACTGAGCTTCTGAGATAGTGGGGACCTTAGAAGAAAGGCAAAATGGATCTTTCACTTCACGCTTAGCGCCAAATATGGCTGTGCATGTTTAAACTAACATATGTGGGCCCCGACCTCAATGAGAATGGGGATGTTAGAACACAGAACAGTACAGGCCCTTCGGCCCATGATATATAAACCTACTCCACGATCAATCTAACCCTTCTTCCTACACAGCCCATAATCCTCCATTTTTCTTACATCCATGTGCCTATCGAAGAGTCTTTTAAATGGCCCTTTTGTATCAGCCTCTACCACCACCCCCGGCAGTGCGTTCCAGGCACCCACCACTCTCGGTATAAAAAACCTACCCCTGACGTCGCCCCTGAACTTTCCTCCACTCACTCCACTGTTCTTGGAGTTTCTTCCTCTGGCTGGCTGTTGAATTGTCCACCACCATTTGCAATTAATGAGAGCTTTTATCTGATTCCATTGGTTGTGCAATTGCTTAGCTGTGTCTATTACATGCTGTTTTACTGCTTATAGTTCTGTGCTGTAGGTTCATGAGGTTGGCACCTCAGGTATCGGTATACCTGGTCTGTTCAGGCCATGCCTTTCTACAGTCCTCAATGGACCAGGGCTGATCCTTGGTTTGATGAGAATAGAGAGTGAGGGATATGTTGGGCAATGAGGTCACAGACTGTGGTGGGCCACACAGTACAAATGGATGGCATCCTCAGTGTGAAGAAGTGACTTTGTCTTCAGAGGGACTGTGCAATGATCACTTATGCCAATGCTGTCACAGATAGGTGCATCTGGCACAGGTAACTTGGGCGAGCATGAAGCCAAGTAGGTTCAGCTTTCATGTTAGTTCATTCGCTCCCTGCCATGGATGCAGTCTGGCAACCATGTCCTTCAGCACCTGGCTGGCTCGATCAGTGGAGGCACAGAATATACCAACATTGAAGGCTGCTAGACAGAGGACATTCTGTACCCCTATTGCTTTCAGTGGTTCTAAGTGTGGTTCAACATGGTGGTGCACAGATTCACCAGCTGAGGGAGGACGGTAGGTGGTAATCAAGGATGCGCTTTCCTTGCCTGCACTTGACCCGACACCATGAGCCAGTGTGTCACTGTGCCACCCTGCTGGTGGGACTGAATTCATCCAGGAATTGTAACAAAGCAGCCAGGGATATTGCCTGTAGGGGATGACTTGGTGAGGAAAACTATGTCAGGCTGTTGCTTGACTAGTCTGTGGGATAGCTCTCCCATTTTAGAATCAGTCCTCAGACATCTGTGAGGAGGACTTTGCAAGATCAACTCTCTCTCTCAAATCTGATGCTTTGGTCAATGACAGGCTGTTGTCTGCTTTTATTATTTTCCGGTTGCATTATTTTGTATTTATGGGCCAGAAATAGAATGCCACCATTACTTCAATACAGCTCATCCAGCGGAACCTTGATGTTCAGTTTACAAATTGGACCTTTACATTAAGATTTCCTGTGCCATTGCTCACAGTAAGCTCAGTGACATATTATTTTCAGTACCCGGCACATTATACTACACTTACACCATGTCTCATCCTGTGGCTAAGCTGCATTTTGTTTTAACTGTGGCCTGCAAGACAATCACTGGAAACAGGAATATTTTAAGATCAATTAGAGGCCAACTTCAAATTATAAAGTCTTTTTTAAATTTTAGCTTTAGACCAGAAAGGAATCTGCAAGAAATGACTGATTTTTTAATATATTGTTTACATGTGGAAATCATTTAAGATTAAATACTATGAAAACTATTTTTTAATGATACTGATCACACTGAATGGGAGGACAAGAACTTCACGTGAAAATAAGAAATACTCTTCAGTTGTGTACTTATACATTAATAAAAGACTGTTTAAGAGAACACACTGGTCAAGTTCCTGTACAGGTCAATTCAGAGGCTACAGACATTGTGGCTGTCTTATGGCCTTGCTGCTTGCTGGACCACATATTCAATGTGACTTCCAGCATCAGCGTGAGCATGCCCAACAAGGGAAGATGGAACCCACCAAATATTCTTCAAATTGTACTGTCATGAATAACAAACCAATTGCAAAGTGAAATTTGTTATCTCAATAAATGAGACAAAAAAATCTTTCTTCTATGATAAAATAGTAATGATAAAGAACTTCAAACATTAACTTGCTGATCTCAGCTCCTCAATATTACACTACTTTATAATGATAAAATCACAACATCATATTCAAACTGAAATGGACATCACTGCAATGCTGCAATTTCATGAAACAGAGAAGTCCCGGCTATTAGTCATCTTCATTCCGAAATGTGGCAATTAGAAGTTATAAATTCCACCTCATCTACTTTGGTGTTCCACAGGTTAGAACTGCTGAGTGTTACGATCTGTCAGTTGTAAGATGCTTCCATCAAATCTGGTAAGAAAAAAACCCGCTCTCTCTATCATACCCCTATTTCAGGAATTCTACTATGCTGTTTTTTTCCGTCTTGTGAGAGATTGCATAAGGGAACTGTCTTGTAATAAGAGCTGTGGCGCAGGAGTAAGGTGCAGGAGCATAAAAGCACCATGAATTTTTGGTGTGAATGAAGTAGCAGCAGTTGATGAACTGATACATTATCCTGAGAAATGCAGCTTTGTTGCCTAGATGATCTTGCAAAAGTTTCGGGCCACAATCAATTTTTGCATTGTTCCAGTTTTTGCCTTCTCTTCCCAATAAATTACCCATCTAGCCGGGCACTTAAAATTTTAAATCCTTAACTAAATATCACACTAACCTTTCACAACTACAACACACGTATACTGATTCCAAATCATCAGGGTCATTTTCAAAATGTATGAAAATCTTATATCTGACCACCTTCTTCACAGAAAATTAAAATTGATCAGGTATAACATGAATATATTTTGCAATTGTACCTGTATTATATAAGATATCGTGCACACAAGAAGGATTTCATCCTTCCATAATAAATTCCCACAAGTGACAAAGATTTTCAATGCAACCATATGGTAAACAAAGACTTAACAAAATGCATTGGATCTCTCTGCATTTACCTGCCATGGTCAAAAGGGTAAGCAAATTGCCTTGAGCTTTCACCTGCCCTGCTGTGAAATGCACTGATGTCAGGTCGCGAGAGGGAAGGTGGTCAAGGCTGACTGTGTATCTGACATCTTTCTAACCTCACTCCCTGCAGTAAGTGCCTAACCTCCAATAGACACACAACCCATTCTCTGTCAGTGGAAGTCACAAACACGACTAAGTGCCCCACTATTAGGTAATGCGGTATGCTGGATCCACAGGCTGTCTGTGTTTGGCTGCTTAGAACCTAACCCTGCAATCAAATAGCAGCCGACGTTCACCACCCTGACTCAAAGTAAAATATAACTTAATTATAAAGGAGGAAGAGGAGGCTAACTGCTCCTGCAGATCTGCAATGATAAGAAGGGACAAGAAAAACAAAATGGAAAACTAGATGCAGCACTACTAGTAAATAAACAACACCCATTAATCATTCTGGGATACATTGGTTTATGTATTTTTCAATAAACAACTATTCCTCCACATTTCTTGTTGCAAAAAAATGAGAAATTTTGATGACTAGTTCAAAATGTTAATTTTGGGGCCAGTTGACAGGTTTCTGATAATTATTTTTCTGTAGCTGAACAGAACCTTTTTGTAGCAGGATGTTTACAGCACATAAAAGGTCTTTGTTGTCAAGCTGCATTGAACAGTAAAAAAAATCATGTGTATTAATAATCAGTCTGCACTTTATATTTGATCTGCTCATTTGAATACAAAAGCTAATTATTAGTAATGAGGACTCTTTGATCTTTTTGGAAAAGACAAGCTTTCATATATTTCACTGCATGTTTTGTTCCAAGTAACACTGGATGTTTCCCTTGCATGTGTTAATCATCCATTTTTGTTTCAGACAGAATTTGTTTTAATGACTGCATTTGTAAATAGCTGAATCAAGGAGAAAACCTACAGAAACCACTTCAAGTGATAGATCTGAGGCACCTTGCACCATTCAGAAGATTTATAAAGTACTGTTACAAAAGAAATGTTGTAAAAAAAATTGTAAACTACACCCCCTCTGGCAAATCGAAACCAAGTTAAGGTCCCGAGTTCCAGTTGAAAATATTCTTTTGATTATAGAACCCTTTCCCAAATCTTGCGTGAACTCATGAAACTGACATCTATTTGATGAAAGCATGTAGAAAGAAAGCAAGGAAAGTCTATTCTCTGTTTGCAGGAGTTGAACAACTTTGCAGTTTGAAAGGTGTTAGCTTGTCATTGTGGGTGATATTGAAGTTCCAAAAACAAATATCGTTGAATTAATTAATCCTATGTAACCCATTGAAATTGGGCAATAGTAATTTGGAATAACATTAATGAAGATCTGGAAGGCTTTCTGTATACCTACTGCCTCTACCATCTAGGTGGACAAGCCCAGAAGAAAAACTGGAATATAAACATCTCCATATACTTATCTAACAGCATTGAGAATACCTTCACCACATGAACTGTTGATGTTCAAGCAAGTGGCTCAACAGCACCACCTCCCAAACAGCGTCAAGTGATGGGCAATAAATGCTCCCGTCTTCAATACCCACATATGGTGAATGGATAAATAATCAAGTTTTTGAAAGTGCACTTCTACATGAGGAAAACATTAAATACAAAAAGGTACCAAAGGATTTCCTGCAGATTTAAGATAAGATATCTTTATTAGTCACATGTACATGGAAACACACAGTGAAAGGCATCTTTTGCGTAGAGTGTTCTGGGGGCAGCCCGTAAGTGTCGCCATGCTTCTGGCGCCAACATAGCATGCCCACAACTTCCTAACCTGTAAGTCTTTGGAAAGTGGGAGGAAACCGGAGCACCCGGAGGAAACCCACGCAGACACAGGGAGAACGTACAAACTCCTTACAGACAGCGGCCGGAATTGAACTCAGGTCACTTGCGCTGTAAAGCGTTATGCTAACCGCTACACGACCATCTTGTTTGGCATTCTGACTTAATTTGGACATGAAGGACACATTTCATTTTGGTCAGTTGAGGATTATGGTCCATTTTGGGACAGAGATGACAAGTTGTTAAATGCAAACATTAAATATATTGCCAATGTAATAATGTCAACATGAGATGCATACAAGTTGGTTACAGTTCTACCACAGCTTACACCTCAACGCCAAGCAACAGCACAATACAAAATCATTAATTTCTCCATGAATATTGAAAAGGATTGCACTACTTTGTACTCATCCAAGTATTGAAAGACCCCATAGAAGATTTCATACATAAAATTAGTTTAGGATGCAAACCATTCTTTGTATTTAACACTGTTTTGCAATCAGTTTCTGGGATACACAGAGTTCACAGAAACTTTTAGCATGAGGTGGGTAATTGTTTCATCACTCCCAGTAACAGAATAGTTGGAGACTAAGTATATAGTCCTGACCACCATTCTAATCAATCTCTGTATAGTTTTATTGAATATTATATTTCTGAAAATAGGTATGGAATTAAAAAATTCTCAGTTGTGTGTTTCTTAAATAGTCCATGGTACACATAAAATAAATATAACATTGTTTTATTCAATTAATATAAACTTCACAGATTAACCCATCTGCAACCCGGTAAAATATCAGGGACTTCCTATTCTTTACCCATTTTATTTTCCACATGCAATGTTTATGAGCATAACATTAACAATATTCCATTGAAATTCTATTTTCTCCCCAGATAATAAAATCTTGAACAACTAACAATGAAAAGCAATATTTGCAAAGTAATTAAGAACAAAGAGGGTCAATAATAACATGGATACCCATTATATGAAATTTATTTTTAAGCACCCTATCCAACAATGGGAGTCCAAGCAATTCCCTGATAACCATAACAGAACAACTATTAAAACTTGAGCTGCACGTCATTGCATGCCCAGCATTACACATGTCCTTCCTGGGAGACAGAAGAACTCTGAGCTGCCTCATTAATTACAAAGGTGAGAATTCAACAGCCAAAAGAATATGCATTCAGTCAGTTTGCTGAAATGTACAAAAAAAAACCCTCTTCCATTCACCTTTATTCACCATAACCCTTAATAGGGACTGAGAATTAAGATGTGTGCACTTTCCATTCTCCCATGCCCTTCCATTGTGGTTTATATAGCCCAGGGCTAGCCATCTGTTATCATGAGCAATGTTCCATAGTTAACAAAACAAACAGCAAAACAGCTAACCCAAGCAATTATAGGCTGCAGCACACAAATACAAAAGCACGCAAAAAAAACCAAGAATCTTGTTCCTAAGTGTTCAACCACACCCACACACTGCTGACTGAGCTCAGGAAAGAGCAGGGATACTATTTTTTTCAAGCAAGGGCAGCACATATTTGCATGCAGATTAGGAACACACAAAATTCAGTCCAGATTATTTAAATTTCTAATGAACTCATTTGCTGTTAAGTAACAACCAATTTTCATCTCTGAGGAATTTACACTGCTTTCAACAGCCATGGAAGATTTTCTGAAATTTAAAGTGTCCCAAAGGGATTTTCCAAACACTAGATACAACTTAGTAAACTGCATAAAGAAAGGCAATGCTGATGGTCGTGTAAATTTCATTATGGGCAATTTCACTTTGTGAGAAAATAGCGATGGTCTTTCGAGATATGGTATTATATTAAAATAACTTGGCAACTGTCCATGATTCTTCAACAGCTCACTTACGATCCTAAAAGGAATGCAACTTTAGCATGAGCTTTATTTAGCCTTAAATTAACCAGATGGGTAATTTTATCAATGGAGGGACAAAAGATTGCTTAAAACTTGTTGGAAATGCCATACCATAGAAATGCGGTTTATATCCGGAAGGCTGAACTTGCTGAATGAAAGAATTCAGGACCCCTATGGTGAGGCCCTGAGTGATAGCAAGACCAGGTTCAGTGTAACCCAGTCACGCAAATGGACTGGACAAGCCCCACCCACAACAAAAGAAGTAAGGAGAATCTGATGGACAACAAAAATCATACCTCTGCCTATGCTGGCTGTCAAAGCAGTCAAGTTTTTGGAATGCTCCCACATAGTGGAAAAATCGTCTTTACAGACTATTCCGAGTTGGGAGCTAACATGGAGGTTTTGGTGGAAATTGGGCATTGGCTAAAAGAGTGCACATGAATAATGAGCGCTGCAATTGTATTCCTCTTATTTTTGAAATGTTCAGCTCCTTGAACAAGAGAAAAGCAGGCATATCAAAGTTTAGTTTATTGAGACATTGAGTGGGAGCCAGTGAATGAACTTAGCGCAAGTGCCAGCTCAGGTATAATACCACAAATGATTTGGAATACATTTGGAATAAGCCTCATTGGAAACACATGCAATGAGTTCTCAAAATCAAGAGATGCAAAATTGGAGGGAAAGCAGAATTGATATTAATCAGCAGTGGATTTATTAAATGGCAGGGCTGGATTGAGAAGCCAATTGGCCTTTAATTCCTTGTTTCAAATAAACTGAAATTGCAATAATTAGACACAGTGAAAATAGTAAAGTTCAAGCCATCTGAGGGGTCAGCCTTAGTTATTCTTTTTTTTTGCTGTCCTTGTTGGGTAGATGATGCAAACTGTGTTTTGAACAATTTTGAAAAAACAGCCACGATTACAATCAGCATCTAATCATCAATGAATGTACTTGGAAACAGAAGTGCTAACAAAACCGATGTGGAGCAAAAGCTATTCCCAGAGATGCTCTTAGATGAAGAAGAGTACGTTGGGATTTGGGGAGGGGCACATATTTTCTGGATCTACATGGGATGGTGTGAGTATGCATATCTGGATTAATGAAGATGAGGTGTATGCACATCTTCTGGATCTGCCTGGGTTCAGTGCATGCATTCCTTTTGGGTCAACATGTGGGATGCATGCATTTCTTCTGGATCTTTGCATGGGCTGAGGTAAATACATTCTCTGTGTCGGCAGAGGGTGGGATACCTGCAAACTATTAAATTTGCTTTAATTAACAACTTTTTAAATTAAAAGTTAAACAATGAAACTTCTTGAAAGCTAAACCATTCATTTGATTTGATTGCAAACATCACTTCCTGTATCAAACACATTCACCTAAAATCAGTAGTATCAACAGTCACATGGACACTGGAAAAGGTTTGAGATTTGTTGAAGCCACGCTGAATTCTCTACCCAAGGTGGTTGTGGGGGCTCAGTCAAATACATTCATGGCCAATAGATTTTTGGATATTGACAAATTCAAGGGCTACGGTATTAATGCAGGAAAGAGGCATTGAGATAACAAATGGCAGAACAGACATGAGGAGCCAAATGTCTACTTGTGCTTTTATTCTCTACAGTATATTCTTATGAGTACTCTGGGGTTAGAGCAGCTTCTTTACAAGAACCAAGATATATCAGAAAGGGAGAATAATTCTGAGTAACACTAAATACTAAAGATTGAAACCAATTAGGTTCACGGGTACTAAAATTTGATTTGCTCAATTGATGAAAATTTCATTTTCTTTAATCATAGGATAATTCTGCTGAACACTACAGTTCTAACAAAAGCTATCATATTTAATATTGACATAATTTATTCAAATGTCATTGTTTTAAAATAGATCCAACTGCTATTGCACAACTGAAATGCATCAGGATCAGATTTATTATCACTGACGTGTATGACATGAAAATTGTTGTTTTAGGAGTCGTGGTGCTGAATTTTACAGGATCCTTTTCATTAAGAAATGGTTAAATGATTGTAAGTGTTAGCAGGTAAATTTTCTTCATAGATAAAGCACTGTTATAGGTCTAAACTCCATGCAGTAGGGAAAACAAGTTGTCAAATGCAGTAATTACAATTTTATTGGCCCATCTGTGTTAATGAGTAAAAGCCAAGCTGTTTTTAATAGAAAGACATCCTTTTTACTTTGTGTGTGTAAAGGAGTGGGTTTTTAGTTATTCCAGAGTGCCTACACTTTTTTTTTACTTTAAACAGGGAAATAACATTAACAGCTTCACGTGGAGTGCCATACTGTGAGGTAATTAAAAATCCTTTTAAAAAATAAAACTTGTGCTTTGCAAGACTCTGTTTCTTGCCAGTAAGGACTAATGAGTGAGCACTGTATCAGTGTCAACAGCTTCACTAGAAGGCCTCTGCACAAAAATCAATGCCAACACACTCAGTTCCCACAGCTTTCACAGATATTGATGTTTCCAGAGCAAAAAGTCTGAATCATCTATGGAAATGTGTAAAGCATGGTTCTTTCTGAATGATCACAGTCCAGTGTTCCAAGAGAGTGTGACATCCGATATACTGTTGTGAAAGATATGCTGCTGTGAGCAGTGCTGAGCTGCAGCCTATTACTGACAGAGCATGGCTGAAAGACAAATACAGGTACTCACTGCTTCTCCAATGTCAATTTCTGTCAGACAAAAGAAAGACAAAGAAAAACTTACACATTATTACATGCCCCTTAATTAATCATGGAAACAGGCATTATAACACTGCAAATATTTCTTCACAAACTTTGAGTCTGCTGCACAGATTCATTCTTTTTCAGAATGACTATGGAATCTTTCTAGCAGCCAAGAGACTCCTACATTGAATATGCTTCAGCAGTCCCAAGGCCCTAACGAGAGGGTACTTACTCTGTAGCACAAAACTGATGACTTACTCAGGAGGACCATAAAGCCACGAGGAAGAGAAAGTGAAGTGGCTGATATGCATGGGGGTCTGAATTTTTTGATTTTAACTGATTTAAAAAGAAACATCCATAAAAGCCTACCTGGGGAATCATCATCTTTTTTTCACCAATGAAACACCAAACAATGGGCAGGTGTGAATCAGTCACGGGGGGAAACAGGACTGATGGGATTGCTCTGAGAGACACCATGTACTCAATGGGTTGAATGGCCTCTTACTACATCATTAAACATTTAGAAGAAAATGAAATAAATAAACTCTTGTGCCAGCAATAAATGACGCCCAAGCAGAATTTAGAGTCTTTCATTTGCAATAGGAATGCCACATGCAACTTGTGCAGACATCTGGCCAATTGCATTTTGTTTGTGAGATATGCTGGTCAGTGACATGGTAGTGAAAAGGCCAGATGGGTTAAAGACAAGTGGAAATGAAGTTAAGCCACACAAAGCCAAATTCATAGGAGTTTGATAATTACAATGGACACCTATGAACTTTAAATTCCATTCGTGGAGAAATAATGCAAACTTATAACCGTATCTTCAAACATTTTTTGCATGGGACAGAACTCAGAATAAGTGAAAAACAAAATATCAGACTTGGTTCTAGCTGCCAGTGATAAAATACTACTTTCCCCAGCACTTATTGTGAAAGAAAAGTGGCAGTTTCACATTCACTTTGGGTACACCTAATATCTATCCATTTAACAAAATTCAATTAGAATAACAAACAACAAAAATAAGTGCTGGAAATTCTCAGCAGGTCAGGCTGTATCAGTGGAAAGGGAAACAGGCTAATCACTTCAAGTCAAAGACCCCTCATCAGAACTGGGAAAATGAGAAAGGAAATTAGTTTTAACCGAATACTCCCAGCATTTTCTTTTTCTTTATTTCCAGTTTCCAGAATCTGTGTTTTATTCATTTTCATTTATTAATTCTTAGTTCTGTCCCATGTAAAATGTTTGAAGATATGGTTATAAGTAAGTTTGCAACATTTCTTCACAAATGGAATTTAAACTTTATATGCATCCACAGAAATAATAGCCTCAGAGGAGAAAAATACAGAGTCTTGCATATATTCTGCTTACCAGGAGCTCAGGAAGAAAAAGTAAACATACTGAGGTAGGAACAAAAAAGTTACAGATAAAAGACTTTATTAGCTTTAGATATGCTTCACCATGCATTGGTTTACGGGAAATCTCAGGTTTACCTCATTCCCAAATCACATTTTGTTCCATTTATCTATTGATGCAGTAATCTATTCAACCATTTAACTAGAGCCTCCTGCTATATATAAACCATTTGCTGTTTGTGTTATATAAAATGATAGAGAAAGTCAAGCCAAAGAGTTATGTAACTTTGAAGTTCTAAGACTGGTATGCTGAAATCATTCTCATGTTATCATTTTTCGCCTTTCGGTATTGCTTTTGAATACATATACTGCAATATTCTGACATTTCATTAAATTTCAAAGCAACTTAAGTAATGCTGTCAGATAAAAGATTTTGACAGTCTCTATGAGTGGGTGTAGACACTTCTACTTCAGAATTTGCATAATTGTTTTGGGTAGTTATTTCCTAGCTACTAACCCTTTAAGAACTGAAAATGTTTCAGATGGTAAAATAGGCAGATCCATTCACAAATCTGTTAAAAGTATAACTTTTTTTTTAAGGAAAGTAAATTGAATATTTCTTGATCAATCATTTTTGAAAACAGATATGCCATTACAATTTTCATTCATGCTGCTTTTTGAAAAGTGATCATTAAAGTTTAATGCAATAAAATGCTTCATAATGTAATTTTTTTTTAAACAAGCTGGTTAGAAACAAAAATACATGCCACTCAATCACTTGAGTCTTCTGTGCCACTCAAGTAGATTTCAACCGACAGGGAGATCAAGTCCATCCTCCATCCTTGGTTCCAATATCCCTTCATGTACTTGCTCAACAAAAAAACCCCTACCACTTTGTAATTTTCAAGTGACCCCTATTCTTTATAGCTTTATATGAAGAATCTCCCTGACTTCCACAACCCTTTGTATGAACAAGTCCTTCCTGGTGTTACCCCTGATTGTGGCCCTATGTTTTAAAGTTCTTCCACCAGAGGACTAGATTCTATTTGCTCTACCAAATCCTTTAATCATTGTAAGCACCTCAATTAAATCATTATCTTCTGTATGCAAGGGAATAAAGGCCTAGTCTATGCAGCCTTTGCTCATAGTTTTTACAACAAATCCACTCATAAATATCTATGACAGAAGGAGCCCTACAGAGAATTTCGTTGTTACCTACATTGTTTTTTTTATCAGATCGAACGAATCAAACTGATCAAATTTTGAGACACACTCGCAAGTACTGCTTTGTTTTTGCAAACTAAAAAGCAGCCAATGAAAAGTACGACTCAAGAAGTGAACAAATGGAACATTGCACAACAATTTTTTTCTGATACACCGGGTCTAAAAGGAACTGAAACTCCATGCACACATAGCAGGGTTCTGTGCACTGATAGTAAGATGAAGAAGCTTCATTGGGTCACAAAGCCATTAACAAATTATATTTTGGGGCACAAACATCCATGGCAAATGGACATCAAAGCTGATGCTAGCATGTGACAATATCACATCATTACATCTCATCACAATACCAGAAGCCATTTTGTAGTGATTTCTCTAGAGAACAGCTGCTGGTAAAATACTTTCAGTGCCCAGAGTTAGATGAGTGCTGGCCATTACGAACCAGTGAATGAACTTATTCCCGCTACCAAACCAAATAAATTTTGTCAGTTTTACTTTCACCATGCCCCAGGCTGCTGGAGACCAGACTTCAGGCAACCAAAGGTTAATATAAAATCATTACATTCTTCTTGGACTCACTACTTTGTATTCAATTTGTGTCTCTTTAAAAACATCTATGGGTCCTGCTATAAATTGGCACAAAGTCCAGTAAGTAAAACACTTGAAGTGCTATACAGTTAATAACTATCTGAAAGAAAATAAGTAAATAGAAGACTGGAAGATATTAATTCATTATCCTAAATGCACTATAGTATTGATGCTCTGCCTGCAAAAGCCAATTTTAACAACAAATCTACATCTGTCCTGATGAGGGCCCCCAGTAAAGCAGTACACATCAGCCATGTCATAACAGCTCAAGTCACACTGCAGAAATGTAAGCAAAATGCAGAACTGCACAGATTAATGATGTCACGAGACACAAGATGTCCATGGCAATATAATGAATTAACTCAAGTCAGCAGTGCGTGCAATGATGTCATTACATCAGGGGGACCTAATGCTCCAGTGCATAACTGAGGAACTGCTGCAGTGATACAAGTGCCACCTTTTGGAAGAGATACTTAACTGAGGCCTAGTGGATATAAATGATTACATGGCAATATTTTAAAGAGCAAGGGAACTATTCACATGTCTGGGCCAAAATTGATTCCACACTCACTATTACTAAAGCCAGACTGTCTATTTACAGGGTTGCAGTATGACAATCACATCAAAATGATGTTGCCACAGGGTCACACAACATGGGAACAGGCCCTTCAGTGCACCACTTACACACTGACCATCAGGTACCCTTCTTCATTAATCCCATTTTTCTTCTTGCCTCCCCATAAACTTACTCTCCCCACCAGGCTCCTGCTACCCACCTACTTTAAGGGCAATTTGCAGGAGCAAATTAACCTACGACCATCACACCTTTGACATGTGGGAAGAAAGCAAAGCAGATGGAGGGAAACCACACAGTCACAGGGAGAATATGCAAACTCCATACACACAGTACCCATGGTCAGGATCAACCCTGATCTGTGGAGCTGAGAGGCAGCAGCACGAACCACTGCACCACCGTGTGACTATTAGCGCTGCTGTATCCACACTAATTCTAGGTTCCAGGGTCTGTATTGTTTCTGGTCCAGTCATGCACTTTCCTTTAGTTTTTAAAAATAGATAATTCATCCACATGTTTCATTCAATGATCATATTCAAAATAATGCATTTTGACCACAAGATGGCAGAGTGTAATTGTGTACAGAATCGTAGTGAACTGCAGGCTTAATTTCACGGATAATTGACCCCACAATCCCACAGTGACTTCAAATTTAGTAAGTTCAGTTCAGGAAAATTCTTTGATATTTGTAGCACACCTGTATTTATTTTCAAATTAACTTAAGTTTCACAGAACCAGTGATAGGAAAGAAAATACTGCTAACTAAAAGGGCAGTCATTGGATGCACTTAAAGAAAACATTGTTTAATGTGACAAATCACAATAAGACAAAATGAGATCTATTCCCTCTCCCCATAAGATTTTAAGAAACTGTTCGCTCCCCCGCTCTCTCCCACCACCCCCCCATGAATGGTCTGCTGGCACAGGTCAGGAATCTACCACCATTACAAGCAAACAATGCTCCCACTGCCACAATGCAGTGGGGAGTATTGGTCCAATTAGTGTGAAGTATCCCAGCCATGAACTTTATCCAAAAGCAGTTTGAGTTGTCAGTTCTGGAGGAAAATCATTTCTGCATTTTTCAGCTGAGGAAATTCAGCTAGCAATTATGGTTTTGACAACAGTTCTTACGTTTTACATCAATGCAAGATAAATATTCAAACAAAGTAAAGCAACCATTCAAAATTAAAGACAGAGGTAAAATATAGGAGGTTCTGGTGGGAATGTGGGGAGAATAAAATGGGATTGATGTAGGATTAGGGTGCTTGATGGTCAGCATGAACTCAGTGGGCTGAAGGGCCTGTTCCTGTGCTGTACTGTTCTGTGTTCTAAGAGTCACACAGCAACACAAAACCATATTATTGCAGATGCCGTAAATTTAAGCCAAATGCAGGAAATATCAGGAGAACTTCAGCATCAATGAAGGAGCAGCAGAGTTAACAGAGGTGTTTTCTAACCTACTGAGTACTTCCATCTTATGTGCTTTTTTAAAAAAATCTACATGTGGGGAGGTATGGGGTGAGGGAATACACTGATTGAATAAATAATTTATAAGTGGCTCTAGAAGTGACTAGAGGACCATTTTTGAGAGTATCAGAACAGTTATTGAGAGTCAGGTCTTCATGACTCAAGTGCTGTCAGCTTCTCTGTACATGGAAAATGAGGTAAAATTTGTGGTCCTGAACAAGCTTTAGGGAATTTTGCAAATCCATTTCTCCACCCTAATCCCCACCCTAAAAATGAGGGGATTTAAAAATAGGAACATTACTGAGAAATGGCACAGCACAGTTAGAGAATACACTTCCTTATTAACTATCAAGATTCATTCAAATAAACCTTATGCATGGTCGACGTTTGAAGTGTCACAAAACTCATGGCAACTGTCACCAAGGATGACACTAGCAGTCCATTAAGAATGTTGGCTGTATGAACAAAACCAACAACTTTTTGGCAGATAATTAAAATGTTCTGCAAGACTGAATATGTTAAGAGATAGCAGGAGAAATTCCTTTTAATTTCTCAAGTTCTGAAAAGCAGTTGTAAAGCAATAATAAAATTTAACAGACAGCCAAATCTCTCTGCATGTCTCGAGTCTAAAAATAATTGACTGTACTGACATTTTCCTTGGTCATTGATTTCAATTTCTGGTCACTGAGGTCCAAAGCATGTTGCAACACAAAAGAGTACGATTAACCATTTAAGCAGAAAATGTCACTCTTTTTTTTAAGCTATAAAACAGAGTACAAGGTTTTTGACAAATAACCTGTAATTACAAGGAACTTAATCACCTCTAAAAATAGAATATTTATTCATGTCATTTTGCATTCAGTTCCAAGGAACATTTAACTTTAAAAAAGGACCCAAGATACACTAAATGTTTTCAGAAAACAAACGACCACCAGGCAGAAACTTCTGCTGGGTACTTCAACATGTTATGTTGTTCGATGAAGGGAACTATTTTGTGACTTCCTCTCTGTGGCTACCATTGGTATTCCTTCCTTTAATTAGTTCTGGCAGCTTCACAACCACCACTTAATGCTCCATCATTGTATAACTGAGTTCTGTTGCTGTTGCGTAGTTTCCTTTATAATTTGAAATGCTGCAAAAGGGTTCACAGCATGGATAGAAAATGCACATGACCCAAAAGTCAATGCACGCATTAAAAAAAGGACATTCACCCGAGGACAGAAAGCACTATGGTTCAAATGGAATGCTGCAAAAATCAACCCTGTTCAGAGCAGCTGGCAGGGAAATGTACTTGGAAGTGAACTTGAAATTTTAAAGATGAAAGTCTTCCTTTAATGTTTGTAAATAGAGATATTTACCATCTGTTTACATCGCCTGGTAATATTCTCTGGTACTCTGAAAAATAGTACTCTGTACACCTCCCACACACCTGCAATCTAAACTACTTCCCAGGGTTATATGCTCTGTGAGCTGCTGGCAGTAGGTGTCAACGATAATACTTAGTCAGTACTCACAATCCAACTTGTAAAAACTTCAATGTGCCACAAATATGAACATTGATTACTGATCAATTATTACAGATTTTCTAATTTTACAACTCAGATATAATATTGCTTGTGTGTGTTGGGGGGCGGGTAGTGTAAAATGAAGTTTTTTTTTCATTTTGCTCTTTCAAAGGGAAATGTCTTATTTGTTTCTTTGAAAATGTTTAGCGCAGACTTGATAATGTTAGTTGAGGAGTGATTGTTTGTCACAAGATCTCTTACATTCAGTTGGACAGACAAACGGGGGTCTCAGTTTGACCCCTATTCTGAAATACTGTACCTCCAGCAACACTGTACGTCTTCAGGACTGTGCTGACCCATCAGACTAAATTATGCATACAAATGGTGCAGTGGGCTTGGCATGTGACTTTCCAATGCAGACAAAAGAGTGGTATAAATAAATGTCAGATCGACTGATTTAAGGCAAAGGAAAATGCAACTAAAATGGCAGCACTGGTTCAGGGGGACTACATAGAATACCTCAAAGACAAAATACTACCTATGCTGGAAATAGTCAGCAGGTTAGGTAGCATCTTTGGAGAGAGAAACAGAGTTAATGTTTCAGTTCTGAAGAAAGGTCCAATGAACCTCAACTGTTTACTCAGTTTCTCTGTCGACAGATGTCCCCTGACCTGCTGAGTATTTCCAAAGTTGTGTTTTATTTTAGATTTGGAGCATTGGCTGTATCTTGCTTTGGTAAGTCTCTTTCAGTGCTTTGTTATATCAGTACTACTATTTTACCATGTTATGTCTCAACACTTACAGATTTTAAGTATTGTTGGCAGTTTAGAACTACTTTCATTTCTATGGCACCTTTAATATCCCAAAGCTATTTATAGATAGAACATACATCTGAAGTACAGTCAGTGTTGTGAAGAATGCTTGTCCACTCTCTCTCACTCCAATCTTCTTTCCTTCCCTGTTTTGCTTCATACCTGATCAAATACTAAATATTTCAGCTACCACTTTCTGGTTGAGATGTAGAGAAAAAAAACTCAATCTGAGGTGCACAGCTGCTTCCCATGTTCACTCAGAGTTCAACCTGCTCTATGGTGGGCATCATCCCTTCCAGCTCTCTAATTTATACAACGTTCCAATGTGACACCCCATGGAAAGTCTACAGGCAGCTGTAACAGTATCTGATGTTTGCAATCCATCTTACCCAACTATTGCTTGGAACATTTCAGGGATTTTCATGGTTGATTGTAACTACAAATATTCCACACTGATATTTATTAAAATAAGTTTTGAACATTAATTTATTGAGATAATAATGTGAAATGGAAGTCACTGTGAATGCTGTAGCATTAATGAAAACTAATTTCAGTAAAAAAAAATTAGCAAAGCCATTCAAAATCAAACAAAGTGAATGTGAAGTATGGATAATTGGAACAGCAATAGCATGAATACATATAAAATGGATATTCTAGAAAAACTAGTCCAATTCCTTTTCTTACCCGTTTACGTTTAGTGGCTGGAAGCCTGTTCTTCAAAATATCAGAGTTCGATCGCCTTTGTAGGCTTGGAGATGGAGTCTTGCTACAATCCAAGTCATCATCTTCATTTGCTTCCTGTACAAAATAGTAAATCCAATAGGTGCTGTTCAATTCAATTCTATGACAAAATATGTTAAATGAAAAACTATTTTCTTCACCACCCACCAACACCAAACCCCTCTCAGCCCTCAACAAGAAAAGTACTTTTCCCCAATATGAATTTGGAAAGAGTTTAGGGACACAGTGTCAGTCTGTACTCTATTTAATCTACAAAAGAAAGGTGTCACGCACTTTGTTGCGAGCAAAAGACGATTTTACATTTTTACTCTGCTGGTAGTCTGCTTGACACAAATCCACGCAAATTTTACATGCGAGTTCGCTGTGAATTCAGCACCAATTAGACATTTAAAGCATTAACTGCAATATCAAAACAATCAACTTCATTAAAATGCACGTTATGTTCCAAGCAATATTTGGGACATCAATATTTCTGTAATAAAATATGCAAACAAAAAAAAGGGATCATTCAGCCACAGCATGAGACAATAACAGATCATGATAGCCTGAGGGTCAGTTATGAAAAATGTATGTTATTGAACAAAGAACTAAGCAAATTTCACAAATCATTAACAGACAATGTCTCTTGCAACTTTCTTGTTTTAGATATTTCAAAGAATACTATGTCAATGAAGTCAGATATGTTATGTACCTTCTGTTTTAACATGCTCTTCACTTCTTTGATCCCCATCTTAGCCTGATTCTTAGCCTTGAAGGAAAAAGCAAGAGCTTTATACAGCATTCCTTTTAAATGCAATAAAAATTTCTCAATATGAACAGTCATAACAGTTTTCTTTTAAAGACGCCACCAGATATTGAAACCAGTTATTTTCAATGTGGATGGCTTCCTTCAAAATTTTTTAATGTATTTATTTGCTCACAGGATGTGGACATCACTGGCAATGCCAGGATTTATGACCCATATCTAAGTACCCCAAATTGAAGCAGCAAATAACAGTTAACTGAAAAGGTGGCTCTGCAGTCACACAAACCCAATAGGACAGAAAAGTAGATTTCCTTATCTGAAACAAAGTTGGATTTTTATGACAATCCAGTGATTGTATGATCATCATTACCACCATTACTGATATTAGTTCTTTAGGTGATTGCTTGAATTGAAATTCTCAGCTGCCATTGTGGGATTTGAACTCATGTCTCAATGATAAAGAAAATTTCTGATTGCTCATCCTCAATGCTAACCTGTCTAAGCTTATTAGGGACGTCAACTGAAAAAATCTCACAATCTATGTTACCTATTTATTTCTAAAACCGATCACACTGTGTTTTGGATTGCTGACTAAATATAAAAAAATGAATTTCATTTCCAGTTGTCTAACTACCTTCTTCCCTTTGGTGAAATGCAATATTAAAGTTTAATGCCACTTTTGTGAGGATAAATAGAGACTGTATATTCTACATTTAGAACAAAAACCAAACGCTGGGCCAGGCAGCATCTATGGAGGCAAAAAGGTGACTTATGCTTTTTGCCTCCACAGATGCTGCTTGACCCATTGAGTCCTTCCGGTGTTCTGTTATTTGTTTAAGATTCCAGCACCTGCAGTGTCTTTTATCTTCCCACCTTTGCTTAGGTTATTTTTGAGCAATGCAGATGGAATTAAGAAGAAAGAGAGGGAAATTCAACAAAAATATAAAACAACAGTTTATTGTTCAATGTTAATTAAATTGTAAAGGAAAGAGACTCCACATTTGTAATACATTTCCATACCTGAGAGGTGTTAGTAATTATAATAAATAATACAATAAAAGTTCACTTACACCTCAATGCATCAGTCCTAATGTTTTTTTTAAATCATACCTATTGGGTAACCAGTGAGTTATAGTCATAACTTAATGGTGATTAAATTGATTTTAAAGTGCAGTCTATTGGTGAGGTACTGCACAGCCTCTAGAGGATGTGGATCACTTGGATCATAACATCCATATTTCCATGTTTAAATGCACAAATGCACACACTAAACATTACAGTTTGATTTAATCCTTCACAAAGGTAGGCACCGTTGGCCCTGTAATTATTTTCAATGCAAAATCAGGCTCAAGATTTTTTGGTGCCGTTAATCCTAGAAGTCATAAATAGGAATATCCTGAGCTTATTAATATTTTAACCATGAGCTCTTTTCCAATATATTGACAGAAAATTTTCCCAATGTGATTTCCTGGAAATTAGCTAAAGTAGCATGAAAGCCATCCTGTCTCTGGTTCAGCCAGAACTGGAGCATTGTGGGTATTGCACTTTAAGAAAGACATCAGGGCTTCAGCGAGTGTGCAGAAGGGATTTATCAAATTATTCCAGGGATGAGGAATGTTCCTCATCTCATTTTTTTATGCAGATACACCAGAAGAGCTGGGGCTAGGGAAAGTTGCAAGGGGATTGTACAGAGAAGTTTAAAATCATGAAGCATAAACAGTTTCCAATGGTGGAAAAGTCAAGAACGAAGGGATGTAGAAGGAAGGTCATTGGCAAAAGAACCAGAAATTAAACAAGGAAAAATATTTTTACCTAGTGAGTGGCTAGGGCCTGTATTGCAATGTTGAGGGTTGTAGTGGAGGCAAACTCAATTGTTGCATTCAAAGGAGAGCTGGATAGCTATTGGAAAGGAGAGAATTTACAAGGCCATGAGTGGAGTGTAAGTGAGTAGGCCTGACTAGAGAGCCCACGCATAGAGCTGGCATGAACTCAGTGGGCTAAATGACCTCTCTCCATGCTCTAACCGTTCTGTGATTCTGTGAAGATGTTGAGGCATGTCCACTAGAACTGACTTCCAGCCTAAACTGAGCTTTTGCAGCTGGGCTGCTGGTTTAAAATATCAAGCTGAAAATCAGCTCTGTGATTGGTTAAATCAATTGGCAAATTAATCATCATGGTGAGCCCATTGGGATGCTTCCCAAATTTCTTTTTCAGCTCTCTAAGGGGATGTGATTGTGGGTGGTGTTGTGCCACTTTCTTGAATCATTGCAGTCCTGTGGTGGAGGTATTCCCACAGTGTCATGAGGCAGGGAATGACTGAACTTTCACTTGATATAAAAGCATTAATGGACAAGTTACAGAAGATTGTAAAGTGATTCATGTATGCCAGTGATGCTAGAAAATGGTTCTATGCAGTTTTAAGTCATTTTTTCAGATATTTAGAATTATATTGATAACAGTTAGTAGATTGCAAATATTAAATAACTCTTCGTGGTAAATCCAGTTTCCATTATGTCAATCGTCAGGAGGTCTATCGCCTCAACCCCATGACATCACTACAGGAATTCCTAGGCCCATCCATCTTCAGCTGCTTCATCAAGGTCCTTATCATATGGTTTGCTGAAGATCATGCAAGTGACTTCACCAATGGAAGGAAGGTCACTGACGAAGACATGTCCAACTCCCTTTTCAACGAAGCAGACCGTGCTTGCAGGAACCAAGACATGGACAAATTCAGGATTGGACTGAAAGGTGGCAAGTAACATTTGCGCCTCAAAGTGATGGAAACTGAACTTCACCTACATTGCTCGACCTTCATCTGTATTACCTGTACTGATTCCCTACCATTCTGGAGGCACGATTGACCAGAAATTGAATTCAACCCATCACAAACACACTGTGGTTGGGTATCCTGGGGTGAGTGATTCACCTCCTAACTAATCAAAGACTTTCCACCATCTGGAAGGCACAAGTCAGGAGTGTGACAGAGTACTCTCTACTTGCCTGGATGACGAAGCTCCAACAACTTTCAACTTTCAAGAACCTTAACAGCATCCAGCAAACTATTTGACTGCACTCCTTCCAATACCATAAACATCCATTGCCTCCACTAAAGATGCAGAGTGGCTGCAATGTGTAACGTTTACCAATTGTACTGCAGTTACTTGCCTAGGCTACTCTGACAATACCTCCCCAACCTGCAACCTCAAACACCAAGAAGAAAATGATCGCAGGCTCATGGGAATGCCGCCACCTGCAGGTTTGTTTCCAAGTTGCACCCCATCCTGACGTGGCTGAAGATCACCTTCATCAACATTGGATCTGAAATATGGAACTTGCTATCCTGCGGTATTGTGGGAATACCTTCACCAGGAGGACAGTAGCAGTTCAAGGCACCAGCTCAATACTTCCATCTTGAGTATAATTAGGGTTGGGCAGGAAATACTAGCCTTGCCAGTGATGCCTACATTGTAAATTAATAAAAAGCTATACAGCCCACCACACGGTTGCCACTTGTTGCATTAAGTTTATCAAACATTCTTTCTTAATGCAAGGGCTAAAATCACAGAAGCTTCTGAAATGTTGTCTGATCGCACTGCTTTATGGAAGATTATTTATTATTATGCAAATGATTAAATGGAATGATGAATCACAACTACACTTCCAAAATCCAATATAATTTTGAATGCAATTTGCATTTCAATTTTCATTAATGCCCAAAGAAGAAAGAAATGTGATGAAACAGCTGGTTAGGGGCAAGTTGGAAGCAGTCATCTAATGTATCATAAATAGAGAATGGGAACAACAACCACAACATCCTCAGTTTTACTTTGTACAGAGAAAGGAAATGGATATCAAGCACGGTGTTTGCTTCCAGACAGATATTTAGACTTCTCTGTAAAACAGGGTGTTGGGCAGGCTTACTTTCAGATACTTCCCTACTTGACAAAAGTTAAAATTAGAGAATTAAAAAACAAAAGTGATCACAGATGGTTCCACATTTAAAGTTAAAGATAATTTTGTTCTTTAGCGAGAATTGGAGCAAATGTATCCCCACAATGTGCAACTGTCCCACTTTGTGAGTAGCATGCTTACACCCTCACTCTTAGCTACAGCTATTCCAGGAAGGGACTTACATATTTGTATGCGGTTTTCATGGCAGGATTTGCTTTTGTCATTACTGTATTTATTAGAGCTCCACCTTTCTGTAAAGAAAAAAAATCTGATGATTCTCAGAAAAAAATCAAAATTATGATCTACAATTACAATAATAACAGTAAAATGCTTTTTTTGTTAAATTCATTGTTTTGTTCACCAGTCACTGGAAATTTTATATCGTTGCATCTCCAAAATGTTTTAATTTAACAGAAGAGTTGGGATCAAAGGAAGGTTGGGTAAGAGTGGGTGAGTCTTCTGCTAACCAGGGAGCTGGCAGATATCGATGGTCACCTGCCCTTACAGTGTGTTCTCTTTTGCAGCATGCCATTGGAGACATTGTTACTACCAGGAAGCTGACTCTCAAGTGATAAGAGGAGCCCAGCACAGCGTAGGGGCACTCCAAGCTGAGGCATCTGACTCTGTCCCTAGGATTGCCTCGACAGCCAGTGATGTTGCACACCTAGGCTAGTGACCGTCAAAGCTTTCCCCTAAAATTGACTGAAAATCAAAACCTCTAATTGCTGGAAATCTGAAATAAGAATAGAAAATGTTGCAAACACAGCAGGTCATGGGAGCATCTGTGGAGCGAGAAAACAGAATTAACGTTCTGGGGAGATAATGAAGAGTTCTATGTCAATTAAATTGATGGTTGTGAATGCCTCCAGCAATTACATTCTACAACACACAGGCACTAATGGGAAGAAAGTATTAAAACAAATTAAACACAATTGAAGCAATTTGTTGAAATAAATCGACTAGGAGAAGGAGTTGAACTTGCATTCTCCTTTTTTGATGTTGACATGATGACTGTACTACTTCAGGACTGACCTGGCACAGGCTCAGTGGACAAGTTTCCCAGCTGCTGTGCTGGGAAATTTGAGATGGGCAGTGCTCCCCCTTTGGACTCTGTGAGGCATCCACCCTTGCAAAGCAAGTGTCCTGATTGTCAGTAAGCGGGAGCAGAAGACTGGACTTCAGAACATGCTCAGGAGTCCCAAACATCCCCTCAAGTAAGTGGATAAAAACCAGCAATAGTTTTTTCTTCCTTAATGAAAACTCACATGGAAGCCTTTTCAACAATGTTTTCACTTTACAGTTCCCAATGTTGAACCTTCATCTACAGCTTTCTTCTGCAATTTTGCTTATTTCTCTTATTTTCTGAATGATGACGACTTGGGTTCCAACCATATGAAGACTTCAGAACATAATCCAGACAGGCACTTTAGTGCCATTTTGAGAGGGTGCTGCATTACATATTGTGGATAAGACATAAACCAGATCATGTTTCACTGTTCATACAGATGTAAAAGATCCAGCCTTTTTTTTTGATATCGCTCAACATTCCCTCAATCAACGTCACCAGATCTAATTAACTGGTCATTTGCTTCAGTGGTGCTTGGGGAACATGCTACATCTATCAAACAAGGAACTGCAGTGCACTCCCAAAAATAACTAAATGGCTGTGAAGCACTTTACAATATCCCGAGAAAGTAACAAACAAAGAAGAACTATCCTTCCTTCAACTACCTTCATGGAATTTGGTGGAAATGTCAATCCATGTGTTTCTCATAACCTTACTAATTATTTGTATTTGCTCTTTATTTTAAGCTCCTAATTAAGCCAATAGCCCACATCTTTCCATGTTATTCTTTGGTCTTGTGTAGCTTTTTGGTTCCTGTTAACTCTGAGCAGACTTATCCCTATTCAGGTTTCTGGGAAGGAAATTAGAAATGATTAAAATGTCATGAACACAGATATGTTAAAGTAGCACCACCTACAGAGGATCAGTTTTAAGATCTATCAATGTTGCATCCAGTATGGCAAAGCCTAAAGCTACTTACTCCAGCCAACAAGATGTAGATTTTTCACTGCGATTAATTTATCACAATGATACCTCATGAAGTATGGCTGGCTGTTCTGCTGAAGGGTGTTGATTGTGATACAATGCAGTTTAATTGAAATGAGAAAGCCTTTAGTATTTCATGTACGTTGACATTCCTCACACAACCCTGGCTGGTCAGTGTTGGCAGTCTACTGGACAATCGAAGATATCAGAGCTGAGCTAAATTGACCCTGTCTCAACTGGACTCTGACACATGCTCATTTTCCAACACTAGTCCCCAAGTTCAAACCCAGAGAAAACTGAGAAGGTAAAGTTAATTATAACATTCAGAATGCTTATGCAGCTGAAATCATATGAATCAATACACAGCAGCAATTGAAAACTCACATAGAAGCCACTCTAGCAATACAGTGGAACTTCCCACATAGTAACATGGTGGAGAACAGAGAATATATATACTGCTCTCATGAGCAGTAAAGTTTTATACTGAGAGGAGAAAACATCAAGGTCAGGCTAGTTCACAATGTGCAGCAGGTCATGTTGTTGCCACACAACTCCAGCAACCCAAGTTCAATCCTGACCTTGGATGCTGACAGTGTGGAATTTGCATTTTCTCTTTGTGACTGTGTGGACTTGCTCTGGGAGTCTCTGGTTTAACCTCCCACATCCCAAAGGCAACTAGTTGGTAGCTTAATTGGTTATTCTAAATTACTCTGAGTATAGCTGGGTGGCAGGGGAACCAGTGGTGAGAGAATAGGTTACAGGGAAATAAGTGGGGGAATGGGGACTGATGGGAATGCTCTTAGAGCTGGTGGAGACTTCATGGGTCGAATGGTCTCCCATTATACCATTTGAAATTGTGATACAAGAAAAAATGAGAACCCAAAAATAAAAGGCTTGTGAAATGAAATATCCTCCCTCAATTGTTTAAATATTATTTGTGTAAATATTAGCTAGTGCAACACTCAGCAGCAATGGCTAGCAGTAACATACAGAAGTCACAGCGATAAACTTTAGGCAGTGTGAGCAAAAGTAAATGTCAAATCTGAATCGCAAGAAAAGGCGTATTTAGTCTCACCTTGACTGTGCACATCCATTGCTGATAAGATTTTGAACTTCCTGTGGATTAATTTTTAAAAATTCCATTATTACAGATATTAATGCATTGAAATCAGTTCAGAGAGGATGAGCCCAGACTAATATCAAGAATCGGCCGGTTGTTTTAAGGTTGCTCAGGCTACGCTTGTGTCTGCTGCACTTCAAAATGAATAAGAGGGACAACTTGATTTAAACATACAAGATGGTGAGAAGTCCTGACAGTGTGGGTGCGAAGAGGATGTTTCCCCTTGTGGAGAATCAACTAGTGGTTGCAGTTCAAAAATAAATGGGCGTCCATTTTACAAAGAAATGAGGAAATTTTATTTTTCATCTCAGAGGGTCACTAGTCTTAGAGCTCTCTTCCTCAAGAGAAAACAGAAGGTTTGCACACTTTTAAGGCAGAGGTATATGGATTCTTGATTAGCATGGAGTGAAAGATTACATGAGTAGATGGGACTGTGGAGTTAAGGTTACAATCAGATCATACATGGCAGAGCAGGCTTGAGGGACTGAATAACCTATTCCTGCTCCTAATTCAAACATTCATAGTTCCTCCTTTTGTTAAAACTAAAGATAGTGGAATAATACTTCATTTGGTAAAGCACAGAAAATGAAAGTTAAGGCTCATATTTTCAGAATTTAGAGGAAATATGTGGATATTTTAAGATTGAGATGAGGTTCATTTTGTTTTGGGCAGGCATGGTAGTGTAGCGGTTAGCATAACGCGACCCGGGTTCAATTCCGGCCACTGTCTGTAAGGAGTTTGTACATTCTCCCCATGTCTGCGTGGGTTTCCTTCAGGTGCTCTGGTTTCCTCCCACATTCCAAAGACGTATGAGTTAAGAAGTTGTGGGCATACTATGTTGGCGCTGGAAGCATGGCGACACTTGTGGGCTGTCCGCAGAACGTTCTACACAAAAGATGCATTTCACTGTGTGTTTCGATGTACACGTGACTAATAAAGATATCTTATCTTTAGTATTAAAATATAGTTTTGATAATCAGTTCCAAACAAAGGTCATTAAAAAAAATCTCACTTTTCAGTTGAGACCAAAACCTCTTCCCTCTCTCCATCACATAGATTTTATATACGAATGATACAGCATTACTCTGACCCTGCTTATCCTATAATGCTCATAAACATCCCTTGCCTATTCCTGAACTAGCGCACAAAACTGAGCAAGTAATTCAGAAATGTTGTGCTCTTTGACAACAATGTCAGTTTTGCTTATTTGAAAGCAATCACTATCCCAGTAAAACAAAATAAAATCATCTCAAGCAAAATCAATGATACAGTGATTGAATGAAACATGATCAATGGCCAGGGCAGACATTAACCTAGACTAAGTCCAAGGAAAGTGGGGTGGATTCATGACATTTGAAAGGTGACAATCTCAAGGGAAAAAAACTAGAGCATCGCTAAAATACTGACAACAAGGATATATACTTTTTATACCAGTTGGGTTCTTACCTCCACTATAGCCTCCAGCAGTGATCTCATCTTCAAAAACATCAGAAAATCCTTTCCCTGCATTTAACTTTTCCAACCTGCCATCTATAAACTAAAAGATAAAAAGTGCAAGATTCAGTGAAGAAAATGGAAAAAATATAAATAAAAGGCAGAGTAATCCAGATTATTTCAATTTAGTTCATTTTTAAATGTAAAACCAAAAACATATTCCATTTTTTTTTACATTGCATATTACAACATTCAACGTCAACTCATCAATGCCAGCTCACAGAGCAATCCCATTCCCCCACCAGCACCATCAAGTTTCACAAGAAAACAGTGTACCGTGACAGGGGAAGGTTTGAGGATGATTCAACAGTCCATGTTGATCTCACCTAGCTCTTGTGTGAACACAAGAATCGAGTACAATATCCTTGATGGTTGCAAAGAATGCAGCCAAAGCTTTTAGCCTCCTGCTGGGTATGCGTATGGCTATTAGAAGGGAACACAATTTGTCTGTGTAGCTGGAGCACTAACAGTAAAAAAAAGTCCAACAGTGACTTCTCAGGTTCACACAATGGACCTCTTGGTAAAACATCAGAACTGATACAGCCCACTGCCATGGGAACCAGCACATACCCTACAGAAAATCCCCTTTTGGCAGCCTTGTGGCTCAAGGCATCGTCAAAACAAAAATAACAATTTCTAAAAGATTTCACCATATTTCAGGATAAAACTTTAAAAGTTTACTGTGTGGATCTCACAAATCAAGACTCTGACAATCCTTTGTTTGAGTTTGGCTTTCAAACCAAGAGAATTCAAGTTGTTGGGTTTCTTACAAAAAAATCTAGTTAATTCCTACAAATCCCTCAGAAAATAAACAAAAACAATATTGCTAAGTTATGGGATATTCAGATGAAATGTATGCTTTTGGTCTAATGTTGGATCTTTGAAGCTAACTTCAGTTAACAAAATCTGTCCGTCGTGTCGCCTTCCTCATCACTCCCCAGCATGAGGAACAAAGAGAGCATTGGTCCAACTGACTTAGTGGCAGGAAAACACAGTCGGTCAGGCATTGCTTTTAATTGTAATTTCTTGGGAGATAAACTTCAAAATCTCAAGACTTTGAACTTATTTTACAAGTATAACAGGGGCATGTTAAAATACATCGTCTTATAATGGTAATTCTAGTTCATAACATTTTCAGGTGATCAGATCTCATTAAATAATCTGTACAATTCCAAAAGATTTCAACCTATTTCATAATAAAGCTTTAAAAATTTACAGCACAGGACTTCCAAAAAAGCCTCCAGTCACCTCTTGTTTCAGTTTGAGGACAGTAATTACCACTTTAAAAGACTTAGGCTGGAAAGTAGCTGTTGTTCTTGAATGACAGGTATTAGCATAATTGATGGAAATAGATTCATAGATTTCATAAAGTAATACAGCACAGATACAGGCCCTTCGGCCCAACTCATTCACACTGACTTAAGTTTCCAACCTGAGCGAGTCCCATTTCTCTGTGTTTGGCCCAGATCCCTTGAAACCTTTCCTACTTATACAAATATCTTTTACACATTGTAATTGTACCTGCCTCAACCACTTCCTCTGGCAGCTCATTCCACATACCAACCACCCTCCGTGTGTAAAACTTGCAACTAAGGTCCCGTTTAAATCTTTTCCTTCTCACCTTAAATCTATGCCCTCCAGTTTTAGACTCCCCTACCGTGGGAGAAAGACTGTGACCATTCACCCTGTGGTGAAAGATATTTCTTTGACAGTAGAAGAAATTAAACAAAGACAGAGTAAAATCTCCCAAATCCCAAAGACTTGAATAGAAGCTAAATGTTTAATGGACTGCTAATACCGACTGTAGAAGTATTGCAGTCATTGGTAACCCGAAGCTGCCAGTACAGCCACTGATATGAAGCAAGCTAAATTCCTGCAAATCAAAACAACGGCAGAAGAAAATGGGTTACAAATGATAGAAACCAGGCAGATATTCTATAACTTTATTGGACAAAGTCCTATTTATTCTGAATGGGCTCTTTTCCAAGAAGAAAGGCCTTGGTTCATGGTCAGATCAGTAGTATTTTATTGGATTTCATGTTGAGCAGAATAAGATAAAGACAACTGAGCTACCACAGAGCAGAAATGTCTTTGAAATGCTGGCTGCTATCGCACCAAAAACTCAAGAAATTCTTCTGCCATAAGATAGCACTTGATTCATTGTCATTCTCCTCATACTACTGAACCACATCAGCTTGCAACAAGACGAAACAAATTATCGATGTCTAAACAGATGTTGTACAACAGCTTACTCAGAACCAATAATACATATTTCCCTGTCAAAAATGAGGAAAATACTCATTTGTTATTGCAGTTGATAATCAGTTAGCAAACGTGCAAGAACTCAGATCTGAAGAGCAACTTTTGAAAAGTGTTGAAAAACTGTTTGGCCAAATAATGATTCTGAAACTCCGAGTAAGAGTTGATTCAAGAACGTAAAAAGGGAGTGTTCATGAACAGAGTTGTGGATTTTGTGGAGGGCAATTTTTTTTTCTTAAAGTGGCTCAACAACACAGACAAATATCAGAGTTAGCAATTAGGTCCTCAGCATCAGCATGACCATTGCCTTGACCGTTGCCTTCTCTTCTCCCACCTGTCCTCCACACTTCCTCTCAAGTGCCAAAGCAGCACCATTGATGGATAGAAATGTGCATCAGGATATCCGGATAATAGAATGATTTGCTCCAACATTGATAATCTTTTAAAATTAATTTTTATGTAATCTTAGAGAAACTTAAAAGCTTCTAATTTTAAAAAAATATCAACACATGAGAATTAGACCAGCTAGAATATTCTGTTTGTTGAGGGGTCTCAGTTAAGTGGAGAGGTAAAGATTGCTCCCTTTGCTCCAGAGAACATTTGGAAGAGATTTGATACTGATGAACTATTTTTGACAGAGGAAATAGGAAGAAACTGCCTGAAGTGGCAAAAGGTACAATATGCAGAAGATTAAGATTCAGTGATTTGTATTGAACCAGGGTACATGAGGAACAACTGTAGTGAGTTGTGATTTTGGTGAAAGGGTGGTGGAAGCAGGTTCGATGATAACTTGCAAAAGTTTGGATAAGGAACAAAAATATAATAAGGACTGTGAAGAAAATGTGAGGAAGAGAGATTAATTAGATACTCTACCAAAGGTTCAGCCGAGAGACAATGGGTCAAATGGTTTCTTTGTGCTTTATTATTATGCAAGTAAAACTTACGTGGAGTGTTTTAGATCCTTTGAGAGAAAAAAGTATCGACAGACTGATATGACTAAAGGAGTTTTACTTGCCATTTGAATTGTAAATATTGTTATGCACTCCAGAAAGCTCAAGTTGAGAGTAATTCAGAGAAGGAGAATATGCAGAGGAACATGACTTGAGGAAACAATGACAATTCAAATGTAATATTTTTCAGAGATGGTTTGAAAGCTTACCAACCAATTGCGGTAGACAGGTGACGCTCCATCCACCCACCAAATGCTATGAGGTTTATGCCCCCTCACTCTCCTCAGTACTGACAGATGCCAGAGATGTAGCAGTGAGCCAAACTTCACATTCCACCCACAAGTGCTGCCAAGTCCCAGTGTCTCTCTGCATAGTGATGTGATCTCCACACACCCACCACTTCCCAAGACAGTGCTTATGCTCCACTTGAGCCTTGTCCAACCCAACTTCATCTCATTCTTCAAGAATTTCTCCCTTGAGCATTTATCTAACTTCTTCTTACAGACTAATTGCCTCAACTACTCTGTGCTCCAAATTTTAACCACACTCTGGGCAAAAAAATTTCTTTTGAAATCCCTATTGGATTTATTTGTGAATATCATACTTAAGACCCCTCCCTAGAAGTGGAAGCATCCTCCCCAAACCTTGGCAGTCACCTTTCATCATAATTTTGAAGATCCCTACAGGTCAACACTCAGCATTATCATTTCTGGGGAACAAAGCCCTACGTTGTTCTGTTCTTTCTTTACAGCTTTAGCATTTGAAGTACAAAAAAGTCTCTTTTTTTTTTGCACAGTTTCAGCATTTCTCTGGCCCACATTGAAGCATACCTGCATTGATCAAGATAAATGTATGGCACAGAATAAGGGTTTTCAGCCCCCTGTGTCAACATTGGCCAAACTCGGAACCATTTGAGTTGGTCCCAGTGCAGGATTTTCCTCTCCAAGTATATTTTCTTTCCCCAGCTTTTCCACATTGCAACAGACAAACCTTGGTTTTAACTTTACCTGCTTGAAGAGCTGAAGTTGCACAGCATTTTGAAGGAAGTGTTTGATAGTGCTGGATCGATGGGCCACATAACTCTCTTCACAAAATGTAATTGGCTCTCCCTGAAATTAAACATTTATAGGAATATTATTCAAATACACAATTTCCTTCTTAACAATTCACAGCATTTATATTTCTAATGCTGTTTTCTCCCCCCCAAAAGACTGACAATGAACTTGACCAATGTTAATAAAAGAACACATCAAGGTGCTGGATTATATATTCCATTTTGTCAAAGAAATGGTCAACAGAATAAAGGTGAAAGCTTGGAGGATTTTATTTAAACTTGTGTGAAACAGAAATTTTGCATTTCTGAAAAATATATACAAAATGATCGAAGCTAACTTCATTTCGAAAAAAATGAATTATAGTCAAGTTGGCAGAAAGCAAATTACTTACTGCTCTGCTCTAATTTCTATTAATTAAATAACGACCCATGCAATTACATGTAAGCAAGTGTGCTCTGTTCTTGAACTATCATATTAAATCTGCATTTGGATACTGAATCAGTTATTGAAATCAGTTAATTGTTTGAGCAAATGATCACAGCACCGACTGAAATACAAACATCTTGAAATTAGAAGGGAACAGAATTTATCCGCATAGCTGGAGCACGAACAGTTAAAAAAAATTCAACAGTCACTTCCCAGGTTCACACAATGTACCTCTTGGTGAAACATCAGAGAATTGATGCAGCCCACTGCCATGGGAACCAGCACTTACCCTATAGAAAATCCCCTTTGACAGCCTTGTGGCTCAATTACTGTATAGATCTTTTTTTAGCTTAACAGTTGGCATTTAAATTTGCTTGGCTCAAGCCATTTTTTGATACCTATTTCTCAGTCTCTGATTCAAATTGGACAAGACAGCTAAAGCCTTAAGAAAAAGATAGACCAGAGCACACCCGTGAAGCACTGAGGAAGGTAAAACAACCCTCACAGAAAAAGTGTGAACATTACAGGTTATTTTAACAGTCACAACTATGTTATTATCTACTCACTCGAAGGCTTAGCAACTACTGCACATACTAGCTCCTGCTAGCTTAAGTTCTGTATAACAAATTTGCTTGACAGACAGAAACTCATCAAGATCCAATGAACTGTTATATTGCTGCCTTCTTAAGTCAAATAAGAACATGCAAGCGCATATGAAGAAATGAGAAAGGCTTTGGGCAAAATATACAGGATGGATTTAAGGAATTAAACAAAAGCACACCAAGTGACGATGAACTGGAACTTTCTACATATAGGGTGAAAGCAAAGATAATCAATGGTTTCAAAAGGAGACTGCATAGAGTGGGGGAATGGAACGAAGTGTATTGGTCTGCAGACAGCTGGTATAAACTCGATAGGTTGAACAGCTCCCTTCTATACTATAATACCTCGATGACAACAACAACAACAACAACAGATTATTTAAATTTTTTATTGCAAACATTCAAAAGCAAATGTATGAGATGCTATGAAGGTTTAAATACATGAATGCAAACCTATCCACAAAAGTTTCCTGGAAGAAAACTAATTAACATTTAAATGGATTGTGTAGAACTACTTTCATATTCCAGATCTGTGCTCTTTTCAGAGTATACAATACAGAATTTTCTTCTGAAATGTAATGGGAGCAAGTTATATTTATAGTCAATCTATTAATATTGACAAACATTGTTAGATATATTCATGCTGATTAACAAACTGATGTGTTGACTGAAAAAGGTGTTGGGGAGTGGAGAAATTAAGGAATTTAATAACTTGGTTGTATGCTTTGGAAAAGGTAAAATTGCAAATTGATACTTTTTGTACACCAATGAAATACTTCATGTTTAATATGTTATAGAAATGGAGAAATAAACTAAAACAGGAAAGTTTTAATTTAGAGGCTGTAAAATGGTCTATAAATAATCTAGAGATGATCTAAATGATAAGGACACTCCCATGCATCAAATAACTTCGAACATGAAACAGCTATTTGGATAATATACATGCTTTTGAATCTCCTTGAAATGCAAATGCAAGTTGTGTGCAAGATAAAATGCACAAAAAATATTAGGGTTGTGAAAAATTCTTTGAATTTTAATGTTTATTCATACTACATTATAATAAATCATTACAAAAGCCCATATTTCTGTCAGGTAGTTGGAACATGATAATGTGATAGAAATTGCGACGACTCTCTGGAGTATGGTTTTCATTGCTGGCTGTACACAAAGGACAAATACTAGACACTGTAGAAGAAGCCAAAATTACAAATTTAATGCTAATAGCAATTCATAAAATCATAGGGGGAAAAAAAAATCAGCATTAACAATTTTCACACTATAGCTTGCGATCCATCAACAATCAACTATTATTGAGGCCAACGAGTGGCTTTTAAATAAAAACAAAGCAGTGACCTAGAAGGCTTGGATGGAAAAATATTATAAGATGACAAAATTGGGCTTGTTCTACCCCACATTATAACCGCTGAAAAATCTTAGGTAGGGTGAATTTAAAAGGTTCACTTTAGTAATTAAAATCAAATCAAGCCAGCAGATAACAACAATTTTTCAGGTGCCATATAGAAACAAGTGTTTTTTTTTAATTTTGAAATTTAAAAAAACTATAGATCTGTGACAAAGGCAGAAAATGCTTGAAACAATCAAGGGCTCACTCAAAGGCAGCATTTGTGGAAAGAGAGACTGTCAATGTTTCAGATCAAAGACACTTTGTCATAACTGGAAAAGAGAGAAAACAATTTACCAGTTTCCCAGGTCTGATTAAGTGTTTTTGATCTGAAATGTAAACTGTTTCTCTTTCCATAGATGCTGCCTGACGTGCTGAGTGGTTCCAGCATTTACTGCCACTTTTTATTCATTTTTCAGGATCTGAGCACTGCTGGGAAGACCAGGATTTATCACCCACCCCAAATTGATCCTGAAAGGTTGGTGGCAATCTGACTTTATGAATTGCTTTTTTTTTCCCCTGGTGAAGATCCTCCTAAAATGCCAGGATGTCCAGGATTTAAAAAAGCATTGATAAAGAGAAAACAATATATTTGCAAGTTGGGAGCAACAAACAATCTGCTGGAAGAACTCAGCATGTCGAGCAGCATCTGTGGGAGGAAAGGAATTGTCGACGTTTTGGGTCAAAACCCAGCATCAGGACTGAGAGTGGAGAGGCAAGATGGCCAGTATAAAGAGGAGAAGGGGAGTGGTGAGGAAGGGTTCCGGGGTGACTGGTGGACTGAGGAGGGGTGTAAGGTGACAGGGAGGTGGGGGAGGTGAGTGGGGGTGGAGTTGGAAGACAGTGGCAGGTGAATGATAGATGGAGGCTGACAAAGAGAGAGAGAGAGCAAAAAGGAGAAAAGAAACAGATGGAGAAAGGTGGGGGGAGGGGAGTGTGAAGATGGGAGGCAGCTGCTGGAGGGATATAAGCAGGAACAGAAAGTGCTACCTCAGGATGGCGTGTGACTTGGGGGAAGCACCTGCAAGGGCCGCCATTGTCCTTTTTGGCGGTAGAGGTTGGGGGTTTGGGTGGCACTGTCAGAGTAGCCTGGTTAAGTAGCTGCAGTACATTTTGGAGTTGGCACAATAGCCGAGGGAATTAATGTTTAGCGTGGATAGGGTGCCAAACAAATTGGAAACTTTGTCCTGGATATGGTCAAGTTTCTTCTCATCTGGACTTGGACCCGTTAGACGATTGAAAGGCTTAAAAGTGGAAGGAGGTGAATCACTTGCTAACATGCCCTGTTGCGACAGTACTTAAGTAGCTGGTCCTGTAGTTTCTAGTCAGCAATCGGCCAGAGCTGCCAAAGTTGGTGATGGTAATGCCACTAAATTTCTAATGGAGTTGGTAAGACTCACTCTTGTTGGAGATGGTCAATACATGGCACTTCTGTGGTGCAAATGTTAATTGCCACTTATCAGTCTGTGCCTGAAAGTTGTCTAGGTCTTGCTGCTTACAGACACTGACTACTCCATCTGTTGAGGAGTTGAGAATGGAAATGACCATTATGCAATCATCAGCCATTTATTACTGAGGTAAGGTCATTGGTTAAACAGCTGAAGATGGTTGGGCCTAGGGGACTGCCTGAGGAACTCCTGCAGAGATGCCCTGGGCCCATGATGATTGAATTCCAACAACCATCTTCAGTTATGGGAGGCATGCCTTCAACCATTGGAATGTATTCTCTGACGCCCACTGACTTCAGTTTTTCTGGTGCTCTTTGATGCCGCTCTCAGTCAAACGCTGTCTGTGTTAAGAGCACATGTTAACAGCCATGTTTGGACAAAGGCTGTGAAGAGTCTGGAGCCCAAGTGATCCTGGGAAAAGCCTACACTGTGTACTAGTGAGAGGGTTATTTGTGACTAAGTATCACTTGACAGCACCATTGGCAACACCTTCCAAGACTTTGCTGATGATCGAAAGTCCACTGATTGGGTAGGAATTTGCTAGACTGGACTTGTCCTGCTTTTTTTGCGAATAGGGTACAACTGAACAATGAACGATATTGTCAGGTTTCTGTCAGTGCTGTAATTGTACTGGAATTGCTCGGCTAGAGATATTCCTGACTGCAAATCGATGCGCTGCTGAGCAACAACAAAAGTATTAATAAATCTGTCACAATCCATGTACTTTTATTTCTGCTGCTTCCAAACACAATCATAAGTTTGCCTTTATGCACTTGTGTAACAATTTCAGGATATTTGGTGTTCATCCCTCCAACACAAAAAGGGTTAAAGTTAAACATCCTTCATTTGTGTATAAATCTTACTTTGTCTGACAAAAATAATTTACTCTATAAATTAGTTGCGAAATTACAGCAGGAGCTTGGAATGCAGTTAACAGAGAGAACCCCTCCTGTTATCTTATAGGGGAGTGAGCAGTAGTATTTCCATTTTTGATGCTGAAATAGCATTATCAAAGATTGACCTAGTGCTGGCAAAGACAAGGCCGTGTTAATCATAAAACATGGGCTTTATTTCACTGAAAGCTGACAAGTGAAGCCATTTATCAGCCTACCCAGAGCCAAGTTTCTGAATGGGAGCGCAACCTCCAAATGTAAGGTTGGGCTTCAAAGACACAAAGAATGGAGAAAGAATACAATGTGCTTTCTTTAAAATAAAATTATATACAGTACTTCATTTCAACATTTAAACTGTGCAGGTAAATAAATGGGAGCCAAGAAATTTGGCAGGAAGATTCAAGCATATTGCAACCACGAGCATTTATCCAGCACCTTGAACTTAGAGAAGCATCCAAAGGAGCTTCTCGGCAGTGTTTTCAAACAAAGCTGTTTCAAGACCGTGCCTGAGGTACATAGTATAAGCAGGAGATCAGAAAAGCACAGGATCAACAATGCTCTGTGTAACATACCACCAAGGGATACAGATTCCCAAAGGATCCAGCTGGTACAGCGTCAACAGCAGTGCAGTAAATTGCGGGCAGCACAGTGATGCAGCAGTTAGTGCTGCTGTCGCATAGCCCCAGTGACTCAAGTTCAATCCTGACCGCTGTCTGTCTGGAGTTTGCATGTTGTCCCTGTGACTGCGCAGGTTTTCCCTGGGTGCTCTGGTTTCATCCCACATCCCAATGACGTGCTTATTGATGGGTTAATTGGCTAGTATAAATTACTCCTCATGTAAGTGGGTGGTAAGAGGGGAATTGATTAGTATTTGAGAGAGAGAGAGAGAGAGAGAGAGAGAGAGAGAGAGAGATAACTGATTACAAGGAAATAGTGGGAGGAGGAAATGGGACTAATGGGAATGCTCTAAGAGGTGGCATACACTCGATGGGCTGAACGAACTCTAATGTCATAAGAAAGGATGGTTGGGCCTATTGTGGCTGTGCAATTTAATATTATTCCAGTATACAGTTATTTCAATGAGATGACTCGATCCAATTAAGCAGCTTTCTCACTTTACATTATAATTTATTTCAATGATGCAATGTGTACTAAATCACTTCTTCAAATTGAAATGGTGCACTTCAAAAATAACAATATGAAATCAAAACAATCCTCAGCAAAACAAGCTTATTGCAATAAAATAGCCTGAAGCAACAAGGGCTTGAAAGGACTAAAGTTTTTTTTAAAAAGTATATTTTTTCTCATCAATATGAAATTCAGTTATATCAAAGCTATCTGCAAGTCTGACCCTCAAAATGGAAACATTCACATTTGAAGTGTGTCAGTGTTATGAACACAGACAATACCCCTTTAATCTTTGAGAGGATGAAAACTTTACATGTTGTAACATTCTGATACAAATGGATACATTTTTTGGCTGTGTTTCAGAGTTCTGGCAGTTAATAGCACTGGGAATTACTGCTGCCAAGACCTATTACACATGACTTCTTCCCCATTGAGGAATACCAAAATGTTGTCAGTAAAAACTCTGAACTGTAGATCAGATTATTCAAAGAAAAATTATTAAAAGCAAACCACAATAAGTATTTTTCTCCCGTTCTAGAGTTGGATCAACAGAGCTTCGAATTGAAATCCAGTTTCCATTTAAAGCAGAGACCCAACACAACCAGAATAAATCAAAGGATCATTTCTTTTTTAATAATATTTTTTAATACTAAAAACGCCAGGGAAAAAGAAGTCAGATGGCACACTGGATTTAGTGCAAACCATCTTTTTAACTTTGAGATGTGTGTCTATATCTAGCCTGAAATCATTTTTTTTTAAAAAAAACACATATTCTGCCCAGATTGAGACTAGGTAGCTTTAATCACCTCCTGGAAAGTGTGGCTACGAAGCACTAAATTAGCTGCAATTCAACACCAAACAGACAACTCATGTGGAGCTCCCAAAAATGGTTGCTGCTTTGACAAAGGTACAAGGTTTAAGTATGATCTTAAAAGAGCAGCAAGGGATGGAAAGGCAGAGGGGATTCAGCAGGAAATGCCAGAGGATGGGTCCAAGGTGCTTAAAGATGGAGCCAACAGTTACGGGGGTGAAAGAAGGGTGAACGCGCAAGAGGCTAAGAGAAATCGCAGCTTGGGAGACAGGCTTGGCTACAAAACAAAAGGGAATGGCAAGACAATAATTAATGAAGACATTAAGGGATCAAGAAGCACTGTCAGTCATACATGGTGCAGAATGATGGGGAGGCATATGTAAGAATGTATCAGGCGGAGAGTAGGCTAGCAAAGAAAACACTGTCTGGTAGTCAAAGCACATGTATTTAGGTATTCATTTTTTTTTGAGATGCAGGTGTCTAGAAAAGCTAACTTTTATTGCCCCTCCCTAACTGCCCTCAGCAGGTGGTGGTGAGCCACCTCCTGAACTGTTGCAGCCCACGGGGGCTCCAGCAGCAGAAAGCTTTAAGTAGTGGACTTATTCTAGAGACAACGGTAACAATCACCTGTCACGCAGAGGACACGTGTGTGAACAGGACACTTGTGGTCTTTGCCCGCCGGGTTCGGCCAAACAGCAGAAGGGGTTGGAGAGAGCATCAGTGCAGGGAGTCCAGTTTATTTGACGGAACTGAAAGAAATGAATTCAGTCTTCTGACTGTTTAACTGGTGAATGTCTCATCAAAGAAATGGATGCGGTCAAGCAGCATAAAGGCAACAGAAAAGTCGGAAAGATAGGCGGAGTTCGAAGCAGTCAATGCAAATCCATTAACATAATATTTTCCAAAGGGCAGGATCTAAATGCGCAAGGGTGAGAAGGAAAACTTTAGTTGAATGTGCCCTGTGATTGGATAGGCAGGAGTGAATATGAGCATGGCACAAGGTTAAGGATAAATAATGCAGCCCAAGAATAAAACCACCACCAAGCTCTGTGCTTCTGTACGAAAGGCCAGAAGGGTTTTCTCAAAGAAGGTAGCTCCAGATCAGACCCCTGGATAATCCAATGCAAAGCTCTTCAACAAAGCCAATGAGGATGCTCCAAAATGCAAAGGTGTCCCATTTTGTTTTGCTTAAGCTAAAAAAATTGGATTATTTTTCATTTGCACAAACAAAAGTGGGCCAGATCTTGCAGAGGGCCTACCTTGGTGCCCCAGAACCCCTGAATTCTGTGCTGTGGCCTGAGAGGTGGCGAGGCCTCCAAAGGTGCACTGAAGCCCTGCCTACAAAACATCCCTCAAAGCATTGACAGCTGGCAAAGCCCCAAAACTGTGAGTGCTTCGAAATATCTGTCACATATAAAAATGATTAAAAATAGAGTAACTTTTCAAAACAATGAGTGAAAATACTTAAGAATGGTACACAAAAATAATTAAGAGCGAATTGCTTTCCCCTTGGTTGCTTTCTCTGTGGACCATAATAAACAAAAACAAGAACAGATCATTTGGTCCCGACTGCCTGCTGTGTTTTTCCATAAGATAACAGCAGACCTCTACCCACAGTGCCACTTTCAGCACTAACCCCATATCCCCCGATTCTCTTATTATCTAAAAATCTATTGACTGGTAGATTCCTCACTGAAATCTATGGGGAAGGGTTCATGCATCAGGTCTAACTTGCCACAGGACTTGGGAACTGATCCTTCTATGTAAGTGCTGTGCAATCTAGGTAAGACTGAGCTCCAGAGTGTCTAGATTGACACTACGCACAATGTTGCAACCATAAGTACAGGACCTCTGCATTTGATTTCACGTGCACGGAAATCCTGGACTCTTTGGAATTTACCAGCAAAATCCAGGCTTCTGCTTTCCACCATGATTAGTACCTCATTAAATATGAAAGATTATCAACACTCACTTTATAGGTTCCTGGAGATTACTGTTTTCCATCTGAGCACTTCCAGCCCCAGATGATAGCAATCACCGCCAGCTCCGTGCTCCCACGAGTAGATCTGTTGGGTTTTCTCAGAACAGGTGGCTCCAGATGAGCCCTCAATCTGATCCAAAGTACAGTTCTTTAATGAGACCAATGAGAATGCTCCAGGATGCAAAGGTGTCTCAAAATGCAACTGGAGATCCAGGAATTAAGAGTTGTTGACCTCTGTAGTTAAAACTGACTCTGCAGCTCATTAAATTGAGAAGGTCTTCCCTTCAGAATATTTTTTTTGTCTGCAGGTGAGAACCGTGCATTTGAATCTAAATTATGTGGCAGGTTAAAATAAAGAGTATTTACTTACCTTGATCTACACACATTTTATAATGCAGATGTAAACCACAAATCTACTCAGCACTTGCACTTTGCAGCAACACAAGAGCATTTCATGATGCTGCGTGGACAGCTCTGGAAGATTTGGGGTGGCACAGTGGCGCAGTTGGCAGAGCCGCTGCCTCACAGTGCCAGAGACGCGGGTTCAATCCTGACCTCTGGTGCTGCCTATGTGGAGTCTGCATATTCTCCCTGCGACCGCGTGGGTCCCCTCCGGGTGCTGCGGTTTCTTCCCACATCCCAAAGATGTGCAGTTTGGTGGGTAAATTAGCTGCTGTAAATTGCCCTGTGTGTGCAGGTGGGTAGTAGAATCTGGGATGAATTGATATAAGAATGTGGGGAGAATAAAAAACAGGATTAGTGCAAGATTGGTGTAAATGGGTGGTTGGTGGCTGGCATGGACTCGGAGGGCTGAAGGACCAATTTCCATGTTGCATCTCTCTACGATTCCGGAGTAACATTGTCTCTCTCTATGACTCTATCTGGAGGACAGACTGGTACAGCCACAGGCTGTGATGATGGGGCTGCATTAATACTTGTGTAGCAAGCTGTCCATCTGATGCTGGAACTTGGAGGCAACTGCTTGGATTACAGGATTGCTCAGGGGTATATTCTTCACAGGGCAGTCGGGGGGACAAGCGAATGTGAGGGGAAATATGGGGAGAGAGGGCACTGGGGACTGCAGCAGCTGAGATTGTTTTCATGAAGCATGAAGTCACTCAGGAGTCTCAACCACTTAAGCAAATGGTACTGTTAAAATGGTCATGGGGCAGTGGGTGTTTAATTGGCTATTTTCACTGACTGATGGAGTTAAAACTTTCTGATGATCAGTCATTATAATCACAGACCAGGTAACAAAACTAACAGACCCGAAAGATGTATCGTGTCTGTCACAGAAAAAAGTACTTCAGTAAAAAGAGTCAGTAAGTTATTGTAAACCAAGGGCTGATATCAGATTGTACTGAAATAGAAATCATCTACACTCCATTAATGTTCCAATAAAGGCTAACAAACCCAAAACATTTCCATGGATACGGCCTGAATTACTGAGTTTTTCGAGCACTTTGTGTTTTTGTTTTCTTGCATGAGCATTTTTTTTTGTTTTCATATCCTAACAATTTCATTTTTGTCCAGTGAGACACACAGGTCAGAATGGTTCCAAATTAAATCCTGAGCAGCAATGATAGAACTGACCTCAATAACCCTGGCCTGGATAGGAACAGGAGTCCTCCAGGAACTGCAGATACAAGGTAAAATCTGGAGAAGGTTGCACAGGGACCAAGGGAAATATAATGTTCAACACACAAAGACTAAACATAATGGAATCCAGGCACCAAAGTCTAAAGAGAAAGATCAGAAAAATGTGTATGGTGAAGAGATGCATTCAAACTTGTCATTCCAATTCATGAACCCATTTCTTTATCTTCATGGCAGCTGTCATAGAAAAAGAACGTTTTTATACAATTAATTCCATGCAATTTAGGATTTGGGGAGGTAAGGGTAGCTCCATGATCCACTGGCACTAAGTGTTACATCATGTGTGCTCTCTCTTTAAGTCATCTGATAGAATGGAAGAAGCCAATATAATGCAACAATTCTCTTCTTCCATAAGGAACTACACGACTATCTTGGCATTCCTGCTGGAGGCATTCTTTCGGATCATCAGATCACCAACACTGTGCCTTACTTAAGAACCCAAGATGGGAATGGGTCACTTTACTTCCTTATAATTGGTTCAGGGTACATTAGTTAATACAGCAGCATCTTGTTTTCTCATGCAGTGAAATCTTGTTGCTCCCCATTATTAAAAAGCAACAAAATACTGGCTCATTTTTCCCAAATGGAAAATTGGCACAGATGAGGAGATATTTCACAAACAACTTAGACAAAACCAGCTATTGCATATGAAAAATTGTATTGGTGTATCCTGCAGAGACATGATGAATGACAAGTATTTCATGAACCATGTCTGAGCAGCAATGGGTAAGTGAATAAAATACACATGTAGTCTGTAAGACAATGCTGTCCAGTCCACGAAGCCCCAGTGACACTTGTACTGGCATTTTTTTTTAAATGTGAGGAATGTATGGACAATTACTAAATTCCAATATAAACTTGGATGACCTCCTGTGGCATTGCTCATGGGGAGTTGAAGAATAACAGTGTCCTGACTCTGCTGGCAACCAATGTGTGGAAATTCAGTGAAAAATGGAAAGACTAAATGGAAAGACTAAAGGATAATTGTATTCAAGATATCTTAATAAAGATATCTTGAATGCAATGCACAACTCTGGTGTAAAGCTACAGAAGCATTTAATGTAAAGGTCATCCAACTAGTATCTGGTGTGTCCATTGTCTGGGACCATGTATTGGTTTGACTTTTGGAATGGGTGAATGAGGTGAGGGTTTGCTCCATCCACACTATGCATCAATCTGGTGTTTCAGTCCTTCTGGGAATAGTGCATAAAAAACTTGTCATGTTCCACATGCACCTGACACATTGATGTCAGGATAGAGAGTTTCTGGTATTGCTGATAAAGGTTTGTAAATTGGAAGGAACCTGTAAGATTTTGTGAAATCATACAAGGTGGGCCCAGTCAACTATTATTCTTTCTATTTTTAATCTTGATATATTGAAGAACTGCACATTAAGCACATTCACTAATTTAGATTCATGAATGTACTGGTTCTGCATATGTCATATTTCATCAGAATTTGGCTGCTGTAATACAATAAATTTGCTCGAACGATATATGATGCAGCTGAGTGAAGTTAAAAACATTACATATCTTACAGATCCTGAAAGATAGAGGGCTTGCAAACTGTGATTCTATTCACTATATTTCAAAATCAATACAAGATACAGGCAGATTCGTCCATACTGTCCAAAATTACTTACTCCCAGTTGTTTACATAAAAAAATAAAACCTTCCTTTTTACCAGTTATTTTCATGGTTATTAACTTGTTACTCCAATTATTGCCATTTCACGGAAGGAGGTTATAAACCAACCACTGAGCAGCATTTCACACATGCATGCATACAATTTGTCAACAGCAACTGGGCATTCTCAACACCCAGTCAGAGAAAATTCCCACTTCTAGGCAGGCTGCAAACAGGATACGTCAATGTGGGGAATTTCAATATGGCAGTTCTAAAGATATAAAACCAATTTTAAGGGAAATTTAACACTTTTAATTAAATTGAAGTGACTATTCCTGTTATGGGAACAACTCTCACACATGCCTGCTCTGCTGGCTCAAGGAAACAGCATTCAATAGATAATCTATATTATTCCTTCATCCACCAATTTTCAACTCGGCGCACCGGTTTAGTCTTTCCATACATTGGTTGTCAGCAGAGTCAGGAGAGGCTGCAAGTCCTTTAGGTATCTGATCAATGATCTCATCTAGATTTGATTACCAATATTTCTGACATTTGGACAAAATATATTCTTGGAAATCATTTTGGAGAATGACATGAATCATTCATATTTGTCAATTTTGTTAGTTAAAATCAATTAGGAAACATATTATTTGATGTGAATACATCTCTGAGTATTACCTTGACTTACCTTCCACTCACGCATCAATTATTACTATAATAATTTGCTATCTTTCCATGGGCAAGGACAAGAAATTAATGAAACAATACATACAGGGGGCAACAGCCACTGGCCCCCGTAGATAATCTACAAAGCGTCTCTCTAATGCACAAGGTTCTCAAACTCCTTAAAGAAAACTCTTCTGCTTCCTTCACCGAAACTCTCTCTACCTAATGAGGCCAATCCCTGACAATTGACAAGTAACCCAATAAGTATTCTTCAAATCTCAAACAATAACTTAGATGAAGATCTCAGATCTATTAAAAATAAAAACAGTCCAAAAGAATTGTGCACACGCACCTCTGAATAGGTATCGGCCCAATGTGGTCACATGGTCTGGCACATTACAGAATTTGAGATCAATCTGACATTTGAACATGTCAAATACAACCGTGATAGCTTTCTTCAGTCATTGGACCGGTCACCATGCCAGGAGTCTTAAGTAAAAAATACTGTTAAAATCGTCGCATTCATCCTAACATAGCAGTGATAAACTTCTTGTCAGCCCCAATGGGCAACCAATGAAACTCCCAGGAAGCCAGGGTGGTAAAATGGTAAAACATACAGCAGGTGGTTGAGGAGAAAGCAAGTGTGGAGAAGAAAAATCAAAACGATACATGAAACCGTGGAGCTGCAAGAGGCAAAAACAATGAAGAACAATATGGCCATGAAATCAAACCTAAAGATTGCTCATTTCTCTAATGCATGTTTAAGCCAAGAGAAAATATAACAATAGAGATCTTTCTTTTTAGATACTTACAGGTTTATATCGTAGTGCATCCCGATAGGAGCCAAATAATGCTGCCTGTGCCTTAAGAAAGGCCCTGGCCACCCCATCACCAGTGGCTGTAGACTGCTTCTTCAGTTTGTATTTCAAGGATGAGACCTGTACAGAGAGAATGAACAGAAATTCTAAAATCTACAATGAGCAACAATTGTGCCAATATGAATGCCTTTCCTGGGTACACTGGTAATCCAAAAGGAACCTCATTTTTTCCCTGAGTACCTGCTACTTTGTTAACAAAATAAAAATGGCACAGGATTGACAAAAGCATGCAAAGCCATGTTTTAGCACCGCATGCAGTGACTGTGAAGTGTGGACTTTGGTAATGGAACTTCAGTGAGCGAAGGATGACAGCGCAGCTTTATGTTTAAAGAATGAACTGAATAAATAGTATTAATTAAATTTAGGCATGTCATGGAAGGTGATGAGGTGCAGCTGCAGTATATTGGAAGCCATTGTGATCCATGGTAACTACATCTACAGTGTCTGCAGCTTGAGGAACTTGGCTCAGAGTTGATGAGCTGAAGTCTGAGATTTGGAACTGCATTGTATCAGAGATGAGAATAGCCACTACAGAGACATAGTTGCAAAGTGACCAAGGTTGGAAATTAAATATTCCTGGATACTTGACTTTTAGGCAATTCCTGGATACTTGATAGGAAAAATGATGTAGCCCAGACAACAAAGAAAGAGGATAGAGTTCAGAAAAGGCAGAAAATATTGGTGGGAATTGTTTATAGGTTCCCAAACAGTAGTGGTAATTAGGGAATTGTATAAATCAAGAAATCAGAGGCATATGTGACAAGGATTATGCAATATTCTTAGGGGAATTTAATGTACATATAGAACAAATTACTAGTGGAAAGTATAAGAAAGGGTTTGCCAGGCAAGTATATTGAGGAAGCGGAACAGATCCGAAGGGCCAAATGGCCTGATTCTGCTCCTATATTTTATGGTCTATGGAATCAACAAAGGAACAGACTATTTTAGATCAAGTATTGTGTAAGGAGAAAGAGGGAATTAATAATCTTGCGGAGCAGAGGCCTTCAAGGAAAAGTGATCGTAATGTGCTGAATTTTACTAAACTGGACTGAAAATGATTTAGTTTGATCTGAAAACAGAGTTGTAAATTTAAACAAAGAAATCTATGACGATATGGCTGTAGCAGACTTCGAAACTACATCAAAAAAAATACAAGAGTAATTGAGGAATGGCTAATACTTAAAGAATTATTACATGGCTTACTACAAATGCATATTACCCCAAGACACAAAAATATACAGGAAAAGTTGTCCAGCTGTTGCGAACATTATGAATTAAAGACAGTATTAGATCAAAGGAAAAGGCTTATAATGTTGCCAATAAGAGCAGTAAGCTTGAGGATTGGAAAAGAAAACAGAACTTGAGAATAATTTGGTGAGAAATATATAAAAAAGACTGCCAATTCTTTGATGGAAAGGTTAGCAAAGTTATAGTTGGTCCCTTACATACTGAGACTGCAGAAATTATATTGTTGAATAAGGAAATGGCAGAGAAATTAAACTTTTTTTTTGTCTGTCTTCATGGAAAACCAGAACACAACCCAGGAATGGTGGAACAAAACAGATGTACAGTGAATGAAGATCTGAAAAAAGTAGCATCAGTAAAAAAAAATGTGCCTGAGAAATGAATGAGACCGAAAATCAATAAATCCCCAAGACCCAATTATCTGCATACCATACTTTTGAAACAACAAACAATCTGCTGGAGGAACTCAATGAGTTAAGCAGCATCTGTGGAAGAAAAGAATTGCCAATGTTTATGGTTGCAACCTTGCATCAAGTCCTGATGCGGGGTTTTGACCTGAAATTTTGACAATTCCTTCCCCCCCCTCAAATGCTGCTCAACCCGCTGACTTCCTCCAGCAGATTGTTTGTTGCTCCAGATTCCAGCATCTGCAGTCTCTTGTGTCTCCATGCTTTTAAAGACAGTGTCATCTTCCAAAGTTTGAAAGATTCTAGATATTTCCATAGACAAAAAAACATAGCAACTGTAACTCTACTTTTTAAGAAAGAAGAGACAGAACAAACAGAGAACCATAGGCCTGACATCCATTGTAGTGAAAACGTTGCAAGTGGTAAGCAGGACACTAAGAAACCAACAATTGGAATGGACAAATTCAACATGGATTTATGAAAGGAAATCATATTTGACAAACCTGTTGCAATTTTTGAGAGGTTGTAACTAGCAAAATAACGAAGGGGGACAGATCAACTCTAGCCTGCCAGACAATCTGGACCCATTGCAATTCGCCTATCGGCGAAACAGGTCTAAAGCGGATGCCATCTCCCTAGCCCTACACTCAGCTCTGGAGCATCTGGACAGTAAAGACACATATGTTAGACTACTGTTTATTGACTATAGCTCTGCCTTCAATACAATAATTCCAAGCAAGCTTGTCACCAAACTCCGAGACCTAGGACTCAACACCTCCCTCTGTAAGTAGATCCTTGACTTTCTAACAAACAGACCGCAATCAGTGAGGATAGGCAGCAATACCTCCAGCATGATTATTTTCAACACTGGTGCCCCGCAAGGCTGCGTCCTCAGCCCTCTACTCTACTCCCTATACACTCATGACTGTGTGGCCAGATTCTGCTCTAACTCCATCTACAAGTTTGCAGATGATACCATCGTTGTAGGCCGTATCTCAAAAAGCGATGAGTCGGAGTACAGGAAGGAGATAGAGAGCTTAGTGGAATGGTGTCATGACAACAACCTTTCTCTCAATGTCAACAAAACTAAAGAGCTGGTCATTGACTTCAGAAAAGGGGATGGTGTACGTGCACTTGTCTACATCAATGGTGCTGAGGTCGAGAGGGTTGACAGCTTCAAGTTCCGGGGAGTGAACATCACCAACAACCTCTCCTGATCAAATCATGTAGATGCCACGGCCAAGAAAGCTCACCAGCACCGCTGCTCCCTCAGGAGGCTAAAGAAATTTGGTTTGTCCCCTTTGACTCTCACCAACTTTTACCGGTGCACCACAGAAAGCATCCTATCTGGATGTATCACGGCTTGGTACGGCAACTACTCTGCCCAAGACCGCAGGAAGCTGCAGAGAGTTGTGGACACAGCCCAGCGCATCACGGACACCAGCCTCCCCTCCTTGGACTCTGTCTTTACCTCTTGTTGTCTTGGTGTAGCAGCCAGCATAATCAAAGACCCCACTCACCCGCGACATTCTCTCTTCTCTCCTCTTCCATCGGGTAGAAGATACAGGAGCTTGAGGGCACGTACCACCAGACTTAAGGACAGCTTCTACCCCATTGTGATAAGACTATTGAACGGTTCCCTTATACAATGAGATGGACTCTGACCTCACGATCTACCTTGCTGTGACCTTGCACCTTATTGCACCTTGGTGATAGATTTTAAGATATTAAGGGAACCAAAGGACTTAGCATTAGTGAAACAAAGTGGTACTGAGGTCAAAGATCAGTTATGATCTCACTAATTATCAGATCAAATGCAAGGGTGAAATGGCAAACTCTTGCTTCTATTTCTCATGTTAAAATGTTTTGAGAGTTTTGACTTTTAATTGTTTTAATGTGCTTCAGTGAATAACACACCTTTTCAGATCTTCACTGGACTTGTGCAACATATGACCTACCACCAAAAAGCAGCACATCTTTGAAATCTCCGAACCAATGAGGGATAAACAAGCCATTCTTCCCATTTTAAACTATTTCATATTGAAAGACACAGCACCCCAAGTGCAAGAATAATTCCAGTGATTTGCAATGATCAACTTTTTCTTCAAAGATTCTTGCAATAATTTAGACAACAGAAAAACAGAAATCAAATTAGAGCACAATTAATTGCATATACCTGCTACATAATGAAATCATACCAAATTTTCATCAACAAAATATAATTAGCAATGAACTGCACACTGAAAAAATCATGAAGACAAGAAAGCAGTCAAGGGATGAGTAAAGAGAAAATACAATCACTGTTACTAAAATACTGAATGCATTTTTTCTGTGCTTCAGATAATGATTTGCTGTTTAATTACTCATTATACTTCTTTTAATAAAGATAACCAGCACAGTACAAGGCATCAGAGAAAACTAAGCACTACAGGTGATAAACCTTTACAGCAGTGACATTTTTCAGTGTAAAGTCACAGTTACTGTGATCAGATCAAAGAAAGGGACCCCCATAGGGTCCAATTACAGCCATATTTTTATGGAAAAATCATTGAGTTATGATGTTCATAATCTATGCAGAAAGGACTTTACAATATAGGTCTTTTCCCAATAGCTGTGATCTTTTCAATTTACATCAAGGCTTGATGGCTACAGATGAAAGTTTTGAAATCCAACTCATTTAGTGCTCTGACTGCATATACCAAGCCTCATTAAGTATTTTCAATTAACTTCAGCACAGGTTGCGAAGTACATAATCTATATCTCTGTGGCGAGAAAGGTTAAAGAACATACAAATCCACTGGACTCTCTATGCCCTTTTAATTAGCATGACATCATGGATTCATTCCATAAACCATCAGATAATGAAATATCAAGATTTATCAGTCTGATACATTTTAACAGGTGCAACAAAACAGTACGTGCCCAGGGCAGATTCCACAAACAGTACCATTGGGGATTAAAAAGAAATAATAGTGCAATGTCAGTTAAAGTATCTCAGAAGAAATTTTCTCAGATGCATTAATGGAAAAAATTAATGATTTAATTGGAAATGAGTAAATTGGATCTCAATGCCACATCGCCAAGGTTTTGAGATTTCAGCGCAGGCTGTTTATTCCCACTTCTGCCCAAGAACTTTCGCGTAACAATGTGCCTTTGGACAGAACAGCTACTGAAGGAAATTATCTTATACTCATTGACAATGTGGTATTGAGAATCATGTTTCAAATTAAATTTCAAAACTCTAGAAATATTAAAACACATTTTCCACATCTTCTTAGTTCAGTAAAAAAAAATCTATCAGCATCTGTCCTACTAAATTAGGCAAGGAACAAAAAACAGGGGCAAAACTGCCTAGACTAGACTTTGCTTAAGCCTTGAATTTTGACATTGTATCATGCTAGTTTGCAACTAAAGTGCCCACTAAGTTTGCTTTTTGTCTTCTTTGACCATTACACAGGAAAGCAGTCAGGACAGCAGACAGCTCTTGGCTCCTGCAGACATCATTAATAAAGCAACCAAAGTCAAGACAACCTTCAATTTCCATCTTTAGAGAAAGCAACCACAAACTCAGAACAACCAAAGCAAAATAAAAACACAAGTTCTTGACATTTTAGCACAGTTTCCCAGTGTAAGGTGCACCTCTTTGGGTTTGCGACTATTTGATTCACTTTGATTTAATAGCTGACTTTCTCGGTGTTTTGAGTAACCTTATTCTTGGAAAGCATTCCGGACAAAGTTATTATTTGACCACATTTGTCAAAGTTTTAATGCAGGAAAAAATGTATAAAAAGCAAGAACAAAAACCTAAATGGACATGTTTTTCCAAACAGAGCGATTCCTCTAAATATGCAGGAAGATTTTCCTGAAATGACTTGTGCAATCTTATGTCTCAGAGGCAGAATTTTTCTACTTGGCCCCTTGCTGATCCTCATAAGGTGAAGCCTTCACTGACTTCAAAGGAAATCGGGCACCCTAACTGTTGTTATACAACCTGGTCTCCAAGCTTTCAGGCAAAGGTTCTGCAGCCACATGAGAAGAATTTCAGTCTGTGTGGTTTGAAACTTTCCCTACAGACCTGAATTTTATAATGAAAAATTCCTTTCCTCAAGAAAGCAAGCTTAAGGATTTACTTCCTGGAGGTCTAACTGAACAGTGGACGCCATTGGAAAACCTCATTGCTGCTCCCCAAGTGCATCTGTGAATAATGTCAACAGCAAACCATTGTGACAATTTGGGTTTTAAATTATATTTTTCTTTAGCTATGTTCAGGGCCACATCAGAGATGCACTGAAGTGCTACAGTTAGGATCAGCTAATTATGCATGAAGATAGTAGTTAGTTAGAAGTTCACCAACATCTTTAAGAATATTTTCTTAAAACAAGCTTTCCAACTGCTTTCACTTTTGCCCTGATTCAGATTTGTATTTAGTTTATAGATGCAAAAGTCAGTATCGAGTGCACATGCACTGCACGTATTGGTATTCCAAGGTCGACAAGGCAACTTGTTGTTATCCATCTGCCACAGAAAAAATAATTCCAACAATCATTTCATAAGATTTGAGTCAATTGGCAACAGTCAAGTTGAACCTTGGTGAACCCAACTTGCACTAAATTTCTCCAGATTGAAAATGAGGTTGGTGTTAGGTTCTCAGAGATGTAAATTCATATTCAGAAGACTCTGAAGAACTTGCAGCCAGAGGATTTCAGGATGAATGAGCAAAAGCTGAATTCTGTACTAACAGATATCCCTTAAGAACATGTTTTGTGTGGCTGTTCTCCTTTTTGCAGAAAAAACTTTGAAAAATATGTAGACTTAACTAATTTCTGTAAGTTAAATCAGAACACCAAGTAATAGCAGTGCCCACTGTTAATTTTAATGGTTTTAAGGAGGAGGAAAATAACAGAGTTACAACATTATTGGTGAAATTGTTGACAGGTGAATTCTTGCTATATCTCACTGCTGAGCAAACCGCAAAGCTGGAAGGATTTTGTTTAATATAAGTAGTGCACCAGTGCCAAGAATATGCATATTTACATTTTTAAAATCTCAACATCTATTAGCTAATGTGGAGATTCACCAGGATGCTATCTGGATTGGAGAACTTTAGTTGTGGGGAGAGATTGGATAGGCTGAGCTTGTTGTCTCCAGAGCTAAGAAGGCTGAGGTGAGATTTGATAGAAGTTTAGAAGATTGAAAGACATAGATAGGGGTATTAAAAACAATAGGGCATAGGTTTAAGGTGAGAGGACATATTAAAAGGGATCTGTTGGATAAGTGTTTTTATACAGAGAGTGGTTGATATCTGGAACACACTGCTCGAGGAAGTGGTGGAATCAGACACAATCACTACATTAAAGAGGCATTCGGGTAGACACGAATAGGTAAAGCATGGAAGGATACGGTCCTAATGCAGGCAAATGTGATTAATGCAGATTAGCAAAAAGGCAGCATGGACATGGTGGGTCAAAGGGCCTATTTCTGTGTTGTACACTCTAACTATGACTAATAGTCTTGATTTACGCTGGAGGCAAACTACAAGCTGTTTTGATCACAGTTTTTCCCTACAGAAGCCATTGCAGTGGCTATCAAAAGCTGCTAAATAAGGGTAATGGTACAAACAAGGAAGCCAAAAAATCTGCAGTAGGAAATTTCCAATGCATTTTCTCATGGCTTCATCTTATAACGCTGGATTTATAAACAAGACCAGAGTTTTGTTACTCATACTTTATATCCAAGGTAACTTTTGTAAAATAAAATTTGATTGGGGGATTTTAAATCTACATTAATGCAACACCATTAATAATGTCCGCATGGAAGTAAATAAACAGGTTTTCAGAGGCTAGTCACAATAATTATTCTTCATCTGGAAATACACAGTATTTCCTAAAGCAGAATACTATCAAGAAAACTAATATTTCTAATAGTCCATAACTCTTAAATATTATGTGTGAATATCTGACAAGAGACCATTATTAAGATGGCAGCATACAACACAGCAGTGCGTCTACATGAAAACAGTTCAGTAATTCAGGACAACTGTGACCTGGAGACCTTTATGACAACTGAGACCAATACAAAAACTGACCTAATAATAAACTCCAGATGGACTAAAATCCTTGTGACATGAACTCACATGTAACTAAACATATCTTGTAACGGCTTTACTCAAATCAGCACAGGAGACTAAATAATAATTTTTTAAAAATTACTTTATCTGGGAAGGGGGAGGAGAAGAGCACAAAAAATTAAAATACTGTATGCAGACTGTTGTGGTGTTTGATAAATTCAAAAGCAATGTACTGTACTGCTGTTTGTAAATCTGCATGTTAATTTCTAGAAACGCATAATGGATACTCAGAAATGGGTATACTTTGTACAGGTATTGCTATGCACTGTTTATAGTTTGCTTAAATTTAAACATGAAATACTAAGCATCCTGATGCATTATTAGCAAGGAAAAGTAATATAAGCAATACAAGATCAAAGTAGGGATGCAGTTGACATCTCATTTATCAGGCTTCATTGATAAAGAGGCAGCCTTTTTTAACCATGTCTTTTAATTTAGACCAGTATCCTTTTGTGCCAAGTTAAAACTGTCACTTTCTTTCTAACAAGAAATCTAAGCAAAAGAGACAATTGTCGATTTTAAAACAAATAGCGTATTTCCATTAGAAACATCTCAGTGAGTAGGTGGAAATAAATTAAAATGCACGGGAAAACTAGTAATTCAAGGAAACAAATGTTTCAGAATACTTAAGATCAAAGGATCAATTTTGTGACCCCAACTGTAAAAGTATTTCTTATTATATTGACCAGTGCCATCCAAGCATTAATTAAAGGAAAAAGAGCTGGCAGGTGGCAGGGAAACAGGAGCTGATAATTGGCCCCCTTCTTCTACTTGCCTTCACAACTCAAACTCGTTCTTCAGCAAGAAATGCCACTAGGCAGACAGAAATGCATACTTTGTAATTTAATGATTAAGTATAAGATGAAGAGACTTACATTTTAAAAAGCTACAACTAATGAATGCAGATATCTTTCTGATCATAAGCTTCATTTACGATTGGCTGCACAACTCAAAACCTCTGCAGCCATAGTCTAAATCTTGAAAATAATTCTGCTTTTGCACATGTCAATTTGCAGCTCCTGACTTCCACAAGAAAAAGGAACAAATGTGATACCACTAACCGCTTCCTCCCCCTCCCCATCCCCACCCTCCCATCTATCCATTTCTGATAACAGAAGAGATTTTATCACATTCAATGAGCTAATGAAGTTTAAAAAAAAAGCACTGCTCCATTTTTACTCACCACTTCACTCGGTAGATTGTGAAGGTCATCAAATGGTGTTTCCAGTGTATTTGTATCTACATTTAATATAATCACATCTTCTAAAGCTTTACTCTTCACCTTCTGTTAAATAGAAAAGAGAGGAAATGTTCAGCTTTTTTGTAAATAAGATTGCCTCATTTTCTCAAAGTGGCCTGTGGTCTGAAGAGTTGTGAAAGGAAATATCATTTTTGTACAGTTGCCATGTCACCAGCCTGAAGTGTTCTCTCAGGGGACACCATTCCACCAACTGTGAGTGTGAGTGTTACCTGTCTGTATTTGGCAAGTTTATGCCAGTAATACTGCTCTTACAGGTTGCAGTGCAAAGCCAAAGGGGTAAGGTCACTTCCACAAAATGAGTGGCCATAAAATTGGCTTTTTTGTTAAATGCAAGGGTTCTATTACTGAAACCGTAGAACTTTATTTTGCACAGAAATGAAACCTAATGCAGCTTTGCATATATGATTACCAGTTCCACTTTAGAAGGTTTAACGTAATTTGAGTGGCAACTCACTATTTAGTAAATGGAATATTTCAGTAGTACTCATACTAAGTTACCTTCATTTAAAATCAAGATCAAGAAAAAGGTGCAAAAAGACATCAGACTGTTTACCAGAAGAAGCAGGAAGACTGTGTCTGAAAATAATTAAGCAAAGAATTATTAAATCATTATTTAGTGACTGTTTTGGCAATGAAATTGCAGGGGTATGTCAAGAGAAAAAACATGTTTAAGTTAAAAAGGGGGTATACAATGGAGCAGATTGAAAACACTTATCAGAAGGAAACACATAATAAAAGGTTTAGGAAGTCAAAGGTAAAGAAAAAGGCTCCAGGCTCTAACAATTTTCATTTATGGGTCCTGGTGGAGTTGACTGAGATTTTAAATCCACTCACTGAGCAAGTGCTCTGCCCTTATTGGTTGGTGTACAAAACCAAAAGAGGTTACAGTCAAATTTGTTTCCAAACGGAAATTAACAGATTTTTATTAGCTAAGGAGAATAAGTGATTGAATAAGTAACAAATAGATGAGTAAGGTAACAAGCATCATAACAGAGGCTACGTATGAGGAAGAAATAGAGGCCAGGAATCAACATCAGCCATGAGGAAGAGAAGCAGCAATGGATTATGCGTGCTGCTGGCAAGGCCGGTGTTTGTTGTCCATCCACAATATCTGTGGTGAGCCATCTCTTTGTACCTCTGCAGTGCATTGCTATTGGGTGAGATGTTCCAGGATTTTCACACAGTGACATGCAAGGGTCAATGACATATTTGCAAGACAGAATGTTTGTAGCTTGAAAGGGAACTTGCAAATGGTGGTGCTTCCATGTTCCTTCTTCCATCAATAAAGGTTGTGGGCTTGGGAGATGCTGTCATAGAAACCTTTCTAAGTTATTGTGGTGCATCTTCTGCATGAAACATACAGAAGACCTACTTTCACAAAAGGTGCTGGACGAACTCAGCAGGTCAGGCAGCATCTATGGAGGGAAATAAACAGTCGACTTTTCAGGCCATGACCTAATTTGGTAGTTTTTTTCTCATGCAGCAAGTAGTTTTGTCTGTTACATTTGAATGATCTTCATAAAAATTAAAATGCAGAAGGAAAAAAACAAATCAAGGCCAATATGAGATCGAGAAAGGAATTCAGACAAAGCTACTTCCCAAAGCAAATTGTGAGAATCTGGAACTTGGTACGGCAAGCAGCTGTTCAGACAAATACTTTAAGGGAAAACTTTTAATGGGAAACTATGTGGGAAGAGGAAATAGTAGATGATGATAAATTAGATGATGAAGGGTAGAAGGAGGCTCAAGTGAACGTAAAACTAACCTGTATGTGGTTTTGCTGTGTTACCTGCCTCTGTATCTCTGCTATGTATTTGGTAGAATGCCACAGAAAAACTTAAACTACTGCACATCTTAATTATATACAGTTTTGAAAAAAAATGGAGGAATAAAAAAATCTCTTTCAGGAATTACCTGAACAGAAAAAAATCTGAAAGCAACAAAAAGTCCACTTTGGTGTGGACACAAATGCAAACTTTGAGCTGGAAACTGAAATCCATGTCCAGCAGTTTCCCTTGCAGTTGCACTGAGATATTCGTATGATATCGAGGTGACCAAACTACCCAGCTTAAATAATTCTAGTTATAGGCACAACTACAATTTCCATCCCTGTGGCTACCCATATGAATGAATGAAATCGGCAAAGCTCCAATTGTCAAATGTGCCTATCAGTTGCACCGGTTCAGGCGTGTGAGCAGTTGAGGGCAGTGGAATCTCTTGATATTTCCACAGAATTTGCGAGTACAAGAAGATAACGATTCTTATTTTCTTCTCGCAACCACTTGTCCCAGCAGTTGAAAAAAATCCATTCCTACCAAGGTCTGCTCTGTATTATGTGCATTTTAATCCAATTTTAAGACATCACATTAAAAATTGACATTTCCCTGGTTGTAGTCTCTTAAACCTGTTGTGTCAATGTACATGAATGATGGATAAACAAGTTGAAATTTTAAATCATGAGCACTGTAAAGAAGATATAAATGAGTTGGTTTTCCATTTCCTTTGGCTTCAATGGCTTTCATGCCCATTTATGCTCATTTTAAATTTGGGCATATTGCATCAGAAAGGTATAATTTCTGGGTTGTGCCCATGGAAGAAACTGTCAGATCTCAAGTGTCTGCACCAAGCAAATATGACGCAACACAATAGAGAACCAGAGGTGAAAGCGAGCTGATACAGTGTACTGGGAAGAGACTGGTGCAACAGTACAAATGGGTTTAAATTGCCAATGACAGCAAAGCGACTATCCCTGTAAGTAATTTCAGGTACTTTCACCACTGTACTGATTCAGTGTCTTCAACCCAAAACATGAACTCTGTTTCTAGCTGCTGCCTGATCTGCTCAGACTTTTCAATATAGTTTGTTTTTATTTCACCTGTCCACATTTTGACTAGAACAAGTCAAGCTTGCTTTTAACCTTCATGTGAATATGTTAATTGTCAGAATGCATCATGGCCAGAAGCATTCAGGAGGCATTGAGACAGGGACATGAACAGACAGGATATTGAGGGATATGAACCACATGCAGGCAGATGTGCAGTTTAAATTGGCATCATGGTCGGCACAGACATCAGGGGCCAAAAGGGCCTGTTCCTGCACTGTACTATGTTCATATGGTTAAAAGGCATCCCATTATTACAGCACAGGGAACACAAAAGCAGTCATATTTCTGTACTCAGGTGAAAATTGGAAGTGTTTCATAATTTACATTTTCAAGGTACCTGCACCAACCTTTGCCAGCTCAAATCCTGCCAGCAAAAAGAGAAAGTTTTTTCTACTCCTCACATTTCAGGGATCTGATGTCAAAAGCAAATATTCCCAGATCAGGTATGGTGCAGATTAATCTGGAGTACTTCTCCTTTTATTCAGATATAACAGTATGCCTCAGAAAGCTTAATCTGGTACACCAGGGTGACTACTTTCCTCTCTCTCACCTGCCCCATGGTCTCCTACATCATCCATCATGTTTCAAATCTACTGGGCAATGGATTGAACAAAGACAAAGGAGACTGGGCTAGATTTGAACCTATAATAAGTGGAATGGCAAATGCAGAACACATCATCTAATGCACTTGCACATAGCACAATTTTTAGCAACACTTATGTGGAAGATACGGTTTCAGCAGTTTAAAAAAAAAACTACCTCAAGAAAATGTTTTAATTCCCAAACACGGAGTACAAGTGCTTTGTATTCCATTTACTTTTCTACATTCTAAAAACAGTCAAGGTTACTCTGTAATCTAAAGTTTAAACATATCTGGCATTTGTTTTTCTAAGTTTTCTATGAACAATTCAAGACTAATTGTCTTCATATCTAAACTATTAGAGGCAGAGACCATTCCCACTACTTCTACAATCTACTCATAGTGATGTTACAACAGAGCTCAAAGGACGGCAAGAAACTCTGCAGCCCATCTTACCACCAGGGAATGTGTTTGTAAATTCCACAGTGGACCACATTCCTAAAAATCTAAGCAGAGAAACATTCAGCAAAATAATTAAATACAGAGCAGCATACTGATTTAATACAAAATTGTTTTCTAAGATTAAGTATTTTCTGTGTTTCCCAAAATATCTTGAAAGTGTTTCCAGTTGTCATACCCAGGATCTCTCTCATCCATTATGTATACAGTATTATTGCACACTTTCAACATTTGCAACACAAGGTAGTGACAATATTGTTGGCACGGTGTCTCTGACATTTAGTCAACATTTGCTTCTGCCCTTTAAGCCACGTAATAACATTTCTATTCTATGACTTTACACGTGCTCATATTGCTAAATATAGTTTAAAAACATTCAACTTACTTCCATTAAGCTCAAGTGAACGCCAATCAGATAGGGCATTGGGGCACTGGAAAAGAAAACAAATGGAAGTGTTTATGAGTAGCTGACAATGACTGAATATCAAGGCCAGCATTGTTGGTCAACCAATGTGTTGTGACATGGAACTAGTGAAATATATAGCCCACTGAAAACCTTCTGCAATGTGAGCTCCACCCCTCGAATGTAGGTAAACAAGTGGGAGATACTATTGCACTGGAAATGAGAGAGAATTAATAATCAGTTAAGGAGTAGGGGAGTTACACTCGTGCCCAGACCAAATGAAGGGGTTGGTATGATGTACACAGGTATCAGGCTTTTTAAAAAAAAGACACAATGAAATACAGATTTGGAAATTCAAGGACATGACTTTTAATTGGAAAATGTCTGCAGTGCAATAAGAATTCTAGCAATGCATCTCTCACAATTTTCCCATGTACCAATATGTGGTTTTGTATGCACACACAAACAAACAAGCACACATTTGCATTAAATGGAAAAATTTGGTAAATTGTGAAGTACACTTCTTTGGCACGCAAATTATAACTGAGATAGGCAACTGTTAACAAGGCCTGTTTTTAATGAAGGATTTTATTTGTTAAAAATGTAATTTCCTGTGGCAATTACTGTCTTTACATTATGTGGAACAGGCAAGTCAAATGATAAATAATTGCTCTCATTTTATGAAATAAGGCTTGAAGAAGCACTGCTGCTGTACGCGTATTCATGCTGTAAACAGTAACTTCCCTGTTATAAATTGAACTCAAAAATTGGACCACCAAGTGATCAATTTAATGTGGGGTTCTGAGACTCATTTCCCATCACAATATTGCATCCACTGTACTGACTACTCCCTCACTGGTTTTTATCCACAGCATGATGGGTGGCTTCTGAAACAACTGTGTCTAGCATCAGCAATTAACACTGACAACTGCCTGTGTTTGATATTTCACACACAAGCATCAGGGTATTCTTCTTTACGAAAAGAGGGGAAATACTTCTGATTAATTTTGAAGTTCAACATTATTTTGGGAACAAGGGCAAAATCTGTCCTGCATTTCCAGGCAGCATGCTGTTCTTTCCAGTACCAGTTTTTTTGTTAAATGGTGCAAATTTGCAGAAGCTAAGATATTCATGAATGGCTAAAATGCTTTTCTCCATTACTAACAGATCACAGAATGTAGTCTCTAGCTAATAACATTTTAATCTCAATTTTTGAATAGTCATGACTAGCTTAATTTGTGTAAACAGCAACATAAACCCTGCCAGAAATGTAATCCCAGAACACTTCTCCATTCCCCAATGAATCTGCAAGACTGGCATTCTGTGCTATATGTAGTCTAGAGTTTAAACACAATAACTTCATTATGTATTTAAATATGTAATTAATAGTTTTGGGCTCTGATTTTGATGTTTACAACCTTTTCATGAAATATCTACATATTCCACAATCTTACTGTAAATGAATAAATTTACAACACTATTAATATTTACCAGCTTTTAATCAAACTTTGTGAAAATAGTAACACAAGAAATTTAAAAATACAGCTTTTAAATTACCAAAACCCAGCAATTTTGTGGACAGGGTAGATATAAAGTTCATTTTAGGTTAATATTTGTTCAGGGATGTGGATGTCACTGGTAAGGCTAGTGTGCATTGCCCATCCCCAATTGTCCTTGAACTGTGGAGGCAATTAAGAGCCAACCATGCCAGTGGTTCTGGAGTCACATATTGGCCAGATCAGATAAGGATGACAGATTTTCTTCTCTGAAGGGACATCAGTTAACCAGATGAGTTTTACGACAAGTAGTTTCATGGTCACCATTACTGACAGTAGCTTTTCATTCCAGACTTACTTAATCACTTGAATTTAAATTCCCCAGTTGCCATGGTAGGATTCAAGCTCATGTCTCTGGATCAGTGGTCCAGAACTCTGGTAACTAGTTCAGTAACTTAATGACAATGCAGCAACAATCCTCATTAACACCATTAACACAAGGCACAATAAACAAGAGATAAATCTCTCTCTCACCAATTGCACACGACATTGTTTCTCCCTCCTCCTGCCCCCACCAAGCATTTAGGATCATATTAAACAATCTGATGCATGCATGCTTTTATGGAAGCAGAAGCTCTTCCCATTCAAATCACTGTGGTCTATAGCTGATACAACACTGATTAGAAAGTCCATCTGTTAAATTTCACAGTAAAATAAACAATAAATTCACACTATTTACATGAGGCATTTTAATTTTGAACAGCTGGAAATTCAATACAGAATCAACTTAGCAGCTGCAGTGTTTAAAATGAAATATTTTTAAATTGGCACCAAGCACAAATCTTGCCCACAAAACAGCAGATTTCTCAACAGAGTATTTATTAGATATTTGATGATTCTTAACTACAGTTTCAAAATTGGTTTTATTTTCTTCAAAGAAAGAACTCATCATGTACTCCATAATAGCTTTCGTGCTCAACAACTGCAACACAAACCTGATGTGAACATGGATGATTGGAAATTGCAAACATGTGAAACATGGATCTCAAAATTAATTTGTTGAATATAAATAAACAAATAACAATGTACCATTTTGTTAGAATTTGCTTTAACAATGCAGACTTTTGATGGGAAGAGAAAGGGTAGGGGAGGGGGACAGGGAGACCTGTGGGCGAACACTAACATGCATAGTTACGAAGAGTTTTGGCTTCTGAATTAATTGATGATCAAGGGCAATGGACTAAAGGCAGCCAATTCTGAAAATTGTAAGCAATAGATTTCTCTGCTATAGATTGTGAGGTCAAGAGTCCATCTTATCGATCCCCTTCAATAACCTTTGAATACAGAGGAGTGGAGTTGACAACATAATAATGTTTTTTTCTTTTTAATTGAAGAAATATCAGTCCAGTTTTTTTTTGAAGTTTTTGGTTTTATTTTTGGATTATTATCAATATTTTTTTTTGATTTGGGGGTTCTTCTTTTATATAATTAAATTTCATTTCTTTTCAATCTTTCCTTTTGTATTTGTTCACTCAATAAGAGAACTGGAGGTCTAGATTACTTTTTTTTTAACTCCTTGTGATTATATAAATTAACTGTTATGATTGTTATCCTGATGTCTTTGCACATATGTATAATTACTAATGTTATATATATTATTTTGTACCAATTTGAAAATTAATAAAAAGACTGAAAAAGAAGAAAAGTCTATCTTATCGTGCTAGGGGACCGTTCAAAGTCTTATAACAGCTGGACAGAAGCTGTCCTTGAGACTGGTGGTACGTGCTTTCAGGCTTTTGTATCTTCTGCTTGATGGGAGAGGGAAGGATAGAGAATATCTGGGATGGGTGGGATCTTTGATTATGCCGGCTGCTTTACAAAGGCAGTGAGGTGTACAGAGAGAGTCTATGGTGGGGAGACGGAGTTCCGTGATGTGCTGAGCTGTGTCCACTACTCCCTGCAGTTTCTTGCGGTCACAGGCAGAGCAGTTGCCATACCAAACCATGATGCGTTCAGATAAGATGCTTTCTATGGTGCATTGATAAAAATTGGTGAGGATCGATGGGGACACGCCAAATTTCTTTAGCCTCCTGAGGAAGTAGAAGCACTGGTGAGCTTTCTTGGCCATGGCGTCTACGTGGTTTGGACCAGGACAGGCAATTGGTGATGTTCACTCCGAGGAACCTGAAGCTCTCAACCTCAGCACCGTTGATGTAGACAGGAGCATGTGCACCACCCCCCTTCCTGAAGGCAATGACCAGCTCTTTTGTCTTGGTGACACTGAGAGGAAGGTTGAAAGATCAGGCAGCAACTCGAACTGCCTGGATTCTATACCTTTACCAATATCCAATGCCACAGCCACTCAATCAAACTGCATTCAAGTCAAGGGGCTAACTTCATTCTTATACTTTTGGTGAGCTGTGAAGATTCAGTGGGATTGCACTGGATAACTTGTCAGCAATGGCAAGTACAACCAGACTTTTCTCAACAGTAGTTAAACTTGACAATAGCAATACCAGAAGGAATATCTTTTCACTTAATTATTGACGTATCCATTACCAGATCTTAAGTTTGGGTATCAAAATCATTGTAATCTTGCCCATTGATTGAGAAACAGCCCTCACAAGCGCGAAGTGGCACTATTAACTGCTGCTTCACACACATAGAAGGGAAAGAGAGGAAACCAGAGGCCAAGAATGGCAGTTCACTGAGTTCGCAGGAATGACCCTGTTGATATCAGGAGACTGCATTAGGTAGCAAAGCATCCCTACCCTTGCTCCTCTTTGCTTCCACATGGCCACCCAATTGTCCCCCAATTATCTTCAGCCCCCTCATCGCCTGTATGTTGTCCTTTGATGGCATCATCAATGCATATGCAGTCAGCTCTGAAACATACACTTTAACATCAACTTCTTTCTCACAATGACCTCTCTTCACCTTTCCCCACAGATTCTAGGGACAAGACCATATCTTTGACATCCAGTCTCTGACTCAATATCTTCAGCCTCAGTTAAAAAAAAAATTTTGTAAGATCGTCACTAGCTCCATCCTCCCTGACCACAGTCTCAAGCTGACCCAGGAGGCATGTCACCTTAACAAGGTTTTCACCATGACACAAAGTAGTAAACACCCCTTTCCGACATCAAGCCATCAACTTTCACCTCAATCACGTTACTCACCTTTGCTCCACCTTCGCTAAGCCTAAAGCTTCATAGATAGTTTTTTCTATATATTTTCAGATCCAAATATTCCAATGCCTTCCATGTTTCATCTTCCAGTTTCAGGTCACTCCAAGCCTTTCATCCTTTCAACACCAGGTCCTCAGTGAATCATCATCAGCATGCTGCCTGACCTCCTATTTAAACCTCTTCAAAGGTTTTCCCATTTTTCACTGTAACCATGTCCAATGCTCTGTATAGTCTCACACACCAAACTTTTCATTCCTCTAAGCCCATCTTCTTATGCATTCCCCTGCACAAATATTGGCATCATGCCTTGGCTACCTCTTTCAGCAGGCTTTCAGACACTTGTGCTGATATCTGCTTCTTTGGCTCAGCTTCCACTTTTACTTTTGTGAAATGTATTGAGATATTTTCCTACATCAGAAGCATATTTACATTGCATCATGAAATAATGAGTTTACAGCCTGCTGTTGATAATCAATTGTGGACTCACTCAGTATATATTGTCATAATAGTGATTACATATTTTGGAACACATGAAGTTGCATATAGATAAGCAGATGGGCCACAATGTGGAAATGATGGGATCAATTTTCTTATACAAATTCTGCCCTTATGCATGAGAGTACACAAGGCAACTGATCAAAGATGTCCAACCCGTTCCTGTGCTGCACTGTTCTATGTAATCAAGTGAAAGATTATTTTTATTTTGCTGAAATAAGAGTAAGTATTTTCAGGTGTTGATAGTACAGTTCCTATTTTTTTAAAGATGAACTCTTTTGACAGTGCTACAACTCATTTTAAAAAAATTAACTGGCACCACCTCAAAACATATTGCCGAGGGCTAACAAATGAGCTCATATCAATCAGTTGCAAATATCTTTCATCCTCTTTTCACTGTGCAAATGCCATGGAGAAATAAATGGCAATAAACAAATGGATTTTGCAACAGCCTTTAAAGGCTTCTGTGGAAATTTTCTTACAGGAATTAGATACACTTGTTCAATTTTTTCCTTTTATTAAAGAGCTAGAAGAAATAGCATATCCCAGGAACCTGCAATGCACTCATCCATAATGATTACACAGTGGATGAAGCACCAATGGTGGTTCTACAAACCTCATGACACTGTCATATTAATATACAGAATCCTGGTGTTATCCAGAGTCTTAAAATCTACAATGGTAACTAAAGCAGAGATCTCAAAGGTAGATTAGTAGCCTTACCAGCAATAGTCCAGCAGGTGGGGAGGGAGCACTGGGATGTAAATATGCTGCCAATACATTGGATAGATCATGGCAGCTGATGCATGAACACAAGCCGTTAACTGAAAATAAAAAACAACAATACTTTAATGAACAAAATTGACCAGAAAACTACAGCAAAGCACAAAACAGTCGATTGTAAATCCTTATGCTAAAAATGTTTAATGATAAAAAAAATGTACAACAGTGAAAAGGTCACGTCTGCACCATAATTTGCTCATCTTCAGGATTAAAATAACATGATTAAATATGGAAAAGAACAGGGTCTGAAGGCTCCTGAGGGATATCATTAGGGCAAATTGCCAAGAATGAAACATGAGCCAGCCAGGAGAGTCTCGAGGCTGAAAAACACTGAGGGATTGAAACATTCGACAGTTGGAGCTATGGTGATGTGTGAACTGCAGCTTGAGTTATCAAGAGAATTTGTTCACTGACACATGGAATGCCACTATTGACCAGCAACTGCCCGAGCTAAACAGCTGTACAGTTGAAAGCATAAATATATTATAGCTTTTCATCTCCAGCCAATGCTCTGGAACCGACTTATTTGCTTTTGTGTTGCAATGGGAACCATGTACAAAAACAGTAAAGCTTACTTATACAAATGCATCTTAATGTGACTATTCTAGTGGTCTAAACAAGCCATATAATTAGATTACAAAGATTATTTGACAATATGGGTCATCTCACAAAACAATTTTTATAAACAACAATAAACCCACAGCTGTTGCTACCAATAATACATCAGTCTTCCATTGAGAGCATTGATAATTTAAACAGTGCAATTTTTTAAGCTAGCAATACATTCCATCTTATTTCTTTAAAACATTCATCGATTTTTTTTGGTTTAATTATCCAGTTTTGGATCTGGTTGTCACTGGTGAGGCCACTATTAGTTGACCATCCTTATTTTCACTTGACAAGGTGGTGGTGAGCTGCCTTGAACTGCTGCATGTACTCCCAGAATGCAATTGGGTAATAAGTCCCAGGATATAGAACCAGTGACAAAGGACCAGCAATATATTTCCAAGTCCGGCTGCTGTGCGACTTGAAAGGAACACGCGGTCATGGTATTCCCATGTGCCTAAAGCCCTTGTTTTTCTTGATGGTGGAGATCACGGATTTGGGAGGTGTTATCAAACCTGCTCCACTTCCCTTCCCTAATGCCACACAAATGGACCCACAAAAATTCTTAATTTTCAAAGTACATCAATTCCACTTGAGTGGACAAAGTTTAAATAGGTAGCAATGTTTTTGTTTAACTCCCAAACCATTATAGAGAAATAAAGCAGCATAGTGTAGGCTGAAGGTTAAGAAATATTAAATTGCAGTTCAAGAAAAAATATTCTTAAATCACCATACACAGTCATCAATGCTTATACCATTACCACTTCATTTTAAAATTATTGGATTGCATGTGGTCTAATTCTTCATAATATACATATTGCCTTGGGGTTTCAATGCAGCAGTCATCATATATTCTGTGATTTATTCTATATGCACGAGCACCCCAGTAGGAAGTATGTTCTTTACTTCAATGGAGCTGCAACAATGAGGGATGTCATTCAATGTTGTATCCATCAATGTTGTATCCATCAATATCATATCCCTTCAAATATTTCACTAGTTTAGCTGCTATTTCCACTTTCACCCTCCTTTCCCCACCTGACTCCATCTGCCCTTTTTCTCCCCTTTGTCTGCTTCCACCAATCATCCAGCTTCCAACTTCACCCCTGCCCCACCTGGCTTCTTCTGCCCATCATCCTTCACTCCTCCTCAGTCCACCGGTTACCCACCGGCCTCTGTCTCATCCCTCCCTCTTCCCCCATCAGATTTCTGAACAATCCATGGACACAACCTCATTATTCTGTGTTTTTGCACTATTTATTTATTTTTCTAACTTATAGATTTTTGTATCTGCACTGTACTGCTGCTGCAAAACAATAAATTTCCCGTCATACGTCAGTGATAATAAATTTGATTCCTCTTTATACCGACCATCTTCCTCTCCGCTTTCAGTCCTGATGCAGAGTCTTGACCCAAAACGTTGACAATTCCTTCTCCCACTCCCCCAACATGCTGCTCGACCCGCTGAGATCCCTCAGCAGTTTGATTTTTGCTCTGAATTCCAGCATCTGCAGTCTCCTCTGTCTCCATTTCACTGTTCCTCTCACTGGGCTTCAGATGCTCATTGTCCATCCTTTGTTCAACACTTTCCTGTCATTGGCTGGTGTAGGTAGCATTCAATATCATTTTACTATCACTCCAGCAATGCATCACCAATTATATTGTTATGATCCATATTGCTTGGAAAGTTGCATTGACACTATCATGAACATCACAAACCTACCATAAAAATCTAAAGCAATGAGGGACATTTTATTCTTGCAAGATATCATCCAACTTTGCATCAACCTCCTGTGTTTTGTTTAAGTCGCGATAAGCCCAATAGTCTGACAACTGTTCAAGCACCTAATTACGCACTGCTGAAAGTAGCTAATGCACCCAAAGTTATGGTTTGCCTCAGACAATACATTACACCTGGATTACAATGCAGGAGAGTTCCAATGTACATGCAAAGTACACACAAAAAGATCAAGAACAGAGAATTTCTTGATCTTATTGTCTATCTGAACATGATGTTAAACTTCTTAAAATTACTACGGCAGCCATGAAAATAATTTCCATAATCTTAGCAGGTCTATAATGCAATCTTATATAAATAAAACATAATTTGAATAATTCCAAGGCTGTAGATTTGACACTGTGTGGAGCTAGATTCCTTTTTAAGAAAGAAAAAGGAAACAAGTGTCACTCTAAGGCTGATACCTCCTATACTCCTGAAACCCGTATTGTTTCCTAGTTGCATTCCGAATGAAAATCAATTAAACAAATGCAAATCATTTCCAAAGTACTATTAATACAAATGTAACCCCACACTCCATAAAAAGTCCATATAGGGTTCTGTTGCTAATAAATATACGTTAAATCCAAAATACAAGTTATTCATTATTCATCATGAAATAAATATTATGGAGATTTTTTTTATTCTTCGTGATTTTAATAGAATTTTACAATGACACACTATGGTAGTTACCTCTATATTGAAAGCACCTTTGAGATTTACTCAAAGGTTCTAGAGCTGCAAAGACATTAGCCAAGCATTTCGAGTGCTCAGAAGGGAGTTGAGCATTCAACAGAGGTAAGTACATCCATAAACAATCATAAAATTGTTATAAATAATAATAAAAATGCATTCTGCACTTGAAATTTGAGGTTGTGACTGGATTAAAATCCGTACTGAAAAAGAGACTGACAGTTGCCGTCGAAATGGAACCGTCTGATTAATGCACCTTACAACCATCTCCCAAACCACTAGAAGAATCTACCGACACGATAATTCATCAGAAGCACTGATACACTTTGTAAGTGGCCACGTGAAGTACCCCATCTATGACAAAAACGCAGATATTGATTGTTTTCACCATTTTACTGATGAAATATTGAATGAATTGACAAGTTGTAACATAGAATTAAGGATTAAGAAAATGAATACATTAATATAGTACTGTGACTTGAGGCTGCTGTTATCCTCTGCAGCCACATAATGGTTTGTACATGCACAATTTTCTTGACCAAGAGAGAATTCTGCTGTCATGCTTACAACACTGCACAGAATTCACCTTACAGTGCTCAAAACTGAAATATTTTAAGAGCATGACATGAAGAGTCTGCACTGCACCAACATTTCAATTACTGATAATCAGAATAACCAAATTTTGCAAAATGGTGAGATACCAGACTGAGATCCAGCTGGAACAAAACGTTGGTAAACTCCACAGAGTAATCTCACACCAGTTCTCTTTGAAGTCATAGTTGGGTTACAATTACTGGCCAATTTTGATGTTGCCCCTGACTACTGCAGCAAGAGAAACATGACCTCTCTAATATATCAAAAATCACTCCTTGGGCAACCACAAAACTTTCCACCTCTTAATGCACATAAATGTCCTTTTCGAAACCTGATTTGCAATGTGACTATATTTAACAGCAGTACCTACCATGCCTGTAGGTGGTGGTGCTGTAATGGACTTGTTTCAATTCTTTTTATACATGAAGCCAAGAATTACAGCAGACTACCTTGCAACTGTAAATTCATGTTTAGATGCAGCTGCAGTCTCTAGCCTGTGCATGTCACTGTGGCACAGCCTATGATTTTGATGATTCACTGAGGCAGCAAGAAGCCACGTTGACATGAAGTAAGATTTGATGTTCCTTTCGTGATCTCTCACACTCATGCTTCCAATATTCATCCTACACTATTCATCGCCATCTATTTCCTTTTTCTGCAAAATTGCCTTCGTCTATGGGCCTCACTTTCCAAGAAGCCAGTTCCCTTGTTTGCTGCCATCAGCAACTCCACCACCACTCCATATCCTTCCTGAACACCAAAGTATCTCAATAATCTTCAACTAGTACCTTGATTGACTTCTGAGAAGGAAGCAGTATGTTGCTAATCTGGTGAAGAGCTGGCCAGTAGTGCTGCTGACAAGAGAAACCAACCAACAATACCAGTTTTCGTTATACCTCATTGCTATTCCTTGTTAAACTGAACTGAATATTTTAGCACAACATTACAGAACACAAATACTGACCTTACGGTTGTGGTACTATGAATCTATCCCATGGGGTGAAGAAATGACTGAGTGTTATAAATAACCTGAAGCTGAAAACTAAATGTTTTATTGCACACAAGAGCTTTGTTCTGTAGTTTTTTTTCAAGGCAACATTTCAGAGCCAACTTCCATAAAACTCCAGTCAATACTTGTTTAAATACTGCATTTTGTTCCAATCACTTGCAGACTCAAACACATTGCTGAAATCAAAGGGTTTTCTCATCCTGAGATCTTGTCAAATGATGCACTTAGTGAGGTCCTTTAAATATCCCTTGATTGTTTTGAGTACTACACCAGTTGCACTTCTGGGCACAATTCTTAACATAACTGCCCCAATGCTATTCACATCACAGGAAGGAGTGAACTATTTCAATACCATTTATAATTTCTACTGTCATGAGTTTCTTTTGTATTTGTACCAACAAAAATCAAGTGAACAAAAATGCCCTCTGTTGGGAATAAAAAGCACCTATTCAAAGTGGTAACCAAAACTGACTTCTTTCCCTTAACACTATTTCAGTCCAAAATAAAGAAAACAGTTTCCAACTTTCAGGGAAATGATGAATGATTTAAAAAGAACCATTTTATTTATTACAATTTTTTTTAATATTACCTCAGTACAAATATAATAGAGATTGTAATGCAGGCATCACAATACAATGACGACAACAACTGAACCCAGTCACCTTCCAACTTACCATTTTTCTTGTGGATAATTTAACATCTTTCCTCCCCTCTGTCTATGGCAAGTTCAATACCATGCAGCTTTGTTCTGCTATCATTCCATTTTACATAAATTATATTTCACAATATTTAGTTGAAATAATGACACTGAGTAGAAAAACTTAATTAAAGAATTTTGACATTATTTTGTAAGGTAGAAAAAGAACTCACTTCCCCACTATAGCAATGAATGCATTATCTATCTACAGTAAATCACCATCAATTGGACAGTATCTCCCTGTCCCACAGGCTCTGCCACCGAGAATATCTGAAGCTATAATGTCAGGAGAACATCATGTCCAAATTGCTATCCTGACTTGGAAAATATGATGTTGCAAAATGTTGCTGCTCAGCCCACATCCAGGTATTCCCTGTCGAACCCTTATTGTGGGAGCATTGTCACAAGTACTGAAAAGGCACAAAATGACAGTTTGTACCAGAGTAATGAAGGATGGGAAATAAGGCCTTCCTACAACTCCCAAAAGGTTAAAGTTACATAATTTAAAAAATAACTTAAATGCTTTACCTGCGAAAGTTGTATTTTTAAGTTCATGGTCCATGCAAACTGAAAACACAAGCTTGCATATATTAAACGTAGGGAGGACCCAACCCAATTTCAAAACAACAGAGGTCCAGAGATTTAGTTGGGTGTGCTCCAGAGTGAAGCCTGGCTCTGACAGGAGATTTAGACTGAATTTGGAAAACAGCTGCAGCACTGGTGAAATTGAAACTGCTTTGCATTTCCCAGCCTGAATCAGTTAAAATATTTATGCAAAATTATACCAGTGTTCCTGTTAGCGTATGTACGTACAAAGAGGATACAAAAGTGTTTATCTTTTTAAACAAATCAGTCATAGGCAAGTGTTTGTACTTCAGTATGAAGTGGAAGTACATAATCACTGCTTCTTTAGGGAAATATTTTTCACAATGAAGTTTTGATTATCCTCTTTTATCTTACTAATCGAGCAGAATCTCTGTTGATTGTCAAAGACACGTAAAACAAGCTCCAGTCAAACTGGAGGATGTGAATTTCATTACCTGTGTTCACTTCATTTGCAACTTGTGCATATATTTTGTTAAAAAAACTTGCAGCTCATTTCTAATTAGATCGGATGATGCAGGTTGTTTGTTGAAGGGGGCCTGATTGTGTTGATCTGGTGAAATGAAATGGCTGAATTTCATGTTATTTATTACACTGGTTGCACCAGATGTGTTTACAATGAATATACTTGAGATAAAACTTATACCTGGTACTGATGCAAATATAAATTTCTAAAAAAGTTGACCTATCAGAAGAATGTGCCAATTAAAATTTAAAAGAAACAATATAATTGCCTACAATTCGTCCATTTTCAGCAGGGTAATGCAAGAGATGCAGTTTAGTAGCAGTAATTCTTATTACTTCCAACTAGAAATCATTATAACATGAACATGCAGTCAGTTCCTGACCCAGTGAAACACTCAGCAGAACCCTGACATAACCAACCAGTTTCAGAGGCCACATGGACACTGCAAACAAGCTGCTGCCTTGTCCCTGAGGAAACAACCTTTCAGCAGCCAATGCCATGAAGTAATGGCTCAGAAAACTCAGGCAACTGACTCCAATTATTTCAACAAGGCCTCAAGGCCAAGGAAACAGTCATGGTTTATTTATAAACAAGGTGGAAGTTTTGAGAATCCGTACAAAAAGTGGCAAAAAGAGATGGGTTTACAAGGTGAACGGCTTTTGACTGCAGTTAGTTTTGCCTGCTCTTCTGTTCTGCAAAGATGATATTCTGTATATAACATTGGACTTACTAACCACACACATATTGACAGCAGGTCCATGTAGAAACAACCTGCTTGGGAGCCACTGTATGTTGCAAATGATTCACTCTGGTTAGCATACGTCTGACAGGATGATGAGAAGCCTCTTGTCAGCTGCAGGCCAGCCAAAGTCTCCAAGACAAAATGCACGGCCCCAGCTGACTAGTTAAAGAAAGCCTGGTGTGGAACAATTATACAGGCATATGACAAGCCTGCACGGTTGACTGACTTGAAAACCGATGACATGGCTTTAAACTGCGATATTGCTCACCTATTGGCACAAAACAGCAATAAGTCAGCTTATGCACTGTTGTAAAATCATGATTTATTTCTTGGTCTTGAATGCAGCATGAGTACTGCTTGATGTTCAAAACATTTTCCACAGTACGTTTGTTCAGAGTCAAGACTTCACACATAACATCAGCATTCTCACTCTTATTACAGTGAACTATCTACCTACCACTGCAAAAACTGTCGTTTCACTGATATCAACCCCTTCAAAATTTAAAAAAAATGTATGAGAGGACTCGTTTTTCGTTAACATACAATTCAAACTCCCTTTAGCAAAAGAGGCACAAGAGGGAAAAAAAGTGTCATGAGAATGAGTTGAAGCTGACTCTATGTCCTGCATTATTGCTTTGCTTTTAAGATTGTTGAATTTCTCTCTCATACATGCTAAATATTTGAACTTGTGTGTGTAGCCACTGCTTGATTCTCAAAATGCCAGATGGTCCTGCTGTTCTCCAAGCTCCAAGGCCAATCCAGACTTCCCCTTCACTTACCAGCCCTCATTCCAGATCACTTGATGATGATTTAACTAAATTTTCTCTCTCTCTGGGGAGGGAGAGAGGGAGGGAGGGAGAGGGAGGGAGAGAGAGAAAAGGCTGGGTGGTGATCTAATACAAGGTGTTTAGGATAATGAAAGGGTATTATACGATCGGAGCAGGAAATCACACTTGGTCACTGCCAAGTCCAATGAGGAATTCAGGAGAAACTTCTTTGCACAGGGAGTGGTTAGAATGTTGGTATTGAAATAATTGAGAAAAGCAGGAAGGAAAATGAGGAGATATGTACCTGTGGGAGAAATTCTTGGTGGTACCATTAATTGAAGCATTTGGGGGTGCTGGGGGAAAAGAATGGGGGCACAAAACTGGCACAGATTGGCTGGGCCGAATGGTCTGCTAGTGTGCTCTGCATCCTATGTGAAGGCTTCTGCCACCACTGAGAAGGGTCATGTGGTGATCTTAGAACAATAAAAATATGCACAAATGACCTTAAGTATAAGCACAACATGACATACTGTACCTATTGTGAGTGTTTACCATTGGATAATTTGTACAATTTTTCAGCACTGTTCACTGCTGACCAACATGCAAGAGAATACTGGGTGATGGCAATGAGGATGTCAGCAATCTTCTCAGATTTCTATAAAATCCTGTGTCAGAAATATCTGGTCCCTTGCAACAACATTTGTTGTTTTTTTTAATATTACTATTACTTTGCTTGCATTAATTTGGGTCACTTTCAATCCCCAATTCAATATTAGTTCCCTTTCCATGTCCAGCATACTGTGAATTATGTTTCACAGTTATTGTTTAATAGGAGGGCCAGTTTTATTAATTTACAACACCTACAACACTTTTCAAGAAATGTGCATTGCTCTTGACAAATCATTTTTCCTAGTATAAATGCAAAAAGTGTTGCTTTGATTTTAAAATCCATTCCAACATCGTTCATCACTAAAGCTAATCGTTACCCCTCTACCGTTTTCACTTTTCTCCCAGAGCTGACCAACTACTGTAACCGTGACTATGGGGTACAATTCATTAAATGATCTCATGTGCTTGTGTGTACCTTTTTGGGTTGCATGTTCTAACCTTCTGTCTGATGTTTTACTCATACATCAAATAACCTTCTCTATCCATTTAATTAATATTAATTAACCTTCTTTTAATTTTCCCTTTATCTGCAGTACCTAAAGCATGATTTTTAACTCTACTCTCCATCTTTCTCTTAGAACTATTGACCCTTCTTCCCCTCCGTGCCCAATTGACCTTACCTACCCCTACCCATCTGTCCTATTTATCCTTTCTCTGGGACCCTGCCCTAGACTAATGCAGGTGCAGATGTTTCTGACAGCACAATCACTTTCCATCCTAGGACTGGTGCCAGTGACCTTTGAACTGCAAACAGGTATGTTATTTAGCTCCTACTTTACTGAACCTGGAATGAAAAGAACGGAAGAAATACAAATTGAACTTCAAAACAAAATCATCTTATGATACTTAAAATCCCCAAATAATATCAAAAGCAGTACTTAACTTGATCCTTCATTCTAACAGTAAGTGTAAAATAATTTATTTTCCACACTTCCTGGTTAAGAGGATGCAATTTCTTCAACATTATGGTAAACGATCAAACTGTCTATGACATTGTGCAGGTTATCCAAAGCCGGAGCAAGGACAAAGACTGCAAATATTTAAATTCGACACAACTAATCTCAACACTCAAAAAAAAACTCACTTAATTTAAGCTGCTATTCCAGAATCTGCAAAGCCATAAATTTCAAATTCTGCAGGATAGATTCAAGCAACCTCCCACAAGTGAAGCCTTGAAGCTCTCATCACTCATGTTACCCTGTGGCATCAACAGTAACTAGACGATAGCCACAGGATGACATCACACCTTGGACTGCCTCAAAGGCTGTAAACCTGTCACTCACAACTAACTTAAAAAGATAACTTTATTGTTGTTAATACTCCTTGTAAAAGAAAACAGTACCGAGAAGAGGGAGTGTGGTGGGAGCGAAGCAAAAATATTTATAAGTACGGTTCTTGAGTAATTATCTTTAGGCAAAACATTCCATTCACAAGTGTGAACAAGCAGCAAAATACTGCTGTTTGGGGAAACCCGAAACAAAGGCAGGAGATGCTACAAGGGACAAGCAGTAGAGGTAAAAGACTATGGGAACCATTTTCAAAGCCTTTCACAAAACCAAAATACTGCAACATTTTCTGTTTTTGATTCTGTTGGCAATTATCTGCATTTTGAAGCACATCTTCTCAACAACATTGCTGAGACTGTTCATTTATATCGCTTTTCACTTGCCATATTGAATTTTGCCAGTAATGCCCTAAAGTGACGACAGAAGCATACTTAAAAATTGAGAAACTTGATTGCCATCTGCAGAAACAATGAATGAGAACAACATTTAAACAAAAGTCTGTAAACAACTCTCAACATATAGAAACATGAACACAAATGACCAGACATGCAAGACAACAGAAGGTGGAAGTGAGGGGTTCAAGTGGGTGTTGTGTTAACACAAGGGGAAGGATACATCTGAACAAATGATTACATTCAAATTTGGCCGGATGAAACATTTGCTTAAACATGTTTCATCATGTGTCAAAAATTGCAAGAAACCCCCTTTGATGAGAAACGGGTCTTGAAAAGGAAAGATCTTGAGAAGTAACACAGGAGGTGATGAACTTCTGTGACAGGAATGACTACTAAGCAAAGCTGACTGAGACTTCAGAAACATCAATGGGCAGGATTATCCTGGACTGGGCACATTGTCTGTACTCTCTGCCCTCCCACACTAACTTGTTTTGGATTTCATGAACAGTCTGAGCTGACTCTCTGTGAGGTGGAATGACCTCTGTGCTATGAGCCTGCTTCGGGTGTTGCACTCTGAAGTCATGCCCTGGGACACACTGATGGCCTTTGACAGCTCTCTGGGACATATGGTAACCATAGAACAATACAGCACAATACAGGCCCTTCGGCCCACCACGTTGTGCTGACCTTTAAACCTCGCTTAAGACTATCTAACCCCTTCCTCCCACATATCCCCCTATTTTAAATTCCTCCATATGCTAATCTAACAATCCCTTGAACTTGACCAGTGTACCTGCCTCCACCAGTACCCCAGGCAGCGCATTCCATGCACCAACCACTCTCTGGGTGAAAAACCTCCCTCTGATATCTCCCTTGAACTTCCCCACCCGTTACTTTAAAGCTATCCCCTCTTGTATTGAGCATTGGCACTCTGGGAAAGAGGCACTGGCTGTCGACTCTATCTATTCCTCTTAATATTTTGTATACCTTTATCATGTCTCCCCTCATCCTCCTCCTCTCCAAAGAGTAAAGCCCTAGCTCCCGTAGTCTCTCCTCATAATCCATACTCTCCAAACCAGGCAGCATCCTGGTAAATCTCCTCTGCACCCTTTCCAACACTTCCACATCCTTCCTATAATGAGGCAACCAGAACTGGACACAGTACTCCAAGTGTGGTCTAACCAGAGTTTTGTAGAGCTGCATCATTACCTTGCGGCTCTTAAACTCGATCCCGACTTATGAAAGCTAACATCCCATAAGCTTTCTTAACTACCCTATCCACCTGTGAGACAACTCTCAGTGATCTGTGGATATGAACCCCCAGATCCCTCTGCTCCTCCACACTACCCCAAATCCTGCCATTAACCTTGTACTCCGCCTTGGAGTTTGTCCTTCCAAAGTGTACCACCTCGCACTTCTCTGGATTGAACTCTATCTGCCACTTCTCAGCCCAGCTCTGCATCCTATCAATGTCCCTCTGCAATCTCCTACAGTCCTCCACACTATCCACAACACCTCTGACCTTTGTGTCGTCTGCAAACTTGCTAACCCACCCTTCCACCCCCTCATCCAAGTCATTAATAACTATCACGAAAAGTAGAGGTCCCAGAACCGACCCTTGTGGGACACCACTAGTCACAGCCCTCCAATCTGAATGCACCCCCTCCACCACAACCCTCTGCTTTCTACAGACAAGCCAATTCTGAATCCACTCGCCCAAGCGTCCCTGGATCCCATGCCCTCTGACCTTCTGAAGAAGCCTACCATGTGGAACCTTGTCAAATACCTTAGTAAAATCCATGTAGACCACATCTACTACACTACCCTCATCAATCTTCCTGGTCACCTCCTCAAAGAACCCTATCAGGCTTGTGAGACATGATCTTCCCTTCACAAATCCATGCTGCCTGTCCCTAATCAGTCCATGATTCTCTAAATGCTCATAGATCCTATCTCTAAGAATCCTTTCCAACAGCTTACCCACCACAGACGTAAGGCTCACTGGTCTGTAATTCCCTGGACTATCCCTACTACCTTTTTTGAATAAGGGGACAACATTTGCCACCCTCCAATCCTCCGGTACCATTCCCGTGGACAACGAGGACTCAAAGATCCTAGCCAACGGTTCAGCAATCTCCTCCCTCACCTCGCGGAGCAGCCTGGGGAATATCCCGTCAGGCCCTGGGGACTTATCTGTCCTAATACTTTCTAACAGCTCCAACACATCATCTGCTCTAGAACATTATCCTTACCAACACTGTCCTCTGCATCATCAAGACACTTCCACAGCTTCCAGGCACATCCTCCCACCTTTGTCTCTAAATTGGTCCTACCTTTACTCTCATCATCCTTCTGCTCTTCACGTACATGAAAAAAGCCTTGGGATTTTCCTTAACCCTACTCACCAAGGCCTTTTCATATCCCCTTCTTGCTCTCCTCAGCCCCTTCTTAAGTTCCTTCCTTGCTATCCTATATTCCTCCTGAGCCCTATCTGATCCTTGCTGCCTACACCTTATGTATATGCTGCCTTCTTCCTCCTAACTAGTTGTTCCACCTCTCGTCACCCATGGTTCCTTCACCCTGCCATTCTTTCTCTGCCTCACCAGGACAAATTTATCCCTAACATCCTGCAAGAGATCCCTGAACAACGACCACATCTCCATAGTACATTTCCCTTCCAAAGTGTCATCCCAATTTACACTCCCAAGTTCCAGCCTTATAGCCTCATAATTTGCCCTTCCCCAATTAAATATCTTCTGGTCCTCTCTGCTCCTATCCTTGCCCATGACAATGCTAAAGGTTAGGGACCGGTGGTCACTGTCCCCCAAATGCTCACCCACCAAGAGATCTGTCACCTGACCCGGTTCGTTACCTAATACTAGATCTAATATGGCATTCCCTCTTGTCAGCCTGTCAACATACTGGGACAGGAATCCGTCCTGGACACACTTAACAAACTCCGCCCCATCTACACCTTTGGCACTAAGCAGGTGCCAATCAGTATTTGGGAAGTTGAAGTCTCCCATGATAACAACCCTGTTATTCTTGCACCTTTCCAAAATCTGCCTCCCAATCTGCTCCTCAGTATCCCTGATGCTACTGGGGGGCCTACAGAGTACTCCCAGTAGAGTAACTGCTCCTTTCTTTTTCCTAACTTCCACCCATACTGACTCTAGAGAGGATCCTTCTACATTATCCACCCATTCTCCAGCTATAATAGTGTCCCTGACCAGTAACGCCACCCCTCCTCCTCTTCTGCCCCCCTCCCTATCCCTTTTAAAACACTGAAATCCAGGAATATTCAATATCCATTCCTGCCCTGGTGACAGCCAAGTCTCTGCAAGAGCCACAATATCATAGTCCCAAGTGCTTATCCAAGCTCTCAGTTCATCACTCTTATTCCTGATAGTTCTTGCATTTAAGTAAATGCACTTTCGTCCATCCACCTTTCTACTTTTATACTCTGTAGTCTGCTTCTCCTTCCTCAAAGCCTCTCTACATGCTAGATCTGACTTTTCCTCATCCACTCCTTCCTCTGACCTACCCCTCTGGTCCCCATCCCCCTCGCAAACTAGTTTAAACCCTCCTGAACCACCCTAGCAAACCTGCCTGCAATATTGGCCCCCCTCGGGTTCAGGTGTAACCAGTCCTCTCTGTACAGGTCCCACCTTCCCCAGAAGAGATCCCAATGATCCACAAATCTAAAACCTTCCCTCCTGCACAACTCCTCAGCCACGCATTCATCTGCCATCTCCTCCTATTCTTACCTTCACTATCATATAGCACTGGCAGCAATCCTGAGATTGCTACCCTTGAGGTCCTGTTCTTCAGCCTTTCACCTAGCTCCCTAAACTCACTTTTCAGGACCTCTTCCCTCTTCCTACCTATGTCGTTGGTACCAACATGTACCACGACTTCTGGCTGTTCTCCCTCCCACTGTGGACCCGATCAGAGACATCCTGGACCCTGGCACCTGGGAGACAATATACCATCCGGGATTCATGCTCACTTCCACAGAATCTCCTATCTGTTTCCCTGACTATCGAGTCCCCTATCACTACTGCCCTCCTCTTCTCCTCCCTTCCCTTCTAAGCAGCAGGACCAGTCCCAGTGCCAGAGACATGGCTACTGCTGCTTGATCCCTGCAGGTCATCCAAAGCTTCCAAACTGCTTCCAAAGCAGAAAACCTGTTACTGAGGGGAACAACCTCTGGGGTCCTCTGCACTGTTTGCCTGTTCCCTTTCTTTTTCTTTTTCTTTCCCCTGACAGTCACCCTTCTATCCTCTTCCTGAACCCTAGAAGTACCTGCTCTAAGGGGTGGGTGACTGTCTCCTGATGCACAGTATCTACATAACTCTCTCCCTCCCTGAGGCACCGCAGTGTTCGAAGCTGCGACTCCAGCTCATCAATTGTGAGCAGAAGTTCCTCCAGTCTCCATATTATTAATTACTTACTGGAGTGTCAGTGCATCAGCGACTAGCTATGAATGGATTTTAAAAATTGAGTAATTACTAATAGGCCTGAGAAAGTGGGGAGGATTCAATGCCCATCTGTTGTAAAATAAAATCCCTGAAAATAAACTGGTATTGAGGTCAATCAGTTTCAATCTACAAATGACAGTATTTTGGGTGCCATTGATATTAGGTCTATTTCAACCATTACTAAATGTTGGTCATCATCCCCTGTAGGATGCTGTTGGAGACATTCAATGGAGCATTACTAGTCTGGAACTTCACTCATTTGTGAAGACAACTGCACCATTTCTTACAGCATGTCGAATAAAGTACTGTTAATAAAGCACATGGCATATCTGGTGCAGAAGGCCTGATTATTTTGGTTGATGAGCAATAGCAGTCTTTGAATTACCTAAGCACTATAAACAGGCATTCAGAATACTTGGCCCCATCATCTGAGTGCAAAGCCTTGAAACATCACAGAAATAGCTCCTCTTCAGCCACAAAGCACTGGAAGCCTTATTCAAAAATAGCATTATTACATCTTCCCAAGCTGCTACACAGAAGCTGAAATGAACTTACTTATTACTGCTTGATGTAACCATTATTATCATGGCCTTTTGCTTTTTTTCAAGTAGCCTTGTCAGTATAAGCCCCAAGTGATAATAAAGAACACAAAGGCCCTAAGGAATCTTGTACATTGACAAGACAGTTAAATGAGATCTGCAGAGCCAAAAAGCTCTTATCTCCCAATAACTCGCAGTAATTAATTTATCTGAATATGGCTCAAAAGACTTTGTATAGCTTGAACTTTTTTTTTTACATACAAAAGTCAATCAAAGCCAACTCTCTTTGACATTGTCCAGTAATGATAGTGAGGGATAAATCTTCTGTGTGCAGTTTCCTTTGAGGTAAAAAGCTGCAATGTTTTTAAACAAAATCCCGTTTCCCATTAAGTGACACAAGTACTCACAGTGCTAAGTTTACTGGAGGTAATGATAATGCGTCGTTCATGCAGCATACTGGCATAAAGTTGCAACATATTGTTGACACTCACAGCAACAAAATACTCTGTCATATTTCTCTGCAATATAAATGCAAAATTGATTATAAGCAAATTCTGTAATGTAAGACAAAGCTGTATTTGAATATCCTACTGCTTGAATTAAAAATGTTGGAACCTTTTTTTATAGTCAAATAAGCTTCGATTAAATACTGCTTAATATTTATAAACAAAAAACATTTGCATTCGTTTTAAGTTCATCTTTTATTACAAAAGTAAAGCCACAAAATATTCTTTCTGAATCCACAGAGTTATGGAGTCATGAAGTTGTACAGAACATAAACAGGCCCTTCAGCCCATCACATCCACGCTGACCTTTTTGCCCATCTGCACTAACCCCATTTGCCCACATTAAGACCACGTTCTTCTATGCCTTGCTTATTTAAGTGTCTGTCTAAATGCCTCGTAAATGTACTAAATGCATCTGATTCCACCATCTCATCTGGCAGAGCATTCTAGATATCACCCACTGTGTAATAAACTTACCCCCAAAATCCTCTTTAAATTTTACCTCTCACCTTAAACCTATGCTCTGTTGTTTTTGATACTCCTACAATGGGAAAAAAATGTTGACTGTCTATACCTCTCATAATCTTATACATTTCTGTCAGGTCACCTCTCAGCCTCCTTCGTTCCAGGGAAAACAAGCCTGTCCCCATAAGTCTTGAAATTCGGGTAACATCCTGGTGAATCTCCTCTGCATTCTCTCCAGCGCAACCACATCCTTCCTGTGGTGTGGAGACCAGAAATGCAAAGTGCAGCCTAACCATTTATAATACAGCTACAATCGCCAGAGGTCTGCACCATTGACTCGAACATGGAACAGCATCTCACCATGGGAACGAAGGATTTTAGTTCAGGTAATTAAAAAAAATCTGAAACAATAACCAGCTAACATCAGAAATGGTGAAACTACTGGATTGTCATCAAAAACCCTTCAGATTCCCAAGTGTCTTTTAGGGAAGAATATCTTACATCTTCAGCAGGTCTGGCCTTTTTGCAACTCCAAACCCACCATTTGATGATTCTTAACTTCCCTACGATATAGCCCAGCAGGCCAGTTTAGGAGCAATTAGGGATGGAAAATAAATGCCAGCCTTGCCGGTGATATCCACCTCTGGTGAACAACTTTCAGATGGCTAGCCATTATATGTTATGGTTATTGGAGAAAGTTGCATTTGGGGGCATCTATTGTGCACGCCTTTGTGAAAGCCACAAAATCATTCCTCCTGGTTTCATTCCAATGGCAGAGACTAAAACCAGGGTATCATCAAATCTTCTGCACTTCCTAACTGAATCAAAACTGCAGTTTTAGCAGGCGAGTTTGTCCCTCAGCATTTCAGCTAAATTGAATTTTTTTTTGTAGATTAATCAAGAACTCACAATGAACGAACATCTTCTTAGAGCCCAGTCTGGCTTACTTGCTGCATACATGCTTCACTCTTAGATTAAGTCGAAACTCTTGTCCAACTGCATTAAATTCCTAATGAGGCTAAACTGCACATTCCTCTGACTTTCCACACGACTAGTTTTTCCACACCTCGCAATTCAATTAGATCAAATCTAATGTAACGTGTGCGCATGGTGAACAAAAAATTATTAAATTCAAACCATATCCAACAAGCTACCTACTTGAACAGAGAACTGTCTTAAATTTGATTTAACATTTGTAAAGTTTGATTAATTTTGCTTTAGAAGCACATGAAAACATTTTACTAACCATTTTAGGTTTGTTATATTTCAGACATTATGCCCAAAAGATAGACAGATAAGCGTGTGGCAATTGTGTGAATCGCATTTATAAAAGTTAACTCTCAATCACTAGCATGTAATTTATAATGTTTTTACATTACGAGCTGTTGTGAAAAGTAACCAGGATACCCTGCCACAAAATGTGAAACCAGAGAAGTAAACCTTGCTCTTGTACTTATAGTACTTACACTTTCAGGTATTGTAGGCAGTCCACTTGTATCAGGGGTGATGAAGTATGAATGCTACATGAAGAAAAAGATACACTATTACTCAAACTGCACCTAAGCCTAAGGAAATCAAGGAAAGAAAATATGAAACTGACTCCAAATATGCATCGATTAACAAAAACTTCTCTTATCTGTGACAATTTGTTTTAACTTAGCATCACCAAAACAACAAAACTTCCCAAAGTGCATAGCAGAGGTTTAATCAAATGAACCATAAACAAAATTTTATGCCAAGCCAGAGGGAGAGATACTAGGATGGATTAAATTGGAGGTTCTAAAGTGCATTGTAAAGGAGGAGAGAGTGGGAGAAAGGCAGAGAATTTTTAGAGGGAATTCCAGAGCCTTGAGTTAATGAAAACACTGGGTGCAAATGATGGAGCAATTAAAATTAGGATGTCAGAACTGGAGGGCCCAGAGTTCAGAAGACTCAGAGGACTGGGTGTTGCAGAGAATTTTGGGATGGAAAAGTTGAGGCCACTGAGGGATTTGTAAAGAAGAATGACGAGTTTAAAACAGAGGTCTTATTGGAGCAGGAGTCAGAGTAGGTCAGCAAGCACTCATTTTTATTGAATGAAATTTGGAGCAAATCAGAATTTTGGATGAGCAGTAGGTTCTGTAGGGTAGATGCTGCGAGACTGGCTGAGGGAGTAGTGGAATAGGTCTGGAGACAACAGAAGCATGGAGGAGTGTTCTAACAGCTGCTAAGCTGAAGTAGGGGGTGAACGCAGGCAACAGTACAAGTTGGAAGCAGGTAGCTTTAGTGACGGAGCATAAGTGAAGATGACAAATCAGCTCTGTGAGTGTGAGATCGAAGGCAATGCTTCGGTCTTCCCTTATTTAGGGAAGCATAATGACAAATCTGAGACCTGGGCGTGGTCCACAGGAGGTCTTGGAGAGTACACCACAGTATCAAGAGCAGATACTTCCTCAAATACAAGGTGGTCAAGGCTGAACCTTTAGGGATCTCCAGAAATGACAGTGAAGGAGTAGCAAAATGAATCACTGCAGGTGAGTCTCTGGTCATGATTAAATAAAGAACAAACAAGCGCAGGTTCAGCCTGTTGGACGAGGGCGAAGGAGAACGTATTGATCATTTGAGTTGAAGACTACAGACTGGTTGAAAAATAATGGAGTGTGGGAGCTTACCAAAACAGAGGCTTTTTCAGTTTAATTGTGAACCTGCCCAATTTAACCTCACTCCTTTATCAATGCAAGCACCTTTCAAAATCCCACCCATTAACCCTGTCCCCTCCACCATTCTCTTACATACCGTAGAATTTAACCTCATACTACCTCCAAACAGGGAATGACAGTTCAAAGCAAACCCTCTGTTATACCTCCAGGACCATGCTCCCTTCCACCGCCATGTTCTTCAGCCAGCCGCCAGAGGAAAATATCTGTCAGGCTTTGGGGGGTCAATGGGATAATGCAGCCTGCAGTTAAACTGCAGTGGTCTAGGACAGGACTTCTTTGGTTTGACCAAAAAAGCAAATAGGTGGTCATCCTAAAATTAAATCTGACACCAAAGTTGGATAATAGAAAGAAAACAGCTTGTCGGCTAAATTTTCAATGCATGATTTGCTTTTGGGCCAAGATGTGATTCACACCACCACATCAATGCTGGCATATTTTTTCAATTAACGTGGGAAAAAATTGCTGCAAAACTACCATTGGCTTAATTTTCAATTTCTTGAAATATTTTAGTGGAAATCGGTGAGAGTGCAGGAAGGTGTAAGAAGTGGTGACCTCTGCAACACATGCAGTCCCAGTGTAGTGTCCTCCAAGGATTGAGCAGTGTGCGCTTGACTAACTCCTGCAACTGAAATCTTTGCTATGCCACTCTCTTGGTTTCAATGCATGTTAACTGCAGATCAACGAAAAGTTGACTGCAGATGAACGAAAGCCAGAATTATCTGAATTTTTTTTTTAATTAAATAATTATTCCTGCCAGATTTATTAAGAAGAACTATAGCAAAGCATAAGCACCTTTAAAAATAGATCAGAAAGTATCAGAAATGCTCAACAGGTGAAGCAGTATCATAGTTAAGTTGTCTTTCTCAACAGATGTTGCTGAGCACTGAGTATTTCCAGCATTTTGTATTATATTGCAAAATACTGCAAATCCTACAACTCTGAATTTGGTTTATGGAACAAAAATAGGGTGATTGCATGCAGGAAGTTGATAATTATCACATAAGCAGTATGAACATGGCTTTGGATGTTGAATAGTTTGGGTTTATAGGTCAAATTTACGTAGGTTTTGCTATGTACAACACCCAACACCATGGTACACTTACCATCAACAAAACCATGAAACTCTCTTCACCAAAAATACATGAATCACACAAATCAGCTCTACTAAGTGTCATAATCACATGCACCAAAATTAAAAGGTTGACAATTGAATTCCCCACAGCATCTTCCATTCATTAATATAACCCAGGATCTGCTATTGGCTGATGTAAACAGCTTTTACAATTTGCACATCTTGTGGCAAATGATTCACAAGATCAATGCTCCAATCTGTTCACGACTCTGACCTTCACGCAACAGGCTTCTTTTAGAAGCTTTGCTATATTAATTTGAAATAGATTGTTGTCATTTTTGCACCAACTTCAGATCTTAGACAAAGTTGTGGGTTGCTTACCCTGATAAACAAAACACACCTAGGGGTAGAAATTTACCCTCAGGTTATTTGCAAAAAAAAAAGTGCACATTTAATTCAGGACCGTACTCTTCTGAAATCTGCCTTAGTTAGCTTTGATGGAGCTGAATTTCAGTAGCCGCTTCTATACTCAATGACTTTCCACTCTCTCAGCTTCCATTCAAACTTAATCTCAGATACTCCTGCTCTCACTCTGCATCTCACATTTAAACTTGCATATACAAGATCAGAGCTAGTGTCAGCACTGCTGCTGGTAGGTAATACAGTCATTTATTACAGTCCCTTAATTCATGCACCTGTAAGAATAACGAACACCAATTATTTCAACTCTGTTTTCAATTACAACTGAAAAAGCGGCAAAATGGAAGAGTGCAATGAAGCTGATCATCACTGAAAAAACTCATTAATGATTATAAATCAAGTAGACCCAGTGCCAAAGCTATGAATATTGAAAATGACAGCAATTCTTTTGTTAGTCAGCCTACCAAAAGGGCATCCTTCTGAGCTTTTTTAAGTTGAGGAAATGGTCATTCCAATAACATGCAATAAACAGACTGGCAATATTTTTAAAAAATTTTCAGTTGATACCAAATGCTTGATTAAAATAGAGTTGGTGTTTCATTACAAATTTTTAGTTGTTCAACCGAAGAAACAACAACAATTTAAAATAAAGCTGCAGGAGGATTTCCAATTGGCAGCATTAATCAAAGAACATCCAAAAATAGCGACAAAGATGTAGTGAGAACATAGTTTCCTTAGTCCAATATTTTCTGGTGAGCAATCACATTTGAATTAAGGATATGTTGACAGTTTTCCTAAAATAATACGATAGATCAAGCCCCTATTACCAGACATGCACTGAAATTTTCTATAAGGCAGGCCAAGTTATTTGTCGTAAATTAACAAATTATTGCCCAAACACTGATTGACATTTAATTTGGTAGATTATTTTAAGGATGACTCTCAAGCTTTAAACTCACCAAAGCCTGCTTTGGCATATTTTTCAGTTGTCCACTTCTAATGCATACCTGTTCATTCTTGTACATATGAAAAAAGAATTCAGCATTTTTCACATTTGATGAGCTGGTAGAGTCAAACTTAAACAGCTCCATACCACTTCTGATGGTATTCAGGATAGACACAGATCTCCTCCTTCCTTCTCTGCATTCATTCCATCTCTCTTTTGTAAGATCTAAAATTGCCTAATCTGACACCATTTACGGAACTAGATTTCAATCTTTCCTTGGGTTTAATCCATACAATGGCATTCATTTAATTTCAAAGTATTATTCAGTGCATATAAAAAAAAATCCATAGTGCTTCAATTCATGAATAGTTATTTGGTTAGTTCACATAATTCAATACATTAGAAAAACGAAACTTTGACAAATCTTCCCACTGATCTATTTATGTGAGACACTTCTATTCATTTGTAAGTTTTCTTTCCTTTCAATTAATTCTCATCAAATTATTTAAGTTTTAAGGGTAACCAAACTGCATGTGGCTGTTTCATTATTGAGTCTGTATATTAGCAGATCAATGCTCTGCTGCTGGTTTCCCCCAATTACATGTTCTGAACACGTCATCCAAACCCTGAGTTGTAAGAGTAGCCCAGCCATGGGTTTAATACACTTTAATAATAATCATCAAGGAAGTAGGATGCTCAGCAAATACACACTTGAGGCAGCTTTCCCAGACTGGCAACTGGAAATATTGATCTATCCTTTCCAGTGGACCAAACAGGAATAATAGCAGTGAGAGAAGGGAAGGAAGGAAGACAGCAGCTAGTTTTGTACATCATTTAACACAACTATAGCATATCCCCATATAACAAATTGTTTGTAATAACTTGGCAACCGGGTACATCTATAGAGCCACATCGAGACTGAACTTTAAGCAGGCATTAGGGGCAGAATGCCTACTCCTGCTTCTATATGTTTGCATTCTGGCATTTTATGCACATTGCTTGCTCCATAAAGAACGGGCAGACCAGTTGTCTTTACTGTGTTCTCTGAAGTTCTCCACCTAAATTAGTCTTAAAAGTCTCAGTAGTTTCACATTGAGCTTCCAAGTGGTTTTATCACAGTCAAGCACCAGGACCAGTTGAGCCAGAAAATTTATGATCTTTTTTTTCTGATACCCAACCTGAACCTGAGAGTCAGATCCTGTCAGACTGGAGTTGGGAAACCTGCTTGAGGGAACAGCTGCAGGTCCGATTCTGGCCTTCACTATTTCAGCAATGTTGAGTGGGCTTTGCTGCCAGCCATTGTCCTAACCTGTCCTCTGGTTCAGGGCTGCCTTCTGGTTTCTGTTCCTGTGTATTCCTTCTCAGCTCACCAGGGCACCCTGCATTCAGCACACACATCTCCACCGACCAGCGAAATTCAATACTGGAAAATTAGTTACTTTTCAAGCTGACCCAATCTGACCTGAGCCCTGGACTTAAAATTCTCCTTCAAAGCACACCTAATCTGAATCCAACAGATATTAGGAAGGTCTCATCAGGCTTGGGCCAGGAAACCAGGCCCTTGGGTGAAGCAGAGGATGGATTTGAAGATCAACATGGAGAATTTTAAACTAAACGTGTTGGCAGACAGGGAGGACGTGCAGGTCAGTGAGCTTAGGAGGTCATTGGTGGCCAGGACAAGTGATGGGTGCTACAGCAGTATAGGAGTGGCTGAGGTCACAAATAGGTTAGCGCTCATATATGAGGATAATGCATAGAACTGTATGAATGTCCCAAAGTGGCAAAAAGTTTACATCAGAGTGGAAGTCCAACAAGACTAATGCTTCTTAGAACAGTATAGCACAGCAAGGGCCCTTCGGCCCACAATGTTGTGCCAAAAATGTTGCGCCAAAAATGTTGCACTTCAGTGCTATAAAATATACGGTTTATTGGTTTTCATGGAATAACATGAAACTGTTAACCAAGGTCAAACCTGCACAACTAATAACAGAATTTTACAACCAGGATTTACCATAGTCAGCAAATTTAAATGAACCTCCTCTGAGTTTATTTGTGACTGCATTGTCCTTTACCTGCCTTAGGAAGGCAGACTATGATTATATTTGCTGATGTTAGCCCAGGATGGTAAAGCAAATACAAAGTTTGGAGACACAAGAGACTGCAGATGCTGGAATCTGGATCAAAAAACAAACTGCTGGAGGAATTCAAATGGTTATGCAGCATCTGTGGAGAAAAAGGAAAGGGGGAGGAAAGGAAAGCATAAAAAATGGGGTGCAGAGAGAGAGAGAATTTCTCCTTTGTACTGGGTGAAGCTTTTCTTTATTAACCATGTTAGTCAGGACCAGAAAATTGAATAAAATTTCTATTGTTATACATTAGAAACAGAGGAAATGATCCATTATTGCTATCCAATGTGCAATGTTGAAGAGTTGCATCAACATCTCGCGACATTCCCAACAGTATCACAAATGGAAAACTGAGAACACTCAATATGCTGAGATACTGGAGGTCAAATGAAACCCTCTCGGAAACATAGTTCAGGAGAAGTCTGCAATTTTGTTGCAAATTGGCAAAATTATATTAAAAAAATTAAATAAGGAAACTCTGAAACCATAACACAGGAAAAAGAAACATTGAAAGAAGAGAATAAATTTGAGGATATTTGTACAAAACAAATTGTGTCACTTTACCAAAAGAACAACAATATTGGAAATGTTTTGCATTATAATATCTGAATTTAACAAACCCATACAAGACCAAACTGTAAGCTTTATTAATATGATGTGCAAGTGATTTCCACACTACAACTTTCCGGAGGTCTGGATCAACCATTTCTATTCCACCCCACATCACAGACAGTTCTGACATTCTCTCAAACCTGCCACTTTAAGCTGAACAGCTGAAATTATGCATTTAATTTTTGCATTTATTTGCAGCAGGATTTTATTCAAAATTGCTATCCTCTTGTAGACAGTTCATTTTTCTTTTAAATGCAACTTGCTTCCTTGAGTTGTCCAGCAATCTTTCTCCCCCCCCAGTCAAAATTGCTCCATATTGCTCATTTTTACATTTCCTGTTCCTTGCTGTTTGCTACAACTCTTCCATTCACTTTTCATTTCTGAAATCTTTGCAACTATTTCTTCTCCTGGATGTCTAAATTTCTACTATCCTCACGCATGCTGTCTTCCCATGTCCCTTTCTCTCTACACAGGAAGTTTCATATTGGGCTGTTAATATCAGATTCCCAGTGCTTTGCTCTGATGAAACCACTTAGAAGCCTAGTGTGAAACCGCTGAGACTTTCAAAACACAACGGCCTGGAAAATCAACAGCAAGTAGGGCTTCCCAGTGCTGCCTGGCAGTTTTGCAACACCCATCTGTCAACACAAGTCTTTGAAGTACAACGATTTGACTCTTCCTTGTTTTTTGATTGCAAGATTCTTTAAACCTCTCAGATCAGCCCCCCTCTCCCAAACTCTTCCCCCATTTGCATCAAAGATGCTCCTTTACTCTGCAACAATCATACAACCAGAGAGACAGAATCAGAACTCCAAGCATGTGAGCCTATGCATGATGCTTGCCTTTTCTCTCCCACTTTCTTTTCCTCTTCTTCTTTCACTCATTTTTCTGTCACATTCACACCTTAATATTTCTTTTACCCCTTCCATAGTTCCTTTACTCTCATTATGTTTTGGGATCCTTGTCCATTTCGATGCAAAAAAAAAATTCAAGCAATGTGCAGGATGATCTCTCTTTTAGGGAATTTACAACAAAGGGATAAAGACTCAGAAGATTTGAGGAGTGCAGAGTAAATGCAGATGAACTGGATGAGTGGTGCTTCCTGTATACTATATCAGCTTGAGATAATGGACATTCACTAATCCTTCCAAGAAACAAACATTCACTGGAATAACTTCACTTGTGAGTAGACTATTCCCTGTCAGGATGCCACAGCCAGTGGGCAGCGGCAAGGTTCGGTGACAGCTCAACTTAATTCCTGGTCACACACAGTTGCATCAAGGAAATCTTTTCCCATCTGGTTTGAAGTTACTGAATATTCACAAAACTAGAGTGAAGTTATAAAAATGGTAGGAACTTTTACTTTTATGTCAAGAGAAAGGTTTTTTTTCCCAGTCTGTAATTGAATTTAGCTTTCCAACAAACAAACAGTAGTATGGAGTGTATTACATTAAAGGCATTTGATCAATGCAAGTTGTGATGTGGTGCCCAAAAACACTACCAGAGTAAATTGAAAATGTTTAACCTTCCACACAAGTGAGCTAAGACTTTTTTTTGTCTTTTCTCTATAAGTTATGTCTGATCCAGAGCGTTTCCAGGATTTCATTTCATGTCTTCAGCACCTGCAGTATTTTGTCATTTCTAATCACTTCTTTCTCTCTCACCTGATGACTTTGCACTTCCATTTGCAACTGATAATATTTACAGAGCTAACACATTGTAGGAGCCAGATGTGGTAGAATCCTGGTAGGGCCACTAAGTTCTGTAGAACTATGCCCATTGTCTCTGTTTCTCTCTGCAGCAATTCAAAAACAAACATCCCACCCACCTCAAATGTTTTCAAATATGCCCAAATGGATTACTTTAATTGACTTCTACCTTGATATTGTTTACCTCACTGTTCCCAATTATTTAAACATCCACAGACGTTTGACTCGCATCCACTGCCTGGTAGTTGGAAGTACTTGGAAGAATTGCACCCTTTTCCATTCTTTTCTGGTCCTATGATTTCTGTCTTACTGCAGCTCCAAAATACTTTCGTGTTCAAGAGCCGTGACGGAATCTTTTACGATCATTTCTGTCACATCCTCCTTTTTTTTCTCTTGCCACTCATCTCCCTTTAAGTGTATTGTACACATTAAAAGAACACAAAAAACTAGGAGCAGGGATAGGGCACGTTCCCTCAAGCCTGCCCCACCATTCAATACAATCGCGATCTGCCAAGGTCTCAACCTGTAGCAGTTCCCCATAACCCTCAATTTCCTGACCTTACAAAAATTTACCCTCCCCACCCCCCTTTAAATACCTCCAGTGATATAACCCTCCACAACTCCCAGTGCAGATACTTTCAGAGATGCACCACCCTCTGTGAGGAGAAGTTCCTACACATCTCAGTTTTAAATGACCACCCCCCTTATCATGTACGTAACTAAGTCCCCTCATTTGATTCTCTCCCACTTCTGGAAGTGTAGTTATTAATACTTGGAATTTCCCAATTTCATTTTGAATCCAGTTAGCAGATTGCACCTAATCCTGGCTCCAATTCTTTGGAATATTCGCCACAGTTCTTCATTCTAGTTTCCTCATTTTTGATGAGCAATTTTACCTTCCTCCCCCTTCACCAAATCTCCCAATGTATTCTCTCAAGAAATGCGTTAAATTGTTTCTTGACCTTATTTCCTGTATTCACTTTGGTGATATTCCCCATTTGTTATAAAGATGCAGATTCTACTGGTTTCATTCACAGCAAAAGATTGACTGATTTCTATTATTCAAATAGATGGAAGGCTTCTTCGAAATTTTTTTTGAAAGATTTCAAATTACTACTTGCCAGGAACTAAATTTTGAGCTGGAAATGGCTGTTTATTACTTAAATGGAGTGGTCAGATAAGGATAAACAACACCTGAACCATTTTTCTTTGCAGGATATTAATACGTCACACTTTTATACTACTATTTTACACTAAAGTGGACTTCATTTTTTCTTCTAATTGTGGTTTCTTGTAAAAAGTGTTTAATTTGTTTATTTTATGTTTTTCTTGTGAATGCTGCTTATATGATGCCAAGTGCCTGTGATGCTGCTGCAAGTAAATTTTTCATTGCGCCTGTGGAAACATGTATTTGTGCACATGACAATAAACTTGACTTTGACTGACTTTCCTTTATTGTTCTTTGCTGTTGATATTGCTTTTTCATTCATTTTCTGGGATCTGGCCATCAATGACAAAGCCAACATTTACTGTCCATCTCTAACTGCCCTGTTAAAGTGCTGGTGAGCCACCTTCTTGAACAGCTGCAGTGCTTCTGTTGAAGGCATGACCACGGTGCTCCTGGGGAGGGAGTTCCAGGATTCAGGCACACCAGCAATGAAGGACTAATTCCAAGCCAGGATGGTATATGATATGAAGAAGACTTGCAAGTGGTGGCATTCCCATGCTCTTCCTGCCCTTGTCCTTCCTGCCAGTAGAGCTCATGGGCTCACAATAGAATCTATTCCACACTTGATACTGACCATTCTGCTTGGTGTACAAGTATGGAAATATGATACTGAACTAATAATCTTGACAGCCCTGGGCTAAAAATCAAGGAGACACCTGCTCAGTTTCCTTGGTGGGAATCTGAAAAAATGAATTCCACTTTGATAAAGAAAGTGCTGAAATTAGAAAGCTGAAATCAATGACAAAGAACTAGCAGATTCCCATCTCAAAAGAACACTGATCCATTGATGCCAGTCAGGAACAGTAGCCTACTACCCCCACAAGTCTGGTCTACAATTAACTCCAAACCTACACCAATGCAGTTGTTTTCAGAAAGTCATCTGAAGTGACCTACTTTGACATGCAGTTGTACAGTGTGAGATTATTGAATGTTATACAGAGGGATCTGCATGCTCTTCAACAGATAAGAACAGAATGTAGCAAGATTCCTGGAAAATGTATTGAATTTTAACCCCTTATTGTGATGAGATGAAGTGGAGGGAAGTTGTGCTTCAGCTGTGCGTGACTTGATTGAGACAACATGTGGAATAATGTGTATAGTTTGGTCTCATTAAAGAAAGGATATACTTGGAGGCAGTGCAGAAAAATCCACTGGATTGATTCCTGGGATAAGGCAAGATCGACCCTGTCCTCTTACTGAACTACTAGATCCTGAGGCACTTGACAGAGTAGATGCTGTGAGAATGTTGCCTATTCTGAGAGTCTGGCAGCAGGGTGCATTGCTTCAGAATAATGGGTCACCTAAATTAGTTTGAGGGGACATGATTTGGTTCTCTCAGAAGCTTGTCAATTTTTGGAAATCTCAGTACCAAAGATGTTGGATACCGAGTCTTTGAGTACACATTCAATACACATTGACGCAGAGGACAAGATTGCCACCAGGTTGCAAAGAATGAGGTGAACTTGGGGATTTTAAATCTGAAATGTTGATTGTTAAGGAAAGGAATAAAAGAAGCTGCGAAGGAGTTGATGTTTCAAAAATAATTAAGTGGAAGGTATTCATCAAAGCAATCTTTTCACTGCATGTATTGAAAGGTGAGATGGAACAAAAAGTTAAGTTCCTGAGAATGCTCCTTAATAATACCAATATAATGGCAAGATTGTGTAAGAACATGGTCAGAATTATGAGATTTGACTGTCCAGACAGCAAGCCATTTCCTGTATCCTGTCCATGGCTACAAAAAGTGAGGAGTTTCACATGATTTAAATGATAGCAATGAGGAAACTGAAATAAAAGCAGACTTCAGGAAGAACCAAAGGCTCCAATACTTGTGTAGAACTGTTCTGTTCCTTTAAATTGACAGTTCTCTGTGCACTGTAAGTTATGTTTTGATGCAAATCACTCTTGCCTGCTGCACATTTTTTTTCATCAGATAAGTGGCGCAGGCAGTAACTTGCCACAGAAGGCTGGAGGTTCAAATCCTACTCCAGAGAATCAAATTCATAATGTAGGTTGACACTCCAGTGCCGTGATGAAGAATTGCTGCTCAGAGTGAGTTATAACATTTTGGATCGAATGTTAAACAGAAAAGATTCAAAGAAGAAAACCTGACACATCCTGCTCGAAATGAGAAAGGATGAAAATTAATGCTGGTGAGACCCACGTCAAAATAAAACTTAAAAATCAAATAAAAGACGTATTTCTATCAGGTGGGATTGCATTAGTCCCAGCCCGAGTATTGCAGTCTCTCACGTGGCCACACAAAATGATTGCGACTCCAAATGCACTGCCATGGCCCTTCTACAAGGAGTGGGGAGACCATAGGCAGTGGGAACCAAGACCCTGGCCACACATTGCCATGATGGTCTTCCAGCGACTCTTGCTGTGAGAAGGCCTTTTCACCATTTCCAACAGTTGGAAATAATTAAAACGACCATACATTTTTAATGTGGTAATGACCCGTCCATCTGTTTTAATGATGTTGACAGAGAGATAAATATTCAGCAGGGCACCAGAGGTATATCCTCTGCTCTTCTTTGAAATAGTGCCATAGGATCTATCACATCCACCTGTGGAGTCAAATGAGACTTCTGTTTAACATCCGATCCAAAAGATGTCAACCCACACTGACAAGCAATTCTTCATCACAGAATGGGAGTGTCAATCTAGATTTTTCAACTCAATTCTCTAGAGTAGTATTCGAACCTCCAACCTTCTGTCTTGGAGACAAGTTACTTAGTGAACCACTTGGCTGATACAACGTTTGCACCAAGCAAGGGCGATTTACATCAAAAGCATAACCTGCAGTACACGGAGAATTACCCAGTTGAAGGAACTTAATAGTTCCCTGAAAGTACAAGAATCTTGCCGAAAAGATTTCTTCCTGAATTCAGCTTTTACTTCCAGTTTCCTCATTGCTCACATTCAAATCAGGTGAAACGCCTCATATCTTGAGCCCAGGGACAGGAAACAGGAAATGGTTTGCTGTCTGGACAGTCAAACCTCATAATTCTCAACATGTTCTCTCACAATCTTATTATATTGATATTATTGAGGAGCATTCAATGGAACTTAATTTTTTGTTCCATCTCACCTTTCAATACATGCAGTGAAAAGATTGCTTTGATGAATGCATTCTACTGTTTCCCAGCTTCTTTTATTCTTTGTCCAAACAATAAATCTATCAGACTTCAAACCTCTAGGCTCTGCTGCCAATTCACCTCATCCTTTGCAACCCGGTGGCAATCTTGAACTCTGCGTCAAGAAGTTTATCTTAAATGTATTCAATGACTCAGCATTCACATCTCTCTGGGGTTGCGATTTCCAAAGAACCACAGCCCAGTGAGAGAAGGAAATTATTCCCTGTCCGTCTAATTTGGGCAACAACTTATTCTGAAACCATGCGCCCCTGTACTAAACATTGTAAGAATGGAGAACATCCTCGCAGCATCTTTCCTGTCAAGCTCCCTCAGGATCTAAGAGTTCAGCATGAAGATAGGGTCAATCTTGCCTTATAAAACCATCCCATTATCCTGAGAATCAATCGAGTGGATCTTCTCTGCATTGCCTCCAAGTATATCTTTTCTTTAACAAGACCAAAACTGTACACAGTACTCCAAGAATTATACAGTCACACAGCACGGAAACAGGCCCTTCAGTCTATCCAAATCCTCCTCAACCATTAAGCAGCCATTTACAATGTCCTACGCTGATCTCATTTTATTCTCCCACATTACCATCAACTCCCCCAGATTCTACCACTCACCTACACAATAGCAACAATTTACAGTGACCAATTAAGCTAACAACCCACACATCTTGGCCACATGGAAGGAAACCGGAGCATACAGATGAAAACCACGTCTCCATTGAATCTCTACTGGTTGTGCTACTGTGCTGCCCTCAAGTTCTATCTCAATAGGATCCTGCACAGTTGCAGCAAAACTTGCCTCAGTTTGTATAAGATCCCCTTGCAGTAACAACTTAAAATTCAAAATGCCTTCCTGAATACTTACTGTACCTGCATGCTTTTTTTTAAAAGGACACCCAGATCTCTCTAACTTGCATTAAATATTCTCACACCATTTAAATAATATTCTGCTTTCCTACTTTTCTTACTGGAGTGGATAATCTCACAGCTCTCTGCATTGCACTCCATTGCTCTTTTTAGACAGGCATGGTCACAAGGGGTTGAATGGCCTCATTCTGTATCATAAATTTTCTATGATTGAATCTTCATTTGGTTTCTAAAAAAGGGAAAAACTGGCTCCTCCTGGTATCGGAAATGTAACTGAACGATTTAACTTCCCAATTCACTTCCTTGATCTTGAGAACTTTGTGATCTTACTCCCCCCTCCCAAAGGAAATTCCTTAATATTTCCTTGTGCTCGATTCCAGGTGTCTGGAATTATCATTGCTATTTTCTAATCCTCAAAAGGATAATAACACATTTGCTGTGATCGAGGAGCAGTCAACCTACACACAGTGCACTACATGTGGTTTGACCTTAAAAAAAGCAATAAAAGCTTCCTGATCTATGTTCCATTCATATCTCGAAATAATGTAGTACCTCATAGGACTTGGGAAGCATCATAAATTAACAAAACTTAATATTACAATAAAAGCAAATGCAAAGAATGATACATGCTGAAAACCCAAATTAATTTGCATTGTATTTGTTATAAATAGCTCTTTGAAAACATGAACACTCAAGTTGTGAACCTTCAATGCACCATAATTCAGGGAAGGCATCATCAGCAAGGTGGCAATGGGTGAAAGAAGCACCTTTGTGGACAGATAGCTCATTTACCCTGCATCCACAGATCACCCCATCTTCAGGGGTTGAGTACTTGCATTCCACAGACAGAGGTGTTTCCCCCATCACTCTGGCTCCTGGACAACAACTCACCATTCTACCATTCCTTCAACTAGTACCAGTTGCACTCGACTCCACTGAGTTTTCCAGCCATCGTGACATCACACCAAACCAGAGGGAGCCAGGACTTAACATGGATTCATCCCACTCCATTTGGCTGGGAACTTGCTGGCACCTCAGCTACCTCACTCTGTGGAGTGTGCCTGTGTAGCAGAGACAAAGGTCCTTCAATACAGAAGGGACCCAAGATGGCAATCTAGTTTCCAAAAAGTAATTTTGTTACATGCTATTTCTTATCATTCAGTTTTTTTAAAATGTAGATTGCTCATTTATTCAAGTTCAACTTTAGCACTCTGAGAAAGCTGCTTGCAAATTTAATCAGTGTTGCATCAGTTTGCTGGTAGCATCGCCTATGCCATGGAATAGAACATTTCAAATAACTTTTTTCATATTTTGTTTTAAATGGGCAGCATCAGTACATTGCACTGCTCGTCAGGAATTGTGGTTAAATGAATGCTTTGCTGCATTGCAGGTACACCAGATTGAGCACATTCTGCCTCCTTCCAGTGGCTGAATAGCTGGTGCCTGAATAAATATGGATTCAGTCCATTTAGTATGGACATGCTCTTTACTCTGTGACAACTCAAAGAAAAAAGCAGGGAGCAGCACCTGCTACTATATATATTGCCTTCTTCAACCATTTGACGTGATCAATCAAGGAGGAGTGTGGAACACCCTCCTCAAATTTGGCTACCCAGAGAAGTTCTGGGTGGATCAGGGTGGCGAATGTTGTCCCCTTGTTCAAAAAAGTTAGTAGGGATAGTCCAGGGAATTACAGACCGGCAAGCCTTACGTCTGTGCTGGGCAAGCTGTTAGAAAGGATTCTAAGGGATAGGATCTATGAACACCCGGAGAATAATGGATTGATTAGGGACAGCCAGCATGGATTTGTGAAGGGAAGATCTTGCCTCACAAGCCCGATAGAGTTCTTTGAGGAGGTGACGAGGAAGATTGATGAGGGTAGTGCGGTGGATGTGGTCTATATGGATTTTAGTAAGACGTTTGATAAGGTACCTCATGGTAGGCTTCTTCAGAAGGTCAGAGGCCAAGGGATCCAGGGAAGCTTGGCTGTGTGGATTAGGAATTGGCTTGCCTGTAGAAAGTAGAGGGTTGTGGTGGAAGGAGTGCCCTCGGATTGGAGGGCAGTGACTAGTGGTGTCCCGCAGGGATCGGTTCTGGGACCTCTACTTTTTGTGATATTTATAGATGACTTAGATGAGGGGGTGGAAGGCTGGGTTAGTAAGTTTGCGGACGACACTAAGATCGGCAGTGTTGTGGATAGTGTGGAGGGCTGTCAGAACTTACAGAGGGATATTGATAGGATGCAGAGCTGGACTGACAAGTGGCAGATGGAGTTCAATCCGGAGAAGTGTGAGGTGGTACACTTTGGAAGGACAAACTCCAGGGCAGAGTACAGGGTAAATGGCAAGGTACTTGGCAGTGTAGAGGAGCAGAGGGATCTGGGGGTTCATATTCACAGTTCACTGAAAGTTGTCTCACAGGTGGATAGAGCAGTTAAGAAGGCCTATGGGATGTTAGCTTTCATAAGTCGTGGGATTGAGTTTAAGAGCCGCGAAGTGATGATGCAGCTTTACAAAACTCCAGTTAGACCACACTTAGACTACTGTGTTCAGTTTTGGTCACCGCATTATAGGAAGGATGTGGAGGCGTTGGAGAGGGTGCAGAGGAGATTTACCAGGATGCTGCATGGATTATGAAATATGGAATATGAGGAGAGGCTTAAGGTGCTAGGGCTTTATTCACTGGAAAGGAGGAGGATGAGGGGAGACATGATAGAGGTATATAAAATATTGAGAGGAATAGATAGAGTAGACAGCCAGCGCCTCCTTCCCAGGGCACCAATGCTCAAGACGAGAGGGCATGGCTTTAAGGTTATGGGTGGGAGGTTCAGGGGAGATGTCAGGGGGAGGTTTTTCACCCAGAGAGTGGTTGGTGCATGGAATGCACTACCTGGGGTGGTGGTGGAGGCAGATACATTGGACAGGTTCAAGAGTTTGTTGGATAGGCACATGGAGGAATGTGAGATAGAGGGATATGCGGGAGGAAAGGTTTAGATAGTGTGAGGGTGGTTTGATGGACGGCACAACATGGTGGGCCGAAGGGCCTGTTTTGTGCTGTATGGTTCTATGGTTAAGTTCAGACCATGATATTAACCACTGGGTCTGCAACAGAACCAATCTCAGTGAAGAGCAGTATCAAACAAGACTGTCCCAATGCTTTTACTAATCTCTCACTGCAACATTGTAGCTCACCTCCAATAAACTTCCCAGGGAGCTAATCTTCAGAACTAACGAGAAATCTTTCAACCTACGGCAAATGCACTCCAGAACCAAGGTCACTTGAACCTCAGTAGTCGAGCTATCGTATGCAGGTATTGCTTGCGTTTGCGTATACCGAAGGCAGAGTTCCAAGCCACCAGTGACTTATTCACCAAAGCATGCGAGAGGATGGCCTTACACTTAACATCTACAATTCGATGGTCCTCCACCAACCTGCCACCACTACACCACAATGCCCTCTGCTAATATAGTTCATGACGAGACCCTGGAGAACATGGACTACTTCCCCACCCTGGAGCCACATCTCGGTGAAAGTAGACATCGATGATAAAATTCATCAACGTAGCAGCACAGCCTTTAGTTGATTGTGGAAAAGGGTATTTGAAGATCAAGACCTCAGACCTGGCACAAAATTCTTGGTCTACTGGACATCAGTGATCCCTGCCCTCCTGTCAACCTCTGAGACCTGGACCACCTAGACCACCTACAGCAGGCACCTCGAGGCACTAGAAAAATAACCCCAATGCTATTTCCATAAAATCCTCCCAAATATACTGGACGGACAAGTCAACCATTATCACATCTTCTCCCAGGCCAACACCCCCAGCACTGAGGCACGAGTTACTCTCAGTCAGCTACATTGAGCAGGCTATGTTGTTCACATGCCCAACACCAGCCTCCCAAAACAGATGCTCTGTTCCAAGTTCTGTCAATGGAGGAGGTGACCAGGTGGATGGAACAAAAGATTCAGCAATCTGTTCAAAGCTTTCTTGAAGAAGTGCAACATCCCCGCTGACTTCTGGGAACTGCTGGCCCATGACTGCTCAAAAGGCACTTGGGATGATATCGAGAAACTCGAGTCTGTGCGTTAGAGATGCACAGAGGCCCTGCAAAGCCAGCATAAGTAGCACACCACCTGACCACCTACCCACCCATCTGCCCCATCTATGGGAGAACCTGCCACCTTAGAACCTCACAAATTTGGAGTGAAGTAAGTTGCCTTCAATTCTGAGGGACTGCTGAAGAATAAGGACTGATCACAACCAAAATCAGATCAGGAGTGAGTAAAACAAACAGCCAAACCTTTTCACAATAGAAATCATTTTCATACATCTGTCTGTTTTCTCTAAAATATATCCCCAAATATTGTTTAGGACAAGAGTTTAGAATGACCAGATTACCATTTCTGCTTCTACACTTCAACTAAGTCCACTTACCTCATCTGCTATAAACCTAATCATCCAGAATTCTCTGTTCCAAGATGATCCTGACTGACTTCCTCTGTTTACCCTCCATAACCAGAAATTATCTATCACTCTTAGCCTAACAGACCAAGACTTACCCAATAACCATGTACTCACTGACTGATAGTAGCCACTAGTTAACAAATACATCAGTTATAAAGTCCTTCTCCTCATTTCCCTTCGTTATCTTTTTAATAACTTCCTGCCCTTCAGTACTCTGAGATATCTGTACTGGAATTCCCTCCTAAAGTATCTCCACTACTCCTCATCTCCTTAACGTTCCTTACAATCTATCCAAATATAGAGATTGGTGTCAACCTTTTCACCGATTCCTACTTTTTTTTTTACAATATAAGATTCATTTTACATTTGTGTTTTGCTTTTATTTCTCGGATTTTATGTTTATCACTAGTTCGCTGGATAAGGATTTCATCCTTTTAATTAAATGAGTTGATTGGAAGGTTACTTTACTTCACAGTACCGTGCACATGGAACAATACATTGATAACATGATTATACACAGCAACTGTTTCAGTTAAAAAAAATAGCCACTCAGGACTACTGAAAAAACAAAAGCAATATCCTTCAAATAAACAAATCAGCCATCTTGATGAAAGTGCAAAGACAACCATCTGTGTCTTTTCATCTAATATTGTATCGACAGACTCGGCTCCAATAGCTTCATGTTCAGCCAATTTATTTAACAAGGAAATGAAGTTCAACAGGTAACTAAGATCAAAATTTGAACTCACATTCAGTTCTGAATGTATGCTAATAAAAGGAATAATAGAATTGAAAATGTTGCAAACAGTGGCAGCTGAATTTAACTTCACTTTCTGTTAAGTACCACAATTTGCTCACCATCAGCTCTTTTACTGAACATAATGCAATAAAACTTTCAGCTTTTCAAAAGTAAATAGTTGTGCGAAAGAAGTTAAGATAAATAACAAAGAGGTATTATTTAACTATCACACAGTGGACTGCCAAATTCAAAACTAAAGCAGGAAATGAAAGGTTTTTGTGGATTACTTAAATATAAAATACCAGGGAGTCCAGTTTGTTTTCACCTTTGGCACACACAACTAGGCTAACGTCAGAAAATATTAGAATATCAATTGGACTCTAAAGCAAGCAAATGCAAAAGTAAACCTACCAGGCTGAGATTGACAGGAGTATTTGGCAATGGTACATCATGCTTGTATAATGTTTGCAAAATATCATTCAAGTCATTTTCCTGCAAGTAAAATGAGAACAATGTTTTCACAAACTGGTAAAAGTCAGATATTTGGAATTCGTCTTAAGTGGAATCAAGAACTAAAAATTTAGGGAAAGAATTTAGCAGAAACAATTTTTTGTGCACCATCCCATTGATGGAACAATTCAACCTTCTAAGTATAAGTGCTATCTGTAATTATTTTCTTCACCCAAATCAAAAAGCAAAGTTTTTTTTTTGAAAAAGATCACTAATCTCTTTCAGAAGAAAATATTAGATATCCATTAGATATTAATTAAAACAATGAAAATAAAATTACATTTACATCCATAGATTTATTTCAGGCACCCTTCTGTATCTATACATTAAACCAGATTGACATCTTACATTTAATTTGGCACTAGCACTTCCAAATTTTACAATCCACTGGGAGTAAAAGGCAGTGCTGGTCACTGATGAGGAGCAGGAACACATCACAATGAGGTGTGAGAGCCACGGAACCACCTCGGTATTGATTGGGATACCACAAAAAGAACTGGGGTGGTGGGGTGCAGAGTGGGAGGAATTTCTTAAGAGTGTTGATAAGAACTTCCTTGATCAGTGTGCTATTGCGTTAGTGAGGAAATAGGCACAAATGGATCTGGTTCTGGAGAATGAGCTGAACTAAATGGACCAAACATCATAGAAGGAACACTTGGGGAATGGTGATCATAGTATCAAAAGGTTTGGATGAGTCATGGAAAAGAGGAAGGATTAAGCTACAGCAGAACTTTATAACTGAAGGAGCACTAACTTCAGTAGGATAAGAGGGGATCAGGTCCAGATTACCTGAAGTTAAAGATTGGCAGAGGAAACACTTGGCAGCCTTCAAAGAGGAGATGGCTCATATATGGTCAAGGAAATTTCCCATGGGGCGAACCAATGCCTGAGTTCCCGAACAAAGAAAGAGACAGAAAGTAACATAATGCAAAAAGTGGATGTATGACTCCCATCAGTTTGAAAATACAAGTGAAAATGTGGCTGAATACAGTAAACACAGAGGGGAAGTGAGAAAATAAAAGAGAATATCAAAGTAAATTAGCATTTAACATAAAAAGAAATCCAAAAGTTTTCAATGACATATAAATGTTAACCAGGTATTAAAAGGAGCAGGCCTTATGAGCTATCAAAAAGATCCCTTCACGTGAAGCTGGAGGCATGTTTGAGATATTTGGTGAATAATCTGAAACAGCCTTTACCAAGGAAGAGGATGCAATCAAAGTGTCAGTAAAAGGAGAAGTTACAGAGATAATGGATGGACTGAGAAAGGAGGACCTGCCCAGAGAGGGGAAGAGGTGGGGGAGAGGAGAGAGGTGGGGGAAGTGGGGGACAGGGAAGAGGTAGGAGGGGGAGAGGGGGAGCTTCCGGAGCAGAGGAGTGGGGGAAAGGGTGAGGGGGGAAGGAGGGAAGGAGGGACAGCCCCAGAGAAGATACCTGTAATGAAAGTGAATTCATCACAAAACAAATCAACCACCATAGGCCTGGCAGGAACAATAACAAAAATGGGCATTTACAGATGTCTGAATAAACAACAGACAACCAGCACATGTGTGTTAATCTGATTGTTTTTGAATGGGTTACAAGGAGGGTTGATGAAGGCAATGTGATAGAAGTTAGATGTGTGAATTGAAAAAATCCCAAATAAATTGAAGCACATTATTGAAGGAACAGATAAGGAATTGACAGAGAGAGAAAACACAGCTGTCATAAAAGTTTGTTCTTCAAACTGGAAGGAGGAGGCATTTCAGGATCTGTCATGGTGAGTGAGAAGGGCCAATTGGACCATACATCAGAGGAAAAATACGAAGGGAGCAGAGGTTGGTGCAGGGACCACTGCTACTTCATTAATGACCTGGATGCCGATGTGTGGCACAAATACGACAAAGATTTTAACTGTGGTAAACAGCAAGGAGAATGCCAATAGACTTCAGGACTGCTGGAATGGGCAGATGAAATTTAATACAAGGAAGTGTGAATTGAAATATTTTGACAGGGAGGAGGAGGAGAACCAGTATAGACGGAATGGCATATTTCTAAATCGGATTTCAGAGCAGACAACCATGGTGTATATGCGCTGAAATCTTTAAAGGTGATGGCATGATACATTGAGAAAGTGGTTTATGAAGTATTTGGGATAGTGGGCTTCACAAACAGTGACACAGTATAAAAGTCAGACGGATACAATGAACCTTTATAAAACACCAGTTAGCCCACAGTTGGGTATTGGGTCCCTTTCTAGGCACCACGCCTCAGGAAAGACGTAAAGGACCAAAAGAGAATGCAGTTAAATTTACTAAAATGGTTCCAATACGAGGGATTTCAGTTGTGAGGATTAACTGGTGAAACTGGGATTGTTCTCCTTGCAGTGGAGAAGCTCAAGAAGGGATTTACAGATCTGTACAAGCTCTTGACAGGCTTAGGTGGAACAAATAAAGTGGAAGTGTTCCCAGTAGCAGAGAGGTCAAGGACCAAAGGACATGATTTTCAAGTGGCGAATGATCAAGGCGTGAAGCAAGGGTTTTCAAAGCATCAAGTGTTTATGATCTGAAATGCCCTGCCTGAAAATATCATGGATCCAGTTTCAATTGTGGCTTTCAAAAGGCTAGGTAAATATTTGAAAGCAGAACATCTGCAGGTCAATGAGGGAAAAGCAGCCAAAAGCAATTGCCTGGACTGTTGTTGCATGGTCATCTTCCATACTGAATATTTCCAAGATTTGAATTGGGCCAGGTTATCAGCTAAATAGCACAGACCAGAGACTACCTGGAGAACAAAACCGAGGAGTAGCAGCAACTTCCAATGTAACCCTTTAATCCTTTCAAATCACTACCATATGGTAAGCAGGATGTGCTTTCAGGACAGTTCTCAACAGCTTTTCAAATTAAGTCAGTAAAAGCATGGTAATGCTCAGACCATTTGCAAGCTTATCTTAGTCAGTACACGAGCTCTTGGAATCGATATTTTGTTTCTTGTGGCAAATTGAGGGAAAATTAAGAGTTAATCAAAATGGAACGGATCTTGTGAAGAAATATTGGCAGTCAGCTGGCTAACTGCTGACATTTCCCGGTCTAAATGACAGCAACCTCAGACTTTCTACATGGACACAGAATCCTAAAATTGCTGTCAGCTGTTTGCGGTATTTTTCCCAGAAAGCATAATGAAGTTGAACTTCACATGGAGTCCGGGAATCCACTTGAACAATCTGTGCGAGGGTTAGGCCTGGCAAAGGGGGCTTTACTCTAATGATTTCAGTGGAGAGTGGATAAGCAATAGTTAAGTAATTGTGTTTATAGGTAGTTTTGACTTTAAATGTTTGTGTTTTAAGTGTATTATTCTTCTTCCATTTCAAAAACAACTACTTTTAATAGTTTGAATGGATTGCAAATGTTTCTGAATGTGAATAACATTCATAATTCTGCAGAGCTCCAACAGTCAGCTAAGCAAGAGTGCATGGTTTAGTGGGTTATTTAAGATTTAGCCGGTTGTGTGACAATGGGGCTTCATCTGATGCACTACTGTGATGGCCAGTTGTTGCACTGGTAAGAAGGCTCACTTAAGCCAAGCTTTTGTTGAAGGAATAGCCCAAGATCAGAGTGAACTTTTTTGTCCCCCCCCCCCCCCCACCCCCCAGAGTCACTGGGAAGTACAAGTGATTCACTGCAAATTATGGATCATTATCACAGAATCACTTAACATTCAATTATTGGTAATACAAATACTTCCTATAAGTGTTTCATGCTCTATTATTGCTGTAGTTCAGTGAACTAAACTTAAAGAATGTCCAATAAACATGTTATTGATTAATAATTGTTAACCAGACACTGTCACATACATGAAAATAATCATCCATGTGCTTGGTTAGGTCAGAGATGCATTTTCAATTTGTCCATAGATGTGGGCAAGTAGTCATCTGTTGGTTCAAGTTACAATTCTAATTTCATCTTACAGTGTTCCATTCTAACTTCAAAATTACATCCTCTTGCTCCTAGAATTTTGTAGGACTTGAAATTTTACACTCAAGTTTGTTGGTGAGATTATGGCAATAAATGGAAATAGTGCCATTTGAGTGTCACATAATTTAACAAGTTTAATGAACCATGAAAAGTAAGAGGCACAAGCAAATATTTTACCTGTTCTTTAACCAGAAGATCTGCCAACGTGTTCAGCAGCTTGTAGTAAACTTCAAACCAAGGCAAATAACTGGAAAAGATTACAAGATATTCACTAAGTCATAAATGCATAATATAATTACTCTTCATCTCACTTGAAATGATACTAATACAGAAATCTCCTTGTGAACGAGTTCTGAAGTAAAAGCAGATACAAAAATAGAAACTTTGTGAAAAGACATGCACGGTATTATTTGTCAGCAAAAAGCAAAATGATAGTTGATATGCCGACTTCATTTCAGATTTTGTGCTGTTTTCCCTCTACTTTTATCCCTCAACATCAACTTCTATATCAAGATAACACTGCTGATGGTTTTAAAAATCCTTTTCCACAATGAAAATTAACTGTTTAAATATCTTCGATGTAGTCATTTTGTTACCTTTAATATTAAAATTAAAATTCTCCTAATGTATTAAAGGTTAAAATGAAATGAGCCACCAGATGCATATACAATAGATCGCAAATCATTAACCATATGTAAATCAGTGTAAATTTAGTTGCTGAATTATTCAAAGTATTTTATATATTTCCTCCAAATTAGGATCATGTACTAAAAACACCCAATGATTAAAACTGAATCTTGGCACTTCCCACCTAAAATTACTTACTTCAGAACGGAACAGAATCACTTCTGTACCCAGTTTCAAGTGAATTTACATTTCCATAAATTGGTCTGTGTGTTTCAAATGGCAAATCCAGATCTTGCTTTTTCCCGCACCCCCCCCCCCCCCCCCAAACCTTTTCAGACAGCTCCATTCCCTTTCTGTGTCTGACTCCAAATGCGGCCATAGGCTTTATGTACACTTCCATGGTGTATTCACAGTATGCCTGCTTCACCTCATGAACCTAGTGTCAACCTGAACAGTGGACTGTTCTCTTCCTATACTCTATTTAAAGTCACGTTAAACCAGTATAACCCAAGTTCCTTTTTTAATTCACTATTCATGTCACAAGCCTTACTGAATGTGTTGTCCTCATTTTTTTCTCTTGGCCACATCTCTCAACCTCATACAACTTTACCATTGTTCACTTCTCTCTTCTGGGATACTTTGTCATACCAGTCCCAAATTCAAGTTCCCACTATTGCTATAGCTTTGAAGGTTATGCATTCAAGTCCCATTACAGAGCTCAGAGCATAAACATCTAGGCTGGCACTCTATTGAGTTAATGTTGCACTCTTAAAGGTGCCATCTTTCTAATGAGCCATCAAACCAAAGCTCCATCTGTTCTCTTATTTATAAGCAAAGCACCCCAATGCACCACCTCACATCTCAAGGAAGATATCCACAGTTCCCTGGCCATTTTACCATCCCTTAATTAACATCACTGTAAGAATAAAATACATCTTATCATTATCATATTGCTGGTTGTGGGAGCTTTCCCTGCACATGTTGTCCTATATTAAACAACTGCTTGTCAACGTTATTTCAGTGGCTGTGAAGTACTGTGGGGCATTCAGAAAGGGACATGAAACCCTCTCATTTATTTTATTCTCCTGCCAACATCCTTACCTTGCAGTTCCTTGGAATAAACTTAAATACCCACTGAGACACCTGTCACTGCCACCTTCAGGAACAACAACCCCAACTCCTTCATCCTTTTTCACTTATCTTCCCTCCCGGCACATTCCTTGAAAGCTACCGACAATAACTTCCTTTCAGCCTGCTTTGTCTAGTTCCCCTACTGGCAAACTACTGAGTGTCCCTATCTTAATCCCCTAGATTGCCCGTTCAGTTTCAAAAAGACTCGGTCAAATGCAAAACCAAGATAGATGTCTTGTTTTCAGTCCTCTTGCATGATTCATATAATCTAAACAAAATCTCCCCTTTGAAATGCTGCTGTGCTGGGGAGAGGCTCTTTCAAGTACTGCTTCCCTTTGGTCACCAGGTTCAATGTTCCACAATTCCCTGCTCATCATCTGCCCACCAACTCACTTCTCAGTCGTTACAACTTACTGCCTATCAGATGCACTGCAGGTGCCTTCTTGAGCCTTGGGGCTCCTGTAAAATGTCTGAGCTTCTTACTTATTTTCCCAGTGGAGTCCACCAACACTTTACATCTACTTGCACAAAAGAAACACCTTCAGATTTGGGCTGTGTCTTACACTCATGCAATCCTCCTGAACTCTGTTCATTTAATGCTCTTCACTGCCATTTATCCCTGCACAAATGCCTTGTAATACAAAATAAAACCAAGATGCATTGCCACCTCCCACCATTAATTTCTCTACTTTACTTAAACAGAAAGAATTTGTAACCATTCTTTGGCATTTCTAAGCCCTTCACATCCCAAATTGGCCTTCAAAAAGTTGGTTTGCAATTGCACGCTTCCTGCTTTAAGTAAATCCCTCTGTCAGCTGTGTGCCAGTCCCAACCCTACTGACAGCAATAAATACAACTTCCAATGCAACAGATGTGCTGTCTTTTCCAATTACTCAGACTAGTAATGGAAACCTTGAAATCTCTAAATTATCCTAATACCCATTAGTTCACTAATGTCCTTCAGGGAAGGAAATATGCCATCCTTACCCAGTCTGACTTACAACCGACTCCAATTCATGGGTAATTATTACTGGGCCACAAATGCTGGTCTTGCCAACAACGTCAACATCTCATGAACAAATTAATAAAATAACTCCCACGGAATTTCTTCTGACACAATGAAGGCATAATGCTAACTATTATCAAAGCATGAAGTCTTCTGAATTTAAACTGCTCCAACTATAGGATTTGCCTGCACAATATTAACAAAAGTTTTGATTATTGGCAACTGTTTACCACTTGATGGTTTGAATTTATGTTACTTTAATTGATATGATAAAGCACTTTGGGTTCAGCACAGACACTGTGTATAGAAGAGTGCTTTTGGTTCATCATTTCAATTACTTTTGAAGTTACTATTACATTAAATATCAATTCTAAGTCCCAAGAGCAGGTTCCTGAGCACCATCATTCTATTCTCATTGATATGGGGGATGCTTTGTGAGGAGTGATGGGAATTCTGCTGTAAAACTATCCAAGGAAAGACTCCAGATGTGCTTTCCCAGCTCCAGGCAAAGATCCTGCATCACCCTTTCCAACTGGCTCATCTCCCACTGATATTTAAACCACATGCTTATGGTTGTGAGGGGAGAGCAAGCAGGGGAGCTCCACACCGCTGTAAGGATTCTCTGCTCAGTAGCAGTTGTGATGGTCTATAAATCATGAGAGTCCGTGGTCCTCCTCAGGCAGAGCAAGGCCGGCACACAAAGCAGTGAGATGGAAGGATCACAATTGTGCTCACACCCTTTGAAGTGCTCCAGGCTGCTCTTTAGAATTGCTGAACCTAAATCTAGCATCGGAAATTGAAGAGAACCATGCCACTCCCCTGTGGATTAGACTGAGAGGAATGAAGTCTGCAGCTTTTTGAGTGGAACAGTTGACATACAGGGTTCAGCTCACCTCCCCATATCTCACCACATGTGGAGACCGAGAGAGGTTTGTCTCTGCACTTTCTCACTCCTTGACACTGAGCTCTGAATTTATTCAGAATTGCCATAGAATTGATCAATATGCCAATCTGTACATTGTGTAAGAGGGCATCTTTTAAAAATGACTGCAATGAACCCTTCAGACCAGCTGCTACCTTCACAGTAGAAGACAGTGCAGTTTTCAACACAATCAAAACACAGAAGATTTCTGGTTGTATTTTCAACAAACGTTAGCTATTGCTTCCCTGTAGAGCTCCAAACTCTGAACAGCAATCACACTCTCAACCCGCAAATGTGATTCCTGCAAAAAGAATATACACCTGGGACATAACAAAAATGGAATTACAAACTCTTCCTGGTGGTCCAGTGGTTGGGTGAATGCCACAGAAAAACTGCACACAATTGATTCAAATTTAAAAACAAATACTTCTAGTTCTTCAGAAACTCTGAACTCTGTAAATGTTGATCATAGCTGGCTGTATTGCTACAAGAGGAACATTTGTTTCTAGCCCAAGGCATATGGCCCATGATGAAAGGATGTCTATTGTTTAGTTTGAAGATTAAATAAATTCTACTCCCCAAAAATGTGGTCTTAATTAACTAAGAAAAAAAAGAATCATGAAATTTCTATTATCTGAAAATAATATAAATGGAGGTATCACACAGGTAGATAATAGTGTTTGCTTCTGTTTGGTTGGCAAGGCTACACAGATTTAACTACATCTGTATTTCACTGCTTGCAGAAGCACTAAGGATAAGTCTGAGTAGAATTATAAATGCTTCATCAATAAGGACTGATAACACGAACAAAAATTAAAGAACAGCAATCAAAAGTAAAAGTTAAACATACCTCAGAGGCTTCTGATCAACAGATCACATTTTATAGCATGGATTAAATTCAATACAACCATCTCCAACACTATTCCATCAGAAAGGTTCATCTCACAATATATCCAGTTTCAAAACTTAATGTCAAGTATTAAATATTAGAAATGGAAATTTGTGAAGGGCTTGATGCTCCAATACAATGGACAGAAACTTTAGTCAAGTTTGCTTTAAAAGAAAACTGATGATAAAGAAATTCAAATGCTTCCAAGAGAAGCAATAGAGAATTGGATTTTAACACCACTTTCCATGACATCAGGACATCCTGAAGTAGTCTCAAACTATTAAAATATTTTGAAGCATAATCACCATTGTAATGCAGGAAACATGGCAGTCAATTTGTGCACATCATTCATTGTGTTGCCGGAGGGATAAATATTGGCCTGGACACCAGAATTCTACCCATTTTTAATAGTACCTCGGGATTTTTTTACTTCTGTTTGAGATAGCAGCTGGTTTAACATCTCAAATGAGAGACAGTACTTCTGACAGTATCTCTGATAGCACAACACTCCTTCAGTGCTGCACAGAGATGAGCTTCGATAGCCTTGTCAAGATTCTGTTGTGAGAGCTAATCCGTAAACTAGTGATTCACAGAATACAACCACTGAGACATACCTAACTAATCTTGAAAGCAACCTCAAAAACAAAGCATAATTTATACAATGGATGATTTTTAATTTAGGATCCTATCAACAATGGCATGACGATCTTAATTTAGAACATTTTATTGAGGTATTTATCCTTTTGATTTCACACAGCTAGCACTTTTCAATCCCCAGCAGTTACCTTTGAGTGCAACAAGTATTTTCATCTGATTAAAGCAATGACAGTAAATATCATCTAATATTACATTCAGTCACTATGCATGTCAGTGCAAAATAAGGGATTTTCAGATTCCACTTTTGACGCTGGATTAATCAGTCTGATTTGTTTCATGATTTATAATTTTTAATTTTTTTACCCTGATTCAAAGATGATGTATAAACAAAGTTTTGTACTTCAGTGTCATACTAAGCTGTCAAAATTTATCTACCAGTGTATTTATTCCTTGATTTTTTTCCTACTGTAAAAACAAGACCTAATGGTTGTAAAATATTTTAAATTGTATGAAACTGTCAAGTTTAAATAGCATGACATTTTTATAAAAATCTTAAAGGACAGTATTTTGAGGGGGGCACTTCCACCATGAAGTTAATTTCTGACAACTTCAAAAATTATGTAGACACTGAAACAGTTTATTTTTTAAATCAAGGTTCTATAAACTCATTTTTAATCCTCATACATTTCAACCATCATTTCAGGAAGGTCAACCTATGCATTAAGTACTAAGTTGAGAAGTCAATTAAATACATAGTTCTACCATCAGTCACTTATCAGTGCAGAGGAGTCTTTTTGCAAAACATGAAGCAGCTTATCTGAAGGTGGAGGAGGATAATATGCAAGCAAGTAGACTGTGTCTTCTTCGTCTCCCCTGTAAATGCAGCTGCTTTTGAGAAACTTGGTTAACATGGAATGCACTTCTGAAGCTGAATTACTTTTTGACTCATGAACAAATCGTTTCCATGATATGGTGGGAGAGGTGAGTTGTGGTTTTACACAAGGGGCAAATCTATCTCTGTCCTGAGATCACTGGTCGTCAGAGCTCTGGATTCCAACGTTTCTTCTGGTGTGGCCCAGGCCAGTGCAGGACCTTTCACAGAGTCATACAGCATGGAAAATGGTCCTTCAGCCCATACCTGTCCATGCCAACAAAGATGTATGTTCAAGCTAATTCCATTTCCCAGTACTTGGCCCATATCCCTTGAAACTCTTGTCATCCATATACCTTTCCACATACTTAAATGTATCTAATGTACCTGCTTCAACCACTTCCTCCAGCAGCTGGTTCCATATATCTATCACCTGCTGCGTCTTTTCCAGAGCAGGTGGCCAACACCCTTGACAGAACGGCTTTCAGAGCCAGCGAGGCCCCACCTACCCCAGCTCACCTGTAGTCAAAGCTGCCACTGTCATTGAATATTTGTGCATGTTGTTGACTCAAGACACACACATGCTTAAAAGCAATTGAAAACACTGAAGTTAACTTCAGTGGAATTAAAAAAAACCTTTTGCTTTCCTTTCCAACAGCAGCTAAATTCTCCCATTCATTTCAATGGGGCCACCAAAGTTGAGCAGGGAAAACTGCAGGACTTTCAATGGTCTTCCATGAAGTGTCCACTGGCATAGTGTCTTGTGGGTATCCTGTCACCAGTGTTCTGCTCTGCTGAAGGCAAAACCACAGTCTCTGCTTGGGAATAGCCCAGTTAGCGTTAAAATAGACCTGCAGATCTTGGAAGAAAATGTACATGCCTACATAAGTGACTGAGTGTTCGTGTACTTATAGTCAGAATAAATTCTAATACACTCCTTCCTAAAAGCCTCAGATGGAATAATATCTGTGCTATATAATCATCTCTTGATGGACAAGAAAAAGGGAATTGGCTGTGCTTTATTCCAATAAAATGTAATGCATCAAGTATGAATACCATTCCAAGACAATTTGCTTTAATCCACAGTACCGCAACCAATCCAAAACCTCATGTCATGCCATGAGATTTTTGTGTTACAAACGGTCCTGGAGCGAGGCTGCAGAAAGTCTTTGCTCTGAGCCACATCTCCAAGCAACAAGGAATACACTCTACTCTTGGATGCCGCACTCAAAAACAAGTGCAAATATATCCAATTACCTTTTCAAAGTTACGACTTTATTGTTACCATAGAGATAATTTTTTTCCTCAAATCTTGCTGCTTCAATGTAGTATCAGGGTACACAAGGTTTGCAGCTGTTATGTAGTTATTCTGAAGTATTTCATGATAATGTTTTGACTTTAAGTTAGACAATCACTAGGCAACAACTAAATCTTTCATAAAGTGATCAGAGGTAATGGACATCTGCAGAGACTTAACAAGGACTGAATTTCATACACCCAAACGCCTGTATTCATGTGCCATTAACAACCATTCTCAAATCATTTAATTAGGAGTGGCACAGTGGCGGAGCTAGCATTGCGCTGCCTCACAGCACCAGGGACTTGGGTTCAAACCTGATCTCTGGCACTTCGTGTGTCGAGTCTGCACGTTCTGCCTGTAAATGTGTGGGTTTCCTTTGGGGGCTTCAGTTTGCTCACACATCCCAAAGATATATAGCTTGGCAGGTTAATTAGCTGCTGTCAATTGTCACCTGTGTGTTGACGAGTGGTAGAAACTGATGGGAGTTAATGGGAACGTGGGGAGAATAAAATTGAGATTAATATAGGTTTAGTATAAATGGGTGTTGATGGTCAGTGCTGACACCAAAGGCCAAAGGGCCTGTTCCCATGTACATCTCTCTCTGATTTTAAATCATACTTTTCATGAGATTCAATTATAATCCAGTGTCAAAGTATCCATTTTATATTTACTCAACATTTTTTGTCCCCTGTACATTTAATTATGCTTCCCTTGCATGCATCAATCTGCCACTGCTACTATCTACACTTGATATATTGGTTTGTAAATCTGAATCTTCTGCTTCACTACCTTGCATGCAGATAATTTCTTTCCAGTTTACCTTGATGAATGAAATTGTAGAACCATACAACACAGAAGACCTATTTGGTCCATTTGATGGAGCTATCCTACTCCTCGGCTCCTCCTCTGTAGGTCCACACAAATGTTTTATTTTCAAGTATGCATCCAATTATCTTCAGAAAGCTACTGCTAAACCTGCTTCCAGCACTTACAGCAGCACTCCAGGTTGCAACAACTCATTGTAGTAATAGAAACACTTGCTCATATTCCCGCTAGTTCTTTTGGCAATCACCTCAAATGTGCCGGCTCATTACCGGTGGTATTGGCCATTTCTCATTATTTGCATCATCAAAACTGCACATAATTTTGGACACTATTATTTAATCTCCCTTTAACCTTTCCTGCTCTAAGAGCAAACCAATTGTACAAATCTTTTCACATAACTAAATCCTTCACCCTGCTGCTATTCTAATTAATCTCCTCTGCACCATCTTTAAAGACTTGCCATTTTCCTAAAATGTTGTGCCCAGAGTTAGACAGTACACCAGCTGACTCCTAGACAGTGATTTTTAGTACCAGCCTGGAATTTGCAGTTAGTCTCAAGTGAACAGGGCCCACTGCTGACCTTTATACATGAAAAAAATTGCACATCTTTACCAGCCTCCCAGAGCCAACTTAAAGAAAACATGGGAAGGCTTTTCCTACAGGAGGACTAACATGTTGTTCCCTCCAGCGAACACACGAAGCGCACTTGTTGGAGGTGGGGGCTGGGGAGAATAGGAACTGGTCTCACCCACAAAAATGAGGAAAAATTCTGAGAGACTGCGACGTCACAATTCCAGTCAAAGCTGGGGATGTCATCTTTTTGCCAACCCTTTTTTTCCCCCAAACACATTAAAACTTTTTCAAACTGTCAGAACTCTAACTTTGTAAATGTTAAAAAAACTTAAAACATTTTTAAAAATCTAAATTGACAAGGCATTAATGAGGTTGTTTTTAAAAAATTCTTAGTAAGACTTTATTTTTTTTTAATCCAGTTAGCAACTCTTTAAGTTGACAAACTATTACCTTGACATCTCTCAGCTATTCCCATCCATTGCCCCTAGCATCTCCTCAGACATGGCACAGAATTTTCCATTGAGTTCTCAGTGCAAGTACTAGGCAAACACATGCTCTCCCATTGGTTTTAAATCCATTGCGAAACTATGTAGTCCAGCCTGGCATCATATCACTGACAGCAACTTCAGTATTTCCACATTCTAACTGACATGCATACAGCTCCTGAAGTTGGTGTCATTTTTGAGTAACGTTGGTGAACACAGCCAGTTTGGATGTTATGAATCCTGCAAGATTTGGGCTATAACTTTCTTGCTTTTGATCTCTGTGCCTTCCTTTATGAAGCACAGGATCACACGTTCATCACAATCAATTCTATTATCAACTTAAGTACAGTTATGGCTATTGCCCACCTAGAAATAACCTGAGCATCAACATCACGTTGCTTGTTCCATTAGGAACAAGAGAACCACGAAGGGAAATTTTAAAAAAAGGCTATCGAGTTGCCAAGTCAATCATTCTTTGCTAATTGATTCACTATATTGTACTTTATTCAGGTTCAAATTCTGAATTTGAATCTTTAAAGTATGCAGTTAATTTGAGTCAAACAGAAACAAAATATAAATTGGTAATTATTGTCATATGTACTGAGGTACAGTGAAAAACTTGCCTTGTATGCTATTCCTACAGATCAATTCATTACACAGCGTATTGAGGTAGTACAGGGTAAAAACAAAAACAGAATGCAGGGTAAAGTTTTACAGATACAGAGAAAGTGCAGTGCAGGTAGACAATAAGGTGCAAGGTCATAATGAGGTAGATTGTGAGGTCAAGGGTCCATTTTATTTTACTAGGGAATCATTCATTAGACTTCTAACAACCGGATAAAAGCTGTCCTTGAGCCTGGTGCTTTCAGGCTTTTGTATCTTCTGCCTGATGGGAGAGGGGAGAAGAGAGAACGACCAAGTCGGGTGGGGTCTTTAATTATGCTGGCTGCTTTACTGAGGCAGAGACGTGTACAAAATACCCACCATCAACCAACCATTTATAATAATCCTACATTAATCCCAATACAAAAACAAAATACCCTTTTGTTTTGAAGTGCAAATACACTTGGATAATGCCCAATTTCAAACGTCATATCACTGCATTTGTTGGCATCTCTGTTCCATCAAATGCAAGGCTTTGCAGCTTCAGTTACAGTTTTTTTTAAACAGTAATGACATAACGCTGAAGAGTTAGCATTTTTCATACATAGAATCATGGCAAGACTTTATGTCACTTACATCAAACACCATTTCAACTACTCATATCAATAAAACAGAAAAAAGAAATTAGGTCAAGGCACTGTTACAACATTAGGATTTTAAAACTAAAATGTTACAATGGGTTGAACAATGCTACACAAACTTTATTGCAAGTCATTTTTCAGTCACTGGCTCAAAAGCAAACATTTGTAATGTTTATTTTCCCCTCTTTATTTTATCTACATAAAGAACACATTTTCAAAACTGTACTGAAAAACACTAATAACAGTCTTTAACAAAATATACTTTAAAAACCATAAATACCCAACATAAATCAACTATTATTTTCAGTTCCTCTACGTTCCCAAAGGCAACTTAGAAAACTGTTTCTTGACTGCAAAAAGACTCTGCTCCAAAACGCTGATGATTCAGTACCACATTCACAAGGCTGAATTATTTTTAAGCAAACAACCAACTCAAGCAACATCTCCATGACTGAGTAACATTTGTGAGAGCAAGCATCCAGAAAGGGGTAAACTGATATTTACAAATTCATTGATGTGTTATATGACTATTCACTGATATTTACATAAACCTTTAGTGTCTAGTTAAATAATCTGCATATGGAACAGGCTGTGTGAATGTAAGCACTCAAAAAAAAAGTTAAACTTCCTGCACTACACATAGAAAACATGACATCCTGATACACAAGGAATGGATAGCATAATTCAGTGTTTCCGCCTTATGACAGGAATTAAACCTTGATCACAACTTGTTCATTTGTCTTGTCTTCCATTGTACACATTTCACCTTTGATGTTTTGCACTTTAGTCTTGATCCTTGAACTTGGTTTCTCAAATTAAAGAGAAATATAAAGGACTCTCCTAATTTTCTAGTTACTAAAGGCAATACATAACAGATGGAAAAGGATCAGCAGATCCCAGCTACGACTTGCTTGAGAACAGGATCAGATTCAGCTGGAGCAGCTTGTGACTGTACATTTCCAAAATTTACCATTTACACATACAAGAATTGAACTGAAATTACTATTGTTAAAATAAAGGATTAAATCTGATAATAAACTAATTCAGAAATAAAACAATTGCTTGAAATCTTAAGAGAATAGAGCTTACATTAAATGTTTGTTCACAGTGATTAACATAATTTGTTTTATTATACACAAAATAATTATCACTCACCTAGAGCAAAATATCAAACTGAATCCTTCATCTAAACTGTTTACATTTGGTACTACATGACAACAAAAATGTTACACTCCTATCTGGTTAATTAACAAATAGTCTCAGATAAACCAACTTTTGAGTACATTCCCATTAAATGGTAGATACCCCATCATGAAGGAAAAGGGCAGCAGGTACATGGGAATGCTGCCATTTGCAGGTCCTCCTCATTCTTACATTATTCCGACATGGAAATACACCTTCATTCCTTCACTATCACTGTGTGAAAATAAATCTATCAGAGAGTGTTGTGTGAAAAAAGCATCACTGCGTAGACTTCAGCAGCTGAAGAAGGTAGCTCACCGTTGCTGAAAACATCTAAGATGGCGAGCAGCCTTAACAGAGTGAATGTGGAAAAAATGTTTCCTCTTTTGGGAGAAGCCATATCACGGGTCAGTGATGATAAGGGGTTGCCCATTTAAAACAGAGGTGGGCCAAATCTTATCTTTCCAAGGGTCATGTCTCTTTGGAAATTAAGCTCAAAGGGCATTGGAAGCAGACGCCTTGAATGTTTAAGGCAGAGAAAGATCGATACTTGATAAGGAGAGGGATGAAAGAATACCTGGGTTGGACAGGAATGAGGAGTTGAGGTTACAAACAGCTCAGCCACTATCTTACTAAATAGTGGAGCAAGCTGGAGGGGCCAAATGGCCTATTCCCACTTCTAATTTCTATGTTCGTATCACCTCTTTAATTACCAATGGGCATTAAACACTGTACACCCTTTCTACTATTGTACCACAAGATACTGAAGAGCTGTGGTCAGCTGAAGAGAAAAATTTGCACTGGAGGATGCTAGGCCTTGGCAAATGACAAAATAAGCCACGTTCAATCTCTCTGTGTTTCAAATGTACGTTTATTCCTACGTACATGACTTCGGTCTGTACGAATTCATCCTTCCCATTACAAGTTGAGAGTTCATTGCAACAACCAATGAAGGACTTGCTTAACCTTCCTATGGTAACCCAAATCTCTAAATCCAGCACTCGCTTTGGACTGGACTGAATGTCAGCTGCATTAATGCACTTAATCTCTCAATGGAGACTAACAGCCAAAACAAATTGATACAAAGGAAAGCTGATATTCTGCAGGCTCCCAAAAAGCTCCATTTCAACAGCAAGACCGTGCTTCTTTTCCTTAAACAGAAAGAGTACCACCCTGAAAACCAAGCACTCACACAAACTGTGCTCGGAAGTGGATGCATTCAACGGATAGCCACGTATGGATGTATCACCCTAACCCAGTTCTAATGAAAAGCCATTGAACTGAAACTTCCAGCATCTTCAGCATTTTCCTTTTCCATTAGCCTAACATGTCTTCTTCAGGAAGTGACTGCCAAAATAAAGGTGATTGTTTGAGTCTGGTTAAGTTGATCACCTGCAGAGTTAACAGTCAGCCTGGCTCATTAAGCTATTACAGGGCCAAGGTGAAATAATGAAGTTAAGATACAGATCTTCCATAATTTAAATGAACAACCAAATCATCTCAAGGGTCTGAATGAACCACTCTTGTTTCAATAATCCTTTTCACACAAACCTTCAAAACTTAATTACAAAACAAAATGGGCATCTCAGGTGGAAGAGATTTCTAAATAATAGTTCCAAAACAAATTAATGGATTTATTGTCAGAAATAGTATTTGCATCACTTTAGATAAAAGAAAGGAATGTAAAGAATTGTCCTAAGAGAAAAGCATTTAACACTGGAGCAGAAGACCAGATAACAACGTATGGCCCAAATAAGGGTCCTTACACAAAAGTAGAATACGAGGAACAAATAGTGAATTACATTCAATGTGGGCAGCATAACAGTATATCCATTAATGTGACGTGGCTGCAAGATATTTAGAATGGAATATTAAAAGTCACAAGATCTGTAAAATGGTAAAAGTAGCAGATGAGGTGAAGGAATCTTGTTGATTGAAACAAAATCTCTTCAATGATGAAAGGATCTAACAGAAGGTAAACTAACAATGGATGTCTAAGAGATAGAATTAAGACATGTAATAGGACAATTCTGCAGTGGGAGTTTTTGCACAGAAGATGTGAAACTGTTGAGTGTATGAATGAAGAGATTGAACAACTTTTAAATGGTTTGGTAAAGCAGACAAATTCACTTTAGAATGGTAGAGAAATTCTTGTCTGTATCTGGGATGGTTTTCTTCAACGATTTGAACCAGAAAAACCAAAAGGGACAGATTGTATTCGATTCAGTTCACAGTGTATGAACATTTATTTGACAGTTTTCATTATGAGTTCAAAGTAATGCTTGAAAAGGAGGAGTGCAGAACTGCTTAGTAATTCTATATTTTGCTAAGACTGATTTCAACAGGGTGAGACAGGAACTTTCCACAGAAAAAATGGCCAAATCTGAGGAAAATGGCAGCTGATCAGTGGGAGAAGGCAGACAAACAAATTTAAGGTCCAGCTTGAACCCCAAAGAGCCAAGAGACCACTTGTTAAAAAAAAAATGCACAATCATGGATGATAAAACAGCAACTAAAAAGTAAAACATAAAACTTAAAATATCCTACATTGACTTAGGAACTAGAACAGAGGCAAAGGATAATATGACAAAACAGATACAGAACAGAAAAGGGAACACAAAAAGAAACTTGCATGTAATATCAAAATCAATGCAGATTATTGCATTTATTTACTGAGAAAGATGGTGTCCAGGTACAAAGTTGGCTCGTTGAAAACTCAAAGTGGCGAACGTGCAAATGTAAACAAAGAAATAGAGAATATGCTGAATAAATACTTTGAATCAACATGTACTATGCCACACTACCTGATAAAACCAATATCAAGTCACTGACAGGGACTTTCCAAAATTAATGGAAGGAAGCAAATTAAAAGCTGAAAACAGTGACTAGTACCCCCAAACCAGAAGACTTCTGTTTCTAAGTTTTAAAAGAAGCAAGTGAGAACAATGTCAACGCACCAATATTAATCTTCCAATCATCTTCTTACTCTGGAACTACTACTAGATTGCAAAATTGCCCTGCTATTTAAGAAAGGGGAGGAGGTGGTGATGGTGAGAGTTGGGGGAGGGGATTAGTGGGAGGAAGGTCAGAAACCAAAGAATATGTAATTATTCACCACACTTGTGAACAAGTAGGATGAGCACAGAAAGATTACAGCAGTAAATGAACCCCTTTAGCCCAATGGACTTTTGTTATCTGTATGAAACAACAGCTCATCCCACTCACTAACTCTCTCCTCATAACTCTAAATATTTTCCTTTCAGATATTTACCCAGTTCCCACTTAAGCATCTTGATTGAGTCTGCCACCCCTGCTCCTCCTCCACTATGATGAAATGGAAAGCCATGAATCTAAGTTTGCCAGTGACATGGAGATGGTCAAAGAGAGGCTGTGTAGATGAAAGCATTAGATTGTAATGCAACATTAATAAAATCATGATGGGCAAAACCATGGCAAATAAACCTCAATGCAGTCAAATATGATGTCAGTCACTGAACCTTAAAAGATCAAAAATAGCAGTTGAAGGTGGAACACAAGCAGCAATGGAAATCAATGTACATGATGTAATTGTCAGGTGGAAAAAAAATCAATTAAAAATGCCAATGGAGTGCCAGCCTTTATAACCGGAGGACCAGAATACATGGGAGAGGTTGCATTACAACTGCAAAAGGCATCATTCATGGCATTGTGCGCGCAGTTTTGGGCATCACATTTTATAAGGGATATGCCGGAGTACACGACAGACAGGGTATAGATACCCCAACATTTCAGGATAAATCAGGAGTACCTACTACCACAATTTGAGTAGTATTCCCTTAGACTTTAAAAACTAATCAAGTTTTCAAGAATACTATTCATAAGATAGGTAAAAAGAATCAATTTCCGCTGGAATCTGAAGATAAGAAGTTGTTGGAAATACTCAGGATGTTAGGCAGCATCTCTGGAGAGGCAAACAAAGTGTAAATTTCAGGCCAATGACAAACCATTCTGACAAAAGGCCACTATTCTGAACCATATTTCCAGAATTCACTGTTCGTATTTCAGATTTCAAACATTGATACTATTCTGCTTTTGAACTGTTTTGGTTGACTGGACATTCCAGCACAAGGAGGCATGGTCTGAAAATCAGGTGGGAGGAAAGTGGTAAGAACAGAGAGAGGTAGTAGTTTGTAACTTCCGTACATCTCACTTGATGTTGATAAGATTAACTTTGAGTCTGAAGTTGGGAAGAGTTCTGCAGAACAATATTTAGTCATAAATTGGTCTTTTTCTAGTTAGCAGATGTATTGTGTGTCACAGGGGCTGGTGGTGGACCCTCAACCTTTTAGAGTAAAGACAAATGATTGGGATGAAGGGAGCAAAGTACAATATGCTTATGAACCAAAGATAGTAGGAAAGTAAGTTGTGAAGAGGACATAATATGCATCCATTTGTAGCCTGTTGAGGGAGCAAAGGTCAGGAAAATGGAGTAGAATGTGGGAGAATTGTCTGCTTTTGAAGGAAATATAAAAAGAACCATTATCTACAAGTTGAGAGATCAAGGAGATTTGAGAAGTAGAGGGACCTGGGTGTCCGAGTGTATGATTAATAGGATAGTATGCAGACAGAGCAAGTAATTTGAAAAGCTAACAGAAGTTGCTGTTTATTGCTAGGGGAAATGAATACAAAGGTAGGGAGGTTATGATTCATTTATATAAGGCGTTGGTGAGATGTTATTACAGTACTGTGATTACTACAAGTTTCCTTATTTCAGAAAGGATGGTGGTGTATTTTAAGCATGCAGAGAAAGGTTTTACTAGATTAATACCAGGAATGCGTGGATTGTCTCATTAGAGATGGTTGGCAGCATTAGACTTCTATTTTTTAACATTGAAACATCTAAGAACCTGAAGGATTCTGACAGGATGGATGTGGAGAGAATGTTTCCTTCTGTGGAAGAATTGAGAACTGAGGGTCACTGTTTAAAAATGAGGATTTGATGTTTCATACAGAGGTCAGGTGGAAGCTTTTCTGTAATCCAAGAGTCTTAGGAACTCTCTTCCTCAAAGGGTGGTTGAATCCAAAGTTTTGAGCATCTTTAAAGCAGAGGTGGATTATTTAATTATTCATTTAGGTGCTTCCATTACCAACACAAGGCCATTGCACTGGCATTCAGAACAAAGCACTGGGAGACTTCCTCACTGCTGATCTGACTCTGACCACTCAGCATTAACCATTATGCCCACCAACAGCAGCACCAATGACTTTGATAGACAGACAAAAGATTCTTCATCGCAAGACGATGAAGTTACCAAAGGTAGGCAAGAACTCAGTATTGAGGTTGCTACTGATTAGCCACAATATTGTATCAAATGGCAAAGTAGACTCAGGGCTCCTGATTTCTATGTTTGCATGATATGGGGCAAAGCAGGTTGGGCTTGTAGGGGAGATGTATGGTGTCGGTCACTGAATGGCTACAACTTAGCTGAATGACTAAACAGACTCAAGGGATATCTCCCCTACTCTTGTCCACAGGTTTTGAATAAATTTTTGTGAGTTGCAAAAATCATTTTCAGATTCAGAGATAAAGGATCCCTCATTTTGACCAGCTGGCTGATTTAATTCTTGTAACACTGGTAATTTCCAATTGAACCGTGATGTTTCCAGAGACCAAAACTGGTCAGGCTCTTCCCCCAATCTTAAAAAGAACAGTGAAACTGCAGTAAAATTTATTAAGATTTCCACCTGGAAAGAGTCAAAAAGCAGTCTCTCAAAGTTACATTTACAGAGCTGGATCAACTTTATTTGCCAGCTGTGGACTTCCACCTTACTGCTGCTTCTACTTAAGCTTTGATTAACTTTTACTTTCAAAAGTCAAAGGTTAAATAAAGGAAGGGAAATGTTTTCCGTCAAATAACTTACTGACCACTGACATCAACTTCCAGGAGAACGCTGCTTTTAGTAATCAAATCAAAACAGAGGAAGCTGGTTTTCCAAACCTTAACATGAAATGTCTAGGGGGTACTTTCTTTTGCAGAAAATTGACACAAAATGTGTAAAATTGAAACATTCTGCTTTTAAGGGGATTTGCCTTTGGCAACTGATGACTTCACTTCGATGGGAGCTACTGCACTACAAAGGCTTACCTTCTTTAAAAAAAGTGAGCTTGCTTGTTAGGGCACTTCCTTTTCTAAGTGAAGGTGACAATTTAACAATCGCAATACTTCAAAATCAAAAGCAGACCAAATATTTTAATGATGGTTTCATGTCACTGCTGGATGAAGGATTTATTGCAGTCTTGTCCCCATAGATTAGAAAGTCTAATCTATTTACAGAAGCAGAACAGTTTGATGGTTAAATTGAAAAATGTTAAAAACTAAAAAAAGGAAATGCATTTTCCATAAAAATAAACATGATGTTGTATTTTGAGCTATTAAGTTGAATAATGTCAATAACTGGACACACTTAAATAGCCGGGATTTTTGTGCACAAACACAACAAATATAATGACTTAAACAGGTTTTATTTTCAGTTAATTATTCATTTAGGTACCTCCTTTACAAGCACAGGGCCATCATAGGGGTGCCCACAAAAAAACCCTGGGAGCCTTCTTCACTGTTGACTCTTACCGCCCATTGGTAACCATCAGGCCTGCCAACAACAGCTTCAATGACTGATGGACAGACATGAGAGTTTGTTCAAGAATGACAGAGGAGAGGACATTCCATTTATTAACTGACTGTTTTAATTTATTCTTGGGGCATCAATGGCATTTATTGCCTCTCCCTCAGCACCATCTATGCAAAAAACAGTTACTGCAACATTTCATTTCTTAACCTATCCAAATTAAAACTACTTCATTTTCCTTTCTTCTCAAGTCCACCTCCCCCTTGGCACTACCATTACTCACTCAAGAGGCTCAAATGTCATTCGAACATTCTCCATCCAATCACAAGACTGAAATCTAACTTCAGGTTCATGTGAAACAATCCCACATCAATGTAGTTCAAAAACGAATTCACTCTGAGATGATTGGATACAAATCCGTGCATCACCTTTGATACAGCACATTAGAACTGAACTGCAACCATTCCCCAGAAAGCATACTTAAATAATAATTTAGAGTCTCATGGAAATTTATGATATTTGAAGTTCTTTCTAATGGCTCAAGACCCGAAATGTTTTTATGTTTGGAAAAGAAAAAGCTCTCAACCAGATAAAATTTACTGCACTGGGTCCTAAAATCAAATGCAATTAAAACAAGATATGTGATTTAGAAGTAACTGAAAATCCCCTTAGGCCTTTCATCGCTCAAGTTTAAATCATTTTTGATTGCTCCCGCTAAAAAGTAACCAAAATATTTTTGCTCAAAAAATAATCTTCATTGTTTGAGAAAGTGTGTTTAATAAGTTAGTGTATTTAAAAAACCAAGTGATTTCTTCAAAACTTAATCTAACTCAATCAAAAACTTCACTTAGTCAAGGAATGCCATTCATTTAAAGACTTCCATGAGACTATTTCAAAGTATCATACGTGAAAGTAAAGTAACAGAAGTTAAAAAGCTGAGACTGCAGCTCAGATTTTGAACTGTACACAAATGGAATATTTTTTAATACAATTGCTTCCCCACCCCCCCATCTCAGACATAACTGTAGAGAGATCAATAGGTTCCTTAAAGAAGCTTTATATTGCTCAATCATAAAAAAGTGTTTTTCAGTTGTTTAATCTCAATCACGTGCATAAATTCCCAAAACTGTTCCAGAAAAGATAAGCTTTTGTTTTGAATAGATCAAGAAAACAAGAATGAGCCACCTTTTTTATAGAATCATAGAAAGACATTTGTGAAACTTAACAGCATTCATTAAGGAATGCAAAACAAATTCACTAAATATCTCAATTCTATTTTGGCAACAAAATCCACTAATAGTTGACAGTCCATTTTCAAATTTATCATAATATTTGAATGAAGTAACATTTTAAGTTAAAATTAGACTGAAACATGAAATAGTTATTACTACTCAGATGTGCTATATGGTATGCATACGATATACCAATGCATGTTACTAAGAGCTATTTCACCCCACAACCCCCAGTAAAAAGAAAAATTCAAGAATTTATTCATAGAGATTGGCAAATACTAATTTTGAGAAGTTCCTTTGAGTGACGGATTTGTAGAAACATGTATCATGAAAAGCATTTCTTTCAGATTAGAAGATAAAAATTACTGAGCTATACCAAATTGCATATTTTAGACTCAAACAAAAATAGCCAATATATATTTCACCTTCTGTTAATATTAGATGACATTTTGCAGATTGATCTATCAACAGTACTTACTGGAGCAGAAATATTCAGAAAAACAAACTCCGAGGCATCATATAATAATAAAATTATCACATTAATGAAGCAAAACCCTTAAATTTTAATTCAAGTCAATTAAACAAAAAAACTGAATGTGGATTTTCTTTTGTTCTGACAAATAACTGCTGCTGTTATTTAAGATCTTTTGTACTAGAAAGTGCCTTTTCTGACAGAAGGTAGTAATACACAAAAACTTAGATGAAACAGTAATAAATACAAGTCTATAACAGAAAGTTAAATGCCCTGGTTAAAAAATGATGGCAAAGTTTTATAACTGACGTAATTCTAAGCAAGAACCATGCACAGCTATTTTCAAAGCAAAGATCAAGGAAATTATTGATAAATTCTGTCAATGACAAAAGCATAAATTACCTTCTTCCTGCATTAAAATTGAAAACATCACTCTGTACATAAAGACTAATCAAAAACAGCTATCATTATGGTGCTCTGATATGCGATTGCCAAGGTGACAACTCTGCTGCTTTGTGGTTTAAAACACAACAGCGAGATCGAAAATTGGTGCTCAAGGTAAAACTGTGCCTCTACTCCCCTGTGCAGTGATTAAAGTATTCTTCAGCATTGCTAGACAACTTGTCGAGCAATTAATTTCTTAGAAATTAAAGTCTTCCAAAACCCACCTGCAAACTAAGAAATTTCTGTGCCTAGTTGTGCCTTTTCACTGCACCTTCAGATAGATCAGGTAGTCAGGAAGTAACCATAACCTTGACATCTCTTGTGCTTTTGGTATAATTATTGTACAGAACTTCTTCCATACAGCTTTTGGTTTTGTTTGCATAAGTGACACCTACAACTTTAAGCTAAGACATGCAGCAATGGACTTGGAAATGAAAATAATGGAACCCAAAGGAAAATGGCACAGAACCACAACACACCAGCTATGTATGCCAACTTTCTTATAATTATGGACATTTCTGAAAGCCTGGAACTTAGCAAGAAACAAACTCCCAAATAATAAGCAAAAACACTCTGGACAACACATAGCAAATCCACAATGAACAGAAATGCTTGGGTGAAATCCCTCAATTGTTAAAACACACTGACCTCTTTACAGCTATTACTTTACCCAATTTTTTTCTTCAATTGACAGCATTTTCTATTTTAACCTCAGAGTTCCAACAATCACCTTCCAGTTAGTAATCAGCTGTTTCTTACCAACAACTTGCATTTGCACTTGCACTGCCTGGGGTAGTGGTGGAGGCAGATACATTGGACAGGTTCAAGAGTCTGTTGGATAGGCATATGGAGGAATGTGAGATAGAGGGATATGCGGGAGGAAAGGGTTAGATAGTGTGAGGGTGGTTTGATGGACGGCACAACATGGTGGGCCAAAGGGCCTGTTTTGTGCTGTATGGTTCTATGGTTCTTTGGATGGTGACCATAATTTGGGAAAACACCCTAACATCCACTGAAGGAATGTGATTATTGATTGAATATTGAGCCTAAGATGACTGCATTGGAGAGGCTGATTAAAAACTTAGTCGCAGGTGTGGGCTTTAAGAAGAATCTAAACAAGAAGGAGTTGAAGTAGGTCAGGGAAGGAACTCAAGTATGAAACATGAAAGACTCCAGCCAGAGGTGCAGGATGATGAGAAAGTGGGCCATACGAGGGGCCAAAGTTCTGAGAATGGAGAGTTTGTGGGAGCTGAGAAGTAATTTAACCATGGGAATGCAACTTTCATATTTCAGATGGGTCAGTGAGAAGTGGACTGATCAGGCAATCTGTGGGATAGATTTTGGGCAAAAGTATAATGGATGAAGAATTTTGAGAAGGATGGAGGTGGGCAGTCAAATCTGTAGGTGACAAATGCAGAAAGGTTTTAGAGCAGGTGGACACTTTACAAAGGTTTTAGTGGGCTGTCTTTGTCATGGAAAAGATGTGATGTCACAAGCTCAAAGGATAGGGGAAATGTATTGATGCCTGATATGGAAGTGAGGGAGAAATCTGAAATTCAGGGATATGGAATATACTTTGAACTTCTCAACAATATTCAGCAGGGGCAAACTAAGACTCATCCATATCCAGAGTAGGGCAAGTAACCTTACAGTAGAATGATGGGCTGAAGAAAACAAGTCGGAATATAAATTCAAGACCTAATGAACAAGATCTCTCCAAAATATTCAGCATGACTGGGCATAGCAAATAAACAAACAAAAGATGATCACAGATTCAAGTATGGTGGGATCAGGAGTGCCACAAAAAAGACCTGGCACCCTACTGCTAAGCTTGAATGGTGGAGACATCATTTCAACTGCAATAGCTTTGCATGATTCTTAAACACAGTACACGCAATTTATTTTAAATTCCACATACCTGAGGATACAGATGCAGACTTTACATCCTGATGTCAAGCGACAGAAACCAAACCTCTGTCTGCTTTCAATGTCTGTTAGCACAAAAGTGAAGTGCTGTCCCACCTGACTTCGTGAAACCCTGTGAATAGTCAAGCACAGACATTAAGGTTTCATGGACAGAATGTCAGCTGTATGAAAAGAGATAAATTGTAATGTCAAACCACTTCTGAGGAAGACTAAACTGGAAAAGTATTCCCAAAGGCATAATGAAGAAATGAGAAAGCATATGAAGAAATAATTTGAAAATTTTGAAAAACAGAATCTTTAAATTGGTTAATATAATGAATTTAGTTGGTCAGAATATTTAAACACTGATTGTTCATTGTTGATCTTTATTTGTGCACTCTGCAGAGGAACTGAAAGTTGACACGAACAAGAATTTTACTAAGGTTTGCAAAATGACAGGGAAAGGGAAGGGAAAGAAAACCATTGCGATAAGAGCAATTGGTTTGTTAGTTCAATATTTTTTTTTAAATCAACCATTGATTTTGCCTGAGAGAAAGCTGTAAAAAAATACAATAGTGGTCTGCAAACAAGTACCTCAATAATATTGATGTTTTGTATGCCATTAGAAGAGTTTGGATTAAACTTCATTTTGCATATTTTTATATCGAAGGATATTGGTATTTACCAAGCTGAGGTGATGTTTTTATTTTTCAGCATTTATCTTCAGCATTAAAATATTTGATGCTTTGTTTCCCTCAATTTCAGCGCAATGTGTCTTAGAACACATCACAACATTTGTGCATTATATCATTATATTTGTTCATATGTGGGGCTTTGTTGCACCACAGAAAAACAATTTTGTCTCAAACGTTTTCAGTGAATGCTTGGTTTTCATTCAGTGCTTCAAATATATTTTCACCAGCACCCAATGAGCTGAAATCAATCGTGCACGAAAATAAATCCATGTAATCAATACAAGCTAATCTCTCATTAAGCACTTGTTGCACAGCAACAATTAAACCATTGCACAGTCCACAAGTCCATACAGAATGGACTTAAACAGAGTCCTTCTGAAATTGAATGGGAACTTGATAAGTAGATCAGGGGTAAAAATCACTCGAGAGGGAAAAGGTCTCACTTTCCCACCATACGTGCAGCAATTTATCTAAACTCGAGGCTTGAATATTTTGACCAGTTTTAGCAAATTGTGCCAGTATGTTGGATTAAAATAGAATTGCCTCAGAAGTAAAATATAAATATAGATGAAATCATATGTGCTCCTGAATTTCAGTCTATGGGAATAGGCGCAAAGTTTGACTTTCCAGCATCAACACATCTCGATGTTTCTCTGCAGAACCTCTGTGGTTCAGAGGACATTACACCGGAGTAAAGCTAGAGACACTACCATCAATAAAGGAGTGTTGAGGAACAGTTGGACAATTTGTCTCAGACTTCACCCTCACCTTGGACGGCTGCGGAATCAGAAGTGGTTGCTGTGGCATCGGCTAAAGGGAACTCAAGTGAGATAGAGAATGACAATTCACTGAAGCTGATCCAATCCAATTCGTACAATGCACGAGTTAATTGTGGGGATAAGGTTCAAGTCAGTTGGGAAGACAGTCAGCAAGCTGACAATGAATCAGTGATAAAGGAAGCCATCCAGAGTGGAGAGGAAGGAGGGTAGGCTGCAAAGTATTTGATCATTTGGGTAGCATTCTTTGTTAGAATTTTAAATCTAAATTTATAGTCTGGGTGCATTACTTACTTGAAGCCAGCACGAGGGACAACATGAATTGGCTTGAATGGACGTTAGGGTGGAAGGGGAGGAGCTGGCCTCTGTGGTCCATGTTGAGTCCAACAACATAGTCAAGTCCATTGGGGAAATATTGGTTGCTATGAGTTAAATTAAAGAAATGGATGTCAATTGTTCTAACCACTGATCTATTACCTGAGCTACATGCAGACTGGTATCATGATAAACAGATTTAGGGAGGTGAATATGTAGCTCAAGAAGTGGTACAGGAAAGTGGGTTCTATCTGAGGGACACTGAGTGCAGTACTGGATTAAGCAGCAAAAATCCCAGTGGGAACATGCCAGGATCTGGGTCCTACCAGAAATGATAATATGCTCACAAGAATAAATTAATAAAAGAGAGAAAGGGCTCAAAGCTGAAGAGAAATGGTAATATTCAACGATCAAAAGGAAATGAAAAAGAAAATGAAGGCCAAAATTCAGAGATGGAGTTTTTGGCCTTGGAGGTGAAAAGAGTAAAACAAATGATACAATTAAACCATTAAAAGAGAGGGAAATACAAAATATATGAGTAAAACATTATAATTAAAGGACAGGAGGCGGCTGTGGCCCAAATAAATGTTCTTTATGCAAACAGAGTACAAGGAACAAAGTAAGTAAGTTGCAGACACAAGTTGAATTTGACAAATACAATCACTAACCACTACTGAGGCACAGTTGCAAGACACTTTGGGCATTAAATATACCAGATTTTAAGGTCTGTAAGAAAAAAGGGAAAGTGGCACAAAGGAAATAGCAACTCAAGTGAATAAGAATGGAATCATGTGCTTGTGATTGGGCTGTTATTCTCTTTCTCCTGTAAATACTAATGGAAATTATTCATTTGATTGGAGAGAGCCAGCATGGGTATGAATGGGCTGATGGACCGGGCTGACTTGCTTGAGGACAAAAGCAGCGGACTGAGCAATGAAATATATACATAGACTTTCAGGCAGCAAAGTAGGTCCTCAAAAGAGGACAGTAGTTAAAGTTGAAACCCATGGAGCAAATGGGTTGCTGGTGGTGAAGTAGTTGTGCAACAGGAGACTGGAAGGAGGGATAAAGAGCAGAAACTTTGATTGGCAGGACCTGAGCAGAAGGGGACCCACAAGGATCTGTTTAAGGCTGAATTTGCTCATCATATTTATAAATAACCTGGATGACTGGGATGGAAAGTCACATCCAAATTTGGTGATGAGACAAAGACTGGCAGCACTGTAAACTGCGTTGTTGGAAGCATTAGATAACCAAGACATCATCCCAGGTTTAGCAAATAAGAAGGACTGCAGCAAATGGATTTCATGTAGACAAATGTGAGGTTACTCACTTTGAAGCAAAATTGAGTATTTTCAAAATGGTGAAAAGCTAGAAATGGTGGAAGTTCATAGGGGGTCATGTATATAGATCATTAACATCAGGGACAGGTACAGAAAATAACCTAAAATTAATGGAATGCTAATATTTATATTTGGAGGGTTGGAGTACAGAACAATAGATCAGAATCAGGTTTATTATCGCTGACAGATGTCATGAAATTTGTTGTCTTGTGGCAGCAGTACAGTGCAAGACATAAAAACATAAAAATTACTATAAGTTACAAAAATAAATAACCTGTGCAAAAGAGGAATAACGAGGTAGTGTTCATGGACTGTTCAGAAATCTGATGGTGGAGAGGATTGTTGAGTGTGGGTCTTCAGGCTCCTGTACCACCTCCCCGATGCTAGTAAATGTGAAGAGGGCACGTCCCAGATGGTGAGGGTCCTTAATGATGGATGCTGCCATTCTTGGTTAGATCACAGCTAGAGTACTTAGAGCACCAAATCATTGTGGGGCTATACTGACAATTGAGGGATTCTGACAACACTAAACCTGGACTCTCAGGGTTTAAATTAAAAGACATGATTACAAAGACCAAGACTGTGTTCCTGGAACACAATCCAGGAGGATTGGGGGTGATTTAATTGAAGGTTTGAATATCAGAGTTAGGATTTTCAAAATTGAATGACAATTGGTGCGACATTAATTCCTAATTTTCACCTTAACTTTTGATATCCAGTAGATATTGAGGGACGTGGGGAATGGGCAGGAAGATGAAGTTAGGTCACAGATCAGCTGTGATCACATTGAACAGCCTCAAAGAGCAAAGTGGTTTGTTCCTCTTTCTAAATCATGTAAGTATATTGAAGAATACACAAGCCTATTGTTGCCTTGAGGACAATGTGCACAAAAGGAGAAAATAAAGGTGAAATTGGAAGTTGATTGGGGCAAAATTCAAGAACTACAGCCTCCTTCAAAGTTGAAAAATATATTCACAGCTAGCATTTGACAGAGCTGGTGCACTTGCTTCTTTGAAAACCAAATTGTGTCACCAAGTATACCACTGGATGGCAGCAATGGAGCCTGGTTTGACATACATATTGTAAACCTTAAACCAGGCACATTTAGCTCTTTATTAAAGACTTACAAAAATCTTCACAACAAGGTGGAACACGCAAGTGCAAAGACTTAAGAGGATGTTGTCACTTAAAAAGCTCAATAGTGGGGATGAAGTTTTCAAACACCATCACTAATTTTTAAAAAAATCACCAACACTTTATTAACTACAGATAAGATCTTTCCAAATGAAAGACTTCTTTTTAATAGAAGTATACCCCAGTTCACAAGCAATCAGCTGGAAAACGTACAGACAGTTTTCTGTTTTGCAAAAATCCTCAAAAAATGGGGTTTCGTCCTTGCTGAGATTTTAGGAAGATAATTTTTTAAAGATTGGACTGAACATTATTTCAAAGCAGAAGGTAAAATGTAAAATGACTGGTTTATCATGCAATACTGTACCTTTCAACATCAAAGGGGAAGCAAAACTTTGGCACAGTCTGCAGCACTTCCTGTGAAAGATAATAAAAATGTTAGGCTCATGCAGGACTTGGGTCAAATCACTACTGTATGCACAACAAAAAGGTCTGAGAATAACCTTTTGAATTAAAACCATATACAGACAGTTGTTTCTGTATTGAAATAATCAACCACAATGAACTTCATTGATTATTAACAAGAATCAAATTTATGCTTCAGCAGACTGTACTGACAATGGTAAAAGAGCACCAGGAGGGAATAGTTTGGCCTAAAGGGCATTAACACCCCCTCTCATCCCCACTGGGATCCCCTTCGACAAGACCATATGGATTTTACAAGCAGCACAGCACCATATGGGTAAGCCACGTCTGCTGATACATGCATCACAGACTAGCCACCAGTTTCTAGTCAACATGTAACATGTGCTGACAATGGAAATTGGGAAAAAATACTGAAGGGTAGCAGTAACAATAAAAATGTCAAAATTCAAAATAAATGTGCCCTGCTCAAAAAATCTGCATTGGTTTATTTAAATAAAATATACATGTCACTTCGTTTAACATCAGCATTCCCTCTGCAAAGTGATACTCCACTAAGTCTGATTTTTAGTTGATCTAATAAAAAAAACATGGCACAACAATGAAATACTACATCACCAATAGCAGCAGCTATTTGTTTACAAGCTCTTAAATAACACCTCCAGTCATTTTTAAATCTCTCGATAAAACTTACAGAAATTTGGAATGGCACTTAAATATGTTGCAATTTTCAGCTTCCGTGGTTGTGAAGTTTTTCTTTGCAGGTAAATAGCAGGGCTTCTGAACTGTTTAAAGATTAATTTTTTACACCGTGAAAGACCCTGGCAGCTCTTTTATTGAAAACTTGGCTTGTATAACAAAATGAACTAAGAGCGAGCAGTGTGAACTGTGCTTACAAAGGTGACACAATGATCAAATGGAACAAATTTTAATCTTTATCCTTAGTCTTTAAAAGGGTGAATGGTTCTTGTTATTGCAGCCAAAACAACTCATTTGGATGACTGGGACGACAAATTCTCAGCAATTATAACCATCATCCTTCAGAATCTTTACTTCACATATTGCTTTGCCTTTGAATTTCCAAATCAATTACATTAAACTGGTTTTAAGAATCCATATAGGTTTCTAATCTGACCTATAAATGTGAGGTAACATTTTGGACTCTGTAATTCACTTGATCTGTGCTCATCAGTTCTCGTTCAATCACAGGGTTAATACAAAGCTTGTTTTATCCATGACAGTACATTCCCAAATCAAAAATTACTCATAGATTTCATTCTTTAACACAACTAAGATACAGCAAGTGATAAAAGCAGACCATTTTCCAAACTAATTTAACATTTACCATCTCAGAGGGACAAAATGGACAGATGCAAATAAAATCATTTGCAAATTAGTTCTGTATGGACAAAATAGTTCCATTCTAAATGAACAAAACAGGAATAATATTGCTCAACAGAAACAAGTGTTCTATTAATATTAATCCTTGCAAAACAAACTATTTTAGCAAGACATACCAGCTTAAAATCTAATTGCCACTATTTAGAATTCCTCTTTTTTCATTCAGAATAGAACCCAAGCTTTCTACTCGCTTTCCAAATGGCACAGGCAAGTCTCAGGGGAAGGTGGCATTTTTTAAAAAAAAACCTCAGTGCTCTTTTAAATTCATGCAACCAGCAGGTCTATAGACTCAAAAACAATTCAGACAAAAATTGTTTGCAACACTTATGGGACTGACCAGCTCAGCTGATGACTGGAACTCCCATGACAGCATAGATGAGGTTACTTACATCAATCAATGAATCAGTGCACCAGCTCCACAGCCAGATCTCATCCTAATTAAAAGGCAGTATCCAGCACTTTCACTTAATGAAATATTGTATAATGTAAATTTAAGATTCCCCTTAAAACAGTGGTTCTCAAGTACCATGCACATTCTATAGTGAGTGGCCATGGCAAAAATAACAGCTATGCTAATCATTAAGCCATGTATTACAACATCATATTTATTTCAGTTCATTTATTGATGAGCTCAGCTGGAGCTTTGCTATGAAAAAGCACAGCAGCATTTGCCTGCAATCATTTCAAAATAGTACAGTGGGTCCACAAAGTGTATTTTATCAGTGATGGGTTAAATTCTTACACATCTTTTGTGTAAGTAGAGCTTGAATTTTTCAGTTTATATTTCTGGTTGTATTCAAGAGTGTTGTTTTTCGATATTCTATAGGCAGAATTGGTTATTTTCAGTCATTAATAGAATCTTTGTCAGAAGTTGCATCAAATTTTGGTCAAACAAAATTCAATTGAATTGAAAATCAGTAATGACATTAAAATTTACCACACCAAGGATCAATGCAGACCACAAATAAATGGAATTGGTCACTAGCATTTTTGTGCACTTCGAAAGCTCTGTACAGCATTCTTACAACAAAATGAATGGAAATATACATTTTGCCTGTTTGATAGTTAATGTTTTGTAAAAAGCTGTTGAAACTGAAAAAAAATCAATTCTTATGCATTGGATTCAAAAATTTACTTGGGAACTAGCGATATTTACAGTTTGACAATGGAACGATCACTGAAGTTGCAGCTTACATACATACACACACACACACACACACACATATATACACACACACACACACATACATACACACACACACATACATACATATATATAAAAAAAACACAGCATTCATGCAAGAACTATTGGCCATGACTTCCCATAAAGACTGAACGATGATGGTATATGCTGGATAATTGCTCTGACAGAATTAACATTATTTGCTTCAAGTCAGTAATCCAAAATTTTTCTTTGCCACAGCAATCCTTGGGTACCGAAGGATTCTGTACATGGATAGTTTTGTGGGTGAATGTTGTTCCTTTCAGATGAAACAAGGCACAAGGCTCAGAAAGGTGGGTCAAAATGTAGGTTGTCTAAAATATTCAAAATTATTTTCTGGACATACAGGGATCTTTCCAAGTAACTGACCTACATACTAAATTATTTTTCCAATTTAAATCATATCATCAGTGAGGATTCAGTTGAATGACTTTTGGCTTTGGCCAAATGTTTCACTTCAACAAACACAAGAAAAATGTAGGGCTTCATTCTATGTTCATTGACATTAAACAAACCCACAGAATCTATATACATTGCCATTTCGATAAATGTTTGAGACCGCAGAGCCAACTATATGTGCTGAAATCACTGTTATCAAGTCAGTGGTCATTCATGGAAATTATCAGTCCAATAAATTTGCAAAGTGAAACTCACTCCATTATGAGGTCATTCTGATATTAAGGAAGAATTGGAAGAAACAAATTAAAATGAAAGCAATCTTATGAAAAATCAATAAAAGAGGTGTGAACCTCATGGAACTTGAGAGTAAATTCAACTTCAATGGATGGAAGCACTCCAAATTCAATTTGGTTCATATGATAATGGGTCTAGTTCTCTGGCTAAATGGAATGAGCTACATCATTTTAAATCCTTCTACCTAGATATCTTTATCAGTCACATGCACATCGAAACACACAGTGAAATACATCTTTTACGTAGCATGTTCTGGGGGCAGCCCACAAGTGTCGCCACACTTCTGGCGCCAACAGAGCATGCCCACAGCTTCCTAACCCATACGTCTCATACATCTTTGGAATGTGGGAGGAAACTGGAGCACCCAGAGGAAACCGGAGCACCCAGAGGAAACCCATGCAGACACGGGGAGAACGTATAAACTCCTTACAGACAGTGGCCGGCGACACGGGGAGAACGTATAAACTCCTTACAGACAGTGGCCGGAATTGAACCCAAGTCACTTGCGCTACAATAGCGTTATGCTAACCGCTACACTACTGTGCTTGCCCTGCCCTACGTAATACCTTGATTCAATTTCTGGATTTTTCAGGCATTTATTTCATGAATATTTTATGAACCTGTGAACCATGTAGTCCTGGAACAGCAACTGAAAAACAAAAACCGCGGATGCTGGAAATGTGAAATAAAACAGTAAATGCTGGAAATATTGAAAGGGCATCTGTGAAGAGAGACACAATGGAAACGTCTCAAGTTGGTCATCTTTCTTGTGTTTCTCTCTTCACAGATGCTGCCTGACTTGATGAGTATTCCCAGAGCTTTGTGCCTTCATTTCTGAGGCAGCATTTACTCTTCAATAACTCAATGACAACAAGACTTTCTGCATCCGTACTGTTCTGCAATTTAAAGGTAATTTTTTTCTGTGCAATGATGATACTGGATCACTACTGGTCAATATCAGTTAAAATTAATCCTGATGAACCATCAAAGCCCCTACAGATGAAACTACCTACAAGGGAGACAACTGCAGAATGGCAAACTCCATTTAGTACAAATAGAAGATGGTGGGTTCTTCACCATTTCAGAAAAGGTTACCTTCAGAAATCACTGTGGCAGAAAACAGTTCCAGTACAACACTATTAACTCAATCATTCCTGTAAATAGATGCACTAAATGTTGACTGGAGAGTTTCAATGTCTATAATGGTTAAATGTTGGACTGAATGATCAGAATGATCAACACCAATGACCAAACTAAAATGCATGCAAGAAAAATCTGAAAAAGCCTTCTTATGTCAACATAAAACAGAAACATTGTCCCCGTGGTAACATATTGACTGGCTGTGGATGAAAGAACTTAAAAACATCAGGTCATGCTTTGGCTCAAAGTCAGATATCTCACAGTTGACAAGGACATAGAGAAAATATCAACTACTGTTTTTGCAGTTTATCCAAACAACTATGAGACATCAAACTTCATAATAAGGGTTGAGCAGATCGTGAGCTTTCCTTGAGCTACTATTAGTTGAACACTGCACTGAACTTGCATAGCCCCTGCAGTTCTGAAATCTTCAAAAGCAGTTCCTGTCCTCATCTTTCATGAATTTCTGGCAAATCCTGTTGAAAGGGAAAATGTATTTGTCTTCTCAATCCATAAAAATGCCGTAATGCCTATCAATAGGTGTCAAAACATAAAAAAAATCTATTCCCTGGTCAAAGAAGAAATCAAAATTTTAACTACAAAGGCATGCAGATGGCTTGCACCTTGCCACATCCTCTAGAGCAAGGACCTGGTCTGATTCTTGGAATCTTCCCACTCATCCCAAAAAAATGTTAATGCTGACAAATGGATCTGGATAAATTGCAAGTAATCTGAACAATCACCATCATCACCAACAATCACCACAAAGGAAATACATCAGCAAAGCACCATGTCTACTCAAGTCAACAAAGCACCTACTTCTACAGCTGTACTGTTGAAAGTATCCTGACTGGTTGCATCATGGTCTGGTATGGCAATTCGAATGCACAGGAATGCAAGCGCTGCAGAAAGTAGTGCACTCTGCCTAATAACATCATGGGCACATCCCTCCCCACCACTGGTAGTATCTAACAGGAGGTGCTGCCTCAAGAAGGCAACATTCGTCATCAAAGATCCCCACCATCCAGGCCACACCATCTTCTCACAACTACCATCAGGCAGGAGATGCAGAAGCCTGAAGTCCCACACGACCAGGTTCAAGAACAGCTACTTCCCTTCACCCATTCAGTTCTTGAACCAACTGGCAAAACTATGACCACTTTGATCATTTTGCACTAAAATAGACTTTTTTTTTGTCCAAATTGTTTTCTTTCTTGTAAAATGTATAATTTATGTTTTTCTTGTGAGTGCTGCTTATGTACCATGTGCCTGTGACGCTACTGCAAGTAAGTTTTTCATTGCAGCTGTGCATACATGTACTTGTGCATATGACAATAAACTTGACTTTGACTTTGTCCCGGCATCATCCTTCACATCATCCAGCTTTGCCTGCCACTGGAACAAAATACCCATAAGTGGATATTCAACCAATAAAGGAAGGAAAATTCCTCAGCCAGAGCATGATATGTTTTTCATAATAGCCTGTGCTAATACTAACAAACTATTCAAAAGTTGGAAATTAACTGGCATAAAGTCTTGGCAACTCTGCAAGTTTTGTTATTTGAACTACATGGCAGATGTGTTTCCAAGAAGGCTAGGAATAGCACAAGTCACTAAGATCAGGTGTGGGTCTCATTGTAAGGATCCTTGCACTTAAAACCCAAGCAGCAGTAAATTGCAGGCTATATATACACAAAATGTGGGTAGCTTCCATGTAAGCCATCAGGGCCTGAGTGGTATCATCTTCAAGGCTAACCCAAACATTAAAGATGTCGGGGGAATAAGCAAGTTTGGCCTTGGTCCACATTGCTTTGGCAGCAATCACAGACAGCCTGCAAAGCAGCCATCAGAGCACAATGAGTTTGAACACAGCAAAAGCACTTTGCATGTAGTCCCTAGAGCAGGTAGAAATCCTTTCTTAGTGGCTGACCCAGCTTACACATGCACTTTGATGATGCAACCAGGTTAAAAAAAAATTAAGTCCCAAGGTAAGGCACATTTTTGCAACAAGAAAAAAGTCCTCATCTTCCACAATGTCAAACAATTTATTGCAATAAACATAAACAGGTTTTCAGCTGTACCTGTTGCTGCTCAAAACCATGGCTCACTCACTGCTTTTTAATCACTCAGTTCAATGATTACAGTAATACTAATGGCAAGGCTGCAAATATCACCATATCATCAAATGTACTTTGCCCTAACAGTAGAACTTATCTTGGGATGGAGCTTTCCCCACTGAAACCAATCCCAGCAAAATGTAATGAAAATAATTACCAGGTGCAGTTTCCATGTGAAGCATGGGATAACAACAGTACAAGGTAGTGACCGAGGCCATCATCATTAATGAAGACTTGAGAGTACATCAAGTCAAGCAAACTTAGAAAGAAATTTAACTATCACCTTCACAGAATCCCAACAGTGAACCAACAAACCCTAATGAAGGAAACGCAAGATGATGGAAAATTACTTCAGAAGCAATTTGATGACTTCCTATTCAAGAATACCAATGGGAGCAGCTGAACCAATAGGGAAAAAGAAATTAAAGAGCAAATTAGTTTGCCCAGGGAAATGTGTTTATCTACACAGGAAGAGGGGTTATTGGGCAACCATTCATCATATGTCAAAAAATCCTCAAAGGAGATCACATATCACATGTTCCTCTTTTTTGTCAGTCTGATCTTACTTCAGGATATGGAGAATAGTTTAAATATATTGAGAAAATGTTACAATAGCATTTCTCTTCCCAATTATTGCAGGCAATCCAGGTCAGGGACTTGCTGCTCATTTAAACCTTCATGTAATATCCTTGGAATACTTGGAAAAGATGCCCAACCATCACTAATGAATATCTCATAAGAAGAAAGAAGAGTCAAAAATTGCATTTTAATTATAGATCCATCCAAACAATTAGACATTTTTCACATCACGTTTCTTATTTCTTTTTCAGTTTTAATCAGACTACATTAGCAGGCAATAGTACTTGGATTTTGAGATAGAGTCATGAATACAATATTGATATCTGTGCTTTCTTTTAACCCCTCACAATAAGCCCTATTAACATTGTTCATCATTTGAACTTCAATTCAAAAACAGTACATCAACATGCTGATGCAGTTTATGTAGTTTAGCATGTTACATAGCCTAAATAAATTTTTAATTTACTTCAGTTCAAATACAATCTTTCTTTTGTCATTTGCGACGTACTTGAGAGATACTGTTTTATACTAGGTACAACTAATGGTCAAAAAAAAATTCAAATAATAGCTCATGCACTTTTGTCTCTAGTACTTTCATGTGCAAGTCCAAGATGGATTTCAAACTTGAATCGATCTTTATGGGATTTCAAATGCTCCAAGATGTACAAAAACGACCTGTTTATAAGGCCTTATGCTTACAATACACCATCCATAAGACCATTTAGGATCTTCCAACACCTAATAAATACTTTACTATATTTCGAACACCTCCCACTCATCATTCTTTCAAAACTTTTTAAAACACGAAGGGGAATATTTGGTTAACTACTCAAGTATCATCCTTGAAATGGACACATGGCCTAATAAGTTTAGTAAACACTTGCATAGAACAGGTAAAGGCCCTTAGGCCCACGATGTCTGTGCTGACCATGACGCCAATCTAACCAATCCCACCTACCAGCATATGGTCTAAAGGTCTCCATTCCTTGCCTGTTCATGTGCCCGTCTAAATGCTTCTTAAACATTGCTGTCGTATCTGCTTCCATCACTTTCCCTGGCAGTGCATTCCAGTTCATACCACTCTCTGTGTAAAACAAAAACTTGCTTTGTACATCCCCTTTAAACTTTCCCCATCTCACCTTAAAACTATACCCTTTAATATATTTGACATTTCCATCCTGGGAAAATGACACTATCTACCCTATCTATGCCCCTCAGCCTCTGACACTCCTTAGAAAACATTCCAAGTTTGTCCGACCTCTTCTTACAGCTAATACTCTCGAATCCAGGCAACATCCTGGTGAACCTCTTCTGCACCCCTCTCCAAAGTGTCCACATTATTCCTGTAAAGTGGCAACCAGAACTGTACACAATATTCCAAATGTGGCCTAACCAAAAGACTTAATAGGAAATTGAGAGGCAACCTTTTTCCCCCCAACACAGAGGGTGGTACACATATGGCATGAGCTGCCAGAGGAAGTGCTTCAGGCAGATACAATAACAACTTTTAAAAGCCAATTGGATAGGAAAAGTTAAGGATTAGGGCCAAACAAAGGCAAATGGGACGAGCTTGGATGGGCATCTTGGTTGGCATGGACCAGTTGGGCTGAAGGGCCTGTTTCCATGCTGTATGACTCTATAACCATAGCTTTATACAACTCAACATGCCTTCCCGACGTTTATACTCAATACCCCAACCAATGAAGGTAAGTGTGCCGAAAGCCTTCTTTACTGCCCGATCTACTTTTGTTGCCACTTTCAGGGAGCTGAGGACTTGCACCCCAAGATCCCTCTACACATCAATACTCCTCAGGGTCCTGCCATTTACTGTTTACTGTATTTACCAATCATAAAAATTGTGTATGATTTCAGTGGTTACAAATGTGTAGAAATCCAGTTGGAATGCCAGTTTAAGAACTTGAAAACATATTTCACTGGAAGCCTCATTGAAAAATACTTTAACTGATGCTCCAAATCAACTCAGCACACACGTTTATAATTCGAGAGGAGGAAATAAAAGTGATATTCAAACCTAATGCAGGAGTAATTTACAGCAGCGTAATCTCTCTTTGACAATTCTTGGCCAAATATCAGGTCACAACACAAGAGTCTGCATTCATACTCACTGCATAAATAACCAAATTTATTACATTCAGTGTTGATAGTCATGCCATTATATACAGCACTGTAACAACCAAAAACAGTCTCTTGTGTCTCCATATACAGCACTGTGTTGTTATAACCAACTTATCCAAATGCTCCTTTGCTGACTGCCCTCCTGTTAATTGTAGTTCTGAAAATTCATTCTGATTTTTTTGTTTGTAAATGGGATTCTGTTAATACAAGACAGAAAACAAAACAATATAGCCCTCTGTGATGAACAGAGGGGAACAAAAATAATGACAATTTTCTCCACTTGAAACTTGTGGAAGATCTGACCAGGAGAGTAAACAGAAGAAGCCATAGAGCAAACAAAAAATTCTCTGTAAATCATTGTTAAATCATCAAAGGCTCTGGTCCTGTTGTGGTTGATGTACATCTCAATGTAATGTAATTTTATAGAAATTAGCAAAGTTGATTGGACATAATTTCTTAAGCCAGCAGCCTAGTTGTGAAAGGACTGAAATATAGAGCAGCAATAATTGATGTTTCAGCTGCATTAATGTCAGAAACCAAGCTGTCAGGGTAGGCAGGTGGTATCAACACTGTTGCTTTTGTACCATTTGACTGTGCACACCATCAATATTAACTGTGGGAGAAACCTGAACCACAGAACTCAGAGCAGTATACAAGAAATGAAATGCACAACACTGACAGTCAGATTCAACAGATCATCCATCGCTATTTCCAAACATCACCAAAGCAATGCCAGCACCAGGAACATCTTCCCCTCTCCAGCAAAACTATACCCTTTGCCCCAGCACCTTCCCACACAACTGATGTAATACCTGCCCTTCTGCCTTCACTCTCCCTGATGTTCCAACCCACTTCCCAGCTGACGCAGTGGTTTACTTGCGATTCTTTCAATTTGGTATTCTGCATTTGCTGCTCACAATGTAGTATCTGATAGAACAAGGAACAAAATGCAGATTGGGTGTCCGCCTTGCGAAATACCTCCATTCAGTCCGCAAGTGTGTTCAACACTACTGCTGCTTGTCACTTTAGTTCTTCATCCCACTCTCACTCTGACCTTCCTGGCTCCAGCCTCCCACCCTGTTCTAATGAAGCTGAACATAAGCATGATAAAGAACACATCATCTCACTACCAAACAGATAACAGCCTTCTGGACTTGATATTAAATTCAACAGTTTTGGATAATGAGCTTCCCCAGCATTTTCATTTCCAAATTGCCATCATTTTTGCTCTGGTAATTTTAGATAATTATTCTCTTTCTCCCATTGACATCTCCTCCGGACTGACTTACTGTTCTGTTACTATCACCTTCTTCCACTTTGTACAATTATCCTGGTTCTCATTCAACTTCCACCCCAAGACAGACCTTTCTGTTACCTTCTCTCCTCCCAATTTTTCTTGTTTCCTCAAGCCCCTTTCTCTCCAACTTTCCCAGTTTAGTTGAGAAGTTATCAACCCCAGACATTGACTCTACTTCTCTCTCCATAGGCGTTGCCTGATCTGATAAGTATTTCCATCACTTTCTGTTTTTCAATGCAAGTTTGGAGCTTACCTTTGTTTGAAAAACAATCCATACAATCCATTTAGAATCTGCTCATGTCAAATATCTTTTTTTTTGCTTTATTTTCCTCAATTTTGATGAAACTTCTTTCAGCTAATACACTAGGATTCCAATGATTTGAGTTTATGAAAAACTGAAAAAACTAATTACTCCTTTCCAGATGGTAAACAAAAAGATGATTCATGCCATGTCTGGGATACAAGAAACTCTTGGTGTAGAGCCCTCTGCGTAACAGCAAAACATGCCTCTCTACTCCAGGTGGACCAGCCAGGCCTTACATACCTTGTAGACTTTGCTACGTTCATCAATGTAATTTGGCATCACCCCACATGCCCAGCAAGCTCAACGCAAACCAATCAAACCTGGAAATGTCGACAGTAACACTTGGTCCAGGGTCCTGCCTGTACATTAAAATATGAATTGGTCATGTTGGGCCAGAGATCTTATAAGGCCATGAGGATGAGGTACTGATTAGTTTTGCCTTCTGGCAGTCCATCAATTTAGCCCCAGGACATTGTTGCAAGAGATCCTCAGGCCACCATCTTCAACCCACCTATGTCCAGCTGCTTCATTAATCAATTTCTTCACAAGATCAAAAGTGGAACCATTCAATGATTGATGTTCAATTCCTCATGAAGCAGTCCATGCTCCATGGACTATGGATACACAGGTTTGGGTGGATCAGCAGCAATCACAGTTATGCCAAAAACATGCTTGGCATTGCCAAATCCTCCAGTGTATTCATCTCTCAGTCACGGAATCTTACAGCACGGGAGGAGGATGAGATCTGCAGCTTGAGAAAGAACTATGCAATTGATCCTTGTCCTAGCACCACAACCTGCTGAGTATCTCCAGCTGTTTCTATTCCTGGCAGCACGTCAGCTAGCCTAAACATTCCACCAGTGTACCATGGCTGCAATGTGCATCATCTATCCAGAGCTTCTTCCCTTTTCACCAAACACTGTTCCAGATAACTCACAACACCACACCGTCAACCACTTTGAAAGACACGGAGACACCATCATCTCCACCTTTCCTTCCAGAGCATACAACATCGAGTTTTGGGCATATATGCGTTTCAAGTCCCAGAACTCTCAATCTAACAACACAAGTGAAAGCACATTCACCACATAACACTGCTCCGAAATCGCTCACCCATATCCCCTCAAGTGCCATAAAGCACGTGACTGTCTTATGAAATCCACACCAGGAGGGGGGGAGAAGCCTCCATTGCTCACAGAAGGAATGTTTAGACCTACGAGACAATTCACTGACTACTAGTGCAAATAAAGAAAAATTATTTTCCATTCCGAACCATCTACAGAACTTTAAACTCCACAGAAGAATAATTCTGCATAAAATTTAAGAAAACTTTACACAATGTACCAAACATAAACTGAGCATCAATTTTCAGCAAATGAAAGAGTCACAAAGCATGAATCATCTTCACTGCTCTCTAATCTTCCTCATTTATGCATATTCCGGAATGCCCTGTAAATTTATGCATGGTAGAAAAGAAGGTATTTTTGAAAGCAATAATAAGATTGAGATAACAGGGCAAGTTACTTTTGGTTGCAATAAATGGCACACAAAATTATAAATGTATTGATTATTTCAATCACACATAGCACACAAGTATTCCTTTCCCTCGTATAAAAACCCACAATTGCATTGAATCCACCAGATCAAAAGAAGATACGAGTCATGAAAGAGCACTCAAAAATCCCACAAGATTATAAACCAGCAGAGGGATTTCAAACATTCAAAAGTATAAACCTGCTTATGTTTCAAACAATTCATTTGTATTCATGTGGTAAATGTCATTGAGGAAATGTTTATTTCCTTCTGATTATCATGTGATCTTTAATATGGGCTGTTTATAGAATTATAGAAGTTGTGGCTCCTCCTGAAGGGTTTTGCCACGGTGTTTTACCTTCCCAGGAACCACCTTTCTTATGCTTAGATGATCTACAGATAAGGGGCTCCAAAAATTTAAATGACTATAGGAAAATGTCTGTACCCTTCATTCTATTCACACATCTCTGAAGAACATCAAGAGGACATCAAGAAGGTAACTTTCCTAAAAAATTCAAGCATGTCCTTTGTTGAAACGTTCAGAACATTTAATGTTATATTATTACACTGCGTGGATAACCTTAAACTTAACTTTCAATCCAATCTGGTCAACTCTTCCACTTAACCAAGAGTTTTTCAAAAGATGAAGCTACCCCTCAGGTTGAAGGCTTCAGATTAATCATAACCACAGAACATACACTGTGTAAACTTCTATCTTACCACCCCCCCCCCATCTTTAAAACTCTTCCAAATATCTTAATTAAAAAAATCAAATCCTCAGCACTACACCTTTGTAAAAGTGGAAGGTATAGCTGCTGCACATGAAACCACTTCAGCATTTTATAAACATTATACAAGAGGAAAAAATAACTTTGCTGTACTCGCTGATTTATTAATGGTGGTATACTGTCATTTCTAAACTCAAGCAAGACCAAATCAGGCAAATCATTAATGTATTTTATCAATGATAGCCAATTCAGCTCACTGGAAAGCATGCCAAAATTACCAGTTCCCCACTTGTCACTTTGTCTTCCCTTGAAAGACAGAGTAGAACTCAGTGCTGTTCATAAATCTTGCTTTTCTGTTAAAAGGTAATGAGCACTAAAGAGATTTTCGATGGAATATTTTCTTCCTGACACAGAAGCTCTTCAGTCAGGTCATTTCACCTGATAGGCTGTGTCACTAGATCAATTCCATAGGTCTGCAAGACCAGCAATGTCCATCTGGCCAGTCCCCAGTGGGCATAATTGGGAGCTTTCCAGAGCAGCATAATTGCCAACAAAGGGACTGCAACTACACATGTGCCTGAGGGATGTTCAAAATCCCCCCCAAACCAGGCGATCCATGCAAAAGGCCAGAAATTCACATTTCTCAGCCTGTCGAGTGAATCCCCAAGGTTGCTCAGCTCAGTCACTCCAATTGTCAGTTGCAATGGAATCTATCTGGGATTTATATACGATATCCCCTTAACCAAGCCACCTTGGCTATGCAGAAGAACTACCCAAAACCACACACTTTGCAGCAAGAATCTAACAAGTAAACATGTAAAATTTGATCCCCATAGTGAAACATCCAAGCAGGGAATGATTCTGAAGGGAATATTATTTATTAACTTTTCTGGCTTTGGACATCACTGACACTGTCAGCATTTATTGTCCATTTGTCTCTGCCCTTGAGAAGGTGTTGGTGATTACTTCTTGCAATCCTGCAGTCTTTCTGCCAGAGATAACCCCACCATGGTGTTGGGGAGGGAGTTCCTGATTTAAATCCAGTAATATTGAAGGAACAGTGACAGATTTCCAAGTCAGGAGATGAGCAACTTGGAGAATCTGCAGATGACGGCGTTTCCCAAAGCCCGGGGCTCTTGTCCTCACGTGTTTAGAAGGTGCTGTCAACTAACTTTTGTTGATGGGCTATGTTGCACCGGCGGTGGAGGGAATTAACATTTAGGGTGTACGGTGAAGTGCAATTCATCATCCACCCTAAACATTAATTCTCTGTATATTGTTGAGCTTTTTGAATATTGTTGGAGCTACACTCAAACAGGCAAATGGAGAATAGTCCATCATACTACTGACCTGTGCTTCACAGTGGCTAGGCTTTTGGGGTGTCAGGTATTGATACTCAGCATCTGGCCTGCTCTCATAGCCACGGTATTTATCTGTGACAGGGGGATCTCAGGAGCAGAGGTGGATTGCATTCACAGGGTGGGCCGCACCTTTGTTGAGGATAAAGGGACTCCCTCAGCAAATCTTTTTCCTGAATGCTTGTGGATATTCATGTTTGAAACAATGTCCCACTCAAGTTTTTTTTGATACTAAAAGTGTCTTGAAAATTCAAAGCAATACAGTTAGAGCATTTGCTTCCAGCCACTTTAACGGTGCACACAGTACAATTCAAATATTACTCCAAATGCAGAAGCCACAGCCTTTGCAAAGTGCAACTAAACATTTCTTAATATTGTGAATTCCTTGGGGGGATACCATTAATTCCAAGCTGACTCCACGAAAAGTAACAGTTTTATTAGCATGTGCACCAACGTTAGATCTGATTACAGCAATTTTCATCTCTCTCAGTGTCTAAAAGTGCATACTGTGAAGCAAAGTCCTTTGAGAATCCAACAGCTTCAAAGCAATTTACAAGCATGCAACAACGCTGGTTAGATGCCGCAGGTGGTTTGCCTGGCAAGAGCTCCATTCATCTCATGCTGATATTTTTCTTTAAACAACAGAAAAATCTTGAATTAATGCTTTAAGCTAAAATTTCACATATCTGAGAAAATGCCCAAAGCACTCAAATCACACCCAATTGGGCAATCCTGCGTACAAATTCTCCAGAAAACTGCTCTCCCTCTATTGATTCCGTGATAAGAAAAAAGCTTCATCAAAGTGAATGCTGTAATGATGAAGTTTTCCATGGTGTATGATGGCTGCTTATGTCAAAGAGCAAAGTTGGACCACCTGGTTTGAGTTGGGACCGACATATTCTAGAGAATCTACTTGATTACCAATGGGGAACTGAAAGTACTTTTCAAAAACTTTCTCTGAAACAATTATATCATTGTGGTAGAACCTAAATAGACTATAAATAGTCCAAGGAAGGACAAGACATCATAAGACTTCAACATGTCCACCTAAGGAAAATGCATAGTGCCCAATTTAGCCATAAAAGACCAGAAGTCACAGGTACGATTGCACTCTGCTGCTCAACCACCTCAATGGCATATAAAAACTGACACTTGCCTCCCTGAGAGTCTGTGTGCGTGTGTGGTGGGAGGAAGGGGAATGGTTCCAACTGTGAAGCTTCTCGACGAGATTAAAGCCTCTGGTACTGGTAGCAATCTAACTGCAATATTGAGAATTGGCCTGAAGCCAGCAAAAGGGTATAAATGGATTTGGGGCTGCTCGGAGACCAGTCACCTCTGATGCCCCAAGGCTGCTGTTTTCATTATTTTTATTAATTACCCAAGTGTAGGTCTTGAGGGAAAAATCTACAAATATGGAGATGATATCAAGCTTCAGGCAAGAGTCAGATCTGTAAATGAAGATTTAGGTTACCTGGGGGTTAGTTCTGTTAATGTAACTGCTGACCTCAAATATTCAGTATCGTGCATGTGGGCAATGATAGCACTTCACAGATGTACATCTTCTCAAAGATGTGCCAAAGCCACTGGGAAGGTAAACATGCAGACATTTGGAAGCATGGATCTACAAATATTCCTGACCAAACCAGTAGTGCAATAGCTAGAGTGATTCAGGGTGCTTGGTGCATAGCAATAAACAAAATTGCGAGGGGGATAGATAGGGCAGATACTGAGAAACTTTACCCCTCAGCATAGGTGCCTAGAACCAGAGGTAGGAGATTTAGATGGGATTTGAGGAAGATTTTTTTTTCCAGCCATAGGATGAATGAAATCTGGAATGCACTGCCCTGAGGTGGTGATGGAAACAGAGACCCTCACATTTTAGTAGTGTTTAGATGAGCACTTGAACCACCATAACATAACATATGGAAAAAAGGAATAGTATAGGCACAGTGCCAGTGCAGTCACAATGGCCAAATGGTCTGTTTAGTGCTGTGTGACTCTATGACTCAATGAATTCAGTGCAAAGTAAAGCACATAACACAACACTAAGTCGTGTTTCATCTCCTTACGTAGACAAGCTTTAAAAAGTTCATGAAGAAGGCCCTTAGACTGATAGCAGTTTTGGATGAAAAGGTTCATGGTCTTAAACCGTGCAAGGCTAAAACTATGTTGAGAAGTGGTTCTCTTCCAAAATTACAAGTTTTGATCATCGAAAGGAGTTAAGGGGGAATTCCCCCAAAGAGTCTGTTTTTGGTTTTGTTTTGTTACCTTTGACTGGACCATACATAGCATTGGGATAGATAGGCAGTATTTATATTGTGATGAAAAAAGCAATTAAAGGTGTGCAGGAAATGCCCAACAAGCTACTTGATTTGATCCTTTGTGGCAGTGCTACAAATCTGTACTCCAGCAAGATGCCAAAAGGGAGCTGGTGTCCACTGAACCTTGACCTGACCACCTCCAAGGGATGAAGGCAAGAGAGGAAAAGGAAATGACTTCAAAAAATAATCATATCACCTCCTTACAAAAAAATAATTAGTTTTATTTTGAAAAAAATTCTTTGGTGAAAAATACTTGCAGCAAATTGTAGTCCTTTATCTTTTATTAGAATAAGGCAACATTGGCATGATGCCCAATGACACTGAAATCATTCCTAAAGACAGGTCTCCTAAGATCAGCTTATCAGTTTCATCTATAATTTTTAATATTCATTTTTGCTCTCCTATATACAACTCAGAATTGTATGTTCCTAACCCATATTAAAAATGTATCCGGTGGCTGACAGTAGCTGCTGAATACATTTTGCTCACTGAAACTAGGAAAGATACCAAAACTTCTGTTAAAATGTCTGCATCAAGTGACAAAGTTGAAAAAATATCGACCAAATCATTTCTGTTTGTGCAAACTATATTACTGATTGAATCAAGCTCCAGCAAGGACTTAAAAGTTAATAAAACAAAATTGTTGATTAAGATTTAGTAAAACACGCAGACACAAATGTCCAAATGGAGAATTTGTTGAGGTAAACACAATTATTTACTCATGCACATTGATTACATTTAATAATTAAGGTATCAGAAGTGCAAGAGACATCTGAATCAGTGCAGCAAAAAAAAATCAAACATGTACATACTATAGTAGCTGCAAAAAAAAGACTAAAGGGAATAAATTCACTTCCATCTGTCTACTCTATTCGTCCCTTTAAGCCTTTTTTTTTACTGATGAGCTAAATATATGCTTTTGCTCCCAATGACAGCAGCTGTGAATGACCAAGACTTCACAGTATTATACCAGTCATTTTCACATCATATTCCAGTGTTGCTGCCAGCTCCCAGTCTGTTTCCTTTGAATCCCATTCTACTGCAGCAGCATTCTTATTCAATCAATTCATATTTCCATAATCCACAATTCTGCTGCTCCTTCACCTCCCTAGGGTGGACTAACCCCTTTGCCCCAAACTATGGCCTACAACTGTCATTAAGCGCTGCAACAATAACGAGACAAACAAAAGAGCCAGCGGTACTGAGGGTTGCTGCTGCCATATGCTGGCTAACTTAGAATTCTTTGACTATTGCAGTAACCCAACAAAAACATTAAAAAAAACCATAATCCTAATCATGAGCAAACTGAATAGGTCTTTTATGCTGTTGAACTAGAGGCCAAGCCATCTGTACACAAATCCTCATAAAGTGTAATCTCATCCAAGGAATGCCTTCATTTATTTATTTAGCTGTTTTTCCACCTTCTTCCAGTTAACCCTTCCCCCCACCTTGATAAAGCAAATCACGGGCTTGGACCGGAGATGCCTCAAATGATGCTCCAGGCCTCACCCATGAAGAAAACACTCTTCACACTTACTAAGACACAAATGGAACATCAGGTTCTATTTTTTATTCCTAATCCTCGGTAAACAATGATGGTATTCTGAGCAAGATTCAAACCTACAACAGGACAACTGTACAAGTGGATATTCAGTAATTCAGTAACTAAGTGGTTACACAAAAGCAGCATTAATGATAAAATATTTCCAATAATTATTTGCTCAGATAGACGAAGTGAAACCCTTTATTTTCCTTATCAATTGAGTAATGAGGTACCCATTTGAGCTCAGTAAGGAAATGGGATGTTCAAGCTCACAAGATTAAAAAAAAGATCATATTTTGAGGGATTCCATGAACAAGAGAGCTGCACCCAAAATAAAGAAAAAAAGAGACAATTTTAAAAAAGTTCAGTCTTTGTGCACAATAACAGCGCAGTAAACTAGCACTAGAGCATCCTCCGATCACAAGTGATTGTGCATGTCAGAAACTGGAGTAAAAAAATAAAATGCTGGAAGAACTCAGCTGGTCGAGCAGCATCTGTGGAGGCAAAGTGATGGCCCTTTGCTGTCACAGATGCTGCTTGACCTGCTGAGTTCTTCCGGCATTTTATTTTTTGCACAAGAGCATCCTTCATGTTTGCAGATACTGAGAGAGGTTAGCTCACATAGGTGCTAGATCAAAACTGACTAAGAGTTCAGAAGCACAACACCCAGACTGCAAAGGGGAGAGACAGACAGATTATGTTTTGATTCCAAGAGACAGCCAAGCCTTTAGGATGCAGCGCCTTACAATTTAAAAATGTAGAAAACTCCTCAATTACAAACTGCTGCACCACGGCAGCAACTGGACTTTGAACTCTCTGCTCCGTAACTGGGAAATTTTAGAAAGAGTTCCAATCAATGCCAAGTTCAATATCTGAAAGTAAAGAAAACCAGCATGCATATCGTGTAAAAAAAAATGTCAGAACAAATTCAAAGTGTGGCAAGGATGGAAAAGAGACAGTGGCACCCATCCACTTACTTTTGCTTATTTCCCCATCTCAAGCAAATTGCCATTTGCATTCTCTCCCAAAAATCCCTGGACAAATTTCAACAGTTTGAGTTGGGTCCACCTCAAGGCATTAAGACTGCTCAGATTGAAGGGAGAGTTAGCAGTCAATTTAATTGTGATGTGTGAATTCAGTTTACTCTCCACAGTTCTGGCTGTGTAGCCAGGCTCCTTGACTGAATCTGACAGGATCTGACATGAGTTCGGTTTAGGGGCAGGTCAGGTATTTATTCTGAAAGAACATAGAACAGTACAGCACAGTACAGGCCCTTTGGCCCACCATGTCTGCACTGACCATGGTGCCAATCTAACTGATCCCATCTAACTGCACGTGGTCCATATCCCTCTATTTTCACCTGTTCACGTGACTCTCTACATGCCTCTTCAATGTTGCTATTGTATCTGCTTCCACCAACTCCCCCTAACAGCGCATTCCAGCAACAACCACTGTGCAAAAGAAAACTTGCCTTGCACATCTCCTTTAAACCTTCCCCCATTCACTTTGAACCTGTGCCCTTGAGTATTTAACATTTCTACCCTGGGAAAAAGACACCGATTTTCTACCCTATGTCTCTCATAATTTTATATACTTAACTCAGGTCACCCCTCAGCCTCTCAATCTCCAGAGAAAATAACCCAAGTTTGTCCAACTTCTCCTTCTAGCTAAAACTCTCTAATCTGGACAACATCCCGCTGAATCTCTTCTACCTCCTTCCTGTAATGTGGCAACCTGTACTTGAAGTGCAGCCTGGCAAAAAGTTTTTAATGCAGCTGCAACACAACTTCCCAACTTGTATGCTCAATGTCACAGCCAGTAAAGGCAAGCATGCTGTATGCCTACTTTACCACCCTATCCACTTCTGTTGCCACTTTCAGAGAGCTCTAGACTTGCACCCCAAGTTTCCTCAGTATATCAATGCTCCTAAGAGCCCTGGCATTTACTGCATACTTTCTTCTCACATTTTGACCTCCCTTCACAGTTGCCCAGATTAAACTCCATCTGCCATTTCTCCACACGCATCTCCAACTGACCTTTATCCACAACTCCACTAACTTTTGTGTCATCTGCAAACTTTATTCATCCGACTACCTACATTTTCTTTGAAATTATTAATATATATGACAAACAGAGATCCCAGAACTGAACCTTGTGGAATACCACTAGTCACAGACCTCCAGTCAAAGAAACACCCCTCCATCACTAACTTTTGTTCTTCTATGACCAAGCCAATTTTGCATTCAATTTACCAACTCACCATGGATCCCATGTGACTTAAGCAACCTTGTCAAATGCTTTACTCAAGTCCATGTAGACAACATCCACTGCTCTACCCTCATCGATCACTTCCACCACTTCCTCAAAAAAACTCAATCAAATTTGAGAGACAGGACCTCCCGTGCACAAAGCCCTGCTGACTTCCCCTACTAAGTCCATGCTTTTCCAGTAAATCCTGTCTCTGAGAATCTTCTCCTGTAATCTCCCTTCCACTGATTTAAGGCTCACTGGCCTATAATTTCCTGGAGCAATAGACAAAGTGCTGGAAGAACACAGCAGGTCAGGCAGCACCAATGGTGGGAAATGGACAGTTGATGTTTCAGGTCGAGACCCTTCATCTGGGCCCTGGGAAAAAGACCATCTATGCCGATCTGTGGCCTTTCATAATTTTATATACTTCACTCCATTCCACAACAGCCTATTCCAGATCAGACGAAGGATCTCAATCGGAAATGTCAACTGCCCATTACCCACCACAGATGCAGTCTGACCTGCTGAGTTCCTCCAGCACTTTGTGTGTTGCTCCAGATTCCAGTATCTGCAGTCTCTTGTGTCTCTATAATTTCCTGGTTTGTCCCCGTTGCCCTTCTTAAACAAAAAGACAATATTAACTATTCTCCAGTCCTCTGGGACCTCGCCCATGACTAAAGAGGATACAAAGATCTCGGTCATTATTTAGGTTTGCCTTGGATCAGGCCATGCTTCATTCAATTCAGGATGCCTTGCAAGTATCACCATGCATCCCCCGTTCTTGATCAAGTGCATGTGACATAGCAAGCCTTTTCTGCAAATGTCTCCCTATTGTGTCATTAGTCCTCGGACTCAGGTCACAGTCAGGTCAGGTTTTCATTTTATATCCAAGGAGACCTCTAATTGGCTACACTATTATCCAGTTCAGTGCAATTACTCTCCAATGGCTCAACTTCTAGCTCTCCACACACAGCAAACATTGTATCCTGTCCTCGAGTGTCAGCCCAATAAGATCACTGAGCCCACTCCAGCTCGGCTACACACTGCTGTCTGATATTGTTATCAGTTCACTCATTTTCTTTGTGCTCTCTCTCAGCACCATTCCCTTTAATCCCCACAAACAGTGTCTTCAGTTTTTCTGTCAGATGTCCAGTGTTGCATGGGTCTCAAATGGCTTCAAATGATCAGCAGTAAGACCAGTGTCAGTGCTTTCACCCATTGACATAAACTTCATATCCGTGCAGTACAGACCGAGCTGGACCCTTCCGCAAACATCAAGTGGCCCAAAACTACTGTCGTCTGCCCAATCGCTGAAACACACATACTCACCACTTTTGGAGAGAATCTTAGAGATGAGCAAATAACCAAAAAAGACAAGTGGTTGGGCCCCAGTTCCTCTTCCACTCCTTCCCCTTGCCTCCCTCTTCACTTCCTGCCATAAACATTTTTCTTTGCAATAAATGCAGGGTGGTTTTAAGTGCATTTTCAGAGAATGAACTTGGCATTGATTGGAACACTATGACCATTCTGATCACTTTGAACTAAAACGGACTCTTTTTTTTGTTCTAATTGTGTTTTTTCTCATAAAAATTGTGTGTAATTTACGTTTAATTTATGCTTTTCTTGTGAATGCTGCTTATGTGATGTTATGTGCTTGTGATGCTGATGCAAGTGAGATTTTCAATGCACCTATGCATACATGTACTTGCCCATATGACAATATATTCGACTTTGACATTCTGAAGCTTCCAAGCTACATAGCAGAGAGTTCAAAGTCTGAGTTGGTGCTGTCATATAGCAGTTTGTCATTAAGAGTTCTGTATGATTCTAAATAGTCAGGCAGGGCATCCTAAAGGTTTGGTTGTCTCTTGGAATCAAAACCTAATCTATCTGTCTCTTCTCTTTGCAGTCTGGATTTTGTTCAAAATTTTGCCAACATCGTCCTTTTAGTTTTCAATTCCCATTCTTCACAAACAGTATGGTCAAAATGCATCATTGTTATTCTTGCACTTCGAGTCACTTATCCTAAACACTATTTTCAGTAAAGAGCCACGGATCTGTGTTTATCAGAATATTCCTCCATTCCTTCACCTCACCCCATCTACCCAAGCTCATTCGGCCTTATTTTCCTACCTGCATAGCTCAGTTCATTTAATGTTGGAAAATTTGCACAAAAAAAACATCTTTTTGCAAAGGTTTTGGTCATTCCCCCCCCCAATCTATGACTTTGTGGTTTATCAGTCATATTTGCTTGTGATGTTCACCTCCCAACTAAAAGCACCCCAGGATGTTTTTAGTTGACACACCCTGACAAGTACAAGTTTGATTTCTTACATAGGTATCAGGCTTAAAATATCAGAATTTATCAGATAAAACTGACAACTAAAATGCCATTACATAATACATGTAATTACACTAAGTGAGTTGAAATGGGAAATAAAGGCTCTCTCAGAATTACATCTTTCACTTTAATTTACATTATTCATAAATAATAGATCTGATTTTGATCCTCACTTCCAAAACAAATAGCATTTCTACAGAGCTCATTTAGTACAGAGATGAAACACAAGTGCATTTTACCAGGCTGTGGATAACTTGGGAATGTTGCACATGGGGAACAAAAAAGTAAAGGCAATTTTTAAACAGAGGAATAAGTCAAATGGAGATGGTGACAGAGGGAGCTCCAGAGCTGAATGAGAACAGTGGCTGATAGAATGGTTAGAGAGAGAGCGAGAGAGTGCGAGAAATAAGTCAATCTCTGCAGATGAGAGTGCAAAGAGAGACACGCAATGCATAAAACAGAAAAGATAGTAGGGAGGAAGAGGCTGTGTGAATAATTGAAGTTTTGGACAAAAACATTAAGATGTTTCCTTATTACAATGAGTGATTACACTTCTGAATGATTGAATTGGCTGTAAAATGCTATGGGACATCCTGACATAGGGAAAGGCATTTTATTAGCATCTTTCAAATATAATTCTCACCAACACAGCAAGCCAGAGGAGCTTTGGGTATGGGTAGTGATGTATGCAGCACAATTTGTCATTTACTGATGTCAGTGCCGATAGCAGAATTTTTCTTTAAAACAGTAAGAAAAGCAGAGGCTTGTTCAAAACCACAAGCTTCAGTGTGCAGTTCAGCTTCACTAACCATAGAAGAAGCTTCATCTTTGTTACGTGATAAGGAAACAGTCTTGCTATGTGCATAGTTAAGGTTGATGAATTATAAGTACCATTTACATTATTATGGAAAGCTTGGACGCTTGCAGAATATTATGCCTCCTGTTATGGCGAGAAAGAGCTGGATCAGATACAAGTAAACTGTAGTATTTAACTTTTTTTTAATTTAACAGATTAAAACACACACGAGGATTTTAAAATTAGTTTTGTTTTCAAGATTACTCTCAGCATTGTACAGCAAAATGGTAATTAAACCAGTTTGGTGTTTATATGAAAGGGGATCTGGGTGTTGATTCTGGCAGTAACCATACAGATTTGCTTATATTTGTTGATAGCCTAATGAGTGAATTTTCAGCCATGTTTTCACTTTTTTGTGGAATTTCTAACAGTCTCCTATATTGTTAAAGTCTCATGGATCCCCAGAAGAGTTGTGCGCCACTGACCTCGGAACACAAGTTCAAATTATACCACCGCATCTGGGAAATTCCAAGTCATTTAATCAAAGAGTTCAACTAGAGAAAAAAAAATCAATAATGGTGACCATGAAACTTATAGATTGCAGTCAGAATCTCTCTGGTTCATTATTTTCTTTGATGAAAGAAATCTGGGAGATATGTAACCCTAGACCCACAATGCTGTGGTTGGTTCCTTGTACCAAGCCATTATAAAAATGAATAGTTAGAATGAAACTTAACCAGACCCAAATACAACAAACTCAACCATGCACAGAACCCGTCACTATCCTTCTGAGGATTGTGACTAAATTGAGGGAGCTTCCCCACAGAGTAGTCAAGAAGCAGAGTGAGATTGTCATCTTCCTGAGGATGTCAATTGAAAATGTCAAAACTGATATATTTTTTAGCTGGATGAGGATATTCAGGAAGATGAAAATGATGTGGATAGATAAAGATATTGATTCAGTTGTGATTTAACCGAATGGTGGAACAGGTTCAGAGGGCTGAATGGTCTCCTCCTGTTCCATCCCAACGTCACCAGTCAATAGGGCGAGCCTACTGTTACCAGTCTTTTCAGTTCTGCTGCTCAGATTGATTATAATGAAAAAAAAGTTACTCCAATTAGAATTACTAAATAATATTCCGAGGTCCATCACAATCTCCCTTACTTGTCCACCAACTAAAACTATGGCCATGAGGGGACATGCAGGCCTGGAAAGAAATTAAGGCACGTGAGAAAAGAACTACACTACAAAGTAATGAAATCAATATTAAAATAAGGCACCTATCATTAATCAAGCAAAACATTAGGGTTTTTTTTAAACATTGCTCTATCTGCTGTAATTGCTTTAGGTTACATCTGAGCGATCTATTCAGTGACTTCATTCATCTCTGCCTTGTCATAGCTACCTAGGAAAAACTATTATATTATGAAAAAGTTAATCATGTTTCAAACCTGGTCTCTGAAGTCCTCTGGGAACTTCCAAGTAACCACTGGATCTGTAAATAATTGACAGACAGTATTAATCAGCTGTGAGGGAATAAAGCCTTGCACAGTCAGAGTACATTAATATTGAAACTAGCTACTGTTTTAACTTTTCAGGCAAATACTGAAGCAGTCTTCCAAAAATTACTGCACAATATTCTCACATTTCTATTCAGCACAACTTCTTTGCATTTAGCATCTTTTATTCAAGTTGCTTAAAGTACATTAATGAAACAAAGAACAGTTTGTTCTTCATTTTAGAGCAAAATTGATTTAATTACAAAAATATGAATATGCAGTAAAATACTCATAAATGCACAAAGCTCTATTGTGCGTTTACTGGCTGCTCTACTAAGGTAGAAACATGAGGCAAATCATGTTCAAGATAACCATAACATTGAACAGAGAAAGCCCCAGCCTGTAATCGTCATAAACCAAATTTGCCTCTAATGGACAGGAACTTGCTGGGAAATGCCAGCAGTTGCAGGTAGAGCTGTCCACATTTCTCACTTTAAGCACCATGGAATACAGGAATGCTGAGCAAAAGCAGACATCCCGAACCCTCTGGCTGCTCTTAGCCAGTAATTCTCTATTGTGTGTTGACATCAAACTCCACTTGCAGTGGAAAGATGAAATAGCAGGGCATAAACTTGTGGGAAATATCCCAGCATTTATGCTGGGTAGTCAAACCACTGGATCTGCATTTGATTGGTGTAGGAACAGCGGGTCCATTTGACTTAATGGACAGTAGTCAGGGTGGCCTCAGCAAGTCAACATGGGTGGATCTGGGAGAGCGAAGCCTATACTTATCACAGAGGATAGCGATGAGCAGGGTGGCTCCCCACTGGTAGCAGGTTCTAGCCATTACAACAATAGCTTGATGATAGCTTCTCATTCGTTTTTATTTAAATCACACATACCAACACATAGAAGATAACCCCGTGGCTTCAAAGAAAGAAGCATAGCATCGATAAAAGCTTTTGTTCTAAAAGTAGTCAAGATTTAGGAAGCATAGCCAAAATTCACCTACATGAAATCCCAATTTTAATACATTAACTTCTCAGGAATTAGGAAATTAGGAAATTATTTCACACTTAATAATGGGAAAAATTGCAGTGCATTACATTATATATTTAACAATTGGTATCCCATAGATGAAATTGTGCTACTTCATCCAGGCCTATCTTGACCTTCAATATTTTAACATGGGAGCTTGGCTCTGTGAAATTAAAAAGGTGTTAGTTTACGAGGCTAGACACATACTGTGGCTTTGAACCAATGGGCCCCAAGACATCCTGTATGTCATTACAGGCAGCAGTGTGAAAGCCTACATTTAAAGTGTCTCTGCAAACTCCTAACATATGCAAGGAAAATATATTTTACAAAAATTACTAGGCATCATTTACAGCTTGAGCTCCGAACTGTAAAGTGAAAATATTCTGTAAACAAAAAAGATGAACATCAGTAGCATACAATGGAAAACAGTTTCCATCAACTACAAAAACAGGGCAGAAATGTAATTTAAATGCTAACACAGAAAATCAAGGCTGCTCATAGCTATTTGCATGCTCCTCTTATCCAATCAACAAAATGTGGAAAAGTTCCAAGACATAGTTGTAAAGTACTTTTCCATGCAGATGTATTACTGATCAAATTTATGACCAGATCTGAACAAATAGTGAAAACACTTCCTTACACTGTACCGTCAAACAAACGCACCAATTAATCTTTCATATCGACATCGCAAAGTTGCATCATCAGTGTACAAAGACATTTCTTTCCATGTTGTGGCAATCCTCTGATTCTTTTAACTCCCACTATAGCGATCTGTTCTCAAATAATCCATTACAAAAAACTGGCCACTTTGTAGAGCTATAAACTAGATTAAGCAGTGCAATTATTTACTTATACAGGAAAGAAATTAGTGTGTCTCAGTACATTTACACTATTAGTTCAAAGCTCAGTATTTTGCCATGAGTTATTCTTCGAAAAAAAATTACATTCTGTGCTGTTTGACACAGGTCTCAATACCTGTAGCTGAACTTGACGTGATTCTGTCAGTGTGCATTAGCAACAATGGCCAAGAATATTCAATCTCCCATAAACAGTCAACTTTCCAGAAATGCAAGAACATCCAGGCAAAGCTAATTATCCTCAACCCAGGTGTGGAGAAGGTAATTATTTAACTAAATTGAGTCATCGACATCAAACACTCCATTTGGTAGGATTAGCTTCCTGAACAAAGTTTTCCAATCAAAGGATACTTCTCTTACAAAAGACACTAAAAACTCTTTAGCCTTTAAGCACCCACTCCAGCCTATGTAATGCACAGCCAACTGGTCCTGTGGATGATGATTATCCCAGTTGTGTTCTATAACCCCAAAACTGAACACTGAATATTTGGCAAATGCAAGGGTAGTCTAAAACCCTGCATGCAGAAACATCAAATATAGTTAAAGCTCTTGGAAGAAAAAAATTTCCATCACTTGTGTCCAAATGAATAAATTATTGTCCTTCTGCAGCTCACAGTACATACATTCAGTCCCAATATCAATTTTTAAGACTCTGAACCGGGACATTAGGCTAAGTTAGTGTCGATATTGAACACTTTCATTTTAAAAGTTGGACCACTGTAGAAATCTGGAGCAGGTGTTTTTCTCCCAGCAACATAATCAGTGATATGCAGAAATGAATTACTTATCTCACTAGAGTACAACTCCAATGAACTTCATATTTCAAAACTGATGCTGGAATAACTCTGACCAAAGCTAAAAGACCACAAGTAAACATTGTCCACTACTATCAGCCCAAGAACTATAACAGCTGCTGCTGACAGCTTAATAGACTTAGTTAATTGCAGCAATCTGAGTTTTATTTCAATACCCATAAATGTAGTGGTAGAATATGCACCAACCTGTAAAGTGTAACTGTTCTGTAAACAACCATATCTTCATACACTGTTGTAAAAAAATTCTGCAAATGTACATGAGAACAAATATACATAATTTGATCCCATGATATATAAACATATGCAAATGCATATCTATGTTCAATGGAAAAAATATGTACTTCTTTGGCACACAATCAATTGTGCAATATTTCACTGTTTGCTTTAAAAATATTGAAAGCAAATCCCTGCTTTCTATAAGTGATAGCTGAAGGTGAATTTACAAAACAACGTTACATCACCAAGGAATTAGATCTCACTACTAGAACATCTCAGAGGGCTTCATATACAATTGCTCTGAAGTGAAGTCACAAAAGATGCTAGAGGAACAAAATAGTTTTATGACTGTTAGATTTGGCAAAGAACTACAAATATAAACATAATGGAAAACAAAGTAATTTGTAATTCTTTTATGACTAAACACAGGGGATATCTGAAAATCATGACAAAGTGTCAAAGTATACCTCCTATATCTTTATTCTATTCATGTTATTTTGAAGGAGGAATGTTGCCAGGGGGAACCAGAATGACGTGATAATTTAACAGTTCATTTACAGGCATAGTATGTTTAACAATACAAGTTTGGCAGGAGAAAGTCATTTAGATGTTGCACCCAAATGACATTGTATGAATTTCCAACTTTCCAACATTGTAGAAGCAATATTAAGAGAACAAACTGTTATTTCAAATTAATATGGCTGATTTGTTTGAGTGCAGTGATCATCTCAACCTGCCGAAGTGGCAATGTCTTCCAGTGCCACTTATTTGTTGTGTGACTGCATGTCATATCAGCTTCCTGACAATTTCACCTATGTCATGCCACATTGTATCATGTGCAGCATGCCTGGTGTGTGAAAGCGAAAGATGCAAACAAAACATCTTTAAATAAACTGGTCCAATCTTCCTGGAGGCTTGTTGCTAAGAACTGCTGTAGGTCTGATGTTGCTGTGAGCAGCAGCAGTTTGTTCGGCTGCACTCTCACACTCTTCTTCTCATGTTATTGTCAATGGGCACTCCAGTAGCATGGTGCCCTCTACAGGACATTTGGGATCTATGAGGCAATCAAGTGCACATGTCCTCAACCAGATTGAATGAGCAATGCACTCTGAATCCTCAAGTTTAAATTAAAGTGGTGAATTAATTTCCAAATCAGGTATAGAAAGCAAATTAACAGAGAGAAAGCGAGATTAGTTAAATGAAAAACAAAAGAGACAGGAGAGAAAAAAATCCCAATTATTGAAATCTTAAGGAATGAGGATATACTTAGAGTCATACAGCATGGACACAGGCCTTTTGGCCCAACTGGTCCGTGCTGACCAAGATTCCCATCCACGTTTGGCGTCTATCCCTCAAAACCTTTCCTATCCATGTACCTATCAAAGTGCCTTAAGTGTTGTTAATGTACTGGCCTCAACCACTTCCTCTGGCAGCTCATTCCATATACTGACCACCCTCTAGGTGAAAAAGTTGCCCTCAGATTCCTATTAAATCTCCCCCCTCTCACCCTAAACCTATGTCCTCTAGTTCTCAATTCCCCAACACAGGAAAAAAGACTGTGCTCATTCACCCTATCTATACCCCTTATAATTTTTATACACCTCTATAAGATCACCCCTCATTCTCCTATGCTCCAATGAATAAAGTCCCAACCTGTTCAGACTCTCTCCATGACTCAATCCCCTGAATCCTGACAATGTCCTCGTAAATTTCCTCTGCACTCTTTCCAGCTTAATGGCATCTTTCCTACAGTAGGGTGACCAAAACTGAACACAATATTCCAAATGCGGCCTCACCAATGTCTTGTACAACTGCAACAAGTTATAAAGTGAACTTTCAGTCCCAGAAGAGTTGTTTGACAGTATCTACCACATCATTAATGTGGTAATTATACTACAAATTCAGCACTATCCATGGTGTTAGCAGAGCAATTTCATGCAAGATGTCATTCTGATGTGACGCAAGGAACAGTACTCCTCAGACGGAGCTTCCAAATTTCCATGTTTAACCACGAATATGCTCCCATTGTCTGTTGTTGTCCAATTTGCAAAATAAAGTCAATGTTGTTAGCCTCACCATTATTTCTACAACAAAATCCCTAAAAACAGTTTATTTATGATATTTTGTGTTGGACTTTAGAGCAATTTGAAACTTCTGGACATGGTCAATGTTTTCCTTACTGAAAACTACTACTTATTTACATGCACATGCAATAGTGTGTGCCGTGAAGTATTATATTCCCAGCAAATTTTAGACCATTGCACCCAGTCAGAACACTTCAGTTAGTAAACCAATCAAGGTCATTGGGAAAATATACAAGTGAATATCCCTGGGAACTGTCTTTATATCCTTTAGTTACATGGAAAGGCTAAAGATTCTCTATGTTACTTCATTAAAATCTGGTGGAGGCTTACAAAAATATTAAGAATTTTGATTGGAGTCAGCAGAGAAAACTATTTTTTGTTACTCAGTTTGTAACAAGAAAGCACAAATTGAAGATTACCACCAACAATGCAAAAGGTTCAAACAACATTTTCTTTTCCACCTGAAAGTTAATTAGGATGTTGAATGTGAGGGAACCAGAAACATTGCAGGAAATATAATTCATCGTTTCAAAAGAAAACTGGTTGAATATTTAAATGAGCGAAGAATGTTTAATTGAATGAAAAATTTAAAAGGTTATCCATTGGCGGCTACTGAATGGGATTAAATCAATAGCGTTTCTCTGCAGCTAGACCAACAGCTATAATGCTTGCTCCTCTGCTGTACAATTTTATACTATTGCCGCAGGTAGCAACCAAAAGACTTCTCAACTAGCCAGAAGTCCTCGATGTTGCCTGCCATTTCAAGAGAAAGGATCAGCAGCTCTGTGTTTTAGGGTGGGGGAAAAAGCAATTCCAGCAAGAACAGGGATAGAACACCAAACAATTTCAATACACAACACATTCCAACTATGTTATTCCAACTATTGTAATGTTCATCAAATTTAATATTACTCATTCATTTTTAAAATGTGCATAATTATATATGCAACAAAAATAACAATTAATTGTTAAAATGAACCATAAATGTCAGTAAATACTCTGTAAAGATGCAATCAAATATCTTACAGCAAGTCAGAGGTTGCATGGTTAAAAGATGATGATGGATTTAAAAAAAGGGCAGAGAGAGTTTCTTATCTCCAGGCTGAAAAATCTGACAGAACTTAAGCTCCAGGGACTAGAACTTGTTATATTTTCAACAAGAGTTGGGGAATTTGATGGGAACTCGAACTGAAGTACAACTTCACTGTAATGGACCCATCTTATAACAAAGTGCCAGTTTGAATAATCCCATGGCAAAATCCGATTTATTCAATGAAAATCTATGTCACTGGGTTCAGGACAGAATGAGGAAACTTGTCATGATGAGTGTGTGGAAGAACTGGCTTTATCCCTTCACTAGCAGAGTTTTGCAAGTCAATCACAACTCTGCAAAACATCACCACCAACAAGCTTGCACTGGGTAAAGCACAAGCACACATTCAATTCAAATGGTCATTTCTTCAAATTTTGGCTGCGATCAATCTTCAAATCCTCTGCAGTAAACACTTACGCATCATGATGCTTTTTGCTGGTTCCCATGAGTGCTCATTGTTGAAGTCTAGAATCTCTATATATTTGTTTTATCTGAAATTATTTGTCAACTTTGGTGTAGTTGACTGGCCAGCCACAAAATATGGCTGTTGAGAAAAAGTTGCCACCTGAGCTGAATGATTTGCCATTGGTCCTTTGACATGAGCAGCTTCTCTTTCCATTTTTGATGCTTTCAGTCCTTTCCACTTTTCCTTAAATATTACGAGACTGCTGGCAATATTCTATGCTTGAAATAGTCCAACTCCGCAACAGTTGGGGGTCAGAAACCATGAATGCTATATTTTCATTGATGTGATCAAAATTCTGTAAAAGCCCCCAAATCCACTGGAATATGCAAGGTGCAGGGAATGCATCATTATTTAGGGAGTCGGTGATGTTGGAGAAGCCATTGGGTGTGGAAATGCTGAGATGAAGTTGGAGAATTGAAGCTGGAAGAATTGCTTTGGGAGCATAATCACTGCATTCAGCGCTGGATGCTGCTTCCTCCATGCCTCAGACCATCTCCAACTCCACCCTTTGAGTTATATACCTTTGGGCTTCTCAACTTACCGGATGGACTGTACAGCATTCTCGGGCAAAGTTAGAGGCGGAGTGGTCTGCTTCCTCGTGGTGCTCATACATGATGACCCTGGTGAGTTCCTGTTCACCCAGGTTGGAATATCTAACAGAGAAGTGTCACCCATACTACTTGCCACGGGAGTTCACTTCAGCTATCCTGACAACAGTCTACAGCCCACCCCAATGCGGACATGAAGCCTGCACTCAATGAACTATACTCCATGATAAACAGCCTTGAAACAGGATACCCTGAAGCCCTCTTCATCATTGCCAGTGACTGTAACCAGGCCAACTTCAAGAGTGTGTTACCAAAATACTACCAGCATATCTCCTGTTCCACCAGGGGCCCAAACACCCTTGACCATTGCCACACAACCATCATAGACTCCTACTCAGCCACCCCACCCCCCTACCTACACTTTGGTAAATCAGACCACCAGGCTGTGCTCCTTCTCCCTGCATACAAGCAGAAGCTGAGGATCTAGTGCAGAAAGACACACAGTGCTGGTCTGAGGAAACAGATAAGCTTCCACGCGACTGCTTTGAGTCAGTAAACTGGAACATATTTAAAGACTCAGCAGCCGACCTAGATGAGTATGTCACCACCATTACGGACTTTGTCAGCAAGTGTGTTTACGACTGTGTACCAAAGAGATCAATTCAGGTGTTCCCAAACTGGAAACAATGGATGAACCGGGAGATCCACTCCCTACAAGTCGAGGACTGTGGCATTCAAATCAGGTGACCCTGACCTTTACAAGAAATTGAGATACAACCTCCGTAAAGTTATCAGGGATGCCAAGAGACAATACCAGTCCAAAATAGAGTCCCAGACCGGTCATCAGTTGTGGCAAGGCTTACATGCTATTATGGGCTACAAAAATAAGTCGGACAGCATCGCCAACAACAGCGCATCCCTCCCCAATGAGCTTGACACATTCCATGCGCGTTTTGAACAGAAGGGGATTGGAATGTCACCACCCACCCCAACAGCCTCCAATGCACCTGAGCCCACAGTCACCACTGCAGATGTAAAATTAGTCTTCTGGAGCTTCTATCCCACTGTTATAAGACTAATGAACAGTTCCCTAGTACGCTAAGATAGACTCTTGACCTCACAATCTACCTCGTTATGACCGTGCACTTTACTGTCTACCCTGCACTGCACTTCTTGTAACTGTAACACTTTATTCTGCTCTCTGTTATTGTTTACCTAGTACTACCTCGATGCACTATTGTAATGAATTGATCTGTATGAACGGTATACAAGACAAGTTTTTCACTGTACAATAATAAACCAATTTAGCAAAGTACATGCACTTATCGTTGAAGTTTTACAAAACACTCACAACCAACAGGAGTCGTGCATATTGCAGTTTGTACACTTAACTTTCTCTGAACTTCCAATTTCTTGCCTCACCTCTTTAAGCTGTCCTCTGATCAATTTCCCATTACTGCAGTATTGGGCCAGATCTTCCATCAAACTCAACATGAATCTGCTGGGAGATAAACCTGTAAGTGGACTATCCCCAAGGTTTGGCAGAAGTGCAGCCTACTGGACTTCAGAGTGCTGAAGCAAGGACAGCTGCACTGGATCAATGGACTCCTCAAGGCTGGGAAATCTGTCCGCTGACACTGACCCTGACCCAGGTTAAACCCACTGCCCATATAGTAGACCCAGCAAAACGAATGGGAAAAAGTAACCTGGTGGGTGACAGGCAGGTAAAGCTAATTGTTAGTTTAAACGCTCTTTACTGTTTTCAAGTGTGCAAGCAATGTTTTATCCTTTTAATTCTTAAACATTAATCATGTTGATATTTGCTGTGTCCCAAGTGAAGGTGACAGGTTTGACAGTAAGCAAACCTGGGGCCACAGATCCCAATGGAAGACTATGTCCAGAATCATACTGGAATGGTTGCAAGGCAACAGGAAATCTGCCTCAGCAACTGCCACCTGCCTCTCCACCTTACCCTGACCAGCCCATTCATTGTGTTCTCTTCCTGATATGATGTGCTTTTCCTATCTCTTCAAAGATCTAAAAATGAGGCTACAAACCAGCTTCTGCTCAGACAGCCCAATGAGATGATAGATCAGTTGGCATGTAACAAGTGACTAATGGTCCTCTACTATCTGCCAGTGAATGCAAAAACTTAAATCTAAAGTAGTAAGGCACAGGTTTGAATCATAGAATCAGGCTTTTCAGCCCACCAGCTCTTCACTAACCATCAAGCATCTATATACACTAACCCCATTTTATTCCGCTCACGTTCCCAACAACTTCCCCAAATTCTACCACTCTTATACACAAGGAACAATTTACAATGACCAGTTAACCTCACAATCCACAAGTCTTTGCAAAATGAGGGGAGAAACCCGAGCATTCGGAGGAAACTCACGTGGTCACACGGAGAAGAAACTAACTCCACCCTGACAGCTCTGGAGGTCAGGATCGAACCCAGTTCGCTGGAGCTGTGAGGCAGCAGCTCCACTGGCTCTACCAGTGTACCATCCAGAACCATTTGGTCACTAATAATCCAGCTCACTGCTGAATTCCTCCACCCATGGTATGCTCTGCTATAAAATGAAGATTTTAACTCTGCCCCCAAAACTCATTTAACAGCTCGCACTGCCATCTTCTCACCACTTAAATTCATTGTCCACTTGTCATTAAAATTGCATCTGTCAACTATAATCAACTTTAGAATCAACAAGTACTATGCTGAGTTGGGAATACTGCTGCACAAGAGTTTGCCTTCCTTTCACACAGATTTCATTTATCAGAACTTGAGTCTTTTCCAGCTATCCGCAAAACACGGCTGATCATCATGAAAGCTTTGGCATACCAGAGAATAACACAATGGTTTGGTTTATTTCCCAGTGTTAAGAGAAAATTGATGAACTCACACTGAGATGAGGAAAGTCATTCCTGTTGGTCAGCAGTCTTTCATGACAAAAAAAATGTAAATTGAAACAGCTGTTTTTCCTTGCAACAAATTTAAGGTATTTGTTTACCACTACAAGAGGATGAAGCTTTCTCATTATCAGTTAATCTCCCAGCTCACCCTGACAAAATCTCCTAATGCATTCCTATAACACTGAACTCTTGCTCAAAATATTTACTCCAAGTGTTTTTGAGAGAGGCTGTACCTTCACTTTTCACTAAAATGAACAAAATTGTTCAGACATATAGGACAACTTGAGAAGGGAATTTAAGTAGTTGTGAGGTTTTGCTTGGAAGGCATTTTTATTATTTTGGTTTTAGTCCAAAAATGGTTTTAGACCCTGTTGACAAAAATAACAACATTTATAAAGCACCTTTAGCAGGGCCTAGAATTTCCCAAAGCACCTTATAAGCACGTCATCAACAAATAATGGCACAAAGCCACATTCCAAAATGACTAAAGGACATGACAGAAAATGTTTAAGCTGCATCAGAGAGGTGGAAGGAAAGATGGAGAGCTGATGAGGCTTTGGTTGGGGGTTCATTCAGTGGACCTTGGCAGATGAATCCATTGTCACCATTGAAGGAACCTTAATAAAATGCCTGGAGCTTAAAGGACAGCAGAAAAGAATAGTGCCATTTTGATAATTTTGTTCTCTTTGTTTTAATCACTCATTCTGCTAATTCATGACTGATTTTCTGACATTTTTCTGAGTCATTGTTACTAGGTATTCTCTGCCCATTTCTTTTGTTATTTGCTCTAACCTCATCAGTTGAGGTTTCCTTCAGTTTTATTTTAAGCCAGAAAGGACATGCTAAAAAAGCAGCATTTTGGAAAAAGTGCCTTCTGTTACCATGGCTTTCAATGAACTACTGTCCAAGCTTCCAAGACACTGACAATATGTAAAAAGATAAAATGGTTAAGGGTTCTGTATGTTCCAAAGCAGTGGGCATTATTTGGGCACAGATACAGATTTCAATTAATGTTTCAGACACTGAATTACAAAATTCCATGAAAACCATTGCTAGGTGGTTTTGAATGAGCCAGTCTTATTTATTTGTCACATCGTACCTTTCGTGGGCTTGAAATATAGAAAAGATGGGAAGCAATGTGTCACAATAACAGCAGATTTATAGGCCTTAGAAATATTAAGGGATTTCTATAGGATTTAACAACACATATGGAGATCACTGCCTTCAAGAACATCCAGAGCACTCCAGATTATGTCAGTATTATGTGGGGAGAAACTGGGTGTCAATAGTGTAGATGCTGGAGATATTTAGAATGGAAAACTCCTCAGGCTCCACACCAAGGGGGTTGTAACAGGAGAGAGGGTGGAGAGTGTAATACGGGACAGCAGCATTCAAAAGCAATAACTGGGCATGACTTTGTAACACCGACACCCTCAAGGGTGTGACCCCAATTCTAGAAAAAAGGAGGGTCAATATTAAGAGAGAAATAAAATCAATTTGTCAGGAATCTGGTGACCAATGCATTTAGGCAACATTGGAAAACAGATGCAAAAAAGGAAGTTAAATAAGCAAACAGCAATCATGGCCAGGAAAAACACAATGAATGAAACTACAGCAAAATAATGAAGCCTCATCTGACTTGAAGTGAAACAGAAGCTGGAGAAATGCAACAGAATTTGCCCAAAATGAAAAACTAAACTAGAGGTATCGGACTGAATCATCCCACTGGGCACTTGCCCATGTCTTTGTAACTAATTTCAGCTGTATTGTATGCCTTTCACAGGCTAATGACAAGCCTGCTGAACACTGACTGAGTTCAGCAGGGCAACACTGCAACTCCACAGCACACTCAGCTCCACCTGTACTCAATGGTGCATGGGGAGGTCCCATAACCAGCCCTCGCATGACACCACTTCCTTTGTCAGCTGGCAGCCATTTTGGCAACCCACTCTGCTAATCCTGCCACCTTTCGATTGGAAGCAAGGCCAAGTAACAGAGGTTACTCCAGTAACTGCCAGTCCACGAGTCAGATATCCCAGCCCAAGACTGCAACAGCTAACACAAAAAAATTTTAAGTAACTTGGAGATTAACACTTTGCTAAATATGAAATGCACAGATCCTGGTCAATAACCAGTAAACTAAGGATACAAACACAAAGGCCCCCCAAAACACTTATCCACTACAAGGCTTCCTAAGGATTACTACAGCAGTTCCTGTCCATTACACACTTCAGAAAGAGTGACCAACTCATATTTCACCAGGGTCATCGGTCAATGTGAAACTAATTAACTATAAAGCCCCTTGAGCAAAATATTATAATCTACTGGAGATCATTGGGGACTTGACAGGAAGCAATAAAAGTAAATGTAAAATTCTTGCCAGGTCAAGTTCACGTGGTAGTGCAAAGTGAATAACAAATCCATTATATTCAGTTTTAAAATTCGGTCTCTGTTTATTTAACATCGCCACTATTTGATCACGTTAACACTCAGAAATTGTGTACATTTCCAAATCAAACAAAATTTCTGTCTAAATTCTCATAGAAAAAAAAGACTTATTTTTATTGGTGTATTTGCCACAGGAGTTTCATGGTGATAAAATGAAGGTACAGGACCAATGCAACTCAATGAGCAGTAAAACCAAAGTGCAATCATCCATGTTTATGTATCTTCAACAATAACTTTTCCTTCCTCATAACCTCAGAAGCCAAACTTCAGTGACTCAACAGGTAAGGTGACCATCACAAAAACTTTACCATTGCAATTTTACAATCCTGCCAAAGATCTTACTCCTCTTCCAAGTGGCTGGCGGGTCATCATCCTCATCCAGTTGAATGGCACCAACACTTCCTTAATATAAAAATATTAAAAAGATGTCCAAACAGTTCTAGAATGATACTTTCACATGCTGTTAGTATGTTTGATACTTTCTGCACAACTTGAAGAATGTTGCTGACTAAACGTAGGTTTTGGATTTTATGGAGGAAGATGATTCCAAGTTCAAAAAGAAAGTGGAAAAAGTATACCAGGATAACAAGTGTGTCAATTTTCTCATGAAAAGCAAGCAGTTTAGAAATCATTTAAGGAAAGTACTTTTGGGGAGGGGGAGCAAAATGAAGAAGGAAAGAAAAGACTAAAACACTGAAATAGAGAGAATGCTTAAAATACTAAGATGGAGAGAGATCACAATTTTGCATCAGAATCTGAAGCCTCAGTTTCAATTACAGACCGAGAGAAAGAAATGAAGGAGCAAAGAACAAAATGCAATTTTGTGACTGAGTGGAAATAGTAAATGACAAAAGGAATGAAACAGGAAATGAAAGAGAAGGATGGGTCTGTACGTTGAAAGTGGCAAAAGCTGAATTAATCCCAGCACTGGTTAGGATCTGAAATGGTAATACTCAGGACCAAGTTCAAAAGACAGTAAAGTGCCCAATGAAAAGATGTAGTGCTTTTCTGGAAGCTTCCACTGTGCTTCATTAAAACAGCATAGATGATCAAGAGCAAGGTGTAGAATTAAAATAACAAACCATTGATTCATGAGCATGCTTGAGGAGCAAATCAAAATGCTCCACAAAGCCGTCACCTGATCTGCATTTCTCTCTCCAGTGTAGAGGAAACTGCAGTGGGCTACCAAAATAGTGCAGTAAATTGAAGGGTTTGCAAGTAAATCACTATTTCAACTGGAAGTAGTGTTGGGGCCCCAGTTGGTGGGAAGGGAGAAGGCTCAAAAGGAAAGTGTTGCATCTGTTGCCAAAACAAAAATGAGTCATATTTGCAAGAAACCTGGAGCACATATGAGTCAAATAATAAACATTTCCTTCTGGTGCTCAAATATACAAATAGGCCAAAAGTTTCAAATGAATCTCCTTTCCAATATTTGAACGCACAGATTCATCAAATTATACAGCAAGGAGACAGGTCCTTCAGCCCAGTTCGTTTCTGCCTACCAAGGCGCCTGCCTGAGCTCGTCCCATTTGCCTGTGTTTGGCCCAAATATCTCTAATCCTTTCCTATCGATGTACCTATCTAAATGTCTTTTAAACATTGTAACTGTACCCACCTCTACCACTTCCTCTGGCAGCTCGTTCATGATTCATAGGCTATTTATAAATCTATTCAAAATCTTGGTTACAGCACTTTCTAATACTGCAATGCAAATATCAGTAAAAGAGTGGTCCCTTTAACAATTCAGCTGAATATAGCAAAGTACATCTACTGGTTGAAATTGTAGCCAAGTTATCTTGTGCAACATAAATCGCATGTTACAATTGGCTGGTGATCGTACTGCAATATTTCTGTTGAATGCAACCACATGCCTATTAACACAGAAAGTTCATAGATTCTTAAATTGATAAGAGTTATGGAAACAAATCCTTCCGTCCAACTTGTCCATGCCATACACCTCGGAACCTTTCTTAACCATGTACCTATCCAAATGCCTTTTAAATGTTGCAGTTGTACCTACCTATACTACCACCTCTGGCAGCTCATTCCACATATCCAGCACCCCGTGTGTGGAAAAACTTGCCCCTCAGGTCCCGTTTAAATCATTCCCCTCTCACCTTAAACCTATGCCTTCTAGTTTTAGACCACACTTGGAAAGAAGACTATTACTATCCACCTCAGCTATGCCCCTCATGATTTTACAAATCTCTATAAGGTCACCCTTCAGTCTCCTTGGCTCCAGGGAAAACAGTCCCGCCCTATCCAATATCTCCTTACAACTCAAGCCCTCCAGTCCTGGCAGCATTCTTGCAAATCTTTTCTGCACCCTCTCTTTCTTAATCACATCCTTCCTATAGTATGGCAAACAGAACTGCATACTATACTCCAAGTATGGCCAAGCCAATGTTTTGTACAACCGTAACATGACGTCCCAGCTGCTATACTCAAAGCCTCAGCTGATGAAGGCAAGCAGCCCATATGCCCCCTTCACCACCGTCTACCTGTGTCATCACTTTCAGGGAACTAGGTACTTGTACGTCTAGGTCTCTCTGTTCCACAACACTCCCCAGAGCCCTGTCATTCACTGTGTCTGCCCTGGCCTGGTTTATCTTCCCAAAATGTATCACTTTGCATTTGTTGAAGTTAAATTCCACGACCCATTCCTTTGCCTACTATCCCAGTTGATCTAGATCCTGTTATAATCTTGGACAACCTCCTTCACTGACCACTATACTACAATTTTAGTTTCTTCTGAAAACGTTTTCATGCAAATCATTAATATACGTGATGAACAATTAAGGACCCAGCACCAATCTCTGCAGCACACCACTTGTTATAGGTCTCCAATCTAAAAAGTAACCCTCCATTACCATCGTTTGCCTCCTATCGCCAAGCTGATTTTGTATTCAATTTGCTGTCTCACCCTGGATCCCATGTATTCTAGCCCTCTAGACCAGCTTACCATGGGGGAAACTTATCAAAGACCTTGCTAAAATCCATGTAGACAACATCTACTGCCCTACCCTCATCAATCCTCTTGGTCCCCTTCTCAAAAAACTCAATCAAATTTGTGAGATGTGACCTCACATGAGCCAAGTCACGCTGACTATCCCTAATCAGTCCTTACCTTTCCAAATGCAAATACATACTGACCCTCAGAATCTCTTCCAGTAATTTTCCCACCACTGACATAAACCTCACCAGCCATAGTTCCCTAGCTTGTCCTCACAGCCCTTCTTAAATAAAAGCACAATATTAGCCACCCACCAGTACCTCACCTGTAACTATTATGTCTTGTAGTTATCCAGCAACATATCACATCTTCCAAAAAAGTTTCCAATGATTATGTTTACATTTATTAAAGCATGGCAAATGGAATTATGTAGGCAGACACATTTGCAGTTTCTCCACAAGCTAACATGTAACAAGAAATATGAGGTAAATGGACAGTTAGTCTGTTGCTGGCAATGCTGGCCGAAAGAGAAACGTTCATCGGGATAGAAAAAAGCTAGACTCAATCTCTTCCAAAAAAATCACCATATTTGATTCCAATGCACTCATATAAACATAAGAATTTAGCTATAACAAAACCCACCTTGGGTTCATTGACTCCACCTGAAATATTACAAAGTACTTGCCAGGAGCAACGCTGATGGAACTCCCAAGAGAAGTGAGTAGCAATGTAAACGTTATATTGACTCTGATGTTTGTTTCATTTCATTGTGTGGATTCTTCTCACCATACAGCCCTTATTATGTGCATGGTCTGAGAAGCACCCCCAACACAGGCCAATAGGCCAGGATATAGTGAACCAAGCCCAATGCTTGGACTTGCCACTTGTAGTCTCTACCCACCTGCATTCACCTGGGTCATGCAGGGAGCCAATCTCACTGACAAGCTGAACCTAGGAGGCACCTATGAAGATGCAGCAAGGTCTCTGTAACAAGTAGGCTGCAGGTGAAGTCCTAGAGCATCTTGACAGCCTTTGATACAGGGTCAAGCCAAATTTCTTGCCAATTAGCTTATGTTCAATTTTAACAAATTAAATGTCTCTAATATTCAGAACAACGAAATAGCTGTCCAAAGTGATGTCAATGGTTAAATAAAATGGTTAAATGTGTTTAAAAACATTAATATAACAGATCATTCATAATATCAATAAAAAACGATGCAAGTAATAGTTTTTTTTTAAAACCACCTATTCTACAGGCAGAGAGTTGCCACTAAACTAAATGCATAATGTGATCCTATGCCGGGAGTGACTGGTGTAGGAACAGAGAAGAGAATTCCCAACATAATTGCAGGAACTCCCAGCAAGATTGGGCTCTGTTGTTCGATTTCATGTGGACTCCAGCAAGGGAGGCAAGTGGCAGCCCAATTAGGTTTGGGATTTCCTTGCACGCGTGTGGCTGAATGCCTGGCCGTTCCTTCCAGAACAGCATGCCATAGCCAGCACTCTTTAGACCAATGCTTCCTGTCACGTTTTGTATTCAAAGCCCAACACTCTGTGAAAATGAGAAAGTAGTCAAATCCAGATATGTGTATTAAACTTGTTACATTCTGTTCTTATGGAAGTTTTATACTCCATGATTATATCAAAATATTATTGTAAGCAGTGATTTTCTAACTGCCCTGTTGTTATTGGCATACAATAAGTTTATAGCCAAGTCTCCAGCAAAATATCAAGACCCAAATTTTGCCATGACTTTCACAGCAAGACTATGTGCATTCACCATTCCCATAGAACAAATCCAACAGCACCCATTTAAAAATCTGGAAGCTGCTATCAGAGATTCTCTGCTCCTCCACAGGGTGTGCTGTTACAGATGCTGACAGACTTGGCATAGAGTAACTGCAATGCCATCAACTCAACCTGCTGACAATGTTAGGATGGTTGAATTCTAGAGAGACTTTTTTTTTAAATGGTTATTTCAATGATAAATACTTGCAAACAATCTCAGTGGCATCAAATTTCTTTTCTTTAATATATAATGCATATCAAGTCCCATTCCCTCAAAAAAAGTTACGTTGGAGAATTCTAAAAATGAAAAACAAAAAAAAGTTTACATTTTTCTGTCATCTTTATTTCCCAATCTCTTTCATACTTCAAATCTTTTTGTTTATGCTTCTGGTTTAAATTATGTATGCTTTAGGATGGTTTCCTTAACGTAATTGGTTTGCAAAGCCTTGCAGGTTCATTTTGCCCTGCTCCTAGATGCCAAAAATCCCCATGAGTGCACAATGCTGCAGAGCTGCTGGATTAGTGCAAATCTTAGTTGACAAGATCATGAAAAGTCTATGGGCAACAGTAAATGGCGAGCACTATTCCTTCACACGAGGATCATTCCAGGAAACCTAACCTTTCCAGGCATACCCATGGGTCCCTGTTTCCCTGTAGAAGATCCCTGCTTCTCTCCAAGATCCCTGTGCCTCAGAGGACCCTGTCTTTCTCCCAATACATTGTCCACAGCTCCAACCACCTTAAAGCTTCTTTCTCCGTACACCGTTTCAATAGATGCTTCTGAATGACTCACAATACTATTCACTATGATATTTAGGATACTAGGTTAGATGAGTGGACCAAATTAAGTTAGTTGATCACACCGAGGTCGGGAGTAAACAGTTTTTGTCTTTGAGCTGAATGAAATGAGAAGGTAACTCACCTGAGTTTTAGCAATTAGGATTTTGAGCCTGCCTACTGGAGGGTGTGCTTATGAAAATCAGATGGTACAGTGGTTTTAAATTATAGAAGCACAGGAACTTAAGGCTGAAGCAGCCACCACTCAAGCCCATCATTTGTATGCATTAAAAAAAATGGACTTTATCCTAATGGAATACCACTTCACAGCTCTTGGTCCATAGCCTTATAGTTACAGATCTTCAGGCAGACATTTGGATGATTTATAAAGCACTGAGGGCATCTGCCTCCACCACCCTTTGGAGTATAGTGTGTCGTTCTAATTGCTACACTGCAGGAAAAATGTGATTAAGCTAGAGAGGGGTGCAAAAACAAAATCACAAGGATGTTGCCTGGATTGAAGGGCTTGAGTTACCAGAAGAGATTGGATAGGCTGGGTCTGTTTTCCCTGGAGCAAAGGAGGCAGAGATGACGGAGATATATAGAATTATGAGAGGCATAGATGGGGTAGGGTACGTTTCCTGTGGTAGGGGTGTCTAAATGTAGAAGGCATAGGTTTAAGGTGAGGCGGAGGAGATTTAAAGGGGATCTGAGGGGTGAAATTTTCACACAAAGAGTAATTGTCACCAGAAAAGGTGGAGAAGGCAGGGCCAGTAACATTTAAGAGGCAACTGGATGGGTACTTGAATTAGCAGGACACAGAGGGACATGGAATTAATGCAGGCAAGTGGGATTGGTATGGTTAGGCATAATGGTTGGCATTGACGTGGTGGGGCAAAGGGCCTGTTTCTATGCTCCACAACACAATGACTCTATTACTAATTTCAATCTCTGGCCCCTAGTTATTGTCTTCTTTGTTCAGGGAAATAGGTCATTCCTGTTAATCCTATCTAGGCCTTACTCACTTTGCACAGATTTCCCCAAATTGTACAAAGTACTCTGACTGTGGCTTAATGTGGTGTATAGTTCTATACGAGCTTCCATGCTCTTGTATTCTATACCTCAGCCAATCCTGTATTCTGTAAAGTATCCTGTATTCCTTCTTTACCACCTTATCTGCCTATCCTGCAACTTTCAGAGATCTGTGGACATCCACTTCAAGATCCCTCTGTTCCTCTCCACTTCTTAGTATCCTGCTGTGTTCTTCTATGTTACCTTGTTTATCCTTTGGAAATGCATGACTTCACACTTGTCTGAATTGAAATCCACCTGTCATGATTGTGTCCATCTAACTAGACTATTAAAACATTCCAGCAGCCCAAAACTTCTTTCCCCACTTTCAACTATTGGCAATGTCACAGCTTTTGTGTGAGGTATAGCTGAGGAGGTTAAAAGTTATAACTCTCTACAAGTCACCCCTTTAAAGGAAATCTAAAACACGAACAAAGGGGCATATATGCACAGAGAAATGCAAAATTGGTTCAGGAACTAAAGGAGCATCAGTGAACATTGAGAAAATCTGATTTGCCATCCCCAGTACTTTGATCATCCCCTCTCCCAATATGCTTGACATAAATGTCAGATTAAACCAGTAAGACTGCCAAGTTACTTGTCCAGGTATGAAGTGAGAGCACTTCTCTTTAACTATTAGTCTTAGACCTTTTTTCATTCACTGTGATTTTTCTGCTCTTCCCTCTTGGAGATTATCAGCAGGAAGGAACAACATGTCTCCTGCCTCAAACTATTGCTCAATGATGCTTGCTCATGTCAAAAGGAAACTAGTTTTATGTTTACATTGTAGCTTTCGCACCAATTTTAGATCTTCTTAAAGTTCATTGCATCCAATAACGTAATTCTGAAAAAAATCAAAAAACTGCAGATGCCAGAAATCTGAGATAAATGCTGGTAAGAGTCAGCAGCTCAAGCAGCATCTGTGGAAAGAGCAAGAGTTAACATTTCAGGTCATGGCTAGCATTTATTGCCAATCCCAACTCAGTCTTGGGAAGATAGTGAAGATACTAAGAAGTAGTAACATACGAAGTGGAAACAGGAATAGGTCAAACCACCCCTTGCACCTGCCTCCTTGAACTGCTGCATCAATGAGTCAACATGGAGAAGATATTCCCACAGTTAGGCAAGATGTTCTCAGGTTCTGTCCGAGCAACGATGAAGCATGACTCTTGATGTCTAAGCCGGGATGGAGTCTCTCTTGGAGATGGTGGTGTTCCGATCTATCTGCTCCCCCCGGTACATTTAATGGCAGGGATCCTGGTTTGTGCAAGTTACTGCAGGTGGCACAAACTGCAACCATGAGCTGGTGGTGGAGGAGTTGACTATTTAATTTGGAGGACAGTTTGTTAATTAACTAAGACGTTCAGTCCTTTAGACTCGTTTCTCTGATTCTGGCTTCTGCCCATTACTCTGAAGGACAAGGATGTCTGTGGACATTCATCTTGTGAGCTGTTTAACAGTTCAGTGCCATTCATAACTGGATGAGGTAGGACTGCATATCCTCGATCTGATAATTACTTTGAGGCACCATTTATGTCATGCAGCATCCACTATGTGACATGCACGAGTCCTCTGTTGCAGCTTTTCCAGCTTGGCACTTCAGTTTTTAGGCATGATCTTTTATATTCCTCATTGAACATGACTTTATAGTAACAGTAGGTGGAAGGGTAAGCCAAGCTACGAGGTTGTGGACTGGCAGAATGTGGTTCGGCAGCTGGATGACCCACATCACCTCACGAACAGCAAATCTGTTCTGGATCGGTCCAATTTAGCACAACGTGGAAGGAACCTTCAGTGTGAAAGCCCACTCTATAGGGCTTTCCAAAGGGAAGACTAGAGCAAAGACTTGTGCTGCCATAATCCCTGACACTTCCAGAAAGATGGGATGAGAGGGGAGGAGTCCAAGAGGTACAATACACATCTCCGACTGCAAAAATCACTGGGCTACAGCAACGCAATGAGAAATTTTACTGAAAATGAAACACAAAGCCTGCACTAAAATATCTTAATAAATGTAAGTTACTAAAGCAGCAGTGCTTTCAAATTGTCTGTAAATCCTGCAGGAAAGGCCCTTGTTCTTCAATCAATATTCTCAACTTGAATTCAATTTTATCTTTGGATTCAGAAGTCACGACTGGCTAGTCTTTCAGGAGTCAAGAGACTTTCCCTCCTTAAAGCTAAACAAGAATATTTTCCCCAGAATTCATTGCTGTCTCACACACAAAGGCAGCAAACAGTTAGAGCACTGACTCCAGTATCATACTACTGTCTTCCCACAGACTGAATGGCAAAAGTAACATTATCCATGCACAATCCCTGAGAGGAAGGCACAGGTTAATGCTTTTTTTTTTTGTTAATCTACTATCAACATTGGTGATCAAAATATATTTGGTCAGAGGTGAGGTGAGAGTGACTGCCCTTGATAGGAGGGCAACAATTTACTATGTGTGGCATCAAGGAACCCTGGCAAAATGAAGTCAGCTGACATCAAGGAGAAATCACTGCAAAGACTGCAGTTTATACCCTGCACAATGGAAGATGGTTGTCATTGTTGGTGGTCAATCATCCCAGCGACAGAGCATCACTGCAGGAGTTCCACAGCAATGTCTCAGGCCCAACCAGCTATTTCATCAATGAACTTCCTTCTATCAGAAGGTCAGAACTAGGGATATTCACTGATAATTGCACAATGTTCAATTCCATTCACAATTCCTCAGTACATTCCGCAGTCCATGCTTACATACAGCATGACCTAGACAACATTCAGAAATGGGCTGATAAGTGACGTACAACATTGATGCCACAGAAGTACAAGGCAATGTTCATCTCTAACAAGAGAGCATCTCAGCAATTACCCTTGACATCTAATCATATTACCATGGCAGAATCCACCGCCACCATCAATACCCTGATGGACTCAAATGGACCAACCGCATAAATACTGCGGCTACGAGAACGGGTCAGAGGTTTGGTATCCCATGGCAAGTGACTTACTTCCTGTCAGCCCAACATCTTTTCACCATCTCGAAGGCACAAGTCAGGAGATGGAATATTCTCCATTTGCCTGGACGTGCACAGCTCTAACAACTTTCAAGAAACTTGACACCATTCAGGACAAAGCTGCCCATTTGACTGATGCCCATTCACCACCCGAAACATTCATTCCCTCAGTGTGTATCATCTAAAAAAGGCACTACAGTTACTTGTCTTGGTTACTCTAACAGTGTCTCCTACTCAACAGCCTTTAACAACAAGGAGGACAAGAGCAGCAGGCAAATGCAAGCGCCACCACCTGCAGTTCCCCCTCCAAGTCACACACCATCCTGATATGGAAACACAATTCCAGTCCTCATTGTTACTGGGTCTGAATCCTAGAACTCACTCCCCATGACCACAGTGGGAGTACCTTCACCAGAAGGACTAAAGCGGTTCAAGAGGCAGTTCATCAACACATTCTTAACAACAATTAGGGTAGGGCTAGAAATGCTGGCCTTGCCAACAAGGCTCAGATCCCAAAAAAATTAATAAAAATAACAGGTCAAGAACCCTGATGCAGGTTTCGACCCAAAATGTCAACATGCCTGATGGGGGTGGTGGAGCAAATTCACTGGGGGCTTTTAAGAGGGATATGGGCATTCTGTAGGTAGGAGGGAATAGCTATGTCGGCACAACATTGTGGGCCAAAGGGCCTGTTCTGTGCTGTACTGTTCTATGTTTAATTCCTTTCCTGCTGCTAAGTTTCTCCGGCAGGTTGTTCATTGTTCCAGATTCCAGCATCTGCAGTCTCGTGTCTCTTGAACTTGAGTCTGAATGCCCAAAACACTTAATCCACAACTGAAATATGGCATTCGCTCATACCATGTGGATTGCAGAGAAAACAAAACTTGTGCACTATGTGTGACACGAGTACAAATGAACTGGACTTTTGTTTTCCAACGAGCACACAATGGAATCTCTTTCCGTTCCCAAGAATGGCTGGCATGGTCAATGGAAATATCATGCTGGTGCGGTGAAGTGTGTTCCTTTCTATTTTAAGATACCAGTATGAGAAACTTTACCTGCTTTCAATTTGTTCAATTTCTGAGTCAAGAACATATGATGTTCACAAAGGGTGTAGAATTTTAGCGTGCCAACTATCACATCTCTGTGAATCATTGGACTCTTAAACCAATGAATTTCTTTAAGACTCAGAAATTGGGGAAATTTTCTTTGATAATATGAAAATTGCATAAGCAGGTATTGAGAAGTGCAGAAATACTTTTAGTTATACTGCACCTTTCAGAGCAACACTGCAAATTTGCAGCTGTTTAAGCATAACACTGCCCTATTTAATGTACTCAACATACACCAAATGTATCTATACATGTATTCAGTATTCAAGCACAGGGTGAAGCACAATTTTCTGATAGGAATTTTTTGTATGTCTCATTCAAGAGATAAGAAAAAAATTATAATGCAAGTGAAGTCCAGATTCACTCCATTGACATTAACATCGTGAGCAAATACATGCACACAGAACACCAGAAATACACAGAAGGCCAGGCAATATCTGCAGAGAGTGAAAAATTCATTTTAAGAGGAAGAACTTGAATTACTGGGACTATTTTTACTGGAATAGAAACAGCCACAACAAAAATGTTTTAAATTATTAAGTGCTTCACCAGATCGTAAGGGAAAATACAATTTTCTGTGCTTGGGGGACAGTGGCTATCAAATATTAGTTAAAAATGCTCACTTTATAGAGCATGAGGGGTGCTGGAGAATGGAATATAATCATACAAGAAATTATTAATATAGGAACCATCTGTTCAGAGAAGTCAAGATAAATGTTGATGAAGAGGGAAATAAGCATCTATTGAAGAAAGCAGAGCAACGGGATTGATTTGATCTACAACATCACAACAAGACCAACCTGAACAATGGATCAAATTACCCCTTTTGTGCTGTCAACTTGTGTGTGACTGTCGTTAACAGATCACACTTGTTACCCCTCAAGCAAGATAGCCAGCACCTAAGAAATTAACACCGACCGGAATAGGTTAGATCTTTCTGTGATGACAGCAGAGGCCAGGAATTCCCCTCAGGCAGGATGGCAAGTAACGCAACTGACTGTAAAATCTGCAACCACATGCCACCACCCTGCAAACTACAGAGTGCATACCATACAGCAAATGGCATTTCCATGCGCTGGATAACTGAGCTTTAACAACAGAGTCCATCGTATCTCTGCAAGCCATTTAAGCTAGTTATCAAATCTTACATTTATTTTCTGTGTTTTGCCTATACAAGATGGATTCAATCAAATAATTTTTTTATAATTTAAAGCCTTAGTTTCTACTTTTCATTTGCAGCATTCAACACACTGAAGACTTCAAGACAAGATATTGTAACAATTCTGGGAAATGTAGATGCAACTCATTTCCTTATTGTATGACTGCTCTTTTGAACTGTTGAACTAAGTCATGCACATTTTTTATTTGAAACAGTGCAGGTGATGGGACTGCACCAATCACAGATAAGTAGATACTGGTCATTCACTGTCATGATGAAGTCCCACCAGAAAATTTGCATTTCATGCTGCATTCTGCCTTAATACTATTGGAACAATCAGACATTTAGATTAATAGATCAGATTCCACGACTATTCCCAACCATGGCATTACATTTCGAAAGGACAAATTAAATCCTTGTCTCTTTCTAGTCTCTCCAAATGCAAAGTTCAAGGTTTAAAACTTGGGAGCACCTCATGTCAATAGGAAACTGATGGCATTCCCCTGGCGTTTTCACATTTGATTTCAATTCTGACATTTTAATCACAAATTTCTTGAAACTGCTGCAACTATCCCCAGCAAACAATTACTTTATTACTTGTAAATTTAAGGAAAAAAACATTTTGCTGCTTCATGCTTCTGCTGTAAAAACACAAGCATGTTCACAATTAAGCAAATGGTACAGTTGTCAAATACCAAAACCGTAATTTAAGATTCGTACCTGATAATACAGAAACGTGTCACTTTATTTCAGTGCAAATCATGAAAATATGCTTTGCTGTTCATCATCATCTGCAATGGCATTGAGTCTGCAGCACTCGGATTTGTAACCCTGGGTGGTAATCGGTGGGATTTAATCTCAGGAAAATGCTCAAGCCGACCACTCACCAACACATTCAAACTGCTATAGTAATCTCTGTTCCTATCCTCTTATGTAACTTGGAAGATCCCAAGGTCATGACATGAGTTCTATGAAGGCAACTTTTCTCTTAATGGTTAAATTACTTTTGTTACACAATTGAAGTCGGAGTTCAAAACTGCCTTTAAGTTAAGCATTTTCTGTCATTTAAACCAATTGCATTAATATCTTAATTTGTTTCTAAAACCAGTGCTATATTGACTGTTCCAAACTCTTGCTTTCACTCACAAATCAGTGTTTTGCTTTCAAACTTTGGCTCCCCTCATCTCCATTGTTGAAGTAAATTTTTATTGTTGCCTCATTCAAATTCTCTCCATGCCTTGTTCTCTTCTCCATGTCACTCAGCGCTCCAATTTGTCCTACCCTCTTGCCTGCTCTCCTGTCTATCCACATGAAGTGAACCCAAAGACAAACAGTAGGGACCTCAATGGCAACTTCTTGTGATCGGGCAAATTTAACTGTTATCATTTCACTTCTGTAAATCCAAGCTTTTTGCTTTAATCTGAAAATTCTGAAATTTTCCTGTTCAAGTGCCAAGGATTCCAATTGCAAACCCACTAATTCCGCAGCTTCCCTTTAACGAGGAGATGTGAGATGAAGTTCAGAATGGAAAAGCCTGTAAACATCTGTAAAATGTATCCATCAATATATTGAAACCTATCTTGCACTGCTTTTATGTAAGGGAATGTTCATTGGGTTTTGCAGATATCAGCTGCAGTAACACAGTTCCAATTTCCCACATCAGCAATTAAGCAGTTAACAAATTTCAAACATACTCCCTTGCAAGAACAAGACAACTGTTAACCACGAAGCATCTTTTAAGATCAGCTCTGCGTGCAAAACAAACAGGCCAAGTCAGGTGACTTCCTATTGCTTAGATATACCAGTCTTCTCAGAAAATGAAAAGAGGGTGTTACCAGTGTGAGCAAAGAGCTAAATTTTAAATGGATCTGGACATATTAGGTCAGGTAACAGACATCTGCAAAGACTATTTGCAAAATACTCTAAACAAATTACCATATTTGAGATTTTCCAAAAAAAAACAAAAGCAATTTAAAAGTTTTCTTTTCGAAGAACACCAAATGAACACTGCAAAGATCTGGTTGACTAAAACCCAATTGTAAAGAAACAAATGAATGTAGATGTTTTAAAAAAATCCCTTTATATTATTAAATGCCCATTTTTTTTAAAAAAAAGAACTCCCATTTGGAGTCTCCAAAGCTGAAACAAAGTTTTGGCACAGTCTGAGTTTCTTCATTCAGGATGATTCCAGAGGATAAACAAATGGACTCATTTTCTTAGGGAAGATCACAAAATCTTGAATTCCCCAACAGTTGAAATGCCACTCAGAATCTGGGGTGAATTGATCGTAAGAACAACTAAGGAGAATTCCAAGGATGAAAGACTGCCCAAAGAGCAGGCAAGTCCTGAGGAGCCAACAACTATACAATATGAAAAGAGATTTGAAACTGCAGTAATCTTAAAGTGCACCAATTTCATGGTTATCAATGGGTTGAATTCTATTTAACCATCGCTTCAGGCAAGCAGATAAGACCACAAACTAAAACAAAAATATGATTATGGTCTGTAAAACAGTATTACAGAATTGCAGTTAGTCAAGATCAGAGATAATGTCAAAATCCAATACTTAATTTAATTTGAAAAGCTAACATTAGTTTCAAATAGTGATTGACATCAATAAAAAAGACCCAAATCCATCCTTCAGAGGCTAATTCCAAATTTAGCCAAAGAGGACGAAGGGGTGAGAATTGAATTTAAAACACCTTAGCAGTAAAAACAATTTATTTCATTCACACCCCTCTGAAGCAGTGGGTGATCACAGTAATCAAACCATCACTGGAGAGGAGCCTGCCAGTCCCCAGGGTTTGGAAAGTAAGTAACCTTCAACAAGAAGACGGCAGTATCACAGATGTTGTGCTTTGATAAGTCTATGACAAGCTCCAAGGAAGCAGACTGACTGAAAATCAATGTTTTGACATTCTTCTGACGCCTGTCTGTGAAAGTCTACACTGAAGCTTTAAAAGAGGGAAAGAGTTTTGGTCGGTAAAATGGGTTGTCAGCAGTAAATATCACTAAAGTCTAACAATTAATTGGCCTCTTGCTGCTGAACTCTAAAAATATTATACATATATGTTTCTTCCCTGTAGGGTGAATCACAAGTTCCAATTATTTATAAGCTGGTATAAAGCCGAAAATGGCACACGTTTCCTCTCGGGAGTAAATGTTAACCAGCGGTGTCATATTAGCAACTACAGTTTCCACATATTTGTATCAAGTGTCAAATGCCATTTTCACATGACCATATGCCCAAACAGGCAAGCAATGAGTTTATTCCCCCCCCCAAACAAAACTGTTAATTTCACAAAGTAATAAAAAAGTTAAAATTTATCTCACAACCTTTTAATAAAAATGAAGTTGCACCTCACAAGGGCATCTTTTAAGTTGAGGATTGTTACTAAATTTATACCTTTCACTCTTATTATGCCAGTCCAATTTTGAGATGAAAATTACCCCATTGGCAGTATAGGTTTTATGTATAAAAGGTTTGAACAGTTTTAGCCAAAATTTCCACTAAAGCCACAAGATGACCAGTATAGAATATTGGAAATTGGCAACCTTTTCCAACATCAAACCTGAGGAACTCCAAATGGTAAAATTCAAATAACTTACCTCTGAAGATATTGATGGTGGGTGCATGAAGTAGAAAAATAACATTCTACTTTTTGACCACAACATAATTCACCCTGATGAACATTAAATGTACTAACCTAAGAATAATGGATCAAAGGTCATCTGTACACTAATACCCAGTAATAAAGAAAGGGGGAAAAGCAAGACGTTCTTAAAGAAAAATCACAATTGTTTTTATTTTAACGAACCTTGTATATCACTTTCACAAGCAAAATTCTTCTACTTCACCAAAGCTGATTAATTTTTTGTCTTGTAATATCCTAAATGATGGACATAAAAAGCAATTAAAATAAATATGGTCTCACAACAATTTAATTTGAAGATCCTAAGAGCCATTTGCCCGAGCTCCATTTTCGGATGTTTTGCAATCCCTTCACTGGACTACTGACAGGAAGCCTGTATCCATTCTACTCCTTCTGAGTTACTCAAGTATGATTATCCTTTTGTGAAAGTGATTTAAAGATAAAATGTATGCTTTAGAAACGTACATGTATCTATACATATCCTGACTCATGGGCACACACACACACATCCTCTTTCTTCTAAGGCAGACCTTCAGGATTGAGAAAGACTTACTTTCACACTGGCTCTGTAGGTTCTGAGGTGACTGACGAGGCCAACGTGGGGACCACAGACTCTTCCGCAAATGGGGCAGCTGATGGCTGAGTATAGTTGTTGTAGGTTGAAAAGATTCCCATTTTTTCTGAAGATGAGTAGTTTAAGAATCAATTCCTTCCACAGCTTACAAAGGGATTCTATGTGCTCTTGATGCATGGTCTCAAGGCTCTCAATACCATCCCCAACATTCCTTCTCCACTTGGAGCAGTCACAGGCCAGAGATTCCTCCCAAGTCAGTGGGGATGTTGTACTCCTTGCTCTAATCTTCTCCTCTGAACACTTTTGTAATATTTTTCCATGACAATACTCAGAATGAAGTCCAAAATTGGTTTGCTTGTGCTCCCTTTGGAAGTTTTTGTGGAGACAGCATTAGTGGTATTTATCTAGTACCTTGAAATGGCTCATCCACAAACTTATCACCCATACCTAGGATAAACAGGATATTCCAGGGAACCTCAAAGATGCTGTAATCATGATCACCTTCAAGAAAGGAGACGTCCAACTGTGTTAAGTGAAGAGGAGTTTCCCTGCTCTCTGCCATGGGAAAAGTCAATGCCAGTGTCCTCCTCAACAACCTTCTCCCAGCAGCCAAAGAGTGCCGAATCACAGTGTGGTTTCTGTCCATCCAGAAGCACAATGGATATAGTCTTCAATGCATGACAACTCTTCAGAAAAGTGCAGGGAACAGCACCAGGCACTCTGCATGGCCTATCTCCACCTCACTAAAGCCTTTGACCCCGTCAGTCAGCAGGGACTATGGAACATCCCTCTCAAATTCAGCTGCCACAGAAATTTATCTCCATCTTAAGTTTGCTCCAGAAAAGCATGCAAGTCATGGTACTAAAAAAATAGGTCTATGACACAGCCTTGGTCTATGACACCATTATCAGTGAAGACTGGTGTCAAATAAAGCTATGTCACAGCCCAAATAGTTTCTCAATCTTTCTTGCTGCAATGTTGTGTTTCACCTCCAATTAGTTTGCCTCAGGAACTCATGCTCAGATTATGATTATGAACATGTGCTTAAGGTTTATTATTATTTCCAATTTTATTTTGCTGTAGCCAGCATGAAGGTTCATACTTATGATCATGTTCAGAAACAATGGGAAGCTTTTCAACCTACAACAACTACACTCCAAAAACAAAGTTACTCAAACTACTGTGGACAAGCTGCAATATGCAGACGATGCTTGTGTGTACATACACTAAGAGGCCGAGCTCCAAGAGTGTCAATACTTTAAATGAAGCATACAAGAGAACTTGCCTTACATTCAACATCCAAAAGAACATGGCCCTCCACCACTCTGTCCCTACTGCACCACACCGCACTCTGGAAAGAAAGGATCACAGTGAAACCCTGGAAAACATGAACCATTCCCCATATCTCAGTTGGCACCTCTCAACGAAGGCATACATCGGCCATGAAATTCACCTCTGCCTTCAATGCACCAGCATAGCCTAGGCTGGTTGAGGAAAAGGGCATTTAAAGATCAAGACCTCAGACACAGCACAAAACTCTACTGGTGTATTGGGCAGCAATGACCAGAGATTACTCTATGCTTCTGAGACCTGGACTGCCTACAGCAGAACCTCAAGGCACCAGAAGAATACCACTAACACACAAAACAAAAACTCAGGGATGAAGGATCATGTATAAAATCCAAAGGTTAGAGATTTTTTAGCAATACAACCATCGTTTTAAGATAAGCATATAATTTACAATCGATCCACATTAGCTCTAGTGTAGCATTTCCAGTGCCATCACTATTGTACTTGTAAATCAATAATTCACTCATTAACAATAATTCATCTTGTTCATTCCTTGGAAATCTTAAGAAATATAACAGCAAAAATACTAACTCTCAACAGATGCCTCTGCCTGTACTGTATGTTCTGCGACTTCAGTTCCAGCAGATCCATCTACATCCATTATAGTATATGGAGTCACCACGAAGAAAAACGTTCCAGAGCAATATCACTGACAGTCTGACACTTGAATGTTTTTACTTAGTTTTTGGCTGTCACTTTGAATACAGCTTAGTAATTTATATTAAACAGTATTTGAAATGTTGTCTTTAGAATTGAAGACAATAAGATCTGAAATTAGAATTACAGGATGAAACTTGGCAGCTCATGGAGGATAATGTATAACAAGACTCTAAATATTCTTGATTTTTTTTTATTCTTGGTGCATTCCTTTAAATTACAAAATATCCAAAAAATCTGAAGCAACAATGCAACTTAATTAAATATATTTAAGTATGAACCTTCATGCTGGCTACAGCAAAGTAAAATTGGAAATAATAATAAACCTTAAGCACATGTTCAAAATCAGCCAAACCTACAAGCTCAGCAAAAATAACTCCGGAAAAATAACATATTCTTAGAAAATAGTTAAATATCAAAAAGTCCATGACCAAGGAAAGCTATAATCATTTGGGCAGCTCTGGGAAAAGCTCAAATACTTAACGAAGGGAAGGAGCAAAAGGTTCAAGCACAATAATACAAGAAGATAAGAGCAGGAGTAGGCCACCAGGACCCTCAAGCCTAGCCCGCAATTTAATATGTTCATTGGCTTCAACACCTCTTCTGTGCCAGTTCCCCATGACCCTCAAATTTTTCAAATATTTATCAATCTTCACCTTAAATATATCTATTGATCTGGCCTCCACTACCTCAGAGTCAGAGAATTCCAGAGATTCGTTGTCCTCGGAGAGAAGAAACTTCTAGGCACCTTAGTTTCAAGGTGCCTCATGTTGTAACCATGTCACCTTGTTCATGACTCTCCCACCAGTGCAAACATCTCAACATCTTCACTGTCAAACCTCCTGATGATCTCCTATGTTTGAATTGGTCACCCCTCATTCTTCTGAACTCCAAGGAATACAGACCCAAGCTGTCTATCAATCTGAACTAACTATAAATCTCATTGTGGCAAACTATAAAAATATTACTAAAGGCTTGTATATTAAGGTTCTAGCCTAAGAAAGGTGCTTGGTGTGGTAGAAGGCCGAAATTTGAGGGAAAAATACTCATGGAAATAAAGCTAGGCATAAAGTATCACTTGTATCTGACGAATGCTAAGTTCAGAACATTTTACCCTTTCCAGATGTACAAACGAGCAGTGCTCATGAAGTGAAATGCAACTAAATAAGATGACTTTAGTATCCTTTTACTTATTTTTTTTTTTACAGAATTCATACTCAAGGAAAACCACAGGAAAACTCTGATAATTGAAATTCCAATTGTGCAGCAATCCTGGTAATTCAGCATCCAGCTCACTCATTTGTCCAGAATGTCAGCTGAGGTTCCAGAATTGCAAGAGAGGTAAACAGCCTGATACGGGGGTCCAGGGTGTAGCTGGGGCCAGGATCAAACCATGGGCAGGGTTGCAATCTGGAGCTGAAGTTGGGGTCCAGAACACAAGGGGTCAGGAATGTGGGTTGGTTTGTAGCCAGAGCCCGGAAAGCTTTGATATCTCCTGCTCCCTTTAAAATCACCAGGTTCACTGGAAAGTCTATTTTGTCACTGGGTAACAAATTAAAGTGTGTGGGCTTTAATAGGAATAACATCTAATAATCCAGAAAATCTCCTAGTCCAGCACTAAACTCCCAAGCATGCCAGACTATCTGAGTTTTACCAAATATGGTAAGAATTGTAGCATTATGCAGACTTCAAGCAAGTAAAATCTATTTGCTGGATGTGGAAATCGACTCCAAGGCTTCATATTTTGCAAGCAGTTTGCCCCAGTGATCACCTTAGATTATCATTGGCAGAGTTTAAGAAATTGTCATGGAACACTCTTAACACAGGCATAATTAAAGAAAAATTACTTTAAAAATTAAACATTATATATTTTAATTCTATTGTACCATTGACAATTTAAATATTTATATTTAACAATCCATATTCTGCTGAAATTCCCCGAATTCCCATGCATGCTTTTGTTAAGATCTTGCAAATTTACTGTTTTCTCAGTGGGAATATTATTCATGTAAACTGCAAAATAAAGATTCAAACGGTTGATACTATATTAATCGATCAATCCTTGACAGCTCACAAATGGAAACTGCACTGTTATTCTCTTTTATTTTTTCCTCTTGCACTGTTGTCTGTTTGCGGAGAATTTGTGCTCAGAAACCAAGAATTGCAGTTTGCTTATTAGCACAAAGTCCATTTAGACTTTGACATCATATGTGTTTTACTAGGACTCTTGTAACCATTCCTGTCAGTCATCTGTTTAACCTGCCTTTGAGAAACAAGGGAAGCGGACCTTAGGAGAACTTTCTCCTCTTGTTCTTCTCCACAATTTTGAAACTCCCTTGCCCTCTTATTTTCTGGTCAGAGGTTAAACTGCTGACCTTTCACCTTTTACTCATGGATTTTTTTTGTGTGCAAAAGATTTCACAGTCTGCTTCTGCCTGGATTAGCTCCTCTTCATGAACAAAGGGAAAGTCTTTGTACCAGCAGCTTGGCCAAGGAGCCTGTTCGTCAAGGGAAGCTGCTCCTACTTAACATTCACAATGATCGCATTGTGAATTCCCTGTAAGTCCTACATCTCTGCGTCTAGACTTTTACCCAGCTAGACAGCCATAGGAGAAAATCCTGTGAGGCACTCAAGTGAAAGCAAACCAAAGCAGCCTGCTGTGAAACTGATGAAGATGTCAGTTTCCAGGACAGAAAAAAAAAACTTTCTATTGTTCAACACACTTGCAGAAACAAATGTTCAAGAATCAAAAGCAGTAGCTGTGATTATATTTATGGACCAGTCAGAAAGTTTTTCAGCACTACCAGCTCGTCCCCACCTCCTCTCAAGTACCAACCAATGAAAATGGCCAAGATATACTAATCATAAATACCACAAATGTTTGTTGTTATTCCCCTGTTCTTCCTCCCTGAAGTGTACGAAGGAATATCCAGAGTCCGCAAGGTGAAGGACTTATAATCGACAGTTTGTACATTTTTATTGCCCCACCTCCCTTCCGCTTTACTAGTTGCGCAAATTTAAATGAACACTTACAGTACTGAGTTTGAAATGTTAAATCTGAAGCTTGGCTCCGAGAGATAAATACAAAATACTGCAGCGAGCTATAAGCTGGTGGTTTATAAAGGAATTGAAGTAGCCAAAAAATAATAATCAAGAATAAACTTTCAAAAATTACCAGTGAGATTAGAGATCTTAAAGAAATGAAATGTTTACACGAGCCCCAATAATGTGCGTTTTCAGTGAAGGTGCCTTAAATTACACTGAAGACAGTCAGAATATCAGAAACAAAACTGATCAAAGAAACAAAGTATTCTAAGCTTCAAAAGCACACAACCTTTCTTGACGGAAAAGTACATTTGTTGGATTCACTTTGCAACTGGAAATTTCCCCAAACTGTGATTTTGATTTTTTTTTTCCCCCACTCATTAAGAAATTCCTTAAATCCATTGAAGGAAATCAGTTAAAAATTTTCGCACAATATTTAAAAATTATTCCTCAATGTGGGCAAACACCACAGAGAATGATTTCCTGTGTGACAGCTTCATCAAAAGAGCAATCCAGTTTCTTCCAATCCTGTACTTTAACCCAGGGCTTTCACTGAATCTGTATTCACCACCCCAGCAGACAATGCACTCCAAATCCTAACCAACAGCATGGTCAGTAAATTTTCATCACTTTCTATATTCCCCCCAACCTCCCAATCACCTTGAACATGATATTGCAAATAAAAATAAGTGGCAGACATTCTTAGCAATTGCTATATATCTGTGCTTATTGCAGAGAAGGGGCACAGCATACAAGTTGCCCAGGGAGAGCTGAAAGTGAATGAGGGACAACAAAACTGAGGCAAAATAGCAAAGAAAAAGAATCAATGGCACTAAGAAGTGGCGAATCCCAGGATCATCTGATTTTAATTATTGTATATAGAAGAAAATAAGTGAAAACGCTCCAACTGCCACACTGTCACTTTCCAAACTTTTCTTAAATTTGGCAAAAAGTTTACTGTAATTTGGAAAATTGTGCACATCAGTCTACTGTTTAAAAATTGCACGAGTGAGAAGGCAAGTAACATGGCCAGGTTAGCCTTAGTTCTGTTCTTTGAAGTCTGTAATAATGGATAGAAAGATTGAACACTGAAAATTTTAGGTGATCAGAGCAAGCCAGTATGAATTGTGCCTGATTAGCCAACAGATTTCTTTTTAATAAGGTAACTAGATTGGCGGGAGAATGTCAATGGACTTTACTCGTTTGTATTTCAAGCTGACATTTCATTAAGTCCCTTATTGGAATTCAAACTCTAGGATGTATTATAGAGGTAGCTACAAAATTGGAGGATCAGTACAGATTCCGAGTAAAAGGATCTGTATAGATCCTGCAACCATCCTCCATATTTTTTTTAAATGGCTTAGCAGGTGGAAGAGAGAACCTTGTACCTACATTTGCCAATGACCCAAGGACAGAAGTCTCTGAACCATGTATAGATGAAAGCCTAATTTACAATGAGATATTAATGGACCAGATCATACTCTGCCATGGGTGACAATTCCATTGGGAACCATGGCCCATCTAACCTTCACTGTTCAGCATATCTTCAACTGTCATATTTGCACACCACAGCACAAAGTATGAAATACACTGGCAGTCCTATGCCAGGAAATACCACCTCCTGGTCTGCATCAAGCCCAGGGGCAGAGCTCAGGTCATGCTGAGTCAAGAGGCTGAATACACTTCATTTGAATGTGGTCACCAACCCGGATGGATGAGGGAAGTGCTTTCTTAAAAAAATGAGTTAATATTAATGTCTAATAAACTTGCAACACTTCATGTGCTTTATTTCCTTTAATGTTTTCAATAAATATTACTTTATTAAACAAATCTTTTAAATGCCTTTGATTATCAGCCATTTAAAAACAATGGATAAAACACTGAAAAACAATGCCCCTGTCACACATCGGGGCAGCCTGGGTCTCAGCCTCCATTGTCTAAGGCCTGGTTGCCATTCACAGATCATTCCACCTGTTGGGACAGTAACAAAAATTCAATTTCAATTGGGCCCCACAGGGCTGCAAAAGATTACTGCAGCCATGGGGATGGCACGGAGAACCAAAGCAAGGAGGGGTCTGGATCAGAACAATCCAACTCAATAGCTTAAACAAGTAGGCAAAAGTATAGCAAAAGGATTCTAATGAAAGAAAATGCAAAGCCATCCATGTGGACACAAGATAGAAAATTAGGTAAATGGCAAAAATCTAGAATAATTGAAAGTTGAAAGCAATTTTCATATCAGATCATTTCATACAGATCATTAAAATAACATGAAACAAGTACAGAATATAAACAGAAAGGCTCATGGAATTCTAGACTTTTTGCTCAGAGGCCTAGAATATAAGATAGAATCTTGCTGCAGGTAAACAAAACCCTATAGGACATTGAGCTCTCCTGGGTCCTGCATTATTAGACTGACACACTGAAAACTAACCAGAATGCTAACTGATCTCCGAGATTAAACTAAAAAGAGAGATTGGACATTAAATTAACTGAAGAGACAGATAAAGAGAAACAATTTCCATTTTCCATGGGTTAAGGACCCCAGGACTAAATGGTTTACAAAGTGAATCAGGAATTTTAAGAATGAAATCAGTAATCACTTCTAACAGAAATATGGAGTTCTCTTCCTCCAGCAACAATTATTACATTTTAAACCTGAGAATGTTAAACTTTTAGTGACAAAGGAATTAAAGGATGTAGGGGAAAGGCTGACATTTGAACTTGGATCACAGATCAGGCACAATCTCATTACGTGGTAGAATGTGTTTGGGGGAGTATAGAGCCTACTCCTGTTTTCAACAAATTCTCACCTCTGAGGAATATAACCCTAGCTTCTCCGGTCTATCTAAATAACTGCAGTCTATTTTCCTTGGTACCAATCCAGTATATCACTCGTGTACCTAATAAGTGCTCCACTAGTATTTTATCTAAGTTTAGCATAACCCCCTCTCTTAGACTACTGTTCAGATAATCTAAGAGGTAAAAGGGATATTCATAGGCTATGTTGTCAGCATGGCTATCTTATAATGTCTTTCAAGATTATTTTACGTTATTTCCCTCCCCTTTATAGAAGTACATTGTACAAACAATAACCTGGACGGAATCTTGCTCATTATTGTCAATGTCCATGGACTTTCAGTTAACTTTGAGGATATGGCTGACAATATCTGGGCAGTGTTTTTGCCTCTGAACACCACTTCACTGTGTGAACTTGTGGACCAGGGTATGATTGCTACTGTCAAGGCTTACTTCCTGCAGTTCATAATGAGAATATCATTTCAGACTCAGATGGAAATTATTCCAAAAAGGTACAATATCATGATAGCTAAAGACCACAACGATGCCTTGGGATGACAAAACCCAAGCAACAATGAATGGTGTATGGAGAAATCAAAACCCAAGTACATGCACGAGTTCAGTGAGTTTACAAACCAGGATAAACCAGAAAAATTAACTGTAACCTCATGTCAGAAAGTTTACAAATGAGGATCTGTTAGAGGGAAAACAACAGAGGTTACCAGGCGAACAGGAAGCCATTAGCAAAACACCCATCACAAAGAAAAGTTCATCACAAACAGGCAGTGTTCATTTCAGGGCAATGATCCCATTATGGAGGATGGGATTAAATGTAGCCACATGATGGAAAATATGGCACCTTGCTTTTCAGAGCTTACTCATCTTAAAAAGAAGAAAACTATCCAGATTTCCATTGATACCTTTAAGCTTCATTCATCAGTCAGACAGTTAAAGTCACACAAAGAACTCTTAACATCAACTTTGCAAACTCCCAGGTGAATCTAGCCCAGATTCACCAGCACCACCCTCGCCAAACACCAGTTGCACCACTGCCATTCACCATTTCTGTGTAAAATACTGCACCAGGAATAACAATGGAAAATCTTTTTCCTTTAGATTCTTGTGCACCAATCTCTAACTTCATTTCAAGAAGTAGTAAACCAACACTACGTCTTATTTCAGTGCATAAATGCCTGACAAACATTAAACATGCACAACATCATGACCCATTCTTACCCCAACCTAAAATGAATGCAAATAGATTTTACCACAGATTTTACAGACATCAGCTGGGAGGGTAGTTTGTCATTAATAAGCACTGATGCCAAATACAGCATTCTCTACCCACTGTTCTGTCTCTGATCAGGTGATATTCAATTCAGAACCGCCTGACTGGTCTAGCTCATTACCCAACTTGCTAGTTTAATTAGATAAAGTTATCATATATTCAGTAGCACAGAGATCAACAGTCTTTTCACTGTGTAAAGAGTTATACTGTATTAATTCACATTAGAGTTTAGAAAATGCAAGATTTTAAATGTGTCTGTGAAAGATCAATCATGCTTTATGCAAAGTATGATGCAAAACTCGATTCAAATATAAAATTTGAGTAACCATTACACAGCATGATTTATTTCATTCCCTCACCATTAAATTTGTGCATCTAATCTCATCTGAATTCTAACACAGGTACTAGCCTCAACTATTTGAATTCATAATCAGTGAGCAATTAGTGTATCTAAAGATAGCTTTTGTAAACTTTGCTCCAACCAGCCCTAAAGCAAAAACCTGTGGACAAAGGCTTTCCAGTTCTTGATACATTCAATTTCTTGATTCATTGTTAATGTACATGCTTGGTGCATTTTTCCTTACTGTTCATATGCAGTGTGCAGCTGCCTATTGGCAGATATTTATAAAACTGCATTGGGAATTATGGGGGCCCTGGGCTCCAAATACATTTTGGAAATCCTTTACGTTCATGCATTAATGAGCCGCTGGATAATTGCAACGTGTTGTCTTTTCAAAAAAAAATACTGAGGAAGTGTGAAGCCAATGCCATTTTTTTTGCAAAATTACTCAACAAATATATACCTTTTCTATAAATTTCCCTCTTCTTGTCAATCAGGAAATCACATTTCAAGTTCAAACAATTTGGAATCTTCTTGTTGGGAAACTTTTTTCTGGAACTAGTCCAGAAATTTGCTCAGAATTAAACAAAAATGTCAGATGAAACTCCATGAAACCATGCTGCTATTTTGAAGCAGCAGGTCCTGAAGAAGGGTCCTGGCCCAAAATATTGACCATCTGCTTTTCTCCACGGATGCTGCCTGGCCTGCTGAGTTCCTCTATCATTATCGTGTTTTTCATCTACATTCCAGCCTCTGCAGTCCTTTGTTTCTCCAGCATTTTGATTTGCTACTAGATATACAACTCTCCACAACATAGTTCTTTTTAACATGATCACTATATTGTCCAAAACACTTACTTCTCATAACGTGCAAGCTAAGTGGTTCATCAACTTAAAATGAAATAGATGATGCCACAAACAATCATGCATAGAATTACACTTCCATTTGGTATACATTCCAATGCAATGGTGCGTTACTGTCTTATCACGTTTGGTTTTTCAGTCAGCAGCAAGCCACCAGCACTTAATGCTAACAAATGTACAGTCCTGTAGGAACTTTCTTCACAATGCTATCCCTATTATTCAAGGAGTCCTGCAACATAAGCAGGTCTTCTTCAACTTCAATGTGTCATGTGGTGGAGGGGAAATGCCAGAACAAGCCAGAAAATGCTAAAGCAAGCCCCTGGGTTCACTCAGCAGTCAAGACCTTAGAATTCTGAATATCTCCATTTTTTAAAATTAACAAATAAATTAAATCTGAAAATCCTGTTAAAAAATTGTACAAAAATAATTAAATACATTAGAAGCAAGTATGAACTTTGCTTATAAAAGCACAGTGTTATAAAAACTGTGATTCTTCAGACATTAAAAACCCTTTTCAGACTACTAAGAAATGTATAACTACTGAGAAATTGATGTTGCACTCCCCCACAAAACATAACATGGTTCCATTTCACAGTGAGCTACAGGAATACAAATACACCAGAGTTATTTTTCATCTGAGTCCTTTACCTGTTTATTCCAACTACTGGAATGTTATAACAGAACCAAACATGCCTAACTTTAAGAAAATTGTGTAATGGGTGTACTTAATTTAAAGCTAGATATGCAACCATCTTCAAGTCAAAGCAAAGGTGCCTCACTGCAGTTCACAGATATCAATGACTAAAAACAAACAAGGATCTCAGTCACCAGCCCACCCATTTTTCAAGTTTGGGTCACCACAGGGCAAATCAGCATTACCAAACTGATAAAGACAGAAAAATAATTTTTATTATTTACTGCAAGATGAATCAAGCAACTTGGGCACGTTCACAATGCACCTTGAATTTGAACTGCACTGAATACCTTCCAAGCTTCAATTCGTTTAGGAGATAAAAGCTCCATTTTAGTGTTGTTGCACTTTCAAAGTTACTGCATGCTGAAACTAAATGTAAAGATATTTTCAGTTTAAGGGGCAACAAATTTTGCAAGTCACTATGTTATCATGACTGATAAACACTTTTGCAATGACCTTTACCCAATTATTTATCACTCTGCCCTATTGCAAAGCAACGATAGATTACAACAATTTGATTTATTGGATGTCCTAAAGTGCATCCATTTACTGGTTTCAAAAGAGCTGGGGCCCCTTATTTTATTGTTCAATTCAAAGCAAATGCTACTTCAAATCTTGAAAAGTTGGTATATATTCAACTGTGATGGATTACTTCCGATCACTGGAGATAGGCACAAATTTAAGATAATCAGAAACAGGATTTGAAGTGAAAAGAGGGAGCTGGGGGTGGGTTGTCGGAACCTATGCGGAATAATAAAATGTGGCCTTGGCCACGAACTGTAGTTGAAGCAGGACATGAAAATGCATAGGAAATGCTAAGAGTAATTGGGTTATACTTGTTGACTCATGCACAAAAATTACACAAACATCTAGGGCCAAATAGCCTGTTTCTATGTTTTGAAATCACAAATTATCTAAACTTCAAAGTCAAATAATTGGGAATATTATGCACAACTCAGCTCATAGTGGTGTCTTACCAACCACATAACAACCAGGAATGGAGTCACTGTGTCTGATATTGAGAAAATAGATTGTAATGATCTCCCACAATCTACAATCATTGTTAGTAGAGCCTTAGTCATAAAAATTAGCCATCCTATCCTTTGTTTTAGATTTCTGCCATATCCACAATCATATATGGTTCCCAGAGAAATCAGCTGCGAGACGGGCCAAAAAGAGACACTTTCATAGCTGGATTTTCAGCTACAAGACGATGTTTAAGGACTCAGACATATTTTTCAAAACCCGCCAGAATGAATAAAACTATAAATCAGACACAATGCATTTCATAGCTGTACTGTAAGGCAAAATAATCTATTCATTGGATTTCTAAAAACACAAAGCAAAGTATAAAACAATTAAACCTAAACATGTTTATTTCACAAATATGGCTGTCAACTTGCAAGATATCAGATTTGAATGCAGAAAGTTGGACAAAAGTAGCAGTATTCCCTCAATCACCAACATATAAAAGTAGCAGGTCAGATTAATTAAGCCACTATTGCTGTTAATGCCAGTAACTAACAAAATTCACACTAATCAAGTGTAGTAGGCTCTGGATTTCTGCACACATGCTGTCAACCATGGAAATCAATGACCTTCTGAATGAGTTGGAAGGCTAAATCTGTCAGGTTCCCTCAAGGGCCCAAGCTTGACAAGATTCACAAGCATTATACTGACTAAATGATTTCATTAAAAATTACAGGGCTTTGATTAGGAAGCAAAATGGATGCTAAGTTAGTTCTTTAAAAAATGATTTTGCAAAACTTTATTTTTTTTAAACTACTGATGAATATTTTAGGTGTTTTAATTAATTTTACATAAAATACTCTAAATTATTAACAGCAGCCCTAATTATTTATAATATCTCTGAATGCAAGAAGCACTTAAAAGCAGTTAAACAGTGCCCAAGCTTTGTCTTTGCAGGCAATGAAGCTGGTGGCATGGCTTAGCCAACTGTCAAAACTTTCACTGCAGTTCTGGGAATAGGGTCTCCTCAGGGCACTACCAGAGGCCCAAGTGCCTTTGTAGTCCTGAATGTTTTGAACTAGCAAGATTGGCCATGTGCATCTAGACCAGGTAAGGGCAGGTGCTGAGAGATTCCATGCAACAATTCTGGACTGGGAGGATGGCACCAAGAACATTTGGCTCCATAATATGTTTCGGAAATCTGAATTTAAGATTAGAAGTACCTGTTCCCCCTACTCATGGTGCTTCACTGTATGAATATCAAATAACTGGGCAAAAATTCTTACATTATCTTTCAAATTGATTTCATTAAGGATTATAGAATTTGGATTTGGAGGCAAAGGGGACACAAGCATTTTAAAATTATTTTGCATCAGCTTGTTTTTAAAATATTGATGGATGTGTCTGGGTATCTAATTAATTTTACAAAAAGAATAATGATTCAAATAATTAATTTTAGTTTCAATTGTTTTTACTATCTCTGAATATCAAAAAAAAGGAGTGAAATAATGCCCATTTTTCTTAAAAATTTAGCAAATTGTCCCGATAGGTTTTTATAGAAGAAGTCAGTGAAGCAACAGATGTGGTCAACCAATGAAGGTCAAAAGTGTGGATTTTAAGGAAGGTCTAAAAGAAAAAGTGGAATGGGGAGGTTTAAGGCTGAAAGTACAGACAACAATGGTGTCTAAGGGGATAGCAATGATCTCCTCAACACCCCCACTCCCTAACCAAACTTGGAGGAACAGGGAGACAGAGTTGACTGGACATGGTCGAGTTGGAGGAGGTTCCAGCTGTTGCAAGAAATGAGCCTATTATGGTTAATGGTCTCGTAAACTTTATCCATTGGGGATCAGGAATCCAAGTCAATCAACAAAGATAGGGATGATGGATCAGCGAAATTGGATAAAGGATTGGATATGAGCAGTAGAGTATCATATAAAGATCTTCAGATGCTTGAAGGTGGAACAGCCAGGAGAATATTAAATATTTTCTTCATGCTTTGAAAGATACGCACACAGAAAGCTTCCAATGAGGAATTGCAAGAAAGGCGGGTATGGATTTGAAATGCCCTAACATGCTTGAGGACTTAGGAAATGAGAAGGTGCTTGGAGAAGGACCAATATTATGACAAAATTAAGGAATTGAAGGTGTTCATTTTTACTTTCAAAGAGATGATATTTGTTGACAATTTTGAAGGGAAGGGGGATTGTAGTGGCAAAGGTACCTGACTATAAAGAGTCGTGATGGGCAACTGAACAGATGGGCTCAGTCTTGGTGATAATTAAGTCGGTAGCTCTTTGAATCTATTGTTGAGAGCTGAAAGCGCAGGCAAGAGGGAAAGGGTTCAGAGACATTGTTGAATTTTGGGCTACAAAGTAAGAAGCAAGGGTCACTCATTTGTTCTCACTGGAGATGAGGTGAAGGATAGTCAAGATTCAGGTTTTCATATTGTGCAAAAAGTGGATGATAGTACAGCGAGAAGGCTCTTCAGAGTGGCCTAAGAGCATGAAGTGTTTTGTTTGTTTATTTGTTTTTCATGAACTGGATATGACTGGCAAGTCCAGCAGTTATTGCTCATCCCTAATTGTCCTGGAGGTGGTGGTGAGTACTTGAACTGCTATAGTCCTTTTGATAAAGGCACTTGCACAATGCTGTTGGGAAGGGATTCAGACCCAGCACCAAGGAAGTACCAATGATATATTTCCAAGCCAGGATGGTACGTGACAGGGAGATGGTGGTGTTCCCATGCATCTGCTGCCCTCATCCTTCTTGGTGGTTGAGGCCACATGTTTGGGAGGTGCTGTCGGAGTAACCTAGGTGGGTAACAGCAATATATTTCACCAATGGTACACACTACAGCCACCGTGCACTGAGAGGGAGGGAATAAATGTTTGGGGTAGTAGATCGGGTACCAGTCAAACTTCTTCAGTGTTGAAACTGCACTGATCCAGGCAAGTGAAGAGTATTCCATCACGCTCCTGACTTATGCCTCCTAGACAGCAGAAAGATGCTGGGGAGAAAGGAGGCAAGTCAGTTCATGCAGGATACCTGGTCAGTTTTTATGTCCAGTTGTTATTTGGCTGGTCTAGTTGAGTTTCTGGTCAGTGGTGACCAGGAGAACATGGAGGACTCGGTGAAGGTGGTGCCATTAAATGCAAGGGGTCACTGGTTAAAACTCTCAGTACTGTCTGGAACTTGTGTGGCACAAATGTGAACTGCCTTTAATCAGCCCGAATGCAGAAACAGATTTAAAACGACCAGGCCTTGAGCAATATTAGATGAGGACAATACTATAGAATTGTGGATAAGTGGAATAAACTTTTTGTTTTAATTTTGAAGATTTTGAGAGTTGGTGAGTAAAAAAAAAGGTTCAACTTGCCTTTATAGAATAAATTTGGAGGAGTGTACAGAGGAGGGCGACGATCCAAAATATTTGATGCAAGTCTGGCAGGTTTGATGATGGATGGCAAAGATGCATATACCACATATTCTCAAGTCTGAGCCCCTTAGACATGAAAAAAGCAATGTTGGGCCATTCAAGGCCAACTACTAGACTAGGACAAAATAAATATTTTACCAATGGCAAGGCATTAAAAGGATAGGAAACGCTGTGCTTGAACACATGGAAATTTCCAGTTTCAGAAGGCAAGAGGCCGATTAGGCCAAACTCTTTCACAGGCCAAGTATGATTAAATACGGTTCCACAGATTAACTTATCGTTCTATATTTAGAATCCCATTAAACAGAGACATTTTTTGTGAAGTTCATTTAACCAATACATTTTCTTTTCTTTAGAAAACAGCATACCCCACATATCTACAACATTGGGTGTAAGTCTGAATCTGATATTGTTCAAGACCTGATTGTCTTAAATCTATTTCTGTCGTTTCCGTGCTCTCAGTCTGACCACCCTAGTGTAGCAGTTAGCGTAATGCTATTACTGTGACCCGGGTTCAATTCCCACCGCTGTCTGTAAGGAGTTTGTATGTTCTCCCCGTGTGTCTGCATGGGTTTCCTCCAGGTGCTCCGGTTTCTTCCCACATTCCAAAGGCATACTGGTTCGGAGTTGTGGGCATGCAATGTTGGCGCCGGAAGCATGGCAGCACTTACAGGCTGCCCCCAGAACATTCTATGCAAAGGTACATCGAAACACACAGTGAAATGCATATGCAACTAATAAAGAAATCTTACACCATGCAAGACCTCACCAATTAGATTGTAACCAGACTCCTTCACAAAGTTTCTGCTTGAAAATCCACTCCAAGGAAGTGACAGCCTCATGGGTAGGGAATGACAAATACAGACAGCTTCTCTTGAACATAGAACATAACAGCACAGTACAGGCCCTTCAGCTCACAATGTTGTGCCGACATTTTATGCTGCTCTAAGATCTATCTAATTCTTCTCTCACACTTCTCCATCATTCATGTGTCTATCTAAGAGTCTCTTAAATGTCCCTAATGTATCTGCCCCCACAACCTCTGCCGACAGTGCGTTCCATGCACCCACCACTCTCTATGTAAAAAAACTTACCCCTGACATCCCCCTTATATCTTCCTCCAATCACCTTAAAATCATGTCCCCTCGTATTAGCCATTGTCGCCAGAGAATTACTGGTCATTAGGACTTGACAAGTGGCACAGTTCGCCTGAAGTAGGAGCATCTTGAAAGAAGTGGAGAGGCAGAGATAGTTAAGAAAACTTGGGCCTGAACGGGAAAAAATATATACTTCTTTGAAAAAATAACTTGCACTCCTCTAAACTTCTGGCTCCCTGTCATGCCTCTTTCCTGCACAACAAGTGTATTTCCAGTAGCTTTGCTGGGAACAAAACCTTGGACCAGCCCATGAAAAACCTATTAGTACCCTACTAAAAGTAATTATTCTTATGGCTAATCAAAGTCAAGACATTCTATTAAGGATGATAAAAAGGAGGAAGTTGAATATCTGCAATTTCCTTGACTCAAATGGTGGATGACTGAAACTAAACTAAATGTTTGAACTTTAGTGCCTCACCATCTATCACCTTCAGCAAAAGACAACCTTTACTTAGTTAATAAAACGTACATCTCTCAAATGTGAAGCATCACTGGAATGCCAAAGTTTATGCAAACTGAAATTACGCACACCATAGTTTTGGGGTATTACATGCTGCTGCATTTCAGGGGAAAAAAAACGACTGATAATTTTCTGAGGAATTTTTGAAATTACAAATAGAAAAATGGTCTTTATTTGAAAGTTGTGTGAGGGTGGGGGAGGGGTGGTGGAAATGCAAATCAACAAACAAGTCTCTTCCTACTTCCGATCATTTTGATGAAAGATTTTGTTACATAAGTTAGTTTAGCCAAATAGAGATATATGACACTACATTAGGAACCAATAAAATGAATCTATTTAACCTTTCAGCAATGTTGTACCCAAACTTGACCGAAAGGAATAAACTTGGTGCACAATTGGCAAACATGTGCCAGATTCTCACTCCCAACCTCGTTGGATATACCAAATTCAACAGAATATTAAATCCAAGGTAAATTGTCTGAAGTACAATACAGTATATTCATGTCAACATAACAAATTTTCAGAATAAGTTCATTTAATGTAATGCATACATGTACAATATAACCGTTTGCCTTAAAACATTATTGATCAAAAGGATTCTGGTACTCATTGCTTTTACACAATGCAGTTACTTTAATCTTACTACTGTGCATTTGGAATTGAAAATTATTCAAAGCAACCCTAAAATGTTTTAAAAATTTTCAATATTTTATTAAGAGAAGAAATGATGAAGTAAGCTTAGATACATGAAACCAACATTTTGTTCCCTTAATAAATAAGGGTAACACAGCATATATTTCTTGTGTTCCACTTTAATGGGCTTAATTTTTTGGAAATTTTGTTAATGTGATGAATCCAATTCCTGGATATGCAACAGCTTGGTTTAATCTACAGCACTGCAAGCACTAAAGTGGAACAAACTACCTTAAAATCAAATTTCCTTCAGACAAATTGACATTAACCTCAATATTCAACTCACAAATAGCTTAAACCTTCAAAAAGGGCAAAAAATTGTGTGAAAAAAAGTACAGGAAATTCAGATCATAAAATGAAGAGTTGCAAACTTTGCTAATTATAGACACACTTAAATTATTGTGTACAGCTCAGAAGGGTGCTTCAGGAGCATGCAAATCATATTTTATAAATATAGACCATCTCACTTTCAGGGAAAACATAATCTGCCAACGTACAGACTATTTGCACAAGTAACATCTCATTTGCTCTGGGCAACTAAAAATAAGTTGCTGACCTAACTATTCCCAAAATATTTCTTCATCTCACAAGCCAACTTGATTCCTTGACCAAAAATTGCTGCTGATTCTCAAGAGCCTTACTAAGACTTTATAGAGATCATCAGGAACTAAGAGAGGAAATGTTCAGGAATACATTTATCCATGTACATGTATGAACATAAGAAATAGGAACATGAGAAGGACATCTGACTCCTTGATCCTACTCCACCATTCATCATTCCTGCCCTATCTCCACATCTAATTTTTCCATTAAGAGCTAGAAATCTCTTGAATGCAGTGGCTGAGCCACCACGGGCCTCCAGAGTACAGAATTCCAAAGATTCACCACATACTGAATGAAAAAATTTTACATTTCAGTCCTAAATGGCCTACCCTTTATTTTAAAACTGGGAGCCCTAGTTTCAGGCTTCTTAACTAGGGGGATAAATCTTCCCTGCATCTATCCTGTCAGATCCTCTCAGTATTTTCTACATCTCAATGAGGTCTTCTAAATTGTAAAGAGGTCTATGCTATGCAATCTCTCCTCATTTGACATACCTGCTATCCCAGAAACCAGTCTAGTGATCATTTGGTGCATTCAAAGTACATATGTTCTTTTTTATAAATTAAGGAGACTGAAACGGTGCACAATACTCAAGGTGTTCTTACCAAGGCTCTATATAATTGGAGATAGACATCATTATTCTTGGACTCAAACCCTCTTGCAATAAAGGCCAACATACTATTTCCCTTCTAAGTTTGCTGCTGCACCTCCATGTTGGCTTTCAGTGTACAAGAACACCCAGGTCACTTTGAACACCTTTTCCAAATCTTTCACCATCTAAAAATATGCCCACCATTTGTGTTTTTTTCCACTATTGAAGTGGACAACCTCACATTGTATTCCATCTGCCATGTTGTCACTCACCCACTTGGTTCATCTATATCCCCTTGAAGCCTCACTGCATCCTCATCATCACCCACATTTCCACATTGTTTTGTGTCATCAGCAACTTGGAAGTAATTACCCCCAATTTTATACACCCTAACCTTGTTCACCAATCTCCTCTGTAGGACCTAGTGAAAGCAGACTGAAAAATCTAAAAACACCACATCCACTCATTCTTCTTGCACCATTCTACTCCATACATCCTCGAAGAATACCAGTAGATTAATCAAACAGGATTTCCTTTTCATTAATTCATGACAATTCCATCACATTTGCCACCCTCCAATCTGCAGGAACTGTTCCAAAGATGATACAATCTTGGTAGATGATAAGTACATCATCCACTTTCTCCAAATCCACCTCTTCCAAACTCACATTATAGTCCATCTGCTATGTTGTTGCCTAAGTGGATCATCAGATCCTAGGATTTATTGTTTTCAAACTTATTAACCTCTCCAGCAGTTTAATGTTTAACTATTACCAATTCATTTTATTTCTTCATTTGCATTGGACTATTGATTCTCCAATACTTCTGTGAATTTTTTTTTTGGTGTCTTTTGCAGTGAAGACTGCCGCTAAAAAGTTGTCTAATGCCTCTGCCATTAGTTTACTGACCATCAGTTTACTGACCTTTCTGGCACCTTTACAAATACTAGCTTTAATTTCTCCTGTAATCCACGGTCGGGCCTGTTTTGAGTTGTTTTGAGGAGATTTTGAGCCTTCCAAATAATCCATTATTTCTTTCTATGCGAGCCATTGCCTATGCACTGTCAGAACCTTTAAAGTAGTTGCCCAATAACTATGGCCAGCCTGCCCCTCATACTTTCATTTCTTTTGTTTAGACAGAAAACCTTGATTTCAGATTGAACTACGCCACTTTCAAACGTAACGTAGAAGCCTTCCATTTATGGTGACTAGATCCTTGGGACTCCTTTACAACAAGATTATTAATTAAGCCTTTTTCATTGCACTATAGCCCAATCCCCAACAGGTTTCTCAACATGCTGATCTAGAAATATGTCTCATATATATCAGAAATTCATCCTCTAGACTGTTCGTATGATTTTCCCAGTCTACTAGATTAAAGTCCTCTACGATTACCATATTACCCTGTTAATTTCCTTTTTCACATTGTACCCTACATCACAACTATTATTAAGAGGTCTATAAATAACTCCCACAAACATCTTCTGTCCCCTGCTGCTTCTTAGCTTGGCAGATGTAAAAATAGAACAAGTTTGGATAGAGCCAACATCTGAACACTGAAGTTATACTTTTTAATAATGTGCTTCCTTATCCCTTTTCCTTTTTGCTTGTCCTTCCTAAACATCGAAGATCCTGGAATATTGAGTTCCCAGCTTTGGTCACCCAGCAGCCATCATTCTGTAATGGCAATTAGATCGGATCGAAATAAAGCTATTCCTGCCATTAATTCATCTTCATTGCTGAGGATGCTGTGTTCCTTTAAATTTGATCTTTTAAAGTTTTCCTTATTCTGACACTATTTACTGCTTGCTTTTGCTTCTACTGCCTATTTATTTTGCTGACTACATTTCTAACTTCCAGCTTTGTTTCTCTCCCACCTGACTCTCAGATTCCCACTGTCCTGCAAAACACTCCACAAGAACTTCAGCAACCTCAGCCCCAGTGATTATGTCGGTCCCAGTCCTGTTGAGGTACAACCCAAATGGCTTCCATAGCTCCTATCTACCACAGAAATGCTCCTCAAGTCTCAAAAACCACAAGGCCTCTCTCTAACGCTATCTCTCCAGTCAGGTATTTATGTGCTTTATACTTCTATTTCTTTACTTGTTCGCATGTGGCACTGGGAGCAATCCTGAGATTACCTCCTTTGAGGTCTTCCTTTTTAACCTCTTTCCAAACTCCCAGAATCTGTTTGTGGAACCTCATCTCTCCTATCTGTGACATTTGCACCAATATGGATTACAGGTTCATCACCCTCTCCCTTCCAAATGTAGTGCAGCTGTTCAGAAACATCCTTTACCCTGACACCAGACAGGCAACATACTGTCCTAGATTCACATCCATGCTTGCCTGTCCTCCTAACCATCAACTCCCATGTCACTGTTGCTGCTCACTCTTCTTCTTCCCCTCCAGTTTAGTTGAGCCACACTCCCTGGACTGGTTGTACTCCCAAGGAAGCAACACTGTCATCAATATCCAAAAGTGAGAGAGATGGGTTTTGAAAGATCCTTGAACCACCTGCCTGTTTAACCTAGTCTAAATTTTTTTAAACTGCAGTACGATCACCATCCTAAACATGCTAGCCACATAGTCGTCAGTCTTGCACGACAGCAGGCCCAGCTCCTACTCCAGCCCTTAAACACAGACAGCTGCAGCCGAACACGTTCCCTGCAAACCTGGTTGTCTAGGTCATTGGAAATGTTCATGACTTCCCACATGGCACATTCCTCTTGACTGTGCACAAGTTATAAAGCAGAAATTCATCCAGAAATACTCACCAGATGCTCACCATTCGGCTACGTGCCTTCCCCCTACATCACTTTCTAACTATGGCTTCAATCTTTCAAACTAATGCACCCACTTACCATTGCACGTTACACCCCAAAGTCCATACTCCAAGGACCATGCACTCCAAGAAATGCTCTTATCAAGCAGGCCACAGCTTTATACACTGAAATGTTACTAGCTAAGTTAACAGCCTTCAAAACATACCAACCATGAGCAGGATTAGACCACTTGGCCCCTCAAGCCTGCTCCACAATTCAGTAACATCATAACTGATCTGAATGCAACTTCAACCTTTCATTCCTACCCCCTCTAACTTTCACCTCCTTGCTTATCATGAACCTATACACCTCTGTCTTAAAAATATTCAAAGACTGTTTCTACCACCCTTTGAGGAAGAGTGTTCCCAGGATATTTGGCCTTGTGAGAGAGAAAAAAAATTCACCACATCTCTACCTTAAATGGGCTACCTGTAATTTTTAAACAGTGATCCACTAGTTCTACATTTTCCAACAAGAAGTACCATTCTCTCCACCCACCGTCAAGAAGTCCCAGGATCCTACATGTTTCAATCAAGTTGCTTCTCACTCTTCCAATCTCCAATGGATACAAGCCGAGCCTGTCCAACATATCCTCATAGGCAATCTGATGCTGTAATCCCAATACAGTGGGAAGCTAGTTACTATGAGTTGCTAGCTAACAATGATAGCATGTAAAAATGTTAAAAGTAAGCTGTTAAAGCAATTAAATTTTTGCTCAATTTCAACATCAATACAAAAAAACCAAGGTACGATGCAAGAAATTAACCATACTATACTTTCAGAAATCGCTACTTTTCATCAGCTTTGTAAAATGACACATGCTTTGAAACAAACCACATTTGAAAATGCAAGGTAATTCTCAAAATCATTTCCTGGCATGAAGATAAATGTTCCTTCTTCGAGACGGATGAACTAAGTCATCAACTCAATAATCAACTCAGTTATTTCCATCAGTTCACAATGAAGAAGCAATACTTCTGATCTGCATGTGGGGTATTACCTGCCACCAACAACATTTGTAATTTAATATAATTCGTTTGAACATGCACATTCAAGCAGTTTTCACATTAACATGCTCATCTTTCTTCCATTTTTGGATGTCAGTATACCATACCAGTATATGCGTGGTTTAATTAAAGATTCTATCCTGATAGGCTTCAAGCTCCCAGTTCCATATTACGTCAGTTTCACCTACATGACAAGCGCAAAGCCACGCTGCTACTCTTGTAAAATGCCTTTCATTATATTTTGTATATTAAGTGTAACCTCCACAACATAAGCAGCAAGCATGGATTTAGAAGATAGAAATCTTGCCTGAGCAAAACCTCTTAAATGCTTCATTTGTGACCGGAGAAGTGTGCAGAAGCTGTACAAAGCAGTTAAAAATTCTGTTCATTTTAAAAAGGTGCAACATTACACTGGAAACATACTGCAGTCTTGCTGTCTACACAGCACAAAAGCCATATCAGGGCTATTCTTAAGACCTTTAATGCGCAACTCCACTGATCAGGTGCGCCAGCCAGACACTCTGTATTGTGCAGTGCCTACTCACCTTGTCTGTCTGACCAACTTGTTGGGACATGCTGAATCTGCAACCTTTCGAAAAAGTGGGAAACATGATTAACTTCCTCTATACTTAAGCAAGCAGCTTTGTCTCATCAGATGCAAGATTTTTTTTGAATTTGCAGCAAGATGTGAAGAGCTTTTCTGGACAGAAAATGCTAAAATATGTGTCATGCATTGCTTGCTCATCCAGCATAAAGCATGACAATCAAAATACAAGCTTTATTAAAACTGCTGCAGAATTCTCTTGAACACATACTATATACCACCTAGATGGTAGTGGAAAGACATACAAAATACAGTTAGAGCTTCTGGCACGACCAAGTCCTGAATCCACAAAGAACAACCAAGTTGCACCACACATTTTCAAATGCTGGGAAAATTATCAGGAAATAGAAAAGAGATGGAGGATTTGCAATACTGCCCTCTCTGAATAGACCCTACTTTGCAAATAGCAATAGCATTGGTATTAATGACAATAGTATGATAACTGCAAAGCACACAGACAGTCACACTCATCATGTTGAAAAGGCCCTGGTTATTTAACCATCTCCATTCTGGCCCTACAATTCTAAGTGAGTGGAAACTGACTCAGGAGTTCAATAATATATACAAAAATCACAGGACACACATTTTGGAGCACAGGATGTTATCAGGTCTCAAAAATCCTCAGTATCAACTGTTTCTCTTGACCACTCCTCCAAATTTGATCCCTTGAGTTACTGATTCCCACCCCAAGGAAATGGTTTAATTTTACTTACTTTTGAGAAACCTAAAGCAAATTCAACTCCATTTTTATAAGAGTGGGTATGTTGTTGCATTGTTAGATGTCTCCCCTTTGAGATGAGGCTTGAAACACAGGATCAACAAGATCCAATGGCACCCAAGAATAGACAATTCTGCTGCCAATTCTAACGCCCATCACAAATTCTTACCTTTCCTATCTCAGCTTCTGCGCCTACATTTTTGGCTGCAGGTTAGTGATCAAAATGTTTCCTTCTCCTCCCCCACTTGCCTTCTCAGGAGCTGTTTCCTCAGAACACTTCAATTTACTCCTTAATCAAAACTGACTCCTCTTCCCTGACACCTAACACCTGCCCATTCAGCCACAGAGGAGGTGCAACACCTACCCTTTCAACTCCTCCTTTTACACTGTCCCCAAGCACACTTTCCATGTGAAGCAACAATTTGCTTGTACTTTCAATTTGGTATGCTGTATTCATTGCTCACAGCCGGCTCGCTACTATAGAGAGAGACAAAACACAGCCTGTTTTGTAATAAGCTCCCTCTAGTCCACAGTTGCGTCCTTAGAATCTAGTTGCCGGTTGTGCTACTCCTCCACTCTTTGCTCACTCCAACATCCGTCCACAGCCTCCCACACTGTCGCGATGAAGCTCAATACGAAGAGCAGCACCTCAGCTGTTGATTAGACATACTGGATTTGACACCAGAGTAAAGCTAATTACTGCACTCAATTCTATTTATAACTTATCTAGACCCAAAATTACCCCAGTTCACTTGTCTCATCACTAACTGTTTCTGCAATGGTACCCTCATCCCACGTGGTTATTTAATTTCCTTTGCCTTCCATGTAATCACAAATCTGACCCTGGCCCTTTCTTGCCATCCCTCCTTCTATGCATCTTTAAATATTTTTTTAATCTGTAACTTTGTCTAGTTCCCATGAAATACTAACTGTCCAGAGATGCTATCTCACCTGTTGAGCATTGAAAGCGATTTCAGTCTTTAAGATTAGATTAAATCAACGTCATAATCTATATTCCTTCCTGCTCTAACACTACCTCGATTTTTATTTTGTGAGGTTTTACTCTGCACAAACTGTCTGACCAATCCGTCTGCGTGTTTATAATAACAAGAAAGAAATTGATTGCAAGGTGCCTTGGGTTGCTTGAAGACATAAAAAAGGTGTCATACAAATGTAAATTCCCTCTCTGCACCTGAACAGACATGAATTTAAATGTTTTGAAGTTGTCATTCCAAATATGCAGCACTGCACTCAAACATCAATCTAACTATAACAAGCCCGAACGTGACACTTGAATGCAAAAAGGCCAAGAGCTTCTCGTCCACGTCATTAGAGATCAGTTCAGAGGAAGCACAGGAGAGGAAAGCAAGGATAACCATTTGAGGCATGCATGTGAAATCGTGGTTTATTCTCTCTTTCCATGATGATCCTGAAAAAGTGAGCAATTTTGGAAGAAAAGACAAGGAACAACTAATGCTTTTGAAAGTGTAGGGAGATCAGCAAAGTGTTCAGAAGGTAGATCAGAGCAAGTGTACAGCACAGAGTAAGGCTCTTTGGCCAATCACATTCCTTGTGTTCCTTTTGAGTCAAAAACTACCAGGAATGATGAGCAGAGTGAGATACTGATGGTTTAACTAGGAGCATCAATTGCAGGGCAAGGATTTGTTTGAACTGCAGAAAGAGCAGGATGAATGGAAGGGCAAACGTCCCACAGCTGGGAATGGAAAACTGATTGTTATTGACTTAATTTTCCCGGGCAGTCAAATTGGAAATGGGATTGACAGGGAGGAGGAGGAGGAATGGAGTGAATTATACAAGGAAGTGATTAGAAATGGCTTCATTTGGGGGAAAGATGTGTCATGCAATCTAACAAGATCAAGAGGGTGTCTGTTAGTATGGATTGCGAGTTTAATGGAAGAAAAGATCGAGGGAGGATTGGAGTGGGGAAGTTAGAGGAAAGAATGCTTCAGGAGTTTGAGGTTGAAGTCACAGAAGGCACATTGGCATTGAGGGAAAAATTTTGTGGTATACGAGTGGACAGTTGAAAACATCAATTTTAAATTAGAGGCAAGGGGGATGAAACAATTCAAGATGATAAAGGGAAGATAAAGTGCCAGAGGGATAAGGGGAACAGACCTGGGTGTCATTGGTGATGAGCCATCACAACAGTTTTGGTGAGAAAAATGGTGGAAACTACAGGAGGAGAAACTTCAGGAAAGGGACAGGTTTTATTCCCTGTCCTCCACGTTTCCATCCAAGCTGAGATTTTGAGTCAATTTGGCATGGTGGGTGACAAGGGTTGTGTTCACAGTCAACAGACATTCCATGAAGAGATTTGTGATAGCCAGTATACTGGCAGGGTCCAGAGAGATCCCCAGTCTCTGCATTCTTGGTTGATTTCAATGAAACCACACAATCACTTTCCTATTCTTTCCAAAAATAAAGTCCAGTATCGAGGAGCAACTGTACAACACACACTGAATTAAAGTTAGATTGTGAATCATTATTAGTTTCAGACCAAGACTCACAACGTCAATTCCTCTTCTTTCATTTGGCTGACATGAACTAACAATTCTGTCCAGCTTAAGGTTAGTTACTTAGTCTGATGTTGTGAAGGAAAGCAAATTAAGAGGCCAGAATGTTGTTACATGATCCAAATGCTGATCAGGGATGACAGTCACATTCTAGCGAAGTCCTTAGTGAATAAAGTGCCTGCAGTGACTTGGTCCCTCTTACATTGATTCAGAGCCTGCCATGTTCTCTGTGGAATGTCAAAACCAAGCAGCTTTATTGTTGGGTCAGATGTTTATTTGAATTGGTGATTTCAATCCATGCTTTCCTCCAAGCTGCTTCACTGTGTTGTAGCATCCACAAGGTTTCCAGGAGACTCAGGGGTGAGCTGGGAGACTTGTAAAATCTCCATGGAAGGTCATTCGTGCTGATGACTTTTCTGTACTTCATGTCCTCCAGGTGAATCTCAGCAGGAGCATCTTTGCCCAGCACTAGTACCATTGAAGTGGTTGCTGGGACATGATTGTTACTCTAAAACTACAATGTTAGCAGGAGATAAGCAAGCTGGCCACAAAATGAAGAGGACAAATCTAATTAAATCACATTACGTTCCAATTGTTTAAATAGTTTGCGCATATTGACCAGAAGTGAAGTTCAATCACCTGCTATAAAAAACAAACAGCCACAACAGCAGCATTAAGCGCTGTGTGCTTGACAGCAGAGGAAGCAAATAATTTCCCCATTCCCCAGTCTTTATTGAAACCTCTTTTGAGTCCAAACAATGTTTTGTCAGGTAAACTTGAGCCAAACTCTTCAACTCTTCAACTGTATTTTTTGCTTTCTGAACTGGAGTACATACAAGTCAAATGCCAGAAAGCAAATTTTGCTGCCTTCACAATCACTTGCAAACCAATGCAGTCCCCAAAAATAGACAACTAAGGGTATTTTGTAAAAGTTCTCAATCTTGCTTTGAAGTTTCCTATTTTCATTAGTAACTTGTTTCCTTCAGTAGGCTCAATTCTGGCTCGGTGGGGTTAAATTCTGACGCACACCTGACTGGATCCTTCACATTCACTGAGAACAATGCTACAACAAGTGAGGGAATTAGTTTACATTCAAGTAAATGATGACATTCCCCACATAATACTTGTGTAATAAACGTGTTTATAAGCTTTCCAACTTCTGGGTCATGTTTTAATCTGCAAAAGTGCCTCTTGGTCATTTTGAGTCACAGCTTCAAAATGCATTTGCAGACTATCAATCTGTAGTTTGGAAAACTGTACTGGTGTAAATTATGAACAAAATCATCAAGGTGATGGCTGAAGTAGTACCCAAAGAATGCAAGTTTTCTCTGGACAATCTATTTTCATATTTTAGGGCAACTTAGCTGCTGTTAAATATGTGGCTGACAACTGTTGAATTGAAAGCTAATCAGTCATCTTCTTTAAGGTGAGTGGGCAGAAACTGACCACAATGAGCTGTTATAGTTCACGTCCAGGTGGGTGGAGTTGATGCTCTGACAATGGTTCATTTATACCACAAGTTGAGTTGTCAATTCAAGATACTTTTCCAAAAAAAACACCTTATATAAAATATATCCTTATTTCACATCCATGATAAGGAACTGAATTTTAAACTTAAATCGGCTTCCTCTCCTTCATTCCTACACTATGCAGTCATACTCAGGAATGGTTCAGTTATTTTTTTTAAATTAAAGATAAAACAAAAGGGAGTGGGTGGTGTGTTGAATGCTGGCCTTTCATCTCGAGGACAACAGTTGAAAATCAGCCCACACAAACAAGATCCAAATTGCCTCAGTTTCCCAGCATGCAATTCAGCACGCTGAGATCGAGTGACTTTGCTGGACATAGTAAAACAGCAGCAGCGGGATGCTGTTTGAGCACTTGACAATTCCACCATTACTCTTTACTTCACGTATGGATTACTTTGGAAATATTTGACAATGTGCACTTACCCTTCTACTCCATACTGAATCTGGCCTTATGATTTTGTGGTTGTTCCTGAAATCTTAATTCACTACATTATCATTGGCAATCAAATTATTCTGGGATCAGTCTTACTGAAATCGTAAAGGACCTGGTAAGACTGCATCTGGAGATATTGCGTCCAGGACTGGTTTCTGGACCTAATGAAATGCAATCGGAATTTAGAGATTGCAATCAAAATTCAACAGATAGATTCCTGAACCGGGGAAAGGAGAATTATCCTCTGAGGAGAGATTAAGCACACTGGAGACACAAGAGGCTGCAGATACTGGAATCTCAGCAAAAAACAAACTGCTGGAGGAATTCAACAGGTCGGCCAGCATCTTTGGGGTGGGAAGGAATTGTCGAATTGTCAATGTTTCGGGTCAAGAACCTGCGTCAGAACTGAGAAGGAAGATAGCCAGTATAAATAGGAGAGGGGCAGGGGTGAAACAAGGGCCAGTAAGTGAGAGGTGGACAGAGAAGGGGTGAAGGATGATGGCCAGAAGCAGCCACGTGGAGGAAGGGGAAGGGTGAAATTGGGAGGCAGAGGCAGGCGGGTGATAGGTAGAAGCAGATAAGGAGAAAAAAGGCAGATGGAGCCAGGTGGGGAGGGGGGTGGGGAGGTAGGAAGGGAGAGGGGAGGGTGAATTTACAGGAGAGCTGTAATTACAAGGAGAGTATGCAGAGGCTGGGTTTATTCTCACTAGAACATAGAAGGCTGAGGGGTGACCTTACATGGATAGGAAAGATAGAGATTTTTCTTCCCCCCAGGGGAGGCGAGGCAAGTTTAAGGTGAGAGGGAAGAAATCTGAAGTAGATCTAAGGGATCAGTTTTTCTGCACAGAAAGTGGTGGTCAACTGAAGTGATCTGCCAGAGCTGGTGGTAGAGGCAGAGAGAATTACAACAGTACTTGGAATAGGAAGGGTGTAGAGGGATATGTGCCTAATGCAAGCAAGTGGAATTAGCGTTGATAGACATCATGGCCGGCATGAGCGAGATGGGCTAACTTGGCCCATTTCTGTGCTGAACAGCTCTATGATTTTATCTCTTTGCTGCTGACTGCTCCTGCAGTGCCAAAAGCTCAGCAACTTGTTTTTGCAAAAATTTCAAGTCCAAGTGGTGACTTACTATAATTTGTCAGAGCTCATTAGAGACTGAAAGCTTTACTTCTTCCAAAGGCATTTGTTTATTGGCAATGCTATCTGCACTTTCTGAAGTACAATTTTTACTCACTGAAACACTACTCTGCAAATTTTCCAATCTCTTTCTTTCTCAGACACAGTTTGCTATAATGCACTCCCTGCAGCTTCACAGTTTTCAGCCGGTTTTTCAACAATTTGCTATTTGAAGTTTGACACCAGTGCTCCTTGTTCTTTCAGGCATTTCACATTATTATGTAACTGAGCTGACATCTTAGTCAGCTTTCCGTGCACCTCATTTAGTGTCCTTTTTAAGCTATCTATTTTAACATCTTTCAACTCCATTTGATTCTCTAGAGTATTTAGTTTTCTTGTCAGAAGGCTATTCTGTTCAGTTTCTTTGCCCAGGTCTACTGGCCATTTCCTGCACGATTCAGTCTGTTCTAACCTTTGGACCACTAATTTTAGTTTAACTTTTTCTTCTGATTTTGAAGGCATTAATTTTCAACCTTCATGCACAATGCAGCAGTAGACTTGCCCCGACCTCATATACAGTTCCACATTGTTTGTTGAACATGTGCACTGATTGCTGATGCAAATGTTTCAGACAGCAAGCATTCACTTCCTTTTTCATCCTCAACTTCCAAGGCTTTTCCCTGCAATGTTCACTCTTGTTATTTCTCCCGTGTGACTCTCTGCCCTATAAAAGGCTATTCGGCATTCATTCCTTGAGATAATTCTTACATTTGCAGAATTCCATCTGCCTTACTTTCACTAGGAAGAAGCAGGCTTTCCTGCCTTGAATCCAGGTTACATGCTGGGTTCCTGCCCAAGTGCACACTTTTCACCAATGAAACCAGTGCAGACCACTCATTAATTCATCCACCAACTTGCATGCTGCCTGTATTTTATCAAAATGGTCACCAAGTATTATATTGAATTCATCACCCATCAACTGCTATCAACCAGCAAACAAACCAATTGTTGCCACAAACGTGACATTTCTCCATTTAATTCAGTAATGCAGTTAACCCAGAAGAAAAGCAATACTAACGTATGTGCTAAAATCCTGCATTCTGTCACAGGGACTATGAAATCTACAATACCTTGTTCTTATCTATCTCACCACGTCCTCTTGAGCTCTCTGACAAATGGCCTTATCTTAGCTTAATTTTGAGGATGTTCAACTGCAACACCACACTTTGGCAAATGTGCAAATTCACCCAGTCCTACTTTATGGACAGCCTCAGACTTTCATACATCCTGCGTCCTGCATCCAAAGTGCTGTAATTGTTGGTTCCATTTGGACTTGTCTTTCAGGCTGAGTATCACCATCATCCATTTCCCTGCTTAGGCAAAGAGCATCCAGCAAATGCTCCATGTTTAAGCAAGGAAATGCATGTATTAGTGGCAGTCTGTCTTTAACTGAAGCATGGAACAACCAACATAACAAGATACAACCATGTGAAACAACCTCTTCAGGTTGTAAAAAGCCAGCTTTAACATTGCACTTTCCCTTGGTGCTTACAGCCAATGATCACACCATCACAGCATTAAATACAATGAATATTGAAACTTTTTGGGCAGGGATTACTGTTGAGACTTAATTAGGTGATCATATGAGGACAAGATAAGGTGGAGTAGTCAGAGCAATGACTCACCTCCTAAACATTCGTAGTCTTTTTTGTCAATTACAAAGCTTAAATTAAGAGTGCAATTGAATACTTCCCATCCTATCTTACTCTACCCATCACCCAAGTTGATCCAGAACAAAACAGTAAACATGCAGCCCTGCTACTGGATTCAATATCCATCCCTCCTACCAGCTCGTGTATATATAATCTAGAGGATGCATTAAGGCTTCTCAATAATTTTACATCACAAGTAGATTCCAGCCTCGACCTCGATCAACAAAAAGTCAAGAGCAGGAAGAAATTGGGAACATCACCACTTCCGGAGGACGCTGACATCGACCACTGATCCAGACTGTTGCCTCATCTTGAATTCTCAAGCTAACAACATGTAGGAACGTGGTCACTGTAAAGACTGCAGCAGTTTTGGAAATTGCCCGTCCGCTCGAGCCATTAAAAATCGGACAATCAATGCAGCCTTCTTAGGACCAGCAACAAAATATCCCCTAAAAAGCTCTGAGTCATGATTGAGTTAATACAAAGGAATGATATACACAGTGAAGGGACAGTGGTTAAATTTCTACACTAGTAACCCAAGGTACACATTGGACATCTACCAAGCAGCTGTGGAACATAATTTCAGCTAAAAATAATCTGGAATTGTAAAATATATAAAAAGAACACAAACTAGTTGTTCTTTGGGGTGACACCAGCCAGCACTGCCTCACAGTGCCAGAGACCCAGGTTCAATCCTGATCTCAAGTATTATTTGTGTGGAGTTAGCACATTCTCCCAGTGACAGCATGGATGTCCTCCACATGCTGTGGTTTCCTCCCACATCCCAAACATGTGCAGATTAGTCGGCTAATTGGCCGCAGGAAATTTGCCCTAGCATGTATGCGAGTGGTAAAATCTGAGTGGAGTTGAACAGAATGCGAGGAGAATAAAATACGGGATTTATTTCGGATTAGGGTAAAATGGGTGGCTAATGGACAGTGCTGATGCTATGTGCCAAAGGGCCTGGTTCCATGCTGTATCTCTCTGTAACTACATGACCAATCTTCGTAATAGTGATGGTGAAACTACTGGATTATCGTAAAAGCACATCTGGATCACTGATGCCGTTCTTCCCGACTGTGGCCTGCATGTGACACCACACCTGCAGCAATGTGTTTAGCTCTGAACTGCCCTCTGCCCATGCAAGTCACTTAGCTGTGTCATTCCCACCTTTCCCAGCAGCACTGTGGGAGAACCTTCAGCAGAAAGACTGCAGTAGTTCAAGGTGGTGGTTCACCACCAGCTTCTTAAGAGTAATTAGGGACAGGCATATCAAATGTACGAATGATAATTCAAAGAAGAATGACAAAGACTCAACTCTACTATACCTTAATCACCGAACAGCAAATCTTGGCAATAAAGCAGATCAATGGAAAGGCCACATTTGCCATAATAGTTTTTATTAAGGATAATTGACAGATATAGAATGAACTGACATACTGTCGCCAGTTAATTTTTAACATACAGTTATCTGGAATCAGGAAGGAGCTTTTTGTATTTAGGAAGCTTGAGGACAGGGTGATTACTACATGTCAGCAATGAACTATCATATTTTACACTGATTAAAAATGATTTCATGATAAATATTTTGCTGCAAATTAAATGACAGATGTCGCTTTGAGTGGGAAGTTACACAATAAAAACAACACCCACTGCTCCCCTCCCCCCCAACAATACATTCTGGCATCAAAGAACCAAAGTCCATTTTCACGTTGAGACCTGTCAGAATGTCAGCAAGTTTTTTTTAAAACTGAGGGGTGGGGGAGGAGGAGGAGGAACCACAGCCTCACCCCAAAGTGGATGATGCAAGTGGGTGTAGAAACACAAATAGGCCATAAGACAGAGGAGCAGAATTAGGCCATTCAGCCAATCGAGTCTGTTCCGCCATTCAAAATATATATAGAAGTTAGAGCAAAGAGTACACAGGTGAGATGTTAGTTTCTCCCTCCCTAGCTGAGGAGGGCCGAGGCCAATTCTAGTTTCACATCATCATCCAGCTGAAACTGGATGATGAAACAAGACATACCAAGAACCAAATTTGGGCATTCCCCTGAACCCACCACAAGATAGAAGTTCTAAACAAGAAAAAAGTCAAATGTAGGAAAAGCTATTCAAGATGCAACAATGTGCAAATGCTACTGCCTCAAACAATGATGCAGTAAACACTTAAACACAAATTTCCGGGTGGTGCAGTGTGTAGTAAAATGCTCAAACTGCAGTTTTGCATATGACCACTGCAACCACATGAAAACTATAAAAAGGAGTAACACTGTACTTTAAAACCTCCTGTTGACTTTTATATGAAACAAACCAAACTGCAACCTTTCTCCTTCATGGATAGCAAGTCACCACACAACAAGTGTGCCTTTGAGCACAGCTGCATTTCCTCATATCATGAGGGACACAATAAAGTAGTTTCGTAGTCACATCTCGTTGCCTAACCCACATACTGCTGTGGGCCTGAGAAGTGTGGGCGCATCCTTCTAACTATATTTGTAAACATAAACATATTTAAAAAGCAAATTTTGTAGCTTTCTTCTGCATAAAAATGTACAGTACCAATTCTTTTGTAAACTTCACTCTGACTGCATAACTGGATTTGGATGGCGTCTTGTGGAGATGGGGTACATCATGGATTAAGAGGGGAATACACAAGGAGGGGAAGTTTTCAAACAATCAATGAATTTACAGCTGCTTCCACAACATTTTAAATTGTTTCACAGTTCAAGTCTTCAACACTTATCCAATCTTGCTTTCAAACTCTGTTGCACACTTCTGGATAACATCCAAGCAAGAAACATGCCAACTCTAACTAGCAACCTATGTTTGCTGTTTTACCAAGAACAAGCACTGTTCCTCTGATCTCTCTTCTCTTGATGTTAAAGCTCAAAATAGCTGCCTCCAAGCTCTTTCTCTGCCTAATGCAACAAAAATGTTCAGATGAACACCAATTCCTCTGGCTCCTACTCATTCTTTCTCAGGGCTCCAGTACTTTACATTACTTAATTTTTCTTGCTGATACTACATCATAAAGAAAGTTGCTTGATTATGTTCTTCTAAACAACCAAAAAAGTCTGATAACTGGAATACTTAAAACATAAGTATGAACTGGTTGGGGAACAAAAATAATCATAAGTTGCTCTTCAAAATATTACAATGCTGAAAAAAATTCAAAATTTTATCCTGTTGCTGGGTTCTTTGCACTAGGGAGACCAAAAGAGTTAAATATTTTCAACTGTATGATCTAGTGTCCCCTTTAAAGTTGTCAAGAACAAAATTACTGATTTTTGTTTAAACTTACTTTGCAGAACCACTTTAATGATCCCAATGCAACTGCAGCAACAGAGGCTTCTTTATGATTACTAACTCTGAATCAAGCAGAATAGTGATTTAGAGATACTCAAGGCCAGAAATCAGCTCATTACAGCCTGTTGAAGGAATTGCTTTTAGACACACCTATTACTCAACTCACTGAAGTGTTTGTTTTATGCTAGAACAGACCAAATGCAAGTCTCCACATGCAGGGGACTTTCATCTTTTAATTTTCATGTTAAAGTTTAAATCCCAGAAGTAGAAAATGTATGTGGAAAACATGGGGGATGGAGCTAAATAAGTTTCCTCACTGAATCCAGACATGGCCACATGGATGCAGCATTACATGAGCTATCACTTAATCAACTGCACCACAGAATGACATTGAAAGGCAGTTCAGCACAGCCCACCATTTCCATGGTTCCTCCAGTGCCATCAGGTGCTCTCAATTGCCTGACTCTGGGTTAGGCAATTCAAGTGATTACATACCATTCTCAACTTGTTACCCACATACATGCACACATAATGATGCATTTAATTTTCCTCATTAGAGTTCATGTCCAGTTTAAGGGATAGAATCTGGAACTGCCAGTGTGAGTGCTTCAACAATTCAAATTCCATAAGTAAAAGAAAATCTGGAGACTTCAACTGAATATTTAAGGGAACTGAAAACAAAAGGCATTCCCCAAAATGTCTCACTTCCACACTGTTGTTGAGTCATTTAAGTCTTTAAGAACAGAAGACGCATAACCTTATGATTGATTTCACTTACTCTTTTAGTAAATTGTACTTCCCATTAGCTGGCTGTTCACTCCCCTTAAATAGGAGAAGAAGTTAATTTTACAAGGGACCCCACATTACACGGGGGCTGCATTCCTAGAAAATGGTCTGTACCGCAATTTTCTATATCACAATACCATGTCATCTGCATGCGAGTCAAGAAATGCAAGTCGGTAAAAAAAAATGTTTATTTATTTACCTTTTCCCACATAAATTTCATAAGAGCAGATTTTTATTCCATATCCCAGTTTTTTGGTAATGATTTGTGAATTCCATATGGGTGTATTTCGATACCCAAACTGCTATAATAAGGGGGATTGCCTGTATAAAGCAATGGCACAAGCTGGTTCAGCCATAATGCTCCATGTTGAGGGTTTCTTTTTCCACTTAAACAATTGGATTGTGCCTATTTCTCTACCTATAACCATTCTGCTTTGCTCCCCCATCCTCACAGTCACCCAGGACAAAAATCCCGAGATAATTACAGCCAAATTCATCAATCTGATAAACATTCCTTCAATCCTACTCAGTTTCTTCTAATCACAATTTAATTTGCTGCTCTACCCTGTGCATTAATCTAATATTCTAATAATCTCCTACACCGTATATTCTCAAACTTATATTAAAAATACACCTGACCCACTAAGTATCTACAACTACCCTATCAGTCACCTCTTCACATCTTTGCAGCACTCTTCCTCTAATTGCACCACACAGGACAGGAAAGCAGAGTATGGGACACACACTGGATTAATTATCTAACATTCCTGGTGACAAACCCAATCCCTTTCACAGAACTTAAAAATCTATCAAGAATATTACTCTAAATAAGCAACTGTTAAATTGTAAAATATGAAACTAATTTTCAACAACCGTGCAAGTGGCATGTCAGAATGAGAATTAACTCTCACCCCAGGACTTAAACTTCTGACCGGAAAAGGAAAACAAACTTAAGCTATGTAAGCAACTTTCACCATGGTTCTACTTCCCAGGATCCATGTTTCATCTGAAAATGAAATAGTATTCCTGGAAGAAGTCAGTAAGCTAAATGAGAGAGCATGCAATGAATGTGATTGCCAATGGCAGACAACTTAACAAATCAGTGGCAGTTCTTCAATGTTCAAAAAACTGAATAGTTGCAATGCAAGTTACCTTCATTTTCGGAAGTCGGGCAGGTCACCTTGAAGACAAGATCGAAAGTCCTTTCTGGGCTCTCTCTGTTGAAAGATAAAATTGATTTATCTGATAAAACAGATTTGTTAAGCTATTGCCATAAATACTCTATTATAAATATGAAAATTAATACATGACCAACATTTAATGTAAGGAAGACTTTACATTCAAATCTCATGATTCTCACCACTGCTTCCAACCAATCCCACTCATCATGCAAGAAATATGAATATTTCATTCACAAAATATGATGTTTCAATCACATTCATATATGGGAACATATGCAAGGCCAGCATTTTTTAACCATCCCAACTGCTCTCAAGAAGGTGAAGTGCCTTCTCCAGCTGCTGAAGTGGGCATGTACCTCCAGTGATATTAAGTTGTGAGCTGCCAGACTGAGTTTCAGAATTTGGCCCGATTTATGATGACCAAACATAGAAATAGCACTTTAAATCATAATAGTGCATGAGTTGAAGAGAAACCTGAAGGTGGTGTTCTCATGTATCTTCTGGATAACCAGGGTAGGGATCTGGGGAGTCAAAGAAGCCTTCACAATTTGCTGCGGTACATCTTGCAGTACAAGTGTGCTAATTTTAGGGTGGTCGTTCAAAAGGCTATTTTGAACTTAGATGGCGTCCAAGTTATTGGAGCAGCATTATTGAAGCAACCAGGGAAGTAGAGAGTATTTCATATTGTCCTCCACTATGCCTTGTGGAAAGACTTCAGAATTTCAAAGGCAAGTCACTCACAATACATTACTCAGCTTCTGGCCCGCTCTTGTAATCAAAGTATCTACATCACTAGACCAGTTAGATTTTTGGACAACGATGGCCCCAGGATGTTAATGAAGATGATGTTAATTCAATATCAGGGGAGGTGGCTATATTCTCTCTTAATAGAATGGATACTAAAACTATTAATGAGAATGGACATTGCCTGATATGCTGTGGCATAAATATTAGTTACCACATCAGCCCAAGCCTGTATGTTGGCCAGGTTTTGCAGCAGGCAGGTATGGCCTGTTTCAGTTTGTCATCAGATTACAAACTGCAAATCAAATATTCCAAAGCTCTTTGGTGTCACACAGTCAATATTGCCATGATGTGAAGGGTAATTGCTCACCTCAACTCTGGAATTCAGCTTTTTGCTACATACTTGGACTAAGGCTGCAATAGTGGTCCTGATCAAGGCCAAATGGAACACCAGTGCTCATTTTATCAAAAAAGGAAGTGCTGCTTAATGGATCAGTCATTGATCTCTGAAGGAAATGTGGGGAGAATATACAGGTCCTCCCCAGGTTACCACAGGGTTACATTCCCATCAACTGTTCATAACCTGAGCAGTTCACAAGTCAGAATGCTGCCGTGAACCGAGTTCCCACACAGCAGAAGATGCCTGCAGCCCCGCAGCAGCTGGCGAATCCATTCCGCTGGTCTCCCAAGCACTCTTTCATTTGTCCGGGCTGTAAATAAGTTGGGCGTTCATAAAATGGGGAAGACCTGCAATGGGATTGGTCTGGGAGGTTTGATGGACATCATTGAACTTGGCGAGCCGAAGGCCCTGTTTCCGTGCTATATGACTCGATGATCATCCATCACCTTGATGACACCCGAGATTAGTTGGTGAGAAAGTAATTAGCCATAGCTAATTCACACAGCACTTCTGGCTAAAGGATGATTGCAACTTTATCTCTTATCCTGTCCTTAAACATCCATTAACTATTTAATTGTCCATCACCATTCATAAATAGACGTGGCAGGATTCTGGAGATCTGATCTGTTGGCTATAGGACCACTTTGCTCTATCAGTAGAACACTGCTTCTGGTGATTGGCACATCTGCAGTTCCAAGGTTGGTCCTATATCTGACATGCTTTTCTCTCCATTCCTCATTGAACCAATTATCTTTGGCACCTCAAGAACCATACTGTGGTCACTACAACCAACAGCACCATAGGCAGCTACAGTTCCCGTTGGCTGGGTCCCTCCTGCCTGTTCTGCCATTCAATAGGATCACAGCTGATCTTTTAACTCAGCGTCACTCTCCTGCACTAACCTATTATTCCTTGAATGTCTTAATGTTGAAATGCCCTTCAATCACAGTCTTGAAATATACTCAGCAATTGAACCTGCACAGTGATCCTGATTGAGTCGGCAATTCCAAATAATCACCAGTCAAAATGAAGAAATTTCTCCATATCTTGATCCTGGGCAGATGACCTCTGATTTTAAGACTGTGACCCTTGCTCTAGGCACAGCAAACATCATGCCTGCACCTACCTTATCAAGCTCCACAAGAATCTTGTTTGCTTCAATGAGATCATCTCTTATTGTTCTAAACTCTGGAGTACATAGGCCCAGTCTGCCTCATCTCTCCTCGTACGACAAGCCTACCAACTCAGGAATTAATCTGGCGAATCAAGTATCTGTATCACCACTTACTGTGGTAAATGCAACACACCTGTTGCCATGCAAAAGCATTATATGTGTTCAACCAAAGAGGCATATATTAAAGGGATAAGCCATTTGACCACTCAAGCCATCTCAGCATTCAGTTATGCCGTGGCTGATCAATACATCAACGCCATTTATCCAAACTTGCTCTATTTCTCAGTACACTTCCCCAAACAAATCCATCCACCTTCATATAAACCTAGCATAATTTGGTTGAATAGTTCGATTTCTATTATGCTGTGTGTAAAGAAATCTTTCCCACTTTTGCTGTTTAAAGGCTTGGATTTAATTTTTAAGATTGTCCCCTCTTATTGTTGACTTGCCCACCAGAGGAACTGGATGCTTTTTTTTATCTACTTTGATGTTATCACTTTAAGCACTCGACGGAATCACCTTTCAATCTTTGAAACTCAAAGGAAGGTAAAATGAATTAATACAATCTGTCCTCAATTTAACCTTTAAACCTGCTGTTATTCTTGCGAGTCTGCACTGCAAAGTAAAAAATATCATTCCTGGGAAGATGTTTCCACAAGAGTTCAGTTCTCCAGATGGGGCCTGATCAAGACTTGGTGCAATTCGTACTTCTTCCCACTCCAAAAATTGCCAACATCCCGTTAAAATTTCTGATCACAGTTTGTAACTATACTTGTGTATGTATACACCCAAATCTATCAAGCCTTTTACTGTTACTCATCTTTCACTGTTCAGAAAATACCTCAATTTGTCTGCCTGATAAGTTTAAACTCACCCACATCGTCAGCTACTTTGTCACATTGGTCACTCGCTCAGTGTGTCAATCTTTCTTCTTAACTTCCACATAGAACATAGAACATTACAGCACACTACAGGCCCTTTGGCCCACGATGTTGTGCCAGCCTTTTAGCCTACTCTAAGGTCAATCTAACCCTTCCCTTCCACATACCCCTCCATTTTTCTATCATCCATGTGCCTATCTAAGTGTCATTTAAATGTCCCTAATGTATGTGTTACTTACTATGCCTCCTGGTGTACTGTTATCTGCAATCTCTAATAACCTTCTCTTGATGACTTCATCCAAATCAATGACAAACATCCAAAAGGGAAGCCCCCAATTGAGATCCCTGGGCGACAACATTCATCACATCCTTGCAGATCCGTCACCTCTGTCCCATACCTACCAAGCAACATCCAAATTCAAACAAATGTACTCACTGGTGTCATCACTTGCACCTGGACACTGTTTGATGTTAAAGATAATTGCTAACTTCTATGGTGCTTGCATCAGTTTCTACAGTCAAACTCCTGTGAGATGATGAGAGCCTGCTGAATCAAATTTTCTTACACAAGCACCCACTGGAGCATGCTCCCTATTCAGAGAGACTTCTTCACCAAGCAGTCCTAAGGTACCTTGAGGACAGTGAGCTGACAACAGCAGGAGAGAAGGATGAGACCGGGGCTGGGGAGAACAGAGGAAATCAAGAAGGAAAAGAAAAGGGGCAAACAGTCAGAAAGGTGAGGGAAGGGGGAAGGAGATAATAGGGAGGGAAACCAAGGAAGTGGGGAGACTGACAGAGCCAGTTGGGGAAAGGGGGCTAAGAGAGAGGGTACTGAAGGAAGGATGGATCAGGATCAGGATGGAAGGTTGTGTGGAGGAGGCAAGAAAAATGGGGTAGACAAGAGTGTGTGTGCACGTGCATGCACTCTCTCAGTCCGTGCAGTGGAGCCTGGTATCGGTATATTTTTGTCACTTGTACCGAGGTACAGTGAAAAACTTGTCTTCCACCAATCATCTTCGACCTCCTTGCCATTAGACCAAGACCTTGCTCTGTGCAGTAGCTGGCATACAACGGCCACCCTACGTTAAAAGAATTCATGACAGGTAATTTCCACTTTTCTGAACTGGAGGGGAATCAGTCACCCGACAGCCCACGGCACAATCTCACTTCTATACACAGCAAGTTTATGACAAATATTAACAAGGCACAATATATACATATATCTCCTGGTTATATTAGGATCATAAGCAAACTTGTAGAACAACATGTCCATGTTTGGACCCAATCATAAACATCAAATTTAAAACAGCACATCAACATTTAAAGGTAACAATTGCATTGAGATTTTGATGTAAGGCAAAGACAACGTAATGAAATCTCTTTCATGAATGGGAGAAGCATAAATGGTAAAGGAAAGCTGCTAAATATAGTATGCAGGATTCGGATGAACAAATTACCATCTGCCCTAGAAGCCTTAAGGATGGAATTTAGTAATTCATATAAGCACACGGTAGTCATTAAACTCAGTCTGGGAGAAAATTCTACATATAATCAGTCAGTCTGCTAAATTTGGAGCCCTTCAATTATTTCCAAAATGGATATCAACTGGAGACAGAATCTATACTAGATGGTTGACTGCTTTAGTAAATATCAGGCAGTCACTGCAGTGCATGAAGAGCACGTCCAGTCCAACTTCTTCATTTTCTAACTGAATGACATGGCTAGTTCACCAGAATGATTACGTGCTCAGGGCAGCATTGTTTGGACCAGCCATACAAAGTTCAGATGCCTTGTACTTGCTCTGTTCAGCATATTCATCAGTTATCTGATTTTTTTTAAAAAGTATTGCAAAGTTTCACACTTGCTCCCCTATGGCAGTTACTAGCAGAAACTCAGCTTGCTCCTGAATACTGTGACATGAAAAAAAACAGTATAATCATCTAGCTTTATGATAAGGATGGAGGAAACTGCCAGTTTTCTACAGCTTCCTTCCTCCAATAAGGTTATTCTCACACAGCAACCATAAATGGCATCCATCAGTCATCTGCATTGCTTGCCTCACTGTGAGATCCTTCAATGTAGCAATATAAGCCAGAGAGCAGAGCTGCAGGCCAGTATCAATTCAACATTTTGCATCAGTTCCAAACCCATTTTACGGAAGTTGTCTCCAAACACGATACCTTTCGCACAATATCGATCAACTTTCAGATATGAAAAGAATGTAGGTGGTCACTTGTATACTTAGAAAACTACATGTTCACACATGGTGAGAAAAGGTGCCTGACCAGAAGACACTAGGTTTAGTCTATTTGTGTGCAATAATTGACCCCAGGCAAGCCTATAGTTGAGATTCTTCAAGAACTGCTCTAAAAATGCCTGGCAGGCCATTCTGGCTTCTGTTTCAGGAGAAGTCTCTGCTCAGCTGCTACAGAGCTTTCACGGGCATTTCTCAAAACTAACCATCATGTACTTTCTTTCTTCCTTCTGCAGTTCCTTCCAAACAAAAAAGAACATTTGGTCTTATCAACATGATTTCATCTTTTTTCATCACAGTCTGTCACATTGCCCCGTAGAAGGGTGGACCGACAAGCCATTGGTATTCCCCCAATAATTTAAATTTGAAGACATGAATGGTGGCAACCTGAAAAGGTTATCATTTGATCTTCCTTTTTGTGACTGTTCAGAGAGCCTGGGTTTGAACTCTGTTTCTAAAAAGACACAGATAAATAGGCCTCATTGTATAAGAAAATAGACAGCATGCAACACTCTACTCATGCAAACCACAAAGAAATGACACCTAGTGTTATTTCAGAACCTCCTCAAAATCCACAATATTTCAAGATCACACAGGAGAAATATGGCTAAATATAAATATCTCCCCAGTGATCCCTTCTCGTGTTCTCAGCCACAAAGTCCCACTGGGAGATCACTGAACAGTGTTGAAGGGAGATATCCAATCCCATCACATCCTGCTCCCACAATGTGACATGGAACTAGAGTTATCTAAGTTGCCATCACCAACCAGAGAACTGGATTCCTTAATATGAATAATTTCAGCTGCATTATTAGGTCCTTTTGATCCTACTATAATAGTTTTGGGATTTCACAATTTATCCTATTAGCACACAAACTGTTTACAATATTCTTTAGGTGTATTACTTGAAACCAACCACACTGTTGAAATATGCCCAAACAGAAAGGTCTGCTTATCACCTTGCTCCTATTGATATACACAAACTGATGCTTGTAGTTTTCAAATACAAAACATGACACGTAAACCGGTGGAGACTTTCAAAAAAAAAATTAGAAAGCGCAGATGCCCCGGGCACATCCTGGCTTATTGTGAGAGGTTCAGCCTTTAGTGTTGTCAGTCTGATTTGGCAGAGAGTGCAGGCCCGAAGCCTGGAGACTTCACCGGCATTGCAAACAAAACCCTGCTGCCTTTGCAACAAAAGCAAACCGTCCCAAATGGGTTGGCAGGAGCTCGGCACCCAAGCCCAGCGCGACTCCTTCTGCAGGAACCTCCTAGCTTCCTCCTCCTCCTCCTCTCCCCCGCCCCGAGTCCCGGCTCCTCACTCACTTCAGTCTGCAGTCCATGGCTACGGCATCTCGGTGCGGCGTCCCCCCACCTCCTGTCTGTCCGGTATGTGTGTGTATGTGGCCCGCGGGCTGCGCCGAAGGTGCTGGCTCCCCGGTCAGCGCTGCTCCCAGAGCACAGCTGCCTCCCCGCACAAACTAGGAAGTGAGTGTGTCTGTGAGAGAGAGAGAGAGAGAGAGAGAGAGAGAGGTGGGCGACGTCAGCGACTCAGAAACATCTGACTGCTTCCCACAACAGGAAGCTTTCCCCAGGGAAGGCAGCCAGTGTGAGAAAGGTGAGTTGGTGTGGGGAGAGTGGGCTCAGGAATGGTCACTCACTGGGGTGAAGTGAGAGAGTGAAAGAGTGAGAAAGAGATACTGGGACCGTGCAGGTGAGTGGGGGAGGGTTGGAGTGAAGCCGGAGAATGTGAACTTAGTGAGTGCAATAAGTGAATTCTTCGGTCCACCTTTGGACCAACGCTGGAGGGTCATCGACTTGAAGCATTAACACTGTTCCCCTCTCAGTGAGTGGATTTGGGGTGGCCGGAGAGGTGTGAAGTGGGAGTAAATGAGGGGAGAGCGGAGTGAGTGGAGAAGTGGAGAAGGTGTTGAGGGCATTATATATTTGAGAAGGATGGGTAAGTATGGAGCTCCACTGATGTCAGAGTAAACTCTTACTATCAAAATGCAAACAACTGCACGTGCTGGAAATCTGAAATAAAACCAGAAAATGCTGGGCATACTCAGTTGGTCAGGCAGCGGTCTGTGGAGAGAGAACAGAGTTAGTGTTTCAAATCAACGACCCTTCCACCTTGTTCCAAAAATAGACCACAGTTATGATGAAGGGCCATCAACCTGAAAGAGTAACTCTGTTCTTCTCTCTGCAGATGCTGTCTGACCTGCTGAGTGTCCCCCACATTTTCTACTTCAGCCCTTTTTGTAGCTTGCAAGTTGTAAACAGACTGTAGTTTGGTGGTGAGGTAAGGTCAAATGTGCAGATATCTATTTCCGAGCTTCCACTATTGCATCCTCTTTTGTAAACAAATTATCTTCCCTTTTTTTGGTTCTTCTATCCACTTGTGTTTTCATTACTAAACCTGCACTTAAGTGAGATTTACCATAACAGAATGAGAGTCAATTGTTCCAGAGCTGTGCGAATATATTTTTCACAGGCTAATAATTTGTGGAACTGGGTGCGAAACATCCACAGACACAAGCCACTCCCCAGCTGCCACCACGATCACCAATATCACTCCCAGCCACACCATCGAACAAATAACTACCAAAAATGACATAGAAGAATTTCTTATAGTCACAATCAGATAATTAATACATTTAATTTTCTACACCTCCAGGTATAAGAAAAAAATTCTGAATTGGAAGGCAATTACACTGATTGACACGCTATACTTTATGAAACCTGGATACTTGGTACATACCTGGACCCGCTGCAATTTGCCTATCACCACAACAGGTCTACAGCGGATGCAATCTCACTGGCTCTCCACTGGAGAACCTACACAACAGCAAGACATACATCAGGCTGCTGTTTATCGGTTACAGCTCGGTGTTCAACACCATCGTTCCCTCAATACTAATCAACAAGGTTCAAAACCTGGGCCTCTGTACCTCCCTCTGCACCTGGATGCTTGACTTCCTTATCGGGAGACCACAGTCAGTGCAGATCGGAAGTAGCATCTCCTCCTCGCTGACAATCAACACAGGCACACCTCAAGATACCTGCTTAGCTCACTGCTCTACTCTCTCTACATTCATGACTGTGTGACTAGGCACAGCTCAAATGCCATCTATAAATTTGCTGATGACACCACCATTGCTGGTAGAATCTCAGACAGCGATGAGGAGGTGTACAGGAGTGAGATAGATCAGCTGGTTGAGTGGCGCCACAACAACTATCTCACACTCAACATTAGCAAAACCAAGGAGTTGATTGTGGACTTGAGGAAGGGGAAGTTGGGAGAACACACACCAGTCCTCACTAAGGGGTCAGCAGTGGAAAGGGTGAGCAGCTTCAAGTTTCTGAGCATCAACATCTCAGAGGATCTATCTTGGGCCCAACACATTGATGCAATCATGAAGAAGCCATGCCAGCGGCTATACTTCACTAGGAGTTTGAGGAGATTTGGTATGTCATCAAAGACTCTTGCAAATTGCTACAGATGTACAGTGGAGAGCATTCTGACTGGCTGCATCACTGCCTGGTATGGAAGCTCCAATGTGCAGGATCGCAAGAGGCTGCAGAGGATTGTAGACTCAGCCAGCTCCATCACAGACACAACCCTCCCCGCCATCAAGGACATCTTCAAGAGGCGGTGCCTCAAGAAGATGGCATCCATCATTAAGGACCTCACCACCCAGGACATACCCTCTTCACATTACTACCATCAGGGGGGAGGTACAGGAGCCTGAACACCCACGCTCAACGATTCTGGAACAGCTTCTTCCCCTCCGCCATAAGATTTCTGAACAGTTCATGAACCCATGACACTACCTTGTTATTCCTCTTTTGCACTATTTATTTATCTTCGTAACTTATAGTAATTTTTATGTCTTTATGTCTTGCACTGTACTATTGCCACAAAACAACAAATTTCACAACAATACGCAATAAGTGCTGGAGGAACTCAGCAGGTCAGGCAGCATCCATGGAGAGAAATAAACAGGACGTTTCGGGCTGAATATCCAGTTTCGGGCTGAAAACATCCTGTTTATTTCTCTCCATGGACGCTGCCTGACCTGCTGAGTTCCTCCAGCACTTTTTGTGTATTGCTCCAGATTCCAGCGTCCGCAGAATTTCTTGTGTCTAAATTTCACAACAAATGTCTGTGATAATAAACCTGATTCATTCTGATTCACTTGGAATATAAATATGATAAATACCTTCCAAAAAGCATGGTGATTTAAATTCTATGTTTAATAAACTGTAATTTTTATGTCCAGTGAAAGCAGTATCCACCTGAGGACCCCACTATCACAAAAGCCAGTCTTCAGTCCATTTGATTCATTCCACATGATATCAAGAACTCGCAGACAGCACTGGATACAACGAAGTTTACGTCATCAGACAACATCCCAGCTGTAGAACAGAAAACCTTGTCCCCGAACCAGCTGCTATTCAAGTGCAATTACAATACAGGCATTGACCTGACAATATGGAAACTTCCGCAGGTATGTCATGTTCACAAAATAATCGGACAAATCTAATCCAGCTCATCAAGGCCCAATTAGTCCACTCTCAGTTATGAGCAGAGTGATCTAAGGCATTGTCAACATTCTATGAAGAGGCACTTGCTTCCCAATTACCTGCTCATCAATCTCACATGATTCCAGACCTCATGGACCAATTAGCTGAATTCCACAGATGAGGTGAGCGTGCATCAACGGAGCATTGGAACGAGGGTGGCAATAAGGTGCTCTGGTCAAACAAGTCAGTGGGTATCAGGGGAGCCATGCCACACATAAACGATGATGGATATTAGAAGTCAATCATCCCAGCCTCAGGACATCACTGCAGGAATTCCTCGGGGCAATGTCCAAGGACAACTAATCTTCACTTGCTTCAGTAATGATGTTCCTTCTATCATAAGATCAGTGGTGGGGATGTTGGCTGAAGATTGCACAATGTTAAATTTCATTTGCAACTGCTCAGCAAATGAAGCAGCCCATACCTGCATGCAGCAAGGCCTAGACAACATTCAGGTATAGGCTGATGAGTGACAAGTAACATTTGTGCCACAGATGTCTCAAGTAATGACCATTTCCAACAAGAGGATACAACCACCTACCCTTGCTTACCATTTCCCAGTCCCTGACGATCTACACCTTTGGTGTCACAATTGATCATAAGCTCAACTCCACAATCACATGAATACTCTGGTCACAAGAATAAGTCAGGGGCAGGGTAACCTGTGGTGAATGACTTGCTGATGACCCAAAGCCTGTCTGCCATCTGCATGGCACAAGTCATGAGTATGATAGATGGGAGCAGATCCAGCAATACTCAAGAAGCTTGACACCATCTAGGACAAAGCACTCTGCTGATGGGCTCCCCATTCATCACTTTAAACATACATCCTCTCCACCTCCCTCTTCCCTCTTGGCTTACATCTACTGCACAGTTATTCATCTAGGCTACTATGGCAACACCTCCCACACTCAAATCCCCTAACCTCAAGAAGGACAAGGGTTTAAGGCCAATGGAAACACCACACGTGCATATTGCCCTTTTAGTCATATGCCATCCTGAATTGCTGCTCCTTCGTCATTGCTGGGCCATTATCCAGGAACTCCCTCCCCAACAGCACTGTAGAGGTACCTTCACCAGTAGTACTGCAACAGGCCAAGACGGGGGCCCTCTATCATCTTCTCAGAGGGATGGACAATAATGCTGATTTTGTCCAAGACTCCCAGATCCCAAATATTGAAAATAAATAAAAGTCATTGTGTTTATCATTTGTGTTTATAATTGTGTTTATCATTGATGAGGGAAAAATGAGATAAACATGCAACTGGAGGAACTGAAACTTGGAACAGAAGCATAAGGATCATAAGGACATGTAAGGTTGAGTGAAGTTTCATTTCCAAATCCTCTAAAGCCCCATGTCTTGCAAATCCTTAGCACAATATTGTGACAATAATATTGCCACTGCTATACACATAGGTTTCATTCATATATATACAGATTTTTGTAATACTCCACCCATAAATGATAAGCAGGTTAGTACTATTAGTCACAGACATTATCTTCTGCTTCAACTATATCACCATTTTCACCCCTAACAATGTTTTCAAAGGTCCAGATGCTGAAAGCCATGGAGTTGAATCTATCCCATAAAACGATATAGTTATTAACAGTGCAAAGAATATTTGACATTGTTAAAAATGTTTCCAAAACTAAAATGTGGAGGTCATCCAATGAATAAAGAAAATGTCTTCTTAACAAATTGATTGATACCATATTTTGAAAGTGAACATAAATTTTAAATTAAACTTACATTATGCACACACACAGATTTCATTCAGATATAAAAATTCCATTAAATAAATCAGAGCACATAATGAATGCACATTATTCAATCCTAGGATGTTTCAAGAAATGTTTTATTGCCGATTATTTATGAAGTTTACCATTCAATTATTCATGGGGAGTATTCGTGGAGTTCAAATTGAAGTACCACTGCTCACCAAGTTTTCTTTCTCATCATTGCAGGAATAAATAATCTGTCTTTTGGAGATATACCTCCTGCATCCCTAATCCTTCCTCACTCAACCACTCTTCCTGGCTTCCATATTTTTCTTTCGCAAGAGACATCATCAATTCCATTCACCTTCAAGATCCCATCTACTAACCAACTGTCCTCTTCAACCTACCATAAATTATCCTTTTATTTCCACGTTCCCTGCAATTTTTCCCCTATACAGTTTGGCATTTACTCTGCCCATGGCACCAAGGCTACCCTAGATCCTATCTTAAGCAACTGTGATGTGCCTCCCTTGAGTTCTCAACAGCATTTAACACAGACGTTCCTGCCATTTTCTTCTGTGAGTTCTTCTGTTTTCTAGCTCAGTGAATTTCCTTTGTGTGATTTTATTCCTATTTGACCAAATACAATCAGTAGATCTCCAGAAGCTGATTCCTAAGGAAATAAGAAGTAGGGGCAGAGGTCAGCCATCCAACCCTATGAGCCTGCTCCACCATTCATTGAGATCATAGCTGATCTTTGACCTTGGTGCTATTTTCCAGCAATTCATTAATGGGACAAGAATGATTACCTTAATTGCTTTTGGATTTTTTTTTGCTCTAAATTAGGTCCACACTAAGAAAGTAGAAATTCAGTTTAATGATAAATATGCTGTATAAATCTCAATCCAACATCACTTGACACAACAACTACACTTGATAAGTAAAATATTGAGATACAGTCCAAAATGTGGTGAAATTTAATTCTTTGCTTTCAGGCACAAGTCAAGCAACATCAAGAAGTATCAGCAGCAATATATTTCAATACAAATATATATTGTTTAACACATGTTATGGTTGTATCTTAATATCCCTCTTGGCATGAGGGAAGGTGATATGAGAATGACATGAATTAATTCCTAATTATCGATAAACTGCACAGCTGTTTGCACTGACTCTGAAACTTTGAAATCAAGACTGAGCAATAAGGATTTGAGGAAGGTTAGTGAGAGCACCTGACAACCATGCTTGGCACATTTTGCCCTAAAGATGGCAAGCAAAATAATGGCAAGTTCACCTCATGTGTTAGTGTTTAAATCCCCCAGCAATATATGGCAAGGGTGATGCACCCTGTGAGTTTTGAAGCAACACTGACAGCTGGATAATTTACACAGCTCTGCTGTTAGCATCGCAACAACGGCAGCTTACACTCAACTTCAGCTTGTGTTTGAAAAATTTGCTTCATTAGCTCAATACAAATAAAATCCTTGCAGAAGGTAAAAATTATTAATGGAGAGATTTACTTCCTGCACTGCCACACAAACCTCTCCAGTTCAGCAAAAGCACATTTAAAATTGCAGTCTCTCTGCCCACGGGTACAAATTGTTCTTGAGGTTTTTACATTTTAAATTTCTCTTCCTGCTGCAACATGTGACTTTATTTCACCCTACTTCATTTCTCTGATTATCTCTCAATCCCATTGGCTAAGGTGTTGGACATTTGGCCCCAGCATTCCCCAAGATTCCATATGCACTATTATCATCTAACACTTCCAATAATTTACAGCATGGAAGATTTTCGGGCTGATTGATGAATAGAAAATCTGATCACCAGAGTATGCTGCAAGATGCTCTTTTCCAGCAAATTCATACCCATTTACACTGAGCGTGGAAGTGAGAGACAGCATGTGTTCATGAAACAGAGTGAATGTGCATAGGGGTGTGTGCAAATTTGAGAGAGAAAGAGCTGAAGACACAAAGACAACATGAATGTGAAATATGGGAAGATAATGCCATAAGATGGAAAAGATAATTAGATTAACACGTGAATATAATGGGCTGTGTGAATGAGAAGGTACAGGAAGGGAGATCAGAGGCCAGCCTAACATGAGCACAAGGGGCAGACTGTCCTCCTTTGGTGTGATTCTATGAAAGAGAAGGGGTAGATGGAAAGAGGAACACACATACAGAGCAACAGGAAGGAAGAAACAACATGTGCAACAACTCACACACCAGCATCCTCCACTCCTCAGTATGATGGAACAGAAACAAGTCATTCTTAACCCTGAGGGACTGCCTAAGAAGAAGAACATGACAAGACTATCAGGCTGCGTGTGCTTGTAAGAGGCAGAAAGAATGAATGCACATCCATGAGAGATAAAAAAAGAGCAAGTGTCCCTGTTGGAAACAAAGTGAAAATAAAAATGCACAAGCCAGAAAGACAGAGGGACAGAGGGAAGAAGAAGCAACAAAGAGGATGATAAGAGAAGCTGAGACAAGCGCATTGCACAAGAGCAGCATAACGAGAGATCAAATGCCTGAGACCAAGCGTGCACCTGAAGGAGACGAGTGAAAAAACATGCACAAAACCAACTCTCAATCACTTTCCTTCTCACTGACAAGTACATACAGAGGGAGTACACAGTGGGTGCAAGCACAAAAGAGAAGGCTCCAATCTCATATTGAGAAATGCAGAACATTAAAATATATAAACATAAAGACAGCACAAGGGAGGGTTTGAAATATTACCATTCACTTTCTCCACACTACGAGAGCAGCGCCTTTTCTTTGAACTGGGGAAACTGATTGCCCAGATAACTGAAAGAATTAGTCTAGCATGTTTGCTTTTCTCAATTACCAAACATATTCCTACGTTAAAAATAAGGACTGTCAGAACAAATCCATCCAGAATGTTGTACAAATCATTGTTTTAGAATCAGGTATTTCCATTCAATAATTATTTTTACATCATCATGAATATTTTTGCTGCCACTTAAAATATTAACAGTTGGGCAGGAGAGGCCATTGTTCATTATCATCTGGTGAATACTGCATTTTGATAAGTTATACATTTAATGATTCCACCACTGGCAGACATGCCTTCAGCTGTTAAGACCCAAAGCTCTGGAAACTCCCTCCCAAAAGCTTTCCCGCCTCTCTTTCTTTGTTTAAGTCCAAACTTAAAACCTGTTTCTTTTAACAAGATTTTCGGCATCTGCTGTAATATGCAGTTTAGTAGCAAACTTTTTGTTTAGATGATGCTGCATTTAAAATTAAATGTTAAATACAGTATGATAGTTGGCAAGAATAGGGTCAGGGGCATTTAAAATGCTTGCTTAAGACTTGATGTCCTTGAATTTGGACAAATTTATGAAAGTGGAAGATAGAAAGTGCAAAAGGAAGTATCAAAACATCAAAGGGATAGACATATAGACAAAAATGTGCCCAGTGAACTGAATATTTCTGGATATTTCCTTAGAAAGAGGCCATTTGGCCCATCATGTCTTTGCCAGCTCACAGAGCAAATCCATCCCTCCACTAATGTTTCCTGTAACTTATTCTCTCCACATTCTACAAGAAAAGCAAATTTCAGAGACCAATTAATTGACCAACCCACACGTCTTTGGGATGTGAGAGAAAACTGGAGCACCCAGAGGTAACCCAGGTGGCCATAGGTGGAACATGCAAACAGACAGATAGTACTGGAGGTCAGGATTAAACTGGGACAGCTGGAGCATTGAGGCAGCAGCTCTACTAGCTGCACCACTGTGACATCGAGTCTTAGCTCTCTAACGTGGGGTCAAGCAGTATACCAGATTTTATCAGACATTTTTGCAATGTCGGGGAACTTTATAAATGGAAGTTGTTGTGTTGGTTTGTGACATGGTGACAATTCAAGCACAGGAACTTTATTTTTCAATTTTACGTCATACGTCATGAAATGAAATTGCATACAATCTTCAGCAGAGGAAGTAAAAGCACTTGTAATTTCTATCTGCGCTCCTGAAAGTCTGAGTATACAGCATTTCACATTTGTGCAATCTCTTCAATGTGCCATGTTCAAAAGGGAAAATGTCCATTTACATATCCATGTTGTCATTCTGTGACGAGGTATGAAATTTACTCAAGCGATTAAACAGGCACCATTTAGCACTCAAAGCCAACTATTAATGTTAAGTGCAATAAACCAATGAACATGAAGGCAAGGACTTTCTAGGATCAAAAGAAATGCCGCTGTATAAAGACCACAGACAGAAAGCAATTAGAAAGGCTGATGACCTGTGTTGGATTTGTTCTTTCATCAACAGCAACAAATGATCAAAAATCATCCTCAGAAGCTATCCACCCAAGTGTAATTGTTACCATAAAGCAGGTTTCATATGTAAATGTTCTATCCTTGTGCATACATGCATAATAGTCACACAAAATGCTTGTATTTTCTTAGCATGCTAGTATTTTCATTGCAAGATCGCCAAAGGATAGCTTAACGATGCAAAGCCTTCTGCAAAAAAATCAGAACATAAAGCAGTACAAAAACTCTCAGCTTTCTCAGGATCGCAATGAGGCAAACAGGAAGCACTTCCATTTATAAAGCATATATTAACCATTTCAGAGAGTAAAACAGCAGGTCAAATTATTCAACAAAGAGGGTGGCTTGTAATTCACCATGATGGTTAAGAGAAGATGGAGTCAGGACTAAGGACAATTACATCATGCACTTGAATTTCATTGGATTCAGTCACAGTTCCCAAGTAATCTTCCCAAGAAGAAGATGTGAAAATATTTCCTTTAAATTTAAAACTTCTTAAAAAGAATCAGATCTTCTAGGATTGAGGATAAAAGAAGCACAACAAGTTTTCATTCCTAACTGTAAAATTCCTTTCATTCTTTGGTATTAAATAGTGAGGAAAGAAAATTGGACATGGAAATTAGTAACACAAAGTAATTTGTTACTTTGTTACATTCTTATAAAATATGCCCCTTTTAAATGGTGTTTCTTGGTGACATCATTTGAAAACATGTGTATATTCTTACATTGTCAAAACCTCTCTTGAACTGCCTCTGAATTATCAGGCAGCTTGATTGATGACCAATTCTAGATGACCACAAATGTCCTCCAACAAAATATTGGGAATGCATTTGTCCATATCTCTGTCACTTCAACACTCTATGTTTCAAAACCTATTTGTTCACTTTCCATTTCTTTAGACCTGATTCAACTGACCATCCATCTATCCCCTTAGCCATTTTCAAGACTGAACAAGACCATTCACAAACTTAGTATCTTATTTGACATTAATATAATCACCCAGTCCCATATCTCCTCTAACCAAACTGTTCCAGCACGGTTAGAACACTGGCATCAACCCAAGAACGTGGAAAATTGCCCAGGTATATTCTGTTGACTAAAAGCAGGTAAAATCCTACCTAGGTAATCACTGTCCAATCAGTCTTCCCTCAATCATCATCAAAGTGACAGAAGCTCTCATCAATAGTACTATCAAGCAGCACATACTCACCAATGATGGCCAGTTTTGGTTTTGCCAGGACCATTTGTCTCCAGACCTCAGCACAGCCTTGGTTCAAGCATGGATTAAAGGAGCTGAATTTAAGAAGTAAGGTGAGATTGAACTGCCTTTGACGTCAAGACTGCATTTGCCTGGTAAAACAGAAGTCAACAGGCATCAAAGGGAAAACACTCCAGTTGTAGAAGTCACTTAAGGAAGATATTTATGGTTGTTGATGGTCAATCATCCTAGTCCCAGGGTGTTACTCCAAAAGTTCCTCAAGGCAGTGTCCTTGGCTCAGCCATCTTCAACTGCTTCATCAATGACCTTTCTCCTATCATAATGTTGGGATGTTCATTGATGATTGTACAGTGTTCAATTTCATTTGAACTCCTCAGCAAACAAAGCCGCCCATGCCAGCAGGCAGAAAGACCTAGACAACTTTCAGGAATGATATGAATTCTTTTTATTCATTTTTGGGGTCTGGTGTCACTGGCAAGGTCAGCATGTATTGTCCATCCCTAATCGCCCCTGACAATGTGGTGACACGGCTTCTTAATCCTCTGCAGTCCCTCTGGAGAAGGTATTCCCACAAAGGTTGGTGAGTGAATTCCAGGATTTAGACCCAGGGATGGTGAAGGACCAATGATAGATTTCTGAATAAGGATGTTGAGCAACTTGGAGGGCAGCAGGCAGGTGGTGGTGTCCTCATGCACCTGCAGCCCTTGTTCTTTTCAGTGGTGAAGGTTCCCATGTTTGGGAGTTCAGTTTGAGTGGCCTTGGCAAGTAAGATAAGTGCACATTGTAGATGGTCCACAGTGCAGCCACTATTCATTGGCAGTGGAGGGAATGACTCTTTAAGATGATTGCTTAGGTGCCAGTCAAGGGAGTTGGATGGTGTTGAGCTTGTCCTGGATGATGTCGAGCTGATCAATGGCAAGTAACATTCATGCCACAAAAATACGAGGCAATGACCATACATCCAACAAGCGAGACCCTAACCACCTTCCCTTGATATGCAATAGCATTGCCATTGCCAATATCCTGAGGGTTATCATTGACCAGAAACTCAGCTAGATCAGCCACATAAATACCATGGCAACAAGAGCAGATCAGAGCCTTGGTATCCCGCAGTAAGTGATCGGCCTTCTGATACCCCCCCCCCCCCCCCAAGCCCTTTCCACCGTCTACATGGCACAAGTCAACAGCATGATGGAATACTCTCCAGTTGCCTGTCCAATACCAACAACTCTCAAGAGGTTTGACACCATCCAAGACAAAGCAGCTCACTTGTTTGACTTGTTTTGTTAAATTAAAGGTGATGTAAAAATGCAATTTGTTCATTATAGTTGTTGAGGAGCTATACACAAATATGTACCAAGGATATCCACACTTTTATGGCAAATTGTTTCCTAGAGATTTTCTTTTCAGTATTTCTATTGGGTCTTGAAATGTTAAACACATGCAAAACTTACGATAGGTTATTGAATTTATTCTCCGAGCCAGGCTGTCTGAAGTCCAAGTCAGACACTAGCACCATAAGAGCAACCAGGACAGCTGCAAGTACATAGCCTTTGTGGCACATTGCATGTGGGAAATAATTGCTTTAATCCGCCTTGTTCTTCAAATGCATTTTTCTCCAACTTTATAGAAGTATGGACAGCTAACCCAGTCCGTTCATTTACCCAGACCAAATCTAGAAAATGTTGGAAACATTTTGAACATCAGGCAGCATCTTAAGATAAGATATTTTTAAGATTTTTTCTATTAGTCACAGGTACATCGAAACACACAGTGAAATGTGTCTTTTTGCATTACTGAGAATGTGCTGGGGGGCAGCCCACAAGTGTCGCCACTCTTCTGGCGCCAACATAGCATGCCCACAGCTCCTAACCTGTACATCTTTGGAATGCTGGAGGAAACCAGGGCACCCAGAGGAAACCCACGCAGACACGGGGAGAACATACAAACTCCTTGCAGACAATGGCAGGAAGAGAAGCATCTGTTGAAAGAGAAGCAAAGTTAAGGTTTCAGGTTGACGACTTTTCATCAGAACTGGAAAGTGAGAAAACTCTGATAATCTGCTGTTCAGTTCAATGGAAATCTCAATAGTTTGGCATCCAACTCAGCAGGTGCTGATTCCTGTGCTCCCATTAACACACCACGATGAGGTAAAAGAGCAGGTGTTGTAACTCCTGCAATTGTATGGGGAAGTGCCACGAGAAGGGAAGTGGTTAGAGGAGATGGAAGAGGAGACCATGGAGTCGAGAAGGGGACAGTGTCTTCAGAATGTTGAAAGGCATGGGGAGAGGAAGTTGTGCCTAGTGGTGGAATCTCATTGGAAGTGTTGGAAATTGCAACAGATGGTCCATTGAAAGTGGAGGCTGGTTGGGGTGGAAAGTGAAGGGGTGAGAGCAGAGGTGTGGAAATGTAATCAAGAGCACTATCATCTATGATAGAGGAGAAGCCACAGATAAGGAAGAAGGAAGACCTATCAGAGGTACCTGTGTCAAAAGTCTCATCATTGGAACAGATATGATGGAGGCAGAGAAACTAGGAGAATTAAACTAAGTCCTCACATGAAACAGGTTGGGAGGATGTACAATTGAGATAGTCAGGCGAGTCTGCGTGCTTGTAATGAATGTTTGTCAATCAACTCCCCCTGAGGTGGTCGGAGAAACCCTCAAAGAGAAGGGAAGAATAAGAGATGGACCATGTGAAGGTGAAACTGGGTGACTGCAAAATGTAATGCCATTTTTAAGTTCCTTGTGAGTGTAAGAAGCAGGACCAATACAGCCATACTGGAAACAAGTTGAGGGAGGGGGTCTGAGTGGGATTGAAACAAGCAGTGTTCCCACAAGAAGGACAGACACAGCTTAGGCCCAGACAAATTCCCATAGCTACATCTGTGATCTGGAAAAAGTAGATAGTATTGAAAGAGAGGTTGTTCAATGTAAAGATGAATTTAGCCAGGTAATGAGTGTGCTGGTGGATGGGAACTCATTGGGCATTTGATCAAGGAACAAGTGGAAAATACTCAGGTCATCCCGATATGGGATAGAGGTGTAGAGAGACTGTATGTCCATGGTGAAGATGAGCCAGTTAGGACCAGGTAGAATCAAGGTAGAAAGGAAAAAGTTCAGTTTTGACAAGAGCAGGCTGAAACAATGAGTCTTCCCACAAAGTCCTAATGTAGATCTTGGGCAGGAGGTAGAAGTGGGCTGTGTGGGGTTGGGGCACCATAACGTTGGAGAATGTGGAGGGAGGATCTCCTGAGGAATGAGGTCTTTGACTGTCTGGGAGTCAATGACCTAGTCTGATAGGGTTATGGTTCAGAGGAACGTATGAGGAGGTCTCTGAGGACTTTTGACCTCCGTGAGAAGGAGGTCAGTCTACCAAACCACAACAGCACCACTCTGTCAGTGGATTTGATGACAATATTGGGAATGATTTTCAGCGAATGGAAGTTCAGAATAGTGTGACTTAGGGAACTGGAAAGATCGAGATGGTCAATGTAATGTTGGCAGTTAGCATTGAATAGAACAGGAGAAGAAAGAGGCCAGAGGGAGTGGTCCAATATTGGCAATATTGGAGATGGGAGAAAGGGTCCACGGTCTTGGATGAAGATTCATGGCCAAAGAGGTGCGCATGGAGGTGAAAGCAATGGAGGAAGAGTTCAACATCTGAATCTCTCAAGGTGGGCACCAAGGGTGAATAATTATTTGGGGTCAGAGAGGGGACGATCAGAAAGGGTGGTGGAAATACAACAGAGAGAGTGGGACTGGGGAGAGAGATGAGTTTTGAGGAAAATGAAAGTAGAGAAGATCTGGAGGAGAACTGGAATTAGAAAGCTGGTGGTTTGCAATCTTCGTTATATCTGAAAGGAAGGAAAGAAGTCTTCTGAAGCAGCATCAAATACGGCAAAGGATCCCTTTGTTTTTGCTCTCTTTAATTCTTCTCATTAATCTATCAGTTGAATGTATCACCACAGCAAACTGGCTCACCCGTCAGAGATATTCCATTTATCCTGTCCCTTCTCCCACCCATTTTCTGTAACTTAAAACGCTTATTTTCTCAATGACCAAATTCTGATAAAACAGTCTCTGTTTCTCTTTCCAGCAATGCTGTCTAACTTGTTAACTGTTTCCAGCTACAAGGGGGATCGTCCCATAACTTATGGTTTCCCTGGATGAAGCACACAGACAGGTTTCACAATTCTTGCTGATTGGTGGCTGCAAGTTGTTAAGCAACGTGTTGTTGGCCAGAGGGGAACAACAGGTTCAAGGGGATATAACTTTCTTGTCACCTGAAGCTGTCACATTGCACTGGCACATAGTGACAGCATGCTGGAATAGCAAGGCCCGAGAAACAAAATACATTAATTTTCTGGTCCTATCAGAATTAATCAGGTCAAACATGGGTGACAATGAGTAAATACCTTGACTGAATCCAACTCCTGGGATCAAAAGAACTGTGGCTCACACTATGGCCAAGGTGTAGGTCTGGAGGAGGTGAACAGCTTGGGTGAGGTGCAAATTTAGGCCTGGCTGCCTTCAACTGCAGAGAGATTTCCTGAAGTCAAACAGAAAATGCTGGAAACACTCAGCCGGTCAGGCAGCATCCATGGAAAGAGAAACAATGTTTGAGGCTGGGGACCCTTTGTCAGAACTTGGAAAGAGATACGAAGGTAATTTTAATTTGCTGAGAGGGTGGCAGGAGCGGTGGATAGGACAAAGGAGAAATCTGTGATGGGGAGGAAAGGTCAGACAGTTAGAGGGTGATTATGCTTCTTCGTTGGTTATGTGTTGCTAATAGTAGAGCAGGTCAGGCTGAACTCATGGAGAGAGTGAAACTAGGCCAATATCACAGTTGGATGACTTACAGCAGAAATGGCCTGTTCTGATATAGACAGAAAAAGCAACTTATCTGAAGAAGCTGAAGAAATCAGTATTGGGTCTGGAAGGTCGCAATGTGCCCAGATGGAAGATGAGATTTTGTTCCCAAAGCTGGTGTTGGGCCACATTATAAAAATACAAGAGGCCACATATAGATTGCTCAGTTTGAGAGTGGGACAGAGAATTAAAGTAGCAGGCAACAGGAGGCTCAGGGTTACTCCTCTGGACTGAACTCAGGTATTCCATGAAGCAATCACGCAATCTACATTTAGTTTCTCCAATATAGAGGAGGCCATGTTGTGAACATCAAATGCAGTAGGCTAGATTGGACACACTATAGATGCTGCCTGACCCATTGAGTTCCTCCAGCACTTTCATGTGTTGCTCCAGATTCCAGCATCTGTAATCTCTTGTGTCTCCACCCAAAAGATTGCTCCCAGCCAATTAAGTTGTGTTCCAAAGCCCCTTTGGGTAAGGACCTTCATTAAAATGGTTGTTGTTGCATTTATTTTAAGCAAAAGTAATGAAACTGTAATAACTTGTGCAGTGAAGTAAGTATTCATGCAAGACAAATTTGGCATCAACAAAAAGGTAACAGAAATCATTTATTTTCAGTGGTTAGAGTGAATAAAAGAACATTTCCCAAGAGAAAGAAAGGTATATGGTAAGTAAGAGATGAGAGAGTTGGCACTGTGCAGTATTAAGTCAGAAAGCAAAAACTTTGGAAGTGATAGGGATGCCATTGGCAGCAGAGGTTTCAATGAGTACATGACCCAGGATAAAACAATGAAGCAAAGAGGAGCAAGTACTGAGTTTTTTTCATCAATGTCATTGGGCATTAAATTAAGCAGAAATGTGAAATAAAAAAGGTTGGCTTGTTCTTTGGGTGATTTGGAAGTCAGGCATCAAAATGGAAATGCAGCGGGGAGAAACAAGCGATTAAAATAATGTACAAGAAGCTGAGATGCAGAAGGAGCGTCAGCTGCAAGTGCAGGAAGTCAGCAAGTGATGCTACATCTCAATGAAATCACATTTAGCAGCTCTAATAGTAAATTTGCAACAGTTACTAGTGGAGATAAACTTGGCTCTGAATTGTCTGACGATTGAGCTGCCAGTTGCAAGCGGCACATTTATCCGAGAGACAGCAGAACAACAGGCATGATTAAACCCAAATGTGGCATTTAGGTTGCAGAAAGGAAAGGATGCAGTTTGAAAATTTTCCCAGGCTAGAATAAAATCCACTATGTCATTAACAGGAGTGAGAGGATCAAAAAGGTTTTTGGTTAAATTTTGGAAATTTTCTATTTTTATCTGCAGGTTCTTATTTCTAGAATCTGTCCATAATGTTGATTAGTTTTGGAACAGCTCTCTGTTTGCATCTGCTGTATTGGCATTCTAATTTCCATGTGGATACGCTGTTTTTTTCCTCCTGAATGGCAGCCTGGGATTGCTGGTGAGATTTGTCTTGGGCTTCAGCTCTGACACTTCAAAAGCAAGGCCAATTTTCCTTCCCCTCCTCAGCTGGCCCAACATTTGTTGGCCATTGCTCGTTGGAAACCTGCCCATCTTGATGCAGGTGAATCTGCATTTTCTTCTTCATGGGCTGACTATCTGTCAGACTGGTTGACTGCCTTCTGTTGGTAGGCACTCACCTCAGAGCTAGAGGTGTTGTAATGGGGTAGTGGGTGGCTATACGAAAATTACCTCTGCTGCAGAGCTAAAAGTTTTACAAAGACCTGGTAAATTCTAGCCTATAGGAGCAGTCTGATTGTAGACTCCAGCTAGACTTGGGAAAGGATTGACAAATTATATTCTGCCTTCTGTTATTGTTTTTCCCTTGTACTACCTTGATGTACTGATGTGGTGAAATGATCTGTATGGATGGCATGCAAAACAAAGTTTTCCACTAGACATCGGTGCATGTGACATCAATAAACCAATTACCAATTAAATGAGATGCGAAGAGGTTGCTGATTTATCCATCCAGGCCAGCAAGATTTCATTGTGCTCAGTGCCCTAGACTAAATTTTTTCTGCCAAGGGCAGGTAGAAGTCTTCAGAAAATAACTCGGGAGGCATTATGAAATTAGCCTTAAAATTAGAATAACAGAATGCAAAATCCACAGTAGCTGGAGATACAAGAAACTGCAGGTGCTGGAATTTGGAGCAAAAGAGATAAGATATTTATTTATTAGTCATAAGTACATCAAAACACACAGTGAAATGCATCGCTTTTCATTACTAAGAATGTGCTGGGGGCAGCCCGCAAGTGTCACCACTCTTCCGGCGCCTACATAGCATGTCCACAACTTCCTAACCTGTACATCTTTGGAATGTGGGAGGAAACCGGAGCACCCGGAGGAAACCCACGCAGACACACGGAGAGAACACACAAACTCCTTACAGACAGCAGCGGGAATTGAACCCGGCCACCAAAACAAACTACTGGAGGAACTCAGTGGGTCAGGCAGCACCTGTGGAGTGAAAGGGACAGTCGACATATCAGGTTGAGACCCTTCATCTGGACTGAAAGCAGGACTGTAGCTGGAAAGTGACATGGTATAAAATGGCACATCTTCAGGCTGTGATCAATATAATGTTCCTTAATGGTGCCATTTTACCAGGTATGGCTCAAGCTTAAAACCACAATACCAAATTGTCCTTCCTCGACTATGGCCTATGCCAGGCTTATGTACAGCTCTTTCACTTTTTTTTATTAGTTAATTTATATTCCAGTGAGGTGTGCTTTCAAGTGGCAACTTAGAATTGACAGTCTTTCAGTCATAGTATGGACCCTAGCTACCTGGCATATGGTTACTCATCGCCACATAATGGACAGGGTAGCTCTAAGGTGGTGGGGGGGGGGGGGGGGGGTGGAGTTTGAAGGAGATTTGCAAGGCATGTTTTCGACAGAGAGAGAGGTAGGTACCTGGAACCCACTGCCAGGGGAAATAATGAAAGTAAATATAATGGTAATCTTTAAGAGGCATTTAGACAGGCATATGAACAGGCAGGGAATGGGGGGATATAGACCATGTGCTGGCAGGTAGGATTAGTTAAAGTTAGCACGGTCAGCACAGACATCATGGACGTGCTCCTGTGCTGTACTGATTTATGTTCTATGTTCAAGTGACCATTGTGAATGTGCCCTTTTGTCTTCTGCCATCTGTAGATAATGGCCCAGATAATAACCTTGAAGTGCTTTCCATACAAGTGAGTGCAGTAGTGGGCGGGATACAAAGAACGCTCACCGTGTAAGTCTTTGGCAATTTAATGCAACCACCCAATTATAATGTCAGCTCTAGGTCTGGTGTGGTACCCACTCACAGGGCACAAGGCCAATGCAGAGATGTTGCTAGGAACAGTTAAGAGTTTAAACCAAAACTGGGAGAAGTTTCATCATGGATGCAGGACAATCAGGGCACATGCCTTGAGTTAGTGATGACTCGCCTGATGCATTGTTGGGATCAGTGAGGGACCCAAGAGAAAGCCCCTCCTTTGAATGCTGCAAGGTTACAGAGGTCCGAAGAGGTCAGCAGAAGGAGCACTGTGGCTCATTCCTGCGTTCATTTCTGGAGATGGTTCAATAGCTAAATCATGCTAGGAAAAATAATTGGTGGTTGTAGGCAGTGCAGGCTGTGTGCAGCATGAGTGGTGATAGACATGATGGTGAATTGATCCAATGGTGGTAAGAATTGAACGGTATAATAATGCAGAATTGAAAATCAGAAAGCTGCAGATTTTGGGAATCTGAAATAATAACAGAAAATACTGGAAACATTCAGCAGGTCAGGTAACAACCTTGGAAAAAAAACAAAATGAATTTTTTTGGATTGAAGACCCTTCATTGGCTATTGGAGATACCCTGGGCATCCCAGGGAGCAATGTGACTGGTTCAGATTTGTCCAGACTCCTGAAATGCATCTTTTGCTTGCCAACTGTTTGCCCCATAACCTGACAGCATACAACTTCTGCTACGTATACTGCTCTCAGGCCTCTCACTGGTGTCATCTGCCAAATTGTGTCCTAGCAGCCAACTTTGCTTGGAGTCTCAGAGAGGTCAGGGGACTTGGACTGCCACAAGAAGAAGGCATCATGCCAGTTCTGTGGGAATTTGGGTCATGTTTGCATAAACCTTTTTTTTTGCAAATGCACTGATTTAAATCTTCAAATTGTTAAACCTCCTCTCAGGAGCAGATTACCCACACACTCAACTGAATGTGCATGAGTCAGTGCAGCTAGTCTTTAAAAATATCTGCATCTAAGGCCATAGCATCTTCCAGATTAAAATTCTACCTGACAACCACACCACAACTACCCCATCCCGCATTATCCCCACACCCAACACTTCTGCTTGCATGACAAGATACTGTGTTATACAATGGGATGGTCTTATTTTAAAGACCATCCCATTGTATGAGAAAGGTTCAAAAGTGGCAGGTCCTAATTTTTCTTTGTGAGTTGCACCTCAGCTCAAATGTGAAGGGAATTGCAATCAAAGTCATAAAACCAACAAAATATAGAACACAAATTTTAACTGTCCAAGAGGACAATTTACTTCTTAACTGTTTTAAAAATACATCAATTTGGAAAACTGTCAAAACATCTCTTCTCTTGAAAAAGACTTCCAAGTTCCTATGTTTAGTAATTTTCATTGTTTAAAAAATACATCTGAAGTTGAGGATCATATCTAATTCCATATGGAATTTGAAAACTGCATGTAGAAGTCAGTGCTTAAATACATGCAGCATTTCTCCATTCAGTACAGTCACTTTATCCACACTTGGGAAACCAGGCACTGTTGGAACTTGCAATAACCAGACTTTATCAGCAACCATCAATGACACAACAGGAAGACTCTTAACCTCATGTAACCCAGTAGCAACATGTGGTGACAGAACCAAGAGAGCCCCGACTTCCTGAGGTGCCCCCAGGTAGTGGCTCAGATTGTCTGTTTGTTAATCTGGCCCAGGTTACATTGGTAACAACACATCTCATTCTTCTGAAATGGTTCGCAATGAGTTGTCATAATGTTTTATTTCCCTTCCAGACCCTGGATCTGGGACCAGAGCAGACTGATGGGATGAAACGTTTCTTTTTCCAAAGGCATGAATTCCACAGGAAATGAGTTTTTTTCCAGTGAGTTCAGAAGATTAAGTTGGCTGGCTCTCTCAGAGAGACCACAGGATTGCTACTATGAGACATAGAAAAATGCACTACACTGCACTGGACATGCTCTATTGCCATTGACATTCAAGATTTATTTGTTTGACAAGAAGAGGGAGTTTTTCTTTTGAAAAGTAGGCCTTAAATGGAAAATATTTGATGTTGAATTAAGTGTGTTAAGTGGCAAAGGACTAACCCTTGACACACTGCACACAAATATTCACCCAAAGATTATGACTAGGCATATATAAACATCTGCCATTTTGTTTTTCACCTGTTGATATTTTAATATTCGAGCATTTAGTTCTGCTTTATTTTATGTCTAATTAGGAATTATATTACTGATAGATAAAACTAACAAACAACAAAAAATCTCAAGCATGGAATTAGACCACCAGCCACAGCTTAATTTTAACATGGTACTTCAATGTGATACTTTATCCTTTTATTCAGGTGACAGATGTAAGTGTTTTCAATAAATATGCATGAAGGAAAATTTAAATACTCTGAAGCACAGCTGGTCGGAAGAAATACTTCTGACAAGCAAAAGGAAGAATGGACTCTTCCTCTATATGATCAGCTGAAGATCATGTTCTTCAGCCAGCTATTGATCAGAACCACTTAATATTTATTTTACAGAGCGTTGAATGTATTGAGATACAGGCACTGAAAAATTGTTCACATGTTATCATAATGTTGGAATCCTCAAAGGCTGGAATCAGTTCTGGAGGTGCCACTTAATAATTTTTCATTAATGGATAATGACTTTGTTAAGCTCATAGATAGTGAAACAAATTACTTCATCAGTTTGATCAAAGATTCTATTAAATCAGTTTCAATCCTCAGGGAGGTCTTCAGTACAATAATTAGAAGCAAGCATTAATGCTGCCATATCCTAAAAGATGGATAAACTGAAGAACTAAAGAATAAATGAATAAACCGGAGAAGACACATAAGAATGTTCCTTATGATCAGGTCTGACAGAACTTGATAAAAGGAGGAAGTCCAATCATATTTTCAAGATGAATTGTTTTGCTGATCAGCACGAATTTGGGCGGGTGAATTAGCATTTGCCAAGTTTAACACCTAGCTTTTCTATTGACCTTGTCTTTAAAAGTTGGCAACTACATCAAACCAGCTATGATTTGTTCATGAGTGCTGCTATCAGTATATTTTCTTCAAAGCATCAATGCTTCATCTATGCAATAAAATTGGAATGTAAAGTGGGTGTCTTGGGAAGCAGGCAGCATTGTCTGGAGCCTGGAGCCTCATCTGGAGAAGGCATAATTATCATCCTAGACCTGGATCATTGATCACTGAAACTGTCATCAATCAATACGGGACCCTTTATCCTGCGGAAACAGTGTTGGCCCCAAGTTGGTGAAAAGATATCCCAGAAGTGATGAAGCTCTGTCTGCTGGAAATCCCTTTCCTTGTTTCATGATTTAGTGTTGTGGCTTGCAGAAATGGGGGAGATACTTCATTGTACTGAGAAAAGGCAGAATGATTCAGGAAACATCATTGATGGGGAAAATAATGTAAGCACCTTTTTTTTTGGTCCTAAAGCTTGCTTTGACTTGTTTCATTCAAACAAAATATGTAAAATCCCATTGGTTTATTCTGTCTTACTATGTTTTCAATTTTTCAAGCCAAATGAAAAATATTTTAACAAGTACTGTGGTTTAAAAAAGACAGGATGACTTGTTTTTAATTGCCTGTCTCATAACCCCTTCAGACTCAATTGCATGACTGTTTGATTCTATGAGATGAAGGAATCACACAACCGTAGCTGTTAGCAGTGAGGAGGTGAATTACATCCATGCATGTGTGCGAGTGTGAGTGGCACGCGCACACACACACACACACACACACACAGGGATCATTTGTCGCTCACACGCATTCCATATTATGGAGATTATGGAGTTATACTTGAGCAATATTTCCCCTCTTGCTCTGTGTTTTGCTGCTATTACAAACAGATAATAGAGGGACAGAGGATTCTAAGGATCATCTCTGAACCTTGAATCAGTTAAGTGGATTTGCTAAGTTGATGTGCCCAGATGCCCACACATTGGCAGCGTATCAAACAGTGAAAAGAAAGTGCAGCACAGTGCTTTCCCCTGCATCATCTTCATTCCATGACTTAAATTTCTCCACCTCTCCACAATGTTCACTGTTTTGGTTTTGCATTAGAATTTCCATGCATTGGTTTGCTTTTGACTCCTGGTGGTGTTTTTTTTCATACTTAAACTCTCCAATTAGAAGAAAACTGAAGATAATTATGTTCACAATAATAGCATTAATCCTAATCCCAAACAAAAAAATGACACCTCAGCCAAGATCCAGTTACTGTTGAATATCTGAATAAATCAAAATGCACCATAAGCCCTAGTCACACTTGCATTGCCTATTTGCAACAAAACTCTAAAAAATACAGCTAAGTATAAACAAGAGGGGCATTATTTGCAACCTTTCATTTTTGTGTAGAAATTCTGTTAACTTCCACAGTTTTTGTGGGAAATAGAAAGCAAGAAATGGCATGAGTGGCAGACCTGAAACTCCTTATTGTTTTAAACGGTTAGGGTTTGGTGCTAAGAACTTTCAAGTAATTCAGCTTGAGATCCAACTGAGAACAGATTTTGCTATAAATCCAAGGGACTGAAAAAAAAGTGTTGACCCTGATATTCCTGAGGAATGCTGGCAACTCCATGTAGAATTCCAAGTATTTGCCCCCCTCCTCCATTCCAGCAGCTTGGGTATTTCCCCACCTCAATGCATTACAACTGTTTGCCTCTGTCATTTCAATTGCACTTTGTTGCTGTTCTCCCATGGAATCCAGTTATGAATCACAAAGTTCCTGCAATTCCACTGCTATCGTGCTGGAAATTCCACCCAGGGAACCTGTAACCTGTAATAGGCCCTCCCTGGAGGAGATGCAGTGTCTCCACTGATTCCAATGCGGAGAAATGATTATGACAGACTAAGGAAAGTAATAGGTATATATTTGTTTAATTCTTTGAGTTTGGTGAATATTTTGATTCAATTATTTTAAACTGTTCTTGATGATTTTTGAATGTTCCTCAGTGTCTGACCCAAATCAAAGTATTTTAACATCTTTGACAGCAAGATAAGTAGCTTATCCATCTGCTAAAATTTCTTTCAGCATTTTTGGGGATGGGGTTAGGATATATCAAGGGAGGGCCTTGCTGTTGGAGGTAGTTTTGTTGAGGAAGATGCTGCCCGCAGATCCTCTTAAAATATGCACAGACCGAGTGGGGAGGTGGGCAGCTCCCCACTGGCAGGAAATTCAGGGTCATTTGTTGGCATAGTTCCATTTAATGCTGAACATTAGTTGACCTCAGAAAGGGGTAGTGGGGTCCTTGGACTACTGTAGTCTCAGTGGCTGCCAAGTTTGGAAATGCTGTTACGGTAATTTTAATGAGTGCTGAGTTACATCCTATATTGAGTATATACTGTAGTCAAAGTGCACTGCTGTGCAGAGGGTTGAAACAGTGTCCAGTGAACTGCTCCTTTCTGCACAGTTCTAACCAATAAGAGGTGAGTATATCATCACACTTCTATGTCAAGCTGAATAGATGGTGAAGAGATTATGGAGGAGAGTGGTCAAGAAGTCAACCACTCATTGCAGAGTAACCAGCTTCCGTTTTGCTCTTGAAGCCACAATACAATTAGACTGAACCATTACAATACACAACCATACAGAAAACATTAGAAGTAGTTCTTGATTGGGGAAGTCATCACAAAGCCGTAGAAAAAGATTGACACATATCTTCAAGAATTGGTCAGCTATAGATAATTAGAAAAATTTAATTTTAATGGCTCTGTTTGACATATTTCTGAAAGTATTGTAGCACTTTGAATAGGTTGAAGCCATGGAGCAATTTAAGTGACATTCAGTTTAGTATACTCAAATAAAAATTGTAAAATGTCATTTGAATTTTGTCAGTATTGTAACTTAAAAGCTTTTGAAGAAACATAACAAGTGACTTGAATAGGTACAACAGAATCATTTAGATGTCACTCCAGATGGTGACCACTTAGGTCTACTGGATTGCAATTGTTCCTACCTGTTTTGATAGATAGAGAGATCACTTTATCTATTAAATAAATACTTGGTTTATCTGATCTGTAAGTACCCTTGCTTTAAAAGGTTGAAGTGCATATTTGATACATCAAGCTATCATTCCTATCACAAACTGTTCAGTGATCTTGTAAAAAGTGTGAAATAATCAAAAGTGGAAAGTGCTTTATGAGATGCATTTGTTATATTCTCTTACATCAGAGATAGAGACCATTCAGCCCATCAAGTCTTTGCTTGCTGCCTGAGCAATCCCCATTGCACCACTTGTTTCCTGTAACCAACTCTCTCTCACATTCCCACCAAGTTAGATGAGCACTTACATCACCAAGGCCCAGAGTGGTACTGACTAAGTGCAAGTAAATGGGATTTATGTACTTAGGTAGTTGATGGTTAGCATGAACGTGGTGGGCTGAAGGACCTGTTTCTGTGCTGTACGACTCGATGACTTCATCAGATTCTCCTACCAGCCACCTACACCAGGGTAATTTACAGCAGCCAGTTAGTCTACCAACCAGGACATCTTTGAGATGTGGGAGGAAATGGGAGCACTCAGAACCCACATGGTTATAGGGAGAGTGTGCAAGTTCCACACAGACAGCACCCAGGATCAGAATTAAACCTGGGTCACTGGAGCTGTGAGACAGCTGTTTCTGCATTTGCATCTGAAATACTGGATACATTGTAGATTGGACACGATACTTGTCCAATGTCGCTAACCAATGTTGTTCTGTAAACAACTGACCTGAGGTGCAAGAGAGTACTCCAGGGTAGACTTAGTTATCAATTTCTGTTCCTTTACTCGTGGTCACCAACTGATAGCTGTTCAATATTTCCTTGCAAAAGACCAAGACTGAAGATCGGGGCAACATGAGGGTGGCATGGTTGCACAGCAAATAGAGCTGATGGCTCACAGCAGTAATGGCCTGGGTTCGATCCTGACCTCTAGTGCTGTGTGGAGTGTGCACATTCTTCCTGTGACCGTGTGTGTTTCGTATGAGTGCTCCAGTTCCTTCCCACATGCCAAAGAGGTACAGGTTGGCGAATGTAAATTACTGCTGGAGTGTAGGGGAGTGATAGAATCTTGGAGGAGTTGGTGGGACTATGGAGAGAATAGGATTCATGTAAATGAATGTTTGATGTTTGACACAGAGTCAGTAAACCAAAAGGCCTGTTTCCTTACTATATGACTCTCCACATTCATAATCTCAGTAATCCACCCCCCCCCCCCCCATCCCCCTTAGAGAAAAGAAAGCTTGGGGAAGATTGGATAGAGGTCTACAAGGTAATCACGTGCTTAGATAGGGTAAGCTGTTTCCAATTAGCAACTGTTTCAAGGACATTGATTTAGAGTGATGAGCAAAAGATATGGGGAGATGTGAGTTTTTATTTATAAATGCAGAGAGTGGTGATGATATGGAACTTACTGCCCGCAAGATCAGTGAAAATAGACTAAACAGGGCTTTCAAAAGGGAACTGGATAGGCACTTGACGGAAAATAATTGCAGGTCTATAGGGAAAAAAGAATGGACTGACTGAGTTGCTTCTTACAAGATCTGGCACTGGTCCAATTGGGCAAATGGATTTCTTCTGTGCTGTAATGATTCTATGATTCTAATTCAAGGCTCATTATTTGATTAAAAACTGCATTATAAATTCTAATTTAATCACACTCAATTTGTCAGATAAACATATAAAAATAAGATTTTTAAACAAATGAAGATCTGAAACAAAATGCCATGGAAGCAATCTTGGAAATAGGAACAATGTAAGATTACATGTTGAATAAATAAGAATATTTTACTGATACAGCAAGACAATGGGAAAAAAATGGAAGTATTATCTCAAAGGTCAGGACTATTTATAAGCTAATGCATTCCTCGAGGGATGATAATCAGGTTATTTACAGGGCAATTCACATATAAGCTTTATTTAGGTGTGTATCTTTGTTAAATTAAGGTTATTTGTGAATGACATCAGACAGGACCTATTATCAAATGAGCCAGGATAAATGATATAGTCAAGCAAAAAATACTGCCCATAATTCTATGCTAATTGGCATTCTCCCTTCGAGAGGCCAAAAGGATGAATGCTGTGCAAAATGGAAATGTCACCCCGGTGCAATCAGAGATGTTCCTCAGAGACTGGTGTCAGGGCATCGCTGCAGAAGTTTTGTGTTTCAGCCAACCTGTCCTACATGGGAACTAAGAGTGCTTGACACTGACATAAAGTGTCAAAGGTGAAAAAGTGAATCATTCCAGTACACAGATATGCTTTACCCTGAGTACAAAATTAACATCAACTCAGTGATATCAGGAAAGCAACACAAGGATAAAATAAAAATTAAGTGTGTTTCATTGCTTAATTGGACACAGTGAATTAATATGTAGAAGAGTTATTTTTCTGAATCAGAATTGGACATAATGGCATATTAATGGATTAATCCTACAAAAAAATTGGATTTTTGGCTTTAGCAGTTTACTTGACATGAATCAATATGACAGAATTAATTTGAATGTGAACGAGCTAAAGCCTAGAGATTAACATTTACCATATTAATGTCTAAAAACTTAAAATGTACAAATGACATTCTTGGCTGCTATTTTAATGGAGGTGTTAACCTAGTTAATACAGTATTTCAAAGTGTTTTAATTAAACTATTGAAGGAACCAAACAAATGTTGTATTCAAAAAAAAGAGTATTTGCACTTTGATCTGAAATATTCTAACAATAATGGAATAGCTTTCAGCATTTCCTGTACAGAAATACAATTATCTTTCTGAGGTTAGCTGTTTACCATTTGTTACCATATCACAGACATCATAGAGGGTTCTAAAATGTAAAGTTACAAATTTTAGATTCACTGGTATTCATCTTCCCTATCCCTTAATGCATCAGGTAGTTTTAAAAAATATTTGTCCTCTATTGCAATGTACTTTAATTTTGCCATCTGAAAATGATCTGGTTTATTTTCCTATACTCTTCAATATTTCTTCAACATCTTATCATAATTGAATAAACAAAGGCATTAGTTCTTTCACATTAGTATTAATTTTGTCATATTGGTGTGTAATCATATGCAGAGGCAGCTATATGATTTTACTTTGCACTGTATTTCCAAATTAAACAATTAAACGTCACTAATAACCACAACAGGCTTTTCAAACAAGGGATAGCAAAATCCAACAGGAAGCTCAGTTAGAGGATGTGTAGTTAATCTAGTTGAAGGAATCAATGCATTCTTGACAACATTCCTTTCCACTCCATATCCTATAGGGATTCCACTACACAGCCCCAGTTTCCCCATCTACATCACAATGGTTTTAAGTATGCCAAGTTTCATGTCCATGCTTCCAGTATCTGTTCCACTTTCCTCAACCCAGGATTTTCCTCTACCAGAGTTCATTGGGGTCTAAACTCTGTCCCTGTCCCAATTTGCAAACTTCTGCTTTCACTCTTTCCTCTACGTTCCAGAACCCTTACAGGGGATCTTTTTGTCTTCGCCTTCCGCCTCACCAGCTTCCACAGCCATTCTCCACCATTTCTGCCTCTTCAGGTGTGATGCCACCAGCAAATGCAGCTTCCCTTTACATCCCTTTCAGGATTCTGAAGGAACAGCTCTCTCTGTGACACTTTAGTCTGCATCACACTCACCAACACCACTCCTTTCCCGTGGAATTATAGGAGGTGCAAAACCTGTCCTTTTACTTCTTTCCTTCCCACTTCTCAAGGCTCCAAACACTCCGTCCAGTGAAACAACTAAACCTCTTTCAACGGAGTATACTCTATTCACTGCTCATGATGTGGTCTGCTCTACACTGAAGAGACCAAACACAGATTGTATTAGGAAACACCTTCATTTAGTCTGCAAGTGTGCCCCTGTGATTCCAGCCATCTATCTTCTTAATTCTTCATCTCACTCCATCCAAGGCCTCTCTATCCTTGGCCTCCTATACTCTGCGTTCATATTCAGTGGAAGCCTTTGAGATTTAATATTGACCCCAGCAATGTCAGATCATAACCACTTCTCCCATTTTGTTCGTAAGGCACCAGTTGCTAATGACGCTGATGCTCCTATTTACACCTCCTCTAGATCCAGTTCTTGCTTTGTTACTTGAACCATTCCCCTTTTACCTTTCACTGTCAACCTATTTGTCATTTAAATTCTCCTGCTTTCCACCCAATCACTACCCTTGCCTTTTGGTCATTCATTCCTCACCATTTTCCCTGCCTCTGTACATTCTTAAGATCTGCTTCATCTCCATCTAGTTCTAAAGAAAGGTCATTGACCAGAAATACCATCCTTGCCACCATCCCCACCACCAGACCTGCTGAGTATTTCCAAGATTTCCCATTTTTTTCAATCATCTGACATACAACTACCAAGATTTTCACATACTTATTATATGCAGATGTGATTTAACACACAAAAGCCAGAAGACCTGCACACTGAAATGAGTAGTATATTTTACTAATGGCCAGGTAGTACCAGGCTGTGGTATAAAAGTCAAAACAATGACACAACCACATCGCCCACTCATCAATTTTTCTTCTGTTACTTTCAATTGCCAAGTCTAGCTTCACTGTTCAACAAAGATGGCAAGCCTTTGAATTGGAGGAAGCTCTTTGCCAAAAACACATAATTAATTCGTGGGATTTGGAGAGGAGTTGAAATATCTCTCCAATTTCTGCAGCCTCTCAAAGCCTCAGAGCTCAGCCAAGGAACTTGACAAGTGAAAAATCACACTTGAGAATTTGTATTGTGCTATTGGATAGCCATGAATATCCTTATCAGATCTTTATCACAACCTGTGCTCCATCTAACCATGCCATTCTCAAATAAAAATTGGCTAAGGGAAAGCTTTTTTCCAAATTGTTTGCTTATTCAAGATGCTGTCAGCTGATAAACAGCACAGCTGGGACTACTGAACACTTATTTATTCTGATGCTTTCCTGTTTCGTCACAACTATTTCTGGTAGATTATCTTCAATTTAAATTTAGTTCACATGGTAATCTTCAATGCAGCACAATGTAAGTTTATTGTCACAATGTTCACACTACATTCTACAGACATCTAATGCAGAGTACAACCCAATTGGTTTGTGCAGACTACAGTGTGGGTTGGCACAACTGACCCCCAATTTAAACATAAACTACCCAGTGGGAGTGGGTTGGGTTCAGATCGGACACCCATGTTGAACCTTCCAGACCACGTGATTTAATGATGTTGAGATGTTTGATGGTCACCTGACTTGCAGTTTCGCAGTTACCACACATTCTTAGAGACTAACCTCAGAGGCTGCACCTATGCCTGTGGCACCCTGAACATTCTGAGTCTCAATGAAAGTGCATCAGGTACTCAGAAGAATATGTATTTTCTGCACACACAAACTACTGCCTGCCAGCTCCTCAACTGGGCTTCCTGTTAGGACTTTGTCAAATTTAGTGACGGGCGAGCAACGGGGAGGTTATGAGGAAAGGGTGAGATCAGACAATCCGGCATGTTTGCTTCTTTTAAAGGGCTGCAACAGGACTTACACACATTGAACATCGAACAGTACAGCACAGGAACAGGCCCTTTGGCCCACAATGTCTGTGCCAACCATGCCAATCTAACTAATCTCATCTGCCTGCACAAAGTCCACATCCCTCTGTTCACTGCCTGTTCATGTCTTTGTCCAAATGCCTCTTAAATATTACTATCATATCGGCTTCCACCACCTCCTCAGCAGTGTGTTCCAGCCACTCTCTGCGTAAAAAAACTTGCCTCACACATCTTCTTTAAACTTTCACCCTCTCACCTTAAATCTACACCCACTAGTATTTGACATTTCTACTCTTGGAAGAAGACTCTTGACTATCTTATGTGCCTCTCATAATTTTATCTACTTTTATCAGGGCATCCCTCAGCCTCTAATGCTCCAGGAAGAAACATTCCAAGTTTGCCTAACCTCTCCTTATAGCTAGGTCACTTTGAAGAAAACAGCTCAGAATGTGTTTCAGAGCCATTTATCTGCTCTCCTAGGGGTCGCGTGAGCTGTGGTTGGCAGGAACTTAAGGATGACAAAACAAAAGTGGAAATAGGAATCTCTTAGCATGCCGTATAATGTTTATGCTAATTCATATCTGGCTAAGTCACATGTCTCACAAAGTCAAGTGGACATGATGTTTCATGGGAGCACCATCAACTGTAGATTCTCCTCCAAGTCACACACCATACAGACTTGGAAATACATTGCCATTTCTTCATCACTGGGTATAAATCCTGAAACTCCCTGCTCGATAACGTTGTGGGAGAACTCTTACCAGAAAGGTAGCAGCAGTTCAAGAAGGAAGCATACGACTACCTTCTTAATGGCAGTTACTGATGGCCAACAAAGGCTGGCCTTGCCAGTGACACCTGCATGCTGGAAAATAGCTAAATAAATGAATGAGATGTGTGTAAAGAGCACCGAGGACAGTAGTATTGCGGGTCTCGCGAGAGCTGACGTTCAGGGTCAGTGACCTGCAAATACTTGAGCACAGATGCAGAAAAAAATGGTAGAATTTAAGAAAACCTTGATGGTATCATAGAATAAGCAGATGGCCCAAAAATGTATGCCATAAATTTTTCTTATAACCAAATAAATGGGGTCAGTCTTTGGCTTTTTGATAGCCTCCTGCCTGAATCTAAAAACTCAAACCAACCTCTGAGTGGTCTGTCTAGACCTACTGCTTCTCTGCTCAATTATTCTGTTACCTTGTGCCATGACAGAGGCCTCTCCCACAAACAAGACTTACCTACAACTATTGTGCGATGTACTACAATACAAGCTTTTCTTTTGGAGCTGCAATTTACAGCTGGAATTCTAATTGATGTGGCTGTCGTGATTGTAAGTCTGGTAGGATGCTGTTGCTGCTGTTGTCAGACCTCCAAGGCAGCCCACTGGAACGTTTCATCAAAGTTTGCAAACATCAACAAAGCAACAGCATGTCAAAGACAAAGTGAATGATATTGCACTGGGGGCCACAATACATTGTTTGGGAGGGGGAAATGATGATGTCAGAAGAAGAACAGTAACCAGATATGAATGATTAAGATTTTAGGTATTTACAGCAATCTGAGAGCTTTCTCGTTTGTAAATATTTAAAATTGTTTTCAAACTCCCAAAGTGCCCCAGTGTGTGTGTGTGTGTGTGTGTGTGTGTGTGTGTGTGTGTGTGTGTGTGTGTGTGTATCTATAATGTGCTATATATATATAGCACATGTGTGCTGGATTAGTAGTCTTGCCACACTACAAACCCTTTAGACGATAGATCAGATGCATATTACAAATAAATGAACTTGAAATGTTTCCAGGCATAAGTAATTAAATTCCATGGATGGAAACTTCAAAAGTAATTTCACAATTGGAGAAACAAACTGGTATGATTTAATGCTTACTCAAGAAGAGACCTGAAGCAGGTGTTGTGGAGATCCTTGGTGGTTCAGCAAGATTATTAAATGGGTGGAAGCTTTGTCGGTCTCAACGGAATTCATTGATCTCCGCTGAGGCAGAAAGAAAGGCTGTGTAACTGGTTTTAGTGTTCCAATGTTAGTGAACAGAAAGTCAGCCCTGTTTCCTAACCAGCAAACCATTCTGGAAGTGCATGTATTGAAGGATTTGTGATGGAAGGAATAGGTTCAGGCTCAGGGCCAAAATTAGGCTCAGGATTGGGTTTTGAGATAAGGTCAGAATCAGAGTGCCAATAGATTCAGGCTCAAGCTGAGAACTGATGCTGAGCCTATACATGGACTCAGTCTCTGGATCAGAATTGGGATGGGGTTGGGCTCAGATAGTTACATCTACATAGGGTCAATGTCAGGTTCTATCATGAGGGCGTTGTCAGGCTTGAGACTGGGGTTGGGCTTGGTTCAGGCACTAAATTGGAATCGGGCTCAGAATCAGGCACTTGCTAGTTGCGCTTGGTTATGGGCTGGACACAGTCTTGGGCATTAGTTTGGGATCAGACCAGGGTTTGGGTAAAGAAGTCTAAGGGAGATAGGCTCAGAGTTGGGAATGGCTCCGTTTCAAGCTTAGGAAAGACTCAGGTCATCAGGATCGGGGTCAGCCTCAGATCAAGTACGGGTGTCGGATTCAAGGTTTGGTCGGGCTCTGTGATACGGGCTGGGTGGATGTCAGTCTCAACATCGTACTCGTTTAGGGATCAGACCTGGCTCTTGAGGCTTAAGCGCAGGGTTGGGCTCAGACTCAAGGTAGATGTTGCGAGTCAAAGAAACCAGGATCAGTGTGGGATTTGTGGTTGGAACCAAGAGTGGGTCCAGCTCCAGAGTGGGCTCAGATGTGGTGCCGTGTGGATTGAACAGTCTGCCACCATTTCAAGTCAAGTTATTTTTGTAAATGATTGTCTCTTTATCAAAATACCAATGATCACCTGCAGTACTCCAGAAAAGAATCAACATCAGAGGAAGAAGATGTGGATACAAATAGAAACTCTGAGGAAAAAAATGTGAAATGAAGAAAAATCTTTAGAATCTTAATCACGTGATGTCTCCATTCATGATTGTGGAAACATATAATACTATTTTCAAGTTATTTCAGTTTTGGATACTGAACAAGTTCCCCAGGGAAGAGGGGAAGACCAATTGACCAAAACTGTCTCTTCCAGCTTCAACTGGCATACACTGATAGAACTGCAATATGATATATGATATATTTTAAAAGTTGCTGGGCATTTGGTGCAACTTGTGTCACTTTAGAAGCTGAAGTGAAGCTTATTTTAGCAGTGTGAGAGCATGAGAAAGAAAAGACAGCACTTTCCACTTTGCATTTGTAAAGCATCTTTCACAACTTCAGCTCATCCAAAGCATCCAATGATTAGGATTCAGGGTATGGGTCAATGGCTTGTGCTCATGTTTCAGAGTCAGAAAGTTGTGGTTTGAAATCCTGCACCAAATATCAAAACACAGATACTCTGGCTGTCTTTCCAGTGTATTACTGAGGTGGTGCTGCACCTTGAGAAGTGTTGCCTTTCAGGTGGCTGTTAAACTGATGTCTAATCTGCTTTTCATGACACAGTTTGGGAAAGGTGTGTTGTCCCCTCTGCTCCATTCCAAACTCTTCCACTCCTTTCTACACCTGTCCATTCCATTCTGTGCCCTTGCGCTCATTCTGCACCCTTACACTCCATTCCGGCCCCACATCGTCCATTCACACCCTTGCACTCGTTCTACATCCTTGCATTCTGTCCTGTGCCTTCGTACTCCATCCTGTGCCCACCCCTGCTGCATTCTGCACCTCAACACTCCATTCCAAACCCTTGCATTCCATTCCATGCCAGCCCACCCGATTCCATGTCCTTCCATGCTATCCCATACCTGTCTGGTTCACTTTGTGCCTCCTCCATCCTGCGCCCTTGCACTCCATTGCGTCCATGCCTGCCCTGTTCCACACCTGTCCACTCCATTCCACATCCTTGCACTCCATTCCATGCCAACCACTCTATTCCACACCCAGTTCCGATACCAATTCAAAATAGAGTCCCAGACCAGCCGTCAGTTATGGCAGGGCTTACCTGCTATAAGGGGCGACAAAACGAAGCAGCCAGCATAATCAAAGACCCCACCCACCCGGATTATTCTCTCTTCTCTCCTCTCCCATCAGGCAGAAGATACAGGAGCCTGACGGCACATAACACCGGGCTCAAGAGCAACTTTGATCCCACTGTGATAAGACTATTGAACAGTTCCCTTATATGATGAGATGGACTCTTGACCTCACAATCTACCTTAAATTTTTTTTTAATTTTTAATAAAATTTTATTTACAGCGTGGTAACAGGCCTTCCAGCCCAACAAGTCCGCGCCACCCATTTTTTGAACCCATATTAACCTACCCGTACATCTTTAGAATGTGGGAGGAAACCGGAGCACCCAGAGGAAACCCACACAGACACGGGAGAACGCACAAGCTCCTTACAGACAGCGACGGGAATCGAACCCGGGACGCTGGCGCTGTAATAGCATCGCGCTAACCGCTACGCTACCGTGCCGTGTTGTGACCTTGCACCTTATTGTCTACCTGCACTGCATTTCCTCTGTAGCTGTGATGATTTACTCTGCATTCTGTTATTGTCTTTACCTGTACTACCTCAATGCGCTCTGTACTAACTCAGTGTAACTGCACTGTGTAATGAATTGACCTGTACAATCGGCATGCAAGGCAAGTTTTTCACTGTACCTCGGTACAAGTGACAATAATAAACCAATACCAATACCAATGCTCCATTTCCTGCCTGCTCCATCTACACTCCATGCGGCACCCATTGACCTCTCAGTAAACATCACAAATACAGATTATTTGGTCATTGTCACTTCTGGAAGCTTCCTGTTATACATTGGCTGCTGTGTGTTCAGGGTGCACTTCAAAGCCTGTGAAGTGCTTTGGAATATGCTGGAAGAGGCATGGAAGACACAATAGAAAAGCGAGTCTTTTCTATTGCACACATTTGAAGGTGTATGGTCAAAAGAGGCTGAGGAGTGATCTTTCATTCTGTCCTGTGCCTTCGTACTCCATCCTGTGCCCACCCCTGCTGCATTCTGCACCTCAACACTCCATTCCAAACCCTTGCATTCCATTCCATGCCAGCCCACTCGATTCCATGTCCTTCCATGCTATCCCATACCTGTCTGGTTCACTTTGTGCCTCCTCCATCCTGCGCCCTTGCACTCCATTGCGTCCATGCCTGCCCTGTTCCACACCTGTCCACTCCATTCCACATCCTTGCACTCCGTTCCATGCCAACCACTCTATTCCACAACTAATTCTGCAAGGAGTAGATAAGATCATGAGAGGCATAGATAGGGGAGGTAGTCGAAAGCATTCTCCCATGATGGGGATATCAAAACCAAACGGGAATAGGTTTAATGTGAGAGGAAGGAGCTTTAAAGGGGTTTCGAGGGGAAGGCTTTTCACACAGAGAGTCATTGAAATCTGGAATGCGCTGCCAGAGGAGGTGGTGGTATCAAATACAATAACTATGTTTAAGGGGCATTAAAGCAAACACTTAAATAGAAAAGACATGGAAGGATACAGTCCTAATGCAGACAAATGAGATAGGTGCAGATGGACAAAAAGGTTGGCATGGACGTGGGCGCCCACAGGCCTGTTTCTGTGTTGTACAACTTCATGACTCTAAGCAATGTAATTTTAATCCAGTAAAAGGAGACACAAGAGACTGCGGATGCTGGAATCTGGAGCAGCAAACAATCTGCTGGAGGAACTCAATGAGTTGAGCAGCATCTATGGGAGGAAAGGAATTGTTGACGTTACGGGTCAAAACCCTGTATCGGGTCCTGCTGAGTTCCTCCAGCAGATTGTTTGCTGCTCCATTAATTCAGTAATCAATACAGCTCAGCTAATAATAATTTATTGTACCCATTCTCTTGGACTGACCCAAGATTAATTTGGTAATAGATTTGCACCTGAGGTAATAAAACTAACCAACCAACCAACAGAAATTGAAGTACATCATATCTAAAAAAACTCTTTTCAAGGGCCCAAAACAATCCTTGGATTGTGCATTCACCTTTAAATAAGTTGTATCACAATTGCCAGAAAGTGTTCAAGATGCTGGAAAGTGTTCCAGATTCTTTTCATTAATTACAATTACTAACATCTGTATGTGCTAAAGGACTGGTTCAGCTGTTTGGTCCTCTGCCTCTAAAGTGTTGCCAGGAGCTGACCAAAACAAGGACTCAAACACGAAAATGAATAAGCTCTGCGACAGTAGGGCAACCAGTGTCAGAACATCCTGCCACATAACAAGTAAATAAAGGCACCCCTCCCTTCCTCAAGGTACGTTACGCAAAACTGGAACTGACTCAGACATAAATTGGAGTTCAAGGGAACCAGTTTTTGGGAGTTTGAATCGAGTTGGCAGAAGTACAGCCACTGCTGTTTTAAAATACCCACAAGTCTGATGAAAAATAATCCCCATATTTCCACACAGCAATAAAAGATGGTAAGTACAAAGGTAGTGAGGACATTAAAAATCACAATATTTCCTCATTGGAATAAACTTTAAATACAGTCAAAATGTTAAAAATTCTGGGAGGCATCGTGGTTTCTTAAGTATACAGTTTTGCAGTTTGACTTTATTATATTTTCTTCATTTTTTTCTCTCTTCAACCTCATTTCTTCCCAATCCAACTACTCATTCATCAGTACTTCATGACTACACTCCTTCCCTCTACCTTTTTAAACCTATTATTAAAGCATATCATGGAATAGCATATGGATGCTTCATGTTGTACATATAAAACAGCAAAGAAACTCACAGAGGGCAGATATTCTGGGAGGGGAGGGGAGGATGGGCAGCTGTGTGATTGTAGACGTGAATTCAGGAAAGTGGCTAGCACTTTTGCTGTAATCACACTGGGATTTAACAACAGAATGAAAACATGATTCATTTTATGGAAAGAAGGAAACAGATGCTGATTCTGTCTACACTTTAGATCTTTATACTGAGGAAAGGAACTCTCATTTACAGGTGCCACTGAAGCCTGAAGTAATGTACTCTCATCAAAGTAAATGGACCTTTAGATGTTTGTTCACATTGTCTCCTGGGCCAAAATGTTACTTGAAGGACCTGTGTTACTTTTTAGAAAAAGTTATCTGCACATGCACATTTTGCTCGTTAGCAAGATTTGTTACAATAATTCAGAACGGCATTACAATAGCTCAGACAGGAAAGTTTGTCAGCAGATGGAAAATTCTAATCCGGAGGTATTTTTGGATATTCTTAATAATTATTTTTACTCATTCTATCACTTCCTTCTCATTCTTCTCAACCCATCTGTATTTCCCAAACTCCATTTACTTTTTGAAATTATATTTTCTGATCTCTTTGCTTGATTAGGAAGTCTCTAATATTGAACAAATATAAGAACTAAAGAACATAAGAAATAGGAGCAGGAGCAGGAGCAGGAGTAGGCCATCTGGCCTGTCGAGCCTGCTCCACCATTCAATAAGATCATGTCTGATCTGGCCATGGACTCAGATCTACGTACCTGCCTTTTCCCCATAACCTTTAATTCCCCAACTATGCAAAAATCTAACTGTGTCTTAAGTATATTTAATGAGGTAGCCTCTGCTGCGTCCCTGGGCAGAGAATTCCACAGATTCACTGCTCTCTGGGGAAAAGCAGTTTCTCCTTATCTCCATCCTAAATCTATTCACCTGAATCTTGAAGCTATGTCCCCTCGTTCTAGTCTCACCTACCAGTGGAAACAACCTTCCAGCCTCTATTTTATGTGTCCCTTTCATAATTTTATATGTTTCTATCAGATCCCCTCTCATCTGAATTCCAGTGAGTATAGTCCCAGGCGACTAAATGTCTCCTCAAAGGCTAACCCCCTCATCTCTGGAATCAAGTTGGTGAACCTCCTCTGCACCGCCTCCAGTATATCTTTCATCAAGTGAGGAGACCAGAAATGCACACAGTACTCCAGGTGCAGCCTCACCAGTATCTTGTACCATTGCAGCACAACGTCCCTGCTCCTAAATTCAATCCCTCGAGCAATGAAGGCCAACATTCCATTTGCCTTCTTGATAACCTGTTGCATCTGCAAACCAACCTTTTGCAATTTATGCACAAGCACCCCCAAGTCCCTCTGCACAACAACATGCTGCAATCTTTCACCATTTAAATAATAATCTGATCTTCTATTTTTCCTTCCAAAGTGGATGACCTCGCACTTACCAACATTGTACTCCATCTGCCAGACCCTTGCCCACTCACTTAACCTATCTATATCTCTCTGTGGACTCTCCACATCTTCTGCACGATTTGCTTTTCCACTCATTTTAGTGTCATCAGCAAACTTGGATACGCTAAACTCAGTCCCCTCGTCCAAGTTGTTAATGTATATCGTGAACAGTTGTGGGCCCAGCACCAACCCCTGCAGCATCCTGCTCACCACTGATTGCCAACCAGAGAAACACCCATTTATCCCAACTCTCTGCCTTCTATTGGTTAATCAATCCTTTTTCCATGCTAATACATTACCCCGAACTCCATGCATCCTTATCTTATGGATAGGTCTTTTATGTGGCACCCTATCAAACGCCTTCTGGAAATTCAAGTATACAACATCCATCTGTTCCCCCCTATCCACTGCACTTATTATATCCTCAAAGAATTCCAGTAAGTTTGTCAAACAGGACCTGCCCTTCCTGAATCCATGCTGTGTCTGCCTGATGGAACCATTTCTATCCAGATATCTTGCTATTTCTTCCTTAATGATAGCTTCAAGCATTTTCCCGACGACAGATGTTAAGCTAACTGGCCTATAGTTACCTGCCTTTTGCTTACATTCATTTTTAAACAGTGGCGTGACATTTGCTGTCTTCCAATCAGCCAGGACCAGCCCAGAGTCCAGAGAATTTTGGTAAATTATCACAAACGCCTTCACTATAACTTCTGCCATTTCCTTCAGTACCCTGGGATGCATCCCATCAGGACCAGAGGACTTGTCTACCTTTAGGCCCACTTGTTTGCTCATCACTACCTCTTTAGTGATAGCAATTGTATCAAGATCTTCACCTCCCATCGCATCCATAACATCTCTCTTTGGCATGTTAGACGTGTCCTCCACCATGAAGACCGACACAAAATAGTCATTCAAGGCCTCAGCCGTTTCCACATTACCCAATATTAATTCCCCCTTCTCATCTCCCAAAGGACCTACATTCACTTTATCCACCCTTTTCTGCTCTATATAATTATAAAAACTTTCACTATCTGTTTTTATATTTTGTTCTAGTTTACTTTCATAATCTATCTTCCCTTATTGCTTGCTTAGTGGTTCTTTGTTGCTTTTTAAAGTCTTCCCAATCTTCCAGTTTCCTGTTACTCTTTGCGACTTTGTACTGTATGCATGAGCTTTTAGCTTGATGCCTTCTTTTATTTCCTTAGTTATCCAAGGCTGGCTCTCCCCACCCGTACTGTCCTTGCTTTTAACTGAAATATAATTTTGTTGAGCACCGTGAAAAATCTCTTTGAAAGTCTTCTACTGTTCCTCAACTGTCCTACCACATAGCTTGTGTTCCCAGTCTATGCTAGCCAACTCCTCCCTCATCCCGTTGTAGTCTTCCTTGTTTAGGCATAATATAGTTTTAGATCGAACTATTGCACCCTCCATTTGTATGAGAAATTCTATCATACTATGATCACTCTTTCCAAGAGGATCCGTAACTACAAGAATCTGGAAATGGATTAGACAAAATCCATTTGCAGTTTTTAATGCATTAAAGGGGCATTAAAAATGATTTTGCACTTATTTTGAAGTGATTGTGCTCATTTCCCATTGAAGTCTCATCCAACTGGAAATTGGACTGGGCAGGTCCTGTCACAATTCCCTCAAATCATTCCTGTTCTCTGCCTACACATGATGATGTTATCAATGGGCACAGTGCCCTTTCATAGCTTCCTGGCAGAAATTGGAACAAAAGCTGGTGTTCTAAGAGCCTTGTACTTAATTCTTAGTTCAACGAGGGGTGAACACATGCAGAAGATGGTGAAAGATGTGTGACCTACAGAGACTTTGCTCGAAATCAATTTAAATTTTGTATATCACCCTCTATTTCAACTGTGAGTTATTGATTAAAAATATCAGGCACTGAGGTACAAATGCAACCACACATCTCCTATCCTGATCACTGCCCACAGCTCATCCCCGCCCTGATGACAGTGCCCATTTCATCCCTGTCCAGACCACAATCCCCAGCTCCTTTCCTTCCACATCACGGTCTCCGGTTCCTTCCAATCCTGACAACAACCACCAACCCATCCCTGTCCTGACCACAGCCCCAGGCTCCAGCCAGTCCTGTCCACAGCCCCAAGCTCAGTCACAGATTATTACCACAGCCAAAGCTCGCCCGATCACAGCCCTTTGCTTATATCCAGTCTTTTCATTTCTCCTGGTTCATCCATTGTTGATTGTAGCCCTTGGCTTGTCCACAGACTGGTCATGGCCGCCATGGCTGTGAAACACATAGGTCAGGTTTGTGCTCTGGAATTGGAATTGGTTTATTATTGTCACATGTACTGAGGTACAGTGAAAGACTTGTCTTGCATACCTTTCATACAGATCAATTCATTACACAGTGCATTGAGGTAGTACAAGGTAAAACAATAACAGAACGCAGAGTAAAGTGTCACAGCTACAGAGAAAGTACAGTGCAGGTAGACAATAAGGTGCAAGGTCATAACAAGGTAGATTGTGAAGTCAAGTGTCTATCTTATCCTACTGGGGAACATTCAATAGTCTTATAACAGCGGGATAGAAGCTGCCCTTGAGCCTGGTGGTACATGCTTTCTGGCTTTTGTATCTTTTGCCTGATGGGAGAGGGGAGAAGACAGAATGTCCAGGGTAGGTAGGGTCTTTGATTATGTTGGCTGCTTTACCAAGGCAGCAAGAAGTGTAGACAGAGTCCATTGGAGGGGAAGGCTGGTTTCCAAGATGTACTGAGCTGTGTCCACAACTCTCTGCAGTTTCTTGCTGTGTTGGGCAGATCAGTTGCCATACCAAGCCGTGATGCATCCAGATAGATTCCTTTCTATGGTGCATTGATAAAAATTGGTAAGGGTCAACAGGGACATGCCAAATTTCTTTACCCTCCTGAAGAAGTAGGGGCACTGGTGAGCTTTCTTGGCCGTGGCTTCCACTTCTCTTAAAGAGGGTAATCTACAGTAAAAATTTCTTCAAGCAAGGACTTTCAAATTTCATGTCTTTAAGTTGCCATGTGAGTTAGTGGAAGGGCAAAGCTTCAGCGCTGCAAAAATGGGTGCAATCCAATTTCTTCATTAAAGTTTCATGCGAATGAATATTATCTGAAACACACTAAGTGCACTGTGTGCACAATAATAACACAGAGGTGAATCCCGGAGAGCAGGGTGATTGGAAGTGGTCCGCGATAGGCAAATCGGTGCAGGGTGATGAGCCAGCGCACCTGGCAGGGGGGAAGCGTGAACAGGCTGAGAAGGCAGAGCCAAGCACATAGTTAGCGGGACAGAGTTAGCGGGCAACAGGGAGACGCGGATCTGGCAAACCCGGTGCGGACCCTCGGCAGGGTGGAGTCCAAGTGGACCTGAAAGGGAGAAGGGGGGGGGGGGGGGGGGGTGGGATTGAAGCGGACCTGGGAGGAGACGACCCAGCGGACCGTGTCGGGCGAACCGGGAGCCGGACAGTGTGACGAGGCAACTGGGCCAGGAAGGCGCCGCAGTGATCGGCGGCAGGGTGAAGCCTGGAGAGCAGGGTGATCGGAAGTGGCCCGCGAAATGTGAATAGGCGCGGGGTAACGAGCCAGCCCACCAGGTCGGGGGGGAAGCGTGAACAGGCTGAGAAGGCAGAGCGAAGCACGTTGGGGGCAGAGTTAGCGGTCTGCAGGGAGAAGCGGATCTGGCAATCCCGCTGCCGTCCCGGCAGGGTGGAGCCCAAGCGGACCTGAAAGGGTGATGGCCCAGCGGACCGCCGTCGGGCGAACCGCCGTCGGGCGAACCGGGAGCCAGAATGGACAGAGCTTGAGGGGCAACTGACCCAGCAGCGCGCCACAGTGATCGTCCGCGGGGTGAATCCCGGAGAGCAGGGTGATTGGAAGTGGTCCGCGATGTGCGAATCGATGCAAGGGTGATGAGCCAGCGCACCTGGCAGGGGGGAAGCGTGAGCAGGCTGAGAAGGCAGAGCCAAGCACATAGAGAGCGGCACAGAGTTCGCGGGCAACAGGGAGACGCGGATCAGGCAAACCCGGTGCGGACCCGGCAGGGTGGAGCTCAAGCGGACCTGAAAGGGAGAAGACAGGGTGGAGCTGAAGCGGACCTGGGAGGGAGACGGCCCAGCGGACCGTGTCGGGCGAACCGGGAGCCGGACAGTGTGACGGGGCAACTGGGCCAGGAATGCGCCGCAGTGATCGGCGGGCGGCAGGGTGAAGCCCGGAGAGCAGGGTGATCGGAAGTGGCCCGCGAAATGTGAAGAGGGAGCGGACCCGGCCGGGTGAAGCAGAAACGATGCGGATGAAAACGATTGATGTAGATAGGATAGGGGCGGCATGGACATGGCGGGCCGAAGGGCCTGTTTCTGTGCTGGTGGTGGGGCGGGGGTGGTGGGATGGGGTGGGGCGGGGTTGTTTGGGGAGGATCCTGGGTCTGAGAGGAGAGAACATGATGGGGGAGGTGGCTTAATGACTCTGGCAGCATGTGAATGAGTTTGGATGTTGCACACATGTGCAATCGCTATTACACTTTCAACATGAGGCTTCTGTGTGTATGGCCGGATATGAGCAGTGATATAAATTGGCATTTAAAGCATAATTGAAGGAGCCTGCATGAAAGTCTACTGTACACAAGAGACTCCTGTGTAGTATGGGTCTTGAATATTGAAACAGATTTTAACTACAGAGTCCATGTCTGTTCTGGGATTCATTGATAGCCCCATCCATCCTGGGGTACTGGGAAGGAGTCTGAGGTCCCCATATTCTTCAAGGCAGGTTTTTCTTAAATTCTCAACCTTAATTATCGCACCTCCACCCCAACACTGACCACATAGGTTCTTTCCAATCTTCCAAAGTGCATGGAAGACCTTGGATTAACCCATGACCCCCTCTATGAACCTCTCCTTGGCTCCTCCCCACCCCCCTCACCTCCCCTGCCAATCGTGTAGTCAGTCCCAAATCAATCATCTCCTCACCTCCCTGATCATGTTCTTTCCTCTCAGGCCCAGGATCCTCCCCACACAACCCTCTCCCAGTCTTTACTTCTCCTTCACCCGCATGTATATTCTCCCCACCCTGCCGTACATTGTATTGTCCATGCCCAGCATATTCCTCCACAGTCTCCACTCTCTACAAAGGAAGGAGATTGCAGAAGAAGGGGCTAATTGAGTGTTCAAAGCCCATTGCACCATCCCTCTATCAATTCTTTGATGCACATTTCCATGTCCGGACATGCGTCTGAATGAGGATTCCTCAGACTGACTGGTCAAGGGGCCTCACGGTTGCTTATTCTGCTCACTGATACCTAAGCATGGACAATGTTCACTGGTTCAGCGACTGGACTAGAACAAGCTCAAGCACAAAAACATACTTTTGGACAGCTGTTTCTGCCACCAATCACAAAGATCAACCCCATGAAAGTAGGAGCCCAAATCAACAGATTATACATTGCCAATAGCATTTTAGTTATTCCAAATATCAGCATAGGTTTTAACATTGGAAAAGCAGACATTTTTACAAAACAACGCTTTACCAAAGTTAAGAAATGATATTTCATTTTGGGCATCCAATTGTGGAAAGGTCACTTGATCCAAAGTTTCGATTCACTAGGATAAGGCCAGGAATGCTAAACCTGCAGATCAGAAAAGAAACTTGAGATTTTGTCACTATTCTCATTTTGAACAGAAGACCAGGAGAAAACCTATGAAGCATTTTCAAAATGATTAATTGTTTTCATTAAGTAAACAGGGAAAGACTACTTTCTCCATCTGAGGAATCAGGTGATAAGAGGTCAACATGCTAAATGATCACAAGAAAATGCAGAGAGAGTTGATAAGTGTTGTTGGTGCATGGAAGGTTTTGTGTCTGGGAATGTGTGAGGCAGATCTTTTTAAAGGGAAAATTGATATCTAGTTGAACCTGAGGAAAATACAGAGACAGCTGAATAATGGCATTGGCCTTGTATTGTTTCAGCAAAGAGCTGTCCCTAATACAAAAGACCCAATTGTGCACTGAGTATTTTCATACTCCAGTGTATACTATTCAATACCTCTGCTGTTCCAGAGGGATAGAGGAAATAAATGGAAGAGGTATGGCATTTTGGTGGATTAATAGACGTGATGCTTTTAGAGGCAGATAAACAAAATGAAAACACTGTGAACTGATGCCAGAGACATAGAAAAAACTACCAGCTAGTGGAGGAGACATTCAGGTCAACTGGGAATTTCAGACTCTCAGGTGGAAAGCTGGCATGTGATTGCTTTGGTTGTCTTTAATTTACAAAGGGTAAATAGAAAGAGCTAAGCCAGGAGTAAAAGGAGTGAGATTTTGTTTCAATGATCCTCACACAGAGGGATGATGTTATAAAACAACTATGGGATAATCTGAAGTGAAAGGTTGAAAAGGGTCATTGTTCACAACACTGAGCAATTCTTCTTCTCACTGTTGTTCAATTACACACATGCTGTTGTTGTCCTATTCCATACCATGGTGAATTACACAAGATTGTTACATAAAGTAACAATTCAGGAATTGCCTTGGAGTGTTCACTGGAGGCCTTGAGGAGCGAGGCATAAAGGATCAAGGTGCAATTTGTGGAGCTCTTCTTCTTATAAGCTTGCAGCTCTGCCTTATGCATGGGAAGCCCTTATACCATCTCCCCAGTCATAACTTTGTGGAATACTGACCACTTGGCTACATCCTGGGAAGCTAACACTTGTACTGTGTCCAATCAAATGTTTGTAGCCTGTAACATAGCAACTTGCTCCTGAATGGAGAGTTCCTTGAGATAAAATGAGACGGGGTAACTGGGACTTCTGTTATTCCTTAATATCAGTTTTCTCTCTTTGCAGCATTCCCACAAGGAACCCGTAATTTAGCTGGAGGAACAGTATTTTGATGCATCACATGAAATTTCGGAAAGTGTTTTCCTGAGCACAGGACTTATGTGCCATTACTGTAACACTGGATATTCATTAATATTGACATGCTTTTTAATTTTTTAATTACAGTGTAAAATAAATGTGATTATGAACCTGAACACATATAAATCATATGACATACATTACTTAATATATGGTAATACAGAATGATACTTCCACTGAAGCATTTGACAGGATGCTTCTCACACTCAACAAAAGTCCTTTACCAACATGCCCCTGCCTCCATCACCATCTCAAGCAGTGAGTTTCAGATCACTATCGTTTTTGTTCTCCCTCAATTTTCCCTGTTACCTATCCATTAATTACCTTACATTCCAAGCCCCAAGTTTTCCATTTTCAATGGAACAAGCTCCTTCCATTTCACCCCATCTGGGCCTTTCCATTGCTCTTTCTGTCCATGTGGTACAGTGCCAGGACTTTGGGGCTGATGTTATGTTTCAAAGTTAATGTTTAATATTTTTAACCTTATTTTCTTAATTGAATCATAAGGGTCAACAGAAATTCTCAAGCATTGGGCCAAAATATTCAATCCACAAACTGCTGTGATAACTTATTTTTCCCGGTTGCTCATGCTGACATGTTTGTATTCTGCAAATCATAAAGAGAATTTCATTCAAACTGGTAATTGTGTTTTCATGTTATATTTGCCACAATGAAAACTGAAACAGTGGACTAGCTTGTGCTAGACACAAGACTTCAGATGCTTGGACATAGTATTTTCAGATGTTGAGGGATGAACAACCTGACCTAGGACACCCAGGATGTGTCGTTTGAGATCATGCCCACTTTGAGCAAGTACTAGGGCTCAGGTAGCTTAAGGTCGAGGTCCTGTATCCCAGAGCAGACTGACAGCTGTTGAGAGCTTGCTGTTGTCAAAGGCTTTTAAAATAACTTTAAAAATCATTGATTTAAGAAACTTCATATCAATATTTTTAAATGCATTTTTGAAAAGAATTGTATTAAGAACACTACAAAATACTGCAAAAGATTAAAATGTGGAAATAAAGTTAAATAATTCAAATGCTTACCTGTACTTGGCTTTTCCTGCAGGAATGGTGATGATATTCAAATGAGTGGTGTCACTTGTCTGATCTCTTCAGCACACCAGAGCTCTGCAGCTAGGCTAAATGTTGAGCCCAACGGCACAGCCAGAGGTCCGATCTACTGCCAACTGTACTCTGGTTTGATTTGGACTTCTGCATTTGGCCAAGCATGCGCAGAAGTCTGAAATGAGCTGAGTCATGAATGACTGATGGCTGGCAGTTCCCAACAGAACCATAGACTGTCACTCGGCACAATTTGACTCCTGGATTTAAAGCAGAAACCATTAGTCTTGTCCGAGCTTCAAGGGCGTCCCAAAGATATCATAGGTTTAAAATTGCACTGGGCAAAGAAGTGCTTTTTGTTTCATCCAGTTTGCTCATTGTATTCTATATTTTTCAATTCATAAATTGACAATGAATAAAAAATGTGTAAAAAATGGTTTTACTTGCAAGTGCGATACTTTGCAAGATGAAGCTTAATGTTAATTGACAAATTAGTATTCCATAACTCAATAATTACTTGTTTTACTTCAATACTGAAGTAAGGCTACTCAATTTTATTTTCAAAAATATCTCTAGGATTCAGGTATCTCTTTTTGCAGCCAATTAAACGTATTGAGGAGAACTAATAACCATTTCTCTGCTGAGCAACACCAGCAGTAAGAGTGGCTTAACTTTACCTGCATTTGCAGGGCAGGCCAGCTATAGAGCGACAGATATGCTATGCAATTCAATAAGTTGACCAGAGGTGCAGCGTTCTATAATACCCTGAGAGAACCTAGGCGCAGAGAGACAGGGACACATATTTGAACCAATTTGGTTTTTACCTGTCCACAGAACTGTTGCATTTACATTACCAGCATAAAACGGGCTCCTTATATCCTAAGAAACTATTAGAAAATGCTAAGAGCAGGAGTTGGCTGTATACAGATGGCATTCCGTTTCAATGCGGGATTAGCTTGATTCAACAAGAAAGGCAGGTGCTGGGATGATGCTAACATTTCTATTCCCCATCTAAAATGAAAGTGTAATTCCCCTGAACTGCCTTCTCACCTGAAACCTTATTGAGGTGAATGTGCCCCAATGTAACGATTGAAATTGTGTTCAATCACCTGGAAAGTAATATAAAATTATGCCTCTGTAATATTAAAAATTGAATCAAACAACTGAGAAGGATACTGGACAGGAGAGGGGATGAGAGCTGAAGGACTGTTCACTCAGGCCAGCAGGGCAGAAGCAGTGAGAAACTTCAACGTAAATCAAGGGGAAAGCTTTACAGTTCCTTTTGTTTACCAACCACAAAGGCATTACAGTCAGAAAAGGTGACCTTGTCAGCCATGCCTCATCAGGTCATTGGTGGATTGATGCCTGGGATGGTAGAGAGTATTTGCAGGGCTTACCTCATTGCACAGAGGAGTAGAGAGAAAGGGAAGGGTACCTTGTGTAACTATTCCATGAAGAATCTCTCAACCTCAAGGAAAGGCATTTCACCGCAGATGAATAATTATTTGCTGTTATTTACTAAAAATTCCTTATTGGGACATCTACATAGCCAACAGCAATTCAATTACCCAGCGTCCCTACCAAATGAGCTCAATGCATCTTCTGCACATTTGAAACAGAAGGTCAGTGAAACGTCACCCCCCACCCTGACAGCTTCTGATGCACCTGTACCCATGGTCACTGTTGCAGATGTCAGATCAACCGTCCTGAGAGTGAACCCACGGAAAGCGACTGGACCTGATGGAGTCCCTACCGTGTTCTCAGATCCTGCACTGAGCAGCTGGTGAGAGTATTTGCAGACATCTTTAAGCTCTCCCAACTGAAATACAAGGTTCCCACCTGCTTTAAGAAGACCACTATCAGCCCCGTATCAAAGAAAAATAAGGTAACATGCCTTAATGACTACTGCCAGGTGGCTCGGACATCCATCATCGTGAAGTACTTCGAGAGGCTGGTCATGGCACACATCAACTCCAGCCTCCCAGGCAACCTCGACCCACTGCAATTCACCTACCGCTGAACCAGGTCTATGGCAGACGCCATCTCCCTGGCCCGACACTCATCTCTAAAGTATCTGGATAACATAGACACTTACATCAGACTCCTATTTATTGACTATAGCTCCACTTCCAATACCATAATTCCAAACAAACTCATCTCCAAACTCCTAGACCTAGGACTCTGCATCCCGTTTGCAACTGGATTCTTGACTTCCTGACCAACAGACTGCAATCAGTAAGGATGGGTGACAGCATCTCCTCCATGATTATCCTCAACACTGGTGTCCCAACAGGCTGCATCCTCACCCCCTTACTATACTCCCTGTACACTCAAGGCCAAATTCCAGTCTAACTCCATTTACAAGTTTGCAGATGACACCACCATAGTGGGCCAGATCTCAAACAACAAAAAGTACAGGAAGGAGATAGAGAGCCTAGTGGCATGGTGTCATGACAACAAACTTTTCCTCAATGTCAGCAAGACAAAAGAGCTAGTCATTGACCAGGAAGTGGGGCAGAGTACATGGCCCTGTCTGTATCAATAGTGCTGAGGTGGAGGTGGTTGAGAGCTTCAAGTTCCTACGTGTAAATATCACCAACAATTTGTTCTTGTCCAGTCCCATGGATGCCATGGCTCATAAAGCACACCAGTGCCCCTACTTCCTCAGAAGGCTGAGGAAATTCAGCATGTCTCCACTGACCCTCACCAATTTTTATAGATGCACCATAGAAAGCATCCTATCGGAATGCATCGCAGTTTGGTATGGCAACTGCTCTATCCAAGACTGCAAGAAATTGAAGAGAGTTGTGAACGCAGCCCAGTCCATCACTCTAACCAGCCTCCCCTGCATTGACTCTGTCAATCCTTCCCACTGCTCAGGAATCAAGAACCTGTCCCACCGCAGTCATTCTCTCTTCTCTCCCCTTCCATCACGCAGAAGATACAAAAGCTTAAAAACATGTACCACCAGGCTCAAGGACAGCTTCTACCCCACTGTTGTCAGATTCTTGAATGGACCTCTTAAGTGCTAAAGATGAACTCTTGATCTCTCAATCTACCTCATCTTGGATCTTGCACTTTATTTGTCAACATGAACTGCACCTTCTCTGTGACTATAACTGTATATATTCTGTATTTTTTTTTGTTTTGTACTACCTCGATGTACTTACGTATGGAATAATTTGTCTGGATGGCATGCAAACTAAAGCTTTTCACTGTTTCTTGGGATATATGACTATAATAAACCAATAACAATTACCAATGACTAATCATTGTAAGCATAGAGAAGACACTAGTTCTGCAATGTATTTCTTCAGGAAGGACTTGGCATCCTTAATGTATATGAATTGGAGTTGGAATGGTTGCCAATTATACATCAATTTTATTGTACTATTTCATTCAAACCACCTCACATGTTCCTTTATAACACATTGATTGAAGAACTTAACAATATATCCTTAAATCTTCCAACAGATACTTCCTATTCATAACTGAATTTGAATGAAAATCTTTGCAATACAAACAGTAAGCAGCGAAAATGCCAATAATTATATTGTGAAAATTATTCAAGTGTATTAATCAATAGGATACTCATTAGCAAATGGGTTTAAAGGTAAACACATTAATCAGGCTAAAATGACAGTTGCATTCTACAACTCGAAACTGGCCAGTGTTAAGTAAATATGATCTCAATATAACTATCCGTTATAGAAGGTCGGTAAATAGCTATTTTGCTCAGCTGAATTTTACTGTCACACACTCAACATAGGCAGCGGGTGTTATTGCCAATAAAGTAAACAGTAGTGAGAAAATCATAATTTTGAATTTGTCAAATTGAGGCAGATAATTATGTAGATATTAATGATTCATGATTAAAGTTTGGAAAGCAAAGTAAACAGATACCTCTTTCATTTCCAGCTTTGTGTTTCACATGCATATCATAGTGAAAATAAAGTATAAACAAAATGGATTAAGCTTGTGATTAAACATGCATTCTTTGAATTGGAACAATACCTTCTTCCCTAGCAGGCTGTCAAGTGATAATGTTCTCTAATTTTACTCTTCAAAATATCTCCCTTTATAAATATATATTCTTTCTTTGCAGACTCAATCCAATCTAAGTTCTTTCCTTTCATAAAGATCTACAGCTCAAGTTTAAAGTATCCGTGGAAACATATATGATCTGATATAAGATCAACCTGAATCACTAACTCTTGTTTTTCTCTCCACAGATGCTACATTTTGAATATTTCCAGCATTTCCTGTTCTTATTTCAAACATCCAATATCTGCAGTATTTTCCTTTAAACATGCACATTGTTGTGAATCTATGGAGCAGCAGAATTAAAATTTTCTTGTGCAATAAGGCACCTACCAATCTCTTAAGGCATTTATTGCAGAGTCAGTGTGACAGGAAGGTTTGATGGGATATTTGTTTAATTGTGAACAAGCAAATTGTAAGTACTTGGATGCCATTATTCTTTTAATACTCTTATCTTTTTGACAAAGATTCTCACAAGTTTTTTTTGTTCCAGGTTCTTTCTTTCTGTTTCAATCTTTTTATTAGTTTCCAAATTAATACAGATTAATATATGACATCAATGTTTGTACATGTAATACAAAGAGATCAGGAGAGCAATCATGGCATAGATAATCATAAAGAACAATGAAATATAAAAAAATCTGTAGATCCAACGATCTCTTAGTAAATGAATATAATATAAAAGAAAGGAAAGAAAAAGATTTGTTATATAAATAAAAAAAAGAAAGAGAAAAAAAATCCTCAAATCAATAAGAAAAATTATAAACAATATATCAAACCAAACTGAACTAAACAGAAAAATTTCAAAAAAAAAGACAAAAAAAGAAAAAAAAAGACTGGACTAAAATTTCTCGGTGGAAACAGAGCAATATTATGTCGTCAACTCTGTTCCTCTAAGTTGGAAAGTTATTGAAAGGGGATCTATATCATGTGAAAATATTGAATAAGTGGACTCCAAATATCTTCAAATTTAAGCGAAGGATCAACAGTACCACTCCTAATTTTTTCCAAGTTTAAACATGATATAGTTTGAGAGAACCATTGAAAAGTAGTAGGGGGTATTGGATCCTTCCATTTAAGCAAAATGGATTGTTTGGCCATTAATGTAATCATACGGTTAGCAGAAGCAGATAAATGGCCATACTTTATCCTTGGTAATCCAAAAATTGCAGTGATAGGGTGAGGTTGTAAATCAATCTTCAATACTTTTGAAATAATGTTAAAAATGTCTTTCCAATATTTTTCCAAAAGGGGACAGGACCAAAACATATGTGTCAAAGAAGCCACATTCGATTTACATCTGTCACATATGGGATTTATATGGTGATTAAAACAAGCTAGCTTATCTTTTGACATATGGGTCCTGTGAACTACCTTAAACTGTATCAAAGAGTGTCTGGCACACATTGAAGATGTATTGACTAAATCAAGAATCTTCTTCCAAGTCTCTGTAGGTAAAGATCTCTGGAGTTCGCTTTCCCATTCATTCTTAATTTTGTCTAGTGATTCTGTACGTATTTTCATAATTAAATCATAGATTATTGCTATCAAGCCCTTCTGATAAGGATTAAGACCTAAAATTTTTTCTGTAATTTCAGTTTTGTAAGGTGTCGGAAAAGAGGGTATAGTAGCTTTTAAAAAATTTTCTAATCTGCAAATATCAAAAAAAGTGTGATCTAGGCAAATTGTATTTGTTAGACAATTGTTCAAAAGATGAAAAACAGTTATCAATGAATAGATCGCGAAAACATACTATTCCCTTCCTTTTCCATATGGAAAAAGCTGAGTCAGCTCTGGATGGATGAAAGAAAAAAATTAGATTGAATGGGACTTGACAAGTTAAATTTATTCAATCCAAAAAATATACGAAATTGAAACCATATTCATATTGTATGTTTCACAATTGGGTTAATCATATGTTTACTTAATTTGGTAAGTGTAAAAGCGAGTGAAGCTCCTAAAATAGAAACTAATGAAAATTCAAGTACTGATTGGTTCTCAAGGTATACCAACTTGGGGCATTGAATTATATCTGAATCTTGTATCCAAAAAATTAAATATCTGATATTAATTGCCCAATAATATAATCTAAAGTTAGGGAGGGCCATACCACCATCCTTTTTTAGTTTTTGTAAATATTTCTTACTTAACCTTGGGTTTTTATTCTGCCAAATATATGAAAGAATTTTAGAATCAATAGTGTCAAGAAAAGATTTCGGGACAAAAGTTGGAATCGCTTGAAATAAATATAAAAATTTTGGTAAAATATTCATCTTAACTGCATTAATTCAGCCTACCAATAATAAAGACAGTGGGGACCATTTAGTAAATAATTGTTTAACATGGTCAATTAAAGGCAATAGATTAGCTTTAACTAAGTCCTTATGTTTCTTGGTAAGTTTAACACCTAAATACATAAAATAGTCAGTTACCAATCTAAAAGCTAATTGCCTATAAATTGGGGTTTGCATATTTAATGGAAAAAGTTCACTCTTATTAATATTTAATCTATAGCCAGAAAAAACACTAAACTGATCTAGTAGTGATAGTACTGCGGGGATAGATTCCTCCAGATTAGAAATATAAAGTAACAGGTCATCTACGTAGAGAGATATCTTATGAGTCTTCTGTCTGCGAGTAATGCCACATATATTTGAAGAGTCCCGGAGTGCAATAGCCAAGGGTTCTAAAGCAATATCAAATAATAAAGGGCTTAACGGGCAACCTTGTCTAGTACCTCGAAAAAGCCTAAACAAAGGAGATCTTTGATTAATAGTAAGTATTGAAGCCATAGGTGTATAATAAATCATTTTAATTGCAGATATAAATTTAGGGCTAAAATTAAATTTTTGAAGTGTAATGAATAGATATTCACATTCGACTCTGTCAAACGCCTTTTCAGCATCTAGTGAAACAACACATTCTGGAATTTGGGATGAAGGGGTATATATAATATTCATTAATCTCCTAATATTAAAATGTAAATAACAATTCTGAATAAATCCTGTCTGGTCTTCAGAGATAATTTGTGGAAGAACCTTTTCCAATCTAAAGGCCAATATTTTGGAAAATATTTTTGAATCTACATTTAATAAAGAAATAGGTCTATAAGATGCACAATCAGTGGGATCTTTATCCTCTTTAAGAATTAAAGAAATAGTTGCTTCATAGAAAGATTGTGGTAGTTTACCTACTGATAGGGCATCTTTAAAAATTTTGGCTAACCAGGGAACAAGAATATCAGAAAAGGATTTAAAAAATTCAGCTGTATACCTGTCAGGACAGGGTGCTTTATCCGAGTTCGTTGAAAATATTACTTTCTTTATTTCTTCCTCCGAAATGGGAGCATCTAATGTAGAATGTTCATTTAAAGATAATTGGGGAATCTTCAGATCTCTTAAAAATTCATGCATTAACGTAGGATCCTCAGGGAATTCTGATTGGTATAAAGAAGAAATAAATTCTTTAAAGGATTTGTTAATTTGAACATGATCTATCGTGTAGGTACCATCTGGTTTACGAATTTTATTAATCTGACGTTTAGATAAAGTAGCTTTCAATTGGTTGGCCAATAATTTACCAGATTTGTCACCATGTATATAAAATTGACTTTTGTTTTCAAGTAGTAGACTTTCAATTGAAGATGTTAATAATAAACTATGTTGTAATTGGAGTTCTGTTCTCTTTTTAAAAAGCTCCAGATTAGGAGTATCAGAATATTTTTTATCGATTTCTTTAATCTTGTCAGCTAATATACGTATTTCGTTATTAGTTTGTTTTTTCCAATCCAGTGGAATATGAAATAACTTGACCACGGATATATGCTTTAAAAGTATCCCATATTATCCCACTGGAGATTTCTTCAGTAAGATTAGTTAAAAGGAAAAATGAGATCTGTTCTTTAATAAATTGGACAAAATCTAAGTCTTGTAATAGAGAAGGGTTAAATCGCCATTGTCTGACATCAAAGGATACATCTGGTAATTTAATTGATAATCTCAATGGTGCATGATCAGAAATGGCAATTGCATCATATTTACAGTCCATAGTAAGTGGAGCTAGTCTAGCATCAATAAAAAAATAATCAATCCTCGAGTAATTATGGTAGACATGAGAAAAGAATGAAAATTCTTTATCAAATGGGTGTAGGAATCTCCAAACATCTAAAATTCCAGATTCAACTAAGAAGGAATTAATAAAGACAGTGGATTTGTTTGGAAGTGCAGGATTTGACACAGATCTAGCCATCAAAGGGTTTGGACAGCAGTTAAAATCTCTACCCATAATCACAGTGTATTCATTTCAGTTAGGGAAAAATGCAAACAGATGTTTAAAAAATTCAGGGTGATCTACATTGGGTGCATAAACACTAACCATAACAACTTTTTTATTATGAAGTAGACCAGTGATTAATAAAAATCTACCATTTGGGTCTGATATTGTCTCATGATGGACAAACGAAATTGAGGAGTCTATAAAAATAGAAACTCCTTTCACCTTTGCTTGTGAATTTGAATGGAACTGTTGACCCCTCCAAAATCTAAAAAAGCATTGATTATCTTTCTTCCTGATGCGAGTCTCCTGAGCGAAAATGATCTGAGCATTTAATCTATGAAAAGCTTTAAAGATCTTCTTGCGTTTAAGCGGATTGTTTAAGCCGTTAACATTCCATGAAATAAAATTAATAGTCTTATCCATTTTAACAGATTAAAAAACATATGGTATGTAAAGGGTTAATCTTGGTATATGTGAATCTTACCAGCAGGAAGAAGTAAAAACAAAGTTCAAAGAGGAAGCGGATATGACGACAATTTAGAAAAATCTGTAGTTTAGTCCAGAAGAAAAAAACACTAAAAACAGCCCCACCCCCCTCCCCCAACAGCCCGAAAACTGGCCAATAGACAGCCAGAAAGCTACCCTCTAATTGAACTAACCCCAGTTCTATTGGTGGCAGTAGTCCAAGTTGAAAAATATATAAACCACCCATGTTTAGACTAGAGGTGAACAACATAATCCAAACAAGGTTATCGAACTAACAACCATAGTTGTGGGATTGAAACAGAGCGTTAACAGTCGACATTTAAAAGATACAGTTTAATAATTATTTCAAAAAGAAAGCAAACGATCAGTCATTTTGTTAAATTCTTAATTATTATTGAAACAAAACATTAAAAATATTAAAAGAAGGAAAAAGAAAGGTTTAAATCTAAAAATTAATTGGATAATAAAGCAAGTAGATAGTAACTCAAAGGAAAAACACTGTGTCTCTTCCGCATTTCTTAGCTTATAAAATTAAAAGCTAGTTCAAAAGAAATTCCTCGGCCTCTTGGACGGATTTAAACCATTTGCGAGATTCTTCAGGTAGTGTAAGTTCTCAACCTTGCTGGGAATAATAATGCAGGTTGATAATTGCTTTGATAGAGATAAGCCATAATTGGTTTGTAGGTCAGCCTTTCTTTCATAACTTCTGGGGTGTAATCTTCAACTATTTGAAACTTCCATTGTTTAAATTGAATCATTCCACGTCCACGAGCGGTACAAATCAAGAGTTCCTTGACATTGACATAATGAAATCTCAATATTACTGGCCAAGGTTTTTGATCCGGACCAGGTTTGAATCATAATGCTCCGTGAGCTCTATCCAAAATGGGCTGAACAGGGAACATTTCGGAACCAAACACATCGACCAGAAGTTTAGAAAAGAATTCCGTAGGGTTACCAGTCTCGGTGTTCTCTGGAAAATTGATGATTCTTAAATTTTTCCTCCTGCTGTGTCCTTCCAGGTCGATGATCCTAGGTCGTTGCTTTTCCAGACTTTGCTTGGTCATAATTAAGGCTTTTTCAAGTGAGTGGAGTTTGGCATCTCTCTCTTCACCAGCTTGGTTGAGTTCAGAAATTAGTTGCATTTGTTTGGCATTTTCCTGGATAAGAGTATTTTGTTTGTCTTCAAAGTCCTTTAAAATGGACTTCAATTCGGCAAAGCTCCGGACGAACTTTCTATCCAAATTAGAAATAGCTTCCAATGTAGGTTGGTCACCATTACCTTTACCATTAGCTGACGCTTTAGATCTGGTGTTCATTTTAACAGTTAAAAATCGAAATTAAACTTGTGCCAGTATTGTAAAAGACATTAAAGAGTGGTAAATAGTAGATTAAAAAGTGCTTGGACCAAAGCCAAGTTATGACTTAGTCCATCGAGCGCCACCAACAGACTCTCTTTGTTCCAGGTTCTTACCTTCACATATATAGAGCCCAATGTTGTCTTCTTACTCATTAAGCCATGTGGGAGCTAAGAAATGGACAGGCCCAAGATCAAATGAATGTATTCTCTCTTTTACCACATAAGTCTCAACCGCCAAGGGAGTTCCATCTCTCACAGCCTCTGGCATGGCCCTTCTATTCAAAAGTTCACAGATGCCTTCTGAGTGTTGTCAAAAACTTGCATATTCCAAAGATTCTTCAAAAGGGTCAGATCAGTTCCTTGCTCACTTTGCCACAGGCATTGGGAGAAATGCACACCGCATATCCAATATTCTACCAATGATTCAATGAGACTTAACTACTCTAAGCTCCTTTTCTTTGACTGAGTATGGTCTCCAGAGACTTCAAAATGATTAGTCAGCCAACAGAAACAGAATTTACAATTATCTGATGAATAACTGTACCAAATTTCCCAAAAAAGGAACTGGCACAGATGTGATAGGCTGAATGACTGCCAAATGTCAAACTTTTTATTTGTTTCCATGAAGCCCAATTCACTTGGGACGGGAAACAAGCAAGGGAATATGCAATAAATGGCAGAATACTAGGAAGCGTAGAGGAATAAAGGAATCTTGGGGAGTGCATCCATAGCCAAGCAGATCATTATGGTGAATAAGAAAGTGAAAAGCAAAAACAATCAGAAACAAAAACAGAAAATCATGAATGTTCATCAGGTGATTGACCTGAAAGGTTAGCTCTGAGTATCTCTCCACAGTTGCTGTATGACCTGCTGAATATTTCTAACATTCTTTGTTTTTAACCTTGGTTAAGAAGGCACATTGGAATACTTACCTTTATAAGCCAATGCATAGAATAATAGAACAGGGAGATCACATTGCAGTTAACTTAACAGGATGTGCTTGCTCTGTAGAGATTTGGAGGAAATTTCTGAGGATGCTACATGGGCTGAAGAATTATAGTTATGAGGAGACTGAATGAGTAACAGGAACTGAGGGGAGATGTAGTGGAAGTGTATCAGATAATGAGAGGCCTAGACTTGGTAAACTGTAAGGATCTGTTTCCCAGCAGTATGAACAGTAACAAGAGGCCATAGATTTAAGGTGAAGGATTAGAAGGGAGCTGAGGTAAATATATTTTCAATCCAATAATTGTGGGGGGTCTATAATGATGTCTGAAAGGTAGATGCAGAAATTCTGATCTTGTTCGTGATGGACCTGGATGAGCACTTGAGAAACCAAATTCCACAGGGATGTGGATCCAGAGCTGGTGAGTGGGAGAAGTCTTTCTCATCAATTTCATCCACCTTGGACATAGTGAACTGAAAGCCCTCTTTCTGTGCCTTGAAATTTCTTTGTAGCTTTAATCTGTTGATCTCTGCAAGCCTTCCAAGCAGTTTTTAAAAAATCTATCCTATAATAGTGTGCCTGCTATAGCAATAAAACTGATAATGACTTTAGCAGAATATGACGCCTGCTTTGCTTAATTCTCAACATTGAGGTTGAGTGGGTTCTAAGCCATTTTAATCTTTCTTCACTAACCTCCGATAACACAGTCCATTGGATTTCTTTAGGTGCTTAAACGTCTGCCTGATTTCCATATCTGGTATCTTATTTGTCATTCACTTACCTTCTAATTAACAGAACAGCCATCAATTGAGCCATCTTCCTTTCACATTATGAAAAGCACAACCCTAGTTCTGCAAATAAAGCAATTCTGTTCTGAATGTCTGCAGATATAAAGCACATTTCTTACTGGAATTGCAACTCTAATTTTATCAGCTGCAAGAACATTTCTTTCCCCTCTGGTGATGCAAGATAGCTTTGAACTTAAAAATGTGTTTCAAATTTGATGGTTGGTATCATGATTACTGACATTTATTGATTAAGAGAAATTCTGGCAATTGCATAATGGAACTTTATATCACTTAATATACTTCTTGCACAATAACTTATCACTCAATAAAAGCCCCATTTATTCTTAGAATAAAAGCAACACTCCGTCTGCATAAGATAGAGAATCATTTGATTCTCTGTGGTGCTGACTGCTTCCTTTTCCTTGATAAGTTTGCTTCCATCCTTCTCAATAGAGCAGTTCCTGAGGTGTTTTGGCCATGGATGGCCTTGACAGCACTGAAGAATCTGTAGAAGTCATGGTTACCAGCAAGTTGTTAGACCTCTCTCGCTCTTTCTACCCATCATCTGTTCTTCAGGACAGTTTTTTTGTTGTACCTGGACCTTCAGAGGCCTGTAACACTGTTCCTTCTTGGCCCAAACCATCCTGCGTTCCATTGATATGGCTTGAACAGTGGTGAGGCCTCCAATGGCAAAGTAAAAAACCCAGCTCCTGAAATACCCTTGAGAGCATTGAGAGCCAGTGAAGTCCTGTTCTAAATTTGCCAATTCTCAAATTTGTAGGAATTAATTATCTCTGAAATTCTCTGCCATTCAGAGATTTTTTAAAAAAACATTAAAAACAAGTGAACATTTGAAACAATTTAAATTCAGATGGGTTAAAATACATAAAAGTGAAAATAATTAATAAAATAAACTTAAATGAAATAGTTTTTTTATGATAATTACCCTCCTCCATTGCTTTTGTCTGCAGCACTTCAATCCCCATTGAATTCAGTTGGGGTGGGGGGGTTGGCCAAGGGTAGTGGGGATCACAGATCTGAGGTTTCTAACCTGGTGCTCAATCTAAGAGACAATTTCCAAATCATACATGATGGTGAATTTCGCCTGGACGGAGCTCCTCCAGTGAAGTCACAGAACAAACTCATGGGTTCAGCATCCCAAGTCTGCATGGAATTTCAGGACTCCTGCATTTGAAAACCAATGTGTCAAAGTCCCCAGTTTGTTTCCATGTAAATGAGTAAACGCAGGGGGTCCTCAAGTGTGGGCCAACATCTCTTCTGAAAGTTCTAGCCTTTAGGAGTTCTTGAAAATGCACGAGCCTTTCACCCCTGGGACTGCCTATAGTGATTTGAAGGTTTTGAGTATTATTACAGAAGTAACATTATTTACGGTGTCTAGTGGAAGCCCAGGAGTCTGAAAGTAAGAGTTTTGAAGCCCAACATTAATTAATGAGGGGGTGAAATTATGCCACTACCAAAAGTAGGCCTCTATGATCCCTGGAACGTGGTGGAAGTGCTGTGACTGATCCCAGAGTTTACTGTTATTGTCGCATGCTTTTTTTTTCTTTAAATTTACATTTTAAATTTAAATTTTAAATTTTAAATTTAAATTTTATTTACAGCGTGGTAACGGGCCCTTCCGGCCCAACGAGTCCGCACCGCCCATTTTAAACCCAAATTAACCTACCCGTACATCTTTGCAATGTGGGAGGAAACTGGAGCACCCGGAGGAAACCCAGGCAGACACGGGAGAACGTACAAACTCCTTACAGACAGCGACAGGAATCGAAACCCGATCGCTGGTGCTGTAATAGCGTTGCGCTAACTGCTACGCTACCGTGCCGCCAGCGTTATTGAAGCCTTATTTTGGACCTGAAAAGTTTCAAATATTGGTGGGTAAAAATAATGGATCAAGATCACTGTGTTGCCAAATAGAGTGGCAGATTCGGCTGGTTCTTCAAAATAAAAAAAAATCATGTACTGAATTTAATGCATACTCTGGATTCATTGGCTGAAGGAGGTAGAGGTTGCTTTGTTATTTGGGACAAGTCTTTGTCTTCTGTTTTTAATCAGAAATACCTTGTTTACTGTGACAAAGGAATCTCATAAAACCATGTTGAATGTTAATGTGGAAATATATTTCAGTCCATTTTAATTAAAATAGTAATTTGTGTCCTTTAAAAAGCACTTGATATCTCAGTTACAACATACAAAGTGCTCGAGGAACTCAGCAGGTCAGGCAGCATCTATGTAAGGAAATAAACAGTCGACGTTTCAGGTCGGGACCCTTCATCAGGACTGGACACCTGCCAGCCTGTGCTCCTCCCCCTCCCCCAACCTTTTTATTCTGGCTTCTGCCCTTTTCCTTTCCAGTCCTGATGAAGAATCTCGACCCAAAACATTGACTGTTTATCTCCCTCCATAGATGCTGCCTGCTGAGTTCCTCCAGCATTTTGTGTGTGTTGCTCCAGATTCCAGCAACTGCAGAATCTCTTGTGTCTCTGATATCTCAGTTAAACAATTTGGAGCGAGGTTTTAATCAAAATTTTCTCCTTGGCCATGACACATCCAGCGGACAACTTCATCATTGTTTCCATCATCTTTGCCAGATTTGTAAATGAAATATGTGTTTTCTTTTGTTCTCTAAATGTATTGTGTACCACCCATCTGAAGGCAGAGGAACTGCCACTTCATCAGAACAGTCTGCCTAAAAGAGAGTAGTTTAGCCTTCTGGTGCCTGCAAATTATTGTTTTCCCCTTGAGATATGATGGAATTTCCAATCCAAAAATGCTTTGTGTTTATGGATAACTAGCTCCTGAATCTCCTGGTTCACATTGAGTTAGTCCTGGTGGCCTCTGGTGAAGAAACCAAGAGCCTCTTCTTAGGTGCTATTCATGCAAAGTTTCAGGGGAATGCAGCCACAATGGGGTCATCAGGCTGGTTGTGAGCAATGTCTCAGAGCTTTCTCTGTGGGGTCCTTGAAACTTTAAACATTAATTTGCTGACAACAGAGTTTCTGTTTCTACCAGTATTTTTGGGCCAAGCTGATGGAGGTGACAGTGCATTAAGAGTGGTCAGTCTAGTGGTCAGTCTGATTTCTGTTGTAATATGAATAAATTCTTCTTCAGTGGTGTCATAGAAGAGGCCACCCCTCTGAGAGCAAAGATTGGAGGAGGACTTATCAAGGGTAGAGAGGCCCACTGTTGCTTTCTGATGGAGATGCCAAGAGCCTCTTCACAGGTGCAAATTATGGTGGACTTCAGAGCAGTCGGGATGCTCCGGACATTCTGTGGCTCTCATTGATTGGGAGTGGTCAGGTTGACTGTGAGGCACTGCCTAAGAAGAGACATCTGTATGAGCATCTTGAGACCTTCAATATCTCTGTTTGCATCATTGTCTTGGAGCTGGGCTGATGGGGATAACAAAGTGGATTAGGTTTTAGTCTGTGCAGGTGACATGGATATCCTTGCAGTTTCTTGCTCAAGCGATGACATGATCTAACAGGTACCATTCCCTGGATCAGCATATTACCATGAAGCTTTGTGCTTGCCTCAATGGTAACACTGTTATTATCAGCAATACTCTCCATATTCCCACGGGCATCAAGAAGATACAAGTAGACAGGAAGTTGGCAGGGTGTCAGAGGAAAATCCAGCAATATCTTTTGAGAAGAATAAAGCTCCTTTTATAAAAACATGAGAATATAAGAAGTAGGATCAGGAATAAGCCATACAACCCCTTGAGCATCCTTCGCTATTCAGTAAGACCATGGCTGGTTTCCTGTTTGGCCTCAAATCCATCTTACAGCCTGATCTCCATCATGCTTGACTTCCAAAACCTTTCTCAGCATTTTGCAAGGAACAATTAGAACAATGAAAATTAAATCATATTAATGTTTCAGGAAATCATTACTAAGTTGATTATTCTTTCGTCTTTTCAATCATTGTTTCAAAATACACAATGCAATTGGGTCATCTTATCAGTTTAAATTTACAGCAATAGCTGAAGAGATTATGGAGGCATTAGTAGTGATCTTTCATGAATCACCAGATTTAGGAATGGTTCCGGAGGACTGGAAAAGTGCAAATGTCACTCCACTCTTTAAGAAGGGAGGGAGGCAAAAGACAGGAAATTATAGGCCAGTTAGCCTGACTTCAGTGGTTGGTAAGATGTTAGAGTCCATTCTTAAGGATGAGGTTTCAGGGTACTTGGAATCACATGATAAAATAGGCCAAAGTCAGCATGGTTTCCTTAAGGGGAGATCTTGCCTGACAAATCTGTTGGAATTCTTTGAGGAAGTAGCAGGCAGGATAGACAAAGGAGAGTCAGTGGATGTTATTTACATGGATTTTCAGAAGGCCTTTGACAAGGTGCTGCACATGATGCTGCTAAACAAGATAGGAGCCCATGGTATTACTGGAAAGGTACAAGCATGGACAGAAGATTGGCTGACTGGCAGAAGGCAAAGGGTGGGAATAAAGGGTACGTTTTCTGGTTGGCTGCCAGTGACTAGTGCTGTTCCACAGGGGTCGGTGTTCGGTCCACTACTTTTCAAGTTATATGGTAATGATCTGGATGATGGAATTGATGGCTTTGTGGCCAAGTTTCTGGATGATACAAAGATAGGTGGAGGGGCAGGTAGTGTTGAGGAAGCAGGGAGTCTGCAGAAGGACTTGGACAGGTTGGGAGAATGGGCAAGGAAGTGACAGATGGAATACAGCGTAGGGAAGTGTATAGTCTGTACTTGCTGGAGTTTAGAAGGATGAGAGGGGATCTCATTGAAACCTACTGAATATTGAAAGGCCTGGATAGAGTAGACGTGGAGAGGATGTTTCCAGTCGTGGGAGAGTCTAGGACGAGAGGGCACAGCCTCAGAATAGAAGGTCATCCCTTTAGAACAGAGATAAGGAGGAATTTCTTTAGCCAGAGATTGGTGAATCTGCGGAATTTATTGCCACAGACGGCTGTGGAGGCCAAGTCATTGGGTATATTTAAAGCAGAGGTTGATAGGTTCTTGATCAGTAAGGGCATCAAAGATTAAGGGGAGAAGGCAGGAGAATGGGGTTGAGGGAAAAATAAATCAGCCAAGATGGACTGACGGAGAAGACTCGATGGGCCGAATGGCCTGATTCTGTTCCTTGTGTTGTGGTCTCAATAGAGAACATACCAATCTACAATCATTCACTGTCAGTACAGTTTAGTTCCTTCATCCCATGAGCAATGCAACTTTAAACTCAAATGTCACTTGCAATTATGGACTATTTGGGAGGGGAGTGGGTAACTTTCCAATGGTAGTCAAAGCATTGGCAGAGACACAAGAGGGGCTGCCTTGAACTAATGCAATCCATTGGAATACCAATGCACTGGGCCATGGTTTATGGGTGACTGGGGACAGATTAAAGCCCCAGGCACTGTGAAAGACTAATTTAAGTTTCTGTTGTTGCATAACAACTGGGCGTTTAACCCTGTTTCAAATAGATTCGGCGTTTACACTTGTGGCAGAATATCTGCATTTTACACCGTCCTTTTGTCTCAGCTCCCACTTTCACCGCTTCCTGGATGAAGACATTCGATGTCGGCATTTGCAACACCAGTCCAAAAGGTCATGTCACTGTTTAGATATCCGGTTGGCAACGTAAGGTTACGGAGGAACGGGGAACACGTTCATCTAAGTTAATTTCATTTCCGAAACAAACGCAGTGTCAGTTGGTTAGTTTGTACACATTTGGGAATGCTAACCGTGTTTGCACTGCCTTGCAATGTAACTTTCTCGGTGATACTGTAATACGCGGGCGGATTTTTAATTGTTATTTTTAAAACCTTGGTATGTTTGCAATGTCTACCCACATACTCATCCCACTGTTATCACATCCAAGCGTTACGAGAAATGTGTTCAAAGCGGTGTGCGGGCGCCGCCGTCTTGGCCACAAGGGCAGCCCGGGTCCCAGCTGCAGTATGATCAGCACGGAAGGTGGGGACAGCCCGGGCGCCGGGAGAGCCGGGCACCCGGAGCCGGAGCAGGGATCCCGGGAAGCTGCAGAGCTATCGCCGTGTGAGAGGCAGATCGCTGCTTTACATCGACAGGCCTGCAAGGTGAGTCAGGGCCACTCTGCCTATGGAGCCTGTGCAATCCTTACTCCCAATCAGACAAGGTCTTTCCAGCTGAAGCATTGACGTGTTTGAGTAACCATATGTACACATATTTCTCTGTGGGCTTCCCAGGCTGAGCCAGCATTTAACTGCCCACCCCAAGATGGCCTTGGGAAGGTGGTGGTGAACTGCGTTTTTGAACTGCTGCAGTTCTTGAGGTGTGGGTATACCCCTAATGCTGTTAGGGAGGGAGTTCCCAGAATTTGACCCAGTGATGGTGAAGGAATGGCAATATTATTTCCAACTCAGGATGGTGTGTGGCTCAGAGGGCAAGTTCCAGGTGTTGCCGTTCCCTTTGCTTTCAGAGCCATAGAGTACTTCAGTGCAGAAACAGGCCCTTCAGCCCATCTAGTCCATGCTGACCTGATCTTCTGCCTTCGTCCCATCTACCTGCACCCGGACCAGATCCTTCTAAACCTCTCCCATCCATGCACCTATCCAAACTTCTCTTAAATGTTACAAATGAACCTGCATCCACCAGTTCCGCTGGCAGCTCATTCCACACTCACACCACCTTCTGAGTGAAGAAGTTTCTCCTCAGATTCCCTTGAAATATTTCACCTTAAACCTACAGTATGTCCTCTAGTTCTAGTCTCACCCAACCTGAGGGGGAAAAAGCCTGCATGCATTCACCCTATCTATACCCCTCATAATTTTGTATACCTCTATAAGGTCTCGCCTCATTCTCCTGCGCTCCAGGGAATAATATCCTAACTTATTCAACCTTTCCCTGTAACTCAGGTCCTCAAGTCCTGGCAACATCCTTGTAAATTTTCTCTGCACTCTTTCAAGCTGATTGATATCTTTCCCGTAGGTAGGTGACCATAACTGCACATAATACTCTAAATTTGGCCTCACCAACGGTTTGTAAATCTTCAACATAACATCCCAACTCCTGTACTCAGTGCCCTGATTTATGAAGGCTAAGGTGCCAAAAACTCTTCTTGCAACCCTATCTACCCGTGACACCACTTTCCAGGAACTATGGATCTGTATTCCCAGGTCCCTTTGTTCTACCGCACACCTCAGAGCCCTACCATTCACTGTGTAAGTCTCACTCTGGTTTGTCCTCCCAAAGTGCATCACCTCACACTTGTCTGCATTAAATTCCATCAGCCATTTTTCTGCCCGTTTTCCTAGCTGGTTAAGATCACGATGCAAGCTTTGATAACCTTCCTTGCTGTCCACTACGCTCCCAATCTTGCTGTCATCCACAAATTTGCTGATGCAGTTTACCACATGATCATCTAAATCATTAATATAGATGATAAACAACAACAGACCCAGCACCAATCCCTGTTGCACACCACTAATCACAGGCCTCCAGTCAGAGAGACAACCATCTACTGCCACTCTCTAGCTTCCCGCGCTAAGCAAATGTTGAATCCAGTTGGCTATTTCATCCTTAACTTTCTGGACCAGCCTCCCATGCGGGACTTTGTCAAAGGCCTTGCTAAAGTCCATGCAGATGACATCCACCACTTTTCCCTCATCAACCTTTGAAGTAACCTCCTCAAAAAAACTCTACAAGATTGGTTAGACATGATCTACCATGCTCAAAGCCATGTTGACTGTTCCTAATCAGGCCCTGTCTATCCAAATACTTATATATCCTGTCCTTTAGAATACGTTCCAATAATTTACCCACGACTGACGTCAGGCTCACCGGCCTTTAATTTCCCGGCTTATTCTTAGGGCCTTCCTTGAACAACATTAGCTATCCTCCAGTTCTCTGGCACTTCACCCATAGCTAAGGACTTTTTAAATATCTCTGCCAAGGCCCTTGCGATTTGCTGCCCTTGTCTTTCAGCTGGTAGAGGTCATGGGTTTTGAAGGCACTGTCTAGGGAGTCTTGGTGAGCTGCTGCAGTGCATCCTGCAGCTGGTACAAACTGCTGCTGTGTGTCAGTGGTGGAGCAAGTGAATGGTTGTGGATAGGGTGCCTATCAAGTGGGCTGCAATGTCCTGAATGGTGTCAAACTTCCAGGACCTTCCAAAGCATTTGCCTGTAAATATGGTTTTGAGGTGAAGTCGCTCTCATAACATGTGGGCGGTTTTAATGCACAGCAAGCTCCCACAAACCACAGGCAGGAGAAAATGCGCCCTGGTTAAGTGCGCACCAATGAAGTGGCTGTCTGTTCTTTCCCCTCTTCAGAAATCCAGTTCCATGAAGTCGCTGTGTGACATTCAGTCACCAACAGAGAAGCACCTCCCTGTGTGCCTCAATTGAATGTAGGCCTGGATTGTCGAGCAGGTCTCTGCACGAGCTCAGAATGTGTTTCATTAACTGATGTGGAAGCAAAATGTTGAATTGATCTTGCTAAATTGATCTGGCCTGAAACATTTGAAAATACGACAGATTGACATGGAATAGAGATTTGCAGGATTTATCTTAAAGGCAAATGTGCCTTCCAAATATTCAGATGTTATCATCTTAACGCAAAACCCAGCCTGCAACCTGGAGAATATTCCCTCATTGTGGCCCCCATTTGTATCGGTTTACTTCTCGTCTGGAGAAGACCGGTAGATGGAGAGGGGAGGACAGGATTGGGGCGGGGAGGAGAGAAAAGATTGGCAGGGAGGGGGGACTGAAGAGAGCAGAAATCAGAGGAAAAGGAGGAAAAGAGGGAGAGAGATTAGTTGGAGAGAGAAATTGGGTGTTCAGGACAGGGTACAGTGGAATATGGGGGTGGGGTGGGGAGAGAGAACAGGACCCAGATGAGAATATGGAATGTGTTCTTCACCCTCTGTTAGACCAGAATCAGCAACTGTTAGACCACTCTCCCACTTCTCTCCAACCTTACTTTACACGTGCACTAGACTTTCTTTCCCTTCTCCCCACCATACAAAAGTCTTGATCTTCAACCACCTCCATCACCTCATCCACTATTCTTAAACACATGCACCAAAGCCTCCACTAGTGAACTGGATCACGCTCTATAATCAGTAATGGGTTAACTTGTTGGAAAGCAGCAAGTGACACCATTGGGCAGGAAGTCCTAACATTATTCATTTTGCGATCTAAAAAGTGACCAGTCCAAACTCCTCACCTTTCTCTGCATTTTCTGCCCAATAAATCTATTCACCGTCAATGACTTGCGTACCATTCCCAGCAGTCAGTACCGTTCCGCCTCTGCAGTCTCTTGTGTCTCTAAAGCTTTGTTCAGTTTGGAGCAATGATTATTGACACTGCATTTACTTGGGTTTTCAGACAGCCTACAATGTCATTCCGTGCATGAAATAATTCTCACTGGATGCTCGAACCTATTGCTATGACTTCATCAACACCCATTCTCATTGGGTGAAATCTGCATTATTTGACCAAGCATCCAGCTGGAATTATGTTAAAGAGTGTTGTGGATTTGTCAAATCCAGTCTCAGAGAAGCAGCCACAGCATTGCACATGATTGTGAATCACTGATCCATTGTGTAATATTTTAGTAAAGCCCCAGAAGTCAACTCAAACTTAGCACTGGTGAGCAACTTAGCAATGAGTAACTGCTGCCCGCTGGCACTAATGCTGGTTCCTGCCATCGTACAAAAAAGTGCAGATGGTGAAAATCTCCTACAAAATGCTGGAATGGCAACACAAAGAAAGAGAAGACAATTCAATATTTCATACCCTTGGCGCAAAGTCTTCGACTCTGTTTCCATCTTCATGGGTGCTACCTGAATTGCTGAGTGCTTCCAGGATTTAACACCACACCGCTCAGCTATTGATATGGAGAAGATTTACAGAGCGGCTGCATATGGTTGTATTGGAGTTGTCTTGCTTCTTTGGTGACCCCACGCTCCCCCACATTAACAGGTAGATGCCGTTGTTAAAGTTGAGTGAAACCACTTAGTTTGGGAGCAGTAAGCCAACTGGCTTCTGCTATGTCCAGAGCTCTGGGCCGTTACTGCAATTAAGTCAAGCAGTGGAAATGATCGAACCTATTTTCAAAATGGGGAGATGGATAAGCAGACCAGACCAGTCAGCTGAATGTTGGTGGTGAGAAACATTTACCGGAAATAATCAGTATCAAAATTAAATGTCATTTGGAAAAGCATTGGTGCTGCTTTCTGCACTCAGGCAGATCTCGAAAATGTCATCACTTTTGTCACCAATTTCCACTGCATGGTCCATCTCTGACTCTTCTCTTTCTGAATCTCTCTGTTTCTACCTCAGAGGCTAGCCACTAACATCCACTCCAAGCCACGGCTACCTTGATTATACTTCCTCCCACCCTATCTCCCGCAAGGACTCCATCCCACTCTCTCAATTCATCTTTCTCTGTTGCATTTGCTTTGATGATGAGACAGTCCACACAGGTGCCTCTGAAATATCTTCCTTCTTCTTTAACCGTGGCTTCCCCTCTACTGAAGTAGACAGAGCCCTTGACCGCACCGCATCTACCTCCTACAGCTTTGCTCTCAGCTTTTCTCCTCCTGGAAAGAGCAAGGACAGAGTTCCCCTCGTCCTTACCTACTACCCCAGCAACCGCCAATTCAATGGAACATCTTTTGCAATCTCCGACAGCTCCGACAAGATTCCAGCACCCGGCACATATTCCCCTCCCTTCTCAACATTTTGAAGGGATTCCTCTCTCCACCACTCCCTGGTCCACTTTCCATCCCCGCCCACCACTCCCTGTTACGTGGCACTTTCCCATGCAACTACAGGCGATAAAACATTTGTCCGTTCACCTTTTCCATTCCATCATCCAGGAACCCAAACAGTCTTTCCAGGTGAAGCAGCAATTCACTTGCATTTCTTCTAGTGTACTGCATTCGGCATTCACAGTGCAGTCTCCTGTACAGTGTGGTGACCCTGAGCTCCCCGTTGCCTGCCAGGAAGCCTTGTTTGTCCCCATCCCACTGACCTCTCTGTCTGTGGCCTCCTGCACTGTTACAAGGCCCAATGCAAACCTGAGGAACAACATATCATCTTCTGTCTGGCCATGTTGCAGCCTGCAGGACTCAATATCAATTTCTCCAACTTTAGATAACTCGCTCTTTCTTTCTGTTTCTAGAAGAACTGGCCATTTTTGCCTGGCATCCTTTATCTTTTTTGTATGATCTAGCCTGTCCTAGAAGGCCAGACTATACAACATTAGCAAAACATTCACACAGACAAAGAAGCTTAAACTGAACTTACACAAACACTGGGTCTGACAGCATCTATGGAGGGAAATGGGCAGTCGACATTTCAGGTTGAGACTCTTCATCTGGACTTAAAGATAGAGGGAAGGCAGCCAGTATAAAGAGGTGGAGGGAAGGAGCAGAAGAAGAGCTGGCAATGATAGGTGGATCCAGATGAGGGAGGGGGGAGAGTGGGAATGATGTCAGAAGCTGGGAGGTGATAGGTGGAAGTGACAAAGGGCTGAAGATGATGGAATCTGACAGGAGAGGAAGGTGGAGCTTGGACTAGAGGGAGGGAGGTGAGGAGGGGAACCAGTGGGAGGAGTGTGTGGGTGATGGGCAGATGGAAGGAATGGGGGAGGGGAAAGAGATAGGACGATGGGGCTCAGGTGGATCAGGAGAGAAGAGAGAATGGGGGAGAAAGGACAGATGAAGGGTCTCAAACCGAAACATCAACTGTCCATTTCCCTCCTTAGCTGCTGCCTGACCTGCTGAATTCCACCAGCACTTGTGTGTGTTGCTCCAGATTCCAGCATCTGCAGTCTCTTGTGTTTCCATCTTAATTTGATCTTAACTGATTGTTAACGGCAACATTATTTCACCCTATCAGAGTAATTTCCTTCGCTCTCCCCACCTTCTCTGCTACTGAGAATAACCTGTTTCTCTGAAGATAAAAGAGACTGCAGATGCTGCAGTCTGGGTCAAAAGCAGAACACTAGAAGGACTCAGCAGGTCAAGCAGCATCTGTGGAGGCAAAAGGCTTAAGTCTATGTTTCGGGTCAATACCCTGCTTTAGGACTTGTTTCCCTCTTTCCCAGCTCTGACGAAGCATTAACTGCTTCTCTTTTCCAGAAATACCGCCTAATATTTGGAGTTTTTCCAGCATTTTCCATTTTAATCTGGATTTCCAGCACCTGCAATTTTTTTTTGTTTTCAATTCTTTTTCTATAAATTTGATGAATGTATCAGTGCTGCTTCAGCATACAAACTGAACTTGAAAATTTCATGACCTTTGCTACCAATATCCACCTCATTTTCACATTGTCCGTATCTGACTCTACCCTTCCCTTTCTTGACATCATAATCGTTATTCCAGTGGGTTGGTGAGCAACCAATATCCATTATCAGCCCACAAGCTCCCACAGCGATGTCAACTACACCTCCTGCTATCCTGCTTCCTGTAACAACATCATTCCCACTCTCCCAGTTACCCCCATGGACATCCTCAGGGCCAACAACCATCCTCCACCTTCAAGGAAGCTCGACTCATCCCAAACCCAACTCCATGTTTCCCAACTCAAAGGCCCTCCGAGTCAGACTCTACAAATGCCAGCTTGCTGACACCTCCTCATGCCTTCCTCTGGACTATGACCCCACTCACGAACACCAGCCCACTGTCTCCCAAACCATTCCAGATCTCATCACAGCAAGAGATCTCCCCTTCACAAGCCTCCAATCTCATGGAACCCCAACCCCTCACTGCTCGCTTCCTTCTCTTATCGAGGATTCATAAACACAACTGTCCTAGTAAATCCATAGTTACTACCTGCTCTTGTCTCACTGAACTCACTTCTTCATACCCGGACCTTAATCTTGTCTCCCCTTATCCAGTCCTTTCCTATTGACATCACTGTGTGAGTGCAGTGTGCCCTCTGAACTCACTGTCTGAGTACTGTGAACTAAGAAATGTGAGTGGTGTGAGCTGTTTCAACTGCAGGGTGGTAGGATAGTGTGTTCCCAGAACTCAGCAGTGAGCACACTGTGTTCCCTGATCCTGTCAGTGTGAGTGCTCTATTTTCTCTGAACATGACACTGATTTCCCTGAACTCCAGTGTGTACACTGTGAATTATGTGAATTTGACAGTGTGCACACTGTGCATCCTCTGACTTTGATGGCGTGTGTACTGTGCTTTCTCTCGGCCATTGTAGGATGTGTGCATTCTCTGAATATTTCATTGTGAGAGCTATACATTCCCAGATCTTGACAGTGTAATCATTGTCCATTCTCTGAATTTGACAGTCTGTGAGCTGTATGATCCCTATATGTGGTTTGTTCTCTGAACAACAATGTTATTGCACTGCATTCACAGAACATGTCTGTGTGAGTGCTGAGCATTCTCTGAACCAAACCGTTGTATGTGCTTGCATTCTCTGAATATGACACTGTGAGTGTTGTGTGTACTCTAAATCTGGCAGTGTGATGGCTGAAATAAAAAGAGAAAATGAAGGAAACACTCACTCGGTCAGGCAGCATCTGTTGAAAACGAAACAGTTAATGTTTCAGGTCCTTGTCAGCACCGGGAAGGTTAGTTTTCGGCAGCTGACAAGGTCGGGGAGAGATGGGTAGAAACCACAGAGGGTAAACAAGGCAGAAGGGGATAGATGAAAGTCCGACCACAGATCAGAGGGGTGTGTTCGTAGATGTTCTACAAATTCCTTCTCTTGGGATCCAGTACCAACCTGATTTTCCCAATCTACCTGCATATTGAAACCTCCCATGACCACCGTAACATTGCCCTTTTTACATGCCTTTTCTATCTCCTGTTGTAATTTGTACCCCACATCCTGGCTATTATTCGGAGGCCTGTATATAACTCCCATCAGGGTCTTTTTACCCTTGCAGTTTCTTAACTCTACCCACAAGGATTCTACATCTTCTGATCCTATGTCACTTGTCGCTAAGGATTTGATTTCATTTTTTAACCAAAAGAGCCACCCCACCCCCTCTGCCCACCTGACTGTCTTCTTGGTGGGACATGTATCCTTGGATGTTTAGCTCCCAGCTGTGATCTTTCAACCATGACTCTGTGATGCCCACAACGTCATATCTGCCAATTTCTATCTGCGCTAGGAGCTCATCTACCTTGTTCCATATACTGTGTGCATTCAAATATAACACCTTCAGTTCTGTATTCACCACCCTTCTTCTCAAATTTGTCTCCATGTTACCTGAAGTTAAATTCTTATCCCTTTCTAAACTTTCTATTTTATTCTTTATTCTGGAGACTTAAGTAACCTCTCCTGCACTCTCTTACTTTTTCCATACTTTTCCAATCTGTTGAACCCACCCCCCTACTATTTAGTTTAAAGCCCTATCTACAGCCCTAGTTATGTGATTCGCTAGGATCCTGGTCCTAGCATGGTTCAGGTGGAGCCCGTCCCATCTGAACAGCTCCCTCCTTCCCCAATATTGGTGCCAATGTCCCACAAATTCAAACCCACTTCTCCCACACCAACCTTTGAGCCACGCATTTAACTCTCTGATCTTATTGACCCTGTGCCAATTTGCATGCGGCTCAGGTAGCAATCCAGAGATTATTACCTTTTTGGTTCTGCTATTTAATTTTGTCCCTAGCTGCTAAAATTCCCTCAGCAGAACCTTTTTCCTTGTTCTAACTATGCCATTGGTACCCACATGGACCACAATAACTGGATCTTTCCCCTCCCACTCCAAATTCCTCTGCAGGTCAGATGAGATGTCCCAAGCCCGGCCACCAGGCAGGCAACACATCCTTTGGTACTCTCGATCCTTGCGACACACCTGACAGTGTGATCGCCGTGTGTTCCCTGCACCTGACAGTGTGATCGCCGTGTGTTCCCTGAACCCGACAGTGTGATAGCCGTGTGTTCCCTGAACCCGACAGTGTGATAGCTGTGTGTTCCCTGAACCTGACAGTGTGATCGCCGTCTGTTCCCTGAACTCAGCAACTTGACCCGCTACGTGTTCTCTTAACTTGACATTGTTGGTGCATGAACGCATTGTGCAATGTCTGAACTCAGCAGTGTGTGTACTGCAGAATCTCCAAAATATGTAATGTGAGAACTATGCATTCACTGAAATTAGCAGTGTGAGCACTGTTTCTTTTCTGTATTCAGTAGCCTGCCTGAAATTGACTTGGTCAAATTACAGGTCGCAAAGAATTTTACTGTTGAGAAGGCCAGATTGCACATTCCTGACAAACTGCAGGATTTGTGTCATTCTGGACTGGTACCCATCATAAATTTGTTCAAACTCACGGGTGGAGCCCAGAATATGAAGTCTTGTCATTTCAAGTAAAAGTCATCTTTTAATAATGTATTGTTGTTAATGGAAAAAATATTTGTTTCGTAATTTTGTTATTGAATTATTATTTAGTGCTAAATAACCTCCATGGCACTGAGAATTAACAGGTGAGGAATCCGTTCCCTACAGGTGGTCATTATATTGGAAAGTTTAGGAATGCAATATTTAAAGTTAGAAAGATTTTAACTCTTTCTTTTTCTCTTCAATTGCTCTTCCTATGATTCCCACTTTATTTTCTGTAGCTCTTTTGATATTGCACTTCCCTTGCATCTTGCACTTTCATTAAGTTGGGGCAACTTGTTGGGAGCTGAAGAATGTAGATGCAAGTTAACTAACCACAGACTCCACTGTATCCCTTCCACAGCATTTAGTTTATTGGCATTCACGTGCACAGAAAAAAATCCTAAACATCTTTTATTAAGTTTGGGCTACTGCTCCCAAAATGTAAGTTCATGCACAGGATCCTGGGCATTATGAATGGAAGCAAGGAGTACAAAGGCAAAGGAGATTGGATCGGAGACTTGTGACCAGTGGTAAGCCACAGGGAATGGTTCTGGGCCCACTGTTGTTGGTGATATACTGTATATTAACGATTTGGATGAGAATGTAGGTGGCATGATTCATAAGTTTGCAGATGACACCAAAATTGGTGGTGTGGTGGACGGTGAAGAAGATTGCCAAAGATTACAAGAGGATCTAGATCAACTGAGAAAGTGAGCAAAGGAATGGCAGATGGGATTTAACTCAGACGAGTGCAAATTGATGCATTTTGGGAAGTTAAACCAGAGCAGGACTTGCACAGTGAACGACAGAGTCCTGGGGAGTGTTGTAAAACAGAGAGACTTTGGGGTACAAGTACATAGTTCCCTGAAATGGCAACACAGGTAGACAAAGTGGTGAAGAAGACATATGGCATGCTTGTTTTCATTGGACGGGCACTGCGTATAAGAGTTGGGATGTCATGTTACAGCTGTACAGGACGTCGGTGAGACCGCATCTGGAATACTGTGTGTCGTTCTGGTCGCCATACTTCAGGAAGGATGTGATCAGGCTAGAGAGGGTGCAGAAAAGATTCACAAGGATGTTGCTGGGACTGGAGGACTTATGAGGAGACTGGATAGGCTGGGACTGTTTTCCCTGGAGTGTAGGAGGCTGAGGGGTGACGTTATAGAACATAGAACATTACAGGACAGTACAGGCCCTTCAGCCCATGATGTTGTGCCGACATTTTATCCTGCTCTAATATCTACCTAACCCTTCCCTCCCACATTGCCCTCCATTTTTCTATCATTCATGTGTCTATCTAAGAGTCTCTTGAATGTCCCTAATGTATCTACCTCCACCACCTCCGCCGGCTGTGCATTCCACGCACCCACCACTCTCTGTGTAAAAAAAACTTGCCTCTGACGTCCCCCTTATGCCTTCCTCCAATCACCTTAAAATTATGCCCCCTCATGTGAGCCATTTTCGCCCTGGGAAGAAGTCTCTGACTGTCCACTCGATCTATGCCTCTTATCATCTTGTACACCTCTAGAAGTTTACCAGATCATGAGGGGCATAAATAAGGTGGATGGTCTTAGACTCCCCTATCCTTTTTCCCAGGATAGGGGAGTCTAAGACTAGAGGGCATAGGTTTAAGGTGAGAGTGGAAAGATTTAAAGGGAACCTGAGAGGCAAGTTTTTCACACAGAGGGTGGTGGGTTTCTGGAACAATCTGCCAGAGGAAGTGGTCGAGGCAGGTACAATTACAAAGTTTGAGAGACATTTGGACAAGTTCATGAATAGGAAAGGTTTAGAGGGATATGGGCTAAATAGAGACAAATGGGACTAGCTCAGGTGGGTACCCTGGTTGGCATGGACAAGTGGGACTGAAGGACCTGTCTCCATACTGTTTAATTCCCTTATTGTATGATATCTCGCAACTTTTTGGTTTCCTAACATGCAGTCAGATTCACAAAAAAAGCAAAATTTTTGAAGTAAGCTTATCACAGCAGAAGTGGGCTGCAGCTTTCAAAACATCGGCCAGATCAAGAATTGGTTTCTGAAACTGAAATGGCACCTATTTACCTTTCTGAGTGTGAGCATCTTCAGTCTGTTAGTTAACTGTCTGAGATGTTGTTCAGCTGAGTACTGCTTGTTCTCATGAACAGTGTACCTTAGGGTGGTTAGCTAGGCCGTCAGATGGGTGCAGAGATTTATTGGAATCATATCAGGATGATGCTTTCATTTGTCTGGAGAAATTGAAAAATGAGGAATTCAGAGAAAGAGACCAGATAAGATATATGAGCAGAATTAGGCCATTTGGCCCATCAAGAGATTTCATTGCTGTTATTTCTGGAGAAGAGAAATATAATGATCGGGCAGGAAGTGGACTGGAGATGGTCTGTGCACATATTGAATAGCAGAGCATATTTCAAGGGCCCACAGCCTAATCATACTTCTATTTTCTGTATACATGTTTAAAAGTAGAGTAGTTTCGATAAGGTTGACAGGGGAAGTACATTCTGTTCTTTTAGGAGGGTGGGTAATCCAAAGGTAACATTTATGGCAGGTGACAGAAAAACCCAGGAGGAGATGAAGAGGATTTCTTTCACTTGTTGTGTGAGGAGTTGAATGCAGGACCATGCAGTGTGATGGAGGCTGATTTGAGAGTAGATTTCAAAGAAGAGTTGGATATTAATTTGAAAAAGAACAAAAAATTTGGTCCTTTGAGATGGGCACCCCCGTCCCTTGGTGGGAATCCAGTCTAATTCCCATCTTTCTGAGAATTAATATGAGTTTCTAAATGGGGAATAATGTGTCAATACAATTAGGTTGTATGCATTATTATAATATTCTTTGATAATAATTCCAGTTCATTCATAGTGAGATGCCCAAACTTGATTCACCAAAGTAACATCATATATTGCTGGTGGAAAATTCAATTTAGACCCCTGTGGAAAAAAGGAACAATGCAGTTTTCGGGCAATCATTTGGCTAGAGATGTTGTGACTGTATCATGTGACAGGTTGGAAGTTGGCAAAACGCCCAGCTACAAATAACAGAGACCCACTTGTCCAACCAACTTAGCTTCAAATCTCAAAAAGGTGCCCACTTTGGTTAATCCAACAATTCTAAAACTAATGATGTACGTGTAAGTAGGCAGGAGGTGCAGCAACTGTTTCCTTGATAATTGGCTAATTTGAATGCGTTGAGTTGGCCAAAAATACAACACTGGTTCAGCTGAAGTATTTGCATCAACAAGTGAGTGACATTAGACCCAAGAGTAAAGTATTCAGTTCATAGAAACAATACAGTTTCTATCAACGCTATAACTACCCTGCTTCGAACTTAATAGACTGATTAAAATAAGATCTTATGTCCCTACAAAGCTCATTCCTTAAGCTTGTAATGATGACAGAAAGTGCTTGAAACACTCAGCAGGTCAGGCAGCATCTGTGGAATGAGAAACAAAGTTAACAATGCAGTTTGTTTGGAGTGGATCTTGGACCTTAATGATTGGCTTTGTTTCTCTTTCCACAGATGCTGCCTGACCTGCTGAGTGTTTCCAATATTTTCTGTTTTTATTTCAGACTTCTGTATCTGCAGTTTTTATTTGCTGTTGAATTCACTGCCACTTTTCTTCCAGGAATACTGAGTTTAAGTACTCCAGCTTCAATGTGGCAACCTCACTACAGATCTAAATCTCTATAGTTGTGGAGTTACAGAAGTGATCCAACTCGACTCCGTCCGCAGACCTGAAATTGAACTTTAAACATCTGGCGCATCTAGACCCAGGCACACATCCCTCCCTCAGTGTAAACCAAGTCTTGGACCATTCCCATTTCCAGCTTCCTCCCAAGTTCACCACTGGAATTCCATGATTCTTACACTTCAGGCTCAACCTTCTCCCCCATCTCGCCATCACCCCCTCCCCAGTCCCCTCCAGATTGTCTGTTGCCAGATTACTGGCTCAGGACGACATCCAAATCCACTGCACCCATCGAACAAAAGTGATTATATTGGTTGGTAACAAAAGCAATTGGAATATGTAAACTCGGAGCATAATGAGCCTCCAATAGCAGTTCTCACAACTGAACACGTATTGCAAAAAATAAATGTAAAACAAATTTCTGCAATCATCAGAATTAACAAGAACCAACAAAATTTCAATTTGGTACAAAGAAAATTCCTTTTCTGTTGATGTTTTATGCACAGACTCCATCATTGTTCAAAGTATTAAGATAGAATCGAAACACTGCTAACACTTTGTTATTGTATTATTGCCGAGTCTCCGTGTTGTCTTCTGCAGTGTGGGAATGTATTATTTGGCTCTTCAGAGTGAATGTCATAGTACAGTAAAACTCTGATAATCCGCTATCCAACTATTGAGAAATCATATGGTTTGGCATCTAGTCAGCAGATGATGTTTCCCATACTCCCTTCCCACTCACCCCAGTTCCAGCACTCCCTTTAAACCTACCTTGTTCGCTGAGCAATTTATCATAATACAATGTAGCATCTTTTTTTAAAAAAGTAATTAAAAATGTGTTGGGGTATTAATAGGAGTAACATCTAACTGTCCAGAAAACCAGCAAGCCTAGCACCGCCATTTTGTTGAGCATGCTGGATTATCGGAGTTCACTTTCTGTCTCCACTTCCATTTTAAGGTTCAAACACAGGTTTCAATGCAATGTGATTCATCATGCAATATATTCAGAGTTCCCCCCTTTTGTTGGTCTAGATGAGTGGAAGTTGGCGATGAACATTATATTGCAATTTAGTCATATTTATTGAGAAATGTGAGGCATTAAAAACTGCCACAAATCAGTTTATACTTACCCTATATATCATCATGAATGGTCCCAGAGGAAAACAGTGAATCTGTTGCACGCTGTATTATAGTTTTACTTTCCGAAGTGGCATTTTGCTTTGTTTTATGAGCATAATAATAGTCAACACATTATGAATAAAATCAGGCAGGTTATAAAAATGTGTGCGTCATACCAATTGCAAGTCTATTGATACGGCTCCTGATCCAGTGGGAACAATTAATTAGAATTTGTGCATTGCTTATTTCCATGAAATCGGTGCTCAGTGAATCAAGTTCACCGCCCCACCATTCACGGGTGCACGTTCAACCTCGTGGGCCGTAAGATCTGGGATTACACACCCAAACCTCTCCGCCCCTTTCCACCCTATTAGATGCTCACTGCATCCGTGTGTGCTGGAATCTGCACACTGGGTCAGGTTATGTGCATATGCATCCATTAACCTGCATTACACCTAACCTTCACTTATTTGCACGCCCCTCTGGTTCTGACCAAGCATTTGGCTACCTAACTTAATAAACATTTGTTTGATGACAGTACTGTAATGCTCCCTAGAGTTGCCCCATCCTTGTACATTAAAGGAGCAGTAAGTTGTTGCAAACTTGGGCAGTGTTGCAGTCAGACAGGGCGATAGTAATAGAAGACTCGATAGTTAGGAGGACAGACAGGAGATTCTGTGGCCACAGAAGAGACGCCAGGGTGTTGCCTCCCGGGTGCCAAGGTCAAGGATGTCTCTGAGCGGTTGCAGAAAATTCTTGAGCAGGAGGGCTGTCACAAACCAGCAACAAAAGAAACACACTGAGCATGATTCAGTGTTAAAAAGGATGATCTGATATACACTGAAATGTTGCAAGGCTAAAACAAGCGACAGTAATTCTTTCTCTATGGTGGAATAATTCTTTTGATGCTCATTAAATTTCTTTGAAAAGTAAGCTACAGGATAGTCAATATCATCAAGGTCACCCTTCTGCAACAACACAGCTCCTGCAGCTTCATCACTGGCATCTACTGCTAATGAAAATGGCTTTTCAAAGTCAGGTGTTCTGAGCACAGGATGGTAGCATAAAATGGCTTTCAGCTTCTCAAATGCTTCTTGACAAGAATCTGTCCAAACAAACTTTACTCCCTTCTTCAGAAGATTAGTTAGGGGAAGAGCAATATCAGCAAAGTTTTTACAAAATTTTCGATAATATCCAACCATTCCCAAAAACCTTCTAACAGTCCTCGTACCTGTGGGAATAGGGAACTCAGATATTGCTTGAACTTTTGCCTGAACAGGAGCTTGCTTGCCTTGACCTACAACATAACCAAGATACGTCACAGTGCCTCAGAAATTGCTATTTCACTGCCAGGAAACTGTTTTAACACTTCCTTCTCAAACACCTTCTTTTCCACATAATGGCCAGCTATCAGTCTCTGAATATCTGCCTTTCTCATAGACTGCTTTACTTCTGTAAGGTTTAGCCTTGTAGCAATCTTTATCAAATCATCCTTTTTCACCACCTCCAATCCCTTTTGGGTTGGTGACTCCAAAAATGCCTTAATATCCATTGCTGCTGGTTTCCACACACACAAGCCAATTAAAAAGAATTTATCAGACCTCCCTCAAAAATCTTTGGATTGAATCCCGAACAAATCTCGTCAATCTGGGGTACAATCCCAGACGACACTCGTTAACCTTGGGAACTATCCCGGACGAGCCCCCAATTTTGTCACAAACCAGCAACAAAAGAAACACACTGAGCATGATTCAGTGTTAAAAACTATTTTATTAATCACTACTTATGATAATACGTAAAATAAAAGTAAAAATGTTAGTATGTTAGAATTCAAAAATGTTAAACCTCGAACGTTAACCCCAAAACTAAACTCTTCGTGTGTGTGTGTGACAAAGTCCAAAACTCCCAGTTCCTGAATGGTTCTTAAAGTTCAGTTCCGCAAGCCATAAGGTGAAACATGAGCAAGGGCTTCTTCAACAACCACCGTTGTCTGAAGATGTAGATGTAGAAAAACAGAGAGAGAGTACATACGAAATCCAAATGTTCCACGATGGAACCCAAACGACACTGCAGTGTTTGCTCGGTAGTGACTTCCTCACCCCGAAAAGCATCCGAACCGTGGTCGTCCACACACAAATACCTGTTTCCTTCTACAGGTCAGCAACAAAGTGAACTCCACCGGATTACTTCCAACTTCCATACATGGACTTCAGTGGCAAACACAGTTATTGTTTCTCATCCATCGATAGAGAAAACAAGCAGGCTGGTGTCTCTCTCCCTTCTCTCTCTCTCCTTCTTCTTCCTACTTCTTCAACAACGTCATTACGTCCTTTATCTTCTATTGACGTAAGCACGCCCCACACACACATACACACACACTCTCTATCTTAAAGGGACTTTCACTGAGTCCGTAACAGGGCGAACAGCCAGAGGTCGTTGGACATGTTGGTACAAATGACATAGGTAGAATAAGGGATGAGGTCCTTCAGAATGAGGATAGAGAGTTAGGTAAAAAGTGTAGAAGCAGGACCTCAAGGGTAGTGATCTCTGGATTACTCCCGGTGCCGTGTGCTAGCGAGGTCAGAAATAGAAAGGCAAGCCAGATGAATTTGTGGCTGAGGAGCTGGTGCAGAAGGCAAAGATTCAGGTTCTTGGACCATTGGGATCTCTTCTGGGGTAGAGGTGACCTGTACAAGAGGGGTGGGTTGCACTCAAACTAGAGAGGGGCCAATATCCTTGCAGGGAAGTTTGCTAATGCTACATGGGAGGATTTAAACTAGATTGGCAGGGAAGTGGGACTCTGAGCAGGAGCAAGTCATGGGATAAAGCAGTAGCCCGCAAGAGCAAGCTTAATAATCAGAATAGCTAGGGCCACAGAAAAGGGACGGAAGGGAACACTCAGTTAAACTGCATTTATTTCAATGCACAAGGATTAACAGATAAAGCAGATGAACTCAGAGCATGGATTGGCTCTGAGGACTGGGATGTTATAGCCATAACAGAAACATGGCTGAGAGAAGGGCAGGACTGGCAGCTCAATACTCCAGGATACAGATGCTACAGGTGTGACAGAGGTACAGGTAACTGAGGAGGGGGTGTTGCCTTTTTGAAAAGGGAGGACATAACAGCAGTCCTTAGAGATGACATCCTTGGAGGATTGTCCAGAGAGGCCATATGGGTAGAACTTAGGAAAAAGAAGGGAAGGGTCACTCTATTATAGACCCCACCAATAGTCAGTGGGAATTTGAGGAGCAGGTGTGCAAAGAAATTGCTGATAGTTGCAAGAATAATAGGGTTGTATTAGTGGGAGATTTTAATGTCCCTGGTATTGACTGGGTCACACAGAGTGTTAAGGGCCTGGATGGGGTGGAATTTGTGAAATGTGTCCAGGAAGGTTTCCTGAGTCAATATATAGAGGACCTTATTCGGGAGGGTGCAATACTGGACCTTCTCCTGGGGAACGAGGCAGGGCAGGTAACTGAAGTGGCAGTCAGGGAGCACTTTGGCTCGAGTGACCATAATTCTATTAGTTTTAGTGATGGAAAAGGGTAGGACAGGTTCACAGGTTAGGGTCATAAACAAGAGCAGGGCTCATTTTGGGGCAATTAGGCAAGATCTCGCAGAGGTCGATTGGGTGAGCCTGTTTGAAGGGAAAGGAACAAATGGCAAGTGGGAGACTTATAACAGTGTGATATCAAGAGTCCAGGGGCAGCATGTTCCTATTGGGGTGAAGGGTAAACCTGGCAAGTTTAGGGAACCTTGGCTGATGAAAGATATTGAGGCTCTGGTCAAGAAAAAGAAGGAAGCATACATTTGGTTTTGGAGGTCGGGGACGAGTGAATCCCTTGATGACTGTAAAAACATTAAGAATACTCTTAAGAGGTCAATCAGGAGGGCAAATAGAGGGTTTGAGATGGATCTGGCAGGTAAGGTTATGGAAAATCCCAAGAAGCTCTATAGATATATAAAGTGTAAAAAGGTGGCTAGGGAGAGAGTAGGTCCTCTTAGAGATCAGCAAGTCTTGAGCCACAGGAGATGGGTGGGATTTTTAATGAATATTTCTTTTCAATATTTACTGAGGAGAAAATCATGGTTGCTCAAAGGATAAGGGAAACAAGTGGAGATATTTTGGAGAACATTCATATTACCAGGGAGGAGGTACTTGCAGCCTTACAGCACATTAAGGTAGGTAAATCCCCAGGGCCTGACCGAGTGCATTCTCAGACTTTGTGGGAGGCTAGAGGAGAAATTGCAGAGGCCCTTGCGGAGATTTTTGCTTCATCATTAGCCACTGGTGAAGTTCCCAAAGACTGGAAGGTGGCTAATGTTGTTCCATTGTTTAAGAAGGGTAGCAAGGACAAGCCAGGAAACTACAGGCCGGTCAGCCTCACATCAGTAGTGGGGAAGTTACTGGAGGGAATTCTGAGCGACGGGATCTACCAGCATTTAGATAGACAGAGTCTGATTAGGAGGAGTCATTATTGCTTTGTGTGTGGAAACTCGTGCTTGTCGAATCTTTTTTGAAGTGGTAACCAAAACGATAGATGAGGGTATGGCAGTGGACGTTGTCTACTTGGACTTTAGCAAGGCCTTCGACACGCTTCCACATGGCAGGGTGGTCTGGAAGGTTAGGGCCCATGGAATCTAGGGAGAGTTAGTGAGGTGGATTCAAAATTGGCTTGGAGGTAGGAAGCAGAGGGTGGTGATTGAAGGTTGTTTCTCGGAATGGAGACAAGTGACAAGTGGTGTGCAGGGGTCAGTGTTGGGACCCTTGTTATTCATAATTTATAAAAATTATTTGGATGTGAATGCACAAGCCTTGATCAGCAAGTTTGCAGATTACACAAAATTAGGAGGTGGCGTTGATAGTGAAGAAGGTTATCATAGATTACAGGGAGATGTTGATCAGTTAGGAAAGTGGGCCGAGGAGTGGCAAATGGAATTCAATACAGATAAGTGTGAGGTGATGCATTATGGAAAGTCAAACCAGAGTAGGACTTACACTATGAATGGTAGGGCACTAGGGAGCGTAACGGAACAGAGGGACCTCGGAGTACAAATGCATAGTTCATTGAAAGCGGCATCACAGGTAGACTGGGTGGTGAAAAAGACATTTAGCACGCTGGCCTTCATCAATCAGGGCACTGAGTACACAAGTTGGGACATTACGTTGCAGTTGTAAAAGTCGTTGGTGAGGCCACACTTGGAGTACTGTGTACAATTTTGGTCACCCTGTTATAGGAAAGATGTGGTGAAACTGGAAAGAGTGCAGAAAAGATTTACGAGGATGTTGCCAGGACTGGAGGGCCTGAGTTATGGGGAGAGGTTGGACAGGTTAGGTCTTTATTCCTTGGAACGTAGGAGAATGAGGGGCAACCTTATAGAAGTATTTAAAATTATGAGAGGCATATGATAAGGTGGATGGTAACAGTCTTTTCCCCAGGGCAGGGGAGTCCAAAACTAGAGGGCATAGATTTAGGGTGAGAGGGGAAAGATTTAAAAGGGACCTGAGGGGCAACTTTTTCACACAGAGGGGGGTGAGCATATGGAACGAGCTGCTAGGTGAAGTGGTTGAGGTGGGTACAATAGTATTATTTAAGAAGCACTTGGATGCAGGGGAGAGGGCTGGAGGGATATGGGCCAAACGCAGGAAACTGGGACTACACAGAGGCACAAGATTCTGCAGATGCTGGAATCTGGAGCAACACACACAAAACACTGGGGGAACTCAGCAAGTCAGGCAGCATGGATGGAGAGAAATAAGCAGTCGATGTTTCGGGCGGAGACCCTTAATCAGGACTGGAAAGGAAGAGGGCAGAAGCCAGAAATAAAAGGGGAGGGAGAGAAGCACAAGCTGGCAGATGACAGGTGAGTCCAGGTGAGAGGGGGAAGGTAAGTGGGGGGGGGATGGGGGATGAACGGGAGTGATGTGAGAAGCTGGGAGGTGACAGGTGGAAAAGGCAAAGGGCTGAAGAAGGAGGAATCTGGTAGGAGAGGACAGTAGACCATGGAATAAAGGGAAGGGGGTGGGGAATAGAATGGAGATAGTAGGCAGGTCGTCGAGGGCGGAAAATGGGACTAGCTAGGCGACAACGTAGTCAGCATGGAGTCATTGGGCCCAAGGGCCTGTATTGCTCTATGAGTAATGACTAACTTGTTCAATGCTGCAGGTTAGTGGATACCCCACTCCTGCCACGCCATCTCCAGCTCCCTGCATATCCCCGGGTGCCATTGCGAAGGATAATCGCTGAGTGCGGTGTGCGACTCTGGGAATAACCGTACAAATAAATAACCACCTCCTCTGCCACATGTTGACAAACTATCCGCGCAACTCGAAAGCTAATGAAGCGCTTGTCCCAATCCCTGTGGGCAGAGCCTTACCCTTTTCCCAGCAGCTTTCCGTGCAGTCCTGCTGCCAGCTGAAGATGTGTGCTGGGAATGGGCTGGCAGTAACCAAGGTGGTAGATCCCCTCGTCATACTGGCCCATCATCTGTCAATCAATTATTTGCTTAAGGTGCTGATGTAACTGTTTGTGAGTGTACAGCTGCAATCAGTGCTGTGCAGAAATTCAGCTTCTGTGAAGAGAAAGAATTTCCATGACATTTTTCAGGCTCTTTACAGGACCCTCCAAAGCTTTTTGCCACCAGAGAGTCGAACGTTGCAATGAAACCTTCGCTGCTAGTGTTTTGCTTTTGCAAAGTGCGCTCACAATATCAAACCTGCCTGCTTCTCCTTATTGAAGGATGGCCTGCACACCTACGTGGACCCGTTCAGCGGCTACCTGGTTCTGACACGTCTGGCCCACCGGCAGCGTGGGCAGTGCTGCGGCTCCGCCTGCAGACACGTGAGTAACTCAGCCCTGTTCTTTTCAACCGCTGCTGTCTCCAGCGGGAACTTACTCTTTCCTGATCTTATAAATCCAGACCCAAAACTCCGAAATAAATTCTGTGACCCCCTTGGGTGCACATCAGCAGTTGCAGATATTGTCGTTTTGCTTGCAAAGTTACAACTGGTATTTTTAAAGAAATAGCCATCACCTATCTGGGGTTGCATGAACTTTGAGGTTGGACGCTGTTGGAACCTCGTTTCAAAGTTGTAAGAGTGTTTTGTTTCAATTTTTGGAAGAAAAAGAACCTGTTAAAATCTAATATTGTCCCGTTATTCGCTTAAAACTGGCGAAATAGTTTTTAAAATTTAAGAAATCTCAAAATCTTTTAAACTGCCACATAGATTACAATTCTGACTGTCCAGGTGGGTTTCCAACCGATTTAGTTTTATTGCTAAGTTCAGACTAAATTGGGTTTTATTTCAAAGTGAGCAAACTCGACATAAATCAGTGAATTACACTCATGGGTTCGATCACTTCCGACAGAGGCACGCTCAGTGCTGGAGGAGACACATTTAGGAAGTGTGGTTTCCTGAACAGTAATCAATGGCATTTGTTGCAACCTCGTCCTCCACTTACATTCTTAAGTCTAGAGAGAGGTTGTCAGGAATATGGACTTTTATCCCACTTCAATTCCTAGATGTGAAGAATCTTCCAATGCATAATTATGAAATGTCCTTTACCTTCATGGCCACTGAAGGAAAGAATCAATCTTTTAAAATTCTCTTCCCAGTGTCCTTATGACCAAGTCAACGTTAAAGACCCAAGGAAACGGAAACGCTTCAATTCTGTGTTTTATGTCTGAATTTGGCCAGTGGAGAGGATCCAGTCAAAAGTCTCTCACTCAGGATTACCTTTTGGTACTGATACGTCAATGATCACTATTGGAAGCAAAGAACCATACATGCTTCAAAGCGACACATTTCTTTTTGAGCACTACTGCGTAATGTAATGTACATTTTTTGATAATAAAAGAGTAGTGTTATCACTGCCTTGTTATGGTTTTGCTGTTACATGCATTTCAAAGAACTGTTCAACTGTGTTTAAAAAGTCTGAAGATGGACTCCATGTGTCAACAAAATGCACAGCTTATTCAAAATGTAAAGCAAGTGGTCATCCAGGGAAAGTGTCTGTCCAAAAATGCTTTCTTCATCAGCATCTTGGGATTGAAGATGATTTGCTTCCACTCCAGCTCTATGGTTCTTAAGGTAAGATATTTTTATTAGTCACATGTGCATCGAAACACACAGTGAAATACATCTTTTGCATAGAGTGTTCTGGGGGCAGCCCGCAAGTGTCGCCATGCTTCCGGCACCAACATAGCATGCCCACAACTTCCTAACCCGTATGTCTTTGGAATGTGGGAGGAAACTAGAGCACCCAGAGGAAACCCACGCAGATACATGGAGAACGTACAAACTTCTTACAGACCGCAGTCGGAATTGAACCAGGGTCGCTGGCGCTGTAATAGTGTCACACTAACTGCTACACTACCATGCCTGGGCAATGACTAATGAGGCCAATGTGGGAATTGCAAACACTGGACAAGAGGGGCTCGATGGGGTGGGTGTGTTAGTTAAGAGGTGATGTGCTTCGTCAGCCATTTGCACAGGGCTCCATGTGCTCCCAGTGGATGGGCACTGGGTTCTCGATGCCAACTCAAATGCACCTTCTCCACTTCTATTAATGTTGTTTCATTTATTCTTTAAGTCCATTCCATTAACGATTTGGATGAAAATGTAGGTGGCATGATTAGTAAGCTTGCAGATGAAACCAAAATTGGTGGTGTGGTGGACAGTGAAGAAGATTACCTTGGATCTAGATAATGGGGCCAGGATCTCGATAAGTTGATGGGAATGTTGAACTTTTTCAAGGAGAGTTTGTGATCATGTTCGAAATGGGTTAAGGAAAAAGACATTTGAAGATCAAGACCTCAAATCCAATACCACAAAACTCATGGTTTACTGGGCAACAGTGATCCCAATGCTCCTATATGCCTCTCAGCAACTACCAAAAATGTACTGTGTGTTGTATTTTAATATCCTGTGTTTCCATTGTGTAGAAATGTTGCTTGAAAAGTGTTTCTTCTCATTTTTTTCTCCTTTCAATGTTACTTAACCTTAAAGTTGAAGCTAAAATTCTGAAATGGCACAAAGCTGGTGTCAGCACTTATCTGCAAGGACATGCTGGTATCTGCAAGTACCTCTGCGGCTATGTTGATGTTCATACGTGGACTCCACTGTTGGACAGTTGTCAATGAATGGGCTGCAGGCCGTGCAGGGGTCGGCTCATGGGCTATAGGGGTTTACTGGTCTCTGTACATGGAACTCGGAGAGTCATATAACATGGAAATCAGTCCTTCATTCCAGCAACCAGTAGGCACTAATGGAGACACAAGAAACTGCAGATGCTGGAATCCAAGATGCTGGAGGAACTCAGCAGGTCAGGCTGCATCTGTGGACAGTCAATGCTTCAGGTCGAGACCCTTCATCTGGATGGGTTCAGATGAAGGGTCTCAACCCAAAGCGTCACCCATGCCATTTTACTCTCCCCACACTCCCCTCAACTCCCCTCAGATCCTAAATCCACCTTCAATGGGGACAATTTACAGTGGCCACTCAACCTACAAAACCACACTTCTTTAAAATGTGGGAAGAAACCAGAACTCCTGGAGGAAACCCATGCAGTCATTGGGAGAACTTGCAGACTCCACACTGGACAGCACCCGAGGTTAGGATTGAACCTGGATCGCTGGAGCTATAAGGCAGCAGCTCTACCAGCTGTACCACTGTGTCACCCATCCTCTATGGAGCAGTACTGATCTTTGCCTGCGGCTGGGAATCACTGCAAGAGAGTCAACGCCAGCATGTGCAGATGCCTTCTCAATTCAGTTCAAACAATCTTTTTCAAAGTTTCAAAAAAATGCATGCACACATTGAGAAACTAAACTTTAACCAAAACAAAACATAGAATCACAGGTATGCATTATGAATAAAAACAATTATTCAGTCAAATTGGAGGCTGCTGCTGTCTTCCAGAGCTGCAATTGGTGTCTGATTACCAGGAGTTTTGGGTGTTGCATTTGCTTCCTGCTTTGGAGACTGTGAATGGCTCAGAGGTCAGCTGGGGCCCTGCATTTTCAGAATATTCTGTCTCAGTAATTATGCTCACAAGCAGGAGCATGTGTGTAGGACTTTAGATAGCTGGTTGTTGAGGGATAGCCTCACTGTTTTTGGATGAGCGTGCTTGTGGGAGTCCATTATCTCACCTGTTTATTGGAGGGATTTATAGTGGGGGGAGGGGAGCTGTGGAGGGGAGAGGGAATGCTCCTTGCACACGTCCTATTTGCAGGTGCACCTTGGCATAATCCAATTGCTGTCGATTGCTCTAGTGCAATGGATAACCAGCTTGCCCTCTGTAACTTCCAGGACACACAGCATTTGGGCACTGACCAGGGAATTTCATCTGCACAATATGATCAAGGTATCTTTGGTGAAGTGGTTTGATGTTCCGGTCATTATTACATTGCAGGACCTGTTCATGCAGGCAGATGCACAGGAGTCTTCCTCCGCTGAATAGTGTGGTAGGAGTATTCCCTCTCTCTCTCTCTCTCTCTCTCTCTCTCTCTCTCAGGTACCATCTTGCTCACATGACCATTTGGACTTTGTGCATGTTGATGGAGGGGTGGAGGGGAGGAGGGAGTGCTCCTTGCACTCATCCTGTTTGCAAGTGCACCTCATTTGGCGTGTCATGCCAGTCACAAAGTGCTAAAGAACTTTGATTGAATGAACTTGCATTCTGTGAAACATTCTTTCACAATTTTGGTAGTGTTGTGGCTTTGCCATTGGATCCTAGGAAATGAGGCAGTGACTTTGCCTACTTAAATTTCTAGATAATGGCAAACTACAAACTTTGTGGATGCAAATGGTAAACTATTTTCTCTTGTCAGCATGCCTGGTATCTCATATTGAAGTATCAAGCTTGGCTCACTTGGCAGCACTTTTGCCATTCAGTTGGAATGTTGTGGTTTCAACATCTAGATGTCTTGCAGAGGGATTGTTTTCCAGCTGAGCTGACCAACTCCGCCCCTCCCCACTCCCCGTCGACTCTCTCCAATGTGTGTTAAAGACCCAGTGGTGCTTTCTAGTCATAGATGTATTTGGAGAATGTTTTTTTTCCCCTATGAATACTTACCAATATTTATCTCTCAATCAATGTCACCAAAACAGTTTGTGGGAGCCAGTTGTGCACAAATTGGCTGCCCAACTTCATGCATCACAGCACTGACTGCACTTCAAAACTACCTCCAAGACTGTAAACAATCAAAAGCACAAAACCTATGTTGTAGAAGGTCGTCTTTTATCAAATCTCACAGCATTTCTTGTAATACCCTCATAATTCTGAACATAGAATTGGAAGGAGAGCTGGTTACTTCAATGAAGTTACCTTAACAGCTACTCACAATGGAGTGATTGCAACCTTCTAACTCCCAAACCAGCCTTCAACCAACAAAGTTGTCATAGCCACAGTTTCATGCTGCAGCAATGGTTCTTTGGAGAACTGCAATGAGATAAATAGGTATCACATTTTACGATGTACTACTTAAGTTCTATTCGTAGCCTGAGTTAATAGAGGCTGTCAAAGAGTCTGTGGTGTTGCCTGACGTTATTTCCCTGATGCATTGCAGCTGATAACATGAGCTGCCATCCTTTGAATATCAACTCAACTTGCACATTTAAAGTCAGGGTGGAGATGAAAGTATTTACATTTGTCAACTTCGATCTTAGGTAGCTTTGTTGATGATAACCCACATCTGTTTCTCTCTGGGGTCATCCGCTGCAGCATAATTTGTTATCAGTGTTTCAGCAGAAGTGATTCACAGTGGTCAATTTCTTCCAGCTCATGTGTAAAATGAAAGTCACTAATTCCTGGCATTTATTCCTTTGCTCAGGGTAACTACCTGAACCAGTTTACCCCTTTCTTCTAACAAACTTACTGACAATTGTTTCTATGTTCTAGAAATATTCTTTGACCTCAATTAGGGTTAATATTAAGTGGTTTAATGCCAGTGAACTGTGATCTGTTTCAGTGAGGCAGTGATTTTGCCAATATTCTGGTCGTACATGTAGGCTTAAAGTTTATATCAGATTAACATGGCCGGTTGAAGTTTCTTCTTCAGTATTGCTTGTCCTTTCTGTATCATTGAAACTTCAAATTCAGACTAAGATGCATTGTATTGATAAGTGCTTTTATTCTAGAGATGATAATCCTGAAAACGGGTGTCCACTTACCACCTTGAGTCTCTGGAGTTATGTGTTTCAGAACAGATCTCGCATTAACTCTCCAAGGTTTTCTTTTATTGTCTGACAGATGTGGTAGAAACCTACTCGTATATTGAACCAGTCCAAGAAGTTGTTGGATCCCTGTGATGTAAATTGCTGGTGGCATCTCAGAAGCAGGTTTAGTTTTGGCCAGAACAACCTTCATCCTCTCCCCAGAGCAAATGTCCAACTTCTTCAAAACACAAACCTCCAACAGTGTGGCATATTCTCAAAATTGAACTAAAGCAGCAGACTAGTTTTTTTTTGCTTTCAAGTCTCTGGAGTGAGACTTCTGGACACAAGAAATGAGAATGTTACTGACTGAGCCACCACTGACATTCAATTAGTAGGTATCATTGTGAGCTTAAATTGAAGACATAGATAAGAGTAATTAGAAATTGTACTAACATTTTGTTAAATTTATAGACTTAACCCAGTATTTCAGCAGCTCTATTAGACTGCTCTTTCTCTGGATCACACTTATCAGAGAGAGATCAGAAAAAGAATCACTTACAGATGCCATGAAGAGTCATACAGCATTCATCAACGTTCAACAGGAGCCTCATGCCACTCCTTGCCTCTCAAAACTGGAGGCATTTTGTGAAAGCAACAAGACTGACTCTTGTTCTCTCAAAATAATGGGGTGGATTTTGCAGTTATAATGCCAGTGAATCTGTTGAATCTGACAGCAACTTCTGCATTATGCAGGTGTGCAGATAAATGCAGAAATCCAGATGTGCTCTGGGAAATTCCCAGCTTGGCCACAGTTTCCTACAGTATAATCTCCAGAAATCAGTGAACTGACGAGAACTGGAGGTCTTTATGAATCACACTCTTTGCAAAATATCTTGAAAATGTTATACCATGGTGCATGATAAGTTGCTGAATTTTTAATGATGAGCTGCTTACCAAACTCCTAAAAGACTAATCATCTCCGTGTAGGACATAATTTGCTCAGATAAGTATTTGAAAATGTTCAACAAAAATACAATTTAGCATGATTACTATACTCCTGTGTGTAAGTCCTAATAGTTATTTTGCATTCTTATAGATGTTTAAAAATTTAATTGAAAGTAGTGCTCTTCTTGGTTTGCTATCCTTGAGAAATGTTCAATGTGATTGGCTGCTCTGACAGTTTGATGTCATCACACCAGCTAAGACACCAGGGTTCCCTGTAAACTGATAGGGAAGAGCCAAGTCCATGCCACAGACATCAATGGATCTCTGTGGACAGCTTTCATTTTGCAGCTGTTTACAAGATTGGGTCGTCTTAGTTAATATGTGGCAGAGGACTCCAAATTGAGAATGTTTGATTAAGATTTTCTAGTTATCTTGTCAATGTACAGTATTCCAAGTGAGGAAAAGAGAGAATACTGCACCTGTTCTGTCAAGAAATGGATGGCAATGATTTGCACTGCAACATTTAAAATATAATTGTGTTAGATCCACTTAATACTTGTTCAAAGCCAGGGACATATAAAATGCAATACTATCACGATTAAGAAGATAACAAATAGAAGCAGGACTAGACTGTTTGGTTCCTTATACTTGCTCTGCCTTTCCATAAGATCATGGATGATTTTTTTTTCCCTGACTGCCACTTTCCTGCACTAACCCTGTACAGGTGACCCCTGTATTACGACTGTTCGGGTAACAGCTTTTTGCCCTTAAAGAATCCCCAAATCACTATCCAAAAAATTGAGATATGGAGTAAAATTTGCACTCATGAATTTATTTGGGGAAAAATGTAAATAAGTAAACACAAAGTTTATTTTTTTCAACTCTCTTTTGTCGACACATGCGCAGATGACGCGGCTTTACATTATGGAAAATTGCAATACGGACCTTTTTCTTGGAGTACAAACCCAAAATACAGGGCTTGTCTGTATCCCTATCTAAATATCTGTTGCTCTCTGCCCTGAAATCCACAACCATCTTGAGAAGAGAATTTCAAAGATTCTTCTCAACTTCATTCTGAATGGCCAAACTATTACGTTGAAACTAGGACTCCCAGTTCTAGACACACCAGATGGGGAAATATCCTGTCAAGCCCTTCAAGAATTTTGCACATTTTGATAAAAATTGCCTCTTATTGTTTTAAACTCAAGAGAATATGGCTTACTCTGAATGTAGGCCCAATCTGTGATTAAACCTCCCATCCCAAGAATCGATCAATACAGTCCCTTCTTGGAGATATATCATCAAGAAGGGCAGACTTGTACACAATGTTCCAGGTGGAATCTCAACAGAGTGCTATTTAATAAGAGTCAGACATCTTTACTCTTGTCTTCAGATTCTCTCGAAACAAAGGCCCTTAATCAATTTGTCTTCCTAGTCGTGTGCTGTCCCTGCACAGCAACTTTCAATAGGGATATCTAGAACCCTCTGAACACCAACACCATTTTTAAGATACTTTTCTTTTTTCTCTGCCAACGTGAGATCTTTCACATTATGTTTCACTTGCCACGTCATGGCCCATTGACTGAACTTGTCTTCTTCCCCTGAAGCCTCTTTGCATCCACCTCATACACCACAGTGCCACCTAGCTTTGTATCATCAGCAATCTGGGTCCTAACTCAATTGGACCATCTCATCCAAATCATTGATCTAGGTTGTGAACAGCTGGGGCCTTAGCACCGATTCATGCAGCACCCCGCTAACCACAGCTTCTTAACCCAAAAATGACCCATTTATTCCTACTCACTGTTTTCTGTTTTCTAGGCAATCCCCAATCCATGCCAGTATATCACCCCCAAACTCTACACCATAATTTTATTTAATAATCTCTTATGTGGCAACTTCTTGAAGGCCTGGAAGTCCAAATACACCACATCAACTGGCTCCCTCTTATCCATTCCTCTAGTTACAACAGAAAGAAAGCTTGTAACTGATTTTTCTAAACATGATGACTTTAGTAAATCCACGCTGTCTGTAAGGAGTTTGTACATTGTCCCCATGTATGCGTGGGTTTCCTCTGGGTGCTCGAGTTTCCTCCCACATTCCAAAGACGTACGGGTTAGGAAGTTGTGGGCGTGCTATGTTGGTGCTGGAAGCGTGGTGACACTTGCGGGCTGCCCCCAGAACATTCTACGCAAAGATGCATTTCACTGTGTGTTTCGATGTACGTGTGACTAATAAAGAAATCTTGTGTTGACCCTGGCCAATTCTATTATTGTCTTCCAAGTGCCCTATTGCCACTTGATAACAATGGCAACAATTCCCCCGGTATTGACATCAGGCTATGCAGTCTATAGTTTCTGAGTTTCCACTTTCCCTCTTTCCTCGGCCTGCCAACTGCATCAACACCCTGAGTTCAATCCTGATCTCCAATGCTGCCTGTGTGGAATTTGCATGTTCTCCCTGTAACCATGTATTTCCTCTGGGTGCTCTGATTTCCTCCCAAAGGCATGTGGGTTGAGATGTTAACTGATGACTTTAAGTTGTCTCTGGTGCATGATTAGGGATAGAATCCGGGAAGAGTTGATGTCATTGTGGGGAAGAAAAGTTGCAGGGAAAATTGGCTGGGGAATGGGATCACTCTCTGGGTGAATGGGCTGAGTGGCCTCATTCTAAATCATAAGGGAATACAGGCAAAAGCACACCCCTCATTCACAATGCCAATATGTTCCATTTTAAGTTTGTAGACAGTCTATGCCGTGAGTTGCTCAGACACAATAAAGCATTGCTTCAGTACCACCTAGAAGTGAATTTCAATCATTATGAAGCTCGAGCTGGCCTACTAAAGGTGGTTGCTGACATTATAGCTTCAGAGATCAGATTTATTTCTGTGTTCTACTGTGGATCATGCTAAATCATTGCCAGAGGAAAGGGTGGCACAGTTACACGGCTGCTGCCTCACAATTTGGGGATCGATCCTGCCTATGTGGAGTTTGCACATTCTCCCCATGACTCTGTGTGTGTTCCTGTTTCCTCTCCCATCCCTAAGATTTGCCAGTTAGTCAGTTAATTGCCCACTGCAAATTGCCCCTTTCTTCAAAGGCTGTCAGAGGCATTCTGAGGGCAGGACCTCTGCACTAAGCTGCCTGGTTGCCATTTGGTCCTTGCTGCCTAGATTTTGCAAAGGGTCAATGAAGTCAGCGCTCTATATCTGACCTGGGTCCAGTAACGTCCAGTCCAATCCAGCCCTTTGGTGTAAATATGGTAGAACTATTCAAGATTATCATCTCTCCAGATTAGGATCTAACTTTTATGCACATGCAATTGGAATGATAAATATCATTTAGTAAACCAAATTAATCAGTGAGAATAGAATACATGCTATGCAGAATAACTGCTGACCCATAGCTGCTCTCTGAAACAGCATATCAGGAGCGTTAAAAAAGTTGTCACATAAGTGAAAGGGTTACGTAAAGGAATGAAGAATTAAAATCACAAGTTCTTCAGTTGTTGAAACTCCACTGTATTCCTGATGCCAGCTTATGATATTTTTCCAAAGTAACATACTTAATGTCATTCTGAGGATTATCAAGGCTCAGATTGCGGAACACTTGAATCAAGTTAGAAGTTGGTCAATGCAAGGCCTGCTCCGGACTGTGAGTGCAACAATCTCCACCACAAATTCTGCAGCATTGCCTTGAGGGCTGCTTTGTTGGGGTTATGATCTTTGGGTTGAGATTTCTTTCAAATCTAAGCATTCCAAATGAGTTTGATGCTTCTATTTTAAAGAATATTCTCATTTTGCAGTCACAACCACAAAAACAAGTCAATATGTTGCTCACTTCATTGGCATGTGCAGAATCTTAGTGTTTGCAGAATGGCTTCCACAGTCACTGAGGAATCAGCAACTCATAGATAGAGAGCCTGAGTCTGTGCCGACCATCAACTACACACTTACACTGATCCTATGTTAATCCCACATTCTCATAAACTCCGGCAAGATTCTACCACTCACCTGTAGACAGGGAGCAAGTTACAGTGACCAATTAACCTACTGACCAATTCTTTGGGATATGGGAGGAAACCCAAATGGTCACAGGGAGAACAGAGCAAACTCCACACAGACAACACATGAAGGCAAGATTGAACCTAGGTCTCTGGGGCCCTGAGACAGTGGTTCTACTTGCTGCTCCACTGTGCAGTCCATTTCAGAGTAATTTACTGCATGAAGATGGCACATAACATGTCATTTAGTCCTTTATGATGCCTCAGCATTCAGAAATGGTAGTGTAGCGGTTAGCGTAACGCTATTACAGCGCCACTGACCCGGGTTCAATTCCAGCCGCTGTCTGTAAGGAGTTTGTACGTTCTCCCCGTGTGTCTGCATGGGTTTCCTCCGGGTGCTCCACGTTCCAAAGACGTATGGGTTAGGAAGTTGTGGGCATGCTCTGTTGGCGCCGGAAGCGTGGCGACGCTTGCGGGCTGTCCCCAGAACACGCCACGCAAAAGATGCATTTCACTGTGTGTTTCGATGTACATGTGTAAAGATGTCTTAAGTATATGCAGTATGTGCCAAATAAAAGTTTGTACCTTATGGCAATGTTTTTGTCTTAATTTTTCTTATTCATTTATAGGAGGCAGGTATAATTGGTAAGGCCTGCATTTGCCACCTCTCCCTAATTGCTGTTGAACTGAGCAACCTGTTATACCATTTCAGAAGGCGATTAGGAGGTAACAACATGCCAATGCATCAGGAATCACTTGTAAGCCAGACCAGGTAATGTTTTAAAGACGATAGGTGAACCAAGTGAGTTCTTATGACAATCTAGTTGTTTCATGCTCACCATCAGTGACAACAGCTTTCTTCAATTAAATTTCAGATTTATTTAATTAGCAGAATTTAAATCCCCTGTCTGCCATGGTGGGAATTGAGCTTGTCTTCTGATGTTTAGTGCAGGCCTCTGGGTTACTCATTTAGTAATATGATCACAGTTAATGGACTGTGTGTAAATATATAAATAAATATGCTTATCATGCTGTGATGTGGGAAAACACATGGGACATTTTATGAAAGCAAATAAATTCAGATTAGCAGTTAGCAAAATTATTACAAATGAATTAAGACTAGATCCAAAGTAAAGACTATTTCAGATTATATTCAGAGATGGATTCCTTCTTTCCCTTTAAGTCTGATCTGTAAACTATTTCATTTTAATGACTGCTGTTCATGCATCACCTCCTCCTACCCTGGCATAACTTCTAACAAGTGCCTTCTATTTTCTACCCTTAAGCCAATTTCTTTTCCACTGCCGAATTTCACTCTGCATCTCCATAAATGTGAGCTTAACTAGTTGCCTTTCACGAAGAACTTTGTCAGTTGCTTTTTTAGCACTTTCTTCAGCTCTTTTACCATGCCACGAGTCCAGCAGTATTTTCTTCTGCTCAACATATTTGATTCTGAACTCACCCCTGAAGCAATCTAAAATTCTATTTGAATAAATGGCAATAAATGATGGCCTTACTGAAGATCTCAGAAAAGAAGACAAATCCCATTTTAAAAAAATATGCAGATGTCACATATACAACCCTCTTATTCAATAACATGGAATAAATTCCAGTGCTTTCCACAAAATGGAAATGCAATGAATATGCATGAAGTTCCGTTGTCAACCTATAAAGAAATGTCACCATGTTAACCTGTTTCCAATCCACCGATATCTCCCCAATATCCTCATTTTACTCATAACCACTAATCTCTTGATAGCACTTTTGAGAAGCACACATAAGATTCATTGCAGTTAGTTCATAAAGAAAGTCATTAACAAGGTGGTATTATCTACATTAGCAATAGGGATGTTCTTAGTACTCATTGAATTGCAAGTTTGGGATTAAAGGAATGAAGAACAAGCACAGCATGATTTTCCTACCTGTTGCCCAGATATCAATATTAATCTTGGCTCTAAACGATCCTAAAATAACACAACCTGATAAATAATGTGTGCAGAAAAATTGCTCCCTGCTGTGTCTTGGGGAGGAATTCATAAAGTGCTGAGATGATAAAGACAATGTGATCAAACGCTTTCTGCAGTTGAGCGTTCTTCAGCGCAATAACTTGCATTTTTTACAGTACCTTTAACATAATAAAATATTGCAAGGTGTTCACGGGAAAGTTATAAACCTAAATTTGATAGTGAGGCACACACAATGAGCAAAAAGGTGTGGAATTTTAGGCAGTATCTTTTATGGAGGGGAGCAAGGTAGAGAACGGCAAAGAGGCTTAGGAAGGGAATTCCAGAGCTTAGGATCTTGGCAGCTAAAAACAGATCCACCTGTTGTGGAGTGATAGAATTCAGGGATGATCAAGAAGCCAGAATTGGAAGGAGGTTGCAGAGATATGGAGAAGAGGAATCAATGGAGGGATTAGAAAACTAGAAATTTTAAATCTACCTGTCGCTGATCTGGAGCCATTGTAAGCCAGTGATCAATGGGTGGATTAGGGATGCCTTGTGCAAATTTGGTTGCAGATAGCAGGGATTTAGAAAAAACACATATTCCTTCAGGTGGAACGTGGAATGCTGGCCATCAGAGCATTAGAAGTTTGAAATCTAGAGGTAACAAAGGCATACATCAGTGTTTCATCAGCTGATGAGCTGAGGCAGTAGTGGGGTTGGTTAATGTTAAGGAGGTTATAGTTACTGGCCTTAGTGACGGAGGTGATATGTGCCAAAAAGTTTACTACAACCACCAAGGCAAAGTGGTCTGATCCAGGCCCAGACTATTGCTCGGGAGAGAAATGGATACTGTGATTAGCAAGTGGAGTTTGTTGCAGTGAAAGTGGCTTTGATATTTTCGATATTGAGTTACATACATTTTGGGATGTTGGGCAAGCAGTCTGAGCAGTCCAAGACTGCAGAGGGGTCAAGAAAAGTGGTAGTAAGGTAGACTTGGATGTCATCAATATACAAATAGATAATGAAGGGCAGCATAGGGCAAAACATAGATTTTTGGTGGACTCCTGAGGTAACAGTGATTGAGTAGGAAAGGAAGGCACTGCATATGATGCCCTTTCCTCATTTCCAGAGGAGGCACCGCCCTTTAAAAAACTTTGTCTTGATTCTCAGCCACATTAAATTGCCATCACTCCAACTTAACAATAAAGTAGACACTGACAGATTGCTGACTGAAGGAAATTTAGCGTCTCCGTCTACATGTTGGAAATATCACAATTTTGGTCTCTCGACTATACCTAGAATTGCTTTGAATTCAAATGATCTTACAGAAGCAAAAACATAGGCAGGATACCAAAAGCATAATTAACAATTTACACTACATATATAAATTGGTTTAACATTAGTATTCATTGTTCTTCCAGCTTCTTGCCAAATTCGTGCTAAGATATAGGCACAATGGTACAAAGAATGGACAGTGATGAAGACTAAAATGTCCGGCACTTACAATTTTCTTTGATGTGGATGCAACTTCTTTGAAGATTGTCTTCAACAAACAGAATCTGAGCAGACTAACATCTTTGTAAAAGATGGGATGACGGTTTAGGCATTGTGTCTCTTCTCAGTGTTTGTTCACACATTTTAACTCAGCTGTTTTCAATGCATTACAACAGTTGGAAGTTGCATTTTAGACTGTAATTACCGGAATGAATTAATGTAAAATAGTCCTGCATAGTGTATTCAATAAAAATAAAAGGCCAGGTTTTGTACACGAAGCAGGGATATGGATAAACAACAAAAGCATTTTAGGAAACATTCATATTAATTAAGTTGATAAGGTAACAGCCTGCTGAAAACAGAAGGTGCTGGAAACACTCAACAAGTCGAGCAGCTTCCATGGAGGAAAAACAGAGTCAATGTTTTAGATCGATAACTTTTCAGGAATTATGATGAAAGGTCATTGAGCTGAAATATTAACTTGATTACTCTCTCCATAGATGCACCTGATCTGATGAGAGTTTCCAGCATTATCTGTGTCTATCTCAGATTTCTAGGATAGGCAATAGATGGCATTTCTAATAATATGATGAATTCAGTGGACACATGATTCACTTGGGTGTTAAGCATGGTATTCGTACTCATCTTAATAATAATGGCTATTTACACCTTACCCGTTAAGTTTTTCACAGGCCAGGGGTCATAAGGATATTTCACAGTTGCAGATGGATAATACTATTTCAACACAGAAATCACTACAACACAGAATCAGCCCAATTCATCACGGTCACATCCCTCCCCACCATCGGTAGTATTGACATGAGGCGCTGCCTCAAGAAGGCAACACCTATCATCAAAGATCCCCACCATCTGGGCCATGCCATCTTCTACCATTGGACAGGAGGTACCAATTGGACAGGAGGTACCTGTCCAACACCACCAGATTCAAGAACAGCTACTTCCCTTCAACCATTTGGTTCTTGAACCAATTGGCACAATCTTAATCACTAGCGTACAGCAGCACTATGACTACTTTGAGCACTTTGCACTAAATTGGACTTCTAAAAAATTCTAATTGTGTTCTTTATTGTAAAAATTGTGTATATTTTATGTTTTTCTTGTGAATGCTGCTTATTTGATGCTATGTGCCTGAGATGTTGCTGCAAATAAGTTTTTCATTGCACCTGTGCATACACGTATTTGTGCATATGGCAGTAAACTCAATTTTTACTTTTACTGTTAGCTGTGAATCAATTGACAGTGACCCTGAATCGAAGGGTTGAAGATTCATTTCCTTTCGACTTGAACATAAAATTGAGACTGATGCTTCAGTGTAGGACTGAGGCAGTGCTGCTCTAATTCCTGTTTTCTGGATGAGGGATTAAATCAAGGCCCCGGCTGCTCTTTCAGCTGGATGCAGAAGATCCCATGGCATAATTCTGAAGAGGAGCAGGGGAGTTATCACAGGTGCACTGGCCAATATTTCTCCTTCAGCCACACACAAAATGCTGGAGGAACTCAGCAGGTCAGGCAGCATTTATGGAGAGAAATAGACAGTCGACAATTCGGGTTGAGACCCTTCATCTGGACTCTTCACCAGTCCAGATGAAGGGTCTTGACCCAAAATATCAACTGTCCATTTCTCTCCACAGATGCTGCCTGACCTGCGGAGTTCCTCCAGCATCTTGTTCATTGCTCCAGATTCCAGCATCTGCAGTCTCTTCTATCTCCAATATTTCTCCTTCACTCAGTATTACTGAAATAAAACTGATTATTTGATCAGTATCATTTTGGTATTAGTGAGAGCCTGCTGTGTGTAAATTTTTGGCCACCATCTTGTACTGCAGTAGTAACAATGCTAAAATAGTACTTTCCTGTAAGACACTTAAAAATGTGAAAGTCTCCATATAAATGCAATGGTTTTCTTTAAAATCAAAGACAGAAATCCATATATTTGTTCTGCCCATTGCCATTACTTTCTCCTAGTATTAGACAGAGAAATAGATGGATGGAAATATGTCAACCTGACCTTTATAAAGGTTACAGTCAAAAGTTGGGTTCTGACTACAATTACTATTTTGTAATGAAGAAGGCATGAAAAGGTTAGTCATTTCAAAAGCAATATGTACTGTTGTTTATGTTATTAAGTCCCACTATTTCTGTTAGATGTATGTATGGTGAAGGATCCATTTTTACATTGCTTATGATATTTTATACTAACACCTGTATAAGTACAGCTTGCCAAACTTCTGAAATGTCCCTCAGGACCCTGAAACTAGTTTCAATTGTCTTGATGAGTCAGTGAGGAATTTCCACTTTTTTTTTACCAGTTGGCATGTTTCTATGATTGTGCTTTGGCTCTCCCAGGAGTTTGGGGTGGACCGGAGAGGGTATAAGCCATGATCGTGGTCTGGTATGGGAATCCAAATGTGCAAGAGTGTAAGAAGCTGCAGAGAGTAGTGGACTCTGCCCAATATATCATGGGCACATCCCTCCCCACCATCGGTAGTATCTACAGGAGGTGCTGCCTCAGGAAGGCAACATCTGTCATCAAAGATCCCCACCATCCAGGCCAAGCCATCTTCTCACAGCTATCATCAGGCAGGAGATATAGAAGCCAGAAGTTCCACACCACCAGGTTCAAGGACAGCTACTTCCCTTCAACCATTTGGTTCTTGAACCAACTGGTAAAACCCTAATCACTAGAGTTGAGCAACACTATGACCACTTTGATCACTTTGCACTAAAATGGACTTTTTTTTGTTCTAATTGTGTTCTTTCTTGTAAAAATTATGTTTAATTTATGCTTAATTTAGGTTTCTCTTGTGGGTGCTGCTTATATGATGCAATGTGCCTGTGGTGCTGCTGCAAGTAAGTTTTTCATTGCACCTGTGCATACATGTACTTGTGCATATGACAATAAAGTAGACCTTGACTTTTTGACTTTTTCACAGTTGCTTGCGGCAGGCTGACCTTACCTGAGGTTCTTAACCACTTTATCATAGAAATATAAAAGTAGAGTAATGTAGTTAACTATTAATTGAACACAAACTTTTGGGCAGTAAATTACCTTGTCTAATTTTAAGACCAAATGGATTTCCTTCGCAAAAGCTGTAGTTTCTTTGTATCTATATTATTCAATCCTTTTTTTAAATGAATCAATTAGATCACATTCTCACTTATAGGAATATGACCCAACCCATTTTGACTTGTTAGACCCTAGTGCTGTGACTTTGAGTGAGCCAGCCAGAGACTGAAGCTGTAGATGTAAATTCTGGAAGAATCTCTCTTGGAAGAATCTCAGAAGAATCTCACTTAACTCAATTCACATTGAGGTTTTATACTTTTTACTCACAGATATAACAACAGGTGATGAAACACTGTGCAAATGGCTCCATTGAATTATATATCTATAATGGGAGCATATTTTAACTGACAAAAACACCTCTGCATATTCAAACACCTTTGATACCCAAAACAGCCTTCTTGTACCATCGCATTGAAAGATCCACAAGCAATGGTGTGCATATATGCAGCTATCCTTGTCCCAGATCGAAGACTGGTTCTTGTTTGTATTAACTGCTGCTACCCCCATCCCTTAACTTCTGAAACATGTCCCATGCCTAACAACCTCTGACACCTCCTATCCTTCTGGTGAATATGCACAGTTCTCCCTTCAAGGCCAGCATTTTCTTTCTGAGGTCCAGTGTCCAAGATGTATGCCGTACTCCAGATAGAAGCTGATCAATTATTCCAAGTTGCTAGCTTTTTAATATCCTGGAGAAGGAAATGCAGTGTTAGAGATTTATCTACCCTTAATCAATTTTCTCTCTTCATTTTTTTTTTAACTTACTGAGTCCAGTAGGTTTCTATTCCTTGACCTATTTTTAGGTTTCCTTGTATTTTTCCCTTTTCTCAATCATGAAAATGGACTCAAACTGTGTATTTAGCAAGACAGCAATTTCCTTATTATCAATTATTGCCTCACCTGCATCTGCCTCTCATTTTTAATACGGTTATACTTGGAACACATTTTTATGATTTTTGTTGATGCCTTTTTTTTAATGTTGATACTCCCATTTGTATCACTTATTTCCTTCTTGGTGTCTTTCCACAATTTTTAATGACATCTAAATCAATCTGAAACCCACTTTGCCTTGTATTTGTGTCAACCTTTTAGCCTAATTTTGTTGTTTGTTGACTGCTGTTGCTTAGCTACTCAAGTGGAGCATTTGATTTTCCAAATCATGTGCTGGATTTGTGTTGCAGCAAAAGCTTCTTTTAGTACATCCCACTTACGTCAGCTCAGTCCGGTTCATTATGTTATTTTATTTCCCATCTCTTTGAAATTTTCCTTACTTAAATTTAAAAACATTAGTTTGTCACTTTTCCATTCTCCTTCTCGATGTTACGATCAAATTCAGTCATTGTCACCATTCACAACTTGTGTGGATTACAATCAGATGTCCTTTTATCAATCTACTTGTTAAATTATGAACTTTCCTTCAATGCTGATGGGGTCAAATTCGAGAGCTCTCCGTCTGACAAGAGGATTTTCACACTCACCTTCTCAAAGTAAATTAGGGGTGCGATAGTATCAGAATTAAGTTACAGGGCTAGCACCCACAATTATGGACCAGTCATCCTGAGATACAGAGTCACATATCCATTCAACATGGAAACAGGCCATTTGGCCCACCACATCCATGTTGACCAGTGGGGATGCTTGTTTATTTGTTTTTGCTTCCAGTCCAGCACTGTCTGAATTTTAAAATTATTCATATTAGTTTCAAAACATTGATCTTGAAACCCTGTCCAATCCTACAACCCTCAGCTCTCTGCATTCCAATTCTGACCACTTGAGCACCCCCACTTACCTCAGCTCAGCCCAGTTCATTATGTTTCGATGTTCATGTGACTAATAAAGATATCTTATCTTAATTTTTATACTCATAACAGTGTGCCTTCAGCAACCTCCATCCTAAATTCTGGAATTCCTTTTTGCTTCTCCTTCTTTCCTCCTGTTTACAATGGTCCTTAATCTAAATTCTTAGATCATGTATACGATTACCTGCACCAGTGACCGAGAAGTTCCATTGCTACATCAAAACTAATGTTGGGTCTTGCCTACAGTTCCCTCCGTGGGTTTGCATTGCTGGCCTGAGCTTCAGTTGGTAGTGGCATCTTCTGCCCTGCCACTGCTGGCTGCCCTTGCACTGCTAACAGTGGACTCTGAATCCAGTGCAGCAGTTCAAACTTCCTCTGGCTTCTCAGTTCTCAGGCTGGGAAGTATGAACACTGAGCCTATGCCAGGCACAGGCACAACAATCAATTAAAATGAATGGTAAACATCAGCTTTGAGTCTGAATATCCGCATCACAACTGGGGAATTCAAATTAATCATTTTTTTTCTTATAAAGAATATAGTCTTTGTGAAGATAAGCATGAAAGAACCATAATCACACACACACACACACACACACACACACACACATATATATGTCATTATGTGTCATTATGTGTCATTATGACACAGACCTGAAGATGTATGAATCTTATTGACCAGAAATTTCAAGTTGGAATGATGTCTACATTTCTGCAGTTGCACACACAAATTGGAAAATTGCTTTTCTTCATACCTTGCTACACCACAGGATGCAGTATTGCAGTCTTTGCAGAATCAGTTAACATTGAATCACTGATCCGATGTAAAGTTGAACAATTTCCACAGGATTTTCCCTGAAAATGTTAAGTATTGGTGAATGAAGGTAAGTTACATTTTAGATGCTGCACAGAATTAATAATTACTGCTGAATCACCTCTCTAGCCCTGAAAATGTAGTCTTATATTTTATGATCCAAATTCATGTGTAATAATTATTTCAGAATTCCTAAAACAGTAAGTTTTACATGTTTTGTTTTTACCATTGTTTAAGATATTTCTTCTCCCTTAATCCCTGTGTATGTCTCAATCCTTATTTTGTTCAGTAAGTTTTTTTTAAATAAAAGAGCCTTCTCTTCTGTGTTATGTTCTTCAGTCTGATTGGCTGCACGAACAATTTGATGATATCACCGTTTCTGGATGCCCCAAATCACTTCCCCCCCACCCCCACCCCCACCCCCCACACACACACACAAAGTATCTGAGAAAAACAAAGAAATCTACGTCACATAAAATGCAGAATCTTTGTTGGTAAGTTGCTTTGACAATAGTAATGAACAGCTTATGTGCTTGTGATGCTGCTGCAAGGAAGTTTTTCACTGTACGTGTACATCACCGTACTTGTGCATATGACAATAAACTCAACTTGATTTAAGCTTTCCTTTGCTGCTGACCAGTAATCCCATTCCATGATGTATGATTTTAGGTGTAAGTGTGAGGAAAAGTCTGCAAAGTATTGAATTTGCAGTTTGCAAGATATTCTTAATGTGAATCTCAGAATAGATATAATTCAAAAATCCATGATGCACACAGAGAGTCAAGATCAATTTAATGTTCAGATGTAAACCAAAAGAAAAAAATGCTGGCATTGGAAATCTAAAATAAAATCAGGAAGTGCTGAAAATACTTAGCAGGCAGAGTCAAAGTTTCAAGTCGGTGGCCTTTCATCAGATTAGTCTGAAATTTTAACATTGTTTCTCCAGTAATGCAGCTTGATCTGCCAAGTATTTCCCACACTTTTTATGTAACTTGCAGATGACATAAGTTTAAAGGACAGGGGAGAATTGCACAGAGTACACAAAGGTAATTCAGCCACAATTTTAACGTCATACCTCTGGTTCATATTTTCATTCCAATTTGCATGACCACATCAGTAATGAAAACTGAAAATGTAAACTCCATGTTGTAATTACATCTTTCAGCCAGTGGTGGTGCTGCAGTGCTTCCTCTGGTAGCCAGGTGTAATTACAACAGGACATGTTGACAGGGACAATTTCTACTGTCTGTGCAGACAGAGAAACTTCCAATAGCTATGCATAAGTGCACACAAACTTTTAATTAATTTGAAACTAGAATATCAAAGGTTGTTTAACTTATGTCTATTCAAGACTCTCTCCTGTAATTTTTCTTCAGAATGCTTATATAATTTTGACATAAAGTTCAATTTCTTAAAAAAATCCTTTTCAAACACAGAATAAACTTTAAAAGAAATTTGAGTGCACAGGATATCAGATTCTTAATGGTAATCAATGTAGAAGTGAAGTAATATTTTTATGATCCATGTAGATCTTAACCAATACAAGTCATGCCTGCCTCGCAGTTCTAAGGACCTGTGTTCACTCCAGACCCCAGATGGTGTCTGGAGTGAACACAGGTCCTCAGAACTCCCCAGAGGATTTACAGGTTCTCTTTGCAGCATTATTGGTGGGTGCTCTGGTTGCTTTCCATATCCCCCCAATCAATCAGTAGACTTTAAATATAATTTAAAGTATAACTTTAAATTAACTCTTCATGCAGCTAAGTGACAAAACAATCAAAGAGAAGTTGATGGGCATGTTTTTCCCTCATATTTCCTTGCAATGTGGAAGAAGACCATTCAGCACATTGTGTCTATGCCAGCTCTTAGAACAATCCCACACCCTCATTTATTTTCCTTGCAATCCACTGTCTCTCACACACCCATCAACCCTGCGTGCCCAGCTACATTCATGACAATTTCCAGTAACCAATGAAGTTGTGGGACTTCAGGGAAATAAAGGAAGGGGGGCAATGGGACTGATGGGATTGCTCTGCTGGCATCATTCTGTGTTGTAGTAAGTAAAACAGATTTCATGATCTGACTTTTTGCTATTGACTGTATCCATTTTTCAGGAATTGCACATCACCACCAATGTATTTGTTGCCCATCCCTACTTGTCCTTGGAAAAATGATGTCAAGCCATCTTCCTGAACCACTGCAGCTCTTCTGGTAAAGCCCACACACAATGCTGTTGAGGGGAGAGTTCCAGACTGAGAGTCATTGGTAGGGGTGATATATCTCCAAGATAAGATAGTGTGTGACTTGGAGGGAAGTCTGCATGTGGTGGTGTTCCTATACTCCTGACTTTTGTCCTTTATTGCTTAGGGAGGTGTTGTTGGAGTAGTCTTGGTGAGTTACTGCAGAGCATCTTGTAGGTGGTACACATTGCAGCTGCAATGATCCCTACAGGTGGAGGGAATGAACGTTTATGATGGCTGATTTGTGTCAATTAAGTGGATTGCTTTGTCCTGGATTGTACTGAGTTTCTTGATTTTTGTTGAAGCCGCACTCACCCAGCAAAGTGGAGAATATGCCACAACACACCTGATTTGTATTTTGCAGATGGTGGAAAGACTGAAATTTCAGCAGAGGGGTCATTAGCCAGGCACACCCAATTACTGAATGTGCTCTTGTAGCCACAGTATTTATGTGTAGGTCCAGTTGAATTTTTGGTCAGTGGTTACCCCCATGATGTTGATGGTGGGGGACCTGGTGATGGCAATGTCATTGAGTGCCAAGGTAAGTGGTTAGAGTCTCCCTTGTTGGAAATGGTCATTGCCTTGCCACTGATCTGCCCATGCCTGAATGTCGAGCAAGAAACAAACTGCTAGAGGAACTCAATGGGTCAGGCAGCATGTGCAAAGGGAAGTGGACAGTCAATGTCTCAGAATGGGGAAGAACAAATCCAGGAGACTGACTGGAAGGTAATTAGCTGGATTGGATTTGTCCTTCTTGTGAGTAGAACACACTTCATTGTCAAGTAGGTGCTGGTGTTGTAACTATACTGGAGCAGCTTCGCTGGAGGCGTGATTAGTTCTGGAGAATACTTCTTCAATCCTATAGCTGCAATGTTGTCTGGGCAACGGCCTTTCCCATTTCCAGTGCTCTCAGCCATTTTTTTATATCATGAAGAATGAATCAAATTGGCTGATAACTGGCTTCTATGATGGTGGGGTGTCAGGAGGAAGCTGGGATGGATTAATTGCTTGGCTCTTCCTGGTCAAAAATGCTTTAGGCTTGTCTTTTTAACACTCACTTGCCGAGCCCAGTCACCACTGAGGATGGAGCTGTTCCTGGAGTCTTGTCTTCCCACTAGCTGTTTAATTGCTCTCATTCACAGCTAAGTATAATAGAGCTGCAGAGATTTGATCTGATCGATTGGTTGCAAGATCAATTAATTCTGTCTGTTGCATGCTGCATAGCATGCATGTTGTCCTGCGCTGCAGGTTTACAAAATTGACACCTGATTTTAGATATACCTGGCATGCCAGTCTCCACTCCTCATTGAACCAAGGCTGATCCCATGAGTTGGTTGTAATGGTAGAGTGAGAGATATGCCAGGCCAAAAGATTACAGATTGTGATGGGGTACATTGCTGCTGATGCTCCACAGTCCTTAATGGATGTCACGATTCCAGCTGTCAAATATGTTTGGGTCTATTCTCTATAGCACAATAGTCATGCCACACAACATAGTAGAGGGTATCCCTGAGGTGAAGATGGCACTTGCTTCACAAGGAATGCATGCTGGTCATTTCCACCATTGCTGTCATAGACTAATACATCTGCCACTGTGAGAATGAGGTTGAGTAGGTTTATTTCATATTTATCAAGTAGGCTTGTCAACTTGTTCATAGACAATAAATGTCGACATTCTGTCAGTGAATACTTGATAAAATAAAGTGAATGTAGGTATTTGTGACATAAATAGGGGTAAAGGAGAGAATACTTTACTAAAGAACACAAGAAAGCTATTTATTTATAATGCATTCATGATATCTTGGGTAGAACAGAGTTTATTCTAAGTAGACCTTGAGACTTCATGCTGCAAACAACTTGTTACTTACAATTTGTTCAAAATTGGTACAGTGTATTATTTTTAATTGAATTATTACAATTTCAACAAAATAAGAATGCTTTCAAAGGATTCTGATGTTTGCATTTGAAAATATTGTTCCTCAGCCTTCCACTCTCTCCTTTCAATGAATCAGTTTTTTTTACATCATTTTTGTAAACCTGTTCCAGACCTCAATGACTGTGTATTTCCAAAATATATTAGACATGATACAACATCATGAAACTGTCAGCTTGACAGGCAAATTAACATTTTTCTTGCAGGGTAAAAAAAATATATGCAATAAATAGTAGGCCAATGTCAGTTCCCTTTACCAAAAAAAATGTATTACTTCAATAATCATAATATAGAGAAAAATATACTCCTGCAATAATTATTGAAAATAAGTAACTCACTGCCTGGCTTGAGTGGTAGATCCACAAGGATTATAATGGGACAGATACCCAACCAAACAGCTATGATTGATTGCCAAGGTAGCTGGCACTTTGCAACAAGTGCTATCAGTCTGGATCAACCTATTGGCTTAAATGTCACATGATTGTAGGAAGTACATCATGAGGAGAGGAATAAACTGATGTGGCTGCCTCAGTCCACTACCGTTCGCTTTCTTGCTGGCAGCCATAAGGAAGTTTGCGGAATGGAACAAATGGCCTTCTTGGTGAAGGAGAATGAACCTGACGTGGAAACTTATTTTTTAATCAGAATGAATGTGTTTAGCCAAGTGTTCAGCATTTCCAAAATAAATGAACTGTAAAAAAAAATCTCTAATGAACACGCTTTATATATTATCACCATGGGCAATAAAACACAAGTTCAAGTTTATAATGATTGTTTACAATATAAACGCAGAGATGCTATCATGTATTAAGTAAAATGTTTTCATAGAATCATAGAAAGTTTACAATGCAGATGGAGGCCATTTGGCCCATCATGTTTGTGCCCATCAAAAAAGTGCTATCCAGGTTAAACTGCCTTCCAGCACCCGGTACATGGCACTGCAACTCACAGCTCCTCAAGCACACAACCTAACACTTTGTATATGTACAACATTAACTGCAGATGGAGATTAAAACTGTAAACACAAACACTTCAAGTGAGCTGTTGTAAATGCTTATAGCCAAAAACAATGTGAGATAGCCTCAATCCTTTCTGCATACTTTTTGACTCTAGGTGCAATTGTATTTGTTGGATTTTCAAAAGAAAGGTTGGTGCTTTTGACATTTTCCACAGGTAGGAACAAAATATTACATTTTAAGCTGAAGGAATCAAAATCTTTCTCTAGTTGTCCAATACCTCAAAGGCTAGGCTATTCATAAAATCTCATCTTCTGAATCCTGTGTTGGATTGTTCACACTCTCCAGTTTGCAGAGTGATGACTTAGATGTTTTTCATAAACTGCAATTATTTCCATGTTGATGAGCCATTAGATAGCAATGAGATAATGTCATATCTTCTTATGAGAGATAATGCAAAAAATTGGAATAAATGTTAACCCTGAAATGTCCTCCCAAAATGTTTACATTTACATGTCTTCTGACATCCAAAGCCAGTAAAAATAAAAACACAAAAATCATATATTAAAGATCAACTTTCCAACAAGAGAGGTAATGATTTGTTAATTGTATCTTCAAAATCTCAATTACATTACAATTTCCAGAAACAAGAATTAAATTTCAGAGAGTAATACAGGATGGAAAGAGAACCTTTGGCCCACTGAGTCCACACTAACCATCACACACCAATTTCACACTGATCTTATTCTCTTTATACTTCATTCAACATCCCTCAGGGTTTAACAGAAACCCATACAATTTACAGTGACCAATTAATCTAGCAATCCGTATGTCTTTGTACTGGATTCAGGAAACTGGATATCCTGGAGGAAACCCACACAATCACAGAGAGAACCTACAAGCTCCGCACAGACAGTACCCGAGATCAAGATTGAATCTGGGGCACTGGAACTGAAGCAACCACTCTACTAGCAGTTCACTCAATTCTGGTGCATAATGATTATTAACTCATTACGATATCCATCAGATTAGCAGATTTATTGTAATGTTCAACAATCACTGATATTTCAATAGTAGAATTTTTTGTTTTGCATCATGGCTTTCCTGTCAATCAGTAGTTATGTTTGGTGCAAGGGTCTAGTATTTAAAACAAAATGGAAACACTTTCATTATTGTAAGTAGGATTATTTAATTTTACAGAAATTGGAAAAACAACCTTGTTTCGAGAATACAGTTTAATTAGGTTTTTAGTGATTAGAACTGAACATGAATCAAAGTTATATTATGTCAGTTTGCATCAGTAAGAGGATTTTTCCTTCCAAATCAAATCTGAGCTGTCAAATTTTTAGACTGACACTTCATTGAGTCACATTTTTGAAGCTGCTATCTCTGCATGAAAAATTAAACGGAAGCCTCATCCACTTACTGTGGCACATTTTACTGAATTATTACAGTTTCCACCAGCACTTACCCTTTAACCCTAATATGACTAAGGACACAGATGATGGGCACTTATTCCTGTCGTGTTTGAAGGACCTTGTTGTGTGCAAATTGTCTGCTCCGTTTGTGCACAAGAATTGGGGATTGCAATTTAAAACATTACTCATTGATGTTTTGAAACTGCATGAGGCACAGCAAGTACTTCTTCCATTTTGGTTTATTTTTGTAATAGTTTACTTAATCACTTTAAGATAACAATCTCAGCAAGTGAGTATAACCTTTCGTAATATACTGGTTTGGCTTGAAAAATGAAATTCTTTCATCTCTGTGGAATCAGTATATATGCACCATAGAGCTTAGGGAAGCCAAGTTAATTTAAAGTTTAGATCGATGTTCACATTAATTTCTGTATACTTTCAAATTGTGAAGCAGTTCTTCCTGTTCCAATATTGGATTTAACCACCCCACAATATTCAAACAATCTAGCAAATGAGCTGCACATAAAAGAAATAAGAACTGATTTGCCTGGGATTTAAATGCAGATACATTGGTTTCTGTTGGGGAAAACTGATTCCATGGCTCTGTTTGTTTATGCAAACAGAATACTCTATTTCTGTATCATATCTCTGATACCAGCTAATTTTTTCTATTACATTCCCTGTCTTTATTTCATTTCAAATCTGTTTCTTTATCTGTGCCTCCATGCTTTTTTTTGCATATTGCATTCATTTCAAGACGATTATTTGAAGCCTGCATTGTCTCTCCTTGTTTTTGTTTCCCACAGTATCCGTATGCATCTCATGCTCCTTTACTGTCTTGTTGAAGTCTATATTTTTAAATAATACACCACATATTGGTGAAACACAAACTACCTATGTCTGGAGGTTGGGTTTAGACCTTGCCTGAAGCTGAGCTGTGAGGAACAGCAAGAGCGTGTGAGAGATTGTATCCTGGCCTGGGGTGTTGGTGAGGTTGGATAGGAATGGGGGACTGTGGGTGGTTAGGAAATTTATTCTGGAGTGGGTGAAGATGAGTGGTGGTGGTTGGGTTCAGAGGGATTCACAGAAGCCATATTCTTGGAATGATGGCAGGGCAAGAGTCTAACAGGAAGCACCTTATTCAGACTCCTGATTCCCTATAAAAGTTGCAGCAGATCCACAGTCATGATGCCAATCCCAAACATTGTGTCCACAAGCTATCAGAATGAGAAACTCGAGTTTTGCACCTGAGTTGGGGAATGGATCAGGAAGCTTTTAGGTTGCAGGAAACCTGAATGGGAGTGGAGGGGTGGTCCTGAATGAGAAGAGGGTTGGTGGACTGTTAAACTGGGAGTGAGGAGACTTGAGCCATTGGGGCGAGGCTATAATGCTGGAGGTTGGGCCCATTTCCTTATGCTGCTGTTTTTCTAGGTGAGTCTGACTGACTGACATTCATAGATTTTGGTCGTTGGGTGAGTGCAGGGCTTAAGTGGTGGGTGGGTGGGGGAAGAATAAATGTCAGCTGGAATTCTTCAAATGAACCTGAGAGCAAGTAGAACCTCTCAATGGATTCGGGAGATAATAAACGTGGCTGGTTGGCCAGTGGAGATTCCACAGACATCAAGAGTGACTCGGAATCCCAGACGGGCCACCAATTAAAGAATACAAAGTGCCCTCCCATAGGCTAGAAAAGAACCGGCAATATCTTAGCCCCAATTTGATTGGTCTATGCCACCACAAAGTAAGCAGAACCATTTGTGGTTTGGACCATGTGTCAATTAACCATCTTACAGACTGATGATATTGCAATGAAACTATGTTTCTCATGCATTGTTTGAATGCTATAATGGATATACTCACCAATTTATTTATGTCATTCAAAATGTCATAAATATTAGACTTTGAGGAATTTTTGCAGATGCAGAAAGCAATCTTCCAGCACGAAAATATCACCTAGTCTTAGCTAGAGGGAACAGAAGTTGCTCAAACATCTGCTTTCAGAAATGGATTTAGTTGTAGTTCGATTGCTGTTACGCACGAACTCTGCCCTCCTTACTTTAATCCACAACCTTCCGGTTCTTATCTAGAACTCCAAACATGACAGTTTAATGACATTGCCCGAAAATAAATTAAACTCTATCTGATTGTAATGTCAGTTTCAAACACTCCTGGTAGAAGTTTGTAAGCACGTGGTAGTACTGGATTTATTTGAATTATTCGCTGTGAACATTTTTGCAGGCAGCTCGAAATTTCCTTCACTTTCGAAGATAGTCCTTAAAGGATTTCATTACTCACGACCCCGGTGTAGTGTTCAGTGAAGAAGTTTAGTCAGCGGCAGGAGAACTTATCAGTGGTCACAGTATGATAAAAGAAAAGAAAACGTCCTGTGGCGTTGATCTATGATATTTGAAGACATCAGCGACTGCTTAATCATTAAATGATAATCAGTCGAGAGAATTTTGTATTGGTCCCGTAATTGCCGAAATAAATGTATCGGGAAACTGTTGTTGACGAAGCATGTATGTAATTCTCTGTCAAAGGGATTACATGAAATTCAAGAAAATAGTCTGACATTATAGCCAGAAATCAAATAACAGATCGTATTGTGTCGCAAATAATCTCTTTAAATGTTAGGACGGGCAAAGTCAATACAATGTCATACCAGGGGACAATTTGCTGTTAAAGTTGAAAAGCGATTCATATTCTCTTTGTTCAGTTCCCATCCTAGCGTTTATTTAGCTAAATGTTTGACGATAGGATCACGGTATCGCAAATCAATGCTCCGAGCCAAAACGAATGCAATAAAATGTATCTGAATGCCATAAAATGTATCTGCAGTGTGGTAAGTATTGGAGGTATTGGACCAAATGGTGATGTCCTGCAGCCTTCGGACAGTTTTGTGAGAAGATTGTTTTTAATCGCAGTCATTACCTTCCCAACGTTTTTCAGTGACATCGTCAGTGAACACGATTACAAATGTAACGCCGAGATGTGCAGTCACGTGATGCCACCTACAATGAATCGTTCAAGTTCGTAGTTCATAGGTAAGATGTTACTTAACTGTAGCTGGTTTCCAATATACCATAGGTTTCGGTTTTTCTGGATGGCAAATATATATGCCTTTTTAAAAAAAATAGGTTTTATTCGCTTTAATAGACAACATTGCATCATACCAATCAATCATTAAAAAAATCTTGTTCAAGTCATTCTTTGTATCTGATCCGATGGATGCCTAACCTTAGACTTCTAGGTCATGTAACCATCCTGACACAGCAACCATCGATATGAAAGCGGTTATTAACCCTACGCGGTTTATGGCAAATAAAGAAAATCCTTGCATAATTAGCACGATAGAGGGATCTATTCCGTTGTTTTAAACATTTCAAATTGCTCATAACTAGCTAATTCAACGAGAACAATGTACAAGAACTTCATCACCAGTACTTCCCAAAGCATTTCATTACCAGATCACGCCGGTGTGGTGACCTATTCACTTCACTGTAAGTTCTGCAAAATATCACCAGTGTGTTGGAGATGTACCAGAAATAATCACTATTAGCGCCAGCAACAACTCTAAACTGCTATCACTTGTTTACAGTTAAATATTAAATCTGGCTCATTGAGGACGAATGCGAATGAGAGCAAGCTTTCAAAGTATATATTGAAAAAAAGACTTCTGAGGAGAAATGAGATGTAATGTATTAGTCGCGAATAGTTTCTGTGTCTCGGCAGCATGAATATCTGCAGGTCCAAATAAACTGTTTAGTTCAAAAGAAGCTGAAAACAAAAACAAGTTAAAGCCACCAAATAAAAAAGGTGCGATATTGACACTAGCCAGATTGGTAATATAGTGGCCAACAGAACTTCTTTGACAAGAAACTAACCAAATTAGATAGATTATAATTTGATTTTATTGTTACGTCAGGAAATATAAGCAAAGTACAAACATAAACTTAATGTAGAAACGGCGATATTTAACAGAACATAGCCTATTCTTTCCTGGAAACTATATTTTCTTTGTGTTTGTGAATTTGGTACAGGTCAATAAATAATAATAAAAAAAGCTGGTGGTTTGTGTTGGAGGCGGGTCAGGGATCGCACCTTCACGTCAGTTATATATTGAGCCCAGCGTTAAGACTGCGGGCACAATGCGGGAACGTCCTTAACAAGCAGCTCTTTTATTTTAATTAACAGGAGCAACCCGCTCGCCAGTCACAAGCTCAACCCCGAGCAGTGACAGGATAATTCCCACCGACTCCAGTCTCGGGCCAGCTTTCCAGCATCAGCATCCATTTTCCTGCTGGAACCGAACCGATAAAGGTAACGGTAAGTTGCACTTTTGAAAAATTTCCTATTTATTTTGGGAATGCAATTATGAGTCAGGCTCAACGTGCGGAATACTTGGTGCTTTCTTAACAAAGGGCATTAATATTTTCCCCTCTGAATTGCCTAGCAACGCGATTCAGATTCTCGAGAGCTGTAGACGCCGAATTCTGTGGGGATCTTGATTAATTGCAGGTATTGTTGAAAACACCTAGCCGGGTCACCTGCATCTTACACAATATATAATTGTTAGCTTTTGCAGACCCCAAAGCCTCCATCGAGTATTGTACCACTGCATTTTATGTGCTTGTACACTTAGAGGCTGAGTTTTTTTTAAATAAAAAGCAGTTCGCTTATTTTGCCAAGGACGCCCTAAAATGATTTTAAGCTCAAGAAACAAGACCAGTTGTTTCCAAGACTGGGCAAATAATAATCAGCAAAATAAAACTTAGTTTATTCTAAGCAACCTGAATCGGATGCAATTTCAAGTCACCTATTATTCACATATCTTGTGGAGATTCGTCCAATATTTGGTCATTAAAAAAAATAGTTTGGGAACCTCACTGGGCTTAAACATTCTATGGTTTGAGACCGTTGAATATTGCTAATATAATGATTCATTCATGCCATGGAAAACAAGTATGCCATGCCTTCAGAAACCTGGGCAATATGTAAACAAAATTATTTCACGACTTTTGGAGGGGCTGTGTAGTAAATATTGTAGTAAAAACAAATACCACGGATATTTACATTGCAAGATGTTCTTTAAATAACCAACTTTCGTAATTAGCTGATTTCGTCATGTTCCTGTGTTGGTTGTCTGATTAATTAATAGCAACGTTTTATAGTTAGGAACTTGTAAGACAGCGTGAGTTAAAGGGGGTTTACTGAAATGAATATGCCACACAGAACAAACATTCAGCGTGATCAGTTTACTGCAGAGCTAAGAGGTTTTTTTTCAATGGGGTGCGGCGGGGAGCGGTGGTGAGGGAGCAAGGAGGGGGTGGGAGTGCAGTTGTGGGGGTTGATGCTGGGATGCGATGGTGTCTGTATAGCATTATCAGCTCTTCTTCAACATTCCGTGGACATCATATTGTTATACACAACTTAACATTTATACAACTAAAACACAAAACGCGCGTATTAAAAGTACACATAGAGGAAATGTGGAACATTGTAGCTTCTCAAAAATCTGTGACAGTTATGTTAATTATTCTTTGAAATATATGAAGTGTATGCCAGGCCCCTATTTAAATATGGCACCACATTTAGCCTTTGTGTCTAGAGATAGCTCTTCCATTTTGGCCTTGCTTTTGCTCGCGGCTTTATCACGCACAACACCAACCTGTTCTTCCACAGAAATCAATTCTATTAAGATTAAGCCCTACTCCAAAGTATAACGTCTGGGGCTGAACACTTCAGCCAATATGTATGCTATTTTGTCCTATTAACAAACTTGATCCTATTTTTCACGGACAAGGCATAAAGATCAATTTTAACTTTTTTTTGTCTATGAATCCTCCGCGCGTTCCTTCTGGCCCATTTGCTGAAATAAAGCATGTCGTGTTTACTCGGATTCACCTGTTACTTAATGAGATTTCCCCTCACACTTTGGACAACTGCGATTGCCTCCGGAACTTAGTTGCAATAAGATTTTGACTAACCTTCTATCATAACGCTTTCGAATTGTTACTTTTCTATTTGTGCTATAAATTTGCACCTTGTTTTTTGGAGGACTATTACATTCGAAACATGCTTTAACCTATTTAGGATAGATTTACGCCGTCAATAGTATACAATTAAACGTTATATGTAAATCTATCTGAGCTGCTATACTTTCCATACTTGACATGCATTCACGCATAATTATTATTCTTAAATGTCAAAGTTGCCGTGGTGGTGAATATTACATTAAAATGTTAATGTAAGACCATGGCATTGAAACCAATGCTTCTTCTGAAAACATTATACATACTAAAAATCGTTCACGTTATAATTGGTTTATTCCGCAATTCATGACTCCTGAATAATACATACCCCAAAATAATTTAGTGATAGGAAATTCCAAAGTATTTCAGTTGCGTTTTAACTTAGGTGACCGTGACTTGTGGAGAAATGTTTGCACTGATGGTGTTTAAACTGCGTATGCAAGCTAAGCATTGAGATATGTTAAAACAGGTATATTAAAGCATCTGCAGTTTTAATGATGAAGCTGCAACTTTAATCGTGTTTGCATTCTCTACACTGCATCTGTTATTGCAGTGTCTGTCTTGACAACGTTTAGCTTGCACCGTTTCCCCGCCTTGGAATGCTAATTTAATTGCAATAAAGCTGGACATTCCCCCTCGAATTCACCTTTCCGAATATTCCTTTAGGGAACATCAATTACTGGGGAGCCAAAGGTAATATGTTATCAGGACAAAGGCTGACGTTTTATTCATGTGATCCAAATTAAAGTAGGAAAACGTTAAATAAGATATATTGCAACCTCCATATATTTGAAACATTAGCTCCTTCCATGTGACAATAACTATACCTTCTAAATAAAACTACACATACGAATGCTATATAATCATGTAATGGGTTTATTCTCCTAAGTATTTCTAAAACGCTGCTATGCCAGGAAAAAAAAATTATTATTCACTTCCTTACAAGCCTGGTTCCTAAGTGGTTTCTGCCTTCTGCAATGTATCTAGCTAATTTCCGCGCCTGTTATAATACAAAACAATGCCCAAAAGCTGTTGACTAAGAATTTGAGCACCAAACATAATCAGCCCACGTGTTGTGGCGACGTCCTGCCATTGACGCAGTTAACTTAATTTGTATTTCTGTGTTGTATACTAAGAACGTGCAAGGGTAAACTGTAAATTAAATAGAAGGTATCGATAAATGGAGCTGAGATAAATCGCATTTTAAAAAGTTATAATTTTAGAATTGCTGGATACCAGGATTACAAAAAAAAATCTGCTCTCCTTGTCAACAGCTCATCACCCCGTGTACCTTACTGCGCCTGATGGAGCGAACCAAGAGATCACATAATTAATTAAATGAATACAGATGTATGGGTTTAGCCATTTTTGAGTTATGTTATTGTACCCGGCCAATTACTGGTAATAGTGCCATTGAGCAGAGATAGATATGTAAATTTAAAAACGGTTTTCTTTCCCCCGAAATGGAAAAATAGCTCCTCAGCTCTTATGCACCTGCAGGTTTGCATAGAACTAGAGGAAGTGCATTATCCAACAAATGGAAAAGAAAGTACTCCAACTTCAGAGCATGTTAATTGAATTCATTCAATCAAGCTTGGGTTATGATTGAGCTTTTATCTGTCAGGTCGGGATGTACGGATAGAAGACTTTGCATCCATTCTTTATGCAGTGGCTCCGCGTTTAGAAAGCATTTATCGCTGTGTTTGTGGGCACCTTGGATCCGCGAATATGAATTGGAGAAATACAAAATGTGTTATTTTGGTATGCCAACCTGACATTGCTAAATCTACAAGGATAACTCGCCTTCAGGCGCATAGGAGATCCTAATATTTGATGTTTGTTTGAATCTACATAAGGTCCTCATTAGATAGTCGTTAATTAGAGTTAAAGACGTATTCATTAGTTGAATTTAACGGGCTCCTATTGGTTGGGTTTATTGCCTTAGAATAATATTTGCATATACCTACTTTATTTTCTCCATTAGTGTCCACATGAAATGGGAAAGAATGGAATTTAAACATTATAATTTTCCCCCTTCACCCCCCCCCCCCCAACACGCACCATTAAAAGGTTACAGTACAAAACTAATACATGAAAAGGTGAGATTTGACAAATAAGAAGTGCGCAGCAGTGCAAAATAAAATGTATTAGGTCGACTTCCAGCTCAGCTCTTAGAACTGTTCCATGTGTCAAGGGGCCATGAACTTAGAAGGGTGAAGAGGGGTCCGCTTGGTTGTAGCCTAATACAATAGCTTAATTCTGGAATAGTACTCATCCACAATATATTAGGTGCGATACGATCAGATAACATTGCATGCGATTAGATCACATAACAATATGCTGGGGGCGAGATCATGTAATGTATTCAGAACACCCAGACAATCTGTAATGACCATTAACAGATATTCTTCTCACATATAGCTCAATATATAATTTTCTCATTTTCTACCTTCGTTCAATAATCTAGTTTAAATTTATCTCGCGGACAATTTAGTGCGTATTTATACGTGGAACTTTTACTTCTCTGTTATCGGGAATCTGGTAGCAATGACAGACTCTTGTTTTAGAACTGAATTTTGCAAAATTATTGCAATGAAAATAATTGTCGATAACTATTAACATGTGACAGCAACATGAAAAACATCCTCAGGGATAATGGGGATTTCCTTTTGAGTATTTCTGCGCACATGTATAGCTATCACTGCTCTATTTATAAGCCATTGATTTCTGTACAAAACGGCTAATTGCATTACTTACAGCAAATAACAGCCCTGCTGCACATAGTATGGCGTGCCAGCAACAAACAAATCACTGCTTATTTCACTTGATTGACTTCATTTTCACATGAAATTGTGCCTTATGAGCTAAACTCTGGCAATCTGGCTAGTGTACGTACCCGCTAAGCAGCGCACACTGCTAATTGAATCTGTTTAAAAATAAAAGCTCCTCCATGTAATAAATGTTCAGCTTACAGCTGTAACTAAGGGACAAAGAGCGAGCTATCAGTTAATTTACAGGTACGATGCTGGCTACGAGCTTGCATCTTGCTGGGAAATTTAATCTGTATGTTTTGCACGCGATCTAACGGTTGTATGTGAGATCCCAAGGGAACTCGAGAAGAGAAACTCCATAGACAGGAACCCCCATACAGACCGGGATATAGGTGTGATCAAACACTCGGCAGCTGGCACGGCCAAGACTGGGGCTAAAACAGCTAGTCAGAGGATTTATTCTGAACCAATTAGTTTAAACCGTATATCAGGACAGGCATATGGGGTGTGAGGAAGAGGCAGAGGGAGGCAAAGACAGAAAGAAACAAAGACAGAGACGGAGAGCCGTGAGAGGCAGAAATGACAAAAGTGTTAGAGACAAAACTGAGTTAATCATATTAACAAAGTACCTAGCGGTAACTAAGTGCAGGCTTTTGACAACGAGTAAACATTTGCGAATGGGACACAGTGTAATTTTTAGTAACACACTCAGTCATTTTGAAATACAGTTAGCAATTCCGCAGAGCACGATTAAGTGTTGTCAACGAACAGAACCCAGTCTCCATGTAACGAGGAAATGGCCTGTTCCCTTGTCCCAGATCCTATCGCATGTCAATTGCACCTCGAAACTCTCAAAGTTCCGACGTTTTCGTAAAGGGGGCGTAATTTACCACATATTCAGAACAAAGTAGTCTAGATTTCGTGGGACGGAGAGGTACAGGTCCGTCCAATCGAATTCTGCGTTAAGGTGCATTTAAAACAGCATTACCTGATCGGTTAACTTAAAATCGCCAAAGAACGCCCACGGTATGTGGGGGTGGGGGGGGGGGGGGGAAATCCAGTCATGACCAATGCTTAGAATAATTCTCCTGTTGTGTGTCGTTTTTAATAATAAACTGCAAGTATGAAAAGCCACTTCAATATTCAGAACATTTTTTTCTGCATCGGTTTCGAATTGCAACTACAGAGCAACGGCATTAATATTTTTTCCAACAGTTGGAAGGTGCATGGCCGTGTCCCTTCAGACTCTGGGTGTGAGAATACAGGGAAAGGAGGTAGATTCAAACGAGACATCCGTATACCGCCTCATGATTCAGGGCCATGCTATTCATGTGCGTTTCAAGACTCTTCCCTTTCAAACTTCACTTTAACTCTAGACTGGATTGAAGATTGAGCTCTTTTGCCAAGGATTTGGAATTTGAGGGGAAAAATCTAGGCGCAAGACCCGAAATCCCGGGCTCTGAGGTGGATGATAAAATATAGATGACTGCACATGTGCTGGCGTAGGAATCCACAGGGGCCTGCCGTTGCCCATTTTCTAAACAGATTTGTGGTCACACCCTCTTGTAGCGTAGGCTTCCGCAGACAGATGTGGAGGCTTGAACTATGAGGTATCCCCAATGTTGCAAACGTTAGGGTCCGATTTGTTTCAGCGATCGGCGGAAATGACAGGACTCCTTCACGTATCATTGCAGGCTTGAGTAAATCCCTCGTGCCAATTGAATCATTACGAACATGTTAATGCTAGCGTTACTAAAGCCGTTCAAAGGTATGAAATATATAAGTTTATGTTGACTTTAAACGCACGTGCATTCTCACGCAGGCGCGCAGCGTCTCCAAGAAATTAGCTGAATGAAGTCCAACACACACACACACACACACACACACACACACACACACACACACACACACACACACACACACACACACCCTATTTAGCAGGAGATATTTTGTGACAAATTCCCATTCTCTTGACCACAGTCCTCTAAACAGTTTGACTTCAAACTGGGAATCAAAGAATGCTTGGCCGGCATTCTCAGTGTTTTCTCAGTTTAGAATTCCAACCATTTCAGTGGTTGTGGCCGGAGAGGGACTTTTCACGGAACAAACGGGTATCACAGGTCCCGGCCCTCCGCATTAATGCTTCTATCATAAGTATCATACATTCATAAACGGGAACACATATCCCTATAGATAAAAAAGGAAAACTTTTAAAAATATATAACGGGTCAAGTCAAACCCCTCCCTTTCTCATGCTATTTAACTTTGTGAAATCAATGCAGTCCAGATTAGCCCTCACTTTCAAAAAGCAGTGCTCCGGCTTGAGGGGCTATTAGTGAACTATGCGATGACGTGCTAGTTGAGCTGAACATTTTGCAAGCTCCGTCTGTCCAATGCTGGCAGCGGCCGCTGATTTTCACAGTGGAGCTGTCACTCTGCGTGACCACACACAATAAAATGCTTTGAACTTCGGCACAATACTGACCGGAGAAATGCGCGGTTGTTCTGACTTGCTTTCCAGACCCAACTGACCTTTAAATTCATGGGAGGGGAGAGGAAGCAAGCTGGTCCACTTTGTGCCACACTACCAACATTGAATTTTAAATGTAGACCATCAGCAAGCAACTTTAATATCACTTATGCTTTTTAGAAAGTATCTGAACTTAACCAGCTTGATCTAACTAAATTGTTGTTAAAGGCGGTGCGCTTTATCTTTTACAAGCAAAGATCGTGGTTGTTGATTAATGTAGCATTCTCTTTAAAATGAACTGCTTTCGTTTTTCGCATAAAAGACACTTCTCCTGTACAGCTTGTATTGCTGTTTTCACAAAGCAAAGCAAATATTTTTTCCAAAAAAAAATCGAAATGCATTATCCTATTCAAGAATACCTGTTGCTCCGAAGATAATAAAAAGGACCCTCAGATTTCTCGCGTTACCCAATCGGGAAGTCGCGTTAACTAACCACATTGGAAAACCAAACCCGCCTGGAGTTGTCATTGACCGTCCGTCAATAGCCAATGAAAAGAGTATGACAGGGTTTTGTAATGAAAAGGATTAGGTGGCAGTCTATCGAACTCCTCCTACCAAATTATCCCACTGTGCCCTGGCGAGAGGCAGCGACAAATAGGCAAAACTGTGAGCTCCCAACCAGTAAGCTGCAATCGGATCAGCAAGGACTTGAGCTGAGGAGTCAGGGGAATGCTGCTAAAATCACCCTAACATTCTTGTTTACCCGTTATTTAAAACCAGTCTATAGGGACGGCCTCTCTCAGAAACCTTGGCACTGCATGATCCCCGGCAGCAGCCAGTAATGACCATTTCCCCCGCCCGCCGAAGATTTTGACGTGTTGTGTTCTCCCCGTTAGAGACTCTCGGTTTATTTTTTGTTTTAATTGTCTTGTGGCAGTTTGTTCCATGGTTTAAGTCGGGGTCTGTATGGAAGTGCTAAGAGCCAGGTCCGTGGAAGACACGTGTACTTTCCGTCAATCAGCAATGCTTTTTCACGGAATCTCTGGGGGAGAGATCCAGGGAATCATGGAGGAAATGGAAAGGAGATCCAAGACGGATTCCCGTCTGGCCAAAGGAGTCCAGATGAACGGAAGAGAAACGGTAAGAGCGAAAACAACAGCCAGACCTGTTTATTTTTTGAAACACGGACAATTCATTTACTTCTTCAGTCCTGAAGTGTTTCTGTATTGAGAGACTCAGTTAAGCGTATTTCTTTCTTTTTTTATATAAAAAAAATCTGTTACATTTAATGTACGAAAGACAGGGTTTTAGTACATCGCAGCGACAAAAAGATCTTTGTGTCTGCTGGCCAATTTGCTTTGGTGAATAAAGCTACATATGAAAAATTAAATTGTAGCAGAAAAATATGCAGATAATCAATCGCCTTGTGAATTTACGTAGGTTCCTACTCTATGGGGTTATTCCTCCACACACATCGAATAACAAGTGCGTTATAACCAATGAATTAAGTATCAATACACTTGCCGATTTAACTTTTTAGTATTGCCGAATGGAAATCGTATTTACAAACTAAATACGATTCGCAAAAGGAAATTACGCTTTATTCAAATACTCGCCAGTAAGATTTGTTTCAATAATTGCGAATAACGCCTGAAAGATTTAGCAGAGTAACGCTTACTTTATCCTGTGTTGTATAATGTAAAATATGATAACTCGTGATGCTTAACGGCTACAGTGGAGACAGCAAATTAAACATAAAATTTACTGGCTTACTTAAGTCTTTATGCAAATCGTTGGACTCTTCCTGGTAACATTCGCTTACTGTTTATTAGTCTTGTGTGCACATTTGTTCATGGTGACGTTTCAACTTGACATTAACCGGCTTTTAAAATCTCTGCTTCCAGACCATGCCTTCTATTAATTCGGATAAACCTGCCTTGTGCGCCGGCTGCGGTGGTAAAATAGCTGATAGGTATTACCTGCTGGCTGTAGACAAACAGTGGCATCTAAGGTGTCTAAAGTGCTGTGAATGTAAACTCGCTCTGGAGTCAGAATTAACTTGCTTCGCCAAGGACGGCAGCATTTACTGCAAGGAGGATTACTACAGGTAATCAAACACACTTGTTTCAGGTTCTGAAAACAAATCGTGCAGATTGTTCTGCACATGAAGATTACTAACGCACGACTTAACTCTATCAAATTAGGGTCCGGCTTTCTCTGCTGATTTGCAGTAAGCCGTATTTATTTTCCAGCGAACTACTAAGCAGTTCGGTATTACAATTCGCCATGTAAAGACAACTGGTTATTTCTTTATATTTAAACAGATTCGGAAGTTGGCGCGGTCACCAATAGACAGCCGCATTAATGGGGATTTGCCGTTAAAACAGACGTGAAATGATTGCGGCGGTTTGACAGGGAAGCTGTGCTTTTTACTTTCTTTGTTGTAGGCCTGTACCCGGCCCAGGGAAAGAATGCAGCTCTGTAAAATGTAACTCTGCTCTTTGTTTACTAATTATGAAGCCACAACTGTACGTTTGTCTGTCTTATTGAGAGGTTGAGCTTTACAATAAAAAAAATCTGGGGTCAGTGGAATCCCAGAGTGCTACAACAGAACGTTACAAACGTCAACAGACATAAATGAGTTCCTATTCTTTTAATTATGTGAGTAGGAAACCATCGCATTTATAATGGAACGCATTGAGGCCCATTTTGCTCTATAGTTCCTAACATGCGATTTTTAATAACATTGAAATGAAATCAGTCAACATTCGTTTCATAATCTGATTTGTTTTGCCTGATTGGATCAATCGGATTTTTAAACTTGACTATAAAAAAGGTGGCCAACACAATTACAGAGAGGAAAGACTCCAAGTAGTGTGTGCAATCCATGTCCCTATGACAAACTTAGTTAACTGGTTAATTTGTTACTCAGCCCGTTTACTAACACATGCACAGACAGACACGCGCGCACGCGTGCACATAACATACATGGACAGATTTATACAGGCAGGATTTAACACGGACCAATTTGCTAAACTTTTATAAAATGAACTCGAGTTCGTGTTGTCCATGTAATCATGGTCTTTAAATTGGAAGGAAAAGTTGAAACGTGTGGTTAAATACGAATAGATCAAAAATTTAATAACATACAATTTATTGTTGTTCTTTGACAGTTTTGAGGCTGGAAATGCATTTTCATCCAGTGCAGAAATGCACCTTATTTCTAAAGGTTGTGTCCTTTGTTTTTGCAGAAGATTTTCTGTGCAACGCTGTTCCCGCTGCCACCTCGGAATATCTGCCTCTGAAATGGTTATGCGAGCCAGGGACTCAGTTTATCATTTGAGCTGTTTCACGTGTACAACTTGCAACAAAACATTAACCACAGGCGATCACTTTGGCATGAAAGATAATTTGGTTTACTGCAGAGTTCACTTCGAGTCCCTGGTGCAAGGAGACTATCACACGCAACTGAACTACACGGAGCTTGCTGCAAAGAGCGGGGGGCTCGGTTTGCCTTATTTCAACGGAACCGGCACCGTTCAGAAAGGAAGACCCAGGAAAAGAAAGAGCCCTGCCCTAGGAGTTGATATTCCAACTTACAACCAAGGTGGGGAAAGATATTTTTAAAGAAAATGATGTGTTAAAAATAATAGTAATGAAAACGTGTTAAATATTGTGGAAAATACCAGCTGCTAGATAATTTGCCCATTATACATCCCCTTGTCAAAGAATATCTTCAACTTCTAAAATTGCCTTAACATATAACGACCAGAGTGATATTTCCAATGAGTTCGCAAACCAACAGATAATATTTCAAAGATCCAGTCCTAACTTAGAACCTGCTGCCAAAGAAAGTGCGAAGTACGATATAGAAGTGCTTCATTTTTATACATCGTATTATACAAATTCCTCATGAAAAAATATTCTTAGAAGTGGAGCCCTTGTTATCCATATCAGTTTCTTTTTGGCAAACCTCCGAGGTATTTGCTTTCTTTAACTGATGGAATCTTACACTTCAATGTTCTGTTTTTGGTGGTTCCGAAACCGTTCCGTACATTTCGATTTTTCGTGAATACAACTGGACATGATTTCATTTATTTCGACAAAAAAACGCTTTGTAGATGTCCCACACACTGAACCCAATTATATACTAGTTCATTGCGTTCCTTTGTAGATATTTCTTAATTGCGATTTTCTTCAAAGCAGTTTGGCGCGTTCGCTAGATTTTGATGTTCAAATGAATGGAAGAAGAATCACGTAATCTGGAGGTTAATTGTTTTGTGTTAATTAGACGTGACATAGGAATCCCTGGTTTCCAGTCACGCATAAATCACCCCTGCGAGATCAAATTGTGTCGTAACTTGAAGTACCATAACCCAATACACTCATTGGTATATTCCTTTGCCGTTATCATTCATTTTCGACTAAAGCAAAATAATATATCGCTTTAAATATCATTCATTTCGTATTGAAGCATACTTGACAGGAAGAAAAGTTTTTTTTATTCACTACGCGTAGAACCCACTATCCACTTTGTACGAAAATCATAATATTCATGTGGGTTTTTTTTAATGATGACATTGTAGGAGATCCTTATTACTTTTAAAGATGGACTTGAAAATATCTAAAACAAATCGATTGTTTCAGTAGTTCATACTAATTTCTGCGTATGTAATTGAAAATTCGAACCACTTACCATGCATGTTATTCTCTATCCAATGAAAATGAAGATGGGTTTGATTCAACTCATGAAGGCTGTTTAATGAGATACATGTGATTCATAGGGGTGGAAAACTGTCGATGTTGGTTTGGATAGAACGCTACACAAATATTTTCCCTTAAAACAGGAATGTTATTTGTTTTAAGATATTTTAAATAAAACTGCACCCGGTATTTCTCTGGCCAGAAAGGTCTCCTTGTTGCACCAATTATTTGTACCCTTTTAAAGAGAACACTCTAAAATCTGAAAATTAGACTTGTGCTAAAATCACCCTGGTGTGAATTGGGTATATGGCTATCACCCTGAACAGTTTGTGTCATTGTAAAATTATTTGTAAACGACAAGTACTATAAAACTTTCGGATAAAAAGTCACAACATGCAACAATTCTACCCATTTGCTAAAAAGTATAAGCTTTTTTGACGTGTGGGGTCGACTTTAATTTTTTACATATAGTTTGAACGATATGTAATTTTTAAATAAGAGTTTTATTGAGTTCAGCAACATAATGGGCAGAAAACGACTTTCGATTTCCAAACAAAGTATCTTCTTGCATTTAACAGTAAGGGCACCAAACATTCACTTGGATTAATAAGTAAACACGTAATAATAAATTATGATCAAATTATTTATTGTGGTAATTAGTTTGGGATTGCACTAGCAAAACTTTTATCAATGGTGGACGCACTCAGTTAAATTAAATGCAGCAAACGTACTTAACGAAATTGATTCCTCCCATGGGTTTGGTATCAAACATGTTACTCCGCACAAGCACAAGGCCATTGCCCTTTGCGTTAACATTATTTGTAATGTAATATTTTGAGGAGAACTTTTTAAAACGTCGAAATCCTTGAGAGCTTGATAAACTTTATTATGGGTAGAATAGAAGGTGGCTTTAACAAAAATCCAGGTATGGTACGGCTAACAGAAGCTGTATCACAATTGATATTGAGAACAATTATATCATTATATAGAAACACAATTTTCAGGGATAAGGGTTTAGCGCCATCTAGTGAAGATAAGCAAATGAAAGAAAGTGCACACGAGCAGTGGGTGTAATCCTCAGTGTGAGAGGTAATTAATACACAGCACGGTTGTATTTGTGAATCCTAGGGTGCAATGAAAACGACGCTGACCATTTGGACAGGGAGCAGCAATCGTACCCGCCAACCCAGAAAACCAAGCGCATGCGCACATCCTTCAAACACCACCAGCTTCGCACCATGAAGTCCTACTTCGCCATAAATCACAACCCAGATGCGAAAGACTTAAAGCAACTTGCTCAAAAAACTGGGCTCACCAAAAGAGTTTTGCAGGTAAGAGGCATTCATATTTATAAAGAAGATTTAAGCCCTATTACCCCCGCTCCCCTCCTTAATTTTCTGTAGTTACCAATGAGAGAACTCTCTCAATTCAAAGTACTGACACATGAACAGAGTAACATTTAATAGAGACAAATAAGTTAAAACAAGAACAGAAATAGTTATGGGGGCTGTATACCACGAGGATTTACAGTTGAGAGTCAATGTCTATGTTTCATCCACTCTCAAATATATGTTAGATTATTTGTCCCAGTTTGTTAGCACCTTGATTGGTTTCAGTTACACTGAGAAATAGACTATTGAGTATCAAGATAGGGTGAACACTTCAACACTCAGGCTTTGAATACACAACTCAGAACGAACAGTTCATCCAAAACCTCAGAACTTCTCTAAAATGACAATTCTCCAAACTTGCTAACCACTAGAATAAAATACAATTCCAATCGGCGCCCATTTCTCATTGTTAATTAATGTCTCAAAATTGACTATGATATTAAATAATAGGATCTAATGCACGATACATATGAGCAATCGGGAACAGCCGCTGACACAACGATTATCGGAAAATCAACTCAAGTATGGCAGCTAAGAAAAGGGAGATACTGATTCGTTTCATTGCCCGAATTGATTAAATTTGCCGTAGGGCCGTGGATCACTTCATGGGCTATGGAACTGAGAGAGGCTGGGGGTGGAAGGGTGGGGGGAGGGTTGTTTATCGGGGTAAATAACTGGAGCACCCTGGAGAGCTTTCACCACTTCCTCACACACTAGAATTGCAATGATGGTGGATGCAACATACGACTCGAATAAACTCATTTTACATTTTAATAATTTTAGTTCATAACTCGTTAGGTAAACAGTTTTATTTGTGTACGATTGTTATGAACATAACTAGCATTGTGTAGGCGAATCAATGGTATTAAATGTTACCAGTTTCTGTTTGCATTGTCGCAATCAGCATCCCCAATCCATTTAATGCTGATCTATTTAATTAATAGTTTTAGCTGTTTAAATAATTTATCTATCTATATATCTATCTATATATCTATATATATAGCAATAATTTGTGGATTGTGATTAGATAATAGCATCAAAAAATCGGTAAAAAGATTACATGGGATTGGTTTGCAGGTTTGGTTTCAAAACGCAAGAGCCAAATTCAGAAGGAACCTTTTGCGACAGGAGAATGGGGGTGTTGATAAACCTGACGGCACAGCACTGCCCGCCCCGCCCCCAGCAGACAGGTCCGGCGCCGCTCTAAGTCCAAGCAGCACTTCGACCACTTTAACAGACTTGACCAATCCCACTCTGTCAGTAGTGACGTCTGTGACCACTAACCTGGACGTGCACGAATCCGGGAGTCCGTCACAAACTACCTTAACGAACCTTTTCTAATATTTTTAGCAGATTCCTTTACAACAGAACAAAAATCCCTGGGAAGTAAAACAAAAACAAATCCTGTTGTTGTGTAGGATGATTTTGTTAAATAACTGATATGAATATATATATTTTTTGTTTATTGACGAATTCTAGTTTACAACAGTAGAGAAAAAAAGCAGTTTACAAAAAAATAAATGTCAATGGACTGTGCAGTGGTGACTGCGCATGCTGGAATAGAATTCCATTTCCAATGATATCTTCCTTCAGGCTTCCAGATTAAAACGTTAAAGATCCATCAATCTTACACTTTTAAGTTTCCCTCTACGCTGGTCATGTAAACATACTTTTTCCTTCATTTCTGCTGAGCGTGCTCACCATGTACTAAGGATGCCTCTGCAACTGCAGGGTTGTCTTAGGGAGAGAGAGATAAATAAGAAAACGAGCCCAGTTTTAATAGAGCCAATCCCATGCGCACTCACCAGTGAACATCTGTTCAGCCTACGCGTTATTGTCATATGTACCGGTACTAACAATAATTAATAAAACTCGCCAAGATTTTAAAACATACCGTTCTTGGAAGAACGGAACATGGTACAGGATCTTCTTTTGACCAAGTGGGATCCATCACAGCTTTATCATGTGCCTTATGATATTTCTGAAGAAAGTCTGTGACGTGGTGTAGATTCGTGTTTCCCTTGTTTGGAGAGAGAGAGAGAGAGAGAGAGAGAGAGAGAAATCAATGCCCTTCTGACACCTCACAAGTTTTGTATTGTTACCTCTTTTTCTGAAAACTTTTTTTTTGGGAAAACTGTTAAAAAACGGCATTTACATTTGTCCTCGAAGGCAAATATGAACACTGTCTCACTAGAGTAGTTGGTATTCCCGATGTTAAGTGCTGAAAAGTACGTTCGAGGTCCTTCTGTTGATCTTCGTGTTTATGATTAGTACAGTAAGTGGTTTGATGAGATTGTTGATGTTACTTTGTTTTAAAATGAATACACTGTACAGGCGCGTTCTCCCCTTAAATATTTATGGACCAAACGTTTGTGATATCTTATTAAAATTGTGTGATTAAAGCAGTTTGTTTGATCGTTTTCAGTTTAGCCTTATTTCATGCGGCGTTTATATTATGATAAGTTCCTCATGCTGTGTCTATGTGAATTGTGTATGGACGAGTGACCTTATGTGTGAAACTCGTTTGAAACCAGAAAAATTCGGTAATAATACAAAAGGTGGATGTAGAGACATAACACCATTTAAAATAAATAAATCAGGATCTAAACATTTTATCAGTTCAAGCAGAAAGCACTAATGTTATAAAAAGTGCCTGAAATGAATACACAACACATAAAGCTTCTTTCAGAAGTTATAGATTGTATGTTTGTACCAGCATTGCTTTTCAACGATCTCTATTTTTTCAATTGTCTATTTACGACTCTAGAATGGCCACTTATTTAAAATAAATGAAAGATGTTTCAGGGACAAAAACATAGGAAACAACTGTGCTTTAACACAGCAAATGAAACACGACTGTATATAATCAGGAAGAAAGTGTGCAAATAAGGTCAGGTTGTTGATGAGAGATACCCAAAATGGCTTAGAATTTAAATACTTGCTCCAGTAGGTTAAGGACACCACAATTTTTATTTTAAAGGGGAAACTAAATCAACAGAACCTATACAAATTCAGGGAAAACTAATGCCAAAACAGTCAAAGTCCAAACAATGTAAATTTACCTTTTCAAAATAGTTTTTCACGAAACGTTAGAAATATTTTCCTTGTAAAAACATAACAAAAAGACCCCGAAAGGACAGGTTGCTCTGTAGTTTAATAAACTGTTACTATGATTTCTTTCAGGGAGAACAAATCTTGGGGCATTACAGCCACACTTCCCGACGTTTGAAAATTCCCTAGGTATTTTAAGAAGGGGGAAGGTTGATCGGAATTCAACATCAGTGAAGACAAAGACTATATTAACACACAATTAAATATCCTAAAACTTTACTCAGATACATAACTACAATAAGACTCCAAAATGTCATTTGCTTGAATGTTTAAGCTAATGTAGGACGCAACGTGTTGTATATTTTTTACTTTTAAGCTATCAGTGGACATACATGTAGAGAGAAGATAAAGTATGCGCTGGACTTTGAAAGAATTAGGATGTGGTTAGGACAGGCCATTGCACAGTCAAGCTGACCAATAAATTAACATTTTTTTCGGAGATCAAACGCAGCGCTTTGTCTGTATTCTACGATTCTGAGTGTATAATTAATTTGATATCCATTTGTAATGTGGAGACTTGGTTATGATTATTATAAGCGACATTCTTATGAAAGGGATTATCAATGTTAAGGTATTTTGAGTCTAAATTCGCAAACCCTTCGAGCCCACAGGCTACATTTTGGTATTTCTGGTTGTAAATCAAAATTGAGAAACATTGTGCATGCTATGATAATACTTTCTCTAAATTCTTTTAATTATCAAAGGGTCGGATGTAATATTGTCAGTACTGTTCTTGGGTGATGTATACATTTTCATTGGTTGATGTTAATTGTAATAAACAGCTTTCAGTATTGAACACATTCGCCTGCTTAATGCAACAAATGAGTATCTTCTCTCAGAAAATTTGTCCTTTTTATACAAGATTTCTCACGGACTGAAATCACTTACCCTTTTAATAAATTGTTATCTTCCTTTATATTCAACTGATTAAATTTGTTGGATCAATTATACGCAAAGCACGCTCCCCCAGCCCCTTCAAAGTCTATTCCGTGTTTTCCAAGATTAAAATGGAAAATTTGGACACCATCGATAATGGGGGATGCGGTGGAGCGATTTCCCATTGAAGTTGTTTTGGGGAGATTTCCCACGCAATCATCACGAAAGGTATCATGCTTAAGGGCGTCACCATGCGATACATGTGACTCAAGGCTGTTTCTGTTTTAATAAGTAACTTGTATTAAAAAGCATTTTGTAAATTCCTAAAGTAAAGACGAGCAACAAATCGGAAATAAAAAAAACAAAGGGAACCCGAGGGGCTGTGCTATTTTGCTTTAAAATGCTTTAGAACATTTACCAGGAAACGGAATGTTTCTTCATTGCAAAACAAAACATGCTGAGCAGCGAGACACATTTCACATACATTTATGTTTAAGTCTAGTGTAAAGATGACATGTCAGCTAAGTATCCATACAAACCAGCTACCCATGATTTCGTAACGAACATGGCCATATTGGTACATTACCTACTGTCCAGAAAAAAGAGTCCAAAACGCAGCTGTATTGTGGAAAACAACGTGGTCCAGATCAAATATCGTTTTCTGTAGTTCATCAATTATGTAAACACATTTGAGACTGTTACAGTTATTTGTGTTTGAAAAACTTGCGTAACACAATCAAAAATAGTTTAGCGCTTGCTGGCGGTAAGAAATTGGAAAAGAATTGTCATTGTTTTACACATAATACACTGCATCTTTAAAAAAAAGTTGTTCTTTTTGAATTCAGTCCACGTTCATCCTGGGATAACTGTTCTTCACGTCGGTAACATATCTAATAGTTGGCGATCCTGGGTGGCTCTCCGTTGGAAACTAAACTATTTGGTACCTTTTTATAACAAATCAAGTCGAATTGGCCCGTGGCTTTAATAAGCCATATATACCAAAAAGGGCCAGATTTAAAACAAAACGGAAGATCCCGGAAGTAAGCAATATGCTCGCCAGCATTTGAAAATAGGATGTTAACAAAGGAAACTCAGATGCTTAGAGTGAAAGTTAGTACAAATGCAATGAGGATTATTTTTGCAAAAACATGCCGCTGACAGGATTGCAGTACAGCACTTACATGGTGTTCATTTAAAGCAGTACTATTCTCTTTTACCACATTTGAACAGCAAAAACTGAAAGGACAGTATTCAATGCTTGCTATTATTAACGTACATATTTCGAACATTTCCTAGTCTCTGGCGTGCAAGTATTTGATTCTCATGGTGTCAGGCAGGAGATCAAACGGTTGATTCCACTGTTTTATGTCACAGCGGTGCAATGCAAGAATAATAACTTTTGGGAATACAGTACACCACAATACCCATTATCTTTTATAACATCGTCATTCCGAAATAGATCTGAAATGGTAAAGAAAAATCAAAGACTTGTCCGGTTTGATTTTCCCTGTTGTAGACAACTAACTTCACGTTCCTTGCTTTAGACATTTCCCTGAGCTAATAGTTTTACGACTTTTTGTGTTCTGAACTCTGTCTTTCAGAAGGTTAAATACCACAGTCTTTCCAGTGAGCGTTGTTCAGATGAGAGGGCAGTCCAGTGAATAGGAAACTTTTTTCTCTACAGCTTGCAAAAGGGACTAACCTTTGAAATCAAACATGCGCAATAGTTGCGGACGAGTGGAAGACATCTGTGACAAAGGCCCGCTGCATTAAAGATTTTGCAAATATCTGGGAATGCCATTGCTTGGGTCAGTTTTCTGGACCAGTGTTTTCCCGGATAGTTTCCTAGATCAGCTTAATGTCACAATGCGACAAAAAACACACACTCCGAGAGGCCTTGGCCCAGTCACAATGAACGTCTCTCCAACCATTGATTGCACCAGCAATTCAGGCACAAGAACTAATCTTACTTTCTATATGATATTCTTACACACCGTACGGGAATAAGGAAGAAAGAAGAGTTTATATTTTATTTTCCATCACACAGAACGATTAATTGTTGATTTTTAGATTTTCATCTGTATCGTACTACAAGTTTATTTTTCAGATTTACTCTATCAGTTATGGTGCTGGGAATAAAACACAACTCCATGTCCCTGTAAGCCTTCTCTCGCCTTTCCAGAAGTAGATGAATAGGATTTCCTCCTTCAAAGAGGCGACGGGAAAAAAATCAGCTGAAGATAGTTCCACCAAAAAAAAACGAGCGGACAGAGTCTGTCACAAGCACCGGCTGTAAATTTCGAACAAAAACTGGCTTCCAAAGTTCAGCAAGTCTTTAGCAGGAAATTGCGTTTTATTCCCACCGGTGCATTGTGAGACCAGCGTAAAACTCTGAAGAAAGTCATTCATTTCCGAGCAGTCTCTATCCAGCAGCTCACAGAGTGACGGGCCGCTTGCGGCGTGCAGGAGCCGGTACCTGACATTTAACGAGAGGTTTGGGACTCCTGTGTGACTACATCAGAGGAATGCTTCTCACGTTTGGGCTCAAGTAGACTCCACCTGACCACCCTGTACAGAGAGAAGGTTGTGGGGTTGGTCTGGGAGGTTCTCGGCGCGCACTCGTTTCTCATCCAGAAGATGTAGGACAAGATAATCTTGGTCAAATTGACAGGAAATGCGGAGCTAACCAGAAGAGCAGTAGTCAAGGGAACTGCTCCTGCGCTTGGCCGAGATGGGAAACCACAGGTCGAAGCTGACATGGAGCCGTACACCTGGGGTGGAAGCATCTGCTAAGCGTCACTACCCTTTGAGGTCCTCCAAAGTCACTGGGCACAGGAGTGTTTGGTGGACAGGGGAAATGATATCACTTTAAGATGCAGGCGTCTTTACATAACATTGGGACATTTTTAAAGCAACAAAAGCAATAGGCAGGGTGCAGATTCCAGCATCTGCACTCTCTAGTGCCGACATTTTTGAAGGTTGCTTTTACTTGTTTCTATTGAGCCAATGCAATTTCCTCCGAAGATGAAATAAAATCAAATAACATTCAATTTGTAAGTCTTCCGGAGTGAAATGTGCCTCCCTCAAGTGACTTGCTATTATTATTATGCATCTTGTTTCATACATTGCGCAACAAACTTTTAAGTCAAGTTAGCTTCGTTTAGATGCTGCCCCTTCACCCCACCGCTAGCCTTTGAAGCTGGAATGGGGAGGGTAACTTGCAATCAGAACCTGACCTGCCTCTGCAATTAAGCAAGGAGACTCCCTCCTCCACCCACATCCCTCTCCCCCTCCTCCCGGCGTCAACCGAAAACACCGCACCAAATTCTCCAGGATACGACTTCATTTCTGCTGAGCACTTCCATTTAATGACTATAAAATATTTAGATGGGCGTTGGGGGAGGAGTCAGGTTCAGCCACAACAGGAAAAAGTGCAATGACGTGCGTCTCTTCACTTTCTAATTGGCCTGTGAGGACCAGGAAACCAATGGCTGGAGCTCACGTGATGGATAGTTTGGGGAGGTTTAGACGCAGGAGACAACCTGTCTGCTGATTCAACCACGTGGATGTACCCTGCTGGGGAGCAAAGTAGTGTGATAATGTAAAAGTCCTCCGTGGTGCATGATACCAGAGCGGTGTATAACACTGGCGTTGTCCACAACTTCAGTGTATGGTATAATTCGTTTGTGCTATAGAAAATACTCTGCTGTGGCGCATAAGTATTTTGTGGTGTATACATCTCGTGCGTTGCTTAATATCCCGCAGGGATGCAGAACCCCACTCAGTGCATTACCCCAATGTGGTGTACAGCCCTGTTATGATGTATAATTCCATGGTGTTTAATTATATTCGGCGTATAGTTCTTGTGTAACTCCTGTGAGGCATATCTGTAATTCTATTGCGGTGTGTAACTAATTTTTTGGGTTCAAACTCCGCGTTGATGCGTAACTCCGATGTGGTGTATTTATAAGTCCATTGTGATGTATATTTCCCATGTGGTATCGATTTCCCGAGTGCTGTTGCTACATTTACATTTTGGCAGACAACCACAAGGTCTTGCAAAACTCACCTCCTGGTGCAAAACTGCAGTGTTGTTTATAACTCATTGTGGTGCATTTCTCTGTCAAGTTGTTTAACTCTGGCACAGTGTTAACTCCTGCATGGCATTTAAGTGACACAGTTCTGAACTCTGGCATGGAGCTGAACTCTGGCGGGGAGTCCAGGTGTGACAGGATAGCTAACTCTGGCATGGCATATATCTCTGGAAGGTGTTTAACCCTGACACAGCGCTTAAACCACTCACAGTGTTTAAATGTGATTTCTGCTTAACTCTGGCATCTCATTAAACTATGACGTGTTGTTTAATGTGGATCCAGTGCTTATTTCAGGCATGTCATTTAACTGCAGCACAGTGTTTAACACTCCCAAGGTGCTTAGCTTTGGCAAGGTGTTTTACTCTGACGTGGTCTTTAACTCTGGCAGAGTATCTATTTCCACATGTCTGGCACCGTGTTTCTCTCTGGCAAATTGTTCCTATCTCTGGCATGGTACATATTCCTATATATCCGCAGCATGGAGAGTATCTCTGTAGTAGTATATCTCTATCTCTTTAAAAAGTTGTGTATGTCTTGGGCACAGTGTTTAACTCCAACACTTTAGTTGCTTCTGCCATGTCACTAAACACTGCTGTGTTTTTATCACTGGTGTGGTGAGAGGAAAATAGAGGGATATGGGCATTCTGTAGGTAGGAGGTATTAGCTATGTTGGCACAACATTGTGGGCCGAAGGGCCTGTTCTGTGCTGTCCTGTTCTATGTTTAACTCCAGCATGGGATGTAACACCAACGTGGCAACTAACTCTGGCACACTGCGCGACACTGACATGGTGATCAATGATGGAGTGCAGGATAACCCCCGGTTGGTGCTTAACTCCAGCAAGGTGTGTACACTGGCATGGTGTCTAACCCTGGCATGGTGCTTAACCTTGGTACTCATTTTAACTCTGGCTGGGTTTCAACCACGACAGCATCTTTAACTCTGGAAAGGTGTTTAACTTTGGCTTGTTGCTGAACTCTGGCATGTTATTTAATCTGAGATGGTGTACATCTTGTTGTAGCTGTTATAAACTTTGGCTGGGTGCTTAACTCTCTCACGTGGTTTGACCCAGTGATCAGCTGTGGCTTTCTGTTTAACACTGGCACCATTTTTAACTCTGGCATGGTGTTAACTGTCACGCTTCTGAACTCTGCCATTGTTTTATCTTTAGCATGGTGTGTTGGCTCTTGGTGTTGTAGCACTGAGGTGGAGTTGAATTCCGGCATGATAAGAAATACAGGCATGGCGTTTAACCTTGGCATGGCATATAACTCAGGCATGATGTGTATCTCTATATCTCTGGCAAGTTGTGTATGTCTCCACTTGGTACTTAACACTGACATGCTGTATAACTCTGATGTAGTGGTTAACAGACACAGTTTTTACTCTGGCATATTGCTTGACTGTGGCTCAGCACTTAATACCATCATGGTGTTTAACTATGGCACGGTTTTAATTATGACACCATCTTTGACTCTAGCTTTTTGCTGAACTCTGACATGTTCTGTTTTAGGATAGCGTATATTTCCTCCCAGGTGTTGAACTTCAGCCTGGTGCTTAGCTCCAAAGCAGTGCTCATCTCTGGCCTGCTGTTTATTCCTGGCAGGCTATTCAGTGCTCACATGATGAGTAGCTCTGACACAGAGTGTAAATTTGGCCTGATGTTTAGCTCTGGCATGTTGTATTCCAACAAGTGTTCAACTTTGGTGTGCTGCATCACTCTGACACAGTTTTAACTCTACCACATTGAATTCTGGTATGATATTTAACTTTGGCATGGTGTATATATCCACTCTAGTGCCGGTAGGTGAACGACTCTGGCATGGTGTACACCTCTGGACAGATGCTGAGCTCTGGCACAGTGTTTAATTCTAGCGTGTTTTAATCGGGCGCATGTTTAACTCCAGCAGAGTGCTCGTTTCAGCTTTGGCCTGTCATATCGCTCTGTTATAATATTGAATTCTGGGATAGTGGGTGGATGCCTCGTCCATGGTGGAGCTTGACTCTGACACTATTTATCTCAGGCATAATGTTTTATTCTGGCAAGGTGTCGAAAGTCTGGAAAGCTTTTAACTCCAACATTCTGTTTATCTTCAGATTGGTGTTTAAATCTGGCATGGTGTTTAACACCCACATAGAATTTAACTATATTCTGCTCTTTAATAAAGATATGGTGCTAAATTCTGGCAGGGTATTTTAACTCTAGCATGGGCTTCCTCTATCTTAGCTGTTCAGTTTGACCCAGTGATCAGCTCTGGCTTTCTGTTTAGCACTGGCACCATTTCTAACAAGCACGTTGCTAAATTCTGGCAAAGCGTTTAACTCTACCATGGTTACTCTGGTTAACTCTCCTGGTGTTTAAGCCCGGCATGTTTAACTATAATGGTGTTTATCTGACATGTGTTTAACTATGCAATGGTGTTTATCTGTCACAGCGGTTAACATTGTCACAGTGTTTTAATTCTGACATGGTACTTAACAGTGGCATGGCATTTCACCCAACGCAGTGCGTATCTCCAGCACGCTGTGTATATATCTGTCATGATGTTTAACTCTGGTGTGTTATTTAACATTGGCATGTGATTTAATCTGTCGTCGCGCTTAACTCTGACAGTGTTTTAACTCCGTCACGGTATTTAACACTGGCAGGATGTATATCTCTGGCTGGGTTCCCAACTCCGAGTTCTGCTTTCGTGTTTACGCTGGCACGCTGTGTAACATTGGTGTGGTGTTTAACCGACATGGTGTTTAAGTCTATGGTCTTGCACCACACCTACTTGCTTATGACTGACGTTATACATCGCTCATACATCATCCAACATGCTGTATTTCACTGAGGATATTCCAGCCTATCCAGATGCATCAAAGCTTGGTATGGCAACTGCTTTGCCCAAGACTGCAAGAAACTGCAGAGTTGTGAACACAGCCCAGTCCATCATGCAAACCAACCTCCCCTCCACTGAGTATGTCTACAATTCCTGCAGTCAACATAAAGAAGGACCCCTCCCACCCGGTCATTCTTTCTTCTCCCCTCTCCCATTGGGCAGCAGATACAAAAGCCTGAGAGCATGTGCCACCAGACTCAAGGACAGCTTCTATCCCGCTGTTATCAGACTCTTGAATGGACCTCTCGCACTCTAAAAGATGAACTCTTGATCTCCCAATCTGCCACATTGCGGCCCTTGCACTTTAATTGTCTACTTGCCCCGCACTTTCTCTGTAACTGCAACACTAAATTCTGCATTCCGTTTTCTTTCTACCCCTCAGTGTAATTATGTATAGCATGATCTGTCTGGCTGGTGCTCAAAACAAAACTGTATCTCTGTCCATGTGACAATAATAAACCAAGACTAATACCATTGTGTGCTGTATAACATGGGTTGAGTGTATAACTGCCCCTATTAGAGCAATGAGTTTAGGAGCCTTGGCAATCTAGGTGGAGTGCTATGGTACTACGACCATTAAAGTGACCAGGAATGGAAAGTGATGTGCTTCAGTTTGGGATTGTGCTGTGATGCAGAATAGTTTCTGTTCTCTGGAGTCCAGGAAGCTGTTCAGCTTGGTGCAAGGATTAAAAGCATCTCCCAGGTGCTGGAGAAAAACTTGAAATGGAAGTGGGAGGTTCCAGCTTTTTGTAGGAACAAGAGACAGTGGTAGAATATCAGAAATATGAGCAGGACTAGGCTCTCCAGTACTTCGAGCCTGCTCCTCCATTAAGATCATACCTCAGCACCATTTTCCAGGACTTCCTTTATATCCCTTGATTCCCTTCAGTGATTTGAATGAACACAATGACTAAGCCTGTGCAGTCCATGAGAGAAGCAAATTCCAGGGAATCAAACTTCTCCTCATCTCATTCCCCAATGGCCTACCCCATACTCTGTAACTGTGTCCCCTGGTCCCAGACCCCTAAGCCAGGAGAAACATCTTCCCTGCATCTAGTCTGTCAAGCCCTTTTTTGTATGTTTCAATGAGATCTCCTCTCATTCTTATAAACTCTATTGAGTACAATTCCAATCTCTGCTTTTGCTCATGTGGAAACTCATCATCTCTGGATCCATTCTAATGAGTCTTCACTGCACTCCCTCTGTAGCATATACATCCTTTCATGGGTACATGGTAGTGTAGCGGTTAGCGTAACACTTTATAGCACCAGTGACCCGGGTTCAAATCCGGCTACTGTCTGTAAGGAGTTTGTACGTTCTCCCCGTGTCCGCGTGGGTTTCCTCCGGGTGCTCCGGTTTCCTCCCACATTCCAAAGACGTACAGGTTAGGAAGTTGTGGGCATGCTACGTTGGCGCTGGAAGCGTGGCGACACTTGTGGGCTGCCCCCAGAACATTCTACGCAAAAGATGCATTTTACTGTGTTTCGATGTACATGTGACTAATGAAGATATCTTATCTTAAGGAGACCAAAACTATACACAATACTCCATCAAAACTTCCTGTATTCAAACCCCTTAATAAAAAAGGCTAAACACACTGTTTGCCATCTTAGTCACTTGCTGGCCTTCAGTGATTTGTGTACACACATGTAGGTCCCTTTGAAAATCAACATTTCCTAGTCCCCCGCCATTTAACAAATGCCCCAGCTTTCTGTGACGTGTACATTTTATCCAATCTGCCCTGTTCTGGCCCACTCACTCAGCATATCTGTATTATTTTCAAGCTTCCTTACATCCTCTGCCATGCTCACAATCCCAGCGAGAAACTTGAAAATGTGACATTTGGTTCTGTCAGCTAAATTATTGGCATAGATTGAGAAAAGCTGGAACACAAGCACCGATATCTGCATTACATTACCAGTCACAGCTTGCCTATTAGCATGTAGCACTGGAAGTAATGCTGAGATTGCTACCTTTTTGAGGTATAATAAAGGGGTTCTACTGAAAGTTTTTCAGGAACAAGGGATAAAATTAAAACACTGAACTGCAAGGGAAATAATATCAGGATTGTTATCTGAGGCATGTGCACATCAGCTTGCATTTGGTTGGTTATTGGGTTGTATATGAGGCTGTAAGTGAGAGATGGGTGTTGCAATTATTGGGATATTGGCACTAGGGAGAGGTGAATGGGCTGGTTTCACTTAAATCAGTCAGGGACCAGCATGCTGCTCAGTCAAATTACTAGGGCTTTGGACAAGGCTGGAGCTGGGGGGGAGAGAGTTGGGTTGCGGGCCAGCTGTTGAGTGTGTAAGGATCAGGAGAGAGCAAGGTTACAAGTTTACAGGGAAAGTTCAAAGCCACAGTGCAAAGTAGCAATTTGACTAATGAGATGAAATGAGATGAGATATCTTTATTAGTCACATGTGCATCAAAACACACAGTGAAATGCACCTTTTGCGTAGAGTGTTCTGGGGGCAGCCCGCAAGTGTCGCCATGCTTCCGGTGCCAACATAGCATGCCCACAACTTCCTAACCCAAACGTCTTTGAAATGTGGGAGGAAACCAGAGCACCCAGAGGAAACCCATGCAGGCACGGGGATAGCGCACAAACTCCTTACAGACAGTGGAGGGAATTGAACCCGGGTCACTAGCGCTGTAATAGCGTTACACTAACCACTACACTACTGCTACACTGCTCTACATGAAGGGGTAGCGAGTTTAATAGAAACAGTGCATCCATAAACTAATTTTAGAGAAAAATGATAAAAAGTCGAGGTATTATATTTGAAAATACAAAACTTTGTAACCAAATAAACAAATTGAAGGCACATCAGAGACAAATGGATTGGATTCTATGTTCAAGTCAAAAACATGGCGTTATGGTGACTGATCTTAGGAATTAAATATTCCATTATATTTGGCATTTAGGAAGGACAGACAAAGTGCAAATGAAGTTGCGTAGCCCTGATAATAAAGAATTGCATAACGACAGTGGTGAGCAATGGTTTCAACCCAAAGTGTGTGAAGGCACTCGAGACGGCAGATGCTGGAAACTGGAGCAACAAACAATCTGCTGGAGGAACTCAGTGGGTTGAGCAGCATCTGTGGGGGGGGGGGGGAAGGATGAATTGTCGTTATTTACAGTGCAAACCCTCCATTTCCCTCCCTCCCCCCCCACCAGGTGCTGCTGAACCCACTGAGCTCCTCCAGCAGATTGTTTGTTGCTCCACATGTGTGAAGCTGAATCAATATGGATGGCAATAAGAGATAACAAATGATGTAAGACCCTGTTTGCAGTGGTTTACAGGCCCCCTAACAGCAGCCATACAATTGGAGAGAGAATTAAGAAATTAATCAAGCCCGTAGTAGAAGATAATACAATAATTATGTGACACTTTAATCTTCATCTAGACTGCTTACTGCTTGGAAGTAACTGAAAATGGTCAGACAGAGTGCATAGATTGCATTTGCAACAGTTTTCTGGAACAGTAAGCCATGGAGACATCTTGAGAACAGGTTATCTTAAAGCCTGTCTTCTGTAATGAGACAGGCTTAATTAATAATCTCAGAGTAATTGATTCTCTGGGGGGAAAATATTCACAATGTTATAGTATATTATATTCAGTCCCAGTGAGACACAGATAAGTCAAACTTAATTCAATTCAAACTTAACCATATTCAATAATGCTGGTATGAGGAGTATGTTGGCCAAGATGGCTTGAGAAATAAAGTCAAAAGGTTTAATAATTAACTATTTGAAAGCATTTGGAGAAATATTTCAAAATTCAATGTTCTTGAAAACTGTACATTTCATTGATAAATAAAACTCCACAGGAGTGACGCATCTGTGACTGACCAAAGAGATTAAGAATGGTATTGAATTAAAAGAACCTTAAAGAGTTAGTAAGAAGCATGTTAAGAGTTTAGAAAACAGCAATGAATGATGATGAGGAAAAAGAGGACTAGATATATAAAAACAAGATTGATGGACCTTCTACAACTTTGTGAAAAGAAATTATTTTACAAAAACGAAAGTTGTTCCCAAAGGTTCAATGGCAGGTGACATTATAATGGGAATAAATAAATGACTGTGTTATCAGATGGCAAAGTGGACTTGAATCATAGGATCAGACAGGGTTTTACTGAAGGTGGAAGAGGTTTGACTCGTAACAGCCATCTTTTCACTTTGTGTTGGTGTTTCATAACACTGGTATAACATATAACTCTTGAATAGTGTTTCATTCCAGCGTGTTGCTTAATTTTGGGTGAGGGATGGCATAATAGTCTCATTGTGGAAGAAGGCTGTACTGTAACCCCAGTGTGATATGTAATCTGCGCCACAAAGGAGTATGAACCCTCACGTCCATGCTTCCAGAGGAAGATGCCTTGTACGTCCAAGCTATCAAGAGTGTATAATTCCTTGGGGGAGTAGAAAAATGGAATATCATTTAGTGAGGGGTGGTCTATCACTCTGTGGTTAGCAGAGGTGAATGGGGGTGTGTAATGTAATTCCAAGGGTACTGAATGGAGTGTGACTGGGGAGTGAGTATATTTCTCAGGGCAGTGTTATGTTTAGAAGGGTTGAGAGGAAAATTGTAGCATGGTTGTGAGGAACATACGACCAGGGATGGTGCGTGTGACTATGTGTGTGGCAGTCAGTAGAATTCTGGGAAAGAGGTACAAGGCTGGGTATAACTATAACTTAGCAGGTAGGGAGAGTATAGCTCCAGGGAGGGTGCTGAATATAATTCCAAAGAGGTGGGTGTATGTGTCTTACTCCAGTGATGGAGGAGGAGCTGAACTGGAATCCGTGAGGGAAATATAATTCTGCAGGGGCTAGGCGTAGGAGTGTAAATTGAACAAACTTAACTTTGGGACAGGCAGAGAAAGTTGATCTTTTACCCCAGAATCTGGCTTTGAATTGAACCTCATGGATGGGAATTATTTTGAGTCGTCATCTATATTATTAAAGCTCTTGTGTGAAATGATTATTTGGAGTCTCGACCAATTTCACTGTGTTTTTCCTTGGAACATAGAATGATCCCAGGTTCTCCATAATTGATGCTAAATGCTCAGTCTGGACCAAGAAGGTTCTGCTTTCTGAGATTTGTAACCCGTGCTACTGAGGCTGTTCCCATAGACAGACACTGAGACAAATAGCAGCTGCTCCTAGGAAACTGTCAATCATTGAAAGATGCCGTCTGGTCTGCCCAAAGCTCACTGGTCTTCCTGGGCAGAGTGTTGGTCTGTGACTGAGTGCTATAAACCAGCACACTCAAAGGTCCAGGGCTCCATGCTGAGGGAAGCGCTGAAGCTGGGCGCGACAGCAAAGACTCAGTGGGGAAGAGCCACAGTTTAGGATCCATCCATCATTGCACACAAATTAGGTGAAATCTGTGTTTAAACCCCAGGAACCATTAGCGATAACAGTAAATAGGTGCTTGATGGTCAATGCAGACTCAGTGGGCTGAAGACCCTCTTTCTGTGCTGCATCTCTCCATGATAACTAATGACCTGCTAAAGTTAAGAAACATGAGTAACATGACTGGGGCTGGAAATGTTGACTTGAATGTTCTGCATTACGAATTTTTGATGAATAAAGTGTACTTTGAAATTGAAATAAACCTGCTTGGGGACATTTTTACACAGGAGTCAATGAGCTTAGACCATCACACGGTGGCTGCTGTGTCCCCTTTTCCTGCATTCCAGGCACGGTAGTGTGGCAGTTAGCGTAACGCTTTACAGTGCCAGCGACCCGGGTTCAATTCCTGCCACTGTCTGTAAGGAATTTGTACATTCTCCCCGTCTGTGTGGGTTTCCTCCGGGTGCTCCAGTTTCCTCCGGGTGCTCCAGTTTCCTCCCAGATTCCAAAGACATACGGGTTAGGAAGTGGTGGGCGTGCTTTGTTGGCACCGGAAGCATGGCGACACTTGCGGGCTGCCCCCAGAACACTTTATGCAAAATGATGCATTTCACTGTGTGTTTCAATGTACATGTGACTAATAAAGATATCTATGTTATTTCCCTCACCTTAAGGCAGGCTTTTCTGCAGCTGTTCTGTAGCTACAATGGTGATTGTTCTTTAGGCTTTGACTCGCTTCTCAGCAGTCCGTGCAGGAATGACGCAGGAGCCGGGAGCTAGACACACAATTCCCAACAGGAACCACACAGGTCCTGGTTTAGTACAGGATTCTGTGTACATTATGCTTTTAACAGATTTTTAACCCAAATTCACAAATATTTTCAGGAGATCCAGTTGGGCATTACAGCAACATTAGGCACATGCCCAGCATGCCAAAAGAGGGTGAAATCCAATTTCTAAGCATTTGTGTTTTCCTCACAACTTCAGCAAATTTGGCTGCATTATATTCAGTCCCTTCATCTGTCATTAATATACAGTGTAAAGAGTCGAGGCCCTGGCACTAGTTCCCTTTTGCACCCAACTTAGATTTTGCCAGCCTGAAAATTAGCTATGTATTGCAACTATTAGTCTCCTGTTAGACAATCCTCTATCCATGATAATGTATAACTCTCAATATCATGAACTATTAACCTGAACAGTAACCTTTACCTGAAACCTTATTGAACTATTTCCCTTCCCTAAAACCATGTTGACTCTCCAGAGTTAGATTGTGATTTATCATTCAGTATATATCCTGGTGCAGTTTCTTTGATAGTGGATTCCAGCAGTTCCCCAACAACAAATATCGGGCTAACTGGCGTACAGCTTTTTGCTTCTCCCTTGAAAAAGGGTGTTATATTTAAGATTTTCCAATCTGCTGTGACCTTTCCAGAATCAAGGAAGTTTTGGAAGATCACAATCGATGCATTCACTGTCTCTGCAGCCACTTCATTTGGAACCTCGAATGAAGGCCATGAGGCTTGTCAGCCTTTAGTTTCAGTAGCTTGCCTAGTACCTTTCCTCTTGTATCACTGATTGTTTCAAGTTCCTCCCTCCCTTCTGGCCCATGATTTTGTACAATTATACCATGAAGATAGATACAAATATTTGTTTCAAGTCTCTGCCATTTTCACTTTCCCTGTTGCTAATCTGTGGTGCATAGGGGCTGGTTTATGAGGAAAGGCTGAGCAGGTTCCGTCTACTCAACATTTGGGGTTCAGAAGGACAAGCAGTGATCTTATTGAAGTGCAAAACATTCTGTGGGGGCTTCGCCATCTCCTTTACCAAGTGGCCAGTGTTTACCTCCCTTTATGTTTATAATTTGTGGCATCTCCTCCAAGCTATTTTATATTTCTTGTTCATTTATTCTCATAATTTTCCCTTTTTTATCATCTTCTTTGTTATATTTTGGCTTCTGAAATTTTCCAAATGCTCTAGCCTACCACTAATCTTTGCAGCATTCCATGCCTTTTTTATTAATTTGAAATCATCTTTAGCTTCCTGAGTTACCTATGGATGGATCATTCTCTTCATAGAGTCTTCGTTCTCAATGGAATATACCTTAGTTGAGAATTGTGCCATAATCCTTAAATATCTGCTACCAATTTATATATTGTCGTATATTTCAATCGATCTATCCAGTCCACTTTCGCCAACACTGCTTTTGTAATTGCTTTCATTTCTCTTTACGACTAGTTTTAGAGGACAATTGTCACTTGTAATTTCCTTCGAACTTTGATCTAATTTGCATGCCTGTTTTATCTTTTAACATCATTCACCAAATTAACTGTGGAATTATCAGCAAATGAAAGGAAGTTTCTTCATTTCTTGATTCGAATGAACACTGAATATTGCCAGAAATTGACAGCAAGGGATATAAATTAGAAGCACTTCACTAGAATTAAAACTTTAATAAAAAATTCTTAATATTAGGCATCTCGTTTCCTTGCTGGACTCGCATCTTTCCAATGGAAAAACATCAAAGTAAATTGAAAAACATTGAACCATTTCCTCGTACCAATTACCATTACAGTTAAATCTTTTGCTTATTTATTCCAGGGTGGCCACAGAAAGGTGCCCAAGTTCAACACTTCATCTTGGAAAAACAGGGAATTAGAAAGCATGGTTACAAGGCAGCTATCTGTACAAAGCTTAAAAATGAAATGGTCTGATGCACAACTATATTATTTATTCACTGGTTTATCATTTTCAGATTAACAGCGAAATGAAACATATTTTTGGTCCTGATTTCAAATTCTGCTTTTCTAAATTCCTTAGCTTCAATCATACTGCTTGTGAATAGTTAGGAGTATGGTTTTGATGCTTAACTGCTGCTTTCGAATGTATTTACAAAGAACAGTTGGTTTATGAGCACTTCAGGAATGTTCTGTGGGGAAATGGACTGAAGAGGCACATTCTAACCTCAGCTGAAGGTCGCTTTCCAACTGGGGTTTCAAAAGATTGGCAGCTGCTTGTAAATTCCCAGCTTCTGCTTTTTGGAAGAGATGAAGATACCTAGATCAGAAAAGCTTCAGGGAATGACTGGATCTCTTACTCTCTTTATACGTTTAACACTTTGAAAAATGATGCATGCAAGATACAAGACTTATAATTTTTGAAGAGGATATCTCAACATTCAGCTTTATGACCATATGTTTTGATTGTATTTGTTTCACAGTCTGAAGTTCTGCAGATGAAACACTGAACAATTTATTACTTAATTTTACAAACAATCAAATTGATCTTTAAATCGTTCAGTTTTAGTATACAAATGATTTATGTTTAAATGCATTCAGTTCAGTTAATTCCACAGTTTTAGTATAATTTGTGATGTGTTCTAATACTACAGAACTGCAAATGTATAGAGTAAAATTTTCCTAAATTTAGGTCAAAATGGAATGGGACTGCACCGGATATCACGGTAAGTATAATGTGCAAACTGCTGTACTTTGCCTTTCACTAACTATTTTAAGTGCAGATGTGAGACTGAGATGATGCTGAAATGAATGTTTGGGGAGAAACTTCCCCTGCTCCATTTAAACTGTGCAAGAGGTGTTTATTTTGTTTCCAAAGTGATTCTTGTTGCCAGCTAACCAAAGTACCAACACTCAACCTTTTTGCCCTTGTTTCTTTTCTTGATAACGCAGGTAGAAAGTAGTCCGTGGAGGGTGCTGGAGGTTGGTCAGGTGAGGTTAGGTTAAGGATGTACTTCAAGTGGATACTGGATAGGTTGCTACAAGAGCAAGAGTGTTACATTTGATACTGCAAAAGAAACCAAAGGAGTGAAGACACAATAATTGTTGGAATAATGTACATTCACAACAGCCAGACATTCCAATCAAGGGAAGCAATTTTTAATATCCATTCACACAATGTGAACATCACTGGCATGATTTGCATTTATTGTCCAACATTAAATGCCCTTGACATCCGAGACCACTTTAGAGTAGAAAAGGGGTGAACACACCTGTGGGGCTGGAATCCACACAGGCAGATATGCATGGAGACATATGCAGACAGCATATTTTCTTCCCTGAAGGATAGAGTGGGTTTTCATGACAATCCAATTTCATGGTCATCATTACTAAAGCTATTTGTTAAAAAAGATCCATAATCTGGAAACTTTTCTCATTAGATCAATAATTCAAGCTTTGAGTACAAGTGATGTAACTAGTACACTAATATACCTTAGGATGGCATAAGTGGTCTGTTATAATGGACTAGGGTGGCTTCCTCGTGCACCATAATAAATATGAATAAGGTATAAACTGAGGAATCTCCTGACAAGCTAACTGAGAGCAAGAACTTGGCTATAGTTACGACAGATATGTATCATAGGGCCGAAGAGATTTTTGTTTTATTAATCAAAATTAACATGCAAAACCATGAGGAAATATAGTATAATGTGGATTTCCTTCATTAATAATCTCAGAAATAGTATTTAATCCCCTGTTTATGAATTCTGCATAAATGCATGGCTTTTTAAACAGACTTTGTCACTTTTCAGGAATCATGTCTTTCCGGGATATCCTTCCTTTAAATAAACCCCTTCCATGATCTTATTTTTAATATACCCTCTTGAATACGTGAGTGGAGCAATTCAAGTCTTCTGGCCGTTACGAACATGAAAAAAAATTAAAGTGGCAATGAAAAATTTCAAGTGCAAAGTTTGCTTGCCCCACAAGCCCCCGGCAATGTGTAAGCTTGTGCAGCTGTCATTGTTAGCCACAAAAAGATGCATGTACCCCTCCCCCATGGTGAAGGACAACCTTTCACACAACGAGCATGTGAGTGAAACATTTACGGGACATATGCCAGTCAGAACGGGTAATGTGCAGACTATGCCTGGAGCTCTGGAAGCACCAGACAATCTGCAGCTCTTTAAGAGCTAGCTATCCCCATGCACACGTTCATACTACTACATCCCCTCCCCCGCAGGAAGGTGCCTTGGAACACAGTTAGAAGCTGGCGTGGATATTTCTCATTCAACTAAGCCATTAAAAGCCCACGTGGGGCATTAAACCTTTAAGACACCTCCCTATGTTGGCAGACTCTTTAGCTCTCTCTGATTCAGCAACCTGAGAGATGCCATAGTGAAGCCCAAAATATGAAAGAGTTCATTTTTAAGCTTAAAATGGGGAAAATGAACACAGTTATTTGGACCCTAAGTTTTGCCAAGGTTAATTTTCACAGGATAGTATGGAAAACACTAACAGGAAACTGGTCAAGATTTTAATTGGGTAAAAGAACACAGTGGGCGGGTTCAAAAAATAATATATTTAAATATTACTTTGGTGCACAGCCCTAAGGGGACAGAGCTGTATTTAAAACTGATGACCAATAAACAAGGTGAAATAGGATATAACTTTATGAAAGAGTACAAAAGAGTGCAAAATATAGTGTATATTCAGTGGGTTGGGAGAGATATTGTGAATGCAAAGGCAAAATGAAAGGGACGGCAAGAGCAACAAAAAGGAATTCAAAAAGAAACTTTTGAAGGATATCATAGAGTTACACAGCACAGAAACAGGCCCTTCGGCCCAACTCATCCATGCCGACCAAGGTGCCCTCCTGACCTAATCCCATTTGCCTGCATTTGCCCATATCACTCTAACCCTTTCCTATCCATGTGCCTTTTAAACATTGTCATTGTACTAGCTTGCTCTGGCAGCTCGTTCCATATACCCACCACCCTCTGTGTGGAAAAACTTGCCTCTCAGTTCCCCTTTAAATCTTTCCTCTCTCATCTTAAACCTATGCCATCTACTTTTAGACTAAACCTACCCTGGGAGGCTGTGAGGTCTATAAGGTCACCCCTCAGCCTCCTTCACTCCAGGGAAAAACTGTCCCAGCCTATCCAATCTCTCCTTATAATTCAAGCAACATCCTTTAAAACTTTTCTGCACCCTTTCCAGCTTAAGCACATCCTTCCTGTCGTACAGTGCCTAGAACTACACGCAATATTCCAGATCTCACCAATGTCTTGTACAGCTGTAACATGACATCCCAACATTGGTCCTCAATGCCCCATCCGATGAAGGCAAGCGTGCCAAATGCCTTCATCATCACTTTGTCTGTATGTGTCGCCACTTTCAGGGAATGATGTACTTCTACCCCTCAGTCTCTCTGTACTGTCACACTCCCTGGGACCCTGTCTATTTACTGTGCAAGTGCTGGCCTGGTTTAACTTCCCAAATGCATTACTTTGCACTTGTCTGAGATAAATCCCACCTGCCATTCCTTTGCCCACTTTCGCAGTTGATCTAGGTCCTATTGTAGCCTTAGACAACCTTCTTCACCGTCCACTGTACCACCAATTTTGGAGTCATCTGCAAATTTACCAATACGTTCTCGTCCAAATCAGCAAACAACAGGGGACTAAGGGCACACCGCTAATCACTGGCCTCCAGTCCGAAAAACAACCCTCCAAGTGCTGGTGCTGGCTGAAAGAGGGTGGAAAAGGCTAGCGCAAGCATGGAGGTGAGTAGATCGGGGAGACAAATGAAATCTCTGAAACAAAATTCAGTTTTCCCTTCTTTCCTCTTTCGGTATCTCTGCTTTCATTGCTGTCATTCCATCTCTCCTTGTCTCCATCCTTCCGCAAACCTTCCTCTCTGCCCCTCCCCAATTTTTAACTTGTATCATTTTTAAACTTTTCTCATTGGCCTGACGGGTTAACACCATTTCTCACTCCACAGGTACTGGCTGACCTGCAGCATTAATGCTTTGCAGTTTTCACAGTCGACAAAGGAATTAAGTATTCAAGGGAAATTAAGGGTGGGCTCGGATTTTACTGAGGGGAGCCCACTTGGATTTCCCACTGATCCACATCTAATTTGGATCCACGTGGTTCGACTCACTGGTCAAAAGCACTCTGGACCGGATCGATGAGGTCCAAGTAATATAACAGGCCTCTGTGGGCTGACCAGGAAAATCCTCACCCACTAAACCACTGAGGTTAAAAAAAACAGGCCCACAGCTTTGCCATCTGTCAATACCTCTGACTGTTCCTGACATTTAACACGTAATGCTTTTACATAATTAAAGACATTACTCGAAACAAACAATTAAAAATGTTCATTTGCCTCTTCTTGCATTTCTTCCTGGTGGATATAAAATCTCCATTTGAATCAATGAGTAATGGAAGGATGGAACTCACTCCTCCCAAAAACAGTTGATGCTAGCTGGCACGGTAATGTAGCAGTTAGTGTAACGCTATTACAGCGCCAGAGACCCGGGTTCGATTCCGGCCGCTGTCTGTAAGGAGTTTGTACGTTCTCTCAATGTCTGCATGGGTTTCCTCTGGGTGCTCCCATTTCCTCCCACGTTCCAAAGACGTATGGGTTAGGAAGTTGTGGGCCTGCTGTGTTGGCGGCGGAAGCGTGGCAACACTTGTGGGCGGCCCCCAGAACACTCTACACAAAAAGATGTATTTCACTGTGTGTTCCAATGTACATGTGACTAATAAAGATCTTATCTTAACAATTTGTAATGTCAGAATTGAGAGTGATGCTTTTTTTGCCAGACACAGTTATTGAAGTATATGGAGAAGAAGAGGTAAGATGGAATTTGGATACAGTTCACCAAATGGTAGGACATGATTATGGAGCTAAATAGTTTACTCCTGTGTTTCAAATGGAAGCAGGATCCCAGGATAAGCTTAACATTGAACTTGTTTTAAAATCCCTCACCTCTTCCCCCCACCCTCCTTTAACCTCATCCAGCCTTTCTATGCTCTGCAATTCTTGACTCTTGCTCTTCCCAGATTTTCATCACCCCACATTGCTTGCCATGCCTCCAGTTACCTTGGCTTTAAGCTCTGGAACTCCAGCATTAGACTTTTCCACCTCTCTCCTTTTAGAAACTCAATAAAACCTTATTCTATCTTCCAAATTTTTGCTCAACTTTGCTAACTCCCCTTATGTGGCTCATTGTCTGATTTTGTTTGAGAATAACCCAGTGAAGAGTTTGGGATATTTTAGAACATTAAGTAAATGCAAGTTATTATTGTTACTATTTACTACTTGGCTCACTAAATTATAGCTTTTAGTAGACACTAGCTGGAAATGTATCCAATGATTATACAATCAAATGATGTAAAATGAATTCTCTTTGGGTGTTTTAACATTCAGGTTGAGCATTTCTACTAACGATAATAGAGCAGTAGAAGCACCAAGTGTTTTAACAAGAGGGTTTCAATTGTTATAATGATTATCAGGCAGCTTATCTATGAAATGTTGGTTAGACAAAAAAACATCCGTTGCAATAAATGTTGTGAATAAGGTCACTTTCAATGCCTTTTTTTTAATAACTGAATTGAAAATCATGCCATTCTATTGAGATTATTCAAAGTTAGATTCATTAAAATAAATCACAGTCACCTGGCCTGCATCCTGATTTACTTCCTGCAGCACCAAATGTTGTTTTATCATCAATAAGAATTTGTCCTGGAGAAATGTTTGTCAATGGGAGATTCTCAAGAATTTTTTGATCATAGAGCATGACTTTTCTAATGCCAGATTGAAATTTGGAATAACTAGCATCCTTTAAAAAAGTCAAGTGAATTGATTAATGGAGAACAGCGATCACTTAGCCATTTTGTGCCACTCAACTGAAAATTTATTCATTGGCATGGCTGTACAATTCCTTACTGTTTCTCCAGCTATGAATTGACTGGGTACATATGGATAGCAGGAGCTGAATTCACTTCTCACCCATGTGAATCTGATCCCTCCTCTAAAAGTTCCAGGTCAGACACAGTAAGCCAGCAACTGTACATTTCACTGCTAAATATTAACCAGTAGGACTGTACGTGTGAGCATCCAAGTTGTAAAGTCATGAACTTCATTGAACTGATTGTTATTTTCTGCACACTGAAATAGATATAGCTCCTCAGGAATGGAAAATAATAACCACAGTGCAACAAATGACAGGTTATAAGCTGTAATACAACACTGCAAAATTAATAAAAGGCAGTGAATGCAATCTTTAATTTCTGTTTCCAATATACAATAGAGGAAATCAACTGCATAATTCTATCAGTTTATTTGACTTGACTCGTAGCATACTTAGCAATATTGGCTGCTTTGGCCAACACCATCCATTAAGAACCCATTTGCATTAATCCTGGAGCAATTCCATTTTATTTTCCCCATATTTCCATTAAATCCTCCCAGATCCTACCATTCGCCTGCATATTAGGGGCAATTTATGATGTGTATTAGATGTGGGAGGAAACCGGAGGACCCGGGGGAAACCCATGCAGTCACAGGGAGAATGTGCAAACTCCACACAAATAGCACTCAAGGTCAAGATTGAACATGGGTCACAGGGGCTGTCATGCAGCAGCCGACTAGCCATGCCAGCATGCAATCCTTATTGTAAAATATCTTCAGCATTTGGAAAAAAATCTGATAAGAAAATAAAAATGTTGGTGGATCCTGAGAGAATGTCTCATTGCTTCATGATCTGAAATGCACAGTCTAAGTTGAACCTCCATTGACTGCGTATAAGTGCAGCTAAACTGCAGGCAATCTATTGTTTATAAGTTGTTAGATGACAACAGAACAAAAGGCCCATATTTCCTTTGGTTTAAATGTGACAATATTATTGACTGCCAAAGTGCTCATTTAGATGTCTAAGCAAAACCATCTGCTGTGTAAAATGGATTGTAAATCATAAATATATTGAATAGATATGCCATGGGATTGTGCAACAATACAGCTTGAAATATCTGGTGTTTGGATTGAAAATTGATTGCTACAATGAAATAGCATTATCCAGATTTCTTGCTAGTACTGCAGACACTGCAACTGTAGCATCTACAATGTTCAAATATTCCAAAGCAAAATCCAATTATCTCAAGCATGCATAAAGTATAAGCAACTAAAAAAAGACAAGGCAAATGAAGAAGCCTAGTTAATAATTTTGAAAAAACAGACTGCACCAGTGCCTAGGTGCACCGGGTCACCATAGAATAATCAATGAGACATCTGTAGTACATGTTTTGTCTTATCTTTCCTGATGATTTCCTGATTTAGAATGATTCTAATTCACTTTGAGTTTTGTGTATCACGGGGAAAACTGGATGCATTTCCTTTTTTTTCAAATAAATGGTTTTCATTACAATGTTTAGTTATATTAGATACTTTATGTTGTTACAGTGTGCATCTCTGTCAGCTGTCTCTATGATTCTTGCTGAATTCAGACTCCTTTCTCCCTCTTCACTTCTCCACTGAAACCACAATCTCTTTAAGAAATCCTTTCCCAACCATTTTAAACAGTGAAATTCATTCTATTTCTCACTGCTTCCCCCATCCTGGTCAGGTGTTCGAACCAATCTTATTGTCCGGGGTTGTTTCTCACAACCATTCAAACCACAACTATACTTCACTGGGCGAGCAAAGTTAAATTCTCCAAGCGATTGAGGTTAATCAAGGAGAAACTCAAACTGTTCTTTTCACAGTGTTTAAGTTTATTACATATTAATGTTAGAGCTGTGTGCATTCCTCTGCTGTTCCTTCTGAGCTCTGAGGCAGGTTGAAATCCTTACAATTTCGCTGTCAGGAACATATGATAAAATCTTAGTTGGAATTTTCTGTGCATAATTTCTTTGTCTTTTCTTTATCGATAATGGGAGGCTTCCATAGCTGTCATTTTTTTCATTGTGTTTAATGTGTTTAACTGCATAATTTGGCAAATCGCTAATATAAAAGTTGCAATATGTAGTGAATGTGTATAATTTGTATTTTCATACAGTGACGTGTGATTCCAACAACTAAAGATTCCATTTGATTCAGCAATGACAATTCTCACTTAATAAAATTTAAAGTATTCTGCTGGAATATAAATCCAGGGCCATAGATCAGGCCATTTTTATGGAAATTGGCCTCATGTTCTTTTCCTTTGAAATCAGCAAGCAATAGAATGGTCAGTTTGGGAGATAGCAAAGTCATAGGTGAAGCTTTCGTCAATAGATGAGCTGACACGGGGAAGAGGTTGGCAACGATTTAAAATTAAAAAAGAGGCTTTGCGAGAGAGAAAAAATGAGGTCAGAAATTCAGTTCAAGGTCAAGTAGCACACACTGAGGCTACAAATAGCTGGCTTCATGCTAAGACAGTGTTGAGAGGCAGGTTCTGGAATCATTAGACAAGGGGAATGGAATTGGTGTTGGTAAAAAAAAAAAGGATCTTTTCATCATCATTCGGTGGAACCTGTCCACTTGTGAAATGCACCAGCGCCTAAAACTTCAGTAACTGAGGATTTTAGCCAACAAAGAATTAGGTAAACAAATGCAAGATACTCAAGAGACTGGAATCTAAAATAAAGACAGAAAATGCTGGAAATGCTCATTGTGGAAGGCAGCATTTGTAGAGAGAAAAAAAATGTCAGTTTCAGATGAATCACCATTCATCAGAACTTGCATAATAAAGTGGGAATAACTGCGGTTTTTAACGTAAGTATTTGTTTCATATAAAACCAGTAAAAACAAATCTGAGAAACAATGTTGAAAGATTAGTATATTTGTTGCATAGAAAATCAGCCACTGATTGTTGGTACTTGTCAAGCATTATTCAAAAGTTGATTAAGTCATAATTAGTGGTTTTAAATTCCTATTATTCTGCAGTGTTGTAACAACTTTTGAGTGTATTTATCAAATTATATACAACACTCAATAGAAACGAAATTACTGTTGTCTCATGGCATTGAAAAGCAATGACATTTGCATTTGGATAACCAATGAGACGTGTGTGCTAATTATTTCTACACCAGGATAAAGATTATTATTTCAGACCATAAGTGATGTGGTATTTTTCCAAATGCGTAGTTGACCATAATTATCATTTAATATGTGTACAATGGGTAATTTGCATTGCCCATAATTTCCTTTCTTTGCATACAGAATACGTTTCAAAAGGGCAACGAAGCCCAATTCAATGAATTCCAACCCCCCCCCCCCCGCCCTCTCCCCCCATCAAATGCTAATGAACCTGAAGTTAGTTGTAAAGCCGCTGCATTTCCATTTCCACTTTAACTTCTGAGGCTGGAGCATGCAGCTTAACAATCACTTTCAGACATCATTATTTTGCACCTATAAAAAATTGTGCATGTTAATATATTTGAAATATTTAACATGAGAAGATGGTGCACTGATTAACTGAGTGCACTTTGAAGCCCTTGATGGCAAAGCAATTAGTCAGACAAAGAGGAGTCAGGCCTGGATTTTCACTCGACTTGTGCTGCCCTCGTCACCTTCTGTATCTGGAGTGAGAAGCACAGCAGACAAAACCAGCTGACTCTCCACTGGCCCTCACCACTTCCAGATATCAACTGGCAACGTACAATTGCTCTGCTTTAATATATTAAAATGTGTAGTATGGAGTACCTGGTGTCAGATGTAAAATTGGAAGGGATGCCTGTTTATCTCTGGCATGCGTGGACTTTAGCTCGTAAAAATATAAATTGTCCAATGCTTGGGAGTGGTCAATTGCATTGATGTTGATGCCAAATAGCAAAAATATTTTTTTTCAAATTTATGCTGGCACATTCATACTCAGGCCCCATTCCAAGTTGAATTCTTCAACAAGAGCAGGCAGAATAGCAAAATTATGCAAGTAATCTTATTATTGGAATAGTGGCTCAGGTCCATGGTCATGGCTTTGTGGAGAGAGGAAGGTGCATCATGTAAGAGGAACTAGACAATTAATATTGTGCAGTTCATGCTTACACTCTGGTTATTTTGAAACACAATTCAAACAAACTTTGTTAATATTACAGTTCTTGATCCAACCAGGCTTAAAATGCGAAGGTGTATTTCTGTTATTTTTCTTTGTTAAAGGTGCTACATAAATGGAGATTATTGTTCTTCTTGTTATGTAAAATCTAAACTCCTGTCTATCTGCTCACTGCAAAAAGTGAATAATAGCTTAGTTTTAACTTTACGTTGAAATACTATGGATGGAGCTGGAATTTTCTTTGTATCTTCAGGTGAAAAAAAATCATTAATTGAGCTATGAACATTTTTTAATCTTTTGAAATATTGTATCAGTATTTTAACATTACTTCATTGTAAATACAAACGTGTTCTGTTGATAATTTACAGTCTATTGCAATTTTTTCATTATTTTAGCACTATAATGAAGCAACTCTTTACATGCACACAAGTGAGCATATACACACACACACACACACACACACACACAATTCAATTTACAAACATGCATTCACATGTTTGCAAACAATGATTAGCAGTTGTGTTTTGTCAGGTGCAAGTCCCATCATTTTGCATGTTCCCAGCTTCAGAAAATGAACATTAAAACAGTTTCATTATTGCAAAACCCATTCATTTGCAAATGCTACTAATTGAGGGACGTGAGATACAAGAACAGGAAAATATTTGCAGGAGTCAGCCACCTAGGCCCCTCAAGCCTGCCCTACCATTCAATATGATCATGGCTGATCTACCCCAGGCCTCATCTCCTCTTCTGTGCCAGTTCCCCATACTCCTGACTTCCTTTACGCAAACCATTTTCTCATCTATTTCCATTGATTAAGCCTCCACAATGCTCTGGGATGCAGCGTTTCAGAGATTCATCACCTTCTATGAGGAAAAATTGTCATGCACCTCAATTTTAAATGACCATGCCCTTACTTTGTAATCATATCATTGTTCAAGACTCTGCCACTAGTGGAAACATCTCAACAGCTACTTTATCATGCCTCCATAGACTCGCAAGTTTCAATAAAATCACCCCTCGTTCTTCTAAACTTGGAAGATTACAAATCCAATATCTTTAGCGGCTTCACAGAGACACAAGAAACTCTGCAGATGCTTGAATCTGGAGCAATACACAAAAAGTACTGAAGGAACTCAGCAGCTCAGGCAGCATCCATGGATGGAAATAAACAGTCAATGTTTCGGGCCGAGACCCTTCATCAGGACTGGAAAGGAAGAGGGCAGAAGCCAGAATACGAAGGTGGGAGGAGGGGGAGGAGCACACACAGGTAGGGGATAGGCGAGTCCAGGTGGGAGGGGGGGAAGATGTAATAAGCTGAGAGGTGATAGGAAGGAGAGGCAAAGGGCTGAAGAAGAAGGAATCCGGTAGGAGAGGGCAGTGGACCATGGAATAAAGGATGAGGGAGGGGAGGAGAGGAAATGGGCAGGTCGTCAAGGTGGGGGAAGGGATCCATAGGAATAAGGGAAGACAAAAGATTGGGGGGGGGGTGGTGGAGAGAAAAAGAAGGGGTGGGGTTACCGGAAGTTAGAGAAATCGATGTTGAGGCCATCAGGTTGGAGACGACCAAGGCGGAATATGAGGTGTTGTCCATCCAGAGGAGCCATGGATGGACATGTCAGCATGGGAGTGGGATGTGGAATTGAAGTGGGTGGCCACCCGGAGGTCCTGGCTGTTGCGGCGGATGGTACGAAGGTGCTTGACAAAGCGGTCGCCCAGTCTGTGTCAGGTCTCTCCAAGCGGCTTGTTGTACTCCAAAGTTGTCTAGTCCCTTTATTGCTGGTATAGCATGGGTATAGGTGATCTTTCTAACTCTGTCCACTTGAAAATAAATTTTATCTACAAAAACTTCAAGGGACTGGTTTTCAGAAGAAAAGGCTAGATCCCAGAAATCCAGTTTATAAAGAAATACTGGATTTGCCAAATGAAAGAGGATTGGGGGAAGAAACAGTTCTCTCATCATCTTGCTGTGCTGTTACCTCTGGAGTATCCCAAAGATAGAACATTCTGAATTTTCAGCATGTCCCACAGATACAGGGCATCACATAAGACATGAGGCACAGGAACAGACATTCATCCCAACCAGTCCATGCCAAAAGTTATGCACCACTTGATCTGTCTCCTGCCTGGCCTGATATAAATCAGTGTAATTCCCTTCTCCTTCATGTGCTTGTTCAGTCACTCCTCAAATGCTTCTAAACTATTTGATTCAATCTCTCCCTATAATAGTGAGTTCTACCACTCTTTGGGAAATGAAGATTTTTCCGAGTTCCCGATGGGATGAGATGGACTCTTGACCTCACAATCTACCTTGTTGTGACCTTGCACCTTATTGTCTACCTGCACTGCACTTCCTCTGTAGCTGTGACACTTTACTCTGTACTGTTATTGTTTTTACCTGTACTACCTCAATGCACTCTGTACTACCTCCATGCACTCTGTACTAACTCAATGTAACTGCACTGTGTAATGAATTGCCCTGTACAATCGGCATGCAAGACAAATTTTTTCACTGTACCTCGGTACAAGTGACAATAATAAACCAATACCAGTGCTCTTGGGACACAGAGGTGCAGCTAGTAGAGCCTCTGCCTCATGGTTTAATCCTGACATAGGGTGCTGTTTGTGGAGTTTGTACTTCGTCACTATGTGCTCCGATCTCCTCCCACATCCCAAAGATGTGTCGGCTGGTAGGTCAATTGGCCTCTGGAAATTGCCCCCTGCTGTGCAGGCAAGCGGTAGAATGTGGGAGGAATTGATGAGAATGTGGGAGAGCAATAAAGATGGGATTCATGTAAGATTAGTTTAAATGAGTAGTTGATGGTCAGCACAGACTTGGTGGGCTGAAGGACCTGTTTCTGTGCTGCGTTTCTCTTTGACTCTATGACTCCCTGTGAGTGCCTGTAGTTCTACTGTTTACCACAATGGAAACATTTTCTCAAGTTTAAACCCTTCTTAATTTTAAAAACCTCAATTTGGTTACCCTCCAGCCTTCTTTTCTCAAGTCTGTTCATCTTTTTCTTTTATGTGTAACTTTGCATCTCTTGTATCATCCTTGTAAATTTTCCCTGCCTCCTCTTAAGTGCCTCCATATTCTCCACATAACAGAGCAAACAGAACTGTAGGTACTGCTCTAAGATGGCATGATGGAGGTTTGAAGCAGGTTCGACGTACTTTCTGCATTTTTTCAATTCTATCGCTTAGGAAATAAACTCAAGTGCTTGTTTTTTCTTCATGCTGCAACTTCTAGCGATTGGTGTGTTTGTACGCTGAGATCCCTTCATTCTTCTGTCACACCTTTCACATGTCAGGTGACGTCTCTATTAGACCCTTCAGGAAGTACAGCACAGAGATGGGCCCTTTAGCCCACTGAGTCCACACCAGCCAAAAAGCACCCATTTTACACCAATCCTATTTTATTCTTCCCACATTCCTATAAACGCCCCCAGATTCTACTGCTCACGTAGATGCTCAGGACAATTTACAGTGTCCAATTAACTTACCAATCTGAAGTTCTTTGGAATGTAGGAGGAAACCCATGGAGTCACAAAGAAAACATGCAAACTCCACACACAAAGCACCAGAAATCACGATTGAACCTGGGTTGTTGGAGCTGTGAGAGAGCGGCCCTACCAGTTGCACCACTGCGAACATAGAACATAGAACACTACAGCACAGTACATGCCCTTCAGCCCACAATGTTGTGCCGACATTTTATCCTGCTCTAAGATCAATCTAACCCTTCCTCCACTGTGCTGAGTATATCTGTTTTAGATTTTAGTCATTCAGCAACTGCAACTTACTGCAGTGAATTACAACGTTAAAAGAATGAAAACTTCAAAAAGCTCATAAAGCAGAAGACTGTTGCCAAGTGTCAGAGTATCAGGAGAGAAAAAGCTGGAAAGCACACTGCATCTTCAGGTTGATCCCAGTGTCCGACTTTCACAGTTGGAAGCCTGATTTGTACCTCCATTTGGAAAACAATTGGTCAAGAAGCACAATAGAGGGAGGAGAGTTCCTGCACTGTTCAATATCCTGTTTGAATGGGCCTCATCATTGGCAGTCATGATGAAAAGATCATCTGTCGATCAATTTAAAGCCACATAACAAAGCCCTCATAGGTGAGCATTGCATTTATTATACCATAGGGAAAAACTGAACTGAACTTTTAATAATACCGATGCAAAGGACGGTGTTTGGTTTGTTGTATTACATGAAGAACTAAATTTGCAGACTTCATTCTTAACACCATTTGGTGGCAGAGATCATTGTCTGTCAAACTATCTCCAAGTTCTGGGGGACATCAGGTAAAACACCACGAGCTCTGTAAAAGGTGGAAGAATTGCTCATTCAGATGCCAGAGATGAGAGCAGCAATAGGTTAGTGTAACGCTATTATGGTGCCAGCGACCCGGGTTCCATTCCCGATGCTGTCTGTAAGGAGTTTGTACGTTCTCCCTGTGTGACTGCATGGGTTTCCTCTGGGTGCTCCGGTTTCCTCCTATGTTCCAAAGACGTACAGGTTAGGAAGTTGTGGGCATGCTATGTTGGCGCTGGAAGAGTGGCAACACTTGCGGGCTGCCCCCCAGCACATTCTCAGTAAAGCAAAAAGATGCATTTCACTGTGTTTTGATGTACATGTAACGAATAAATAAATGTCTTATCTTATAATACATAAAAATGAGGTGCCAACCTGGTGAAGCTGCAATACAGGTCTACACATGTGCTAAAGAGTATGCAATAAACAGAGTGAAACAATCCCACAACCAAAGATCAGATTAAAGCACTTGCAGTGCTGCCACACCTAGTTGTGAATGGTGGTGGACAATCTAATGGGAGCAGGAGGCTCCAGGAACATCCCCATCCTCATCGATGGCAGAGCCCAGCTTGCAAGTATAAAAAAGAAGGCAGAATCCTTTTCAGCCAGAAGTGCCGAGCGCACGATCCATTGCAGCTTCCTCCTCAGGTCCCCACTTCACGGAGGCCAGTCTTCAGCCAACTCGACTCACCCTACCTGATATCAAGAAATGGCTGAGAGCACTGGATACAGTGGGATTGAACAATATCCTGGCTGTTGTACTATAAACGGGTGCTTCAGAACTGGCTGCAGCTCCAGTGGGTCTGTTTCAGTAGAATTACAACACTGGCATCTGCCTGACAATGTGGAAAATTGCCCAGGTATGTACTGTTCACAAAAAAGGACAAACCCAACTAATTTGGCTCACCACTGCCCAATCAGTCCACAATCCAACATCAGATTGATGGGAGGTGACGTGGACAACGCTGTCAAGGGACACTTACTCACCAATAACATGGTCATTGATGCCCAGCTTGGACTTTGCCAGCTCCACTCGGTTCCAGACTTCATCACACTCATGGTCAACACAAAGAGCTGAATTCCAGAGGTGATATAATTGCGATTGCCCTTGACATTGAGGCATCTTTTGACCAAGTTTGACCTGACTCTCAATTCATTAGAATGACCTTGAAGAAGAGATTGTCTCCCCCAAATGTTGTCCACCCAGGTGCTGTTACTCTTATTCTTAGGCCTCTTTTTTTTCCCCATCCATGCGAAAGAGAACACTGGGAAAGGCAGGGAGGCAGGCGGGGGCGGGGGGGGGGGGGGGGTGGGGCCTCCACTGGTCTCAGTACTCTGCAGAGGAGGAGACCCTGAAGTCCACATTTGTTGAGGTGTGTTCTTGAGGGAGAGGAATGACATCTTCTCCGTCAAGGTCCTTCCAATGAGTTGAAAATCAGGTGGCAGTCTGAGGAAGTGCACAAGACAGGAAGGGAATGCCTGAGTGCATAAGAGGAGATCGATCAGTGGCGACTAAGGCAGACCATGTAGAGCTCCAGTACTAATTGGATCCACTGAGGCAAGTGGCTTTGTTTTCAGCTGGTGCCTCACAAATCATAAGCGAGTAAGAGTAGACAGTGGAGGCAGGGAGAGCAGTGGGAAGCCCTTGTTGGAGGCTACTGCGTGCAGCTGCCACATCTCAAAGGCCATCATAGACACTTGAGAGGCTTTTAGATAGGCACATGAATATGCAGAGAATGGAGGGATGTGGACCATGTGCTGGCAGAAGGGATTAGGTGTCATTAGTTCGGCACAACATCATGGACTGAAAGACCTGTTCCTGTGCTGTACTGTTCTACTGTTCTCTGTTCTATGTTCTTTAAGCAAAATACCTCTGAAGCGACACAAAACATGTGTGAGGTAGTGGTGAACAATACAACCATCCTGGGCATGCTTGCACTGTCCATCTCAAACAAAGTGTACAAGATGATAAGAGGCATAGATCAAGTGGACAGTCAGAGACTTTTTCCCAGGGCGAAAATGGCTATACGAGGGGGCATAATTTGAAGGTGATTGGAGAAAGGTATAGGGAGGATGTCAGAGGTAAGTTTTTTTTACACAGAGAGTGGTGGATGCGTGGAACGCACTGTCGGCAGAAGTAGTGGAGGCAGATACATTAGGGACATTTAAAAGACTCTTAGATAGACATATGAATGATAGAGAAATGGAGGGTTATGTGGGAGGGAAGGGTTAGATCGATCTTAGAGCAGGATAAAATGTTGGCACAACATTGTGGGCCAAAGGGCCTGCACTGTGCTGTAATATTCTATGTTATATGTTCTAAAACTGAAACGTTGTTGTAAGCCTTTGTTGATGTCCTTGCCCAGGAGGAGAGTGGCCACCTGCCTGGTGCATCAAACCATGGCAATCACACATGTGCATGCAAGCCCTCACTGAGGGCTTATACACTATGAAAGCTAAATGCAATGAGATACCTCATTCCCATCCATTGCAAAGTGCTATCCAGCTCACAGCTCATAGCGAGCAGGGAACTGCAGGAAGGCCATCACAGAGGTGATGGTCAGAAGGATCAAGGATGTGGGAGCTCTGTCAAGTTTATGCACCTTCCCCGCCCTCCCCCTTCCTTCTCCCTGACAGCCCTCCACATGACCCTTTGTGTTGTGATGCCTCTGGGGCCAGTGAATTATATATCAGAGCCTTCTTGGGCCCCAAATCCAGAGGTTAACAACTCACAGCATGTCAACCATCACAGCGAGGACCTGAACAACCTGCCCCAAAGTCATGCAAATTATACCATGTAGGTAGAAGTACTCGGCAGCAGTCACTTCGCAAATAGAGCTTTGGTCACTCTCTTAGACCCCACTTTAAGGCCGTTCAGAAATACTCCCTTGCAAAATTCCAAATCACGATCCAAAAATTTGAGATAGAGAATAAATTCACTCTCACAGAATTTATGTGAAAAAAAGTAAATGAATAAACACAATTTTTTTCAACTCGCATTTTTTGACGCATGCACAGATGATGCGGCTTCGCATGACAGAAAATCATGATGCGGACCATTTTCCAGGAAAGCAACCCCCCTGTAATGTCGGGGTAACCTGTACACTGTACTGACTCATTCCAGCTTTTCTTTGATTTCAAAAATAAACTTTATTCAGAATAAAAAAATATATACAAAGGAAGAACACAGTGCAAAATACAAAAGCTTAACATTCGTGGTTGTTACATTCAGTAATGTAAAACGTAAGGAAGGAAAAAAAACACAAAACAAACATAGCACCATTGCTGCTTATGTGGCTCCCTGAGGTGATACCTCTTTCATTGTTCAAGGGGCTTCCCCCCTACTCAGTCCCTCCATGTGTGGTAGCGGAAGGAGCCTAGACTGTGGTCTTTCCCCACAGAGCCTTAGCATTGGCTGCACTTGAGCTTCAGTGCATCCCTCAGCACCTACTCCTGCAGCCTGGACTGTACCAGTCGGCAGCATTCCCTTACAGACATCTCGCTGTGCTGGAAGACCAACAAGCTTCAGGTAGACTAAAGGGCGTCCTTCACTGAGCTGATGACCTTCCAGCAGCACTTGATATCTGTCTCGGTGTGTGTCCCTGGGAACAGCCCATAGATCAGAGAGTCCTCTGTCATGTGGCTGCTGGGGATGAACCGAGACATGGACCCTTGCATCCTTCTCCACACCCTCTTAGCAAATCCATAGTCTGCAAAGAGTTGGGTGACCATTTCTTCAACACCGCAGCTGTCCTGAGGGCAGTGTGCATTTTGGGGGTGCTATGTCATCTGTAAAGGAAATCTCTGACTTGGAGGGCACCTCTCATTGCCAGCCAAGCGAGGTCTTTGTGCTTGTTGGTCAGATCTGGCGATGAGGCGTTCTGCCATATAGTTTGGACTGTTTGCACTGAGAACAAACCCACAGAATCCAAAATATCCCTGTCCAGCAGTGTCTGAAGTACATTCTGCGCTGATCAAATGGACTTGTGGTCAAAGATGTTTACTTGGAAGAACCCTTCCACAAAGGCGGTGCAACAGCATCCAGTTGATGGGGGCGCGGCGCGGTAGAGGGATCAGGCCTGTCTTCTGCAGCACCAGGGACAGGTAGAACCTCAGCACGTAGTGACACTTGGTGCCCACATACTTGGGGTCGACACGCTGACTGATACAGCCAAATATGAAGGTGGTCATCAGGATGAGGGCAACGTTGGGTGCACTTGCCCCGATTCTCAGGGGACTTGTGCAGCGTGACCCATCGGATCCGCTCCATCTTGGACCCCCAGATAAACTGGAAGATGTCCCGGGTGATTGCTGAGGCAGAGGAGTGAGGAACAGGCCACACCTGTGCCAAGTACAGCAGCCCTGAGAGCATATCACGTGATGACCAAGTTCTTCCCAGTTATTGACAGAGAACGCCATTTCCACAAAGCCAATTTTTGTTTTACCTTCCCAATCCGCTCCAGCCAATTTTCTTTACACACCTCAGCCCTTTCGAACCAGATCCCCAGCACCTTCAGGTAGTCAGACCTGACGGTGAAGGGGACATTGGATCGGTTGGGCCAGTTATTGAAGAACATGGCTTCGCTCTTCCTGTGGTTGACTCTGGCCCCCGATGCGAACTCGAACTGGCCGCAGATGCTGATCAATCTGCAAACTGACCTTGGATCCAAGCAGAAGATGGCAACGTTGTCCATGAACAAGGAGGTTTTAACTTGTGTGCCTCCACTGCCTGGCAACTTCACCCATCTTATGCTCTCGTCCTTCCTGATGGATTCGGCAAAGGTTCTATGCAACACACAAACAAGACAGGGGAGAGTTGACAACCCTGCTTGACTCCAGACAATGGAGAAACTATCTGTCTCCCACCCATTGATTTGGGCTGCACTACAGATATCTATGTAGAGGGAATCAATTTCTGATTCCCTCCCCAAAACCCATTTTGGAGAGCACATCCAACATGTACGTGTGTGACATCCTGTCAAAGGCCTTCTCCTGGTCCAAACTGACCAAACAAGCATCCACCCCTTTGTCCTGCATAGAGGCGATGGTATCCCTGAGCAGCACAAGGATGTCAGTGATTTTCCTGCCAGGTACATCACAGGTTTGTTCTGGGTGGATCACCTGTCCTAGAGCAGGCTTGACCTGGATGGTGATGGCCTTGGACTGGATCTTATAGTCCACATTCAACAGTGAAGTGGATCTCCAGTTCCTGATGTCCTCCCTCTCCCCCTTCTGCTTGTTGATGAGGGTAATAATGCCCTTCCCCATGGAGTCTGACATGCTGACAGCCAGAATCATAGCATTATACGCTTCCAGAAGATCCGGGCCCATCCAGTCCCACAACTCTGCCGGTAAGCTGTTGCTTCCAGGAGTTTTATTCCTGCTAAGGGAACGGATGGAGCCATTCAGCTCTTCCAGGGACAGTGGCTGATCCAGACCCTCCCACTTGCTGTCATCTAACACCTCCATGATAGAGGACAGGAAATATTGGGAGGCTGTGCTGTCTGTGGTCTTACTGTCATACAGACTGGCATAGAAGGATCTGCAGATCCTCAGTATGTCTGTCTGTAAGGATGTTACTGAGCCGTCCTCTCCCCGTGAACCTTTTGGAAAAAGAAGTGTGATCACGTCTCATCCTGCTCCACATATCAGACTCTGGATCCGAAGAGGCAAAGAGCGCAGAAGGAGAAGTTGCTGCAAGTCTGTCTGGAGTTGGCACAGTTCCCTCTGACTCTGTCTTGCTTTCTGAACATCTTTGAGGAAGAAGAACCTCTTGATGTTCTCCTTGGTTGCTTCCCATCAGTGAATTGGGGAGTCAAAGGGGGGGGGGGGGTCACAGTTCTCCAACCTTTCTAATCCCTCTTTAGTTCCTCGATGTTCTCTGGGATCAGCAGCTTGACATTCAACTTCCATGTCCCCCTACCTGACTTCAGGTCCTCATGTAGGTTACAGGAGGTTCGGAGGAGGCAGTGGTCAGAGAAGAACACCAGTGAGACGTCGGAGAATCTGACTGTGACTGCCTTCGATGTGAAGAGGAAGTCTATCTGGGACTGTACTGAGATGCCCATTCCGGTCCAAGTGTACTGTGGCTGTGCTCCACCTACAGGGGTGCTGAAGGCTTCGCATAACTTTGCATCTTTAACTGTTCTGGAGCTGCTGTCCAGTCTCCTGTCGGCACTGCCTGATTGTCCAGCTGCATCAATGACGCAGTTGAAGTCACCGGCCAGTACGACTGGTAGGGACATTGCCAGCAGTGGCGGGAGCTGTTTGAGGACAGCTAGCTGCTCGCTTGCTCTTCACACTGCACATGTTTAAAGATGCCAGTTTTATCTCCAAAGTTATTTGAGTTCAGGGATCACAAATGCTGCCCATTGTCAATCAACCTGAGCCTTCATGCCAACACCCTTGGTGAACTGCAGCACTGTTTGTGGGCTCAGGTACTGGGAATGGTCCTCCCCAGGGTGTGGTGATGCTGGCGGTGTCCCTAGGGCACTTTTTGGGCAGGTGTCAGGCATAGGTACAGGCATGTTTTGGGCAGGTCCTGTAGAGATGGCCTGCCTCCCCACAGAGGTTGCAAATTTTGCTTTCTCTCCGTCCTTGGTCTGGTGGCCTTCCTGCTTGCAGTTCTTGCAGACAACTGCACTGCATTGGACCAACACATGTCCGGACTTGTTGCAGTTACGACACAGTCTGGGTTGTCCTGCATATACCATGTACCCACGGTTCCCTCTGATAGCAAACACTGAGGGAGGATGAATGACAGCACCATTGGCATCCACCCTTAGCTTGACCTTCACCTGGCACTTGCTGGTCCGGATCCCAAACAGGTCTTTGATATCCACGCAGCTTCCTGCTCCCTCGACGTAACGAGCCAGGAAGGTGAGGACATCCACAACGGGCACATGTGGATTGAACTTGTGCACTGTTATCTCTCGCTCCTTCTGAGCGGGGAGGGTGAAGAGTGGCTGCGTCTTCAGCAATGACAGTGGAGCCTCATTCCCCCTCTCCTGAAAGTCCAGAAGCACCTTCTGCCATCCCACTGGGTTCTTGAAGGTAACGTCAAAATACCCGTTACCTGGGAAGTCCTGGAGGCAGTAGATGTCCTTCACCTCAAACTTGCAGCTCTCCAGTAGGACCTTCTTGATGAAGAGGTGCCTGGTGAAGGGATTCCCCTCACTGAGGTCCTTCACTGCCACCCTGAAAGTGTTTCGGATCCCGTGTCCTCCTCCCGAGGCGCTCGTCGCTGCAGCCATCCTGATGGAGCTGATTGGTTATAGCAGGTAATTTGCTGGAAGAGGGTGTTAGATTGGTTTCCCGATCAGCATTAGGATCCACCCCTACGTCAGCAGGTTAATCTCTTGGCAGGCAGCCATTTGATCATGAAGAGTCACCGTAGTCTTTCTTCTCTTTCAATGTCAATGTTTGAGTTCACCGGAAAATCTATCTCCGTGATTACTGTCCTGGGAGAACTGCCTTTCTGATCACCAACTCTCCCATGTCAGGGGATTTTTGTTCTGCCAGCTTCCTTTGAGAGCTGCTCACGGTACAATTTCTTGGTATTTATGACAAGGAGGCATTCTCTTGGAGACCCTTTCACCTCTGCCCCCAGTAAGCTGCCTCTCCTGCCAATTCCCTGCCTCCTGTGCAACAGGAGACACCTGAGGAGCAGCTTTCTGTTGTTCTGGTGGCACAAGCAGCTTTGGCTGCTGTTTATTGTGATCCTTCTCCAAGCTTCATGAGGCAGCTCAGACCAAATAAGTGCTGATCACAAATGGAAAATTCCAAGATTTAAAAGCCTAACTCCAATGTTCATGAAGTTATCTCTGCCAATTCTTTCGCATACACACAATGCAGACTTGCTTTCATTGGTCAGTTTTGGGAAGCCTTCAAAATCTGTGGAAGTTTCATTGAATTTACAAACTTTTCTTAAAATTGGTCTGATTGCAAGAATTAACATTGAAATTGATAACCTGCCTTCTGTAGGGATTAATTTTGTGCAACTGAATGTGAGGGTTAAATATGGAAGCTGACTGGTTGGGCAATGTCCTGTCACTTTAAGTCTATTTAACTGCTTCCCCCACATCCTCCTCCTCGCTCACCAATCCCCCATCACCCTCACTCTATCCACTTCAAATGATTTAAAATTCAGCCCTAATTTCTCAAGCATGAATACTGGAGAAACATTTGGAATTTTTAAGTAATTCTGGAGGTTCATGCATTTGAAGATGGACTGGGAACAAATATCATGGAAGAAAAGGATCCTCCTGTTTATACTGCATAATCATTGTGAATAAATCATACTCAGGATCTAGCTTTAACACAAACCAGCTATTCTTAGCATCTGATTACAACATCAAAAATGTGAATTTAACGTTAGTGGGGATATTGGAACTTAAAAATATTTTTGGAGAGCTCAAAAAGTAGTTTATTGGCCTGGTCACATGGAAGCCCATTTCACGATGTGGTGCAGGGCAACTGTTTCGAACCAAACAGTGAAGAAAGTGCTCATTAGAAACCAAAAAAGCCCAGGGAGATGATGGGATGTGATTCATCACATTGCTGTGCACAATACACAAAAACATTGTGACCAGTCATGAGGAAAACAAAGAGCCAAAAGCTCAAATGGAATCTCTAATGGAAGGGTTTTCAAAAACTCAACAAAATACAATCCAGTTACTCCAACAATAAAGTCTGGCGGGGTATTGCAGGGATCACTTGGTCATATTTTTGTCTATCGGTGACTTTGTTTGAACTGGTTTGACTGTAACTGAAGTCCCATTTGATATAGTTTCTATCGTTGATGTTGAAGGGTTCTTTTGAGGAAATCTCTTGATGCTGTTTTAGTCCTTTTTCCCCATAGGCAAGCACAGTATGTTCCCTGTTCTCATCAAGTTGGAAATGTTTGTGTGATGGACAGTTCAGCGCAAAATGGCTGAACAATAAAGACCACACATTTTTAGTTCTGAAGTCTTTTCTAGGTTGTAACTGACTGAATTTAATGACAAATACAACATCCTGAGGATCAGACTCCATTGGCAAGTGTCTCCCTCTGGCCCTTCATTCATACAGGACTAGAAATTGGATCATGAAAGACTGTTTATTACAGTGCTACACATTCAAAAATAATTTTTTGGTAGTACAAGATACAGTAACAACCATTTCTGGGTCATTTTATGTTACTCTGGAAATTTGATTGGTCTCTGCCTGACAGCAGTTTCACGTGAGCATCAGATGTGATTTCAATGTCAAATGGACATCAAATTACATCTATCCGACTGCAACTTTCCTCTTGGAGCCTGGTTCGGAAAATTAATCCACTTTGTCTTTCATCACTAATGGGATATGAGTGTTTCCATGATGCAATACCACACCAAGATCCCACAAAGATATATACTTATCTTCTATTCTTGCCTACTCTCGCAAGGCAGAGAGCTCTGGGCCACTGTGTGATGTTTCCAGCTTTAACATGTAATTGCACATGTTTCCAGCAGATGGAACCTTATCATGGAGGTAATACTCTTGGTAAACTCCAGGCTGAGAACAGATCAACAAACTAGGAAGTGTTTCTGGAAGTTATGAGGGAAACCAGAGCAACTTTATGAAATTGGTGGTTTCCACACAGTGCAATTATAACTAATTCCTACACAGGCAACTGAATTCTTTTGTAAAGACAACTGCTGTAACATTGAGAGGTGGAGTAACGCCCTTCCTCACTGTTGTATCATGTAGCTGAGGCTTCCATTGCTGTTGTTTTCAGCATTACCAGCTGCAGGTTTACTTTTGACATTATTCTATTTTTTTTTAAAAAAATCCTTCCTATTACAAATAGCACGCCATGGTTTTACTTCCCTGAAGGTGATATTAGCTCTTTCCCCCCCTCATGAGGACTGTACAGGGTTACTCCAGGGGAGCGGGCATGGCTGGTGGGCAGGCTGCCAACTTTCATTGGAGAGGTGGATCCCCATCATGGGCTTTGAGCACCATGGCTTCTACTTAGGACAACCGCCACAGAATAAAAAGGTAAGAACTGGCAAATGGGGAGCACTTTCCAAACAATCCATGTCCTATTGCTTTCTGTAGTGTAGGTAATCTGTCTTTAGAACCAATAGAACAATAGCAGCGCAATACAGGCCCTTCGGCCCACCATGTTGTGCCAACCTTCAAAACCACCACCTAAGACTATCTAACCCCTTCCTCCCACATATACCTCTAACTTAAATTCCTCCATATGCTTATCTAACAATCTCTTGAACTTGTCCAATGTATCAACCTCCACCACCACCCCAGGCAGTGCATTCCATGCACCAACCACTCTCTGGGTGCAAAACCTCCCTCAGACATCTCTCTTGAACTTCCCACTCAATACCTTAAAGCCACGTCCTCTTGTTTTGAGCATTGGCGTCCTGGGAAAGAGGCGCTGGCTGTCCACTCTATTGCTCTTGTGGCCAAAGGTAGCAGCCCCTTCACTTGCAGACAGGTTCCTCACAGGCCTTGCACATTGCAATGCAAATAAAGATCAAATTGGCTTTAAAGTGTTCAGGATGTTCTGAAAGATGCTGCATTAATGCAATGATTATTTTCTTTGAATTGACCAGTTAATTTCAATGGGGCTGATTGAAGAACATGTTAGGTCAGGTCACCAGGATAAGTTCTCAGATGGTAAAGTGGAATCTCTTACATCAGATCTTTGGACAGAGGAGTATCTTGTATCTGGTCTGAAAGATAGGAGCTCCAACAATGCAGCAAAGCCTCACAACTGTATCTGAGATTGTATGTGCAAGTTTTTGCATTGTATCTTGAACCCACAGCCTTCCAACTTTGGGACAAAAGTGTCCATCTGAGCCAAGCCAACACTTGCTCTCATTTCCTGCTCTCTTGTTACAACACTGACCATCAGACCAATGGAAGATTCAGTGATGGCAACTAAATTCTGTCAGATTCTGCCAAAAATCCTAACATGTTCTTCAATCAGCCCCATTGAAATTAAGCGGTCACCTTAAGAAAGTAATTGTTGCATTAATGCGGCATCTTTAAGTTATACAGTTATAGTGTTTATGTACTCAAACTTCACATAAAACCTGACTCCCTTGTTCTTGCAAACTACCTTTCCAACTCCAGTTTTTTCCAAGTCCCTGAATGTGTTGCAAGCTATCGACTTGTGTCTATCTGTCCAGAACCCCTCATTTGTATCCATCCACTCTGGACTCCGCCCCTACCACACTGCCAATATGGTTCCTATCAGAACTTTAACGAGTTCTTATGTGGCAGTGACAAAGGAAAGCTCTCCCTTCTTGTCCTTCGCAACCTCCTGCCACTTTTTACATCATCAACAAACAGCATTCTCTGGCATAATTGGGTGGGATTGGACTCACCCAATTTTGTTCTTATCTCCCTGGTAGAGTCAAACAATTTGCTTGAAATGGTGCCCTTCCTGCTATTATTTCTGGTGTCCTCTGAGGATCTATGCTATGGATGCAGACCTGGGCTGAGAAGTGACAGATGGTGTTCAACCCAGAAAAGTGTGAAGTGATACACTTTGGAAGATCAAATTTGAAGGTTAATGGCAGGGCTCTTAGCAGTGTGGAGGAACAGAGGGATCTTGGGGTCCACGTCCATAGGTCCCTCAAGGTTGCCGTGCAGGTCGATAGGGTTGTTAAGTAGGCGTGTGGTGTGTTGGCATTCATTAGTCAGGGTATTGAGTTCAAGAGCCACGAGGTAATGTTGCAGCTCTATGGAACTCTGGTTAGACCACACTTGGAGTATTGGGTTCAGTTCTGGTCGCCTCATTATAGGAAGGATGTGGAAGCTTTAGAGAGGGTGCAGAGGAGATTTACCAGGATGCTGCCTGGATTGGAAAGCATATCATGAGGACAGGTTGAGTGAGCTAGGGCTTTTCTCTTTGGAGAGAAGGAGGATGAGAGGTGACTTGATGGAGGTGTACCAGATGATAAGAGGCATAAGTCAAGTGGACAGTCAGAGACTTTTTCCCAGGGCAAAAATGGCTAACACAAGGGGCATAATTTTAAGGAGACTGGAGGGAGGTATAAGGGGGATGTCAGAGGTACGTTTTTACACAGAGAGTGGTGGGTGCGTGGAATGCACTGCCGGCAGAGGTTGTGGGGGCAGATACATTAGGGACATTTAAGAGACTCTTAGATAGACACATGAATGACAGAAAAATGTAGGGGCTATGTGGGAGGGAAGGGTTAGATAGATCTCAGAGCAGGATAAAATGTCGACACACATCATGGGCCGAAGGACATGTACTGTGCTGTAATGTTCTATGTCCTATGTCCGTCCTATCTGCCATCCAGTGCTAACCGCACAGTTCACTAGATGAATGCGAAATCAGAACTTCCCAGCGCCACTTGGATTTATTCAACATTGCTTCAGATTATGCTGTGAAAGGGCTTTGTTGGTGGGCAGGGTAGGAAAATTTGCATAGTGGTTGAAGCAGGCGCTGGGAGTGAGAGAGGAAGTGAATCTGATGGGGGAAAGAGAGACAAATGCCAGAACATAAAGAGAATGAACTTCTAAGGATATTGAACGCTGTATTGACTGAGGAGTTTGAAAGGAGGAGAAGTGCCCAGCGACCAGAGGCATGGCCGTGAGCTCCAGGAGTAGACAGCAGTGGACTCCGGTGCGAGGATACAAGCTTCAAGGAAGCAAACGCAAGATCAAAAACGAAACGTGTGCAGCCAAGGTCACCAATTGCTTCTTCAGATGTCATATCCTTTCACCCACACCACCACCCTTAGATATTGCCCAGCTCACCATCTGTCATCTCAAATAATTAGGTTTTATACATAACATTTATGTGCTCCACAACATTAGACACTGCACGATATGACAAATCCTTGCATCCACACCTCACTGACAGTCACAGCACCCTGGATGGATTGAACAACACTCACTTTCCTCTTCCTTGTGAGATCAGGTGGTGAACTAGGACCTAACACCAGGGGGCAGGTGTACTTACAGTGTTAGATACTGACATTGTGCTGTGCTGACACACAGCTGACATCCCAGACATGGGATCGACACATGGTGAGTCACTGGGCACGAGTCGCAAAGCACAGGTTCCGGCTCAATCAAAGGTCAAATCTCACACAGGTTCTGCTGCAGAAGTCTCTGCTCGGGACAATCTACAGCAGAAGGAGAATCGGAAAATATAACAAAATGCCTGGCGCTTTGGGACGCCTGGCAGAAAATTCAATGTCAAGAGATTGGAAAAGTCAGGCACAAAAAATGGGACAAGGTTTTCCATGCTTTCCAGTCGGAAAGTAGTGGGCAACTCTGTCCTCTCACTTGTGGAGCCAGACACTGATGGCTGATGTTGACTTCCTTTACAGCATCGGCAGTCCTGAGAACTGTGTTGGGAGCTCAGACGGCTGCCGCCATGGTAGTTGGATGTGTACAATGCAGGTGGTCACCACAGTCCTGCAACTGATTGTGAGTGTTGCTGAGGAATGAATGGCAGTGGTTCTGGGAGTAGGACCCTACTCTCCTGGTACTTTTGTAATCCCACCACCACACTCCACCAGTTCCAGCCCAGACTCCTGCCACCTATATCAGGATGATGCAGTTTGAATCCGGACTTCTCGCCCCAGAGGTGCTTAAGTTCATCCTTCATGCAGTCTCCCTCCCACCCCTCTGAACCCCACTCATTTGAAGTCTTTCTTCATTCTGGTAATAATCTGCCTTTTTATTCCTCTTACCTGCTTGCATGGCCTCACAATTCCCCGCGTTAAACTCCATTGCCAAGATTTTTCCCAACCACTCAATCTGTCTGTATCCTTTTGCAGAATCACAATGTCCTCATCACAACATGCCCTTCCGCCTACTTTCATAATGTTGGCAAGCTTGGAAACCTGTCATTTTCTTCCCTGCTCCAGGTCATTAATGTAAATAGTAAACAATTGAGCCCAGACTTGACCCAAAAATGGCCTCCTGGTGAAGGCTGGTTAGTGAACCCAGATCTGAGAGCAAGAAGTTGAAACAGAAATCTTGACATCAGCAAAAAATTCCTTCAGCACCTGTCACTTTATTCCCTGAAGACCTTTGCACCTGAAACAATTGTAGAAAGCACCTAACACTTGCTCATTTTACTAACACTCAAAAGAAATCAACCAACAACTAGCCTTAAGATAGTCCAAATGACTCTTCATGCATCTTAGCATCTTTTCAGCTGTGTGGAGCTGTTCTTTAAAAAATGCTGATGTCCTGAGTATGGACATTAAATCAACATTGGGCATGCTCTCAGTACTGCAGTATTGATACCCAAAAACTAAACACTTCCACACTCCATTTCTCAACTAAATCATCTGATAAATCATAGAAATGTTATTTTTCAGCTTAACCTATTTAAATGAATTCTAACATAAATATTCTGAACCATATGTATAGAGAAATAAGGAAAAGAATTGGACATATGGGACTGCTCCCTTTGGAGCTGGCATAAATTGATGGGCTGAATGGCCCCTTTCTGTGTCATTATAAGTGTAAGTGTAAGAACCACATTGCAGTAAAGATCAACTAGAATATTAAAGATAAAAGTTATTCATTGGTTTAATGCCATCTATTTGAAATAACACACGGCTTATTAATTTACTTCTGAAAATTTAATTATGTCTTAATTATAACAACATGTCTTCTGTAATGGTATAATTAACATTTCAAGCCACAGTAGAAATATTATAAGGAAAGGGTCCAATACTTTCCAACCTATTTGAGCTGGAATGCTAATTTTACTTTAATTAACATGAAAGTCAGTTAATGTTCTGATCAATTTTTAACCACAACATTAATCTATGAAAGTAAGTTATGGCTGATGGTTCATAAAAACGATACATGAACTTCATTTACTACTATCAAAAATATCTTCTCATTTTTAATTTATTTACTTCATTATCATTTACCAGATATTATTAATTAAATATTATTTTAAGCATAAAGAGGAAAGCTTGATCCAGCATTCTATAAACCTATAAATTGTGCATGCGATCTCAGAAATATGTGAGCAAGTAACCTTATGAAACAGTAAATCTCTGTAAGAAGGATCCATCCAAGAATAGGTACAAGATGTTCTCATAATATATAGGGAGAGAAGTCAGAATTATTCCAATGATCACTACATGTGGTTTAAGGAATCATAGCAGCGATGATGCTAAAACTAGGGGAACTTTAAAAATATTTCAATAATGTTAAGTAATTAGTCCTTCATATGAGTTTATTGTGAATTGGAAGCTAAAGTGAATTTGAGAATTACTTTATTGGAGTTTTCCAGACATATTTCCAAAAGAGCGGGAATGGCCACAGACTCAATTGCATTGTGCATAATTTTTTCTATTCTACACAATTAAATTAAAGCATCAAATTGATCGTGAAAGAGCTCATGAACCTACAGAAGATACTGAGCATAATGTGAATTTTGATCACAGAGAACTGTACACATACGAAAAGGAAACAGAGTGTGTAGGGGCGTTATCAATCCTCTCCACCCAACTGGCGCCTCCTCTGTGAAATTGAATCACATATATGCAATTGCACAGAGCGTGGACCACACATAGGAAATCAGATCAGGGCAGTAGGTATGTGCCTCTGCTATTTTAAGGGATCATCAATTACTGGCAAGTTTGTTGGAGAGTCAGTCGAATTAGACAGTCAGAACTTGCAGCAGCTTGAATCTGAGTATGCTCTCAATAGTGCAGAAGTGAAGCCTTCTGTCTGAAGACAAAACATGAGGTGCTTTAGTTGTGAACCTGTTAGCTCTCCAGAACATGATACAGGACAAGAGGAGATAAAGCCAAGGCTTCTCTCACAGAGGAGATCAAAGAAGGAGGGAGAATGGGCTGTGACCAGGAGGCACGAAGCCCAAACTCTTTCTGGGATATACACTTTTATCAGAATCAGGTTTATTATCACTGTCTTATGGTGTGAAATTTGTTATTTTGCGGCAGCTGTACAGCGCAAAGACAAAAAATTACCATAAATTACAAAATAAATTAATAGGGCAAAAACAAGGAATAATGAGGTAGTGTTTATGGGTTCATGGACCACTCAGAAATGTGATGGCGGAGGGGAAGAAGCTGTTTCTGAATCATTGAGTGTGGCCTTTCAGGCTCCAGTATCTCTCCCCTGATGGTAGTAATGAGAAGAGGGCATGTCCAGGATGGTGAGGGTCCTTAGTGATGGTCTTAACCAGAGAAGCAATGTATGCAAAGTTGAGATTTTCAAAGGAGAGGTGAGAAAGATCTCCTGCCTTCTGCAGAGAGCTCCAGCCTTACCTCCTGGGCAGGACTGCTCTGGTCACAAGGGTGGTGCAATGGCGCAACTGGTAGAGCCGCTGCCTTACAGTGTTAGGGACCCTGGTTCAATCCTGACACTGAGTGCTGTCTGACTGGAGTTTGCAATTTCTCCATGTGACTGCATGGGTTTCTTCTGGGTGCTCTGGTTTCCACCCATATCCTAAAGACGTTCAGGTTCCTAGGTTAATTGACGGCTGTAAATTGTCACCAGTGTGTAAGTGAGTGGTACAATCTGGGGGCAGTTGAAGAGAATGTGGGAAGAATAAGAAATGGGATTCATGTAGGGTTGGTGTAAATGGGCAGTTGATGGTTGGTGCAGTCTCAATGGATCGAAAGGCCTGTTTTCCCACTGTACCCCCCCCCCCCTCTATAAACCTCTGTCACCCTACCCTACTTAGTCCCCTGATTATTCCAGCTAGCAGTGGCTGTTATGTATCATGTCTCCTAATTTGCAGGCCACTGCGTTACGTGGGAAGTCACATGTGCTTCCCATTCTGGGAGAGGGAAATCAGCAGGCGTCGCAGGCTCATGGATTTACCTTTATTGCAACTTCCTGAAATTTCGAGAATTTGAAATTTCTGATGCCAAGGCTCCACATTGTCATAATTGATGGCTCCTGAGTGTTCAAGACTGCACAGGATTCACATATGATGATCATGCACCAATGACTCTAGCGCAGACAGACATGGTCTCTCCTACAACTGTACCACCCCTCCCGAAACCCCGCTGTTATAATCAAGCACCCACGGTTAGTGCCATTTTAACGTATGTTTAATGCTCAAATTAATTTTCAGATCAATACATTTTTTTGCTGTTCCAAAACTATTTTTCATGATTTTTAAAACAGAGAATAAATGTTCCAGAAAATGGTTTAAAAACTGTTGAGTAGCCCTGTGAGTGAAATGTTGAACTCTGCAGTGAAAGCTGCAAATTGTAATGTAAATATCCAAATTACCTCCCCTTTGGAGAGAACCTTCATTATTTCTCAATGAGTCATGAGATGGAGCATGGCATGAAAATGTCGATGGAGAAAAAACTGCCAAAAACACACACTGTTGCTCTCTAAAGAAGCACATAAGTTAGGGAGAAATAGATAGCCACTGATGACAAGTGTGGAAAGGCACATGAAACAAGATCCTCCCACTAAAATGCAAAGATGAGTAGGACAAGGAGATAGCCATTAGAAGATGAAATGTTATTAAATGGAGACCAAATATACAGCCATGGCATTTTTGTAAACCTTCAATTTCAAAGAATATTTTGTGAAGATCTCACTTTTTCCCTTTCACCTCTGTTAGTTTTACCAGTTAGACAGTCCCTTGGGATTAAGGATGACTTGCTTCCACTCATTTTTTGTGGATGTTGAGTTGACTAATGAGGCCAAGGTGGGGACTGCAGGCTCTTCTACACGTGGACAGGAGGTGCCTGATGGAGTAAGAGAGGTCATTAGTTTGTGAGGTGGTGCACTTCTTCTATCACTTTGCGGGGCTTCTATGTGTTCCCAATGCATGGACATGAGGTTCTCAATGCCACCCCCAATGTTGTTTCTCTACTTTATATGGCCATGGGGCAGAGATATCTGGAAAATAATACTCATTGGGCGACAGACTTGAAAACAATGTTGATACCAATTGATGCTACTTCAGTTAAGCCAGCCTCATAAATAATGTTTAATGTTAAATTGGTTCTAGGAAACATAGTTTCTTATCTTTTAATATTTACACTCAAATACATTTCGTTTGGTGTATTTTCAATGACACCACTTGTTGAGAGCCATCTATTCACATCTCCTTTTAGCTTTTCAAAGCAATTCAAAGTTTATGATTTTCCATACTCTGCTACTAAAGGTATCCTTTGCTTTGCACAGATTGCTTTAGTAAAACACACATAGTACATTCGTGTTTGATAGTAATTCTTCAATAAAGTTTTAAACAAAGCATGATCTCCATGTATTTCAGAGGTGATCTTAAAAGAGCACCTTTTTTGTACGACTGTTTTACAGAAAACTATGATGTTCTTATCACTGATATCTTGCTAATATAGTAATTAAAACATAGCACAAGTCACAAATCATTTACCATGTACACATAATTATGCTCGCTCAGTTTTGTTGTTCATTTGTAGAGATTATAGAGATTTGTAGCTATTCACCTAGATCAGACCTGCTGTGATTTTTTAAGCACTGTGGTTAATTTACTGAATCACTTGAACAATGGGGCAGCGTTTTTCAAAAGTAGATTCAATCAAGTAGGCAGACCAGAAAATTGAGGACATGTACTGTGTCAGCAGGAGATATTTCCTTAAACCACTTCAACATATTATGCTAAAATGTCAATTTGGTAAAGTGGTGCTATTTGCATGTTTCTGCATAAAATGTTCTGCCATATTGCACTCTACTAATGGTCACCTATATTTGAAAGAGCACTAAAAAAATGCATTTCTGTTTGACTTCATTAATTCCAGTATAGGTAATATATCAAAGCATATTGTTGACATCAGTGGTTGTGCTCCAACCTACAAAAGAAATTATAGGAATGCTGACAGGTAAAATTATTATTATGCACACAGTAGCAAGGTTGATATAAAAAGGATTGCTCACAGTAATTGAGCAATAAATAAGACATATCCTATTTGAGTTTTCTTTGTATGCAGAGCCCTTGAGTTAGGCCTGAAAAATATATCTAATGCCAAATCCATTTTGCTAATTTCAAAAATGTTTTCACAATCTCATTTTAAAAAATCCAAATTTAAAATGAACATATAAAATGTAAGTCAGCACTGAGCTAAAATTACTATTGCTTTGAAATTGGAATTTACCCTGTTTCCAGAGTGCTCAACATGTGTTGCATATCACACTAATGTCCAATCGAATGCCTTACAAAAACTTCTGAAACTGACCAGAAATACACTGGGGCTATTGTTAATTACACCCAGAATCATGCGTGAAAGTACAAGCTGCGCTGTTCTGAATGGGACTACACTCATTATAGTGCACTTGCATAACAATATTTCTATGTACTAACTGAGAAGGGTGTCAGCCCTTAAAGACACACTCCCCAAGACAACCAGATACCAGCAACACACACCATGGCTGTTATGGGGGTAAGAGGGAGGTTGCAGGGGACAGGGGGAGAGCCCATCCATCTAGTGAAAGAGACATGGCATTCACATAAGTGAGAAAAAAGCTAGGAGGGAGATCATGCATGCCAGGGAAGCAAAGAGACCACATAAAGAACCTGGCAAGAGGTGACCATGATAACCTTCGACAGGTATGAGAAGTTCCTGTTATTCCAGCAATGCAGAAATAAATTTCATATCCTTGCAAAATACATTAGAGTGAACCAGAGATGAAAGTTAACTGAGATAGGCCAGTACATCAGATGGAATCAGTATAAATGAGTTAAAATGGCAATGTTAGTGATACAACTGTGCCAGTATGAAGCTTGTTACTTTCAGCCCTGGGGTGAGCTGCACCCCACTGACGATAGTTTCAGCAAGCTGTTTTAGTAATTGGATCAGGGATTTCTTTTATTGATGTCTGCAGATGGATCTGCAAAGGAGAAAATGAGGGTTCATTATGTGTCATCTGGGCTCTATTCGATGAATACTGGTGAACTATGTTGTTTTTAAGGAGAAGAGTGTGAAGAGGGTCCCTTAATCTGGACTGGGAACTATGATTTAACAAGCTCCTTTTGAAATCTTTGTATTAGGGAGTCCCTTATCGTCCGTGTCTTCAGTGCCTCTGCTCTTCTTGAGATGGGGATTATGGAGTTCTGCTGGGACTTCACTCCGCTAACTTTTCTTGACCTCTTGCTCCTGTTGTTCTTCAGCCTGCTCCTCGTGTCCCTTGAGCACAGGGTCTTCTTTCGGTTCCTCCTTCAGCTGCTATCTTTAGTTGGCTAGGTTGTGTAACATAAAGCACACAATGTTGTCTTGGCATCTGTTGGGCATATACAGGAAGGTACCCCCAAACTGACACTGGCACCAGACAGGGCATCTTCCACAAAGTTCTGATCCTTTTGTGGCTCTTGTTGTGATGGCACTCGGCAGTTGTGATGGGACTGTAAGGTTGTCGTCAGGAGTCAGGGAAGCAGAAGTTTGTCCTTGTCGCTAAGGATCCATCCCTCCAGATGTTGTTGGCCATGGAAAATGTCTGGCAGTTCTGTATCCCTGAGGTGAAGATGTCACATGTGCTTCTCAGGAACATGGCATTCACCATGAGGTAAATTTTCTCATGATTCACAACTACCTTAATATTGCCAAAGTGCAAACCTTTCCTATTCCTAAGTGGTTTGGGTTACTTATGGAAATCCTTATGGGGCCGTCAGTAGGGAATCCTGCAACATTGACCAATCTCAGTGCTCCTGATATTGTCTGGTCATCCCTAAAATCAAGATAGACAACTCATCTCTGCATTACCATGATGCTGTGGTGAACAGGAGGCATCACAGAGATCCTTTGTGCCATCTTGGAAAGATTCAGTGGCCAAGCCATTGAGAGTTAAGGTGACCTTTACCTCAATGGAAAGATCAGTCCAGCCATGAGGGAGTAGTCTTCTTACAGCATTTTGCACATCTCAGTGATGATAGCCATAGGCAACCTGTGCCTGCAAATACATTGCTCCCAGAGAAGTCTAGGTAGGATGGGCTGTCTCCAAAGATGCTGTGGTAGTAGGCTCTTTGGAGGTGGGCATACCTTTGACTCTTCTGTGGCCAAGTCATTGAGTGTATTTAAGACAGAGATTGATAGGTTCCTGATCGGTAAGGGGGTTAAGTGTTACAGGGAGAAGGCAGGACAATGGGGTTGAAAAAATCAGCCACGATTGAATGGCGGAGCAGACTGGATGGGCTGAGTAGCCTAATTCTGCTCCTTTATCTTGTGGTCTTATGGTCCTACCCTGAGGTTCTCAAACCACCCTGTCTGACCAGTTATTGGCAATGGGGTATTGTCAACAGTGTCACTCATTGAACGAGCATCTCAGCAGCTAAATGCTGGCACTATTAGTTTAAGCACATACCATGAAGTAGGGGAGGTTTTTAATAGTTTGCAGTGAGTTGTGAAGATGCTCAGCCAGTGCAATGTGCTCCTAGTTGTACAGCAACAGAGGCTGTGGGTTTCATCCGAATGCTCTTATTTATGCCGGCAAGGGATGAAATGTGGAACGTGTCACCAGTGACACCATGAGGTGCACGGCTGATGCCAGAGGAGTGCCAAAGGGCCTGAGGTGAATTGTGCAATTTGTCAATGGATGCTACTTCACCTGGAAATGATTGTTGGCTCCATTTTACCAAAGGAAAATTGTTCTTTTGCATGATTTGCCCATGAAAAATAGGCATTAATGCATCAAATTTTGAGGCAACCTATTTCTTTTCTATCTTAAAAGTTGAAGTTTTTATCGATTTTAACATTAGGTACAAATGGAGAAATTTGTATTGTGAGTTACATTATTGCAATAAAAATTACCAAAAACAAAGCTCAGCATGTCTCAGTAACAGTGTGATTCTGCAGACAGTTGAATTAACAGATTAGAAAAATGACTGTTAATTGTTTGCCTGAAAATATGGTGATAATATTAAGAGACCCCATCCACCCACCCCCTCCCAAAACTTCAACCTCCACCACCACCACTACCACCACACCATCCTGTCCTGAACAGGCAGAATTAGAGCTTAAAAGAATGGGAAGTGATGAATGCTGAGAGGATATCTCTCCTTTTTGGGGAACCCAGAACTAGTGGGCAGAATTTCTGAATGGAGGATTGTCCAATTAAGACAGGGATGAGGGAAAATGTCTCCTCTCAGAGGGTGATGAATCTTTCGAATTCTTTGAGCCCAGGGAGCTGTGGAGGTGGAGTCATTGAATATATTCAAGACTGAGATGGATGGATTTTTGGTCTTAAGGGGAGTCAAAGGTTACAGGAAAGTGGAGCTGAGGTGAAAATCTGTTCATTATCTTATTGTATTGTGGAGCAGGCTTAAGGGGTTAAATCGCCCACTTTTCTTATAGAACATATAACATAGAACATTACAGCACAGTACAGGCCCTTCGGCCCACGATGTTGTGCCGACATTTTATCCCGCTCTAATATCTATCTAACCCTTCCCTCCTACATAGCCCTCCATTTCTCTATCATTCATGTGGCTATCTAAGAGTCTCTTAAATGTCCCTTAAATGTTCTTCTGTTTCTTATGTTCTTAATTGGGGGATATTGACCTTTAAGAGCCAAGAGTGGGGACAGTCTTATGTTTTCATGGAATTATAGACTCGTACAACACAGAAACAGGTCCTTTGTCCCATCGAGTTTGTGCTGACCAGCAACCACCCATTTCTGATAAATTCATTCTTCCTACATTCCCATCAACTCATCCCAGATCCTACCACTCACCTACACACTAGGGACAATTGACAGTGGAAGATTAACCTATCAACCCACATGTCTTTGGGATGTGGGAGGAAACTGTAGTCCTTGGAGGAAACCCACACGGGGTCACAGGGAGAATGTGCAAACTCTGCACAGGCAGCACCAGAGATCACGGGCCATTAGAACTCATGCCACTGTGCTGCTCTTGTCTTGACAGAAAGTTTGATTGACGGATGTTGAAATATTAACTATTATGAAAACCTGAGTGTTTGCAGTTTAGCATGTTTTGATCGTTTAATCTACGTATTTTGTGCCAGACTGTGACTGAGTGCAAATTACTACCATCGGGGAGGAGGTACAGGAGCCTGAAGACCCACACTCAAAGTTTTAGGAGCAGCTTCTTCCCCTCCGCCATCAGATTTCTAAATGATCCATGAACCCATGAACACTACCTCGTTATTCCCTTCTTTTACACACTATTTATTTGTTTTGTAATTTATAGTAACTTTATGTCTTTGCACTATATTGCTTCTGCAAAACAACAAATTTCTCGCCATATAAATCAGTGATATTAAACCCGATTCTGATTCTGAGTTAACTTTTGGCCATAACTTTGCATGAAAATTAGTGTTACTATTTCAAAATGGTTGCCAATTTAATTTATTTATTATTTCTTTTCCCATTTTTCTTTTTAGAGCAAAGAAGGGTTCAACAGAGACAATTTGTGATTGTCATTCTGAGTATTCAGCTTATACTTATTATATTCACAAGCTGAATATAAACTAAATATTCAGAACATTCTCAAATAGCATTATTGCTCGAAGTGAAAAAATGACCCACTTTGCCATCTGCTTGGCTTTCCATTATATATTTTATATATCATATACTGTACAAGTTATATTTTGGTGCAGCAATTAAAGCTGCTTGCTTCAAAATAGTTGTCAGGAATATATATAGGTCAAAACTGGAGCTCAAAAGCATTAGCTGGTCCAGTCTTAATTTTCTAATCTAATTTGCTGTGAAGAAATTTCAGCCTTTCAGCTGGGTTCATTTTCAGGAACGTATGTTCATGCTGATGACCTTTGTTCTTTACACCTGCCCACTGAGTCCGTGATTGTCAGAAACTCGTCACTAAAGTGGCATAAGGAAACTAGCAATGGCTTTCTGAAACTACAAAAATACAAGTGTTGTCATGGTTCCAATTAAAACCTACTGTTACAGGTAAAGTTCCTGTGATTGCGTGAGTGACTGGTGAGGACAAGATGTTTATATAATAAATGTACAGATAGCAGTTCTGCAAATTTGATTGTTCAGAGGTGATGAAAAAAACCCAACATAATATCATGATGAAAATTTCACACTCCGTAACATTTCCATTTGAACAAATTTAGGATTAAGTTATGTTATTCTTCACTGTAAAACATTTACTGCTGTACGAATGGAATTTTAAGTTGCATCTTTACAAAGTGAAAGGCGTTGAATGGATGCAGATACAGGTAATTACAATAGTTAACAAAGAACAACAATTATTAATGGTGTTTGTTTCACATTTATGGAAAAGTATAAAACAACTGTTAATCCCTGTACTTTTGGAGATGGTCCCTTAAAATGCCAATGGATTAAAATACTAATATGGTTGCTTTAAGTGATCATTATATGTTGATAAATAAGGTAATTAACAGGCTAATATCTCCATAACAGACTCAGATATTATTTTGATCTGAACAATTCTCAATGCATCAATGTGAAAATTGAATGTTTTATTCAGTATTTAGATTGTGAAAGAAAGGCACGTTTATTTAGACATCAGGGAATACTAATAAATTCTGTATTAATCATGAAGTGCTTAGATTTAATCCTTGTGATAACACCAAGATGCACAGTTGTTTCAAAACTTAAATATCAATAAGGTGAACACATTTTAAGTTGAGATAAATTGTGATATGCATCTAAGCAACAATTTGTTTGTTTTTAACCACATAAAACTGCAGTAACAAGTTGGGTTAAAAATATGACCCATTTTATCTTCTTTATTTAATCAACTGTTTTAATAATTTAACTTGAGAGAAAAGGGAGCCTCCATGGATTTACCCATTCACTCATTACTTGACAAGCAGCCAACCCAGCTGACAATTAATAGGTAATTCAAAACACATCCACAAGATTAAAGAGGTGGATATATATACCTGAAGATAAAAAATGTGAAGAGCAATTTATGTGGAAAGCTCTGCATGGATGGTATGAACAAGTTTTTTGTTAATGATTACATATTCCTCCCTCAAGCTATTTGTGATCAGAGAGACTTTTCTTTGAAAACAGAATAAAACAAGCTTCATTCTAAATTGACAGAAAGAATAGAACCTGTAACTGTGCTCTCCCAGAAAGATTTCCTGGCCTTGTATGCCTAGAGTGATGATGGTGGGGTCAAAAAGCTAACTCATTGCAGAATTTTAACTTTTTTTTTGTTTTTGCTAAGCTATCATGTTTTCTAGTTGGAATGAAAACCCCAGGAACTGCATTTTGTACCAAACTAGGAATCTTACCCATTGTCAAGGAAGACCCTGAAGTATTTCTTTGATCTGGCCTTAAATCAGTTGCTTCAGAGAAATAAAGGGCTTCCAAGCATCAACAATATTTTCCAGTACTGCAGAAAAAAATGGAAACTGCAGTCTGTTTTGCTGGGTTTATTCACTTTCTGTTCACATGTAAAACCCTGTCCCCGCAAGATAGCTAAAGCAATTTGAGATCATTAACTTGCTTGAAAGGAGTGGATTATAATCCTCTAAAGCGTCGATAAAAATGACCAAATATTTCAGTAAGCAGTTAACTATTCATTCAAGAAAACTAAGCTTATTGCATAAATTTCTGCAATAATCAAGACAGCTTCTTGAACTAAAAGCAGAAATTGTCAAAAATATTTCACTACTGCTTTGAAGTACTTCGACCTACTGTGCTTTTCGTTAAACTGAAACACATAAAGGAGAAACATTACCACAAGATACCTTTCCAGTCTCTGTTAGACTAGCATATGTAATTAAATTAAAGATGCACAACCTCTCAAGTTATTTACTTATTATTTATCTTTGCATATTCTGACTTTGTGGGTCAGTGGCATGGAGGTACCAACCTACAGGCAGGTTGCTCATAAAGATCCTTCAGTCGCTGAGGATTTTGGTTGCTAACAGATATCAGCCCAAAGGGATCTTCAGATCCCAGCACCAGTGAAGCCATCCGGCAGCCTGATTAGCCAATCACATTGAATAAGTCACACATCTGGCAAAGTACATGGAATAAAATGCAATTCTTATTACATGTTTTAAACATTTTACGAAGCAGGAAATAAAGATTGTAGCAGTTATGAAATTAAAGTATTAGTTGAAATATCATAAAATTCTTTAAAGATTTTTTTAATTTAAAAACATACAGAGCTAAATGTTGCCCTCAGTGGTGAACTTGCCATGCTTGCCACTGATGCATAAGAAACGGTCTGTGCTTATCTTGTGCTGTTTAAGTAACACCAGTTTCTGCTGCCAAGGCCACCCAATCCTCAATGGTTAGGCATATCCGCTTCACTCCCTAAGTCCCTACATGTTGGACAGGGTGTGAGGGGGTGCAGAACAAGGCCAGCTAACAAAAGAGCTAACAGAGCTTTGACAAGTAGCTAAGCCATTTCTCAGCCTCAATCTGCCATCAAAGCTCTAAATACATTGTGAAAGTTTTTGAACGTTTCAGGTATTTAAAAGAAACAATTGAAGCCTTTTAAAACTATGTGCAATATTTCAAAAATACTAAGAAAGATTAAGCATCTAAAAATAGTAAAACATATAAGCCATTTAAATAACCCCAGACAACTGTAAGAAATATAAATGAACTAACTTTTACCTTTGTACCTCAGCTGAAATCATCAGAGAATCTGTTGCTGCAGCCGGTTGGATGGAAATCCCAACGTTGCAATCAATTACTCAGGTATGCACAAACTCAATGGCTGGTTCACCACAGTGCAAAATTTAGCCCTGCATTGTTTATGATTAATAAAAGAAAATGACCTTCAGAGAATTTTATGATATATCTTAATCTCATTTCCAGTGAGGGAAAGTTGATGAAATTGATGAGATCAGCATGGGTGCAGGAAGCAGCACCAATGCAGTCGTCAGTGTGGCAGAGAAAGAGCTGGGGAGTGTTACCGCCTTAGGCTTGGAACATGGACCGTTCCATGTAGCCGACGAAAAGGCAGGCATAGCTAGGGGCTACGTGAGTGCCCGTGGCTACACCTTTGATTTGGAGTAAGTGGGAGAAGCTGAAAGAGAAGTTGTTGAGGGCGAGCACCAGTTCTGCCAGACGGAGGAGGGTGGCGGTGGAGGGGAACTGGTTGGGTCCGTTGTCGAGGAAGAAGCGGAGAGCCTTAAGGCCTTCCTGATGGGGGACGGAAGTGTACGGGGACTCGACGTCCATAGTGAAGATGACGTGGTCAGGGTTGCTTGTCGAAATGCGGAATTCTGGTGCAAGCTCAAGGAAATGATTGAAATTCATCAGATGCACCCCAAAGATATAGATCAGTTGGCTAAAGCCAAATGCCCAAGGAATATGTGGGACAGTATGGGCCAGGGGCGGCGGGATAGTACATGGGTGACTAGAGGGACTACCAGTTGTGAGGAGAGACATCGGAACTTTAAGGAAGAGTGAGGCAGTGACTTGGGGGGGAGGTGAGAGTAATTAGGGAATGATAATGTCAGTGATTCAGAAAGCCGATGAACCCGCCGTGGATTATGTGGAGCATAAACATCGGGCCTGTGAGGAATATTCAGGGACAGACAATCCTGGTCAGGATGATCCAATCCTCCTTGAAAATGCTGAAGGAAGGGCTGAGCTCAGCCTACCGGGAGGTTTTAGACTTGGGGATAGCTGTGGGATCAACCTACCCCTCAATAATATCCTGGGCCGGAGAGATAGACCAGAGGAGGGGGAAGAGAGATTGTAAAGTGGCTGTAGTGGATGTAGCTGGTGTGAGGACACAGAGGACTTGCTTCGTGTGCAGCAACGGGGACACCTAGCAGGAGACTGTCAGAGTAGAGATAGAAAGATGAGGGAGAGAAGATGTCACAGCTGTGGCCTCTCGGGCCACAGTTGGAGACAGTGTCCTAATGAGGGAGGAAGGTGTGAGAGTCGCCCACCAAAACACGCAGAAACCACAGCAGCACCCTCTGACTCCCAGCCAGGTCACAGAGCTGGTAAAGACAACATCCAGGTCAGACTAACAGCTGGCGGCAGCCTCCATTGCCGGTAGTGATCACCCACGGATGTACACTAGAGGTTTATTAGGGGGCTAGCAATGCGATATGTTAGTGGACACAGGGTCATCAGTATCAATAACTGACCTACTCTTGCCCACGACTGGAGAGGCGATTTATGTTTTAACTGCAGTGGGGCAGCAATGAGAGCAGAGAGAAGTAAAACTCCCACCTCAATTCCACATCCCACTCCCATATTGACATGTCTATCCACGGCCTCCTCTACTGCCACGTCGAGGCCAGACGCAGGATGGAGGAACAACACCTCATAGTCCGCCTTGGTCGTCTCCAACCTGATGGCCTCAACACTGATTTCTCTAACTTCCAGTAACCCCTCCCCTTCTTTATATTCCCACCCCCCCATTCCTTTGTCTTCCCTTATTCCTGTGGCTCCCTTCCCCCACCTTGATGACCTGCCCATCTCCTTCCCCCCCCCATCCTTTATTCCATGGTCCACTGCCCTGTCCTACCAGATTCCTCCTTCTTTAGCCCTTTGCCTCTTCCACCGATCACCTCTCAGCTTCTTACATCTCCCCCTACTCTCCCACCCACCTACCTTCCCCCTCTCACCTGGACTTGCCTTATCACCTGAACTCACCTGCCTGCATGTGCTCCTCCACTTCCCCCAACCTTATTATTCTGGCTTCTGCCCTCTTCCTTCCTAGTCCTGATAAAGGGTCTCAGCCCGAAACGTCGACTGTTTATTTCCCTCCATGGATGCTGCCTGACCTGCTGAGTTCCTCCACCACTTTTTGTGCATTGCTCCAGATTCCAGCATCTGCAGAATTTTTTGTGAAACTCAGGTACTTGAGGTAGAGGGCGTGCAGCTTCCAGTAGATTTCTGGATATGCCCAAACAATGAGGGTATTGTCCGAGGGATGGACACATTAAGTAAGGCAGGTGCTGTCATAGACTCGGGGAACGGACAGATTACGTAGATGAGTCCAGCTCAGCAAACACATATGATCCACAGAGCAGACAACGTGGCCCACAGAGAGACAGCAGCCCCAAGTGGGGACAGGAGACAGGACAATGTGTGTGAATCATGTCAGGAGGTCCCATGGGTACAGACAAGAAGTGTTAGCAGTATTACACAGACAAGAAGTGTTAGCAGTGCAGCTGCCTGCAGAGGTAGCGGGAATTAAAGTAAAAACACACCAGAAAGCAGATAATGTTGCAGCTCTATAGAACTCTGGTTAGACCACACTTGGAGTATTGTGTTCAGTTCTGGTCGCCTCATTATAGGAAGGATGTGGAAGCCTTAGAGAGGGTGCAGAGGAAATTTACCAGGATGCTGCCTGGATTGGATTGCATGTCTTATGAGGATAGGTTGAGTGAGCTCGGGCTTTTCTCTTTGGAGAGAAGGAGGATGAGAGGTGACTTGATAGAGGTGTACAAGATGATAAGAGGCATAGATCAAGTGGACAGTCAGAGACTTTTTCCCAGGGTGAAAATGGCTAACATGAGGGGTATAATTTTAAGGAGATTGGAGGAAGGTATAAGAGAGATGTCAGAAGTAAGTTTTTTACACAGAGAGTGGTGGTTGCGTGGAATGCACTGTCAGCAGAGGTTGTGGGGGCAGATACATTAGGGACATTTAAAAGACTCTTAGATAGACACATGAATGATAGAGAAATGGAGGGCTATGTGGGAGGGAAGGGTTAGGTAGATCTTAGAGCAGGAAAAAATGTCGGCACAACATTGTGGGCCAAAGGGCCTGTACTGTGCTGTAGTGTTCTATGTTCTATGTTCTAGAAAGGGGAAAGTAAGGAGCAGAAAGGAGATGAGTGGACAGATCTCAGATTAAAAAGAGCAGTGGAAGAACAGGAAACGACAGAAACTGCAAGTGTGGAGGAAGGAACTACTGAAGCCAATTTAGTAAAATTATGTGGAGACGTAACCAGGTTAAAATGTTGAGGGACAGAGCAAAACAGCAGCAACATATTGATGATCAGAGAGAGCCAGAGGGGGAGAAGGTCACCCTCCCACAGCCGGGTGACCAAGTCATGGTGAGGGAGCTGCCTGACAAGGCAGGTTTCGCTCCCAGGTGGATAGGACTACAGGTGGTGCTACTGACGAATGACACCCGTGGCTGTGTGCTGACCCAGCAAGGCAGCCAGTGGTGACACTGGACTCAGGTCAAAAGGTATGACTCACCTATGATGCAGGAGGCACTCAGCAGGCCAGGCAGCATCCGTGGAGAAAAGCAGGCGGTCAACGTTTCAGGTCAGGACCCTTCTTCAGGACTGAAGGTAGGAAAAGGGGAAGCCCAATTCCAAGCCAGGGGAAGATAGCTTCCCCTTTTTCCTATCTTCAGTCCTGAAGAAGGGTCCTGACCCGAAACGTTGACCGCCTGCTTTTCCCCATGGATGCTGCCTGGCCTGCTGAGTCCCTCCAGCATCATAGTGTTTTTCATCTAGATTCCAGCATCTGCAGTTTCTCTGGTATGACTCACCTTCTTCTCACCCTCCCAGATAGACCAAGGGACCAAGACCACCCACTAACAACGTCATTTATCTAAATGAATCTAAATGATGAACACCAGCCTGTTGCTTCATATCTGACCGTTCCTGATGGAAGCAGACCTGCGAATGAAAGGGAACGGGAACATGAATGCAGAAGAGACAGAGTGCGTGTCAGCAAGCTGTGATTAAAGCGTTAAAGTACAACAGTAATTTACTTTGTAATGAAGGCTGGTTCTGGGAGGTAGATGGTTCGTTATATAGATAAGAATATAAGAAAAGATATTGCAAAATTGGATGGGAAGGGATCTGAGTTATGGCAGACATATCAAGTTCCACAACCTCGAAAGCAAGGCACACCAAGGAGAGAGAGAAAGAGAGGGAGGGAGGGAGGGAGGGAGGGAGGGAGGGAGGGAGGGAGGGAGGGAGGGAGAGAGAGAGGGAGAGAGAGAGGGAGAGAGAGAGGGAGAGAGAGAGAGAGAGAGAGAGAGAGAGAGAGAGAGAGAGAGAGAGAGAGAGAGAGAGAGAGAGAGAGAGAGAGAGAGAGAGAGAGAGAGAGAGAGAGAGAGAGAGAGAGAGAGAGAGAGAGAGAGAGAGAGAGAGAGAGAGAGAGAGAGAGAGAGAGAGAGAGAGAGAGAGAGAGAGATAGAGAGAGAGAGAGAGAGAGAGAGAGAGAGAGAGAGAGAGAGAGAGAGAGAGAGAGAGAGAGAGAGAGAGAGAGAGAGAGAGAGAGAGAGAGAGAGAAAGAGAGAGAGAAAGAGAGAAATTGCACAGGGCATATCAAGGTACCCACACCAGCCTGGATGGGAGTGAACACAAATGAGCTGGGCCCTTACAGTGGTTGGGTCAGTGAGCAAAAAGGACACTCCAGGAGGGGGTGCCATTGGGGTGAAGTCCTTACAGCCATTCAAATAGAGGCCACCCCAAACCCTCCTGTAGATCGATCAAAGGGACTGAGAGACTCGTGATTATTCTGACAATCTTCTGTCATGACGTGGAACATGAACTGATGTCTGTGAACCTGAGATGAATTAAGTTACCCTTGCCCATACTGACAGCCACCTCTGATAGTTTCAGTTATTAGAGACTGAATGGGTGAAGATAAGAATTAAATGTATACCGCACTGAGCCAGCAGGGAAGGAGGCAGCAAGCAATGTGTTATAAACAACAAAGCTGCATTTTAAAGACTGGTTGAAATCATCGAGAGAACAAATGTATCAAGGAAGAGGATGTGATCAAATACACAGAAAGTGCTGGAGGAACTCAACAGGTCAGGCAGCATCCATGAAGGGAAATAAACAGTCGATGTTTTGGGCTGAGGCCCTACATCAGGACTGGAAAGGAAGAGGGCAGAAGCCAGAATAAGAAGGTGGGGGGAGGGGGGAGGAGCACACGCAGGCAGGGGATAGGTGAGTTCAGGTGATAGACGAGTCCAGGTGAGAGGGGGAAGGTAGGTGGGTGGGGGAGGGGGAGAAGATGTAATAAACTGAGAGGTGATAGGTAGAAGAGGCAAAGGGCTGAAGAAGAAGGAATCCAGTGGGAGAGGGCAGTGGACCATGGAGTAAAATATGGGGGAGGGGAAGAGAGGAGATGGGCAGGTCATCAAGGCGGGGGAAGGGAGCCATAGGAATAAGGGAAGACAAAGGAGTGGGGGGGTGGGAATAAAAAGAAGGGGTGGAGTTACTGAAAGTTAGAGAAATCAGTGTTGATGCCATCAGGTTGGAGACGACCAAGGCGGAATATGAGGCGTTGTTCCTCCAACTTGCGCCTGGTCTCATTGTGGCAGTAGAGGATGCCATAGGTAGACATGTCAGTATGGGAATGGGATGTGGAATTGAAGTGGGTGGCCATTGGGAGTTCCTGGCTGTTGCGGCAGACGGAGCGAAAGTGCTCGACGAAGCTGTCACCCAATCTGCGTCGGGTCTCACCGATGTACAAGAGGCCACACCGGGAGCACCGGATGCAATAAATGACACCCTCGGACTCACAGGTGAAGTGCTGCCTCACCTGGAAGGATAGTTTGGCCTGGAATGTTTTATTGCCATCTCTGCTAGAGTCTTGCAGATAGCCAGTTAGGGACAATAAGATATAAGATATTTATTTGTTAGTCACATGTACATCAAAACACATAGTGAAATACATCTTTTTGCGTTGCTAAGAATGTGCTGGGGGCAGCCCGCAAGTGTCGCCACTCTTCCGGCGCCAACATACCATGCCCACAGCATAGATAGTTTAGATGTAGGTCCACAAAGAGATGTGATAGATGAGTAATTGGGGATGGGATGCTAAATGAAGGGCATTTTCGCTACCCTACTTATTAGATCCTCAAAGTTTGGAGACACAAGAGATTCTGCAGATGCTGGGATCTGGAGCGACACACACAAAGCGCTTGAGGAACTCAGCGGGTCAGGCAGCATCTGTGGAGGGAAATAAACAGTCAACTTTTTGAGTCGAGACCCTTCATCAGGACTCAAATCAGGTCCTGTTGAAAGGTCTCGTCCCGAAATGTCGACTGTTTATTTTCCTCCACAGATGCTGCCTGACCCGCTGAGTTCCTCAAGCGCTTTGTGTGTGTCGCTTCTTAAAGTTTGGCCTTTCTGGGACAGATTTCTGTCCAGGGGCCAAGAGGAGGGGTATGTTAGGGATTAATCTGGAGTTATGAAATTATGGATAGCAGATATTAATTAAAATGAGAACCAGTCTTTAGGAAATAAACCTGTTCACAATTTAACTTCAACTGATACTTTAAGGCTATTGAAACCAATCATTGGGTGTGGGACATTCTGATTCTGTACCATTGAAACTTTGTAAGGGAAGGCAATAGATTAATGTTCATGTTATTTGGTGGTCATTGAAAACTTCAGGACCTCAGGATGAGATCAGGGAAGGCATTAAGTGGCTATCTCATGTATTAACACATTGTTAAAGGTATATCCCTGCCACTTACTGCACAGTTCAGAGCAGGTCTGTTTTGTCGCTTAATATTCTGGCTTGTTGTACATTCATGGAGACATTCCTCAACACTGTAACAAAAGGGGTATATTTTGAGTGTCTGGAGTTTGTATTGGTATTGGTATTGGTTTATTATTGTCACTTGTACCGAGGTACAGTGAAAAACTTGTCTTACAAACTGACCGTACAGGTCAATTCATTACACTGTGCTGTTACATTGAGTTAGTACAAAGTGTATTGATGTAGTACAGGTAAAAACAGTAACAGTACGGAGTAAAGTGTCACAGCTACAGAGAAAGTGCAATGCAATAAGGTGCAAGGTCACAACAAGGTAGATCGTGAGGTCATAGTCCATCTCTTACAGGACAGACACCAGTATTGAATATTCAAAGGGGTTCTGCTGGTTGGGATGTGCTACTATTGCAAGTATGTAATTCTGCAAATGCACCTGACTATATCCCAAATGTTAAAGTTAAGTTGATGATTATAGCCATTGAAACTATAGTTAATTGGTTCTTGTTATCTTTGTGTTTAAACAGAATGAAACATTTTGTCAGGAGAATGAGATTCTCTTAGACTCTCTCTCCAGAAGATCTGCTGTGTGAATAAAGACTTCTGTATCTCCCAGTTACAGGTTCCATGTGGCTCAGTTTAGTCAGTCACAACAAGCATATGAAATGGCAGGAGTAGACCACTCGGACCCTCAAGTCTACTTTGCCATTTAATAAGATCATGGCTGATTTGATTACAGACTCAAGTCCACATGCCAGTCTATCAACATTAACTTTTCAGCTCCTTGCTTATCAAGTACCTAGTTACATATGCCTTAAAAATATTCAAAGATTCTGCTTCCACTGTCCTTTGAGGAACAGTATTCCAAAGACTTATGACCCTCTGAGAAAAAATTTCCTTCATTTTCTGTCTTAAGTGGGTAACTGCTTATTTTTAAATAGTGACCCCTAATTCTAGATTCTCTCTCAAGAGTAAACTTACTCTCCACATCCACCCTGTAAAGACCCCTTCGGATCTTTTATATTTCAGTTAAGTCCCTCTTGCCCTTCTAAATCCCAGCAGCTACAAACCTAACCTTTCCAGTATCTCCTTGTAAGACAACACACTCATTCCAGGTATCAGTCGGGTAAACCTCTGAACTGCTTCTAATGCATTCACAACCTTCCTTCAACACTGAGAGCAATACTGAACACAGTACTCCAGATGAGGCCTCACCAATGTCCTATATAACTGAAGCATAACCTCCCGATTTGTGTGTTTAACTCCCCCCACTTTTCTAATTACTTGCTGGATCTACATACTAGCCTTCTGAGAAATGTGCACTCGGACACATGGATCCATCTACACCTCAGAGATTTGCAATCGTCCATCATTTAAACAATGTGCTTTCTTATATTTCAAACCAAAATGGAAAATTTCACATTTTCCCACATTATATTCCATTTGCCAGATCTTTACCCACTTACATAACCTATCCGTGTTCCTTTTTAGGTGGTTGCTGATTTTCCTTTCAGGAATATCCAGCCACAGAATTTTGCAAAACAAAAATCTGAGGGAATATCATTAGACACAAAGAAAATCAGATTTTTCAAGAGTCAAAGAGTTAGTTAACCAGCAACTGCAGTTTAGTTAGTATTAAAAATTCAGTTATACTTACTCATTTCCAAGATTTATTAGAACAAAAATACTTCATAAATACTTGAACTTCTCATCAGTTCCTGAATTATTACTATAAAAGGTTGCTAAACAACATGTGTTATGGGAAAAGCACATGATCATTGGCAGCAGCCCCCGTATTTTTGTGTTTAACTGTGCATCTTTGTACTCCAGAGAAAGTGGTCAGTTTCACAGTGTGAAGACCATGATCATTTTAAGTCTTGTGTCATTAGAAATATTCCATCCCTGTCAGTGTATTATTTTCTTTAATAATATAGAGCCAGTAAGCAAATAGGTGCAAAAACGCACTTTTTTGAGTTAATTAGAATTAAGTTTAATTTTTAATCCTATACCCCCATCATTATTTCCACTGGTATCTTCCAACAGAGAAATAACTTGCATTAATACATCCAATTTTCAGAAGTCTGATAGTGGATTGAAATAGTTAGCAACATGTGTTGTAAAACATTCCTTACCATGTAAAGGCTTCCTTTCTAACACAGTTACTTGCATTGCAGCTGTTCACCACCCAGCTGGAAGTAAGTACTGATACCCCATGATTGTGTGTCCCACAGTTACCTTAGCTGTATGCACTTGGCCTCAATTCATGGCAGGGATGTATAGTATGCAGCAGACTATTGGAAGCTTCACACCCACCTTGCAGGCCTCCTGTTGAGTGAACCATGCAGTGTACTTTTTGAGCCAGATGTTCCAACCCAAGGCTAACACTATTGCTGGAACTTACCAACATCTCATAAGGTCTTCGACAGTCATAGAGCCATACAGGACCGAAACAGGACCCGCGGCCTAACTCATCCATACCTATTTATGCTAATCCCATTTGCCTGCATTAGGCCTCTGTCCCTCTACTCCTTTCCTATCCGAGTATCCGTCCATATGCCTTTTAAACATTGAAATTGTATCTACCTCTACCACCTCCTCTGGTAGTTCATTCCATATAACCACCACTCTCTCTGTGGTAAAACCTGCCCCTCAGATCTCCTTTAAATCTCTCCCCTTTCACTTTAAACCTGTGCCCATGAGTTTTAGACTCTTCTACCCTGAAAAAAAAGACTCTGTCTATCTCTTCACCTCATAACCTTATGAACTTCTGTAAGGTCACCCCTCAGACTCATAAGCTCTATTGAGAACAAACTCACCATATCCAATCTCTCCATGCAATGAAAGGCCTCCATTCCAGGCAAATCCTAGTGAATCTCTTCTGCACTCTTTCTAATGCTACCACATCCTTCCTGTAGTGAGGTGACAAGAACTGTACGTAATACACTAAGTGCAGCCTGACCAATGTTTTGTACAGCTACAACATGATGTCCCAACTCTTATACTCAATGACTTGGTTATGAAGGCAAGCATGCCAAGTGCCTTTTTCCCTACCCTATCCACCTGTGTCACCATTTTCGTGGCCCTAATAAACTTGCACCCCAAGGTCTCTCTGTACATCAACATTCCTGAGGTCCCTGCCATTTACTGGATGTGTCTGTATTTCCCCACAGGATTCCCAGTTTCCAGTACTGGTGTGAACTTAAGCCACCAGCAGCATCTTCCGCCCTGCCACTGCCAGCAGTGACTGCCTCTGCTTTGCACTGGTGGACTCCACTGGGGCATCATAACCTCTTGTGTTCCAATGAATGCCAGCAGTTCTCCCAGTTTTCAGGTTAGAAAGGCTGCCCACTGAGCCTGTGTTCGGTTAAACCCGGAGCAAGCACACCAGTCCCCTTTTAAATGAATGGAAGATGTTGGCTGAACGGGAAGTAGATGTCATTTCATTATTTAAGTAGTTTCAATGTGTTTAATTGCATTCAAATGTTTTAACAGTAAACTCAGTTTCATGTGTTTTAGTTTTTTTGTTATTTTTCTAAACAGAACTAATGTTGACACTACCAGGTTTGATGGTTGGAAATGGGTGACATAGCTCCTGGTGAAAACCCTCCTCCCATCTACTCCCTCTTCTAGTCACTTACCCTGTTCTGTCTCCTTTCTGCACATTCTTTCAGTCACCCTATATTCCAAGGGAAACGCCTACTAATGCACTCCGTTTGGGAGCAATTTCTTGGGCAGACTTAATCGGTCTTAAAGCACCCTGGGAAGCACTTAATGTTTGTAGAATTGTAGCAACAGCGAGTAGAAATCAAACAGCAACCAACCTACAAGAAGTTGGCAATCCCTTTTAAATAGCATTAATATTGTGTGTTGGGGAAGCTGGAGGTTGGGGAGGGAATCCTTCCTGTTGCTCAAATCAAGTTCAGCTGAGGTTAAAGGAGGGCATATTTCCCATCTGTCTGAGGGCATCACAGTGGCTCAGCTGGCAGAGCAGTTGCCTCACAGCTCCAGTGAACTGGGTTCAATCCTGGCGTTGGGTGCTATCTGCAGGGAATTTGCATGTTCTCCCTGTGACTGCTTGGGTTTCCTCCAGGTGCTCCAGTTTCCTCCCACGTCCCAGGAAGGTATGGGTTGGTTACATTTGCTTCTAATATGCAGATGAATGGTAGAATCTGGGAAGTATTGATGGAAGTGTGGGGACAATAAATGAGATTAATGTAAACAGGTGGTTGATGGTTGGCGCGGACTCAGTGGGCTGAAGGACCTGTTTCTGTGCTGTGTGACTCTATAAACAGCAGCACTGAGTTTCAATTTACCAACATTAACGTTGAATAAAGGTTGTACACACTAACTGGCATCATAATCTGCCTATGCTGTGTACTTCCAACAGACATTCACTGCCCACAAAAAATGCCCTTACCAAATGGCAGCCGGCATGAATCCTTTTTCAGAAAGAAATAATTCAAGATTTCAAATAAAAGCTGAAAACTATTCTTCTTAAAATTTGAGGTTGCATGACTGCACAAGTAATATAGTTTTAATTATCGAAAAAGATTGTGCAAAATCTATTTGGGATTGTGCAAAATCTATGGGCTATGTGGGAGGGAGGGGTTAGATAGATCTTAGAGCAGGATAAAATGTCGGCACAACATTGTGGGCCAAAGGGCCTGTACTGTGCTGCAGTGTTCTCTGTTCTATATTCTAAAATTCCATGGTTTCCTCTCAATAAACAAACTTATTCATTAAAAATGATATAAACAATTAAAAAGATGAACCAAAGAAAAAGAAATTGCTGTAAAAGTATAACATGAATATGATTTTTGAGAGTTCATTATTGTTAATAGCTTTACAATGAAAAGATAATTAGTAGAATTATATAGATTTACCAGGGTAGTATTTCAATGGTTCAAAGCTTTGGAAAGGAGACCCATGATTCACTCTTAAGCTATGCACTGGATCAGATCGTGCTGACCTTGTCCCCTTGCACAGAACTGTGACCTTCAGTTTTCCCAGGCCTATAACTAGCCATGCTGAATGCAGGGGAGCTCTCTCACTGGCCCTCTGCACGATGGTCTGGGCAGTGACTGGGGCTTATGTGGCAAAGCGCAGAGACCCTTAGACAGGCTTTGACAGGAGGCAAATCTGGGGGCATGGCGCTTTGTCATTTATAAAAGTTCTCGTTGACTTTAATAGCTTATCTATGTCTTACTGTGAACCTGGTATTGTTAAAGTATAGTTTTTATCAATCACATAATCAAATGCATTAGTTGGGGATACGGATGGTTTTAACTCCCAGGGGAATGCAGCAAACCAGCAGTAGTAGGCAGACTCAATCAATTTTCATTCAGGTTATAAAAAGCTAACTTGGAATTTAATTGCATGGATGCATATGATGACTTGAAAAACTGTTTTCCAAACTAACATGTCCTCACCTGATTTTTTTTCTCAGCGAGGCGGCACGGTAGCGTAGCGGTTAGCGCGATGCTATTACAGCACCAGTGATCAGGGTTCGATTCCCGTTGCTGTCTGTAAGGAGTTTGTACGTTCTCCCGTGTCTGCGTGGGTTTCCTCCAGGTGCTCCGGTTTCCTCTCACATTGCAACGACGTACGGGTAGGTTAATTGGGTTTAAAATGGGCGGCGCAGACTCGTTGGGCCGGAAGGGCCTGTTACCATGCTGTAAATAAAATTTTAAAAAATTTTGGATATGGTAACATGGACAAATGTCTGCCCTACAGAATGCTGTCTCATTGCCACAACATGGGAACAAACCTCAAGCAAGAGAGTGGACATTAATGTAATAGTTTCACTTGTCAGTAATAACCCACCCCTGCAACCACCACAGTACCCCACCTTTCCGTTATTCTGCACCTTTGGGCCTTTAAGGCAAAATACAATACAAAAAAATCAAAGGAGTTGTTCCCACTTGAGAGGTAGTTATGCTTTTAAGGAATCCTGTCATTGAAACAAGCAGATATCCTGGCATTGTCTAGAGTTTTGTTAGCTGATTTGCATATTAAATACATTACCTCCAAGAATGATCCTCAGATGTTCAACTTGTATGTTTTCTATGCACTTTCAAAGGCAAATTATTTTTACATTACCTCTAAGAACAAAGCAAATATTTTTGGTATGCTGATAAGGACAACATCCAAATGAAGGAGAAGGAATATTTTATGAAAAAAAAACTTCTTGTGCAATTGCAAAGGAAGTGAGGTGATCTATTTTAGCTTTAAACAGAAAACTTTTCAGTAGAAGGAGTTGGCTCCTATCCTAATCTGTGTGAGAATGAGGAATAATAGATCTATGGAAATAAAACCAGACAAGGTTAGAGATGCTCAGCAAGTCAAGCAGCATCTGTGGAGAGAGAATTGGGTGAACATTTCAGGTTGATGACCTTTCATCAGAATTTGAAGAGAAGTGGCAGTGAATAAAACAATAGCAGAAGAAACATTACTCCTTTTACTCAGTCACCAAATTCCTCAGTCTCCACTGATTAAAGCCAGTGTAGCATTTTTCCATTGGCCATGCTGATTATCCGTTGTCTGCTGAATCAAATACAATATTTATTTCATTGATGTATGCCCTGTAGAAACTTAAACTGAAACTATCCATGTTTATTTAATGAAGTATCCGTGAAGCCATCAGAGAGGGAGGCTTCCATTTTATCAGTGCAAGGCAAATTTGATACAAGGGTCAGAAATGAAACCATCTACTCCTCTGGAACAGATGAATTTTCAAAATTAACTTTTTTAATTTCCCACTTACTGTAATGTCATGTTTTCTTTATTCCTCTTCTGTATATTATTTCCAACTCTGAGAAGGGTCACATACAATTTGCTCCAGGGCCATTGAATGTCTGCAATAGCATGTGTGATTTGCTGTTGTGTCTTCTGTCTTTCCCCCCTGCCCTGCCTCTGCCTGGGTGGATTGAGTCAATAGCTTAGTTGGGATTTGTAACTTGCTATGCGGAATTGTTCACATGAATCAAACTCCAGCTGCTGCTTATATTCCACATTACCCAGCCAAAAGACAACCCCAAACGTTTCCATATTTATGATATTATCAGCAGTCCTCTGGCTTGCATAAGATATAACGAGTTTCTCTTAATCTAGTCTTCCAACTTCTGAGGTGCATGTGTTTCTCTGGGCTGTCTGGACATTATTCATATCATCCCAAAGCAACTTGAGCTTTCTTACAGGCATGTCTTTAAAGGAAACTCAGCTGTCTTCAGCCAGGATATCCACTTTGGAGCACACCAACTCTTTTATTTCCTTCCAAACCCCTAATTGCTTTGCAGCCTGGGAATTCACCACATCATTTGGGGTAGAGATTGGTGGTGTCAATAGGGAGAAGTGAGGGAACTAGAAAAATTTAGAAAGAGAAAGATAAGAAAAAAAAATCGACGTGGAAAGTAATCACCAGAGAAAAATAAGGAAGAGAAAGACAATTTGCTCTCAGACTGAAATAAAACAGGGAGTAAAGGGTAAAAGTGGAATCGAGAAACAGGCTTTAAAACAAAAAATGTGATGGATAGAAGGAGAACAGTAGCATGAATCAGATATTAATAAAGGAACTCACAATACCAATAAATAACATATTTCAAAAGAAACTTAAGAGGACATCCATTCTGGTCAGACTGCTATTTTTGGTTTAGTTATATATGATCTATTCCTCATCACACTTCAAGAGAATATATAATTATAGTGGGGGTGGTATTTCTGCACACACTTATAAGTACTTTGTTAAGCTTCATGAGAAAATTACATTTTATTTAGAATGGATAATATGAGAATGGAGAAAAAAAAATGAAAGCCAGATGAATCCTTCCTTCTCACTTCAGTTGCTGTGGTGAGGAACCGCCAACTTTCTCATCACACTTATTTGGTTTGCTATTTGGTACAAATCTGACCTCTTCCAAGAGGCTCCCCTGCTGCTAAAGTAAGCAACATGACTGATGCAATGAAGGGAAAAGTGAGGAACATAACCCATGAAGGATATTGCTAACATTAATTTGCAACCCTCTTGAATATGATTAAACTTTGACCCATATTCTATAATATATACTCATGAAAAGGCTCATTATAACCAAATTTATGAACTTTGCCTTAAGAATTAACAATTAATGCAATGGTATATTAATTGTAAGTGTAACTTCAATTAGATGATTCATTCCAGGAGACTTCAGCATACAAAAAAGTCACTTAGCCCAATTTTCTGATGCTAGTGATATCTCCAGAGCAGTCCCACTTCCCTGCTTTTTTTCCTTATACCCTGCAGTATTTTGCTTGTTCTGTATAGTTTTCTCTTCAATGTTATGATTCTATTTCCAAAAGGCAATAGATACATAATAATGAATTCAGTTAAAAGAAGCCTTCTCATCCACCTGCATTGTGCTTCCAGGACTAATCATTTCATTGACTTACTTGCTGTTGATCTGCCGATTATTGGCAATATGCTTTCATCTTTTACCTACTTTAGATATCTATTCAGATTGTGCTACCTTAATGTCCTGACAGATGTCAGGGGGACTATAAAATGCATGAAACCTCTCATTCAAGACAATTGCAGATTAATATTAGGGACAATCTTCTATTGAGATCCACTCAGATTGGCCAGTAGGTAAGTCTGTAACTGAGCCAATCCCGAGCACAGCTCCCAGCACCAGAACACCTGCATTACACTGGTGAACTCCTCATGGGGTTCGATGGGATGGAGCCAACTTCCTAGCTCTCAGTCTCGAATATATATTCTCTGAGCCTGTGTTGGCTTAAACTGGCACAACTACAGTGAGTCCATTGAAGTTAATGGGCGAAATTGTCTACCAGCAGGAAGGTAAGTAAAGCCTTTCATTTGTTTTATTTCAAATAGTTTTAAATGTATTGAAGTGTGCATATGTGTTTTAGTCTTTCAAAGTTAGCTTTTAATAATTTTCAACTTTGTAAACATTTTTTTTTCATCAGGACCCAAATGATTTTGAATGATGTGAATAACAGCATTCAATTCAATACTGTTGTTCACACTGACAGCCGTGAGCCTCACTGGCTGTCAAAACAGTTCTGTGAGAGCAACCAGCTGCTTGTGCTGGGAGGGTCCCTGTGCTGCATTCCATTGTGACAGTGTGTTAAGAGCTGGGGTCCCAGCAGAAAATTGCAGCGAGAGCCACACTCGAAGACACCGAATGCCCCAAGGATAGGCAGACATCACTGTTGAGGCAGCAAAGGGTCTGTTTCAATATCATGATGCATTTTTGGTTATTTTCTCAGCTTTTTCTTTTCTGCATCAGTATCAGTTTGCTTGTGATATCACTGGACAAGCGCTAGCCATTCTCTTGTTCTTCAAATCAATAGAAGGATCACCCAAACTCTGAGATCATATGGGTAGAAAGACATGATCCACATGGAAGTGAGTTGTTTGTTTTGAAGGTGCACCATGAAAAGTACTGGCAAAAATTATTGAGTCTCCAGTGGGTAGACTCCCAATGGCTCCTTCCCCTGAAAGCCATCCCTTGACAACACTGTCCATGACATTCTTTCCCTCCAATGTCCCCCTCACCTCAATATCTTCAACAATCCCACTGAATGGCCCATCCTCCAAATACCATTTCCCACCCCCTCCCTCCCCCAGCCTTCCATCTGCCCTACATGCCTGCACAATCTTCATATCACATCACACAAAGGAGGAGAGGATAATTGACTATGGACATGTCAAGCCAGGCCTCAAATTCACTGGCGCCTGGGTGGTTGTTAGGTTGAGACAATAAGGCACCCAGGGCCATTATTTTCCCTGGTGAAGGGAAGAAGCTTGCAGTCAACATTAAACATATTGGAAGTGGCTGCAGAAATCAGCACCAGAGGTTTGGTCCCATGCTCAGTGCTGATCAATGCAGGATGGATTTTAATAATGTTATCGAATGAGACCACAGTGGCACACTTACCTCATTCCTGATGTGGGTATTACTCCAACCTCACCCCCAATATGCCTCTTACCCTATTTTAATTTGTCATGCTTCATGTCTAAACCTGCATATCCACACCCCTCTCTATCCAGGTGCTTCTCATATCAACAACTCTACAGCCACTATTAAGATTTAATTTTATGCAACCTCATTTCTTTCCATCAACAAATGCTCTGCATCTCTTAATTCATTTTTTTTGGGATCTGGACATCACTGGCAAGAACCGTCACCCAGTTCTAACTGTCCTTCAAAAGTTGGTGGAGAGTTGTCTTCGACTGTTGCAGTCCTCTGGTGAAGGTGCTCCCACGGTGCTGTTGGGTGGGGAATTCCAGGATTTAGACCCAGTGATGATGAAGGAAAGGCAATGTATTTCCAGGTCAGGTTGTGACTTGGAACCTGCAGGTGGTGGTATTCCCATCTGTCTTCTTGGTGGCAGAGGTTGTGGGTTTGTGAGGTGCTGCAGGTGAGTCATCGCCATGCCTTATGCAGATGGTACATACTATAGCCACGATGCACTAATGGTGGAGGGAATGAATGTTGAATGTGCTTGATGGGTTGTCAATAGAGAGGTTTGCCCTGTCCTAGATGGTGTTAAGTTTCTTGAAAGTTGTCGGAGTGGCATTCCATAACGCTCCTGACTTGTGCCTTTTAGACGGGGGAAAGGAGTGTCAGAGGGTGAGTCACTCACCATAGGATACCCAGCTTGTGATCTGCTCTTGTATCCTTTGTATTTATGTGGCTGATCCAGCTAAGTTTCTTGTCAACGGTGACCCCAAGGACATTGATCACAGATGACTTGGCGATGGTAATGCTACTGAATATTGAGACTTCTATGCAAGTTGTGGTATCGTTCTCATTCATTGGTCTTTTCTTTCCTTTCTTGCAGGAGAAGATAGCACCGAGACAGGCAGCCCTCCAGCCAGCAGCCAACTCACATCTGATAAGGAGGCAGCCCTGGAAATGGCAAGGATAACAGTAGGTGTAGCTGAAGAAGGGGAGATGGGGATTTCACAATCAGCTGGTGACAGAATTCTGTCTCACCTACACACGTTGTGCAATGCAGTGGCTGTGTGGGAGAACGTCATCAGTAAGTGAAGCTGGCAAGCTCTGAATGCCACCTTGAGTAGAATGATAGGTATCCCAGCCTTGGCTATTCAGTGCCTCATTGAGCTGCCGCTCTGTGCTCAGTGTTGTAAGGCGACCAGTGAGGTGTTGCGGGACCATGCCTCCAACTGTGCTTTTACCACAGTAGTCACACCACATTGGGCCATTCATAAGAGGGAAAAGTAAAGATGTGCAGTGGGAAGCAAGCATGCGCATGAATGTCTTAGATATGTTCGGCTGCCAAGTTTCTATTGTATGTACTTGCACAAAGATATTTAATTGGACTTCACTTCCTTCTCTGTGGCAATTGTTTCATTAATGGTAAGTGGCCTTTTAGTTTGTGTTGGATGGGGAGTCAGTTAAGGCACTTGTGGATGGCTGTGGGACAGCTTAGTGTGGGTGGAAGGAGGAGAAGTACAGAGGAGGCAACTGCTGCAGCCTGAAAGAACCCCACAGCCCCAGAGATCCTGTGCAGCTCCATACCCTGGTTCGCATCTGTCTCCGGGTAATCTTACTGCTCCTCTCGCAAAGAGCATGTGCTTTACTGCACTTCTGTGTCCAACCTCTGCAGCTGCACAATATTGTGCAATGCACAGCAGGCCACCACCATTTTTGACATCCTGGCAGGTCCATTGAATGGACTATCTTATTCTGGAAAGGCAGCAGAGGAAGAAGCAGATAATTGTTTGTGTCATTTGGCAAAGTAGACTTAGCAACTCATACAAGAGACAGCAATATGACATTGAAAATTATATGAACTTATTGAAGACCAGTTACCGATTACTTCTGGGTTTTATTGACTACCCTGTGAGAAGCAAGAGATGAATCTACAGTTTCTCTGAGGTTTCCCCAGTGTTCTTTCAAACAAAATTGGAAGTTCAATCTTTCTCCAGCTTAGTGCCATATAGTTGGAACAGCCATTTTGTGAATAATTGTGGTGGACTGAATCACACAAAAACCTTTTTGTTCAGGAAACCTAGACTTCAATTCAGCCAGGCTCTTGGCAAGAAGAAAATTCCAATGTCTGTCATTTGTAAGGATCCTAAGGGAAACTGTTTTGAACAGCTTTGACCTAGTGTCTGATAGCTCAAGTTATACAGCATCAAACTAACCTCAAATCAGCAGTAAATGGGAATTTCGCTCTACAGATCATAAAGATGATATTCCGCTCATGGCACTGAAAAACTGCATGACACCTTTTTGGCAAGACATGAGTATTAAACAAGTATTTCTTCACTTTGAACGTTTGTTTTTTTAGAGGTGATTCATTTATGCTGGGATTATACCTCATTTACGTTCAGTCTTGATAGAAAGGGAAAGAAATGTGCAGTTTAATAAAATAAGCTAGAAAAAGCTCAATAGAGTTCTAGAGACCTCTTCAACCTGAAATATTAAGTGTTTCTCTTTCCACAGATGCTGCCTGACTGGGTGAGCTTTTCTTACATTTTTTGTTATTATTTCAGATTTTCAACATTTGCAGTTTTGACTAGAAGGTAGATATAAACAAAATGAATGATGTGGGCACAGTAGCAATAAACAATAAGATAAAGGAATGTGGAATACAAAGGAAACTAGAACCAGAGGACAGAAGGACATGGATGGAGCCTTGAGGTCAAAGGAGGTGCAGATATTAGGAGACCCAAAGCCAATGAGGAATTTGAGGTGGGAGTGTGAAGTTGGTCATGGACCACAGTGTTAAAGGATTTCACCTTCAGTCTTAGTGACCAAAACGAGGCAAAGTGTGTTTAGTGTAGCTTTTTGCATATCTTTCATTCTGTTTTTCATTTTTTCTTTGGAGTGACTGAAGAAACAGTGAGAAGTGGAAGTTAGTCTACAGAGACACTGCAAGTCCAAAACTCAATTTAACACTGGGATAAGCTGCTGGCACGGAAGGCATCAATGGAAGGCATCAATTTCAGGTTACCTGCTTTACCGACTGCCTTTGTCATCTGAGTAGAAGGAAGAGGGAGGGTTGTGGGTGCATGGAGTACATGGGGGAGTATGAATGATTGCAGCTTATAGAGAAGGGAATTCCTGCTCCCATTCCAAAAAGTTCTATCAAGAATACAATTCAAAAACTACTTTTTGGTAGTGGCATTAGACACCATTGAAGCATTCTGAATGCCGAACAGTTCAAATCTATCTGTCTGTCTCTCATTTAATAGTGAGCAATTTATCAAAGGGACACCATAACACCAAAATAAACTATTAATTTGTATATTCAGTTGGTTTATTGCCTGTCTTCGACATCTGGCTGTAAATCCAAAAATATGGACCCTATGAATTTGGGAGTGGGAGTGATCCCTGCACAAATCAGGCACACAATGTCCCTCTGATGTACAGAGATGTGCTTTATTCCTTAAAGAGTTGAAAGCACATTAACTAAGTGCAAATGTGCTCAAAATCCTAAAAGGCTTTCAATTCCACTCGCTGTTCTTAACATTATTCAATTTATTCAATTTCTTTGGGTAAGGAGTTCTCACAATCTGCCATCATAACTCTGTCATAAAATCAATTGAAACTGTGGATACACCACTTAAACAGGTTATTGCCAAAGTTATTGGAATTGATTGGGCACAGGCTTGGAAAAATCTCCAGCAAGCGTATCAATATTACCCATGTTTATTGCCTCAGACATAAATTCATTGAATTTAATCTGCTGATGTTCTGTTAAAATTTAATTCGGCTCAGTTCCTTATGGTTAACACATTAGACTCAACAGTGTCTTACTCCCACCACCAACAGTAGCACCAATCTTATCTCTGTCAATTGTGTCAACTAGTTTGGGCAGAATTCCTGAATACTTGTTGTTGATGTAATTTAGGAAAAGCAGCACTGAGCAAAGTAGTGTTCCAATTATTATCATTTGCAGTTAATTTTCAATCAAAGTATTTGGGTCTGGAATTTGCACTCAATTGCACAACAGCTCACTGAATTTTAAGAGCAAACTCCTGTGATCTTTTGAATTAGCTGTAAAAATATTACACCTGAAGTAAGTCTTGTCCATAGTGGAAACAGAGAATTAACATGTTTTCTCCATCTGGAGTGTTCTTAAACCAGGGATCACAGTCATCCGAGATGAAAAGAAATTTCTTCTCTAGAGGGTGGTGAATATTTGGAATTCATTACCAAAGAGGCCATGGAGCCTCAGTCGCTGAGTAAATTCAGGATAGGGAATGAGAGATGTTTGCATATGAAGGGAATCAAGGAATGTGGGGTTAATGCAGAGAAGTGGTGCTGAGGTAAATGATCAGCCATGAATAGTGGAGTAGATGTGATGGACTTGCATTTATTGTTCATGTTCGTGTATGTTCTGATGTAACAGGAAATTTTAAAACTTCTTGATCTTTTAAAAAGATTGTTAAGGAGGTTCTGCACAGAACTGCTGGCACTTGCATTTCTATCCATGTGTAAGTTCAAAACTCCTGCAAAAATGAGTGTGAAATGCATAACATCCCAAACTTCCACGTAGCTGATTAGAAGCTGATCCTTTCAGCTCGATGGAAGTCTGGGGCTTCTGTGTTTCATGAGGTCCAGGCATGGAAGGCCAACTTCCACGGCTGGGAAATCTGCCCACTGTTCTGTATCAGGTTAGAGTGTGAGGGAGAAGGGGTAAATGGAAGGTAATTGACGTCTTATAGGTTTGAACTTATTGAAATGTATTTAATTGTTTTTTTCGCTTTTTTTTGTTGCCAAGTGTTTTAAATTTAATTTTTTGATTTATTAAGAGTATTAGATAATTAATAGTATGTTTAATAATGTTTTTGAAGCCAGAGATATTTGCAAAACGCCAAATCCCTTTGATACCAAAAAGCTTGGGCTATGGTTCAGCCAACTGTCAAGCTATTATATGGGCAGGGGTTGCTGAGTTTTTCATTTCAAAAATATAATTTATTCATCATATTGTTCAGTGAAGTACACTTAGTAAATGTCCCAACCTGAAGTGGTGTCTGTGTCGTGTTTGTTTTCTCCGGGTGCTCTAGTTTCCTCCCACATCCCAATAACATGGTGGTTGATAAGTTAATCAACCACTGTAGACTGCTCCCAGTGTGTACATGAGTGGCAGAGTCTGGAGGGAATTGATGAGAAGTGGGGAGAATAGATTTTGTCTCCAATTCAAAGCTCAACACCCTCTCGTCTACTTTCACATTTCAGCTGTTCCTGTCACTTTAACAATGACCTTGAGGGCATGTCATGTGTTACATTGTTTTCTGGAGTCATTTTGAGGATAAAAACATGTTCGGAAAGTTGCGGTCATGGTCAGATCCACTAACGTCACACCAGCGTTCCTGACCACTGCCTCTTGGTGCTGATTGTCACCTCCAGGGAACCTGAGAGCCGCAAGGGGACGTGGAAACTGAACATCAAATTGCTGCCCCAGAAAATGTTGAGGAACTGAAGAGGGATTACACTGGCTGGGGAGCCGTGAAGACCCTCTTTGACTCCCTAGTTTACTGGTGGGAAGCAATCAAGGAGAACATCAAGATGTTCTTCATCCTCAAGGTATTCAGAAATCAAGATAGAATAAGAGGGAACTGTGTTAACTCCAGAAAAGAATGAAGTATCTGTTCCTGCTACAGTTGATGGGGGTGGATGTGGAGCAGGAACTCTGAGAGGAGAAGAAGCGGCAAGCTTCTTTCTCTGCCTCAGAGTCCTCCAAGATCATTTTCTAATCTCTGTGGAGCAGGATGAGACATGCTCATGTTACTTCTTCCAAAAGGTTCAGGGGGGTTTGCGGTGGGGGTGTGGTGGGGGGTGGGGGGGGGGAGGGGGTAGTGCCATGATTCCAAAGCCTTAAGGAAAAGGATGGCCATGTAAAATCCTCACAGTCAAATACTTCAAGAACTTTGCAAGTTCCTTCTATGCCAGTGTCTTTGCGACAGAAAGACTGCAGACAGCGCAGCTTCTCAGAACTTCCTGTTCTCTGTTTCAGATGTTTTAGGGGACAGCAAGTGGGAGAGTCACTGACCTTGGAGGAGCTGACAAGTTCCATCCCTTCCTTGAGACAAATCAATCTCCCAGAAGTGACAGCTTAACAGCTGAGTTGTACTCGGCTCTGTGGACTGGATGGGCCCAGATCTGCTGGAAGGGTACCAGAATCCATGGTTGGCCCGCAGGTCGATCAGCATCTGGAGCCAGTCTGAACTGGCCTCAGGGGCCAAAGTCAATTGCAGCAAGAGTGAGGCCGTATTCTTTGGCAACTGGCCTGACCATTCCATTCACCCACAGCTCTGACAACCTGAAGGTGTTGGGAACCTGGTTTGAATGAGCCGGGACAGGAATTGGCTGCGGTGGATGGCCAAGGTGCAACAGAAATTGGGAATGTAGGAGCAGCGTTCCCTCTTGATGTCAGGCAAAAACCAGGTCATCAGCTGCGAGCTGCTCTCAGCGTTGCTGTATGTGGTACAGGTGTGGCCTGTAACCTGCTCCTGCACCAAGGCAGAAACCTGAACCATCTTCTGTTTTATCTGGAGATCCAGAAAGGATGGTGTCTGTTGGATAATGATGTGCAAGTCTCCAGAGAAAGGGAAGAAAAACATACCCAATGTAGTCCTCATCCTGATGGCCTCATTCTCCTGTGGCTGCATCAAGCTGTGTATAGAACCTGCACATACAAACACCAAGTGTCACAACGTACTGAGGTTATAACTGTCTGCAGTGTTGTGAGGGAAGGGCCTGATCTCATTGCCACATTGAACCTTGCTGCAGTACATGTCTTTCGTAGAAAGGTTTCTGCAGGGAAACACCTTCGACCATAAGTCCATCAGGCAGTGGTCAGCAGAGAATGCTCTGCAGGCCCTGTGGGAGAAGGACATGGTGAATCCTAGGATGGTTTTCTGAGCAGACTATCAAAGTCATTTGGCAGAATGCCTCATTGCCAGAACTCACAAACAAGGACCAGAACGTCGCTTGGCTGGCAGTGAGAGGGCCCCCTCTATCAGATCGTTCCTGTGTAGTTGGAGTCTCACTCACGCTGCACACTGCTCTTGAGATGGCTGTGGTGCAGATGAGATGATTGCCCACCTCTTCGTGGACTGTACATTTGCCAAGAAGGTCTGGAAAAGGAAGCAGTGGTCTTTGATGTGCTTTGCCCCGAGCACTGACATAACGGAGGACTCTCTTCTCTGCAGGCTGTTCCCAGGGACACAAACTGGCACAAACATGAACTGCTGCTGGAAGATCATCAACTGCGTGAAAAACACACTTTGACGTGCCTGAAACTTGTTGGTCTTCTCGTGTAAGGAGATATCACCAAGTGGATACTGCCAAATGGCACATTCCAAGGTGCAGGAGTACGTGCTGAGGGACACACTGAAGCTCAGTACAGCAACTGCAAAGGCTTTATGGGAAAGGACCACAGTCTAGCGTCTTGCTGCCACTGAACACTGAGGGGCTGAACTCTATGTAACAGCCTCTCAAAACCTCATGATTGCATTGCTTAGGGAGGAAACGTGAGCGGCATTGATGCATTTTAAGAGAATGTATAGAATTGATGGTACAATGAACCGAGAGGAAGATGTGTCCCAATTGTATTGCCAATCTATATTACGAATAAAGTATATTTTTAAAATAAAAAAGTGTTTGGGAAGTTGCCACATAGGATAAGTTTCATCTGAAGTTACGTTGCCCGCTGTTCAAAAATGAAAGGCAATATGATTTATAATGTGCCAAAGCACTTCACATATAGTCAATTGCATTCAACTTCATTGACTGTGATTATGTCAGCAGCCACTTTCAGCCCAGTAACTTTCCATAAGCAAAGAATGAATGATCTAAATTTTGAAGTATTAAGGGCGAAATGTTTACATAATTCACTGCTTTTCATTGAATGAGCTTATTGTATCTCCAACGTCCATCTGACAAAGCAGGAAAAGCCTCGATTATAATGTCATATCCAAAGGATAACATCTGCCATTACAGGATTCCCTTTGTGTTGTAGTCTGACTACTTTATAACATTGCATTGGAGAATGAACCTGTAAATTTATTGTTGCCAACTGAGTTGGGTGAATACTGCAAAATTAATGGAAGTAATTTTACTGAGGCAAGTAATTGAATAAATGCAGAATCAAACGTGTTTATTAACAATGTAAAACAGACTTAACATGGAGAAATAATGCAAATGATTATGAAAGGAACTGTGGAGTTCAAGATAATGCAAAAAGTATTCCAAATCATATTTCTTTCAAAAGGGCTGGTCTGAACATCCCCCAAAATAATGTCAAAGGAATAGTTTTGATCATTATTCAACAGGAAATGAAGGGCACAACTTCATACTGATAAGATTTCACGTTATGAAACTCAAACTCAAGAAAATGTTTAGTAAGGGCACAAGGTATTTGCGGAACTTATCCCAATAATGCAAGAGAATTAATTTCCAAAAATTCACCTCAATAGTTTTTAGGTTTGATAATGTTGATGTTGGGAAATTGGCATTGATAGAAGGCCAACAACACATCACTTAACTTTTTTTATAGGATCAGATGCTGAAGTTGTGCTAGCTTGTAAAACACATTGAATTCCATGAATTAATTTAAAATTGAAAACAGAGTCAATAAGTAGTCTTGTTGTGACTCAAATCTTGAAAAGTTGCTGTCCTGTCAACTTTCTTTTCTCAAGTAAAACAAGAAAATGCTGCTAAGTACTCAAAGTCGGGCAATATCTGTGGCAGGAGAAATACAATTAACACTCCATAATCTCCTCATTCTTTTTAAGGTTCTTTATCAGCTGAGGGGATGGGCCATTTGATACCAATCTTGTGCCCAGTACCAATATGCTAGGAAAAAATCAAGACAGAACCACTCTCCCTTTTTTCTTCTGAGAAGAAGAGGAGATAAATATTGTTGTACGTGGCCTTTTCAATTTACTCCAGATGTGCCCAAGAATTTGGTATATAAACCAGGTGCAAAACTCTAGGTGTAAATACATTGATACAATGTACAATTTGGTAATCTGAATCCTACCTTTGTGAAACTAGGAAAATGTAATCACTAGGACATGAGGGATAATATTTCATCTCTGTTAATTACAGCTCATTTGCATGGCAATTAATGACAATTAGTTAATACACTGTATAGGCCAAAGCACTGAATAACACCAAAGCATTGTTATATCTCTGAGCATGGAGAATGTTCAGAGAAGTGAATTGCAAATATGTTGTTCATTTTGACTCTTCAGTTCATGACATAAATCATTATGACGGATTTCAACTGCTTTCTGAATGTTAATAATTCACCTTGACTCAACATATTAAGCAATGTGTATATTAAAATGTTCAATCTAGTGTATCTTCTGTTTAAAGAGAAGATACTTAATGTAGTTTATGGGTATTTTAGAAAAGGTTTGTACAAAAAATGTGAGACAATGCTTAAGAGCAAAAAAAGCAGAATGGATTGGGTTAATGGATATATCTTTGATTGGAGAGGGATGAAATTTGTCTACCCTTGGAATCATGCTAGGTAAAGATCTGTTATCAAGAAACATATCCAAGACTTAAGCTGGGAGGAGAGATTATATAAGTGTATGGATTTTGTCAAGCAAACACTGAAGGTAATTGTAGAAGAGATAAAAAAAATTATTTTTGTGGCACATGCCAGTTAATGGCGAATACTGGACAGAGACAGAGATTGAGAGAAGGAGAAAGAGGGAGAGAAACTCCAAGCAACACAGCAACTTCAGAAAAAAGTATTTGTAGCTTGAATGGAACAAGATAGTTTGCAATTGCAATCAGCTTAAAGGATTGTTCTTGAAACACTGGGTTGACTGAATATTTGTAAGTACACAGAATTTGCATTACAGAAACAGGTTATTGGCCCAACTAGTCTATTTTGGAATGAATGCTCCTCAGCTTTCCTCCCATTCTCCTTCATCTCATATTGCCAATGTATCCTTGTATTATTTTCTCCCATTTTACCGTTGGCTTCCTTTAAAATGCACCCAAGCCATGTTCAATGACTACTTTTGGTACTGAATTTTACATTCTCATCATTACCTGAGAAACATTGTTCTACTTTATTGTGATAATCTTATTTACAGCCCATAGTTTCAGACTCCTGCACAAGTGGTAATGGTGAGTCTGCACACAACTACCAGCTAGCTGTAGAATGCATCACAACACACTTTGGACTTGCGTGCTTGCAGTGCAGAAATAGAGAAACACTGGAGGTCAAATGTAGACACATCAGACCTCCTGTTCTGTCCATCGACTTGCCATTGAGGTGAGGGGTGTTTGTCAGAGCCTAAGTTCAGTGACCAAATTCACAGCAGTGAAAGTAGCTGGAGCTCCGCAAAAAGACGCAATTTTGAGGCAAATGTATGAACGTTGGGTAAGTGGATGGACCAATTCATACACAGTCTGAGTGAAGACATGAAGCCATTTCATCGCAGATGTTTTAACTCATCAATCAACCAAGATTGGGGACACAGTAATTAACACCAAGGGAATTGCAAAACAAGGCTACGGAAGAACTCCATACTGAACTCTTGGGTATAGTGAATAAGAAGGCAGTGACTAGTTGTGTGGCTCCATGTTTATTTTCCCATCTTAGTTATCCTTCAGAAGAAGATGGTGAGACATGTTCTTGAACTAATAAAGTCTTTCTGGTGAAAGTATTTCCACAATGCTGTTCGGTAAGGAGTTTCAGGATTTAGAAGTGGTGATTTGAGGAAGAACGATGTATCACCAAGTCAGGATGGAGGCAACTTTTAGGGGAACCAGCAGCTGGTGGTGTTTCCATGCACCTGAAAACCTTCCCCACGATGATGATAGATTTGTGGGTTTGGACAGTGCTACCAAAGTAGCCTTAATGAGTACAATGGTTTGTAGATGCCACACACTGCAGCCACTATGCAGCAGTGGTAGAGGTAATTAATATTTATGATGGTAGATGGAGACCAGAAATGTGGGCTACTTTGTTCTGGATGACGTTGAGCATCTTGAGAGTTGTTACCATTTGCACTCATCCAGGCAATTGAAGAATGTTCCATCGATTCCTGGCATGTGACTTCTAGATGATGGAAAGACCTTAAAGTGTCAGGACGTGAGTCAGTTGAACAGGACACCCAACCTTCAACCTGCTCTTGTTCCCTCTGTATTTATGTTGCTAGCCCATCTGAGTTTCTGATTTATGGCCGCCACCCGAATGTTTGTGGTTGCCGACCAGGTGATGGTAATGCTATTGAATGCCAATGGTGGGCGTTTAGTCTCTCTTTTATTGGAAATGGTCTTTGCCTGGCACTTCTGTGGCATAAGCCTTACTTATCAGCCCATGCCTGAATGTTGTGTTGGCGTTACCACATGCAAACATGGACTGCTGCATTTGCTAAGGAGTTGTGAATGGAACTGAATATTGTGCCATTATCAGTGAACATCTCCATTCCTGATTTTATGATGGAAGGAAGGCTTTTGATGAAACAACTGAAGATGGCTGGGGGCAAGGGGACAGCACTAACATAGAACATCAAACAGTACGGGCCCTTCGGCCCACGATATTGTTCCAACCTATATTAACCTTTTCCCCATTCTATCTATCCCCCTCTCTACTTCACCTTTCATAACCCTCTATTTTTCTTTCGTCCATGAGCCCATCTAATAGTCTCTTAAATAACCCTATCATATTGGCCCCTACCACCACCCCCGGCAGTGCATTCCAGGCACCCACCACTCTGTGTGTAAAAAAAAACAACAACTACCTCTGCCATGTGCCCTGAACTTTCCTCCACGTACCTTAAACGGGTGACCTCTAGTACTGGCCATTGCAACCCTGGGAAAAGATGCTGGCTGTCCATTCTGTCTATGCCTCTCATGTGAAAAGATGCTGGCTGTCCATTCTGTCTATGCCTCTCATAATCTTATATGACTTCAATCAAGTCTCCTCTGATGCTCCGTCGCTCCAAGGAGAAAAGCTCTAACTCGCTCAACCTCTCCTCATAAGACATGCTCTCCAACCCAGGTAGCATCCATGTAAATCTCCTCTGTACTCTCTCCAAAGCTTGCACAACCTTCCTATAATGTGGTGACCGGAAATGAACACAATATTCCAAGTGTGGTCTAATCAGAGTCTTATAGAACTGCAATATTACCTCTCAGCTCTTGAACTCAATCCCCCATCTAATGAAGGCCAGCACACCATATGCCTTCTTAACTGTCCTATCCACTTGTGAGGCCACTTTGAGGGATCTATGTACTTGAACCCCAAGATCTCTCTGTTCCTCCACACTGCTAAGAATCCTGCCATTAACCATGTACTCTGCCTTCAAGTTCAATCTTCCGAAGCGTATCACTTCACACTTTTTCGGATTGAACTCCACCTGCCACTTCTCTGCCCAGCTCTGCATCTTGTCTAAGTCCTGTTGCAACCTACGACAACTTTCTGGACTATCTACTGCACCACCAACCTTTGTGTCATCTGCAAACTTACCAATCCATCCTTCCACTTCCTCATCCAAATCATTTATAAAAATCACAAAGAGCAGGGGTCCCAGAACAGATCCCTGCGGAACACCACTAGTCACCGACCACGAGGTCGAATACTCCCCTTCTACAACCACCCTCTGCCTTCTGTGAGCAAGCCAATTTTGAATCCACACAGCCAATTTTCCATGGATCCCAGACCTCATGGCTTTCTGAATGAGACTACCATGGGGAACCTTGTCAAACGCCTTGCTAAAATCCATAGATACCACATCCACCGCACTACCTTCATCAATTTGTCTTGTCACTTCCTCAAAAAACTCCCTTAGGCTCATGAGGCACGACCTGCTCCTCACAAAGCCATGTTGACTATCCCTAATAAGATGATGCTTCTTCAAAAGCTCATAAATCCTTTTCCCAAGAATCCTCTCCAATATTTGCCCACCACTGACATAAGACTCACTGGTCTATAATTCATTGGATAATCCCTTTTACCTTTCTTGAACAATGGAACAACGTTTACCATCTTCCAGTATCACCCCCATGGCCAGGGAGGACTCAAAGATCATTGTCAATGCTCCAGCAATCTCCTCCCTCACATCCCATAGCAACCTGGGGTATATCCTATCCGACCCCAGGGACTTATCAATCCTAGTGCTTTTTAGTAGCTCCAACACTGCTTCTTTCTTAACCTTGACATGCTCCAACACATTTGCCTGTTCTATGCTAACCTCACCTTCATCTAAGTCCCTGTCCCTGGTGAACACTGAAGCGAAGTATACATTCAGGACCTCCCCTACCTCCTTTGCCTCCAGGCACGTTTCCGCCTTTTTCCCTGAGCAGTCCTACCCTCACTCTTGTCATCCTCCTGTTCTTCATGTATGTGTAGAACACTTTAGGGTTTTCCTTTACTGTACTTGCCAAGGCCTTCTCATGTCCCCTTCTAGTTCTCCCTTCTTAAGCTCCTTCCTGGCTACCTTTTCACTTTCAAGAGCCATGTCTGATTTTTGCTTCCTAAACCTTAAATATGCTTTTTTCTTCCTCTTGACTGAAGCTTCCACCTCTCTTGTTAACCATGGTTCCTTCACCCTACCATCCTTTCCTTGTCTCAGCGGGACAAACCTATCAAGAAACCCATGCAAGTAGTCCCTAAACAACCTCCACATTTCTGTGGTGCATTTACCAGCGAACATCTGTTCCCATTTTACGCTCCCAAGTTCTTGCCTAATACCATCATAATTTGCCCTCCCCCAATTCCCATAATGTCTGCTCCTATCTTTGTCCATGACTATGCTAAAGGTCAGGGAGTTGTGGTCACCATCCCTGAAACGCTTACCTACCCAGAGGTCTTTCACCTGACCAGGTTCATTGGCTAATACCAAATCCAGCATGGCCTCTCCTCCAGTTGGTCTGTCTGCATGCTGTGTCAGGAATCTTTCCTGTACACATAATAAATTCTGCCCCATCTAAACCTTTTGCACTAAGGAAGTGCCAATCAATATTAGGTAAGTTGAAGTCACCCATGACAACAACCCTGTTATTTTTGCACCTTTCCAAAATCTGCCTACTTATCTGCTCCTCTGTGTCCCAATGGCTATTTGGGGGCCTAGAGAATACTCCCAATAGAGTGATCACTCCCTTCCTGTTTCTGACTTCCATCCACACTGACTCAATGGACGATCTCTCTTTGATGTCCTCCCTTCCTACAGCAGTGATATTATCTCTGATTAGCAATGCCACTCTCCCCACCCCTTCTACCTCCCTCCCTATGCCTTTTGAAACATCTAAACCCCGGAACCTCAAGCAGCCACTCCTGTCCTTGCGACAGCCAAGTCTCTGTAATGGCCACAACATTGTAATTCCATGTACTGATCCATGCTCTAAGTTCATCACCCTTATTCTTAACACTTCTCTCATTAAGGTAAACACATTTCAACCCATCTAACTGATTACATTTATGCCCTATCCTCTGCCTATCCTTCCTCACCTTCTCTGTACACATCTCATCTACTTCTACACCAACTGATCCATCATCTAATCACTCTGGTTCTCATCCCCCTGCCAAGCTAGTTTAAACTCTCCCCAACAGGTCTAGCAAACCTGCCCGCAAGGACCTTGGTCCCTCTCCAGTTAAGGTGTTACCCGTCCCTTTTGTACAGGTCATAACTACCCTGGAAGAGATCCCAATGATCCACAAATCTGAACCACGGCCCCCTGCACCAACTCTTTACCAACTCATTAGTCTGCAGTATCTTCCTACTCTTGCCCTCCCTGGCACATGGCACAGGCAGCAATCCAGAGATTATTACCCTTGAGGTCCTGCTTTTTTAGCTTCCTTCCTAACTCCCAATACTCGCTCTTCAGGACCTCATCCCTTATCTTACCTATGTCATTTGTGCCAATGTGCACCACGACTTCTAGCTGCTTACCCTCCCCCTTAAGAATGCTGTGCACTTGATTCGAGATGTCCCTGACCCTGGCATCTGGGAGGCAACATACCATCCGGGAGTCTCGTTCTTGTCCACAGAATGTCCTGTCTGTCCCCCTAACCAACGGATACCCTATCGCTATCACACTTCCTTTCCCTTCTGAGCCACAGAGACAGAATCTGTGCCAGAAACCCAGCTGCTGTGGCTCTTCACCGGTGACTCATCCCCCCCAAAAGCATCCAAAATGATATACTTGTTTTCAAGGGAAACGGTCACCAGGGTATCCTGTACTGACTGCCTATTCCTTTTCCCTCTCCTAATGGTCACCCAACTACCTACTCCAGATGTAACTGCCTGCTGGTAGCTCCTATCTATCGTCTCCTCAGCTCCCTGAATGATCTGGAGTTCATTCAGCTGCAGTTCCAGCTCCCTAACGTGGTCTGTAAGGAGCTGCAGCTGGACGCACTTCCTGCAGGTGAAGTCATCACGGATGCTGGAAGTCTCCCTCACTTCCCACGTCCTACAGGAGAAGCATATATCTGCCCTGACTGCCATTCGCACTGTTCTATACAGAGAAAATAACAATTAACAGCAAAAGAAAGAGAACCCCCAGAAGCCTCCACTCAGCTACTCCACCTCTTCACGCCGAAGCCTCTTTAGCCAAAGCCTCAGCTCCGCACTCTAACACTGGCCAACCCCCGCAATGGCCACTCCAAAATGGCCGCTTGGCTTGACCCTAACTTCTTTTTATTGGCTAATTAGCTCATCAACAGGCCTATCAACTCCCCACAGCAACAAGAACAAGAACAACGGGCCTACCTTTTCAAACTGCTTCCCACTCTCACTCTCACTTTTGCTCTAGTTCTCGCAGTACTTACCACAGCAATGAGACCTCCCACTCCCGTATTTGTACTACTCACCATAGCAACAAGAACAACAACAATGGGCCTACTTTTTCAGACATTGACCTGGAATGATTGACTTCGCAGAACCACAACCATCTTTGCTTCTGCGAGGTATGACTTCAATAATTGGAGTATTTTCCCCTTGATGCCCAATCACTTAAGTTTTACCAGAGCTCCTTGATGCCACAATGGGTCAGATTCTGCCTAAATGACAAAGGCAGTCACTCTCACCTCATGTTTCAGATTCAGCTCTTTGGTCCAGTTTTTCATAATTTTCATTCTAAACTTGATATTCAAACAAGGGAGCTAAAAATACATAATAAAAAGGGAAAGCAATATTCTTAAACATTAATTTCTTTGGCAGATCATAGGGTTACTCGAGACTGGAAAAACAAATTTTAAGAACGCAAAGTCATGACCAAATTCTTAACCATCAACAAAGAGCTTATTCTGGTTTCTGTTAATTATGGTGCGTCATCTGAAGGGAAAGCACTGGCATCCTGAAAAGGTATTTCCTCTACCGTCTTCTTTTGCTTCATAAGTACAGGTGGGAGGTTATTTTATTTCTTTTGGTAAAACTTTGCTTGTGGCAAGTGTTAAGACGATGGTTGGAAGGCCCCTATGTTTGACGGATAGTACTGATTGCTTTTGGAATACATGGTGAGAATGCATTGAATGCTGCCCTTTGGCTAAGACACTTGCTGAGAGTAAAGATCCATGAGATAAGGGACTGATGTTCATTGTGATTCTCATTCACTGCAAGAGGAAGGAGTTCTGAACAGGAAACACAAAGGTTTTTACTGTAGGTTTCCAGCCCCATCAGTCTGTGTAATTGATAAGGAGAGTGCCGTCATGTCAGAAAGCAGCCATCACAAGGACCGGAGACACAAGAAATTCTGCAGATGCTGGAATCTGGAGCAATACACAAAAAAAGTGGGAGGAACTCAGCAGGTCAGGCAGTATCCATGGAGGGAAATAAACAGTCAACGTTTCAGGCCGAGACCCTTCATCAGGACTGGAAAGGAAGAGGGCAGAAGCCAAAATAGGAAGGTGGTGGAGGGGGAGGAGCACACACAGGCAGGGGACAGGTGAGTTCAGGTGAGAGGGGGAAGGTAGTGGGTGGGGGAGGGGGAGAAGATGTAATAAGCTGAGAGGTGATAGGTAGAAGAGGCAAAGGGCTGAAGAAGAAGGAATCTGGCTGGAGAGGGCAGTGGACCATGGAATAAAGGATGGGGGAGGGGAGGAGAGGAGCTCCCCCCCCCCCCACCTTCTTATTCTTGCTTCTGCCCTCTTCCTTTCCAGTCCTGACAAAGGGTCTCAGCCGGAAACGTCGTCTGTTTATTTCTCTCCGTGGATGCTGCCTGACCTGCTGAGTTCCTCCAGCACTTTTTGTGTATTGTTGCAAAAGAAGGGCCTACCATGCAAAAAGGCAGGCATGGAGGACGAGAGAAATTCTAGTTATGGGTTCAAGCAGGGATGTGTGTGAGAGATCTCAGTGTGGGGTATCTGTCGAATGAGATAGAACTTGGTCACAGGGTTAGATGGTGGTTCGGATGTAGATAGTAGTCAGAGGGCATGGATGGTGAATAGGTTGCATATGCAGTGAGAGGTGTGGTTTTTTGTTATGAAGGATAATGCATGATTGGGAATAGAATGTGTTTGTGGGTGAGGAAAATTGTGATCAGAAGGTATATTGTGGTTGTGGTGCAGATCATTGACATGGGGCTGGGAGGGTGGAGATGGCACTTGGTCAGTGGGTTTGTTATGTTGGGGGCTGAAATGATGTTCAGGAGCAGATCCAATCACAGTTGCAAGACAGGCAGGAGGCAGAGCGATGATAATTTAGTCTGTATACTTTTGGGTCTGTTGGAAAATTTTCTGCTCATCCTGGCATCTCCAGCAGTAAAGAAACTATTCCATTGGATACAATCCTTCTCACCTTATTTTCCCGGTTGGCTTTTGCAAAGCCTGGGAAGCTAAACCAGCTTGGGTTAAAATTAAAAACATTATTAAAATGAAGGCACACAGCTGTTGTAAAGCCACAAGATGTGATGTTTTGCTGCTGTTTACAGTGCGGAGTAGCAAGCCTCCTGTAGGAATATTGGTTGCCTGCTCCCTTATCCAATCTCCATTAGATCTCTGTTTGTGGGCTTGCAGAGGGTTGAGTTCCTGTTTCAGATTTTTAATGTCCCTGAGCCAAAGCAACTTGGTTCTTCTGATTACAACACTCTGAAAATATACACAGTGATTCAGGATAACTTAAATAACATCTATCCACAACTGCTACTTCCTATGCTATTTCAATAATTATTATAGAAATTTCCAATGCAAATACATACACTGGAATTCTGTACACAAACATTTATGTTGATTTATGAAGGGTAAAGATGAAGCAAATATTTTAGTCACATTGCAGTTTGTTGATGAATCAATCAAATTAACAATGCTTTCTAAAAATGTTTGCATTTGTTTTGTTTTAACTGTAATTTATATTGAATAAATAATGTATTATACAAAATGTTTGTACAAAAAATATAAAGTCATGAAATGCAATCTTAACGTTGCGTGTCAATTTGCTACTCCACAGTATAAACAGCAGCAAAACGTCACATCTTGTGACACCTCCTGCCCGGAATTGTTTGGAAACTTAAACCTTTTTATTTGAATGCATTATTTGAATACTTGTTGAACCTGGGAATCTAGTATGTGCATTAGACTATGGTAATTTGCTTTCTCTTTGACACTCAAATGCAATTGTTCCAATCAACAAGACAAAATTTCTGACATGACAGATCTTGTTACTGCATTCTCAGTTCCAGTTTCATAATGATGATCATTAACATAGCACCTTTCATGACTTCAGGATACCTCAAAGCACTTTTGAAGTGTAGGGCATGTGACAGGAAAGTTACACACAACAAACTCTCATAAAGAGCATTGGAATTTCTCTTTTAATGTATTCATGGAATATGGGCCTCTCTGGGAAGACTAGCATTTAATGTCCATTCCTAAATTTCCTTAAGACAGTGGTCATTGTAGTATATTGAGTACTTGTACACTTGAAGAAAATATGTGCATCATGTGGTATAATTTTCAATGCATTGTTGTATCAGCCACTGTTGTCAGTTGGTTGTTGATTGCTATTCAATAAAGAATATTTGATTAGAGGCTCTACCCTTCTTAGTCATCTTACTCAAATAGATATAGATGCTACATTGGCAATGAGATCATTGCTGGGCAAGTAACAAATGAGCAATCAAAGACAAGGGAAAAACAACAGGGTCCTCTACATAGAATGATGATAATGGTAGACAATGGATATCAGAATCAGAATCAGATTTATTATCACTGACATACAGCAAATAAAGTAAAAATAAAATAAACCATCCAGGGACCAAAACAGTCTTTCTAGGTGAAGGAGCAATTCGCTAGCACTTCTTCCAGTCTAGCGTACTGCATTTGATGTTCACAGCGTGCCCCCCTCTGCATGGGAAAACACAAATACAGGTTGGGCGACCACTTCGCAGAGCATCTGCATTCAGTCCACAGGGCAATCCTGAGCTTCCCATTGCCTGCCACTTTAATTCTCTATCTCACTCCCACTCTGACCTTTCTGTGGCATCCTGTAACTGTTACAACGAGTCCCAACACAAGCTTGGGAAACAGTACCTCATCTTCCATCTGGGTGCATTACAGCCTTCTGTACTTAACATTGAAGTCTACAACTTCAGTTAACTTGATTTCTGTCCGTATCAGTTGTCTGTCTGTGATATTGGCTCAGTTAATTTCTTCCCCACCTCCTCCCCATCCAATCATGCAAACATGCACATACACCCTTTTTGCTTTATCCCCCTCTGGAAGTGGATGCCTGCCGGACGTGTCTTATTGTTCTGCATTTCACAACTCCTACATTATTTTGTCTGTGTTCTTTTGTCCATGTTTTCACTCTCTGACTGTTCCCATTCACTCATAGACCAGATAACCTTGCTTAGAGCTTATCCCTCTTGGTCACCCCAGTTTTACTCTGTCAGAGACATTCCTCCCTCCACCATTCCCCCTCCAGCTTAACAAGTTTCTTTTGCCTCATTCCCAGATGATGAAGGGTCTTTGACCTGAAACATTAACCCTGCTTATCTTCCCATAGATGCCCCTTTACCTGTTGATCATTTCCAGCATTTTCTGTTTTTATTTTAGATTTCCAGCATCTGTAGTTTTTGTTTTTGATTTTCAGATATGGTAGATATGTTGGTAAGATGGAAAAGTATGAGAGGTTGTAGCTGCTCGCTCCGTACACAGAAAAAGGTGAAGATCTTCAGGAGAGCAAATGATATTGTTGAAACCCGAGAGGAAGGCAGAGAACAGAGTAGATGCGAAGAGGAAGCAAGTGCAATTACTTGGAATAAGACCAGATATGCATGCACTGCTAGTGAGTCTGTTGCCATCATGAACAACAGGTGTGGCCTAGATTGCAGGAGTTTTGACAGGACATTTTAATCCAGCATCAGCAGACAATTTTGTGAGTTGCATGTGTTCTGTGTGCAACCAGTAACCAGAAGGCACTGGGTGATTGTATCATCAGTTAAAGAAGCTGCCTGTGGGGTGTGCCAGGACGGTAATGATAGTGTAGCTTTCTTTGCAGTCAGGTCGCATGGATGTATAAACTTCTTCAACAGGAAAAAAGTAGACCACATGAATGGGAGAGGTGGGAAGGCTGTGACTCACAGGGATGGAAAAGGTGGGAGACCTTAAATGGCTGTTGCAGCCTCTTAGAGCTTCTTCAAGCTGTTTTTAATAACCACCCAATAGGGCAATGTTGAATACACAAGCAGATTCCTCAAGAAAGCAATTGCTGTGAAGGGCAGTAATCTCTGTTTTCCTTGGACACAAGAGGGCAAAGCGAAAGAACATTCCCGAAGGGATAATGTTCATGTGCTGGAATTGAAGATCAAACAGCTGGAAATGGGATTACTCAATGCAGGAAGTTACCAACAATGTATTGGAAGGCTCCTTTGATGATACCATGAGAGCATGCCTCTTGACACTGATACAAGCTGGTTGGTTGTAGGGCAAGAATTGTATGAACAATATCTGAAGTACTTCCTGTTAAGCAATTATGCAGGGCGAATGTCCAGGTGAAACGAGAGATAGATTGCTGGGTTATCAGTGGAGATGGATGGGTCCAGTTGCTCATCATAGTAATTACTATAACTACTAGGTATTGGTATTGGTTTATTATTGTCACTTCTACAGAGGTACAGTGAAAAACTTGTCTTGCATACCGTTCATAGAGATCAATTCATTACACAGTGCAGATACATAGAGTTAGTACAGAGTGCATTGAGATAGTACAGGTAAAAAAATGATGGGCATTGATTGGATTGAGTCATTTGGGTTGACGAACAGTATCCTTCAAAGAATTGCTGTGTTGCAGAGTAACAAGGTCCATGAACTGCTCAAGCTGATGGCACAAGGTGTCAGGAAGTTTAGAGCTCACAGTTGCAGCCAAACCAGGACAATAACTACAACTCTAACAAGGTGACCATGGAGAATGAGAAGTTGGTAGCCATTGTTTGACCATCTGAGAAGGTGAGAGACAGTAAACCTGGGAAAGAGAACATGGTGTAGACTGCTAATTCTCTCCATGGAAGTGAACACGGTGCCAAAAGGGCAGGGATGCACGGATACCGGGATGCATGGACACCGAGGAAAGCCCATTTGAAGAAGAGTGTCTGGTTTGGGTCATGAGCTGAGAGAAATCAACAAATGTGAGGTTAACCAGAAGTGGAGCCAATGCATACAAGGGTGGTGGGCACAAGATCCAATAAGTGGGGAGCCAAGGGCTGCAGTGGAAATGCACACTAGTGCATGGTAAGGTGACACTCCCAGTCGTGAAGTTGCAGTGTGAATTGAGAACAGAATGAAGAATGTACCTTCTGTGACATTAAAAGACCTGTAAGAGTGTTCATTGAAACCTGGGGTTTTGCAGTATTGACAGTGTAGTCTTGGAAGAGCTGTGCACATATTTACTGCACCACAGTGCAGCAGGTAAATGGCAGTGAGAGACTTGGGCAGAAGGTGTACATGCTGGAAGTCTCTACGGGGACGATTAATGTGGTTGCAATACAAGCCTACAGGGAGAAACAACAAGCAGGGTCAAGAAGCAGGTCAGAGTGAAACGTCCTGGTGATGGAAATCTCTGCTTTCAGTCCTTAGCAATTTCAGCTTCTTTGGGAAAGGGGATAACTGAAGGCAGCTGGGTCCCTCCTGAAAAGGTGGGAGATGGGGTGGTGGGTTCTAGGAAGGATTTTCCTTGGATAACATTATGGTTTTTTGTGTGCAAACTGTTTTGAACTAAACTGATTACAGATAAGCTGCTAGGTACAGATGTCACTGTATAACACTGTGATAGAGTACTGGTTGGGGAAAGTCTGTCACTGTGTAACATTGAGGTTTAGCTTGTTGAAGTCAGGTTTGTCCCTGTGTGACACTGGGGTACAACACTGCTGGGCACACGTTTGTCACTGTGTAACAATAGGGTGCAATACTGGTGGATACAGATTTGTCACTGTATAACACTAGGGTACAGTACTGATGACCACAGTCTGGACTAATGCCCACCAGTTTTGCTTGGGTAAACAGGAAGCAGGGAATAGTTGTGAAAGTTTTTTCCTCAGTCAGGAGGGAAGTGGTCACCAGCAGGACCACTACGACGATTAATGATTTGGACTCGGGTTTCCCACATTTGCAGGTGACACAAGACTAAGAGGAATAGTTAACTGTGAGAAGGATCGTGAAAGACAAAGACAATGTAGACAGGCTAGTGGAATGGGTGGCAGATGTAATTTAATGCAGAGTAATACAAGGTGTTACATATTAGAACAAAGGGCAAATATGAAAAGTGTACAAAAACAGAGCGATCTGGGTGTGTATGTACTCATTTTATTGAAAGTGGCAGGACAGGTTCAGAAAGAGGTTAAAAGAAGTTTACAGGATCCTGGGGTTTATAGGTAGAAGTATAGAGTACAAGAGGAAATTGCAAGGAGAACTGATAAAGCTATTTGCAATCATGAAGGATATTCACGGGGAGCTGAAGTGAGGGCTGCAGTGAAACAAAATGAAGCCAAGAATGTGAGAATCATTCAATACCAATACCAAAAAAATACTAAGTTAGTGATTGTTATCATTGGGCTTGTTAGAAGGGAATGCTTCAGAAACAATGTTTAAGTTACTGTCATTGTTAACGGATTTGTTGATCAACATTAAGCTTTAGGTTTACAGTTGAAAATGCTTGTGATATGGAATATTCATGGTTATGTCTCAGTAAAGTAACTCAATTACAGGATGTGAAATTTGTCATTCATTGGATTTATCAGTGTTCGTGACACAAGCTATAACATTGTCACGTTAATTTATTTGTGTTGAATTGAGACGATAAGAAAACGTGCAGATTTATGTTCAGCTGTGAACATAATGTTCACAGTAAATAGATGTTGACCATGTGTTTTGTAAATAATTGGTTACTTGTATATTGTATGTAAGTAGTATAACATATGTAGTTACTATTGTTATGGGTTTGGTACTTTTTATTTGGTAGGTCATCTATACTTGAAGGTAATGTATTATATTGGGTGTGTACACGCTATTAAGAACTATGTGTACCATTAGGTTTATTGTATCAATGACTGTTGTTCATTGGGTGTGGTTGCAATCAATAAAAGATTTTTGGTTACTTGCCCAAATTTCTAAAAATTTTTTTGGGATTGCGCCACTGCTGGCAAGATCAGTACTTATTTCCATAAGTCAGTCGGTGCAAGTTTCACAGCCTTTGACCTGCTCATGTAGCTGTGGTATTTATATTGCTGGTCCATTGAGCTTACTATGAATGATGACTACCAAAATATTGATGTTGGGAAACTTGGCAAAGTTAATGTCATTGAATGTCAAGGGTAGGTGATTAGACTCTCTTTTGTTTGAGATGGCCGTTGCCTGGCACCTTTTGTATTGTGCATTTTACTTGCCAGTTATCACACCATGCCTTGGTCTTTCAGTAAGCATGGAATGCTTCATTTACTGAGGAGTTGCAATTGGAATTGAACATTGTGCGATCATCAGAAAACATCCCCACTTCTGACCTTGTGATGGAAGGAAGCCCGTTGATGAAGGAGCTGAAGATGGTTGGGCCTAGAACACTGCCCTGATGAGCTCGTGAGGCAATGCCCTGAGCTGGGAATGATTGACCTCCAACAACCACATACCTTTACTGTGAGGTATGAATGCATCCATTAGAGTGTCTTCCCTTTGATGCCCATTGACTTCATTTTTAATGGCCAGTTACAAATTGCAATGTTCATGTCCTTGTGACCAGGTATTGTTTTTAATTAAAGGATACAACAAGGTTAACAGCCCTGCCCTTATTTGAAGCAGTGTCATGAAATACTTTTTACACTCTTGTAAAGGCACATGGAGCCTTGGTTTAACACTTCATTTAAAAGTCCAGTGTTCCTGCATAATATAGTATTACCTATATTTTATGCTGGAGTGTGACTTGAAGTTGCAATCTGAGAATGCCACCCATTGAATTCTGGCTGAAACGGTATTGTAAGAAACATGCATTCAAAATAAGCTAACTATTTCACGATCACAAAACACTGTGAAAAGAATTAGTACTGCAATGTGGAATCTTAGTTTGCTGTAAAGGTTTTGGTGATTCATTGCTACATTGGGCAGCATAGGAAATAACTAAGTAATAGTGTAATATTGATGATCTTTGTAACTTACCGAAAATTTAAGAGGCAGATGTGATATGAAGGTTGTAATATACTAGTAGCTTACACAAATAAATTCACTACAAACAGTATGTCCGGTTTTAGTTACAGCGAAGGGAGATTTATGACCTCACTTAAACTGGGTGGTCAGTGAGGGCACAAGTAATTTTATGTGTTTCGGTTATTTCAGTGACTTTTTGGATGTTTCTCTGAAAAAGCAGTAAATAATATGGTCTGTGAAGTCTCCCACTTTCATGTTTATTTTAGTTAAAAGTCCATTTCTTGCAGCAAATTTCAACTGGAGTCATAAAGAGAATCAAAATAAATCTTCTAATTCAATCGGTTTGACATGTTGTCATGGCTGTTTATCATTCTCTTCTGAATCATACACAATCACCACGTTTCAGTGACGTTGAGATTTGGGATGGGAGATAGTATTGACTTTTACCTACACACCAAAGAGTGTGGCAATTTGTTACACGGCTGGGAAGATTGGCAAAGCTCTATTGAACGAGAAGGGGGGAGGGGGGAAACAGCGCAGCCGAGCACCAGCACATGCATGATCTGCTCAGCAATTCCCGCCTCCAGGAACTGAGCAAACGGTGATTGGCGGCAAGAGATCTTGTATTGCACGGTGGCGGGTAAAATGCATGGCTGCAAATATGACAGCTTGAAGAAGTTTCGGGTGATTTTACAGATGCAATGAATAACCCGGGGGTGACAGCGGCCAGAAGTTGTGCATGTGTATATATATACATACACACACACACACCTCGGCTGCAGCAGCCCAGCCCCGCCCCGCCTGCGAGCGCCGGGGAATGCTGGGACGCTCAGACCGATGGCGGCGCGGACGCGGCGGGAGTGCGGCGCGTGATTGCTGCACTGACATCAGCGCGCGAGCATCCGGTCGCCAGCCCGAGCCCCGGCCTCGCGCGCGCACTCCGTCAGTCAACCGGCGCAACCGGGTGGCCCGAGGCCGGACACACCGGACGAGCAACGGCGGCGCCGTCGTCGGCCGCCCAGCCAAGCCCTGCTACTTCCTGGTAAGGACATTGCGGAGGGCGTCCGGTCCCCTCCCCCCCGGGGAGGAGTAGGGGGAACTGTCATCGCTTTCCCCGCTCTCGACCGGCGGCTCCTTCTTTCTGATTTATTTCAACGCTGCTCCGGCCTTTCTTGGTTTTGACCGACGGACCGCCTCGTCAGAAGGCCGAGTGGCCTTCGACGCACCGCTCGCCGGCCTCGACGCTGAGCTGCTCCTGGCCGCGGCCGGTACTCCAGCCTGCAGTTGTCACGGTCTCCAAGTACCGTCAACGGAGGAGGCAGTGCCAGCCGAGTGGCGACCAAACCGCTTGCACCAATTGTTCCGCCCCCCTCTTCCCCGCCCATTGGCTCTCCAGCGGGCCTTCTCAACCACCTGGCGTTCTGATTTGCTGCCGGGCACGTCAGTCGGCGAACTGGCCAGTGCTTTTCAGCAATTAAGTTGCTGTGATTCATAAGGACAAAGTTGTCACAGGAACAGTTTTGGAAACACAAACTCGAGCAAGCAGGTAGGGCAAGTAATTAGGAAGGCCATTGCAATGTTGGTCTGTATTGTAAGGGATCCAGATATGAAAGTAGAGCAGTTTTGATGCAGCTTCAGAAGGTACTGGCCCGATTGCATCAGGAGTACTGCATAGAGTTCTGGTTTCCATATTTAAGGAAGGATATACTTGCTTTGCAGACGGTGCGGAGAATGTTGATTACTCGATGAAGGTGTTGAAGATCAAAGAAATATTGGGTAGATTTGGCCTATACTTTAGTTTAGAAGAATAAGAGATCTTGTTAAAACATGTAAGTTTCTGTGGGTGGGGGTGAGTGTTGACGAGGATGGTATTGAGAATATTGTAGGTGGTGGGAGTTGGGGGGAGGGGTAGGTTTAGGACCAAGTCACAGAGTTTCAGAATGAGGGATTATCCATTTTGGTTGCAGATGAGGAATTTCTTTGGTGGGTTGTGATTCCTAGGAACTTTCTAATCCAGAGAGTTGTGGAGATGGTCATTGAATATACTTAAGGTATAAATTGAAAGACATATGAATTAAAATGGAACTGTCAGGTTTGAGGAAAGAGTAGAAAGGTGGTATGGAGACCTACAAAAAGTTCTTCCATCAAGGGGTTGATAGGTTCACTTCTGCTTCTGTTTCTTATATGTGAAACTTCGTTGTTAGGATGAGTAAAGTTTTATTTTGTGAAACATTATCTTGCAGTACTGGAAGAAGGTTGGATGACAGTCATCTGTCAAGAACAATGGAGGGTGGGGGAAAAGCTTATCTTAACTGGGTAGGTGATTCAGATTCTTTAACACCTATAGCCCATGGAACATTTCATTTATTTCTGCACAATTTTTTAACATTAAGTGTACATGCATCAGCATAATGCATTCATCAGTTCAAAAGGAACTTATTTGGAAACAGTCAGCATTAAAACTTTAAAAAAAATTGGAAACAAGCAATTTATAGCCAATTATTTTATTCTTTGGGTAGATTGTTTCTGTGTACTGTATAATTTTTGATACATTTAGGATGTGCATTACAGTAGCTGCATGATATTATCTTACAGAATTTGTACCAAACGTAATGTATGGCTTTTTCTTCAGTTATTGGGAAACTTAAGATCGTAGTATTTGAAAACAAGGTAATGAGGCTTTTAAGTTTTGCCTGCACGTTTGTCCTTGGTCTTCTGTGAGATTGATTAAATTTTAAACATTCTTAAACTGCACCATGAACCACACAACTATCCCCAAACCCCCTCCCAGTTTGTTTTGAGGATTGTTAATTATGAATTGTTATGGCATGGAGGAGACCATTCAGCTGAAGTCCATCACTGCTCTTAATAGAGGAACTTCTTGGTCCCATTCACTTTTTCCACATAGGCACGGACTATTCTCTCAAAACCCTATCCAATTCCTATTTTTTAACTCCAAATTTATTCTATCGTCAGCACCCCTGCAAGCAGAAAATTCCAGATCTTGCATGCCCCTTGTCTTTTTTTTTCCCAAACTTTTTTTATATATATATACCCTGCACCTTGAACCTGGTGCTACAATAACTTGTCTCTAGTTAATGTATCAAAGTCAGTCATGAGTTCATGCACCTTTCAAGTCTTTTCTCAATTTTCTTTGGTCCATTGAGAGAGATTCCATCTTCTCCAGTTTAACCTTTTTAGCTGAAATCCCTCATTTCTATGACCAGTCTAATAAGCCTTTTCAGCACCCTCTCTAGGATCTTTCTTAAACTATGTGGTATGAATTGGAAGCAATACTCCAGTTGCACCTGACATGTACTCTTTATAGTTTCAATGCAATTTCACTGCTTTTGTATCCTGCCTCTCAGAATTTGATGTATTTTGCTACCACTCTGTCAAAGATTTGTATACATACATCCGCTGTCCTTGCAGAGATAAGAATGGAAAAACACAAACACAGCAACAGGCCTTTCAGCCCATGTCTCTGCTATGCCATCTTTTATCTCTGTGCCACTTTTCTGGTTGTACCTCATAGATTTGGTTCCCTGAATATCCATAAACCTCTCAAACCATATCTGTGTAGAATTATATCAGTGTAGTAATTTCTTCTCCATCCTGAATGGCTGACCCTTCACATTGAGACTGTGATTCCTGGTTCAAGACACCCAGCCAGGGAAAACAGCATCTTTGAAACATACTGACTTGACAGGGTAGATGCAATGAATTCACCTTGCTTAATCTCTCTTTGTAGGACAACTCCCCTTCCCAATCCTGATTAAACCCCAGGAATAAATTTGGTGAACCTTATTTGTATTTCCTCAATTGCAAGTTTATCCTTTTTTGGTTTGGAAGAGCAGACCTGAACACTCTTCCATAAGCAGTCTCAGTGGAGCCTATATAATTGGAGCAACATAAAATTTAACTTGCTAATTCCTTGCTGATATTGCAAGTTAACTTGCACTGATTTGTATTTAAAGAGAACCAGCTCTCTCAGAACACCAACGCCTTTCAATCTCTCCGTATTTTAAAATTGCACTCTTTTTTTTCGATTCTACCAAGGTGGGTTATCTAGCATTTTTCCATATTGTCTTTGCCCATTTACTTAATCTGTTTATGTCTGAAGCCTTACAATCCTTTCTTTTTCAATCTTTTTATTAGTTTTCAAATTAATACAGATTAATATATAACATCAATGTTTGTACATGTAATACAAAGAGATCAAGAGAACAATCATGGCATAGATAATCATAAAGAATAATAAAATATAAAAAAAATCTGTAGATCTCACGATCTCTTAGTAAATGAATATGATATAAAAGAAAGGAAAGAAAGAATTATTGTGTATATAAAAGAAAAAAAATCCCCAAATCAATAAAAAAAAATAAACAATATATCAAACCAAACTAAAAAGAAAAATTTCAAAAAAAGACAAAAAAGACTGGACTGAAATTTCTCAATAAAAACAGAACAATATTATGTCGTCAAATCCATTCCTCTAAATTGGAAAGTTATTGAAAAAGGATCTATATCATATGAAAATATTGAATAAATGGACTCCAAATATCTTCAAATTTAAGCAAAGGATCAACAGTGCCACTCCTAATTTTTTCCAAGTTTAAACATGATATAGTTTGAGAAACCATTGAAAAGTAATAGGGGGTATTGGATCCTTCCATTTAAGCAAAATAGATCGTTTGGCCATTAATGTAACAAAGGCAATCATACTGTAAGTGGAAGCAGATAAATGGCCAGACTCTATCCTTGGTAATCCAAAAATTGCAGTGATAGGGTGAGGTTGTAAATCAATATTCAATACAGTTGAGATAATGTTTAAAAATGTCTTTCCAATATTTTTCCAAAAGAGGACAGGACCAAAACATATGTGTCAGAGAAGCCACATTCGATTTACATCTGTCACATATAGGATTTATATGGCGATTAAAAACGGGCTGAAGCCTCACAATCCATGCTAGCAAACTCGGCTTTGCATCATCAATATACGTGGATATATAAAACTTAGTTTTCTTATACAGATTATTGATGTAGATTTTTAACTTGGGGCCCCACATTAAACCTTGCGACACCCCACAAGTTACAGCCTCCAAAGTGAAAATTACTCTTTTATTCCCACTGTTTCTTTTTCATTAACTAATCCTCAGTCCATGCTGGTATATTATTCCCAGCTGTGTGTACTCTAATTTTATTTAATATTTTGCTTTTCTTATGTGACATGTTATCAAAGACCTTCTGAAAGTCCAAATACGATACATCACTTATTTCCCTTTACCTATTATGTTGGTTATAACCTCAAAATATCTAACATTTGTCAAACACTTTCCTTTTGTAAATGTTGACGTATTTACTGTTTCCGACTCTATTACTTAAGTGCCCTGCTACTATTGATTTGAGCATTTTCCCTTACAAATGATGTCGTGCTAACTCATTTGTGGTTTTGTTTTTCCTCTCTCCCTCCTTTCTTAAATAGGTAGTGTTAAATGTAATCATATTCGGTTACTTTACACTGTGCCATTGAGCTTGTGTTGTGTATCCTTTTTCTTTCTGTCAAGGTGTATCAGTCACACTTCTATAGATAAAAGTTCATTTGCTTGTTTGTCCGTTTTGCTACCTATTTATATTTTCGCAGTCTATTACTAGCCTCCTCACTTTAAGATACTTCCAAATTTGGTGGTATTATATAAGTTTTATCAAGTCCACCACAGCTAATTCATGGTAGTACCAGCCTGGGAAGCATCAGTGTCTTACTATACTCCAGTGTGGAAAAACAGCTGTGTATAGCACCTCTGTATTTTCTATCTGTGCTGGACTTCCTGAAAATCTGTATAAACAACATCAACTGCATTTGTTTTATCCACCTTATCAATGAAAAAAAAACAGGCAGGTCAATCAAATGCTGTTTGCTACTTTCAAATCGCTGCTGGCTTTCATTTAATTCAAACTTGTGCCTAATTATTATTCTCAATGTTGGTTAACTTTACATGAAGTGAACAAGTAAGGCATTGTTGGCATTTTCCATTACAGAAATTTATATTTGTCTGCTCTGTTACTTGAAGTAGTTCTGCCAGAAATGGCTTGACTATATTTGCATTACACTTCACTCATTCTTGTTTATTCGCAGATGTATTGACTTGCATGTAATGAAAAATATGCATTTTTTAAATATCATTCTCAATATTGACAACATTTATGCATGAAGAAATACCACCAAACAACAATTTTTGATGTTTGCTCTTTAGTTTTTGTCTTGTTTTCCCCCAGTCTGGAACGGCACTCAGGATGATATTTTTCAACTTCATTTCTTAAGCCTCAAATCTTTTTTTAGTCTTTCAAGGCTGAATAGTTTATTTTTAATCTTATAATTCACTTCTCAAATAATTTTTTGAGCCTTTTAAGCACAGTTTTCAGAGCTAGATCAGTGACCTGACTTTTGTGGGGGTGGGGAAAGTTAATTTTTTTTTGTAGATTCAACCTGCATTCCTATAATTTATTGCCATTGCTTGTGTTCTGATTCAAAACAAAATACTATGGATTCTTGATACCTCAAATTAAAAAAGAAAATGCTAAAATACTCAGCATATCTGTGGTGAGGGAATTACTGTTTTGGGGCAATTGCCTTTCTCCAGAAAGAGGTTGCATAAAGACATAAGAGCAGGCATAGGTTCCTTGAGCTTATTCTACCATTCATGAAGACGATGATCAGATCTCGGCCTTGATTCCATTTCTTTAATCTTAGACCAATTTGGTTTGTTTCCAGTCCAATGGCATTGTGTTCTGTTTCAGTGTGTTGTTTGTGATGATTGGTATCTTTGGGTACTTAATGTCTTTTCCCAAGGAATTAATTCATTGTGAGCCCATTGAGTCGAGTGAAATCAAAAATTCTCAAGTTTGGTTGTGGAACCTGATTGATGGAGCATCTCTGATAATTAATTCTTTTTTTCTCTCTGTAATAATACTCAAATAATTTCTGGAGCAAAAACCAAACCAATGGAGGAATGCAGTGGATCAGGCAGCATCTGTTTGGGCGGCAGGGGGGAGAATTTGTGGATGTTTCAGTTGAAACCCTGCATCAGGACTGAGTGGAGAGGAAGATAGCCAGTATAAAGAGAGGGGGTGCAATGAGGCGGGCTGGTAGTGACAGGTGGACTGAGGAGGATGATGGGAAGAAGGAGCCAGGTGGGGGCTTCCACCATCACCCACCTGCCTGTCTCAAAAAAAAGTCAACCCCTATCCCTCACCCACCTGTGAGACTTTCTGTCAGATCTGTAGCCTAATTCTACATAAGTGCCATTGCTTCTTATCCTAAAAGTAGTAAAGGTACTAGTCTCGTATATAGAGGCTGGGACCATTGTTCTGGAATTGTATTCCAATACCACCAAGGGAGTTAGGGGAATTTATATTCAATTAATTAAATCTGAATTAAAGAAAATCTATCATTAATGGCAACCACAGACTATTGGATTGCTGTAAGAAGCTACCTGGTTAATTACCATCTTTAAGGGAAAAAAGTTTGTCCTTGCCCAACCTATTCTGTATCTGACTTGATGCATTAATGGCATTGGCTCTAATTCCCTTCTCACTTCAGGCACCATAAGGGCTGGACAAATATTTTCAGGCTTGTTAGCAACATCCACAACCCAAAATTGAATTTGAATCAGTTCAGATTTAAAATCAACAATTAACTGACATTGATTTCTGTCTGCTGAAGATAGGTCAGCTTCCACCACCATTTCCATTGGAAGTATTTCCTTACTTAACTTTTGAAGGTTGAGTTGCAATTTTTCGATTGTGTACCCTAATCCCATGCAGCAGAAATAGATTTCCTTTATCTGATTTGTCAGTTCTCCTCTTTTATGTGAAAAATTCAAACAAATGAATCTTGGAGATAATCATATTTGTAGTCAGCACTCTAATACTGAAACAACTCCCATCTAAAGCAACAAATGACATCCTTTCCAACTGTGATAAAGATAATCTAATGCTCTTTGTACTACTTCATTATAAAACCTTTGACACAATTGCCCACACCATCTTCCTCTTGTGCCTTTCTACTATTGTTTAGTAGGAATGGAACCTCTCCATATTTTTTTATATAAATCATAGCCAATCACCTGGAGTAGTTTCTCTTTTTGCTTCCACCTTCTTACTTATAAAATCCCTGAAGGATCTATCTTTTGGGGACCTGCACAATTGCTGAGTTACATGGTGTCCTTCAGCAACAGCATTCAAAAATACACTCTTAAACTGATGACATTCAACTCTACATTGGCATAATTCCTCTTGATTCTTTCACAGTCTCAAAGTTGTGGGACTGCACGTTGAACATCCATCAATGGATGAGCAGACATTTTTTCCAGCTAAATATTGGATGATTGAAACCATTTCCTTGAGTCCCTGGACACCAGTTCCAGCCCTCTCCTTGGCAACCATTCAAAATTGAACCAGATTGTTTGTATTCTTTTGTGGTATATTTGACCTTGCCTTGGGATCACACGCCCTTTCCATTATTTAAGCAGCTATTTCTCCCATCATAGCTGCCTGATTTTTTTTTTGTTTTTGTTTCCATCCTCCCTCTGCTCATTTTCTGCGGAAACCCCAAATTGCACCACTTGTTACTTTGACCTGATGATTCTAAAGCACTCCTGATCACTTTTTTATGCTACCCTCCAAAAACTTGATGTCATCCAAAATTGTCCTAATTACCACCAAGTTCTGCTCTTCTCTATCCCTTCTGTAATAAATTTTTTAATGATTCCTGATTTTAAATCTCTCTTTAATTTTGCCTTTCCTGTATCTTTGTAATATCTCTTGTCCTACCATGAGCTATCAAGGCCTCAACCTCTAATTTCTTTCCTACATCTCATGGCCTTTCTGTCCATCAGATGTTTCCATAAAGCCTACTTTCTTTGATTTATGTTTTTGCTCTTCTGACCTCATATCACCTTAAGTGTCTCTGTGTAAAATTTTGTTTTGTAATACATCTTTGGATATTCAAGTGCACTGAAAGTGCTTCATGAATGTAGCTCATTATTGCTTTGATGATGATAGTCTGAGTAACCTCTTACCATTTAGTCTTGGGCTCCAGGAATCCTTCTGGCAAATTTAGGCCATACTCCTTCCAAGAGCAGTATAATCTTGTATACGGTGCTGAGGACTATTTGGTTTTCCTGCAGTATTGTGTCCAGTTCTGGGCATTGCACTTCAGGTAAGATGTGACCGGTTCGAATAGGGTGTGGAAGAGATTTAATAAAATGATTTTGAATATGAGGAGCTTTGGTTAGGTGGATAGACTGTTCTTGTTGGGAAGAAGGAGGTTATGATAAAATAGTTGTTTAAAATCATGTAGGGTGTAGATAGAGAGAAATTGTTTTTATTAATGAAGGGGACTTAGAATGGAGTTGATTTGCAAAAGAACCAAAAGTGGTATGAAGAAAATATTTTGACATAATGGAATGCAGTAACAATGTAGTTATAGAAGAAGATTCAACTGTAAAGTTCAAAAGGGAGCTGGATAAGTAAAAGAAAAGGGAGAATTTACAAAACCACAGGGGAGCGGAACCAATTGAATTGCCTTTATCTTGAGCTTTGATGGCCCGAATGCCCCTTTTATGCTGTATCCATTACATGTGACCTGTCTAGTGCTTGATGTAGCTGCTCTAAAGATTATTCCACCTTGTATTTTAAGTAGCAAAGCCAACATTATTTTATCGTTGTGATTATTTTCTGTTATACCAGACTATTTATTAATCTACATTGATGACAAATTAAGTATTTAGACCTCTGCTGTTTTCAGCTTCTCACATTTGTCTTTCCTTTCTTGAATCGAATGTGTAAGATGTATTTGTCTGTATTGAAATCAATTTAGCATGCTCTTACTCATTTGCTTCATTGATTATTTTTTTGTAGATTTGTGATTTCATCCACATTACTTATAAGGTAGCCTCTTTTGTCCCTTCTTGGGCAGTCCCTCAGGGTTAAGGATGAGGTACATCCATCCCAGCTTTGTGGGACCCAAGATGGCTGAAGAGTCATCTGTAGGCTCTGCCACAGGTTGGGCAGTGGTGTTGAATGGGGTTGTGTAGGCTGTTGTGTGCTCTTTCCATTGTTTGGAAATGGCTTCCAAGTGCTCCTGTCATAGGGACTCAAGGTACTCAGTGGCTTCCTAAATATTTCAAATCCACCAATTTTTGTTATTGGCAAATTGCCCTTTTATCTCATCGTGAGAGTTATTAATAAATATGTTGAATTTTCAAGTGCTGACCAAGAATTAAAGCATTGCTTTAAAAAGAAGCTTAAAAATGCACATTTGAATCATGGATGCTGTTAAGGAGGCATACAGGAGTGAGATAGATCGGCTGGTTAAGTGGTGCTGCAACAACAACCTCGCACTCAATGTCAGCGAGACCAAGGAATTGATTGTGGACTTCAGGAAGGGGAAATTGGGAGAACACACCCAGGTCCTGATTGAGGGATCAGTGGTGGAAAGCGTGAGCAGCTTTACATTCCTCAGTGTCAACATCTTTGAGGATCTATCCTGGACCTAACACATTGATGCCATCACGAAGAAGACACGCCAGTGGCTCTACTTTGTTAGGAGTTTGAGGAGATTTGGTATGTCACCAAAGACGCTTGCAAATTTTTGTGGATGTATGGTGGAGAGCATTTTGGTTGGTTGCATCACAGTCTGGTATGGAGGCTCCAATGCACAGGATCACAAGAAGCTGCAGAGGGTTGTAGACTCAGCTAGCTCCATCACGGGTACAACCCTCCCAACCATCAAAGACAGCTTTGAGGCGGCACCTCAAAAAGGCAGCATCCATCACTAAGGACCCTTGCCGTCTGGGACGTGCCCGCTTCTTGTTACTCTCATTGGGGAGGAGGTAAACAGCTTGAAGACCCACACTCAATGATTTGGGAACAGCTTCTTCCCCTCCGTCATCAGATCTCTGAATGGTCCATGAACATTACTTCATTATTCCTTTTTTTTTGCACTGCTTATTTATTCTGTAATTTATAGTAATTTTTATGTCTTTGTACTGTACTGCTGCTTCAAAACAACAAATTTCATGACATATGTCAGTGATAATAAACCTGATTCTGATTCAAATAATGCATATTACTTTTCTTCAATACAGATACAAGAACACAGGAATTTAGTCTGAAAAGGTATCTTGGGTTAGGGTTGTATGCACAAGCAATGTATATTTTGGTGTTTGTTGCTTGCCTGTATTTACTATGCCTCTGCTGCAGCATACAGGTAACAGTACTTTTCCACTGCTGCAATGCAGCAAATACACTAATGTATTACGTAACTAATGATTTTGAACATAGTTCATTGAAACCTTTAAGAACACCTCTGTGACTCAATTATACTTGTCTCTAGCTTTATAAAACCTGTTTCTGATACAAGCTATTCCTCCAAACTGTGACTTTTGATTTAGTGTGTCTCCTTTCTGTATTCCTTTTTAATAATTACTTCAGATTTAAATTAAGAACAAAATACCGTGGATGATGGATCTTCAAAATAAAAGCAGAAAAAGCTCAATGCTCGGCAAATCATGCAGCGTTTGAGAAAGAGAAATGTTTTAGATTAATGGCTGTTCATCGGAATAATTCTGCTGAGGCATTACTAATGTGGGCTATTAACCCTGTTTCCACTACAGCTGCTGTCTGACCTGAGTGATAATATCATAAAATTTCCATTTTTCACTTAGCTTCTGCTTTTAATTAGTTACGAAAGTCTTTTTCTACTTATTTCCCACACCAGGTTTTTAGGTCTTGTAAAGATATCACTTTGTTGCAGTTGGTATCATTCTTGCATATTGAGTTGAAATTTTTTTTTAACCCCAATTAAATATTTGAGAATGTAATCTTGGTTGCTATTGGAATGTTATACTGCATTGTTGGATGTGCCATCTTTTGGATGAGATGCTGAGTCAAGGCCAATGAAGTGGATGGATGTGCTTGTGTGGTACTGTTTGAAGAAGAGAAGTTTTTCAGTGTCCTGATATTGCTTTTCCTTCAACCCTCACAGATTTTCTGGACAAATATTTATGACGAACATCCACAAACTGCAAATTGGTTGTTATTTTTGATGACCTCCTTACCCCACACCTCTCCCAACTCATTCTTTATTTCAATTTGTCATTGTTATTGGAGTATAAAAAGGCTATTGAGCCTGATTGCTTGCAATTGAACTGGTAGTTAATTTGTCAACAAGAGCTGGCAACTTATATCTCACAAAGCCCAGAGAAAAAAGTGATAACTCTGGGATTGAAGCAGAATGTCAGCAATGGCGGCTTGTGTGGATCATTTGCAAAGCCAAATTTAACTCGAAAGATGGCTTTATGATTTTTGTTTGAACTGCCACTTTAAGATTTACTTCAACAGGACATCTTTCACAAATGAGGAAATGAAATAAAGATCAGAGCAAAAAATAGATATTTGTAAATAACAAGACATGTCCCTTTGGGTTGTTTTCTCGCGTCATGTTAAAAGGAAAAGTTATTTTGGGGGGGGGGGGTTGGAAAGAGGAGGAAAAATGTCATTAATTTCATGTCTTCAACAAAATCGGGATGTCCCCAAGTGCTATATTGACACTTAAGTAGTTTGTCAATTTACAATTATAATGGAGGAAATACAGTAGCCATTTTCCCTTAAATTTATTGGGCTTTTAATTTTCTGGCTAGCCTGATCCTGCCAAACCTTTAATTAAATCCATTCATAAATCAAATATATGATCCCTATTAATTCTTATTGGCATCATAATTCAATCAGGTTAGTCCGTGCTGATGATCCTTGATAAAACCCTCCCCTTGTAAATGTTAAAACTGGCAGTTTTGGCTGACAGGCTTGTGATATTTTGGTCTGTTCACTTGTTCTTCAACATTTTACAGCTGTCTTCCAATACTTGGGCATCAACTGTGTAGCTAGAAAGAAAAACAGAAAATTTTAGAGATGTTCAGCTTCTCTGGGGAAAGAATCTCAATTAATGCTTCAGGTTGGTGACCTTTCATCAGAAAGTATTGGAAAGTGATGGTTAGAACTTTTGCCATTTCCTCTATTCATTTGTCAACGTGGGGGACGTTCTGTGTGGACCTTGATATTATATTTTTGAAGTTAATAAATGCCTTAATATTTAATCTCTACTTATCCTGCCAGTATTTCACATTCCTTTGATATGTTCCTGGAGCACTCTGATATCTCAGCACTTTTCCAATTCTTCCTGCTTACATGACTCCTGAATTTATTCACTTTATCATTGCCTTGAGATGGGGTTTAGCTCTGAACTTTGAAATTTCCTCAGTCATTTCTCTGATTCAAATTATTTCCTAAAACCTTGTACTTCCTTTCTTAATATTTCCCGTGGTGGCTTAATGTCAAATTATGTTCAGTTATTTTCCTTTGAAGTGCACACAGATGTGTTGAATCCTTCAGTCTGGTTGGTAAAGGAGTTGCACAATTTCTTGCTATGGGCTTCAGATGGCTGGTTTCCCTCACTTTGACAACTGCAGCTCATACTTTCATCAAGTTGCCAAGAAAAAAATAAAAATGAACCTGTGTGTAAAGGCAAGCACCATTAGATACTCTGCCACAGCAAATTATTGCTCAATAATGGGTCTGCTGGTATGGGATTGTTTAGTTAATTCTGATGATACTGTGGTGTTGCTTTTTGATTATTTAAAACAAGAAATCAGGGAAACAATTTTTAAATAAAAACTTACATGCAATTTTAAAAAAAATGTTACTTCATCAAGTATCAGCTAAACAAGATTTGTATAGTTATTGTGGCATATGCAGCAATATTGTGTAAACTGGTGTCTTAGTATGGACTTGCAGTGAAATGGCACCTTCAGTCAAACTAATAATTTCCCTAAATTTACCATTATTTACCTTTTTAATAGCATACTATACTTGCACTAATTCTCAAAGTAGTATGTATTCAAACCTGTGAATCCTTCTATTCATTCACACACTTCAATGGCTTTCTTGCACATAAAGTCCTTGTCTTTGCTATATTGCAGCAGCGACTGCACTTGTTGATCATAAAATATCAATTACTCAAAATGCATTACTTCGTTTATCCATGTTAAATTACATCGGCCTATTTAATCTGTTTGAACTCTCTGTAGAGTAACCTTTGGCAAACCATCTTTATGCTGTCAACAAATTCTGAAATTCTGTCCCTTTCTCCAAGTACAAGTTATATTTGTCATTTGACTCAATTTTAAGCCTATGGGCCCTGCTTTGGGGCTGTTGTTCAAACAGTGCACATTATACCCTATCTTTGGTTTCTATATGGCAACCTACTTTGTAGCTGTTACATTACGTCCAAAATGACTTTTTCCAAGAAGATATGAACTGAATTCCCTGTGAAAATCTCTACATACCCTCTACTTTTCCGCCCTTTCTATGGTTTCTTAGATGTGAAGAGTTTTCATGTAATTGAGTCATCTCCCTCTGGGTTTTAACCTGGCCATGGAATTCAACTGTGTTTGAAATGTTTTAACTGTCTAAGTTGTAATTGCCGCAAATATTCATCAGTATTTCGCAACTTCATGGGGTGGATTTTCATCTTGACTGCTTCAGATGAAAATTGGGTATGTATTGTTGATCCTGACCAATTTTATTTCCATTCAAATGCAAGGAAAGAAAATTTAGCATTTCATTGACATTTTATCTATCATCTTTTGGTAAACCTCTTTGTTTATGTTATCAGCAGAATGAGATTCTGTTCTCTATCTCCTGGCCCAAATCCTGTTTGCATGCATTGATGTGGTTTTGCGCTCTCTTGTCCAGCAGCCATCGGTTGCTATTTCAGTCATTTAAATGTGATAATAGTAAGAAATATACAGTACAAGGAGAAGGTAAATTATAGTAACATAATGCTTATTAACCAGCCCATTGATCCTGTAGACAATATTTCTAACAACACCACCACCAATCCCTCAGTAACTAGAACTTAAAATGAACTTCTAGCAATACTTGAGACTTCTATTTGGTTTTGGCAATGTCAGGATCAGAATCAGGTTTATTATCACTGACTTGTATGGCGTGAAATTTGTTGTTTTGTGGCAGCAGTACAGTGCAAAGACATTAAAAATGACAAAATAAATAGTACAAAAAAAGGAATAACAAGGTGGTGTTTCGTGCTGAAATCAATATCACATTTCTTCCTTTTTTTGTGTGGAATTGTCAATTAAGTAAGAAAATAAGAAGCAAAGTCCATTAAAATTTTAGTTGAAGTGAGCATGCTGTTCCTTTTTCAAGAAAATCCATGACAGAGGGAATGCAATTTGTATCCTGGAAGCCCAAATAATACATTTTTTTTCAGCCACTGAAAATCAGTGGTTTTGGCCAGAGTGAAGAGTATAGCATGAGGGATTAATCTCATTAAATCTGGAAGTAACTTTGGGACATTTGTCTTAGCTTTGAACGTGTTTTAAAACCATTCGTGCTACAGTTTGAGCTGTTTCGTTAGTTTTAGATACAGTGGATACTGATGCAATGTCAACTTTATCATATATTAATAGGTGGTCATAAGTTTTGTTGTAGTAGGAGGGACCTTACTTAGTCAGTTTAAGACTTCAGGTTCAGCCATCAAATATTGTTCAAATTGTGCAGACAAATTCTGTGTGGTTGAAAAGCAATGGAATTGTTTGAGGGCTATGTGTTAAAATTAAATATTAACACAAGGCTTCAGCAGCTTAGCCTCTCATTGGTGACTTGCATATTTATTGCAGGTTTCTCTCAAAATGAAAGCAGATTTAAAATTCAATATGCTAGCTTGTGTAGAAGCTCAAACATATGAAGCATTGTTTATTTGTGAAAGCTTTTAAATGTTTTAGATCAGAGTTATTGCTGTTTAGTTAAAAGAATATAATATGATAACTGGTAATTCAAAGCAGCAGCAGATCCTATTGAGACTATACTTGCATATTTTAATCTATTCCCTCATTCAGCGTGTATTTGCTATATTCCTATATTTTCCAAACCCTTGCAACTTCTGTTTCATTTGAATGCAATTAATGTTAAAATGAGGTGGGGGGGGGCAAAAAAAAGATGTTGATATTTCAGTGGATTTTCTACGTGACTTTTGAACCATCTTAATGTACACCAACATGTGGATAGAAAATTAATTCTCAAGCTGGGATTCAGAGTAGGTATTTTATTGTTGATAAGCAGTTGAAGAATATGTCCAACATTTTAAAACTTCTTGAATGCAGGATTTTAGTTCTGAGGGTTTAAGGTATTGAAGTTTGATGTTAAAAACACTTAGTTAATGTAGAACATGTTGCATTAATTTCTTACGATATATGACTCATCCTTCTGTATGCTTAAATTGAATAATCATGTATCCCAAAAGTGGTATGTTATTTATTTTTTCTGTTTGAGGGAAAACCGCTTGGGAACTCATTGTCGTCTTCAGCAGTCCCTTGGGATGGAGTTTGACTTATTTCCATTCTAGTTTTTTTGGGATTTGAAGTGCTGATGAGGCCAGTGTGGGGAACTGTAGACCCCTACTAGCCTCATCTGTGGAAATGCCCAGCAATGTGGGTGCTGGATGGTTGCAAGGTGGTGAGGTCTTTCTGCTTAAATGATTTATTGATGCATGGTTTGAATATCAGCTTGAGTGCTGCTTCTCCACTAATTGAAGTCATAGGCCAGAGATTCCCAGGAATTTGTGGGAATGTTGCATTTCTTCATGGACTCTTGGAGTACATCTTTGGATCTTTTCCTTTGTCTACCTGTTACCTTACCCATGTATCTAGAATTGCAATACTAAGTTAAATGCATTCAATTCTAACAGTTTAGAACATGGAGCAATACGCCACAGAAACTGACCCTGTGGCACACCATATCTGTGCTGACTGTGATGCCAAAATAAACTAATCCCATCTGCTGTATATGATCCATATTCCTCTTTCTCTGCATGTTCATTGTGCCTGTCTAAATGCCTCTTAAACGTCACTGTTGTATCTGCTTCCACTAACCCACCTGGCATGCATTTCAGGCACTTACCATTCTGTGTATTTAAAAAAAACTTCCCTTGCACTTCTTTAAACTTGTCTTCCTCACATTTAAGCTATGCCGTCCAGTATTTGACATTTCCACTCTGTGTGTGTGGGGGGGGGGGGAAGGAAAGACTTGGACTGTCTACCTATCTCTGCCTCTCATATACTTCTATTAGGTTGCCCCTCAGCTTCTGACACTCCAGAGAAAACACTCCAAGTTTGTCCAGCCTCTCCTTATAGCTAATGTTCTCCAATCCAGGTGAACCTCTTTTCTACCCTCTAAAGTCTCCACATCCTTCCTGTAATGATCAGAATTGCACACAATACTCCAAATGTAGCCTAACCAGAGTTTTATACAGGTACAATATGACTTCCTGACTTTTAAACTCAACACCCCAACTGACGAAAGCAAGCATGCCATATGCTGCCTTTGCCAAGTTTTGTTGTATTGCCACTTCCAGGTGGCTAGGGATTTGCACCCCCAACATCCCTCTGTATGTCAATGCTCCTGAGGATCCTGCCGTTTACTGTATGCTTTCCCCTTGCATTTAATCTCCCAAGGTGCAACACCTTACACTTTCCTGTATTAAACTCCTTCTGTCATTTCTCCACCCATATCTCCAACTGGTCTATATCCTGCTTTATCCTTTGACAACTTCACTCTCCACGACTCTGCAAACTTTTGTGTTTTATGTAAACTAAATCGGCCCATCTGAGTTTTCATCCAAATAATTTACATATATCACAAACAACAGAGGTCTCAGCACTGATCCTTGCAGAACAGCACTGTTTACTAAACAATGATCCAGGAGGATCAAATTTACGCTTTACTTGTTTTTTGGGGGGGGGAGGAAACAAATGGTTGTCACAAAGTAAACCAGTCTACTTTGGTGTTTTCAGAAGACAGCATTGTTTTATATTAAACAGCAGAGTGAATTCAAATTTGTTGTGATGCTGTGTTTCTGATAGATTGTGCATGGCATTTTTCTGTGTTAAGCACTAGGAAGTGGCTAGGACACATGTCAGACAGTATTGGACATGCAATTGATATAATGTAAAGTTGATGTCAAGGGAAATAACTTTGAGCCTTTGAGAACATGGTATGCATGATCCCTCGGCTGACTGTGCTTTGACGTTCTTCAGTGAAAAGTTTTATGTGAATGCAGACTGGATTTATTTTTAAATTTTGGCAAATTATTTGTTACATTGTCATGTGTAATTCACTTGTGTAATAGTGCTTTTGTTACTCTAATCAAGACATGGGAGCATCAATAGGTTCCCCTCCAAGTCACACATCATCCTGACTTCGAAATGTATCATGCACCCTTCTTTGTCACAGTTCCGAATCCTGGAGCTGCCCAACAAAAGTCTGGGCGCACCTTTACGGGAAGCATTGCAGCGTTCCAGAAGGTGGCTCATCAACAGCTTAAGGGCATTAAGAGATGCACAATAAATGCTCGCTTGCCAGCAGCATAAAGATCCTGAAACAAATAATTAAAAAAAAATACTAGGTTTGATCTGGAAACTAATGTTGGTCAAATCCTGCTTTTTTTCTTCCACTGCACATTTTCAACACTTAACTGCCACAGTATAATAAGGTTTTTCATACTGTTGAATGGAACACCTCCTTTATTGGAACCATGTGCTCACATGATGCATATCCATGTTATGTCAACTGAGGACAAATATTGTGTAAAAAAAAAGCTCTTCACTGTTCAAGCAATGCAACTAAAGTTAAATTCTAAAAAAAAATCCTTACTGTATGAGTGAGACAGTAGCATTTCCTGCATTGACTTTCATGTCTTTTAAGTCTGGTGTTCCGGACCTGAGGTATTTGTTTGTGGGTACACGATCTGGACAGCTTTGTGCTATCTGCAGCGCTCTTGATTTTACTAAGAAATCTGAACATGTCAACCATTTTGTGCAGGATTTAGATTCTGCTTTTAAAAACTCAGCTGTCCATTCACTCTGTCATTGTTCTAATTTTCTGGGTTACTCATAAGATAGTATTGTGTCGGAAGAAAAAGCAAAGGTCCACCGGGTGTAAGTTTATTTAGACGGTTGAAGCAGAGGTATTCTCAACATTTTTTACTGAAGTAGCAGGCAGAGAAAGGAAGTAGTATTTTTATTTTAATTTGAGGTATATGGGAAATCTTGCATCTGTATCCACATCCTGTTTACAAATAGAGTTTGTGACTTTCTTCTGAACCTCAATGTTGTGGTTTCAAGGCCTGCTTCAGAGACTAGATCACCAAAATGTGGCTGACACATCTGTGAATAGAGATGTGTGCTGATGCTTCAGGTGCATGCCAAAGATACCAAGGCACCATCTCAAAGATGGAGTTAATGCTCAACTACCAAAACTACATCTGATCATTATTGCAGTGTTGTTTGAGGGAATCTGCTGTTGGCAAATTGGCCGCTATGTTTCTTGCATAACGGGTGACTATATTTCAAGAATGTTAATTGACTGTATGAAACTCTTTTCTGTTCTTATACAAAACCTCGGATTTAAAACATGCTTGTACTCTCATCCAATCTACTTAAGAGAAAAGATTCTGATACTGCTTTGTGTGTTCTGGTTGGTTGTACCAAATGTTTGTTTGTGGAAATTTTCTGTTTGAGTGATGAAGTGAAAATCGACAGAAGTTCAGCTGCACAAAACTAGAGTCGCAAGAACTGCAGCTTCTTAATTGACCAGTATTTATTGAGCATTGGTTACTTACCAACTAAACTTTAAAGGATACATACATTGTTTCATATTGTATAATGTTTCTGCTCATGATGCCCTTCATCTTGGATCTGGGACTAGAATCAGTTGACAGTACTCTTGGCTGAGCCAGCAGGCCTTTGCTTCAACCTTTCATTACAAGGTGTGACCACAAAAACCGGATCAAATTGGCATGAAGGCATTTCTGCACTGTTGGGACATGCCGGTAGATGAGATGGTGAAATGGGGTTCCGTTTACCCTTGCAGTGATTGCGATGATCTAATGATAAAGCAGTGGATTTTAGCGAGTGTTATCTAATGGTTGTTTCAACCAATATCATTGAAAGAATGTAGCATAAATGCGGTGTTTCCCTGAAAATCAGGAACACTGCAGATGCTGGAAATCTGAAATTAAAAACACAAAATGCTGGGAATGCTGAGCAGATCAGGCCATATCTGTGGAAAAAGAGAAAGAGTTAATGTTTCTGGTCCTTTGTCAGAACTTTATTTGTAGATAAAACACAGCTTTTAGTTGGTTATATTTTCGGATAAGCTTGGAAATTATCGAGTCATACTGAATGGAAACAGGCACTTTGGCCTAACTTGTCCATGCCGACCACGATGCCCTCCAAGCTAGTCCCATTTGCCTGTATTTGGCCCATACCCCTCCTAAACCCACTTATCCATGTACTCATCCAAATACCTTTTAAATGTTGTTATTCTACCTGTATCAATCACTTTCTTTGGCAGCTCATTCCATATATGGACCACCCTCTGTGTGAAGAAATTGCCCCTCAGGTTCCTTCTAAGTCTTTAACCTCTCACCTTAAATGTATGCCCTCTCCTCTAGTTTTTAGTTCCTCATCCTTTTGCGGGGGGGGGGGGGGGGGGCGGCGGCGGGGGCTGGTGGAGACCATGTCTGTTCACCCTATCTATACCCATCATGATTTTATACACTTCCGTAAGGTCACCCCTCAATCTCCTATGTTCCAAGGAATTAAGCCCTAGCCTGCCCAACTTCTCACTATAACTCAGGCCCTCGAGTCCGGGCAGCATCCTCATAAATCTTCTCTGCATTCTTTCTATGTTTATGATGTCTTTCACAGGAGACTAAAACTGTCTGCAATATTCCAAGTGCAATTTCACCAACGTCTTGCACAACTGCAACATATGGTCTCAACTTCTATACTCAATGTCCTGACTGAGGTCAGCATGCCAATGCTGCCTTGACCACCCTGTTTACCTATGATGCTGCTTTCAGCGGGTTATGTACTTGTACTCCTCAGTCCCTCTGTTCCGAAACCCTCCCCAGGGCCCCACCATTCACTGTATAAGTCCTACACTGGTTTGACTTTCCAAAGTGTGACATTTTTGCACTTATCTGAATTGAAAGCCATTCGCTAATCTTCAGCCTGCTGATCAAGGACCCCCTGTAATTTTTGATAACCTTCTTTACTGTCTACGATACCACCTATTTCAGTGTTAACTGTTGGCCAGCAAAAAGATTTCTAAATCACTGTTCTCAATATTAAATTGACTTCTGTAAACCAACAGCTGGTTCCTGTTGGTTTGGTGAGATTACTGGTGTACTTTGCAGAGGGTGGCAGTGGGAACAAACCGGTGAAAATGCTGCAGTTGTGCTGTAGTGCTTCTTTGTACCTCAGAACAAAATACTAGGTTAAAGTTTTGTGTGGGTGTATTTGAAAATTTTCTGTGGTTGAATGCATTTTCTACTTAAGATATTCTTTGAACACTTTTTTGAAAAGAAATTGCAAACCACTGCACATTTTGGCATTGAATTTTCACAATGTGGACAAAATATCAGTAGCGTTAACTTGTGACTTTTTTCCTGTGCGTTTGCTCTAGGTTTCTTCTGTAGATGCTTCAGGTAGTTGATGTTGCTAAAACTTTTGCTACTGTAGTTATATTTGATCTGAAACATCAGAGCACCATTTTGGTTCTGTGTGCATCTAATGCATCTAATTCCCTGTACAAGTAACCCTGCATTATGGCTGTTTGGATTACGGAAATTTACCCTTACAGAATTTGCAAATCACTAATCAGGCCCTAATCACTAATTATTCTGTTGGGAAACAGAATAAAATTTGTTCTCTTGGAATTTGTGTGGGTAAAAGAACTAAATAAATCAGCACAATTTTAGTTTCTTTCAACTTACGTTTCTTTATGCATGCCGTTTTGCAATATGGCATGTTTTCTCGTAATGCAACCCCCCCCCCCCCCCCCCCCCCCCCCGTGAATTGGGGATCACCTGCAGTAACATTTTTCTGTTAAGTGATTTTACTGATGCTGCTGTGAAGGCAAAACTCAATATAATTGCTGGGAGGTTTCAATTATACCAATGAAACTGGGAATATATATCAACACAATGCAGGTGAGCAAAACACTTTCAAGATGTGGAATTTTCTGTTTACAAATTATTTATCATTAATGAAGTGAGGTGCAAGTCATGTAATAAAAGAGAGGTTTAACAATAGATTGTTTACTTTTAAGTGATAATTGTGGCCATTGCAACTTCATTTTTAAAAGCAGCAATGTGTCATAAGACTTGAATGTAGGTTAAAGTTCTTGCACTGTTGTGATTTTTCGTTCTCTGATTCTGTTGGATAAATTGGCTACTATTGCAGATTATGGATAAAGTTAGTAGAGGTTTCCCTTTTTGATTGCATCCTGTTTTGTTTGTACTTTTATTGATGTCCTTTAAATATAGTGTGTGTCCGATATATTCACATGCACAAAATTGAGCATTTGTTTAAGGTTGGGTTCGTGAAATAAAGATGTTCATTGCTGCCTGGTATAGAACACAACAGCGCAGTACAGGCCCTTCGGCCCAGAATGTTGTGCCGACGTTTTGTCCTGCTCGAAGATCTATCTAACCTTCCCTCCCACATAGCCCCCTATTTTTCTATCATTGATGTGTCTACCTAAGAGTCTCTTAAATGTCCATAATGTATCTGCCCCCACAACCTCTGCTGGCAGTGCGTTCCAGTTCCACGCACCCACCACTCTCTGTTCAATTTAGTTATGTGAGATTTTGCCTCTACAGAAGCTGCTTGACCAGTTGAGATCCTCCAGCAGATTTTCTTGCTCCAGATTCCAGTATCTGCAATCGCTTGTGTATCCCCTTTGTTACTCTTCCCTGCTTGTGCCCATTCTAATCCAAGTTGACTCATTTTGGCTTTAAGCATACCTTTACCATGAGTTGATTTGTACTTTTAGAGTGGGAATACTTGCAAAGTGACAGGGTTTCCAAATAGCTATTGTGAAAAATGCTGGAAATGGGCAGCATAATGGAATTCTGTTCCAGACAAAGCATGTAATAAAATTTACGACTTGGGGATTGTTATTGCAGATGCTATGCTGGATTGTGTGGCTAAAAATAACAAAGTATCAACACTCGTCATGAAGTTAATTGAAGTACAGCTTCTAATGTTGGCGCAACTGCTTTCCCAGTGAGTTCTGTCCAGGAGCTTTCCTACAGTGATTCAGCAGTGAAACATGAAGCTGAAATGTACTTGTCTTTTGACAATGGTTTGAAACAGTACTGCGGGGAATGGGCCGTGTTTGCAACTTTCATCCCTGTGCAATGCAGCACTTAAGTGCGGATATGCTAGAGGTCAGATGCTGGTGCCGAACTCGACAATGAGTTCAGGGTGGAACACAAGCATCCTGAGTTGAAGGATACCTGTCCTATTTGATACCTGTCCTATGCCTATGGCTGGCCTATCTTTTGTGGTCTGACTCATGAATGGAGTCGATGATCTAAATGGAGAACTGGTTGGTTAATTTGAACTGTAATTAATGCTTATTATTTAAGTTACATCAGTATTTTTGTAGAATATCTGCTTGAGAGGGTCAAATCTCAGACCAAGGCTGGATTGAGAACAATTTAGCCCATGAAAGTCGTTAAACTGCTGAACCCATTAATTACACAGTAAATATACCCTGAAGATGTTACAATTGGTGCATTAAAATTTAAGCAAATTACCTGTGGTAGAAGTTTTAACTACTACACAACATGCTACAGGACACCGAAAATTTACAGGTGTGAAATCTCATTCTGTTGATTTAATTTTTTGTTGGAAATTTAGTTTTTCCTTGCAATTTTTCCCGTGCTGCTTACCTCTTGCACCTTAAGTGTATGATTTTAGATTTATGAAATATTCTAATTTCTACTTCCACCTTTTAGATCATGTCACAGTGAGAATTCTTCAAACTAATTCTTGAAGAAATACGTTTTTTTTGTTGGGCTTGTTATAATTGTTAGAGTCCTATCAAAGTTTCCACAATGAAGTGTACAGGAAGTCCCCGGATTACGAACGAGTTCCGTTTTTGAGTCTCTTCATAAGGTGAATTTGTATGTAAGTCGGAATAGTTATGTACAGTTCACATCTAGCGTCAATTCGCAAAAACTAAATCACTACAAGCTTCAGTTATTTATTGCTATATATTAAGATACAAATGGAATTTGGATTCCAGTTTCATTATAATTCCACACATAATGTGAAGCAATCTAAAATACAGCATAACTTGTTATCGCCGGGACATGTGAAGACTGTCATCAGTCTTATGTGCGTTTGGTGCCATTCATTACAGTACAGTACTGTGGAGGTACAGTTACCACATCGAGTGAATTTTGTGTATTTTCCAACTGACGGACAAAATCAACTTAAGGACGTCTGTAGAAACGGACCTCAGTCATTACCCGGGGATGACCTGTTGGGGGAGAGAGAGTGCTGGATAGAGAGAGAGAGGAAGATAGAGAGATAGATATGGTGGGTGGGGGCAGCAGGAGAGGGGGCCGGTGACCATTCATGGCGTCCCTCATCATTCGGAACTCCTCGGACATCCCTGCCCCAAGATAGCGGTACAGAATGTAACACATGAAATCCACGATCCAGCCGTTCGCCACCTCCATCACCTGGAAAAAGTCAACGCTGACAGGCAAACCGTTCTGCGCCCAATTCTGGACCGCTTTCCTGCCGTTGGTAAGTCGGGTGTTCGTAACCCGGGGACATCCTGTATTTCTGATTGGCAAAAATTATGACAACAAAGCCTACAAGCACTGAATCTTCACTGACTGCGAAATCTCAGCCCATCTTTTTATTTGAGATTTAAGAATGAGCTTACTTATTCATAGCTTGTGAATCTTATTCCATTCCATTTTTATAAATGCAGCATCAAATTATTGCTGGAGAATTGCTTTTATTTTGGACCTTACATCTTGGAAACAATTTTATTACAAAATGCAATTTGTTGTAGGAACTTTTGCTTTGATGCTAACACACGTAAGAACTTGTAAATAACATGGATTTGTTTTCTGGAGCTAAATATTCTGGTTACTTTTTCCTCAGCTGTTGAATATAACTAGTCAGTAACTATGGTTATTGAGGCAGATGTACATTTCCTTTTCTGTATGTCATTCTCTGCAGACTTGTTGAATAAGCAGATTTTATCCCAGTAAGAGTGATCTAATGAGTGTGAAATTGAATAGTGCAACATGAGCTGAAAGCTTTTGCACAATCCATTTTGCACCATTATGAATATTTCTTTTCTGATTGTAGTTCTTAAAAAAAAATGGATTTTGAATTTAAAGACAAACTACATCCTTCCCATCTTTCCTGACATAATGCTACTCATTTAATCAGTAATGTAGAGAGTATACCACCTTAGTACCAGGGTGTTGGCCAGCCTGTGTGTGATGTGCATCAGACATATTTTGTCCTCCTGACTGGTGAACTATTCCAACGGGGAGGATGTGGCTTGTGGCCTGTGATCTGAGGTCATGTCTGTGGAAGGCTTTAGTGAGCTATATCTTGGTGGCTCAGTTTCTCAAACTGGAATTGTTACTTGTGCGTTTCTCATACCTGTACTTGATAAAGATGCAGAGGGACAATCTTACTTGCCCTGTATCTCCAGGAGTCCAGTGATGTGATCTTTGGCTACATCACGAGGAGACCCTGGCCCAGACCACAGATAACTTTGACAACCAGCAAACTCTTGCCCCAACTTTGCCAGCTCTTAAAAAAAAAACAAAAGAAAGCTCAGCTTCTAGGTGTCACTGACATTGGGGTTATTTTAGAAACAATTAAAATTAAAACAAATGGAAAAGAAAATATATAATATTTTCCATCTAGATTAAAAGAAATAAATGCAAAGCCAAATAAAAATGTCTAAAGGCACTTATTTTGAAGGCAGAGCAGTTTATTATACCTTATTCAATAATTTTTTTGGATATGAGTGTCCTTTTAAAATGGACCTCAAAGCCAGTTTTCTTCACATTCAGGGTTAATCCATGCAAAGATAACAAATCATTATTTGGATGTGCTAATTGTGGAAAATTGGATGCAGTTGATTCACTACTTCAATGGCTATCTTGACTCCAACTATTTGTCCACAGTCTAAGCAATGCTGCATTTGTTGTCTGGAGGACATGACGGTGGGTTTTTTAGTGATTAGCTTGCAAGGCTATTTCAGAAGAAATTTGAGCCAGCAATGTAGTGTGGGGTTGAGTCATGGGTATGCAAGAACTTGCTGGGAAAGGAGTTTTTCTTGGCTCACTTATGCAATAGCAAGCTAACTAGTTTTTGTTTGATGCTGAGTAATTGATTTTGATGTTACTACTTGCAACTATAAAACCTAAACTGGGTTTATGAATTTGCTATAGCCATTGTTCAAATTTGTTGTCATAGGCATACATCGGGTAGAAATGCCGTTTAAAAATAGCATTTTGCAGCAACAGCATGGTACATTACAAACATGAGAAAGATTAACAACATAAACTTAAATTAACAGAATTTATACATGCACAACAAAATAAACTATGGCATTAGTACCAGTTGAGAGAGAGAAACAAAGAAATGTAGTCTGAGGTAACGTAAGCGTTTCTTGGGTTGGTTTAAGAACTTGATGGCAGTGGAAAAGAAGCTGTTATTATTCCTTGAAGTGTGGGTCTTTGGGCTCCCTTACCTCCTGCCTGATGGCTGCATTGAGGAGAGGGCATGGATGGGGTGGTGGGGGTCCTTCATGGTGGATGTCATCTTCCTTAGTCATTGCCTCTTGTATATGTCCTTGATGGTGGGGAGAGCTGTACCCATGATGAAACTGGCTGAATCCACGACTCGCTGTAGTCTCTTGGATTCCTGTGCATTGGCGTTTCCATACCAGGCCTTGATCCAACCAGTCAGAATGCCTTCCACTGTACACCTGTAGAAGTTTGTCAGCATTTTCAATGACATGCTGAATCTCCTTAAACTTCTAAGGAAGTAGAGATGCTGGCGTGCAGCCTTCATGGTTGCATTTATGTGCCCAGGATGTTGACGCCCAGGAACTTGAAGCTGCTCGCCCTTTCCACAGCAGACCCTTCAATGAGGACTGGTGCGTGTTCGCCTGACTTCCCCTTCCTAAAGTCCACAATCAGTTTCTTGCTTTTGTTGACGTTGAGCGCAAGGTTGTTGTTACGACACCACTCAACCAGCTGACCTATCTCACGCCTGTATGCCTCCTCATCACCATCCGTGATTCTCCCAACAGCAATGGTGTCATCGGTGAATTTGCAGATGGTGTTGGAACTATGCTTAGCCACGCAGTTGTAGGTGTAGAGAGAGTAGAGCAGAGATCTAAGCATGCAGCCCTGAGATGTGCCTATGTTGATGATCACTGAGGAGGAGATGAGGTTTCCGATCTATACCGATTGTGGTCTCGCAGTGAGGAAGTCGAGGATTCAATCACAGGGAGGTACAGAGGCCTAGGTCTCGGAGCTTGATGATAAGTTTTGAGGGGATGAAGATGATGAAAGCCGAGCTGTAGTCAATGAACGACAGCCTGATGTACGTGTCTAGCTGCTCCAGAGCAGAGTGGAGAGCCAGCGAGGTGGCATCTGCTGTAGGCCTATTGTGGTGATAGGCCAATTGAAGTGGGTCCAGGTCCTTAAGGAGGCAGGAGTTGATTCGAGCCATAACCAACCTCTCGAAGCACTTCATTACGATGGATGTAAGTGCTTCTGAACGGTAGTCATTGAGGCAGGTCACCCTGCTCTTGGGCACCGGTACAATTGATTTGTCTTGAAGCAGGTAGGAATATCAGACTGCAGAAGCGAGAGGTTCAAGATGTCCTTGTTTTACAACGCCAGATTATCCTCATGTGGGCCTTGGTCAAATGTTCTTTGGCTAGTCCTGATGACTGGGCAAGCCTTCCATACCAATTCCAAATTATGAACAGATAGCCTTCATGTAAATTGCATTAGCACTTGAATCTATCCTTGTCCTGGATTTGTCTTGTGGCTTTCAGAACATTAATAGAATGTCACATCATTAGGTAATAGTTCATTGTATTTAAACGTCATTGACAACTGTCGTGAGGATTATACAGCCACGACCACCTTGATTCATTTTGTTTGATTTATCTAAGATTCATGAAAATCCCTTGTAAGGGAAGCATTAGAACATGTGATATTTACAGACACTATTTGAACAGCAAGCTGCAAGTTCTTAATGTGCATGTCAACAGTGTATCAGTTGAGCTCTTTTTAATAAAAACCCATCCATAATTTTCAGACCATTTTAAGCTAGTTCACTATTTGAAATTTTGTGCAAATTAAGTTAATGAAGGAAAAACCTGTCCCTTCAGGTAAATTCCACATGACAGAGGCAGTGGAGATTAGGTTTTGGCTAGAGAGCTGTACTTACTGACATGTCCCTGGATTTTTTGAATGATTTCCTATTTTTCATGGTATAATTTTTCTGATCATTCTGGTTTCCTAGCCACTGGTATAATGAAAGAAGTTGCAATCAGTGTAAAACTTTGAAGGTTTTTGTACTTTTATAGATTGAGTTTATCTGCCTCATCCCTCAAAGGCATCGATTGTACTGGTGCCCGAGAAGAGTGTGGTGACCCTGCTTCAATGATTACCATCCAGTAGCACTTATATTGACTGTAATGAAGTGTTTCGAGAGGTTAGTTTTGGTGCAAGTCAGCTCCTGCCTTGGGTGACCTGGATCTGCTTCAATTTGCCTCCTGCCACAACAGGTCAGTAACAGATGCAATTGCTCTGGGCTGTCTGAGAACAGGAACACGCATGTCAGGCTGTTCATTAAACACAGGTGCATCTCAAGGCTCCGTGCTTAGCCTATGCTCTCTACTCCCTTTACACGCATGGCTGCGTAGCTAAGTATAGCTCCATTGCCATATTATAAATTCACCGACGACACCAGTATTGCTGGACGAATCACAGGTGACGAGTCTGCATACAGGAGCGAGATAGACCCCTGGTTGAGTTGTGTCGCAACAACAGCCTCTTGTTCAACGTCAGTTGAACTTGTTTGTTGACTTCGAGAAGGGGAAGGAGGGTGAACATGAATCAGTCTACATTGGTGGATCGGCGGTGGAGAGGGTCAGCAGCTTGAAATTTCTGGGCATTAGCATATTAGATGACGAGTCCTGGGCCCAGGGCACAGTCACAAGGAAGGCACGCCAGTGCCTTAGAAGGCTCAGGAGGTTTGGCATATCACCGAACACTCTTCCAAACTTCTACACGTGTACTGTTGAAAGTATGCTGACTGGTTGCGTCCTGGTCTGGTATGGCTATTTGAATGCACAGGATCATGAGAAGCTGCAGAGAGCAGTGGATTCAGCCCAATACATCACTGACACATCTCTCCCCACTATTAGTAGGAGGCACTGCCTCAAAAAGGCAACGTCCATCATCAAAGATCCCCCCCCCATCTGGGTCATGTCATCTTTTTGCAGCTATCATCGAGCAGGGGATACAGAAGCCTGAAGTCGCACACTACCAGGTTCAAGAACAGCTACTTCCCTTCAACCACTTGGTTCTCAAACTAACCTGCACAACCCTAATCACTACCTCAGTAAGGCTGTTTTTGTTTTGTTTTGTTCCAATTTTTCTTTCTTGTAACAATTTATGTTTAATTTGTTTTTCTTGTGAATATTGTGTGTTAGATGCTATGTGCCTGTGATGCTGCTGAAAGTTTTTCATTGCACCTGTACACGTGTATTTGTGCATATGACAATAAACTCGACTTTGGCAACAACTTTTTTAACACCTCAGCTAATCATGAGACATACATGCGTACACATTCGATAGGAGATGAAGAAAACAATTCAGGATGCATGGTCACCTGACATCACCAGCACAATCGGACAAAATGAATTGGTGGGGTAACTGGGGGTTTAAGAGGTGAATTTTTAAGAGGGAGGGAAACTGACAGGACAAGAGGATTATGAATGGAATTCCAAAGCATAGGACCTATGTACCAAGGGCATAGCATACAATGCTCAAGCTGAAAGGGATTCATACCAGTCTCGAAGAAATGCTAAAGAAAATATAATGGCACTGATTCAGATATTTTTACTTGTACGATGAACATATGTGTTGCTCTCAAGCTCGTTTAGCCCTTCACTGTCCCTAGAATATTGTTTACTGCTGCTTGGGTGATAAACTGGAGGCACTGCTTCCAATTGTTTCACATTGTTTGGAGGGGCAGATGGGGTATTAAACTGGATTGAATATTTAAATATTCAGTGAGGGGTGAGTGAGTTTGGGCAGGTCACAATTGTATTTGAACTAATCAAGCCTCTATTGGAAGGGAAATATTGAAAGCAGCTTTTTAATTATCTTTATGTTCACTTCAGAGTGAGGGATATTGTTGACAGAAAAGTAAGGAGACTCTGTTTCCTCAAGACAGACCTATCACAGATCCAGTTGTGGTTTAAAAGAAATGCAACAAAACTTCACAGGATATAATAAAGTTGCTGGGTTCTTGAGTATGAAGGAAACTCGGTTCCCATGGTAGTATGCTCTTTTTAAAAATAAACTGATTCAAAGGTACCATTCCTTGTGAACAGTTGAATATAATGTACCCTAGTTAATGGTACTGTCACCCAGGCACCATGCATACTGTGAGAGCAACTTGGATACAAGCAGCATTTTCTTTTAAAAAGCCAAAGCACATCACAACCCCCCACTTCTCCCAACTTCTGCATCCCCATCCCAATGCTGAATGACAATGGGACAGGATTTTGGTGTGAGGAGTTGATAGGAGAAGAGGCTGGTGCTTGGGCACCTAGATAGGGGGGAGCAGAGGCAACAAGAGTAGGGAGGATACCACAGGATCCATCATCCATCCTGCCTTAACCCAAGCTCTTTGGGTGAATCCCACTTTGATTATGTGTTGCAGACCCAGTCTGATCACAGTGTAGAAAATAGCATTCCTGCCACTTGACCTTCAGGACTCCAGTAAATGACAGTATCAGGAACGTGGCCATGGTATGGAATGAAGTTTTGCTCTTAGCCTGTCAACATTAAACATCAATTCTATTAAAGTCTGTATGAAAAAAAGTTATTTGAAAAATTAAGTTGGTATTGTGTGAATGTACAATTTGAAACTGGCTCACTCCCTTGAGGTGCAGGCCTGAGCATTCACAGTGCTTCCCACACTGTCTAACTCAATGGCGAGACTAAAACATAACACGAATGTAAATTGGCTAAACTCTGCCCCCTTTTTCTAAATGGCATGAGTGCAGTTCATCATTTTGAATATGTAGCCACTCCATAATGGTATATTGGACTGTTTTTCTACATTGAATATTAAGTCAATCCAGGATGAAAAAAAACAAGTGCTGGGAATACTCAGCATGTTAGGCAGAATCTAGAGAGACAATATTGAATATTTCCATTTTTTTTTTCTGTTTTATCATTTCCAAAAGCAAAATAGTGCAGATTATTACATCTCTTATTTTTATGGTACGTAAAAATACCTATGTGATAGCAGAAACAAGAGGTCTGTAGTTTTACAGCGATAAATTGATGTCAGTTGCAGACTAAGAACACAAAGATCTGTAAAAGTTGTGAAGTGCAGGGCTGATCTGACTTGTTCTGATACAAGTAGAGAAAACTATGTACCTCAAGTTGTAGAATTCAATATGGTGTCTGGAAAGCTGCATTGTGCCCAGATGGAAGGTGAGGTGTTGTTCCTCAAGCTTACGTTGGCAATTGTTACTACTGCGCAGGAGGGCACAGGTAGATAGCTCTGGGTGGGATGGAGATTAAAGTTGCAGGAAACTGGAAGTTCTGGGCTATCCCTGTGACTGAACACAGGTGCTCCACAAAGCAGTCACCCAAAGTTGAGTTTATTTTTAAAAGCACATGTATGCACAAATGCAATGAAAAGCTTACTTGCAGCAGCATCACGGTCATAGAGCATCAGATACAAAACCTTCACAAGAAAAACATTAATTAATAACATAAATTGTACAAGAAAGAACATAATTAGACCAAAACAAAGAAAACCATGTCCATTAGAGTGCAAAGTGGTCATAGTATTGCTATACTGAGATGGTGATTAGGGTGTGCAGGTCAGTTTAAGAACCAAATGGTTGAAGCAAACCCAACATGTGTTTGGTTTCTCCAATGTACGGGAGGCCACATTGTGAACACTAAATGAGGTATGCTAGATTGGAAGAAGTGCAATTAATTTGCAGCTTCATCTGGAAAGGGATTGGTGGGAAAGGAGGAGGTAAAAGGCTACCATCTTGAGTCAGGGAAATGAACAATGAAGATGAAGTGCTTCATAGAAGCAGGATTTCCTTTCACTTAGTGAGATAAAACTAATAGGTTTTGGAAATAACCTTTTAATGTGTGAAAATTTGTTTTTCTTTTTTACAAGTAGATTTTGGTACATTTATTATTTGGATTTGTTATGATGTCTCTTCAAGATGAGCCTAATTACAATGATTACAATTATAATGCCTTGGTACCAACTGAAACCTTTGGTAATGTGATTGTAGCTAGTGTACAAGAATGTCTTTGGTCCAGTGCGTGCCAGACTAAATTGATTTCTTAGAGTTTGAGTTCTGCCAATTGAATTTCAGTTAGACTGAGGTTCAACAGAGCATAAATCGGCTTCATGTTGTAGCCCCAAACAAAATTGCTCTGGTTTTGCTTTTGTTTCTTCCTAGATACAAAAACTTGTTCAGAATTATTGCTGCACTACTTTAGTGAGATATGCACCATGTCTGAGCTTGTACCTTTAGTTCTGTTGGAGACAGCTGCAATTCAGAACTCTCAGCGTGTAACGAGAAACATGTTACAAATCTTGACTAAAAGAGACATCGTCTTGCATAACAAAAATTTTTAAGTTATTATTCAATTAACAAGCCTGATCACATTGTGAATCCACTGCAAATTTAACAAACTTTTTAAAGTAATTTGATAGCTATGACATCTATTCAGTAAATGAGTCATGAAAAAATTTAAGCAGCACCAAGCAAATCCTGTTGTATGTCTTAAAAGCATCCTTGGTTTACATACAAGAAATTGTACAGCCTGAATCGGGTGTGTGTGATGAGACTGTCCCTTTAAAGGACATCTCTCACCAAGGATTTGTATTTGGCATGAGAACAATTCCTAAACTAGACAGCTGAATATATTCCTCAATGATGACAGCAGGAACAGGAGTCGGTTGTCATTTTTGAAACATTTGGAAAGTTTGATTGTATGACATCTAAGTCTAAAATTCTTTGAAGATTGCCATTAGTTCTTGTTTAGTTGTCATGTTACTTTTATTCCACAGGCATGCACTATGTTAATCAAGACCATTCACAGTATTTAAATTTATTAAAATCTGTCTCGTGCATGGAGAGCAAATTTTTTGCGTTTATTCCGAATGTACCTTGAAACTTCAGCTTGTGATGTAGAGACTAAATGTGATTTTGTTTGCTAGACTGCATGAAGAAAAAAGTGCAAGGTAATTTTCTTTAGTGCTTGAAATGACCTACAGTACCAACATATTTAAAGGTTTCAATGTAGTTGGTCATGCATTTTAGAGCAGTCAGATGCTTAAAGTACTCGTTTGCAGATAATGAGACAGGGTTATAGTATTTGGGCATTCCAGATGCTGTAAAAAGTGGAATTGGGTGCTATTTTCAATTTACTCTTTTTTTTTAATCTGAAGCGTATTTATCACATAAACATTGGAATTATGTTCACTTTAATGACCTTAGTAGAGCAGATAATCTTACCACGTACTTTCCTGTTGCCTACTCTGAGTTATCAGCTAATATAAACTGTGATTAGCATTCAGAATTTTTTTAAATATAAAAACAATCTTTGTTTTCTGAAAACAGTATCATGATCAGTTTGTCAACATGGTACCTTTTTGTGGGTGTGTGCAGTAAAACTGTGGATGGAACACATTGTAACTTGATCTGTTTCAATTTAATCCTGAGAGTTAACAGATGAAGTATCAAGATGTGACTCAGAGGTCATTTGTCAGAAGCACAGTGTTCAGTTTTGTGGACAGAACACTTGTGCAAATGTATGTTTCCAGAAGGATTTTGTACAGTGCTTCTGTGTGGCTTTTTCTTATCTGGTAATAATGTCTGAGTAAGTATGAATCTCATAGTTGTGCTTGAATTTAAGCATTTGTGAGTGTTTTGTAAACTAAGCAATGAAACTGGAGAATGCAGTAAGTTCCAGAAGGTACAAAAGTATATGTAATTGCTACTAACAGTGTTAGTACTGTCAACATCAAATTTCTGTTTATAAAGCAGGGAAATATTTGATTTGAATATATTGGATGGATCGGATAACAGTAAATGATAGATAATGAATTAGTAAGTTTCATGTGAAACCAGTGTATTTAATTTCAATGTGTATAGAATATTATTGTAAGTTAATTTAGGTATTCTAATTTAATCTGTTAATAATTGCTTTGTTGCAAATGGTGTTTATTATAAGCAACTTGGCTTCTGCATTTTCTTTTCTTGCAATATTGACTACATATTAATTTTTTTAGTTGTCTGTAGAGCAGTTGAGGACTTTTTGCTCTGTAGTAATGTAAATGTGAATCTATCTTGATAGTTTGGTTATGTTTTGACATTGGCTATTTGGCAGATTTCAGGATTATTTATATTAGTTTTGATTCCAACTGAACAAAACACAAAAAATGCTTATGATTACATAAAAAGGGTGGAAAAATGCTTAAGGATGCTGCTGGAACAGGGTTGAGCACAAAATGAGATATAAAATTTTCGAGCATATTGAGTCTGGGTGGTGGTAAAAATTTGTCCATGACTAAGGCAGAGGAATTAATGTTTGGATGTCAGGTATAAAAGCTAATTACTGACATTTAATGTGGATTGGAGCATTTGCCATTGGTGATTAAGGGAGCTAGGTTGATTCCTTCAAAAGTGGCCATTATACAAAAGTGATTTCTGTTTTTTGAAAATAATGAATTTTACCTAAGACAAAATATACATTTTATTTTTCTTTAGAGCAAAACTAGTTGTTAGATTTGTTAATTGCACTGCATTCTTTTGAAAGAAATTTGCTGACTGCAGTTTTGAGACAAAGCCTCATGAACTAGGTAATATGATAGAAAGTAACATGTTAGTGTAGTATAGTGAAGCTTTCTGCAAAGGTTTTGCTGAGTAGTTGAAGTAAATTCAATCATGTTGACAACTGGATTCATAATGATACATCTGCAACTAATTTCAAGGAGAGAATGATGAAGGGTTATCTCAATTGGAGATGTTTTTGTGGATTATTGTTTAATTATCGGAACGCCTTATGTAATGTGAATTTAAGCAGATTACAATCTATTGGAGACATGAGACATGTTTTCTTACATTTTTATTTCTCTCCTTGACAAATGGGATCTTCCTGACTTTTATCCAGTTCTATGTGTTTGATTTGAAGTAGTAGTTAGGAGGTGACATTCTACACTGCTTCTTTCAATACCATTTTCCATTATTAATCTTGGATGTAGTATACAGTTTATTTTGCAAAGCTGCTGCTAATTGAGTAATATAGTTTTGTTTTAATTTAGGTATTACCAAGGTATTAGCTACATTATGAATAGACAAAAGTTGTCCATGCCGTGCTAAGAGTGAAGGTGCAAAACAAAATGGATGTTATATATCAGTATACTTTTTTACACCAGGGAAATCTTTTGGAAAAAGCATTTGAGTGCAAGGAAAGTAAGTTCGTAGATAAGTTATGCTATAGATTTTGAAAGTCACTGACAGTATCCATTTGCACATTCCTTTGGCATTGATGGTTGCTGTTGTCTTTGTTCAGCTTCCTTTTTGCCTTGCATTTGCGATTTAAAAAATATCACCAATAATAGTATTGTTCCAGTTTTGCAAATCTAAATCTTAACCTTTGCAGTGTTGGGAAAGGTGAAGTGCAGATAATTTGTTTGAACCTCTTTGCATATGCACAGTTGCTGCACATTCAAAGTATCTTCTGTTCACTTAAACAGAAATTCTCATTGAAATTTATAGGACACAGTTCTCATATTAAAAGATTCAGTCGTATTCTAAGTCACTGAAATTTGTGGATTGTAATTATAAACAGACTTTAATTTTTATATTCAGTTGCCACAAACAAGTTTTACACATTCAAAACTGGCATTTCTGTTTATTTTAAGTTAGCAGTTCCCCTCTTGCAAGAAACTGTTACCTCTGTCCAGATTTAAACTGTGTTAGAAATAGACTTAAGAGTATTTGCAACGTAGCTTGTAAACTGGCCCTAAAGACCTTGGTTACCCATGAGTAAGCACTCTTCTTGATTATGATGTAAGGTGTTTATATTGTATATTGGTGTATATACCCTTTTTTTTGGTTTGGTCTTTTTTTATTATTTTGAGCATGTCAAAGTTTTTAAAATGAAAATTGATTGTATATTTCTCATAATTCAGCTATAATCTCATTGTTCTGACCTATTTTCCTTCAATTTGTCTATGCTATTTTGTCAATTCCTGACAAAGATTCATTTGTTTGCCTTGTCATTGAACATGGCCATGGTCTAGTCTCAGCTGTGTTTCCTTCCATAGCATGTTGCATTTTGCATTCCATTTCATGTACTTAATCTTTTTATAAAGATTGCCATTAAAGATACTGAGAAGCACCATTTTGGTCTGAGTTTGTTTGTGGAGTGGAAGTTATTTAAAAATATTATTTCAAAGTATACGTTGGCACTGCTTTTGAATTACAGAAGTAATTGATTGCCAAAGAATAGCACTTTCTTAATTCAAACACTGTAGTTGCTGACTTTGCATAGTTGCATGTTTGGTGAATGCATATGATCAAAACTTTGCATATAAATTTTCTAGTTGTAACATGTGCACATGGTTTCATGTTTTAGCACAAACTTAGAATGTTGACACCAATGATTTAGATGCAAGTTTTGCCTAATTGTTTGGACTTGATGTCAGGCTCATGACAAAATAACCAGAGTTCAAACTTGTGGTCAATTAAGATAATCACTTTCCACCCCATTTCTTTGCCACAATCATTCAATTAATCAATAATATGCTAACTACTTTTAAAATATGAATTTCAATGAGAAATGGAATACTTGTGAATAACTTCAATAATTTGCATTTTTACAATGGTATAAATATGGAAGAAAGTCGTTGTTTCATGGAAGTGTGGTGTACGAAAGTGAAATGAAACTTCAGGATCAAAGATCTGGGTTTCAATAAGTTCTTCTAAGAAGGTAGAATAAAAAGAGCAATGGAGAACCTTGGGATTGAAATTCCATATTCTGATATCAGGCAACTAAAGATGCATCTGACAGTAATGCAGAGAGGGCAATATGACTGTTCTAGAAGGATTTTGGAGTTGGAACAGTGGAACAGAAGAGTCGAGGGAAAAGTAAGTCTGGAGGTAGTTGTAGAGTTGGGAGAAAAATGTTCTAAGACTAGCAGTTTAAAGTTGAGGTTGTTGAATTGGAATCCATTATGGCTTCATGAGGATAGAGACAACCATTGAACGGAACTTGAGCCAGGATAGGTTGTGAACTTGTGGAGGAGGAAGGATGTGAGGCTATAATGTTCAATGATTATTTTGGTGATGGAAGAGTTGAAATACATGTGGAAGGTAGAAATGAAGTTGGAAGTTACTGATGAAGAAAATTTGAGGATGGCATTGAATTTGAGGCAACAAGGAATCTGCTCAATGCTTGAGCAGTAGTGAAGAAGCTGGAAAGAAATACTGGTGAAGGAGTGGAGTTTGAGAAAATTTGATGTTTTCATTTCTTCTGCCCATTATTTTTCAGAGATTCCTTCATTGAAGTAGGGAGCTTTGATAAGTATTTCCCATAAGGAAGATGAGCAAAGTCTGAAATTTGATCAATTCCAAAGACGAGTGTGGGTATGAGAAGAGAGAACTGTCCCAACTTTTGAGTATGCAAGACTAGGGCCATATAACAGGATCAAGATGAAACTGAATAACCATGCAAAAGCATTAATGATGTGAGAAGTCGGTGTCACAGTTGTTTAGGAATTATAATGTGTCATTATCACAAACAATGCCATTTACGTCTTTGCTTTCAAAAGGAAAAGCAACTGCTCTGTTAAGAGTCTGGTTCATTTAAAAGGCAAGAACGAATTTGAGGATGGTCTTCAGGATTGCAATGGGAATAAAAGGATCTGCAGGACACAAAGTCAAACATAAGCGAAGTATAGAAATAGAACAAAAATTCTTGATACGTAGTTTTAAATGGAAGCACAAGCAAACATGCTCATGTCCAACCTTCACTGCCCTTAGTTCAGTGTCTAAATGAGGATTTTGGTGGTATTTCCAGCATGTTCCTTCTGGTTTCGACTTACAGCGACAGCTCTCATCTGCATTTCACAACCACTATATCTGTTTTCTCTCTCCCAATTTCCCTCATTAACCTATTAATCTGACAGTTTTGTAAATTGAGATTTTTTTTCTCAGCAACCCAGTCCTCAATCTATCGGAGATAATCCTTTTGTCCAATCTATCCCTCTTCCACTCTTTTCAACTTAAACTAACTTTGCTTCTCTTTCCATAAAAGAACGGCTGAGTGCTTCTGTTGGTTTTTGTTTTTATTGCAGATTTGCAGTTTTTCTTATTTTCAATTAAAGTTGAAATACGAATAGCAGGGTAGCATGAAGATCCGAGAGTGAGGCTAAGAATTGGTTGTCAGTGAGAAATTAAGGCACAAGTTGGGAATTGATGAACAGCTAGAGAAAAAAACCAATAGAGTCAAACCAACAAAGTCTTTCCTGTTTTTTTTAAAGCATGTTCTGGTAAATAATCTGGAATTGACTTCATTGTTGAATTTTACTTTGATTAAGCTACTTGTTTTATTAGGAAGTGGTCTGACTATTAATTTAATTTTTTTTGTATTGTATAAGTAAACAAATACCCACAGTTTTCTAACCTTGTCTGAGAGAACCAAGGCATGATTTTTGGAAATATCCTTGCAGTGATAGAATTATTTGATAAAATCTTTAATTAAAACTTAATTTTAGGTTTTAATGGTAGTGTAGCAGTTAGCGTGACGCTATTACAGTGCCAGCGATCAGGGTTCAATTCCCATCACTGTCTGTAAGGAGTTTTTACGTTCTCCCTGTGTCTGTGTATATTTTCTCTGGGTGTTCCCACATTCCAAAGACATGCGGGTAGATTAACATGGGTTTAAATGAGCTGGAAGGGCCTGTTACCTTGCTGTACAAATAAAGTTTTAAAGACTTGTATTTTCTTTGATTTTGCAGAAGCAGTAGTTTCACCACGCAGTAATAATCGTATAGGCCTTGCATCATATTATCACTGTTCTCCTTTAATTGCTTATAAAATTAAGAATTTGAATTATGGGAAACTGCAAATGCAGCACTTAGGTTTACTATTAGAACTTGTATAATATTGATAGGACTTGGCAGTGGACCATGTGACCACCATTGACCAAGTGTATGGTTACTGTGGATGATGTCAGCATGGATTCTTAGGCCAGCCACATTGAGCTGGATAATAGAGGATTAGCATTAGAGGATTCTGGTGTGCCCAGCCATGTCCAAATTTACAGTAAAGTTAAAGTGGATCTGGAAGGATATGTATCACGTTTTGTGCCTATTGAGGGATGCTTAACTACAGTAGAGTTGTTTAAAAACTGAATTGGAGAAATTCTATTGGTATTGGTTTATTATTGTCACTTGTATCGAGGTACAGGGAAAAGCTTGTCTTACAAACTGATCGTACAAGTCTTTTCATTACACAGTGCAGTTACATTGAGTCAGTACAGAGTGCATTGATGTAGTACAGGTAAAAACAGTTACAGTACAGAGTGAAGTGTCACAGCTACAGGGAAAGTGCAGTGCAATAAGGTGCGAGGTCAGGACAAGGTAGATCGTGAGGTCATAATCCATCTCATTGTATAAGGGAACTGTTCAATAGTCTTATCACAGTGGGGTAGAAGCTGTCCTTAAGTCTGGTGGTACGTGCCCTCAGGCACCTGTATCTTCTACCTGATGGAAGAGGAGAGAAGAGAGCATGTCCCGGGTGGGTGGGGTCTTTGATTATGCTGGCTGCTTCGCCAAGACAGCGAGAGGTAAAGACAGAGTCCAAGGAGGGGAGGATGGTATCCGTAATGCTCTGGGCTGTGTCCACAACTCTCTGCAGTTCCTTGCGGTCCTGGGCAGAGCAGTTGCGGTACCAAGCCGTGATACATCCAGCTAGGATGCTCTCTGTGGTGGATCGGTAAAAGTTGGTGAGAGCCAAAGGGGACAAACCAAATTTCTTTAACCTCCTGAGGAAGTAGAGGCGTTAGTGAGCTTTCTTGGCTGTGGCTTCTATGTGATTTGACCAGGACAGGCTGTTGGTGATGTTCACTCCCAGGAACTTGAAGCTCTCAACCCTCTCGACCTCAGCACCATTGACGTAGACAGGTGCATGTACACCGCCCCCTTTCCTGAAGTCAATGACCAGCTCTTTTGTTTTGTTGACATTGAGGACAAGGTTGTTGTCATGACACCATTCCACTAAGCTCTCTATCTCCTTCCTGCACTCCGATTCATCACTGTTTGAGATGCGGCCTACGACGGTGGTATCATCTGCAAACTTGTAGATAGAGTTAGAGCAGAATCTGGCCACATAGTCATGAGTGTATAGGGAGTAGAGTAGAGGGCTGAGGACGCAGCCTTGTGGGGCACCAGTGTTGAGAATAATCGTGCCGGAGGTATTGCTGCCTATCCTCACTGATTGCGGTCTGTTCCTTAGAAAGTCAAGGATCCAGTTACAGAGGGAGGTGTTGAGTCCTAGGTCTCGAAGTTTGGTGACGAGTTTACTTGGGATTATTGTATTGAAGGCAGAGCTGTCGTCAATAAACAATAGTCTAATGTAGGTGCCTTTACTGTCCAGATGCTCCAGAGCTGAGTGTAGGGCCAGGGAGATGGCATCTGCTGTAGACCTGTTTCAGCGATAGGCAAATTGCATTGGGTCCAGGTTGTCTGGTAGGCTAGAGTTGATGCGTGCCATGACCAACCTCTCAAAGCACTTCATGGTGGTGGATGTTAGAGCCACTGGTCGGTAGTCATTGAGGCATGTTACCTTGCTTTTCTTCGGTACCGGGATGATGGTGGTCTTCTTAAAACAGGTGGGAACCTGAGCTTGAAGCAGGGAGAGGTTAAATATGTCTGCAGGTACTTCTGCCAGTTGATCAGCACAAGATCTGAGCACACGGCCAGGGACACCATCTGGGCCAGGTGCTTTCCTTGTGTTCACTCTCCGGAAGACTCATCTTGCGTCCTCCACTGTGATCGGAGGTTCAGCTTCATTGGTGGCTGTCAGGGTGGATGGTGACAATCCACTTCCCTTCTGTTCAAAACATGCATAGAATGCATTAAGTTCATCCGGAAGGGATGCACTGTTGTTAGCTATGCAGCCCAACTTAGAGTCCCTGACCAGCCGTCAGTTATGGCAGGGCTTACAAAGTCGGTATTGCCTCTTGGCATCCCTGATAGCTTTCCGAAGGTCATACCTCGATTTCATGTACAGATCAGGATCACCAGATTTGTGTGCAGCAGTCCTCTCCTTCAGTAGAGAGTGGATCTCTCGGTTCATCCAAAATGGAATTAAAAACTGATGTGTTCTTGAATGGAAGAATGGGTTTATTGGGATGTTAACAAGAATGTTAATCATTCTTATTCTGTTCTTGTAAAAGACCAGTTATTTAACCCACAACATAGGGCCTTTCATAAGGTTCCACATGGCTGCTCTGGAAGGTTGCATCATATGGAATCCAGGGAGAGCTGGCTAATTGGATACACAATTGGCTTGATGGCAGAAAGAGGGTGATGTGAAAGGTTGCTTGTCAGAATGGAGTCCTGTGACAAATGTTGTGCCACGGGTTGGTGCTGGGTCCATTGTTGTTTGTCATCTATATCAACGATTTGGATAAGAATGTACAGGGTATGGTTAGTAAGTTTGCAGATGACACTAAAATAGCTGGTATAGTGGACAATGAAGAAGGTTATCAAAAATTACAGGGAGATCTTGATCAGCTGAGTAAGTGGGCCAAGGAGTGGCAAATGGAGTTTAATTTGGATAAGTGTGAGGTGTTGCATTTTGGAAAATCAAATCCAGGTAGGACTTTCACAGTGAAAGGTGGGGCCCTGGGGAGTGTTGTGGAACAGAGGTTACATGTACATGGTTCACTGAAAGTGGAGTCACAAGTGGTGAAGAAGGCACGTTGGCCTTCAGAATTCAGGGCACTGAGTATAAACTTTGGGAGGTCATGGTACCGTGTACAGGATGCTGGTGAGGCTGCACTTGGAGTATTGTGTTCAGTTTTGGTTGACCTGCTATATGAAGGATGTTATTAAACTGGAAGGAGTACAGAAAAGATTTACAAAGATGCTGCCAGGACTTGAGGGGCTGACTTATTGGGAAAGCTTGGACGGGCTGGGACTCTATTCCTTAAAATGTCAGAGACTGAGAGGTGATCTTAGAGGTGAAAAAATCATGAGGGGTATAGACAGGGTGAATGCACTCGGTCTTTTTCCCCAGAGATAGGGTATCAAGAATGAGAGAACATAGGTTTAAGGTGAGAGGGGAAAGGTATAAGAGGACTGTGAGGGATAACTTTTTTATACAAAGGGTGGTATCTATGTGGAATCAGCTGCCAGAAGAAGTGGTTGAGCGGGGTACAATAACAACTTTTAAAAGGCAGTTGGATAGATACATGGATTGGAAAAGTTTAGAAGGTTATGGGCCAAATGGTGGCCAACGGGACTATCTTAGTTGTGGCACTTGGTCAGCATGGAACAGTTGGGTTGAAGGGCCTGTTTCCCTGGAAATATTGTTAGGCTCACAGGTTAATATTCATCGTGTGTTTTAATGATTCTCTTAAGATTTAAGGGTATGATCAGTTTTTTTTCCCAAACATTTCTTGAGTTAACTTATGGATGAAGCCTATCTGGAGTTTGTTTTCATCTTCAGTCTGTCTATGACTATGTTATTTGAATTTTGTTTACTTTAATAATACTTCTCCTGACATGGAAATTCAGCTATGGCACTGTGGCCACATTTCTTTCTTGGGCATCATCAGAATTGTGCCAGAAGCTGAGGTATTTAAGGTAAGTCCAGTGGAGCAAGTTATTTTAGAACATTAGGATGTTTGAAAATAGCAGGAGTAGGCCACCCAGTCCCTCAAGCCTGTCCTGCTATTCAGTATGATTTTGGCTGACCTGCCTTAGGCTCCATCTCCTCTTCAGTTCCCCATGGACACCATTTCCTTGATCTCTGACAATTTGTCTACTTTTTAAAATTCTTCCCCCCCCCCCAAGAAGATCTAGCCTCTTCAACCCCCTAGGGTAGAAAATTCAAGAGATTCAGCACACACTGAGAAGTTTATGCTGAATAATTAAGTGTTTTTATTTGCCATTTGTAATATTTTTGAATTACACTGTGTTTTAATAATGGAGGCAATAACTAACAGAACTTTTGACCTTTTTGTATCAATTGAACTGTTACTTGTAGCGTTTTAGATTGTGGAGACCTTTTGGCCCCATGAAACCCAGAGAGGAATGTGTTGCTGAGCTTCATCTTGCAGTGCTTTGTTTCCTGGCCATCATATAATAGGAACAAATATTTCATAGTATGGTTTGTGATCACCCAATCACTTTAGTAGTTGTGATAACAAGGTGACTAGTGCACCATTGTGCATTCTAATCTAACACTTCCTTTTGTTTTTCCTGCCTTGTCCAAAGTAGATTTTGTGCTGAAACTTACTGATAAAATAATTTTAGGGAGGATGTATGTCAAGAAAAATGTGTTTTAAAAGAGCCGTTGTTTACAATTTCCACAGTTAATTGAGTTAATCTTTAGTACGCACATGTGCTAAGTGGTGGTGGTGACTGTATCTCCTCAGCTGTGTCTGAAATCGCTTGGCAAATTGAAATTGCCATTAGTTGCAGGATATGCTTGCCAGACACAAGGGGCATGATACCATTCCAGCCAGTTAATGCATAAAGTTGAGCAGTAAACTCCCATGCAGAAACCCAATTTCAATCAAGTTTACTTGATAAGATTAATTGTTGCAAATCCATCCTTCCTTTCCTGTCAGATAGCTGTACTGGCCTTCAAAAATGCTCCAAGGAACCAAGGAGCTTTTTAACATATGAGATGCAAGCTGAAAGAAGTGATGGAAGAGCTGACATGGATTTCATTTTTGCTTGCAGCATGGGAGGCTGATTGGCCTATCTAGTTTATGCTGGCTCTCAGAACAATTCCATCAATCCCATTGCCCCACTTAATTCCCAGTAACCTGTTCGCTATCAGATCCCCACCTATGCCTGCCACCCATCTACACCAGGGGTGATTTATAGTAGCTGATTTACTCTAAAGCTTTTGGAAATTTAAAGTGAAATTTTGTAAATGGGAAAGGCTGGAGGAAATACGTTATGGATATTTTGATAGTGTATTCCAGCGGATGGAGAGTAGCATGCTATTATAGCAAAAAAACAGTTTCACAAGTCAAAGGTGTGTACCCAAAATGAAAATTTATAAATTGAAGAATTATTGTCAACTTATTTTGACTGACATGACAACCTCCAGTAACTTCTCTTAACCCTGCATACCCATAGCTATCTTGATGGTTGATTGACTAATATGGCAATCTTCATATTCTGGTGACCGACCAGATCACAGCTTCCTGATCGTAACTGCTTTGAAACTAAGGTGTTGTGCTCTTAAGAACAAACTCGGCTAGTTGATGTTCTTCACAACTTCAGCAAAAATTCAGTTCAAACTGTGCTACAGAGACACGAGACTGCAGATGCTGGAATCTAGAGCAATATATAAACTGCTGGAAGAACTCAGCAAGTCAAACACACCTGTGGAAGCAACAGGATGGTTGACATTTTGGGTTGAGACCTGCATCAGGACTGAGTGTATTGAGGGAAGATTGCCAATATATAGAAGTGAGAGGGAGAGGGAGATGGGGAAAAAATTCAGCGAATGGAGGGAAAAGGCAGAAATGGAGACTCGTAGGTGATGGGTAGAACCAGAGTAAGGGCCAATGATAGGCAGTTGAAATTGCATTATCTTGTCTGTGTCACTCTCGCATTTGTCTTTGTGCAGTTCACAAGATCACAGATATGTAATTAGGATCCATGGTGTGATCAAGTACATCAGGTGATTGCATGAATTTCTGTGTACAATTGATCTTTGGTATTTCACAGTTGGTATGATCTTTATTCTGTTGTAGTAACTCCATGAATGGGTTGATTTGGGCAAGGAGACCATTGTTATTAGGGGACTGTTTGATGTTCACCCACTATTAAGCAAAGGTGTTCTGATGCGAAAAGTTCTGGGTTTATCAGCATTCTAAAAAGCTGAATGGGTTTTACTCCAGCAATGATCTTGAACATGAACATTTTTAAGGCTTTGGGGGTGGATGCATATCTGATGAAGCCAATGTTTTTTTTCCTGATATTTGGGTTTGTAAATCTTGTGGACAGCCAGACAGTAGGGAATTGGAAAAAGAGATGGATAGTTTAACTTCAAATACACGTTAATACTTAGCATTTCCTTCAGTTTGCAACCAGTTTTTAAAAGTTCATAAAAAAAATTCCTTGTTTTCTTGCAATAGACTTGGTCAATTGTTTTGTGTGATGGTCACAAAATTGCCTTGACAATATTGGTGACTGAGCCCGTTAATGTTAGTTTATTTAAAAATTGTCAAGCTCATGACAAACTAACCCAAGTGTTCTTGCTGTAGGTTTGGTTTCATTGGATGCAGTCTGCAAAGATGACTTAGTTAATTTTGTACTTTTCATAGTATGAGTGCATGCAGTTAACAGAACTGTAAAACCCTAATCCATTTCAGTTCAACTGCTGGAAACCCACACTTCAGTGATGATACCATATTTTAACAATAAATTAATTTGACTATTCATTATGTACAATAACAGGATAAACTGGGTTGGGAGGAAAAGCCTCTATAACACAAAAAGGTTGAATTTAAAGCAGAATATTTTTCAGATTTGGTAACATTTATTGTGTGATTCATGAAGTGTCTGCTTTGAATATGCAACTTATTTGATTTAAATCCTTGTGCTTTGTTATAAACGCTGTGGATCATGACATAGTGATTATTGTCTTGTATATGCCCAAAATCTGCAGTATCGCTTCAGGTAGCAAGTGCCATATGCTTGTGGTCTGTGAGCATAGTTAACTACAGCAGCAAGATTTGAGTTCTAACTGATTTATGTGCATACTTTTCAAGAAATACTTGTAATATTTCTAACTTGCCTTAAATCCACACATATATTTTGTGTTCTTTTTTCTGAATATGATATTGCTGGAACAATAACAGTATAATATGATGAGCAGAGAATTGTAATGCAGGTCATCTATGCATGCATAGGATATTCTGGCTAAATGTTTAAACTGCTTTATATCATACCTGCTGAGGACAATGGTGGAAGATGCGGTATACAGCTTTACATGCTATTTTACTGTTAAACAGGGTGTTTGCTTATAAAGAGGCCTAAAGCAGAAATAAAAACAAGTAGATTTTAAGAGATCATATTGCATTCAGTGTAATGTAGATTGATTTTAGTGAGCACAAAGTAAAAAAAATCAAACTGCATTTGTCTTATGCTGCAACTTTTTATATTTTGCTCTTTTCGAAATGGAAATTTTACTGAAGCAATGCATAATGAGGTTAAGATTGGGGGTAATAGTGATTCACACAATTTAGTTAAAGTATATGATAGATCCTGCATTTGATTGTTCCAACATCTCTTGGGGTATTGAGGGGTTGGTGGGATAATGGGTTGAAGGTGGGAGTGAGAGATGTTGGCAACGTAACTGGAGGATGCATGCAAGGTGAATTTTGGGATTTTTTTTTCATTTAACCCAGGATATTGAGGTTAATTTCTTCAAGTGTGTCCTGCTGCATAAAGGGGGGCAGGGGAATATTAGAAAGCCCCAGATACTGCATATTTATCTGGCTATTCATTACTGATGGAATATTATTTCTCACTTGAAATTTTATTCCAGTCAAGTGGGCTTAATATGTACATTTCGAATAGTCTGGTATTGCAAACTAGATTTTTTTAAAATTCTCTTCTACTTGAGTTACCATTCAGAAATTACAAGGTCACTTTTCTGTCCGTTTGAATGAGCAGTGGTGCTCAATACAAAATTAAATGACCTGTTATAGCAAGGTTTTAGATTGTTGCAGTGCTCTTACCAAGGTAATTTGATGACTTTGGCTAGCCTGATTTGGTAAATAAGTGTTTTTTTTAAATTAAAAAGCAGATAACTACTTATAATTTTGATTGACTTTTGTATGGGATTCTCTGATCTAAAGGAAGTGGGAATAGTACATAGCTTTACTTTGATAAATAATTACATCACATTATCTGCAAAATTACATTCATTCATTTATCAATGCAGTTGGTTTATTAGTTGCACTTTGGGATTACATGATAAAACATTTCAGAAGCATCTTGTAATCAAGCCTTCTGTGCCATCAAAGTGTGCTTTTTGTTTGTTTTAGATCTTTTAGCACCAAAATCAAAAGCACAATTTGTGTATTGTTAAATAGTTTTCAGTATTATTTCTTTAGATTGTTAAGTAGTCAAAAATGTTCAGCAATTATGATTAGATCATTTTGCTGTAATAATAAACCTCAACTTAAATTTAACTTCATGCTTGCGTTATTGAAGTCATGAAATTATTTTTGGTCAAAACATTTTAAGAAGGTGTGAGATTTTTGTATCTGCTGAAATTTCTTCCTTTGTATTTTACTGTGCATTTGTGTTTTTACCTTGGCTCATCTACTCAATAATACTCATCTTCTGCTCCTTTGATCCATTTTGTTTTACCAAAGAGCAGATCATTTAACTTCCTTTTATGGCCTCCTTATTTGCTGGTATTGTGTATGGTATCCTTCCCTCAATCTGTGACTGTCAGCTCTGAAAGCCAAAAGAGAGGTTCCCCAAAACCTTTTATCATTGTAAGACACCATTCTCCCTTTCCTTAACAAAATGCTTGAAAATGTTTTTGTATCCCAAATCCTTGCCCATCTTTGCCACGTCTTCATCCCTGTAGCAGTGCTAAAATGGTTTTTAATCAATTCACAATTGATATGATGTGACTATTAGCATGAAAAACTATCCCTAACAATGCCCCCATCTCTATCACATTTGTATTCTTCAAACTTGTTTGTCATTGCAGTCCTTCTCCAAAGCCTCACTTTTGTCATTTGACTTGATGGGAGTGACTCTTTTCACTCTGTTTCATTACTAGCTATAAAGTTGTGCTCAGAGAATGACCTATGATGTCATCTTCTCTTACTCCTTTAACTTAAGAAACTTTTTCATTTCATAATTTGAAAATACTGCATCAGTTTCCATGTGGATGCTGAGACACCCAACTCTGAGTCTCATCACCAACTCTTAATAGTTCATCTGCTTGTATGACATTGCATACTAGATGTACAAAAACATTCCTCCAGCTAAATAGATAAATTGAAGCTGTTGTCTTTCGTTCCTGTGATAAATTTTCATTCCATTGCCAATTTTGACTCCAAGATGAGCTTTAAACCACATCCATTTCTCTACTGCCTATTTCCATCATCTCAACGTCAGGTTGGTTCATTTGCTACCAACACCTTTTATCCATGGCTTTTTAAAAAAAAATCTTTAGAGAGACAATGGAGCAGC